>NC_091283.1:450461178-452915345 GCF_032444005.1 Ranitomeya imitator | reverse complement strand
TGCATTGTCAACTCAGCTCCTGTTGTATTTCATTCATTACCGGTAAAGTGAAACAATTGTTTATTCAATTACTTACGGAACAGCCATAGACTTTAAATGTGTGGGCGGTCCATGTTGTACTCTGCAGGGACGTTTTACAACTTCACTACATAGTAGAGCAGCTTCACGAGATTGTATTGTCAGACACAGCCGAACATCCCATAGAGAAGGCAGAGAGGGTTTATTTCCATCTCTGTCTTCTCTATTGCTGTATATTTAGTGCTCAACAAATGCTGTGTATACAGTATATAGGTGGCACTAACTCACACTTCCACATACAGACCCAGCAGTCATGTGATAGCTGAGTGTTTGGAGAAAGCAAGAGCTGCTGAGTCCTAGGAGACCCAGTTACCTCTGCTATGTAGCCAGGTGACTGCATTTCCACTTTAAATATTGAGTTATGTGAAATAAGTGAAAAATAAAAACTTTATATTTAAAAAGTAGGTTAAATAAATAAAAAAGCCACTTCCAATCCAAGTCGCTGTTACTAGTCCCACCCCATTGGAGAAAACAAAAACAAATCATGGCTGATATATAAGTAATTGTCAATGAAAGTGAAATACATTTGAAAATGTATTTTAGTGACCCTTTAAGATACCGTAATAAAAAAATATGTAGCAAAAAAATGTGAGAAACAGGCACTTATTTCCCCATCAATATTGCCTGATACTGGCAAAAAAAAAGTATGAAAATAACATAAAAATTAAGCCCCCATGTGTAAGAAAAAAAAAGTATGAGTATTCAAACTAAATTTTTTTAACACTATTTAAACTTCAAAATCCAAAAATGTGCTTGGTCTGGAAGAGCAGTAAATGGCTTGATTCTGAAACGGTTAATTGAGGGATAGTAAGAGTCGGGTCTGAACTCTATGAAGAATAAAATTGCACTTTACACCTCAACTTTTCCATAGTATCTTTTAAGTCAGCTTTTGTCTGTTTTCTCTTTAGTTGATTTTTCAAGACATTTTTAAGGGCACTGGTGCATTGTGATCACCGACTTTCTTGACCTGGGTTTTTCCACTCAGGTTGATTTTACTCCCTCATTCATTTGTTAACTGCATTGCCAACGATTGAACGTTACTAACATCAAACCAACTTTTCCGGGGAACTGCTTGCCTTCAACGACCAATATCCTTTTAGCAGTAAGGATTTCAACAACAAAAAACTCAATCGATCTGAACATCTCAACTGTCCTGGTATCCGACTAGACCTGGGAAAAAGTTTAGTTATTTAAAGTTGTAAGTTATTTCACATCAACTTTTTATTTTTTGTTTTTTACAAAAATGTAGAAAAAAATAATAATGGATATTTGTGGTCACAGATTTAGAAAACAGTTGAGACTAAGTCATCTTTATTACTGAATGAGACGTAGTGTGACTCTTTCTCAGTCCACCGGGAGATTTGACCAACAAACAAACTACAGTCTAAAAAACAAGAGAAGAAAACCATTAGCAGGCTTCAGAAGACAAACGGCAAGAATGACTTCTTTGAGCAGGTTAAAAAGCCCACACAGAAGCTGAGGAAGTTGCCTCTGTAAAGTTATGTGCTCCCTGTTCTTCTCACAACACTGACAAGTAGCCCAAGTATAGAGATCGTTTTTTTCCGACTTGCCACAGACACCTCAGATAAAAAACGACTGAATGAAAAGAGGCATTGACTGAGGCATAGAGGAGTCTGGGTGGAAGAAAGGGAGGGGGGTCTAGCCAAGGCTAAATTATGCAAAATGTTTTCAGAACTGTCCGGAGGCCAAAATTTCCTTCCTCGCAGCCGAGGGGAGATGCTTATGTCCTGTGTGGAGGCCCCAGCGTTGTTTGTACGAGGCAGCAGGTGCAGCTTGGCGGTGCCACACAGAAATGCCTTTCTAAAGACCACTAACCCCTTATCTCATGTAGTTTGTTCACACAGCGGAAAACCCTAGAGAAGCTACATGAAGGAGTGGGTATAAGAGAGAGATGAGGCTGATTGTGGTCTACAGAGACCTTTATCTGAGTGGAGAAATAGATAATAATAGAGATATCTTCCATGATACCAAACCCCGTGTGAACCAGGAACTAGCGGCATAGAAGATGGCCACTAACCTCCTGCTGGTGTGACCAATAACGCATCTATAGGATACATCCCCCTTATCTCTGGCCCACAGGCTGTAAGATAGAGCCATAACCAAGCCTCGCAGTCAACACTCCTGACAACTGTTTACAAGATGGAATCAACAGCTGCTCCACATACATGAATGGAGAGACCATGACAAGATCATCATGGCCAAATCGCTTACAAAACAAAGAGAGATAAACAGAACCTGAGGAGCCGAGCCTCATTCATATGTAAAGCTGGCCATAAACCTAGAGATTTGGCCACGAGCATTACAATTTTATATTTTTTGGTGGAATGCTCATCGGGGTGGAGATATGCACGAAAAGATGACTCCCATTGTGTGAAATAACGCACATTTACAATGCTCCTCTTCTTTGTCTCGAAAGAAAGTTTACTACATGGCAGTGGCGGACACACATAGAAAAGGGCCCCCGTGCAAGAACAGTATATTGGCCAAATAGTTTTGTCTAAGAGAAAAGCGGAAAAACTTGCTGTTTTGGAGGTGCCAGAGGCCCTCTTACCTTTTGGCCCCAAATGCAACTGCACCAAGAATATGTCTGCCCCTGCCGAATGGTACAGTTGTAGCTTTTACCGCAAGCAATATTTCAGACAAGAATGATAATTCTAACCAACGGATTAGGATTCACCAATCATTTCTAGATGGAGCATAACAATTATCCTATAAAGCCCTAATGACAATCTGTAGAATAATCGTTACATAAATGGTCATTTTAATAGTGACTACGTGGATTTAAGATTCAATACAAAATTACAAAGGTCGTTTTTAATTTTTTTTTATATTTTCCACTAAAATATTTATAAAAAAAGAAGTCCATAGAAATTCTGAATTTATGGATTTGACTTTTCATTGTAAAACCTTGCCATGGCTACTAACTCAGGCGGTAGCTTTTGTGGGCTCTATGTGTGCTTGCAAAAAGGGGCTTCAATACAATTTCCAAAATCCTTTGATTATGGAGGATTTTCCCCTTCCCTCAGATACCACAATGTTACCAAATAAACGAGAGGAGAATAAAAAATGCTATGAAAAGTTAGGGACTGAGAGGTTCGCCATGACGTGGCAGTGGGCTTCATAGAGTCCGATCCGAATGTTAAACTAAGAATGTCATGTTCAGTTTATAAATTTTTGCCTGGCGGCATAAGATAAATGTATGATTTTTGGATGTGCGGTCCATGTCCTCTTTCTACAGTTCATCAAATATGCGAGAGGACAATAATTCCGAGGATAACACCCCCTTCTTTACCCCAGGACATGGAGAGTAGAAGAAAAAAATCCAAAACACTTGTAGGCCCCAATTTTTCTATAATTTGTGAGAAAGCATTTTGAGGGTCCCAACATTTTTTTTTTGGGTGCCATGATATTACTGCACATTATTACTCTGCGACTATTATTGTGAGGAACACACCCAGATTATAACCCAAGAAAGGATCTGACCGTCCCTACATGTAAGGGGCATTTGGAAACAATTGGTGTAAGTTACAACCTTTCAGTACGGACAGCGAAGAAAGAGGTTGCGCGGTCAGCAAAGAATAATGTAATAAGGGGCTTCAGAAACAGTTGGGATGGACATACGGTTAAGCCATGAAAGGAAAAGGTCAGAAGTCAACTGGAGCTGAGGGATTTAATGTGAGTATGAAAAGGCCAGGCAGACACCAAAGTCTTACCTGCTGTGAGGTCCTGTCCTGCAGTCTTGACATGTGTGTGTCCCTGTCATGACAGCTTTGGACAGCCTGTCATTCGTTACCCGATAGAGCCCCTGTGAAAAATGATTGATACTTGAATCTGCTGGCTCAGGAGGAGAAGTACAAGCATCCCTGCAAAATCGAGCAGCCCATGCAAAGCGACATGGAAATGAGGCCTGACCCTTAGTAGCTTGACACCTGCTTTTCTTCCATGGCAGCCTCAACACATTAGGGACTGGAATTCACCATGCAAATATCATCAACGCCAAACACTCACTGGCACATAAATGGTCCTGTGACTCACCTGAGCCATTCACTCTGTGTACAGCACAGAAAACAGTGTTTTCACAGAACACAATGTGAAGGATTAAAAATACACTCCATGCAATCAAAGATTCAGAGCATGTAACAACATATGGCAAAATTGCAAATGTACAGTAGCCTATGGCTTCTGGTCTGGGTTGAGTGCATAATACTTAGATGGGTTGTGTGAAGTTAAAAAAAAACATGGCTGCTTTAACCCCTTAGTGACCGAGCCAAATTTTTTAAATCTGACCAGTGTCACTTTATGTGGTAATAACTCTGCAACGCTTCAACAAATCCCAGTGATCTTGAGATTGTTTTTTCGGGACACATTATACTTTATGATAATGGTAAATTTAGTTCAACATTTTTTGTGTTTATTTATAAAAAATATAAAAAATTTTAGAAAAATGTTAAAAAATTAGCAATTTTCTAAATTTGAATGATTATCCCTTTAATCCAGATAGTCATACAACAGCAAACCATTAATAAATAACATTTCCCACATGTCTGCTTTACATCAGCACTATTTGTAAAATGATATTTTATTTTGTTAGCATTTTAGGTGGTTTAAAAATGTAGCAGCAATTTTTCATTTTTTCAAAGAAATTTACCACACTTATTTTTTTAGGGACATATCCATGTTTAAAGTGACTTTAGGGGTCCCATATATTGGGAAACCCCCAAACGTGATACCATTTTAAAAACAGCACCCCTAAACATATTGAAAACTGCTTTCAGGTAGTTTATTAACCCTTCAGGTGCTTTACAGGAATTAATGCAAAGTGGTATAACAGAAATGAAAATGTGTATTTTTACCACCTAAATGTTGCTAACTTCTCAACAGATTACTACAGTAATCAGACTCTAAGGCCGCTATTTGGTCATGAATTGCCATGGCAAACATCAGGACAACAAAATCATGATCTGAGGGCACCAATTGGGATAAAGAAGAAGCCCCCACACTCTGTTAACCATTTATTATGATGTAGTCACTATTGACAGCAGCATCTAAGGGGTTAAACAGATTTAGAAGGTGCAAATACTGATCGTGGCTGATACAGCAAGTTGTCAGCTATAGTGTACAACTGACAGATGCTGGGTTATCACCTGTATGGAGAGGCTATTCTCTTATATGTCAGGTCAGTTAAAAGACGTATTGGCGGTCATTAAGGGGTTAAAAAAACAACAAGCGCCACAACTAACCATAGGATATGTGTGGTACTGCAGCTCAACCTTGTTCCCTGTAGTGGAGCTGATCTGCAAAACCAGACACAAATGCTGTACAGGTGTCGCACTGTAAAGAAAGCAGTGATGGTATACTCCTGTACAATCCCTTTAAATTATACATTAACATTTCAACTTTGTTATCACACTCTGCTGAATCCTTCCTGATAGCCACTGCTAGAAACTTAGCTGGTGTTTTTTTCATCTAGATATAATGGTGGTCCAAAACTACAATTTATTTTAATCCTAAATGTCTATCTCTTCAATATCATAATCTAGAGACATCAGTTTTGGTGTCGGCGCTGGTCTCTGCTTGCTTGTTCACTCCTTACAAAGTGCACTGACAGTGCGCTCTGTTGCCAGCTCAACACTTCTTGTCAGAATTGGCGAGTGAGCGCACTGTCATTGTGACTAGACTAGCCCCTGAAACAGACGTCATTGATGATGCTTTTTCTGCCCCTTGATGACTATTTTGATTATCGCAGCACACATTGGGATGCTCAAATGTAGTTTCATCAAAGAGGAAGCAGTAAAGAAAAAAAATATAGCAGTTAGTGTAGTGAGGGAACGATAGGGACTTTATATATAAAGTATATTAGAAAAAAGATTATTTTATGATATTAAAAAGATATATATTTAGGATTAAAAAGAACCTGTCACCAGAAGAATCTCTATTAACCTGCAGTTATGAGGTTAATCTGCAGGTTAATAGCGTAACTAATCTTCCCAGTGTCCGTACTTAGCCAATAATAATAATATATAATAATAATTTTTATTTATATAGCGCCAACATATTCCGCAGCGCTTTACAAATTATAGAGGGGACTTGTACAGACAATAGACATTACAGCATAACAGAAATACAGTTCAAAACAGATACCAGGAGGAGTGAGGGTCCCGCTCGCAAGCTTACAAACTATGGGGAAAAGGGGAGACACGAGAGGTGGATGGTAACAATTGCTTTAGTTATTCGGACCAGCTATAGTGTAAGGCTCAGGTGTTCATGTAAAGCTGCATGAACCAGTTACCTGCCTAAGTATGTAGCAGTACAGACACAGAGGGCTAATACTGCATAAAGTGTATGAGAACATGATGCGAGGAACCTTTTTTTTTTTTTTTTTTTATTATAAATAGGCCACACAGGGATCGTTAGGTTAATGCATTGAGGCGGTAGGCCAGTCTGAACAAATGAGTTTTTAGGGCACGCTTAAAACTGTGGGGATTGGGGATTAATCGTATTAACCTAGGTAGTGCATTCCAAAGAATCGGCGCAGCACGTGTAAAGTCTACACAGCCAATAACTGTGGGAAGAAAATGAACTTTATTCCCCCCAGCAGTGTTCTGTTTTCAGTCACGGCCCTGACTGACACTGACTCTGCATTGGGCCTGGCTGTCAGTCAGGGTGGGGACACGGTTACAGCCGCTGATCTATGTACTCAAGCGGTGACTGAACCCACGCTGGCTCCACCACTACAACTGAAACCAGAATGCTGCCAAGAGGAATAACATTTATTTTCTCCCTGGAACGCTTGGCTAAGTACACTGGGCAGGTTAGTAACCAGGCAGGTTAGTAAAGCTATGAACCTGCAGATTAACCCCATATTTGCAGGCTAATAGTGTTACCTTTAAAATAAATTTAGTTTCAGACCACCCCTTTAAGGTCACACAAGGGTATTTTACCACAGAAGTCGCAGTGGACCCAACCCACCTGTCAAAATATAGCACAATATTACTTCTGGGTTCTGCCGTTTACCCAGTTCTTTGTTCTTTTATACCTTTACTGTTCTTAAGTTTTGGCTAAGATTTCCCTTAAAGGTTATAACATGAAATGATACAAGTACTAAGCTTATTGGCATAAGAAATAAGAAACAATGGGAAAGAGTTATTACAGTCATGGCCAAAAGTATTCACACCCCTGCAATTCTGTCAGATAATACTCATTTTCTTCCTGAAAATGACTGCAAACACAAATTCTTTGTTATTATTATTTTCATTTAATTTGTCTTAAATGAAAAAACACAAAAAGAATTGTCCTAAAGCCAAATTGGATATAATTCCCCACCAAACATAAAAAAGGGGGTGGACAAAGGTATTGGCACCCTTTGAAAAATCCTGTGATGCTTCTCTAATTTGTGTAATTACCAGCACCTGTAATTTACCTGTGGCACCTAACAGGTGTTGGCAATAACTAAATCACACTTGCAGCCAGTTGACATGGATTAAAGTTGACTCAACCTCTGTCCTGTGTCCTTGTGTGTACCACATTGAGCATGGAGAAAAGAAAGAAGACCAAAGAACTGTCTGAGGACTTGAGGAACCAAATTGTGAGGAAGCATGAGCAATCTCAAGGCTACAGGTCCATCTCCAAAGACCTGAATGTTCCTGTGTCTACCGTGCACAGTGTCATCAAGAAGTTTGCAGCCCATGTCACTGTGGCTAACCTCCCTAGATGTGGACGGAAAAGAAAAATTGACAAGAGATTTCAATGCAAGATTGTGCGGATGTTGGATAAAGAACCTCGACCAACGTCCAAACAAGTTCAAGCTGCCCTGCAGTCCGAGGGTACAACAGTGTCAACCCATATTATCCGTCGGCGTGTGATTGAAAAGGGACTGTATGGTAGGAGACCCAGGAAGACCCCACTTCTTACCCCGAGACATAAAAAAGCCAGGCTGGAGTTTGCAAAAACTTACCTGAAAAAGCCTAAAACGTTTTGGAAGAACGTTCTCTGGTCAGATGAGACAAAAGTAGAGGTTTTTGGGCAAAGGCATCAACATAGAGTTTACAGGAGAAAAAAAGAGGCATTCAAAGAAAAGAACATGGTCCCTACAGTCAAACATGGCAGAGGTTCCCTGATGTTTTGGGGTTGCTTTGCTGCCTCTGGCACTGGACTGCTTGACCGTGTGCATGGCATTATGAAGTCTGAAGACTACCAACAAATTTTGCAGCATAATGTAGGACCCAGTGTGAGAAAGCTGGGTCTCCCTCAGAGGTCATGGGTCTTCATGCAGGACAATGACCCAAAACACACTTCAAAAAGCACTAGAAAATGGTTTGATAGGAAGCACTGGAGACTTCTAAGGTGGCCAGCAATTAGTCCAGTCCTGAATCCCATAGAACACCTGTGGAGAGATCTAAAAATGGCAGTTTGGAGAAGGCACCCTTCAAATATCAGGGACCTGGAGCAGTTTGCCAAAGAAGAATGGTCTAAAATTTCAGCAGAGCATTATAAGAAACTCATTGATGGTTACCGGAAGCGGTTGGTCGCAGTTATTTTGGATAAAGGTTGTGCAACCAAGTATTAGGCTGAGGGTGCCAATACTTTTGTCTGGCCCATTTTTGGAGTTTTGTGTGAAATGATCAATGTTTTGCTTTTTGCTTCATTCTCTTTTGTGCTTTTTCATTTAAGACAAATTAAATGAAGATAATAATACCAAAGAATTTGTGATTGCAATCATTTTCAGGAAGAAACTGAGTATTATCTGACAGAATTGCAGGGGTGTGAATAATTTTGGCCTTGACTGTAAATGGACTCTGTCTGTGGGATCAACCCTCCTAAGTCCTCTATGTGGGCATGTAGGTCACAGGAAGTTGAATAAGCTGCAGCTCTCACAGCTCTGCTATGTTGCAATCCTGTCTGCCTGTGAGATGGAAGCTGAAGCACGGAGAGGAACCTGCTGATGGGTCAGTTATAATCACACACAGCTCTGCAGTGAGATCAGGAGAGCAGAGAGCGGCCATTACATGTCTCACACTGGTAACATCGCCAATTATTTAAAACATTCTCTAAAGGCAGATTCACCGTACCCTCACCAGAGCTCCCAGGCCGATCAGGATGAGCCAAATGGAAAGCACGAACCAAATCGGCAGCATGAACATCGGAGGCGACAACCCAAGAATTATCCTCCTGGCCATAACCCTTCCACTTGACCAGATACTGAAGCTTCCGCCTCGAAAAACGAGAATCCAAAATCTTCTCCACCACATATTCCAATTCCCCCTCAACCAACATCGGAGCAGGAGGATCAACGGAGGGAACCATAGGTACCACATATCTCCGCAACAAGGATCTATGGAACACATTATGAATGGAAAAGGAAGCTGGAAGGGCCAAACGAAAAGACACTGGATTGATAATTTCAGAAATCTTATAGGGCCTAATAAAGCGAGGCTTGAACTTAGGGGAAGAAACCTTCATAGGAACATGACGAGAAGACAACCAGACCAAATCACCAACACGAAGCCGGGGACCAACACACCGACGACGATTAGCAAAACGTTGAGCCTTTTCCTGAGACAACGTCAAATTGTCCACCACATGAGTCCAAATTTGCTGCAACCTGTCCACCACGGAATCCACACCAGGACAGTCAGAAGGCTCAAGCTGCCCTGAAGAAAAACGAGGATGAAAACCAAAGTTACAAAAGAAAGACGAAACCAAGTTAGCAGAACTAGCCCGATTATTAAGGGCAAACTCGGCCAACGGCAAAAAGGTCACCCAATCATCCTGATCAGCAGACATGAAGCATCTCAAATAGGTTTCCAAGGTCTGATTGGTTCGCTCCATTTGGCCATTTGTCTGAGGATGGAATGCTGAAGAAAAAGACAAATCAATGCCCATTCTAGCACAAAAGGACCGCCAAAACCTAGAAACGAACTGGGAACCTCTGTCAGACACAATATTCTCCGGAATACCATGAAAATGAACCACATGCTGAAAAAATAATGGCACCAAATCAGAGGAGGAAGGCAACTTAGGCAACGGCACCAAATGGACCATCTTAGAAAACCGGTCACAAACCACCCAGATGAAAGACATCTTCTGAGAGACAGGAAGATCAGAAATAAAATCCATGGAAATATGCGTCCAGGGCCTCTCAGGAATAGGCAAAGGCAAAAGCAACCCGCTGGCACGGGAACAGCAAGGCTTAGCCCGAGCACAGGTCCCACAGGACTGCACAAACGAACGCACATCCCGCGACAAGGAAGGCCACCAAAAGGACCAAGCCACCAAATCTCTGGTACCGAAAATCCCAGGGTGACCAGCCAACACCGAACAATGAACCTCAGAAATTACCCTACTAGTCCATCTATCAGGAACAAACAATTTCTCCACAGGACAGCGGTCAGGTTTATCAGCCTGAAACTCCTGAAGTACCCACCGCAAATCAGGGGAGATGGCAGAAAGAATCACCCCCTCCTTGAGGATCCCAGGCGGCTCAAGAACTCCCGGAGAATCAGGCAAAAAACTCCTAGAAAGGGCATCAGCCTTCACATTCTTAGAACCCGGAATATACGAGACCACAAAATCAAAACGTGATAAAAACAGAGACCACCGAGCCTGTCTAGGATTCAACCGCTTAGCAGACTCAAGGTAAATCAGATTCTTGTGATCAGTCAAGACCACCACGCGATGCTTGGTTCCCTCAAGCCAATGTCGCCACTCCTCAAATGCCCACTTCATAGCCAACAACTCCCAATTGCCGACATCATAATTACGCTCAGCAGGCGAAAACTTTCTGGAGAAGAAAGCACACGGTTTCATCAACGAGCCATCAGAATTTCTCTGAGACAAAACGGCCCCTGCCCCAATCTCAGAAGCATCAACCTCAACCTGAAAAGGGAGAGAAACATCTGGCTGATGCAACACAGGGGCAGAAGTAAAACGACGTTTAAGCTCCTGAAAGGCCTCAACAGCCGCAGAGGACCAATTCACCACATCAGCGCCCTTCCTCGTCAAATCGGTCAGAGGCTTCACCACACTAGAAAAATTAGCAATAAAGCGGCGATAAAAATTGGCAAAGCCCAAACATTTCTGAAGGCTCTTTACAGATGTAGGTTGAGTCCAATCATGAATGGCCTGGACTTTAACAGGATCCATTTCAATAGCCGGGGGGGGGGGAAAATGAAACCCAAAAAAGAAACCTTCTGAACTCCAAAGAGGCACTTAGACCCCTTCACAAACAACGCATTAGCACGAAGGACCTGAAATACCATCCTAACTTGCTTTACATGAGACTCCCAATCATCGGAGAAAATCAAAATATCATCCAAATACACAATCATAAATTTATCCAGATAATTCCGGAAGATATCATGCATAAAGGACTGAAATACCGATGGAGCAATAGAGAGCCCGAATGGCATCACAAGATATTCAAAATGGCCTTCGGGCTTTTTAAATGCTGTTTTCCATTCATCACCTTGTATAATACGCACGAGATTATACGCCCCTCGAAGGTCGATTTTAGTAAACCAACTGGCACCCTTAATCCGAGCAAACAAATCAGAAAGTAAAGGTAAAGGGTACTGGAATTTGACAGTGATCTTATTGAGAAGGCGATAATCTATACAGGGTCTCAAGGAGCCATCCTTCTTGGCAACAAAAAAAAATCCTGCTCCCAACGGTGACGAAGACGGGCGAATATGCCCCTTCTCCAAGGACTCCTTTACATAACTCCGCATAGCGGCATGCTCTGGCACAGACAGATTGAAAAGTCGGCCCTTAGGGAACTTACAGCCAGGAATCAAATTAATGGCACAATCGCAGTCCCTATGAGGAGGCAGGGAACTGGACTTGGGCTCATCAAATACATCCTGGAAATCCGACAAAAACTCAGGAACTTCAGAAGAAGGGGACGAGGAAATGGACATCAAAGGAATGTCACTATGTATCCCCTGACAACCCCAACCAGCCACAGACATAGATCTCCAATCCAGCACTGGGTTATGTACCTGTAACCATGGAAAACCCAGCACAACAACATCATGCAAATTATGCAACACCAAAAAGCAAATATTTTCCTGATGTGCTGGAGCCATGTACATGGTTAACTGAGTCAAATACTGAGATTTATTCTTGGCCAATGGCGTAGCATCAATCCCCCTTAAGGGAATAGGACTCTGCAAAGGCTCCAAGGAAAAACCACAGCGCTTGGCAAATTCTAAAGCCCCCGTCACACACAGCGAGATCGCTAGCGAGATCGCTGAGTTTTGTGACGCAACAGCGATCTCAGTAGCGATCTCGCTATGTGTGACACGTAGCTGCGATCAGGCCCCTGCTGTGAGATCGCTGGTCGTGTCGGAATGGCCTGGGCCATTTTTTGATCGTTGAGGTCCCGCTGGGTAGCACACATCGTTGTGTTTGACACCTTACCAACGACCTTGCTGACAGGACGTCCCATTGAATCATCATGAAATAGCATCGTTCTACAGGTCGCTACAGGTCGCTACAGTTCGCCGCATCGCTGCTGTGTCATTGGGGAGATCGCATTGTGTGACATCTCACCAGCGATCACATAGCGACGCTTGAGCGATCCCTGACAGGTCGTATCGTTGTCGGAATCGCTCAAGCGTCGCTATGTGTGACGGGGCCTTAAGTCCATTAAGTTCAGGGCATCGCCAGAATCCACAAATGCCATAACAGAAAAGGACGACAATGAGCAAATCAGGGTAACAGACAAGAGAAATTTAGGCTGTACAGTACTAATGGTAACAGACCCAGGAACCCTCTTAGAACGCTTAGGGCAATCAGAAATAGCATGAGCAGAATCACCACAGTAAAAACACAGGCCATTCTGACGTCTGAATTTCTGTCTTTCTGCTCTAGTCAAAATCCTATCACATTGCATAGAGTCAGGACTTTGCTCAGAGGACACTGCCATATGGTGCACCACCTTGCGCTCACGCAAGCGCCGATCAATCTGTATGGCTAGAGACATAGATTCGCTCAAACCGGTAGGCGTAGGAAAGCCCACCATAACATCTTTAAGAGTTTCAGAAAGACCTTTTCTGAAAACAGCAGCCAGAGCCTCTTCATTCCACTTAGTGAGCACAGACCATTTTCTAAATTTCTGGCAGTATAACTCTGCCGCTTCTTGACCCTGACATAGGTCCAACAGTGTTTTCTCAGCATGCTCTACTAAGTTAGGTTCGTCATACAACAATCCGAGCGCTTGAAAAAATGCATCCACACTCAACAATGCCGGATCCCCTGTTTCAAGAGCAAAAGCCCAGTCTTGAGGATCACCACGCAGTAAGGATATGATGATTTTTACTTGCTGAATGGGATCACCAGAAGAACGGGGTTTCAAAGCAAAAAACAATTTGCAGCTATTTTTAAAGTTCAAAAACATGGATCTGTCCCCAAAAAACAAATCAGGAGTAGGAATTCTAGGCTCTAGAGCTGGAGTCTGGACAATATAATCTTGGATACTCTGGACTCTTGCAGCAAGTTGATCCACATGAGAAAACAAACTGTGAACCTCCATACCAGAGCATATATCCAGCACCACCCAGATATCAAGAGGAGAAAAAGGCAGAACAGAGCACAGAAAAAAAAATGGTTCAGAACTTTCTTTTCCTTCTTTTGAGATGCATTTAATTCATTTCTGGCCTGCTGTACTGTTATGACCTGGTGGTTAAGAGGCCACACTGATATGACCTGGTGGCTAAAACGCAACATGGAGCGAGCTCTGAGAAGGTGGTATCTCTACTGACCGCAGTCCCTAATCCTAACAACAACACTAGAAATAGCCGTGGGATGTTCCTGACTCTCCCTAGACACCTCTTCACAGCCTAAGAAATAACTACCCCTAAAGAAGGAAATAGAAAGCTATCTTGCCTCGGAGAAAACCCCCAAAAGGAAAGATAGCCCCCACAAATATTGACTGTGAATGGAGAGGGAAATGACGTACAAAGAAATGAAATCAGAATTCAGCAAAGGAGGCCAATACTAAACTAGATAGACAGAGAGAAAAGGATACTGTGCGGTCAGTATAAAAACTACAAAATCCACACAGAGTTTACAAAAATGAACTCCACACCGATTCACGGTGTGGAGGGGCAAATCTGCTTTCCCAGAGCTTCCAGCTAGCCTGAATACCACATAGTGACAAGCTGGACAAAAAGAGAAATATTTGCAAAGCAATAGAGTCCAAACAAATGGACAAACAAAAACTAGCAAAAACTTATCTTTTGCAGACAAGGACTGGCCATATGAGAATTCGAAGGAAAGAACCAAATCCAACCAAGAACATTGACAGCAGGCATGGACTAAAGCCCAGAGCAGGTTTAAATAACAAACCCAGGCAAGGCGATTAGTGAAGGCAGCTGCTACAGCTACCTAAAGGAGCAGCAGTTCCACTCGAAACCACCAGAGGGAGCCCAAGGGCAGAACTCACAAAAATACCATTAGCAACCACAGGAGGGAGCTCCAGAACGGAATTCACAACAGTTATACAGGTCCTTTTGGAGACCAACCTAGCTAGAGAAAGAGATTGCTGAGTGCTTTGGTTCTTCAGCTGAATTCTCATATCTGGTGCCTTACTCTGCTGTGCGGTGCATTGCAGCAGAGAAAGCTAAGTGTTGTTTGGTGTTTCCTTTTTCCCATGGTGTTTGTCTTATCTTACCTTGTGTTGTATTAGTGCAGCGATGGGACTAGTGCTCTCACCTGCCAGTTCCCTACTTAGGGATATGAGCAGGGCAAGTGAGGGACTACTTATCCTGCTCGGCGACGTGTTGAAAGAACCTGTATACGGATGCAAGTAAGATCAGGGCACAGCCTCAGGTGAGTGCAGGAGGTGTCCATTCCCCATTCCCTACAGACAGGGCCCACCGTTGTTAAAGTGTCCCCGGTATACCCTTGTGTGTTTTGCCGTTTTGTGACCGTCCCATTGTCGGGTCGGGTCACGCCAGCACAGCCACTTCATGATGGTTTCTTTGAATTTGAATTTGTTAAAAAGTAGAGACTGGATTATCTGTCCATACGACCACAATAAGCCGTACAGTCCATAGAGGTGGCCTTTATGGAAGAGTGGGCAGAAAAAAGCCTTTACTTATCTACAAATACTGTAAGGCTTGCTTTGAGTTTACCAAAAGACTTGTGAGAGACTCACCAAATGTATGGAGGAAAGTGCTGTGGTTAGATGAGACTAAAATTTAACTTTTTGGCAATGCTGTGGGGAAGTTTTTCGGCAGCAGGGATAAGGAAAATGGTCAGAGTAGAGGGGAAGAGGGATGGTGCGAAATACAGGGATATTATTGAGCAAAACCTGTTTCGGTCCGTCACTGATTTGAGACTGGGGCAGAGATTCACCTTCCAACAAGACAATGACCCGAAACATACTGTTAAAGCAACACTCAACTGGTTTAAGGGGAAACGTGTAAATGTTTTGGAGTGGCCTTGTCAAAGCCTGCTTGAGAATAAAAAAAAAAACAAATGTACACAGTTGTAGGCATATTCTTTACATGAACTTATGCAAAATCTAAGAAACAATAAAACATTAAAATGTGAGGTAACAAAACACAAAAAAATATCAAAGGGGTGAATACTTTCGGAAGACACCGTATCTATCTATCTATCTATCTATCAATCTATCTATCTATCTCTTACTTTTAATTCTGCCCTACTTTAGGAATGTTATTTGTGATTCCATTTCATAGACCAATACTATATCTCATTAATTTTTACCACTTGTTTTGATAGATTCATTCATCTTTTATTATTTTGTTATTACGCACGCGCATATACACATCACAGGCTTTGCCTTTAAACAAGCACTAAATTGGCTTTTCTACAAGATGCATGCTTTCATTACTCTATCTATCATACATGTATGGCACTTCTATCAGAGCTCATGCATCTAACTTTTGCTGTATATACAGGTGCTTCTCACAATATCAGAATATCATCAAAAAGTTAATGAATTTCAGTTCTTCAATGCAAAAAGTGAATTTCATATATTATAGACAGTCATTACAAACAGAGTGGTCTATTTCAAGTGTTTGTTTCTGTTAATGTTGATGATTATGGCTTACAGCCAATGAAAACCTAAAAGTCATTATCTCAGTAAATTAGATTAACAAAAAGCACCTGAAAAGGCTTCCTAAGAATTTAAAAAGGTCCCTTAGTCTGTTTCAGTAGGCTTCACAATCATGGGGAAGACTGCTGACATCACATATGTCCAGAAGGCAGTCACTGACACACTCCACAAGGAGGGTAAGCCACAAAAGGTCATTGCTAAAGAAGCTGGCTGTTCACAGAGTGCTGTATCCAAGCATATCAATGGAAAGTAGAGTGGAAGGAAAAAGTGTGGTTGAAAAAGGTGTAAAAGCAACCGGGATAACCGCAGTATTGAAAGGATTGTTAAGAAAAGACCCCTCAAAAATTTTGGGGAGATTCACAAGGAGTGGACTGCTGCTGGATTCTTTGCTTCAAGAGCCACCACACACAGACGTGTCCAGGACATGGGCTACAAGTGTCGCATTCCTTGTATCAAGCCAATCATGACCAATAGATAATACCAGAAACGTCTTACCTGGGCCAAGGAGAAAAATAACTGGACTGCTGCTCAGTGGTCCAAGGTATTGTTTTCAGATGAAAGTAAATTATTTCATTTGGAAATCAAGGTCCCAGAGTCTGGAGGAAGAGTGGAGAGGCCACAATCCAAACTGCTTGAGGTCTAGTGTGAAGTTTCCACAATCAGTGATGGTTTGGGGAGCCATTACATCTGCTGGTGCAGGTGCACTGTGTTTTATCAAGACCAAAGTCAGAACAGCCATCTACCAGGAAATTTTAGAGCACTTCATGCTTCCCTCTACTGACAAGCTTTTTCGAGATGGAAATTTAATTCTCCAGCAGGACCTGGCACCTGTCCACACTGACAAAAGTACCTAAGCAAACCAAGTACCAAGCAAACTCACCTCACTTTAACCGCATAGAGAATCTATGGGGTATTGTCAAGAGGAAGATGAGAGACACCAGACCCAACAATGCAGACGAGCTGAAGGCTGCTATCAAAGCAACCTGGGCTTCCATAACACCTCAGAAGTGCCACAGGCTGATCGCCTCCATGCCACACATTGATGCAGTAATTGATGCAAAAGGAACCCCGACCAAGAATTGAGTACATCTACTGAACATACATTTCTTTAAGCCAACATTTCGGAATTTAAAGTCATTTTTCAAGCTGTTGTTATAAAGTATTCTCATTTCTTAAGATAATGACTTTCGGGTTTTCATTTGCTGTAAGCCATAATCATCAACATTAACAGAAATAAACACTTGAAATAGATCACTCTGTTTGTAATGACTCTATATAATATGAGTTTCACTTTTTGTATTGAAGAACTGAAATAAATTAACTTTTTGATGATACTCTAATTTTGTGAGAAGCACCTGTATATAGAGTTTGTGCATGTGTAGCTGGTTTTACTCTTGGACAAGTACCTTCATGTCCTCATTGTATTACGCTGGTGTAAATTTCTCCATCATGCGTCACTCTCTGACTTGGATATTCGCCTGCACTATTCGGTTCAGATCTTATTCCAGTGGATGTTAGTTTTTCTTGCAGTCTGTAAAATACGGCATGGATTCTGTTAGTACAATATATCAAAAGTTTTAACTCTATTTTTTATTTTAAATCCAATCTTTTAGTTAATAATGGATTGACGCCAGTGAGAAAACATTATATAGTCAGTCACCTATACTTCAGCTGAGCCTTATACATATTGTTCCATATCTTATTCTTCCTAATAATATGTGGCCCACTTCTCATACTCATATAAAAGGCAGCTTAAACCATTATGCTATTAATTTCCTAACAAAGCTGATCAAGATGGTGATATGCATAGCATAAGCCTTCTCTCCCCATGGCCTTCCAAAGTTTTCTCAGATTACGCTCTTTTGGTTTATAGATGACATAGTATAGTCCTTCACTGTTTCAGATTTGTTACTTTACTTTATTGGTTTCATTAAGTATATATTTTGCTTTATTTAGAGTGTGGTTTTTTTATATTTTGTATCACGGTAATCAATGTATAGTATGTGCTCTTGTTAGTTCACATATCTAAAAAAAATATCTTTTCTAAAATTGATATAAAAATAGAAAATCAAAACTAGTTGTAAAAATAACTAAACTTTTTGGGACAAGATTAAAACTGGAAAATGTTGTTGAACAAGGAATTCTGCATTTAGCGGCTCTACGCCGCCTGATCTTTGTCTGATCTGATGATTAGATGAGAATTAGGCCATGTAGCGGAGTGATAATAAGTGATTCCAACAACTGGCAAAGTCAATAACACAGTCTGACCTGTGGGAAAATCTCTCTGCATTGACCCAAATTTGTCTTACGAGGTCTCACAATAGAGGTTCGAAGACGACCAGATGACTTACCGACCACCTGTGTATCGCATTATTCTAGGGATGAGGGACTTATGAAGTTTACTTAAATATTGCTCAAAATTGTTCAATATATCTAGGTGACAGGAACATAGAATTAGAAAGAGGACTTAAGAACATTTTTTGAGCTAGTAGGAAAAACCTTTATACCCGTCACTTGTCTGGAGGACCTTCTAATTATTTTGTGTAGCTCCTAACTTTCGTTAATTTTCCGTGGAGGATATTAGAGCATCAAGTTAACTAAGAAACTATTAGATGTGTCGTGGAATAGTGAAAAGGTGCCTAATGGACTTTCTGTATGTAAACGCCTGAGGAATGAAAGCAGCAAAAGAATAAAAAAAAATCAAGGCTTGTCTTCATTGAAATGAGCGTGGAATTGTCCCTTTCCCCAGCAGATGGCTTTGCAGATAATGATGGTTGAGCAATGGAGACAGGATCCCTCCCCCTCCTCTTTTTCACTCATCATGTCCTGTTGCCATGGAAGGCCGCAGGGCTGAAATGGATTCTGCTTATTAAATTTGTTGACTCTTCTGTGCTTTGAGAATGAATGCTGTTCAAAAAAAAATCAAAACAAGAGAAAAAAAACACACAAAAAGTCGCCCCTCCCTGCTGCATAGATAGCGTTATCTTGGCTAGGCAGGTATAACCACAGATTGTCATATGGGAGCTACACCATCTGCAAAACGCTTTTGTTTTAGCCCAAAACACTCAACGGAGACTTTGTATCAAACAACACACGCACAAACATTTTCCTCTTAAATTGATGCTGTGATGTTCATATGGACGGAATTATCTCCGCAGTGAATGCAAAATGCTAACTGCAAAAAAAACACATTATTGCCTATGTTTCGATTGTAGCCCTCGAAAAGTTTTTTTTGTACTTTTTCAATTTTGAGATGTAATAGAGGAGCGACAGAAGGCAACTTTTGTCAATGAGTCAATGAGCTGCGACCAACGCACATTTTCAGAATTAGATTTCATTTAAAGCCATCTTCAAAATCTTTGACCCAGGATGTTCTGACGAACAACCACAATAAAATATGTCAGGCATATGGAAGAAGGTATTGATGAATGGTATTTCTAAAGTAATATTGTGCTGGAGACCAATGCTGCAGGGATTTACACTTATTATTGATGCACACCTGCTTCGCCTTGCTGGAAGAACTGAAAGAAAAAAAAATGTACAAAGCTCTTTCAGCATGGTGAAAACTCTCTGTGTACCAGTGAATTCCTCCAAGTACCAAAATATTTTTTTTCCACCTTACACAAACCAATTTTTGAAAATCTGTGAATCTTTTTACCATATATTGTCATTGGTTACAGAGCAGTAGCTGAACTTGGCACTTCACTCATGGCACTAGCATCTGTAAGCAAGTATTGCACCTTTGTATTACAAGACAAAAAAAACCTAGAAAAAAGGTGATACCTCACCGATCATCCACCATTCCTCTACGAACACTACTCTGGTTCTCTGACAATGTCTTCCTCTTCTGGTAGGGATAGGCTGCAGCCACAATATTGTCCAATGTATCATCTCTGTGACATTACTGTACATCCGGAACAAGATGTACAGAGCCTAGTCTGGTTGTATGGACATGTGGATGTAGGATTAGAACACCAATTTGTTTGCCCTTATCATGGCATATCACAAATATTGAACAACCTCTATATTGGCCAAATTATCTATGGTGGATGCTAAAAGCTATAGATTGTTGGAAAAGAGTAAGGGATGTGGAAGACTTATGTAATGTGTCCTAAAACGGGAAGAGTTTATTTACTCGTTAATTATGTTACGTCTTCAGTGATTCTCCAACAACAAAAGTAGGTTTGTGTTAACACACATCTGCTCAGTGAAGGGGTGGGAGAGGATCCTATTTAAGACTTCTGACTTCTTTTCAGATGTCTTCCATCCTCAGAGTTTTCTCTGTCTTAATTCCCTTGAACTCAGAGCCTCTCTGTTGCAGGTGGTCTTCCTCAGTTTTCTCACAAAGTCTGACAGTCATTGCAGATAATACCGAAACTTTTGGCACCCAACAGTACCCACACAAAAGAGAAAGAGGCAGAGAGACCACTGATTGTCCCACAACACAGCAAGCTCACATGGTCTCTTATATCCAGTAAAGTTTATCCAAACTTTTTATTCACATCAGAAAATTATCCTGAGCATTAGATTTCTATTTCTATATTTGTTCAGAAATTTGTTTATGAGCATTTTGGAGATTTTTGGTTAACGATATTGAAATTGCAAAGAGAGTTCAAATGTAAAAGAAAAGTGAAATAATATAGTATTCTTCTAAAAACAAAATACATATATACAAATATACACATATATAATCCTTTGAGAGGAAAAATTCTTTTAATGTATGAAAAGTTCAAAATTTCATGCAATTAAGATTTTTTTTAGTTATCATAAAAAGTACCATTTCTAACCTATTCTGGGTCTGATTTTGACTATTCAGATCTATATATTGTATATATATTGATATAAAAATATGCATTCTTTTGTTTTTCTCCGATGGTAACAAAATGTTGATGGATAGAAATTTGAGAACTTTCCCAATACCGTCTCAATGAATAATTAAAATCGTTAGTAAGTATGAAGTTTTGTTATCCAATATTTTCTCCTTAGAAAACCTCGTCTTAATTCCAGTCTCGGTCCGTCACGGGGAAGGAAGGAAGGATCAGGTTGCCTTCATGTACTGAAATTGTATAGCTACTCTACTGACTTAAATTCTGCTTTAGTGCAGAAAATAATATAGGAATACAGGATCCTATTTTATAAAAAAAAATGTAAAAAACTTCACAGAAACTATTACGTTAAGTTATTTGCGCTAGGTCACAATACTGTTAACATCAGAAACTTTGAGGGATGGAAGACCATTTTAGGTTATGTTCACATTAATAAAGTGGTCTAGTTTAAGCACTACCTGAGGGCTTCTGTTGGAACCCCTGAAAAAATATATTCCAAAGGAATCCTAACATAGTACACAAAGAATTTACTTGAATAAAACATTTTCTGGCATCTATGCGGCAGTGTCCAAACTTTGCAAGTGAATGCGTTTTTGGTGGCTAGGTCAGGGTCCTGCTAGAATACTTTTTTTTTCAGGGAATCTGATAGAAACCCCAACATAATGCTCAACTTTAAAGTACTGTAGTTACGCGAACCTAGACTTAAAAAGTTGCAAAATTCCGAAAAGTTATTAAACGTTTTCTTTTTACATTTATAATTGAATTAAATATAAACTTTTATTTCTCCTCTCTTTTGTAATGTTGTTACAAATGTTGTACAAATCCAAATTTCCCCCCAAAAATCATATTTTGTTTTTGTTTGTTATTTTGCTTCTTGTTTTGTATAATTTATCTTGAGTCTTTTTTGTTAATTTGAAAGTTCAGTAAAATTTAACTTTTATTCCCCCCAAAATATGGTGAGATTACTTTTGTAACATAATCTGGTATGACAAATGGGAAAAAAGTAAAACATCTTGAAATTTCCTGCAGTTAAATTTATCAAATGATAAAAAAAGGTTAATAAACAAAAATCATCCTCATGTCTAATTTTAAAGTTATTTATACAGGGAATTTCTGTAAGAACATTTTACAATATATTCCTTAGCCGTAATTTAATCCAGTGAGATTTCTCAGACTTCTTGATTCTTTGTCAGTACAAAGTACAATACAAAGTACAGACGGATACTGATCTGTCATCAGGCGCAAGGTCTACCCCTATAGTAACAAAGGCATGCCACACTTCTAGGAGGGGCCTCCTCCCTGGGATGCAGGCCTCATTAAGTGAAAAAGAGTACTAGTAATAAGCTTTGTGCCGGGTCTGCAAGGCTGCTTGTCCCAGCTGTCACAAAAGTAAAAAAAAAAATTGGGAATAGCCTGCCTGCAAAAAGTAGAGCGTAATTAAAGGGACACAATAGATAATCATCCAGGCCTACAGGGTGGGGGGAATGGAGTATAAATCAAGCAAAAAAAAAAATAAAAATAAAATCTGGGAATGTATCTTTCAACGTGTCCATCTACAAGATATAAACTTATATTCCAATGTTTTATCCTTCCTCGTCACAATCCCTTGGCAAATGCCTGCAACTTTCCTGCACCAGATGGAAAATAAGATTTGAGCCGTAGTTCTAATCTGGTGTTTGCTTATTGTGACGAGATTAGGCGAATATTGCTTTCTGAATGTTTTATTATTCAAACAGAGGGTATTTTAAAATTATCATATATTTTTTTTTCCCAGTCGTGTGTTTCCATGGCAACACCTGCCCCCTCTTTTTTTTTTTATATAATACATCACAGAAAAGTCAGATCACATTTGCTAGCGTACATCATCACATTACGGGAATTAATGACCCTCATTTACTCAGTAACTATGAACGGTGCCTGACGCCTCCTTGGCTTAGGGTGATGACTTTGCAACCAATTTTTTTTTTTTGAAGAGAAATGTCATTTATGTTCAGGGGAAAAGGAGATGGAAAAAAATTAGAGTAAAAAATTTTATATTAAATGTCACAGCAAAAGGAAAAAGAACAAAAATGAGGGCAAACATGTTTAGGGACCTTCATCTAGTCTGTGAATAAGGGTGATGACGAAAGTGTTCCCCCGTAAGTGCTGTGAGAGTGCATAGGGGGTGGGGTGGTAAAAAGATTTTTGGGGAATAATGGCTTGGTTGAACAGGCATTGTCTGACCACCTGGGGTATTCCAGCTTGGACATTAAGCATTGCAAGGAAAATTTGGGTGGTCACGTTACCCTCTCATCATCCCAAATCAGAAATGCTCCTCCTCTCATCCAATCACTACATTTCTGACTTGCTCTGTGCCGAAGCATCTGTATGTAAATCCAGCTCAGATGAAAGTGGAATATAGCTGATGAACGGGACTTGTTCTGAGGGCAGACGATAAGTTACTTAGGCCACGTTCACACATTGACTATTTGGTGTGAAAGTGGCCTTAGACGTTTCTACAGGTCATGTACAAATGTTCAGTATTTGATGTGAACGGGGCCTTAGATGATTGTACAGGCCACATCTATTAAGCCATGTGCATATGTTGAGTATTTGGTGAGTTTTTTACTTCAGTATTGTAAGCCAAATCCAGGAGTGGTTGGAAAATACAGAACTGGTGACGTGTTTCTATTATACTTTTCCTCATATTGTTTCTCTCCTGGTTTTGGTCTAGAAATACTGAGGTAAAATTACCAAATACTCAAGATGTGCACGTGGCCTTATTTGCACACTTAGGCCGGGATCACACATGCGAGAAACACGTCCGTGTCTCGCATGTGAAACCCAAGCTCTGCCGCCGGCACTCCAGAGCGGAGCGTGCGGCCGCATAGGAACACATGGAACTGCACGCTCCGCTCCCAAGTGCTGGCGCCAGAGCTTGGATTTCACATGCGAGACACGGACGTGTTTCTCACATGTGTGACTCCGGCCATAGTCATGTTCCAACGAGCTGCTTTCCTCAATGCGCTCAATATTCAATGAACAACTGAGAGAAGCAGGAAGAGAAGCTCGTTGTCACAGGACCACAAGTATGAAAATTGCATATGAGTGAAGTGTCCATGTGACGACTACAGGAACCTACAGAGCTGAATCCTGACATCACAGGCTTCTGAATTCTCACAGCTAATGCACTGCACACTTTTAGAATTCTCCCTTGCCGGTGGCAAGAGTGGATGGTCATGTCAGCACAAGCATGCAATTTGTATATTTCTGGCCACATTCTGACTAGATGTGTCTGGCATCGCTCAGATAATTTTCATTGAGTGAGGTTACGCATGTCTAGTCAGCAGCACGTGACTGTATGTAAATCGTCAGCACGCGAGAATCCTGACAGCGTGCAGTGCGCACTGTGAGAATTCAGAAGTCTGCAGTCACATAGAATGACTGCAGACTCATCACAAACCTGGACATCCCCTTTAATGCTCCTAACATAAATAAAAACATGAGAATATTCAGTCAGATCCTTATGGTGAGGCCACATTCACACGTTCAGTATGTGGTCAATATTTTACCTCAGTATTTGTAGCCAAAACCAGGAGTGGGTGATAAATGCAGAAGTGGTGCATATGTTTCTATTATACTTTTCCTCTGATTGTTCCTCTACACATTAGGCCTCATTCAGACATCACTGATTTTTCATGTACGCAAAAAAATACCAGTATTTAATTTCAATCCAAGTTTCATCAGTGTTTGAACGAATGATCAGTCCAGAATGATTTATCTGATAAGATATATTGCAAAGTGTCTTATTTTCATGTGTAGCATTGATTTAGGGAAAAATAAAAATAAAGAGATAAATAAATAAAATGACGGTTACTCTTAAAACTTAATATCCCACTTCACATTCAGCATATACTGTAGAGGAAGAAGAGATCGGTTCTACTGTATGTAGGGTCCTTGCATTAAATGGCTTACAGTGCAGGAACATGGTCTGATCATACCACAGCTCCTGGGCGGGGGAGGAAGCAAAGGAGAGGATATAGACAGGACAGAACAGAATTGAAAATTCTGAGAATAAATGCTCAGTTCATGAGGGAAAAAATCAAGATAAATTACAAAATTTCTTATTTTCACATGTGTTATTGATTTTTGAAAAAAATAAAATGAAAATAGTTGCTCTTTAAAGGGGTGGTCCGGAATGCAAATTAATTTTCATCCTAAATCCCTATTATATTAATGCCATAAACTAAAGAATTTTATAATATACTTGAATTCCTTGAACTTGAATATCCTTCCCTAGCTAGCTTTTCCTTTTTTTTATCACTTCCCTTTTGATGATGCTTCATTTGAGAATCCCAATGCATGCTGGGATACTAAAATGGAGCAATATTAGAGAGCAGAGGCTGTGGTCACTGAAATGAAGCATCATTTGTGAGGCTTGTTTCAGGGCCTGGGCTGTCCCTACGTGATGTGCACTGTGCACAATGACAGTGCGCTTTCTCTAGCTCTGATCAGAAGTAACGCGCACTGTCATTGCTTGTTGTCAGGATACCTGGCGTGCAGAGATCACTACCTCCCAGCAAGTGACCTTACCTGCAGAGGTGGCACTTGTCTTTGCACGCCTGGTATTCATCTTCTCACATTGACAGCATGCTCCGTTACTAGCTCGATACTGCTGTTCTGAGCTTGTGAGAGTGCACTGTTATTGTGCACATCACGCAGTGCACATTACACGGGAACTAGCCCAGCCCCTGGTGACACTTCCTTTCAGAAATGGGGCAGCGGGGCTACAGCAGTGACCCCAGCCTCTGCCCCAGATGATGTCACTTTGTTTGAGTATCCCAGCTAGTGTTGAGCATTCCGATACCGCAAGTATCGGGTATCGGACGATACTTGCGGTATCGGAATTCCGATACCGAGATCCGATACTTTTGTGATATCGGGTATCGGTATCAGATCCATAGGGATGTGTAAAATAAAGAATTAAAATAAAAAATATTGATATGCTCACCTCTCCGGCGGCCCCTGGACATCACGCTGCTAACCGGGAGGCTTCTTTGTTTAAAATGCGCGCCTTTAGGACCTGCGAATGACGTCCCGGCTTCTGATTGGTCGCGTGCCGCCCATGTGACCGGCACGCGACCAATCAGAAGCCGCGACGTCATTCTCATTCACAAAAACTCCTAATTCTAGGAATTAAGGACCTGCGAATGACGTCGCGGCTTCTGATTGGTCGCGTGCCGGTCACATGGGCGGCACGCGACCAATCAGAAGCCGGGACGTCATTCGCAGGTCCTAAAGGCGCGCATTTTAAACAAAGAAGCCTCCCGGTTAGCAGCGTGATGTCCAGGGGACGCCGGAGAGGTGAGCATATCAATATTTTTTATTTTAATTCTTTATTTTACACATCCCTATGGATCCCAGGGCCTGAAGGAGAGTTTCCTCTCCTTCAGACCCTGGGAACCATGAGAATACCTTCCGATACTTGATGTCCCATTGACTTGTATTGGTATCGGATATCGGTATCGGCGATATCCGATATTTTTCGGGTATCGGCCGATACTATCCGATACCGATACTTTCAAGTATCGGACGGTATCGCTCAACACTAATCCCAGCATGTGCTGAGATACTCAAATGAAGCCTCATAAAAAAGGGAGTAGAAAAAAAGAAAAGCAGTTAGTGCAGTTAGGGAAGGATAAGGACTTTTTGATTAAATATATTGGAAAATAGCTTACATTATGTCATTAAATAGATAGGGATATAGGATGAAAATGTATTTGTATTTCGGACCATCTCTTTACAGATAACTTTTTCATATCAGGCACTTGATACTTCCCCATGATACCCTGCCTACAATTCCAATAACACTCAGTCTTATAAATAGTCGTTACTATTGCCCTCGCTGTGTGCCCCATTGATTCAGTTTACAAAATAGAGACCTCTACTATAAAAAAAAACCCTCTCAGTATTGGTTGTGGTGCCGGATACATGCTTATGCATAGTACTCAAAGGCACAAATTGGCTTCTCCGACTTGGCACTGGGTACTACTAACCGATCAGCTGCATCGCATTGGTTCAGCCCCTACTGCCGCCATGTGGGTGCGACAGGTGCACTTTAACAATCCGCCATGCATCTTTAGTTTCTTAGGACTAAACCTTTTTATTTGCTTCCTAGACCCTCAGTTATTGGGGTTCCCATGATCTCTAGCTAAATTCTCAGCATTAATTTTCTGTCCGAGGGCTTTAGATGACTGTAATCATATAAACTCCATAGCGGGTGGTGGGAGGAGAGGGGGGAGTCGGGAACAAAATGCTGTCCTTTGTAACATCTCCTTAATGGACTTTCAGGGCCAAAGTTATTATTTTTTTTCCAATAGCGGCTCCTTTATCTTTTTTTTTTTCTATTTTTTTTACACAAAAAAGCACGTTGTGGGTACAAAACAGAGAATAGAAGAACAAATTACAGCAATCATGCACAGCTCAGCCATTAGGAGCATCAGGGATCATGGTTTGCATAAGAGTGGACACTTTCGTGAAACAATTAGGGATGGTAATGAGTCAGTTCTGGTGGTGGGGGAGGACCCACTCATTCTCTAGAAGATGGTCACATCACAGCCCCGTCCCCCTTTACCGCCGTCCTCTCAGTGAAATAAGGGGGTCATTTTGGTTTGATTAGTACAGTACTATCATATTTGCTTTTTAAGAAAAGGAAAAGTATCCCTGGGCCATGTGTTTTGGGAAAGGCCATTGAGGGGGTCTGCCACACAGCTTCATTCATAAGCAATGGCTCGGAGTAAGATCCTCGCACCTGCTTCCCCCTCCCTCAAAGGCTCATTGACGGAGAAGACAGAGATTGTGGTGTAAGACTAAATTAAAGTTCCATAAAACAAACTCACATAGAATCCTTCTTCCTCCCAATAGTTTCCAGTAGCACAAGCTTGAATTAGAAGAACAGCATCTATATTGTACTCAGGAATGATCTTTCTTTAAGAAAGAAACACCTTCCTTCTTTGCATTCTGACAAAGAAGTAACAGTAGGAAAAGTTACATAAACCTAATTTTTTTATTTATTTTTAAAGAAAAAAGCCCCATACCTACTGGCTGTTTATTCAAGCTGCACATGAATGAATTATATCTAGTGATGAGCGAGCGTGCTAATGGAGTATCTTCCGAGTGCTCAAATACTATGTTTGAGTCGCCGTGGCTGTATGTCTTGCGGCTGTTCGACAGCCACTACACATGCAGGGAATGCCTGTTTGCTATACTGCCCCTATGTACCAGAATATAACTACTATAAGGGTATGTGCACACGTTGCAGATTTCCTGCAGATCTGCAGCTTTTTTTTCCACGCAGATCCGCAAGTGATTTACAGTACAATGTAAATCAATGGCCCCCCAAAAAAATGCTGTGCTAATGGTGCGGAAAATTCCGCATGGAAAACACAGCAGATTCAAAAAAGGACCATGTCAATTCTTTGTGCAGATCTGCTGCGTTTCTGCACCCAATCCATAGAAATGTGCAGAGGTAAAAAAAAAGAGGAAGAAATCCGCACAAAAGTCTGCAACGTGTGCACATACCATAATACTGCCTCTATGTACCAGAATATAACTACTATAATACTGCCTCTATGTACCAGAATATAACTACTATAATACTGACCTCTATGTAAAAGATTACAACTACTATAATACTGTCCCTATGTACCAGAATATGACTACAATAATACTGCCCCTATATACAAGAATATAACTACTATAATACTTCCTCCTATGTACAAGAATATAATTATTATAATACTGTCCCTTTGTACAAGAATATGACTACTATAATACTACTGCTCTGTACAAAAATATAACTATTGTAATACTGCCCTCTATGTACAAGAATATAACTACTATAATAATACCCCCTATGTACAAGAATATAACTACTATAATACTGCCCCTCTGTACAAGCATATAACTAATATAATACTGCCTCCTTTGTACAAAAATATAACTACTATAATACTGCCCCCTATGTACAAGAATACAATTACTATAATACTGTCTCTGTGTACAAGAATATAACCACTATAATACTGCCCCCTATGTACAAGAATATAACTACTATAAAACTGCCTTCAATGTGAAAGAATATAACTACTATAATACTGCCTCTATGTACAAGAACATAACTATTATAATACTCCCCCTACGTACAAGAATATAACTACTATAATACTGCCCCCTATGTACAAGAATATAACTACTATAATACTGCCCCTATGTACAAGAATAGAACTACTATAATACTACCCCTATGCACAAGAATATAACTACTATAATACTGCCCCCTATGTACAAGAATATAACTGCTATAATACTGCCCCTATGTACAAGAATAGAACTACTATAATACTGCCCATATGTACAAGAATATAACTACTATAATACTGCTCCTATGTACAAGAATATAACTACTATAATACTGCCCCTATGTACAAGAATAGAACTACTATAATACTACCCCTATGCACAAGAATATAACTACTATAATACTGCCCCCTATGTACAAGAATATAACTGCTATAATACTGCCCCTATGTACAAGAATAGAACTACTATAATACTACCCCTATGCACAAGAATATATCTACTATAATATTGCCCCCTATGTACAAGAATATAACTACTATAATACTGCCCCCTATGTACAAGAATATAGCTACTATAATACTGCCCCTATGTGCAAGAATATAACTACTATAATACTGCTGCTATGTGCAAATTATACCTACTATAATGATATTTTGGGGGGAAATTAAAATATTTGTAGATTAAAGAAGAAAATATTCAGA
This sequence comes from Ranitomeya imitator, assembly GCF_032444005.1. NCBI lineage: Eukaryota > Metazoa > Chordata > Amphibia > Anura > Dendrobatidae > Ranitomeya > Ranitomeya imitator. Next base: position 452,885,514 of record NC_091283.1, on the reverse strand, counting down.
ATGAAACTGAATGTAACTTTAATAGAATGAAATATAACTTATGTAGGTTATTGGGATTATTACTTTCTATTCTTAATACATTTAATTTGTTATGCTTATAACTACAGCATAAAAACTGGATGTTTCCTGAAAAACTAGCAAATACATGGGTATGGCAGTGCGCCCTCTCTGTCCTGCCATTGCCATACAGTTTTCCGTGCATTGACAGGGAAACCTGCTACATTATGTTCTTTGTTCCTTTGCTAACAAATCAGATTCTGAACAAGGAGCATGTCATCGGTAAATTACGCAGGGTTTAATGTGAGCTGCCTCAGCGCAGTGCGCAGATATAAAACCGCCGGAAAAATTGTATTGATGTGTTGAGAGCCTACTCGGCTGGGAGTCATATCCCTTTTACAAATAGAGACGACTCAGAGGTTAAATGCTGGCCACACAGCTACGAAACTAAGAAGCCTTCTGTATGTGGCGGTCCGAACCTCAGCGTCAGCTCCCTGACTAGTTCAAAGAGGCCTTGTACCCATACCAAGTAAGAAGAATTCAAAGGAAACTACTGTCTGCAATCTTCTTTACTAAATTATATCCAGAACAGTAGGATTCTGCGTGCCGTGCACTTTTATTGTATCCCGTCACTCAACAACTTTTGCCTCGTCCTTGTAAGAAAACCCATAACCGATCTAGTCATAATGGTATCCTACACGAAGGTGATCACCAGGTTATGGAAGCGCCAGGGGAGTTTTTAACTTTAGGAATTAACTAGCTAGTTCTAAGAGAATAAATAGGACTAGATGGTGGCCTGATTCTAGCGCATCGGGTATTCTAGAATACTGTATGTATGTATGTATGTATGTATGTCGCGCTGTGAGTGGGGGTTAAATTCCACGCCAATATCGCTGATTGGTCGCGCCTGGCTGGCCGATCAGCAAAGCGTGGTCCAAATCTGGTGCCAATTAGCAGCCGGACTGTGCCTGTCGCTCATTGGTCGCGGCCGGCCAGGCACGACCAATGACCGAAGCAGTGTTTTAATCCCGCGCCAATATCACTGATTGGTCACAGCCGGCTGGGCGCAACCAATCAGTGAAGCATGGTACAAATCCCGCGTCAATTCGCGGCTGGACTGTGTCTGTCGCTGATTAGTCGCAGGATATCGGGGGTTCAAGGTGCAGGATATAGTTCTGCCACGTAGTATATAACACAGCCACGTAGTATATAGCACTCCACATAGTATATATCACAGCCACGTAGTATGTAGTACATAGCACAGCCACATAGTATATAGCAGCCACACAGTATATAGCACATCCACATAGTATATAGCACAGCCATGTAGTATATAGCAGCCACGTAGTATATAGTAGCCACGTAGTATATAGCACAACCACGTAGTATACAGCAGCCATGTAGTATATAGCACAGCCATGTAGTATATAGCAGCCACGTAGTATATAGCACAGCCACATAGTATATAACACAGACAGCCACATAGTATATAGCACAGCCACATAGTATATAGCACAGCCACGTAGTATATAGCAGCCACATAGTATACAGCACAGCCCACGTAACACAGACAGCCACGTAGTATATAGCACAGCCACGTAGTATATAGCGGCCACGTAGTATATAGCAGCCATGTAGTATGTAACACAGCCCATGTAATATATAGCACAGCCCACGCAGTATATAACACCGCCCACGTAGTATGTGACACAGCCCACGCAGTATATAACACAGCCCATGTAATATATAACACTACCCACACCGTATATAACACAGCCCACGAAGTAAATAGCAGCCACGTAGTATATAACACTGCCCACGCATTATATAACACTGCCACGTAGTATGTAGCAGCCACCTAGTATATAACACTGGCCACGTAGTATATAGCACAGCCCACGCAGTATATAGCACAGCTCACATAGTAGATAACACAGCCCACGTAGCATATAGCACAGCCGCGTAGTATATAGCAGCCACGTAGTATATAACACAGCCCACGTAGCATATAGCACAGCCCACGCAGTATATAACACAGCCCACGCAGTATATAACACAGCCCATGCAGTATTACACAGCCATGTAGTATATTGCACAGTCACGTAGTATATTGCACAGCCACGTAGTATATTGCACAGCCATGTAGTATATAACACAGCCCATGTAGTATATGGCAATGTGGGCACCATATCCCTGTTAAAAAAAAATAGTTATATACTCACCCTCCGGCAGCCCCCTGATTCAGCCCAGGCTTTTCCCGCTCCTCGCGACGTTCCGGTCCCAAGACTGCATTGCGGCAATAACACGTGGTGATTTAGCAGTCGCGCGAAACTGCTACGTCATCTCCGGTCATTGCCGCAATGCATTCTTGCGACCGGAGCGGCGCGCGAAGAGCGGGAAATGCCTGGGCTGGATCCGGGGGCCGCCGGAGGGTGAGTATATAATGATTTTTTATTATTTTTAATATTATATGTTTTTACTATTGATGCTGCATAGGCAGCATCAATAGTAAAAAGTTGGTCACACAGAGGGTGAATGGCACCGTTAACGCACTGCGTTATGCCGCGGTGTAAGGCAGTCCGTTTAACGCTATGTGGGCGCTGACTGGGGGGGATTATGCAGGGGGAACTGACTGCTGGGAAGTAGGGAGGGGCTAATTCACGGCCGGACTGTGCCCGTCGCTGATTGGTCGCGGCCGGCTGGCTGCGACCAATCAGCGACTTAGGATTTCCGTTACAGACAGACAAACAGACGGAAGTGACCCTTAGACAATTACGTATATAGATAGATTATGGGGAGAAAGAAAGGAATGATGACTTGTACACAATGGCGATATGACTTTAACTCTTTAAGTAAATTTGGGCACAGCACAGTGGCCAAAACAAATAGTCCCACAGCCTATTCCTTTACAGAAGTTGTGTCTACTTCTCTTACATACCCATGTTCCATTACAACTGACATCACAAAACTTTTTTTTTTACTAGAACTGTGAGTTTTGGTCGACTGCCATCTCCTCCATTTTCTGGCATTATACCAATCTCTTCCTGCCAAAAAATAAAGATTCCATCAACATTTTACATCTCTGTAGGACTTTAAAGAGACTATTAAATCGGTTAGTTAGAGGGGTGATGTGGCCTGACAACTTGTACCAAGGCTGACGTTGCAAGTAAGGGGGAATGGACCATTTCCAATTTTCAAACACTTTAAAAGCACATATTAAAGGAACCCTTCAGACTAAACTGATATTCTGAAGAGGCAGAGAAAAACACAGAGATTGAAAGAAGACCAATGAGTGAATCCGAGGTTATGCTCCACCTCCGCAGACCCCACAATGGGTAACACAACTGGTCTGTTTAGTTCAGAGGGGGTCTATTGAATATGCCCAAACATTAGGTTAATCTCTTGAGCAGGAGACCTCCTTTAGCGTGGTTTCACACTCAGAAGTTTTCCAGCTGATGACAAATATAAAGGAAGGAGTTGTACTCTTCTGTGCTGATGGGTCCACTTAGTCAAGGTTTGGCTCTAAAAACTGACTAAAGATTTTATACTGTTACCGGTGATATCATCAAGCTCATCTGTTCAGAAAAGAAGATAAGGTCTCCATACACATTGGATGGCCATCTTGGCCGGCTCTCCCATACATATGAGTGCTCGTTCAGCCAAGTGTTCCTATGTTTTCCATGGAAAAGCCACCGAAAGACATCTCTGGATGAATTAAAAGCTCGACGTTTCATAATAGTATATGCCCAATTGACATTTACCCTATAATCAGAGGCCGGCCCCCATACACATTAGAGTCGGTATCAGCGAATGCATCCAACATTAATCTAATGTGTGGTGCTTTAGGCTTCACTCACACATGATACGTCCTAGTGCTATGAAATTATTTTATCGGTAAGCACTCAAACTTATAGAGTAGAATGGATGAATTCACACATCAGTTAAAATCATGGATGCCAGAGTGAGATCAGAAAATTCAGAGCATGTCCTATGTAGATCTTATTTTCCAGGTCAGACTTGGCCATTGAAATCTATAGGGATCAATGTATAATAGATGACACAATGAAGACATATACTTTGCACTTTGGAGTTACACTCATTTAAAGGGGACCTTTCATCAACTTATTCATGCTGAACTTGACAAACGACGCAAGACTGGCTGCAGAACGGAATATTTTTATTTTTTTATTTTTAAATTTCAGCTCTCTGTTGCAGAGATATTAGCAATCAAAGTATTTGACAACTAATGAGTTAATTTTCGTTAAGCCCAAGTATGTGTTATCAATTTTCACTGGAGACCTGTACTTCTTGCCTTAAATGATGTTGCCCAATCATAAGCAGGCCTGCATAGAAAGTGTATAGCACACATGACTAACACTAGCACCTTTACAATAAGGTCACAGCAGTTTGTGTGTGTGGGGGCAGCGTAGCTGAGTTTAGCTGTGTCACATTACAAACTCTTCTATCAGCTCTCCTCCTCTCATAGCCCTGTCACCTCAGCTTGCCTCCCGCACATTCCCCACATTCTCAAATAAACCCCTGTTTGGATGTCAGAGCTGAAAGGTGTCATAATCACTCTAAGGGCTCGCTCCCACTTGTAAATAAATCGGGCGAATACAATCTGAATAAAAATTGGATTGCATTCGTACCAATTTAATCCTATGCTTGTGTTCTCAGTGGTGTTTCTTTTTCCTGTTTCGATTGGATAGGAAAAAAATTGTAGCATGCTGTGATTGCATGCCAAATTCAGATTGCAGGCGCCCATATAAGTCTATGGGAGGGTGTGAAACATCTAACTGCACTCGGGTATCACCCGAGTGCAGTGCGATTCCCGCTGACGTTGGCAGCAGAGGAGCTGGAGAAATGAATTTCTCTGTCTCCTCCGCAGCTGTTCTGCGATCCTCTGATGGGAGAGGATCGTAACACAGAGCACTGACACTCGGCTCACGCACACAGCAGAGCTGGAGCCGAATGTCGTTAGCATATCGCTAGTGATATGTGATATGCTAGTGGGACCTCTGCTTCACTGTATGTCTATTTTGCTCATAGCAACTTGTAAATGGCTCTGCAATGAGATCAGGCTGTTTTTCACTATACAGACATGGGCTAAACAGTTTGTGCCCTTCTGTTAACCCCTTAACGTCCAATGACAATTATATCCGACATTGGACGCCTCCCCCTGTTTGGTGCGGGCTGCGGTGATGAGCCAGCACCTTTTCTGGCATATGACAGCTGATCCGATTAGCTGTCATGTGACACTAACAGCCGCGGGTGGAATCGCGATCTACCTGAGGCTATTAACATGTTAAATGTCACTGTCAAACTCTGACAGCGGCATTTAGCATGCACGTGCAGGAAGCACATCATTACCTCCTCCTATCAGCACCAGTGTCACATGACCGCGGGTCGCCGATGGGCTGGCATGACAACCCGGGGTCAGCAGGAGAACCCAATAGTTGTCACAGCCGGATAACAAGTGAGCATTTTTGCTACACAGAGCAGGGCTGCAACCCTGCTCTATGTAGTACAAGCAATCGGATGATTGCAGCTTCTAGTCTCTCATGGAGACTATTGAAGCAAGTAAAAATAAAAAAATTTTTTTTTTAAATATAAAAAAAAATAAAAAATATATAAAAGTTCAAATCACCCCCCTTTTGCCCCATTCAAAATAAAACAATAAAAACAACATCAAATATACACATATTTGGTATTGCCACATTCAGAATCAACCAATCTATCAAAATATAAAAAGAATGAATCCAATTGGTAAACGGCGTAGCGAGAAAAAAAATTGAAATGTCAGAATTACTTTTTTTGGTCGCTGCAACATTGCAATAAAATGTAATAACAGCTGATCAAAAGATCGTATACACACCAAAATGGTATCAATAAAAACGCCAGATCGGCACACTAAAAATAAGCCCTCACCCGGCCCGAGATCCCAAAAAATGGAGACGCTATGGGTCTTAAAAAATGGCAACACTTTTTTTTTTTACAAACTTTGAAATTTTTTTTCACCACTTATATAAAAAAGAACCTAGACATGTTTGGTGTCTATTAACTCATAATGACCTGGAGAATCATAATGGCAGGTCAGTTTTAGCACTTAGTAAACATGGTAAAAAAAAAAAAAAAACAATTGTGGAATTGAACTTTTTTTTGCAATTTCTCTGCATTTGGAATTTTTTTCCTGTTTTCCAGTGAATGACATGGTAAAATCAATGGTGCCATTCAAAAGTACAAATCGTCCTACGAAAAACAAGCCCTCACATGGCTATATCGACAGAAAGGGAAGGGGAGCAAAAAATGGAAACGCAAAAACTGAAATACCCCTGGTACTTAAGGGGTTAAAGTAACAAAAAACCACTAAGTTCACAGAAAAAACTTTACTGAATATCAACAAATGAAAATGAGAATTTTCACTTTAGTTAAATAGGAAAATTAAAAAAATTAAAAAAAGCAAAATAAAACAGGCCTGGACAAAAACAAGAGTCCTCTTTACTTAATAATTTGTTGCGCACTGTTTTGAGGCAATCAATGCAAATATAAGATTTCTTTAGCTCTCACTGAGACTTCTGCATCTGTCCACGGGTAGTTTGGCCCACTCCTTGCAAGTAAACTGCTCCATGTGTCTCAGGCCGGCGTCACACTTGCGAGTTTTACGGACGTAAGAGCGCAGAAACTACGTCCGTAAGGGCTCATTTCCACTTGTGAGAAAAACGGACGAGTGCAATCCGATAAAAAATCGGATTGCACTCGGACCAATGTTAATCAATAGGTGACATTCCATTTGCGATTTTTTTCTCAGCCGAAATCGGACTGAGAAAAATCTGTGTCGGCTGAGAAAAAAATCGCAGCATGCTGCAATTTGCTGCGATTCTCGGACGAGACTCGCCAATGCAAGTCAATGGGTGCGAGAAAAAAAACGCATGGAATACGAACCATCCGTATTCCATCTGTTTTTTACCGATACCTTACCATTCTGTGGCACAGAACACTGTAAATAGTCCTGTAAATGACTGTATAAAAATAGTTGCTGAGAAAAAAAACGGATTGCATACGGATGTCATACGGATGTAAAAACGGATGATGCGATTAAAAATCGCATTACACTCGCATGACAATCGCACACGTTACATCCGTTTTTTCGGTCCGTAAATCGGACCGTTTTTTTCTCACACAAGTGGAAAGGGGCCCTAAAACTCGCAAAAAATACGGCACAATTATTCTCTATGCCCCAGCTCCTATCTGCCGTATTAAACTGATCCGTATTATACGGCTTTCTACGGCCGTAGAAAATCGCAGCATGCTGCGTTTGTCACCGTATTGCGCAAATAAAACGTCAATGAAAGTCTATGGAAGCCCCAAAAATACGGATTCCACACGGACCAGCAGTGTGACTTGCGAGGAATACGCAGCGGTGTTAGCGAGAAAAGCCGGTAATTCAATTACCAGCTTTTGCTTTCTCCTTCCTAAACCCGACATGATATGAGACCTGGTTTACATACAGTAAACCATCTCATATCACCATTTTTTTTGCATATTCCACACTACTAATGTTAGTAGTGTGTATGTGCAAAATTTGGCCGTTCTAGCTAGTAAAATAAGGGGTTAAATGGCGGAAAAAATTGGCGTGGGCTCCCGCACAATTTTCTCCGCCAGAGTAGTAAAGCCAGTGACTGAGGGCAGATATTAATAACCTGGAGAGGGTCCATGGTTATTGGCCCCCCCTTGGCTAAAAACACCTGCCCCCAGCCACCCCAGAAAAGGCACATCTGGAAGATGCGCCTATTCTGGCACTTGGCCACTCTCTTCCCATTCCCGTGTAGCGGTGGGATATGGGGTAATGAAGGGTTAATGCCACCTTGCTATTGTAAGGTGACATTAAGCCAAATTAATAATGGAGAGGCGTCAAATATGACACCTATCCATTATTAATCCAATACTAGTAAAGGGTTAAAAAAAACACACACACACATTATTAAAAATTAATTTATTGAAAAAAGCACAAAGGCTGTTGTATTAATTTATTCTACTCTCAATCCACTCACTGAAGACCCTCGATCTGTAAATTAAAAAAAAATAATAAACCAACAATATACTTACCTTCCGAGGATCTGTAAGGTCCAACGATGTAGATCCATCTGAAGGGGTTAAAATATTTTGCAGACACGAGCTCCGCTAATGCAGGCTGCTCATTTCTGCAAAACCCAGGCGAATTAAGCTAAATATAGGTCAATGAGCTATATTTAGCTTCATTTGCGGTGAGGCGCCCTGTGCTGGCTGTTCCTAGATCGTGGGAACTTTCCTTGAAAGCTCCCTTGCTCGAGTTCATATGAGGATAGCCAGCAGAGGGCGCCTCACCGCAAATGAAGCTAAATATAGCTCATTGATCTATATTTAGCTTCATTCGCCGGGGTTTTGCAGAAATGAGCAGCCTGCATTAGCGGAGCTCGTGTCTGCAAAATATCTTTTTGATCAAAAAACAGTATTACTAAAAACTCTGTGTTATTTAAATGCATTTTTGCTTTTTTTACTTAGTTATATCAGGGTTTTCATTTACTTTTTTCTTTTTTTTCTCTTGTAGGCTTTAATGACATATATATATATATATATATATATATATATATATATAGACAGTATATATGTTTTTTTTTTTTTAACACATGGATCCCTTGTATAGCGGTATGTGGGTTTTGCAAGCCTGCGTTAAAAACACGCATTACGGCTGCCATACGGATTACATACGGAGGATGCCATGCGCAAAAAACGGTGACACACCCTGCCTATGGAGGAGCTACGGACCACTATTTTCGGGACTTTTCAGCGTATTACGGCCGTAATATACGGACCGTATTTTCATACGCTGTGTGTGACGCTGGCCTCAGGTGTGAAGGCACCTTCTCCAGTCTGCAGGTTTTAGCTCGTTCCACAGATTTTCAATTAATTTGCTTTCAACAGTGGTGTCCTCCTCGGTCACATTAGGCCGGTTTCACACGTCAGTGGCTCCGCTACGTGTGGTGACAGTTTCCTCACGTACCAGAGACACTGACAAAATAAAATAAATGTGTCTCTGCACATGTCAGCGTGTTTTCACGGTCCGTGTGTCCGTTTGCAAAACACGGAGACATGTCAGTGTTTGTGGGAGCGCACGGATCACACGGACCCATTAAAGTCAATGGGTCCGTGTAAACACGTATGCACACGGATGCTGTCCGTGTGCCATCCGTGTGCTGTCCGTGTGCGTTTTTCCTGTCATAGGGTTAAAATTGTAAAAATTGTTGCAATACACGGACACGGACACACGTACAGCACACGTACAGCACTCGGAAAGGCACACTGACCCTAAAAACGTACTCACGGACATCACACGGATCCCACACAGATGGCCTACGTGAGCACACGGACACGGATAACTCCGTTACCGTTTTCTCCGGTACCGGAATTATCTGGACGTGTGAGACTGGCCTTACATGAAGTCCACTTTGGCCCAGTGTTGGATGCTCCTGAGAAAACTCCCTCCTTAGCTTTCATTGGTCCTTGTTCAGTGTGGTACACACTGTGATACCAAACAGCACAGTGACTACTTTTCACCCTTCAAATGGCTGACTGATTACAAGTTAGCAGACATATGTGATGCCAATTACAGGACAAATCTTAGTTTCACATTTCCCTATGGTCAAATTATTTTCAGTCTTTTCTAGGGTTACCATCAGTTTTTTCTCCAGGCTATTTTCGTTAATTTTGCTTTTTGACTCTCTGTCGAACCACAATTCAGAAACAATGTCTGATTTTCATTAAGTGATATTCAGTAAATTTAAATTGAAATGTTGTAATTTTTAAGTTATTTCACTGACTATTGTGGGTTTTTCTTACTTTAACAGAAGGGTACACACAATTTTGTCCACATCTGTATAATGACAGCCTCACTGCAGAGCCATTACAACTTGCTGTGCACAAAAGACATACAGTAGGTGAGATTGTGACACCTTTCTGCTCTCACCTCCAAACCGGAGGAGAAGAGGGGGGACAGTACAGCTGAGGTGACTGTGCTATGAGAGTAGAGCTGACAGAAAGGTTTTTATTGTGACATAGCTAAACTCAGCTGTGCTGTCCATCTAACCTCAAGGACTTTATCTGAAAAGTGTTAGGGTACCGTCACACAGTGGCACTTTGATCGCTAGGACAGCACGATCTGTGACGTTCCAGCGATATCGTTACGATCTCGCTGTGTCTGACACGCTACTGCGATCAGGGACCCCGCTGAGAATCGTACGTCGTAGCAGATCGTCTGAAACTTTATTTCGTCGATGGATCTCCCGCTGACATCGCTGAATCGGCGTGTGTGACGCTGATTCAGTGATGTCTTCACTGGTAACCAGGGTAAACATCGGGTTACTAAGCGCAGGGCCACGCTTAGTAACCCGATGTTTACCCTGGTTACCAGCGTAAACGTAAAAAAAACAAACACTACATACTTACCTTCAGCTGTCTGTCCCCGGCGCTCTGCTTCTCTGCACTCCTCCTGCATCCTGTGTCAGCGCTGGCCAGCCGGAAAGCAGAGCGGTGACGTCACTGCTCTGCTTTCCGCATGACCGGCGCTGACAGTGCAGAGGAAAGCAAAGCGCCGGAGGACAGACATGGAATGTAAGTATGTAATGTTTGTTTTTTTTACGTTTACGCTGGTAACCAGGGTACACATCGGGTTACTAAGCGCGGCCCTGCGCTTAGTAACCCGATGTTTACCCTGGTTACCAGGGGACTTCGGGATCGTTGGTCGCTGGAGAGCGGTCTGTGTGACAGCTCCCCAGTGACCAAACAGCGAAGCTGCAGCGATCGACATCATTGTCGTATCGCTGCAGCGTCGTTTCAGTGTGACGGTACCCTTAGTCATCTGTGCTCTACCTCCAGCACGTTCTAATTTTGCAGGAGGTTAGACCAGGAGATCAGAGCTGTCTGTCAATGCATCTCACACTAAGAAACCTGTTCTGAGCTACTGTGGGGTGTGTTCTTTTTCTGCTGTATTGCTGCTTGCTTATGATTTGTTAGTGTCATACAGGGAGAAGAACGTGTCCCCAGTAAAAACTTTCTAAAAGCACCCACTTGGACTTAAATGGGTATTTCCATCTCCAAAATCCTATCCCAATATGTAGTAGATATCATAATAATAAAAATATTAGCAAATAACTTCAGTTACAAATGTAGTATAGTTTTTATGATTTTCTATGTCTCTTTCCTCATGCTCAGGCATTGCAGGATCTTAGGTATCCAGGTCTCTAGGTATATTGATATCTTGATAGTTAGCTAGTTGATAGTGGTCGTAATCATGGCAACCTAAGGTCCTGCAATGACTGCACATACGGAAGAGACATAGTGAATCTTAAAAACTATACTACATTTGTAATTGAAGGTATTTGCTAATATTATTATTATTACACCTTCTACATATTGGGAAAGGATCTTGGGGATGGGAAAATCCCTTTAAAGAAAATTACTAATATTTCCACAACAAAGTGTGGTGATATCTAAAAAAAAAAAAAGTTTTATTTCACTCTGCATCCACTATTCCATCATATGTCAAATTTAACATGAAAAATTATTAAAAGGTCCCCTTTGACTGATCCATTTCTAAGGGTCAACTGACAAAAGATAAAAAGTTCATACTGTCTATGTATTTTAGTGAAAAAAAAGCAAATGGAAAAAAAAATCAGATGAAATCAGGATAACACCCAAGAAATTGATAGATTTGTATATATTAGATGGTAGCACTCACACAAATGTGTGAATACAGTCAACCAGCTCATTCAGACATCAAGGATTTTCTCGCCCTGGAGAATTGGTCCAAATTTCAATAGTGTTTTATTTTTTTAAATCAGTGTCTCATCAAAGTTTTGTCAGTGTATCAGTTTTTTTCCCATCAGAGTTTGGTCAGAGTTTTATCAGTTTTTTTGTCACAGAGCCATAGACTTGCACTGCCAATTTTAACCCTACAATCAGATCAATATCGGACACACAGGTGCTTCTCACAAAATTAGAGTTCACAATTGGGGTCAAACAGGTCCTCCCGGCAATCAGGGAGCCCGGAGGCTAAGGAACTGATGAGAAAGCCTGTTTAAAATATTTTTCCAGATCTCTTATCAAACTCTGCCACCAGTTTTGCAGATTCCCCGTAATTCCTTCTTTTCTGGACTTCTTTACCCAGTAGTAAGAGTGGAAACATTTCGCTTCTACTATTACTTTTTATTCCAGTGTGGACTTAGGGTTATGGGGCATTATTATTTATTGTATAAGGACAATTACCTAAAAAGGCCGAGTTTTCACCTCTGCTACTGAGTGCTACGGATTACATGGAGATGATTTACATTCTCGCAGAATTGCATATTTATGAACGCCGGTGGTGAATGATCTCTGACAGCTTGTTCTTCCAGTTTTATAAACAAAGGGCCGAGGGTTGGCACTGCCCATGCTGCATCTTAATGTTCTGTATGAAGCTTCTGCTTACTAACGGGCGAAGCACACATCCTGCCCCATTGTACCCCTATATTGGCAGGGTGTTTCCACCTTATAATATGATCATCATGATGTGCAATCATAAATATATAGTGCCCCTCACTGATGATACAGCTCATTTTCTGACCTACTAGTGACATTTTCTCCTAGACGAGAGCTTTCATTCTTTAAAGGGAATCTGTCAATAGGATGAACCCTCCTAAGCCGTCTATATGGACATGCAGGTCATAGAAAGCTGAATAAAATGATACCTTGATATGTTTTATTCCAGAGAAATCCTCCCTTTTCTTAATATGTAAATGAGCTGTTAAGATCTAAGGATGGGAAATAGATCTCCTTCAGAATCTGCCTCCAGAGCTTATTTTATATGAAAGGGGCCGTTACCAGTGTGAAACATGTAGAGCAAGAGAGCAGACTGTCAGTCATTACATGTCTCATATTGGTAACGTCCCCTTTCATTTAAAATAAGCTCTGGAGGCAGATTCTTGGGGAGATCTATGTCCGGCACAGAGATCTTAACAACTCATTTACATAGTAAGAAAAATGTGGATTTCTCTGGAATACGGCATCGGATCACAGATATCAAGGTATCATCGCATTCAGCTTCCTATGATCTACATGTCCATATAGACGGCTTATTAGGGCTGATCCTACTGACAGATTCCCTTTAAATCAAGTATTTCCTTATATCATTAGTGCTAAGTGATAAATGTGGCGGCCTCCATTATGTGCACGTAGGAGGTAAAGTTTGCGTGATGGATGCGCTTTCAATAACAAGTGTCCAGCTGCTTGCTAAATCTCTGGTGATTTCATGCCTTCAGGTTATCTTGCAAAGTTTTGCTGGGACAGCTGTCACCCAAACCTGTCCCAGGAGCCGCTTTTTGTCTCCCTGCAATACCTTAAACAAATCCTATTGTTCCCGTCCTAAATATAGGCATCGGCCAACAAATCCCTCAAAGGAGGGAACGTTTCCTCCGTTCTCTAATCAGTTTATCATTAAACAGCAGCGAGACAAAGAAGGAGGCCGCCCGCACCTGCCGACAGGTGTTTACATGAAGCTCAGGTGATGCCCGTGTGTCCTGTGCAGCTGCCGTGTGTCCACACTCCGAACACGGCGAGATGTTACAGCTGACACCGACACTCAGCACCGGTACAATAAGATTACACTTTAGTGAGTTATAATATTATAACATGAAAAAAATATATATTTTTTATTCTTTTTTTTTTTAAATTTAAAACTGCTTTGTTTGTCTGACTGCTCCATCTACATGTGGGCAGTCGTACCTTGAAGTGTCTTCCCAAAAAAGGGGGTTCCAAAGATCTCGTTGTAATATTTTACAGGATCGAATGATAAATGTCTAATAATAACTTTCCTCACTCAAAAGGGGAAGTTCTTTATGTAAACCCCACCCAAAAGTGGGCTCTCCAGGGCGGGATGGGGCCTGGGCTTAAATGGGTTGTCTGGCTTTAGGCTGCAAGTCTGTGTATTCTATGGTGCCGGAGCCGAGAGTGGCAGGTGCATGACAGAAAGCATGCAGTTTGCATACATGCGGTCACATGCCTACTAGACGTGCTTGGTCTCTCTCAATGCAAATGAATGGTGTGAAGTCGAACATGTCTAGTCAGAATGTGGCCAGTAGTAGGCAAATCGCATAACTGAGGTCACATGACCACCAACTCCCAGTATTGGCACCAGGGAATCTTATGATTTAGTGGCATATGAACTGATTGGAATGGTGATGCCCTGTCCCACTGTCTGGGAGAGTTACTGAGCAGGGAAAATCACAATATCAGTGCTGCGAAAACTCTCTGGATCGGTGCGGGTCCTAGTGGTATGCCATCATTTTAATGGGAATAATACTATAATCTCTTCCCTCCTCAAACAATTTTCATTTTTGCACTTTTGTTTTTCCCTCTCCTTCCTCAAAGAGCCACACGTTTTTTATTTTCCTTACACATAGTCTATTTTGAAGGACGAGTTGCAGTTTAAATTCAATTTACCTATGAATGTCCTAAAAAACAGGAAACAAGTGCCAAGTGTGGTGAAATTAGGAAAAAAGTGCACTTCCTTCATGTTTTCTTTCTCACTCCATACATTCTGTAGTAAAAGTTACTCGGAATCATGTTTCTCCAGTTTATTACGATTATGTACATGCCAAACTATTGTTTTTCGTTTCAGTGAATAAAAAAAATTCCGAAAAAAAAAATTCTTTGCTTGTGTCGTCATTTTAATTTTTCTGTCCATTAAGCTTGGTGAGGGCTTGATTTTTGTGCGACGTTACGAGCTGACAGTTTTATTGATACCATATTTGTCCGATATGCGTTTATTTATAAAAACATTGAAAATTAGGCAACAAAATTTGCAATTTTCAAACTTTTAATTCTTATTCCCTTAAGCCAGAGAGATATGTCACACAACATAAGTGATAAATAACATTTCTCACATGCCTACTTTACAGATGAGGTTCAGACCTCATCTCTGCTCAGACGTTATTTTGTTCACAGATAGTTTCTCCAGGTAGAAGAAAACAGCTGACATTTGCAGGGAGCGCGGTCAGGGCCATACGTGTCTATGGCATGAAGGCAGGAGCCGGCACATTCTCTGCCCGTGGAGATACCTGAGGCCGCCATCTAAATGTCACTGAATTTATAATAGCTTTATGAAGAGAAAACAGAATAATAGGGACAGAAGTAAACTGTATCCACATGTAACGGAGGGAGGAACGGCGGTCAAAATAATCAGTGGTAAAGTAATGGCTCTGTATGGGCTGTCACCCAGCTTTTCTGGGGCCCTGAACAGCTATTCTGTGTAGTTACATATCAATATGAGGGCAGGGAGGCATCACTGGGTCAGAGGAGCATGAGAAGGATAAGTGATGACTCCGATACCCAGCTGTCCTATATTCCTGACTGTAACTCCTCTGACATTAGGTGCTCTGTGTACAGTATGTAGGCAAAAACATTCAGGAGTCTGGAAAATGGGTGACAACTTGACATGGAGATATTGGATTTATATCATCACCCCATCCCAAAAAAGTTAATAATTTACAAATTTAAGCCCACGAGTCATCCTTGAAGAGAATCTGTCACCTCATTTTTGCTGAGAGTAACATAATGTAGGGGCAGAGACCCTGATTCCAGTGACATATCACTTTCTGGGTTTCTTGCTGACATTTTGATAAAATCCCTGTTTTCTCTGCTGCAGATCTAGCAGTTCTCTGAACGCTGAGCTGTGTATAACATCACTCACATCCTTCATTGGCAGCTTTCTGTGTACACTGCGCATAGGCAGAAAGCTGGGGGCAGGGTTATACAGAGCTCATGAATATGAAGGACTATATGGCATCAGCTTATCGTCAGATATCGTCAGATTCCTATGACGCTGCACAGTAGGAAAGAGGCAAAGGGAGATGAGGGAGAGCCACAGAGAAGTACTGCGCATGCCCAAGATTTCCAGCCCCGCAGTGTGAATAAATCAGAAGAGACTGCGGGGCGGGATCTCGGGCCGCGCATCCACGCAGGCACAAGAAGAAAGACATCATGTGATGTCAGTGAACGGACAACGCTAACTGCGCATGCCCAAGAAAAAAGATCACAGCGCAGGCGCCGGGTAAATAACTGAACACTGAGGAGGAGGCGGCGCCCAGAGGAAAGGAGGAAATGACTGATGGCTGTGAGGCGTCTGTGTCAGGGGGGAAAGACCTGCCCCCCTGACAAACTAGAGGTATGAGGGACAAATTATATGGCTATGTGCACACGATGCGGATTTGCTGCGGATCCGCAGCGGATTTTTCCACGCACAAACGCTGCAGATCCGCACTGTTGTGAATTCTGCTCTTGGGTTCCCTCCAGTGGTTGTAGGTGGGAATGCAGTTGTCTCTGAGTCACAGTCCTGGCCAGGTGTATCTGCTGATTGCAGTTCTGACTGGAATATTTACGTGTGCAGGATTCATTAGTCCTTGCCAGTTGTCAATGTTTCTTCTGAAGTGTTGGATCACTTTCTGGCTTCTCCTGCTCAGCTGTCAATTCAGCAAAGATAAGTGTCTGGTTTGTGTTTCTGTGGCACACATGCAGTGTGCTTATATTCTGTGCTATTCATTTGTTTTTCTCTTGTCCAGCTTAGACTGTGTCAGTGTTTTCTCAGTCTTGTTGGATTCTCTGGAGATGCAGATATACGCTCCACATCTTTAGTTAGATGGTGGAGTTTTTGTATTTTCTGCGGTGGATATTTTTGGAAGGATTTTTAATACTGACCGCTTAGTATCCTGTCCTATCCTTTCCTATTTAGCTAGTGTGTGCCTCATTTGCTAAATCCTGTTTCCTGCCTACGTGTGTCCTTTCCTCTACTACTCACAGTCAATATTTGTGGGGGGCTGCCTATCCTTTGGGGTTCTGCTCTGAGGCAAGGTAGAAATTCCTATTTCTATCTATAGGGGTATTTAGTCCTCCGGCTGTGTCGAGGTGTCTAGTGTTATGATCTGGTGGCCTTGGAGCAGGATGAGACGTGCTCTGGAGAAGGTGGTCCCTGTACTGACCGCAAACCCTGAACCTAGCAGCGCAACTAAAAGTAGCCGTGGGGGGTACCTAACGCTCCCTAGACCCCTCGACACAGCCTAAGATCTAACAACCCCTAAAGACAGAAACAGGAAACCTATCTTGCCTCAGAGAAAATTCCCAAAGGATAGATAGCCCCCCACAAATATTGACTGTGAGAGGAGAGGGAAATAACATACGTAGATATGAAATCAGATTTTAGCATAGGAGGCCATACTAGCTAAAAAGAAAGAATAGAACAGAGTACTATGCGGTCAGTATAAAAACACTAGAAAATATCCACCGCAGAAATAACGGATCACCACATCTGACTAAAGACATGGGGGGTATATCTGCATCTCCAGAGAAATAGCTAGGCTGCAAAAAATCCTTCACAAACCAAGCTGGACAAGACAAAAACATGAAAATGCACAGAACTATAAGGTCCACTGCAGGTGGACAGCAAAAACCAAGCCAGGACTTATCTTTGTAGAAAAACACAGCAAACTGGAGAGACCAGCAGGGAAGTGAATCCTTTAAGAACAATGGACAACTGGCACTGACTAAAGGATCCAGCAAAGCTATATACCCCAGTCAGTTTTGCAATTAGTAGATACACCTGTCCACTCCTGCGGTCCAGGCACAACTGCATTACCCTCTACAACCACCGGAGGGAGCCCAAAAGCTGAATTCACAACAGTCTAGGTTTTGTTAGGCACACCCCACGGCTACTTCTAGTTGCGGTGATAAGATCAGTGTTTGCTGTCAGTATAGTTACCCCCTACTCCAGTGAAAGTTTTCATGCTGCTCCAAGGTCACCTGATCATAACAGTACAACTGGCCAATAATGAGTTAAATGCATCTCAGAAGAAGGGAAGAAAGGTCTTGAGCCATTTTTTTTTCTTCAGTCTACTTTGTCTTCTCCTCCCTTATAATCTCTGGGTGGCTGAAGAGCCTTGTGCTAGCATGAATGTTCAGGATTTAGCTTCTCGTGTAGGCCAGCTTGCTGCTAGGGTACAGGGTATTTCTGATTATATTGTTCAGACTCCTGTTTTAGAACCGATGATTCCTACTCCTGATTTGTTTTTTGGTGACAGGTCCAAATTTTTGAGTTTTAAAAACAACTGTAAACTGTTTTTTGCTTTGAGACCTCGATCCTCAGGTGATTCCATTCAGCAGGTAAAAATTGTCATCTCCCTGCTGCGTGGCGACCCGCAAGATTGGGCATTTTCCCTGGAATCTGGGAATCCGGCTTTGCTTGATGTAGACTCCTTTTTTCAGGCTTTGGGATTGTTATATGATGAACCTAATTCTGTGGATCAAGCTGAGAAGACCTTGTTGACCCTGTCTCAGGGTCAAGAGGCGGCAGAATTGTATTGTCAGAAATTCAGAAAATGGTCGGTGTTGACTAAATGGAATAATGATGCTTTGGCGGCAATTTTCAGAAAGGGTCTTTCTGAATCCGTTAAAGATGTTATGGTGGGGTTTCCCACGCCTTCTGGTCTGAGTGATTCTATGTCTCTGGCCATTCAGATTGACCGGCGCTTGCGGGAGCGCAGAACTGTGCGCGCTGTGGCGTTATACTCAGAGCAAATTCCTGAGCCTATGCAGTGTGATAGGATTCTGTCTAGAACGGAACGACAAGGTTTCAGACGTCAGAATAGGTTGTGTTATTATTGTGGCGACGCTTCTCATGTCATTTCTGTCTGCCCTAAGCGGACAAAGAGGATCGCCAGTTCAATTACCATCAGTACTGTACAACCTAAATTTTTATTATCTGTGTCCTTGATCTGCTCATTGTCATCATTTTGTGTCATGGCGTTTGTGGATTCAGGCGCCACCTTGAACTTAATGGACTTTGAGTTTGCCAAGCGTTGTGGTTTTCCCTTGCAGCCTTTGCAGTACCCTATTCCTTTAAGGGGCATTGATGCTACACCCTTGGCTAAAAATAAGCCCCAGTTTTGGACACAGGTGACCATGCGCATGGCGCCAGCCCATCAGGAAGATTGTCGATTTCTGGTGTTGCATAATTTGCATGATGCTATCGTGCTGGGTTTTCCGTGGTTGCAGGTACATAATCCTGTGTTGGATTGGAAGTCCATGTCTGTGACTAGTTGGGGTTGTCAGGGGGTTCATAATGATGTTCCTTTGATGTCAATCTCCTCTTCTTCCTCTTCTGAAATTCCAGAGTTTTTGTCTGATTTTCAGGATGTATTCGATGAGCCCAAGTCCAGTTTCCTTCCACCGCACAGGGACTGCGATTGTGCTATTGACTTGATTCCAGGCTGTAAGTTTCCTAAGGGTCGACTTTTCAACCTGTCTGTGCCTGAACATGCCGCCATGTGGAGCTATATTAAGGAGTCTTTGGAGAAAGGGCATATTCGACCATCTTCTTCACCGTTGGGAGCGGGGTTCTTTTTTGTTGCTAAAAAAGATGGTTCCTTGAGACCCTGTATTGATTATTGCCTCTTGAATAAAATCACTGTCAAGTTTCAATACCCTTTACCTTTGCTTTCCGATTTGTTTGCTAGGATTAAGGTTGCTAGTTGGTTTACTAAGATTGACCTTCGGGGGGCATATAATCTGGTTCGTATTAAGCAGGGTGATGAATGGAAAACTGCGTTTAACAAGCCTGAGGGCCATTTTGAATACCTTGTGATGCCATTCAGACTTTCTAATGCTCCATCTGTTTTTCAGTCCTTCATGCATGATATCTTCCGGACTTATCTTGATAAATTCTTGATTGTATATTTGGACGATATTTTGATTTTTTCCGATGATTGGGAGTCTCATGTGCAACAGGTCAGGATGGTATTTCAGATCCTTCGTGACAATGCTTTGTTTGTGAAAGGGTCTAAGTGTCTCTTTGGGGTGCAGAAGGTTTCTTTTTTGGGCTTTATTTTTTCTCCCTCATCTATAGAGATGGATCCGGTTAAGGTTCAGGCCATTCATGATTGGATTCAGCCCACATCCGTGAAGAGCCTTCAGAAATTTTTGGGTTTTGCAAATTTTTATCGCCGTTTCATTGCTAATTTTTCCAGTGTGGTTAAACCCTTGACCGATTTGACGAAGAAAGGCGCTGATGTGGCAAATTGGTCCTCTGCGGCTGCCTCTGCCTTTCAGGAGCTTAAACGTCGATTTACTTCTGCTCCGGTGTTGCGCCAACCGGATGTTTCTCTTCCGTTTCAGGTTGAGGTTGACGCTTCTGAGATTGGGGCAGGGGCTGTTTTGTCTCAGAGGGATCCTGTTGGTTCCTTGATGAAACCGTGTGCCTTCTTTTCCCGTAAGTTTTCGCCTGCTGAACGCAATTATGATGTCGGCAATCGGGAGTTGTTGGCTATGAAGTGGGCGTTTCAGGAATGGCGACATTGGCTTGAGGGAGCTAAGCACCGTATTGTGGTCTTGACCGATCATAAGAATCTGATTTACCTTGAGTCTGCCAAACGACTGAATCCTAGACAGGCTCGATGGTCCTTGTTTTTTTCCTGTTTTGATTTCGTGGTCTCATACCTTCCGGGTTTTAAGAATATTAAGGCTGATGCCCTCTCTATTAGTTTTTTGCCTGATTCTCCTGAGGTCTTAGAACCGGTCGGTATTCTTAAAGAAAGGGTGGTCCTTTCTGCCATTTCCCCTGATTTACGACGGGTTCTTCAGGAATTTCAGGCTGACAAACCTGACAGCTGTCCTGTGGGGAAACTGTTTGTTCCTGACAGATGGACTAGTAGAGTGATTTCTGAGGTTCACGGTTCCGTGTTGGCTGGTCATCCTGGCATTTTTGGTACCAGAGACTTGGTTGGTAGGTCCTTTTGGTGGCCTTCTTTGTCGCGTGATGTGCGTTCTTTGTGCAGTCCTGTGGGACTTGTGTGTGGGCCGAGCCTTGTTGTTTCCGTGCTAGTGGGTTGCTTTTGCCATTGCCAGTCCCTGAGAGGCCCTGGACGCATATTTCGATGGATTTTACTTCTGATCTTCCGGTCTCCCAGAAAATGTCTGTTATCTGGGTTGTTTGTGACCGATTCTCTAGGATGGTTCATTTGGTGCCTTTGCCTAAATTGCCTTCCTCTTCAGATTTGGTTCCGTTGTTTTTTCAGCATGTGGTTCGTTTGCATGGTATTCCGGAGAATATTGTGTCCGACAGAGGTTCCCAGTTTGTTTCTAGGTTTTGGCAGGCCTTTTGTGCTAGGCTGGGCATTGATTTGTCTTTTTCTTCTGCATTTCATCCTCAGACAAATGGCCAGACTAATCAGACTTTGGAGACTTTGGAGACTTATTTGAGATGCTTTGTGTCTGCTGATCAGGATGATTGGGTGGCCTTCTTGCCATTGGCCGAGTTTGCCCTTAATAATCGGGCTAGTTCGACTACTTTGGTTTCGCCTTTCTTTTGTAATTTTGGTTTTCATCCTCGTTTTTCTTCTGGGCAGGTTGAGCCTTCTGACTGTCCTGGTGTGGATTTTGTGGTTGACAGGTTGCAGCAGATTTGGGCTCATGTGGTGGACAATTTGGTGTTGTCTCAGGAGGAGGCTCAACGTTTTGCTAACCGGTGTGTTGGTTCCCGGCTTCGGGTTGGGGATCTGGTCTGGTTGTCTTCCCGTCATGTTCCTATGAAGGTTTCTTCCCCTAAGTTTAAGCCTCGGTTTATTGGTCCTTATAAGATTTCTGAGATTATTAATCCGGTGTCTTTTCGTTTGGCGCTTCCGGCCTCTTTTGCTATCCATAATGTCTTCCATAGATCTTTATTGCGGAAATATGTGGTGCCCGTTGTTCCCTCTGTTGATCCTCCGGCCCCTGTGTTGGTTGATGGTGAGTTGGAGTATGTGGTTGAGTAGATTTTGGATTCTCGTTTTTCGAGGTGGAGGCTTCAGTACCTTGTCAAATGGAAGGGTTATGGCCAGGAGGATAATTCTTGGGTTTTTGCCTCTGATGTCCATGCTGCTGATTTGGTCCGTGCCTTTCATCTGGCTCATCCTGATCGTCCTGGAGGCCCTGGTGAGGGTTCGGTGACCCCTCCTCAAGGGGGGGGTACTGTTGTGAATTCTGCTCTTGGGTTCCCTCCAGTGGTTGTAGGTGGGAATGCAGTTGTCTCTGAGTCGCAGTCCTGGCCAGGTGTATCTGCTGATTGCAGTTCTGACTGGGATATTTAGGTGTGCAGGATTCATTAGTCCTTGCCAGTTGTCAATGTTTCTTCTGAAGTGTTGGATCACTTTCTGGCTTCTCCTGCTCAGCTGTCAATTCAGCAAAGATAAGTGTCTGGTTTTTGTTTCTGTGGCACACATGCAGTGTGCTTATATTCTGTGCTATTCATTTGTTTTTCTCTTGTCCAGCTTAGACTGTGTCAGTGTTTTCTCAGTCTTGTTGGATTCTCTGGAGATGTAGATATACGCTCCACATCTTTAGTTAGATGGTGGAGTTTTTGTATTTTCTGCGGTGGATATTTTTGGAAGGATTTTTAATACTGACCGCTTAGTATCCTGTCCTATCCTTTCCTATTTAGCTAGTGTGTGCCTCATTTGCTAAATCCTGTTTCCTGCCTACGTGTGTCTTTTCCTCTACTACTCACAGTCAATATTTGTGGGGGGCTGCCTATCCTTTGGGGTTCTGCTCTGAGGCAAGGTAGAAATTCCTATTTCCATCTATAGGGGTATTTAGTCCTCCGGCTGTGTCGAGGTGTCTAGGTTTTGTTAGGCACACCCCACGGCTACTTCTAGTAGCGGTGATAAGATCAGGGTTTGCGGTCAGTATAGTTACCACCTACTCCAGTGAAAGTTTTCATGCTGCTCCAAGGTCACCTGATCATAACACCGCACTGTGACGTACAGTAGAATGTAAATCAATGGGCCAAAAAAAAAGCTGTGCAGATGGTGCGGAAAATTCGGTGCGGAATTGCTGCGGATTTCAAAGAAGTGCATGTCACTTCTTTTGTGCGGATCTGCAGCGTTTCTGCACCCCTCCATGATAAAAATCCGCAGTGGCAAAAACCGCAGAAAATTCCGCATAAAAACTGCACAAAATCCACATAAAAACTGCGACAAATCTGGAGCACCCCGTGGGCAGTGGGGTACTTGGTACCGGGTCCTTCGGTTCTCAAGGGGGATGTCACGGTGGCTGACCCGGTCCGTGGCTCAGTACCTTATTGCTGAGCTTCTCATAAGGTCCTCACAACTGTTGTAGATGTTCTAGATGTTATGTTTCTCTCCCTGTCCCCCAGATGGATAGGACAACCCATATGACCGGTGGCCTGAGGCTTTTTACAGGGACTCAGCGGATCAGTATCTTGCAATTAGCTGTCCTGCCGGTCTCTGGAGCAAGGCATAAAGGACTGTTGCTCCCTCGGTGTTCCGGCTACCGGGATCCTGCGCCTCAGAAGGAGGCAGCCTGTGCAGGGAAGAACACCTCCTGGTATCCACTCCTTTTGCTATATCTTCTTCTCACTCTCTACAATATAATTCTCTGTTCGTGTCCGTTCTCAGGAACTGCCGCACATGGGGCAGGGGCAGCTCATTGACCTTCTGTCTAGGCCACTGACAGGCTCCCACCCCTGTCAGGGACCAACTACCTGAGCAGAAGCTCAGCCAGCAACTGCCTAACTTCCTCTCCAGGCCACCAGTTTAGTGCGAAGAGTGCTCTAATAAATAGGAGCATAGCTCCCCCTGGTGGAATGGAGTATGAAATGTGTTGTATGTTTGTGGTACCTGGTAAAGAGATCTCCTTTATTGTCTCCAAACGTAACATCACTCCCCCTAGAGGAGAATGATATTACTGCAATGACCAGGACCCTGAGGCGCTGCAAATCTGCGGCTGCGGATTCTGCCAGGAGATGCGGATTTTGTGCAGAAAATTCTGCCCCTCTTTTCATACGTGTGCACATAGCTAAAAACTATTCTTTCGGCGTTGGAAGGGACCCGAACTAAAGCAGCCACCTTGGCAGAATGCAGCATTAGTGCTGCACAAGGTGACTCTTTTAGTTAAAAACGCCTGGGGTGGGTGACAGGTTCCCTTTAAGCTCCGCCTACGCTCCGCCTACGCTCCGCATGCGTCCTGTGTCCCTATCTTTAACATTGCATACGCAGGGACATGCATTGTATGCGGATGTGTTGCGTTCCCGTGCGGTCGGCGGGCACGTCAAAATGCCGCATGCTCACGCATCCTCATACAAGGCATGTCCCTGCGTACCCAATGTTAAACATAGGGGCATTACACATGCGCAAGTAGGAGGAGCGTAGGCGCAGCTTAAAGGAGGAACTACGCAGCCATACGCAGACCAGCCACACGCAAGTGTGAACTTAGCCTAAGACGTCCATTAGTGCCCAATGATTGGCTACAGCCCTAACGAGGCATAACAATGCGATGCGAGCCATGGCACAACTTACCAGCAATGGCGGAAGGGAAGTATAGGGTATTTTTTATTTTGCATTGGGGCACATGCTATTTCAGAAGGGGGTTCCCATGTAATGAATAGCCCCTTCAAGTCCCCTTATACTTGTTAGAGTTCCCCTTTAAATGACTATTCCGTCTAGCAGCCACTTCTTCATTCACAGCTTCTTCGTTCATGAACCATATCTACCATACTCTTTGATTATCCCTTTAAGCAATTTCACTTTCCCAGATTATGAGAAAAAATAAGGTGCGAAACACAGGACACCACAAGTAGTCATGAAGTGAGTTCTAGAATCTCTTGGTTTCTGGGGAGAATTCTCATGCATAATCGATAATATACCTATGTAACATATACACAACAGATTTCTTTACCTGTCAGGGACACGGATCGGATTTCATCATATATCACAATTGCAAATGGAGTTTGGTACTTTTAGAGCAGTGCATTCTGGGAGTTGTAGTTTTAGTTGTGCTCAAATAAAATGGCTCAGCTTTACCTCAGAACAACATTTCCCAGAAGATCTGTGATACCTATGGCCTTGTTTTTTAATACTAGCTGTTACAAAATTTAATAGTAAAGTTGAGAAGTTAGTTATAGGAGATCTGGGATCTTCTTTACTATTGTTTTGCTTTATTTTGGTACTTCATCACTTCACTTATCTGCTATGGAGTTACAACAACCACAACACAGGCCAAATTACTCTGTTGGTTTTTCCAGCATCCACATTCCACAATCTTACTACTGTAATATTCAGCAGCATTTCTGCTGGTAAAATCTGCTACACTTCTAACCTAGGTGTACATACCCTAAGGATAACTGTAAGGCCACGGTCACACTATCAGTATTTGGTCAGTATTTTACCACAGTATCTGTAAGCCAAAACCAGGAGTGGGTGATAAATACAGAAGTGGTGACGTGTATACTTTTCCTCTGATTGTTCCACTCCTGATTTTTGGCTACAAATACTGAGGTCAAATACTGACCAAATACTAACTGAGCGACCGTGGCCTAATGGTGACTATTATGCCTCCTAACCATCCCAGGTCCAGTAGAGTGGTCTCGGATGAGGCGCTTTCCCCAAAGGTTCAGGTTTACACTATTTTCAACTGTATCTGCATCTTTACGAAAACAGTGGTGGTAGGAACCATCAGCTCCATACTTGGAGTAGAGGGCATCATATTGTGTGTGGGATGCTATTCTAGCACCATGCTATGTGTGGAGGAACTCTGGCGGCATCATACTGTGTGTTGAGCACTGTGGTGGCAATGGGGATTTTCGGTACCGGGTCCGGTCTCAGTTAAAGGAGTGGTCACGGTGACAGCGACCTGGTCCTTGGCCCGGGGTGCTCAAGTAAAAGGGGGTTAGGTCTTTTAAGGGTGTTGTAATAAAGTTTGTGTTCGTGACGCCACTTGTGCTTCTCGGTCAGAGGGGACCGATGCTGCTTAAAGGGTCCTCTGGGATGATGTTACTGCAGCAAAGATGGTGACGCTTCCCACAGGTGAAGCGGGGTCCCCAGGGCTCCCGGTGTGCAGGGCAGAAATAGTGTATGCCGGCAAATAAATGGAGGACACAGAGTTGTAACATCTTTACATGGTTTACTGGTTGTAAGCAGCTGCAGTCCAGGGTAACAGCAACAGGTGGTGATGTGGTCCGACCGGACCAAAGGTGGATACCTCTCCCAGGTGAGGTCCGTAAGCCTTCCTACTAGCGCTTATATGCGAGGTCCTGTGACTTCCGTACAAAGTCCTCACTCTCCTGTCCTGTCCTGGGACAGTTACCCGTATAGTTGGCAGTGTGAGCCTTTTTATAGGGTCTCTATCACGACCTGGGCTCTTAGTGAACTGCTGCACCTTCAGGTATGGGTGCGGGCAAATTACATAAAGTCCTGTGCCCTCTGGTTCTGCCGTGTGACCTGGAGTACAACACAGCCTCAGGCTCACGGTGCCCGGTTGCTGCACTTCGGCTCAGAGGGTGCCCAGTCACAGTTCCCCTCTAAGCCCTTTCCTGCTCCTGTGTGTCTTTCCTCAGATGCCCCCTACAATTCCAACCCTTCAGGGTATCTTCCCTTCTGGAGCTGCAGCTCACATGTGGCTGCACGACCCCACTGTCTGCTCTCAGTCTTCACACTTCACTGTCTCTCCAGACTAACTCCTTCTCCAGACCAGAATACATAAAGCTGGGGAAACTCCCCTGAATGTGGGTTCTGAGCTCATCCTTCTGGCCTGGATTCAGAATGTGTTGCATGTAGATGCTTACCTGGTAAAGGAAATCCTCCTTGCCTCCAAGCATAATATCGCCCTCCCCGAAGGAAGGCAACATCATTGTAACAACCGATTACCTGGGGTGTTACACTCCCCCCCGTTAACTCCAGTACTCCCGGACTGGGAAAAGAAAAACAGTACAGGTTAAAGATGCAACATTTTTGGACATGCATGTCAACAGGTTTAAACAGGTGAAAACTTAAGCTTCCCTTTATGGGAGGTACAGTTTCTTGAATGTTTCATAACATGAAATTTAGATACGTGCACACAGGTAAAAAGTGCAATCATTTTACAAATCAAGTGCAAACATTGTAATATAAGGGTGTCCTTATGCACCAATAACAGCAATGATGCGGGGGACCCGTCATGAACCCCCAACGTTGGCCTTCGGCGGGCTACAAGGTGTATATCCAGACCTGGTGTTCAGCCACGCCAGACGGATTTGCTTCAGGTCTGTGAACAAACAAGGTATATAGGGTCCTACACATGCTGGCAATGTGGGTAGAACCAAGAGTGTACCTTGAAGGTGCTAACTATTTACAAGAAAGTTTGTGGACCATTCACTGTCCATGGCCTCAGTGTCTTTTCAAATACCGGTAAATTAACTTTTAATGCAGAAACCTTGCCAGGTTAACTTTAAACTTTCAAACTTCAACAATTATAACATTCAGCAGTCATTGGAACATTTAGTAACTGTCTATTTCCTTTGCAAGAGTAGCTCCTGGTAACTGCTACTCCCTGACCGGGAAAATTCTGGATCATAACGTTCCACTGGGATGGCATACCAGGGCCTACTTGCTGGGAATCCCATAAGGTCAGTTATAGGGTGCCTCCAGTGTATAGTTTCTTTTTGTCTGCACGCTTTCAGGGACGAGGGTTCAGGCACTAGCTGGTCCGTAAGTGCATCCCCCAGATCTGTCATGCGGTTCCTGGTTACTGTAGTTGCTACCTGGCCATGCCTTTGGATTGGCGGGGGTTCTAGGTGTCCCACCAGGGTTTCCTCAGCTACCGGGGCAGTTTGCATACCTGTCTCTCTGGTGCCGGTGTCCTTCTCTGCCTCCGCTGGGATCAAGTGCGCTGGTCGCAGGGCCTGGTGCTGCGATGTTGTCGCCTTTTTTGTCAGCGTCTTACTTTCCGGCTCCGCTGAGGTCAAGGGTGCGGGCTCTGGGTCTGTCGTCGGCGCCACCATCTTTTTCAGCAGTGCCACTCTTTCTGGCTCCGCCGGGGTTGTGAGCGCTGGTGGTAAGTTCCCTTGCTGTGCGGTCATCATCCTTGTGGTTAGGGACTCCTTCCATGTGGTCACCGCTATCATCTGGGTCCGCAGGAGTCGTCGGGCCAGCTCCTTTATCTCTGCGCCAAGGAGCTCCGGATCCAAGGTGGTCTTCAGGTCCGGGGTTTCTTGTAGGTGACTGGTGACATCCACTTTGGTGTCAGCAGGTCCCGGCGGCTCGCCATTGCTGTCCGCCATTGCATTCACTGGGTAGAGTGCAGCCATGCTGCAGCCACGCTTTCCCGCATCCTCCTCCTTCTTTTCACTTCGTGGGTGGTCTCTGCTCCACTTTCCCGCCGGCCATCTCCGGGGGCGGATCCGTCCTCCTGACAGACATGTTCTGGTGGCATTAAAGTCTCTGTAGAGGGTGGAGCCAGCTTTCGCGCCAGTTCTTGAACTCCACCCATGGCAACACATCCTCTCCTTTCTTTATCCACCTCGTGGTGCAATAATGGCGGCCATTAAACAATTTCACAAAGTCCATTACAATCCATGGCACACAGGACCCATTTCAATGGGTCGGTCCATCCTGTTTGTGACACCAGAATGAGTCGCCTGCCAGGGCCCTGGGCACCCAAATAAAGGGAAAGGTCTTTTACGGGGATTTGTAATAAAGTTCGTGACGCCACTTGTGGTTCTCAGTCAGATGGGACTGACACTGCTTAAAGGGGTTCTCTGGGGTGATGTTACCGTAGCAAAGATGATGACGCTTTCCACAGGTGAAGAGCTCCCGGTGGCCAGGGCAGGGATAGTGTATGCCAGCAAATAAATGGAGGACACAGAGTTGTAACCCTCTAAGCCCTTTGCTGCTCCTTTGCTTCTTTCCTCAGATGCTCACTACAATTCCATCCAACTATTCAGGTTATCTTCCTTTCTGGAGCTGCAGCTCACAAGTGGCTGCACGACCCCACTGTCTGCTCTCAGTCCTCACTCTTCCCTGTTTCTCCAGACTAACTAACTCTTCCTCCAAACCAGAATACATAAAGCTGGGGAAGCTCCACTGAATCCGGGTTCAGAGCTCCCCCTACTGGCCTAGATTCAGAATGTTTTGCATGTAGGTGCTTACCTGGTAAAGGAAATCCTCCTTGCCTCCAAGCATGATATCGCCCTCCACAAAAGGAAGGCAACATCACTGTAACAACCGGTTACCTGGGGTGTTACAGTTGCATCATACTGTGTATGGGGGTTACAGTGGGAGTATTATACTGTGTAGGAGCATTGTAATGGCATCATTCTCTGTGTGGGGGTTACTATGGGAGCATCATACTGTGTATGGGGGGCTCTGTGGTGGCATCATACTGTGTGTGGGGCACTGTGGTGGCATCATCCTGTGTGGAGGCATTATACTGCGCGTGGGGGCACTGTGGAGGCATCATACTATGTATGGAGGGCACTGTGGGTCCATCATACTTTGAGAATCAAACCAAACAAAAAAGAAAAAGGAATAGGCTATACAGGGGGGATCACCAGAGGCACAGATATAGCGTAAAATCAATACAACTTTATTTAATTAAACACACACAAAACATGCACATAAAAACACTTAAAAACCTATTCACCAAAAGCCCATAATGGGGCTAACAGCCTGAGCTAAACTCCAAAAAATGTATATACGTTATACGTTATAAACAGTGGTCTGTTGCCTATATACACAGCATATCAAGTACCGTATATATGACCCCATACTTATAACCTTTATACATGCGTCCTGTTGCAGACGGGGAATATCCTGACCAAAGATTATTAATATTGCCGCAATGTGCCCACCTGTAAACAAATTCAGCAAAAAGCTATGCTGGTAAGGTCCCAGCATTCAAAAGTGTGATAGATCTTAAGAAAATACAATATGTGTAAAAGTAAAGAAAATTTTACAATATGTGTAAAAGTATGCAAACTTGTATATACTCACACCGTTTTGTGCTGCCTGCCAGATAAGGTGCATGAATATACAGAAGAGACAGGTTCAAATGACAATCTCTGTTCCCTGTATAAAGATTGAAAAGTCTACAAGAAGTTGTTAAAGAATAAATACTATGCCCCTGGATAGGCATATGTGGGTTAAAGACACAGACCAGGCTGGCCACCCATGTCCAATAAGCTGCAGTGACCCAGTTTAATTGCAAAAGCCCATAAGGAGTAGAGCACACATCTGTGAGAGCCAGAAATCTTACATGTTTTTAGGTGACCAAATACTTATTTTCCGCCATAATTTGCTAAATAAATCTTGCTAAATCAGACAAGGTGATTTTCTGGATCTGATTTCTCATTTTGACTCTCATAGTTGAGGTCTACCTATGATGTCAATTACAGGCCTCTCCAGTGGGAGAACTTGCACAATTGGTGGCTGACTAAATACTTTTTTTCCCCACTGTATGTCCCTTATCCTGGGCCCCATCCTACTATATACTGTATATATATCCCCCATCCTGGTATATATGTCTCTTGTCCTGGACCCCATCCTGGTATATATCCCCTATCCAAATATATACCGTATGTCTCTTATCCTGGGCCCCATCCTGGTATATAAATTCCACATCCTGGCCTATACCCTGGTATATTTTTCTCCCATCCGGATATATATGTCCTGTCCCTTATCCTTGGTGCATCACGGTATATGTCCCCTGTTCTTTATTGCATAGAAAAATAACAATAATAAAAGCTTATACTTAAATTCTCTCCACTTCCCGCCAGGTGGCGTCCTCTTCAGAAGTCAGCAGCTGACTTCGGCATGCAACCAACGGGAATGCATGACATCACTGCCACGCACTGGCCGTCACGTGCATTTTGACCTCAGCACAAACATCAAGTTGAAGTTTCTGCTGGTGTCGATGGGCACCCCACATGCACGGACCTGGTCACACGCTCTAGGACTGTGATCGTTATGCCCCTGGTTGGGCACTGTGTTGATATAATTTGAGGGAGAAACTGTGGATCATCATACTGTGTGTGGGGGCATCATACTGTGTGTGGTGGCATCATACTGTGTGTGGTGGCATCATACTGTGTGATGGGGTGTAAGGGGGTACAAGGACTAGTTGTGCCCACTTGCCCTCGCCCATGTTTTTACGTCCCTGACAAGCTGGTATATTTAATACGTTATGCTGTGAACTGTATAATGCTGCTATATTGTATATGACTGTCAAATGTAATGTGCACTGTAAGATTGCTAATGCCCTGTATTTATGTTATGGTTTAGGGAAAGTGCTGTATACAGATTGGCCCTCTAGAGGGAGGCACCATAGTATAAGACAGGGGTGGGCAATTAATTTTGCCATGGGGCCGCATGAGAAATTGGGATGGTTTTAGAGGGCCGGACTAATATAATTAACTCATTTTCACCCATACTGTAGTATACATATGCTATCTTTTCATAAACAAACAGACAGGGATGGCTCTGTTTTTGGAGTAATGCAGCCATGTTTTCCTAATCTTGGACAACCCCTTTAAGACTGTACTAAAACAGCAAATCCACCCACTGTAACATAAAAGCACTATGGATTTTCCAGTTGGGGTCTGATCACTGCTTAAAAAAGGGAAACCTACCCCCAGTGACTGGATGACAAGGTAAAATGCTTAAAGGGGCCCGTCAGCGCGTCTTTACAGCTGGCAGTAGGAATATTGCTGTGGAGGAGCTTTTTGTCCCCAATAACAATACACCTTTTGTATAGCAATCCAACGGACCAATATTGAGAAATCTAGTATAGACTAGGGTTGAGCGAAACGGGTCGAACATTTTCAAAAGTTGCCGACTTTTGGCGAAGTCGAGTTTCATGAAACCCGATCCGACCCCTGTGCGTGGTCGGCCATGCGGTACGCGACTTTCGTGCCAAAGTCGCGTTTCAATGACGCGAAAAGCGCCATTTCTCAGCCAATGAAGGTAAACGCAGAGTGTGGGCAGCGTGATGACATAGGTCCTGGTCCCCACCATCTTAGAGAAGGGCATTGCAGTGATTGGCTTGCTGTCTGCGGCGTCACAGGGGCTATAAAGGGGAGTTCCCGCCGACCGCCATGTTACTGCTGCTGATCTGAGCTTAGGGAGAGGTTGCTGCCGCTTCGTCAGAAGCAGGGATAGCGTTAGGCAGGGTCCATTAACCACAAAACCGCTTGTGCTGTAGCGATTTCCACTGCCCAACACCACCTTCGGTGTGCAGGGACAGTGGAAGCTCCTTTTTTTTTTTTTCGCCTCAGCGCTGTAGCTCATTGGGCTGCCCTAGATAGCTGCATTGCTGTGTGTACGCCGCTGTGCAAACCAACTGCTTTTTTCAAAGCACAAATCCTCTTGTTCCTTCCTTTCTGCACAGCTATCTTGTTTGTTTGTCCACACTTTTTATTTAATTTGTGCATCAGTCCACTCCTTATTGCTGCCTGCCATACCTGGCTGAGATTACTGCAGGGAGATAGTAATTGAAGGACAGTTCCTTTTTTTTTTTTTTTTTTTTTTTGTGGGAGATTAAGATTGACATTTCTGCTAGAGTGCCATCTCTGTCTGTGTCATCTCTCACTCAGTGGGCCATAGAAAGCCTATTTATTTTTTTGCTTGATTTGGGTTCCAAAATCTACCAGAAAAAATCACAACATCAATCAGTGGGAGAAAAATATTGGCCTCAGGGCTTGTGTGCCACTCCTTACTCCTGTGTGTGCCATCTCTCACTCAGTGGGCCATAGAAAGCCTATTATTTTTTTTGCTTGATTTGGGTTCATAATTCTACCTGAAAAAATCAATCAATCAATCAGTGGGAGATTAATATTGGCCTTTGGGCTTGTGTGCCAGTCCTAAGCGTGCCATCTCTCTCTCTCAGATAGTGGGCCATAGAAAGCCTATTTATTATTATTTTTTTTATTGGGTTTATAAATTTTCCCTGGAAAAAAAAAAAATGAGAGATTAATATTGGCCTCTGGGCTTGTGTGCCAGTCCTGAGCGTGCCATCTCTCTCACAAATAGTGGGCCATAGAAAGCCTATTAATTTTTTTGCTTGATTTGGGTTCCAAAATCTACCAAAAAAAATCACTAAATCAATCAGTGGGAGATTAATATTGGCCTCTGGGCTTGTGTGCCACACCTGACTCCTGTGAGCGTCATCTGTCACTCAGTGGGCCCTAGAAAGCCTATTTTTTGTTTTATTTGTTTTCTAAATTCTCCCTGAAAAAATCATTTTATTTTCTTTGGTTTCTAAATTATTCCTGAAAAAAATCATTTTTTTTGTATTTTTTTTTCTCTAAAGTCTCCCTGAAAAAAAAAAAAAAAATCTGTGGGAGATTCATATTGCCCCTTCTGCTTGTGTGCCAGTCTTGACTCCTGGGTGTGCCATCTCTCTCTCTCTCCCCAATTGTGGGCCATAGAAAGCCTATAAATTTTTTTGCTTGATTTGGGTTCCAAAATCTACCAAAAATAATCACTAAATCAATCAGTGGGAGATTAATATTGGCCTCTGGGCTTGTCTGCCACTCCTGACTCCTGTGTGCGTCATCTGTCACTCAGTGGGCCCTAGAAAGCCTATTTTTTGTTTTATTTGTTTTCTAAATTCTCCCTGAAAAAATCATTTTATTTTCTTTGGTTTCTAAATTATTCCTGAAAAAAATCATTTTTTTTGTATTTTTTTTTCTCTAAAGTCTCCCTGAAAAAAAAAAAAAAAAAAAAAAAAAAATCTGTGGGAGATTCATATTGCCCCTTCTGCTTGTGTGCCAGTCTTGACTCCTGGGTGTGCCATCTCTCTCTCTCCCCAATTGTGGGCCATAGAAAGCCTATAAATTTTTTTGCTTGATTTGGGTTCCAAAATCTACCAAAAAAAATAACTAAATCAATCAGTGGGAGATTAATATTGGCCTCTGGGCTTGTGTGCCACTCCTGACTCCTGTGTGCGTCATCTGTCACTCAGTGGGCCCTAGAAAGCCTATTTTTTGTTTTATTTGTTTTCTAAATTCTCCCTGAAACAATCATTTTATTTTCTTTGGTTTCTAAATTATTCCTGAAAAAAATCATTTTTTTTGTATTTTTTTTTCTCTCAAGTCTCCCTGAAAAAAAAAAAAAAAAAAAAATCTGTGGGAGATTCATATTGCCCCTTCTGCTTGTGTGCCAGTCTTGACTCCTGGGTGTGCCATCTCTCTCTCTCTCCCCAATTGTGGGCCATAGAAAGCCTATTAATTTTTTTGCTTGATTTGGGTTCCAAAATCTACCAAAAAAAATAACTAAATCAATCGGTGGGAGATTAATATTGGCCTCTGGGCTTGTGTGCCACTCCTGACTCCTGTGTGCGTCCTCTCTCACTCAGTGGGCCCTACAAAGCCTTTTTTTTTTTTCCTAAATTCTCCCTGAAACAATCATTTCATTTTATTTGTTTTATAAATTCTTCTGTAAAAAATAATTTTTTTTAAATTTTTTTTTTTTCTGAAGTCTCCCTTTTAAAAAAAACAAACACAAATCAGTGGGAGATAAATATTTACATTTGCGCTTCAGTGACAGTCCTGCGTGTGTGCCATCTCATTTGTTGCCAACAGCAACAGAGTGTGTAACATTGTGGCTGATTTTCGTTGTGGTCTCACCCACCTGTAAAGGGGTAGCTAAATCATACTGAAGTTATAGCTCACCGTGTAAGTTGTGTGACAGCAACAAATACCGTTCCCCTGGAACCAATTTTAAATTGCCTACAGCCAGCCCATTTTATTATGTTAGGCCTTCGAAGCCTGTCTGCGGTCCCTCCTTCCACTAGGCCTCCACTGACCTGTCTACTGCTGCCCGTGTTCCCCTGGAACCAATTTTAAACTGCCTACAGGCAGCCCAATTTATTATGTTAGGGCTTCGAAGCCTGTCTGCGGTCCCTCCTTCCACTAGGCCTACACTGACCTGTCTACTGCTGCCCGTGTACCCCTTGAACCAACATCATAAAATAAAAAAAAAAGTATTTTGCTTATAAAAAAGAAAATACTGGTGAGATATCAAATGCAGACATTTTAACATTAAAAACAAACACACAACTAAAATCTGGTACAGTACTAAAAATGGCCACCAGCTACAATTACTTTATCCTGCAAGTATTTAACTGAAAGGTTTTTTAAATTGAAAACACAGATATGGCATCCACCGAGTGTTGTCCTGTCGCGTCTTCTTTATATTATTGCTGAGAAGATGCAAAACAATGAAAATAATAAAATCATTAATTACCAAAATAATAGAGAAAGTCAACACCACATTGCAAATAAACATTCATTCCAAATAAAGAAGCAGGGCGCGTCCGAGGGTGAGTATATACCTAATAAGAATATAATCACCCTCGGACGCGCAATGCTTATTTCCAACAGCCTTCCTTCCTAAGAATCAGCCCTTCCGTGGTGTAGAGAGACGTTGTGTTACACTCCAAGGTGTTCCCCAGGTTGCCTTTCCTGAGCTTCGATCTTCCGGCTCTCGTTTAGTAGTTGTTGGAAACTACGCTGCATTAGGCCTTCAAATTGGGTATGGGGTGTAGAGAGATGGTGTGTTACACTCCAAGGTGTTCCCCAGGTTGCCTTTCCTGAGCTTCGATCTCCCGGCTCTCGTTTAGTAGTTCTTGGAAACTACACTGCATTAGGCCTTCAAATTGGGTATGGGGTGTAGAGAGAGGGTGTGTTACACTCCAAGGTGTTCCCCAGGTTGCCTTTCCTGAGCTTCGATCTTCATGCTCTCGTTTAGTAGTTGTCGGAAACTACGCTGCATTAGTCCTACAAATTGGGTATGGGGTGTAGAGAGAGGGTTTGTTACACTCCAAGGTGTTCCCCAGGTTGCCTTTCCTGAGCTTCGATCTTCCGGCTCTCGTTTAGTAGTTCTTGGAAACTACGCTGCATTAGGCCTTCAAATTGGGTATGGGGTGTAGAGAGAGGGTGTGTTACACTCCAAGGTGTTCCCCAGGTTGCCTTTCCTGAGCTTCGATCTTCCGGCTCTCGTTTAGTAGTTCTTGGAAACTACACTGCATTAGGCCTTCAAATTTTGGTATGGGGTGTAGAGAGAGGGTTTGTTACACTCCAAGGTGTTCCCCAGGTTGCCTTTCCTGAGCTTCGATCTTCCGGCTCTCGTTTAGTAGTTGTTGGAAACTACGCTGCATTAGGCCTTCAAATTGGGTATGGGGTGTAGAGAGAGGGTGTGTTACACTCCAAGGTGTTCCCCAGGTTGCCTTTCCTGAGCTTCGATCTTCCGGCTCTCGTTTAGTAGTTCTTGGAAACTACACTGCATTAGGCCTTCAAATTGGGTATGGGGTGTAGAGAGAGGGTGTGTTACACTCCAAGGTGTTCCCCAGGTTGCCTTTCCTGAGCTTCGATCTTCATGCTCTCGTTTAGTAGTTGTCGGAAACTACGCTGCATTAGGCCTACAAATTGGGTATGGGGTGTAGAGAGAGGGTTTGTTACACTCCAAGGTGTTCCCCAGGTTGCCTTTCCTGAGCTTCGATCTTCCGGCTCTCGTTTAGTAGTTGTTGGAAACTACGCTGCATTAGGCCTTCAAATTGGGTATGGGGTGTAGAGAGAGGGTGTGTTACACTCCAAGGTGTTCCCCAGGTTGCCTTTCCTGAGCTTCGATCTTCCGACTCTCGTTTAGTAGTTCTTGGAAACTACACTGCATTAGGCCTTCAAATTGGGTATGGGGTGTAGCGAGAGGGTTTGTTACACTCCAAGGTGTTCCCCAGGTTGCCTTTCCTGAGCTTCGATCTTCCGGCTCTCGTTTAGTAGTTGTTGGAAACTACGCTGCATTAGGCCTTCAAATTGGGTATGGGGTGTAGAGAGAGGGTGTGTTACACTCCAAGGTGTTCCCCAGGTTGCCTTTCCTGAGCTTCGATCTTCCGGCTCTCGTTTAGTAGTTCTTGGAAACTACACTGCATTAGGCCTTCAAATTGGGTATGGGGTGTAGAGAGAGGGTGTGTTACACTCCAAGGTGTTCCCCAGGTTGCCTTTCCTGAGCTTCGATCTTCCGGCTCTCGTTTAGTAGTTCTTGGAAACTACACTGCATTAGGCCTACAAATTGGGTATGGGGTGGAGAGAGATGGTGTGTTACACTCCAAGGTGTTCCCCAGGTTTCCTTGCCATTGCTTCGGTCTTCCGACTCTCGTTTAGTAGTTGTAGAAAAGTACACTGCATTAGGCCTACAAAATGGGTATGGGGTGGAGAGAGATGGTGTGTTACACTCCAAGGTGTTCCCCAGGTTGCCTTTCCTGAGCTTCTATCTTCAGGCTCTCATTAAATTGTGGTTAAATGGAACAACTGCATTTGGCGTACTAGTTGGTTTGGGGCCTACTATCGGTGTCTGCCACTCCTTGCTGTTCTCCTGGTTTCCTGTCCTGAAATTCCATTTTCAGGCTCTCGTTAAGTAGTTGTTAATGTTAGACTGCATTTGGCCTACTAGTTGGGTTGGGGCCTACTATCGGTGTCTGCCACTCCTTGCTGTTCTCCTCCACTGAACAAAGCTGTGCCGCCTGTTTACTACGGTTGCCAATTTTGAACTGCATTTCGACTACTTACTGATTTGGCCCTACTCTCTGTGTCAGCCTCTCATTCCAGTTGTCCTCCACTGCAATGCCCCCTGGTTATTCCTGTG
Organism: Ranitomeya imitator; assembly: GCF_032444005.1. Taxonomy (NCBI): domain Eukaryota; kingdom Metazoa; phylum Chordata; class Amphibia; order Anura; family Dendrobatidae; genus Ranitomeya; species Ranitomeya imitator. Next base: position 452,848,018 of record NC_091283.1, on the reverse strand, counting down.
TTACCAATTTTGAACTGCATTTAGCCCACTTTATTCTTTGGGCCTATATCTGTGTTTCCACTTCATCGTGCCCATTGCCCAGCCAGTGATAGATGAGTCTGCTGGTACATTGACCCATAACGCAACATTCCCCGTGCATGCTACACAACAACATTGTGACCCTGCTGAAAGTCAGGTTGCTCTTCCCGCATACCATACCACCTTACACGGGGACAAAGAGGAAGGTGCAGATGAAAGTGCAGGTTCCTTCATCAGGTGGGGGGAGGAATACTAGTTGGCGACGTCACTGGCACAGGGCCTCTCATAGTACGCAAAAGTGTTGCTGCCGGTGGGAGGCGCCCCCGCCGTGCAAACACACCGCTGTACTTTGAGGGGCCCTGTGCCAGTGCCAATGCCAACAAGTGGGCCCCCCCTGCTTGCTCAGGATCACAGCACTTGCAAAGTTGAAATACTTACCTCTCCCTGCTCCACTGCCGTGACGTGGTCCAGATTTCCTGGGCCCACTAATTACTTGAACCAGCCCTACCCCACACAACTTTAGCCAAATGACCCCCAATTTCAAATGCCTTCCAATTATTATAAGGTAAATTACGCTTGACAAGCTTCATTAAGAAGAATGGATGGTTTTGACATTAAAATGGGCACTCTAGGTGTTTTCCTGGCCCCCACTCACTGCCGACTATGCTGCCCCATTGACTTGCATTGGGTTTCGTGTTTCGGTCGATCCCGACTTTTCGCCATAATCGGCCGATTTCACTCGACTCGACTTTTGAGATAGTCGGGTTTCGCGAAACCCGGCTCGACTCTAAAAAGGTCAAGGTCGCTCAACTCTAGTATAGACGTCACATGCAAATCAGGCTGGACGTGCACTGGGGGCGTGTCACTGCAGCAGTATTGTCTTTTAAGTGCATTGACATTCCACAGTGCACTTTTTGCATGATTTGCATATGGTTTCTATGCAAGATTTCTCAAGATTAGCACATTGGATCATTACAAAAAAAGTCTCATTTTTTATGGGGGGACAAGCACTGACACATTTACACCACTGCTTCCGTATTTAAAAGAAAAAAACATCCAGGAAGTTCCCTTTTAAAGGGGTTGGCCCGTGAAGAGCAATTATGACCCCTCTACAGGAAAAGAGCTGTCTGTCTGATCACAGGAGGGATCGTCTGCTCACAAGATCCTGCGCCCAAGTGGTGGAACACATACTGTATGTGCAATGGCTATGGGGCTGACAGGAGCCCCAAGTGCTGAGGTATCTGTAACAGCCTCATAGTGTCCTGGGGGACCACCCAAACACTGAAATGGGGTCTCCGCACCCCCTGAGATCACACGCAGCACTAGATGTACAGAGTTTGTATCTGTTATATAGAACACACAATGCATGATACAAAGCAGGAGCTTTCTATACAGGTGCACAGGCATGGAGCCCTCCTATCCCCCCACACAGAGACAGCAACTGCCCCCCAGTCACCCCTGCTGGCAGGCTGCCCCGAGCCTTGCATGCACCCCTCCTCTCCCACCTGCAGCCCCCATGACCGGCCCAGGACTCCCCTCTTCTGCAGCTCTTACTTGCTCTTGTGTGCAGACTCGACATGTTGACTTCTGGGATGCGGGGGGAGGGTTAGAAGATTGAGAAGGAAACAGGAACCTGGCGGCGCTGCTGCTGCATCCTCCTGCACAAGGGAACATGGCTTCTCATCACCCGCAGCTCTGCTCACACAGCACAGGGGAACATGGCTCCTCATCACCCTCAGCTCTGCAAGCGCAGTTCCGACAGCGTGTCGCCTTCACTCCAGCCGCCAGTGGTCTTCAGAAGCGGCTGGCCGAGCGGTGCCGGGGGCGGCTGTCAGAAGTGACAGCTAGCTGGCGGGCCGTTTAAAATCATCAGGCGGGCCGGATGCGGCCCGCGGGCCGCATCTTGCCCAGGTCTGGTATAAGACATCAGTAGCATAGGAACTAGTTAATTAGGAGGGTGTTATGATAAGGTAATTCAGTACCACAATGGACATAGAGGTCAGAGCACATACAGTGACCTGACAATAACCCAAAAACATAGAACGAGCTCTGAGACATGGGAACTCTGCTGACCGCAATCCCTAATCCTCTCCAACAACACTAGAGGCAGCCGTGGATTGCGCCTAACGCTCCCAACTCGGCATGGCCTGAGAAACTAGCTAGCCTGAAGATAGAAAATAAGCCTACCTTGCCTCAGAGAAATACCCCAAAGGAAAAGGCAGCCCCCACATATAATGACTGTGAGTTAAGATGAAAAGACAAACGTAGAGATGAAATAGATTTAGCAAAGTGAGGCCCGACTTTCTGAACAGAGCGAGGATAGGAAAGGTAACTTTGCGGTCAACACAAAACCCTACAAAAACCACGCAAAGGGGGCAAGAAGACCCTCCGTACCGAACTAACGGCACGGAGGTACACCCTCTGCGTCCCAGAGCTTCCAGCAAGCAAGAAAAAACAAATAGACAAGCTGGACAGAAAAAAACAGCAAACAAAATAGCAAAGCAGAACTTAGCTATGCAGAGCAGCAGGCCACAGGAACGATCCAGGAGGAAACAGGTCCAATACTAGAACATTGACTGGAGGCCAGGATCAAAGCATTAGGTGGAGTTAAATAGAGCAGCACCTAACGACTTCACCACAACACCTGAGGAAGGAAACTCAGAAGCCGCAGTACCACTTTCCTTCACCAACGGAAGCTCACAGAGAGAATCAGCCGAAGTACCACTTGTGACCACAGGAGGGAGCTCTGCCACAGAATTCACAACAGTACCCCCCCTTGAGGAGGGGTCACCGAACCCTCACCAGAGCCCCCAGGACGACCAGGATGAGCCATATGAAAGGCACGAACAAGATTGGGAGCATGGACATCAGAGGCAAAGACCCAGGAATTATCTTCCTGAGCATAACCCTTCCACTTAACCAGATACTTGAGTTTCCGTCTTGAAACACGAGAATCCAAAATCTTCTCCACAATATACTCCAACTCCCCCTCCACCAAAACCGGGGCAGGAGGATCAACGGATGGAACCACAGGTGCCACGTATCTCCGCAACAATGACCTATGGAAAACGTTATGTATGGAAAAAGAATCTGGAAGGGTCAGACGAAAAGACACAGGATTAAGAACCTCAGAAATCCTATACGGACCAATGAAACGAGGTTTAAACTTAGGAGAGGAAACCTTCATAGGAATATGACGAGAAGATAACCAAACCAAATCCCCAACACGAAGTCGGGGACCCACGCAGCGTCTGCGATTAGCGAAACGTTGAGCCTTCTCCTGGGACAAGGTCAAATTGTCCACTACATGAGTCCAAATCTGCTGCAACCTGTCCACCACAGTATCCACACCAGGACAGTCCGAAGACTCAACCTGCCCTGAAGAGAAACGAGGATGGAACCCAGAGTTGCAGAAAAACGGCGAAACCAAGGTAGCCGAGCTGGCCCGATTATTAAGGGCGAACTCAGCCAAAGGCAAAAAGGACACCCAGTCATCCTGATCAGCAGAAACAAAGCATCTCAGATATGTTTCCAAGGTCTGATTGGTTCGTTCGGTCTGGCCATTAGTCTGAGGATGGAAAGCCGAGGAAAAAGACAAGTCAATGCCCATCCTACCACAAAAGGCTTGCCAAAACCTCGAAACAAACTGGGAACCTCTGTCAGAAACGATATTCTCTGGAATGCCATGTAAACGAACCACATGCTGGAAGAACAATGGCACCAAATCAGAGGAGGAAGGTAATTTAGACAAGGGTACCAAATGGACCATCTTAGAGAAGCGATCACAGACCACCCAAATGACTGACATCTTTTGAGAGACGGGAAGATCTGAAATAAAATCCATAGAGATATGTGTCCAAGGCCTCTTCGGGACCGGCAAGGGCAAAAGCAACCCACTGGCACGAGAACAGCAGGGCTTAGCCCGAGCACAAATCCCACAGGACTGCACAATAGTACGCACATCCCGCGACAGAGATGGCCACTAACTCTCTGGTACCAAAGATTCCAGGATGACCAGCCAACACCGAACAATGAACCTCAGAGATAACTTTATTCGTCCACCTATCAGGGACAAACAGTTTCTCCGCTGGGCAACGATCAGGTTTATTAGCCTGAAATTTTTGCAGCACCCGCCGCAAATCAGGGGAGATGGCAGACACAATTACTCCCTCTTTGAGGATACCCACCGGCTCAGATAAACCCGGAGAGTCGGGCACAAAACTCCTAGACAGAGCATCCGCCTTCACATTTTTAGAGCCCGGAAGGTACGAAATCACAAAGTCAAAACGGGCAAAAAACAGCGACCAACGAGCCTGTCTAGGATTCAACCGCTTGGCAGACTCGAGATAAGTCAAGTTCTTATGATCAGTCAAGACCACCACGCGATGCTTAGCTCCTTCAAGCCAATGACGCCACTCCTCGAATGCCCACTTCATGGCCAGCAACTCTCGATTGCCCACATCATAATTTCGCTCAGCAGGCGAAAACTTCCTGGAAAAGAAGGCGCATGGTTTCATCACCGAGCAATCAGAACTTCTCTGCGACAAAACAGCCCCTGCTCCAATCTCAGAAGCATCAACCTCGACCTGGAACGGAAGCGAAACATCTGGTTGACACAACACAGGGGCAGAAGAAAAACGACGCTTCAGCTCTTGAAAAGCTTCCACAGCAGCAGGAGACCAATTGACCACATCAGCACCCTTCTTGGTCAAATCGGTCAATGGTTTAGCAATACTAGAAAAATTGCAGATGAAGCGACGATAAAAATTAGCAAAGCCCAGGAACTTTTGCAGACTTTTCAGAGATGTCGGCTGAGTCCAATCATGGATGACTTGGACCTTAACAGGGTCCATCTCGATAGTAGAAGGGGAAAAGATGAACCCCAAAAATGAAACCTTCTGAACACCAAAGAGACACTTTGATCCCTTCACAAACAAAGAATTAGCACACAGGACCTGAAACACCGTTCTGACCTGCTTCACATGAGACTCCCAATCATCCGAGAAGATCAAAATGTCATCCAAGTACACAATCAGGAATTTATCCAGGTACTCTCGGAAGATGTCATGCATAAAGGACTGAAACACTGATGGAGCATTGGCAAGTCCGAATGGCATTACTAGATACTCAAAATGGCCCTCGGGCGTATTAAATGCAGTTTTCCATTCATCGCCTCGCTTAATACGCACAAGATTATACGCACCACGAAGATCTATCTTGGTGAACCAACTAGCCCCCTTAATCCGAGCAAACAAATCAGATAACAACAGCAAGGGGTACTGAAATTTAACCGTGATCTTATTTAGAAGGCGGTAATCTATACAAGGTCTCAGTGAACCATCCTTCTTGGCTACAAAAAAGAACCCTGCTCCTAATGGCGACGATGACGGGCGAATATGCCCCTTCTCCAAGGAATCCTTCACATAACTCCGCATAGCGGCATGCTCAGGCACAGATAAATTAAACAGTCGACCTTTTGGGAATTTACTACCAGGAATCAAATCGATAGCACAATCACAATCCCTGTGCGGAGGTAGGGTATCGGACTTGGGCTCATCAAATACATCCCGGTAATCAGACAAGAACTCTGGAACCTCAGAAGGGGTGGATGACGAAATAGTCAGAAATGGGACATCACCATGTACCCCCTGACAACCCCAGCTGGACACAGACATGGATTTCCAATCTAATACTGGATTATGGACTTGTAGCCATGGCAACCCCAACACGACCACATCATGCAGATTATGCAACACCAGAAAGCGAATAACCTCCTGATGTGCAGGAGCCATGCACAGGGTCAGCTGGGTCCAGTACTGAGGCTTATTCTTGGCCAAAGGCGTAGCATCAATTCCTCTCAATGGAATAGGACACTGCAAGGGCTCCAAGAAAAACCCACAACGCCTAGCATACTCCAAGTCCATCAAATTCAGGGCAGCGCCTGAATCCACAAATGCCATGACAGAATACGATGACAAAGAGCAGATCAAGGTAACGGACAGAAGAAATTTTGACTGTACCGTACCAATGGTGGCAGACCTAGCGAACCGCTTAGTGCGCTTAGGACAATCAGAGATAGCATGAGTGGAATCACCACAGTAGAAACACAGCCCATTCAGACGTCTGTGTTCTTGCCGTTCAACTCTGGTCAAAGTCCTATCGCACTGCATAGGCTCAGGTTTAAGCTCAGGTAATACCGCCAAATGGTGCACAGATTTACGCTCACGCAAGCGTTGACCGATCTGAATGGCCAAAGACATAGACTCATTCAGACCAGCAGGCATAGGAAATCCCACCATGACATCCTTAAGGGCTTCAGAGAGACCTTTTCTGAAAATAGCTGCGAGCGCACCTTCATTCCATTGAGTGAGTACGGACCACTTTCTAAATTTCTGACAATATACCTCTATCTCATCCTGACCCTGACACAGAGCCAGCAAATTTTTCTCTGCCTGATCCACTGAATTAGGCTCATCGTACAGCAATCCGATCGCCAGGAAAAACGCATCAATATTACTTAATGCAGGATCTCCTGGCGCAAGGGAAAATGCCCAGTCTTGAGGGTCGCCACGCAAAAAAGAAATAATAATTCTCACTTGTTGAACTGGGTCACTAGAGGAGCGAGGTTTCAAGGCCAGAAACAGTTTGCAATTATTTTTGAAATTCACAAACTTGGCTCTATCACCATAAAACAAATCAGGAATAGGAATTCTTGGTTCTAACATAGGCTTCTGAACCACTAAATCTTGAATCTTTTGTACATTTATAATGAGATTATCCATTGAAGAGCACAGACCCTGAATGTCCATGTCCACACCTGTGTCCTGAACCACCCAAATGTCTAGGGGAAAAAAAGGCAAAACACAGTGCAGAGAAAAAAAAATGGTCTCAGAACTTCTTTTTTCCCTCTATTGAAAATCATTAGTACTTTGGGCCTCCAGTACTGTTATGATAAGGTAATTCAGTACCACAATGGACATAGAGGTCAGAGCACATACAGTGACCTGACAATAACCCAAAAACATAGAACGAGCTCTGAGACGTGGGAACTCTGCTGACCGCAATCCCTAATCCTCTCCAACAACACTAGAGGCAGCCGTGGATTGCGCCTAACGCTCCCTATGCAACTCGGCACGGCCTGAGAAACTAGCTAGCCTGAAGATAGAAAATATGTCTACCTTGCCTCAGAGAAATACCCCAAAGGAAAAGGCAGCCCCCACATATAATGACTGTGAGTTAAGATGAAAAGACAAACGTAGAGATGAAATAGATTTAGCAAAGTGAGGCCCGACTTTCTGAACAGAGCGAGGATAGGAAAGGTAACTTTGCGGTCAACACAAAACCCTACAAAAACCACGCAAAGGGGGCAAAAAGACCCTCCGTACCGAACTAACGGCACAGAGGTACACCCTCTGCGTCCCAGAGCTTCCAGCAAGCAAGAAAAAACAAATAGACAAGCTGGACAGAAAAAAACAGCAAATAAAATAGCAAAGCAGAACTTAGCTATGCAGAGCAGCAGGCCACAGGAACGATCCAGGAGGAAACAGGTCCAATACTAGAACATTGACTGGAGGCCAGGATCAAAGCACTAGGTGGAGTTAAATAGAGCAGCACCTAACGACTTCACCACAACACCTGAGGAAGGAAACTCAGAAGCCGCAGTACCACTTTCCTCCACTAACGGAAGCTCACAGAGAGAATCAGCCGAAGTACCACTTGTGACCACAGGAGGGAGCTCTGCCACAGAATTCACAACAGGAGGGTTCAACTGTGTAGGCTGTAGAGAGCTTCCTGTATTTAGTCAGAAGGGCCTCAGAGCCCGTACAGGGCAGTTGAGCCACGTAACGTTTTCTCAAGTCAAAGAGACCAGCTCATTCAGGGTCTAGGAGTAACGATTGCCAAGAAGCAGAGGAATACAGGGCAACTTTGTCATGATGGCTGTCAGCTACTTAGGAAGACCCCTGTGTGTCTGGGGCGAAACAGACCAGGAACTCCTACAGTTAGTTAGACTGGTCAGACCAAGTGCTGTGGTACCGGGGACAACGGTGCGATCCGGTGGTATTCCTAAAGAAGAGAGGGACAGCACAGGGACCGAAAATGATGTGTCTTGTGAAGTATTTTGTGCTGTACCTAACTGTGAACTGGAGGAGCTGAGAAAGGAACAAAGTAAAATCGTTTGTTTTAAGCTGGAACTTGACTCTGTCTCTCTTTATATGGATTCTCAAGAAAGAAACCCCCAGCGAATCAGAGAGGATCCAGATGGACAGGAAAGTAGACAAAAAGGTACGCTACCGCTGGGACATTGTATGCATGTGTTGGAGGGCCAGGGTGCACTGAAGCAGCCACCAATGATAGCCACGACTACATTGCTGTCCCCCGTTGCACTTGGCATAGTTCGACAGGATCCTGTAACCTTGGAATGCGGGGAGGCCTTTAACGTGATAATGAAGCGTGCCTTCAATGTGACTGATATCCTGGATGTGACTGATACCCTGATTGTGACAAAGATGTCGACTTTTAATATGGCGGAAAATGGCGTGAAGATGGAAGGACAACTTTAACCCCTCTGTGACCTTAGACGTACTATCCCGTCGAGGTGCCCTGGGCTTATCTGACCCTGGACGGGATAGTACGTCATAGCCGATCGGCCGCGCTCACGGGGGGAGCGCGGCCGATCGCGGCCGGGTGTCAGCTGCTTATCGCAGCTGACATCCGGCACTATGTGCCAGGAGCGGTCACGGACCGCCCCCGGCACATTAACCCCTGGCACACCGCGATCAAAGATGATCGCGATGTGCCGGCGGTGCAGGGAAGCACCGCGCAGGGAGGGGGCTCCCTGCGGGCTTCCCTGAGCCCCCCGCAGCAACGCGATGTGATCGCGTTGCTGCGAGGGTCTCCTCACCTCCCTCCCTGCTCGAGCCCCGGATCCAAGATGGCCGCGGATCCGGGTCCTGCAGGGAGGGAGGTGGCTTCACAGAGCCTGCTTAGAGCAGGCACTGTGAAGGCTGCAGCGCTGCATGTCAGATCAGTGATCTGACAGAGTGCTGTGCAAACTGTCAGATCACTGATCTGTGATGTCCCCCCCTGGGACAAAGTAAAAAAGTAAAAAAAAAAATTTCCAAATGTGTAAAAAAAAATAAAAAAAAAATATTCCAAAATAATGAAAAAAAAAAATATATATATTATTCCCATAAATACATTTCTTCATCTAAATAAAAAAAAAAAACCAATAAAAGTACACATATTTAGTATCGCCGCGTCCGTAACGACCCGACCTATAAAACTGTCCCACTAGTTAACCCCTTCAGTAAACACCGTAAGAAAAAAAAAAAAAAAACGAGGCAAAAAACAATGCTTTATTATCATACCGCCGAACAAAAAGTGGAATAACACGCGATCAAAAGGACAGATATAAATAACCATGGTACCGCTGAAAGCGTCATATTGTCCCGCAAAAAAAGAGCTGCCATACAGCATCATCAGCAAAAAAATAAAAAAGTTATAGTCCTGAGAATAAAGCGATGCAAAAATAATTATTTTTTCTGTAAAATAGTTTTTATCGTATAAAAGCACCAAACCATAAAAAAATGATATAAATGAGGTATCGCTGTAATCGTACTGACCCGAAGAATAAAACTGATTTATCAATTTTACCAAACGCGGAACGGTATAAACGCCTCCCCCAATAGAAATTCATGAATAGCTGGCTTTTGGTCATTCTTCCTCACAAAAATCGGAATAAAAAGCGATAAAAAAATGTCACGTGCCCAAAAATGTTTTCAATAAAAACGTCAACTCGTCCCGCAAAAAACAAGACCTCACATGACTCTGTGGACCAAAATATGGAAAAATTATAGCTCTCAAAATGTGGTATTGCAAAAAATATTTTTTGCAATAAAAAGGGTCTTTCAGTGTGTGACGGCTGCCAATCATAAAAATCCGCTAAAAAACTCGCTATAAAAGTAAATCAAACCCCCCTTCATCACCCCCTTAGTTAGGGAAAAATAAAAAAAAATGTATTTATTTCCATTTTCCCATTAGGGCTAGGGTTAGGGTTAGGGCTAGGGCTAGGGCTAGGGTTAGGGCTAGGGTTAGGGCTAGGGCTAGGGTTAGGGCTAGGGCTAGGGTTAGGGCTAGTGTTATGGCTGGCAATCAGGCAACACAGCGTGCAGTAATCAGCGCACATACAGAGATCTGGCAATAACCAAAAACAATAGGACGAGCTCTGAGACGTGGAATCTCTGTAGACTGCAGTACCTGATCTATCCTCACACAACTATAAGCAGCAGTGGATTGCGCCTAACAACTACCTATGCAACTCGGCACTGCCTGAGGAGCTGACTAGCCTGAAGATAGAAATACAAGCCTGACTTACCTCAGAGAAATACCCCAAAGGAATAGGCAGCCCCCCACATATAATGACTGTTAGCAAGAAGAAAAGACAAACGTAGGAATGAAATAGATTCAGCAAAGTGAGGCCCGATATTCTAGACAGAGCGAGGATAGCAAAGAGAACTATGCAGTCTACAAAAAACCCTAAAACGAAAACCACGCAAAGGGGCAAAAAGACCCACCGTGCCGAACTAACAGCACGGCGGTGCACCCCTCTGCTTCTCAGAGCTTCCAGCAAAAGACAATAGCAAGCTGGACAGAAAAAAACAGAAAACAAACTAGAAGCACTTATCTAGCAGAGCAGCAGGCCCAAGGAAAGATGCAGTAGCTCAGATCCAACACTGGAACATTGACAAGGAGCAAGGAAGACAGACTCAGGTGGAGCTAAATAGCAAGGCAGCCAACGAGCTCACCAAAACACCTGAGGGAGGAAGCCCAGAGACTGCAATACCACTTGTGACCACAGAAGTGAACTCAGCCACAGAATTCTCAACAGTACCCCCCCCTTGAGGAGGGGTCACCGAACCCTCACCAGAACCCCCAGGCCGACCAGGATGAGCCACATGAAAGGCACGAACAAGATCTGGGGCATGGACATCAGAGGCAAAAACCCAGGAATTATCTTCCTGAGCATAACCCTTCCATTTGACCAGATACTGGAGTTTCCGTCTAGAGACACGAGAATCCAAAATCTTCTCCACAATATACTCCAATTCCCCCTCCACCAAAACAGGGGCAGGAGGCTCCACAGATGGAACCATAGGTGCCACGTATCTCCTCAACAACGACCTATGGAATACATTATGTATGGAAAAGGAGTCTGGGAGGGTCAGACGAAAAGACACCGGATTGAGAATCTCAGAAATCCTATACGGACCAATAAAACGAGGTTTAAATTTAGGAGAGGAAACCTTCATAGGAATATGACGAGAAGATAACCAAACCAAATCCCCAACACGAAGTCGGGGTCCCACACGGCGTCTGCGATTAGCGAAAAGCTGAGCCTTCTCCTGGGACAAGGTCAAATTGTCCACTACCTGAGTCCAGATCTGCTGCAACCTGTCCACCACAGAATCCACACCAGGACAGTCCGAAGACTCAACCTGTCCTGAAGAGAAACGAGGATGGAACCCAGAATTGCAGAAAAATGGAGAGACCAAGGTAGCCGAGCTGGCCCGATTATTAAGGGCGAACTCAGCCAACGGCAAAAATGACACCCAATCATCCTGGTCAGCGGAAACCAAACATCTCAGATATGTTTCCAAGGTCTGATTGGTTCGTTCGGTCTGGCCATTAGTCTGAGGATGGAAGGCCGAGGAGAAAGATAGGTCAATGCCCATCCTACCACAAAAGGCTCGCCAGAACCTCGAGACAAACTGGGAACCTCTGTCAGAAACAATATTCTCAGGAATGCCATGTAAACGAACCACATGCTGGAAGAACAAAGGCACCAAATCAGAGGAGGAAGGCAATTTAACCAAGGGCACCAGATGGACCATTTTAGAAAAGCGATCACAGACCACCCAAATGACCGACATTTTTTGAGAAACGGGAAGGTCAGAAATGAAATCCATCGAAATATGTGTCCAAGGCCTCTTCGGGACCGGCAAGGGCAAAAGCAACCCACTGGCACGTGAACAGCAGGGCTTAGCCCTAGCACAAATTCCACAGGACTGCACAAAAGCACGCACATCCCATGACAGAGATGGCCACCAGAAGGATCTAGCAACCAACTCCCTGGTACCAAAGATTCCTGGATGACCGGCCAGCACCGAACAATGAAGTTCAGAGATAACTTTACTAGTCCACCTATCAGGGACGAACAGTTTCTCGGCCGGACAACGATCAGGTTTATTAGCCTGAAATTTCTGCAACACTCTCCGCAAATCAGGGGAGATGGCAGACACAATGACTCCTTCCTTGAGGATACTCGCCGGCTCAGATAACCCCGGAGAGTCGGGCACAAAACTCCTAGACAGAGCATCCGCCTTCACATTTTTAGAGCCCGGAAGGTATGAAATCACAAAATCAAAACGAGCAAAAAATAACGACCAACGGGCCTGTCTAGGATTCAAGCGCTTGGCAGACTCGAGATAAGTCAAGTTCTTATGATCAGTCAATACCACCACGCGATGCTTAGCACCCTCAAGCCAATGACGCCACTCCTCGAATGCCCACTTCATGGCCAGCAACTCTCGGTTGCCCACATCATAATTACGCTCAGCAGCAGAAAATTTCCTGGAAAAGAAAGCACATGGTTTGAACACTGAGCAACCAGAACCTCTCTGTGACAAAACCGCCCCTGCACCAATCTCAGAAGCATCAACCTCGACCTGGAACGGAAGAGAAACATCAGGTTGACACAACACAGGGGCACAGCAAAAACGACGCTTCAACTCCTGAAAAGCTTCCACGGCAGCAGAAGACCAATTAACCAAATCAGCACCCTTCTTGGTCAAATCGGTCAATGGTCTGGCAATGCTAGAAAAATTACAGATGAAGCGACGATAAAAATTAGCAAAGCCCAGGAATTTCTGCAGACTTTTTAGAGATGTCGGCTGAGTCCAATCCTGGATGGCCTGAACCTTAACCGGATCCATCTCGATAGTAGAAGGGGAAAAGATGAACCCCAAAAATGAAACTTTCTGCACACCGAAGAGACACTTTGATCCCTTCACGAACAAGGAATTAGCACGCAGTACCTGGAAAACCATTCTGACTTGCTTCACATGAGACTCCCAATCATCTGAGAAGATCAAAATGTCATCCAAGTAAACAATCAAGAATTTATCCAGATACTCACGGAAAATGTCATGCATAAAAGACTGAAAAACAGATGGAGCATTGGCAAGTCCGAACGGCATCACCAGATACTCAAAATGACCCTCGGGCGTATTAAATGCCGTTTTCCATTCATCTCCCTGCCTGATTCTCACCAGATTATACGCACCACGAAGATCAATCTTAGTAAACCAACTAGCCCCCTTAATCCGAGCAAACAAGTCAGAAATCAATGGCAAGGGATACTGAAACTTAACAGTGATCTTATTAAGAAGGCGGTAATCAATACACGGTCTTAGCGAACCATCCTTCTTGGCTACAAAAAAGAACCCTGCTCCCAATGGTGACGACGATGGGCGAATATGTCCCTTCTCCAGGGACTCCTTCACATAACTGCGCATAGCGGTGTGTTCAGGTACGGACAAATTAAATAAACGACCCTTAGGGAATTTACTACCAGGAATCAAATCGATAGCACAATCACAATTCCTATGCGGAGGTAGGGCATCAGACTTGGACTCTTCAAATACATCCTGAAAGTCCGACAAGAACTCTGGGATGTCAGAAGGAATGGATGACGAAATAGACAAAAATGGAACATCACCATGTACTCCCTGACAACCCCAGCTGGTTACCGACATAGAGTTCCAATCCAATACTGGATTATGGGTTTGTAGCCATGGCAACCCCAACACGACCACATCATGCAAATTATGCAGTACCAGAAAGCGAATAACTTCCTGATGTGCAGGAGCCATGCACATGGTCAGCTGGGCCCAGTACTGAGGCTTATTCTTGGCCAAAGGTGTAGCATCAATTCCTCTCAACGGAATAGGACACCGCAAAGGCTCCAAGAAAAATCCACAACGTTTAGCATAATCCAAATCCATCAGATTCAGGGCAGCGCCTGAATCCACAAACGCCATGACAGAATACGATGACAAAGAGCACATTAAGGTAATGGACAAAAGGAATTTGGACTGTACAGTACCAATAACGGCAGAGCTATCGAACCGCCTAGTGCGTTTAGGACAATTAGAAATAGCATGAGTAGAATCACCACAATAGAAACACAGTCTGTTCAGACGTCTGTGTTCTTGCCGTTCTACTTTAGTCATAGTCCTGTCGCACTGCATAGGCTCAGGTTTACTCTCAGGCAGTACCGCCAGATGGTGCACAGATTTACGCTCGCGCAAGCGACGACCGATCTGAATGGCCAAGGACATAGACTCATTCAAACCAGCAGGCATAGGAAATCCCACCATTACATCCTTAAGAGCTTCAGAGAGACCCTTTCTGAACAAAGCCGCTAGTGCAGATTCATTCCACAGAGTGAGTACTGACCATTTCCTAAATTTCTGACAATATACTTCTACATCATCCTGACCCTGGCATAAAGCCAGCAGATTTTTCTCAGCCTGATCCACTGAATTAGGCTCATCGTAAAGCAATCCGAGCGCCAGGAAAAATGCATCAACATTACTCAATGCAGAATCTCCTGGTGCAAGAGAAAACGCCCAGTCCTGTGGGTCGGCGCGCAAAAAAGAAATAATAATCAAAACCTGTTGAATAGGATTACCAGAAGAATGAGGTTTCAAGGCCAAAAATAGCTTACAATTATTTCTGAAGCTCAGGAACTTAGTTCTGTCACCAAAAAACAAATCAGGAATCGGAATTCTTGGTTCTAGCATCGATTTCTGATCAATAGTATCTTGAATCTTTTGTACATTTACAACGAGATTATCCATTGAGGAGCACAGAGCCTGAATATCCATGTCCACAGCTGTGTCCTGAAGCACTCTAATGTCTAGGGGAAAAAAAAGACTGAAGACAGAGCTAAGAAAAAAAAATGATGTCAGGATTTCTTTTTTCCCTCTATTGGGAATCATTGGTGTGGCTCCTTGTACTGTTATGGCTGGCAATCAGGCAACACAGCGTGCAGTAATCAGCGCACATACAGAGATCTGGCAATAACCAAAAACAATAGGACGAGCTCTGAGACGTGGAATCTCTGTAGACTGCAGTACCTGATCTATCCTCACACAACTATAAGCAGCAGTGGATTGCGCCTAACAACTACCTATGCAACTCGGCACTGCCTGAGGAGCTGACTAGCCTGAAGATAGAAATACAAGCCTGACTTACCTCAGAGAAATACCCCAAAGGAATAGGCAGCCCCCCACATATAATGACTGTTAGCAAGATGAAAAGACAAACGTAGGAATGAAATAGATTCAGCAAAGTGAGGCCCGATATTCTAGACAGAGCGAGGATAGCAAAGAGAACTATGCAGTCTACAAAAAACCCTAAAACGAAAACCACGCAAAGGGGCAAAAAGACCCACCGTGCCGAACTAACAGCACGGCGGTGCACCCCTCTGCTTCTCAGAGCTTCCAGCAAAAGACAATAGCAAGCTGGACAGAAAAAAACAGAAAACAAACTAGAAGCACTTATCTAGCAGAGCAGCAGGCCCAAGGAAAGATGCAGTAGCTCAGATCCAACACTGGAACATTGACAAGGAGCAAGGAAGACAGACTCAGGTGGAGCTAAATAGCAAGGCAGCCAACGAGCTCACCAAAACACCTGAGGGAGGAAGCCCAGAGACTGCAATACCACTTGTGACCACAGAAGTGAACTCAGCCACAGAATTCACAACAGGCTAGGGTTAGGGCTAGGGTTAGGGCTAGGGTTAGGGCTAGGGTTAGGGTTAGGGCTAGGGTTAGGGCTAGGGTTAGGGCTAGGGTTAGGGTTAGGGCTAGGGTTAGGGCTAGGGTTAGGGCTAGGGTTAGGGTTAGGGTTGGGGCTACAGTTAGGGTTGGGGCTAAAGTTAGGGTTAGGGTTTAGATTACATTTACAGTTGGGAATAGGGTTGGGATTAGGGTTAGGGGTGTGTCAGGGTTAGAGGTGTGGTTAGGGTTACCGTTGGAATTAGGGTTAGGGGTGTGTTTAGATTAGGGTTTCAGTTATAATTGGGGGGTTTCCACTGTTTCGGCACATCAGGGGCTCTCCAAACACGACATGGCGTCCGATCTCAATTCCAGCCAATTCTGCGTTGAAAAAGTAAAACAGTGCTCCTTCCCTTCCGAGCTCTCCTGTGTGCCCAAACAGGGGTTTACCCCAACATATGGGGTATCAGCGTACTCAGGACAAATTGGACAACAACTTTTGTGGACCAATTTCTCCTGTTACCCTTGGGAAAATACAAAACTGGGGGCTAAAAAATAATTTTTGTGGGAAAACAAAAAGATTTTTTATTTTCACGGCTCTGCGTTATAAACTGTAGTGAAACACTTGGGGGTTCAAAGTTCTCACAACACATCTAGATAAGTTCATTGAGGGGTCTAGTTTCCAATATGGGGTCACTTGTGGGGGGTTTCTACTGTTTAGGTACATTAGGGGCTCTGCAAACGCAAGGTGACGCCTGCAGACCAATCCATCTAAGTCTGCATTCCAAATGATGCTCCTTCCCTTCCGAGCCCTCCCATGCGCCCAAACGGTGGTTCCCCCCCACATATCGGGTATCAGCATACTCAGGACAAATTGGACAACAACATTTAGGGTCCAATTTCTCCTGCTAACCTTGGAAAAATACAAAACTGGGGGCTAAAATATAATTTTTGTGGAAAAAAAATATTTTTTATTTGCATGGCTCTGCGTTATAAACTGTAGTGAAATACTTGGGGGTTCAAAGCTCTCACAACACATCAAGATGAGTTCCTTAGGGGGTCTACTTTCCAAAATGGTGTCACTTGTGGGGGGTTTCTACTGTTTAGGTACATTAGGGGCTCTGCAAACGCAATGTGACGCCTGCAGACCATTCCATCTAAGTCTGCATTCCAAATGGCGCTCCTTCCCTTCCGAACCCTCCCATGCGCCCAAACGGTGGTTCCCCCCCACATATGGGGTATCAGCGTACTCAGGACAAATTGGACAACAACTTTTGGGGTCCAATTTCTCCTGTTACCCTAGGGAAAATACAAAACTGGGGGCTAAAAAATAATTTTTGTGGGAAAAAAATTTTGTTTTATTTTTATGGCTCTGCATTATAAACTTCTGTGAAGCACTTGGTGGGTCAAAGTGCTCACCACACCTCTAGATAAGTTCCTTAGGGGGTCTACTTTCCAAAATGGTGTCACTTGTGGGGGGTTTCAATGTTTAGGCACATCAGTGGCTCTCCAAACGCAACATGGCGTCCCATCTCAATTTCTGTCAATTTTGCATTGAAAAGTCAAACTGCGCTCCTTCCCTTCCGAGCTCTCCCATGCGCCCAAACAGTGGTTTACTGCCACATATGGGGTATCAGCGTACTCGGGACAAATTGGACAACAACGTTTGAGGTCCAATTTCTTCTCTTACCCTTGGAAAAATAAAAAATTGGGGGCAAAAATATAATTTTTGTGAAAAAATATGATTTTTTATTTTTACGGTTCTGCATTATAAACTTCTGTGAAGCACTTGGTGGGTCAAAGTGCTCACCACACCTCTAGATAAGTTCCTTAGGGGGTCTACTTTCCAAAATGGTGTCACTTGTGGGGGTTTTCAATGTTTAGGCACATCAGTGGCTCTCCAAACGCAACATGGCGTCCCATCTCAATTTCTGTCAATTTTGCATTGAAAAGTCAAACTGCGCTCCTTCCCTTCCGAGCTCTCCCATGCGCCCAAACAGTGGTTTACTGCCACATATGGGGTATCAGCGTACTCAGGACAAATTGGACAACAACTTTTGAGGTCCAATTTCTTCTCTTACCCTTGGTAAAATAAAACAAATTGGAGCTGAAGTAAATTTTTTGTGTAAAAAAGTTAAATGTTCATTTTTATTTAAACATTCCAAAAATTCCTATTAAACACCTGAAGGGTTAATAAACTTCTTGAATGTGGTTTTGAGCACCTTGAGGGGTGCAGTTTTTAGAATGGTGTCACACTTGGGCATTTTCTATCATATAGACCCCTCAAAATGACTTCAAATGAGACGTGGTCCCTAAAAAAAAATGGTGTTGTAAAAATGAGAAATTGCTGGTCAACTTTTAACCCTTATAACTCCCTAACAAAAAAAAAAATTGGTTCCAAAATTATGCTGATGTAAAGGAGACATGTGGGAAATGTTACTTATTAAGTATTTTGTGTGACATATCTCTGTGATTTAATTGCATAAAAATTCAAAGTTTGAAAATTGCGAAATTTTCAAAATTTTCGCCAAATTTCCGTTTTTTTCACAAATAAACACAGGTACTATCAAAGAAATTTTACCACTATCATGAAGTACAATATGTCACGAGAAAACAATGTCAGAATCACCAGGATCCGTTGAAGCGTTTCGGAGTTATAACCTCATAAAGGGACAGTGGTCAGAATTGTAAAAATTGGCCTGGTCATTAACGTGCAAACCACCCTTGGGGGTAAAGGGGTTAACCCCACCCTTCATGAGCATCCTGACCTGAAAATGGCACAAAACTCTGTCTGTCAGAGTCAGCGGCCTAAGCTGGAGATGCATGACCCGGTGAACAGTGCCTGCCCATGGTAGGTGCGATGAAGGAGAAGAAAGCCTCACCCCTTGCAACAGATCCCAGATGAATGGGTGGAGCAGCCAGAAGCGGCCCCACCCTGGAACGGGTGGGGTCCAGAAGAAGACCCTGTGTGCAGCTGCGTGGCGCCATTGCAAAATATGGCACTGGCAGCAATGGACTACTCTTGTACATGGTGCTGAGGTGGCATAGACCGAATCGAATGGAGATAGCGGCAGGAGGAAGAAAAGACCCCATCCGGATGGCTAAGGGGAGTCACTGATGAATTTTGGGCTGACTGATTCCCCGTACCTACCGGGGAGAATGTGCTTCTGCCGGAGATGGATCACTGTCGTCGGGAACTGGAAAGGACCGAGTGCGCAGCTGTCGTGGAGCCATCGGGGCCGGGATGCCGAGGCAGAAGGTGGTGAGTGAGCTTTGGTCCCGGTCTCCAGAACCTAAGCCCATGCCCGGCCACACCCCTTCCCTCTGCCTGCCACATTATTACCAGAAGGCAGAGGGTCCCTTTCCCTCTCCTGGGCAGGCCACGTGGATTGCAGAGGTCCTCAAGAGCAAGAAGCAGCGGGACAAAGGAGTTATGGGCTGAGCTGCGTCAATCCAAAGGGGGCGCCATGGCAGGATGGCGTACCTGCAGACAGTTGGTTTACACGGACACTGACCATGGCTATGGCTTTATCCTTGAGGTGGGCACTAATGCCAAAGTGTATGTGAATGCAGCATCTGTAAAATTTGGCAGGCCCCTGAAGGAAGGAGATTGGTTCAACTTCTATAAGGAGGATAGCCCTCGGGGGTATTTTGCGGTGGCTGTTACACTATGCCAGGAGGATGACCTGGAGACTGTGCGGCCCATTTCTGCCCCTGTGTTGTGGATTCTGTTTTTGGGCTCCCTCTGGTGGTTACTGATGGTACTGGGTGACTTGTGTTCTCTGCAGTCTCTGGTGTCCACCTGTTCTATCAGGATATGGGAGTTTCCTATTTAACCTGGCTTTCTTGTCATTTCCTCGCCGGCGATCAATGTAATCAGTGTGTCTTGTTACCTCTGCTTTCCGCTTCTGAAATCTTCAGGACAAGCTAAGTTTTTGATTTTCCTGTTCCTCGTTTTGCTTTATTTTTGTTTTAGTCCAGCTTGCAGTTATGTGATTCCTTGTTGCTGGTTGCTCTAGTGGGCTGATATTACTCCTCATGTTCCATGAGTTGGCACATGAGTTCAAGTAATTTCAGGATGGTTTTTTGTAGGGTTTTTCGCTGACCGCGTAGTTCACTTTTGTATCCTCTGCTATCTAGCTTTAGCGGGCCTCATTTTGCTGAATCTGTTTTCATAACTACGTATGTGCTTTCCTCTCATTTCACCGTCATTACATGTGGGGGGCTGCTATTTCTGTGGGGTGTTTCTCTGGAGGCAAGAGAGGTCTGTGTTTCTTCTAATAGGGGAAGCTAGTCCCTCGGCTGGCGCGAGACGTCTAGGCACGTTCCCCGGCTACTGTTAGTTGTGTGAATTAGGTTCAGGATCGCGGTCAGCTCAGTTTCCATCACCCTAGAGCTTGTTCTGTTTTTTGTGCTTGTCCTTTTGTGATCCCCTGTCATTGGGATCATGACAGTATCGCCGGCCCGAAAAGTGGTAATCGTATTGGCTGAAGTAGGAGGAAAAGTAGTCTGAGGAAGTTTTTTTTTTTTTCCTTCCCTCAGAGTTTGCTGCCTAGCCTTAATTGCAGCCTGGCTGCGTCTTACCTCCTCTTAATCCTTGAATGGCTCTGACCTCAGCTGTTTATCATGGACGTCCAGAGTTTGGCTTCCAGCATGAATAATCTTGCTGCTAAGGATCAAAATATACAAGATTTTGTTGTACATGCTCCTATGTCTGAACCTAGAATTCCTATCCCAGAGTTTTTTTCTGGAAATAGATCTAGTTTTCTGAATTTTAGGAACAATTGCAAGTTGTTTCTTTCTTTGAAATCTCGCTCCTCTGGAGACCCTGCTCAGCAAGTTAAGATTGTAATATCTTTCCTGCGGGGTGACCCTCACAATTGGGCATTTGCATTGGCACCAGGGGATCCTGCGTTGCTCAATGTGGATGCGTTTTTTCTGGCATTGGGTTTGCTCTATGAGGAACCTAACCTAGAGATTCAGGCTGAAAAAGCTTTATTGGCTCTCTCTCAGGGGCAAGATGAAGCAGAAATATATTGTCAGAAATTTCGGAAATGATCGGTGCTTACTCAGTGGAATGAGTGCGCCCTGGCTGCAACATTCAGAGATGGCCTTTCTGAGGCCATTAAAGATGTTATGGTGGGGTTCCCTGCGCCTACAGGTCTGAATGAGTCTATGACTATGGCTATTCAGATTGATCGGCGTTTACGGGAGCGCAAACCTGTGCACCATTTGGCGGTGTCTTCTGAACAGGCACCTGAGACAATGCAATGTGACAGAATTCAGTCCAAAAGTGAACGGCAAAACTATAGGCGGAAAAATGGGTTGTGTTTTTATTGTGGTGATTCAGCTCATGTTATATCAGTATGCTCTAAACGCACAATAAAGGTTGATAAGTCTGTTGTCATTAGTACTTTACAGTCTAAGTTCATTCTGTCTGTGACTCTGATTTGTTCATTATCAGCCATTTCCGTCAATGCCTATGTGGATTCAGGCGCTGCCCTGAGTCTTATGGATTGGTCATTTGCCAACCGCTGTGGGTTTAGTCTGGAGCCTCTGGAAGTCCCTATTCCTTTGAAAGGAATTGACTCTACACCTTTGGCTATGAATAAACCTCAGTACTGGACACACGTGACCATGCGTATGACTCCCGTTCATCAGGAGGTGATTCGCTTCCTGGTACTGTATAATTTACATGATGTCTTAGTGCTTGGTCTGCCATGGTTACAAACTCATAACCCAGTCTTGGACTGGAAAACGATGTCTGTGTTAAGCTGGGGATGTCAGGGGGTTCATGATGATGCACCTCCGATTTCTATCACTTCATCTACTCCTTCTGAGGTTCCTGTATTTTTGTCTGATTATCGGGATGTTTTTGAGGAGCCTAAGCTCAATTCGCTTCCTCCTCACAGGGATTGCGATTGTGCTATAGATTTGATTCCTGGCAGTAAATTTCCTAAAGGTCGTTTGTTCAATCTGTCAGTGCCAGAGCATACTGCTATGCGGGATTATGTTAAGGAGTCCTTGGAAAAGGGACATATCCGTCCATCTTCGTCTCCTTTGGGAGCAGGTTTTTTTTTCGTGGCCAAAAAAGATGGTTCCTTGAGGCCTTGTATAGATTACCGTCTTTTGAATAAGATTACGGTCAAATACTGTATCAGTATCCTTTGCCATTGTTGACTGATTTGTTCGCTCGCATTAAGGGGGCTAAATGGTTCACTAAGATTGATCTTCGGGGTGCGTATAATCTTGTGCGGATAAAGCAGGGTGATGAGTGGAAAACCGCATTTAATACGCCTGAGGGCCATTTTGAGTATTTGGTGATGCCTTTTGGACTTTCTAATGCTCCTTCTGTCTTCCAGTCCTTTATGCACGATATTTTCCGTGAATATCTGGATAAATTTATGATTGTGTATTTGGATGATGTTTTGGTTTTTTCTGATGACTGGGAGTCCCATGTTCAGCAGGTCAGGAAGGTGTTTCAGGTCCTGCGGGCCAATTCTTTGTTTGTAAAAGGTTCAAAGTGTCTCTTTGGAGTCCAGAAGATTTCTTTTTTGGGGTATATTTTTTCCCCTTCTACTATTGAGATGGATCCCGTCAAGGTTCAAGCTATTTGTGACTGGACGCAGCCTACATCTCTTAAGAGTCTACAGAAGTTCTTGGGCTTTGCTAATTTTTATCGTCGTTTCATAACTAATTTTTCTAGTGTTGTTAAGCCTTTGACGGATCTGACTAAGAAGGGTGCTGATGTTGCTGATTGGTCTCCTGCGGCTGTGGAGGCCTTTCAGGAACTTAAGCGCCGGTTTTCTTCTGCTCCTGTGTTGCGTCAGCCAGATGTTTCGCTTCCTTTTCAGGTTGAGGTTGATGCTTCTGAGATTGGAGTGGGGGCGGTTTTGTCACAGAGAAGCTCCGATTGCTCGGTGATGAAGCCATGTGCGTTCTTTTCTAGAAAGTTTTCGCCCACTGAGCGGAATTATGATGTTGGTAATCGGGAGCTTTTGGCCATGAAGTGGGCATTTGAGGAGTGGCGTCATTGGCTTGAGGGTGCTAGACATCGTGTGGTGGTCTTGACTGATCACAAAAATCTGATTTACCTTGAGTCTGCCAAGCGTCTGAATCCTAGACAGGCTCGTTGGTCACTGTTTTTCTCCCGTTTCGATTTTGTGGTTTCATACCTGCCAGGTTCAAAGAATGTGAAGGCGGATGCTCTTTCTAGGAGTTTTGTGCCTGATTCCCCTGGAAATTCTGAGCCCACTGGTATCCTTAGGGATGGGGTGATTTTGTCGGCTGTCTTCCCAGACTTGCGACGTGCTTTGCAGGAGTTTCAGGCGGATAAACCTGATCGTTGTCCGCCTGAAAGACTGTTTGTTCCGGATAATTGGACCAGTAGAGTCATCTCCGAGGTCCATTCTTCTGCGTTGGCAGGTCATCCTGGAATATTTGGTACTAGAGACTTGGTGGCCAGGTCTTTCTGGTGGCCTTCCTTGTCGAAGGATGTGCGTTCTTTTGTGCAGTCTTGTGAAGTTTGCGCTCGGGCTAAGCCTTACTGTTCTCGGGCCAGTGGATTGTTGTCACCTTTGCCTATCCCGAAGAGGCCTTGGACGCACATTTCCATGGACTTTATTTCGGATCTCCCTGTCTCTCAAAAAATGTCCGTCATCTGAGTTGTGTGTGACCGCTTTTCTAAGATGGTTCATCTGGTACACTTGCCTAAGTTACCTTCCTCCTCTGAGTTGGTCCCTCTGTTTTTTCAGAACGTGGTTCGTTTGCATGGGATTCCGGAGAACATTGTTTCTGACAGGGGATCCCAGTTTGTGTCTAGATTTTGGCGGACGTTCTGTGCTAAGATGGGCATTGATTTGTCCTTTTCGTCTGCATTCCATCCTCAGACGAATGGCCAGACGGAACGAACTAATCAGACCTTGGAAACTTATTTGATGTGTTTTGTTTCTGCTGATCAAGATGACTGGGTTACCTTTTTGCCACTTGCCGAATTTGCCCTTAATAATCGGGCTAGTTCTGCTACCTTGGTTTCTCCTTTCTTTTGTAATTCGGGGTTTCATCCTCGTTTTTCCTCTGGTCAGGTGGAGCCTTCTGATTGTCCTGGAGTGGACATGGTGGTGGATAGGTTGCATCAGATTTGGAGTCATGTGGTGGACAATTTGAAGTTGTCCCAGGAGAGGGCTCAGCAGTTTGCTAATCGCCGTCGCCGCGTGGGTCCTCGACTTCGTGTTGGGGACTTGGTGTGGTTGTCTTCTCGCTTTGTTCCTATGAAGGTCTCTTCTCCTAAGTTCAAGCCTCGGTTCATCGGTCCCTATAGGATCTTGGAAATTCTTAACCCTGTGTCGTTTCGTTTGGATCTCCCGGCATCTTTTGCTATTCATAATGTGTTCCATCGGTCGTTGTTGCGGAAGTATGAGGTACCTGTTGTTCCTTCGCTTGAGCCTCCTGCTCCGGTGCTGGTGGAGGGAGAATTGGAGTATGTTGTGGAGAAGATCTTGGATTCTCGTGTTTCCAGACGGAAACTTCAGTATTTGGTCAAGTGGAAGGGTTATGGTCAGGAGGATAATTCTTGGGTGGTTGCCTCTGATGTTCATGCTGCTGATTTGGTCCGTGCATTTGATAGGGCTCATCCTGGTCGCCCTGGTGGTTCTCGTGAGGGTTCGGTGACCCCTCCTCAAGGGGGGGGTACTGTTGTGGATTCTGTTTTTGGGCTCCCTCTGGTGGTTACTGATGGTACTGGGTGACTTGTGTTCTCTGCGGTCTCTGGTGTCCACCTGTTCTATCAGGATATGGGAGTTTCCTATTTAACCTGGCTTTCTTGTCATTTCCTCGCCGGCGATCAATGTAATCAGTGTGTCTTGTTACCTCTGCTTTCCGCTTCTGAAATCTTCAGGACAAGCTAAGTTTTTGATTTTCCTGTTCCTCGTTTTGCTTTATTTTTGTTTTAGTCCAGCTAGCAGTTATGTGATTCCTTGTTGCTGGTTGCTCTAGTGGGCTGATATTACTCCTCATGTTCCATGAGTTGGCACATGAGTTCAAGTAATTTCAGGATGGTTTTTTGTAGGGTTTTTCGCTGACCGTGTAGTTCACTTTTGTATCCTCTGCTATCTAGCTTTAGCGGGCCTCATTTTGCTGAATCTGTTTTCATAACTACGTATGTGCTTTCCTCTCATTTCACCGTCATTACATGTGGGGGGCTGCTATTTCTGTGGGGTGTTTCTCTGGAGGCAAGAGAGGTCTGTGTTTCTTCTAATAGGGGAAGCTAGTCCTTCGGCTGGCGCGAGACGTCTAGGAACCATCGTAGGCACGTTCCCCGGCTACTGTTAGTTGTGTGAATTAGGTTCAGGATCGCGGTCAGCTCAGTTTCCATCACCCTAGAGCATGTTCTGTTTTTTGTGCTTGTCCTTTTGTGATCCCCTGTCATTGGGATCATGACACCCCTGCTCTGTCATTGCAGTTCATGACACCTGCGGCTGCAGAGTCGTCGTCAACACGAACCAGGGCATGGAGCCTGATGGAAGAAAAAGCAGCATGGAATGCGTGTCGCTGAACTGTGGTGCTTAAAGGGAACCTGTCACCCCCCCAGGCGTTTGTAACTAAAAGAGCCATCTAGTGCAGCACTAATGCTGCATTCTGACAAGTTGGCTCTTTTAGTTATTTTTCGTTGCACTGCAGAAATAATCACTTTTGAATTTGGTCCCTTATACCTGTGAAATCGCCAGGGAGGCAGGTCTTTCCCCCTTCATCCAAACGCCTCCCAGCTGTCACTCTGCGAGAAGGGCGCCGCTTCCTCGGCGTCATTCAGTTGTCCAGGTGCCTGCGCGGTTATATTCTGCCTTGGGCATGCGCAGATCGTGCTGCCCGATAACTGACATCACTTGATGTCTTGCTTACTGCGCCTGCGTGCACCCGCGGGATCTCGGGAATAAGAGAGGACCCAGATGGACAGGAAAGCGGACAAAAAGGTACGCTACCGCTGTGACATTGTATGCATGTGACGAAGGGCCAGGGTGTGCTGAAGCAGCCACCATTGATAGCCATGACAACAGCCGTGGCCCCCATTACAGGGGCACTCTGGAGGAATCATACTATGTGTGGGGGGGCATTGTGGAGGCATCATATCGCATACAGTGCAGTGGATACTGTGGAGCTATCATACTGTGCGTATGAGACACTGTGTTGACATCATAATTTGTGGAGGGTACTGTGGAAACATCATGGTGTGGGAGGGGGCACTGTGGGAGCATCATGCTGGGGTCATCTTTGGGACATTATACTGTGTGAGGTAACAGGTATAATCATAGAGTGTAGGGTCACTGTGAAGACATCCTAACATGTGGCTGATACTATGGTGCCATCATTGTGCTGTGGGGCACTCTGAGAGCATCCTGCTGGGGGCATCTCTGGGACTTCATACTATGTGGAGGGGCATTTTGTTGGCATCATGTTATGTTGGTGCCATAAATGTGTCAAACTCCGTGAGAACTGTAATGAGATTTGTAAGGGGTTACATGGACTATGCGGTACCCCCCAACCTCTTAAGCCATGTGTAATGTTTTAATATATTTTCTACTGTACAGTGTATTTTATAGGGACAGTGCAGTTTACAGTTTAGATACTAGATAGGGCACAGAGTTCTTGAGTGTTAGCCTCCCTGTAGATAGTTAACATAGGAGGGGTTAGCTGGGGAGTAAGATAGCCGAACTTCCTGAGGTTTAGTTAGTCAGAGGCAGGAAGCCCGACGTGCTCGGATGGGCAATATGCCTGAACCACCTAGCACCCTGCAATGTTTAAGTAGAAGCCCAGCCATCCAGAGACAGTGGGTCACCTAGCGGAGTGACAGATGCAGAGAGCAGAGATTGAAGGAACAAAAGATTGAGTTTCCCAGGAAGAATACTGCAGGACAGAATGTGGCAGGACAGACGGGCGGGTCACTCAGGTTGTGGAGCTTGCTAACATGGGTGGACTTCCTCGGTGCCAGGGTGAAACGAATGAGGGACCCCCTGCATACAGTGAGCATACACAACGAGGATGCCGGGAAAGTGTACAGTGATGTACAACCCAATCTCGAGCTGTGTGACAAGGAGAAAAGAGAAAGGAGAGATGCAGTATCGTGTAACATGGAAACTATTGTTGTTGATAGAATGTATCTGGATGTGCTGCGAAGATCCAAAAGTAAAGTTTTGCATTTTGAGTTATACTTGGACTGTGTCTCTGTTCATTCAAATGAAGCCAAAGGTGATCCCACTAAACGGAGGGTAGGCCCTGTCGGTGCTAGGAATAAAAAGGACTAAAAGGAGGGTAGGCCCTGTCGGTGCCAGGAATAAAAAGGACTAAAAGGAGGGTAGGCCCTGTCGGTGCCAGGAATGAAGAGGCAAGTAGAGTACCAGAGAAATGTGAATTTTCTGTAAGGGGAGGCCAGGGTACATCTTGCCAGAGAGACCCAGCCACGACTACTGCCCTTGCCGACCATATACAAGGTTCACTAGGGCCACTATTTCTCTGTGGGTGCACAAAAATAGCTGGGTGGGGTAAGGGGTGTATATTAGCTTTAAAAAAAACTTGCTGCATCATGTGTGCTGTATGTGTCCTTTTTACGTGTCCTTCAAAGTTGCAAGGTATAGTGACCATATTGCTCACTATCCCGCCTTCCGAGAGAAAGATAAAACTGGTAGAATTTAACAGAAAATGACAACTCGTGGGCTCATATTTTTTGAACTAGTGGGGAAATAGTCCAATATAATAATTTCTCAACATCACCTTGAGGTTCTCCAGCACCGAAAGGGTTACTCAGCGCACTTCAGGGATCAGATTGTTGGGGAAATTGAGTATTGATCCCTGGAGCAGGCCAAGCGTATAAGCTGGACACCTCAGATTTACCATGGGCAAGATATGCAAGGGTCTGAAAGGGTAGTAAAATAATATATCATCCAGGAAGAAAAGCTAAGGAAAGTGTGAGAAGAAGGGAATGCTGACCCTAACTGACCCAGGAGTGTGGAAGGACGAGGTGGGGGGGTAAGCCAAGCCAACCCCTCACCTCCTTGTCTACACCAACAATGCAGGCAGCTGCCAGAGGGCCAGGCTGAGAGCACAGAGACTAATTTATTTACTTCATACAATGGCTTGTTTGAACAGCCTCCTAGAGACCCCGCAGAAGGGAAGTGAGTGAATGCAGCCAGAAGAGGGGGGCAGGGGGATCCCCTATGCTGCAATTTCCAGGAGCAAGAGGAGAACACACAACAGTTCTCCATGTATAGAGATGTAACAAGAATAGCTCAAGGCTTATAGGGAACCTGTCAGCTGCCCTCAAAACCACCACTATGTCTATATTGAAACCTAAATCTACTTTCCAAATAGCCCTTTTTGTGGCTTATTGATGGTTGGATCACCATAAAATCAGTGTTAACCCATTTACGCTGCAGCCCCTTTTCGTTTTGGTGATCCTGTTTTTCGCTCCCCATCTTCCCAGAGCCATAACTTTTTTATTTTTCCGTCAATATGGCCATGTGAGGGCTTGTTTTTTGCAGGACGAGTTGTATTTGGGATCGACACCATTGGTTTTTCAATATTGTGTACTGGAAAACGGGAAAAAAATTCCAAGTGTGGTGAAATTGTAAAAACAATGCATTCCAATGTTTTTTGGATTTTTTTATACCATGTTCACCAAATGCTAATCCTGACCTGCCATTATGGTTCTCCACGTCATTGCGAGTTTGTGGATACCAAACATGTCTAGGTTTTTTTTTTAAATTAAGTGGTGAAAAATGTTTCCAAAATTTGTAAAAAAAAATTAAAAAATTGTGTCATTTTCCAAGACCCATAGCGTCTCCATTTTTTGTGATCTAGAGTTGGGTGAGGGCTTATATTTTGCGTGCCGAGCTGACATTTTTAATGATACTTTTTTTGGTGTGGACACGATCTTTTGATCTCCAGTTATTGCATTTCAATGCAATGTTGCGGCAACCAAAAAAATGTAATTCTGGCGTTTTGACTTTTTTGCTACCCCATTTACCGATCGGATTAACTCTTTATATATCTTGATAGATTGGGTGATTCTTAATTCTTACCAAATATGTGTATGGTTGTTTCTGTTTTATTTTGAATGGGGTGAATGGGGGTGATTTGAACTTTCATATTTTGTTATTTTTTTAATATTTTTTTAAAACTTTTAAAAAAAATTTTCACTAGTCTCCATGGGAGACTAGAAACTGTGATAATCCGATCGCCTCTGCTACGCAAAGCCGATGATCAGATATTGACAGCGATATTTACCAGGTTAACAGCCGCAGATGGATCGCGATTCCACCCGCAGCTGTTAGGGGCACATTGCAGCTGTTCAAAACATCTGATATGTGCGGGGAAAGATGTGGGCTCAGCACCAGAGCCCACATCAAAAGGAGAGGCACAACACGCGCAGTACATGTACAGCGCATGTCATGAAGGGGATAAAACTGTGCTCAGTCGGTGACTAGTTGAAATGGTGTTGATTTCCCCAGACTAATCGTCCCACTAATCATGCTATCACATCCCTTTGGATGTGAATGACATGATGTGCAAAAGTGACGTCATTGCCAGTCCTTTGCAAATCTTGTGCATGTGTGCAATATTCTGCCCACAGCAATGCAGGAGTACTCTCACTGGCTTCATTGTGCACTGCGCGTGCCCATGGAGGCAGCATTGACACAGAACTCCACCAGATGTGAAGGTTTTACAGCCACCATTTATGAAATAGACAACCCAACCAATGGGTGGTGTATTTCATTGGTGGTATATGGGGGCTGTAAGACCGGCATTACGCTGTTTTGCCGATGACTATATTGAGCTCCTCTGTGGCTGGCTGATAACTGGAGTCACTGGTCTAAACGAGCATGCGCAAGAAAA
The DNA here is from genome assembly GCF_032444005.1 of Ranitomeya imitator. Taxonomy (NCBI): domain Eukaryota; kingdom Metazoa; phylum Chordata; class Amphibia; order Anura; family Dendrobatidae; genus Ranitomeya; species Ranitomeya imitator. The sequence continues at coordinate 452,818,277 of NC_091283.1, read as the reverse complement.
GGCAAACAGCACGTGGTGTTGTCACTCTCTAAAATCATGAAATCAACTAAATAGAGGTGTGCCAACATAATTAGTCCAGGGAAATCCGAGCGCTAACAACTTGTCAACCACTAAGTAGCGTATCTCAATCAAGGCTGTAAAATGTATTTTATGGTGATTCAAAAATTCTCAAAATGGGAAAAAGCAGATATAGAGTTCACTGAAGACACGGTGGCAGTATTGGCGCCTGACAGGTTCTCTTTAATGTGTGCTTTGAATTAAAAAAAATAATGTAAATGTTACTGGAAAAACGCTTAAACCATCACATAAAACTGGAGGTTTCCTTTAGCAATAACTCTCACAGCATCATATACAACTTGTGCCATGGTTAGAGGAGTGTGAAGAAGCCCAGTGATCGACCTATTAGCGGATTTTACAACTATTTTTCATATTTTATGACTTGTCATGTGTTCTTCTTAGGAAGGGGAGGAGGCAGCTGCAGAGCGGCAGACAATACTCATTGAAGATTAGGAAGAACCTGCTTCCTGGAAGCAGAGAGTGGAGTGCATCAGTGCAGGTATAACAGGAGCTGTATGGGACCAGTGTGCTAAGAGCTGGGAGATTTCGGATAATGTTGTCTCCTAATTGAATCTAGTCTCCTGGATCAGGTCTCGCTCCGTCGTTCCACCATACAGACGCTCAGAACCTAGAAACCAATTTCCAGCCATCTTAACAATATTGTTCTGAGTTATTCTATCTGGAAAACCTTGACCTATTGTGTGCAGACTGTGACCGGTGAGGAATTGTCACACCGGCAAGCAATTGTCACCTGTGCCCCTGTGTTCACCATGAGATGTACAGACCTTTATCTGCATGAAGCCTGTGTTCATTCTAGTACCATTCAGTCCCATTGTGGGAGATTATAGATTAAGTTTATTGAGCGATTTCCTAAGAAATTGATGGTATTTTTATAGGCAACGGTGGACAGGTTACATTGATTCCAGAGCTATTCCACGAGGCCTCCCATTTTACAGTCACACATAATCACCTTTCATTATTAAATCCATAAGAAAATTACTTTACTATTTATATTCTCTCTTTTTCCCATCTTAATGGGACATACAGTATCTGTCTGTAAATTCGAATCTTCATATACATAACATGGGGAAAGCTGTAGAAAAGATAGACATGGATAGATTGGTGACCTACAAGAAGATGACTCAGATGGAATAAATCCATGTATCCGATCATCAAGAAGGATACTGTGACTTGTCACTTCTCACGGCCAAGATGTGAGTCAGGATAGTCAAAGAGTGCAAGGTCAGAAGCCAGGAGGGTACGTCCTAAACAGCAGGAGGAGACAAAAGTGTAGTCAGGTAACGTTCCGAGGTCAGAATACCAGGAGAATAGCGGATCAGATAGAAGGGGTTAAACAGAGGATGGTCAGAACGAGGCCCAAGGTCAGGTCAGGCAACGAAAGATCAACATACAGAACACAAGTCACAGAAGAACAAACCATACTTAGCTGAATGTACGTCTGGCAGAGGTCTGTGAGACACAGCTCAGTTAAGTAGCCTGGCAATCACCTGGGATAATGAACACTTGGAGACAGCCAGCGCCTCCCAGTCTCAGATTGGACAGTCGAGCTGTCAATCAACACACTGACAGTTCAGCATGCCCCTGTACCAGATTGGATGTTTGAACTGTCAATAACTGTATCCTAGATACACTGAGAGGTGGAACCGTGATAGATACAAGTTCTAAAAGATTCACAAATCACAGACTGACTTTTAAAAACATCTGTCACAAGATTTCACTCTGCAAACTGTATACATTAGTAAATAGAGCTCTTAGTCCTGATGAGGCTGGTGTATTTACTTTGAAAATCAGTGTCGGGATGGCTGAATAATGCTGCTACTAGAATAAACATTTTATTTACCTAGCTGAATACTGAGAGCTCATGGGTCCAAGTGAATTCTGCCAGCTCAGTCTGACTGACAGCTGCAGCTTGTACTGAGCAGTGTGAGTGTTCAGCAGTAGGGAGGAGGGATGCTGAGGAATTGTAAATCAGGCTAGGTGGGCGGAGATTGAGTTTTTATTTTCCTAAGGATTACACCGTCATTCCGATATCAATTATCAGAGTAAATAAACCAGCTTTGTCAGGTCTAAGACATCTATTCAATGTTGTATGCAGTTTGTATTATAAAATCTGATGACAGATCCGCTTTAAGGGCTTTTGTACGTGACCAATTTGCTCCGATGAGTGCTGTCCTTGAAAACTACATGTGATATTCTATGGGACTGTGCACTTGTCGTTTTTTTTCCGGCGTCCAAGTGGTCCGTGAAAAAAATCAGAGACAAAATCAATGCAAATCTATGGGTCGATAAAAAAAAATCGGACTGCCCTTGAAAGACATCTGAGTGCGGTCCGATTTTCACGGACTAACAAAGCAAAGAAACTTTTTTTATTTCTCTCCATTTCTGATAAAAACTGCTACCACTCTGATCAAAGTCTGATCAGAATAATTGGACCGTTATTTTCTGATGTTGGGAAAATGGTCTTTTGACCCTACCCTGATAGTAATATTCTTGTAATCTGATATCACTTTGTTCAGCAGTTGTAATAATCCACTGCAATGCAGCCTGAAATATCTGGAATTTTATAAACCGCAAATAGCAGGATGAGCCGTGGGAAATCAATATTTCAACCCTAAATAATTTGTAGGCCACGACTTTACTGCATTCAGAAATGTCCCACGAAACTGATATACCCCTTTGTGGTCTTGTTTGTGCATCTGTACAGAAATAAAATCCATACTGTTGGCAGGTGTGCCATTCTGACACGTGATGGTGGCTATATGGCGATGTATATTGTATGACCACCATGTCACACTGATCTAATCTAATTATCGTCAGTGTAGTCTTGTTGCAATTCGCGAACCAATTAAAACAAAACCAGTTGGTTGCAAGCAGAGGCGTAGCTATGAGTTCAGCACTGGATGGTGTGTGTGGGGGGGTGATGGTGCGAAACATCTGACCACGTAACCCTGTTTACAACTATGGTGGCACATCCTAATTAGCGATGAGCGAGTATACTCATTGCTCAGGTCTCCTAGAGCACGCTCGGGTGGTCTCTGAGTATTTCTGACTGCTCAGAGATTTAGTTTTTCTTGCCGCAGCTGCATGATTTGCGGCTACTAGACAGCTTGATTACGTGTGGGGAAACCCTCCCCACAGGCAACCCCCATATGTACTCAGGCTGGCTAGCAGCTGTAAATCATGCAGCTGAGTCAACAGAAACTAAATCTCAGAGCAGTCACAAATACTCGGAGATCATCCGAGCATGCTCGGGAAAACCCGAGCACCGAGTATATTCGCTCATCACTAATCATAATAGTGGCCATACGGGAACAACAGCAGATGACCACCTTGTTACTAAAAATAAATCTCTACACAAAAGACCAAACACTGATATGATCGCCATATAGTTGTAGATATCAGTTAGGCAGAAGATATAAGAGATCACAGTACAGTTATAGATGGTAACTTACAGCTCATGAGTCGCCCACCGGGGCAGCGGGGTACTCAGCAACGTGTCTGGTCGCTATTAAAGGGGATGTCACGGTGGCTGCAATCCGGTCCGTGGCCCTGGGTCTCACTGTAAAAGGGGAACAGTCTTTAAAGGGAATTGTGATAAAGTCTGTCGTGACGCCACCTGTGGAGTGGGTCAATAGGGGGACCGACGCTGCTTTAATGGGGTCCTCTGGGGGATGTTGTTGCAGCAATGATGGTGGCGCTTCCCACAGGTGGAGTGGGGTCCCCAGGGCTCCTAATGTGTATGGCGACGATGGTGTATGCCGGTCAATGAGTAAAGGACACAGTGTTGCAGTCTTTACTTGGTTTACTGAAGATGTAACAGGCCTCAGTCCAGGGTACTGGCAACAGCTACATTAGGAGTCTAGGGAGCCCGGAAACAAGTGAAATCCCCTTGGCAAGTCAAGTTGGGAGCCTTCCACTTTGCGCTCGCTATAAGTCCTTTGCTGCCTGAGGTGTCCTAACAAGGTCCTGGTTCTCTCCCCTGTCCTGGGACAGGTACCTGTATGGTAGGCAGCTTGAGCCATTCCTTCTGGGGTCTCTGCATGGTGACTCCAGGCTCTAGAATGCTGCTGTTACACGGGCTTAATTTGGGCAATATACGTGTAGTTCTGTGCCCTCCCGTTCTGCTATGGGGATTGCAGCTCCCCACAGCCTCGGACTCCCGGTACCCGGTCTCTGCGCTTTGGCTTCTCGGAGGCCCACTCGCAGCCTCCTTGAGCCCTCCATCCTCCTCTGTGCTCCTTTCCCTTCACTGTCTGCTCCAGACTAAACTGACTCCTTCTCCAGACCAGGATCTTTATCCAGGGAAGCTGCCCTGAAACCGGGTTTTGAGCTCCTCCTTCTGGCCTGGATTCAGAAGGTGTTGTGTGTTAGAATTACCTGCCAAAGAGATCCCTCTTGTTTCCAGGCATAGCACTATCCTCCCCGCGAGGAAGGCAGCACTACTGCGGTACCCGGACTCCTGGAGTGCCACACTCACATTCTTTCTGATGGAGTCTTTCACTTTTCCCATCTTTTCTATCTTGCTAAGTCAGACATGATATCTTCTCTTGCTACAACTTGTCTGCAAAGATTACCACAAAGACGCCACACTGTATAATGGCTCCCGGCATTAGCTGCCACACTGTATAATGGCTCAGGCATTAGTTCTCACACTGTATAAGGGCCCCTGGATGAGCTCCCACCACACATTTTAAATAAAATAAAAAACATCCTCAGGTAAAGCACGGGCGGATCAACGCTCTGTCATCTCAGGCACAGGACATCAAAGTCCTGGCATGGTGTGATGAATGACATCACTGTGCTGGGACGCTAAAGTCCTGTGCTTACGCTGGCACTATACCTGCTGTTCTGTAGATTGCAGGCTTACAGACCTGCAGTCTATAGAACAGAGAGCAGTAGTGCAGGGAGATCGTATCTACCTGCTCTACTGCAGAGATCCACTATATCCACGAGCTGCGCATGCCAATATAGTTTACTGTAACCGTAGCTCTGGGTGGAACCCAATGAACACGGGGGCCCTGGGCAACCACACCCTCTGACCCCCCTACCCCCGGTAGTTACGCTATTGCTTGCAAGTCACATACAACTTTGACGCTATAATCTTTAATGTTAGTTTCATGGGACTTAACACTTGCTTGTGTCTTGTCAGTGATTTGGCTGTTTTATTTTTGTCGTCAAATTGCAAAGCTAAAATAGTCACACTTAAAGATTAACCATAGCTTTAATCTTTATTAGATAAATCAATGATACATGTGAAAATAAGAAACATCTCAATTTGTGGGTAAAATCTGTATTCAGTGAAGACAGACTTTCCCATTACTGAGGAGACAGTAGGTCGGGGGTTGCAGCATCTATGGTTGTGGTGAGGTGGCAGGAGGTCAACACCTGGGGCATCTGGGCAAATATCTATGCAGCGATATATGGGCCCCATTATTCTGTATGGAGCAATATATGGGGCTATTATATACTGTATGGAGCAATGTATGAGGCCATTATATTGTATGGAGCATTATATTGGGCCCATTATTCTGTATGGAGCAATATATGGGCCCGTTATTCTGTATGGAGCGTTATATGGGAACCATAATACCCTATGGAGCAATATATGTTGCCCATTATACTGTATGGAGTAATATATGGGGCCCATTACACTGTGTGGAGCAATATATGGGGCCATTATATACTGGATGGAGCAATGTATGGGGCCATTATATTGTATGGTCATTATATGGGGCCCATTATACTGTATGGATGACTATGTGGTGCCCATAATACTGTATGGAGGACTATGTGGTGCCCATTATACTATATGGAGGACTATACTGTCCGATCTAAAATGAAAAGTTTGTAGTCACTCTGTGTGACTGCACAGACTGTTAATTCCCACTTGTGTACATACTGTACGTGGTGAGGATTCACAGTTTCTGAGCTATTGTAAAATGTACTATAGATATCACTCATGTAATGTAAGAAGCAGGGCCAGGGTCAGCACCTGAGAAACTGCCAGGGCCCTGAGATTGCTTGCAGCCCTGGTACTTGCAATAGTTATCTCTCACCGTTCCTCTACTGAGGCATCTTCCACGTCTCCTGACTATGATGTTTCAGGTCATATGGCACGATGGCCTAGACAGTTACAGTGCAGAGAGCCAGAAGATGGAGACGCTGAGGAGTCCAGAGCAGAGCAACAGACAGTGAGAAGAAGTGAGTATTTTTTTTATGTTTGGAGCAATATATGGGGCTAATCATATACTGGTGCATTATATGGGGCTCATTATATACTGGAGCATTATATGGGGCCCAGCATATACTGGAGCATTAAGTGGGGCCCATTATATAATAGAGCATTATATGGGGCTCATCATATACTGAAGCATCATATGGGGCCCATCATATATGGAGCATTATATGGGGCCCATCATATACTGGAGCATCATATGGGGCCCATTATACATATATGGTGCATTATATGGGGCCAATTCAGTTTGGAGCAATATATGGGGCTCATTATACTGTATGGAGCAATATATGGGGCTCATTATTCTGTATGGAGCACTATGTGGTGCCCATAATACTGTATGGAGCATTATATGGAGCTCATTGTACTGTATGGAGCACTATGTGGTGCCAATAATACTATATGGAGGACTATACTGTTCGGTTTCTGAGCTATTGTAGAATTTACAATAGATATCACTCATGTAATGTCAGAAGTAAGTGAAATCTTTGGCATTGTACTCTACCTGTATTTCTTATCTGTGTATCATGAATTGTAGTATGTGTTAAAGGGTCCCACTGAGACTCTTTTGCCCGGGCCCATGAAAATCTGGCACCGGCCCTGCAGGGGGTCATTGTATACTGTAAGCTTTCTTGAAGAGATGGGTTTTCAAGGTTCTGAATGTGGCAGGTAATCGGATATTCCAGAGGATGGGAGATACTTGAGAGAAGTCTTGGAGGCGATTGGGTGAGGAACCTATAAGTGTGGAGGAGAGAAGGAAGTTTTAAGAGGTCCGTCGGTTGTTTGTTGGAAGATATCGAGAGATTAGTTCAGAGATATACGGAGGAGACAGATTATCGCTTTGTAGGTCAGTGTTAGTAGTTTGAACTGGATACGTTGGAGAATTGAAGCCAATGAAGTGGTTTGCAGAGGGGAGAAGTAGAGGAGAATCATGGTGGTGGTGGATTAGTCAGGCAGCGAAGTTAAGGAATGACTGGAAAGGTGCAAGAGTGTTAGAAGGAAGGCCACAAGGAAGGATATTGCAGTAGTCAAGGTGAGAGATGATGAGGGAACTGTTAAGTGGAACTGTAAGCGGGATATACAGGTCCTTCTCAAAAAATTAGCATATAGTGTTAAATTTCATTATTTACCATAATGTAATGATTACAATTAAACTTTCATATATTATAGATTCATTATCCACCAACTGAAATTTGTCAGGTCTTTTATTGTTTTAATACTGATGATTTTGGCATACAACTCCTGATAACCCCAAAAACCTGTCTCAATAAATTAGCATATCAAGAAAAGGTTCTCTAAACGACCTATTACCCTAATCTTCTGAATCAACTAATTAACTCTAAACACATGCAAAAGATACCTGAGGCTTTTATAAACTCCCTGCCTGGTTTATTACTCAAAACCCCCATCATGGGTAAGACTAGCGACCTGACAGATGTCAAGAAGGCCATCATTGACACCCTCAAGCAAGAGGGTAAGACCCAGAAAGAAATTTCTCAACAAATAGGCTGTTCCCAGAGTGCTGTATCAAGGCACCTCAATGGTAAGTCTGTTGGAAGGAAACAATGTGGCAGAAAACGCTGTACAACGAGAAGAGGGGACCGGACCCTGAGGAAGATTGTGGAGAAGGACCGATTCCAGACCTTGGGGAACCTGAGGAAGCAGTGGACTGAGTCTGGTGTGGAAACATCCAGAGCCACCGTGCACAGGCGTGTGCAGGAAATGGGCTACAGGTGCCGCATTCCCCAGGTAAAGCCACTTTTGAACCATAAACAGCGGCAGAGGCGCCTGACCTGGGCTACAGAGAAGCAGCACTGGACTGTTGCTAAGTGGTCCCAAGTACTTTTTTCTGATGAAAGCAAATTTTGCATGTCATTCGGAAATCAAGGTGCCAGAGTCTGGAGGAAGACTGGGGAGAAGGAAATGCCAAAATGCCTGAAGTCCAGTGTCAAGTACCCACAGTCAGTGATGGTGTGGGGTGCCATGTCAGCTGCTGGTGTTGGTCCACTGTGTTTCATCAAGGGCAGGGTCAATGCAGCTAGCTATCAGGAGATTTTGGAGCACTTCATGCTTCCATCGGCTGAAATGCTTTATGGAGATGAAGATTTCATTTTTCAGCACGACCTGGCACCTGCTCACAGTGCCAAAACCACTGGTAAATGGTTTACTGACCATGGTATTACTGTGCTCAATTGGCCTGCCAACTCTCCTGACCTGAACCCCATAGAGAATCTGTGGGATATTGTGAAGAGAAAGTTGAGAGACGCAAGACCCAACACTCTGGATGAGCTTAAGGCCGCTATTGAAGCATCCTGGGCCTCCATAACATCTCAGCAGTGTCACAGGCTGATTGCCTCCATGCCACGCCGCATTGAAGCAGTCATTTCTGCCAAAGGATTCCCGACCAAGTATTGAGTGCATAACTGAACATTATTATTTGTTGGTTTTTTTGTTTGTTATTAAAAAACACTTTTATTTGATTGGATGGGTGAAATATGCTAATTTATTGAGACAGGTTTTTTGGGTTATCAGGAGTTGTATGCCAAAATCATCAGTATTAAAACAATAAAAGACCTGACAAATTTCAGTTGGTGGATAATGAATCTATAATATATGAAAGTTTAACCCCTTTCTGCCATTAGACGTACTATTGCGTCCATGTGGGGTGGGCTTTACTTCCCAAGGACGCAATAGTACGTCATATGCGATCGGCAGCGCTCACGGGGGGAGCGCCGCCGATCGCGGCCGGGTGTCAGCTGTTTATCGCAGCTGACATCCGGCACTATGTGCCAGGAGCGGTCACGGACCGCCCCCGGCACATTAACCCCCGGCACACCGCGATCAAAGATGATCGCGATGTGCCGGCGGTACAGGGAAGCACCGCGCAGGGAGGGGGCTCCCTGCGGGCTTCCCTGAGCCCCCCGCAGCAACGCGATGTGATCGCGTTGCTGCGAGGGTCTCACCTCCCTCCCTGCTCCCTCCAGCCCCGGATCCAAGATGGCCGCGGATCCGGGTCCTGCAGGGAGGGAGGTGGCTTCACAGAGCCTGCTTAGAGCAGGCACTGTGAAGGCTGCAGCGCTGCATGTCAGATCAGTGATCTGACAGAGTGCTGTGCAAACTGTCAGATCACTGATCTGTGATGTCCCCCCCTGGGACAAAGTAAAAAAGTTAAAAAAAAAATTTCAAATGTGTAAAAAAAAATAAAAAAAAATATTCCAAAATAATGAAAAAAAAATAAAAATATTATTCCCATAAATACATTTCTTTATCTAAATAAAAAAAAAAAAACAATAAAAGTACACATATTTAGTATCGCCGCGTCCGTAACGGCCCGACCTATAAAACTGGCCCACTAGTTAACCCCTTCAGTAAACACCGTAAGAAAAAAAAAAAAAAAACGAGGCAAAAAACAACGCTTTATTATCATACCGCCGAACAAAAAGTGGAATAACACGCGATCAAAAAGACAGATATAACTAACCATGGTACCGCTGAAAACGTCATCTTGTCCCGCAAAAAACGAGCCGCCATACAGCATCATCAGCAAAAAAATAAAAAAGTTATAGTCCTGAGAATAAAGCGATGCAAAAATAATTATTTTTTCTATAAAATAGTTTTTATCGTATAAAAGCGCCAAAACATAAGAAAATGATATAAATGAGGTGTCGCTGTAATCGTACTGACCCGAAGAATAAAACTGCTTCATCAATTTTACCAAACGCGGAACGGTATAAACGCCTCCCCCAAAAGAAATTCATGAATAGCTGGTTTTTGGTCATTCTGCCTCACAAAAATCGGAATAAAAAGCGATCAAAAAATGTCACGTGCCCGAAAATGTTACCAATAAAAACATCAACTCGTCCCGCAAAAAACAAGACCTCACATGACTCTGTGGACCAAAATATAGAAAAATTATAGCTCTCAAAATGTGGTAACGCAAAAAATATTTTTTGCAATAAAAAGCGTCTTTCAGTGTGTGACGGCTGCCAATCATAAAAATCCGCTAAAAAACCCGCTATAAAAGTAAATCAAACCCCCCTTCATCACCCCCTTAGTTAGGGAAAAATTTAAAAAATGTATTTATTTCCATTTTCCCATTAGGGCTAGGGTTAGAGTTAGGGCTAGGGTTAGGGCTAGGGTTAGGGCTAGGGTTAGGGTTAGGGTTAGGGCTAGGGTTAGGGCTAGGGTTAGGGCTAGGGTTAGGGTTAGGGTTAGGGCTAGGGTTAGGGTTAGGGTTAGGGCTAGGGTTAGGGCTAGGGTTAGGGTTAGGGCTAGGGTTAGGGCTAGGGTTAGGGCTAGGGCTAGGGCTAGGGTTAGGGTTAGGGCTAGGGTTAGGGCTAGGGTTAGGGCTAGGGTTAGGATTAGGGTTAGGGCTAGGGTTAGGGCTAGGGCTACAGTTTGGGTTGGGGCTAAAGTTACAGTTAGGGTTTAGATTACATTTACGGTTGGGAATAGGGTTGGGATTAGGGTTAGGGGTGTGTCAGGGTTAGAGGTGTGGTTAGGGTTACTGTTGGGATTAGGGTTAGGGATGTGTTTGGATTAGGGTTTCAGTTATAATTGGGGGGTTTCCACTGTTTAGGCACATCAGGGGCTCTCCAAACGCGACATGGCGTCCGATCTCAATTCCAGCCAATTCTGCGTTGAAAAAGTAAAACAGTGCTTCTTCCCTTCCGAGCTCTCCCGTGTGCCCAAACAGGGGTTTACCCCAACATATGGGGTATCAGCGTACTCAGGACAAATAGGACAACAACTTTTGGGGTCCAATTTCTCCTGCTACCCTTGGGAAAATACAAAACTCGGGGCTAAAACATTTTTTTTGTGGGAAAAAAAAAAGATTTTTTATTTTCACGGCTCTGCGTTATAAACTGTAGTGAAACACTTGGGGGTTCAAAGTTCTCACAACACATCTAGATTAGTTCCCTGGGGGGTCTAGTTTCCAATATGGGGTCACTTGTGGGGGGTTTCTACTGTTTAGGTACATTAGGGGTTCTGCAAACGCAATGTGACGTCTGCAGACCATTCCATCTAAGTCTGCATTCCAAATGGCGCTCCTTCCCTTCCGAGCTCTGCCATGCACTCAAACGTTGGTTTCCCCCAACATACGGGGTATCAGCGTACTCAGGACAAATTGGACAACAACTTTTGGGGTCGAATTTCTCCTCTTACCCTCGGGAAAATACAAAACTGGGGGCTAAAAAATAATTTTGGGGGGAAAGATTTTTTTTTTTAATTTTCACGGCTCTGCGTTACAAACTGTAGTGAAACACTTGGGGGTTCAAAGCTATCACAACACATCTAGATGAGTTCCTTAGGGGGTCTAGTTTCCAAAATGGTGTCACTTGTGGGAGGTTTCTACTGTTTAGGTACATTAGGGGCTCTGCAAATGCAATGTGACACCTGCAGACCATTCCATCTAAGTCCTCATTCCAAATGGAGCTCCTTCCCTTCCGAGCCCTCCCATGCGCCCAAACAGTGGTTCCCCCCCACATATGGGGTATCAGCGCACTCAGGACAAATTGGACAACAAATTGTGGGGTCGAATTTCTCCTGTTACCCTCGGGAAAATACAAAACTGGGGGCTAAAAAATAATTTTTGTGGGAAAAAATTTTTGTTTTATTTTTACGGCTCTCCATTATAAACTTCTGTGAAGCCCTTGGTGGGTCACAGCGCTCAGCACACATCTAGATAAGTTCCTAAGGGGGTCTACTTTCCAAAATGGTGTCACTTGTGGGGGGTTTCTACTGTTTAGGTACATTAGGGGCTCTGCAAACGCAATGTGACACCTGCAGACCATTCCATCTAAGTCTGCATTCAAATGGCACTCCTTCCCTTCTGAGCCCTCCCATGTGCCCAAACAGTGGTTCCCCCCACATATGGTGTATCATCGCACTCAGGACAAATTGGGCAACAAATTTTGGGGTCCAATTTCTCCTGTTACCCTCAGGAAAATACAAAACTGGGGGCTAAAAAAATAATTTTTGTGGGAAAAAAATTTTGTTTTATTTTTACGGCTCTGCATTATAAACTTCTGTGAAGCACTTGGTGGGTCAAAGTGCTCACCACACCTCTAGATAAGTTCCTTAAGGGGTCTACTTTCCAAAATGGTGTCATTTGTGGGGGGTTTCAATGTTTAGGCACATCAGTGGCTCTTCAAACGCAACATGGCGTCCCATCTCAATTCCTGTCAATTTTGCTTTGAAAAGTCAAACGACGCTCCTTCCCTTCCGAGCTCTCCCATCCACCCAAACAGTGGTTTACCCCCACATATGGGGTATCAGCGTACTCAGGACAAATTGTACAACAACTTTTGGGGTCCAATTTCTTCTCTTACCCTTGGGAAAATAAAAAATTGGGGGCAAAAAGATAATTTTTGTGAAAAAATATGATTTTTTATTTTTACGGTTCTACATTATAAACTTCTGTGAAGCACTTGGTGGGTCAAAGTGCTCACCACACCTCTAGATAAGTTCCTTAGGGGGTCTACTTTCCAAAATGGTGTCACTTGTGGGGGGTTTCAATGTTTAGGCACATCAGTGGCTCTTCAAACGCAACATGACGTCCCATCTCAATTCCTGTCAATTTTGCATTGAAAAGTCAAACGGCGCTCCTTCCCTTCCGAGCTCTCCCATCCGCCCAAACAGTGGTTTAACCCCACATATGGGCTATCAGCGTACTCAGGACAAATTGTACAACAACTTTTGGGGTCCAATTTCTTCTCTTACCCTTGGGAAAATAAAAAATTGGGGGCGAAAAGATAATTTTTTTGAAAAAATATGATTTTTTATTTTTACGGTTCTACATTATAAACTTCTGTGAAGCACTTGTTGGGTCAAAGTGCTCACCACACCTCTAGATAAGTTCCTTAGGGGGTCTACTTTCCAAAATGGTGTCACTTGTGGGGGGTTTCAATGTTTAGCCACATCAGGGGCTCTCCAAACGAAACATGGCGTCCCATCTCAATTCCAGTCAATTTTGCATTGAAAAGTCAAATGGCACTCCTTCGCTTCCGAGCTCTGCCATGCGCCCAAACAGTGGTTTACCCCCACATGTGGGGTATTGGCATACTCAGGACAAATTGTACAACAATGTTTGGGGTCCATTTTCTCCTGTTACCCTTGGTAAAATAAAACAAATTGGAGCTGAATTAAATTTTTTGTGAAAAAAAGTTAAATGTTCATTTTTATTTAAGCATTAAAAAAATTCCTGTGAAGCACCAGAAGGGTTAATAAACTTCTTGAATATGGTTTTGAGCACCTTGAGGGGTGTAGTTTTTAGAATGGTGTCACACTTGGGTATTTTCTATCATATAGACCCCTCAAAATGACTTCAAATGAGATGTGGTCCCTAAAATAAAATGGTGTTGTAGAAATGAGAAATTGCTGGTCAACTTTTAACCCTTATAACTCCCTAACAAAAAAAAATTTTGGTTCCAAAATTGTGCTGATGTAAAGTAGACATGTGGGAAATGTTACTTATTAAGTATTTTGTGTGACATATCTCTGTGATTTAATTGCATAAAAATTCAAAGTTGGAAAATTGCGAAATTTTCATAATTTTCGCCAAATTACCGTTTTTTTCACAAATAAACGCAGGTACTATCAAATAATTTTTACCATTGTCATGAAGTACAATATGTCACGAGAAAACAATGTCAGAATCACCAGGATCCATTGAAGCGTTCCAGAGTTATAACCTCATAAAGGGACAGTGGTCAGAATTGTAAAAATTGGCCCGGTCATTAAAGTGCAAACCACCCTTGGGGGTAAAGGGGTTAATTGTAATCATTACATTATGGTAAATAATGAAATTTAACACTATATGCTAATTTTTTGAGAAGGACCTGTACATAAATCCCTGCAGTTCGTGGTATATAGAAAAGCAGTGGGATACCTAGAATAAGCCCCTGCTGTAAACTAAGAGGTCAATAGCCTTGTGTGTGGTTTTTCATCACATCGTGGAGTGGAGGGATAACTAAGATAAGCCCCCCTGCACATGTGATAGCCGTCTGTTGGCCTAAAGTCACCTCAATCCGTGACGTAGGGGTGACGGTCACGGTGTGAATCCTGACCCATTGGTGACAGCGGTCAGGGGAATCGTGACAATTGGCATTGGCATTGGCATGCACTAACATTTTAGTAGATTCAAGGTTGAGGAAAAGACGGATTCTGGAAATATTTTTGCTTTGCAGGTGTTAAGAGGTGGCAAGAGCTTGGATGTGCGGTTTGAGGGACAGGGCAGAATCAAGATATATTACAAAGTTTCGTATTTTCATGTGTAATATTGATTTGTGACAAAAAAATTTAAATGATGCCCACACTAAGTAAGTCACACATCTCTAATTGTGTTACTAGTCTAAATACTGAACTACAGTTGAGGAGTAGCCATAACCTTATGTTCTCGTTTTATCTCAAGACTTGCTCTTTCTGTCTTCTTTTACAATTAGATTTCATAGGTGTTTTTCAATGCCGTCCTGTAGTTCACATTATTTAGTAATCTGGAATCTGTCAAGTTTGAATTAAAGCAATTTTAACTTCTTTATGTAAGGAAATAAAATGTTCTTGGCTAGGGACTGCAGTAGGACTTTCAAAGTCACAGAAATCCAGGTAGCCAATCATACATTTCTAGAGCTTTATTTAAACATCCTAACGTTGGGGGTTGTTTCGTATTGATACCTGTGAATGTTCTCATTGCTGGGTCCCTAAGTGGTTTAGTTGGTTCCTGGGGTGTTTGATGGCACCTAAAACCGAATTTTTCGGGCCTAATTCATCAAAGTGTTAGCCGCAAAACACTTCAAAAAGTAGCAAAATTTTGCAACTTTTGACGTTTTCACGCTAGTTTTGGCCAGCATACGCAGATCTGAGGTGGGATGGAACATGATGATGTATGCTTGGCTAATTCATGACGAGGTATGGCGTACCTTATGTAATGGAGGAGCACACCACTTGTAAGATGTGCTTGCTTTATTAAGAGGTGTGCACCTCTGACTCCACTACCTTCCATCATCAAGACTTGTGTGACCAAAGACAGTCATGAAGAATCGGGGCATTTGTTTTTTCTCTAAACTAAGAAATAGAAGTGTCCATAGCTCGACAATAGATGGCGACTCTAGGACTTCTATTTTACGTATTCATAAGAAATGCAGAAATGCTGCCCCGCGAGAGAAGTTTTCTCAGAATATTTCACAATATTGGTACAAGAAGAGAATCTGGGTTTGGATAAAAGATCTGGGCTGGAGCTACACGTTGACTACTAGGTGAATAGGGTTGCCTTGTGACCCCTAGAATACTGTGACAAGTAAGTAGCAAAAAATCCAGCTGGTCACTACTATTAGCAACTCAATTGTTGCGGTTGCTGTGCATTCGGGGTCAAAATGTGGCCCTATTCACCTGCATTATGCTACTATTTAGTAGTTGCACAAAGTGATCTTTGGACATACGGCCTGCTACCAAAGTTACCTTGTATCCCCGGCCGAAAGGTCCACATGTGACATTGGTTGGGCTGGATCTCACCTCTAGGTACATTTGGTAGAGGTTGGTACCAAGGGAAGATAAATGAGAGGAGTTATTCATTGCTGCTGTTCACACATTGAGATGAACAAGGGGATTATCTAGCTCCTTGGTGATGAAGACAGCAGTACTATAGTGAGTGCTGCCACTCCTGGGAACATATGGCATGAAGATAATCTGCTCAACTTCTGTCAGGGAATCGTAACTCCTTTAATTAGCCAGGCTAAGAAAAAGGTCTGCAGACTTCTCCTACACCCTGATGAAAGCGCTCATCCATGTTACTCCTCCAAAGCCAACACTAGCTTCACGGCTGCTGTTTTACAAGAGGGGACAATGCAAGCAACAACACTTACTAGTTAATTAGGGTTGGAGTCATCTGGCACTGAGCACATCCTTCCATGTCCCAGGTGGAGAGATACAGGGACAAGGCAAACAACAGAAAGGCCTGTAAGGCAACTAGACACCAGTTTACAAACTAAGATGTAGACAACACATTGTGCTGAAGAGGGATTTTGCGTAGAGCATGTCCTCAAGGTATAAAATCATAACATTCTTATAGCTTTGCTACTCATTACATTAACATGACTAGAAACTCTAAGAGGATATGAGTCGCCCGCCAGGGCTTGGGGTACTTGATACCAGTTGCAATTAGAGGGGTGATCACGGTGGCAGCGGCCCGGTCCGTGACGATGGGCACTTAAGTAAAAGGGGAAAAGTCTTTAAAGGGTTTAATAAAGTTTGTATTCGTGACGTCGCCTGTGGTTCTCAGTCAGAGGGGACTGACACTGCTTAAAGGGGTCCTCTGGGGCGATGTTACTGTTGCAAAGATGGTGACGCTTCCCACAGGTGAAGCTGGATCCCCAAGGTTCCCGGTGTGTTTTGCAGGGTTGTTGAATGCAGGCAAATAAATGAAGGACACAGTGTTGCAGTCTTTACCTGGTTTACTGAAGTTGTAGTTAGCCTCAGTCCAGGGTACCGGCAACAGGTGTCGATGGAGTCCAGGCAGCCCGAAAACAAGTGAGAATCCCTTTGACAATTCAGTTTGGGAGCCTTCCACTATGCGCTGGTTTCTGGTCCCTTGCTCCCTGTGGTTGTCTGACAAGGTACTCTTTCTCACCTGTCCTGGGACAGTACCTGCATGATAGGCAGCTTGAGCCGTTTCTCTGGGGTCTCTTTACACTGTGACTCCGGGCTCTAACTGCTGCTGCACCTCAGGTGTTATGTGGACAAGTCACTGTTAGCTTCTTGCCCTCCAGGTCTGCTGTGGGACCTGTAGTTCCCCACGACCTCGGGCTCTCGGTGCCCGGTTTCTGCACTCTAGCTTTGAGGAGGCCCAATCGCAGCCCTCCTCTAGCTCCTGATCACTCCTCTGCTCCTTCTCTGTCTCTTGTCTGCACAGACTAACTAACTCCTACAGACCAGGATGTATATTGAGGGAAGCTCCCCTAAAACTGGGTTTAGAGCTCCCCCTTCTGGCCTGGAGTCAGAAAGTGTTGCATGTGCAGCTTACCTGCCAAAGGAATCCCTCCTGTCTCCAGGCATGTTTAGAAGAATAGGGAGCACCACAGCTGGGCAAACGTAATATTATGCTAATAGTAGATCTATAAAGGGGTGCAGCACCATGCATAGCCAAAAGGACATAATAAAGCAACCAAGAAAAGCAGACACGCAAACGGAGCGCACACCCAGAAAAATGAAAGCTGAGTAGCAACAAATTACAAAAAGTTTATTGAAAACAGAGACACATACACTAGAATAAAAGTATGTTAAAATATAACAACCACACCCCTGGTCCCATGGTAAATACTCATGAAAGAAAGCCCAAAAAACAAATAGTAATATGTGCTATACAACCCAACAATAATGGCAACCAAAAAATACCTATATATGAAAATCAATAATTAGACAGCATATAAGGGAGACCTGTAAAGTGGGGAATAAAACCCCCTAAGCCCTATAAAAATGTGGCTCAATAATTCAATAATACAGATATAATAGTAAAAACCTATAAAAGAGCACAGAGGGTCTGGGCGTCCCCAGATACCCCCACTATGAATGAGTAGCCCTGCTATGGAAGACGAGCCTGTGACTATCAAGGGACCATAATAGGAAAAAAAAAAAAAAAAAAGGGGATAATACCAGCAAAAGATAAATTAAACCAAAGGAAAAATATAAATATAAAGCAAGGTGGTCAGGTGGGACAAAGATATAACCCAGGCTATAGAAAAGTACCCACAAAGGTCAGGATAGACTTCCACGACGAAGCTGCGCTCAGCAGCGATACGCGTGGGGCCCCCCACACTTTCTGGATCCCGGGATCATCTTCCTTTACTCCTGATTTTTGACGGCTGACAGCCCAGACCGCAGACCGGATGACCTGATTGGGTGATTTATACTCATACCTTGTATTCTTCCTACCATTGTGCCACATATCCTGACCTTTGTGGGTACTTTTCTATAGCCTGGGTTATATCTTTGTCCCACCTGACCACCTTGCTTTATATTTATATTTTTCCTTTGGTTTAATTTATCTTTTGCTGGTATTATCCCCTTTTTTTTTTTTTTCCCTATTATGGTCCCTTGATAGTCACAGGCTCGTCTTCCATAGCAGGGCTACTCATTCATAGTGGGGGTATCTGGGGACGCCCAGACCCTCTGTGCTCTTTTATAGGTTTGTACTATTATATCTGTATTATTGAATTATTGAGCCACATTTTTATAGGGCTTAGGGGGTTTTATTCCCCACTTTACAGGTCTCCCTTATATGTGTCTAATTATTGATTTTCATATATAGGTATTTTTTGGTTGCCATTATTGTTGGGTTGTATAGCACATATATTACTATTTGTTTTTTGTGCTGTCTTTCATGAGTATTTACCATGGGACCAGGGGTGTGGTTGTTATATTTTAACATACTTTTATTCTAGTGTATGTGTCTCTGTTTTCAATAAACTTTTTGTAATTTGTTGCTACTCAGCTTTCATTTTTCTGGGTGTGCGCTCCGTTTGCGTGTCTGCTTTTCTTGGTTGCTTTATTTTATCCTGTCTCCAGGCATGGCATTACCCTCCCCGAGAGGAAGGCAGCACCATTGTGGTACCCGAACTCCTGGGGTGCCACAGATACATGTACATTGCTAGCTCCCATGGTCTGTGTAGGTGGTCTATCGAATAGTAGGGCCTTCTTCCCTCTAAGAGCAATTCCAACATTTAAATACCCACCACATTTTTGGGCTTGACACCTATAATAAAGGGACCAGCTATGTCTATAAACATATATCCAAGGGCGTAACGATTGCAATCGCAGAGGGAGCAACAGGGCCCATGTGGAAAGGGGGCTGCAGACGTCAGCGCATTCAGCTGGACGCATGTTTACAAAGAATGATCTTTTGAGGCCACGTTCACACATTCAGTATTTGGTCAATATTTTACATCAGTATTTGTAAGTCCAAACCAGGAGTGGGTAAAAGATGCAGAAGTGGTGCAAGTGTTTCTATTAGGGCTGTTTCAGATGTCTGTGATAATCAATCCGATGTGAAATCACAATGCATAGGCTGGCCACACATCTCATGATCTGAGTGTTATAACTTCATAGATGCGCTCTGGTCACAATAATCACCTTTGTTCTTCCCTTTTTTCTCTGCGCTCCAGCAATTAACCCCTTAGTGACAGAGCCAATTTGGTACTTAGTGACTGAGCCAATTTTTACAATTCTGACCACTGTCACTTTATGAGGTTATAACTCTGGAACGCTTTAACGGATCCCCCTGATTCAAAGATTGTTTTTTCTTGACATACTGTATGGTACTTCATGTTAGGCCGGGATCACACATGCGAGAAAAACGTCTGTGTCTCGCATGTGAAATCCAAGCTCCGGCGCCGGCACTCCAGAGCGGAGCGTGCGGCTCCATGTGTTGCTATGCGGCCGCACGCTCCGCTCCACAGTGCCGGCGCCAGAGCTTGGATTTCACATGCGAGACACAGACGTGTTTCTCGCATGTGTGATCCCGGCCTTAGTGGTAACATTTCTTCGATATTACTTGCGATTATTTATAAAAAAAATGGAAATATGGCGAAAATTTTTAAAATTTTGCAATTTTCAAACTTTCTATTTTTATGCCCTTAAATCAGAGAGATATGTCACAAAAAATAGTTAATAAATAACATTTCCTACATGTCTACTTTACATCAGCACAATTTTGGAAACAACATTTTTTTTTGTTAGGGAGTTATAAGGGTTAAAAGTTGACCAGCAATTTCTCATTTTTACTACACCATTTTTTTTAGGGACCACATCACATTTGAAGTCATTTTTAGGGGACTATATGATAGAAAATAACCAAGTGTGACACCATTCTAAAAACTGCACCCCTCAAGGTGCTCAAAACCACATTCAAGAAGTTTATTAACCCTTTACGTGCTTCACAGGAACTGAAACAATGTGGAAGGAAAAAATGAACATTTAACTTTTTTTTGCAAACATTTTACTTCAGAACCATTTTTTTTCACAAGTGTAAAAACAGAAATTTAACCATAAATTTTGTTGTGCAATTTCTCCTGAATACACCGATACCCCATATGTGGGGGTAAACCACGCACCGCAGAGCTTGGAAGAGAAGGAGCGCCGTTTGACTTTTTCAATGCAGAATTGGCTGGAATTGAAATCGGATGCCATGTCACGTTTAGAGTGCCCCTGATGTGCCTAAACAGTGGAAACGCTCCACAAGTGACACCATTTTGGAAACTAGACCCCTTAAGGAACTTATCTAGATGTGTGGTGAGCACTTTGAACCCCCAAGTGCTTCACAGAAGTTTATAACGTAGAGCCGTGAAAATAAAAAATTGCATTTGTTTACACAAAAATTATCTTTTTGTCCACAAATTCTTATTTTCAAAAGGGTAACAGGAGAAATTAGACTACAAAAGTTGTTGTGCAATTTCTCCTGAGTACGTCGATACCCCATATGTGGGGGTAAACCACTGTTTGGGCGCACCGCAGAGCTTGGAAGAGAAGGAGTGCCGTTTTACTTTTTCAATGCAGAATTGGCTGGAATTGAGATCGGATGCCATGTCGCGTTTGTAGAGCCCCTGATGTGACTAAACAGTGGAAACTCCCCCACAAGTGACACCATTTTGGAAACTAGACCCCCTAAGGAACTTATCTAGATGTGTGGTGAGCACTTTAAACCCCCAGGTGATTCACAGAAGTTTATAACGTAGAGCCCTGAAAATAACAAATCACATTTTTTCTACAAAAATGATTTTTTTGTCCCCACATTTTTATTTTCACAAAGGTAACAGGAGAAATTAGACCACAAAAGTTGTTGTGCTACTTCTCCTGAGTAAGTCAATACCCCATATGGGGGGGTAAACCACGGTTTGGGCGCACTGCAGAGCTTGGAAGAGAAGGAGTGCTGTTTTACTTTTTCAAAGTAGAATTGGCTGGAATTGAGATCGGACGCCATGTCGTGTTTGGAGAGCCCTTGATGTGCCTAAACAGTGGAAACCCCCCACAAGTGACCCCATTTTGGAAACTAGACCCCTTAGGGAACTTATCTAGATGTGTGGTGAGCACTTTACACCTCCAAGTGCTTCACGGAAATTTATAAAGTAGAGCCGTGAAAATAAAAAATCCCTTTTTTTTCCCTCAAAAATGATTTTTTAGCCTGCAATTTTTTATTTTCTCAAGGGTAACAGGAGACAATGGACCCCAAAATCTGTTGACCAGTTTGTCCTGAGTATGCTGATACCCTATGTGTGTGGGGGGGCACTGTTTGGGCACCCATCGGGGCTCAGAAGGGAAGGAGCGCCGCTTGGAATGCAGACTTTGATAGAATGGTCTGCGGGCATTATGTTGCGTTTGCAGAGCCCCTGATGTACCTAAACAGTAGAAACCCCCCACAAGTGACCTCATTTTGGAAACTAGACCCCCCAAGGAACTTATCTAGATGTGTGGTGAGAACTTTGAATGCCCAAGTGCTTCACAGAAGTTTATAATGCAGAGTCGTGAAAATAAAAAATATTTTTTTTCCACAAAAAAGATTTTTCACCCCCAAATTTTTACTTTCACAAGGGTAACAGGAGAAATGGGACCCCAAAATGTATTGTGCAATTTATTCAGAGTAGGCTGATACCACATATGTGGGGGGGACCACTGTTTAGGCGCATGGCAGAGCTCGGAAGGGAAGGAGCGCCGTTTTGGAATGCAGACTTTGACAGACTGGTCTGCGGGCGTTATGTTGCGTTTGCAGAGCCCCTGATGTACCTAAACAGTAGAAACCCCCCACAAGTTACCCCATTTTGGAAACTAGACCCCCCAAGGAACTTATCTAGATGTGTGGTGAGAACTTTGAATGCCCAAGTGCTTCACAGAAGTTTATAATGCAGAGTCGTGAAAATAAAAAATATTTTTTTTCCACAAAAAAGATTTTTCACCCCCAAATTTTTACTTTCACAAGGGTAACAGGAGAAATGGGACCCCAAAGTGTATTGTGCAATTTATCCCGAGTACGCTGATGCCCCATATGTGGGGGTAAACCACTGTTTGGGTGCACGTCAGAGCTCAGAAGGGAGGGAGCACCATTTGACTTTTTGAGCGCAAAATTGGCTGTCGTGTTTGGAGACCCCCTGATGTACCTAAACAGTGGAAAACCTCCAATTCTAACTCCAACCCTAACCCCAACACACCCCTAACCCTAATCCCAACCCGATCCATAATCCTAATCACAACCCTAACGATAATCACAACCCTAACCTCAAAACAACCCTAATCTCAACCCTAACCATAACCCTGATCAAAACCCTAAATCCAACACACCCCTAATCCTAATCTCAAACCTAAACTCAAATCTAACCCTAATCCCAATACACCCCTAACCCTAATCCCAACCCTAACCTTAACCCTAATCCCAAACCTAACCCTAATCCCAAACGTAACCCTAATGCCAACCCTAACCATAATACCAACCCTAATCCAAACCCTAACCCTAATCCCAACTCCAACCCTAACTTTAGCTGCAACCCTAGCCCTAACTTTAGCTCCAACCCTAGCCCTAACTTTAGCCACAACCCTAACCCTAGCCCTAACCCTAACTTTAGCCCCAACCCTAACCCTACCCCTAACTTTAGCCCCAACCCTAACCCTAGCCCTAACCCTAATTTTAGCCCCAACCCTAGCCCTAACCTTTACTTTAGCCCTAACCCTAACCCTAAATTTAGCCCCAACCCTAACCCTAACCCTAAATCTAACCCTAACTTTAGCCCCTACCCTAACCCTAGCCCTAAGTCTACTTTCACACTTGCGTCATGTGGCATCCGTCGCAATCCGTCGTTTTGGACAAAAAAATGTGCTCGCAGGATGCCTTTTTTGCCCATAGACTTGTATTGCCGACGGATGGCCACACGTCGCGTCTGTCATGCACTGGATCCGTTGTGTTTTGGCGGACCGTCGTCACGAAAAAAACGTTCAATGTAACCTTTTTTTTGTACGTCGCATCCGCCATTTCCGCTCATGCGTGGCCGTAACTCTGCCCCCTCCTCCCGATGACATAGACTGGGCAGCGGATGTGTTGAAAAACTGCATCCGCTGCCCACGTTGTGCACAATTTTCACAACGTGCGTCGGTACGTCGGGCCGACGCATTGCGACGGCCCCATACCGATGCAAGTGTGAAAGAAGCCTATCCCTAGCCCTAACCCTAAATTTAGCCCCAACCCTAACCCTAAATTTATCCCCAACCGTAACCCTAACCCTAAATGTAGCCCCAACCCTAACCCTAAATGTAGCCCCAACACTAACCCTAAATTTAGCCCCAACCCTAACCCTAACCCTAAATTTAGCCCCAGCCCTAACTCTAAATTTAGCCCCAAATCTAACCCTAACCCTAAATTTAGTCCCAACCCAAACCCTAAATTTAGCCCCAACCCTAAATTTAGCCCCAACCGAAACCCTAACCCTAAATTTAGCCCCAACCCTAAATTTAATCCCAACCCTAACCCTAAATTTAGCCCCAACTCTAACCCTAACCCTAAATTTAGCCCCAACCCTAAGCCTAAATTTAGCCCCAACCCTAACACTAACCATAAATTTAGCCCCAACCCTAAATTTAGTCCCAACCCTAACCCTAAATTTAGCCCCAACTCTAACCCTAACCCTAAATTTAGCCCCAACCCTAACCCTAAATTTAGCCCCAACCCTAACACTAACCATAAATTTAGCCCCAACCCTAACCCTAACCTTAATTTTAGCCCCAACTCCTCCAGCTGCCGGCCGGCAGATCATGGCGGGCGCACTGCGCATGCGCCTGCCATTTTCTTACTGGATGAAGAAGCCGGCGGGCTGGAAGGGATGCAGGAGGACCCAGGGACACCGGTAAGTATAGCAGGGTCCCCAAATCCCCCTATTTCTCTGTCCTCTGATGTGCGATCTGAGGGGCGCTATTCACTTTTTCCACAGCGCCGTTAATTAACAGCGCTGTGGTTTAAGTACCCTTAACTGCCGCTGTTAAATGGCGTATTGGCGGTCGTTAAGGGGTTAAATCAGCAATGCCTTCATTGACTTTTTGAGCCTCATGTGCTTCCATTAAATCTGCTTCCTTATATGGAACAGAAGTTATTTTCCAGTTATAGAATTGAGTTATATGATTAATACCTTTTCCCATATTTCCCTTTCTGCATTTTTCTATTAAATCAGCAGAAATTTCTCAGACTGCGTGAATCATTTATATCATGTCATATTTTATTGCATGTTTTTGTGTTTATAATACAGATGGGATTTTTCATCTTGTGATAATATATATTTGTTTTTGTGTTATTTTAATTCCTTTTTTTCCTCCAATTGTCGAACAGTAGCTTTTCCTACCTAGTTACACACATGTATATAAGCCTGTTGTACTGACAAACTTTTATACACCCGATGAAGACTGGACATAGTCGAAATGCGTTATGTTATTTAGATTTACCTTTAATAAGGTTTTCTAATACATGGTGAGTTCAAATGCTTCCCATTTTTACATTAATGGGAGCGCCTTCCACCTGGCTTTGTTTCTGCTGATTAGGCTGCTAGCAGAGGCAGCATTTCCTCTGCAGCACAGGAGTAAGGTAGGCATAAAAGCAATCCAGCCAGTGTTATATCAACATAAGCAGGCTATAAAGTGTAGAGTCTTCTCATGCCTTGCTCTTGTTGTCTAGGTAACCAGCATTGCCGAGACTGCCGGGGTAGCCGGCAACCTAGGAAACTAGCAGTACACTTTAAATTAAAAAATCCCTCTATTCGCGAGAATGGAGAGGATTTTTAAAAGTTCTAAATTGCAAACATGTTTTCTTTTACAAGAACTTTACAATTTTACCCATTTATGACCTTCAGATATCCCCTCTTTAGGGTTTTTCCGAGCTCTAAAGAAATTTCTGCAGCCACTGTCTGTGACTACAGATTGCTGAATCGTGACAGTGGGCCATGTGTACACTGTCACTATTCCCTGGTATTAACTGCACAACTGGGCAAGTGTCTAGAGCCTGGAAAATGCCATGAAAAGGAATCTGTCACCAGATTTTTGCCACCGAATCTGAAAGCAGAATAATGTGGAGACAGAGAGCCTTGATTCCAATGATGTATCATTTACTGGGCTGCTTGCTGTAGTTTTGATAAAATCACGGATTTATCAGCAGGATATTGTGACTTGAGATAGACCTCAATATTCATGAGCTCCACTTCTCCATTGATTTGCAACTTTCTGCCTATGCACTGTGTATGCGGAAAGCTTAAAATCAGTCATATGGGCGGGATTATACAGAACTGAGGATTCAGAAAACTAGTAACTTTGCAACAGGTACAGTAAAACTGGTTTTATCAAAACTGCATTAAACAGCCCAGTAAGTGACAAATCACTGGAATCAGAGTTTATGCCCATAGACCATGATGTTCTTCGGCATTAAAAGCCTGGTGACCGATTTCCTTTAAAATTAGTCGCCTGGAGAAAAATCTACATGACCATTAATGAATTTGATGTACCTCTGAGATCTGTGGGGCGTCAGAATCTGTAGATATAATTTCCACAACTCTCCAGCACACATTATATTAGATCTGTCAGGCCACACTTGGCCCACACCCTTCTCCCTAAGTATTCCCTACTCTTTATGAGATTGGGATAGTATAAAGAAGAGAAGAGTCCTAATATTTTTTTGCAATTACACATTGCTCAAATTTTTTTTAAACACGTTAAAGGCGCGATGAATTCCCCCAAACTACCGTATATACTCGAGTATAAGCCGACCCGAGTATAAGCCGACCCCCCTACTTTTGCCACATAAACTGGGAAAACTTATTGACTCAAGTATAAGCCTAGGGTAGGAAATGCAGCTGCTACCGGTGAATTTCAAAAATAAAAATAGATGCTCCATACCGTTCATTATTGCGCCATAGGTGCTCCACATAAAGCTGTGCCATATATAATGCAGCATACCGTTCATTATTGCCCCATAGATGCTCCATATAAAGCTGTGCCACATATAATGCTCTGCACCATTCATTATGGCCCCATAGATGCTCCATATAAAACAGTGCTATATATAATGCTCTGCACCGTTCATTATGGCCCCATAGGTGCTCCATATAAAGCTGTGCCATATATAATGCTCTGCACCGTTCATTATGGCCCCATAGATGCTCCATATAAAGCTGTGCCATATAGAATGCTCTGCACCGTTCATTATGGCCCCATAGGTGCTCCATATAAAGCTGTGCCATATAGAATGCTCTGCACCGTTCATTATGGCCCCATAGGTGCTCCATATAAAGCTGTGCCATATAGAATGCTCTGCACTGTTCATTATGGCCCCATAGGTGCTCCATATAAAGCTGTGCCATATATAATGCTCTGCACCGTTCATTATGGCCCCATAGGTGCTCCACATAAAGCTGTGCCATATATAATGCTCTGCACCGTTCATTATGGCCCCATAAATGCTCCATATAAAGCTGTGCCATATATAATGCTCTGCACCGTTCATTATGGCCCCATAGGTGCTCCATATAAAGCTGTGCCATATATAATGCTCTGCACCGTTCATTATGGCCCCATAGATGCTCCATATAAAACTGTGCCATATAGAATGCTCTGCACCGTTTATATGGAGCAACTATGGGGCCATAATGAAGCTGTGCCATATAGAATGCTCTGCACTGTTCATTGTTGCCCCATAGATGCTCGACATAAAGCTGTGCCATATGGAATGCTCTGCAGTCTGCACCGTTCATTATGGCCCCATAGATGCTCCATATAAAGCTGTGCCATATAGAATGCTCTGCACCGTTCATTATGGCCCCATAGATGCTCCATATAAAGCTGTGCCATATGGAATGCTCTGCACCGTTCATTATGGCCCCATACATGCTCCATATAAAGCTGTGCCATATATAATGCTCTGCACCATTCAGTATGGCCCAATACATGCTCCACATAAAGCTGTGCCATATGGAATGCTCTGCACCATTTATATGGAGCATCTATGGGGCTATAATGAAGCTGTGCCATATAGAATGCTATGCACCATTCATTATGTCCCCATATATGCTCCATATAAAACTGTGCCATATATAATGCTCTGCACCGTTCATTATGGCCGCATAGATGCTCCATATAAAACAGTGCTATATATAATGCTCTGCACCGTTCATTATGGCCCCATAGGTGCTCCATATAAAGCTGTGCCATATATAATGCTCTGCACCGTTCATTATGGCCCCATAGATGCTCCATATAAAACTGTGCCATATAGAATGCTCTGCACCGTTTATATGGAGCATCTATGGGGCCATAATGAAGCTGTACCATATAGAATGTTCTGCACCGTTCATTGTTGCCCCATAGATGCTCCACATAAAGCTGTGCCATATAGAATGCTCTGCACCGTTCATTATTGCCCCATAGATGCTCCATATAAAGCTGTGCCATATAGAATGCTCTGCACCGTTCATTATGGCCCCATAGATGTTCCATATAAAGCTGTGCCATATATAATGCTCTTCACCGTTCATTATGGCCCCATAGATGCTCCATATAAAGCTGTGCCATATACAATGCTCTGCACCGTTCATTGTTGCCCCATAGATGCTCCACATAAAGCTGTGCCATATATAATGCTCTGCACCATTCATTATGGCCCCATAGATGTTTCATATAAAACTGTGCCATATAGAATGCTCTGCACCGTTTATATGGAGCATCTATGGGGCCATAATGAAGCTGTGCCATATAGAATGCTCTGCACCGTTCATTATGGCCCCATAGATGCTCCATATAAAGCTGTGCCATATAGAATGCTCTGCACCGTTCATTATGGCCCCATAGATGCTCCATATAAAGCTGTGCCATATATAATGCTCCATTCAGATGGAGACGTTTATTCTCAGCGAGGTAAGGCAAGCGTAGGACCTGGTATAAGAGAGATGCCGTAAAGGGGCTACCAGGTACACATAAAATTGGCCATTTTTATGCGCTAAAAGCTCTCATTTTTCATATTTCTAGTGCAGTAATGCAGTTCAAATTTCGTGTTTTCAAGTTTGTATGTTTTAGCGCTGCGTGTGCTGCCTTATTTACTTAACTATATACGAGTTGGCGACTCTGGGTTCAGCACCTGTTCACACTTAGTCTATGTTTGGATGTGCAGGTCAGGTTTTTGAAATATATAATGCTCTGCACCGTTCATTGTTGCCCCATAGATGCCCCACATAAAGCTGTGCCATATGGAATGCTCTGCAGTCTGCACCGTTCACTATGGCCCCATAGATGCTCCATATAAAGCTATGCCATATATAATGCTCTGCACCGTTCATTATGGCCCCATAGATGCTCCACATAAAGCTGTGCCATATGGAATGCTCTGCACCGTTTATATGGAGCATCTATGGGGCTATAATGAAGCTGTGCCATGTAGAATGCTCTGCACCGTTCATTATGGCCCCATAGATGCTCCATATAAATCTGTGCCATATATATTGCTCTTCACCGTTCATTATGGCCCCATAGATGCTCCTTATAAAGCTGTGCCATATATATTGCTCTTCACCGTTCATTATGGCCCCATAGATGCTCCTTATAAAGCTGTGCCACATATAATGCTCTGCACCGTTCATTATGGCCCCATAGATGCTCCTTATAAAGCTGTGCCATGTAGAATGCTCTGCACCGTTCATTATGGCCCCATAGATGCTCCTTATAAAGCTGTGCCACATATAATGCTCTGCACCGTTCATTATGCCCCCATAGATGCTCCTTATAAAGCTGTGCCATATATAATGCTCTGCACCGTTCATTATGGCCCCATAGATGCTCCTTATAAAGCTGTGCCACATATAATGCTCTGCACCGTTCATTATGGCCCCATAGATGCTCCTTATAAAGCTGTGCCATGTAGAATGCTCTGCACCGTTCATTATGGCCCCATAGATGCTCCATATAAATCTGTGCCATATATAATGCTCTTCACCGTTCATTATGGCCCCATAGATGCTCCTTATAAAGCTGTGCCACATATAATGCTCTGCACCGTTCATTATGGCCCCATAGATGCTCCTTATAAAGCTGTGCCATGTAGAATGCTCTGCACCGTTCATTATGGCCCCATAGATGCTCCATATAAATCTGTGCCATATATAATGCTCTGCACCGTTCATTATGGCCCCATAGATGCTCCATATAAAGCTGTGCCATATATAATGCTCTTCACCGTTGATTATGGCCCCATAGATGCTCCATATATAAAGCTGTGCCATATATAATGCTCTTCACCGTTCATTATGGCCCCATAGATGCTCCTTATAAAGCTGTGCCATATATAATGCTCTTCACCGTTGATTATGGCCCCATAGATGCTCCATATATAAAGCTGTGCCATATATAATGCTCTTCACCGTTGATTATGGCCCCATAGATGCTCCATATATAAAGCTGTGCCATATATAATGCTCTGCACCGTTGATTATGGCCCCATAGATGCTCCTTATAAAGCTGTGCCATATATAATGCTGCTGCTGCTACAATAAAAAAAAAATCACATACTCACCTCTCTTGCTCAGGACGCCGGCGCTTTCAATATTTACCTGCTCCTCGTGCGGCTCCATCTCCAGCACTGACGCTCAGCAGAGGGCGCGCACTGACTACGTCACCGCGGCCTCTAACCTGAGCGTCACTGCCAGAGGACGCTGGAGACGGAGCCGCACCGGAGCGAGGAGCAGGTAAATATTGTGCAGCGCAGCGCTCCCGGTATACTTACCTGCTCCGGCGCAGTCCCTGCTTCTCCCGGCGCTGCATCTTCTTACTGTATTGAGCGGTCACAGTTACCGCTCATTTTCAGTCATGACCGCTCAATACAGGAAGAAGCAGCCCCGAGAGAAGCAGGGACTGCAGGGACCGCGCCAGGAGTAGGTAAGTATAACTAGATAGCCCCCGCTCCCCCTCCCCTGCCAACCCCCGGGTATGACTCGAGTATAAGCCGAGAGGGGGACTTTCAGCCCAAAAAAATGGGCTGAAAATCTCGGCTTATACTCGAGTATATACGGTATATTTGAAAGTTGCAGAACATCTCATTATAAACCTGATTCCCTTTTACCTACATAAGAGTAGAACACATAACCCTTTTAGAATTTTGGAAGAGCACTGGAGTTTTCAGCGTACTCTGCTAGGACTCTGCAGGGTTTTTACACTGCAATAATAGCAGTAAAAAGGATGTATGTTCTTACACTTTTGTAAGCAGATTAGGACTTATTCTCGAATGGTGATTGCTTTAATTTACTAAAGAACGGCCGCCATGGAGTCACTGGATGATAAGACTCATGATCAGAATGAAAGAAAGAAGCCGCCTGCCTCATTTAGACCACAATGCAGGAATACTTTAGAGCAATTGTCTTGTCAGTTTATATATTATGATCTGAAAATGACAATATAATGTGGAATACAGAGTACGGCTGCAGAATCCGGCCCACTGAGCACCTCCATGTGATTGACCTCTCTTCATGCTGCGTCACATTGTCAGGTGCTGTGCAGCTTTCACAAGAAGAAGGCAGAAGAGTAAAATCTGTGTCTCTCAGCACATTGCTTACAAAAACATTTTCATTTTCAATTCCCATTCGGCACTCATTCATGTGTGCTGCTCAGAGTGGGGATTTCATTAAATGCATTAATAGATTTTATGGGACTTGTCAGCTCGGCGAGATGTTCCGAAACACAAATGCATTTTTTTTGTTGCTGTTGTTGTGCATAGAATTTCAATGACAAAGGAAGCAAATGTGCAGAGAAAATGGAAAAATAAGAGTCAAGGTGAATATAGGAGAGAAGGGCATTCTGTATCTTGTAGTTCTGCGCCAGATGTCCGTATGTCACGGCACCTAATAGTCACTGGTGTGATCCAAAATACACGATCAGATGGCATAACTGATACACTTAGTGCACAAATCACCTGCTCATGTAATATGTCACAGCCACGTCATGGCTATGAAGTAACTTTATCTTGTTGTTCACAAGTCTGTTATTCAACTAGGCTATGGTTCATAATTGGTATGAAGACCTTGAGTGTTCTCTTGAACCAGATAATGAGGCACCTGTTGGTATGCTTTTTCTATGCCAAGAAGACACGGCCATATTTGTAGTTTCCGTTTTTTCTGTATCCTCATGGGTTAAGTTTTTTCTGTATTCTTATAGGTTAAGAACCGTGAGCATGTTCGTATGCTGATTGGTTAAAGTATAATTTCTATGATTATAAAAAGTAATGCACAATAAACGGGGGCCAGAGATCTGCTCGATCCCCCATACAGAGACACACGTCTCCGTCTGGTCATTTTCAGTTGCCGGCAACGCCCTGTACATTAATTTGGAAATCACTGAGTCAACCGTGAAGGATCAATTTAGATCCTCCCACAACAGTTCAAGTTCATCAGATTGTAACACTCAGTATTGGGCACTTATCGTTCCTTGTTTCCTTAACACAATCTGTTTCCAGCATTATTATCTGTTCCTCCTGAATTAACTCTGCGTTGACTAGTCCTGTCTGATCCAGGAATTTCTGGTCCAGTCTTGCAGTGCACCCAGGTTCCATTACCATCCCTTCACACGGTTCTGTCATGCTCGGACATGGGTAAGTCCAGTGGACGATACAGCATACAATGCCAGGATGGAAAAAGGGAGAGGAAGGCAATAACAGTAGGGAGAGAGGGATGGGACACCTCGTGATTCCAACCTGTGCCTGTCCCTAAGCTCCCCTAATGCCCTATGCGGGTCCTCCCCCCCCCGCCAAAGTCACGTGCCTAGTCCCTGATTGTCACCTCAATATACCCTGGCTAGTGCTCTGACCAGCAAGGAAGCTAGCCTCACCAATGCAGATGTAAAATAACAAGGGAATTGACAAATACGGGAGAGACAAAGAAACAGGAACAAAATACTCAGCTTCAGGCACCATAGCAGCAAAGAATACAGCACCAAGATTCTGAACTCCAACAGCAGTAGAAACACCACCGATACAAGCAAGCTCCTCACTCCAGGCTGGTTTTATATGATAACTCTATTACCAACAGTCAGCTGATGGGTCATGTGACTATTTAAAGGATGGTGGGAGTGGTCACCACCCAACATCAGCTGACCAGCCAAAGCATTAGCTCCATCACATTGTGGTCTAGTCCCAAATGCTAACTGTATCTTATCCTATGTCCCCAGCTAGCTACAGTTACCACCCTATAACACTATGTACTAAGCCTTATGTCCTAAATCCTAATCTATATCTCTACCCTATGCTGTTAATCACCATCACAGTCTATTCACAATATACATGATACACCAATTTATTACCAATAAATAACTTATGCACTATACATTATCAAGATATACCTTACTCTATCACATACTATAATAATATGCATTACTTATGCATTACAATCCCTTACATTACATGATGCCTGGGATCAAAAGTATCACATTCTGTACCTTATACAGAACAGACCAAAAGTTTGGACACACCTTCTCATTTCAAGATTTTTCTGTATTTTTCAATGAAAATTGTACATTCACACTGAAGGCATCAAAACTATGATTTAACACATGTGGAATTATATACTTAACAAAAAAGTGTGAAACAACTGAAAATATGTCTTATATTCTAGGTTCTTCAAAGTAGCCACCTTTTGCTTTGATGACTGCTTTGCACACTCTTGGCATTCTCTTGATGTCTCAGTCTTACAAGGACATAACAGGGTAACATATAATTCAACAGATACCAAGAGGAGTGAGGGCCCTGCTCACAAGCCTACAATCTATGAGGAAATAGGGGAGACATGAAAAGTAAATGGTAAAAAGTCCTTATATTGTACAATACAGTCA
Organism: Ranitomeya imitator; assembly: GCF_032444005.1. Taxonomy (NCBI): domain Eukaryota; kingdom Metazoa; phylum Chordata; class Amphibia; order Anura; family Dendrobatidae; genus Ranitomeya; species Ranitomeya imitator. The sequence goes on along the minus strand of NC_091283.1, from coordinate 452,785,099 downwards.
TAATATACTAAATTGGGTATACACATAACATTGCATGAACTGGTTGCCAGCCAGTATGTGTTCAAGTACAGATGCAGAGTGCTAGTAAATAAATGGAGGCGGTGTGAACAGATGCTATGATGGTCCTGATTTAGGAGAACATTTTGGAAGGTCAAAACGATAATAGAGGCGGGAGTAGAAGGTTTGGATTATTGAGAATGTTAGTCTTAGGTCATTAGCAGAGGACACGGGTAGGGTGGTAGACTGAGACAAGTGAGAAGATATAGGGTGGTGCTGAAATCCACGGTTTGTGGGTGAGAGTGATAAGTTTATATTGGGCTCTGTAGTGGATATGCAACCAGTGCAATGACTGGTACAGGGTTGAGGCATCAGTGTAGCGGTTGGAAAGGAATATGATCCTGGCTGCCGCATTCAGGATGAATTGGAGAAAGGAGAGTTTAATAAGAGGGAGTTTGAGCAGAGGGGGGCCCGGCGCGGTCACTAGGTGGTGGTAATATGTGGTCCGGCCATGGTGTGTGGTATGTGTCCCTTGTGTGGGGTATTATTTGGTCACTATTTGGTAGTAATATGAGGTACGTCCATGATGTAGTGGTATTTCTCCCTTGTACATGGTGTTAATCAGTAATTATGTGGTGGTAATATGTTGTCCGGCCATGTTGTGGCGGGATTTCTCCCTTGTACATGGTACTATTCGGTCACTATGTGGTGGTAATATGTAGTGTAGCCATGGTGTGGCGGTATTTGTCCCTTGTATGTGGTATTATTTGGTCACTACGTGGTGGTAATAAGTGGTCTGGCCATGGTGTGACGGTATGGGGTAACACATTCCCTTAAATAAAAATAGATAAAAATATACCTTAAAAAAGTATTGGATATTTTAAGAAATTTTAAGAAATTTTTATTAGGTTTGAGTAAAGTAGGGCTCTGCCAAAAGAGTCTAGCTTGTTGAAGTGGCAGCTTAAAAAATCTTTTTGTCAAAACAAAAGCTGATGGCTATTTATGTGATCTGGTGTTCGGTGGGAACTGTTAACCCCTTAACGACCTGAGGTATTTTCGTTTTTTGCTCCCCTTCTTCCCAGAGCCATAACTCTTTATTTTTCAGTCAAACTGGCCATGTGAGGGCTTGAATTTTGCTGGACAAGTTGTACTTTTGAATGACACCATTGGTTTTAACATATTGTGTACTGGAAAACGGGAAAAAAGCCAAGTGTGGTGAAATTGCAAAAAAAGTGCAATCCAACAGTTATTTTTTTTTTTTAACCATGTTCAATAAATGCTAAAATTGACCCAGCATTATGATTCTACAGGTCTATATGAGTTCATAGATGCCAAACATGTCTAGGTTCTAAGTGTAAGTGGTAAAAAAAAAATACAAACTTGAAAACCTCTGGAATATAATCAAGAGGATGATGGATAGTCACAAGCCATCAAACAAAGAAGAACTGCTTAAATTTTTGCGCCAGAAGCAGTGTGAAAGACTGGTGGAAAGCATGCCAAGACGCATGAAAGCTGTGATTAAAAATCATGGTTATTTCCACAAAATATTGATTTCTGAACTGTTCCTGAGTTAAAACATAAGTATTGTTGTTTATAAATGATTATGAACTTGTTTTCTTTGCATTGTTCAAGGTCTGAAAGCACTGTTTTGTTTTTTTTATTTTGAACATTTTTATTTGTCGGAAAAAAAATACAAAATTTATTGCTTGGAAATTCGGAAACATGTTTTCAGAAGTTTATAGACTAAAAGAACAATTTACATCTCTCTGACATATATATATATATATATATATATATATATATATATATATATATATATATATACCTATTCTATGTGTCCACATTTATTCCACCTATTCTATTGTAAGCTGTCAGTGTGATTTTACTGAACACCGCACTGAATTGCCAGCTTTTCTCTAACACCGCTGCGTATTTCTCGCAAGTCACACTGCTGGTCCGTGTGTAATCCGTATTTTTCTGGCTTCCATAGACTTTCATTGGCGTTTTTTTTAAAAATACTGATCAGTAAAATACGGCAGATAGGAGCAGGGGAATAGAGAATAATTGGGACGTTTGTTATGCGTGTTTTACGGACGTATTTTATGCGCTCTTACGTCCGTAAAACTCGCTAGTGTGACGCCGGCCTTAAAAAGTAGCGTATGGCTTCAGGGGTGTGGTTCATAGAGTAAAAGGAACAATGCTACTCAATTTTATATATTTAATCTTAAAAGGAGGCAGTGTTTACATAAAATATACAAAAGATATCACAAAAAGTTACAACACAATATGGTATACACAATTAGAGAAAATAAAAAGAGATGCCAAAAGAAAACTGCTGTGTCACGGAAATGGCATCGATCTTAGCAGAGGGAAGCTCTCCTTTTAGGAAAACAGTACAGAACTACTGCTAACTGTGTCTTCCAGGACTGACAATGACAATAATTCAAAGTCAAATCAAACATTTGTGGCAGTAACCAGTGGCACTCCGACCGGATGCTACGAGTAAGGAGCCTGCCAATGACGGCGGAAGCTTCAAATGGATGTTCGTTCTCAGTCAAACATTCATCTGAAGTGTATTGCACCATACAGACCAATCGGGTCAGTGCATGGCAATACATGTTGCTGGCCAATCAGAAGCCAGCAACAGCTGACGCCAGCATGCACGTGACCGGGGGAGCATGGCAGTGACGTCATGTGCTCCTGTCGCACGGTGAGGTCAGCTGCCGGATTCAGAAGAGGGTGCCGCACTACTAAATGGATGACTATGGGCTGTGCAATATACTTTCTGGATGACTATGGGCTGTGCATTATACTATATGGATAACAATGGGCTGTGCATTATACTTTAGAGATGATTATAGGCTGTGCATTATAATTTCTGGATAACTATGGGATGTTCAGTATACTTCATGGATGACTATGGGACGTGCATTATACTATATGGATGACTATGGGCTGTGCATTATACTTTATGGATAACTATGGGCTGTGCATTATACTTTATGGATAACTATGGGCTGTGCATTATGCTTTATGGATGACTATGGGCTGTGCATTATACTATATGGGTGACTAAGGGCTGTGCGTTATACTTAATAGATGACTATGAGCTGTGCATTATACTTTATGGATGACTATGAGGTGCATTATACTTTATGGATTACTGTGGACTTTGCATTATATTTTATGTTTGACTATGGGGTGTGCATTATACTTTATTGATGTCTATGAGGTGAATTATACTTTATGGATGACTATGAGCTGTGCATTATACTTTATGGATGGCTATGGGCTATGCATTATACTTTATGGATGACTATGAGCTGTGCATTATACTTTATTGATGACTATGGGCTATGCATTATACTTTATGGATGACTATGAGCTGTGCATTATACTTTATTGATGACTATGAGCTGTGCATTATACTTTATGAACCACTATGGGCTGTGCATTATACTTTAAGATAGAGTATAAGCTGTGCATTATACTATATGGAGGACTATGGTATTCACATTATACTTTATGAACCTCTATGGGCTGTGCATTATACTTTATGGACGGCTATGGGCTGTGCATTATACTTTATGAGCCACTATGGGCTGTGCATTATACTTTATGGATGACTATGGGCTGTACATTATACTTTATGGATGACTATGGGCTGTTCATTATACTTTATGGATGACTATGGGCCGTTCATTATACTTTATGGATGGCTATGGGCTATGCATTATACTTTATGGATGTCTATGGGCTGTTCATTATACTTTATGGATATCTATGGGCTGTGCATTATACTTTATGGATGGCTATGGGCTATGCATTATACTTTATGGATGTCTATGGGCTGTTCATTATACTTTATGGATGACTATGGGCCGTTCATTATACTTTATGGATGGCTATGGGCTATGCATTATACTTTATGGATGTCTATGGGCTGTTCATTATACTTTATGGATGACTATGGGCTGTGCATTATACTTTATGGATGACTGACTATGGGCTGTGCAAAATACTTTATGGATGCTTATTGGCTGTGCATTATACTTTATGAACCACCATGGGCTGTGTATTATACTTTATGAACCACTATGGGCTGTGCATTATACTTTATGGATGACTGACTATGGGCTGTGCAAAATACTTTATGGATGGCTATGGGCTGTGCATTATACTTTATGGAAGACTATGGGCTATGCAGTACATTAAGTGGAGGAATATGGGATGTTTTATACTATATGGACGACTACGGGAGGTGCATTATAGTATTTGGAGGACTATTGGGAGTGCGTTATACTTCTTCTATGGGGCCCCATGACTTCTATATATACCCCTGGTGTGTATAATGGATTATTTTTTTCTATACATTAAAGAACAGCAGTAGAACGGGGGACATATACCAGGATGGGGGATATATATATATATATATATATATATATATATATTAGGATGGAGAGACTCTATTTACGCCACTGGCAGTAACATATACCAAAAGCTTGCCCATCGTGAAACAATGGATCTGGACACTCAATAAAGTACATTTTCTGAGTCTCAATGAGAATATAAGCTTTGTCCTCTTCCTCTGACCACCAGATGTTGTTTTAATCTGTTTTTATATTAATTATGTTGTTTTTTGTGTATTTATTGTATTGTTTTTCCTTTAGAGGCTCTTTCATCCAATACTGTATATCCTTGCTCCTGATGTTCCGTCCACGGTTATACAGTATATGATATCCATTACTGGGTGATCTGGATGCATACATCAGACTGGACTGACATCAATATTGCTAATTCTCCTTGTTCTAGTTATTTGTATTATTTGTCTTACATATAATTTTTTTCATCTGTCCTGCTCCTCCCTATATACGCCTAAGTGTACACGTATATGTACTTACAGTGGTTCTCGGCATTCACAATTTTTTATATTGTTTTAACATACCTGTAACACTGGTACTTACAGTATATTTGTGTGTCCCCTAATCTTCTGTATACTGCTATATTTCATACACACCTTCTTATACATTATTTTCACATGGACATTACAATCTACTTTATTTTCTATATTTTCTGCCTTACTGTTTCTTTGACATTATATCTTCTGCCCAATCTTTCTGCAGTCTCATTGCGTCTTTATCCCGTGTGTTCTGGCCATTCGCCTTTACGTAGGACCATTATACACATATACCACCTCATGCACATTTACATTCCTGTTTATATGGGCACCGTTTTTACCTCTTAAGTGATATGTTTTTCACACAATTTCATCCTACATCTACATTCTTCACAATCTGCTTTTATGTCTTGTTGCATTATTTCCCACACTTGCATATGTCTATAGTTATAATTTGTTTCAATATCCATGTCCTCTCTTATCTGTAAACCGTAAGCACTACATGTATTTTTTTTCTTGTGATCACTGGTCTTCTCCACTAGAGGTCACTGCACACATGTACTATACTGTATAGTTGCACTTTAGGTAGATTTATGCATTTTCTATATGTTTGTGACATTACTAGTGTTGAGCGATACCTTCCGATATCCAGAAGTATCGGTATCGGATTGGATTGGCCGATATCCCAAAAATATCGGATATCGCCGATACCGATACCCGATACCAATGCAAGTCAATGGGACACAAATATCGGAATGTAAATAAGTCCTTTCTGTCCTTAAACATCCTGTTCCGGAGGGGGGAAGAGTGTGGGCGGTGCGTGGGCGGTGCGTGGGCAGACACTGTGAGTGTCTGTGCGGGCGGGGTCTGTGTGGGCCTGCCAGGGATGTGTATCTGCCTACCGGGGCTCTCTGGGGTCTGTGCGGCGTGCGGGGTGTCTCTGTGGCGGGCGGGGTCTCTGCGGGGCTTGCGGGGTGTCCATGCGGCGGGTGGGGTCTCTGTGTGGTGGGTGGGGGTCTCTGCGGGGCGTGCGGGGGTCTCTGCGGGGCGTGCTGGGGTCTCTGCGGGGCGTGCGGGGGTCTCTGCGGGGATGTGCGGGGTGTCTGTGCGGGGTCTCTGCGGCATGCGGCGTGTCTCTGTGCGGGGAGTCTCAGTGCGGGCATTGTCCGATGGGAATACAAGTCCCATCGGACGATGCCTACTACACTGACAGTGATTGACACATTAGCCAATGATGGGACAGTAGTAGTCCCATCATCCGGCTAAGGTGATGAATGAAAAAAAAAATACTCCTTACATACTCCATACATACTCCATACAGTACATTCATACATTACATACATGACATTCAAGTGAACGTTTTTTTGTCCGTCGCGCCTGCCATTTTCTACCGCGCATGTGCGGCAGAAACTCCGCCCCCTCTTCCCCGGACTTCAGAATGGGCAGCGGATGCGTTGAAAAACTGCATCCGCTGCCCACGTTGTGCACAAATTTCACAACGTGCGTCGGTATGTCGGCCCGACGCATAGCGACGGACCCGTACCGACGCAAGAGTGAAAGAGGCCTTAATGAGCATTGAATTAAAAAAAAAAAAAGCGGAAAAAAACGGCGTGGGCTCCCGCGCAATTTTCTGCGCCAGAGGGGGAAAGCCGACGTCTGGGGGCCAATATTTGTAGCCTGCTATGAATACCAGCCCGCAGCTGTCTGCGTAGCCTTTACTGGCTATTAAAATAGGGGGACCCCTCCAAAAAATGACATAGGGTCCCCCTATATTTTATAGCCAGAAAGGCTACGCAGACAGCTGCGGGCTGATATTCATACCCTAGAGAGGGGCCATGGATATTCCCCCCCCCCTCCCCCCCCCGGCTACAAATACCAGTCCGCAGCGCCCCAAAAATGGCGGATCTGTAAGATGTGCCAATTCCGGCACTTAGCCCCTCTCTTCCCACTCCCGTGTAGCGGTGGGATATGGGGTAATAAGGGGTTAATGTCACCTTGCTATTGTAAGGTGACATTAAGCCAGGTTAATAACGGAGTGGCGTCAATAAGGCGCCTATCCATTATTAATCCAATAGTAAGAAAGTGTTAGTAAAACACACACACATTCGGAAAAAAGTATTTTAATATTCTTCATTTAACCATACTTACCATACTTCAGCGCCTGCAAAAAACGTAAAATAATAAACCGTATGCTACCTGTCCGCCGTAGTCCAATTAATAACGAGTGTCCCACGACGATCTCCCCTATAGAACAGTGACATCGGGTGATGTCACTGCTCTATAGGACCGTCAGTGACACACTGACAGGAGACAATGGCTCCTGCAGTGCATCACTGAGGTTACTAAAGTTCAAAGTCTTACTTTATGGCAATTGCTGCGTGGGAAAATTTCTCATGCAGCAATGCCATAAGTGAGGCTAGGGACTATTTTTTTTACAGCAGCGGAGGAATCCCTTCCTCACGTCATTGGGTTGCAACAGCTGTTGCTGCCGTTCTCCACGGGAGATCGTCGTGGGACACTTGTGGATTTCTGCGGACAGGGAGTATATTGGTTGTTTGTTTTATTCACCTTTTTTACAGATGACACTGGCTTCGGGGATCAAAATGACAAGTAATGGTGAGTATGAACTCTATGTTTAATGTACTGTATGTCATGTATGTAATGTATGAATGTACTGTATGTAGTATGGATGGAGTATGTATGGAGTATTTTTTTTTTTCATTCAACACATTAGCCGGATGATGGGACTACTACTGTCCCATCATTGGCTAATGTGTCAATCACTGTCAGTGTAGTAGGCATCGTCCGATGGGACTTGTAGTCCCATCGGACGATGCCCGCACTGAGACACCCCGCACAGTAACACGCCGCACGCTGCAGAAACCCAGCACAGACATCCCGCACACCCCGCAGAGACCCCCGCACGCCCCGCAGAGAGCCCCGCACGCCCCGCAGAGACCAGCACATGCCCCGCAGAGACCCCGCCCGCCGCACAGAGACCCCGCCTGCCATACAGAGACCCCGCCCGCCCCCCAGAGACCCCCGCACGCCCCCCAGAGACCCCCACACGCCCCGCAGAGACCCCCGCACGCCCCGCAGAGACACCCCGCCCGCCACACAGAGACCCCGCATGCCGCACAGAGACCCCGCACGCCGCATAGAGCCCCGGCACACACGCAGAGAGACCCACGATCACGCACAGACACCGCCCGCACACACACACCTAGTCTCCGCCTACGCACCGCCCACACTTCCTTATACTGCATAATTGCACTATAGGAACTTCTGATTCCGATTTCCGATATCGCAAAAATATCGGAACTCGGTATCGGAATTCCGATACTGCAAATATCGGGCATCAGCCGATATTCGCTGTATCGGAATGCTCAACACTAGACATTATACATTATACTGTATCACCACCATATGTTTCAGTAGTTTTTCTAATTTTGCACATTTTTTTTTGGCATTATGATTTTATCCCTTTTCTCTTTCCTCTTTATGCACATATTACTGGTTATTGCATCTGATCTTTTATTCCCCTTCTACTCAACTCTCCATCTATATAGTCTTCCTACCTGGTCTGTGCAATATATATCAGTGGATATATATTTATTTTTTATGTATATTATTTTACCGTATACTTACTTTGCATCATATCTACTATATAATTGTCTAAGGGTCACTTCCGTCTTTCTGTCCTTCTGTCTGTCTGTCACGGATATTCATTGGTCGCAGCCTCTGTCTGTCATGGAAATCCAAGTCGCTGATTGGTCGCGGCAAAACAGCCAAGACCAATCAGCGACGGGCACAGTCCGGAAGAAAATGGCCGGTCCTTACTCCTCGCAGTCAGTGCCCAGTGCCCGGCGCCCGCACACTCCCCTCCTGTCACCGCTCCCACAGGGTTAGTGCCGGCGGTAACGGACCGTGTTATGCCGCGGGTAACGCACTCCGTTACTGCCGCTATTAACCCTGTGTGTCCCCAACTTTTTACTATTGATGCTGCCTATGCGGCATCAATAGTAAAAACATGTCATGTTAAAAATAATTTAAAAAAAACAAAAAACCTGCTATACTCACCCTCCATTGTCCGCCGAGCCGCTCGCGCCTGCCGCCATCTTCCGTTACCAGCGATGCATTGCGAAATTACCCAGAAGACTTAGCGGTCTCGCGAGACCGCTAAGTCATCTGGGTAATTTCGCAATGCATCCTGGGAACGGAAGATGGCGGCAGCTGCACGCTCATCGCCTGCGCCAGAGCCTCGCTGGATTAGATCCCGGCGGGTGAGTATATACTGTAACTATTTTTTATTTTAATTATTTTTTTAACAGGGGTATGGTGCCCGCACTGCTGTATACTACTGCTGTATACTACGTGGGCTGTGTTAGATACCGCGTGGCTCTGTGCTGTATACTACATAGGCAGTGTTATTTATTATGTGGGCTGTGTGATATACACCGTGGGCTGTGCTAGATATTACGTGGCCACTGTTATATACTGTGTGGGCAGTGTTATATACTACGTGACTAGACAATATACTACGTGACTGGGCAATATACTACGTGGCTCTGTGCTGTATACTACGTGGCTCTGTGCTGTATACTACGTCGCTGGGCAATATACTACGTGGCTGTGCAATATACTACGTTGCTGGGCAATATATTACGTGGCTGGGCAATATACTACGTGACTGGGCAATATACTATGTGACTGGGCAATATACTACGTGGCTGGGCAATATACAGTGGGGCAAAAAAGTATTTCGTCAGTCAGCAATAGTGCAAGTTCCACCACTTAAAAAGATGAGAGGCGTCTGTAATTTACATCATAGGTAGACCTTAACTATGGGAGACAAACTGAGAAAAAAAAATCCAGAAAATCACATTGTCTGTTTTTTTAACATTTTATTTGCATATTATGGTGGAAAATAAGTATTTGGTCAGAAACAAACAATCAAGATTTCTGGCTCTCACAGACCTGTAACTTCTTCTTTAAGAGTCTCCTCTTTCCTCCACTCATTACCTGTAGTAATAGCACCTGTTTAAACTTGTTATCAGTATAAAAAGACACCTGTGCACACCCTCAAACAGTCTGACTCCAAACTCCACTATGGTGAAGACCAAAGAGCTGTCAAAGGACACCAGAAACAAAATTGTAGCCCTGCACCAGGCTGGGAAGACTGAATCTGCAATAGCCAACCAGCTTGGAGTGAAGAAATCAACAGTGGGAGCAATAATTAGAAAATGGAAGACATACAAGACCACTGATAATCTCCCTCGATCTGGGGCTCCACGCAAAATCCCACCCCGTGGGGTCAGAATGATCACAAGAACGGTGAGCAAAAATCCCAGAACCACGCGGGGGGACCTAGTGAATGAACTGCAGAGAGCTGGGACCAATGTAACAAGGCCTACCATAAGTAACACACTACGCCACCATGGACTCAGATCCTGCAGTGCCAGACGTGTCCCACTGCTTAAGCCAGTACATGTCCGGGCCCGTCTGAAGTTTGTTAGAGAGCATTTGGATGATCCAGAGGAGTTTTGGGAGAATGTCCTATGGTCTGATGAAACCAAACTGGAACTGTTTGGTAGAAACACAACTTGTCGTGTTTGGAGGAAAAAGAATACTGAGTTGCATCCATCAAACACCATACCTACTGTAAAGCATGGTGGTGGAAACATCATGCTTTGGGGCTGTTTCTCTGCAAAGGGGCCAGGACGACTGATCCGGGTACATGAAAGAATGAATGGGGCCATGTATCGTGAGATTTTGAGTGCAAACCTCCTTCCATCAGCAAGGGCATTGAAGATGAAACGTGGCTGGGTCTTTCAACATGACAATGATCCAAAGCACACCGCCAGGGCAACGAAGGAGTGGCTTCGTAAGAAGCATTTCAAGGTCCTGGAGTGGCCTAGCCAGTCTCCAGATCTCAACCCTATAGAAAACCTTTGGAGGGAGTTGAAAGTCCGTGTTGCCAAGCGAAAAGCCAAAAACATCACTGCTCTAGAGGAGATCTGCATGGAGGAATGGGCCAACATACCAACAACAGTGTGTGGCAACCTTGTGAAGACTTACAGAAAACGTTTGACCTCTGTCATTGCCAACAAAGGATATATTACAAAGTATTGAGATGAAATTTTGTTTCTGACCAAATACTTATTTTCCACCATAATATGCAAATAAAATGTTAAAAAAACAGACAATGTGATTTTCTGGATTTTTTTTCCTCAGTTTGTCTCCCATAGTTGAGGTCTACCTATGATGTAAATTACAGACGCCTCTCATCTTTTTAAGTGGTGGAACTTGCACTATTGCTGACTGACTAAATACTTTTTTGCCCCACTGTATTACGTGGCTGGGCAATATACTACGTCACTGGGCAATATACTATGTAGCTGGGCAATATACTGCGTGGCTGGGCAATATACTACGTAGCTGGGCAATATACTACGTGGCTGGGCAATATACTATGTCGTTGGGCAATATACCACGTGACTGGGCAATATACTACGTGACTGGGCAATATACTACGTGACTGGGGAATATACTACGTGGCTGGGCAATATACTACATGGCTGGGCAATATACTACGTAGCTGGGCAATATACTTCGTGACTGGGCAATATACTACGTGGGCTGTGCAATATACTACATGGACATGCATATTCTAGAATACCCGATGCGTTAGAATCGGGCCACCATCTAGTCTACTATATAATTACAACACTAAGATAAGCCTATCAAGTATATTAACCAGGCCACAGAATGTTTCAGTTCAAAAGATAGAAATTTATTGATGAAAAATAGAATAAAATGTTTTTTTCTTTTATAAAGTGCAAAAGATGCCTCCAATCCAATGAACCGGCTTTATGTGCGGTGCAGATATACAGCAATAGCAGGTTTAAATATATACACTAAACAACACATTTTTATTACTATAACCTGTATCTATGGCTGAAATTGTATATTTATGTCATAGAATGGTTGCTGGAGAGACAAAAAAAAAAAAAAGGCCTATTAAACCAAGGTGCGTTATATGTCCATATATATGACTATAACATAGCCTGTAAGGCTTATGTCAAAGTACAAAAATAACCTATGAGGCTTATGACAAGGTACAAATCGGCCAGAAATATGGCCACATTTCAATGTATAGTACGGCACCTAAATCATAGAGTATATCCAATAGCCTATAAGGCTTATTTCCAGTTTATAAAGAATCAACCAATAAAAATGGCCACATACCCATACATTGAATGGCACCTGAATGGTAAAGATACCTAATTAACAAGCAATTACTGCGCAAGATGTTAACTCCAGCGGTGACCTAATTCAGAATAATAATTACCTCTGCACGCACTTCACAAGGCCGGTAATATACCCCAACACGCGTTTCGATATAGCCCACAGAAGAAGAGCTATATTGAAACGCGCGTTGGGGGAGATGCATAAACACTGAACGCACACCGCGATCTCCAACAGAAAAGCAGGGACCGCCAGGAGGGTAAGTATCGGCTATATTCACATGTCCCCCGTTCCACCCCTGCGCGCCGCCATCTTCTCGGTCCTCTGCCTGTGACGTTAAGTTCAGAGGGCGCGATGACGCGCTTAATGCGCGCCGCCCTCTGACTGACCAGTCACAGCAAGAGGAGCCGGAAGATGGCGGCGCGCAGCGGTGGAACGGGGCCAGGTGAATATAGCAAGTGCTGGGGGGCCTGAACTAGCGGCGATACCGGCACCTGACCTCCACAGCGCGCCGGTGTCCCCGCCTGCTCAGACCCCCCAGCACTCGGCGCCCAGCGATGATAAGTGAGTATGGTATTTTTTTTTTCCATATATTGCAGCAGCATACAGGGCATAGACCATGGAGCATCTTATGGGGCCATAAACCATAATGGAGCAGTGTACGGGTGCATATACTATGGAGCATCTTATGGGGCCATCAACCATAATGAAGCAGTGTACGGGGGCATATAATACCATGGAGCATCTTATGGGGCCATAAGCCATAATGGAGCAGTGTACGGGGGCATACACTATGGAGCCTCTTATGGGGCCATAAACCATAATCGAGCAGTGTATGGGGGCATATACCATGGAGCATCTTATGGGGCCATAAACCATAATGGAGCAGTGTACGAGGGCATATACAATGGAGCATCTTATGGGGCCATAAACCATAATGGAGCAGTGTACGGGGGCATACACTATGGAGCATCTTATGGGGCCCATAAACCACAATGGAGCAGTGTACGGGGGCATACACACTGGAGCATCTTATGGGGGCCATCAACCATAATGGAGCAGTGTACGGGGGCATACACACTGGAGCATCTTATGGGGCCATAAACCATAATGGAACAGTGTACGGGGGCATATAACATGGAGCATCTTATGGGGCCATAAACCATAATGGAGCAGTGTACGGGGGCATATACAATGGAGCATCTTATGGGGCCATAAACCATAATGGAGCAGTGTACGGGGGCGTACACTATGGAGCATCTTATGGGGCCCATAAACCATAATGGAGCAGTTTACGGGGGCATACACACTGGAGCGTCTTATGGGGCCCATAAACCATAATGGAGCAGTGTACGGGGGCATACACACTGGAGCGTCTTATGGGGGCCATCAACCATAATGGAGCAGTGTACGGGGGCATACACTATGGAGCATCTTATGGGGGCCATAAACCATAATGGAGCAGTGTACGGGGCATACACACTGGAGCATCTTATGGGGCCATAAACCATAATGGAGCAGTGTACGGGGGCATACACACTGGAGCATCTTATAGGGCCATAAACCATAATGGAGCAGTGTACGGGGGCATATACCATGGAGCATCTTATGAGGGCCATAAACCATAATGGAGCAGTGTGCGGGGGCATATACAATAGAGCATCTTATGGGGGCCATAAACCTTTATGGAGCAGTGTACGGGGGCATATAATATGGAGCATCTTATGGGGCCATAAACCATAATGGAGCAGTGTACGGGGGCATATACAATGGAGCATCTTATGGGGCCATAAACCATAATGGAGCAGTGTACGGGGGCATATACCATGGAGCATCTTATGGGGCCATAAACCATAATGGAGCAGTGTACGGGGGCATATACAATGGAGCATCTTATGGGGCCATAAACCATAATGGAGCAGTGTACGGGGGCATATACAATGGAGCATCTTATGGGGCCATAAACCATAATGGAGCAGTGTATGGGGGCATATACCATGGAGCATCTTATGGGGGCCATAAACCATAATGGAGCAGTGTACGGGGCATATACCATGGAGCATCTTATGGGGGCCATAAACCATAATGGAGCAGTGTACGGGGCATATACCATGGAGCATCTTATGGGGGCCATAAACCATAATGGAGCAGTGTACGGGGGCATATACCATGGAACATCTTATGGGGGCCATAAACCTTTATGGAACAGCATACGGGGACATACACTGTGGAGCATCTTATGGGGGCCATCAACCTTTATGGAGCAGTGTACAGGGCATATACTATGGAGCATCTTATGGGGGCCATAAACCTTTATGGAGCAGCGTATGGGGCATATGGATGGGAGCAGCAAATTAAAGAACGGTGGCGCAGGATGGGAGCAGCACATGACAGAACGGGGGCGCAGGATGGGAGCAGCACATGAGAGGATGGGGGCGCAGGATGGGAGCAGCACATGTCAGAATGGAGGCGCAGGATGGGCGCAGCACATGTCAGAATGGAGGCGCAGGATGGGAGCAGCACATGACAGGATGGGGACGCAGGATGGGTGCAGCACATGACAGGATGGGGGCGCAGGATGGGAGCAGCACATGACAGGATGGGGGCGCAGGATGGGTGGAGCACATGACAGGATGGGGGCGCAGGATGAGTGCAGCACATGACAGAATGGGGGTGCAGGATGGGAGCAGCACATGACAGGATGGGGACGCAAGATGAAGCAGCACATGACAGGATGGAGACCATATACCAATATAAATGCTCGCCACCCTGGCGTAGAACGGGTTCAATAGCTAGTATATACCGGTATATATATATATATATATATATATATATATATATATATATATATATATATATATATATATATATAAATAAAAAAAAGAAAACCGCACAAAAATTAAAGAAAAACGGGCTTTAATGCCTGAATGGCGTGGCAATGTTTCGGATATAGTATCCTTTCTCAAGCCTGAGAAAGGATAATATATCCGAAACATTGCCACGCCGTTCAGGCATTAAAGCCCGTTTTTCTTTAATTTTTGTGCTGTTTTCCTTTCTTTATTTCTATTATTGGAAGCCATTTGAACATTAGTTGGGAAAGCGCTGCACGACGACTGCGGTATTACGTGATGCTGTTCCAATTTTGATATATATATATATATATATATATATAGTACTGACCAAAAGTTTGGACACACCTTCTCATTTAAAGATTTTTCTGTATTTTCATGACTATGAAAATTGTACATTCACACTGAAGGCATCAAAACTATGAATTAACACATGTGGAATTATATACTTAACAAAAAAGTGTGAAACAACTGAAAATATGTCTTATATTCTAGGTTCTTCAAAGTAGCCACCTTTTGCTTTGATGACTATTTAACTCACTCTTGGCATTCTCTTGATGAGCTTCAAGAGGTAGTGACCGGGAATGGTTTTCACATCACAGGTGTGCCCTGTCAGGTTTAATAAGTGGGATTTCTTGCCTTATAAATGGGGTTGGGACCATCAATTATGTTGTGCAGAAGTCTGGTGGATACACAGCTGATAGTCCTACTGAATAGACTGTTAGAATTTGTATTATGGCAAGAAAAAAACAGCTAAGTAAAGAAAAACGAGTGGCCATGGGGGAGGACGTGTGATGGTGTGGGGGTGCTTTGCTGGTGACACTGTTGGGGATTTATTCAAAATTGAAGGCATACTGAACCAGCATGGCTACCACAGCATCTTGCAGCGGCATACTATTCCATCCGGTTTGCGTTTAGTTGGACCATCATTTATTTTTCAACGGGACAATGACCCCAAACACACCTCCAGGCTGTGTAAGGGCTATTTGACCAAGAAGGAGAGTGATGGGGTGCTACGCCAGATGACCTGGCCTCCACAGTCACTAGACCGGAACCCAATCGAGATGGTTTGGGGTGAGCTGGACCGCAGAGTGAAGGCAAAAGGGCCAACAAGTGCTAAGCATCTCTGGGAACTCCTTCAAAATTGTTGGAAGACCATTCCTGGTGACTACCTCTTGAAGCTCATCAAGAGAATGCCAAGAGTGTGCAAAGCTGTCATCAAAGCAAAAGGTGGCTACTTTGAAGAACCTAGACTATAAGCCATATTTTCAGTTGTTTCACACCTCTTTATCAAGTATATAATTCCACATGTGTTAATTAATAGTTTTGATGCCTTCAGTGTGAATGTACAATTTACATTGTCATGAAAATACAGAAAAATCTTTAAATGAGAAGGTGTGTCCAAACTTTTGGTGTGTACTGTATATATATATATATATATATATATATATATATATATATATCTCCATTTTCTAGCAATGATTTCCTCATTATTGTAGTAAACGCATCTACCTTATATTGCCTTTTTAACACTATTGGTGTACATTATCTACATACTGCGGTAAAGGGATGTGACCAAAACATAAGAGTTTACATACACTCTACTGTATATAACACATATGCATGTTTTTCTCAATATCTGACATGAAATCAGAATAAACTTTTCCCGTTTTAGGTCATTTAGGATTACCATAATTATTAATATTTACCAAATGCCAGAATAATGAGAGAGAGAGAATGTTTTAGGGCATTTTTATTACTTACTGCAAAGTCAAAAGTTTACATACATTCCATTAGTATTTGGTACCCTTGCCCTTAAACTGAATGACTTGGGTCAGACGTTTGGGACATCCTTCCACAAGCTTCTCACAATAGTTGGTTGGAATTTGGGCCCATTCCTCCTGACAAAACTGGTGTAACTGATGCAGGTTTGTAGGTCGCCTTGCTCGCACCTGCCTTTTCAGCTTTGCCCATAAATTTTCAATAGGATTGATATCATGGATATCATAGCCCAATATTTTTTTAAACTGAGTGTTTTTGGTTCTATTATGCTCTTTTGTGTCTTCAAGTTTCTTGGTGGTGTGTGAGCATGTTTCTACAGACTTGTCCACTGTGCAAGTAGCCCATGTGTTCCTGTTTCCATAATTGTTCTCTTGTGTCTACAAGACTAGGGAGTTACCCACCACTCCTCTTGGGCTATCTGCACAAAAGCTGTTCCACTCAGCATGTCCACATGGACTTTTCCTCTCTGAACCCTGTTCACACAGGTAATATACAGATGATCAGGTTTTTAAATACATTAGATAGGGATTGCATACATCAGTTAGGACTGCTCTGATATGGGTATACCTTGACGTTTGGTGGAGCAGCTTAGTATACATTTTTTGCAAAAAACGTATCAACCAAATACCCTGTTTTTTACATCTTTTTACTAGCACTTGCGGATTACTGTGATTTTTTGAAACTGAGTGTTTTTGGTTCTACTATGCTATTTTGTGTCTTCAAGTTTCTTGGTGGTGTGTGAGCATGTTCCTACAGACTTGTTCACTGTGCAAATAGCCCTTGTGTTCCTGTTTCCATAATTCTGGAAAATGCCAGAAGGTCCTGTCTAGTTGTGGGCTGCCTTGTTTGCTATGTTGTTAACATTATTGGCTTCCTCAAGATGCCCATACTGTTAACAGTTTTCAGAGAACATAGTTGCTAGCTCCGTCACTTATCCAAGCAGGTTCTGGGCATCCCTTGTGTCTGTGGCCTGCTGGAGTCCAGCACCAAGAAAAGAATCGTTGGAGGTGCAATAACATCACAGCATTGTGACACCAGCATCCACTGCGAGAATGGATAGAAGAGGAGACAGATACTGCAAAGGATGAGGTGAGTATTGGGTGATTAGGTGAGTATTGGGATTTTTTTATTTCTGGGGGCCTCTGGGGTACCATCACACTATATCGGCGGATGTGAGTTGGCCCATCATAATATATATGGGGCTGTGGAGTGCACCGCCATACTGTATAGTGTACTGTTGGGGGGACCATCATACTACATAGGGGCTGTGTGGGGAACCATCATACTATATGCGGAACTGTGAGGTGGGCCCTCATACTATATAGGGGGCTTTGATGTAAACTATCATTCTATATGGCGGTCTGTTGGGGGTACCATCATACCATATAGGGGCTGTGAGGTATACCATCATAATATATAATGTACTGTCAGGTGGATCATCATACTATATGGGGGTGTTGGGGGGACACCCCCATATAGGTCTGTTAGAGGGATCATCATACTAAATGGGGGGCTGTGAGGTGGACCATCATACAATATTCGGGATTTGGGGGATCTTCATAGTGTATGGGTGATCTATCATACCGTGTGGGGTGGCTGTGGGGACCATCTTACTGTGTAGAGTGATTGTGGTGGACTTCACACTGTGAGGAGGTTTATGGGGTGCAGGGCCAGACTGGCCATCTGGCAATTCTGGCAAATGCCAGAAGGGCCTGTCTGGTTGTGGGCCGCCTTGTTTGTTACATTGTTAACAGAATCGGTGTTCTCAAGATACTGTTAAAAGTTGTGATGGAGCACAAAGTCGCTGACTCCATCACTTATCCCAGCAGGCTTTAGAAATATGGTCTTGTATTAAATCTTGCTTTCCTCCATCCAGTTTAATATTAGTAATATATTCCATCTGGTGCTTGGGGATGCGGACAGCGTGGGCCTGTGTGATTTCAAATGCCAGGGCTTAATTTCTGTCCCAGTCCGTAAATGATAGGGTGTATTATACTATGTTGGGGGCTGTGGTGACCATCATAGTGTATGAGATGGTTATGGGGAACATCATACTGTATGGGTGCTGTCGGGTCCACATACTGTATGGTGGTAGACATCACACTTTATATAGGGGTCTTTGGTGAACATACTGTGTGGGAGTCTGTGGTTCCTCTCATAATGTATATTGGTAGCTGTCGTGGATACCATACTGTATTGGAGGCTGTGGTGACAATCTTACTTTGTGGGGAATCATACTTTGTGTAAGGTTTATTGGGAAATCATACTGTGTGGGGTCATCATACTTTGTGGGGGGTATAATACTTTTTGGTGGTTTGGAAGGGATATTAAAATATTTGAGACCACTTAAGGGTTTCAGTAGGGGCAATGCTGCAATACATTTCCTTCTCCCTTTGTTAAAAAGATGCGATAGGACCTTTTCTATGGGGTGGCTGTTATTTCTATGTATGTATCTAATATATAATTGCCTAGAATACTACTTCCCGCAATTTGTGCCAACTTCCGTGGCTTTGTCCGGAGCTAATGTCCGGAGCTAATGTCCGGAGCTAATGTCCGGAGATTAATTGCCTAGAATACTACTTCCTGCAATTTGTGCCAACTTCCGTGGCTTTGTCCGGAGCTAATGTCCGGAGCTAATGTCCGGAGCTAATGTCCGGAGCTAATGTCCGGAGATAAGTGACGTCAACAGTGTCCAGTGTCTGATTGGTTGCCGCCTGCTGCGAGCGACCAATCAGAAATGTGCCGTACTGTGACACACTCCGCCCGCCATTTTGGTGTGATTTTTGAATTTTTACCTCACAGCAAGTTTCTACTGCGTGGAGGCGGGCCCAGTGACGTTGCTCTTCAAGCTCCTGCCGAATTTCGTAAAAAAAAATGATAATACCATTTACCAAAACTATATATTTAGTTGTGAAGTGGTTCAGTGACATTTTCACACCAATTTTGAACTTTTGTTTGGTGTTTTCTCGATATACTGCCTATTATTTTTGTTCTTTCTTACTATTATTTATTAATTGTATTATTCTTACATTTGAATAAATAAAGTATATATGGATTCTAGACTCCCGATTCTTTAGAATCGGGCTGCCATCTAGTTATTACAATAAGGAGGCACTAAGGGTCATTATTATAAGGAGGCACAATGTGGGATTTATATCATTTTTAGGTGAAGCAAGGAGTCATTTCTATTATTAATATAAGAAAGCACAGGGGATATTTTTATTATTATAAAGGGGACGGGCTCATTATCATAAGAGGTCAGGGCAGAGCATTATTAAAGGAAGCACAGGGGAATTATTATAAGGCAGCACAAGTTGTGGTTTGTTTAGAGGGGGTAGAATGTGAGGAGAGTCCTTTGGTGTGTTTCATTTTGCAGGGACGAGTTATGGATGGAAGAAGAGGTCATGGTGGTCTGGACCGAATGCAAAGGAAAAGGGAAAATGAATGACAACAATCAGCGAGAACTTCACTAATGAGAACCTGCACAGTATACACATATATGGTCTGCAGAGCACTTTTTTAAAACTGATATCACCATTATATGGTCACTGTATGGTGGTAATATGAGGCTTAGTACATTGTTTTAGGTTAAAGTAGTTGTCCAAGCCTGAAGTTAAAGTCTGCAGTGACTCTATGTGACTATGGACTTCTGAATCCTCACAGAGCTTTTGTGCTGTGAGAATTGTTCAGGGCCGGCGCTGGAAGTTGGTGATCATGTGCAGTGGAGTAACTCGAACAGCGTGTGCCCCAATTATTGCAAGTCTTTAATATCATTGGTCTTTTCATATAGACCAAAAGGCCTTTTGGGGCCCACTATGCTCCAGGGCCCAGGTGCGATTGTAACCCTCGCACCTACTGTAGTTACGCCCCTGATCATGTGAGTGCAAGTATGCGATTTTCAAGTGAAATTAGCAAAGCTGAGTACAATTACCGTATTTTCCGGCGTATAAGACGACCCCCCCAACTTTTCCAGTTAAAATATAGAATCTTCTTAAAAGTCGGGGTCTTCTTATACGCCGTATGTCGTCTTATAGGGCCGGTGACTAATGTGCCTTTTGGGGGGGAGTGGTCCCGATGACGAAGATGGGGTGTCTTGTTGTGAATTCTGCGGTAGTTGGATCGGAGCATTTATCAGGTGTATCCATTTTTTGCAATTTGGGCTGGGCTATTTAAGTCCTGCTTTATCCTTTGTCAGTGCCAGTTGTCCATTGTTTTTGGAGGATTCACATCCATACTTGGTCTCCCCTGGTCTGCTGTTCATTTCTTCAAAGATAAGTTCTGGCCTTGTTTTTGCTGTCCACCTGCTGTGGACCTTATAGTCTGTGCATTTTCTTGTTTTGTCCAGCTTTGTCTGTGAAGGATTTTTTGCAGCCTAGCTGTGTCTCTGGAGATGCAGATATACCCTCCATGTCTTTAGTCAGATGTGGTGTTTTGTATTTTCTGTGGTGGATATTTTCTAGTGTTTTAATACTGACCGCTTAGTACTCTGTCCTATTCTTCCTTTTTAGCTAGTATGGCCTCCTATGCTAAATCCTGATTTCATGTCTGCGTATGTTATTTCCCTCTCCTTTCACAGTCAATATTTGTGGGCGGCTGTCCATCCTTTGGGGATTTTCTCTGAGGCAAGATAGTTTTCCCGTTTCTGTCTTTAGGGGTAGCTAGCTCTTAGGCTGTGTCGAGGGGTCTAGGGAGTGTTAGGTACCCCCCACGGCTACTTCTAGTTGCGCTGCTAGTTCAGGGTTTGCGGTCAGTAAAGGTACCACCTTCTCCAGAGTACGTCTCATGCTGCTCCTAGGCCACCAGATCATAACAGTACAACTGGGCATGACAGAAAATGACGATAATGAGCAGATCAAGGTCACAGATAACAGAAATGTTGGTTGTACAGTACTGATGGTAACAGAACTAGCGATTCTCTTTGTACGCTTAGGGCAATCAGAAATAACATGAGCAGAATCGCCGCAGTAAAAACACAACATATTCTGACGCCTAAATCCTTGTCGTTCAGCTCTAGACAAAATCCTATCACACTGCATAGGCTCAGGGCTCCTCTCGGAGGACAACGCCACAGTGTGCACAACTCTGCGCTCGCGCAAGCGCCGATCAATCTGAATGGCCAGAGACATAGAATCACTCAGACCAGCAGGCGTGGGGAACCCCACCATAACATCTTTAACGGATTCAGAAAGACCCTTTCTGAAAATTGCCGCCAAGGCATCCTCATTCCATTTAGTCAGTACAGACCATTTTCTAAATTTCTGGCAATACGATTCTGCCGCTTCTTGACCCTGACACAGGGCCAACAAGATCTTCTCAGCTTGATCCACAGAATTACCACTGTTGTGAATTCTGCTCTTGGGCTCCCTCCGGTGGTTATGAGTGGTAGTGCTGCGGTAGTTGGATCAGCTTGCTGCTAGGGTACAGGGTATTTCAGATTTTATTATTCAGACTCCTGCCTTAGAACCTAAGATTCCCACTCCTGATTTATTTTTTGGTGACAGATCCAAATTTTTGAGTTTAAAAAATAATTGTAAACTGTTTTTTGCATTGAGACCCCGTTCTTCTGGTAATCCCATTCAGCAGGTTAAAATCATCATATCCTTGCTGCATGGTGACCCACAGGATTGGGCATTTTCCCTGGAATCTGGCAATCCTGCTTTGCTTAATGTTGATTCTTTCTTTCAAGCATTGGGGTTGTCAGGGGGTTCATGATCACGTTCCTTTGACGATTTCCTCTTCCCCCTCTTCTGAAATTCCTGAGTTTTTGTCAGATTTCCAGGATGTATTCGATGAGCCTAAATCCAGTTCCCTTCCACCACATAGGGACTATGATTGTGCTATTGACTTGATTCCAGGTTGTAAGTTCCCTAAGGGTCGACTTTTCAACCTGTCTGTGCCAGAACATGCCACCATGCGAAGCTATATTAAGGAGTCTTTGGAGAAGGGGCATATTCGGCCATCTTCTTCACCATTGGGAGCAGGTTTTTTTTTTGTTGCCAAGAAGGATGGCTCCTTGAGACCGTGTATTGATTATCGCCTCTTGAATAAGATCACGGTCAAATTTCAATACCCTTTGCCTTTGCTTACTGATTTGTTTGCTAGGATTAAGGGGGCTAGCTGGTTTACTAAGATTGACCTTCGAGGGGCATATAATCTTATTCGTATTAAACAGGGTGACGAGTGGAAAACTGCATTTAATACGCCCGAAGGCCATTTTGAATACCTAGTGATGCCATTCGGACTCTCTAATGCCCCATCTGTGTTCCAGTCCTTCATGCATGATATCTTTCGGAGTTATCTTGATAAGTTCATGGTTGTATATTTGGATGATATTTTGATTTTTTCCGATGATTGGGAGTCTCATGTGAAACAGGTCAGGATGGTATTTCAGATCCTCCGTGATAATGCTTTGTTTGTGAAGGGGTCGAAGTGCCTCTTTGGAGTGCAGAAGGTTTCATTTTTGGGCTTCATTTTTTCTCCCTCATCTATAGAAATGGATCCGGGTAAGGTTCAGGCCATTCATGATTGGATTCAGCCCACATCTGTGAAGAGCCTTTAGAAATTCTTGGGCTTTACTAATTTTTATCGTCGTTTCATTGCCAACTTCTCTAGTGTGGTTAAACCTCTGACCGATTTGACGAAGAAAGGCGCTGATGTGATGAATTGGTCCTCTGCGGCTGTTTCTGCCTTTCAGGAGCTTAAACGCCGATTTAATTCTGCCCCTGTGTTGTGTCAGCCGGATGTTTCTCTTCCATTTCAGGTTGAGGTTGACGCGTCTGAGATTGGGGCAGGGGCCGTGTTGTCTCAGAGGAATTCTGATGGTTCCTTGATGAAACCATGTGCCTTCTTTTCTCGGAAGTTTTCGCCTGTGGAACGCAATTATGATGTCGGCAATCGGGAGTTGTTGGCTATGAAGTGGGCATTTGAGGAGTGGCGTCATTGGCTTGAGGAGGCCAAGCACCGTATTGTGGTCTTGACCGATCATAAGAATCTGATTTACCTCGAGTCTGCCAAACGACTGAATCCTAGACAGGCTCGATGATCCCTGTTTTTCTCCCGTTTTGATTTTGTGGTCTCGTACCTTCCTGGTACTAAGAATGTTAAGGCGGATGCCCTCTCTAGGAGTTTTTTTCCTGATTCCCCTGGGGTTCTTGAGCCGGTCGGCATTCTGAAGGAAGGGGTGATTCTTTCTGCCATCTTCCCTGATTTACGACGGGTTCTTCAGGAATTTCAGGCTAATAAACCTGACCGCTGTCCAGTGGGGAAACTGTTTGTTCCTGATAGATGGACTAGTAAAGTGATTTCTGAGGTTCATTGTTCTGTGTTGGCTGGCCATCCTGGGATTTTTGGTACCAGAGATTTGGTTGGTAGGTCCTTTTGGTGGCCTTCTTTGTCGCGGGATGTGCGTTCTTTTGTGCAGTCCTGTGGGATTTGTGCGCGGGCTAAGCCTTGCTGTTCCCATGCTAGTGGGTTGCTTCTGCCTTTGCCGGTCCCTGAGAGACCTTGGACGCATATTTCTATGGATTTTATTTGAGATCTTCTGGTTTCCCAGAGGATGTCGGTTATCTGGGTGGTTTGTGACCGGTTTTCTAAGATGGTTCATTTGGTACCTTTGCCTAAATTGCCTTCCTCTTCTGATTTGGTTCCGTTGTTTTTTCAGCATGTGGTTCGTTTGCATGGCATCCCGGAGAATATTGTGTCCGATAGAGGTTCCCAGTTTGTTTCTAGGTTTTGGCGGGCCTTTTGTGCTAGGCTGGGCATTGATTTGTCTTTTTCTTCCGCATTTCATCCTCAGACAAATGGCCAGACGGAGCGAACTAATCAGACTTTGGAAACTTATGTGAGATGCTTTGTGTCTGCTGATCAGGATGATTCGGTGGCGTTCTTGCCATTGGCCGAGTTTGCCCTTAATAATCGGGCTAGTTCTGCTACCTTGGTTTCGCATTTTTTTTGTAATTTTGGTTTTCATCCACGTTTTTCTTCAGGGCAGGTTGAGCCTTCTGATTGTCCTGGTGTGGATTCAGTGGTTGACAGGCTGCAGCGGATTTGGGCTTATGTGGTGGACAATTTGATGTTGTCTCAGGAGGAGGCTCAGCGTTTTGCTAACCGTCATCGGTGTGTTGGTTCCCGGCTTCGGGTTGGGGATTTGGTCTGGTTGTCTTCACGTCATGTTCCTATGAAGGTTTCTTCCCCTAAGTTCAAGCCTCGGTTTATTGATCCTTATAGGATTTCTGAGATTATCAATCCGGTGTCTTTTCGTTTGGCCCTTCCAGCCTCTTTTTCCATCCATAATGTGTTCCATAGATCTTTGTTGCGGAAGTATGTGGTGCCCGTTGTTTCCTCTGCTCATCCTCCGACCCCAATGTTGATTGATGGGGAGTTGGAGTATGTGGTTGAGAAGATTTTGGATTCTCGCTTTTCGATGCGGAAGCTTCAGTATCTGGTCAAATGGAAGGGTTATGGCCAGGAGGATAATTCTTGGGTTGTTGCCTCCGATGTTCATGCTGACGATTTGGTTTGTGCCTTTCATTTGGCTCGTCCTGATCGGCCTCGGGGCTCTGGTGAGGGTTCGGTGACCCCTCCTCAAGGGGGGGTGTTGTGAATTCTGTGGTCAGGCTCCCTCCTGTGGTCGTGAGTGGTACTTCGGCTGGTTCTGTCTATGAGCTTCCTCTGGTGGATGTGAGTGGGGCTGCAGCTTCTGAGTTTCCATCCTCAGGTGACGAGGTTAAGTCGTTAGGTGCTGCTCTATTTAACTCCACCTAGTTCTTTGTTCCTGGCCTCCAGTCAATGTTCCAGTATTGGTCTTGCTCTCTCCTGGATCGTTCTTGTGGCCTGTCTGCCCTGCATAAGCTAAGTTTTGCTTGTGTTACTTTTGTTTGCTATATTTTCTGTCCAGCTTGCTATATTGGTTTTTCTTGCTTGCTAGAAGCTCTGAGACGCAGAGGGAGCACCTCCGTACCGTTAGTCGGTGCGGAGGGTCTTTTTGCGCCCTCTGCGTGGTTGTTTGTAGGTTTTTGTGCTGACCGCAAAGCTAATTTCCTATCCTCGGTCTATTCAGTAAGTCGGGCCTCACTTTGCTAAAATCTATTTCATCTCTGTGTTTGTATTTTCATCTTTACTCACAGTCATTATATGTGGGGGGCTGCCTTTTCCTTTGGGGAATTTCTCTGAGGCAAGGTAGGCTTATTTTTCTATCTTCAGGGCTAGCTAGTTTCTGCCCGAGGCGCCTAGGTCTGGTCAGGAGCGCTCCACGGCTACCTCTAGTGTGGTATGATAGGATTAGGGATTGCGGTCAGCAGAGTTCCCACGTCTCAGAGCTCGTCCTATGTTATTAGTAACTATCAGGTCACTTGTGTGCTCTTAACCACTAGGTCCATTGTGGTTCTGAATCATCAGTTCATAACAGTACTGGAGGCCCAAGTACTAATGCTTCTCAATAGAGGGAAAAGAGAAGTTCTGAGACCATTTTTTTTCCTCTGCACTGTGTTTTGTCTTTCTTTTTCCCTAGACATTTGGGTGGTTCAGGACACAGGTGTAGTGATGGACATTAAAGGTCTGTCTTCTTGTGTGGATCATCTCACTGCAAGAGTACAAAATATTCAAGACTTTGTGGTTCAGAATTCTATGTTAGAACCAAGAATTCCTATTCCTGATTTGTTTTCTGGAGATAGAGCTAAGTTTCTGAGTTTTAAAAATAATTGTAAACTGTTTCTGGCTTTGAAACCCCGCTCCTCTGGTGACCCAGTACAACAAGTTAAGATCATTATTTCTTTATTACGTGGCGACCCTCAAGACTGGGCATTTTCCCTTGCGCCAGGAGATCCTGCATTATGTAATATTGATGCGTTTTTTCTGGCGCTCGGATTGCTCTATGATGAACCTAATTCAGTGGATCAGGCAGAGAAATATTTGCTGGCTCTGTATCAGGGTCAGGATGAGGTAGAGATATATTGTCAGAAGTTTAAGAAGTGGTCTGTGCTCACTCAATGGAATGAATGTGCGCTGGCAGCAATTTTCATAAAGGGTCTCTCTGAAACCCTTAAGGATGTCATGGTGGGATTTCCTATGCCTGCTGGTCTGAATGAGTCTATGTCTTTGGCCATTCAGATCGATCGACGCTTACGTGAGCGTAAAACTGTGCACGATTTGGCGGTATTATCTGAGTATAAACCTGAACCTATGCAATGTGATAGGACTTTGACCAGAGCTGAACGGCAAGAACACAGACGTCGGAATGGGCTGTGTTTTTACTGTGGTGATTCCACTCATGCTATTTCCGATTGTCCTAAGCGCACTAAGCGGTTCGCTAGGTCTGCCACCATTGGTACGGTACAGTCGAAATTTCTTTTATCCGTTACTTTGATCTGCTCTTTGTCATCCTATTCTGTCATGGCATTTGTGGATTCAGGCGCTGCCCTGAATTTGATGGACTTGGAGTTTGCTAGGCGCTGTGGGTTTTTCTTGGAGCCCTTGCAGTATCCTATTCCATTGAGAGGAATTGATGCTACGCCTTTGGCCAAGAATAAGCCTCAGTATTGGACCCAACTGACCATGTGCATGGCTCCTGCACATCAGGAGGATATTCACTTTCTGGTGTTGCAGAATCTGCATGATGTGGTCGTGTTGGGGTTGCCATGGCTACAAGTCCATAACCCAGTATTGGATTGGAAGTCTATGTCTGTGTCCAGCTGGGGTTGTCAGGGGGTACATGGTGATGTTCCATTTCTGTCTATTTCATCATCCACCCCTTCTGAGGTCCCAGAGTTCTTGTCGGATTACCGGGATGTATTTGATGAGCCCAAGTCCAGTGCCCTACCTCCGCATAGGGATTGCGATTGTGCTATCGATTTGATTCCTGGTAGTAAGTTTCCTAAAGGTCGACTGTTTAATTTGTCTGTGCCTGAGCACGCCGCTATGCGGAGTTACGTAAAGGAATCCTTGGAGAAGGGTCATATTCGCCCGTCGTCGTCGCCATTGGGAGCAGGGTTCTTTTTTTGGCCAAGAAGGATGGTTCGCTGAGACCTTGTATTGATTACCGCCTTCTAAATAAAATCACAGTCAAATTTCAGTACCCCTTGCCGCTGCTGTCTGATTTGTTTGCTCGGATTAAAAGGGCTAGTTGGTTCACCAAGATAGATCTTCGTGGTGCGTATAATCTTGTGCGTATTAAACAGGGCGATGAATGGAAAGCAGCATTTAATACGCCCGAGGGCCATTTTGAGTACCTGGTTATGCCATTCGGGCTTTCTAATGCTCCATCAGTGTTTCAGTCCTTTATGCATGACATCTTCCGAGAGTACCTGGATAAATTCCTGATTGTATACTTGGATGATATTTTGGTCTTCTCGGATGATTGGGAGTCTCACGTGAAGCAGGTCAGAATGGTGTTCCAGGTCCTGCGTGCGAATTCTTTGTTTGTGAAGGGGTCAAAGTGTCTCTTTGGTGTTCAGAAGGTTTCATTTTTGGGTTTCATTTTTTCCCCTTTTACTATCGAGATGGACCCTGTTAAAGTTCAGGCCATTTATGATTGGACTCAGCCGACATCTCTGAAGAGTCTGCAAAAGTTCCTGGGCTTTGCTAATTTTTATCGTCGCTTCATCAATAATTTTTCTAGTATTGCTAAACCGTTGACTGATTTAACCAAGAAGGGTGCTGATGTGGTCAATTGGTCTTCTGCTGCTGTGGAAGCTTTTCAAGAGTTGAAGCGTCGTTTTTCTTCTGCCACTGTGTTGTGCCAACCAGATGTTTCGCTCCCGTTCCAGGTCGAGGTTGATGCTTCTGAGATTGGAGCAGGGGCTGTTTTGTCGCAAAGAAGTTCTGATGGCTCGGTGATGAAACCATGCGCCTTCTTTTCCAGGAAGTTTTCGCCTGCTGAGTGTAATTATGATGTTGGCAATCGAGAGTTGCTGGCCATGAAGTGGGCATTCGAGGATTGGGGTCATTGGCTTGAAGGAGCTAAGCATCGCGTGGTGGTCTTGACTGATCACAAGAACTTGACTTATCTCGAGTCTGCCAAGCGGTTGAATCCTAGACAGGCTCGTTGGTCGCTGTTTTTCTCCCGTTTTGACTTTGTGGTTTCGTACCTTCCGGGCACTAAAAATGTGAAGGCGGATGCCCTGTCTAGGAGTTTTGTGCCCGACTCTCCGGATTTGCCTGAGGCGGCGGGTATTCTCAAAGAGGGGGTAATTTTGTCTGCCATCTCCCCTGATTTGCAGCAGGTGCTGCAAAAATTTCAGGCTAATAGACCTGACCGTTGCCCAGCGGAGAAACTGTTTGTCCCTGATAAATGGACGAGTAAAGTTATCTCTGAGGTTCATTGTTCGGTGTTGGCTGGTCATCCTGGAATCTTTGGTACCAGAGATTTGGTGGCTAGATCCTTTTGGTGGCCGTCTCTGTCGCGGGATGTGCGTTCGTTTGTGCAGTCCTGTGGGATTTGTGCTCGGGCTAAGCCCTGCTGTTCTCGTGCCAGTGGGTTGCTTTTGCCCTTGCCAGTCCCGAAGAGGCCCTGGACACATATCTCTATGGATTTTATTTCGGATCTCCCCGTCTCTCAAAAAATGTCGGTCATTTGGGTGGTTTGTGATCGCTTCTCTAAGATGGTCCATTTGGTACCCTTGTCTAAATTGCCTTCCTCCTCTGATTTGGTGCCATTGTTCTTCCAGCATGTGGTTCGTTTACATGGCATTCCGGAGAACATCGTTTCTGACAGAGGTTCCCAGTTTGTTTCGAGGTTTTGGCGATCCTTTTGTGCTAGGATGGGCATTGATTTGTCTTTTTCCTCGGCTTTCCATCCTCAGACAAATGGCCAGACTGAACGAACCAATCAGACCTTGGAAACATATCTGAGATGCTTGGTTTCTGCTGATCAGGATGATTGGGTGTCCTTTTTGCCTTTGGCTGAGTTCGCCCTTAATAATCAGGCCAGCTCGGCTACTTTGGTTTCGCCGTTTTTCTGCAATTCTGGTTTCCATCCTCGTTTCTCTTCAGGGCAGGTTGAGTCTTCTGACTGTCCTGGTGTGGATACTGTGGTGGATAGGTTGCATCAGATTTGGACTCATGTAGTGGACAATTTGACATTGTCTCAGGAGAAGGCTCAACGTTTCGCTAACCGCAGGCGCTGTGTGGGTCCCCGACTTCGTGTTGGGGATTTGGTTTGGTTGTCATCTCGTTATATTCCTATGAAAGTTTCCTCTCCTAAGTTTAAGCCTCGTTTCATTGGTCCGTATAGGATTTCTGAGGTTCTTAATCCTGTGTCTTTTCGTTTGACCCTTCCAGCTTCTTTTTCCATCCATAACGTATTCCATAGGTCATTGTTGCGGAGATACGTGGCACCTGTGGTTCCATCCGTTGATCCTCCTGCCCCGGTTTTGGTTGAAGGGG
The DNA here is from genome assembly GCF_032444005.1 of Ranitomeya imitator. NCBI lineage: Eukaryota > Metazoa > Chordata > Amphibia > Anura > Dendrobatidae > Ranitomeya > Ranitomeya imitator. The sequence continues at coordinate 452,754,946 of NC_091283.1, read as the reverse complement.
AGTTGGAGTATATAGTGGAGAAGATTTTGGATTCTCGTATTTCGAGACGGAAACTCCAGTACCTGGTTAAGTGGAAGGGTTATGGTCAGGAAGATAATTCCTGGGTCTTTGCCTCTGATGTTCATGCTGCCGATCTTGTTCGTGCCTTTCATTTGGCTCATCCTGGTCGGCCTGGGGGCTCTGGTGAGGGTTCGGTGACCCCTCCTCAAGGGGGGGTACTGTTGTGAATTCTGTGGTCAGGCTCCCTCCTGTGGTCGTGAGTGGTACTTCGGCTGGTTCTGTCTATGAGCTTCCTCTGGTGGATGTGAGTGGGGCTGCGGCTTCTGAGTTTCCTTCCTCAGGTGACGAGGTTAAGTCGTTAGGTGCTGCTCTATTTAACTCCACCTAGTTCTTTGTTCCTGGCCTCCAGTCAATGTTCCAGTATTGGTCTTGCTCTCTCCTGGATCGTTCTTGTGGCCTGTCTGCCCTGCATAAGCTAAGTTTTGCTTGTGTTACTTTTGTTTGCTATATTTTCTGTCCAGCTTGCTATATTGGTTTTTCTTGCTTGCTGGAAGCTCTGAGACGCAGAGGGAGCACCTCCGTACCGTTAGTCGGTGCGGAGGGTCTTTTTGTGCCCCCTGCGTGGTTGTTTGTAGGTTTTTGTGCTGACCGCAAAGCTATCTTTCCTATCCTCGGTCTATTCAGTAAGTCGGGCCTCACTTTGCTAAAATCTATTTCATCTCTGTGTTTGTATTTTCATCTTTACTCACAGTCATTATATGTGGGGGGCTGCCTTTTCCTTTGGGGAATTTCTCTGAGGCAAGGTAGGCTTATTTTTCTATCTTCAGGGCTAGCTAGTTTCTCAGGCTGTGCCCGAGGCGCCTAGGTCTGGTCAGGAGCGCTCCACGGCTACCTCTAGTGTGGTATGATAGGATTAGGGATTGCGGTCAGCAGAGTTCCCACGTCTCAGAGCTCGTCCTATGTTATTAGTAACTATCAGGTCACTTGTGTGTTCTTAACCACTAGGTCCATTGTGGTTCTGAATCATCAGTTCATAACAGCGGGGGTACTGTTGTGAATTCTGCTCTTGGGCTCCTTCCGGTGGTTATGAGTGGTAGTGCTGCGGTAGTTGGATCGCAGCATTTATCAGGTGTATCCATTTTTTGCAATTTCGGCTGGGTTATTTAAGTCCCGCTTTATCCTTTGTCAGTGCCAGTTGTCCATTGTTTTTGGAGGATTTACATCCATACTTGGTCTCTCCTGGTCTGCTGTTCATTTCTTCAAAGATAAGTTCTGGTCTTGTTTTTGCTGTCCACCTGCTGTGGATGTTTTAGTCTGTGCATTTTCTTGTTTTGTTTTGTCCAGCTTTGTCTGTGAAGGATTTTTTGCAGCCTAGCTGTGTCTCTGGAGATGCAGATATACCTTCCATGTCTTTAGTCAGATGTGGTGTTTTGTATTTTCTGTGGTGGATATTTTCTAGTGTTTTAATACAGACCGCTTAGTACTCTGTCCTATTCTTCCTTTTTAGCTAGTATGGCCTCCTATGCTAAATCCTGATTTCATGTCTGATTATGTTATTTCCCTCTCCTTTCACAGTCAATATTTGTGGGTGGCTGTCTATCCTTTGTGGATTTTCTCTGAGGCAAGATAGTTTTCCCGTTTCTGTCTTTAGGGGTAGTTAGCTCTTAGGCTGTGTCGAGGGGTCTAGGGAGTGTTAGGTACCCCCCACGGCTACTTCTAGTTGCGCTGCTAGTTCAGGGTTTGCGGTCAGTAAAGGTACCACCTTCTCCAGAGTACGTCTCATGCTGCTCCTAGGCCACCAGATCATAACAGCGTCTCACAGGAAAGTGTGAGTGGAGTATCCCCATTACCTCATTGTAGCTGCAGCGTGGGGTCTCTGTGCTGGGGAGCGGCATGAAAATCTCGGGACGAGATCTGAATCTGAGCATGCGCCGCCCCCAGCGGCCATTTTCCCGGAGGCCACCGCATCGCAGCAATGGAGCTGTCGGGGCCTCCGGGCTTTGAGGAAATGCCGGAGGAGCCCCGACTGACTCTGCACTAAGATACACCGCCGCCCCACAGCACAGAGTCCCGACGCTGCACGAAGAGGAGCCCCAGCCCCTACAGCACAGCACCCACGTGGCACAAAGAGGAGCAGCCGCCGCCGCTCCCCAGCACAGAGACCCCACGCTGCAACTACAATGAGGTAATGGGGGATACTCCACTCACACTTTTCTGTGAGACGCCCCCTCTTCGTCATCGGGACCCCTCCCCCACCCACCATATACACATTGGTGTCTGCACCTGGCGTACAAGACGACAGCCGGCGTACAAGACAACCCCCGACTTTTAAGAAGATTTTCAGGGGTTAAAAAGTCGTCTTATACGCTGGAAAATACGGTAGTCAGAATTTGGCCAGAGGTGTGAAAATAGCATACTTGTCGTCACATAACGGTCGCTCCCAATGCCGCCACCGGAGGATACTCAGTGTGCGCTATGAGGATTCAAAAGTCTGAAGTTACATAGATTTTACCCTCAATTCCTTTAATGATCAGTATCATGGTATTATCAATACCATATATGCTGGTAATATTTGATTATGGTTTGTTGGTATTTGTCTGTCATATTGCAATTTTATTATTTTGATATTGTCATTATTTAATCTTATATAGCAATATTGTTAGTATTATTAGAAATATTAGTCTTGTCATAAATCTTTCATCCAAGCAGGGTAATAATAGTAATATACCCCCATCTGGTGCTCAGGGACGAGGACAGCATTGGCTTGTGTTATTTCAAATGCCAGGGCTAAATTTCAGTCCCAATCCTTTCCTGCATGATGCGATCTGTTTTGTAAAGTGCATCAGTCCCTCCTGCAGCAAAACAAACCCACAACTTGATGCTGCCACCTCTGTGTTTCACAGATGGGATGGTGTTTTTAGGCTTCCAAGCTTCTCCCTTTTTCATCCAAACGTCATGGTGGTCATTATGCCGAAAAAGATAAATTTTAGCTTCATCAGACCAGACGACATGTCTCCAAAGATTAAAGTCTTTGTTCCTGTGTGCATTTGCAAACATTAATCTGCCTTTTTTTATGTTTCTTTTGGAGTAATGGCTTCTCCCTGGCAGAGTGGCCTTTCAGCCTATGTTTATACAGTACTTGTTTCACCATTGACATAAACTTAATAGCTTCTGTCATCTTCACAAGGTCTGTTGCTTTTGTCCTTGGGTTGATATGCACATGTCGGACCAAAGCACATTCATCTCTGAGACACAGAACCCATCTCCTTCCTGAGCGGTATGATGGCTGGACCTTCCCATCTTGTTTGTACTTGCGTATATTTGTTGTACAGATGAATGTGTCTTTCTTGAGGTATCTTGAAATTGTACCCAAGGATGAGCCAGACTTGTGCAAGTCCACAATTCTCCTCCTGATATCTTGGTGGATTTGTTGAGACTTTTCCATGATGCTACACAAAGAAGCAGTATGTTTCAGGTGTGCATTAAAATACTTCCAAACACATGACATCATCATATGGGCAGCCCAGAACTATTTAAAGGTATAGTAATATTAGTGTATATAAACGGTTGACTTTGCAGTAAGTAATAAAAATGCCTTAAAACATTCTCTCTCTCTCTCTCATTATTCTGGCATTTGGCAAATATTAATAATTATGGTAATCCTAATTGACCTAAAACGGGAAAGGTTTATTCTGATTTCATGTCAGATATTGATTAAAATGTGTATGTGTGTATTTTTATATAGTGTATGTAAACTTTTGGTTTCAACTGTATGTACAGTCCTATTAGCCTCAATATGTATTTTTTATAGATTGGACAAACATAATATTTTATATTTAGAGATTTGTTTATGCATATATTTTGTTTATTTATATTTTTGGGTTTAGAATTTTAACCCAGAATTTCATCGACACACATTTCACAGTTTCATAATTTTGGACACATCAATATATTTCTATTTGTATGACCCTGGTAATTATCTTTTAAATCTTTCTGTGTGTTTTATTGTCCCCATGTTCAGCGTCGGACTGGAGTACCTTGGGCCCACCAGAGAAAAATCATTCTTGGGGCCCACCATGCAGTTTAAAAATACCACACAGGATAGATCCTATATACCACACCACACAGGAGAGCTGACAGATCCTCTATATACCACACCACACAGGAGAGCTGACAGATCCTCTATATACCACACCACACAGGAGAGCTGACGGATCCTCTATATACCACACCACACAGGAGAGCTGACAGATCCTCTATATACTACACCACACAGGAGAGCTGACGGATCCTCTATATACCACACCACACAGGAGAGCTGACAGATCCTCTATATACTACACCACACAGGAGAGCTGACAGATCCTCTATATACTACACCACACAGGAGAGCTGACAGATCCTCTATATACTACACCACACAGGAGAGCTGACGGATCCTCTATATACCACACCACACAGGAGAGCTGACAGATCCTCTATATACCACACAGGAGAGCTGACAGATCCTCTATATACCACACGACACAGGAGAGCTGACGGATCCTCTATATACCACACCACACAGGAGAGCTGACAGATCCTCTATATACTGCACCACACATGAGAGCTGACGGACCCTATATATACTACACCACACAGGAGAGCTGACAGATCCTCTATATACTACACCACACATGAGAGCTGACGGATCCTCTATATACTACACCACACAGGAGAGCTGACAGATCCTCTATATACCACACGACACAGGAGAGCTGACGGATCCTCTATATACCACACCACACAGGAGAGCTGACAGATCCTCTATATACTGCACCACACATGAGAGCTGACGGATCCTATATATACTACACCACACATGAGAGCTGACGGATCCTCTATATACTACACCACACAGTAGAGCTGACATATCCTCTATATACTACACCACACATGAGAGCTGACAGATCCTCTATATACTACACCACACGGGAGAGCTGGCAGATCCTCTATATACTACACCGCACGGGAGAGCTGGCAGATCCTCTATATACTACACCGCACAGGAGAGCTGACAGATCCTCTATATACTACACCACACATGAGAGCTGACGGATCCTCTATATACTACACCGCACAGGAGAGCTGACAGATCCTCTATATACTACACCACACAGGAGAGCTGACAGATCCTCTATATACTACACCACACAGGAGAGCTGACAGATCCTCTATATACTACACCACACAGGAGAGCTGACAGATCCTCTATATACTACACCACACAGGAGAGCTGACAGATCCTCTATATACTACACCGCACAGGAGAGCTGACAGATCCTCTATATACTACACCACACAGGAGAGCTGACAGATCCTCTATATACTACACCACACAGGAGAGCTGACAGATCCTCTATATACTACACCACATAGGAGAGCTGACAGATCCTCTATATACTACACCACACGGGAGAGCTGACAGATCCTCTATATACTACACCACACGGGAGAGCTGACAGATCCTCTATATACTACACCACACGGGAGAGCTGACAGATCCTCTATATACTACACCACACGGGAGAGCTGACAGATCCTCTATATACTACACCACACGGGAGAGCTGACAGATCCTCTATATACTACACCACACAGGAGAGCTGACAGATCCTCTATATACTACACCACACAGGAGAGCTGACAGATCCTCTATATACTACACCACACAGGAGAGCTGACAGATCCTCTATATACTACACCACACGGGAGAGCTGACAGATCCTCTATATACTACACCACACAGGAGAGCTGACAGATCCTCTATATACTACACCACACGGGAGAGCTGACAGATCCTCTATATACTACACCACACGGGAGAGCTGACAGATCCTCTATATACTACACCACACAGGAGAGCTGACAGATCCTCTATATACTACACCACATAGGAGAGCTGACAGATCCTCTATATACTACACCACACGGGAGAGCCGACAGATCCTCTATATACTACACCACACAGGAGAGCTGACAGATCCTCTATATACTACACCACACAGGAGAGCTGACAGATCCTCTATATACTACACCACATAGGAGAGCTGACAGATCCTCTATATACTACACCACACGGGAGAGCCGACAGATCCTCTATATACTACACCACACAGGAGAGCTGACAGATCCTCTATATACTACACCACACAGGAGAGCTGACAGATCCTCTATATACTACACCACACAGGAGAGCAGTAATGTAGGTCCAGTGTGTGTAGTAAAATACTTACCGGTGTCCATATTCCACTGCAATGAAGACACAAGCAACGACACAGCGGCAGAAGACGGCAACTGCTGCGTATTTTATTACACACAGGGAAGCTTTCTGTTGGGGGCGAGACATTGTTTTTATTAGTACGATTTTGGGATAGATGTGATGTTTTCATCATTTGTTATAGCTTGTGGAATTGTGGCGAACAGAAAAAAGGACATTTGGCATTTGTTTCTTTTTACGGTGTTTTCTGATCAAGTTAATTGTTTTTATAGTTTGATCGATCGGACTTTTCTGAACCCAGCAATACCAAATATTTGTTGTTTTTTATTTTTAAAATATATTTATTTTCAATGGAATAAAAAGGGTGATTTGAACTTTTAGGAATTTTTTTATTTTCTTTTTACCTTTCACTGGTACAGTTGGCCCCCTTAGGTTATGTGCACACATTGCGGATTCTCTGCGGATCCGCAGCAATTTTTGGAGTGCAGAAATGCTGCAGATCCGCAATTGATTTACAGTACAATGTAAATAAATGAGAAAAAAAAAATGCTGTGCACACTTTGCGGAAAATCTGCTGCGGAAACGCTGCGGTTTAAAAAGTAGCATGTCACTTCATTTTTGTGAATCTGCAGCGTTTTTGTACCCATTCCATTATAGAAAACTGCAGGAGTAAAAACCGCAGCAAATCCGCAAAAAAACCGCAGCAAAAACGCACAAAAAACGCTGCGGAACTGCACAAAAAATGCGACAAATCTGCAGGTGCGTTTTCTGCCAGGAGAGGCAGAATCCATACCAGAAATTCCTAAACCTAATCCGCAACGTGTGCCCATAGCCTTAAGGGCATGAAGATGCGATCATCCAATCGCATGTGCTATTATATACAGTGATGCCACAGCATCCCTGCATATAGAAGAAATGATGGTCTCCTTTAAAGCTCGGCTACAGGAAGAAGACCGCTGGCTGTCATTAAAACCCATCGGCGACCCACGATCACCTCATGGGCACCAATGGGTGAGAGAATGATACGCACGCATGCTGGCATGTGTTATATGCTGCAGTCAGAGATTGACACTGGCATTTAACGCGTGCCATACATGTAAGGCAGATGTCGTAAGGGTGTTAATCACCTGAGGACCCCCTTCACCACTGTGTCACCCAATATCCTATGGGCCCTCTCCCTCACTGTTTCACCTCTACTTTCCTGTGGCCCCCTCCCCCCCTGTTTCACCTCTATTTTCCTGTGGCCCCCTCCCCCACTGTTTCACCTCTATTTTCCTGTGGCCCCCTCCCCCACTGTTTCACCTCTAATTTCCTATGGGCCCCCTCCCCCACTGTGTCACCCAATATCCTCCTCCCCCACTGTTTCACCTCTAATTTCCTATGGGCCTGCTCAGAGAGTGAAAGTGAAGCCACAGTAAGGCTATGTGCACACGATGCGGATTTTGCTGCGGATCCGCAGCGTTTCCGCAGCTGTGGGTCAGCAGGAGTTTCCCATGCGTTTACAGTACCATGTAAACCTATGGGACACAGAAAACGCTGTGCCTATGCTGTGGAAAAAAATGCGCAGAAACACAGTGGTTTACATTCCGCAGCATGTCACTTCTTTCTGCGTTTTCCGCAGCGGTTTTACAGCTGCCCTTATGGAAAACTGCAGTTGTAAAACCGCAGTGGAAAAAGCAGAAAAACCGCGGTAAATCTGCAGCGGTTTTCCACTGCGGATTTATCAAATCCGCTGCAGAAAAATCCGCAGTGGACCCAGAATACGTGTGCACATCCCTAAAATAGAGATGGTTGACACAATGGGGGAGGGGGCCCACAAGAAAATTAGAATATCACTGTGGGCCCCCTCCCCTGTGTCACCTTTAGGATGCATGGGGCCCCCTCCCCTAACTGCCTCTGTGGCCGGAGATCTACTCAGGGTGCCGGCATCATAGAGTTATTACTTACAGTCACACTGACTGCAGCCATCAGACTCCCTCTGCTCCACTGCTGCTTGGGTAGCAGGACTCCTGACCAATCCCAGCACAGCTCCTTGCCTGAGCTGTGCTGTGAGCTCACACAAAGAAAACGAACGCTGATTGGCTGAATTGCAGCCAATCAGCGTTTACACTGCTGTCCAGGGCTTTGCTGAAGAGGAGCAGAGGGACAGAGCACAGGAAACTGGTGACTGCGGGGCAGCTGCTGTGTGCTGTCTGCTCTCAGCCTCACAGTCAGCTGTTCCTCTGACTGTGCTGGCTGGAGTGAGGGTCGGCACACACACACAGCTCTCCTGGCAGAGGAATGGCAGCGGCAGCAGGTGATGTGAAGGAGCTACTCCTGCACTTCCCATCACCTGTGCAGTCTGCCAGCCGATGCCGGCTATACAATAACGTGTGCACTGCTGGGTGCATGCTATGAGCATGATGCAGGGCAGGCACAAATGAGGGAGGCAGGGGCTGGGGGCGGGGCCCACCGGAGGATTCTCCGGTGTCCCGGTGCCCCAGTCCGACCCTGCCCATGTTCATCTCTTCCATACTATATACATATTCTTCTGGTATTGTACTATGTTTATACAATATACACACGGTCAAAATTGTTGGTACCCCTCGTTTAATGACAGAAAACCCCACAATGGTCACAGAAATAACTGACAAAAGTAATAATAAATTAAAAATCTATGAAAATGTACAAATGAAAGTCAGACATTGCTTTTCAACCATGCTGCCACAGAATTTTTAAAAAAAGCAAAACTCATGAAATAGGCCTGGACAGAAATGATGGTATCCCTGAAAATAATGTGACAAAAGGGACATGTTAAATCACAGCGTGTCCAATAACTAGCATCACAGGTGTCTACAATCTTGGAATCAGTGAGTGGGCCTGTATATAGGGCTACAGATACTCACTGTGCTGTTGGGTGACATGGTGTGTATCACACTCAACATGGACCAGAGGAAGCAAAGGAAAGAGTTGTCTCAGGAGATTAGAAAGAAAATTATAGACAAACATGTTGAACGTAAAAGTTATAAGACTATCTCCAAGCAGCATGATGTTCCTGTGACTACAGTTGCACATATTGTTCAGAAACTTAAGATCCATGAGACTGTAGCCAATCTCCCTGGACGTGGCCGCAGGAGAAAAATTGATGACAAAGAGATGGATAATAAGAATGGTAACAAAAGAGCCCAGATTAAAGATGAACTTCAAGCTCAAAGAACATCAGTGTCAGATCGCACCACCCATCGTTGTATGAGCCAAAGTGGACTTCATGGGAGTCGACCAAGGAGGACACCATTGTTGGAAAAAAAATCATAAAAAAGTCAGACTGGAATTTGCCAAACTTCATGTTGACAAACCACGAAGCTTCTGGGAGAATGTCCTCTGGACAGATGAGACACAAATAGAACTTTTTGGCAAGGCACATCAGCTCTATGTTCACAGATGGAAAAATGAAGCATATCAAGAAAAGAACACTGTCCCTACTGTGAGACATGGAGGAGGATCTGTTATTTTCTGGGGCTGCTTTGCTGCATCTGGCACAGGGTGTATAGAATCTGTGCAGGGTACAATGAAATCTCAAAACTATGAAGGGATTCTAACGAAAAATGTGCTGCCCAGAGTCAGAAAGCTTGGTCTCAGTCACAGGTCATGGGTCTTGCAACAGGATAATTACCCAAAACACGCAGCTAAAAACACCCAAGAATGGCCAAGAGGAAAACATTGGACTATTCTGAAGTGGCCTTCTATGAGCCCTGACCTAAATCCTATCGAGCATCTATGGAAAGAGCTGAAACATGCGGTCTGGAAAAGGCAACCTTCAAACACGAGACAACTGGAGCAGTTTGCTCTTGAGGAGTGGCCAAAATACCTGTCGAGAGGAGCAGAAGTCTCACTGACACTTACAGGAATCGTTTGATTACAGTGATTGCCTTCAAAAGGTTGTACAACAAAATATTAAGCTAAGGGTATCATCATTTCTGTCCAGGCCTATTTCATGAGTTTTATTTGTTAAAAATGTCTGTGGAAGCATGGTTGAAAAGCAATGTCTGACTTTCATTTGTTCATTTTCAGAGATTTTTTTAATGTATTATTAGTTTTGTCAGATTCAAGTTTATTTCTGTGACCATTGTGGGTTTTTCTGTCATTAACCCCTTAATGACCGCCGATATGCCTTGTAACGGCAGTCATTAAGGGTACTTTTTTGTGGAAAAAGTAAATAGCGCCCCCCAGAGTCCGATTTTCTCCGGGGTCTCGGCTGCCGGGAGTAGCCGAGACCCCAGAGAACATGATTCGGGTGGGTTTTTACCGACCCCGCTTTTGCGATCGCCGGTAATTAACCGTTTACTGACGATCGCAAAAAAAAATCCGTACTTGCGTTTTCTTTCTCTCCCCTCTAATGTGATCGCACATTAGATGGGAGAGAAATAGGGTCCCCCGAGCCCCCCACGGTACCTTATGTACCGAAAAAGGTACCCCCCCGGCCCCCGACCCTCCTCCTTCTTCTCTGGGCTTCAAAATGGCGGGCGCATGTGGAGATGCGCCCGCCAAAACATAGCTTCCCCCGCAGTTTTTTGGGGTCGGTTTTTACCGACCCCTGGAGCGATCGCAATCCCGGGGGTCTTTACCGACCCCCAGGGTTGCGATCGCTACATATAGTATGTAAAAAAAAAAAGTTTGCTTTGCATTTCTCTCCCCACTGATGTGATCGCACATCAGAGGGGAGAGAAATAGAGTCCCCCGAGCCCCCCACCTTACTTAGAAGTCCAGGTGATGTCCCCTGGTCCCCGGTCCCAGCCCACAGCTCCCGGCCCCCCTTCTTCTTCTCTGCTGGAAGAAAATGGCGGGCGCATGAGCAGTGCGCCTGCCATGATCTGCCAGCAGACACCCAACAACCTGTGAGAATTTTCTCATTGGCTGCTGGGTTTTGATTACTGTGATATGTCCTATCACAGTGATCAAAACCCCCAAATGTTTGATAAACATGGCAGCACTTGGGCTGTACCTCTCTCTTCTCTCCTTGTAGTTGTTCTGGGAAAGAAGATAGAGAGACTACATTTCAAGTGCTGCCCTGTCAGTTACCAAAAACATATTTCTATATTTGCCAGCATCCCAATTACCCACCCCCATTCTCTGTAATCCCTGCATCATCAGCAGAGGATTATTAACCCCTTCCCGACCCATGACGCCACGTAGGCGTCCTGAAAGTCGGTGCCAATCTGACCCATGATGCCTATGTGGCATCATGGAAAGATCGCGTCCCTGCAGATCGGGTGAAAGGGTTAACTCCAATTTCACCCGATCTGCAGGGACAGGGGGAGTGGTACTTTAGCCCAGGGGTGGTACTTTAGCCCCCCCCCCGTGGCTACGATCGCTCTGATTGGCTGTTGAAAGTGAAACTGCCAATCAAAGCGATTTGTAATATTTCACCTAAAAAACTGGTGAAATATTACAATCCAGCCATGGCCGATGCTGCAATATCATCGGCCATGGCTGGAAACACGGATGTGCCCCCCCCAGTCCACTGATCTGTGGTCCGCTCCCCTCCATCCTGTGCTCCGCTCCCCCCGTCCTCCTGTCCGCTCTCTCCTTGCTCCTGTGCCACCCCCCCGTGCTCCAGCGCCCCCCCGTGCCCCGATCTCCCCCCCCCTTATACTTACCAAGGCTCCCGATGTCCGTCCGTCTTCTCCATGGGCGCCGCCATCTTCCAAAATAGCGGGCGCATACACAGTGCGCCCGCCGAATCTGCCTATCACCCCCATAGGTAGGAACAATAATAAAATAAAGAAACATTTTTTTTCCACTACAGTTAGAACTAGGGTTAGGGTTAGGGAATGTGCACACGTATTCTGGTCCTCTGCGGATTTTTCCGCAGCGGTTTTTATAAATCCGCAGTGCAAAACCGCTGTGGATTTATTGCGGATTTACCGCGGTTTTTCTGCGGATTTCACTGCGGTTTTCTATTGGAGCAGTTGTAAAACCGCTGCGGAATCCGCAGAAAGAAGTGAAATGTGCGGAATGTAAACCGCTGCGTTTCCGCGCAGTTTTTTCCGCAGCATGTGCGCAGCGTTTTTTGTAAACTCATACGAAACTCCTTCTGACCCGCAGCGGCGGAAACGCTGTGGATCCGCAGCGTTTTCTGCATCGTGTGCACATACCCTTAGAATTAGGCTATGTGCACACGGTGCGGATTTGGCTGCGGATCCGCAGCGGATTTGGCTGCAGATCCGCAGCAGATTGGCCGCTGCGGATTCGTAGCAGTTTTCCATCAGCTTTAAAGTTCCATGTAAACCTATGGAAAACCAAATCTGCTGTGCCCATGGTGCGGAAAATACCGCGCGGGAATGCTGTGTTGTATTTTCCGCAGCATGTCAATTCTTTGTGCGGATTCCGCAGCGCTTTACACCTGTTCCTCAATAGGAATCCGCAGGTGAAATCTGCACAAAAAACACTGGAAATCCACAGTAAATCCGCAGGTAAAACGCAGTGCCTTTTACCTGCGGATTTTTCAAAAATGGTGCGGAAAAATCTCACACGAATCCGCAACGTGGGCACATAGCCTTAGGGTTAGGGTTGGAATTAGAGTTAGGGATGGAATTAGGGCTAGGGTTGGAAATAGGGTTAAGATTAGGCTTGTGGTTACGGTGATGGTTAGGGTGTGTTGGGGTTAGGGTTGTGGTTAGGGGTGTGTTGGGGTTAGGGTTTGGATTAGGGTTAGGATTATGCTTAGGGTTGGGATTAGGGTTAGGGGTGTGTTGGGGTTAGGGCTGTGGTTAGGGGTGTGTTGGGGTTAGGGTTGTGATTAGGGTTATGGCTAGAGTGGAGATTAGGGTTAGGGGTGTGTTGGGGTTAGTGTTGGAGTTACAATTGAGGGGTTTCCACTGTTTAGGCACATCAGGGGTCTCCAAACGCAACATGGCACCACCATTGATTCCAGCCAATCTTGCGTTCAAAAAGTCAAATGGTGCTCCCTCCCTTCCGAGCCCCGACATGCGCCAAAACAGTGGTTTACCCCCACATATGGGGTACCAGAATACTTGGAACAAACTGGGCAACAACTATTGTGGTCCAATTTCTCCTGTTACCCTTGAGAAAATAAAAAACTGCTTGCTAAAACATAATTTTTGAGGAAAGAAAAATTATTTTTTTATTTTCACGGCTGTGCGTTATAAACTTCTGTGAAGCACTTGGGGGTTCAAAGTGCTCACCACATATCTAGATAAGTTCCTTTGGGGGTCTAGTTTCCAAAATAGGGTTACTTGTGGGGGGTTTTACTGTTTAGGCACATCAGGGGCTCTGCAAATGCAATGTGACGCCCGCAGACCATTCCATCAAAGTCTGCATTTCCAAACGCCACTACTTCCCTTCCGAGCCCCGACGTATGCCCAATCAGTAGTTTACCCTGACATATGGGGCATCAACGTACTCAGGACAAACTGGGCAACAATTATTGGGGTCCAATTTCTCCTGTTACCCTTGTGAAAATAAAAAATTGCTTGCTAAAACATAATTTTTGAGGAAAGAAAAATGATTTTTTTATTTTCACAGCTCTGCGTTGTAAACTTCTGTGAAGCACTTGGGGGTTCAACGTGCTCAACACATATCTAGATTAGTTCCTTGGGGGGTCTAGTTTCCAAAATAGGGTCACTTGTGGGGGGTTTCTACCGTTTAGGCACATCAGGGGCTCTGCAAATGCAACATGATGCCCACAGACCATTCCATCAAAGTCTGCATTTCAAAGCGTCACTACTTCCCTTCCGAGCCCCGACGTGCGCCCAAACTGTGGTTTACCCCCACATATGGGGTACCAGCATACTCAGTGCAAACTGAGCAACAACTATTGGGGTCCAATTTCTCCTGTTACCCTTGTGAAAATAAAAAACTGCTTGCTAAAACATCATTTTTAAGGAAAGAAAATTTTGTTTTTTTATTTTCACGGCCGTGCGTTATAAGCTTCTGTGAAGCACTAGGGGGTTTAAAGTGCTCACCACATATCTAGATAAGTTCCTTTGGGGGTCTAGTTTCCAAAATAGGGTTACTTGTGGGGAGTTTTACTGATTAGGCACATCAGAGGCTCTGCAAATGCAATGTGACGCCCGCAGAGCATTCCATCAAAGTCTGCATTTCAAAACGCCACTACTTCCCTTCCGAGCCCCGACGTGTGCCCAATCAGTAGTTTACCCCCACATATGGGGCATCATTGTACTCAGGACAAACTGGGCAACAATTATTAGGGTCCAATTTCTCCTGTTACCCTTGTGAAAATAAAAAATTGCTTGCTAAAACATCATTTTGAGGAAAGAAAAATTATTTTTTTATTTTCACGGCTCTGCGTTGTAAACTTCTGTGAAGCACTTGGGGGTTCAAAGTGCTCACCACATATCAAGATAAGTTCCTTGGGGGGTCTAGTTTTCAAAATGGGGTCACTTGTGGGGGGTTTTTACTGTTTAGGCACATCAGTGGCTCTGCAAACGTAACATGATGCCCGCAGACCATTCCATCAAAGTCTGCATTCCAAAACGTCACTACTTCCCTTCTGAGCCCCGACGTGTGCCCAAACAGTAGTTCACCCCCACCTATGGGGTATCAGCGTACTCAGGACAAACTGGACAACAACATTTGGGGTCCAATTTCTCCTGTTATCTTGTGAAAATAAAAAATTGCGGGCTAAAAAATAATTTTTGAGGAAAGAAAAATGATTTTTTATTTTCACGGCTCTGCGTTATAAACTTCTGTGAAGCACTTGGGGGTTTTAAGTGGTCACCGCACATCTAGGTTAGTTCCATGGGAGGTCTAGTTTCCAAAATGTGGTCACATGTGGGGGAGCTCAAATGTTTAGGCACACAGGGGCTCTCCAAACGCGACATGGTGTCAGCTAACGGTTGGAGCTAATTTTTCATTGAAAAAGTCAAATGGCGCTCCTTCCCTTCCAAGCCCAGCCGTGTGCCCAAACAGTGGTTTACTCCCACATGTGAGGTATCAGTGTACTCAGGAGAAATTTCCCAATAAATTTTAGGATCCATTTTATCCTGTTGTCCCATGTGGAAATGAACAAATTGGGCCAAAATAAATTTTTTGTGAAAAAAAAGTACTTTTTCATTTTTACGGATCAATTTGTGAAGCACCTGGGGGTTCAAAGTGCTCACTGTGCATCTAGATAAGTTCCTTTGGGTGGTCTAGTTTCCAAAATGGGGTCACTTGTGGGGGAGCTCCAATGTTTAGGCACACAGGGGCTCTCCAAACGCGACATGGTGTCCGCTAAAGATTGGAGCCAATTTTTCATTGAAAAAGTCAAATGGCGCTCCTTCCCTTCCGAGCCCTGTCGTGCACCCAAACAGTAGTTCCCCCCACATATGGGGTATCGGCGTACTCAGGACAAATTGTACAATAACTTTTGGGGTCCAGTTTCTCTTTTTACCCTTGGGAAAATAAAAAAATTGTTGCTAAAAGATAATTTTTGTGACTAAAAAGTTAAATGTTCTTTTTTTCCTTCCATGTTGCTTCTGCTGTTGTGAAGCACCTGACGGGTTAATAAACGTCTTGAATGTGGTTTTGAGCACCATGAGGGGTGCAGTTTTTAGAATGGTGTCACTTTTGGGTATTTTAAGCCATATAGACCCCTCAAACTGACTTCAAATGTTAGGTGGTCCCTAAAAAAATGGTTTTGTAAATTTCGTTGTAAAAATTAGAAATCGCTGGTCAAATTTTAACCCTTATAACTTCCTAGCAAAAAAAATGTTGTTTCCAAAATTGTGCTGATGTAAAGTAGACATGTGGGAAATGTTATTTATTAACTATTTTGTGTCACATAACTCTCTGGTTTAACAGAATAAAAATTAAAAATTTGAAAATTGCGAAATTTTCAAAATTTTAGCCAAATTTCCATTTTTTTTAACAAATAAACGCAAAAATTATTGACCTAAATTTACCACTAACATGAAGCCCAATATGTCACGAAAAAACAATCTCAGAACCGTTAGGGTCCGTTGAAGCGTTCCCGAGTTATTATCTCATAAAGGAACACTGGTCAGAATTGCAAAAAACGGCCAGGTCATTAAGGTCAAAATAGGCTGGGTCATGAAGGGGTTAAAAAAAAAATTATAATTTTTTTCTAATAGTTATTTAAACATTTTTTAGGGTTAAGGTACCTTCACACTGAGCGACGCTGCAGCGATACCGACAACGATGTCGATCGCTGCAGCGTCGCTGTTTGTGAAAGCTCTCCAGCGACCACAGACAGCTCTCCAGCGACCAACGATGCCGGTAACCAGGGTAAACATCGGGTTACTAGGCGCAGGGCCGCGCTTAGTAACCCGATGTTTACCCTGGTTACCAGCGTAAAACTTTAAAAAAACAAACACTGCATACTTACCTTCCGCTGTCTGTCCCCCGGCGTTCTGCTTCTCTACGCTGTGTAAGCACAGCGGCCGGAAAGCACAGTGGTGACGTCACCGCTGTGCTTTCTGGCTGTCCGGCGCCCACAGCCAGTGCAGGAAGCACAGCGCCGGGGACAGGCAGCGGAAGGTAAGTATGTAGTGTTTGTTTTTTTAACTTTTACGCTGGTAACCAGGGTAAACATCGGGTTACTAAGCGCGGCCCTGCGCTTAGTAACCCGATGTTTACCCTGGTTACCAGTGAAGACATCGCTGAATCGGCGTCACACACGCCGATTCAGTGATGTCTGCAGGGAGTCCAGCGACGAAACAAAGTGCTGGACTTTCTGCAGCGACCAACGACATCACAACAGGATCCTGATCGCAGCTGCCTGTCAAACCGAACGATATCGCTAGCCAGGACGCTGCAACGTCACGGATCGCTAGCGATATCGTTCAGTGTGAAGGTACCTTTAGGGTTAGGGTAGGAAATAAATAAAATGGCCCGCAGAACTTTCAGCGCGGAGCAAGCTTACAGCCTGCTTTGCTCCGGCAGCTCCGGCAGTGAAACAGAATCTGCCTCTGAAGCTGAGCAGCTTTCAGACAGTGATGACGACTCTTCCTCCACGGGATCCCCCAGCCCGGTGGTAGCGGAGTCGGTAGTCACTGCTGAAGCTTCAGAGGCAGGACCAAGTACCGCAGTCCCCCCACCGCTGTGGTATAATGACACCTCATTTTCCCCTCAAATTCCCCCTTTTTCTGCAGTCCCTGGAATAAAAGTAGATGTCGCCAATTTTACCCCCATTGATTTTTTTGAAATTTTCATTAGCCCCGAAGTCCTGCAATTAATCGTCCACCAAACAAACCTATATGCCCGGCAATATATTTCCCAAAAACCCACTGCCTTTCATTCCCGTTCCTGGATCCCCACAAATGTCTCCGAAATAAAAAAATTCTTAGGCCTCACCCTGAATATGGGTATAGTAAAAAAAAAACACTCTCCGCTCTTACTGGGCAACAAAAGCTGTCCACTGCACCCCTGTATTTGCAGCCATCATGTCCCGAGTCCGTTACGAAGCCCTGATGAGATTCCTCCACTTCAGTGATAATTCCCAAGCTCTCCCAAGAACTGACCCCAACTATGATCGGCTAAATAAATTAAGACCCCTAATTTCCCTCCTAAAAACTTTGTTTCTAAATTCCTATACCCCAGAGCAAAATGTGGCAGTCGACAAGTCCTTGATGAGCTACAAGGGCCGTCTGTCATTATGCCAATTTATTCCCTCCAAGAGAGCCAAATATGGCGTAAAATTATACAAAGCTTGCGAGAGCTCATCAGGGTACACGTCCACCTTCTTAATTTATGAAGGTAGGGACCACCAAATAAACCCCCCAAACTGCCCCCAGACAATTGGTATCCCAGGCAAAATTGTCTGGGAGCTAATGACGCCCTTTCTCAATCAAGCCACATATCCAAGCCCTTGCCTCCTCCTGCCGTCTCAAACTCAAAAATATTTCCCGGATCCGTGCTTTCCTTGACCGCAACACCGCAAAAACGCTAGTGCATGCCCTTATCATCTCCCGCCTCGACTACTGCAACCTCCTACTCTCTGGACTCCCCTCTAGCACTCTGGCACCGCTCCAATCCATCCTACACTCTGCTGCCCGACTAATCTACCTGTCTCCCCGCTATTCCCCAGCCTCTCCCCTATGTCAAGCTCTTCACTGGCTTCCTATCTCCCAGAGACTCCAGTTCAAAACCCTCACAATGACATACAAAGCCATCCACAACCTGTCTCCTCCATACATCTGTGACATGGTCTCCCGGTACCTACCTACACGCAACCTCCGATCCTCTCAAGACCTCCTTCTCTACTCCCCTCTCATCTCTTCTTCCCACAACCGCATCCAAGACTTCTCCCGTGCTTGCCCCATACTCTAGAACTCTCTACCCCAACACATCAGACTCTCGCCTACCATAGAAACCTTCAAAAAGAACCTGAAGACCCACCTCTTCCGACAAGCCTACAGCCTGCAGTGATCCTGAAGTTACTGAACCGCCGCGCAACCTGCCCTACCCTCTCCTAGTGTTTCATCACCCATCCGCTGCAGACTGTGAGCCCTCGCGGGCAGGGTCATAGTAACATAGTAACATAGTAACATAGTTAGTAAGGCCGAAAAAAGACATTTGTCCATCCAGTTCAGCCTATATTCCATCATAATAAATACCCAGATCTACGTCCTTCTACTGAACCTAATAATTGTATGATACAATATTGTTCTGCTCCAGGAAGACATCCAGGCCTCTCTTGAACCCCTCGACTGAGTTCGCCATCACCACCTCCTCAGGCAAGCAATTCCAGATTCTCACTGCCCTAACAGTAAAGAATCCTCTTCTATGTTGGTGGAAAAACCTTCTCTCCTCCAGACGCAAAGAATGCCCCCTTGTGCCCGTCACCTTCCTTGGTATAAACAGATCCTCAGCGAGATATTTGTATTGTCCCCTTATATACTTATACATGGTTATTAGATCGCCCCTCAGTCGTCTTTTTTCTAGACTAAATAATCCTAATTTCGCTAATCTATCTGGGTATTGTAGTTCTCCCATCCCCTTTATTAATTTTGTTGCCCTCCTTTGTACTCTCTCTAGTTCCATTATATCCTTCCTGAGCACCGGTGCCCAAAACTGGACACAGTACTCCATGTGCGGTCTAACTAGGGATTTGTACAGAGGCAGTATAATGCTCTCATCATGTGTATCCAGACCTCTTTTAATGCACCCCATGATCCTGTTTGCCTTGGCAGCTGCTGCCTGGCACTGGCTGCTCCAGGTAAGTTTATCATTAACTAGGATCCCCAAGTCCTTCTCCCTGTCAGATTTACCCAGTGGTTTCCCATTCAGTGTGTAATGGTGACGTTGATTCCTTCTTCCCATGTGTATAACCTTACATTTATCATTGTTAAACCTCATCTGCCACCTTTCAGCCCAAGTTTCCAACTTATCCAGATCCATCTGTAGCAGAATACTATCTTCTCTTGTATTAACTGCTTTACATAGTTTTGTATCATCTGCAAATATCGATATTTTACTGTGTAAACCTTCTACCAGATCATTAATGAATATGTTGAAGAGAACAGGTCCCAATACTGACCCCTGCGGTACCCCACTGGTCACAGCGACCCAGTTAGAGACTATACCATTTATAACCACCCTCTGCTTTCTATCACTAAGCCAGTTACTAACCCATTTACACACATTTTCCCCCAGACCAAGCATTCTCATTTTGTGTACCAACCTCTTGTGCGGCACGGTATCAAACGCTTTGGAAAAATCGAGATATACCACGTCCAATGACTCACCGTGGTCCAGTCTATAGCTTACCTCTTCATAAAAACTGATTAGATTGGTTTGACAGGAGCGATTTCTCATAAACCCATGCTGATATGGAGTTAAACAGTTATTCTCATTGAGATAATCCAGAATAACATCCCTCAGAAACCCTTCAAATATTTTACCAACAATAGAGGTTAGACTTACTGGCCTATAATTTCCAGGTTCACTTTTAGAGCCCTTTTTGAATATTGGCACCACATTTGCTATGCGCCAGTCCTGCGGAACAGACCCCGTCCTCCCTCCTTATGTACCCGTGTGCCTTGTTATCTGCTCATGTTTAATGTATTTGTCTATATTTGCCTCGTATTCACATGTAAAGCGCCATGGAATAAATGGCGCTATAAAAATGTATAATAATAATAATAATAATAATCAAGGGTACCACGTGTATACTGACAACTACTACATGAGCATGCCCCTATACAAATCCCTCCATGCTGCAAATACAGGGGCCTGTGGGACAGTGAGGAAAAACAGAGTGGGGTTTCCGGCACAGTTGGTGTCCAGACGTTTGGAGAGAGGGGCGTCATTCTCATTTGCAAGCGACCAACTTCTTGCAGTGAAGTGGAAAGACAGGAAGGACGTCTACATGCTTTCCACACTGCATACGGACACCACTGTGACGGTCAGAGAGAGGGGTGCCACCAGGGACAAAGAAAAACCTGTCTGCGTCACAGACTATAACAAACATATAGGTGGCGTAGACCTGTCAGACCAGGTTCTGCAACCATACCTGGTCAAGAGGAAGACCAGAGCGTGGTATAAAAAGGTGGCAATCTATCTCATTCAAACTGCCACATATAACAGTTTTGTCCTATATAACAAATCCCAAGGACCACTTACGTTCCTGCACTTTCAGGAAAAAGTTGTAGAGAGCCTCATATTTGAGTCAATGGCACCGGGGGAAGCCTTCGACTCTGAGGATTCCCGGAGACTTTCAGAACGCCATTTTCCTCACCCTGTCCCTGTCACTCCCACCCAAAGGTATCCTCAAAAAAGATGCCGAGTTTGCAGAAAGCATGGCAGACGGAGTGATTCCCGATTCTATTGCCCCACATGCCCATCCCAACCAGGCCTTTGTATCTCCCCCTGTTTTGAGACCTACCACACCACCTACAATTATTAGTTTGTTTTTTTTTCAATAATTTTTATTTTCTGCTTAGTGGCCCCAGTAGTACAATTTGGAACAATTGATAAATAATATTTTAATTAGTAGATCCCATTTTACCCCATTTCACAATTAATTCCAGAACTTGATCATCCCATACCAAACTACTATCCCAACAAATTCTCATCCACGTACACACGTCTGTACGCTCTAGAGTGTGGACCCCACAAATGTTCTTGCAAAGTCAGGTCATCTGAAAATTCTAGGACTCGATCAATCCCATACCAAACTACTATTCCAACAAATTCTCGTCCACGTACCTATGTCAATAAGCGTTAGAATGTGGACCCCAGAAATGATCTTGAAAAGTGAGATCATCTGAAAATGAATTCTAGGACTTGATTACTCACAAACATTTTTGACCATTTATCTAACTTTGACTGTTTTTACGACTGTCTTGCTACACAAAACTTTGGCTTCCATTTATATTACTTATATTTATGTTGATGATCATTTTATTGTAGGATTTCTAAAAAATTAGGATGTTCCGTACTCATACACTATGGGCTTTACTTTATGGTTCTTGCCGAACCTCTGGTACCAGACAATACTTTCTATAGAGAACTGGTTGTTTTGTGCATATAGCGGTTCTGACCTTGGCGGGTGGGAGCTTGCTATAGTGTACCACGTCTATTGGCACATTCGTCTCTCATATAGGGATTGATGGAGCTAAAAGGACGTTGTACGACTAGTCTCTGAAAGTGTCTGCCATTCTAGCCCTGATGGTGTTCTTTCATCTTTGGAACAAACTCCGCTTTGCCACATAGTTGGCTGCATTTTCCTACACATTTTGCCCTTCATTCCAGTACAGTTTATTCTTCCTGCTACAATATACGCAAATGCGGGACAACTGTTTTGTTAGCAAGACCAATTTTATAGTCAGCCAATGTGTTTTAGGAGCATGCCTCCCTCTGTGAGTAATAATTCCTGGAATGTTATTTCTGAAAAAGTGAGACATTCAGGTCTAAAACAAGATTTTCGTGGAAAAAAATGAATTTTTTCAATATGACGACCTAATGTTATCAAACTCTGTGTCGTACATGTGGGTTCAAATTGCTCAATATACCCCTGATTAAAATCTTTGAGGGGTGTAGTTTCCAAAACGAGGTCAGTTGTGGGGGATTTCTGCTGTTAGGCACATCTACAAACCCAAAATGGCGTCCGCTCTCACAATTAAGAGATTAAAAAGTCAAACGTCGCTACTTCCCTTCCAAGCTCCGCAGTGCGCCCAAACAGAGGTTTACCCCCACATACGGGGTATCGACATACTCAGGACAAAATGCACAACAACTTTTGGGAACCAATTTCTCTTGCTACCTTTTGGAAAATAAAAAATTGGGGGTGAAAAAATCATTTTTGTGAAAAAAATGATTTTTAATTTTTTTGGCTCTACATTATAAACTTGTGTGAAGCACCTGGGGGTTCAAAGTGTTGACCACTCACCTAGATAAGTTCCTTAGGGGGTCTAGTTTCCAAAATGGGGTCACTTGTGGGGGGTTTCTGCTGTTAGGCACATCTACAAACCCAAAATGGTGTCCGCTCTCACAATTAAGAGATTAAAAAGTCAAACGACGCTCCTTCCCTTCCAAGCTCCGCAGTGCGCCCAAACAGAGGTTTACCCCACATACGAGGTATTGACATACTCAGGACAAATTGCACAACAACTTTTGGTGTCCAATTTGTCTTGCTACCCTTGGGAAAAAATATTGGGGGTGAAAAGATCATTTTTGTGAAAAAAAAAGATTTTTATTTTTTTCGGCTCTACGTTATAAACTTGTGTGAAGCACTTGGGGGTTCAAATTGTTGACCACACGCCTAGATAAGTTCCTTAGGGGGTTTCCACTGCTTAGGCACATCAGCGGCTCTCCAAACGCGACATGGTGTTCGATCTCAATTCCAGGGAATTCTGTGTTGAAAAATTCAAATGGCGCTCCCTCCCTTCTGAGCTCTGCTGTGCACCCAAACAGTGGTTCCCCCCCCCCCCCCACATATGGGGCATCGGCATTCTCTGGACAAATTGCACAACAAATTATGTGGTTCATTTTCTCTTTTTACACTTGTGAAAATAAAAAAAATTGGTTCTGAAGTAAAATGTTTGTGAAAAAAAGTAAAATGTTCATTTATTCCTTCCACATTGTTTCAGTTCCTGTGCAGCAACTGAAGGGTTAATAAAGTTCTTGAATGTGGTTTTGCGCACCTTGAGGGATGCAGTTTTTAGAATGGTGTCACTTTTGGGCATTTTCTGCCATATAGACCCCTCAAACTGACTTCAAATGTGAGGTG
This sequence comes from Ranitomeya imitator, assembly GCF_032444005.1. NCBI lineage: Eukaryota > Metazoa > Chordata > Amphibia > Anura > Dendrobatidae > Ranitomeya > Ranitomeya imitator. Next base: position 452,731,493 of record NC_091283.1, on the reverse strand, counting down.
GTCCCTAAAAAAAAATGGTTTTGTAAATTTTGAAATTGCTGGTCAAATTTTAACCCTTATAAGTTATAACTCCCTAATAAAAAAAAAAAATGTTTCCAAAATTGTGCTGATGTAAAGTAGACATATGGGAAATGTTATTTATTGACCATTTTGTGTGACATATCTCTCTGATGTAAGGGCATAAAAATTCAAATTTTTCCGTTTTTTTAATAAATAAACGCAAGTAATATCGAATAAATGTTACCACTAACATGAAGTACAATATGTCACGAAAAAACAATCTCAGAATCAGCGGGATCTGTTGAAGCGTTCCCGAGTTATAACCTCATAAAGTGACAGTGGTCAGAATTGTAAAAATTGGCCCGGTCATTAAGTACCAAATTGGCTCTGTCACTATGGGGTTAAACGAGGGGTACCAACAATTTTGACCACGTGTGTATATGTCTATCTCTGCTCATCTATTGTTTAGTGACATAACAATTATGTTATTTTTTTATTTATTTTCCTGTCTGTACTTGTCTATGGTCCACTGTATAATGATATATTGTTGAACCAAACTATTTATTCTTTGCATAGAGTTTGATATATTGTATTTCCATCCTTTGAGCTTGCCGGGCGGTACGCATGTGTGCTCTGGACCCGCGATCCCTTCTGTCTCTAGTATGTTTATGTACCCTGTGATGTCAGGTCACGTGGGTCCTCACGTAGTCCTGACATCGTGGGTCAGGTGACGCATGTGTCAGCAGACTTCCCGGCTTCCGTGGCTATGCATGCATTATTCTGTCTGGCTGTCTCATAGGTGGTTGTTTTTTTAAATTACCCTCCCCACTTCATGACGCCACCTCTTGACCAAGGCAATAGCTGAAACGTGCATCGGGGTGGACACCACTCTTTTCAGGAGCTCTCTCACACCATCCTTCAGCTTTTTAGTCATTATTCCAGTAATTACATACATATGAAGGCAGCACGCCAAAACTCACATTTGGGGAGAATGCCATACAGGAGCTTTGAGATTTGCACTGACGTTGTAAGTCACATTATCCCTCCACTTTGGACCTATTTTCTCACATTTATCACATGGTCTCTTTTCTTCTCTAAGTACACTTGTCCAATGCTTCTATACGATTCCCTGATATATTTTTATAAAGTTTATGTATATTAGCAACCATGGATTCATGGTGACACCTATTGGTGTTATGCTGCACTAGCACCTTACTATTCATGTTGCACAATTTGTTACATACACTCCATATATCCTGTGGACTTTTTTTAATATTAATATTCTTTATACTTATACAGTATTTATATCTATATATACGTATCTACCAATTTGTTACTACTGGCACTTAAACATCCAGCCCTATTGTTCTGGGTGTGCCTTCTGGTTTTTAATTAATTTTGTCTTGTCATATACATTGTGGTTTTTTTCTGCTATTTTTTACTTGATTAAATGTAACTAAATAAACTAATTAAAATTTTTGACCATAATACCCTGCACTTTATGGTCTTTTTTTCCTCTTTATATTTTCTGACAGTCCACACATTATCACATAGGTCTGGCTTTTTGGTTGCAGGGATATCACTCTTAATTTATGTTGTATTTTTACTTCAAAGTACACTGACACCCCACTTACATCAAGCATTCCTTTATTTCTATTTTTGGTTTCATACTGTGCCTGAAAAGTATCGTATTTTTTGGATTATAAGACTCACTTTTTTCCCCCCAAATTTAGGGGGAAAATGGGGGTGCATCTTATAATGCATATATACTTTATCGTCATGCCGCTGTGGGTGTCCTGGTGGCAGTGCTGCGCTGTGTCCCCGGTGCTGCGGGGGGCTCTGTCGACATTTTGTAAAAGGCCAGACCCCACGGCAATCTTTCCATGGTTTCCTGTGCTGCAGTGGACTCTGAAAAAATGGCCCCCGGGAGGCAGCGCATGCGCAGATGGAGATCTCATCTTCCGAGATCTCGGTGCCGAGATCTCCATCTGCGAATGCGCCGCCTCCCCGCGGCCATTTTCTTGGAGTCCACCGCCACACAGGAAACCATGTAAGGTCTGCCAGGGGCTCTGACCTTTCACAAAATGTTGGCAGAGCCCGCTTCAGCACTGGGGACACAGCGCAGAACCGCACCACCACCGTGAACACAGTGCAGAACGGCACCACCACCGTGAACACAGTGCAGCACCACCACTAGGGACACAGCGCAGCACCGCCATGGGACACAGCGCAGCACTGCCACCAGGACACCCGCAGCGGCGTGCCGCACATCGGAACACCCCCTCATCCCAGCCTGCGGCAACGCTCCACTCTTGCCTCCTCCAGCAGCGTCCCTGGGACCTAGCTTCACCACAGCCACCAACCCCAGTAAGCAATATAACGCATGGATTATAATTTTTTGTATGGATTAATGAATTTTTAATTGATTTTATTTTGCTAGTTTTCTCATGAAAATTTGGGGTGCGTCTTATAATCCGGAGCATCTTATAATCCGAAAAATACGGTAGTTTCTGACCCCATGTGTAGTACTGGTGTGCTCAGGAAAAGTTGCATAACAAATTATCTGGTCCATTTTCTCCTATTAGCCCTTTTAAAAACTAAAAACTTGGTTTTAAAACAACATTTTAGTGGATTTTTTTCTTTTCATTTTCACAGCCCAATGTTATACAATTATGCGAAATACATGAGGGCTTAAAAGGAATCAGTCACCCAATTTTTTGCCCATCGGACCGTACCGTAACGGGACCGCCTCTGGGTGAGTATAATCTAACTTGTTTGTTCTTATCTTTCAGGTTACAATGGGGGCTTATCTACAGCATTGCAGAATGCTGTAGATAAGCCCCTGATGGTGGTGGCCGCTAGAGTTGAGCGACTTTTACTTTTTTAGGATCGAGTCGGGTTTTGCGAAACCCGACTTTGTCAAAAGTCGGGTCGGGTGAAATCGGTCGATTATTTCGAAAAGTCGGTGGCTGACCGCAACACGAAACCCAATGCAAGTCAATGGAGAATCAAAGTCGGCAGTGATTGGAGGACAGGAAAACACCTACAGTGCCCATTTTAACCCCTTCATGACCCAGCCTATTTTGACCTTAAAGACCTTGCCGTTTTTTGCAATTCTGACCAGTGTCCCTTCATGAGGTAATAACTCAGGAACGCTTCAATGGATCCTAGCGGTTCTGAGATTGTTTTTTCGTGACATATTGGGCTTCATGTTAATGGTAAATTTAGGTCAATAAATTCTGTGTTTATTTGTGATAAAAACGGAAATTTGGCGAAAATTTTGAAAATTTCGCAATTTTCACATTTTGAATTTTTATTCTGTTAAACCAGAGAGTTATGTGACACAAAATAGTTAATAAATAACATTTCCCACACGTCTACTTTACATCAGCACAATTTTGGAAACAAAATTTTTTTTTGCTAGGAAGTTATAAGGGTTAAAATTTGACCAGCGATTTCTCATTTTTACAACGAAATTTACAAAACCATTTTTTTTAGGGACCACCTCACATTTGAAGTCAGTTTGAGGGGTCTATATGGCTGAAAATACCCAAAAGTGACACCATTCTAAAAACTGCACCCCTCAAGGTGCACAAAACCACATTCAAGAAGTTTATTAACCCTTCAGGTGCTTCACAGCAGCAGAAGCAACATGGAAGGAAAAAATGAACATTTAACTTTTTAGTCACAAAAATGATTTTTCAGCAACAATTTTTTTATTTTCCCAATGGTAAAAGGAGAAACTGAACCACGTACGTTGTTGTCCAATTTGTCCTGAGTACGCTGATACCTCATATGTGGGGGTAAACCACTGTTTGGGCGCACGGCAGGGCTTGGAAGGGAAGGAGCGCCATTTGACTTTTTGAATGAAAAATTGGCTGCACTCTTTAGCGGACACCATGTCACATTTGGAGAGCCCCCGTGTGCCTAAAAATTGGAGCTCCCCCACAAGTGACCCCATTTTGGAAACTAGACGCCCCAAGGAACTTATCTAGATGCATAGTGAGCCCTTTAAACCCCCAGGTGCTTCACAAATTGATCCGTAAAAATGAAAAAGTACTTTTTTTTCACAAAAAAATTCTTTTAGCCTCAATTTTTTCATTTTCACATGGACAACAGGATAAAATGGATCCTAAAATTTGTTTGGCAATTTCTCCTGAGTACACCGATACTTCACATGTGGGGGTAAACCACTGTTTGGGCACATGGTAAGGCTCGGAAGGGAAGGAGCGCCATTTGACTTTTTGAATGAAAAATTATCTCCATCGATAGCGGACACCATGTCGCGTTTGGAGAGACCCTGTGTGCTTAAACATTGGAGCTCCCCCACAAGTGACCCCATTTTGGAAACTGGACCCCCCAAGGAACTTATCTAGATGCCTAGTGAGCACTTTAAACCCTCAGGTGCTTCACAAATTGATCCGTAAAAATGAAAAAGTACTTTTTTTTCACAAAAAATTTATTTTCGCCTCAATTTTTTCATTTTCACATGGGGAATAGGATAAAATGGATCCTAAAATTTGTTGAGCAATTTCTCCCGAGTACGCCGATACCTCATATGTGGGGGTAAACCACTGTTTGGGCACACGGCAGGGCTCGGAAGGGAAGGCGCGCCTTTTAACTTTTTGAATGGAAAATTAGCTCCAATTGTTAGCGGACACCATGTCGCATTTGGAGAGCCCCTGTGTGCCTATGCAATGGAGCTCCCCCACAAGTGACCCCATTTTGGAAACTAGACCCCCCAAGGAACTTATCTAGATGCATACTGAGCACTTTAAACCCCCAGGTGCTTCACAGAAGTTTATAATGCAGAGCCATGAAAATAAAAAATAATTTTTCTTTTCTCAAAAATGATTTTTTAGCCTGGAATTTCCTATTTTGCCAATGGTAATAGGAGAAATTGGACCACAAATGTTGTTGTCCAGTTTGTCCTGAGTATGCAGATACCCCATATGTGGGGGTAAACCACTGTTTGGGCGCACGGCAGGGCTCAGAAGGGAAGGCACGCCATTTGGCTTTTTAAATGGAAAATTATCTCCAATCATTAGCGGACACCATGTCGCGTTTGGAGAGCCCCTGTGTGCCTAAACATTGGAGATCCCCCACAAATTACCCCATTTTGGAAACTAGACCCCCAAAGGAACTAATCTAGATGTGTAGTGAGCACTTTGAACCCTCAAGTGCTTCACAGAAGTTTATAACGCAGAGCCATGAAAATAAAAAAAAAAAATTATTTTCTCAAAAATGAATTTTAGCCCGCAATTTTTTATTTTCCCAAGGGTAACAGGAGAAATTTGACCCCAAAAGTTGTTGTCCAGTTTCTCCTGAGTACGCTGATACCCCATATGTGGGGGTAAACCACTGTTTAGGCACATGCTGGGGCTCGGAAGTGAAGTAGTGACGTTTTGAAATGCAGACTTTGATGGAATGCTCTGCGGGCGTCACGTTGCGTTTGCAGAGCCCCTGATGTGGCTAAACAGTAGAAACCCCCCACAAGTGACCCCATTTTGGAAACTAGACCCCGAAAGGAACTTATCTAGATGTGAGGTGAGCACTTTGAACCCCCAAGTGCTTCACAGAAGTTCATAACACAGAGCAGTGAAAATAATAAATACGTTTTCTTTCCTCAAAAATAATTTTTTAGCCCAGAATTTTTTATTTTCCCAAGGGTTACAGGAGAAATTGGACCACAAAAGTTGTTGTCCAGTTTCTCCTGAGTACGCTGATACCCCATGTGTGGGGGTAAACCACTGTTTGGGCACACGTGGGGGCTCAGAAGGGAAGTAGTGACTTTTGAAATGCAGACTTTGATGGAATGGTCTGCGGGCGTCACATTGCGTTTGCAGAGCCCCTGGTGTGCCTAAACAGTAGAAACCCCCCACAAGTGACCCCATTTTGGAAACTAGACCCCCAAAGGAACTTATCTAGATGTGTGGTGAGCACTTTCAACCCCCAAGTGCTTTACAGAAGTTTATAACGCAGAGCCGTGAAAATAATAAATACGTTTTCTTTCCTCAAAAATAATTTTTTAGCCCAGAATTTTTTATTTTCCCAAGGGTTACAGGAGAAATTGGACCACAAAAGTTGTTGTCCAGTTTCTCCTGAGTACGCTGATGCCCCATGTGTGGGGGTAAACCACTGTTTGGGCACACGTGGGGGCTCAGAAGGGAAGTAGTGACTTTTGAAATGCAGACTTTGATGGAATGGTCTGCGGGCGTCACGTTGCGTTTGCAGAGCCCCTGGTGTGCCTAAACAGTAGAAACCCCCCACAAGTGACCCCATTTTGGAAACTAGACCCCCCAAGGAACTTATCTAGATATGTGGTGAGCACTTTGAACCCCCAAGTGCTTCACAGACGTTTACAACGCAGAGCCGTGAAAATAAAAAATCATTTTTCTTTCCTCAAAAATGATGTTTTAGCAAGCAATTTTTTATTTTCTCAAGGGTAACAGGAGAAATTGGACCCCAGTAATTGTTGCGCAGTTTGTCCTGAGTATGCTGGTACCCCATATGTGGGGGTAAACCACTGTTTGGGCACACGTCGGGGTTCGGAAGTGAGGGAGCACCATTTGAATTTTTGAATACAAGATTGGCTGGAATCAATGGTGGCGCCATGTTGCGTTTGGAGACCCCCTGAAGTGCCTAAACAGTGGAAACCCCTCAATTCTACCTCCAACACACCCCTAACCCTTATCCCAACTGTAGCCGTAACCCTAATCACAACCCTAACCCCAACACACCCCTAACCACACCCCTAACCCCAACACACCCCTAACCATAACCACAACCCTAATTCCAACCCAACTCTAAGGCTATGTGCCAACGTTGCGGATTCGTATGAGATTTTTCAGCATCATTTTTGAAAAATCTGCAGGTAAAAGGCACTGCGTTTTACCTGTGGATTTACCGTGGATTTCCAGTGTTTTTTGTGCGGATTTCACCTGTGGATTCCTATTGAGGAACAGGTGTAAAACGCTGCGGAATCCGCACAAAGAATTGGCATGCTGCGGAAAATACAACGCAGCGTTCCCGCGCGGTATTTTCTGCACCATGGGCACAGCGGATTTGGTTTTCCATATGTTTACATGGTACTGTAAACCCGATGGAACACTGCTGCGGATCCGCAGCGGCCAATCCGCACCGTGTGCACATAGCCTAATTCTAAAGGTATGTGCACACGCTGCGGAAAACGCTGCGGATCCGCAGCAGTTTCCCATGAGTTTACAGTTCAATGTGAACCTATGGGAACCAAAAATCGCTGTACACATGCTGCGGAAAAACTGCACGGAAACGCAGCGGTTTACATTCCGCAGCATGTCACTTCTTTCTGCGGATTCCGCAGCGGTTTTAGAACTGCTCCAATAGAAAATCGCAGTTGTAAAACCGCAGTGAAATGCGCAGAAAAACCGCGGTAAATCCACGATAAATCGGCAGCGGTTTAGCACTGTGGATTTTTCAAATCCGCTGCGGAAAAATCCGCATAGGACCAGAATACGTGTGCACATACCGAAACCCTAACCCTAGCCCTAACCCTACCCCTAACCCTACCCCTACCCCTAACCCTAGCCCTAACCCTACCCCTAACCCTAGCCCTAACCCTACCCCTAACCCTACCCCTAACCCTAACCCTACCCCTAACCCTACCCCTAACCCTAACCCTAGTTCTTACCCCAACCTTAGTGAAAAAAAAAAAATTCTTTATTTTTTTTATTGTCCCTATCTATGGGGGTGACAAAGGGGGGGGGTCATTTACTATTTTTTTTATTTTGATCACTGAGATAGGATATATCTCAGTGATCAAAATTCACTCTGGAACGAATCTGCCGGCCGGCAGATTCGGCGGGCGCACTGCACATGCGCCCGCCATTTTGGAAGATGGCGGCGCCCAGGAAAGAAGACGGACGGACCTCGGGCGGCCAGGTAAGTATAAGGGGGGGGAGATCAGGGCACGGGGGGGGCGTCGGAGCACGGGGGGGTGGATCGGATCATGGGGGGGGTGGATCGGAACACGGGAGGGAGGATTGGAGCACGGGGAAGGATTGGAGCACGGGGTGAGGGATCGCTGTGCGGGGGGGGTGGATCGGAGCACGGGGGGGGGGGGTCGCTGTGTGCGGGGGGGGGGATCGGAGTGCGGGGGGGTTTGATTGGAGCGCGGGGGGTGTGATTGGTGCACGGGGGAAGCGGACAGGAGGACGGGGGAGCGGAGCACAGGACGGAGGGGAGCAGACCACAGATCGGGGGGCTGGGGGGGCGATCGGAGGGGTGGGGTGGGTGCACATAAGTGTTTCCAGCCATGGCCGATGATATTGCAGCATCGGCCATGGCTGGATTGTAATATTTCACCAGTTTTTTAGGTGAAATATTACAAATCGCTCTGATTGGCAGTTTCACTTTCAACAGCCAATCAGAGCGATCGTAGCCACGAGGGGGTGAAGCCACCCCCCCTGGGCTAAACTACCACTCCCCCTGTCCCTGCAGATCGGGTGAAATGGGAGTTAACCCTTTCACCCGGCCTGCAGGGACGCGATCTTTCCATGACGCATATGCTGCGTCATGGGTCGGAATGGCACCGACTTTCATGACGCAGCGTATGCGTCAAAGGTCGGGAAGGGGTTAATGCCAAAAACATCAATTCTTATTTCTTACGCTTGTCAATCTTAATTTACTTTATAATAATAGTTAGGCATTGAAAACAGGGGGTCATTTGGCTAAAGTTGTGGGGGGAATAGGGCTGGCACAAGATTTTCGTGGGCCCAGGAAACGCAGAATACGTCACGGCGGTGGAGCAGGGAGAGGTAAGTATTTCAACTTTGCAAGTGCTGTGATCCTAAGCAAGCGGGGGGGGGCACTAGTTGGCACTGGCACAGGGCCCCTCATAGTACGGCTGTGTGTTTGACGGCGGGTGGCGCCTCCCACTGCCAGAGACACTTTTGCGTACTATGAGGGGCCCTGTGCCAGTACCAACGAGTATGCCCCCCCACCTGATGAAGGTACCTGCACTTTCCTCTGCACCTTCCTCTTTGTCCCCGTGTAAGGTGGTATAGTATGCGGGAAGGGGAACCTGACTTTCAGCAGGGTCAGAATCTGGCTGTGTAGAGTGCAAGGGGAATGTAGTGGTCTGGGTCAATGTACCAGCAGACTCATCTAGCAGTGGCTGGGCAATGGGCAGGATGAGGAGGAAACACAGATATAGGCCCAAAATAAAAAAGTAGGCTAAAAGCAGTTCAAAATTGGTAACAGGACTAAACAGACGGCATTGCTTTGTTCAGTGGAGGACAATTGTAATGAGTGACGCAGACACAAGTAGTAGGCCCAAAATACAAAAGTAGGCTAAAAGCAGTTCAAAATTGGTAACAGGACTAAACAGGCGGCATTGCTTTGTTCATTGGAGGACAATTGTAATGAGTAGTGCAGACACCGTTAGTAGGCCCAAAATAAAAAAGTAGGCTAAATGCAGTTCAAAATTGGTAACAAGACTAAACAGGCGACATAGCTTTGTTCTGTGGAGGACAATTGTAATGAGAGGTGCAGGCATAGGTAGTAGGCCCAAATACAAAAGTAGGCTAAAAGCAGTTCAAAATTGGTAACAGGACTAAACAGGCGGCATAGCTTTGTTCTGTGGAGAACAATTGTAATGAGTGGCGCAGGCACAGGTAGTAGGCCCAAATACAAAAGTAGGCTAAAAGCAGTTCAAAATTGGTAGCAGGACTAAACAGGCGGCATAGCTTTGTTCTGTGGAGGACAATTGTAATGAGTGGCGCAGACACAGGTAGTAGGCCCAAAATACAAAAGTAAGCTAAATGGAGTTCAAAATTGGTAACAGGACTAAACAGGCGGCATAGCTTTGTAAAGTGGAGGACAATTGTAATGAGTGACGCAGGCACAGGTAGTAGGCCCAAATACAAAAGTAGGCTAAAAGCAGTTCAAAATTGGTAACAGGACTAAACAGACGGCATTGCTTTGTTCAGTGGAGGACAATTGTAATGAGTGACGCAGACACAAGTAGTAGGCCCAAAATACAAAAGTAGGCTAAAAGCAGTTCAAAATTGGTAACAGGACTAAACAGGCGGCATTGCTTTGTTCATTGGAGGACAATTGTAATGAGTAGTGCAGACACCGTTAGTAGGCCCAAAATAAAAAAGTAGGCTAAAAGCAGTTCAAAATTGGTAACAGGACTAAACAGGCGGCAAAGCTTTGTTAAGTGAAGGACAATTGTAATGAGTGGCGCAGGCACAGGTAGTAGGCCCAAATACAAAAGTAGGCTAAATGCAGTTCAAAATTGGTAACAGGACTAAACAGGCGGCATAGCTTTTTTAAGTGGAGGACAATTGTAATGAGTGGCGCAGGCATAGGTGGTAGGCCCAAATACAAAAGTAGGCTAAAAGCAGTTCAAAATTAGTAACAGGACTAAACAGGCGGCATTGCTTTGTTCATTGGAGGACAATTGTAATGAGTGGCGCAGACACAGGTAGTAGGCCCAAAATAAAAAAGTATGCTAAAAGAAGTTCAAAATTGGTAACATGACTAAACAGGCTGCATAGCTTTGTTCTGTGGAGGACAATTGTAATGAGTGGCGCAGACACAGGTAGTAGGCCCAAAATACAAAAGTAGGCTAAAAGCAGTTCAAAATTGGTAACAGGACTAAACAGGCAGCATAGCTTTGTTAATTGAAGGACAATTGTAATGAGTGGCACAGACACAGGTAGTAGGCCCAAATACGAAAGTAGGCTAAATGCAGTTCAAAATTGGTAACAAGACTAAACAGGCGACATAGCTTTGTTCTGTGGAGGACAATTGTAATGAGAGGTGCAGGCATAGGTAGTAGGCCCAAATACAAAAGTAGGCTAAAAGCAGTTCAAAATTGGTAACAGGACTAAACAGGCGGCATAGCTTTGTTCTGTGGAGAACAATTGTAATGAGTGGCGCAGGCACAGGTAGTAGGCCCAAATACAAAAGTAGGCTAAAAGCAGTTCAAAATTGGTAGCAGGACTAAACAGGCGGCATAGCTTTGTTCTGTGGAGGACAATTGTAATGAGTGGCGCAGACACAGGTAGTAGGCCCAAAATACAAAAGTAAGCTAAATGGAGTTCAAAATTGGTAACAGGACTAAACAGGCGGCATAGCTTTGTAAAGTGGAGGACAATTGTAATGAGTGACGCAGGCACAGGTAGTAGGCCCAAATACAAAAGTAGGCTAAAAGCAGTTCAAAATTGGTAACAGGATTAAACAGGCGGCATAGCTTTGTTAAGTGGAGGCCAATTGTAATGAGTGGCGCAGACACAGGTAGTAGGCCCAAATACAAAAGTAGGCTAAAAGCAGTTCAAAATTGGTAACAGGACTAAACAGGTGGCATAGCTTTGCTCTGTGGAGGACAATTGTAATGAGTGGCGCAGACACAGGTAGTAGGCCCAAATACAAAAGTAGGCTAAAAGCAGTTCAAAATTGGTAACAGGACTAAACAGGCGGCATAGCTTTGTTCTGTGGAGAACAATTGTAATGAGTGGCGCAGGCACAGGTAGTAGGCCCAAATACAAAAGTAGGCTAAAAGCAGTTCAAAATTGGTAGCAGGACTAATCAGGCGGCATAGCTTTGTTCTGTGGAGGACAATTGTAATGAGTGGCGCAGACACAGGTAGTAGGCCCAAAATACAAAAGTAAGCTAAATGGAGTTCAAAATTGGTAACAGGACTAAACAGGCGGCATAGCTTTGTTAAGTGGAGGACAATTGTAATGAGTGACGCAGGCACAGGTAGTAGGCCCAAATACAAAAGTAGGCTAAAAGCAGTTCAAAATTGGTAACAGGATTAAACAGGTGGCATAGCTTTGTTAAGTGGAGGCCAATTGTAATGAGTGGCGCAGACACAGGTAGTAGGCCCAAATACAAAAGTAGGCTAAAAGCAGTTCAAAATTGGTAACAGGACTAAACAGGTGGCATAGCTTTGTTCTGTGGAGGACAATTGTAATGAGTGGCGCAGACACAGGTAGTAGGCCCAAAATACAAAAGTAGGCTAAAAGCAGTTCAAAATTGGTAACCGGACTAAACAGGTGGCATAGCTTTGTTCTGTGGAGGACAATTGTAATGAGTGGTGCAGACAAAGGTAGTAGGCCCAAAATACAAAAGTAGGCTAAAAGCAGTTCAAAATTGGTAAAAGAAGTACACAGGCGGCATAGTTTTGTTCTGTGGAGGACAATTGTAATGAGTGGCGCAGGCACAGGTAGTAGGCCCAAATACAAAAGTAGGCTAAAAGCAGTTCAAAATTGGTAACAGGACTAAACAGGCGACATAGCTAGGTACTGAGGTGCGCTCCTCTGCTGAGTAGCAGACAGTGGTAGTAGGCGCAAAGTATTAATTGATCTAAATGGAGGCCAGGGCCCCTGTATGTTTTAACTATCATCTATCATTTCAACAAATTTGTATTGGCAGTGCCATTGAAGGATTTAATAGCACAGACTACACAGTGGTGGAGCAGGGAGAGGTAAGTATTGCAAGTGGTAGAGCACTGTTCGAGCTGGGGGGGAACACTCTCTCGTGGGCGGCGGTACTGGCACAGGGCCGCTTCATATTACGACAGTGTGTCTGATGTTGGTTGTGCACCACCACCTTCAGAGACACTTCATTGTACTATGAGGGACCCTGTGCCAGTACAGTCGTCCAAGAGTGGGCGCACCCACCTGTCAAGGCAAACGGCACTCGCACGGGTGCTTGCGCCTGGTGGTGACCACGGCCCTGTGGGGGGAGTCAGCCCATTTAGGGAGGTATAAAAATGGCCTATGGTGGACATTCAGCAGCTGCAAATGGAGGAATTGGAGAAGTCAGTAAGAGAAGGCCAAAAGCAAGACATTTTTCAGGCAATCTACGTGTCAGCAGGAGAAATAATTTGAAATCCATGATTGGTTCATTTTAATGAAGATTAGATCATCAACATTCTGGGTATCCAGATGTGTCCTATTTTCGGTCAGTATTGAACCAGCAGCACTGAAGACTCTTTCTGATAGCACGCTAGAAGCAGGGCAAGCGAGTTCCTGTAATGCATATTCTGCCAATTCAGGCCAGGTGTCTATTTTCGATGACCAGTAATCAAAGGGGAGTGACCTGTGAGGGAGAACATCGATAAGGGAGGAAAAGTAGTTCGTAACCATACTGGACAAATGCTGTCTCCTGTCATTTTAAATCGATGCAGCACTACCTGTCGTGTCAGCGGTCGTTGCGAAATCACTCCACAACCTGGTCATAAAACCCCTCTGTCCAACGCCACTTCGGATTTGTGCACCTCTAACACCTCTGCCATGTTGCCCCTGCAGCTCATGTGAGAACCATCACCACCGCTGTGTGCTGGGAATGCCTGAACCAAACGGTCTACAAGAGTTGCTTGTTTGGTAGCCAATATTTGCTCAAGGTTCTCATGCGGCATGATATTTTGTAATTTACCTTTATATCGTGGATCCAGGAGGCAGGCCAACCAGTAATCGTCATCGATCATTTTTATAATGCGGGGGTCCCTTTTTAGGCTACGCAAGGCATACTCAGCCATGTGGGACAATGTTCCAGGTGTCAATTCACTGCTTGTGCTGAGTTGAGGAGCACTTTCTTGCAAATCAACATCACTTGTGTCCCGCAAAAACCCTGCACCTGACCTTGCAACGCCACCAGTTTCTATTGCCCCCTTGAGAAGCATCCTCCTCCCGTAAATATTCATCCCCATCATCCTCCTCCTCTTCGTCCGCCACCTCATCTAGGAGAGTTCCCTAAGCAGACAATGGCTGACTGTCATCAAGGCTTCCCTCCTCCTCGACTGCAGACGCCAGCTCCTTAATGTGCGTCAAACTTTGCATCAGCAGACGCATTAGTGGGATGCTCATGCTTATGATGGCGTCATCTGCACTTACCAGCCGTGTGCATTCCTCAAAACACTGAAGGACTTGACAGAGGTCTTGGAGCTTCGACCACTGCACACCAGACAACTCCATGTCTGCCATCCAACTGCCTGCCCGTGTATGTGTTTCCTCCCACAAATTAATTACAGCACGCCTCTGTTCACACAGCCTCTGAACCATGTGCAGTGTGGAGTTCCACCTTGTTGCAACGTCGATTATTAGGCGGTGCTGGGGAACATTCAGCGATCGCTGATGGTTCAGCATACGGCTGGAGTGTACGGGCGACCGGCGGATGTGCGAGCAAAGTCTTCGCACCTTCAGGAGCAGGGCTGGTAACTCCGGATAATTTTTGAGGAAGCACTGCAGAACCAGGTTCAAGGTGTGAGCCAGGCAAGGTATGTGTTTAAGTTCTGAAAGGGCTATGGCAGCCATAGAATTCCTTCCGTTATCACTCACTACCTTGCCTGCCTCAAGATGTACACTGCCCAGCCATGACTGAGTTTCTTGCTGCAAGTACTCGGCCAGTACTTCCGCAGTGTGTCTGTTATCGCCCAAACACTTCATTTCTAACACAGCCTGCTGACGCTTACCACTAGCTGTTCGATAATGGGACACCTCATGTGCAACACTGGCAGCTGCGGATGGAGTGGTCGTTCGACTGCGCACTGTGGACGAGCTCTCGCTTCTGGAGGAGGAGGAGGGGTTGCTAATGCCTAAAGCCAACTGTTTCCTAGACCATGGGCTAGGCAGAACTGTCCCACTATGGCTGTCCCCTGTGGACCCTGCATCCACCACATTAACCCAGTGTGCCGTGATGGACACGTAACGTCCCTGGCCATGCCTACTGGTCCATGCATCTGTTGTGAGGTGCACTTTTCTACTGACTGATTGCCTCAGTGCATGGACAATGCGGTCTTTGACATGCTGGTAGAGCGCTGGGATGGCTTTTCTCGCAAAGAAGTGTCGACTGGGTGAGTCATAGCGTGGTACTGCGTAGGCCATCAGGGCTTTGAAAGCTTCAAAGTAGCATCATCGGTAGGGCATCATCTCTAACAAGATTAGTCTAGCAATGTGGGCATTCAAACCCTGTGTACGCAGATGAGAGGATGAGTACTTTCTTTTCAATCTCCCTACAATGATCTCAGGACAAGTATGGCAGCAATAAAAAGGACTGCTGCACACAAAAGTGTGGACAAATAAACAAGATAACTGTGCAGAAAGGAGCAACAGGATGTTTGCTTTTAAAAAAGCAGTTGGTTTGCACATCGGTGTGCAAACAGCAATGCAGCTATCAGGGAGCCTTATAAGGCAGCCTAATAAGCTACAGAGCTTATGCACAAAAATATAGCCTCCACTGTCCCTGCAAACAAATGGTGGTGTTGGACAGTGGAAATCGCTACAGCACAAGCAGTTTCGGGGCTTAATCTTCCCTCCCTAACTATATCCCTTCTTCTGATGAAGCTGCGGCAACCTCTCCCTATGCTAAGATCGGCAGAAGTAAGATGGCAGTCGGCGTGCACGCCCCTTTATAGCCCCTGTGATGCCTCAGAAAGCAAGCCAATCACTGTCATGCCCTTCTCTAAGATGGTGGGGACCGAGACCTATGTCATCACGCTGCCCACAATCTGCGTCCTCCTTCATTGGCTGAAAAATGGCGCTGAAAGCGTCATACGAAACGTGACTTTGGCACGAAGATCGCCGACCTCATGGCCGATCCCACACTAGGATCGGGTCGGGTTTCATGAAACCCGACTTTGCCGAAAGGCGACGATTTTTGAATTTGTCCGATCCATTTTGCTCAACTCTACTCATGGGGTATCCTTGATCATGAGGAAAGCGAGAGGGGAACTTGTTAATGATCTCAAGGCAGCTGGGACCACAGTCACAAAGAAAACCATTGATAACACATTAGGCTATAAAGGTTTAAAATCCTGCAGTGCCCACAAGGTCTCCCTGCTCAAGGAGGTACATGTGCAGGCTCATCTGAAGTTTGCCAATGAACACCTGGATGATTCTGCTAGTGATTGAGAGAAGGTACTGTGGTCAGATAAGACAAAAATTGAGGTCTTTGGCAGTAACTCAACTCGCTGTGTTTGGAGGAAGAGAAATGCTGCCTATGACCCAAAGAACACCGTCCCCACTGGTAAGCATGGAGGTGGAAACTTTTTGTTTTTGGGGGTGTTTCTCTGCTAAGGGCACAGGAGTATTTCACCGCATCAATGGGAGCCATGGGATGGAGCCATGTACCGTAAAATCCTGAGTGACAACCTCCTTCCCTCCACCAGGACATTAAAAATGGGTTGTGGCTGGGTCTTCCAGCAAGACAATGACCCAAAACGTACACCAAAGGCAACAAAGGAGTGGCTCAAAAAGAATCACATTAAGGTCAAAGAGTGGCCTAGCCAGTCTCCAGACTTTAATCTCATAGAAAACTTATGGAGGGAGTTGAAGCTCCGAGTTGCCATGCCAAGCGACAGCCTCAAAATCTTAATGATTTAGAGATGATCTGCAAAAGAAGTGGACCAAAATTCCTCCTAACGTGCAAAAACATCATCATCAACTACAAAAAAGTCCGACTGCTGTGCTTGCCAACAAGGGTTTTGCCACCAAATATTAAGTCTTGTTTGCCAGAGGGATCAAATACTTATTTCTCACTGCAAAACGCAAATAAATGTATACAATTTATACAATGTGATTTTCTGGATTTTATTTTTGATATTCTATCTCTCAATGTTAAAATTAACTTACCTTATACTGTATACTCGAGTATAAGCCGAGAATTTCAGCCCATTTTTTTAGGCTGAAATTGCCCCTCTCGACTTATACTCGAGTCATACCCAGGGGTCGGCAGGGGAGTGGGAGCGGCAGTTGTGTAATAATACTCACCTGCTCCTGGCGTGGTCCCTGCAAGTCCCTGGTTCCCCGGCGCCGACAGCTTCTTCCTGTAGTGAGCTGTCACATGGCACCGCTCATTACAGTAATGAATATGGACCCTGTTGTGAATTCTGTGGCTGAATTCACTCCTGTGGTCACAAGTGGTACTGCAGCTTCTAAGCTTCCTCCCTCAGGTGTTCTGGTGAGCTCGTTAACTGCTTCATTACTTAACTCCGCCTGATGCTGCTATCCTTGCTCCTTGTCAATGTTTCAGTGTTGGATCTGAGCTTCTCCTGATTGTTCCTGTGACCTGCTGCTCTGTATAGCTAAGTGCTTTTTGCTTTTTTGTTGCTTTTTTTCTGTCCAGCTTGTCTTTTGTTTTGCTGGAAGCTCTGAGATGCAAAGGGTGTACCGCCGTGCCGTTAGTTCGGCACGGTGGGTTTTTTTTGCCCCCTTTGCGTGGTTTTGCTTTAGGGTTTTTTGTAGACTGCAAAGTTCGCTTTACTGTCCTCGCTCTGTCCTAGAATATCGGGCCCCACTTTGCTGAATCTATTTCATCCCTACGTTTTGTCTTTTCATCTTACTCACAGTCATTATATGTGGGGGGCTGCCTTTTCCTTTGGGGAATTTCTCTGGGGCAAGTCAGGCCTATTTTTCTATCTTCAGGCTAGCTAGTTTCTTAGGCTGTGCCGAGTTGCCTAGGTAGTTGTTAGGCGCAATCCACAGCCGCTTTTAGTTGTGTTTAGGATAGGATCAGGTGTGCAGTCTACAGAGTTTCCACGTCTCAGAGCTCGTTCTTGTATTTTTGGGTATTTGTCAGATCACTGTGTGCGCTCTGATCGCTAAGCACACTGTGTTTCTGGATTGCCTTCATAACACCTGTCATTAGCAAACATAACAGTACAAGGAGCCAAACTAATGATTCTCAATAGAGGGAAAGAAAAAGTTCTGACATCATTTTTTTTTTTTTTTTTTCTGCTCTGTGTTCACTTTTTTTTTTTTTCCCCTAGACATTTGGGTGATTCTGGACACAGGTGTGGACATGGATATTCAGGGTCTGTGCTCTTCAATGGATAATCTCGTTATAAATGTACAAAAAATTCAAGATACTATTGATCAGAAATCTATGTTTGAACCAAGAATTCCTATTCCTGATTTGTTTTTTGGAGATAGAACTAAGTTTCTAAGTTTCAAAAATAATTGTAAGCTATTTCTGGCCTTGAAACCTCATTCTTCTGGTAATCCTATTCAACAGGTTTTGATTATTATTTCTTTTTTGCGCGGCGACCCTCAAGACTGGGCATTTTCTCTTGCGCCAGGGGACCCTGCATTGAGTAGTGTCGATGCGTTTTTCCTGGCGCTCGGATTGCTGTACGATGAGCCTAATTCAGTGGATCAGGCTGAGAAAAATTTGCTGGCTTTGTGCCAGGGTCAGGATGATATAGAAGTATATTGTCAGAAATTTAGGAAATGGTCAGTACTCACTCAGTGGAATGAATCTGCGCTGGCAGCTTTGTTCAGAAAGGGTCTCTCTGAGGCTCTTAAGGATGTCATGGTGGGATTTCCTATGCCTGCTGGTTTGAATGAGTCTTTGTCTTTGGCCATTCAGATCGGTCGACGCTTGCGCGAGCGTAAATCTGTTCACCATTTGGCGGTACTGCCTGAGGTTAAACCTGAGCCTATGCAGTGCGATAGGACTATGACTAGAGTTGAACGGCAGGAATACAGACGTCTGAATGGTCTGTGTTTCTACTGTGGTGATTCCACTCATGCTATTTCTGATTGTCCTAAGCGCACTAAGCGGTCCGCTAGGTCTGCCGTCATTGGTACTGTACAGTCCAAATTCCTTCTGTCCATTACCTTGATATGCTCTTTGTCGTCGTTTTCTGTCATGGCGTTTGTGGATTTGGGCGCTGCCCTGAATCTGATGGACTTGGATTATGCTAAACGTTGTGGGTTTTTCTTGGAGCCTTTGCGGTGTCCTATTCCATTGAGAGGAATTGATGCTACACCTTTGGCCAAGAATAAACCTCAATACTGGGCCCAGCTGACCATGTGCATGGCTCCTGCACATCAGGAAGTTATTCGCTTTCTGGTGTTGCCTAATCTGCATGATGTGGTCGTGTTGGGGTTGCCATGGCTACAAACCCATAATCCAGTATTGGATTGGAATTCCATGTCGGTATCCAGCTGGGGTTGTCAGGGGGTACATGGTGATGTTCCATTTTTGTCGATTTCGTCATCCACCCCTTCTGAGGTCCCAGAGTTCTTGTCTGATTATCAGGATGTATTTGAAGAGCCCAAGTCCGATGCTCTACCTCCGCATAGGGATTGTGATTGTGCTATCAATTTGATTCCTGGTAGTAAATTCCCTAAAGGTCGATTAATTAATTTATCCGTGCCCGAACACGCCGCTATGCGCAGTTATGTGAAGGAATCCCTGGAGAAGGGACATATTCGCCCATCGTCATCACCACTGGGAGCAGGGTTCTTCTTTGTAGCCAAGAAGGATGGTTCGCTGAGACCGTGTATTGATTACCGCCTTCTTAATAAGATCACTGTTAAATTTCAGTATCCCTTGCCATTGTTATCTGACTTGTTTGCTCGGATTAAGGGGGCTAGTTGGTTCACTAAGATAGATCTTCGTGGTGCGTATAATCTGGTGAGAATCAGGCAAGGAGATGAATGGAAAACTGCATTCAATACGCCCGAGGGTCATTTTGAGTATCTAGTGATGCCGTTCGGACTTGCCAATGCTCCATCTGTGTTTCAGTCTTTTATGCATGACATCTTCCGTGAGTATCTGGATAAATTCCTGATTGTTTACTTGGATGACATTTTGATCTTCTCAGATGATTGGGAGTCTCATGTGAAGCAGGTCAGAATGGTTTTTCAGGTCCTGCGTGCTAACTCTTTGTTTGTGAAGGGATCAAAGTGTCTCTTCGGTGTGCAGAAAGTTTCATTTTTGGGGTTCATCTTTACCCCTTCTACTATCGAGATGGATCCAGTTAAGGTCCAAGCCATCCAGGATTGGATTCAGCCGACATCTCTGAAAAGTCTGCAAAAGTTCCTGGGCTTTGCTAATTTTTATCGTCGCTTCATCTGTAATTTTTCTAGCATTGCCAAACCATTGACCGATTTGACCAAGAAGGGTGCTGATTTGGTTAATTGGTCTTCTACTGCTGTGGAAGCTTTTCAGGAGTTGAAGCGTCGTTTTTGTTCTGCCCCTGTGTTGTGTCAGCCAGATGTTTCTCTTCCGTTCCAGGTCGAGGTTGATGCTTCTGAGATTGGAGCAGGGGCTGTTTTGTCACAGAGAGGTTCTGATTGCTCAGTGATGAAACCATGTGCTTTCTTTTCCAGGAAGTTTTCGCCCGCTGAGCGTAATTATGATGTGGGCAATCGAGAGTTGCTGGCCATGAAGTGGGCATTCGAGGAGTGGCGTCATTGGCTTGAAGGAGCTAAGCATCGCGTGGTGGTATTGACTGATCATAAGAACTTGACTTATTTCGAGTCTGCCAAGCGCTTGAATCCTAGACAGGCCCGTTGGTCGTTATTTTTTGCCCGCTTCGACTTTGTGATTTCGTACCTTCCGGGCTCTAAAAATGTGAAGGCGGATGCTCTGTCTAGGAGTTTTGTGCCCGACTCTCCGGGTTTATCTGAGCCAGCGGGTATCCTCAAGGAAGGAGTCATTGTGTCTGCCATCTCCCCTGATTTGCGGCGGGTGCTGCAAAAATTTCAGGCGAATAAACCTGATCGTTGTCCAGCAGAGAAACTGTTCGTCCCTGATAGGTGGACTAATAAACTTATCTCTGAACTTCATTGTTCGGTGTTGGCTGGTCATCCTGGAATCTTTGGTACCAGAGAGTTAGTGGCTAGATCCTTCTGGTGGCCATCTCTGTCACGGGATGTACGTACTTTTGTGCAGTCCTGTGGGATTTGTGCTAGGGCTAAGCCCTGCTGTTCTCGTGCCAGTGGGTTGCTTTTGCCCTTGCCGGTCCCAAAGAGGCCTTGGACACATATTTTGATGGATTTCATTTCTGACCTTCCCGTTTCTCAAAAGATGTCAGTCATTTGGGTGGTCTGTGATCGCTTTTCTAAAATGGTCCATCTGGTGCCCTTGGCTAAATTGCCTTCCTCCTCTGATTTGGTACCTTTGTTCTTTCAGCATGTGGTTCGGTTGCATGGCATTCCTGAGAATATTGTTTCTGACAGAGGTTCCCAGTTTGTTTCAAGGTTCTGGCGAGCCTTTTGTGGTAGGATGGGCATTGACCTATCCTTTTCCTCGGCTTTCCATCCTCAGACTAATGGCCAGACCGAACGAACCAATCAGACCTTGGAAACATATCTGAGATGTTTTGTTTCTGCAGACCAGGATGATTGGGTGTCCTTTTTGCCGTTGGCTGAGTTCGCCCTTAATAATCGGGCCAGCTCGGCTACCTTGGTTTCTCCATTTTTTTGCAATTCTGGGTTCCATCCTCGTTTCTCTTCAGGACAGGTTGAGTCTTCGGACTGTCCTGGTGTGGATTCTGTGGTGGATAGGTTGCAGCAGATCTGGACTCAGGTAGTGGACAATTTGATCTTGTCCCAGGAGAAAGCTCAACTTTTCGCTAATCGCAGACGCCGTGTGGGTCCCCGACTTCGTGTTGGGGATCTGGTTTGGTTATCTTCTCGTCATATTCCTTTGAAGGTTTCCTCTCCTAAATTTAAACCTCGTTTTATTGGTCCGTATAGGATTTCTGAGATTCTCAATCCTGTGTCTTTTCGTTTGACCCTCCCAGACTCCTTTTCCATACATAATGTATTCCATAGGTCGTTGTTGCGGAGATACGTGGCACCTATGGTTCCATCTGTTGAGCCTCCTGCCCCGGTTTTGGTGGAGGGGGAATTGGAGTATATTGTGGAGAAGATTTTGGATTCTCGTGTTTCTAGACGGAAACTCCAGTATCTGGTTAAATGGAAGGGTTATGCTCAGGAAGATAATTCCTGGGTTTTTGCCTCTGATGTTCATGCTTCCGATCTTGTTCGTGCCTTTCATGCGGCTCATCCTGGTCGGCCTGGGGGCTCTGGTGAGGGTTCGGTGACCCCTCCTCAAGGGGGGGGTACTGTTGTGAATTCTGTGGCTGAATTCACTCCTGTGGTCACAAGTGGTACTGCAGCTTCTGAGCTTCCTCTCTCAGGTGTTCTGGTGAGCTCGTTAACTGCTTCATTACTTAACTCCGCCTGATGCTGCTATCCTTGCTCCTTGTCAATGTTTCAGTGTTGGATCTGAGCTTCTCCTGATTGTTCCTGTGACCTGCTGCTCTGTATAGCTAAGTGCTTTTTGCTTTTTTGTTGCTTTTTTTCTGTCCAGCTTGTCTTTTGTTTTGCTGGAAGCTCTTAGACGCAAAGGGTGTACCGCCGTGCCGTTAGTTCGGCACGGTGGGTTTTTTTTGCCCCCTTTGCGTGGTTTTGCTTTAGGGTTTTTTGTAGACTGCAAAGTTCGCTTTACTGTCCTCGCTCTGTCCTAGAATATCGGGCCCCACTTTGCTGAATCTATTTCATCCCTACGTTTTGTCTTTTCATCTTACTCACAGTCATTATATGTGGGGGGCTGCCTTTTCCTTTGGGGAATTTCTCTGGGGCAAGTCAGGCCTATTTTTCTATCTTCAGGCTAGCTAGTTTCTTAGGCTGTGCCAAGTTGCCTAGGTAGTTGTTAGGCGCAATCCACAGCCGCTTTTAGTTGTGTTTAGGATAGGATCAGGTGTGCAGTCTACAGAGTTTCCACGTCTCAGAGCTCGTTCTTGTATTTTTGGGTATTTGTCAGATCACTGTGTGCGCTCTGATCGCTAAGCACACTGTGTTTCTGGATTGCCTTCATAACACCTGTCATTAGCAAACATAACAGGACCCGGCTCTACTCCCATAGGGGTGGAGCCGCATGTTCATTACTGTAATGAGCTGTACCATGGGACCGCTCAATACAGCAAGAAACTGCCGGCGCCGGAGAACCAGGGACTGTACCACTCCAGGAGCATGTGAGCATAACGCAGTGCACGAAATTCACCTGCTCCCCGTTCCACCGACGGCCACCGCTGTGTCTTCCCCATCCTCTGCAGTGACGCTCAGGTCAGAGGGCAAGGTGACGTGATTATTGTGCGCGCCGCCCTCTGCCTGAACGTCAGTGCAGAGGATGGGGAAGACACAGCGGCGGCCATCGGTGGAACAGGGAGCAGGTGAATATAGCCAGTGTCGGGGGCCTGAGAGGCGAGTATGTAATTTTTTTTTAATCCCAACAACAGCATATGGGGCAAATGTCTGTATGGAGCATCTTATGGGGCCATAATCAGCATTTGTGGAGAATTATATGGGGCAAATATCTGTATGGAGCATCCTTACAGGGCCATGTGCAGCATTATATGGGGCAAATATCTGTATGGGGCCATGTGCAGCATTATAAGGGGCAAATATCTGTATGGGGCCATGTGCAGCATTATATGGGGCAAATATTTGTATGGAGCATCTTATGGGGCCATGTGCAGCATTATATGTGGCAAATATCTCTATGGAGCATCTTATGGGGCCATAATCAACATTTGTGCCGCATTATATGGGGCATATTTTAATATGGAACATCTTATGGGGCCCTTCATAAACTGTATGGAGCATTACATGGGGCTCCTGATTCCATATGGATATTCTAAAACACTTAACCTACTGATGTCTCAATTAATTTTACTTTTATTGGTATCTATTTTTATTTTTGAAATTTACCAGTAGCTGCTGCATTTTCCACCCTAGGCTTATGCACGAGTCATTAAGTTTTCCCAGTTTTTTGTGGCAAAATTAGGGGTCTCGGCTTATACTCGGGTCGGCTTATACATGAGTATATACGGTACACTTAAAATTATAGACTGTTCAAGTATTTGTCAGTGCACAAACTTACAAAATCAGCAAAGGATGAAATAATTATTTCCTTCACTGTAGTTGGGAGATAGAGTGCATGCTGGCAATTTATTGTGCATCGGTCATGCACAGTGTGGGAAGACTAAGTGCAACATGAAGGGATGAGGAGAAGGAAGCCCAAACGCTTGGAAAAGGGTGAGTGGAGATCCATAGGTAGATCTACTAGCACCCTGCCTACCCTACCATCCCTATATTGGTTCCACATCAATTGCTGAGCAGGAAACCTAAGCCCTGTATATCTCTAGAGCTAGGCCATGAATAGGGAAGGGGGGTTAGCACTGATCAGTCCCCACTGTACACTAAAGACAGGAAGGGAGACAAACAAGGGGGGAGAAACTTAACTTGAGCAGACTTCAAAAACATCCTCCAAGAGCACCAGAGAGGAAGTAAGCCAACTGCTATAGCTCCAAGCCTTCACAAGGGAAAATGTAAATACCACCGGCTGCTCCCTGAAGCAGACTGAAAGTCTATAAACATCCAGGTCCAGGTGTATCAATTAGAGCTGGAAGGAGGTTGCCCCTGGGTTCAAAAGACAGAAGGATTAAGAAGGCATCTGCAATGCCAAAACGCAGAGACCTTCTACAGCCAAATGCATCTGACACACCTGTGACAGCATCAGGGCAAGAACTTCATACATACAGCCAATGTCATTAAAAACTACCATCATTGTAAAGAAGAATAAGGAGTACTGGAAGTGATTTATATGCCTCCACAGAGCCCTCATCTCAACATCATCCAGTCTATCTACGATTACATGGAAAAACAGAAGGCTTTGCAGAAGCACACAGTATGATGGCACCCCCACAGCTCCACATACAGTATGATGGTCCTCCCACACAACACCCCATATATTATGATGGTTCACCACAGCCCCATATACAGTATGATGATGCCCCCACATCCCCCTTACACAGTATGATGACCCCTTCGGTAGCCTCCTAAAGAGTATGATGGTCCCCTTACAGCATGATGGTCCCCTTCACAGCCTGTAACGCAATATGATGGCCCACTCACACTACGATGCACCCACGCACACAGCAATCCATTTAGTATGATGGTCCCCCACACAGCCCCTCATATAGTATACTAATATTAACTTTTAGAGCACCACCATATTCCGCAGCACTTCACATTTTATAAGGGACTTTTACAGACAATAACGACATGACAGAATAACACATAAATCAGATACCAAAAGGACTGAGGGGCTGCTCACAAGCTTACAATCTATAAGTATGATGGTCCCCATTCCCCTACAAACCACCATGCAGTATGATGATCCCCCCACAGCCTCAAATATAGTATGATGGTGAGTGCTGAGCGAATTTGTTTGGAAAACGATCACCAAACATAAATTCGGCATGAATATGGCACATTCAGATTAGTGATCGGAAACATGAGCAAAATTTTCTAAAATAGGAAAAAATTGGTAACATTTGGTAAAAAGTGCAGGAAAATATTTGCATTGCCACAAAAGTATTTTCAGCACTTTAGCAACGATAATGGTGGTGTATCATGAGCGCTTGGCACGTGTTTGATGAGGGGAGGGGGTATGCAGAGCTCAGAAGCGCGGCGTTCTTGTAAACAGTAATTTTCTTTTTTCCCAGCAGGGCACATGTCCTACCAGTGTGTTGTGCACTGCTTCTATTATGCTCCATGCAACAGTATAGCATTCTAAATAATATTTTTTCACTAGCTAAATGTGAAAAAGCCTGCTGTATCCCAGATTTTAGCTAGTTAGCTAGGCGGTTGTATATCAGTCAGATAGTGTAGCTAGCTAGTGTCCAGTGTAGCTGTTAAATTTACCTTCCAGCATTTTTTTTTTGGCCACAGACAAAGCCAGCAGGACACATGTCCTACAAGTATGATGTGCATTGCTTCTACTGTGCTCCATGCACGAGTATAGCATTCTAAATAATGTTTTTTCACTACCTAAGTGTGAAACAGCCTAAATTGTCATTTAGTGCTGTGGTGATATGAAACTGTCTGCAGACCTAAGGCACATTATAAAAAAATTATTTTTCAATTGCAAAAAGTTAGACAGCCCGCCGTATCACACTTTACCATTTTGTTCAGCTGATATTAAGCTGTAGAGTTATAGAGGCCTGATCCAGAGGCCACAACAAAATCCTTCTGTTCCTAGTGTCATAGAGTAGGGGACCTGACTTTAAAATACTTTGTAGCATCTAGTTTGTTATCGAGGCCTGATCCAAAGGCCACAAAAAAATATCCTGTTCCTAGTGTCATACAGTAGGGGACCTGACTTTAAAATAGTTTGTAGCATCTAGTATGTTATAGAAGCCTGATCCAGAGGCCACAAAAAATCTTCGGTTCCTAGTGTCATAAAGTAGGGGACCCGATTTTAAAATAGTTTGCAGCATCTAGTGTGTTATAGAGGCCTGATCCAGAGGTCACAAAACAATCTTCTGTTCCTTGTCATACAGTAGGGAACTAACTTTAAAACAGTTTGCAGCATCTAGTGTGTTATAGAGGCCTGATCTAGAGGCCAGAAAAAGTCCTCCTGTTCCTAGAGTCACACATGAGGGGACCTGACTTTAAAATAGTTTGTAGCATCTAGTGTGCCATAGATGCCTGATCCAGAGGACGCCAAAAAATTATTGTTCCTAATGTCATACAGTAGGGGACATCTGACTTTCAAATTGTTTATAGCATATCTTCTTTGTCATACAGGCCTCATCCACACTCAAACAATTCTTTTTTCTGTGACTAACACGATACTGCATGCCATATTTCAACTTTGAATTTACTGTCGCTGAAATTTAGCTCTTTGCAGATGTGGTGCAGAGTTTAAAATGGATTTTTTTGTTGCTAATACTGTGCTCCTACCACACTATCTGAGCAACATGACTGGGAAAAAGCGAGGCCGTGGTGGAAGGGGAATAAGACTTGGTGTTCAAGGTGTATGTTGGGTAGGTGGTAATGTTTGTGAAAGCACTAGTGAACCAACGTCACGTCTTATGCAAAGACAACTGACAAATTCTGTTACTGGACGGGCTACTCCACTACCTTTCTTTGGCAGATGCACAGCGATACACTTTGTTGTTGAGGCCTAGAAAGAGCATGTGCTCGAGTGGATGACAAGCACAGCTTCAAGTGTCCTCTCCACTTCTTCCATCTCAACATCACGCTCAGTACAGTCCACAGAGGTGGCACCCAAATCCCCCTTGCTTCCCCCGGTGTTACAACTGACTGTACGGAACCACAGATGGGTGTGTGACGCCCCAGGGTCCTGGTCATCACAGTGGCATTGCTTTGCTCACAGGGAGAGTGATGTCAAGCTTGGAAGCAATGAAGGATAACTCTCACCAGGTAATACAAACATGCAACATGTTCTCACTCCAGGCCACAAGAGGGGAGCTTTTGATCCTATTTCTAGGTGACTCCCCTGCATATAGAGATATATTGTGGTTTGGAGGGAAAGTTAGTCAGATAGTGCCGGAGAGCAGACTGGAGCAGTTTGAGGCAGGAAGAACTTATGAGGAGCCGTGCAGCCACGAGAAAGTGCTGCAGCTCCTGGACAGAGATAATACCAAAAGCCGAACAGATTGTAGTGAGCATGCAGGAGAGCGAAGCACAGGAGAAGGAACACCAGTGGAGCAGAGCAGTGAATTAGCTATCTCCCTGGCAGGCGCAAGCACACCGAGGTTGTGAGGGACTCCTAGACTGACAGCAGAAACCGGCAGGATGGCTGGATTATATATCACCTGTTCGCCCTAACACCCAGGAGGCACAGAGACACATAGAGCCCGTGTGATAGAGATCCTGTAAAAAGGCTCGAGTCACCTGCCATATGGGTTTATGTCCCACTTTTATGGAGGACAGAGAAGAACTGTGAGGACCTTATCAAAAGCCACAGGCAGTAAGGAACTACAATACCACTGCGCTATGAGGACGGCTTTTAACTCCACCTGGCAAAGGGGACTCTGGATTGGCTTCCAAGCCGGCCGGACCCTGCCTGTCCTGGGATCTGGTGGCTCCCTGAAGTCTTCAGTAAACCAGGTAAAGAGACTGCAAACCTGTGTCCTCGTTCTTTACTGCACCATTCACCATTTCCATCTACACACTGGGAGCACTGGGGATATACTTCACCTGTGGGAAGTTATACCATCTAGCTGCCTTAACATCACCCCAGAGGACCCCTTAAAGTAGCGTCGGTCCCCACTGACCGAATACCACAGGTGGCGTCACAAACATAAACCTTATCCAATTTCCCTTTTACATGGGCACCCAGGGCCACAGACCGGGTCGCCACTGTGACATTCCCCTGTGAACACCGGACCCGGTACCTGGTACCCCACGGCCCTAGCGGGTGACTCAGGTGAGTCTGAAGAGACTCAGATATCTGAGACTCATGCGGACTGTACTGTGCTGTCAGGGCAGGAAGAGGAGGAGGGTGACTCCAAGGGAGAGGAATGTTATAACATATGATGATGATGATGAGGTATTAGATACCTGTTGGCATGAACATAGCGGCACACAGCTGAGTAAGTCATCTGAGGTGGAAGACGAGGAGGTCACGTTGGACCGTACATCGCAGACACGTAGTGATGCAGCCACAACGAGCAATGCATCCTCAGCCACAACTGTGGCTGTTACCAGCAGCGTCAGTGGGTCTGCAGTTCACAGGGGGGGCAAGGGTTGCCTAGCCAGGGTCTTTTTTGACACTGCAAAGGATGAGCCAACTCACGTAATCAGACAACTTTGCAAAAAAACTGAGTAGAGGTAAAAAGTGCCATAATTTGACTACTACATATATGCACCTTCACATGCGCAATCAACATGTGTTTTACTCTGGGAATCCCACTGCACAAAAATGCGGACCAGCAGACCTCAACAATCATCAGCCGCCCCATCAATGACATCTGCTGCTTCTTCCTCCTCCTCTGTTACCGTGCCAACTATTGAGATGCAGGTCTTCTACCGCCGAACCTCGAATTCTTTACCAGCTCCTGTTATGCTGACTGAGAGCCCACCATCAGCTGTAACGGAGGTGGACATGCCTGCTGTTTTTGACCTATCCCAGAGAACGAGCACACCACAACTTTCTGAAGCAACCATAACAACTCCACCTCCAGCTCTCTCACGGTCCAGAAGTTTGTCCGGATTACTGTACTCCGCCCTCTCTCAGCACTTCAGCCAGCCCAAGGTTCCGCAGTTGTGGTCACATAAAATATTGTTTCATCCTATGCATGACACAGTTAAGAGTTTGAGCTCCACCATCTCCAATCTGTTGGCCATGGAAATGCTGCCTTTTGCTTGGCCGTCGCAGTTCCCCAGTACCAATAGCCCAGTCGCATTAACTTTTCTAAGAAAGCTGTGCTGGGCTACACCAGCATGTCACAGACATCATCATGCATTCCTTAACTAACTCTCTATCTGCCAGTGTGCATTTCACCACAGACACTTGGACGAATAAGCACGGCCAATGGCAATACATCTCGGTGACTGGGCACTGGGTGACTCTGGTGGCTATGGGGGCAGGCGCTACTCCTCAAGTCTTGGAATCCCCAAGGCTTGCAGGACAAACCTCCACATTTAACACTTCCTCCAGTGCTTCTGCTTCCTCCTCTATCTCCTCTAGGACCTCCACCTGCCCCCTCAACCTCTGCCTTAATGATACACATTTCAAAAGTGCAGAGCGAATCCCCACCAACTCTGTACTACGCAGCCAGGGTTCACTGCAATCAGGCAGCATTAAAATTGTTATGTCTTGGAGATTGCAGTCATACAGCTGAAGAGTTATGGACAGATCTCCAGGCAGAGTTTGATCAATGGCTGTCTCCACTGAACCTGCATCCAGGGAAGGCTGTGTCCGATAACGGTGCAAATTTGGAGGTGGCCCTATGGCAAGGCAAGCTCACACACATGTCTTGAATGGCTCATGTCCTCAACCTGGTGATCCACCACTATCCTGGCATGGGTAAGCTACTCCAAAATGCATGTAAGCTGTGTGCTCATTTCCACCATTCGCACCCCTCTGCTCATCGACTTGTATCGTCTTTGTCCATGCCAGTTAACAGGTTGATATGCGATGTGCCAACATGGTGGAATTCCACTCTGCACATGTTGCAGCAACTGTGGCAGCAGCATCAATCCCTGACGCAGTATGTCATGTCGTATAGCCTGGGCTAATGCAGTACAGACGTAGCGCATATCACGTTTACAGAGTGGGCACAGATTAAGGATTTCTGCACCCTTCTTTTCAGTTTCGAAATGCCTACTAAGATGGTTAGCTCTGATGTCGCCTTCATCAGCATCACTATTCCAGTTATATATATGCTGGAGCAGACTTTGAACAGCCTGCAGGAGAACATGGTGGTCCCAGACGAAGAGGACGAAGCAGAGAAGGATGCGGAAGGGATAACATTGATTCTAAGTTCAAGACTGTTGTCACACATGCGGGTGCCAAGGTAGGGTGGATTACTGTGATTGAGGGGGGCTGGTGATAACAGACAATCTGTTATCGAAGGTGCAATATCCGAGGAACAAATGGAGGAAATCTGTTATCGAAGGTGCAATATCCGAGGAACAAATGGAGGAGAAAGAGGTGATGGGCAAGCAACTGTCAGATAAAGAGGATAATCTTTCCCACTCTGTTGTTCGTGGTTGGTGGGAGGGGACGGAGCAAACGACCCTCATTGTTACCCAGCCACCAACTCAGCATAGGCTTGGACCTCATGGTAGAGACTGACATATTAGTGCCTTCTTGCTGCACTATCTGCAACATGATCCCCTTATAGTTATGATTAGGAATACTGTTGAATACTGGGTTGCCACTCTGTTAGATCCATGTTATAAAGCCAAATTTTGCCAGATGCTTCCCACCCTGGAAAGAGACCCACGAATGCTGGAGTATCGAAACACGCTTTTATACAACCTTAAGAGAGCTTTTCCCCAATACAGCAGTGAAGCACACAGCTCGTATCGCAGTTCTAGACTTCCAACCTTCGGCACGTCAATTCGTCAATGCCAAAACATTAGCAGCAGCAGCAGTGGTGTAAGTGGAAGAAGCAATTTCTGTGAGTACTTTGACATCTTTTTTAGACCAGCTTGTGCAACAGCACAACAGAGTCTAAGTCTTACATGTGGTGAACGAATGGAGAGGATGGTGCAGGAGTATCTAGAACTGAATATCAATACCATCAGGGAGGGTTTGGATCCTTTTACATTTTGGTCTGCAAAAATGGATGAGTGGCTTGAGCTCGCCTCACTCACATTGGAGATTTTATCATGCCCGGCAGCCAGGGTTCTCTCAGAACGTTTTTTCAGCTCTGCTGGTGGTATCCTGACTGATAAGCGCAGCCGGCTGTCCCCTGAAAGTGTAGACCACCTAACTTTCATCAAGATGAACAAGTCATAGATCGCTAAGGACTTTTGCACCCCAATGACAGACTGTACAGACTACAGTTGTGGCCAAAAGTATTGACACCCCTGCAATTCTGTCAGATAATACTCAGTTTCTTCCTGAAAATGTTTGCAAACACAAATTCTTTGTTATTATTATCTTCATTTAATTTGTCTTAAATGGCAAAACACAAAAAGAATTTTCCTAAAGCCAAATTGGATATAATTCCACACCAAACATAAAAAAGGAGATGGACAAAAGTATTGGCACTGTTTGAAAAATCATGTGATGCTTCTCTAATTTGTGTAATTAACAGCACCTGTGACTTACCTGTGGTACCTAACAGGTGTTGGCAATAACGAAATCACACTTGCAGCCAGTTGACATGGATTAAAGTTGACTCAACCGCTGTCTTGTGTCCTTGTGTGTACCACATTGAGCATGGAGAAAAGAAAGAAGACCAAAGAACTGTCTGAGGACTTGAGAAACCAAATTGTGAGGAAGCATGAGCAATCTCAAGGCTACAAGTCCATCTCCAAAGACCTGAATATTCCTGTGTCTACCGTGCGCTGTGTCATCAAGAAGTTTAGCCCATGGCACTGTGGCTAACCTCCCTAGATGTGGACAGAAAAGAAAAATTTCAACGCAAGATTGTGCGGATGTTGGATAAAGAACCTCAACTAACATCCAAACAAGTTCAAGCTGCCCTGCAGTCCGAGGGTACAACAGTGTCAACCCGTACTATCCGTCGGCGTCTGAATGAAAAGGGACTGTATGGTAGGAGACCCAGGAAGACCCCACTTCTTACCCTGAGACATAAAAAAGCCAGGCTGGAGTTTGCCAAAACTTACCTGCAGAAGCCTAAAACATTTTGGAAGAATATTCTCTGGTTAGATGAGACAAAAGTAGAGCTTTTTGCGCAAAGGCATCAAAATAGATTTTACAGGAGAAAAAAAAGAGGCATTCAAAGAAAAGAACACGATCCCTACAGTCAAACATGGCGGAGGTTCCCTGATGTTTTGTGGTTGCTTTGCTGCCTCTGGCACTGGACTGCTTGACCGTGTGCATGGCATTTTGAAGTCTTAAGACTACCAACAAATTTTGCAGCATAATGTAGGGCACAGTGTGAGAAAGCTGGGTCTCCCTCAGAGGTCATGGGTCTTCCAGCAGGGCAATGACCCAAAACACACTTCAAAAAGCACTAGAAAATGGTTTGAGAGAAAGCACTGGAGACTTCTAAGGTTGCCAGGAATGAGTCCAGACCTGAATCCCATAGAACACCTGTGGAGAGATCTAAAAATGACAGTTTGAAGAAGGCACCCTTCAGAAAGCACCCTTCAAATATCAGGGACCTGGAGTAGTTTGCCAAAGTAGAATGATCTAAAATTCCAGCAGAGCATTGTAACAAACTCATTGATGGTTACTGGAAGCGGTTGGTCGCAGTTATTTTGGCTAAAGGTTGTGCAACCAAGGATTAGGCTGAGGGTGCCAATACTTTTGTCTGGCCCATTTTTGTAGTTTTGTGTGAAATGATCAATGTTTTGCTTTTTGCTTCATTCTCTTTTGTGTTTTTTCATTTAAGACAAATTAAATGAAGATAATAATACCAAAGAATTTGTGATTGCAATCATTTTCAGGAAGAAACTGAGTATTATCTGACAGAATTGCAGGGGTGTCAATACTTTTGGCCACAACTGTAGGTGATACTTTTTTAGTGTGATGCATTAATGTCACGAAACGGTACTCTGTGATATCTTTATTATGGCTTCTGTGCCTGATGTAGCTGCTGCTGCTGATGTTAACACATATTTGTGGAAATGTGAACAGTCATGGTTGGTCTACATCTGCTGGGTTAGCTGTAGTGGAAGATGTGTCGGTCCCAATTATACTATTTCTATTCTCGTGACAGTTATTCCACTTCGGTGGCATCAGGCCCTCATTTTTTAAAATGTGAACAATTTTGATTGGGTGTCGATCTGCAGGATTGGATGTAGTGAAAGACCTGTCGGTCCCTATTATACCATTTCTACTGTGGTGAAATTGATGCCACTTCTATGGTGTAAGGCCCTTATTTGTTTAACCCTGCTGTTCTGTTGGTCAAAAATGACCGACTTTGAACTTCAGTTTTCTTTAAAATATTCAAGATGCGGCTCTGAAACCCGTGGCCGACCGACCCATCCTCATTTAAGTCAATCAACCACAAGTTTCAGAACCGCATCTTGAACACCCCAAAAAATACCAAAGTTCAAAATAGGTCTCCCCAGACCGAACAGAACAGCAGGGTTAAATGTGAACACTCCTGATTGGGTGTCCATCTGCTGGATTGGGTGTACTGGAAGACCTGTCGGTCCCTTTTATACTACAGTCATGGCCAAAAGTATTGACACCCCTGCAATTCTGTCAGATAATACTAATTTTCTTCCTGAAAATGATTGCAAACACAAATTATTTGGTATTATTATCTTCATTTAATTTGTCATAAATGAAAAAACGCAAAAGAGAATGAAGCAAAAAGCAAAACATTGATCATGTCATACAAAACTCCAAAAATGGGCCAGACAAAAGTATTGGCACCCTCAGCCTAATACTTGGTTGCACAACCTTTAGCCAAAATAACTGCGACCAACAGCTTCCGGTAACCATCAATGAGTTTCTTACAATGCTCTGCTGGAATTTTAGACCATTCTTCTTTGGCAAACTGCTCCAGGTCCCTGATATTTGAAGGGTGCCTTCTCCAAACTGCCATTTTTAGATCTCTCCACAGGTGGTCTATGGGATTCAGGTCTGGACTCATTGCTGGCCACCTTAGAAGTCTCCAGTGACTTAGAAGGCCCTACATTATGCTGCAAAATTTGTTGGTAGTCTTCAGACTTCATAATGCCATGCACACGGTAAAGCAGTCGAGTGCCAGAGGCAGCAAAGCAACCCCAAAACATCAGGGAACCTCCGCCATGTTTGACTGTAGGGACCGTGTTCTTTTCTTTGAATGTCTCTTTTTTTTCTCCTGTAAACTCTATGTTGATGCCTTTGCCCAAAAAGCTCTACTTTTGTCTCATCTGACCAGAGAACATTCTTCCAAAACGTTTTAGGCTTTTTCAGGTAAGTTTTGGCAAACTCCAGCCTGGCTTTTTTATGTCTTGGGCTAAAAAGTGGGGTCTTCCTGGGTCTCCTACCATACAGTCCCTTTTCATTCAGACGCCGACGGATAGTACGGGTTGACACTATTGTACCCTCGGACTGCAGGGCAGCTTGAACTTGTTTGGATGTTAGTCGAGGTTCTTTATCCAACATCCGCACAATCTTGCGTTGAAATCTCTTGTCAATTTTTCTTTTCTGTCCACATCTAGGGAGGTTAGCCACAGTGCCATGGGCTAAACTTCTTGATGACACAGCGCACGGTAGACACAGGAACATTCAGGTCTTTGGAGATGGACTTGTAGCCTTGAGATTGCTCATGCTTCCTCACAATTTGGTTTCTCAAGTCCTCAGACAGTTCTTTGGTCTTCTTTCTTTTCTCCATGCTCAATGTGGTACACACAAGGACACAGGACAGAGGTTGAGTCAACTTTAATCCGTGCCAACTGGCTGCAAGTGTGATTTAGTTATTGCCAACACCTGTTAGGTGCCACAGGTAAGTTACAGGTGCTGTTAATTACACAAATTAGAGAAGCATCACATGATTTTTCGAACAGTGCCAATACTTTTGTCCACCCCCTTTTTTATGTTTGGTGTGGAATTATATCCAATTTGGCTTTAGGACAATTCTTTTTGTGTTTTTTCACTTAAGACAAATTAAATGAAGATAATAATACCAAATAATTTGTGTTTGCAATCATTTTTAGGAAGAAAATGAGTATTATCTGACAGAATTGCAGGGGCGTCAATACTTTTGGCCATGACTGTATCTATACTGTGGTAAAATTGATGCCACTTTTGTGGTGTCTGGCAATAATTTTTGGAAATGTGAACACTCCTGGATGGGTGTCCATCTGCTGGATTGGGTGTAGTGGAAGACCTGTGAGTCCCTATTATACTATTTCTATGTGGTGAAATTGATGCCACTTCTGTGGTGTAAGGACCTCATTTGTTTAAATGTGAACACTCCTGGTTGGGTGTCCATCTGCTGGATTGGGTGTAGTGGAAGACCTATGGGTCCCTATTATACTATTTCTATGTGGTGAAATTGATGCCACTTTGGTAGTGTATGCTCATAATTTTTGGAACTGTGAACCCTCCTAGTAGGGTCTTCTTCATGCGTGTTGCCTGTAGTAGTAGGCCTCCGAGACCATCAGGCCTACACTTCCTTGGACTCAATTACCCGTGTTATTATCCTTAACTTTTTCTGACAATGGTACACCTGAATGTGGCTTAGCATGAAAGCAGGTAGAGGTGTTTCATGTGGTAACAGGAAAGGAGGCCTACACCGATCCCTCTCCCACCTCGTCTTATTGTGATGTTCAATTATTTTGTAAATATTTCTCACAGCAATTTGCGCTCCTGAGAATGATGATGGAACTCGATATTCTGATTAAAAAAAGATTTTTATTTCAAACTAAAACACTGTGTTTTAGTTTAAAATAAAAATCATTTTTTAATCAGAATATTGAGTTCCATCATCATCCTTCAAGAGCGCATATTGCTGGGAGAAATAGTTACAAAGTATTATCGCCTATGAAAGCACTGTACAGTACTCTTATTAGTTCCCAGATCTCTGCAGCAAACTGAATGGAAAGAGGAATGGAGTGATCCATGAATTGGATCTATACGCATTATCTCAAGACACCAAAAAGGTGAGTGGATTCACACTGAGTATACACCTTTGGAAACTAAGTACTACACTCAGAAGCCTGCGCTTCCCATTTCTCTCCCTATAATCCACTCTTGTTTTGTCATGTTCAATTGAAAGGTGTAAATGCTGTCCCAGACCCCGATACCTCATGCCTGTCTGATTGCTGCAGTGCCATGCTACAATTTGTACTGTGGGTGATTTAAGGGCACTTTCCTGGTGTCTGTCCCTTATTTGATGTGTTGTGGCAACATTTGGGGCTGTTATAAGGTGTTGTGCATGCGTTTGTTTTTGCCTGCCATTGACAAGATTGGCGTTCGGTTATATTTGGAGAATATTGCAAATTGGCGATCGTAATCAGAAACGAACATTGAAATATTCACTCAACTCTAATGATGGTCCCTCCACAACTCTCCATGCAGTATGATATATCCACAGCCCACAAAAACAAAAACAACAGCTTTATATGCACCATATCCAGGCATCATGTTGGAGTAAGTGACAGGGCAAGGCTCCAAAACGACTGTTACCGATATTGACATCCTGAGTACGCCAATATTGTTAATATTGTCAAAATCAATGTGGCCCTTAGTCTGTCCAGCCCATCTGGCTTTTGCCAGATTTGCCCAATGGCCAGTCCAGTACTGATCAGCTGTCATTGTTTAGGACCCCTTTATGTATCAAAAACTATTTTGTTATTTAAACAAGCTATAGCCGCAATGATACTTGCCAGGGAAATGTCGGTTAAGGAACACATTCATCCTAAAAGTGGAACTTCAGTGTCAGTGTTATGGGGTTTGTTCTTCATTCTCACTTCTTCTTTACAGATGATTCTACATGGACTTGTTAAAGGGTAAACTTTTTGTCTTGGGCATTTGAGGCACCTGATGTCCAGTCCAAAATGTCAGTCACACATAAGAGAATCAGCATTCTGGTCCAGCTACCCCCAACCCTTGATCCCTGATCCCAGGTCAAAAGGTCGGGGACATAGTTGAGATTCTGCATATCAATAGGGATGGTGACTGTTGTCTCAGCATCTGTGCAATGTGACACAAATACTTATTTCCTTACAGTATTGGCTGCCATCTAGAGTTGTATCAGAGGAACTACAACCTTGTCATCTTACCTTGTTATTTTCTCCACTAAAAATAAAAAGTTGCAGGTTTTAGCTTGCCTTTATAAGTGTAACAAATTCATCAATTTTTTAAATATAGTTTATTTTAAAAGTTTAACCCATTCTCATAGATATGTTTGTGGATGGGCAGAATATGGCATGTTTTCTTACAAGCTCTAAGGAAGTCAGGAATTAAATGGCTCTAATTAAGTCAGTTTTTAAGTCAGTACTAGGCTGTTGATGAATTCATGTACTGATGGTGATTCTGGTGATGTATTCATGTACTGACAGTGGTTCTGGTGACATACTTATGTACTGATTATGTTACTGGGGATGCATTTATCTAGCAAATATAAAAGAAAAAGTGGCCAAAAGCCGCAGCCAGCTCACTAACCAGACCACCGGATGCAGAGCACGAGAGTCCGTCCTGACCGGAACGCCAAGCGACAGCAAACAAAAGAGTATGAATGGGTACTCCAGCTCCGATAAAAGATGAAAGTCTTTATTATTCCAAAATTAAAAAGGATAATCCAATGCACACAGTGAACATGTAGGCGAAAGCGATAGTCACGGCTACGCGTTTCGATCCATACGGATCTTACTCATGCCTTAAGGAAATCCGGACAAAGTGCTACACATATAATAGTCATTAGCCAATCACAGAGTTCAACAAAAACATGTGATAAATCCGGAAAGGTCCTAAACATGTAAAACAGAGATATAAAATACTACAACAAAATATTACAAAAATTGCAACAAAAACAATTAAAACATCAACAATAATGATATAGTATTTCATTTCTTTTGTTTAAACCTGCGGAAAAGCGAGTATTGAGACTGTATAGCCAAAACGCCTCTCTGGTAAGAAGACGTCTTTTTATGTCTCCACCACGATTATGCGGATATACCTTTTCAATACCGTGTACTCTAAGGTCCGAAGTATCACCATTATGTTTCGTGCCAAAATGTCTTGATACCATAGAGATATTTTTATAATTAGATATATTACATTTATTGACATCTCTCAAATGTTCAGTAACTCGCGTTTTTAGTTTTCTCGAAGTACATCCTACATATGAAATCCTGCAGGTTATACAATCTATCTTGTAAACCACATTTTTGGTATGGCAATTAATGAAACTTTTAATGTTACAGTATAACTGTTCATGTTGTCAGAATTCTGAAACGTATTCCTCAAATGTGCGTGTGCACAAGTGCTACACGCTATTGTGCCACATCTGAAAAAACCCTTACACTCAAGCCAAGTTTTGGATTTGTAAGTAGGAGGCTGGGAGTTAGGAGCAATAAGATCTCCTATAGTTTGCGCTCTTCTGGCTACCACACTAACGCCATCCTTAAGAATATGCATGAGCGTGGAGTCCTCATAAAGGACAGGTAACCTTTTATTGATAATGTCTCGAATTAAATTAAATTGAATTAAAATTTAATTTAATTCGAGACATTATCAGTAAAAGGTTACCTGTCCTTTATGATCTCTATTGTCGCCCTCCAGCATTCGATGCCAAATGGCCATCTCTTTCTATAGAACGCACGAAACGGGACACCCTCATGTTCAACAATCTCCGAGCCCTCGCTAAGGCCACCAAGTCATGTGCTTCCCTCCAACATCTCCAGGGTACTACCTTGGACCAAACCAAAATGCATTTCTGAGGAAACAATCTTCTAAACATTGTACAATCCGATTTTATAATACCAATGAGTTCAGCCAACTTTATTTTAATCAAATTATTACACCCTGTGTGTATAACTAACACAACTGGATTCATGCACATCTTGCTTTTTGCCTCTATCTTACCAAGCATCTGAAACCACCTTAGAATGTGATAACCTTCCCAATGAAAAATGGTATCAACTTGATCTAGGTTCAGGCCCAAATGGCGCACGCTTGCCCCTTTCTCCGCCCAATATATAATATACTAATGGCCAATGATCCATATATGAAGCGTTGATGTATCTGAAATATAAACCAAAAACAAAACTTACTATCCCATTTACATCAAGTCCAGTCTCACATTCGTAAGGAAACATGAAGACTTCCACCTACACAACTTCTTTATTGCTTCCTCGCCCAAACCTAAGGCATTAGCCTCGGTGGCTGCTCCTATTCTGAAAGAATGCGATCCAAACTGTGACGCATCCTTACCAACCTGTTTAGGCATGCCTTTGAACTGATACAAAGTCAGCAAAGTGGCAGATTCATGAACCAAAAATTGCACACACATAGGGCGCCTCACCATGTATTCTTTAACTACTTGAATTGGGCAAAATGGACCACCTAACGCCTTTATTGTAAGCCAAAACCATTTTCCTTCTTGATCTGTTTTTTTACTTATGTACACAAACCGTTAAACAACCTTGTTGAATGATAACGTCGCCTGCTGCAAACCGCACGTGCAATTTGTGCTTGGTGAAATCAACTCACCGACATGCAATGGAGCGAAAAAGACCAACGAAAAAGCCGCTGAAAACAAGTACGCTTTGAAAGGGCTGTGAGTAACTGCCATTAGGTACTTAATGAGCTGTGTCAATAAAGCAAAAGACACCAGACTTCTCTTGTCCTGTGATTGCTTCTCCTTCTTCCAAAGTTTTACAATCTGTCTAATAACACCGGTTGACACAAAAATAATCAGGGAAGGTAATATGTCTGTTTTATGGAGTTTCATGCGCTGATTCCAAAAATATGCTTAGTGTTGCGCTATCACGTAAAGTTTCTGAGAAAGTTTTTTTGTTATTATGTTATTTCTGCATTTTCAATGTATGTGGTTTTCCTTATGTTATTCCCATTCCTTTACTTGTCTTACTTAATTGTGAATTTTCTTACAGGGAAAACATCAGTAAAGGTTTTAGTGAGTTTTATGGGAAGGAGTATTGACAGTGCAGTCAACCAATGACAGCGTCTCGGAAAGTCACATGTTATGGGGAGGAGCTAACTGTTATGAGGCGGTAAGATTTGATTCAGTCAGAAAAGGATGGTGATGGCAGCAAGGACTGGTATGTGAGACTCTGACAGGAGACAGGCCTCTACAGAGATCTGAGCCCTGCCACAGGGAGATAGAAGGGAAGGCAGCGGACAGCCGACATTGTGAGAGGATTTTCACTGCACTTCTGGGAGGGCAAGTCGCCTCAGAGGGAAGAAAACAGCTCAGCCACTGAGGTGTAACTGAGTGAGGGTCTCCACAGAGAGAGAACCTGAAAGCAGCCAATATCACACTGGGAAACTGCCTGTCTGCAAATGTTCATATGTAAGGAAAAAGCTGACCCGTTTATCTCACAACTGTATATAGTTATCTACCAGATTACCTCCAATGAAATCAGTTCTAAATACAAGCCGACTCTGTCATCTCTGGGGAAATATCTACATATACTCAGTCGGCTCATCGCATTTTTTTTGTTTGTCACCACCATAGAACTGTACTTAATCTACTGTTTGATCTGATTTAAAGGAGAAAAATGCCCCGACAGTGTATCAATCATCTGAACAGATTTTGCTATGTGTGTGGTTCTTTTACACGAAAAGACCAAGTACATTCAATCACTCATGATATTAAAAAGATGTACCAGATGTACTTTAAGTGTCCACTTGGTGATCAAGACAAAAGCTGGACCCCTCATGTGATATGCTCAAGTTGTTCAAATGGTCTTCATGACTGGTTGTATATGAGGAAAGTGGCTATGCCATTTGCTGTTCCCATAATGGAGAGAATAAAAAAATTATAGTGATGAGTCTGACTACTACTTTTGTTTTGTCAAACTGAAGGGCTTTTCTACAAAAAATAAACATAAGATTAATTACCCTGAACTTGAATCTGCGATTAGGGCAGTTCCACATAATGGTACCTTGCCAGTTCCTGTACCACTGATGTCTGGACTGGATGAAAATTAAGTAGAATATGAAGACTATGGAGCTGAAGCTACTGGCGAAGGAATCAGACCTCAAGTCAAGATGAGTATGTTTGAACAGCTATTTTGAACAGCTGACATGTGCCCGCAATAGGCGCGGGTGGAATCGAGATCCGCCCACGCTTATTAACTAGTTAAATGCCGCTGTCAAACTCTAACAGCGGCATTTAACAAGTGCTTCCGGCCGTTGGGACGGAAATGCGCGCACCGCTGACCCCTTCACGTGATCAGGGGTCAGCGATGCGTCGGCATGACAACCAGAGGTCTTCTGAAGACCTCTATGGTTGTTGATACCAGATTGCTGTGAGCACCACCCTGTGGTCAGCGCTCATAGCAATGCTGTAATTCAGCTACATTGGAGCAATCGGTGCCCCTATTCTATTCATCAAACGGCGGAAAACGTGCAACGTGTAAGCACATGTTTTATTGTTACTCTGACCGATAAAGAGAAATTCCCATAGATAATGTATGACTAATGGGATGCCCAGCTCAAACCTCAACATCTACTCAAGGAATGAAGAGAACACCTCAAAATAGTAGCATGAGTATCCCATAGGCAAACACATATCCACAAAGTAACAATCATTCAGCATGCAACCCAAGAGATGGTAGCATGATGGATGAATCAGCCAAAGGTGAAAAGCTTACTCTATATCTGACTTATCCAACAACACACCCTTCCCGTAATGCTTAATTAATTGCACTGCTACATCAAAAGAGGTATACAACACCACTGCCTCCTTTTTTGAAATTGCATCATTAACCAAATCGTCCTAAGGATATGACAGATGTTGTATTAGATGGAACTTTCCTTATTCCTTTTTTGGATCCAGGCCCAGAGTGTGTTGGCAGATATGCAACAGATACAGACTTATTTGTGTGCAGGAGGAGTTTACACTTTTCTAACAGTAGATGGCGATGTTGTTACTGTTATATGCTGAGGTGAATATAATGCATATACTTGTTGTACTTTGGTTTCACTTTCTCTCTGTAAAAGGTCCTTCAGACCTCCTGTTATGCTGTATTAAGAAGCTGATGCATGTACCTCATGTTCTGTGAAGATAAAACTTGAATTACCTCATATAATCTACTCTCACAAGTGTCTTCTGCGACCAAACTATGCAACAGGTTATGGGCTAGCATAGAAGACAAAAAGGACTTAGTGAATGCAAAAGAATACTTCAGAGCAATTCTCCCCAAACAAGTGAGACAAATAAGTTAAAGATGAGCAGCAGCTCAGAGCTGAGACTCACAGTAGCTAAGCTGAACAATGAGAACTGTTGTGAATTCTGTGGCTGAATTCACTCCTGTGGTCACAAGTGGTACTGCAGCTTCTGAGCTTCCTCCCTCAGGTGTTCTGGTGAGCTCGTTGGCTGCTTTGTTATTTAACTCCGCCTGATTCTGTCTTCCTTGCTCCTTGTCAATGTTCCAGTGTTGGATCTGAGCTTCTGGATCTTTCCTGTGGCCTGCTGCTCTGCTTAGATAAGTGCTTCTTTGCTTTTGTTGCTTCTTTTTCTGTCCAGCTTGTCAATTCGTTTTGCTGGAAGCTCTGAGACGCAAAGGGTGTACCGCCGTGCCGTTAGTTCGGCACGGTGGCTCTTTTTGCCCCCTTTGCGTGGTTTTTTGCTTTAGGGTTTTTTGTAGACTGCAAAGTTCTCTTTGCTATCCTCGCTCTATCTAGAATATCGGGCCTCACTTTGCTGAATCTATTTCATCCCTACGTTTGTCTTTTCATCTTGCTAACAGTCATTATATGTGGGGGGCTGCCTTTTCCTTTGGGGTATTTCTCTGAGGCAAGTCAGGCTTGTTTTTCTATCTTCAGGCTAGTCAGCTCCTCAGGCTGTGCCGAGTTGCATAGGTATTGTCAGGCGCAATCCACAGCTGCCTTTAGTTGTGTTTAGGATAGGTTCAGGTATTGCGGTCTACAGAGATTCCACGTCTCAGAGCTCGTTCTATTGTTTTTTGGTTATTGTCAGATCACTGTATGTGCTCTGATTGCTGGCACACTGTGTCACTGGATTGCCTACATAACAGTACAAGGAGCCCTCCTAATGATTCTCAATAGAGGGAAAAAAGACATCATTTTTTTTTCTCAGCTCTGTGTTCAGTCTTTTTTTTCCCCTAGACATTTGGGTGTTTCAGGACACAGGTGTGGGCATGGATATTCAGGGTCTGTGCTCTTCAATGGATAATCTCGTTACAAATGTACAAAGGATTCAAGATACTATTGATCAGAAATCTATGTTAGAACCAAGAATTCCTATTCCTGATTTGTTTTTTGGTGATAGAACTAAGTTTCTTAATTTCAAAAATAATTGTAAGCTATTTCTGGCCTTGAAACCTCATTCTTCTGGTAATCCTATTCAACAGGTGTTGATTATTATTTCTTTTTTGCGCGGCGACCCTCAGGACTGGGCATTTTCTCTTGCGCCAGGAGACCCTGCATTGAGTAATGTCAATGCGTTTTTCCTGGCGCTCGGATTACTTTACGATGAGCCTAATTCAGTGGATCAGGCTGAGAAAAATTTGCTGGCTTTGTGCCAGGGTCAGGATGATATAGAAGTATATTGTCAGAAATTTAGGAAGTGGTCAGTACTCACTCTGTGGAATGAGTCTGCGCTGGCAGCTTTGTTCAGAAAGGGTCTCTCTGAGGCTCTTAAGGATGTCATGGTGGGTTTTCCTATGCCTGCTGGTTTGAATGAGTCTTTGTCTTTGGCCATTCAGATCGGTCGACGCTTGCGCGAGCGTAAATCTGTGCACCATTTGGCGGTATTGTCTAAGATTAAACCTGAGCCTATGCAGTGCGATAGGACTATGACCAGAGTGGAACGGCAAGAACACAGACGTCTGAATGGTCTGTGTTTCTACTGTGGTGATTCCACTCATGCTATTTCTGATTGTCCTAGGCGCACTAAGCGGTTCGATAGGTCTGCCGTCATTGGTACTGTACAATCCAAATTCCTTCTGTCCATTACCTTGATATGCTCTTTGTCATCGTATTCTGTCATGGCGTTTGTGGATTCAGGCGCTGCCCTGAATCTGATGGATTTGGATTATGCTAAACGTTGTGGGTTTTTCTTGGAGCCTTTGCGGTGTCCTATTCCGTTGAGAGGAATTGATGCTACACCTTTGGCCAAGAATAAACCTCAGTACTGGACCCAGCTGACCATGTGCATGGCTCCTGCACATCAGGAAGTTATTCGCTT
Organism: Ranitomeya imitator; assembly: GCF_032444005.1. Lineage (NCBI taxonomy): Eukaryota > Metazoa > Chordata > Amphibia > Anura > Dendrobatidae > Ranitomeya > Ranitomeya imitator. The sequence continues at coordinate 452,687,410 of NC_091283.1, read as the reverse complement.
TCTGGTGCTACATAATCTGCATGATGTGGTCGTGTTGGGGTTGCCATGGCTGCAAACCCATAATCCAGTATTGGATTGGAACTCTATGTCGGTATCCAGCTGGGGTTGTCAGGGGGTACATGGTGATGTTCCATTTTTGTCTATTTCGTCATCCACTCCTTCTGAGGTCCCAGAGCTCTTGTCTGATTATCAGGATGTATTTGAAGAGCCCAAGTCCGATGCCCTACCTCCGCATAGGGATTGTGATTGTGCTATCAATTTGATTCCTGGTAGTAAATTCCCTAAAGGTCGATTATTTAATTTATCCGTGCCTGAACACGCCGCTATGCGCAGTTATGTGAAGGAATCCCTGGAGAAGGGACATATTCGCCCATCGTCATCACCACTGGGAGCAGGGTTCTTTATTGTAGCCAAGAAGGATGGTTCGCTGAGACCGTGTATGGATTACCGCCTTCTTAATAAGATCACTGTTAAATTTCAGTATCCCTTGCCATTGTTATCTGACTTGTTTGCTCGGATTAAGGGGGCTAGTTGGTTCACTAAGATAGATCTTCGTGGTGCGTATAATCTGGTGAGAATCAGGCAAGGAGATGAATGGAAAACTGCATTTAATACGCCCGAGGGTCATTTTGAGTATCTAGTGATGCCGTTCGGACTTGCCAATGCTCCATCTGTGTTTCAGTCTTTTATGCATGACATCTTCCGTGAGTATCTGGATAAATTCCTGATTGTTTACTTGGATGACATTTTGATCTTCTCAGATGATTGGGACTCTCATGTGAAGCAGGTCAGAATGGTTTTCCAGGTCCTGCGTGCTAATTCCTTGTTTGTGAAGGGATCAAAATGTCTCTTCGGTGTGCAGAAAGTTTTATTTTTGGGGTTCATCTTTTCCCCTTCTACTATCGAGATGGATCCGGTTAAGGTCCAAGCCATCCAGGATTGGACTCAGCCGACATCTCTGAAAAGTCTGCAAAAATTCCTGGGCTTTGCTAATTTTTATCGTCGCTTCATCTGTAATTTTTCTAGCATTGCCAAACCATTGACCGATTTGACCAAGAAGGGTGCTGATTTGGTTAATTGGTCTTCTGCTGCTGTGGAAGCTTTTCAGGAGTTGAAGCATCGTTTTTGTTCTGCCCCAGTGTTGTGTCAACCAGATGTTTCTCTTCCGTTCCAGGTCGAGGTTGATGCTTCTGAGATTGGAGCAGGGGCGGTTTTGTCACAGAGAGGTTCTGGTTGCTCAGTGTTGAAACCATGTGCTTTCTTTTCCAGGAAGTTTTCGGCTGCTGAGCGTAATTATGATGTGGGCAACCGAGAGTTGCTGGCCATGAAGTGGGCATTCGAGGAATGGCGTCATTGGCTTGAAGGAGCTAAGCATCGCGTGGTGGTATTGACTGATCATAAGAACCTTACTTATCTCGAGTCTGCCAAGCGCTTGAATCCTAGACAGGCCCGTTGGTCGTTATTTTTTGCCCGCTTCGATTTTGTGATTTCGTACCTTCCGGGCTCAAAAAATGTGAAGGCGGATGCTCTGTCTAGGAGTTTTGTGCCCGACTCTCCGGGTTCATCTGAGCCGGCGAGTATCCTCAAGGAAGGAGTCATTGTGTCTGCCATCTCCCCTGATTTGCGGCGAGTGTTGCAGAAATTTCAGGCGAATAAACCTGATTGTTGTCCGGCGGAGAAACTGTTCGTCCCTGATAGGTGGACTAGTAAAGTTATCTCTGAACTTCATTGTTCGGTGTTGGCTGGTCATCCTGGAATCTTTGGTACCAGAGAGTTAGTGGCTAGATCCTTCTGGTGGCCATCTCTGTCGCGGGATGTACGTGCTTTTGTGCAGTCCTGTGGGATTTGTGCTAGGGCTAAGCCCTGCTGTTCACGTGCCAGTGGGTTGCTTTTGCCCTTGCCGGTCCCAAAGAGGCCTTGGACACATATTTCGATGGATTTCATTTCTGACCTTCCCGTTTCTCAAAAGATGTCAGTCATTTGGGTGGTCTGTGATCGCTTTTCTAAAATGGTCTATCTGGTGCCCTTGGTTAAATTGCCTTCCTCCTCTGATTTGGTGCCTTTGTTCTTCCAGCATGTGGTTCGTTTGCATGGCATTCCTGAGAATATTGTTTCTGACAGAGGTTCCCAGTTTGTTTCAAGGTTTTGGCGAGCCTTTTGTGGTAGGATGGGCATTGACCTATCTTTTTCCTCGGCTTTCCATCCTCAGACTAATGGCCAGACCGAACGAACCAATCAGACCTTGGAAATATATCTGAGATGTTTTGTTTCTGCAGACCAGGATGATTGGGTGTCCTTTTTGCCATTGGCTGAGTTCGCCCTTAATAATCGGGCCAGCTCGGCTACCTTGGTCTCTCCATTTTTCTGCAATTCTGGGTTCCATCCTCGTTTCTCTTCAGGACAGGTTGAGTCTTCGGACTGTCCTGGTGTGGATTCTGTGGTGGACAGGTTGCAGCAGATCTGGACTCAGGTAGTGGACAATTTGACCTTGTCCCAGGAGAAGGCTCAACTTTTCGCTAATCGCAGACGCCGTGTGGGTCCCCGACTTCGTGTTGGGGATCTGGTTTGGTTATCTTCTCGTCATATTCCTATGAAGGTTTCCTCTCCTAAATTTAAATCTCGTTTTATTGGTCCGTATAGGATTTCTGAGATTCTCAATCCTGTGTCTTTTCGTCTGACCCTCCCAGACTCCTTTTCCATACATAATGTATTCCATAGGTCGTTGTTGCGGAGATACGTGGCACCTATGGTTCCATCTGTTGAGCCTCCTGCCCCGGTTTTGGTGGAGGGGGAATTGGAGTATATTGTGGAGAAAATTTTGGATTCTCGTGTTTCTAGACGGAGACTCCAGTATCTGGTTAAATGGAAGGGTTATGCTCAGGAAGATAATTCCTGGGTTTTTGCCTCTGATGTCCATGCTCCAGATCTTGTTCGTGCCTTTCATGTGGCTCATCCTGGTCGGCCTGGGGGCTCTGGTGAGGGTTCGGTGACCCCTCCTCAAGGGGGGGGTACTGTTGTGAATTCTGTGGCTGAATTCACTCCTGTGGTCACAAGTGGTACTGCAGCTTCTGAGCTTCCTCCCTCAGGTGTTCTGGTGAGCTCGTTGGCTGCTTTGTTATTTAACTCCGCCTGATTCTGTCTTCCTTGCTCCTTGTCAATGTTCCAGTGTTGGATCTGAGCTTCTGGATCTTTCCTGTGGCCTGCTGCTCTGCTTAGATAAGTGCTTCTTTGCTTTTGTTGCTTCTTTTTCTGTCCAGCTTGTCAATTCGTTTTGCTGGAAGCTCTGAGACGCAAAGGGTGTACCGCCGTGCCGTTAGTTCGGCACGGTGGCTCTTTTTGCCCCCTTTGCGTGGTTTTTTGCTTTAGGGTTTTTTGTAGACTGCAAAGTTCTCTTTGCTATCCTCGCTCTATCTAGAATATCGGGCCTCACTTTGCTGAATCTATTTCATCCCTACGTTTGTCTTTTCATCTTGCTAACAGTCATTATTAGGGTTGAGCGAAACGGGTCGAACATTTTCAAAAGTCGCCGACTTTTGGCTAAGTCGGGGTTTCATGAAACCCGATCCGACCCCTGTGCGGGGTCGGCCATGCGGTACGCGACTTTCGCGCCAAAGTCGCGTTTCAATGACGCGAAAAGCGCCATTTCTCAGCCAATGAAGGTAAACGCAGAGTGTGGGCAGCGTGATGACATAGGTCCTGGTCCCCACCATCTTAGAGAAGGGCATTGCAGTGATTGGCTTGCTGTCTGCGACGTCACAGGGGCTATAAAGAGGCGTTCCCGCCGACCGCCATCTTACTGCTGCTGATCTGAGCTTAGGGAGAGGTTGCTGCCGCTTTGTCAGAAGCAGGGATAGCGTTAGGCAGGGTCCATTAACCACAAAACCGCTTGTGCTGCAGCGATTTGCACTGTCCAACACCACCCTCGGTGTGCAGGGACAGTGGAAGTTTTTTTTTTTTTTTTTTCCCCTCAGCGCTGTAGCTCATTGGGCTGCCCTAGAAGGCTCCCTGATAGCTGCATTGCTGTGTGTACGCCGCTGTGCAAACCAACTGCTTTTTTCAAAGCACAAATCCTCTTGTTCCTTCCTTTCTGCACAGCTATCTTTTTTGTTTGTCCACACTTTTTATTTCATTTGTGCATCAGTCCACTCCTTATTGCTGCCTGCCATACCTGCCTGAGATTACTGCAGGCAGGGAGATAGTAGCTGCCTGCCATACCTGGCTGAGATTACTGCAGGCAGGGAGATAGTAATTGTAGGACATTCCCTGTTTTTTTTTTTTTTTTTTTTTTGGTGGGAGATTAAGATTGGCAATTTGGCATTTCTGCTAGAGTGCCATCCCTGTGTGTGCCATCTCTCTCACATAGTGGGCCATAGAAAGCCTTTTCATTTTTCTGTATTTTTTTTTGTGGGGTGTATAAATTCTCCCTGATAAAAATACAGTGGGAGATTAATATTGGCCTTTGGGCTTGTGTGCCAGTCCTGAGTGTGCCATCTCTCTCACAAATAGTGGGCCATAGAAAGCCTATTTATTTTTTTTTTTGGTTTTATAAATTCTCCCTGAAAAAAAGGGAGATTAATATTGGCCTCTGGGCTTGTGTGCCAGTCCTGAGCGTGCCATCTGTGCCAGCCCTGAGCGTGCCATCTCTCTCACAAATAGTGGGCCATAGAAAGCCTATTTAATTTTTTTTTTTGTTTTATAAATTTTCCCTGAAAAAAGGGAGATTAATATTGGCCTCTGGGCTTGTGTGCCAGTTGTGAGCGTGCCATCTGTGCCAGTCCTGAGCGTGCCATCTCTCTCACAAATAGTGGGCCATAGAAAGCCTATTTAAATATTTTTTTGGTTTTATAAATTCTCCCAGAAAAAAAGGGAGATTAATATTGGCCTCTGGGCTTGTGTGCCAGTCCTGAGCGTGCCATCTGTGCCAGCCAGCCCTGAGCGTGCCATCTCTCTCACAAATAGTGGGCCATAGAAAGCCTATTTAATTTTTTTTTTTGTTTTATCAATTTTCCCTGAAAAAAGGGAGATTAATATTGGCCTCTGGGCTTGTGTGCCAGTTGTGAGCGTGCCATCTGTGCCAGTCCTGAGCGTGCCATCTCTCTCACAAATAGTGGGCCATAGAAAGCCTATTTAAATATTTTTTTGGTTTTATAAATTCTCCCAGAAAAAAAGGGAGATTAATATTGGCCTCTGGGCTTGTGTGCCAGTCCTGAGCGTGCCATCTGTGCCAGCCAGCCCTGAGCGTGCCATCTCTCTCACAAATAGTGGGCCATAGAAAGCCTATTTAATTTTTTTTTTTGTTTTATCAATTTTCCCTGAAAAAAGGGAGATTAATATTGGCCTCTGGGCTTGTGTGCCAGTTGTGAGCGTGCCATCTGTGCCAGTCCTGAGCGTGCCATCTCTCTCACAAATAGTGGGCCATAGAAAGCCTATTTAAATATTTTTTTGGTTTTATAAATTCTCCCAGAAAAAAAGGGAGATTAATATTGGCCTCTGGGCTTCTGTGCCAGTCCTGAGCGTGCCATCTGTGCCAGTCCTGAGCGTCCCATCTCTCTCACAAATAGTGGGCCATAGAAAGCCTATTTTATTTTTTTTTTGGGTTTTAGAAATTCTCCCTGAAAAAAGGGAGATTAATATTGGCCTCTGGGCTTGTGTGCCAGTTGTGAGCGTGCCATCTGTGCCAGTCCTAAGCGTGCCATCTCTCTCACAAATAGTGGGCCATAGAAAGCCTATTTAAATATTTTTTTGGTTTTATAAATTCTCCCAGAAAAAAAGGGAGATTAATATTGGCCTCTGGGCTTCTGTGCCAGTCCTGAGCGTGCCATCTGTGCCAGTCCTGAGCGTCCCATCTCTCTCACAAATAGTGGGCCATAGAAAGCCTATTTTATTTTTTTTTTGGGTTTTAGAAATTCTCCCTGAAAAAAGGGAGATTAATATTGGCCTCTGGGCTTGTGTGCCAGTTGTGAGCGTGCCATCTGTGCCAGTCCTGAGCGTGCCATCTCTCTCACAAATAGTGGGCCATAGAAAGCCTATTTAAATATTTTTTTGGTTTTATAAATTCTCCCAGAAAAAAAGGGAGATTAATATTGGCCTCTGGGCTTCTGTGCCAGTCCTGAGCGTGCCATCTGTGCCAGTCCTGAGCGTCCCATCTCTCTCACAAATAGTGGGCCATAGAAAGCCTATTTTATTTTTTTTGGGGGTTTTATAAATTCTCCCTGAAAAAAAGGGAGATTAATATTGGCCTCTGGGCTTGTGTGCCAGTCCTGAGCGTGCCATCTGTGCCAGCCCTGAGCGTGCCATCTCTCTCACAAATAGTGGGCCATAGAAAGCCTATTTAATTTTTTTTTTTGTTTTATAAATTTTCCCTGAAAAAAGGGAGATTAATATTGGCCTCTGGGCTTGTGTGCCAGTTGTGAGCGTGCCATCTGTGCCAGTCCTGAGCGTGCCATCTCTCTCACAAATAGTGGGCCATAGAAAGCCTATTTAAATATTTTTTTGGTTTTATAAATTCTCCCAGAAAAAAAGGGAGATTAATATTGGCCTCTGGGCTTCTGTGCCAGTCCTGAGCGTGCCATCTGTGCCAGTCCTGAGCGTCCCATCTCTCTCACAAATAGTGGGCCATAGAAAGCCTATTTTATTTTTTTTTTGGGTTTCAGAAATTCTCCCTGGAAAAAAAAAGGGAGATTAATATTGCCCTTTGGGCTTGTGTGCCAGTACTAAGCGTTCCATCTCTCTCTCTCTCTCAGTCAGTGGGCCATAGAACGCCTATTTTTGGTTTTATTTGTTTTCTAAATTCTCCCTGAAAAAATCATTTTATTTTATTTGGTTTCTAAATTCTTCCTGATAAAATCATATTTTTTTTTATTATTTTTATTTCTAAAGTCTCCCTGAAAAAAAAAAAAAAAAAACAACCAAAAAAACAGTGGGAGATTAATATTGGCCTTTCTGCTTGTGTGCCAGTCTTGACTCCTGGGTGTGCCATCTCTCTCTCTCTCTCTCTCTCTCTCTCTCTCTCTCTCTCCAATTGTGGTCCATAGAAAGCCTATATTTTTTTTCCTTGATTTGGGTTCTAAAATCTACCAGAGAAAATAACTACATCAATCATTGGTAGAAAAATATTGGCCTCTGGGTTTGTGTGCCACTCCTGACTCCTGTGTGCGTCATCTCTCAGTCAGTGGGCCATAGAACGCCTATTTTTGTTTTTATTTGTTTTATAAATTCTCCCTGAAAAAATCATTTTATTTTATTTGGTTTCTAAATTCTTCCTGATAAAATCATATTTTTTTTATTATTTTTTTTTCTAAAGTCTCCCTGAAAAAAAAAAAAAAAAAAAAAACAAAAAAAAAAAAACAGTGGGAGATTAATATTGGCCTTTCTGCTTGTGTGCCAGTCTTGACTCCTGGGTGTGCCATCTCTCTCTCTCTCTCTCTCCAATTGTGGTCCATAGAAAGCCTACATTTTTTTTCCTTGATTTGGGTTCCAAAATCTACCAGAGAAAATAACTCCATCAATCATTGGTAGAAAAATATTGGCCTCTGGGCTTGTGTGCCACTCCTGATTCCTGTGTGCGTCATCTCTCACTCAGTGGCCCATAGAAAGCATATAGTTTGTTACATTTGTTTTCTAAATTCTCCCTGCAAAAATCTATTTTTTTTTTTTTGGGGGGTTTCTAAAGTGTTCCTGAAAAAAATAAAAATAAAAAAAAAATAATAGTGTGACATTAATATTAACATTTGTGCTTCAGTGACAGTCCTGCGTGTGGGGCATCTCTCTAATTTGCAGCCACCAAAAAAAGAGTGTGTAACATTGGGCCTGATTTTCGCTGTGGTCTCACCAACCTGTAAAGGGGTAGCTAAATCATACTGAAGTTATAGCTCACCGTGTAAGTTGTGTGACTGCAACAAATAACGTTAGTTTGGTTACGTTTTTAAAACAATGAGGAAGTCTAGTGGAAGAGGTCGTGGCCGGGGGCGTTCATTGTCAGCTGGTAATGAGGGTAGTGGTAGTGGTGGAGCATCAGGTGGTCGTGGGGGAAAAAATATTGCACCTAAGTCTGGAGCTGTGGAGCCAGGTTCGTCGTCCGGCTACACAAGGCCTCGAACGCTCCCTTTTCTGGGATTAGGAAAACCGCTTTTAAAGCCGGAGCAGCAAGAGCAAGTTTTGGCTTATCTTGCTGACTCAGCCTCTAGCTCTTTTGCCTCATCTCGTGAAACTGGTAAAAGTAAAAGCAGCGCGTCGTTAGTGGATGTTCACGGTCAGGGACAAGTCACTTCCTTGTCCTCTTCAGCAAAAACAACAACAGAGAAGAATGCAGCAGGCGACACAACGGGTTACTCCATGGAGCTCTTTACACATACCGTCCCTGGCTTAGAAAGTGAAGCAGTTAACAGTCCATGCCCATTACAAATTGAATCTGACATGGAGTGCACTGACGCACAGCCACAGCCAGACTACTATGCTGGTCCTTTGACTCAGACCACAACATTGCCCTCGCAGGGTGCTGATCAAGAATCAGACCCTGATGAGACTATGTTGCCCCATCACGAACGCTATACCACCGAACGACACGGTGACACAGACGAAGTTGCGCAGGAGGTACAAGAAGAGTTATTAGATGACCCAGTTCTTGACCCCGATTGGCAGCCATTGGGGGAACAGGGTGCAGGCGGCAGCAGTTCTGAAGCAGAGGAGGAGGAGGGGCCGCAGCAGGCATCAACATCGCCACAGGTTCCATCTGCCGGGCCCGTATCTTGCCCAAAACGCGTGGCAAAGCCAAAACCTGGTGGAGGACAGCGTGGCCATCCGGTTAAAGCTCAGTCTGCAATGCCTGAAAAGGTATCCGATGCTAGAAAGAGTGCAGTCTGGCATTTTTTTAAACAACATCCAATTGATCAGCGCAAAGTCATCTGTCAAAAATGTTCTACTTCCTTAAGCAGAGGTCAGAATCTGAAAAGTCTCAATACTAGTTGCATGCATAGACATTTAACCACCATGCATTTGAAAGCTTGGACTAACTACCAAACGTCCCTTAAGGTTGTTGCACCCTCGGCCAATGAAGCTAGTCATCAACGCAACATCCCTTCCGGCAGTGTAGGACCACCATTTAGCGCACCACCTGCTGTATCTGTGCAGGTATCTTTGCCAGGCCAAAGCAGTCAGGGTCAGGGAATCACCAGTTTCGTAGTAGGAAACACTGCATCTAGGGCACCGGCGGCAACAATACCATCTCCCACCGTCTCTCAGTCTGCCATGTCCACCGGCACCCCCGCTAGTTCCACGATCTCCAGCTCTCCAGTCCAGCTCACCCTACATGAGACTATGGTTAGAAAAAGGAAATACTTAGCCTCGCATCCGCGTACACAGGGTTTGAACGCCCACATAGCTAGACTAATCTCGTTAGAGATGATGCCCTACCGGTTAGTTGAAAGCGAAGCTTTCAAAGACCTGATGGACTACGCTGTACCACGCTACGAGCTACCCAGTCGACACTTTTTTTCCAGAAAAGCCATCCCAGCCCTCCACCAGCATGTTAAAGAGCGCATCGTCCATGCACTCAGGCAATCTGTGAGCACAAAGGTGCACCTGACAACAGATGCATGGACCAGTAGGCATGGCCAGGGACGTTACGTGTCCATCACGGCACACTGGGTAAATGTGGTGGATTCAGGGTCCACAGGGGACAGCAAGTTTGGGACAGTTCTGCCTAGCCCACGGTCTAGTAAACAGTTGTCTGTAGCCGTTCGCACCCCCTCCTCCTCCTCCTCCTCGTCCTCCTGCAGAAGCAAGAGCTCGTCCACAGACCGCAGTCGCACAAACACTCCATCCGCACCTGCCACTGTTGCACACCAGGTCTCCCATTATGGGGCAGCTACTGGCATACGTCAGCAGGCTGTATTGGCTATGAAGTGTTTGGGCGACAATAGACACACCGCGGAAGTTCTGTCCGAGTTCTTGCAGCAAGAAACGCAGTCGTGGCTGGGCACTGTAGATCTTGAGGCAGGCAAGGTAGTGAGTGATAACGGAAGGAATTTCATGGCTGCCATCTCCCTTTCCCAACTGAAACACATTCCTTGCCTGGCTCACACCTTAAACCTGGTGGTGCAGTGCTTCCTGAAAAGTTATCCGGGGTTATCCGACCTGCTCCTCAAAGTGCGTGGACTTTGCGCACATATCCGCCGTTCGCCTGTACACTCCAGCCGTATGCAGACCTATCAGCGTTCTTTGAACCTTCCCCAGCATCGCCTAATCATAGACGTTGCAACAAGGTGGAACTCAACACTGCACATGCTTCAGAGACTGTGCGAACAGAGGCGGGCTGTTATGTTTTTGTGGGAGGATACACATACACGGGCAGGCAGTAGGATGGCAGACATGGAGTTGTCAGGTGTGCAGTGGTCGAAGATTCAAGACATGTGTCAAGTCCTTCAGTGTTTTGAGGAATGCACACGGCTGGTTAGTGCAGACAACGCCATAATAAGCATGAGCATCCCCCTAATGCGTCTGCTGATGCAAAGTTTGACGCACATAAAGGATCAGGCGTCTGCACCAGAGGAAGAGGAAAGCCTTGATGACAGTCAGCGATTGTCTGGTCAGGGCAGTGTACATGACGAGGTACCGGGCGAAGAGGAGGTGGAGGATGAGGAGGATGATGGGGATGAGTATATTTTTAATGAGGAAGCTTTCCCGGGGGCACGGGAAATTGGTGGCGTGGCAAGGCCGGGTTCTGGTTTTTTGAGGGACACAAGTGACGTAGATTTGCCTGCAACTGCCCCTCAACCAAGCACAACCGCAGATTTGACAACGGGAACTTTGGCCCACATGGCGGATTATGCCTTGCGTATCCTCAAAAGGGACACACGCATTACAAAAATGATGAACGATGACGATTACTGGTTGGCCTGCCTCCTTGATCCTCGCTATAAAGGCAAATTGCAAAATATTATGCCACATGAGAACTTGGAACTAATATTAGCAACAAAACAATCAACTCTTGTTGACCGTTTGCTTCTGGCATTCCCTGCACACAGCGCCCGTGATCGTTCTCACACGAGCTCCAGGGGCCAGCAGACCAGAGGTGTTAGAGGGGCAGAAATCAGAAGTGGCGTTGGACAGAGGGGTTTTCTGACCAGGTTGTGGAGTGATTTTTCTATGACCGCAGACAGGACAGGTACTGCAGCATCAATTCAAAGTGACAGGAGACAACATTTGTCCAGTATGGTTACAAACTATTTTTCATCCCTTATCGACGTTCTCCCTCAACCGTCATTCCCATTTGATTACTGGGCATCCAAATTAGACACCTGGCCAGAATTGGCAGAATATGCATTGCAGGAGCTTGCTTGCCCGGCAGCTAGTGTCCTATCAGAAAGAGTATTCAGTGCTGCAGGTTCAATACTAACAGAAAAAAGGACTCGTCTGGCTACCCAAAATGTAGATGATCTAACCTTCATTAAAATGAACCACAACTGGATTTCAAAATCTTTTGCCCCACCCTGCCCGGCTGACACCTAGCTTTCCTATGAAAAGGTCTTGCCTGTGGACTATTCTGAATGACTTTTCCAATCTCGTAATTTTCTTCACCTGATTGTCCAGCATACGACATGTTTCCACCTCACGAAATGGCCAAACTCCCCACACGGGGCCGTGCTATCGCCACTTTGCGCTTGGACCCTTGAGAGTGCTGTTTGTCTGAAGAGGTGGGTGTGGCCGCTTTTGGTCGACGGCACTGCCACTGGGTCCCTCATAGTACAATAAAGTGTCTCTGGCGGTGGTGGTGCGCACCCAACGTCAGACACACCGTTGTAATATGAGGGGCCCTGTGCCTGTACCGCCGGCCACAAGACAGTTCCCCCCCCCAGCTCAAACAGTGCTCTACCACTAGCAAAATTATCTCTCGCAGCTTCACCAATGTGTAGTCTAGCCGCTGACATCCTTCAATGCCTGGCACTGACAATACCATTGTTTTGACATTTTTGTTATGTTAGGCCTTCGAAGCCTGTCTGCGGTCCCTTCTTTCTACAACTACTACACTGACCAGGCCACTGCTGGCCGTGTTACCCTGGAACCAATTTAAAAGTGCCTACAGTCAGCCCAATTTTGTTATGTTAGGCCTTCGAAGACTGTCTGCCGTCACTCCTTCCACTAGACTTCCACTGACCATACACTGCTGCCCATGTACCCCTGGAACCAATTTAAAGTGCCTACAGCCAGCCCAATTTTGTTATGTTAGGCCTTCGAAGCCTGTCTGCGGTCACTCCTTCCACTAGACTTCCACTGACCAGACCACTGCTGCCCGTGTACCCCTGGAACCAATTTAAAAGTGCCTACAGCCAGCCCAAGTTTGTTATGTTAGGCCTTGGAAGCCTGTCTGCGGTCACTCCTTCCACTAGACTTCCACTGACCAGACCACTGCTGCCCGTGTACCCCTGGAACCAATTTAAAAGTGCCTACAGCCAGCCCAAGTTTGTTATGTTAGGCCTTGGAAGCCTGTCTGCGGTCACTCCTTCCACTAGACTTCCACTGACCAGACCACTGCTGCCCGTGTACCCCTGGAACCAATTTAAAAGTGCCTACAGCCAGGCCAAGTTTGTTATGTTAGGCCTTGGAAGCCTGTCTGCGGTCACTCCTTCCACTAGACTTCCACTGACCAGACCACTGCTGCCCGTGTACCCCTGGAACCAATTTAAAAGTGCCTACAGCCAGCCCAAGTTTGTTATGTTAGGCCTTGGAAGCCTGTCTGCGGTCACTCCTTCCACTAGACTTCCACTGACCAGACCACTGCTGCCCGTGTACCCCTGGAACCAATTTAAAAGTGCCTACAGCCAGCCCAAGTTTGTTATGTTAGGCCTTCTAAGCCTGTCTGCGGTCCATTCTTTCAACTACTACTACACTGACCAGGTCACTGCTGCCCGTGTACCCCTGGAACCAATTTAAAATTGCCTACAGCCAGCCCAATTTTTTTATTTTAGGCCTTCGATGCCTGTCTGCGGTCCATTCTTTCAACTACTACTACACTGACCAGGTCACTGCTGTCCGTGTACCCCTGGAACCAATTTAAAATTGCCTACAGCCATGTGTTATTATTTTAGGCCTTCGATGCCTGTCTGCGGTCACTCCTTCCACTAGGCCTCCACTGACCACACCACTGCTGTCCGTGTACCCCTGGAACCAATTTAAAATTGCCTACAGCCATGTGTTATTATTTTAGGCCTTCGATGCCTGTCTGCGGTCACTCCTTCCACTAGGCCTCCACTGACCACACCACTGCTGCCCGTGTACCCCTGGAACCAATTTAAAATTGCCTACAGCCAGCCCAATTTTTTTATTTTAGGCCTTCGATGCCTGTCTGCGGTCCATTCTTTCAACTACTACTACACTGACCAGGTCACTGCTGTCCGTGTACCCCTGGAACCAATTTAAAATTGCCTACAGCCATGTGTTATTATTTTAGGCCTTCGATGCCTGTCTGCGGTCACTCCTTCCACTAGGCCTCCACTGACCACACTACTGCTGTCCGTGTACCCCTGGAACCAATTTAAAATTGCCTACAGCCATGTGTTATTATTTTAGGCCTTCGATGCCTGTCTGCGGTCACTCCTTCCACTAGGCCTCCACTGACCACACCACTGCTGTCCGTGTACCCCTGGAACCAATTTAAAATTGCCTACAGCCAGCCCAATTTTTTTATTTTAGGCCTTCGATGCCTGTCTGCGGTCCATTCTTTCAACTACTACTACACTGACCAGGTCACTGCTGCCCGTGTACCCCTGGAACCAATTTAAAATTGCCTACAGCCATGTGTTATTATTTTAGGCATTCGATGCCTGTCTGCGGTCCATTTTTTCAACTACTACTACACTGACCAGGTCACTGCTGCCCGTGTACCCCTGGAACCAATTTAAAATTGCCTACAGCCATGTGTTATTATTTTAGGCCTTCGATGCCTGTCTGCGGTCACTCCTTCCACTAGGCCTCCACTGACCACACCACTGCTGTCCGTGTACCCCTGGAACCAATTTAAAATTGCCTACAGCCAGCCCAATTTTTTTATTTTAGGCCTTCGATGCCTGTCTGCGGTCCATTCTTTCAACTACTACTACACTGACCAGGTCACTGCTGCCCGTGTACCCCTGGAACCAATTTAAAATTGCCTACAGCCATGTGTTATTATTTTAGGCCTTCGATGCCTGTCTGCGGTCACTCCTTCCACTAGGCCTCCACTGACCACACCACTGCTGCCCGTGTACCCCTGGAACCAATTTAAAATTGCCTACAGCCAGCCCAATTTTTTTATTTTAGGCCTTCGATGCCTGTCTGCGGTCCATTCTTTCAACTACTACTACACTGACCAGGTCACTGCTGCCCGTGTACCCCTGGAACCAATTTAAAATTGCCTACAGCCATGTGTTATTATTTTAGGCCTTCGATGCCTGTCTGCGGTCACTCCTTCCACTAGGCCTCCACTGACCACACCACTGCTGTCCGTGTACCCCTGGAACCAATTTAAAATTGCCTACAGCCATGTGTTATTATTTTAGGCCTTCGATGCCTGTCTGCGGTCCATTCTTTCAACTACTACTACACTGACCAGGTCACTGCTGCCCGTGTACCCCTGGAACCAATTTAAAATTGCCTACAGCCATGTGTTATTATTTTAGGCCTTCGATGCCTGTCTGCGGTCACTCCTTCCACTAGGCCTCCACTGACCACACCACTGCTGTCCGTGTACCCCTGGAACCAATTTAAAATTGCCTACAGCCAGCCCAATTTTTTTATTTTAGGCCTTCGATGCCTGTCTGCGGTCCATTCTTTCAACTACTACTACACTGACCAGGTCACTGCTGTCCGTGTACCCCTGTAACCAATTTAAAATTGCCTACAGCCATGTGTTATTATTTTAGGCATTCGATGCCTGTCTGCGGTCCATTTTTTCAACTACTACTACACTGACCAGGTCACTGCTGCCCGTGTACCCCTGGAACCAATTTAAAATTGCCTACAGCCATGTGTTATTATTTTAGGCCTTCGATGCCTGTCTGCGGTCACTCCTTCCACTAGGCCTCCACTGACCACACCACTGCTGCCCGTGTACCCCTGGAACCAATTTAAAATTGCCTACAGCCAGCCCAATTTTTTTATTTTAGGCCTTCGATGCCTGTCTGCGGTCCATTCTTTCAACTACTACTACACTGACCACACCACTGCTGTCCGTGTACCCCTGGAACCAATTTAAAATTGCCTACAGCCATGTGTTATTATTTTAGGCATTCGATGCCTGTCTGCGGTCCATTTTTTCAACTACTACTACACTGACCAGGTCACTGCTGCCCGTGTACCCCTGGAACCAATTTAAAATTGCCTACAGCCATGTGTTATTATTTTAGGCCTTCGATGCCTGTCTGCGGTCCATTCTTTCAACTACTACTACACTGACCAGGGCACTGCTGGCTGTGTACCCCTGGAACCAACATCAGAAAATATAAAAATAAGTATTTTGCTTATAAAAAAGAAAATACTGGTGAGATATCAAATGCAGACATTTTAACATTAAAAACAAACACACAACTAAAATCTGGTACAGTACTAAAAATGGCCACCAGCTACAATTACTTTCTCCTGCAAGTAGTTAACTGAAAGTTTTTTTAAATTGAAAACACACATATGGCATCCACCGAGTGTTGTCCTGTCGCGTCTTCTTTATATTATTGCCGAGAAGATGCAAAATAATGAAAATAATAAAATCATTAATTACCAAAATAATAGAGAAAGTCAACACCACATTGCAAATAAACATTCATTCCAAATAAAGAAGCAGGGCGCGTCCGAGGGTGAGTATATACCTAATAAGAATATAATCACCCTCGGACGCGCAATGCTTATTTCCAACAGCCTTCCTTCCTAAGAATCAGCCCTTCCGTCGTGTAGAGAGACGTTGTGTTACACTCCAAGGTGTTCCCCAGGTTGCCTTTCCTGAGCTTCGATCTTCCGGCTCTCGTTTAGTAGTTCTTGGAAACTACTCTGCATTAGGCCTTCAAATTGGGTATGGGGTGTAGAGAGATGGTGTGTTCCACTCCAAGGTGTTCCCCAGGTTGCCTTTCCTGAGCTTCGATCTTCCGGCTCTCGTTTAGTAGTTGTTGGAAACTACGCTGCATTAGGCCTTCAAATTGGGTATGGGGTGTAGCGAGAGGGTGTGTTACACTCCAAGGTGTTCCCCAGGTTGCCTTTCCTGAGCTTCGATCTTCCGGCTCTCGTTTAGTAGTTCTTGGAAACTACACTGCATTAGGCCTTCAAATTGGGTATGGGGTGTAGAGAGAGGGTGTGTTACACTCCAAGGTGTTCCCCAGGTTGCCTTTCCTGAGCTTCGATATTCCGGCTCTCGTTTAGTAGTTGTCGGAAACTACGCTGCATTAGGCCTACAAATTGGGTATGGGGCGTAGAGAGAGGGTGTGTTACACTCCAAGGTGTTCCCCAGGTTGCCTTTCCTGAGCTTCGATATTCCGGCTCTCGTTTAGTAGTTGTCGGAAACTACGCTGCATTAGGCCTACAAATTGGGTATGGGGTGTAGAGAGAGGGTGTGTTACACTCCAAGGTGTTCCCCAGGTTGCCTTTCCTGAGCTTCGATCTTCATGCTCTCGTTTAGTAGTTGTCGGAAACTACGCTGCATTAGGCCTACAAATTGGGTATGGGGTGTAGAGAGAGGGTTTGTTACACTCCAAGGTGTTCCCCAGGTTGCCTTTTCTGAGCTTCGATCTTCCGGCTCTCGTTTAGTAGTTGTTGGAAACTACGCTGCATTAGGCCTTCAAATTGGGTATGGGGTGTAGCGAGAGGGTGTGTTACACTCCAAGGTGTTCCCCAGGTTGCCTTTCCTGAGCTTCGATCTTCCGGCTCTCGTTTAGTAGTTCTTGGAAACTACACTGCATTAGGCCTTCAAATTGGGTATGGGGTGTAGAGAGAGGGTGTGTTACACTCCAAGGTGTTCCCCTTGTTGCCTTTCCTGAGCTTCGATATTCCGGCTCTCGTTTAGTAGTTGTCGGAAACTACGCTGCATTAGGCCTACAAATTGGGTATGGGGTGTAGAGAGAGGGTGTGTTACACTCCAAGGTGTTCCCCAGGTTGCCTTTCCTGAGCTTCGATATTCCGGCTCTCGTTTAGTAGTTGTCGGAAACTACGCTGCATTAGGCCTACAAATTGGGTATGGGGTGTAGAGAGAGGGTGTGTTACACTCCAAGGTGTTCCCCAGGTTGCCTTTCCTGAGCTTCGATCTTCATGCTCTCGTTTAGTAGTTGTCGGAAACTACGCTGCATTAGGCCTACAAATTGGGTATGGGGTGTAGAGAGAGGGTTTGTTACACTCCAAGGTGTTCCCCAGGTTGCCTTTCCTGAGCTTCGATCTTCCGGCTCTCGTTTAGTAGTTGTTGGAAACTACGCTGCATTAGGCCTTCAAATTGGGTATGGGGTGTAGCGAGAGGGTGTGTTACACTCCAAGGTGTTCCCCAGGTTGCCTTTCCTGAGCTTCGATCTTCCGGCTCTCGTTTAGTAGTTCTTGGAAACTACACTGCATTAGTCCTTCAAATTGGGTATGGGGTGTAGAGAGAGGGTGTGTTACACTCTAAGGTGTTCCCCAGGTTTCCTTGCCATTGCTTCGGTCTTCCGACTCTCGTTTAGTAGTTGTAGAAAAGTACACTGCATTAGGCCATACAAAATGGGTATGGGGTGGAGAGAGATGGTGTGTTACACTCCAAGGTGTTCCCCAGGTTGCCTTTCCTGAGCTTCTATCTTCAGGCTCTCATTAAATTGTGGTTAAATGGAACAACTGCATTTGGCGTACTAGTTGGTTTGGGGCCTACTATCGGTGTCTGCCACTCCTTGCTGTTCTCCTCCACTGAACAAAGCTGTGCCGCCTGTTTACTACGGTTGCCAATTTTGAACTGCATTTCGACTACTTACTGATTTGGCCCTACTCTCTGTGTCAGCCTCTCATTCCAGTTGTCCTCCACTGCAATGCCCCCTGGTTATTCCTGTGTTACCAATTTTGAACTGCATTTAGCCCACTTTCTTCTTTGGGCCTATATCTGTGTTTCCACTTCATCGTGCCCATTGCCCAGCCAGTGATAGATGAGTCTGCTGGTACATTGACCCATAACGCAACATTCCCCGTGCACGCTACACAACAACATTGTGACCCTGCTGAAAGTCAGGTTGCTCTTCCCGCATACCATACCACCTTACACGGGGACAAAGAGGAAGGTGCAGATGAAAGTGCAGGTTCCTTCATCAGGTGGGGGGAGGAATACTAGTTGGCGACGTCACTGGCACAGGGCCTCTCATAGTACGCAAAAGTGTTGCTGCCGGTGGGAGGCGCCCCCGCCGTGCAAACACACCGCTGTACTTTGAGGGGCCCTGTGCCAGTGCCAATGCCAACGAGTGGGCCCCCCCTGCTTGCTCAGGTTCACAGCACTTGCAAAGTTGAAATACTTACCTCTCCCTGCTCCACTGCCGTGACGTGGTCCAGATTTCCTGGGCCCACTAATTACTTGAACCAGCCCTACCCCCCACAACTTTAGCCAAATGACCCCCAATTTCAAATGCCTTCCAATTATTATAAGGTAAATTACGCTTGACAAGCTTCATTAAGAAGAATGGATGGTTTTGACATTAAAATGGGCACTCTAGGTGTTTTCCTGGCCCCCACTCACTGCCGACTATGCTGCCCCATTGACTTGCATTGGGTTTCGTGTTTCGGTCGATCCCGACTTTACGTCATAATCGGCCGATTTCACTCGACCCGACTTTGGACATAGTCGGGTTTCGCAAAACCCGGCTCGACTCTAAAAAGGTCAAGGTCGCTCAACTCTAGTCATTATATGTGGGGGGCTGCCTTTTCCTTTGGGGTATTTCTCTGAGGCAAGTCAGGCTTGTTTTTCTATCTTCAGGCTAGTCAGCTCCTCAGGCTGTGCCGAGTTGCATAGGTATTGTCAGGCGCAATCCACAGCTGCCTTTAGTTGTGTTTAGGATAGGTTCAGGTATTGCGGTCTACAGAGATTCCACGTCTCAGAGCTCGTTCTATTGTTTTTGGGTTATTGTCAGATCACTGTATGTGCTCTGATTGCTGGCACACTGTGTCACTGGATTGCCTACATAACAGAGAACTATCAGTTATAGAAGTTCAAAGTGGAGATGTTATTGTTTAAAGAAGATTTATGGGAGGTAATCACTACAGACAGACCCAATGATAATAATCAGACATGGGATAAGAAAAACAGACGAGCAAGAGCTACTATCAGCTTATTAGTGGAGGATGATCAGTTAATCCGCATAAGGAATGAAAATACAGCAAAGGGAATGTGGGAAGCATTGAGAAAGCTACATGAAAGATCCAGCTTAAATCACAAACTATTCCTGCAAAGATAACTTTTCAAGATGAGTTTAAGTGCAACAAAAGACATGCAGGAGCATATAAACTGCATGATGGAGGTGGTAACACAGCTGAGATCAGTTGGTGAGGACATTAAGGAAAGCTATATAGCAGCAATATTATTATGCAGTTTACCAGATTCATATACTGCTCTGATAAATGCACTAGAGACAAGACCTGAAGCAGACATTACACTAGAGTTTGTAAAGACCAGACTTATAGATGAATATCATAGAAGGAAAGAGGAAACAAAGATTCCACTGAAGGGGATAGTGAAAATGCTCTTAAAGTGGCAGACAAGAAGCCCCATAATACAAAGAGAATGTTTATGATGTAAGAAAAAGGGACATTTAAAGAAAGACTGTACTATATGGAAAGCAGAACAACAGAAATTACACCAAAAGGAGAATAAACAGAAAGTAAAAAGCACAATTTCTAACCGACCAGCAGATGACTGGAATGGTACATTTTTAAGTAACTGATAAAGAGTCATCATCAGGCTGGTTTATTGACTCAGGAGCAACAAGTCACATGACTAGTGATAAAAGCTTCTTCACTGAACTTGATGAATATACGAGGGAAGCAATTTATCTTGCAGATTGGAGCAAAATAACCGCAGAAGGTACTGGACAAGGAATGCTAATCTGTCCTGATAGATTTGGGCATAATTACTAGTAAAGGATGTGTTATATGTTCCAGGACTAGAAGGAGGATTGTTATCCGTAAAGCGTCTGACAACCAAAGGACTTATTGTAAAATTCAAAGATGATAATTGTACAATCCTAGTGGTAGATTAGGTAA
Source organism: Ranitomeya imitator (assembly GCF_032444005.1). Lineage (NCBI taxonomy): Eukaryota > Metazoa > Chordata > Amphibia > Anura > Dendrobatidae > Ranitomeya > Ranitomeya imitator. The sequence continues at coordinate 452,667,199 of NC_091283.1, read as the reverse complement.
TAATGTAATAATTAATGTCAAAGTAGGTGAATAATTATATCATCTAGACACATTAAAGGAACGGATGAAGTTATGTACACATTATTATTATTATTTATTGTAATAGCGCCATTTATTCCATGGCGCTTTACATGTGAGGAGGGGTATACATAATAAAAACAAGTACAATAATCTTAAACAATACAAGTCATAACTGGTACAGGAGGAATGAGGACCCTGCCCGCGAAGGCTCACAATCTACAAGGGATGGGTGAGAATACAGTAGGTGAGGGTAGAGCTGGTCATGCAGCGGTTTGGGCGATCGGTGGTTACTGCAGGTTGTAGGCTTGTCTGAAGAGGTGGGTCTTCAGGTTCTTTTTGAAGGTTTCGATGGTAGGCGAGAGTCTGATGTGTTGTGGTAGAGGGTTCCAGAGTAGGGGTGATACGCGAGAGAAATCTTGTATACGATTGTGAGAAGAGGAGATAAGAGGGGAGTAGAGAAGGAGTACACATGATCACAATAATTATATTCAAATGTGGCATAGATGTCTAGGACACAAACATCCTAAAAGTGAGACAAAAAGCACAAGGCCACTTGACTTGGTACACACTAATGTATGTGGACTCATTAAAGTGACCTCCTTCAAACACTCTATCATTACTCCGTTACTAAAGAAACCCACCCTCGACCCATCCTGCACAAATAACTAGACCAGTCTCCAACCTCCCCTTCATCTCTAAACTCTTTGAGCGCCTAGTCTACTCCCGCCTTACCCATTACCTCTCCATTCACTCCCTCCTAGACCCTTCACAGTCCAGCTTCCGCCCCCTACACTCGACAGAAACTGCACTCATCAAAGTGACCAACGACCTTTTGACAGCAAAATGTAACGGTGACCACTCTCTGCTCATTCTTCTCGATCTTTCTGCAGCTTTTGACACTGTTGACCACCCTCTCCTACTCTCTAGGCTCCAGTCACTAGGCATTAAGGACACTGCTCTCTCCTGGTTCTCTTCCTATCTTTCTGACCAATCCTTCAGTGTTCTGTTCTCTGGCTCCACTTCGTCTCCTCTTCCTCTCACTGTCGGGGTACCTCAGGGCTCAGTCCTTGGCCCCCTTCTCTTCTCTTTCTCTACACGGCCCCAATTGGACAGACCATCAGCAGATTTGGCTTTCAGTACCATCTTTATGCCGACAACACACAACTATACACGTCATCCCCTGAGCTTACTCCCGTTGTTCTACAAAACGCCAGTGAATGTCTCTCCACAGTCTCTGACATCATGTCCGCTCTCTATCTGAAACTCAACCTCTCCGAAACTGAACTTCTTCTGCTCCCACCATCTACTAACCTCCCTAAACCTGACATTTCCCTCTCCATGGGTGGTACCATAATAACACCCCGGCAGCAGGCGCGCTGTCTGGGTGTTACGTTTGACTCAGATCTCTCCTTCACATCCCATATACAATCTCTTGCCCGCTTGTGCCGCTTACATCTAAAGAACATCTGTAGAATCCACCCTTTTCTCACTATGGAAACAACAAAAACCCTCACTGTCGCTCTGGACTTCTGCAACTCTCTATTAATTGGCCTCCGCCTTACTCGACTTTCCCCTCTCCAGTCTATCCTTAATGCAGCAGCCAGGGTTGCCTATCTAGCTAATCGTTACTCGAACGCGTCCGCTCTTCGCCAGACAATACACTAGCTGCCCATTCATTATAGAATCCAATTCAAAGTACTTGTTCTCACCCACAAATCTCTTCACAGTGCAGCACCCCCCTCATTTCTGTCTATCGGCCTAACCGACCTCTGCACTATGCAAATGACTTTCGACTAACCTCTGCACTAATCCGGACCTCCCACTCCCGAATCCAAGACTTGTCCCGTGCTGCGCCAATCCTCTGGAATGCTCTACCCCAAGATATTAGGACCATTCACAATTTGCATAGTTTTAGGTGCTCCCTCAAAACATATTTGTTCAGAGTGGCCTATCACTATAACTTCACTCTCCAAAATCTCTGAAGGGGAGCTTGCTCACCTTCTTTCCAAATCACACCTCACCACTTGTGCACTTGACCCCATCCCATCCCACCTCCTCCCCAACCTCACCACCACACTAATCCCATCCCTAACCCATCTTTTCAACCTTTCACTAACTTCTGGTACCTTCCCTTCTGCCTTCAAACATGCCACAATCACACCTATCCTCAAAAAGCCATCCCTTGACCCAAGCGCTATGTCCAGCTATCGCCCCATATCTTTGCTCCCATTTGCTTCCAAACTCCTTGAGCAGCATGACCATGCTGAACTTTCCTCTCACTTTGCATCTAACTCTCTCTTCGACAACCTACAATCTGGTTTCCATCCCCACCATTCCACTGAGACTGCCCTGACCAAAATTACTAATGACTTACTTACAGCCAAAGCTAACAGACAATTCTCTATACTCCTCCTCCTAGACCTGTCCTCTGCCTTCGACACAGTTGACCACTGCCTCCTACTACAGATCCTCTCTTCTTTTGGTGTCAAAGACGTTGCCCTATCTTGGATCTCCTCATACCTTGCCAACCGCACATTTAGCGTTTCCTACTCCCATACTACCTCTTCATCTCGCCCCCTCTCTGTTGGAGTCCCCCAAGGCTCTGTCCTAGGACCCTTACTCTTCTCAATCTATACACTCGGCCTGGGACAACTCATAAGGTCCTATGGCTAGTGTTGAGCGATACCTTCCGATATCGGAAAGTATCGGTATCGGATTGGATCGGCCGATATTCAAAAAATATCGGATATCGCCGATACCGATACCCGATCCCAATGCAAGTCAATGGGACCAAAATATCGGAATTAAAATGAACCCTTTCTTTCCTTGTAGGTTCATTCTACATGAAGGAAAACAACTAAGAATAATGCCGGATGTATTTGGGGAGGTGGCGGAGACATTAAAGTCATAGAGGTTTATCCCAATCAAATAGAATAGCATGTTTTTTGTTTTTTTTTAAGACGTTCGGAGTGACAAAGATATTGACTATGTAAATTTTTTTTTTTATTTTGTCAGATATTGATGTTTCACTATTCCACGCCCTTCCCCTTCTTTTTTTTCTTTTTCTTTTTTCTTTTCCCACACTTTCATCTTCATCATCATCAGCATCTTTGGCATCAACTTCTTCTTCACCTTATTCATCTTCTTCTTCATCCTTTACCTTTTTTTTTTTTTTGATTACATTCTTCATATTCATTTTATTCAACTATTATTATTCTTCCTATTCTACATATTCTTTTTATTCCACTGTTATTATTCTTCCTATTCTACTTCTTCATCATATTCTCATTTGTGACAGGCATTCCCGTAGTTGTTATCTATAAAAGTGGGAAGATTACACCTTCCGTTGTGCCAGTCACAAAAGTTACATTTGTCCGCGTTCAGTTTGGCCTGCAGCATCAGGCTTTATCCAGGGGCACCACGAGGAGGAACGGACTCACCCCCATACACTGCTTAGTCTTCTTCTGCATATAATTTAGATAATATCTTTTGCTCTGATATTAAGTCTTATGCTTAATGTTCTTCTGCTCTTTGTTCTGCAGCCTCTTGTTCTTCTGCTTCTCGGTCTTCCATGTCGTCGTCTCCAGGGTCGTCGTCTCCAGTGTCGTCATCTCCGCCGTCGTCGTCTCAGCCGTCGTCGTCTCCGCCGTCTTCGTCTCCGCCGTCGTCATCTCCGCCGTCGTCGTCGTCGTCATCGGGGTGGTCTTCCGGGTCGATGTCGTCGGCATCGGGGTGGTCTTCCGGGTCGTCGACTTTAGGGTCTTCAACTTGGAAATGTAGCAGAAGGTACAAGAAGGCTGAGAAAATGCCAAGAACCAGCTGATGGAACTGGAACTCGGATGGCTACCCGAAGGTTCAAGAGCCTATGGAACTACCGAGGACCAGCTGACGTTACTGGAACCCGGTTACTAAGCAGGAGGTACCCGTGCTAAAAAGCACTACCAAGGACCGCCTGACGTTGGCGGAACTCGGATACCCAGAAGGAGGCACCTAAGCCAAAGGCTCTGCCCGGAACCAGCTGACGATACTGGAACCAGGATGGGGAGCAGAAGGTACAAGAGCAAAAGACACTGCCGAGAACCAGCTGACGGTACTGGAACCCGGATGGGTAGCCGAAGGTCCAAGAGCCAATGGAACTACCGAGGACCAGCTGACGTTACTGGAACCCGGTTACTAAGCAGGAGGAACCCGTGCCTGAAAGCACTACCAAGGACCACCTGACGTTGGTGGAACTTGGATACCCAGAAGGAGGCACCTAAGCCAAAGGCTCTGCCCGGAACCAGCTGACGGTACTGGAACCAGGATGGGGAGCAGAAGGTACAAGAGCAAAAGACACTGCCGAGAACCAGCTGACGGTGCTGGAACCAGGTGGTGGACCTGAAGGCCCACAGGAGAGGAGAGAACAGCTAGGCCGCGAGGCAGCCGCAGTTACCGAACCCCAACAGTCCTACAGGGGGAGCTGGGCCTACTGGCACTACAGAACCAGCCTTGACTACCAGTTCACGCAGCCCACATAGGAAGCTCCTAAACTGGAGGCACCCTGGAGTTGGCTAACCCGACCGCACCACGACGGGGCAAGCATAGGCGTCTCAGTGAGCTTGACACAACCCGGAAACAGCTGACGGTGCTGAAACCAGGCTTGGCACGAGGAAGTACCTGTGTCAAAAACACTGCCGAGAACCAGCTGGCGTTGCTGGAACCCAGATGCGTTGCCCCAGTGTGCAAGAGCCAATGGCACGACCGAGGACCAGCTGACGGTGCTGGAACCCGGTTACTAAGCTGTAGGTGCCCGCGCTTAAAAGCACTACCAAGGACCGCCTGACGTTGGCGGAACTCGGATACCCAGGAGGAGGCACCTAAGCTAAAGGCTCGGCCTGGAACCAGCTGATGGTGCTGGAACCGGGTGGTGGACCCGAAGGCCCACAGGAGAGGAGAGAACAGCTAGGCCGCGAGGCAGCCGCAGTTACCGAACCCCAACAGTCCTACAGGGGGAGCTGGGCCTACTGGCACTACAGAACCAGCCTTGACTACCAGTTCACGCAGCCCACATAGGAAGCTCCTAAACTGGAGGCACCCTGGAGTTGGCTAACCCGACCGCACCACGACGGGGCAAGCATAGGCGTCTCAGTGAGCTTGACACAACCCGGAAACAGCTGACGGTGCTGAAACCAGGCTCGGCACGAGGGAGTACCTGTGTCAAGAACACTGCCGAGAACCAGCTGGCGGTGCTGGAACCCAGATGCGTTGCCCCAGTGTGCAAGAGCCAATGGCACGACCGAGGACCAGCTGGCGGTGCTGGAACCCGGTTACTAAGCTGTAGGTGCCCGCGCTTAAAAGCACTACCAAGGACCGCATGACGTTGGCGGAACTCGGATACCCAGGAGGAGGCACCTAAGCCAAAGGCTCGGCCCGGAACCAGCTGACGGTGCTGGAACCAGGTGGTGGACCCAAAGGCCCACAGGAGAGGAGAGAACAGCTAGGCCGCGAGGCAGCCGCAGTTACCGAACCCCAACAGTCCTACAGGGGGAGCTGGGCCTACTGGCACTACAGAACCAGCCTTGACTACCAGTTCACGCAGCCCACATAGGAAGCTCCTAAACTGGAGGCACCCTGGAGTTGGCTAACCCGACCGCACCACGACGGGGCAAGCATAGGCGTCTCAGTGAGCTTGACACAACCCGGAAACAGCTGACGGTGCTGAAACCAGGCTTGGCATGAGAGAGTACCTGTGTCAAGAACACTGCCGAGAACCAGCTGGCGGTGCTGGAACCCAGATGCGTTGCCCCAGTGTGCAAGAGCCAATGGCACGACCGAGGACCAGCTGGCGGTGCTGGAACCCGGTTACTAAGCTGTAGGTGCCCGCGCTTAAAAGCACTACCAAGGACCGCCTGACGTTGGCGGAACTCGGATACCCAGGAGGAAGCACCTAAGCCAAAGGCTCGGCCTGGAACCAGCTGACGGTGCTGGAACCAGGTGGTGGACCCGAAGGCCCACAGGAGAGGAGAGAACAGCTAGGCCGCGAGGCAGCCGCAGTTACCGAACCCCAACAGTCCTACAGGGGGAGCTGGGCCTACTGGCACTACAGAACCAGCCTTGACTACCAGTTCACGCAGCCCACATAGGAAGCTCCTAAACTGGAGGCACCCTGGAGTTGGCTAACCCGACCGCACTATGACGGGGCAAGCATAGGCGTCTCAGTGAGCTTGACACAACCCGGAAACAGCTGACGGTGCTGAAACCAGGCTTGGCACGAGGGAGTACCTGTGACAAGAACACTGCCGAGAACCAGCTGGCGGTGCTGGAACACAGATGCAGTGCCCCAGTGTGCAAGAGCCAATGGCACGACCGAGGACCAGCTGGCGGTGCTGGAACCCGGTTACTAAGCTGTAGGTGCCCGCGCTTAAAAGCACTACCAAGGACCGCATGACGTTGGCGGAACTCGGATACCCAGGAGGAGGCACCTAAGCCAAAAGCTCGGCCCGGAACCAGCTGACAGTGCTGGAACCAGGTGGTGGACCCGAAGGCCCACAGGAGAGGAGAGAACAGCTAGGCCGCGAGGCAGCCGCAGTTACCGAACCCCAACAGTCCTACAGGGGGAGCTGGGCCTACTGGCACTACAGAACCAGCCTTGACTACCAGTTCACGCAGCCCACATAGGAAGCTCCTAAACTGGAGGCACCCTGGAGTTGGCTAACCCGACCACACCACGACGGGGCAAGCATAGGCGTCTCAGTGAGCTTGACACAACCCGGAAACAGCTGACGGTGCTGAAACCAGGCTTGGCACGAGGGAGTACCTGTGTCAAGAACACTGCCGAGAACCAGCTGGCGGTGCTGGAACCCAGATGCGTTGCCCCAGAGTGCAAGAGCCAATGGCACGACCGAGGACCAGCTGGCGGTGCTGGAACCCGGTTACTAAGCTGTAGGTGCCCGCGCTTAAAAGCACTACCAAGGACCGCCTGACGTTGGCGGAACTCAGATACCCAGGAGGAGGCACCTAAGCCAAAGGCTCGGCCTGGAACCAGCTGACGGTGCTGGAACCAGGAGGTGGACCCGAAGGCCCACAGGAGAGGAGAGAACAGTTAGGCCGCGAGGCAGCCGCAGTTACCGAACCCAACAGTCCTACAGGGCGAGCTGGGCCTACTGGCACTACAGAACCAGCCTTGACTACCAGTTCACGCAGCCCACATAGGAAGCTCCTAAACTGGAGGCACCCTGGAGTTGGCTAACCCGACCGCACCACGACGGGGCAAGCATAGGCGTCTCAGTGAACTTGACACAACCCGGAAACAGCTGACGGTGCTGAAACCAGGCTTGGCACGAGGGAGTACCTGTGTCAAAAACACTGCCGAGAACCAGCTGGCGTTGCTGGAACCCAGATGCGTTGCCCCAGTGTGCAAGAGCCAATGGCACGACCGAGGACCAGCTGGCGGTGCTGGAACCCGGTTACTAAGCTGTAGGTGCCCGCGCTTAAAAGCACTACCAAGGACCGCCTGACGTTGGCGGAACTCGGATACCCAGGAGGAGGCACCTAAGCTAAAGGCTCGGCCTGGAACCAGCTGACGGTGCTGGAACCAGGTGGTGGACCCGAAGGCCCACAGGAGAGGAGAGAACAGCTAGGCCGCGAGGCAGCCGCAGTTACCGAACCCCAACAGTCCTACAGGGGGAGCTGGGCCTACTGGCACTACAGAACCAGCCTTGACTACCAGTTCACGCAGCCCACATAGGAAGCTCCTAAACTGGAGGCACCCTGGAGTTGGCTAACCCGACCGCACCACGACGGGGCAAGCATAGGCGTCTCAGTGAGCTTGACACAACCCGGAAACAGCTGACGGTGCTGAATCAGGCTTGGCACGAGGGAGTACCTGTGTCAAGAACACTGCCGAGAACCAGCTGGCGGTGCTGGAACCCAGATGCGTTGCCCCAGTGTGCAAGAGCCAATGGCACGACCGAGGACCAGCTGGCGGTGCTGGAACCCGGTTACTAAGCTGTAGGTGCCCGCGCTTAAAAGCACTACCAAGGACCGCCTGACGTTGGCGGAACTCGGATACCCAGGAGGAGGCACCTAAGCCAAAGGCTCGGCCTGGAACCAGCTGACGGTGCTGGAACCAGGTGGTGGACCCGAAGGCCCACAGGAGAGGAGAGAACAGCTAGGCCGCGAGGCAGCCGCAGTTACCGAACCCCAACAGTCCTACAGGGGGAGCTGGGCCTACTGGCACTACAGAACCAGCCTTGACTACCAGTTCACGCAGCCCACATAGGAAGCTCCTAAACTGGAGGCACCCTGGAGTTGGCTAACCCGACCGCACCACGACGGGGCAAGCATAGGCGTCTCAGTGAGCTTGACACAACCCGGAAACAGCTGACGGTGCTGAAACCAGGCTTGGCACGAGGGAGTACCTGTGTCAAGAACACTGCCGAGAACCAGCTGGCGGTGCTGGAACCCAGATGCGTTGCCTATTAAAGATTGTCTTCCTAGAGCCCCAACTAGCGGTGCTGGAGCAAAGGGTAAGCAGGGGGAGCAGAGTGTAGGCCGAAGCCTGCACTGGAGGCAGCTTTGTGTCAGCGTTGTGTTTGCAGGACACTTTGCCGGCTACACAGTGTGGGAACAGCTGGCGTTGCTGAACCCCACTAACACAATGGCGGGTGTTTTTCTCTGTGCAGCTAGCACTTGTGGGCAAAAACTAGCGATGTTAGAGCCCGTGGTGAAGCAGGAGGAGGAGGAGGAGAGGAGCAGAGTGTAGGCCGAAGCCTAGTTGAACCAATTTCAAAGGAAACCTTTAACCCCCCCTCAGGTGTTACAAAGTACAAGAGACACACCTTGTGCAGTATTAATGCTGCACAAGTGAAAGGTTGCTCTATTAATTTGTCTACTTGCACACGCTGAATGAAAGACGTACACAATTTTGCCCATTCTACAGTCAAACTGTAGTGGATGCGTGACTTGGCTTTTTAAGGAGACGCAGCACAGGTGTCCCAAATAACGCCTTGGTGCTTGGCGCAGCTTCCTGAGCGTTGTTATTTGCTGTACAGGAGTCAGCACTCTTGTGTTATCCCTTGGCAATGCCCTGTTAGAGCTGCCCGTCTTATGACCTCATTTCATGTTGGCCGGTGCGGTTAACGATGGCCATAAATCCCAGACCCACAGTGCCTTTTCCTAAAGTCACACTGCGGTGCTGGGATTCGTGGCCTTGTGCAGTAAATATGTTCGCCGCTCACACATGTCCTTACACCTGCTTCAGACTGGGCGGCCTCAGCTGATCCCTTATCGCATGCCGCGGCCATGAGGCCGCACAGTCAGAAGAAGGCGGAAGGAGGGGAGTGAAGACAGGGGAACATATGCACTGCTCGTGCCCATCAATCACACCCTCGCAGTCAAAACATATGAGACAACGAGGGGCGTTGTGTCGGGCAGGGCGGACGCACAGGCACAGCCAGCCAACCAATGATGTCAGAAGACGGGCAGCGCTAACAATGGGGGTGCTGCGTGTCATTAGAAAGGAAAGTCACACCTCAGGGACAGTGGAATGGTCTCTAATGAGACACATTTTGTACGTGTTGAGTTCCACGTGGGCAAGGAGAAAAAAGTCAGCCACCTTGCACAAATGCAGCAGTACTGCTGTATAAGGTGGCTGTTATACATAGAAACACCTGGGGGTGGGGGGCAGGCTCCCTTCAATTTCAGTTCATGTGCCTGCGTGGCGTTTGCAGGACACGTTGCCGGCTACACAGCAGGGGAACAGCTGGCGGTGCTGAACCCCACTAACACATTGGCTGGTGTTTTTCTCTGTGCAGCTAGCACTTCCGGGCAGAAACTGGAGGTGTTTGAGCCCAGGGTCAGCAGGAGGAGGAGAGGAGCAGAGTGTAGGCCGAAGCCTGCACTGGTGGCAGCTTTTGGTCAGTTGTGCCAGCGTGGCTTGTGCTGGACACGATGCCGACTACACAGCAGGGGAACAGCTGGCGGTGCTGAACCCCACTAATACATTGACTGGTGTTTTTCTCTGTGCAGCTAGCAGTTCCGGGCAAAAACTAGCGGTGTTTGAGCCCAGGGTCAGCAGGAGGAGGAGAGGAGCAGAGTGTAGGCCGAAGCCTGCACTGGTGGCAGCTTTTGGTCGGTTGTGCCAGCGTGGCTTGTGCTGGACACGATGCCGGCTACACAGCAGGGGAACAGCTGGCGGTGCTGAACCCCACTAACACATTGGCTGGTGTTTTTCTCTGTGCAGCTAGCACTTCCAGGCTACAACTGGCGGTGTTATAGCCCAGGGTCAGCAGGAGGAGGAGAGGAGCAGAGTGTAGGCCGAAGCCTAGTTGAACCAATTTCAAAGGTAACCTTTAACCCCCCCTCAGGTGTTGCAAGGTACAAGAGCCACACCTTGAACTGCATTAATGATGCACAAGTCAAAGGTTGCTCTCTTAATTTTGCTCCTTGCACACGCTGAATAAAACACGTACACTATTTAGCCCATTATACTGTCAAACAGTAGTGGAGGCGTGACTTGTCTTTTTAAGGAGACGCAGCACAGGTGTACAAATTTACACCTAGGTGCTGGGCGCAGATTCCTTACCGTTGTTGTTTGCAGTACAGGAAACTGCGCTCTTGTGTTATCCCTTGGCAATACCCTGTTAGTGCAGGCCGTCTCATGACCTCATTTCATGTTGGCCGGTGCGGTTAATGATGGCCATAAATCCCAGACCCACAGTGCCTTTTCCTAAAGTCACACTGCGGTGCTGGGATTCGTGGCCTTGTGCAGTAAATATGTTCGCCGCTCACACATGTCCTTACACCTGCTTCAGACTGGGCGGCCTCAGCTGATCCCTTATCGCATGCCGCGGCCATGAGGCCGCACAGTCAGAAGAAGGCGGAAGGAGGGGAGTGAAGACAGGGGAACATATGCACTGCTCGTGCCCATCAATCACACCCTCGCAGTCAAAATATATGAGACAACGAGGGGCGTTGTGTCGGGCAGGGCGGACGCACAGGCACAGCCAGCCAACCAATGATGTCAGAAGACGGGCAGCGCTAACAATGGGGGTGCTGCATGTCATTAGAAAGGAAAGTCACACCTCAGGGACAGTGGAATGGTCTCTAATGAGACACATTTTGTACGTGTTGAGTTCCACGTGGGCAAGGAGAAAAAAGTCAGCCACCTTGCACAAATGCAGCAGTACTGCTGTACAAGGTGGCTGTTATACATAGAAACACCTGGGGGTGGGGGGCAGGCTCCCTTCAATTTCGGTTCATGTGCCTGCATGGCGTTTGCAGGACACGTTGCCGGCTACACAGCAGGGGAACAGCTGGCGGTGCTGAACCCCACTAACACATTGGCTGGTGTTTTTCTCTGTGCAGCTAGCACTTCCGGGCAGAAACTGGAGGTGTTTGAGCCCAGGGTCAGCAGGAGGAGGAGAGGAGCAGAGTGTAGGCCGAAGCCTGCACTGGTGGCAGCTTTTGGTCAGTTGTGCCAGCGTGGCTTGTGCTGGACACGATGCCGACTACACAGCAGGGGAACAGCTGGCGGTGCTGAACCCCACTAACACATTGACTGGTGTTTTTCTCTGTGCAGCTAGCAGTTCCGGGCAAAAACTAGCGGTGTTTGAGCCCAGGGTCAGCAGGAGGAGGAGAGGAGCAGAGTGTAGGCCGAAGCCTGCACTGGTGGCAGCTTTTGGTCGGTTGTGCCAGCGTGGCTTGTGCTGGACACGATGCCGGCTACACAGCAGGGGAACAGCTGGCGGTGCTGAACCCCACTAACACATTGGCTGGTGTTTTTCTCTGTGCAGCTAGCACTTCCAGGCTACAACTGGCGGTGTTATAGCCCAGGGTCAGCAGGAGGAGGAGAGGAGCAGAGTGTAGGCCGAAGCCTAGTTGAACCAATTTCAAAGGTAACCTTTAACCCCCCCTCAGGTGTTGCAAGGTACAAGAGCCACACCTTGAACTGCATTAATGATGCACAAGTCAAAGGTTGCTCTCTTAATTTTGCTCCTTGCACACGCTGAATAAAACACGTACACTATTTAGCCCATTATACTGTCAAACAGTAGTGGAGGCGTGACTTGTCTTTTTAAGGAGACGCAGCACAGGTGTACAAATTTACACCTAGGTGCTGGGCGCAGATTCCTTACCGTTGTTATTTGCAGTACAGGAAACTGCGCTCTTGTGTTATCCCTTGGCAATACCCTGTTAGTGCAGGCCGTCTCATGACCTCATTTCATGTTGGCCGGTGCGGTTAACGATGGCCATAAATCCCAGACCCACAGTGCCTTTTCCTAAAGTCACACTGCGGTGCTGGGATTCGTGGCCTTGTGCAGTAAATAGGTTTGCCGCTCACACATGTCCTTACACCTGCTTCAGACTGGGCGGCCTCAGCTGATCCCTTATCGCCTACCACGGCCAGGAGGCCGCACAGTCTGAAGAAGGCGGAAGGAGATGAGTTAAGACAGGCGAACATATGCACTGCTCGTGCCCATAAACCACACCCTCGCTGACAAAATAAATATGACAACGAGGGGCGTTGTTTATAGCAGGGCGGATGCACAGGCGCAGCCTGCTAACCATGATGACAAAAGACGGGAAACGCTACCAAGGGGGGTGCTGCGTATCATTAGAAAGGAAAGTCACACCTCAGGGACAGTGGAATGGTCTCAATGAGACACATTTTGTACGTGTTGAGTTCAACGTGGGCAAGGAGAAAAAGTCAGCCACCTTGTACAAATGCAGCAGTACTGCTGTACTAGGTGGCTGTTATACATAGAAACACCTGGGGGGGTGGGGCCAGGTTCCCTTTAATTTCAGTTCATGTGCCTGCGTGGCGTTTGCAGGTCACGTTGCCGGCTACACAGCAGGGGAACAGCTGGCGTTGCTGAACCCCACTAACACATTGGCTGTTGTTTTTCTCTGTGCAGCTAGCACTTCCGGGCAAAAACTAGCGGTGTTTGAGCCCAGGGTCAGCAGGAGGAGGAGAGGAGCAGAGTGTAGGCCGAAGCCTGCACTGGTGGCAGCTTTTGTTCTGTTGTGCCAGCGTGGCTTGTGCTGGACACGTTGCCGACTACACAGCAGGGGAACAGCTGGCGGTGCTGAACCCCACTGACACATCACCTAGTGTTTTTTCTGTGTAGACAACACTTCCAGGTGGCAACTGACAGTGTTGAAACCCAGGGAATCAAAGAGGAGCAGAGTGTAGGCCGAAGCCTGCACTGGAGCAAGTTGAAAGGGAACCTTTAACCCCCCCCCCAGGCATTTGTTGCTGAAAGAGCCATCTTGTACAGCAGTAATACTGCACATGGAAAATGGTGGCTCCAAAAATTATGCTCCTTGCAAACGCTGAAGTACACACTCATATAATGTGTCCCCTCACACCGTCAAACCATCCCGGAAGTGGGACTTTCCTTTGTAATGTGACACAGCACAGCCGTCATTCCAACCCCCTTGGTGCCGGGCGCCACCTCCTCAACGTTGTTTGGTTCTGTCACGGAGCCCGCGCTGTAATGTTATCCCTTGGCCATGCACAGTTAGCGGTGGCCGTCTTCTGACATCATGTAGGTGTCAGGCTGGCAGTGCCTGTGCGTCCAAGCTGCCCGAGATCAAACCTTGCAGTGTCATCTAATGTAGTCCCACTGCGGGCCAGGGATCCATGGGCATGCGCAGTGCATATTATCGCCTCTCACTCACCTCCTTCCTGCTTCTTCAGACTGTGCGGCGTCACGGCCGTGGCATGCTATTAGGGATCAGCTGACGCCGCCTAGTCTGAAGAAGCGTGAAGAAGGGGAGTGAGAGGCTAGTAGATGCACTGCGCATGGCCATGGATACCAGGCCCACTGTGGGATCACATTAGACGACACTGCGAGGTGTGATTTCGGGCAGCGTGGACGCACAGGCGCAGCCAGGACGACAACAAATGATGTCAGAGGACGGGCAGCGCAAACTGTGCATGGCCAAGGGATAACATAACAGCGCAGGGTCCATGACGGAATCAAACAACGCTAAGGAGGCAGCGCACGGTGCCAAGGGGGTAGCAATGACGGCTGTGCTGCATCACATTACAAAGGAAAGTCCCACCTCCGGGACGGTTGGACGGTGTGAGGGGACACATTACATGAGTGTGTAGTTCAGCGTTTGCAAGGAGCATAATTTCAAGAGCGACCTTTCCCTTGTGCAGTATTAGTGCTGCACATGGTGGCTCTTTCAGTAACAAACGCCTAGGGGGGGGGGGACAGGTCCCCTTACATTTTAGTTGTGCCAGCGTGGCGGTCGCATGACACGTTGCCGGATACACAGCTGGGGATCAGCTGACGTTACTGAACCCCAATAACAGAGGAGCGACTGTTGACTGTGCACACAGCACTTCCAGGCACCAACTGGCGGTGTTAGAGCCCAGGGACAGCAGGAGGAGCAGATTGGAGGTATTGCCGCACACACAGCTGGGGATCAGCTGACGTTACTGAACCCCAATAACAGAGGAGCGACTGTTGACTGTGCACACAGCACTTCCAGGCACCAACTGGCGGTGTTAGAGCCCAGGGACAGCAGGAGGAGCAGAGGAACAGAGTGTAGGCCGAAGCCTGATTGTAGCAAGTTGAAAGGGAACCTTTAACCCCCCCCCAAGACGTTTGTAGCTGAAAGAGCCATCTTGTGCATCACTAACGATGCAAAAGGAAAAGGTGGTTCTTTTAATTATGCTCCTTGCAAACACCGAAGTAAACACTAAAAATGTGTCCCCTTATACCGTTAAACCGTCCCGGAGGTGCGAATTTCCTTCGTAATGGGACACAGCACAGCTGACATTCCTATCCCCTTGGTGCCGTGCACTGCCTCCTCAGCGTTGTTTTAAGCTGTCACGGAGCCTGCGCTGTTCTGTTAGCCCTTGGCCATGCCCAATTAGCGCTGCCCTGTCTTCTGACATAATTTGGTGTCAGGCTGTTACTGCCTGTGCGTCCACGCTGCTCCAGATCCCACCTCGCAGTCTCGTCCAACGTAATCCCACTGCGGGCCTTGGAACCATGGACATGCACAGTGCATATCCTCGACTCTCACTCCCCTCCTTCCCTCTTCTTCAGACTGTGCGGTGTCACGGCCGTGGCATGCTATTAGGCGCACAGTCTAAAGAAGGCGTAGGGAAATGAGCGAGAGCCCGAGGGGAAGATATGCACTGCGCATGGCCATGGATCCCAGGCCCGCAGTGTGACTCAATCAGAAGACACAGCGAGGCGGGATCTCGGGCAGCGCGGCCGCACAGGCGCAGCCAGCCTGACACCAAATTATGTCAGAAGACAGGCAGCGCAAATAGGGCATGCCCAAGGGATAACAGAACAGCGCAGGCTCCGTGACAGCTTAAAACAACGCTGAGGAGGCAGCGCATGGCACCAAGGGGGTAGGAATGACGGCTGTGCTGCGTCACATTGCGAAGGAAAGTCCCAGCTCCGGGACAGTATAACGGTATCAGTGAACACATTTTATAAGTGTTAAGTTCTGCGTGTGCAAGGAGCTAAAAAAAAAAAAAGAGCTACCTTTTCCTTGTGCAGCATTACTGCTGCACAAGATGGCTCTTTCAGTAACAAACGACGGGGGGGGGGGGGGACAGGTTCCCTTACATTTAGGTTGTTGTGCCAGCATGGCGGTCGCAGGACACATTGCCGGCTACACAGCTGGGGATCAGCTGACGTTACTGAAACCCAATAACACTGGGTCGTATGTTTTTATTGTGCAGCCTGCACTTCTGAGCCGCAACTGGCGGTGTTGGAGCCCAGGAATAGCGGTTCAGGTGGTAGAAAGATGAACACAGCAGGAGACCTGGATGACACCCAATTACTTAATCAGGCAGAGGAGTGGCAAATTCCTGCGAGATCCAGGCCTGGTTCATTTTCAGGAAAGTAAGCCGGTCAACGTTATCGGAGGATAGTCGCATGCGACGGTCTGTTAGTACACCACCTGCGGCACTAAAGACACGTTCCGATAAGACACTAGCCGCAGGGCAAGCCAGCACCTCCAATGCATACTGGCTTAGCTCTGGCCATGTATCCAGCTTAGAGACCCAAAACTTGAACGGGGAAGAGCCGTCTGGGAGTACAGTAAGAGGGCAAGCCATGTAGTCTGTCACCATCTGACGGAACCGTTGCCTCCTGCTGACTGGAGCCGCCGGTAATGGTGTAGACATTTGGGGCGGGCACACAAAAGTGTGCCAGAGTTGTGCCATACTGGGCTTGCCTTGGGCAGAGGCACTGCTTCTGCTCCCTCTTTGGGCAGAGCCTCCCCCACTGCCTCGACGCACTGAGCTGCTTTGTAAAGCACTAGCAGCACTCCTCTCAGTTGGACAGGAGAAGATGATGGAATTCACCAGTGTGTCGTGGTACTCCCGCAATTTACGCTCCCGGGTCAACGCAGGGATGAGGTTTTGGTCGTTGTCCCGGTAGCGAGGATCAAGGAGGGTGAACACCCAATAATCAGGCATGTTGAGAATGTGGTCGATGCGGCGGTCGTTTCTCAGGCACTGCAGCATGAAATCCACCATGTGCTGCAGAGTGCCAACTGGCCCAGAAACGCTGTCCCCTGCTTGAGACATGATCTCTGCCCGCTCGTCATCACCCCACCCTCGCTGTACACACTGACCACTGGACAATTGTGTCGCTCCCTCCTCTGGACGGAGCTCTTCCTCCTCCATTGACTCCTCCTCATCCTCCTCACAAATTGGCCCCTGCGTACCCCTTTGTGAGGAACCACGTGGCGCTGACTCTCCAGAAGCTGATGGAAAAGGTGACTCCTCATCCTCCACCTCTTCCACAACATCATCCCTTAACCCTTGCAAAGTTTGCTGAAGCAGGCAGATAAGGGGGACAGTCATGCTGACTAGTGCATCATCTGCACTTGCCATCCGCGTGGAATAATCAAAAGGATGCAAAACCTGGCAGACGTCCTTCATAGTGGCCCACTCTGTGGTTGTGAAGTCTGATCGGCGCTGACTGCGACTTCTTTGCGCCTGATGCAGCTGGTACTCCATAACTGCTTGCTGCTGCTCACACAACCGCTCCAACATATGTAACGTGGAATTCCACCGGGTAGGTAGGTCACATATGATGCGGTGTTCCGGAAGGCGGAATCGGCGCTGCAGAGCAGCAATGCGGGATCTGGCCAAGCTGGAACGCCGCAAGTGAGCACACTCTAGGCGGACCTTGTGCAGCAGGGCATCAAGATCCGGATAGTCCCTCAGAAAACTCTGCACAACCAAATTGAGCACATGTGCCAGACATGGGATGTGAGTGAGGTTGCCAAGGGCCAAAGCTGCCACCAGATTTCGGCCATTGTCACACACTACCATGCCTGGCTGGAGATTCGCTGGCAGTAACCACACATCGCTCTCCTGCTTGATGGCATTCCAGAGCTCCTGCGCTGTGTGGCTTCGATGCCCCAATGAAACTAGTTTCAAGATGGCCTGCTGACGTTTGGCCACGGCTGTGCTCATGTCGGTCATAGGTAAACGTTCACGGGTCCATGTGGAGGTGGACTGTGACGGATCCTGCAGAGAGGAATCTGAGGAACTGGTGTAAGAGGAGGAGTCGATGCGTACAGACTGGATTCCTGCAATCCTTGGAGTGGGCAGGACACGTCCTGCGCCACTCGCACGATCTGTACCTGGCTCAACAACATTAACCCAATGGGCAGTGAGGGAAACATATCGCCCCTGTCCATGCTGACTGGTCCACGCATCGGTGGTGAGGTGGACCTTGCTACTGACGGCGTTCAGTAGCGCATGTTTTATGTTTGCCTCAACATGCCTGTGCAGGGCAGGGACAGCCTGCCTGCTGAAGTAAAAGCGGCTGGGCACCTTCTACTGTGGGACTGCCAATGCCATCAAGTCACGGAAGCTGTCAGTCTCCACCAGCCTGAACGAGAGCATTTCCAGGGACAACAGTTTGGCAATGCCTGCATTCAGAGCCTGTGCTCCGGGGTGGTTGGCCGAGAATGCCCGCCTTTTCTCCCATGCCTGTACTACCGATGGCTGTGGAGTAGACTGGGAGTGTGAGGATGACTGGGAAGGTGGTGCTGTGGGTGGAATTACACTAGGTCTCTGGACAACAGTGGAGGAAGAGGCAACACGAGATGAAGAGGTGGTAGCTGCCGCTGTTGGTTGGCCTACGTCTTCACTGTGTTTCTGTAACTCCACCGCGTGCCTGGTCCGCACATGTTTCCACATATTTGTGGTATTGAGGTTGCTGACACTTTTACCTCTTTTTACTTTCTGATGACACAGCTTGCATTTGACAAAACAAATGTCATCTGCAACTGTGTCAAAAAAGGACCAGGCACTGCAAGTCTTGGGAGCGCCCTTTTTGGCTTTGGAAAGAGACAGGCTCCTAACGGGTGCCAAAGTGGAGGCTACAGGCTCCGCAGTCTTCCCCCTCCCTCTCCCTCTTTGGCCCGTAAGGGGAAGCTCTTCCTCAGAGCTGCTCCCACCACCTTCCTGTTCCTCACGCCACGATGGGTCAAGGACCTCATCATCTCCACTACCCTCTGCCACCAACTGCTCCTCCTGGGTAGTCTCGGCAGCACAGTACGCATCAGAAAGCGGCACCTGAGTTTCATCATCAGATGCGTACTGCGCTGTGGTCACCGGAGGCACTGGCCCACCTGCCTCTTCAGAGTCAGAGAGAAAAAGCTGTTGGGCATCACTGCACACTGCCTCTTCTTCCATTTCTCCAATGCTGCTTGGCTGGCCCCCTGTTTCCAAGCCAAGAGATTCAGAGAACAGAAGTAGAGACGGCTCCTGTCCTGGGCTCTCTGACTGCCTGGCCAATTTGGCAGGTGGTGAAGAGACAGATGGCTGCTCTCCAGTGCTCTGTGCCTGAGAGGATGTGGCACTAACTGAAGTCGATGCCGAGGCGTTAGCTGCCATCCACCCGACAAAGGCTTCAATTTAGTATTCACGCAGCAGCGGTGCACGGCGCTCTCCGACAAAGCTGCGCAAGAAGGACTGTTCCCTGCTGAAACTGAGTGACGACGAGTCACCGGCGCCCGCAGCAGGCACAGAATCACCACGTCCTCTCCCTGCTCCTCTCCCTGCTCCGCGCCCACGCCCACGTGCCTTACTCCCTGCCCTCTTCATCTTGGTTGACAGATAAAGATAAGCAGAAAAGTACTAAGGCCTTAGCGTGCTTATTCCTGAAATGCTCCTCCTAACAGGTGTAAGAAACACTAATGTTGTAAAGTGTGGACTAAACTTTATTATTTTTCAAATGTGGCCTACACAAGTGTTAAGTTGTGTTTGGTGAACTTTACTTTTTTTTTTGTGCAGATCGGGCTACAGAGCTAGTTTAAATCACACGGAGACCGTGCAGACAGCCGTAAACGGCGCTGCAAGGCCAAAAATCCCTCCTCTAGGTTATCCTATGTAGTGTTTTTCCACTATTTAGCTGGAGACGGGTGGAAAGACACTAATAGGAATTTTTTTTTTTTAATTTTAAACAGGCTGCACTATTTGAAAAAAAGGAAATTGTTTTTCAAGGTATGAGGCAGTAACGCACCCTGAGCTGAATCCAACCGGCTATAGCTGCACACAGACTACAGGGCGAGCTGCGCTCACACAGAGACCGTGCAGACAGCCGTAAACGGCGCTGCAAGGCCAAAAAACCCTCCTCTAGGTTATCCTATGTAGTATTTTTCCACTATTTAGCTGGAGACGGGTGGAAAGACACTAATAGGATTTTTTTTTTTAAATTTTAAACAGGCTGCACTATTTGAAAAAAAAGGAAATTGTTTTTCAAGGTATGAGGCAGTAACGCACCCTGAGCTGAATCCAACCGGCTAGAGCTGCACACAGACTACAGGGCGAGCTGCGCTCACACAGAGACTGTGCAGACAGCCGTAAACGGCGCTGCAAGGCCCAATAAACCCCCTCTAGGTTATCCTATGTAGTGTTTTTCCACTATTTAGCTGGAGACGGGTGGAAAAACACTAATAGGGAATTTTTTTTAAAATTTTTAAACAGGCTGCACTATTTGAAAAAAAGGAAAATTTTTCTCAAGGTATGAGCCAGTAACGAACCCTGAGCTGAATCCAACCGGCTATGGCTGCACACAGACTACAGGGCGAGCTGGGCTCACACGGAGACCGTGCAGACAGCCGTAAACGGCGCTGCAAGGCCCAAAAACCCCCCTCTAGGTTATCCTATGTAGTGTTTTTCCACAATTTAGCTGGAGACGGGTGGAAAAACACTAATAGGGAATTTTTTTTAATATTTTTAAACAGGCTGCACTATTTGAAAGAAAGGAAAATTTTTCTCAAGGTATGAGCCAGTAATGAACCCTGAGCTGAATCCAACCGGCTATGGCTGCACACAGACTACAGGGCGAGCTGGGCTCACACGGAGACCGTGCAGACAGCCGTAAATGGCGCTGCAAGGCCCCAAAACCCCCCTCTAGGTTATCCTATGTAGTGTTTTTCCACAATTTAGCTGGAGACGGGTGGAAAAACACTAATAGGAAATTTGAGAAAAAATGTGCAGCAGGCTGCACTATGAGCAAAAAAGGACAACTGTGTGAGGCAGTGTGAACCCCCCCTGAGCTGAATACAACCGGGTATATGGCTGCACACAGACTACAGAGTGAGCTGCACACACACACACACACACACAGAGACCTTGCAGAACGCTGTTAAAACAGCGCTGCAAGGCAAGAGCAAGGTGAACAGTGAAGAACACACAGCGTTTTGCTAAATTAGCCTTTGGAAAGGAAAATAAAGCAATTAGCTAGCTCAACTGGCCCTCAGTTAGAACACAGCGTCCTGTCCCTAACTGAAATCACAGCAGAGTGAGCGCAAAATGGCGGCAGCGTTTTTTATAGTGCAGAGTGACATCATTTCAGCAGCCAATCACAGCCTTGCCAGTACTTACATGCCCACCATGCTAAACAGGATGTGCCCACACTTCCAATCATTCCTCATTGGCTGCTGCGTGCAGTTTGAATTCTGGGAACTTCCGATTCCGGTATCCGATACGCGGGAAGTATCGGAATTCGGTATCGGAATTCCGATACCGCAAATATCGGCCGATACCCGATACTTGCGGTATCGTAATGCTCAACACTACCTATGGCTTCCAGTACCATCTATATGCCGATGACACTCAGATCTACCTCTCTGGCCCAGATGTCACCTCTCTGCTCTCCAGAATCCCAGAGTGTCTATCGGCCATATCCTCCTTCTTCTCCTCTCGCTTCCTCAAGCTCAATGTGGACAAAAATCTGAACTCATTATCTTTCCTCCATCACGCATATCTTCCCTACCTGATCTATCTATCAAAATAAATGAAATCACACTTTCCCCTGTCCCCAAAATCCGCTGCCTCGGAGTAACCCTTGACTCTGCCCAGTCCTTCAAACCGCACATCCAAGGTCTCGCCACCTCCTGTCACCTCCAGCTCAAAAATATTTCCAGAATCCGTCCTTTCCTCAACCCACACTCTACCAAAATGCTCGTGCATGCCCTAATCATCTCCCGCCTCGACTACTGCAACATACTCCTCTGTGGCCTACCTTCTAACACTCTCGCACCCCTCCAGTCCATCCTTAACTCTGCTGCCCGACTAATTAATCTCTCTCCTCGCTACACTCCTGCTTCACCTCTTTGCAAATCCCTTCACTGGCTCCCAATTTCCCAGCGTATCCAGTTTAAACTACTAACACTGACCTACAAAGCCATCCATAACCTTTCTCCTCCGTATATTTCCACACTAATCTCTCAATATCTTCCTTCATGTAATCTCCGGTCCTCCCAAGACCTCCTCCTTTCCTCCACGCTTATTTGCTCCTCACTCAATCGCCTCCAAGACTTCTCCCGAATATCACCCATCCTCTGGAATTCAGTGCCCCAACACATCCGGTTATCCACTACTTTTGGATCCTTCAAAAGAAACCTGAAAACCCACCTCTTCAAGGAAGCTTACAGCCTGTAAAGACCACACGGCCACCTCAACACCATTGGAGCTACTGCAACCCTTGACCTCCTGTCTCCTTCCCCATAATGCTGTAGAATGTAAGCCCACAAGGGCAGGGTCCTCTTCCCTCTGTACCAGTTTGTCATTGTTAGTTTTGTTTACTGTAAGTGATATTTTTATTTTGATGTAACCCCTTCTCATGTACAGCACCATGGAATTAATGGTGCTATATAAATAAATAATAATAATAATCACGTTCCCTAATGAGTCATTTTATATATGTGTGTAGCCCATTCACTACTTCCATCTATCCCCCACTCCCTGAAGATGGCTGGACCATCATTGTAAATACATCATTGTAAATACACACCTGTACTTTGTATCTCCCCCACCTCATTGTAGATTGTAAGCTCTCATGAGCAGGGTCGTCTTATTGTTCTTTAATTATTGTATTGTTAACGTTGTTACTTATGACTGTTGTGTTTGAAACTGTTAAATAAGTTGTCCACTACAATAACTTTTTTTTTTCATAAATCTTGCTATTATGTGCCAGTGAAAACATCCACTATGTTTATTTTAGCAATATTACCTTTTATCATGCTGTGGCAGCACATCATCAGTGCTGGATGCAGCTCTCATGGGGTTAATCGACAACTTCCTTTCTCCTGACTTATTGTGCTCTAATACTACAAGTTCCATGATGCATTGTCCTGGCCTCTAATCCCAAACCTACCACACCCACTCCAAAACACACCCAAACCCCTCCCTCCTCTATCTTCAAAAGATTTGTGATGTCATTTCTTATCCAACCGCCTCTTTTACATTTGTCCAACCCACACTCCATTACACACAGATAGGTAGATAGATAGAAAGATAGATAGATAGGTACATAGATAGATAATAGATAGATATGGGATGGATAGATAGATAGATACATACAGATATATCTATATATCTATATCTATTTCCATAGATATGTCCATATCCATGTTTCTAAACCCCTTCACCCCTGGAGCTTTTTTCGTTTTTTTCATTTATCGCTGCCCTCCTTCCCAGAGCCATAATTTTTCTGACTATATGGCCATGTGAGGGCTTGTCTTTTGCGGGACAAGTTCTACTTTTGTACGACACCATTGATTTTACTGTGTAACAGAAAATGTGCAAAAAATTCAAAGTGCGACGAAATTGCAAAAACAGTGCAATCTATCACTTGTTTTTTGCTTGGCTTTTTTGCTAGGTTCACTAAATGCTAAGGCTGTGTGCACACGTTGCAGATTTGATTCCAGATCCGCAGCGTTTTTTGCCTCACAGAATTGCAGCAAATCCACAGTGTAGTGCACAACCAAAATTGCATCCAAACTGCACCAAAAACTGCATCAAAACCGCACCAAAAACTGCATAAAAAACGCATTAACCCCTTCATGACCGGGGGATTTTTCGTTTTTCCGTGTTCGTTTTTCGCTCCCCTCCTTCCCAGAGCCATAACTTTTTTATTTTTCTGTCAATTTGGCCATGTGAGGGCTTATTTTCTGCGGGACGAGTTGTACTTTTGAACGACATCATTGGTTTTAGCATGTCATGTACTAGAAAACGGGAAAAAAATTCCAAGTGCAGTGAAATTGCAAAAAAAGTGCAATCCCACATTGGTTTTTTGTTTGGCTTTTTTGCTAGGTTCACTAAATGCTAAAACTGACCTGCCATTATGATTCTCCAGGTCATTACGAGTTCATAGACACCAAACATGACTAGGTTATTTTTTATCTAAGTGGTGAAAAAAAAATTCCAAACTTTGCTAAAAAAAAAAAAAAAAAAATTGCGCCATTTTCCGATACTCGTAGCGTCTCCATTTTTCATCATCTGGGGTCGGTTGAGGGCTTATTTTTTGCGTGCCGAGATGATGTTTTTAATGATAGCATTTCGGTGCAGATACGTTCTTTTGATCGCCCGTTATTGCATTTTAATGCAATGTCGCGGCGACCAAAAAAATGTAATTCTGGCGTTTCGAATTTTTTTCCCGCTACGCTGTTTAGCGATCAGGTTAATACTTTTTTTTATTTGATAGATCGGGCGATTCTGAGCGCGGCGATACCAAATATGCGTGTATTTGATATTTTTTTTATTGATTTAGTTTGATTGGGGCGAAAGGGGGGTGATTTAAACTTTTATATTTTTTTTATTTTTTTCAAATTTTTTTAAACTTTTTTTTTTTACTTTTGCCATGCTTCAATAGCCTCCATGGGAGGCTAGAAGCAGGCATAGCACGATCGGCTCTGCTACATAGCAGCGATCTGCTGATCGCTGCTATGTAGCAGAATTGCACGTGTGCTGTGAGCGCCGACCACAGGGTGGCGCTCACAGCGACGGGCAATCAGTAACCATAGAGGTCTCAAGGACCTCTATGGTTACCATTCACAAGCATCGCTGACCCCCGATCATGTGACGGGGGTCGGCGATGACGTCATTTCCGGCCGCCCGGCCGGAAGCGGTAGTTAAATGGCGCTGTCTGCGTTTGACAGCGGCATTTAACTAGTTAATAGGTGCGGGCAGATCGCGATTCTGCCCGCGCCTATTACGGGCACATGTCAGCTGTTCAAAACAGCTGACATGTCCCGGCTTTGGTGCGGGCTCACCGCGGAGCCCTGCATCAAAGCAGGGGAGCCGGCATCGGACGGTATAGTACGTCCGATGCTGGTAAGGGGTTAAAAGTGCATCAAAAACGCACCAAAATTGCATCAAAACTGCACCAAAACTTGCATCAAAACTGCACCAAAAACTGCATCAAAGCTGCACCAAAAACTGCATCAAAACCGCACCAAAAACTGCATCAAAAAGGCACCAAAACTGCATCAAAACCACACCAAAAACTGCATCAAAAACGCATAAAAACTGCACCAAAAACTGCATGAAAACCGCACCAAAAAAGCATCAAAACTGCGCAAAAACGCATAAAAAATGCAGCTATGTTTTCTGCAGGGAGATGCAGATTTGGTGCAGTAAATTCTGCACCCAAATCTGCAACGTGTGCACACAGCCTAAAACTGACCTGCCATTATGATTCTCCAGGTCATTACGAGTTCATAGACACCAAACATGTCTAGGTTCTTTTTTATCTAAGTGGTGAAAAAAAAATCCAAACGTTGCTAAAAAAATAAAAAAAATAATAATTGCGCCCTTTTCCGATACCCATAGCGTCTATATTTTCTGATATATCGGGTTGGGTGAGGGCTAATTTTTTGCGTGCCGAGCTGACTTTTTTTAATGATACCTCTTTTGTGCAGATATGTTCTTTTGATCACCCGTTATTGCATTTTAATGCAATGTCGTGGCAACGAAAATACTATAATTTTACCGATCATGTAAAAAATTTTTTTGTTGACAACAGCTGACATGTTGCGGCTTTGAAGTGGGCTCACCGCCGAAGTCCACCTCAAAGTGGGGGATACTGCCAGCTGACGTACTATTCCATCAGCTGGCAGAAAGGGGTTAATGAACAATATGTTTCAGTAAAAAAAAAATGAAAAAAAAATGGCGTGGGCTCCCGCGCAATTTTCTGCGCCAGATGGGGAAAGCCGACGGCTGGGGGCCAATATTTGTAGCCTGGGAAGGGGGTAATACCCATGGCATCCTCCCAGGCTATGAATATCAGCCCGGAGCTGTCTGTGTAGCCTTGACTAGCTATTAAAATAGGGGGACCCCCCAAAAAAATGATGTGGGGTCCCCCTATATTTTATAGGCAGAAAGGCTACGCAGATTGCTGCGGGCTGATATACATAGCCTAGAGAGGGGCCGTGTATATTGGCCCCCCCGCTTCAAATACCAGCCCCTAGCCGTCCCAGAAATAGCACATCTGTAAGATGCGCCAATTCCAGCACTTAGCCCCTCTCTTCCCACTTCCCGAGTAGCGGTGGGATATGGGGTAATAAGGGGTTAATGTCACCTTGCTATTGTAAGGTGACATTAAGCCCGGTTAATAATGGAGAGGCGACCATATGAGGCCTATCCATTATTAATCCTATAGTAGTGAAAGAATTAGAAAAATAAAGACACAGCCAGAAAAAAGTATTTTAATATACTTAATTTAACCATACTTACCATACTCGATCATCTGCAAAAAATAAAAAATAATAAACCGTATAGTAACATAGTTACATAGTTAGTAAGGCCGAAAAAAGACATTTGTCCATCTAGTTCAGCCTATATTCCATCATAATAAATCCCCAGATCTACGTTCTTCTACAGAACCTAATAATTGTATGATACAATATAAATCTGCTCCAGGAAGACATCCAGGCCTCTCTTGAACCCCTACCACTCACTTTCTGCTGTAGTCCAATTAATAACGAGTGTCCCACGACGATCTCCCCTATAGAACAGTGACATCGGGTGATGTCACTGCTCTATAGACCTTCAGTGACACACTGACAGGAGACAATGGCTCCTGCAGTGCATCACTGAGATTACCTGAGTTCAGGGTCTCACTTTATGGCAAAGCTGTAAGAGAATTTTCCCACACAGCAGTGCTAGAAGTGAGTCTAGGGACTATTTTCTCACAGGGGCGTAGGAATACATTGTGGGGAATACAGTGCGGAAGGATATCCTCCGTCATCGTATTCCTGGAGCCCCTGGAGAGCGGTGGCATCAGCTGATGCTGCTGTTCTCCACGGGAGATTGTCGAGGGACACTTGTTTTAATTGGATTTCTGCGGATCAGGGAGTATAGTGTTTATTATTTTAATATTGCATGCATGGTGCATGTCGTATGTCGCATGGTGCATGGCACATGTCGTATGTCGCATGATGCATGTCATATGTCGCATGGTGCATGTCGTATGTCGCATGTCACATGTCGCATGGTGCATGTCGTATGTCGCATGGTGCAAGTCACATGTCGTATGTTGCATGGCACATGTCGTATGTCGCATGGTGCATGTCACATGGTGCATGTCGTCTGTCGCATGGCGCATGTCGTATGTCACATGATGCATGTCATATGCCGCATGGTGCATGTAGTATGTCGCATGTCACATGCCGCATGGTGCATGTCGTATGTCGCATGGTGCAAGTCGCATGGTGCATGTCACATGTCGTATGTCGCATGGTGCATGTCGTAAGGCACATGTCATATGTCGCATGGTGCATGTCGCATGGTGCATGTCGCATGGTGCATGTTACATGTCGTATGGTGCATGTCGCATGGTGCCTGTCGCATGGTGCATGGCACATGTCGCATGGTGCATGGCACATGTCGTATGTCGCATGATGCATGTCATATGTTGCATGGTGCATGTCGTATGTCGCATGTCACATGTCGCATGGTGCATGTCGTATGTCGCATGGTGCAAGTCACATGTCGTATGTTGCATGGCACATGTCGTATGTCGCATGGTGCATGTCACATGGTGCATGTCGTCTGTCGCATGGCGCATGTCGTATGTCACATGATGCATATCATATGCCGCATGGTGCATGTAGTATGTCGCATGTCACATGCCGCATGGTGCATGTCGTATGTCGCATGGTGCAAGTCGCATGGTGCATGTCACATGTCGTATGTCGCATGGTGCATGTCGTAAGGCACATGTCATATGTCGCATGGTGCATGTCGCATGGTGCATGTCGCATGGTGCATGTTACATGTCGTATGGTGCATGTCGCATGGTGCCTGTCGCATGGTGCATGGCACATGTCGCATGGTGCATGGCGCATGGCGCATGTAGTATGTCGCATGGTGCATGTCGTATGTCACATGGTGCATGTCGTATGTCGTATGGTGCATGTCGCATGGTGCCTGGCAAATGTCGTATGTCGCATGGTGCATGTCACATGGTGCATTTTGTATGTAGTAAGAAACTAAAAAATGATAGTGTTGGCCCCCTTAAAAATAGTCTGGGTGAAATGGTGGATGAGGATGAGGAAAAAGCCAATATGCTAAATGACTTTTTTTCATCAGTATTTACACAAGAAAATCCCATGGCAGACAAAATTACTAGTGATAAAAATTCCCCATTAAATGTCACCTGCTTAACCCAGCAGGAAGTACAGCGGCGTCTAAAAATCACTAAAATTGACAAATCTCCAGGCCCGGATGGGTTTTCCCCCCCGAGTACTGCAGGAATTAAGTACAGTCATTGACAGACCATTATTTTTAATCTTTAAAGACTCCATAATAACAGGGTCTGTACCACAGAACTGGCGTACAGCAAATGTGGTGCCAATATTCAAAAAGGGGACAAAAACTGAACTCAGAAATTATAGGCCAGTAAGCTTAACCTCTACTGTGGGTAAAATCCTGGAGGGCATTCTAAGGGACGCTATACTGGAGTATCTGAAGAGGAATAACCTCATGACCCAGTATCAGCACGGGTTTACTAGGGACCGTTCATGTCAGACTAATCTGATCAATTTCTATGAAGAGGTAAGTTCCGGACTGGACCAAGGGAACCCAGTGGACGTAGTGTAAATGAACTTTTCAAAAGCTTTTGATATGGTTCCACACAAAAGGTTGATACATAAAATGAGAATAATGGGGATAGTGGAAAATATGTGTAAGTGGGTTAAGAGCTGGCTCAGGGATAGGAAACAAAGGGTGGTTATTAATGGAGCACACTTGGACTGGGTCGCGGTTAGCAGTGGGGTACCACAGGGGTCAGTATTGGGCCCTCTTCTTTTTAGCATATTTATTAATGACCTTGTTGGGGGCATTCAGAGTAGAATTTCAATATTTGCAGATGACACTAAACTCTGCAGGGTAATCAATACAGAGGAGGACAATTTTATATTACAGGATGATTTATGTAAACTAGAAGCTTGGGCTGATAAATGGCAAATGAGCTTTAATGGGGATAAACGTAAGGTCATGCACTTGGGTAGAAGTAATAAGATGTATAACTATGCACTTAATTCTAAAACTCTGGGCAAAACCGTCAATGAAAAAGATCTGGGTGTATGGGTGGATGACAAACTCATGTTCAGTGGCCAGTGTCAGGCAGCTGCTACAAAGGCAAATAAAATAATGGGATGCATTAAAAGAGGCATAGATGCTCATGAGGAGAACATAATTTTACCTCTATACAAGTCACTAGATCGACCACACTTAGAATACTGTGCACAGTTCTGGTCTCCGGTGTATAAGAAAGACATAGCTGAACTGGAGCGGGTGCAGAGAAGAGCGACCAAGGTTATTAGAGGACTGGGGGTCTGCAATACCAAGATAGGTTATTACACATGGGGCTATTTAGTTTGGAAAAACGAAGACTAAGGGGTGATCTTATTTTAATGTATAAATATATGAGGGGACAGTACAAAGACCTTTCTGATGATCTTTTTAATCATAGACCTGAGACAGGGACAAGGGAGCATACTCTACGTCTGGAGGAAAGAAGGTTTAGGCATAATAACAGACGGGGGTTCTTTACTGTAAGAGCAGTGAGACTATGGAACTCTCTGCCATATGATGTTGTAATGAGTGATTCATTACTTAAATTTAAGAGGGGATTGGATACCTTTCTTGAAAAGTATAATGTTACAGGGTATATACACTAGGTTCCTTGATAGGGCGTTGATCCAGGGAACTAGTCTGATTGCCGTATGTGGAGTCGGGAAGGAATTTTTTTCCCCAAAGTGGAGCTTACTATTTGCCACATGGGCTTTTTTGCCTTCCTCTGGATCAACATGTTAGGGCATGTTAGGTTAGGCTATGGGTTGAACTGGATGGACTTAAAGTCTTCCTTCAACCTTAATAACTATGTTATTATGTCGCATGGTGCATGTCGCATGTCGTATGTTGCATGGTGCATGTTGCATAGTGCATGTCGCATGTTGTATGTCACATGATGT
This sequence comes from Ranitomeya imitator, assembly GCF_032444005.1. Lineage (NCBI taxonomy): Eukaryota > Metazoa > Chordata > Amphibia > Anura > Dendrobatidae > Ranitomeya > Ranitomeya imitator. The sequence goes on along the minus strand of NC_091283.1, from coordinate 452,637,430 downwards.
ATGGTGTATATTGCATGTTCTGTATGTGTGTAATGTATCTTGTATGTCTGTATGTTGTATGTACTGTATGTGTGTAATGTATGTTGTATGTATGCACTGTATAAGTGTATGTGTTTTTTTTTACATTCAACACATTAGCCGGATGATGCGACTACTACTGTTCCATCATTGGCTAATGTGTCACTCACTCACTGTCACTGTAGCAGGCAGAGACAATGCCTGCACACAGAGACACACACACCAATGACCCCCCCATGCGAAGCAGAACCACCGCACAGCCCCCCTGCCCGCACACTCCAGCACCTTCCGCAGACCCACCGCCAGCAGATCCACCCACGGCAGAATCACCGTGCAGACCCCCGCCGCAGCACCAGTCGCACATCCCAGCACATGAGCGCGGCCAGCCAGCAGACCCCAGCACATGAGCACGGCCCAAAGATCCCAGCCCCACCCGCTCGCAGACCCCAGCACAGCCCCGCAGGCAGCCCCCAGCACCGCCCACAGCCCAGTCACTCTTGATGAGTGACCTCTGTCTGTGGAGGCTGAGTCACGCCTGCTCATGACGTCACGTTAATTTGCAGAGTCTGGAAATTGACAGGACGTCAGCGGAAATTAGCGGTGGCTGCAGCCTGGGGGGTCACGTGACCCGGACTCAGCCGCCGCCATAGCGCCGCTCACAGGCGAAAACGGCAACATAAGGTATTTAGAAAATTCATTAGGGGCCCCGGGGGGATACATTGGGGGGGTTAATTGAAAGTAGTGGACAACCCCTTTAAGCTGTAAAGTGCTGTGGAATATGTTGGCGCTATATAAATAAAGATTAATATTATTATTAAGTGACCACATCAGGAGGTATTAGATATATGGTGACCCTCATAGATGACTACTCAAGATACACAGTCACATACTTGATAAAGAACAAAAGTGAAGTTTTTGAAAAATTAGAAGACTATGTGACAAAGTCAAACAACAAGTTTCAGATGAAGCCAATTATCATCAGAAGTGATAATGAAGGTGAATTTACAGGACACCAAATAGAAAACTACTTAAAGGCAGTCTCGCACGTCCAGATAATTCCGGAACCGGAAAAAATCGGTACTGGAATTATCCGTGTCCGTATGCCCCTACGTTTCTGTGGCACATCAGTGTGGCACACGTGTGCCGCCCGTGTGCCCACTGGGTACCACACGTACCGTGCTGGGCACCACACGTACCAGCATCTGGTGCTGAAGCCCCATTCATATCTTCCCTGCAGCAGCGTTTGCTGTAGAGAATATATGAATAATTGTGTTTAAAATAAAGATCTAAAAAAAATAAAAATAAAGACCGCATACAGTAGAAGGTGCGGCCAGGACAGGAAGCAGCGACAGCCAACGAGGGAGCCGGGTGAGTATTTTCAGAACAGCGGGGGGGCGCACAGGGGGTGGGAGGGCAGATGGCACATAGATCTTTATTTTAAAAACTATTATTCATATCTTCTCTACAGCAAACGCTGCTGCAGGGAAGATATGAATTGCGGTTTCAGCACCATGTGGGGGGGGGGGGGACAGCGCTTACAGTAGCGCTGTCTCCTGCACGGCACACGGACTGCACACGGACAACGTCCGTGTGCGGTACGTGTTTTACACGGACCCATTGATTTTAATGGGTCATTGTAATACGTGCGCTCCCACGAACACTGACATGTCTCCGTGTTTGGCACACGGAGACACGGTCTGCAAAAAAACAATTACATCTGAACAGATGCATTGATTTTAATGTGTCTACGTGTGTCAGTGGCTCCGGTACATGAGGAAACTGTTACCTCACATACCGGAGCCACTGACGTGTGAAACCGGCCTAAGACAGAATGAAATAGAGCATAAAAAGACTGATCCATACACACCTGAACAGAACGGGGTAGCAGAAAGAAAAAAACAGAACTCTGATTGAAATGATAAGATGTATGCTAGCAGATTTTAATTTAACCCAGTCATTAACCATTGTGGTGCCTGCAAATCACCTCCTACTGCAATGAGCGTTTGAGTGTGGTGTTCATTCACAGGATTAAATCTCAGATGAGTATACAGAAGTGGATGCTTTATTAGGATAAAACTGTAATGTATTTTGATTCCAAACTCATGAATCTTCGTTAAAGGGAAGGTGCCATCAAAAAAATTTTTTTTTCAGAAATTGTAAAAATGTAAAGAATTAATGATCACATTTTCTTAAAAAATATTATCATTTGTTTATAATTTAGTAAAATATGAAAAATTATTTGAAAAGTTTTGGAATTTCCACTTTTCAACACTAGGGGGAGCAGCTGCTGAAATTTCAGAAAAACCTAGTGTACAACTAGCTCACATTACTGCACTGCAGTAATTATGGGCGGAGTCTGCTGACATGTGTGATGTCTCCTCTCCTCCCCTTCTGGGTGTTTGCTAAGGGATTAGAGAGGATGATATTCAGGAACCCAGTGAGCAGCCATTTTGTTGGTGACTGCAGAGTATGGCTGCCGTCACACTATCAGTATTTGGTCAGTATTTTACCTCAGTATTTGTAAGCCAAAACCAGGAGTGGAACAAATAGAGGAAAAGTATAATAGAAACATATGCACCACGTCTGCATTTATCACCCACTCCTGGTTTTGGCTTATAAATACTGATGTAAAATACTGAACAAATAATGATAGTGTGAAGGCAGCCTTAGGCCATGTTCACACGATCCTTTTTTTCATGCAGAATTGCCGCGATTTTCCCGCTGCGGGTCCGCAGCTGTTTTCCATGCAGGGTACATTACATTGTACCCTATGGAAAACAGGAACTGCTGTGCCCACAATGCGGAAAATAAAAAAAAAAGCCGCGCTGAATAGCTGCGGGAAAAAAGAAGTACCATGTCACTTCTTTTTTCGGAGCCGCAGCGGTTCTGCACCCATTGACCTCCATTGTGAGGTCAAACCCGCAGTAAAACCCGCAGATGAAAAAAATATCTGCGGGTTTTACTGCGGTTTGTGGTGCAGAACCGCTGCAGCAGGAAGTGCGGGGAAGCGGGCGGAAGTGCGTGGGCGGAGTGTGGCTGCCCCCCCGTGCTCTGATCCCGCCCCCCCGTGCTCCAATCCCACCGCCCCGTGCTCCGATGCCCCCCCCAGTGCTCCGATGCCCCCCCGTGCCCTAATCTCCCCCCCTTATACTTACCCGGCGTCCCGGTGTCCGTCCGGCCGTCTTCTCCCTGGGCGCCGCCATCTTGCAAAATGGCGGGCGCATCCGCAGTGCGCCCGCCGAATCTGCCGGCCGGCAGATTCGTTCCAAAGTGCATTTTGATCACTGAGATAGATTATATCTCAGTGATCAAAATAAAAAAAAATAGTAAATGACACCCCCCCCTTTGTCACCCCCATAGGTAGGGACAATAAAAAAAAATTAAGAATTTTTTTTTTTCCACTAAGGTTAGAATAGGGTTAGGGTTAGGGGTAGGGTTAGGGGTAGGGTTAGGGTTAGGGTATTTTCAGCCATTTTAACCCTAAAAAAATTCCTAGAAAACACACAGAGTCTGCATAGAAAACTGCATAAAAAAAAGGATAAAAAAAAGGATCAAAAAACGCATCAAAAAACGCATCAAAAAAGGACCAAAAAAGGACCAAAAAAAGGACCTGCGTTTTCTGCCAAGAGCTGCAGTTTTTTAAAAAACAGTCCTGAAAAAAAAAAGGATGGAAATCAGGAACGTGTGAACATACCCTTCTACTGACAAGTAAACAGTCAACGAGGATGGCAGGCAGCAAGGATTCTGGGAGATATGTGGCGGAGGGAGCAGGGTGACAGCAGCACAGAGTATTTCAGGAGAGCAGTGTGCAGGTCTATGGGGGGGCCCCCTGTTTGGTGCGCGGAGCAGCCAGGGATTGTACATACAGAGCTGTCTTTTATACACATGGATGGACCGTCTGCTCCACAGAAATCCAGGAAACATTTCTGCGGATTGATGGCCTGGTCTGATCCAGACTTTGCATGCAGACCCCATTCCCCTCCTCAGATCCTGTCCTAGCAATGTGTGAAAGCGAGGTGACAGGTGCAGTCGGGGTGACGCTGGGAAGGAAATGTAGCCATATAGTAACGATAAAAATGAGACCCCTCTCTTCAGCTACCTCACCAGCCTTCCCCTGACTGCACCTAACTGGAGGTCATGCTGCCCCCTCTATTACCCCAGACCCGCGTGCAGGTGCTCAGCCAGAACCACTATAGAATGGGTCCACTTTCTGAAGATAATACTGCCATAGTGTTCTCACATAATACCGCCATATAGATCACACACAATACTATCAAATAGATCACACAATACTGTCATACAGTTCTCACATAATACCACCATATAGATCACACATAATACCGCCAGTGTTCTCACATACCGCCATATAGATCACACATAATACCGCCAGTGTTCTCACATACCACCATATAGATCACACATAATACCGCCAGTGTTCTCACATACCACCATATAGATCACACATAATACCGCCAGTGTTCTCACATACCACCATATGCTTCTCACATAATACCGCCATATAGATCACCCATAATGCCGCCACATAGATCTCACATGTATTGTAAATAAAGAATCGGCCAGAATAAAGTCCTTTATTAATCTTTTTTATACCATACCGAACGCATAATCCTCGACTCCCTCATCTCCCACAACAAAAATAATAAACCACAATGGGGAAAGACACGCAGGGGGGAGAGGAGTGCATAGGAGAGGATTAGATACTGACTGCTGAGCCGTGTATCTAATCCTGTCCTGTGTGATACTGTGCTGCGCCGTGTATCTAATCCTATCTTGTGTGATACTGTACACAGGACAGGATTAGCTACACAAGACTAGATTAGCTACACATGACAGAGGAAGCAGTGGTAGATGGTATATAGAGGCAGGCAGCAGTGGTAGATGGTATATAGAGGCAGGCAGCAGTGGTAGATGGTATATAGAGACAGGCAGCAGTGGTAGATGGTATATAGAGGCAGGCAGCAGTGGTAGATGGTATATAGAGACAGACAGCAGTGGTAGATGGTATATAGAGGCAGGTAGCAGTGGTAGATGGTATATAGAGGCAGGCAGCAGTGGTAGATGGTATATAGAGGCAGGCAGCAGTGGTAGATGGTATATAGAGACAGGCAGCAGTGGTAGATGGTATATAGAGGCAGGCAGCAGTGGTAGATGGTATATAGAGGCAGGCAGCAGTGGTAGGTGGTATACAGAGGCAGGCAGCAGTGGTAGGTGGTATACAGAGGCAGGTAGCGGTGCTATACAGAAGCAGGTAGCAGTGGTATATAGGAGCAGGTAGCAGTGGTATATAGGGGCTGGTAGCAGTGGTATATAGGAGCAGGTAGCAGTGGTATATAGGGGCAGGTAGCAGTGGTATATAAGGGCTGGTAGCAGTGGTATATAGGGACAGGTAGCAGTGGTATATAGGAGCAGATAGCAGTGGTATATAGGGCCAGGTAGCAGTGGTATATAGGAGCAGGTAGCAGTGGTATATAAGGGCTGGTAGCAGTGGTATATAGGGACAGGTAGCAGTGGTATATAGGAGCAGGTAGCAGTGGTATATAGGGCCAGGTAGCAGTGGTATATAGGGGCAGGTAGCAGTGGTATATAAGGGCTGGTAGCAGTGGTATATAGGAGCAGATAGCAGTGGTATATAGGGCCAGGTAGCAGTGGTATATAGGGGCAGGTAGCAGTGGTATATAGGAGCAGGTAGCAGTGGTATATAAGGGCTGGTAGCAGTGGTATATAGGAGCAGGTAGCAGTGGTATAAAGGGGCAGGTAGCAGTGGTATATAGGAGCAGGTAGCAGTGGTATATAGGGGCAGGTAGCAGTGGTATATAGGAGCAGGTAGCAGTGGTATATAGGGGCAGGTAGCAGTGGTATATAGGGGCAGGTAGCAGTGGTATACAGGGGCAGGTAGCAGTGGTATATAGGAGCAGGTAGCAGTGGTATATAAGGGCTGGTAACAGTGGTATATAGGAGCAGGTAGCAGTGGTATATAAGGGCTGGTAGCAGTGGTATATAGGAGCAGGTAGCAGTGGTATATAGGAGCAGGTAGCAGTGGTATATAGGAGCAGGTAGCAGTGGTATATAGGAGCAGGTAGCAGTGGTATAAAGGGGCAGGTAGCAGTGGTATATAGGAGCAGGTAGCAGTGGTATATAGGGGCAGGTAGCAGTGGTATATAGTAGCAGGTAGCAGTGGTATATAGGGGCAGGTAGCAGTGGTATATAGGGGCAGGTAGCAGTGGTATACAGGGGCAGGTAGCAGTGGTATACAGGGGCAGGTAGCAGAGGTATATAGGAGCAGGTAGCAGTGGTATATAAGGGCTGGTAGCAGTGGTATATAGGAGCAGGTAGCAGTGGTATATAAGGGCTGGTAGCAGTGGTATATAGGAGCAGGTAGCAGTGGTATATAGGAGCAGGTAGCAGTGGTATATAAGGGCTGGTAGCAGTGGTATATAGGAGCAGGTAGCAGTGGTATAAAGGGGCAGGTAGCAGTGGTATATAGGAGCAGGTAGCAGTGGTATATAGGGGCAGGTAGCAGTGGTATATAGGGGCAGGTAGCAGTGGTATATAGGGGCAGGTAGCAGTGGTATACAGGGGCAGGTAGCAGTGGTATAAAGGGGCAGGTAGCAGTGGTATATAGGGGCAGGTAGCAGTGGTATATAGGGGCAGGTAGCAGTGGTATACAGGGGCAGGTAGCAGTGGTATTTAGGAGCAGGTAGCAGTGGTATATAAGGGCTGGTAGCAGTGGTATATAGGAGCAGGTAGCAGTGGTATATAAGGGCTGGTAGCAGTGGTATATAGGAGCAGGTAGCAGTGGTATATAGGAGCAGGTAGCAGTGGTATATAAGGGCTGGTAGCAGTGGTATATAGGAGCAGGTAGCAGTGGTATAAAGGGGCAGGTAGCAGTGGTATATAGGAGCAGGTAGCAGTGGTATATAGGGGCAGGTAGCAGTGGTATATAGGGGCAGGTAGCAGTGGTATATAGGGGCAGGTAGCAGTGGTATACAGGGGCAGGTAGCAGTGGTATATAGGGGCAGGTAGCAGTGGTATATAGGGGCAGGTAGCAGTGGTATATAGGGGCAGGTAGCAGTGGTATACAGGGGCAGGTAGCAGTGGTATTTAGGAGCAGGTAGCAGTGGTATATAGGGGCAGGTAGCAGTGGTATATAGGGGCAGGTAGCAGTGGTATATAGGAGCAGGTAGCAGTCGTATATAGGGGCAGGTAGCAGTGGTATATAGGAGCAGGTAGCAGTGGTATATAGGAGCAGGTAGCAGTGGTATAAAGGGGCAGGTAGCAGTGGTATATAGGAGCAGGTAGCAGTGGTATATAGGGGCAGGTAGCAGTGGTATATAGGGGCAGGTATATAGGAGCAGGTAGCAGTCGTATATAGGGGCAGGTAGCAGTGGTATATAGGAGCAGGTAGCAGTGGTATATAGGAGCAGGTAGCAGTGGTATAAAGGGGCAGGTAGCAGTGGTATATAGGAGCAGGTAGCAGTGGTATATAGGGGCAGGTAGCAGTGGTATAAAGGGGCAGGTAGCAGTGGTATATAGGAGCAGGGCTGGTAGCAGTGGTATATAGGAGCAGGTAGCAGTGGTATATAGGAGCAGGTAGCAGTGGTATATAGGAGCAGGTAGCAGTGGTATATAGGAGCAGGTAGCAGTGGTATAAAGGGGCAGGTAGCAGTGGTATATAGGAGCAGGTAGCAGTGGTATATAGGGGAAGGTAGCAGTGGTATATAGGAGCAGGTAGCAGTGGTATATAGGGGCAGGTAGCAGTGGTATATAGGGGCAGGTAGCAGTGGTATACAGGGGCAGGTAGCAGTGGTATACAGGGGCAGGTAGCAGTGGTATATAGGAGCAGGTAGCAGTGGTATATAGGAGCAGGTAGCAGTGGTATATAGGAGCAGGTAGCAGTGGTATAAAGGGGCAGGTAGCAGTGGTATATAGGAGCAGGTAGCAGTGGTATATAGGGGCAGGTAGCAGTGGTATATAGGAGCAGGTAGCAGTGGTATATAGGAGCAGGTAGCAGTGGTATAAAGGGGCAGGTAGCAGTGGTATATAGGAGCAGGTAGCAGTGGTATATAAGGGCTGGTAGCAGTGGTATATAGGAGCAGGTAGCAGTGGTATATAAGGGCTGGTAGCAGTGGTATATAGGAGCAGGTAGCAGTGGTATATAGGAGCAGGTAGCAGTGGTATATAAGGGCTGGTAGCAGTGGTATATAGGAGCAGGTAGCAGTGGTATAAAGGGGCAGGTAGCAGTGGTATATAGGAGCAGGTAGCAGTGGTATATAGGGGCAGGTAGCAGTGGTATATAGGGGCAGGTAGCAGTGGTATATAGGGGCAGGTAGCAGTGGTATACAGGGGCAGGTAGCAGTGGTATATAGGGGCAGGTAGCAGTGGTATATAGGGGCAGGTAGCAGTGGTATATAGGGGCAGGTAGCAGTGGTATACAGGGGCAGGTAGCAGTGGTATTTAGGAGCAGGTAGCAGTGGTATATAAGGGCTGGTAGCAGTGGTATATAGGAGCAGGTAGCAGTGGTATATAAGGGCTGGTAGCAGTGGTATATAGGAGCAGGTAGCAGTGGTATATAGGAGCAGGTAGCAGTGGTATATAAGGGCTGGTAGCAGTGGTATATAGGAGCAGGTAGCAGTGGTATAAAGGGGCAGGTAGCAGTGGTATATAGGAGCAGGTAGCAGTGGTATATAGGGGCAGGTAGCAGTGGTATATAGGGGCAGGTAGCAGTGGTATATAGGGGCAGGTAGCAGTGGTATACAGGGGCAGGTAGCAGTGGTATATAGGGGCAGGTAGCAGTGGTATATAGGGGCAGGTAGCAGTGGTATATAGGGGCAGGTAGCAGTGGTATACAGGGGCAGGTAGCAGTGGTATTTAGGAGCAGGTAGTAGTGGTATATAGGGGCAGGTAGCAGTGGTATATAGGGGCAGGTAGCAGTGGTATATAGGAGCAGGTAGCAGTCGTATATAGGGGCAGGTAGCAGTGGTATATAGGAGCAGGTAGCAGTGGTATATAGGAGCAGGTAGCAGTGGTATAAAGGGGCAGGTAGCAGTGGTATATAGGAGCAGGTAGCAGTGGTATATAGGGGCAGGTAGCAGTGGTATAAAGGGGCAGGTAGCAGTGGTATATAGGAGCAGGTAGCAGTGGTATATAGGGGCAGGTAGCAGTGGTATATAGGAGCAGGTAGCAGTGGTATATAGGAGCAGGTAGCAGTGGTATATAGGAGCAGATAGCAGTGGTATATAGGAGCAGGTAGCAGTGGTATAAAGGGGCAGGTAGCAGTGGTATATAGGAGCAGGTAGCAGTGGTATATAGGGGCAGGTAGCAGTGGTATATAGGAGCAGGTAGCAGTGGTATATAGGAGCAGGTAGCAGTGGTATATAGGAGCAGGTAGCAGTGGTATATAGGAGCAGGTAGCAGTGGTATATAGGAGCAGGTAGCAGTGGTATAAAGGGGCAGGTAGCAGTGGTATATAGGAGCAGGTAGCAGTGGTATATAGGGGCAGGTAGCAGTGGTATATAGGAGCAGGTAGCAGTGGTATATAGGAGCAGGTAGCAGTAGTATATAGGAGCAGATAGCAGTGGTAAATAGGGGCAGGTAGCAGTGGTATATAGGGGCAGGTAGCAGTGGTATATAGGAGCAGGTAGCAGTGGTATATAGGGGCAGGTAGCAGTGGTATATAGGGGCTAGTAGGAGTGGTATATAGGGGCTGGTAGCAGTGGTATATAGGAGCAGGTAGCAGTGGTATATAAGGGCTGGTAGCAGTGGTATATAGGGACAGGTAGCAGTGGTAGATGCATAAGAAAATAAAAACTCTGTACTTACCTTCAGTCCTCTTCCAGGAAGTGCTGAGTCATGTTCAGGGCAGAGCAGTGTGACGATCTCCCTGCTCTGCTCTGAACAGGTCGGCAGTGAGCAGTGATTGCAGCCTGTGCTGTAATACTAAGTACAGGCTGCAATCACAGCTCCTGGCTGCAGATACTCACCCCGACCCTCGCTCCCAGGAGCAGCTTCTCCCTGGCAGCTCCTGCTATGATCGCACACACTGAGCTGTGTGTGCGATGACAGAGGAAAAAAACAAAATGGCCGCGATCTCCTCTCACAGCTGTGATGTAGCAGCCCAGGGGGCGTGCCCAAGTCACAGCTGAGAGGCAGGAGAAGCGGCCTCAATGAAAGAGAAGCGGTCGGAGCCCGACTGTTGGCTCCTATGCCCATGGCTGCCGTAAGTGAGGTGTGCAAGTGTCGTGCCCAGACACTTACACCCACACTAATGAAAATGGCGGCCTCCAGTGGCAAAAGTAAAAATGAATAAATAAAAAAGTATTAAAGTACTACATTTACTTTTGTATTAAAAATAATTGATTATATAATCAATAATAATACAAAAACTAAAATCACGGCACCCTCCCTTTAAGCATAAAAATACATCTTTTTGATTCTAAACATACGCCAACTAATCCCTGACTTGTGTTTCAGGGTGTTTGCTCCTTTTCAATACAAAGCGTTGGTTAGTCTCTAATTCTTCCATTGTCAAACCTTTGCATTTACGGTTTTCAACATTTTTTCCCATTTTAGTTTGGTATCACCTTCCCTACCAAATTTAACCCCTTGTATCTTAACCCCTTTACCCCCAAGAGTGGTTTGCACGTTAATGACTAGGCCAATTTTTAAAATTCTGACCACTGTCCCTTTATGAGGTTATAACTCTGGAACGCTTCAACGGATCTTGGCGATTCTGACATTGTTTTCTCGTGACATATTGTACTTCTTGATAGTGGTAAAATTTCTTTGATATTACCTGTGTTTGTTTGTGAAAAAAATGGAAATTTGGCAAAAATTTAGAAAATTTTGCAATTTTCCAACTTTGAATTTTTATGCAATTAAATCACAGAGATATGTCACACAAAATACTTAATAAGTAACATTTCCCATATGTCTACTTTACATCAGCACAATTTTGGAACCCAAATTTTTTTTTGTTAGGGAGTTATAAGGGTTAAAATTTGACCAGCAATTTCTCATTTTTACAACACCATTTTTTTTTTAGAGACAACATCTCATTTGAAGTCATTTTGAGGGGTCTATATGATAGAAAATACCCAAGTGTGACACCATTCTAAAAACTGCACCCCTCAAGGTGCTCAAAACCACATCCAAGAAGTTTATTAACCCTTCAGGTGTTTCACAGGAATTTTTTGAATGTTTAAATAAAAATGAACATTTAACTTTTTTTCACAAAAAATTTACTTCAGCTCCAATTTGTTTTATTTTACCAAGAGTAACAGGCGCAAATGGACCCCAAAGTTGTTGTACAATTTGTCCTGAGTACACTTGACTGAGCACTTTGACCCACCTAGGGCTTCACAGAAGTTTATAATGCAGAGCCGTAAAATAAAAAATCATATTTTTTCACAAAAATGATTTTTTTGCCCCCAATTTTTTTATTTTCCTAAGGGTAAGAGAAGAAATTGGACCCCAAAAGTTGTTGTATAATTTGTCCTGATTACGCTGATACCCCATATGTGGGGGTAAACCACTGTTTGGGCGCATGGGAGAGCTCGGAAGGGAAGGAGCGCTGTTTGACTCTTCAATGCAAAATTGACAGGAATTGAGATGGGACACCATGTTGTGTTTGGAGAGCCACTGATGTGCCTAAACATTGAAACCCCCCACAAGTGACACCATTTTGGAAAGTAGACCCCCTAAGGAACTTATCTCAATATGTGGTGAGCACTTTGACCCACCTAGGGCTTCACAGAAGTTTATAATGCGGAGCCGTAAAAATAAAAAAATAAAAATATTCCCACAAAAATTATTTTTCAGCCCCCAAATTTGTATTTTCCCACGGGTAACAGGAGAAATTGGACCCCAAAAGTTGTTGTCCAATTTGTCCTGAGTACGCTGATACCCCATATGTTGGGGTAAACCCCTGTTTGGGCACACGGGAGAGCTCGAAAGGGAAGAAGCACTGTTTTGCTTTTTCAACGCAGATTTGGCTGGCATTGAGATCGAACACCATGTCGCGTTTGGAGAGCCCCTGATGTGCCTAAACAGTGGAAACCCCCAATTATAACTGAAACCCTAATCCAAACACACCCCTAACCCTAATCCCAACGGGTAACTCTAACCACACCTCTAACCCTGACACACCCCTAACCCTAATCCCAACCCTTTTCCCAACCGTAGATGTAGCCCCAACCCTAACCCTAACTTTAGCCCCAATCCTAACCCTAACTTTAGCCCCAACCCTAACTGTAGCCCCAACCCTAACCCTAGCCCTAACCCTAGCCCTAGCCCTAATCCTAAGCCTAGCCCTAACCCTAACCCTAGCCCTAACCCTAATGGGAAAATGGAAATAAATACATAAATAAATACATTTTTTAAATTTTTTAACTTTTCCCTAACTAAGGGGGTGATGAAGGGGGGTTTGATTTACTATATATAGCAGGTTTTTTAGCGGATCTTTATGATTGGCAGCCGTCACACACTGAAAGACGCTTTTTATTGCAAAAAATATTTTTTGTGTTACCACATTTTGAGAGCTATAATTTTTCCATATTTGGGTCCACAGAGTCATGTGAGGTATTGTTTTTTGCGGGACGAGTTGACGTTATTATTGATAACATTTTCGGGCACGTGATATTTTTTGATCACTTTTTATTCCGATTTTTGTGAGGCAGAATGACCAAAAACCAGCTATTCATGAATTTCGTTTGGGGGAAGCGTTTATACCGTTCTGCGTTTGGTAAAACTGATAAAGCAGTTTTATTCTTCGGGTCAGTACGATTAAGCTGGTTTCACACTTGCGTTTTGATCTGCAGTGTTTGTACCGCATATAAACGCATGCGTTTTTTTTCTATGTTTAACACTAAAAGCGTTTTTTTGCTGCATGCGTCCTGCCGCGGAAATGCAACATGTAGTAATTTTCAGGGGCGTCTTTTTGGAGCATGTAAACGCATGCGTTCGTTTGCGTTTGATTTGCGTCAAAAAATACATTGGTGTCTATGGAAACGCATGCGTTTTTACACACATGCGTTTGGTTGCGTTTTTGAACGCATGCTTTTCAATTAAGATAACCATGTCTAGACACTGATAAGCCACCCCCTACCATCAAGGTGATAAAAGGTAGGTTGGGGACAGTTTCAGGACACTTCTCACCAGACTCTCAAGAAGACAAGACACTGGAAGGCCGCATTTTGGAGGACAAGACCCTGATCAATGTGAGTATATCCTAGCCAATGCCTTTATTTTCTATTTTTTGGCTCTACATGTCCTAATTTCTTCCATTTCTTTCTTTCTTCATGCATCAGAATGTCTTCTTCGGAGTCTTCATCTGGTGAGGAGTTTGAGCCACGTCAGTCGGAAGTGGAGCATGTCAGTGAGGTGAATATTTGCCTCTTCAGCTTGGTAAGTATTCACTGTCACATCGACACATGTGACAATTTGATTTTTCCTTTTTTTTAGAGCACTTCTACTGAGGCACAGACCGGGCAGGAGCAGCGGAGTCAAGCTCCGGTGGGAAGACGGCAGCGGGTACGTATACAAGGCTGACTGTCCTCATTGTAATATTCTTGAATCTTCCTTTCTTTACACTCGTATTTCTTTAATTTTTTCTTCTGGAATCCTTTTGTATGTTGACTTTCGTATTCATGCCATTTCTCATCATCTGCTCTCTTTCTTTTCTTTATGCAATTGAGCAAACTTTAATGACTTTCTTTAATTTTTAGGTTTCACAACGGGACGATGACCTGATCGACAACGACCTCCTAATCACACTGGTCCAGGAGCGAGTTCCGTTGTGGGACAGCCGGGATCCACTGCATTCGATGAACACCACGCTCCACCGTTTATGGAATGAGGTGGCCCAAGCGATGTGGGATGGCTGGGACAATGCCCCACCACGGGTCCGTAGTGCATTTAGTAAGTATTGCACTGCAGTGTGAAGCAACAGAGACCTTGGCCGTGCTCTCTTGACTGTGTGTGATGAAAGAAACTCTCCGGAGTTTCTCTCATCACACACAGTTGTCTGTGCACGGGAAAAAGTCAATTTTCTGACCATAATGTGTTTTTTTTTAACAGTGGACAACGTAAAAACACGTTGGCGTTCGATGAAGGACCGCTTCAACAAAGACGTGCGCCAAGAGAGTTGTGCTGCCAGTGGTTCAGGAGCAAGGATCCGAAAGTACAAGTATCATCGCATACTGTCATTTTTAAGACCGGTCCTTGTCCAGAGAACGTAAGTTTTGTCACATGCTTTTGGTTGTATTGTATTGACATAATCTGTATTTTAAAATTCCACAGGATTTAGCGTCTGGTTATTTTTTGGTATTAATTTTCTGTTTCCTTTCTTCAGAGCACACACATCAGGACTGTCGGCCCAGGTTCTGGAGCGGTCCTTCATCCTGCAGCCACGGACCCATCCCAGCCATCCAGCAGCGCAGCAGCAGGTGGGCCTTCCACACTAACTGGAGACCAGGGAGCTGGCCCATCAGGTCTTCCCCTTTCGCAGTCCTCTTCCACTGCCCCATTTTTTGGGGGTTCATCCCGGCAGCGACAGAGGGCTTCGGACAGGTCACTCATGCCCGAGTTTTTGCACTTGAGCTCGGTTTTACACGAAGCAATCAAGGCTTTAGGTGACTGTAGGCGAATGGATGTTTCTCATAACCTCTTGAATGCCCGTATCCAGGAGGTCACCAAAAGCCTTGATCAAGTGAAAGCCAACCTCCAGAGGCCAGCTCATATTTTTTTTAACCAAATTGAGCAGGGCATGTCGGAACACCTTACCCCTGATCTCCAGCTCAGTGTGATGCAGGCCTGCAATGCTGCTTACGTGCAGGCTATGCAGCAGAGTCGGTATTTCTAGCAGACAGTGGCGGCATATCCAACCGTGCCGTCACTGTCATGATTAACCTCAATGCCGACCTCTGCTGCATACCAATGCACGGCCACCACAATTCCTTCCACAGGCGGACTCCACTACAGCGCCAACACCATGACGAGAGCAGTTGGACATCCCACCGTAACCACCGTGACAACCGCTGCTCCGGCTTGGACCTCCTCCACTGACACCACGATGCAGCAGGACCCTGGCATGGCTTTCAGGACCGCCCCCACCACGATGCAGCAGGACCCTGGCGTGGCTTTTCGGACCGGCCCCACCACGATGCAGCAGGACCCTGGCATGGCTTTCAGGACCACCCCCACCACGATGCAGCAGGACCCTGGCATGCCTTTCCGGACCGGCCCCACCACGATGCAGCAGGACCCTGGCATGGCTTTCACGACCGCCCCCACCACGATGCAGCAGGACCCTGGCATGCCTTTACGGACCGACCCCACCACGATGCAGCAGGACCCCGGCGTGGCCGTTTGCTCGACAAGCGCTATGGACTGTGAGACAGTGCAGCCGCCACCACGCTATGGCATATGAGCCCACCAAGATGTCCCCCTACCAGGCAGAACCAAAAAAAAGTCAGAGAAAAAAAACTCTTAGTATTCCTCCCCCTTCACCTACCGATGTGTCTGTATTGTCAGTTTTGTCTCACCCTTCCAGTGCGTCTCAAGCCTCTCATGTGTCGAGCCCCATCCCCGAACTTCCAGACCCTTCTAGTTTCATTGTCCCTTCTCCTGCCACCTCTGCGTCGTCCATGGTTAGCCAGGCCTCAGTTCTTCACACCCCGCAGTTTATATCACTCTACCCCAAGCCGGCGCCGTAAAAAAAAATACGTTTTTGACTTTGTTAACAAAATAAAACAAGTTTGATTTGCCACAATTATGTTTGGTTTATTGTGTCTATCGCCGCCGGCAACACACACCGTGCGCCAAGAAACTTCGCCACACACTTATTTTTGGGGCAACAACATATCTCCAGTAGTTAAAAATACAAGACTGCAGCTACAGTTAGGTCCATATATATTTGGACAGAGACAACATTTTTCTAATTTTGGTTATAGACATTACCACAATGAATTTTAAACAAAACAATTCAGATGCAGTTGAAGTTCAGACTTTCAGCTTTCATTTGAGGGTATCCACATTAAAATTGGATGAAGGGTTTAGGAGTTTCAGCTCCGTAACATGTGCCACCCTGTTTTTAAAGGGACCATAAGTAATTGGACAATTGACTCCAAGGCTGTTTCATGGACAGGTGTGGGCAATCCCTTCGTTATGTAATTATCAATTAAGCAGATAAAAGGCCTGGAGTTGATTTGAGGTGTGGTGCACGCATTTGGAAGGTTTTGCTGGGAAGTAAACATGTGGGCAAAGGAGCTCTCCATGCAGGTGAAACAAGCCATCCTTAAGCTGCGAAAACAGAAAAAACCCATCCGAGAAATTGCTACAATATTAGGAGTGGCAAAATCTACAGTTTGGTACATCCTGAGAAAGAAAGAAAGCTCTGGTGAACTCATCAATGCAAAAAGACCTGGGTGCCCACAGAAGACAACAGTGGTGGATGGTCGCAGAATAATCTCCATGGTGAAGAGAAACCCCTTCACAACAGCCAACCAAGTGAACAACACTCTCCAGGAGGTAGGCGTATCAATATCCAAATCTACCATAAAGAGAAGACTGCATGAAAGTAAATACAGAGGGTTTACTGCACGGTGCAAGCCACTCATAAGCATCAAGAATAAAAAGGCTAGACTGGACTTTGCTAAAAAACATCTAAAAAAGCCAGCACAGTTCTGGAAGAACATTCTTTGGACAGATGAAACCAACATCAACCTCTACCAGAATGATGGAAAGAGAAAAGTATGGCAAAGGCGTGGTACAGCTCATGATCCAAAGCATACCACATCATCTGTAAAACACGGCGGAGGCAGTGTGATGGCTTGGGCATGCATGGCTGCCAGTGGCACTGGGTCACTTGTGTTTATTGATGATGTGACACAGGACAGAAGTAGCCGAATGAATTCTGAGGTATTCAGAGCCATACTGTGTGCTCAGATCCAGCCAAATGCAGCAAAACTGATTGGTCGTCGTTTCATACTACAGATGGACAATGACCCAAAACATAAAGCCAAAGCAACCCAGGAGTTTATTAAAGCAAAGAAGTGGAATATTCTTGAATGGCCAAGTCAGTCACCTGATCTCAACCCAATTGAGCAGCATTTCACTTGTTAAAGACTAAACTTCAGACAGAAAGGCCCACGAACAAACAGCAACTGAAAACCACCACAGTGAAGGCCTGGCAGAGCTTCAAAAAGAATGAAACACAGCATCTGGTGATGTCCATGAGTTCAAGACTTCAGGAAGTCATTGCCAACAAAGGGTTTTCAACCCAAGTACTAAAAATGAACATTTAATTTAAAATTATTGACTCTGTCCAATTACTTTTGGTCCCTTTAAAAACAGGGTGGCACATGTTAAGGAGCTGACACTCCTAAACCCTTCATCCAATTTTAATGTGGATACCCTCAAATGAAAGCTGAAAGTCTGAACTTCAACTGCATCTGAATTGTTTTGTTTAAAATGCATTGTGGTAATGTCTATAACCAAAATTAGAAAAATGTTGTCCCTGTCCAAATATATATGGACCTAACTGTATATGTGTGTCTTTAGTATACAGATATGAGGTGGGCCCAAAAAATATAACGTATCTTCATAATCTCTTTTTGTCTATGCCTAGTGTGGCAGTATGAAGAGAAAATGGTGGAAATACAGTGCAGTCCTCTACTGAACAGGCCAGGTGTCCAAAAACTCATAAGTTATGACACCTGACCTGTTGAGTAGATAACTGCCTTGTATAACCACCATTTTTTCTTCTTAATACATACTCTATTACACACAAATTGAGGGGGCAATGGTTGCCACACGCTACATATCTATGCTCACCTGCCCAGGTGTCAGAAATAGTGAATTCATGAGCTTGTATATGTTTATCATGAATTCATTATTTCTGACACCTGACTTGATGAGTATAGATAGCGTGACATTGATTGTCTCTATATTTTGTGTCCAATAGATACATGAGAAGAGAATCATGACGCAATGACATCAACAAGCTTACCAATAAAGCAACATGGCTGCCATTACTAGCAGTATGTGGCCAGTGTTTTATATCAGTATTTGTAAACCAAAACAAGGAGTGGAACAATTAGAGGTCAATTATGATATTAACATAATAACTAGCACCTCTGCCTGTATCACCCACTCCTGGTTTTGGATTACAAAAAATGACATTAAATATAGATCTAATACTGCCCGTTTTTGGGCAACCTTGGTTTGGAGAGGAAAAAGATAGGAGACACAGTCAACACAACCAACACTAAAGTTTATTAATATGAAATATAATTTTCATTCTAGAAAGTTACTGGAAAAGATAAAGTTACAAAAGGACATTTACACTACATTGTCCTGCCATGACACCCGGCCAATATCTGAATCAAAAAAGGCAGCAAATTGGTCCCGCATGAGACCAACGGCTGCAGTTGACCGCAGCGGGTGATGCTGGAAATCATGCAGTGGGTTTACAACTGGTTCATCCAGTTCAATGTTGGGTCACTCCTTAGTCATTATGTAATTGTGGAGAACCACACAGGCTTTGACCACCTCGTCAACTGTTTCCACTTTTAGATTTATGGCTGATGCAGGAATGCGCCATTTAGCGACCAGAATGCAAAAGGTACACTCTACTGTTCTTCGAGCCCTGGTCAGTCTGTAGTTAAAGATCCTTCTAGTGTGGTTCAAGTCCCGACTGGAATAGGGCTTCAGTAAATTCTCACACATCTGGAAGGCGTCATCCCCAACCATAACAAATGGCATCGGTGGACCTTGAGTGTTGGGGAGAGGCTGTGGCGGGGGAAAATTGAAATTGTTGCCATACACATGCCGGCCCATATCCGAGTTTTTAAAAGTCTGGGAATCGTTGGCACGGCCAAAAGCTCCAATGTCCACGGCGATGAAGCGACAGTCCGCATCAGCTATTGCCATGAGCACTACAGAAAAATATTTTTTATAGTTGAAAAACTCCGATCCGGTTCTGGCAGGTTTGATAATGCAGATGTGCTTTCCATCCACCGCTCCTAAACAGTTGGGGAAATCACACACATTCCAGAATTTTTCTGCAATTTCACGCCACATGGCCGCGGTGGGTAGGGGTATAAACTCATCACGGAGTACATTCCACAAAGCCCGACAGGTGTCCACAACTATTCCGGACAGGGTGGATATTCCAAGCCGGTATTGGAAGTGAAGGGATGATAAACTCTCCCCTGTGGCAAGAAATCTAGAAGAAAAACACAAACAAAAAAACAACATTACAATCTATTCTTTTTATGGTGTGTTTACAAAAAAAAAAAAGGAAAATACACAAATAATACATGTCAGAATAACATAAATTTGGACTGTCATTGGTTTAGATTTTGAACGTACCTTAATGTCACCAGCAGACGTTCCTCGGGTGGAATCGCTCTACGGAGCTGGGTGTCCTGTCGCCGTATGGCTCCTTGGACACGAGAAAGCAAATCCCGGAACGATTCTTGCGACATTCTCATGTACTCCTGGAATTTCTCCGGGTTGGCATTCAGCTCGGCATAGAGCGTGTGATAGGCTCCACGGCTCTCACGCAGTTCAATAATGGGGTGGCTCCAAAAACGCCTACGTTGTCTCCTTCTCCATCTTTCTTTCTCCATCTCACTCCCAAGCAAAAGCAGAGGCAAGAAACAGCTTGAAGCTGAAATCCAGGTTGAAATAAAAGCTCTCCATGTGAAGATCCATCATGACACAGGATACAGTAGCAAGCTGTTAAAATTTCAGTAGCCCTAGGATCTATATATAGAGATCCCATCATATACGCCCTCTCTAATCCCATTGGTGGTGTCTGGTTATTTTGATTTTTCTCTTGTGAAATTTCTCTTCTTGCGCACCAAAAACGCAAACGCAGGAAAAAGCGCATGTAAACGCGTACAAACACTGCGTTTTTTTAGCCGCATGCGGTAACGCATCCGTCTAAAAAACGCTGCGTTTGTACGCGTTTACATGCATTTTTTCCTGCACTCGCAGATGCGTTTAAAACGCTGCAGATCAAAACGCAAGTGTGAAACCAGCCTTACAGCGATTCCTCATTTATATCATTTTTTTTAATGTGTTGGCACTTTTATACAATAAAAACTATTTAATAGAAAAAATAATTATTTTTGCATCGCTTTATTCTGAGGACTATAACTTTTTTTATTTTTTCACTGATGATGCTGTATGGTGGCTCATTTTTTGCGGGACAAGATGGTGTTTTCAGCGGTACCATGGTTATTTATATCAGTCTTTTTGATTGCGTGTTATTCCACTTTTTGTTTGGCGGTATGAGAATAAAGCGTTGTTTTTTGCCTAGTTTTTTTTTTTACGGTGTTCACTGAAGGGGTTAACTAGAGATATAGTTTTATAGGAGGGGTCATTACGGACGCGGCGATACTAAATATGTGTACTTTTATTGTTTTTTTTTATTTAGATAAAGAAATGTATTTATATGAAGAATATTTTTTTGGGGTGGGGGGGATTTTTTTTGGAATGTTTTTTTTTTTTTTTTTTTACACATGTGAATAGTTTTTTTTACACAATAACATAGCCCCAGGGGGGGGCATCATGTTATAGTGTAAGGTCGCTGATCTGACACTTTGCTGTGCACTGTGTCAGATCAGCGATCTGACGTGCACTTCTCCTGGCTTCCCGGCCCCCGTTCTGAGCAGGCGCAGTGAAGCCACCTCCCTGCAGGACCCAGATGCCGCGGCCATCTTGGATCCGGGCCTGCAAGGAGGAGGAGGAGGTAAGACACCCTTGCAGCAACGCGATCACATCGCGTTGCTCCGGGGGTCTCAGGGAAGCCCACAGGGAGCCCCCTCCCTGCGCGATGCTTCCCTATACCGCTGGCACACCGCGATCATGTTTGATCGCGGTGTGTTGGGGGTTAATGTGCCAGGGGCGGTCCGTGACCGCTCCTGGCACATAGTGCCGGATGTCAGCTGCGATAGTCAGCTGACACCTGGCCGCAATCGGCCGCGCTCCCCCCGAGAGCGCAGCCAATCGCTATGATGTTGTTGGAATAAGTTTAAATGCAACAACTCCATTCCTGTTGTAGTCTGCATTGAATGTCTATGAGTGTTCATTTGTCAGCTATGCTGTGATTGTTAAAGTTTGTACAAAAAAAAAAAGGTCAGAGGACTCTCACTGATTGCATCATTCTGCTGCTGTTTCCTTCACAGAGAGACATGTGTTACATGGACTAGATTATATCGGTAGTTACTGTCAAAGCTTTCTTATTTTGTTCCAGTTCAAGCTGCATATATTAAACACAGTTTGCCTTACGTTGGATTCTGCTGCTTATATGAAGTAACACGCGCTGCTGTGGTAATACTCCGGCTAACAGGTTATGGGCCCAGCCACCGGAAAGTAAATGGTAAAAAGCCCAGTCACCGGAATAAGCAGCGAGCCAAGCGCAGACAGCACAGAGGAACCCCCGGAATACAAGGACACCGGAACGCAAAGGTACCGCAGTGTACAGAGCACCGGACAGCGCAGCTTAAAGGGCCAGTAACAAACAAAAAAAAAAAAAGGTACAAGAGACAAGAATGTCTACAGAAAGGAATGCAGTGAAGTACACAGTGCCAAGTCTCACAAATCACAATTACAGCTCCTGGAAATTCAAGGTAAAGATGTTACTTATAAGAGAGGGTACATGGAAATGTATTGAACAGCCTGTGCCTGACCCAGTACCGGGTGATTGGCTAGAGACTGATCAGAAAGCACAAAGCACTATTTCCCTCAGCATAGATGATAACCAGATTGTACATGTATGCAAATGTGATACTGCAAAGAAAATGTGGGAAGAATTACAGAAAGTGCATGAAAGGTCAAATCTCAGCAATAAGCTATATCTTATGAGAAAGCTGTATCAGTCTAAATTAAGTGATGGCCAGCATATGCAGGACTATATCAGAAACACCCTAGAGATTGTGGAGCGCCTAAGGGGTATTGGTGAAGAAATTAAAGATTTTCATGTTGCTGCATTACTATTAAGTGGTCTTCCAGAAAGTTATGACACGCTTGTGACTGCATTAGATGCCAGACCAGATGATGAACTCACACTAGAATATGTGAAAGGGAAACTTGCAGATGAATACAAGAGAAAGTCAGAGACTATTAGCAATAATATATGCAAAGCAGAAGCAGCATTAAAGACACAGTACTTTTCTAAAGCTCAGAGTCATTTAAAGGAAACTCGTGAATGTTTTGTCTGTAAAAAGCCTGGTCACCTTAAAGCAGACTGCAGAGTGTGGAAAGCAAGAATGAATCAGTTTAAAAAGCAGGACAGTCATCAAAAGGTTAAAACAGCTGTAAAGAAGGAAGATGCATGTATTGCGACTGCATTTGGGGTCAGCACAAGCCCATATGCAAACCATGTTTGGTGTATTGACTCTGGAGCGACTGCTCACATGACACGTGATAAAGATTTCTTCATTAATCTAGATGAAAGCAAGTCTGAAAAGGTAATTTTAGCTAATGGTCACTATATGACATCAGAAGGAATAGGAGATGGTTATCTCCATTGTCAAGTTCAATCCTCAGCACAAGTCAGAAAAATCCCAGTTAAAGACGTGCTGTATGTTCCCAAACTTGAAAGTAACCTTTTATCTGTAAAGAAGCTTGCACAACAGGGAAATATAGTTACATTTAAGGATGACAGATGCATCATTTCAAAGAAGGGTCATACCCTTGCCGAAGGAAAAATTAAAGATGAACTTTATCAGCTGAAATGCAATGAAACTGTTTACAGTGCTAGACAAGATTTTTCATAAGGACTGTATTCATGTGTGGCACAGACGCCTAGGCCACAGAGATCCAGAAGCAGTAAAGAAACTAGCTCAACTTGCAAATGGTATTGCAATCAACCAGTGTAATCAAACAATGAAGTGCACAAGTTGCCTAAAAGGGAAAATGTCCAGAAAATCGTTTCCTAAAGTAAGCACTACTAAATCTGCACAGATACTGGATTTGATACATACAGATGTGTGTGGTCCAATGAGTGTTCTTACTCCCAGCAAGAAGAGATATTTTCTCACATTCATTGATGATTATTCCAGATATACTGTTACTTACCTACTTCAAAGTAAAGATGAAGTTCCACAGAAACTTGAAGAATATCTTGCTGCAGTTCTTAACAAATTTGGAAGAATACCAAAGGTACTGCGAGCAGATAATGGAACTGAATATACAAGTGGTAAAGTGCAAACCATCCTGAAAAAGAATGGAATCGTGTTCCAGACAACCGTTCCATACAACCCAGAGCAGAATGGCACAGCAGAGAGAAAGAACCGAACTCTTTGTGAAAGTGGAAGAAGTATGCTATTTGATGGAAACCTACCTACAACATATTGGGGAGAAGCCATCATGACTGCTACCTATCTTCAAAATCGACTGCCAAGTAAAGCTACAAGTAAAACTCCATATGAGCTATGGAACTGTGAGAAGCCCAACCTGAAGCATCTCAGGATATTCGGAAGCAAAACTTTTGTGCATGTTCCCAAAGAAAAACGTTCTAAGTGGGAATCTCATGCAAAGGAAGGAGTTCTTGTGGGGTACAGTGAAACTCAGAAAGGATACAGAATCCTGCACCCACAGACCAACACAGTAACAATCAGCAGAGATGTAGTGATTGATGAAAACTCAGTATCGCTCAAATTTCATGAGGTTACGCAAATAATTCAACCTAAGGAACAAGAATTTCAGTCAGTGATTCCAGACATTGAAGAGAATCTCAAAGAAAATACTGAAGTCTGGATATGCTCTGAAAGTACTGAAAAAGAAACAGAAGAACCAAGCCAACCTCAGGAGATCAGAAGATCAGAAAGATCAAATAAAGGAATTCCAGCTAAACGCCTTTCTTATATGGTCAGATCAATTCCAGAAGAAGAGCCACAGTCATGGCAGGAAATGCAAAAACTGCCTATTCATAAGAAGCAAAAATGGATAAAAGCTGCTGATGAAGAAATGGAATCCCTTCATAAGCTCAAAACATGGGAGCTCACAGAGCTACCTCAAGGCAAGAAAGCAATTGGATGTAAGTGGGTCTTTAAGAACAAATATGACTCCGAAGGTAATGTTCACCGTTTTAAAGCAAGATTGGTCGCAAAAGGATATTCACAAAAATATGGTGAAGATTATGATGCTACTTTTGCTCCAGTTGCCAAGCAAACTACATTCAGAACTTTATTATCCATAGCTGCTGTTCAGCAGATGAAAGTAAGACATTTTGACATCAAAACAGCCTTTCTACATGGAGACATTGAAGAAGAGCTGTACATGACTCAACCAGAAGGCTATGTTAAAAGGGGTAAAGAGAACCTTGTTTGCAGAATGCAAAAATCTCTCTACGGCCTTAAGCAATCAGCAAGAGCATGGAACACTAAGATGAACAAAGTGTTAATCGACGAAGGATTTAAAAGGTCTCAAGCGGATCCATGTTTGTATACAAAAGGTGTATCACAAGATTGGATGTATGTTATTCTATATGTGGATGATGTAATAATAGCGCATCAAGAAGAGAGAGAAATTTCAAAACTAGGTCAAATTCTGAACAAGCATTTCGAGACCAAGGACCTTGGAGATGTGACATACTATTTGGGAATCCAAATCCAGAGAGAGGAAGATGGAAGTTTTCTTCTTAATCAAAATTCTAAAATCTCCACAGTTCTAAACCAGTTTGGAATGTCAGAAGCCAAAGGCATATCAACTCCAATGGATCCATCTTACCTAAAATTGGAAGGAGAAGAAGATCTGCTACCCACAAATGACAGTTACAGACAAGCAGTGGGGGCACTTCTATACATAGCAACCACAACCCGTCCAGATATCTCAGCCACAGTGGGAATTCTCTGCCGACGTGTAAGCAAGCCACGCCAAAGAGATTGGAATGCAATTAAGAGACTTCTTCAGTATCTTAAGGCAACCCAAGAGTTAAGTCTAAAGATTTCTGCATCAGGAGATCTAATTCTCAGAGGATATGTAGATGCAGATTGGGCTGGAGACTCAAGTGATCGAAGATCAACAAGTGGTTACTTGTTCAAGTTAGGACACACTTCAATCTCATGGTCCAGTAGAAAACAAGTGTCAGTTGCATTGTCTTCTACAGAAGCAGAATATACATCAGCTGCTCATGCAAGTCAAGAGTTAATTTGGTTGAAGCAACTTTTGGAAGAATTCGGCAAACCACTAGCTGAACCAACTGTTATCTATGAGGACAACCAAGGATGTATCAAGCTCGCCAGCAGTGAAAGGATAAGTGCAAGAACAAAGCACATTGATGTTAAACATCATCACTTGCGTGACTTAGTAGAGCGTGAAGTTCTAAAGTTTGTTTACTGTGAATCTGACAAGATGTTAGCAGATGTTTTGACAAAGCCATTGTCAAGAGCCAAGTTTGAAGAATTCAGAACTGCAATGGGACTAACAGGATAAGCAGTTGTTGAGTGGGGGTGTTGGAATAAGTTTAAATGCAACAACTCCATTCCTGTTGTAGTCTGCATTGAATGTCTATGAGTGTTCATTTGTCAGCTATGCTGTGATTGTTAAAGTTTGTACAAAAAAAAAAAGGTCAGAGGACTCTCACTGATTGCATCATTCTGCTGCTGTTTCCTTCACAGAGAGACATGTGTTACATGGACTAGATTATATCGGTAGTTACTGTCAAAGCTTTCTTATTTTGTTCCAGTTCAAGCTGCATATATTAAACACAGTTTGCCTTACGTTGGATTCTGCTGCTTATATGAAGTAACACGCGCTGCTGTGGTAATACTCCGGCTAACAGATGTACTATCCTGTCGGTGGTCATACGGGCCCACGCCACCTCAACGGGATAGTACGTCATATGTCAGAAAGGGGTTAATGTAGGTGGTGGCTTTAGCAAACTACAGCAGATCAATGCCAGCATCTGTACTTAATGTCCAAAGTAGACCAGAAACCTGGAGACTTCTGAGTAATTTATGGTGGCTTCAGATAACATCTGCACATTACGAGGGTTCTATATAACCACGGTCACATCAACCATATACACAACAATATTCATAGGCCAGCAGTGGGGGACTGATTGGTCAGACCTCACCTGGAATACTGTGTCCAGTTTTGGTCACCACATTTTCAAAAAGACATCAACAAACTGGAGCAAGTTCAGAGAAGAATGGTGACCAGTCTGCAAACCATGTCCTATGAGGAACGGTTGCAGGATTTGGGAGTGTTTAGCTTGCAGAAAAGAAGACTGAGAGGAGACTTAATAGCTGTCTACAAATATCTCAAGGGCTGTCACTTGGTAGAAGGGTTATCTTTATTCTCATTTGCACAAGGAAAGACTAGAAGCAATGCGATGAAACTGAATGGGAGGAGACACAGATTAGATATTAGAAAAAACTTTTTGACAGTTAGAGTGATCAATGAGTGGAACAGGCTGCCATGAGAGGTGGTGAGTTCTCCTTCCATGGAAGTTTTCAAACAGAGGCTGGACAGACATCTGTCTGGGATGATTTAGTAAATCCTGCTTTGGACAGGGGGTTGGACTAAATGACCCAGGAGGTCCCTTCCAACTCTATGATTCTACGATTCTATGACATCCCCTGAAAATCACTCTCCTGTATTGACCTCAGAAATGGGTCTATAGCAATAACATACAAGAGTGGACTCAAAAGGTAACACTTAGGTCACCCTCACCTAAACTCCCAAGTTGTGTACAAAGTTCTTAACCAATCTACATATCCACTGCAAAAAAGGGCACCAGTATTTACCTGCCCAAGTCTCAAAAGTCAGAACTAATGCACTGTCAGGATGCAAGAAACCCAGATAGTAAAGATGGTGGCAAGACAGGGGTAAAATACTGATGAGAGACAACCACTCACAACCTACCAATTTATGAAGGGGGTGAATTACTTAGTATTAAATTGCACACAAGCGGATTGTATTGAGGCTCCAGTCACACACAGGTAATGCACAGTGTCTGGCTTAAAGCCTATGAGTGATGCCCATACTATTAGTCTAGGTTGCCTGCCGATGACTATCTAAACGCACCTGGTGAGCGTCATTAGTATATCACTAATGACTATGAGTACATCACTAATAGACTTTAAGCCAGACACTGTGCATTACCCATGTGTTTGACCTGCACTGTATACAAGCCACTTTTGCTCATTAGTTAGCCACTTTTGTTCATTATTTCTGAGACCTGAGCAGGTAAACACTGCTGCCCTTTTGTTGTGTGTGAATTCTTGAATTTTCAGATGATTTTTATTCCTTTTTTTGTGGTTTTGCTTTTAATTTAATGTTAGGACTCACAAGTGTAGGTTGGTGTAGGTTGCGAGCTTGCATACAGTGGGGCAAAAAAGTATTTAGTCAGTCAGCAATAGTGCAAGTTCCACCACTTAAAAAGATGAGAGGCGTCTGTAATTTACATCATGGGTAGACCTCAACTATGGGAGACAAACTGAGAAAAAAAAATCCAGAAAATCACATTGTCTGTTTTTTTTTATCATTTTTTTGCATATTATGGTGGAAAATAAGTATTTGGTCAGAAACAAACAATCAAGATTTCTGGCTCTCACAGACCTGTAACTTCTTCTTTAAGAGTCTCCTCTTTCCTCCACTCATTACCTGTAGTAATGGCACCTGTTTAAACTTGTTATCAGTATAAAAAGACACCTGTGCACACCCTCAAACAGTCTGACTCCAAACTCCACTATGGTGAAGACCAAAGAGCTGTCAAAGGACACCAGAAACAAAATTGTAGCCCTGCACCAGGCTGGGAAGACTGAATCTGCAATAGCCAACCAGCTTGGAGTGAAGAAATCAACAGTGGGAGCAATAATTAGAAAATGGAAGACATACAAGACCACTGATAATCTCCCTCGATCTGGGGCTCCACGCAAAATCCCACCTTGTGGGGTCAGAATGATCACAAGAACGGTGAGCAAAAATCCCAGAACCACGCGGGGGGACCTAGTGAATGAACTGCAGAGAGCTGGGACCAATGTAACAAGGCCTACCATAAGTAACACACTACGCCACCATGGACTCAGATCCTGCAGTGCCAGACGTGTCCCACTGCTTAAGCCAGTACATGTCCGGGCCCATCTGAAGTTTGCTAGAGAGCATTTGGATGATCCAGAGGAGTTTTGGGAGAATGTCCTATGGTCTGATGAAACCAAACTGGAACTGTTTGGTAGAAATACAACTTGTCGTGTTTGGAGGAAAAAGAATACTGAGTTGCATCCATCAAACACCATACTTACTGTAAAGCATGGTGGTGGAAACATCATGCTTTGGGGCTGTTTCTCTGCAAAGGGGCCAGGACGACTGATCCGGGTACATGAAAGAATGAATGGGGCCATGTATCGTGAGATTTTGAGTGCAAACCTCCTTCCATCAGCAAGGGCATTGAAGATGAAACGTGGCTGGGTCTTTCAACATGACAATGATCCAAAGCACACCGCCAGGGCAACGAAGGAGTGGCTTCGTAAGAAGCATTTCAAGGTCCTGGAGTGGCCTAGCCAGCCTCCAGATCTCAACCCTATAGAAAACCTTTGGAGGGAGTTGAAAGTCCGTGTTGCCAAGCGAAAAGCCAAAAACATCACTGCTCTAGAGGAGATGTGCATGGAGGAATGGGCCAACATACCAACAACAGTGTGTGGCAACCTTGTGAAGACTTACAGAAAACGTTTGACCTCTGTCATTGCCAACAAAGGATATATTACAAAGTATTGAGATGAAATTTTGTTTCTGACCAAATACTTATTTTCCACCATAATATGCAAATAAAATGTTAAAAAAACAGACAATGTGATTTTCTGGATTTTTTTTTCTCAGTTTGTCTCCCATAGATGAGGTCTAACTATGATGTAAATTACAGACGCCTCTCATCTTTTTAAGTGGTGGAACTTGCACTATTGCTGACTGACTAAATACTTTTTTGCCCCACTGTATTTTGGCCAAAATATCAACCAATACCTCAAATATTTTTTTGCACATTAATTTTCAGTGTGCAGCCAAGCCCAGCATTTTTGACCTTGTAAACTAGGGTGTCTCTTCTTATTGGGTGCAATTAGATAGTGCTGGGCAGCCCGCCTACTCTAATAGTATGGGTGTCACTAACAGGCTGTAAGCCAGACACTGGGCATTACCTGTGTGTCACCAGCACCCTATACAAGCCGCTTTTGTGCAATTTAATGCAAAAATAAAGTGCATTAGTGCAAGTGATGCAAGAAGCAGGTGTGTTTCAGGTGTGTTTCAATGGCATAATGATGAATCTCCTGACGAAGCCGTTCAGGTGAAGCACACATCAAGGTGCCAGCACTCCCCATTCTGATCTTCCTTTCCTATACATCATGAGCAATGGTATTTGACTTTATTATCATTTGTGGCC
The DNA here is from genome assembly GCF_032444005.1 of Ranitomeya imitator. Classification (NCBI taxonomy): domain Eukaryota; kingdom Metazoa; phylum Chordata; class Amphibia; order Anura; family Dendrobatidae; genus Ranitomeya; species Ranitomeya imitator. The sequence goes on along the minus strand of NC_091283.1, from coordinate 452,608,005 downwards.
ATATTCTAGACTGTTTATAGGACTACATGTTGCTTCATTATGCCATGCATGAAACACACCTGCCTCCTGTATCACTTGCAGTAATGTCCATTATTTGAAGCCTGCTGGACATTCTTACTTTATTTGATTGCTTCTGGACATTCTATATACGTACCTGCACAGGTTGCCGCTTATTACAATGTGACTTTAGACCTCTGCACAATACTTACCAGGGTGGTTGATATAGCTGCATATATGTTACAGGTGCTTTCCATGCTAGTTGTTACCATCTCAGTGTCCTTATAAGGTTATTCTTTTGGGAGCTTGGGTTTTGGGATTTACTGTCTCTTTTTCTGGGATTTTTCCATCTTTCCTATAACTTTATAATTGTGCTCCCCCCTTTTCCAAATTATTTAGCTTGTGTTATGTTTAATTGTATATTATGTAATAAACTTCAATATATTTTTCCCATTCCCCTAGACTTTAGGTTTCTTGATTATTTATGATATACAGGATAGTATACACGGTAATTTCTTATCTAATCAGAAAATACCCATCATTTGGTAGTAACATAGTAATATAGTAACATAGTTAGTAAGGCCGAAAAAAGACATTTGTCCATCCAGTTCAGCCTATATTCCATCATAATAAATCCCCAGATCTACGTCCTTCTACAGAACCTAATAATTGTATGATACAATATTGTTCTGCTCCAGGAAGACATCCAGGCCTCTCTTGAACCCCTCGACTGAGTTCGCCATCACCACCTCCTCAGGCAAGCAATTCCAGATTCTCACTGCCCTAACAGTAAAGAATCATCTTCTATGTTGGTGGAAAAACCTTCTCTCCTCCAGACGCAAAGAATGCCCCCTTGTGCCCGTCACCTTCCTTGGTATAAACAGATCCTCAGCGAGATATTTGTATTGTCCCCTTATATACTTATACATGGTTATTAGATCGCCCCTCAGTCGTCTTTTTTCTAGACTAAATAATCCTAATTTCGCTAATCTATCTGGGTATTGTAGTTCTCCCATCCCCTTTATTAATTTTGTTGCCCTCCTTTGTACTCTCTCTAGTTCCATTATATCCTTCATGAGCACCGGTGCCCAAAACTGGACACAGTACTCCATGTGCGGTCTAACTAGGGATTTGTACAGAGGCAGTATAATGCTCTCATCATGTGTATCCAGACCTCTTTTAATGCACCCCATGATCCTGTTTGCCTTGGCAGCTGCTGCCTGGCACTGGCTGCTCCAGGTAAGTTTATCATTAACTAGGATCCCCAAGTCCTTCTCCCTGTCAGATTTACCCAGTGGTTTCCCGTTCAGTGTGTAATGGTGATATTGATTCCTTCTTCCCATGTGTATAACCTTACATTTATCATAGTTAAACCTCATCTGCCACCTTTCAGCCCAAGTTTCCAACTTATCCAGATCCATCTGTAGCAGAATACTATCTTCTCTTGTATTAACTGCTTTACATAGTTTTGTATCATCTGCAAATATCGATATTTTACTGTGTAAACCTTCTACCAGATCATTAATGAATATGTTGAAGAGAACAGGTCCCAATACTGACCCCTGCGGTACCCCACTGGTCACAGCGACCTAGTTAGAGACTATACCATTTATAACCACCCTCTGCTTTCTATCACTAAGCCAGTTACTAACCCATTTACACACATTTTCCCCCAGACCAAGCATTCTCATTTTGTGTACCAACCTCTTGTGCGGCACGGTATCAAACGCTTTGGAAAAATCGAGATATACCACGTCCAATGACTCACCGTGGTCTGTTATGCTGTGCTATCAGGCAACACAGTGTGCAGTAATCAGCGCACATACAGTGATATGGCAATAACCCAAAAACAATAGAACAAGCTCTGAGACGTGGAATCTCTGCAGACTGCAATACCTGAACCTATCCTCACACAACTAAAAGCAGCAGTGGATTGCGCCTAACACTACCTATGCAACTCGGCACTGCCTGAGGAGCTGACTAGCCTGAAGATAGAAATACAAGCCTGACTTGCCTCAGAGAAATACCCCAAAGGAATAGGCAGCCCCCCACATATAATGACTGTTAGCAAGATGAAAAGACAAAACGTAGGAATGAAATAGATTCAGCAAAGTGAGGCCCGATATTCTAGACAGAGCGAGGATAGCAAAGAGAACTATGCAGTCTACAAAAAACCCTAAAGCAGAACCACGCAAAGGGGGGCAAAAAGACCCACCGTGCCGAACTAACGGCACGGCGGTGCACCCTTTGCGTCTCAGAGCTTCCAGCAAAAGAGAATAGCACAGCTGGACAGAAAAAACGGAAACAAAAACAAAGTAACACTTATCTAGCAGAGCAGCAGGCCACAGGAAAGATGCAGTAGCTCAGATCCAACACTGGAACATTGACAAGGAGCCAGGAAGACAGACTCAGGTGGAGTTAAATAGCAAGGCAGCCAACGAGCTCACCAAAACACCTGAGGGAGGAAGCCCAGAGGCTGCAATACCACTTGTGACCACAGGAGTGAATTCAGCCACAGAATTCACAACAGTACCCCCCCCTTGAGGAGGGGTCACTGAACCCTCACCAGAACCCCCAGGCCGACCAGGATGAGCCACATGAAAGGCACGAACAAGATCTGGGGCATGGACATCAGAGGCAAAAACCCAGGAATTATCCTCCTGAGCATAACCCTTCCATTTGACCAGATACTGGAGTTTCCGTCTAGAGACACGAGAATCCAAAATTTTCTCCACAATATACTCCAATTCCCCCTCCACCAAAACAGGGGCAGGAGGCTCCACAGATGGAACCATAGGTGCCACGTATCTTCTCAACAACGACCTATGGAATACATTATGTATGGAAAAGGAGTCTGGGAGGGTCAGACGAAAAGACACCGGATTGAGAATCTCAGAAATCCTATACGGACCAATAAAACGAGGTTTAAATTTAGGAGAGGAAACCTTCATAGGAATATGACGAGAAGATAACCAAACCAGATCCCCAACACGAAGTCGGGGACCCACACGGCGTCTACGATTAGCGAAAAGCTGAGCCTTCTCCTGGGACAAGGTCAAATTGTCCACTACCTGAGTCCAGATCTGCTGCAACCTGTCCACCACAGAATCCACACCAGGACAGTCCGAAGACTCAACCTGTCCTGAAGAGAAACGAGGATGGAACCCAGAATTGCAGAAAAATGGAGAGACCAAGGTAGCCGAGCTGGCCCGATTATTAAGGGCGAACTCAGCCAACGGCAAAAATGACACCCAATCATCCTGGTCAGCAGAAACAAAACATCTCAGATATGTTTCCAAGGTCTGATTGGTTCGTTCGGTCTGGCCATTAGTCTGAGGATGGAAGGCCGAGGAAAAAGATAGGTCAATGCCCATCCTACCACAAAAGGCCCGCCAGAACCTCGAGACAAACTAGGAACCTCTGTCAGAAACAATATTCTCAGGAATGCCATGCAAACTAACCACATGCTGGAAGAACAAAGGCACCAAATCAGAGGAGGAAGGCAATTTAACCAAGGGCACCAGATGGACCATTTTAGAAAAGCGATCACAGACCACCCAAATGACCGACATCTTTTGAGAAACGGGAAGGTCAGAAATGAAATCCATCGAAATATGTGTCCAAGGCCTCTTCGGGACCGGCAAGGGCAAAAGCAACCCACTGGCACGTGAACAGCAGGGCTTAGCCCTAGCACAAATCCCACAGGACTGCACAAAAGCACGCACATCCCGTGACAGAGATGGCCACCAGAAGGATCTAGCCACTAACTCTCTGGTACCAAAGATTCCTGGATGACCAGCCAGCACCGAACAATGAAGTTCAGAGATAACTTTACTAGTCCACCTATCAGGGACGAACAGTTTCTCGGTCGGACAACGATCAGGTTTATTAGCCTGAAATTTCTGCAACACTCTCCGCAAATCAGGAGAGATGGCAGACACAATGACTCCTTCCTTGAGGATACTCGCCGGCTCAGATAACCCCGGAGAGTCGGGCACAAAACTCCTAGACAGAGCATCCGCCTTCACATTTTTAGAGCCCGGAAGGTACGAAATCACAAAATCAAAACGAGCAAAAAATAACGACCAACGGGCCTGTCTAGGATTCAAGCGCTTGGCAGACTCGAGATAAGTAAGATTCTTATGATCAGTCAATACCACCACGCGATGCTTAGCTCCCTCAAGCCAATGACGCCACTCCTCGAATGCCCACTTCATGGCCAGCAACTCTCGGTTGCCCACATCATAATTACGCTCAGCAGCAGAAGATTTCCTGGAAAAGAAAGCACATGGTTTCAACACTGAGCAACCAGAACCTCTCTGTGACAAAACCGCCCCTGCTCCAATCTCAGAAGCATCAACCTCGACCTGGAACGGAAGAGAAACATCTGGTTGACACAACACAGGGGCACAGCAAAAACGACGCTTCAACTCCTGAAAAGCTTCCACGGCAGCAGAAGACCAATTAACCAAATCAGCACCCTTCTTGGTCAAATCGGTCAATGGTCTGGCAATGCTAGAAAAATTACAGATGAAACGACGATAAAAATTAGCAAAGCCCAGGAATTTCTGCAGACTTTTCAGAGATGTAGGCTGAGTCCAATCCTGGATGGCCTGGACCTTAACCGGATCCATCTCGATAGTAGAAGGGGAAAAGATGAACCCCAAAAATGAAACTTTCTGCACACCGAAGATACACTTTGATCCCTTCACGAACAAGGAATTAGCACGCAGTACCTGGAAAACCATTCTGACTTGCTTCACATGAGACTCCCAATCATCAGAGAAGATCAAAATGTCATCCAAGTAAACAATCAGGAATTTATCCAGATACTCACGGAAAATGTCATGCATAAAAGACTGAAAAACAGATGGAGCATTGGCAAGTCCGAAAGGCATCACCAGATACTCAAAATGACCCTCGGGCGTATTAAATGCCGTTTTCCATTCATCTCCCTGCCTGATTCTCACCAGATTATACGCACCACGAAGATCAATCTTAGTAAACCAACTAGCCCCCTTAATCCGAGCAAACAAGTCAGATATCAATGGCAAGGGATACTGAAACTTAACAGTGATCTTATTAAGAAGGCGGTAATCAATACACGGTCTTAGCGAACCATCCTTCTTGGCTACAAAAAAGAACCCTGCTCCCAATGGTGATGACGATGGGCGAATATGTCCCTTCTCCAGGGATTCTTTCACATAACTGCGCATAGCGGTGTGTTCAGGCACGGACAAATTAAATAAACGACCCTTAGGGAATTTACTACCAGGAATCAAATTGATAGCACAATCACAATTCCTATGCGGAGGTAGGGCATCAGACTTGGGCTCTTCAAATACATCCTGATAATCAGACAAGAACTCTGGGACCTCAGAAGGGGTGGATGACGAAATAGACAAAAATGGAACATCACCATGTACTCTCTGACAACCCCAGCTGGTTACCGACATAGAGTTCCAATCTAATACTGGATTATGGGTTTGTAGCCATGGCAACCCCAACACGACCACATCATGCAGATTATGCAGTACCAGAAAGCGAATAACTTCCTGATGTGCAGGAGCCATGCACATGGTCAGCTGGGCCCAGTACTGAGGCTTATTCTTGGCCAAAGGTGTAGCATCAATTCCTCTCAACAGAATAGGACACCGCAAAGGCTCCAAGAAAAATCCACAACGTTTAGCATAATCCAAATCCATCAGATTCAGGGCAGCGCCTGAATCCACAAACGCCATGACAGAATACGATGACAAAGAGCATATCAAGGTAATGGACAGAAGGAATTTGGACTGTACAGTACCAATGACGGCAGAGCTATCGAACCGCCTAGTGCGCTTAGGACAATTAGAAATAGCATGAGTGGAATCACCACAGTAGAAACACAGCCTGTTCAGACGTCTGTGTTCTTGCCGTTCAACTTTAGTCATAGTCCTGTCGCACTGCATAGGCTCAGGTTTACTCTCAGACAATACCGCCAGATGGTGCACAGATTTACGCTCGCGCAAGCGACGACCGATCTGAATGGCCAAGGACATAGACTCATTCAAACCAGCAGGCATAGGAAATCCCACCATAACATCCTTAAGAGCTTCAGAGAGACCCTTTCTGAACCAAGCCGCCAGTGCAGATTCATTCCACAGAGTGAGTACTGACCACTTCCTAAATTTCTGACAATATACTTCTACATCATCCTGACCCTGGCATAAAGCCAGCAAATTTTTCTCAGCCTGATCCACTGAATTAGGCTCATCGTAAAGCAATCCAAGCGCCTGGAAAAACGCATCAACATTACTCAATGCAGGGTCTCCTGGCGCAAGAGAAAACGCCCAGTCCTGTGGGTCGCCGCACAAAAAAGAAATAATAATCAAAACCTGTTGAATAGGATTACCAGAAGAATGAGGTTTCAAGGCCAGAAATAGCTTACAATTATTTTTGAAGCTCAGGAACTTAGTTCTGTCACCAAAAAACAAATCAGGAATAGGAATTCTTGGTTCTAGCATATATTTCTGATCAATTGTATCTTGAATCTTTTGTACATTTATAACGAGATTATCCATTGAGGAGCACAGAGCCTGAATATCCATGTCCACAGCTGTGTCCTGAAGCACTCTAATGTCTAGGGGAAAAAAAAAAAAAATGATGTCAGGACTTCTTTTTTCCCTCTATTGAGAATCATTGGTTTGGCTCCTTGTACTGTTATGCTGTGCTATCAGGCAACACAGTGTGCAGTAATCAGCGCACATACAGTGATATGGCAATAACCCAAAAACAATAGAACAAGCTCTGAGACGTGGAATCTCTGCAGACTGCAATACCTGAACCTATCCTCACACAACTAAAAGCAGCAGTGGATTGCGCCTAACACTACCTATGCAACTCGGCACTGCCTGAGGAGCTGACTAGCCTGAAGATAGAAATACAAGCCTGACTTGCCTCAGAGAAATACCCCAAAGGAATAGGCAGCCCCCCACATATAATGACTGTTAGCAAGATGAAAAGACAAAACGTAGGAATGAAATAGATTCAGCAAAGTGAGGCCCGATATTCTAGACAGAGCGAGGATAGCAAAGAGAACTATGCAGTCTACAAAAAACCCTAAAGCAGAACCACGCAAAGGGGGGCAAAAAGACCCACCGTGCCGAACTAACGGCACGGCGGTGCACCCTTTGCGTCTCAGAGCTTCCAGCAAAAGAGAATAGCACAGCTGGACAGAAAAAACGGAAACAAAAACAAAGTAACACTTATCTAGCAGAGCAGCAGGCCACAGGAAAGATGCAGTAGCTCAGATCCAACACTGGAACATTGACAAGGAGCCAGGAAGACAGACTCAGGTGGAGTTAAATAGCAAGGCAGCCAACGAGCTCACCAAAACACCTGAGGGAGGAAGCCCAGAGGCTGCAATACCACTTGTGACCACAGGAGTGAATTCAGCCACAGAATTCACAACAGTGGTCCAGCCTATAGCTTACCTCTTCATAAAAACTGATTAGATTGGTTTGACAGGAGCGATTTCTCATAAACCCATGCTGATATGGAGTTAAACAGTTATTCTCATTGAGATAATCCAGAATAACATCCCTCAGAAACCCTTCAAATATTTTACCAACAATAGAGGTTAGACTTACTGGCCTATAATTTCCAGGTTCACTTTTAGAGCCCTTTTTGAATATTGGCACCACATTTGCTATGCGCCAGTCCTGCGGAACAGACCCCATCGCTATAGAGTCCCTAAAAATAAGAAATAATGGTTTATCTATTACATTACTTAGTTCTCTTAGTACTCGTGGGTGTATGCCATCCGGACCCGGAGATTTATCTATTTTAATCTTATTTAGCCGGTTTCGCACCTCTTCTTGGGTTAGATTGGTGACCCTTAATATAGGGTTTTCATTGTTTCTTGGGATTTCACCTAGCATTTCATTTTCCACCGTGAATACCGTGGAGAAGAAGGTGTTTAATATGTTAGCTTTTTCCTCGTCATCTACAACCATTCTTTCCTCACTATTTTTTAAGGGGCCTACATTTTCAGTTTTTATTCTTTTACTATTGATATAGTTGAAGAACAGTTTGGGATTAGTTTTACTCTCCTTAGCAATGTGCTTCTCTGTTTCCTTTTTGGCAGCTTTAATTAGTTTTTTAGATAAAGTATTTTTCTCCCTATAGTTTTTTAGAGCTTCAATGGTGCCATCCTGCTTTAGTAGTGCAAATGCTTTCATTTTACTGTTAATTGCCTGTCTTACTTCTTTGTTTAGCCACATTGGGTTTTTCCTATTTCTAGTCCTTTTATTCCCACAAGGTATAAACCGCTTACACTGCCTATTTAGGATGTTCTTAAACATTTCCCAATTATTATCTGTATTCTTATTTCTGAGGATATTGTCCCAGTCTACCAGATTAAGGGCATCTCTAAGCTGGTCAAACTTTGCCTTCCTAAAGTTCAGTGTTTTTGTGACTCCCTGACAAGTCCCCCTAGTGAAAGACAGGTGAAACTGTACAATATTGTGGTCGCTATTTCCTAGATGCCCAACCACCTGCAGATTTGTTATTCTGTCAGGTCTATTAGATAGTATTAGGTCTAAAAGTGCTGCTCCTCTGGTTGGATTCTGCACCAATTGTGAAAGATAATTTTTCTCTTGGTTATTTGCAGAAACCTGTTGCCTTTATGGGTTTCACAGGTTTCTGTTTCCCAGTTAATATCCGGGTAGTTAAAGTCCCCCATAACCAGGACCTCATTATGGGTTGCAGCTTCATCTATCTGCTTTAGAAGTAGACTTTCCATGGTTTCTGTTATATTTGGGTATATATTTGTAGTATAGTTGTAAACCTAGTTATTTTCACATTTTTAAAATTACAAAAAGGAAAATGGGCCCATGCAAAGTTTTGGGCACCCTGCATTGTTAGTACCTAATAGCACATAGCACCCCTTTTAAAAGTATCACAACTTGTAAATGCGTTTTGTAGGCAGCCAAGAGTTTTTCCATTCTTGTTTGCGGGATTTTCATCTATTCTTACTTGGAAAATTCTTCTGGTTTGTGAGATTCCTTGGTCGTCTTGCACGCACTGATATTTTGAGGTCTAGCCACAGATTGCCAATGATGTTCAGAACAGGGGACTGTGAGAGCCAATGTAAAACCTTCAGCTTGCAACTTTTGAAGTAGTCTATTGTGGATTTTTACGTGTGTTTAGGATCATTATCCATTTCTAGAAGCCATGATCTTTTCAACTTCAGCTTTTGTACAGATGGTGTTATGTTTGTGTTAAGAATTTGTGGAAATTTCATTGAATCCGTTCTTCCCTCTACCCGTGAAATGTTCCCCGTGCCACTGGCTGCAACACCACTCCAAAGCATGCAAAGCATGATTGAGCCAGCCCCATGCTTAATGGTTGGCCAGATGTTCTTTTCCTGTTTTCCTGACATACCGATGATCATTGTGGCCAAAGAGTTCTATTTTAACCTCATCGGTCCCAAGGACTTGTTTCCAAACTGCATCAGGCTTGTTTAGATGTTCTTTTGCATACTTCTTATGCTGAATTTTATGGTGAGGATGCAGGAGAGGTTTTCTTCTGATGACGCTTCCATGAAGGCCATATTTGTGCAGGTGCCTCTGAACTGTAGAACAATGTACCACAACTCCAGAGTCTGCAAAATCTTTCTGAAGGTCTTTTGCAGTTAAGCGGGGGTTCTGATTAGCCTCTCTAGCAATCCAACGAGCATCTTTCACTGAAATTTTGCTTGGTTTTCCAGAACTTATTCCTATTTTATTTCTTAATTACATTTCAAACTGCAGAAAGGGCAACTTAACGCTTTGCTTTCTTCTTATAGTCTTTTCCTGCTTTGTGGGCTTCCACCATTTTCATTTTCAGAGTGCTAGGCAGCTGCTTAGAAGAAACCACGGCTGCTGTTTTTTGGCACAAGGTTAGAAGAGGCTGGGTTTTTATGAAGCTGGGAAATTTGAAACACCTGGTTTTTCCTAATGATGATAGTGAACAAGCGATAACCCTAACAGGCTAATTAAGAAATGAAACCTTGGACAAAGATATTTCAGCACACGAATTTCCAAAAGTGCCCAAACTTTTGCACTGGCCCATTTTCCTTTTAGCAAATTCTAAAGTGTACAAAATTAAAATACATCTATTTTTTTGGCTTAAAATACAAATTAAATGTGCCATCTTTAACTTTAGACCTTTTAGAGATCTTTTCATCTTCAACTTGCTTAACTGTTCACAATAATCGTAATTTTGACCAGGGATGCCCAAACTTTTACATGCCACTGTAGATAGATAGATAATGCAGCACATTGTGAGAAGAAAGTAAATGGAGGTCGGGAATTGAATACTTTGGTCTTTAGGGAAACAATACCCGTGCTTTCAGTGTGTAGGCCAGCTGGGGGAATTCTAAGAATAATCGTGAGGATCAAAAAGTGAAAAAAATATGACAAGTATCATGTTTTATAATGGACTGTGCATTTATATAAAATTTCCATTCAAATTAAAATTACACACTTTTCTTTATGAGAATAGGTAAACATAATAAATGCTCTTTATGGCATGGGTTGTGCTTAATCAATTATATAATAATTTCTTGGGGTCTTCCTAATAATAGCTCTCTAATGATTCTTGGGTCATCCTCAGCAAGTTATTCCCTATTCAGGAAATGTCATTTTTTAAAAATAACCTTTTAAGTCACTCACTCCTAACATTTCCACCAACTCTGACGAATTGGGACAAGCGGCAGTATTTTTATATCTGATTTTTATCAAACAATTTTCACTACAAAAATGGAATAGAAAAAGTACAAACTTTGGTTGTTTGAAAAGTGGGCAAATCGTAGGAGGAGGATGGTGGCTCACCAGATTCACAATAATATATTTCACAAAAGTGGTGTAAAGTAGAACAGAAATGTTTTTCGGTCCAATGACTGCTGTGCATTTTCTGATTCTGGCTGATTTTTTGCTGAAAAGAAACATTATTGAAAATCTTTTATGACCCGATCTTGCTTTGACAGATACAGAACTTGTAGCAATTGAGATCTCCGACATTTATTAATCTTGGTAGCTCTGTGAGTAGATTGGCTTGTGCCTTGCAATTTGCACCAACTGAGCTTCCGAAACTGTGCAGAGAAGAGGGGAAGACTGCCATCATTCTCCAGCGTTGTACATCCTTATTTTGATATGCCTTTGTAATATCTTTAGTGTCCATCTACTAGTAAAATCAATAAATCTATAGAAAGTTATACTCACCATATATATATATACACCGTAATTCAGATGTATTGCCTGGCTGAGGTTTTCATCCATTAGATGGCAGTGTATGCCCACCGCACAATATGACTAAGAACTGTTCTTTGGGTGAATAATAATAATCTTTTTATATGGTGCACTGCCAACATATTCTGCAGAAGTTTACGATTCAACGAATTTATGTAGAGACAGAGTCAGACATTGGAAAATAACAAGTTAATTGAAAGCAATAAGATTCTGCTATTTTGATCTGTTCCTTTAATTCTTGCTTATTCCAAAAGCAATTTGTTTTATATCTGTGTGGGTTCATGAGGCTCCAGGTGCCCATTAAGGAGTAGGGCAAGAGTGCCAATCACTGGAATGTATGAAATGCAAGGGGAATTCATGAATGATTGAAGTACAGACCTTGGTGCATTGCTCTATATCTGACAGACGTGAAAAACATATTTTCTAGAAACTTGTGCAAATGAAAGTTGGAAAAATCACAAGTAGCAAATAATCACTACTTTTATCTTTTTCCCTGCATTAGAAAAAGCTGGAATCTAATTGTTTGCAGCAACAATGAAGTCAACTAAATGCATAATTTTTGGTGTCCCCATGTGATTCGGACCCTCATCCGTGATGTCCATATACTCTCAGGATTCGCTCAAGCTGTGTTGATCTGACTGCAAGGAAAGACCTGAGGAATAAGAGGAGTATCAACCTATTTAGCCTTTGCACCTTTTAGAGGAGAAGTTGACAAGATGTGGCAATGACTATTGAAACTTAGATAGATAGGTAGGTAGGCATTGTATGCAGGTGGGAGAGAACTTACTTAACATATTTTTCGAATTATAAAAAGCACTTTTTTTCCGCAAAATTTGAGGAGGAAATAGGGGTGCGTCTTATAATCTAAATGTATCTTACTGGGTGCGCGGGGCTGTGGCGAAGCGGGGTTCCAGGAGGCATGGACACTGCTGCAGGAAACTGGCGGCAGCAGGAGTGGGCCAATACTTTGGGCACTGGGCTGGAAGAATGGGGTGTTTGGCAAGGCTGCACAGGCTCTGAACTTTCAGAAAATGTCGGGTGTCCCCACATTTCCCATCCTTTTCACTGTGGTGGAATTTGGGAAAATGACGCCTGGGAAAATGACGCCTGGCACATGCACAGAGTGAGATCTCAGGAGCCGCTGCCTTTCGGGACCCCGCTCCACCGCAGCCGCACTCCCAGGTAAGCCACCGAAAAACGGACTATAAGATGCACCACCATTTTATTAAAACAATGAACTTCTTATTTTCCTCCCCAATATTTGGGGTGTGTCTTATGGTCCGCTGCGTCTTATAATCTGCAATATATGGTACTTACAATAGTACTCTTCATAATAGGCATATTTTTCTATCTACATGTACTATTATATCATTTACATTGTTTATTTTGAAAAAAAAAATGATTAATCGATGTTTGTATTGAAATCATGAATTGTTTATCATCCTACTGTAAAGTGTGTTTTATTTCTTTGTGATTTGATTTGTGCTACAATATAATCGTGATTTTTTTCAATATATTTATTTTTTTAAATACAATAACAATTTGGCATAAATAATATAATAAAATACATACAATATTGTCTTAATCTACACAATCTGGAATAAGTACATCAATGACACAAAAATCAAATGTATGCAGAATAAACACCCCAAACATTTCCTCAAAAATTGCAAATCAGAGATTATTTACCATCATCTGGTCTTCAGGTCTTGTTGTACATTCTTGAAACTAAATGGCACAGATATATAATTTGAAAAGATGCGGCACTCATCCAATTTGCAGTGAAGACATAGTCTTTATAAAAAACCATTAAAGGTTTTAACAAACAAAGTCCATGGAAGCGGCAGGTGTGCAGAGGGATGTGGACGGTGGCCGTTTCGCACGGTGTGCGCTTCAACGGGTCTAGATCTAAATATACAGTGGAGTCTTAGATTGTCTAAAGTTGGGTTCCGATGCCTAGAATCTACAGTATATGCAATATATAATTGTCTAAGGTCCACTCCGTTTGTCTGTCTGTTTGTCACGGAAATCCTGCATCGCTGATTGGTCGCGGTCGGCTGGGCGTGACCAATCAGCGACAGGCACAGTCCAGCCGCGAATTGGCCCCTCCCTACTCCCCTCCAGTCAGTGCCTCCTCCATACTCCCCTCCAGTCAGCACCCACATAGCATTTTAGCAGTCCATTAAACGAACTGCGTTACACCACGGCATAACGCTGCCATCAACCCTGTAAATGTGACGAGCTTTTTACTATTGATGCTACCTATGCAGCATCAATAGTAAAAACATATAATGTTAAAACTAATAATAAAAAAAAATCATTATATTCTCACCTTCCAGCATCCACAGCAGCCATTCCCTCTCCTCGTGACGCTCCAGTCCCAAAAATGAATTGCGGCAATGACCCCAGATGATGTAGCGGTCTCACGAGACCACTACATCATCACGGGTTATAGCCGCAAGGCATTACTGGGAATGGATCATTGCGAGGAGCATCGCTAAATGCCTGGGCTAGATGGGGGGCCGCCGGAAGATGAGTATATAACTATTTTTTATTTAAATTATTTTTTTAACAGGGATATGGTGCCCACATTGCTATATACTATGTGGGCTGTGTTATATACTACATGGGCAGTGTTATATACTGCGAGCGCTGTGTTATATACTGCGTGGGCTGTGCTATATACTTCATGGGCTGTGTTATATACTACGTCACTGATATATACTACGTGGGCTGTGCTATATACTACGTGGCTGTGCAATATACTACGTGGCTGTGCTATATACTACGTGGCTGTGTAATATACTGTGAGGGCTGTTTCGACGTTTCTTTTTAAAGCAGATAATATGGTTCAAAGCAATATCCATGTTGATTAATCTGTTAATCAGTGGGATTCCTTGCAACAAAAAAAGTGTAAATTCAGTACAATATCAAAATAAATGCAACTCATTGTCGAGTTCCTGCCGCTGCAGAGGGTGAATCTCGAACCATGTCCGCTGGGGTCTTCCATTCTTCTCCAGCCGCAGTGAAACCTGCTCAGCGGAGATGTCAGTCCCAACGCCTGGCTCAGACAGACAGACAAACTGCACGTTTGGTTACTGCTGCCCTTCCAGGTTCAGCCATTATAACCAGTACTGTTCAGCGGCAAGCAGGCGCTCCTGTGACTAAGTCCTGCTTTTCTCCTTCTGAGCATGCCCAAGGGAAGACCTCTCATCGGAGGTTGGGGGTCCACTAGGAAGGTCCTGGAGAGCTACAACTATAAAAGGTTCACATGGCTGCACAGCCATGCGCTAGTATCATTTGTGTTTTGCTGTTGCCAGTGGATACTCTACCACTCTGTATATACAGTGGGGCAAAAAAGTATTTAGTCAGTCAGCAATAGTGCAAGTTCCACCACTTAAAAAGATGAGAGGCGTCTGTAATTTACATCATAGGTAGACCTCAACTATGGGAGACAAACTGAGAAAAAAAAATCCAGAAAATCACATTGTCTGTGTTTTTAACAATGTATTTGCATATTATGGTGGAAAATAAGTATTTGGTCAGAAACAAAATTTCATCTCAATACTTTGTAATATATCCTTTGTTGGCAATGACAGAGGTCAAACGTTTTCTGTAAGTCTTCACAAGGTTGCCACACACTGTTGTTGGTATGTTGGCCCATTCCTCCATGCAGATCTCCTCTAGAGCAGTGATGTTTTTGGCTTTTCGCTTGGCAACACGGACTTTCAACTCCCTCCAAAGGTTTTCTATAGGGTTGAGATCTGGAGATTGGCTAGGCTACTCCAGGACCTTGAAATGCTTCTTATGAAGCCACTCCTTCGTTGCCCTGGCGGTGTGCTTTGGATCATTGTCATGTTGAAAGACCCAGCCACGTTTCATCTTCAATGCCCTTGCTGATGGAAGGAGGTTTGCATTCAAAATCTCACGATACATGGCCCCATTCATTCTTTCATGTACCCGGATCAGTCGTCCTGGCCCCTTTGCAGAGAAACAGCCCCAAAGCATGATGTTTCCACCACCATGCTTTACAGTAGGTATGGTGTTTGATGGATGCAACTCAGTATTCTTTTTCCTCCAAACACGACAAGTTGTGTTTCTACCAAACAGTTCCAGTTTGGTTTCATCAGACCATAGGACATTCTCCCAAAACTCCTCTGGATCATCCAAATGCTCTCTAGCAAACTTCAGACGGGCCCGGACATGTACTGGCTTAAGCAGTGGGACACGTCTGGCACTGCAGGATCTGAGTCCATGGTGGCGTAGTGTGTTACTTATGGTAGGCCTTGTTACATTGGTCCCAGCTCTCTGCAGTTCATTCACTAGGTCCCCCCGCGTGGTTCTGGGATTTTTGCTCACCGTTCTTGTGATCATTCTGACCCCACGGGGTGGGATTTTGCGTGGAGCCCCAGATCGAGGGAGATTATCAGTGGTCTTGTATGTCTTCCATTTTCTAATTATTGCTCCCACTGTTGATTTCTTCACTCCAAGCTGGTTGGCTATTGCAGATTCAGTCTTCCCAGCCTGGTGCAGGGCTACAATTTTGTTTCTGGTGTCCTTTGACAGCTCTTTGGTCTTCACCATAGTGGAGTTTGGAGTCAGACTGTTTGAGGGTGTGCACAGGTGTCTTTTTATAATGATAACAAGTTTAAACAGGTGCCATTACTACAGGTAATGAGTGGAGGAAAGAGGAGACTCTTAAAGAAGAAGTTACAGGTCTGTGAGAGCCAGAAATCTTGATTGTTTGTTTCTGACCAAATACTTATTTTCCACCATAATATGCAAATAAAATGATAAAAAAACAGACAATGTGATTTTCTGGATTTTTTTTTCTCAGTTTGTCTCCCATAGTTGAGGTCTACCTATGATGTAAATTACAGACGCCTCTCATCTTTTTAAGTGGTGGAACTTGCACTATTGCTGACTGACTAAATACTTTTTTGCCCCACTGTATGTGGTGTGACTCTGCTTAGCTTTGGAGCTGTACACTCAGGCAGGCAGCTAGCGTCAGTGGGGGCAATTAGCTTTGGCTTAGCATCTGGTTCCTTCATGTGTGCGGTTAGCACAGATGAGTTCCAGAGCAAACACAACCCTAGTTAGGGTATTAGCTTCTGTGTACAGCGCCACTCTGTGAAGCAACAGAGGTCACTTACATTTCACATGGGGTGAAGTTTAACCCACGTGTGAGCTCAGTGTCCATCCGCCATTACTCAGTGTCCATCCGCCACCCCGGGCTGCAAACGCACCTCGTATCTATCTCTCTATTACTTGATGCGTTCCACTAGCCCTAATAGTATACTGACACCAGCGTCTGGCTAGTAATGTGTATGAACAGCAACTGCTGTGGTACATCCAACAGCTCGTGGGCAGGTTAGCGGCTCTCGAGCGCACAACCTCAGCTGTGGATGTTACAGCCATAGCTGTTCAGGCTGCTAGCGTGGCTGCAGCAAGTTTGTCCTCTGCCACCCCTGTTCCGACCTTATCTCGCCTGCCAGATAAATACTCTGATGATAGTAAATCTTGTAGGGGTTTCGTGAGCCAGTGTGCAATACAGCTTGAGATCCTGGCTGCACTTTTTCCCACAGAGCGGGCAAAGGTGGGATTCATTATATCTCTCCTGTCAGACAGGGCATTGGAATGGGCTACGCCACTGTGGGAGCGTGGCGATTATGTGGTGCAGAGTGCTCCGATGTTCTTGAGCACTCTGAAACAGGTCTTTTAGGACCTTGATTCACCCATGATATGGCGCTCCAACTGTTGGCATTGACTCAGGGCTCGTCCATGGTCAGCCATTTTGCCATCCACTTCCGGACTTTAGCAACTGAGCTGGAGTGGTCGGATAAAGCCTTCATCCCTGTATTTTGGAGGAGGCTGGCTGACCATTTGAAGGACGCTTTGGCCACTAGGGAGATTCCTGCCACACTGGAGGAGCTAATAGCTGTATCTACTGGCATAGATCTTTGATTTAACAAACAAAGGTTGGAGCGAGCCCAGTGTAGGCAGAGGTTTCGGCTGGCGCCCAAGTCAAATGAGGCCATGGAGGTGTCACAAATGGGATCTAAGTCCCGTACCGCTCGTGCACTCAAGGTCTGTCATGTCTTCCGGCAGTCAGGACATCTTGCCTCCAGATGTTCCCAGCGGTTGGGAACAGCGCGACTCTGTGAAGCAACAGAGGTTGCTTACATTTCACGCGGGGTGAAGTTTAACCCACGTCTGAGCTCAGTGTCCATCCGCCATTGCTTTGCAGCAGGTATCTCTGCACGGTGGACCCCGGGCTGCAAACGTACCTCGTATCTATCTCTCTATTACTTGGTGCGTACCGCTAGCCCTAACACTCATGAGCTCCATTATGTCCATAATTAGCACAATTTGAACTTCTATTTGGATAGAATTTAATTTCCATGAACTCTAAAAAAACAATGGAGAATGTAAGTTTCAGAAATTATAAAAGCATTAAAAGGAGACTTATCGCAAGTATTAGAATCTACCTGGGGATTAACTTTACGTCTTCCTTTTCAACCTTCCATAACAAAAACTTCCCAGCGTTATATTGTGAAATCAGGTCTCTGCTAAAAAAGTGGATGCCCCTGCCTCTTTCCCCCTGTGATTAAAATGTCTATCCTCCCAAAACTGCTTTATCTATTTGAAACCCTCCCCATTCCAGTTCCTCTCAGAGATCTACGATCTATACAGGCAAGCATTATGAGCTTTGTTTGGGCCGGAAAGTGTCACGGGATCCCAAAGTTAATTATGTTGAACAGCAGGAATAGTGGGGGACTTGGAGTCCCACACCTTACTTACTAGTACTGGCCAACTCACTTGTGTAGATTCCCAGCCTGGACCTCCAAGCCTGCCTATACAAAATGGATGGAAATTGAAAAACTGTGGCTTGCTCCTGCTCATCCTAACTCCCTGATCTGGAATAATTCCTACAATCCACCAGCGCGTGACCTCCTTGGCTCAATGACCCTAACTAAAAGCATTTGGAAAACTTGTTCCAAAAAATTTAAACTTTCGTCTACAAACTCTCCTCTTATCTCATTTTTGTACCACCCAGGCTTCCCTGATAGTTTGACCCACTCAATAATGGGAGTGTGGTCTTACACAAATTTGTTCAACGTTGCTGATATTATAGATCATAGAACAAGATCCATACTCCCATACCTAGAAATCCAATCTATCTATACAGGGTCTATCGCTATTCCAGTATATTCAAATTAGACACTTTGCCTTAACCACTTTCCAGGGTCTGCAGTTCTGCTCCCCAACTGTTTTTGAAAGATTATGCAGAAACGGTACATCAACGAAGGGATTAATTTCCACAATTTATAACATCATTCAAAAGCCTGATGCAGACTCCCTGATGAGACATCCCTACTTGCTTAGATGGGAGAGATATTTGGGAAAAGCCTTGACTGGTGTAGATTGGGGGCTTGTCTAGTCAAGAGCAGCTATATCGGCATCTTGTGTCACATATAAAGAAAACCAGTACAAGATCCTTCATTTCTGGTATCACACACCTGAATCCTTACATAGGCTGGACCCGTCTATCTCTCCCCTCTGCTGGAGGTGCTTTCATATATTCTGGGATTGCTCACTGATTAACCCATATTGAAAGCAGGTGCAGGGATTGATAGGCCAGGTCTTGAATTTGACTTTGCCTCTGGACCCTCAGATTTTTCTCCTTAACATTTTCCCACCTTCCCTAACAAAAAACTACTAGGCTCCTCTTACACATCTTGATGCCTGCCAGATGTTTGGTGGCGTCCCATTGGAAGCAAACTTCTCCTGCATCTACACTTGACTTATATGCCAGAATTAATGATGTTAGACATTTTGAATACCACGCAGCCCTGCGATTGATAGATTTGATTCTATCTGATTTCCTTAGGACTCTTTTTGGGCCTCAATAAATACATGAACCCGATTCCCTAGACTATATAGCTACGGTTTACCCTTTCTGATTTTCAGATACCCCACCCTTATTAATGTCCTGTCCTGTGTTTGGTTGGTCCCCCACTTTTGAGTGTACCGATTCATGTATACAATGGTTGAACATTCTGCTGGTATATCATTCGTTATAATTCCATCTAATATAATGTCGGCAACATCCTACTGGTTGATTGATTTGACAATTTATTGTTAGACACTGTTTTCTATAAGAGAATGTCGATATTCATGCTATATGTTAATCACTTTGGAAATGTATATTTTCAATAAAAATTGACAATTATATAAAAAAGAAGACTTACTGGATTTCTTTACAAATGGCCTTACGGCTTGAATTTCCAACAGGGCTGACATCAGTGGCCCAATTAGAAAATATGTTGAAAGCAACTCTATTCAGCTTATTCTTCAAAAAGAGATTTAAATCATTAATAATTTAAGACCATTAGATGAAAAACACCCATAATTATTTCAGTTGCTGGAGGGATGTTTAGATGACTAAGTTTACAGGGTTCTCAGTTTAAATACATGCACAATTTCAAAATAATAAAGAAAGTTCTTGTTACTCAGGTTATACTTTGCTCATTTGAGACACTCACAGCCCTTTCTATCTAAGTATCTATCCAAACTGAAATAGTCCCTTCCTTTCCCAAAAAGATGGATCTATATTATTAATCTGTTTTAAAATAAGATTATGCCAAATAGGAATGAACAAAAAGTCATCAAAAATATTATAGTCCTTCTTAACTCTACTCCAAATATTATGAACAAGATGAAATCAGGATTCCACACATAGAGAAGCCATAGGGAAAGTGTGAGAGTTTAGCAAATTAAATGTGTTGTATTTCCATCCCATATAACCAAGGAGTTGTCGGTAAGTTCCTAATAGTGATGAGCGAACGTTCTCGGATAAGGTGTTATCGGAGCATGCTCGGGTGCTATCTGAGTGTCTTGGATAACTCCCGAACATGCTCGGATAACACCTTATCTGAGCACGTTCGTGCATCACTAGTTCCTAACAACAGCAGATTACCCATAGAATAACAGAGATTTAAGATGATCAGCAGTTCAATAAAAAAATTGATCGAGCATCACCCTTCAAACTGATCCAATGAGAAAAGAAAATAGATAGGTTTTAGCCTTGGCTGCCTCTGTCTACTCCTCCAGGTCATATCTCTAGATATGACATCAAATATTTCCTTGGAATTCAAACTGGTGAGTTATGTAAAATTTACAAAATCAGCTGGAGTAAATGTAAGAGTGGTGAAGCTGATTGTCTGCTCCCTGATAGTCTTAAGAGGTTTTATATTCATCCATGGTGTCAAGGGTAACAACCAATGGGACTGCACAGTCTAGCCTAGGCAGGGTTAATTGTAATGGCCTTCCCATTTTGGGGAGGAGGAACTGAGAGTTAGTGTCAAGTTCAGGAAGTGACAGTTCTGTGCAGGGCAGTAGTGTGAAGTGGCAGCAACAGTCTCACACATTTGGCTGCTAGGGATAACGTGGGCCTAATACTCAGGGCAGTGTATTGCCAAAACCACCCTTCTACCAGCATGGGAAACCTCGAGATGGACATTCGGACCTTTGGGCGCACTCAGCTTCTGAAGCTACGGGGAAATATGGACTCAGACTACATGGGGCGGAAGGTATTGCAATTCGAGTACACTGCTAGTGGTGGAAACAACTTTCTAGTGCCTAGAGGGACACTCCATCTATACTGAGAACCAGGGCTGAAGTTGTGTCTGGTACCTGTGGGAAGGACGACAACCCGTTGGGCCTTATCCTATATTCCTGATTGCAAAAACTGTCTACTGTTCAGTGAAAGTTTCATAGTTTTTACAAAACCTGTGTCCCTGGATTGATTGCTGCCACGGTTCCAGAAGAGGAAAATCTGGAGCCATTGGAGGCCTGCAGGCCATAAGTAAGTGTGATACACCCCCCACAGTAGATATTGTCCTAAAACCCTCCTGATAAGTAAAGGATCCTTGGTCCATGTTAAAATGTATGACAGCCTACTGTTATAACCTCCATCAGGAACATTGTTTTATATAGCGTTTATTTATTCTTTTGCAGCTCCCATAGCCATTTTTGTCTGCACTGAGCAGTATCGTTGTAAAACCTTTTCTTTTCTTATGTCTTCTTGTGTACATAACACATTATGTGAATCTGTGTTGTCCTATAATTTTGATTTATTACATTAATCTGTTCTATGCTCTATGAATCTGGGAATCATGTTCATAATCTTTATCAGGCTATTACTTCATGTTATATATGAACTGTTTATCTCCTATGTCTCTAAAAAAAATTGTATCTTAGATAAAAAAAATGTTCATATGATCTGTTTCCATCATGTGATACTTTTTCTTTGCATGATGAACTAATGTATAGATATTCATTATTTGCATAAAAATGTTGAACAACAGTGGGGCCAAGACAGAGCCTTGTGCCACTTCACTTAAAACACTGTTCCATGTGCATGTGCAGCCATTTGTCACCAATTTTTGAATATGATCACCTAACCTTAGCTTTGTCAATCCCATAATTGGTAATTTTTTCAATGAGGATAGCATGAGATGCTTTATCAAATGCTTTGCTGAAGTTGAGATATGCTATATCTAATGCAATTCCCTAACTACTCAGTTAGTGACTCCATCATAGAAGGAACTTAGATTAATCTGGCATGATTTGTTTGCTACAAACCCACCCATGCTAGCTCTGGTTAATTACTGTATTCTTATCCAAGTACTTTCAGCCTTGTTCTGGCGGTTCTTCGTACTGGTCTGAGCACAGTGTTTGGCATTCGTGAGTGCAGGAACTCCCCGCACCCTTCAAAGACTCTTTACCCACTCTGTGGATTGGAGCCCAATTCTCTACAGACACCTCCGAGACGTCACATGCCTCTGTTGTCGGTGCCATCATTGGAGAACCGAGACGCTGCAATCAAGAAGACTACAGACTGATAAGTTTTATTGCCTATGTTTCTTCCTATTGAACTATCGTTCATTCCTGCCTTGCCCCGTCCTAGCTCCCAGTTCTGCCCTTCTACCTAACACACCTCCCGTGTCCTGCCACTCTCTGTGAGAGATATACGTGTTGTTAATAAACCTGTTAACTCTTGATCTGCCTCCTGTCCGTGATGACATCTCACGTTCCTGCGATTTCTACACATGGTCAGAAAACTCCCCAAATCCCGATCCCATTGAGAACCTGTGATTAGTCCTCAAAAAGTGTGTGGAGAAACAAAACCATAGAAACATCTGAGTAAAAGATTTAAAACACGCAGCAAATATGAAAAATTAAATATGTGTCAGCCTCAAAGCTTTCAGTCACAACTGTAGGTCATGGTTTATAACCTCTTCTTAGTGGGGTCAACTTGGCAAAACCTTTCACTGCACTAGCTTGAACCACTTGGAAATTACTGTATTCTGCTGTATACATTTTGACTGACTAAAAGGCAGGGGCTACACTTTGGCGAGTTAGAATCATAGAATGTTAGAGTTGGAAGGAACCTCAAGGGTCATTGTGTCCAACCTCCTGTTCAATGAAATGGCAAAGTTGGCTTTATATCGCAAGATACTGTGACAAGCAAGTTGCCAAAAATCCAACTGGTTCTGAAGTTTTGCGATGATGTTACGCTGGCCCACTCATTATGAATAACACGATCCTGCCATTCACAAGGCCCCAAGGACACAGTGAGTGATAGGTCAGGGGCGTGCTGGTCTATAATTTTCTGAATGACAGTCCAGTCGCTCAATCATTGGCAGTGGCATGCTGGACTGTCTGCATTAATTATAGCCCAGTTGCCCAATGAGTGATAGGGGCATACTGGGCTGTCAGTACTGTGAGTGACAGCCCAGCCCCCCATTTAGGTATGGCCTGCTGAGTTTCATCCAGGTATCTCTCATTCTGAATGATTTCCTGGCTATTTAGTTAGCTGGCAATGGTTAGCTCATTGCCAATCATAGCT
This sequence comes from Ranitomeya imitator, assembly GCF_032444005.1. Classification (NCBI taxonomy): domain Eukaryota; kingdom Metazoa; phylum Chordata; class Amphibia; order Anura; family Dendrobatidae; genus Ranitomeya; species Ranitomeya imitator. Next base: position 452,584,821 of record NC_091283.1, on the reverse strand, counting down.
TTAGCTCACTTTTTGTGCACCTTGTTCTCTAGTGCTATGTTATTCTGATATTTTGCTGCCCAACCTAGGACCTTGCCTCTGACCATTCGTTTGCTTAGCCCCTTTGTCTTGACCTGCTACCTTCCCAGAATTCTGAGCTCAGACTGTGACCTGTTTACGCTTTGCCTTGCCTCTCTGTTTATGACAAACTCTCCTGGACCTCTTGACTCCCCTGCTTCACAGTAGGTATTTTATACCTGTGCGCATATCGGGAGATGCTTGTAAATCACTGTCAGCAGGTGGGGAGAGGTCAGCGGGAACATGTCTGTATGACTAGTCAATAGCACGGCTTGGTCCCTGGCATTGATTAAAACTATGATTTTTTTGCTCTGAAATGCAGTATTGTTTCAGAGTAAGACATACGTGGCTGTGATCACACAGCAGGGAGCTGATACATGCTGTCCATGGTTTGGGCGGCATTTATTAGCAGACAGTTTCCCTTTAAAGGTTTATTCCCCAAAACACAAGATAACTTGCTGATTGTTGGGGGTCTCACTACTGGGTCCCAAAGCAATATGGAAAATGAGCTTTGAAGCCCCATCCTGAAGGGAGCCCTGAACTCATTAACAATGAATGGAGTGAAGTTCGAGCATGTGCACCTCATGCAAATCTCTATTCTTTGGTTCGCTAGGAGTCCCAGTGGTCAGACTACTCAGTGATCATCAAGTTACCCGCCATCCTTTGGATAGGGATTAGGTTTTGATTTTCTTTATTTTTAAGTCTATAACTGCAGAGCTGTTGGAAAATAATGAGTCACAGAATCTAATATATAATTGCCTAGAATACTACTTCCTGCAATTTGTGCCAACTTCCGTGGCTTTGTCCGGAGCTAATGTCCGGAGCTAATGTCCGGAGCTAATGTCCGGAGCTAATGTCCGGAGATTAATTGCCTAGAATACTACTTCCTGCAATTTGTGCCAACTTCCGTGGCTTTGTCTGGAGCTAATGTCCGGAGCTAATGTCCGGAGCTAATGTGCGGAGATAATGTCCGGAGCTAATGTCCGGAGCTAATGTCCGGAGCTAATGTCCGGAGCTAATGTCCGGAGATAAGTGACGTCAACAGTGTCCAGTGTCTGATTGGTTGCCGCCTGCTGCGAGCGACCAATCAGAAACGTGCCGTACTGTGACACACTCCGCCCGCCATTTTGGTGTGATTTTTGAATTTTTACCTCACAGCAAGTTTCTACTGCGTGGAGGCGGGCCCAGTGACGTTGCTCTTCAAGCTCCTGCCGAATTTCGTCAAAAAAATGATAATACCATTTACCAAAACTATATATATTTAGTTGTGAAGTGGTTCAGTGACATTTTCACACCAATTTTGAACTTTTGTTTGGTGTTTTCTCCATATACTGCCTATTATTTTTGTTCTTTCTTACTATTATTTATTAATTGTATTATTCTTACATTTGAATAAATAAAGTATATATGGATTCTAGACTCCCGATTCTTTAGAATCGGGCTGCCATCTAGTATAAAATAACAGCCGAAAGCTTCACATCATTGCATGTCCATCATTTTACAACAAAAAAAATTAATCAGGTGAGTACTGAGTGATGATGTGCTTATATCAGCAAATATTTCAGTCATATTATTGTAATGACCAGAGGTCCGAATAAGATCCAGTGAGTCACAAACCAAGACCAAGGCGGAAATCTTCAACGGTATTTACTCAAAAGCAAAATAATAAAGGTAATATGGAGAATATTAAGGCAGATGCACCCCAAAGATACACTAGCCCAGCCGCAGCTGAAATCACTGTGCCACTCCAAGGTCTCCTGAGAACTGTTTCTATAAAGACTAGTAAGAAATTTACCTAACAGAGTAACTAAAAAACAGGAAACAAGTGTAAATTGAATGTAGTGTTATCAAGGGAGCCCCTGGAACGGCACACTGAGTATAACTTACACAACTCTAATATAAGATACACCTCTAAAGTAACCATTAAACACTCAGAGCAGAGATACCCGGGTATCTATAACTATGGTACCGTATCCTGAGATAGATTTCCTCTCAGGCAGGAATCCGCACAGGCTGCAGCCAGTCCATATCTTCAGCACCAATAAGTTACAGCAAGCTCCTCCTGTCTTGTCGGCCGATGCCGAGCCCAAACGCCGGGGACTTAGTTAGTGGTCTCACGATGTTGTCTCTGCTTCTGTAGCTCCTAGGAATGCTTCCACGACAACCCGTCCGTCTCTGTATCAGCAGTCTGCCCAGACTTGTTTCTCCACTCAATGCACAGGGAATGCTCAGCCTTCCAAATACGTACTGGGTTTTAGTAAAGTCTCAGTCTTTTCTTAGATCAAGGGTTAGCTCTTCTCCAGGAAACGTTAGCAGCAAAAGTCTCTCAAAAGCTTCTCTTCCTCCAAACACACTCGCAGTAAATCCACACACAGTCTCTTTTTAAGATATCACAGCAGCTTCTGCCTTTTCTTCCCGCCTTTTTTCTCTCAGCTCTCACTTCCTTGTTTCACTTTACACACAAGACACCAGACCCCACCCCCCAGCACACATTGTCTCCGGGAGTTTTGCAGGGTCTGTCCTCTGCTGCAGCAGGCAAAAACCACAGGGTCCTAGTGCCCTCTCAGTGGGACTACAGTTCACTCTCTTACATTATAACAACTCTTATGATAGTTAATAACAATGAAGCGGCGTCTTCCACCATCACTGCAATATTTAATAAAGATGAGTTCTGTCTCAGCCGGGTCCATAGGTTGTCTAATACACTATGCTATGATGAAAAGACAGCACCTAACTGACCCCATCTCAATGTTTCTTAACCCCTTCATGACCGTGGGATTTTCCATTTTTCCGTGTTCGTTTTTCGCTCCCCTCCTTCCCAGAGCCATAACTCTTTTATTTTTCTATCAATTTGGCCATGTGAGGGCTTATTTTTTGCGGGACGAGTTGTACTTTTGAACGAAATCATTGGTTTTACCATGTCTTGTACTAGAAAACGGGAAAAAAATTCCAAGTGCGGTGACATTTCAAAAAAAGTGCAATCCCACACTTGTTTTTTGCTTGGCTTTTTTGCTAGGCTCACTAAATGCTAAAACTGCCATTATGATTTTCCAGGTCATTACGAGTTCATAGACACCAAACTTGTCTAGGTTACTTTTTATCTAAGTGGTGAAAAAAAATTCCAAACTTTGCTAAAGAAAAAAAAAAAGCGCCATTTTCCGATACTCGTAGCGTCTCCATTTTTCGTGATCTGGGGTCGGGTGAGGGCTTATATTTTGCGTGCCGAGCATGTTATTGCATTTTAATTCAATGTCATGGCGACCAAAAAAATGTAATTCTGACATTTCAAATTTTTTTCTCGCTACGCCGTTTAGAGATCAGGTTAATGCTTTTTTTTATTGATAGATCGGGCGATTCTGAACGCGACAATACCAAATATGTGTAGGTTCGATTTTTTTTTATTGATTTATTTTCAATGGGGCGAAAGGGGGGTGATTTAAACTTTTATATTTTATTTATTTTTTTCACATTTTTTTTAACTTTTTTTTTTACTTTTGCCATGCTTCAATAGCCTCCATGGGAGGCTAGAAGCAGGCACAACTCGATCGCCTCTGCTACATAGCAGCGATCTGATGTTTGCTGCTATGTAGCAGAAATGCAGGTGTGCTGTGAGCACCGACCACAGGGTGGCGCTCACAGCTACCGGCGATCAGTGACCATAGAGGTCTCAAGGACCTCTATGGTTACAATGTACAAGCATCGCCGACCTCCGATCATGTGACGGGGGTCGGCGATGCGATCATTTCCGGCCGCCCGGCCGGAAGCGGTAGTTAAATGCCGCTGTCTGCGTTTGACAGCGGCATTTAGCTAGTTAATAGGCGCGGGCAGATCGCGATTCTGCCCGCGCCTATTACGGGCACATGTCAGCTGTCCAAAACAGCTGACATGTCCTGGCTTTGATGCGGGCTCACCGCCGGAGCCCGCATCAAAGCGGGGCTTCTGACCTCGGATGTACTATCCCGTCCGAGGTCAGAAAGGGGTTAAGGTGCCAGGATCACTTAGCCGGAGACATAATACAGAATGATTAGGCGATTGTGACATCTTCCATTGCTTTCTGCAAATAACACAAGCAATAGAGGTTTTAGAGGAAAAGAGCTATGTGACCCCAAGCTTTTCTCTGGATTAAAGTGGCAGGAAGGGGGAAGGGAAATCATTGCCAGATTATCAATCCATGGATGAAACAACTCTTGTGGTTATTGGATATGGGAGAAACTCAGAGGAGTAACATGAAGCTCCTGGACCCAAATGTATTCATGGATCTATCCATCCCTTCATCCATCCATCATAACATTCCATACAGTTGTGGTCAAAAGTATTGACACCCCCGTAATTCTGTCAGATAATACTCATTTTCTTCCTGAAAATGATTGCAAACACAAATTTTTTGTTATTATTATCTTCATTTAATTTGTCTTAAATGAAAAAACACAAAAGAATTGTCCTAAAGCCAAATTGGATATAATTCCACACCAAACATAAAAAGGTGGTGTACAAAAGTATTGGCACTGTTCGAAAAATCATGTGATGCTTCTCTAATTTGTGTAATTAACAGCACCTGTAACTTACCTGTGGCACCTAACAGGTGTTGGCAATAACTAAATCACACTTGCAGCCAGTTGACATGGATTAAAGTTGACTCAACCTCTGTCCAGTGTCCTTGTGTGTACCACATTGAGCATGGAGAAAAGAAAGAAGACCAAAGAACTGTCTGAGGACTTGAAAAACCAAATTGTGAGGAAGCATGAGCAATCTCATGGCTACAAGTCCAACTCCAAAGACCTGAATGTTCCTGTGTCTACCGTGCGCAGCGTCATCAAGAAATTTAAAGCCTATGGCACTGTGGCTAACTTCCCTAGATGTGGAAGGAATAGAAAAATTGACAAGAGATTTCAACGCAAGATTGTGCGTATGTTGGATAAAGAACCTCAACTAACATCCAAACAAGTTCAAGCTGCCCTGCATTACGAGGGTACAACAGTGTCAACCCGTACTATCCATCGGCGTCTGAATGAAAAGGGACTGTATGGTAGGAGACCCAGGAAGACCCCACTTCTTACCCCGAGACATAAAAAAGCCAGGCTGGAGTTTGCCAAAATTTACCTGAAAAAGCCTAAAAGGTTTTGGAAGAATGTTCTCTGGTCAGATGAGTCAAAAGTAGAGCTTTTTGGGCAAAGGCATCAACATAGAGTTTACAGGAGAAAAAAATAGGTATTCAAAGAAAAGAACACGGTCCCTACAGTCAAACATGGCGAAGGTTCCCTGATGTTTTAGGGTTGCTTTGCTGCCTCTGGCACTGGACTGCTTGACCGTGTGCATGGCATTATGAAGTCTGAAGACTACCAACAAATTTTGCAGCATAATCTAGGGCCCAGTGTGTTAGGGGTTGAGTTCCCGCCTCTGCACAGGGGGAATCTCGGGCCATCTCCGCTGCGGTCTCCCATTCTTCTCCTGCCGCAGTGGAGCCTGCTCAGTGGAGACGTCAGTCCCAGCGTCTCGCTCAGTCTGACTCTGTACAAAGAGTTACTGCTACTTTTCCTGCTTCTGCCATTGAAGTCAGTGCTGGGCAGCGGCGAGCAGATGCTTCTGGGACTAAGTCCTGCTTTTCTCGTTCTGAGCATGCCCAGAGTAAGATCTCTCAGTGCAGATCGAGGGTCACATGATCAGATACTGCAGCTAAAGCCATTGGTCCTTCAGGAAGGCCCTGTAGGTGCTCACGCTCTGTGGCAGCCTCTCATTGGTCCTTCTAGGAAGGTCCTGTATGTACTGCAACTATTTAAGGCTCGCATGGCCGCACGGCCATGCGCTAGTCTCGTTCTATATTATGTGCTTTGCACCAGTGTGGTCATGTGAGTTTGTGTTCAGGGACCCGGCTGAAATAAGCCCCTAGAATGCTGGCACCTCCGGCGAGGCGATTTTTTGTGAATGTATTCAGGGAACTGGCTGAAATAAGCCCCTAGAATGCTGGCACCTCCAGCGAGTAGTTTTTGTGTGCATGCATGACCACTGACCGCTCTCAGTTGGGTAGTTAGCCTGTGCCACTGTGAAAGTCAAACAGGGCGCAGTGCTTTGAGTTCACGGCTACTCTGTGAAGTAACAGAGTTAGCCCATACCGCCATATAGTTCCGCCGTTTACTAGCAGCAGGTTCTCCTGCACTGTGGACCCCGGCTTGCGAATGCATCTATTATAATAAAACCTCTATATTTACTCGGTGCGTTCCGCTAGCCCTAACACAGTGTGAGAAAGCTGGGTCTCCCTCAGAGGTCATGGGTATTCCAGCAGGACAATGACCCAAAACACACTTCAAAAAGCAGCAGAAAATGGTTTGAGAGAAAGCACTGGAGACTTCTAAGGTGGCCAGCAATGAGTCCAGAACTGAATCCCATAGAACACCTGTGGAGAGATCTAAAAATGGCAGTTTGGAGAAGGCACCCTTCAAATATCAGGGACCTGGAGCAGTTTGCCAAAGAAGAATGGTCTAAAATTCCAGCAGAGCATTGTAAGAAACTCATTGATGGTTACCGGAAGCGGTTGGTCGCAGTTATTTTGGCTAAAGGTTGTGCAACCAAGTATTAGGTTGAGGGTGCTAATATATTTGTCTGGCCCATTTTTGGAGTTTTGTGTGAAATGATCAATGTTTTGCTTTTTGCTTCATTCTCTCTTGTGTTTTTTCATTTAAAACAAATTAAATGAAGATAATAATACCAAAGAATTTGTGATTGCAATCATTTTCAGGAAGAAACTGAGTATTATCTGAAAGAATTGCAGGGGTGTCAATACTTTTGGCCTCAACTGTATATACTCGTGTATTAGCCAACCCGACTATAAGCCGAGGCACCTAATTTTGCCATGAAAAACTGGGAAAACTTATTGACTCGAATATAATGAAGACACAAAAGAGCATAGTAGAACCAAAAACACTCAGTTTAAAAAAATCACAGTAATCCGCAAGTGCTAGTAATAAGATGTAAAAAACAGGGTATTTAGTTGATACGTTTTTTGCAAAAAATGTATACTAAGCTGCTCCACCAAACATCAAGGTATACCCATATCAGAGCAGTCCTAACTGATGTATGCAATCCCTATCTGATGTATTTAAAAACCTGATCATCTGTATATTACCTGTGTGTGGAGATCAGACTGAACTAAAGGAATTATTCTTGTCTTCTTCCTGAGAAATCTCGCTTACAACAAGATACATTTCTGCTGACTTGACATTTCCTTTTATGGAAGTAATCATGTGTGCATTCCTTCTTTCAATAGCAGCCTTTCATTCACCTTCCAGATGATGTAACTTTCTACTGATAAAGACTGGTATAGATTGTTTATGTAAGAGATAGTGAAATATGAGCGCTTGTGCGCATGTCTGTAAAAGAATAATTCTTTCTATATAAAGGGAGGGCAAAGCCCAGAGAGTGAGATGTGCTCCTGGGCTTCCCCTGTATATGATCACACAATACCTTGTTTGCGTGTCATTTACTCAGGATCCCTACCTCTAGTAAGCCAGGGACTGAGAAGGACTTAACATTTCTTTGGCGCACCGAACAGGGACCCGAGATGAGAGTATTTGCTCGAGATTCACCTGCAGATACGGACAATGGAGATCTGGGATAATGGACGGCAAATGAACTGAAAAACCTGGCCAGGTAAGAGACATTATTAGTTCTCTTTTATCTGCCTTGTATTATCCGAAAGATCTCTATGAGCCGTGTCATGCTGGGTTAGTCTAGTAGTGAGTAGATACCTATAAAACTCGGGTTACTATATTGTATAGATTTATGAGTCCTGTCCCTGGCAGTGTGTGAATAGTGTGAAGGTTGTGGTATGTTGTGAAAGAAGAGCAAAAGTGCGTAGAAAAATAAGCCGAAATAGTTGGGGTATAAGCCTTATACACGGAAGTCAGCCTAACTGGGTCATGTGGTTGCGTCCTTTCGGGGAGACCTCCGCCCATGCTTGACTCTCATTTAAGTGCTTAACCTCCTTCATTTCTGGATAAGGTTTGATAGAATGAGCCCAGGACGCGGGTCCATGAGCCTGGGACAAGTATGCTAACTGACACAGAAAGTTTTGTGATCTGTATGGTGTTGCTGGGTCTGTTTGCGTGCATAATAGCACTTAAGTACATTCTGCACATTAGAAAGAATGGAGCAGATCAGCCCTTCAATATTTTAGCTCCCTAGGAGAGAAGGCAACGAGACATCACCTAGGATAAGTGATTGTCCAAACGTCACCTGGGGTAGAAATAGCTAATATTGAAAGAAAAAAAAAAAGAAAAATGGGAAATAAACAGACAAAAACCGTCTTAGGACAAGTGGAAGCAGCAGATATCATACAGGAAAGATGTGGGAAGACAGTCAGAAGTCAGATTAGAAGGGTAAGAGAAAAATTGGGAATTTCAGAAGCACTTATGTTCAGTACAGAATGGGAAAAACTGAGTAAAGAACGAGGTGGAATTATCAAAGACAATGGGTGGGAAGAAATCATACACTGTATGATAGAGGTCTCAAAAACAGCTAAAGAGGAGAATTGGAAGTATGATCCAGACACTTCCAAATGGATTATGGGGAAGGGAAAAAGTTGTGACATAATCCCACCACCTTACCTAGATCCAAAAGCCCAATCATTTGTACCATCTGGAGGAGCAGAAGGAGGCAAACAATTTCCAGCCTTGTATCCCAATCTTGGTGGGGTAGGAGGATGGGTATGTTCACACTGTGGACAACAAAATCCAGATTGGAGAAATGATTGCCTAGTCTGTGGTACACCTAGACATGGCGCTGTACTTGCCCCTGTTAGGGTAGTACCAAGACCCTTTAGGGAACCTGGTGCTGACGGGGTAATGGGAACTAGATATCACCAGACCCGACAGTATTTTCCTTGGTCCCCTGCTGAAGGTATGTCCCTCCTGCATAATGCGCCTGATCCCACTCAATATCCCATCCGATTTGCACAATACATACAACAAATCATGCAGACTCATGCTGGGGTCTGGGCGGACGGGGAAGAATTATGTAGAATGAAAATGTCCCCCGGACTTTTTCAGGAATTATTGACACACCTACAGCCCAATAGACCAGTGGCAGAAGGGGGTGCCTTACAGACAGAAGCATCAGGTACCCAGTTCACAGAGGCATTAATAATTTTCATGAGAGAAAAACAGAGGGAAAGGGGATCTACGGGTGTGATTATGCAGAAATTTGGGCAAAGTATTGAAGAATATAGTCAAGAATTAGAAAATAGCTTTAGGGATGAAGGATTGGATTTGACTGATGCTTCAGTAAGGAGACTTTTTACAAAACAATTAATAGAGGGGCTAGATCCGAAAATCAGAGAAAAATTTAAATCCTCTACTCCAGATTGGAGAACAATTGAACAACCAAATATTGTGAAACAACGATGTTTAGGAATAGTCATGGATATGAGAGAGAATCGTAAGCCTGTTAGAATAGCACAAGCTAATACAGGAGGAAGAGTGAGACACAACTTTCCTTGCCACTACTGTAAAAAGCCAGGTCATTTCCAAAGAGAGTGCAGGAAGAAGTTGGCAGATATAAAGTCAGGCAAATTTGTTCCCAGAAATAACCCTCCCCAAACGGACAACCAGCAGAAATCTACCATCATAGATGGTCCCATACCAGATTCAGATTGACTCGATGTGTTACAAACTTCCCTACCAGCTAGAAGACCTATGATACAGGTGAATGTGGGGGGGGAGAGAGATTCCATTTTTGATAGATACAGGTGCAACTTCCTCAATTTTGAATCAAGATTTTCTTCCGAATCCGGAAGATATTTCAGAACAAACAACTTTTGCTGAGGGTTATGATGGGGTAATTCGAACACTGCCATATACTGTGCCCCTAGAGGTCTCATTAGGACCTAAATGTTTTGCATCCAGATTTTTGTATGCCAGAGGTGCCCCAACATGTTTGTTACGAACTGATGTCCTAAAGAAATTAGAAGCTAACATCAATTTTAGGGAAGATGGCACAGTTATACTGACTATCCCTGATGATGCAGAAACATTAGAACAATATGTTAGAATTCAGGCTTTTGAGGATTATGCTGAAGAAAAAGAGTACACCACAGATCTAGACCTCTTAATGGTCCCAGAAACACTGTGGGCACAGGGTGACACCGATGTGGGACTATTGCATATCTCTCCTGTAAAACTATCTGTGCAACCAGGAACTGTTCTCCCACAGCTCAGACAATACCCTGTGAGTGCCCAGCAGGAACTAGCGATTACAAAACAGATAGAGGGATATAAAGAGAAAGGAGTTTTGGTAGAGATACAATCACCTGCTAACACTCCTCTGTATCCAGTCAAAAAGAGAACTCTTGATAAGAGTTCTATGCCCAAATATCGTATGGTACATGATTTAAGAGAAATAAACAAAGTTCTAGATCCAATCACCCCAGTTGTACCCAATCCTCATACGTTACTATCACAGATACCAGCCAGTTCTCAAGTATTTACTGTAATAGATCTTTCAAATGCATTTTTCTCGGTTCCTTTACACCAAGATAGTTGGCATTTGTTTGCATTTACATTTAAGGGCAAACAGTTGGCGTGGACACGCCTTCCACAGGGAATGATACACTCCCCTACTCTTTATTCAAATGCCCTACAAACAGTCCTTCAGAGGTTTGAACCCGAACCACAGGTAGTAATTTTGCAGTATGTGGATGACCTACTACTTTGCTGCCCAGATCCAGAAACTGCAGAAAGGTCCACTGTGAGTTTACTATGTTTTTTAGAAAAAGAAGGGTGTAAAGTGAATAGACAAAAGCTACAAGTTTGTCAGACCAAAGTGGTCTTTCTAGGTCATTGCATTTCTCAAGGTAAAAAGCATCTTACACCACAAAGAACTGAAGCAATAAGACAGATGAATGAGCCTAGAAATCATAAACAGCTACGAGCATTTTTAGGAATAGTGTCTCATTGTAGACAATGGATTATACATGCCAGTCAACTAATGCAACCACTGTATGACTGTGTAAAAAGTGAACCTTATTTGTTGACAAAAGAAGGTCAGATTTCGTTCCAACAATTAAAAGATGCCCTTGTTTCAGCTCCAGCGTTAGGGCTACCAGACTACACCAAACCGTTTCAGCTTATGGCTGCAGAAGTTGATTCCCATGCTACAGGAGTTCTTACCCAGAAGCATGCAGGGAAACAAAGACCAATTGCATATCTTTCAGCAAGGTTAGATCCCGTAGCTAGAGCAGCGCCAACCTGTGTACGTGTAGTTGTTGCTGTCTCACTATTGTTGGACAAAGCATCAGAAATTGTCCTAGAGCATCCACTCACAGTTCAAACTACACATGATGTTTATGGGATATTAAACCAGGTCCAACCAAAACACATTTCCATGGCCAGACATTTGCGGCTACAGTGTTCTTTGTTGCTCCCCTCCACTATCACATTTGCTAGGCTTCAGACTCTCAATTTAGCTACACTGCTACCTCTCGAGTCTGAAGGGGGGAATAAGGACACTGATCCACACGCAAATTTTTTCCCTACAGACACACATGATTGTACAGAGCTCATTTTACAAGAAACGGTAGGCTTACCCAATGTATCCGAAACACCACTTCAAAATCCAGATTTAGAGCTGTTTATAGATGGTAGTAGGTTTGCAGATGACACAGGTAACTTCCATACAGGGTATGCAGTTGTGTCAGAATCTGAAACTCTCAAAGCAGAACCACTTCCACCGAAACAGTCTGCACAAGAAGCAGAACTAACAGCATTGATTGAAGCTCTTAAAATAGCTGAGAACCAGACAGCTAATATATACACTGATTCTAGGTATGCACATGGTATTGTGTTTGATTTTGGAGTAATCTGGAGAGCTAGAGGTTACATGACAGCGTCAGGACAACCTGTAAAACATGCTTCTCTGATCAAACAGATCTTAGAGGCTGCACAAGAAACAAAAGAAGTAGCAGTAATCAAGGTAGCTGCACATGTGAGACTCGACACTAGGGAATCTAGGGGAAATGATAGGGCTGATAAAGCAGCCAAAGCAGCAGCTGTCAAACCCTTACAACAGGTTCATACTGTAAACCCCACAGAAAATACTGAAGATAGACTGAGACAAGCACAGGAAGATGCAGGAGAAGAGGAGAGGGACAGGTGGAAAAAGGAAGGGGCAGAAGAACAAGCGGGAATTTGGAAGAAAGATGGACTAATATGTCTACCTAGAGCCTGGTATCCGATTGTAGTTGGTGGACTGCACCACCCTACTCATGTGTCTGCAAATGCAATGACACTACTGGCAAAGCAAGTCTGGTTGGCTCCAGGTTTTGGCAACTATGCAAGAGACTATTGTGCTGCATGCGCTATATGCCTGGCACATAATCCCGGACAGACAACAAAGACCCCTATGAAGCACCACGTCCGACCTCTCTACCCGTTTCAGCGATTACAAATAGACTTTATCCAGCTGCCAAAAAGTAATGGGTATGAGTATGTGTTGGTATGTGTGGACATGTTCTCGGGGTGGCCAGAGGCCTATCCAGTTCGGAAGGCTTCAGCTAAAAACACTGCTGTAAAGCTAGTTGCCGAACTGATACCCCGTTACGGTCTCCCTGAAGTGATCGAGTCAGATAGGGGTACTCATTTCACTGGAGAAATATTTCAAAATGTACTGAAAATGTTGGGTGTTGAAAGTCAGTTACACACTCCGTACCATCCTCAAAGTTCTGGTAAGGTGGAACGCATGAATGGAACTTTAAAATTAAAAATACAGAAAGCCATGGCTGAAACAGGAAAGCCTTGGACAGAATGCCTTCCACTGGCCCTTTACTCAATACGCAATACCCCAAGGGGTAAGACTAAACTGTCTCCATATGAAATTTTGTTTGGCAGGACTGCCAATTTAGGATGTTATTTTCCACAGCAACTTGTGTTAAATATTGAGTCATTGACTTCTTATGTGCAAAATCTTCAGAAACAATTAACTAAGGTGCATGCACAAGTTTTTGCTTCCCTTCCAGATCCTGACAACACAGAAGGAAGTCACAAGTTGGAACCAGGTGATCAAGTCTATGTAAAAAGACACACCAGAAAGGCTCTAGAACCAAGGTTTGACGGACCCTTCCAAGTCCTGTTGACAACACCTACATCAGTCAAGCTTGAAGGAAAGGCATCATGGATACATGCAAGCCATTGCAAGAAAAGCAGTATAAACTCATGATATTGATGTTAATAATGATAACCTCAACGGAGGCGTGGGATAGACTGAATTCTCTAGCCCCTTTGAACAATAGATTCGTACAACATCATAGAAAATTAGTGCATGACTTGTTAAACAATACACAAACCCTGACAGATTGTTGGATCTGTACCCATTCGCCGGTATCAGCCACAAGTATACCTTTTCTAGCAGTTCCCGTATTAGCAGAAGAAATATTCGCTTGGCCTAATTGTTCAGACAACCTGGCCAACAACCAAATTGGTAATGCTAGGCTGTGGAATACTACAATCGCCATACCAATTGTGGGATGGGTAGAATTTCCTTGGTGGCAGGGTAATCTCTCAGGGAGTAACACACATCTACAATATTTAGCATTTAGGGGAGGAAAATGGGTACCTAGAAATAAGACTGGATTAACTAATTTAGGACAGGTCCCCACAGAAAATCTACAGCTTAGTTTCAGTACAACCGTCCCCCCCCCTCTGATGCTTTCAAACCTGTAGTATTGGAAAGATACATACATAATAGAAAATGGAAACATTCTAAATTGTTCCCCCAAGGTGATGCAAACAGTTGTACAAGTAAGCTGGGGAACCTGGTTTGTAATAAATCCGATGAGTATATCAAAGGAATGCCTGTATGTGGGAATCCCGTAGCCGGGTACCGTAGCCCCTTGGGACAAAAACCCTCTTGGTGTATGCTTCAGAATGTATCTAGATTTGTGGACTTGGCTCACAGATTGGTATTGCAGCACTCAGCTCTATGGGATCTGCCTGAAGGTACATTTTGGATATGCGGAGAAGGAGCATATAAATGGCTTCCCGTAGGTATAAAGGGTACTTGTACATTAGGACGCCTAACCCCGGCTACATTCATAATTTCAAATAAACAAGTGAATATGCAAGCCGTGCCCAAGCACACACTGTATAAAAGAGCTGCAGATAACTCACCACGTCCCTCGGGGAGGCCACATATAGTACAAATGGGAATTCCTAACAAAATTGCTAGTACCATTTTTATTTATCCTATGTTAACACAGATGTGGGATAAATTAGTTAGAGCCACGGATTATCTAGATGATCAGATCTGGGATATATTGGATATACTAAACACTAGTATAGCTGTACAGAATCAGCTTATAATAGTCACTAACCAACATACCCTGGTATTGGATTACCTAACTGCCTCACAAGGGGGTATGTGTCAAATCATCGGACCCACCTGCTGTCATTATATAGACCCGAATAGTACTATGAGTATGACATTTAAATTAAAGGACGTACAACGACTCAGAGATCAGTATGACAAAGACAATGACCAGAATAAGGATAGCTGGTGGTCAGATACCTTTTCTTTTCTTAACCCAGCCAACTGGTTCAGAGGAATCGGTGGGTGGGTTGCTGGGATTATGCAGAGCATAATACATATAGTTATGATTATTGTAGTCATATACGTACTATTCCAGATTGTGCTCAAGAGTATCTCAGTATGCACAGATAAACTTTGTGTAATAGATGCAAGAGTATAAAGTTTTTTTTTCCTTCTTCTCTTATGTTATCCTTTGCTAATACTGATTATTGCGCTTATTTTGCTATCCCTTTGTAATATCTGTACTTATTGCAAAACAAAGAAAAGGTTGCGAGAGTTAAACGGAAGAATTAATACTAGATTTGATTCTCTTATTGAATACAAGCATGTACATGTGTAATACCAAATAAAGGCTTTGCCTTTGGCCCTGTGGTAATAAAATAAATAAAAGAAAATGTCAAAGGGGGGAATTGTGGAGATCAGACTGAACTAAAGGAATTATTCTTGTCTTCTTCCTGAGAAATCTCGCTTACAACAAGATACATTTCTGCTGACTTGACATTTCCTTTTATGGAAGTAATCATGTGTGCATTCCTTCTTTCAATAGCAGCCTTTCATTCACCTTCCAGATGATGTAACTTTCTACTGATAAAGACTGGTATAGATTGTTTATGTAAGAGATAGTGAAATATGAGCGCTTGTGCGCATGTCTGTAAAAGAATAATTCTTTTCTATATAAAGGGAGGGCAAAGCCCAGAGAGTGAGATGTGCTCCTGGGCTTCCCCTGTATATGATCACACAATACCTTGTTTGCGTGTCATTTACTCAGGATCCCTACCTCTAGTAAGCCAGGGACTGAGAAGGACTTAACACTGTGTGAACAGGGTTCAGAGAGGAAAAGTCCATGTGGACATGTTGAGTGTAACAGCTTTTGCGCAGATAGCCCAAGAGGAGTGGTGGGTAACTCCCTAGTCTTGTAGACACAAGAGAACAATTCTGTGTGATCTAAACATCTCAAACTGAACTGTCCTCCCATCTATCTTCCTGCTCCTTCTTCGACCGCTTTCAATCAGGCTTCCGGTCACACCACTCCACTGAAACTGCCCTAACTAAGGTCACCAATGACCTATTAACCGCCAAGAGCAAGCGACACTACTCTGTCCTCCTCCTCCTGGACCTGTCCTCTGCCTTTGACACAGTGGACCATTCCCTGCTGCTGCAGACCCTCTCATCCCTTGGCATCACAGAATTGGCCCTATCCTGGATCTCATCATACCTAACTGACCGTACATTCAGCGTCTCCCACTCACACACCACCTCCTCACCTCGCCCCCTATCTGTCGGAGTCCCGCAAGGTTCAGTTCTAGGACCCCTGCTCTTCTCCATCTACACCTTTGGCCTGGGACAGCTCATAGAATCTCACGGCTTTCAGTATCATCTCTATGCTGACGACACACAGATCTACATCTCTGGACCAGATATCACCTCCCTACTAACCAGAATCCCTCAATGTCTGTCTGCTATTTCATCCTTCTTCTCCACTAGATTTCTAAAACTTAACATGGACAAAACAGAATTCATCATCTTTCCCCCATCTCACGCGATCTCCCCAACGAACCTATCCATTACAGTAAACGGCTGCCCACTCTCCCCAGTCCCACAAGCCCGCTGTCTTGGGGTAATCCTTGACACTGATCTCTCCTTTAAACCACATATCCAAACCCTTTCCACTTCCTGCCGCCTCCAACTCAAAAATATTTCACGGATCCGCACATTCCTAAACCAAGAATCTGCAAAAACCCTAGTCCATGCCCTCATCATCTCCCGCCTTGACTACTGTAACCTCCTGCTCTGTGGCCTCCCCTCTAACACTCTTGCACCCCTCCAATCTATTCTAAACTCTGCTGCCCGACTAATCCACCTGTCCCCCCGCTATTCCCCGGCCTCTCCCCTCTGTCAATCCCTGCACTGGCTCCCCATCACCCAGAGACTCCAGTACAAAAGCCTAACTATGACATATAAAGCCATCCACAACCTGTCTCCTCCATACATCTGTGACCTCGTCTCCCGGTACTTTCCTGCACGCAACCTCCGATCCTCACAAAATCTCCTTCTCTACTCCCCTATTATCTCCTCTTCCCACAATCGCATACAAGATTTCTCTCGTGCATCCCCCCTACTCTGGAATGCTCTACCACAACATATCAGACTCTCGCCTACCATCGAAACCTTCAAAAAGAACCTGAAGACCCACCTCTTCCGACAAGCCTACAACCTGCAGTAACCACCGATTGACCAAACCGCTGCACGGCCAGCTCTACCCTCACCTACTGTATCCTCACCCATCCCTTGTAGATTGTGAGCCCTCGCGGGCAGGGTCCTCTCTCCTCCTGTACCAGTTGTGACTTGTATTTTTCAAGATTATTGTACTTGTTTTATTATGTATACCCCTCCTCACATGTAAAGCGCCATGGAATAAATGGCGCTATAATAATAAATAATAATAATAATAATAATAATAAACTTGGATTCGTCTGTCCATAACACTTTTTTCCAATCTTCCTCTGTCCAATCTCTGTGTTCTTTTGCCCATATTAATCTTTTCCTTTTATTAGCCAGTGACAGATTTGTCTTTTTCATTGCTCTGAAGGCCAGTATCCCGGAGTCGCCTCTTCACTAAAGATGTTGACACTGGCATTTTGCGTGTACTATTTAATGAAGCTGCCAGTTGAGGACCTGTGAGGTGTCGATTTCTCAAACTACAGACTCTAATGTACTTGGCTTGTTGCTCAGTTGTGCAGCAGGACCTCGCACTTCTTTTTCTACTCTGGTTAGAGCCTGTTTGTGCTCTCCTCTGAAGGGAGTAGTACACACCGTTGTAGGAAATCTTCAGTTTATTGGCAATTTCTCGCATTGAATTGCCTTCATTTAAACAAACAAGAATACACTGTCAAATTTCACATGAAAGTTCTTTTTTTCTGGCCATTTTGAGCGTTTAATGGAACCAACAAATGTAATGCTCCTGATTCTCAACTAGCTCAAAGGAAGGTCAGGTTTATAGGTACATACTTGCACAAGGGTTTTCAAGGGTATTCTAACCATCCATTAGCCTTCTTACAAAGTTAGCAAACATAAAATACCACACTGTAGTGATGGTTGTTGGAATCGGGTCTCTATATACCTATGAAGATATTGCATTACAAACCAGACTTTTGCAGTTAGAATAGTCATTTACCACATTAACAATGTATAGAGTGTATTTCTGAATCATTTAATGTTAGCTTAATTGAAAAAAAACGGTGCTTTTTTTCCAAAAATAAGGAAATTTCTAAGTGACCCTAAGCTTTGTAACGGTTTTATATATATATATATATATATATATATATATATATATATATATATATATATATATATATATCTTTACAAGAGAAAAGAAATGATCATCAGTATTTGCTATGTGGTATATGTGTCAACAGTATTACGAATTATATTAGCTGCGCTAAGTATTTCTTTTAGCCATGAAAATTATGTTTTGTACATTTTTAGAACATATATAAATTATTATGCCTGAAACCTGGCAATGACATAGTTAACGTTTTTCTCATTTGCTAATGTCCATTATTAGAGAACCACAGACAGTAAGAATGTTTTACTTCATTTTTCTCCCATTTAATTTCCCCTTGGAAAACCAAATAATATCATTGTCTTCTGTAGATACCCAAAAACATTAATTTGCTTCACAGAAAAAAAGCAGCTACTTTATGAGCTTGGGAAAATTGAGAAGAAGGCTCAAGGGAAAATAGCTGATAAAACAGGGGAAGGTATGACTACTGAGAAAACAAAGCACATACGAAGGGTTTTTCATTTGTTTCAGTCTTCTTTTATTAATACGATAGGAGATGATGAAAAGACGAACAAGCCGTTAGTGACCATGAGAACATGTAGACCTAGTGTTTAATCTGTGGCTCTACATCTGTTGTGTAACTACAACCACAAACCAGAATAATAGGACTTAGAGGGAACATGACAGCTGATCCATGCTGCCCAAAACAGGGGCAGCATGGATCAGACATTGGCTGAATGATTGCAGTGGTGCATGTTTTACATGCTTCGAAAAGCTGGATAAGGACTATGTATCTCCGACGACTAGTCCTAGGCAGGTCCTAAAAAATGTATCCCCATCTCTCTCCACTGGACTAACAGATCCGTATACACACATAGGGAGAGACCTGTCAGTCAAGAGAAGTGGGGTGGGGAGAAGCTGCCATGGACCATAGACCCCAGATGAATAGTCTCGGGACAGCTTTTCAAAGTATTTTGAACACTGTAGCGTTTTAGAAAACAACATCCACGTCTGCCATAACACAGTCAATTTCTGTATATGCTGCCCGCAGTTCAGGCAGCATGAATAAGCTGACAGTTTCCCTTTTGCAATACCTGGAGAACTAAAGGTTAGAGACATATACACGTTGTTTTCCAAGGAAATATTCTTCAAGATTATATATATATATATATATATATATATATATATACACGCATCTGCTTTGTGTGTAATTTACTGTACATTTTTTTTAGTCGATAAATTCCTTTCAGTGAAGAAAGGCATAGGATCCCCTGACATTAGCCCGATAGTGATATTATAAAAAAATACACACACCATAAATAAAGTAATGATTGTTTATTATTTTAATTCTGTTACAGGGGACATTGGTTCAGTGGATTGGGCGTTGATGTGAGTATACATGTTTTTGGTAAATGTAGATTCATTAAAGGAGTCTGTGTCATTATTTCAAATAAAGGAATTTATTCATGGTGTGTGTATTTTTTTATACGATATCACTATGGGGTTAGTAATGGGGGTAGATACGTCTCCATTACTAACCCCTGGGCTTGATGTCACCTGACAATACAAAGGTGACATGAACCCGAATACTATCATCCTTAAAAAAGACTATATTTATCCACAATATTATTAATAAAACAGTATTAAATGTACCTAGTGGACCCTAGAATGAACTACAATGAGTTCTACCTGGCAGTGGAGGTTGGCACCCTACTTTTCTGCGGTTGGCGCCCCCACTCCTCGACGACTTACCCTTTCAGGCCCTATTAAGGACCTTTATTATAGGTCCTTAATAGGGCCTGAAAGGGTAAGTCGTCGAGGAGTGGGGGCGCCAACCGCAGAAAAGTAGGGTGCCAACCTCCACTGCCAGGTAGAACTCATTGTAGTTCATTCTAGGGTCCACTAGGTACATTTAATACTGTTTTATTAATAATATTGTGGATAAATATAGTCTTTTTTAATGATACTATTAAAGGTTATTTTTTAGGAATTTCTGTCTGTTGTTTTGGTCTATACATTTTTCTGAGATTCCGTATTATTTGTGTTTTGGTTTTTTCGAATACTATCATCCCACTTGCCACCGCACCAACTGGGAAGAGCAAGGCTAAGAGTCAGAATTGGCGCATCATATAGATATGCCTTTTCTGACGCGGCTGAGAGCTGATATTTTTCATTTGGGAGGGGGCCAATATCCATGGCCTCTTAGGCTATTAATATCAGCCCGCAGCTGTCTGCCTAACCTTTTTGTCATTTTTTGAGGGGTCCCCAATTTAATAACCAGGAAAGACTAAGTATACAACTGGGAGCTGATATTAATAGCCTGAGAAGCGCCATGGGTATTACCCCCTTACCAGGCTATAAACGTCTGCCCCAGCTGTCTGCTTTCCCTCTGTTGGTTAATAAAATGTTGTATCCCACGCCATTTTTTTCAGAAAATAATTCAGTAAGTGAAAAAATACATGTACAATAAACTGCATAAGCACTGTACTAATTATATACAGCTCTGGTAAAAATTAAGAAACCACCACATCAAAACTTTGTCATGGGCAGCCCAATCTCCAGACCTGAACCCCGTTGAAAACCTCTGGAATGTAATCAAGAGGATGATGGATAGTCACAAGCCATTAAACAAAGAAGAACTGCTTAATTTTTTGCACCAGAAGCAGTGTGAAAGACTGGTGGAAAGCATGCCAAGACGCATGAAAGCTGTGATTAAAAATCATGGTTATTCCACAAAATATTGATTTCTGAACTCTTCCAGAGTTAAAACATTAGTATTGCTGTTTTTAAATTATTATGAACTTGTTTTCTTTGCTTTATTTGAGGTCTGAAAGCACTGGGTTTTTTTTTTAAATTTGGGCCATTTCTCCTTTTCAGGAAAAAAACAAAATTTATTGCTTGGAAATTCGGAGACATGTTGACAGAAGTTTATAGAAAAAAAAAACTATTTACATTTTACTCAAAAATATACATATAAAAAGAAAAAGCAGACAAGCTGAAAATTTTGCAGTGGTCTCTTAATTTTTGCCAGAGCTGTATGTGACTGGCATCTTTATACAGTGCCTTGCGCAAGTATTCGGCTCCCTGGAACTTTTCAACCTTTTCCCACATATCATGCTTCAAACATAAAGATACCAAATGTATATTGTTGGTGAAGAATCAACAAGTGGAACACAATTGTGAAGCTGAATGAAATTTATTGCTTATTTTAAATTTTTGTGAAAATTAAAAAACTGAAAAGTGGGGCATGAAATATTATTCGGCCCCTTTACTTTGAGTGCAGCAAACTCACTCCAGAAGTTCATTATGGATCTCTGAATGATCCAATGTTGTCCTAAATGCCTAATGATGATAAGTATAATCCACCTGTGTGTAATCAAGTCTGCCTTATAAATGCACCTGCTCTGTGATAGTCTCAGGGTTCTGTTTGAAGCACAGAGAGCATCAAGAAGACCAAGGAACACAACAGACAGGTCCGTGATTCTGTTGTGGAGAAGTTTAAAGGGACACTGTCACCTGAATTTGGAGGGAACAATCTTCAGCCATGGAGGCGGGGATTTTGGGTGTTTGATTCACCCCTTCCCTACCCGCTGGCTGCATGCTGGCTGGAATATTGGATTGAAGTTCATTCTCTGTCCTCCATAGTACATGCCTGCGCAAGGCAAGATTGCTTTGTGCAGGCATGTACTACGGAGTACAGAGAATGAACTTCAATCCAATATTCCAGCCAGCATGCAGCCAGCGGGTAAGGAAGGGGTCAATCAAACACCCAAAATCCCCGCCTCCATGGCTGAAGATTGTTCCCTCCAAATTCAGGTGACAGTGTCCCTTTAAAGCCGGATTTGGATACAAAATGATTTCCAAAACTTTAAACATCCAAAGGAGCACTGTGCAAGCGATCATATTGAAATGGAAGGAGTATCATACCACTGTAAATCTACCAAGACCCGGCCGTCACTCTAAACTTTCATCTCAAACAAGGAGAAGACTAATCAGACATGCAGGCAAGAGGCCCATGATCACTCTGGATGAACTGCAGAGATCTACAGCTGAGGTGGGACAGTCTGTCCATAGGACAACTGTTGTGAATTCTGTGGCTGAATTCACTCCTGTGGTCACAAGTGGTACTGCAGCTTCTGAGCTTCCTCCCTCAGGTGTTCTGGTGAGCTCGTTAACTGCTTCATTACTTAACTCCGCCTGATGCTGCTATCCTTGCTCCTTGTCAATGTTTCAGTGTTGGATCTGAGCTTCTCCTGATTGTTCCTGTGACCTGCTGCTCTGTATAGCTAAGTGCCTTTTGCTTTTTGTTGCTTTTTTTCTGTCCAGCTTGTCTTTTGTTTTGCTGGAAGCTCTGAGACGCAAAGGGTGTACCGCCGTGCCGTTAGTTCGGCACGGTGGGTTTTTTTTGCCCCCTTTGCGTGGTTTTGCTTTAGGGTTTTTTGTAGACTGCAAAGTTCGCTTTACTGTCCTCGCTCTGTCCTAGAATATCGGGCCCCACTTTGCTGAATCTATTTCATCCCTACGTTTTGTCTTTTCATCTTACTCACAGTCATTATATGTGGGGGGCTGCCTTTTCCTTTGGGGAATTTCTCTGGGGCAAGTCAGGCCTATTTTTCTATCTTCAGGCTAGCTAGTTTCTTAGGCTGTGCCGAGTTGCCTAGGTAGTTGTTAGGCGCAATCCACAGCCGCTTTTAGTTGTGTTTAGGATAGGATCAGGTGTGCAGTCTACAGAGTTTCCACGTCTCAGAGCTCGTTCTTGTATTTTTGGGTATTTGTCAGATCACTGTGTGCGCTCTGATCGCTAAGCACACTGTGTTTCTGGATTGCCTTCATAACACCTGTCATTAGCAAACATAACAGACAACAATCAGTCGTACACTGCACAAATCTGGCCTTTATGGAAGCGTGGCAAGAAGAAAGCCATTTCTCAAAGATATCCATAAAAAATGTTGTTTAAAGTTTGCAACACGCCACCTTTGAGACACACCAAACGTGGAAGGAGGTGCTCTGGTCAGATGAAACCAAAATCGAACTTTTTGGCAACAATGCCAAACGATATGTTTGGCGTAAAGGCAACACAGCTCATCACCCTGAACACACCATCCCCACTGTCAAACATGGTGGTGGCAGCATCATGGTTTGGGCCAGCTTTTCTTCAGCAGGGACAAGGAAGATGGATAAAATTGATGGGAAGATGGATTGAGCCAAATACAGGACCATTCTTGAAGAAAACCTGTTGGATTCTGCAAAAGACCTGAGACTGGGAGGGAGATTTGTCTTCCAACAAGACAATGATCCCAAACATAAAGCAAAATCTACAATGGAATGGTTCACAAATAAATGTATCCAGGTGTTAGAATGGCCAAGTCAAAGTCCAGACCTCAATCCAATCGAGAATCTGTGGAAAGAGCTGAAAACTGCTGTTCACAAATGATCTCCATCAAACCTCACTGAGCTCGAGCTGTTTGTCAAGTAAGAATGGGCAAGAATTTCAGTCTCTCGATGTACAAAACTGATAGTGACATACCCCAAGTGACTTGCAGCTGTAATCGCAGCAAAGGTGGCGCAACAAAGTATTAAGTTAAAGGGGACAAATTATATTGCATGACCCACTTTTCAGTTTTTGAAATACCACAAAAATTTAAAATAACCGATACATTTCGTTCAACTTCACAATTGTGTTCCACTTGTTGTTGATTCTTCACCAAAAATTTACATTTGGTATCTTTATGTTTGAAACATGATATGTGGGAAAAGGTTGAAAAGTTCCAAGGAGCCATATACTTTCGCAAGGCACTGTATCTATCTATGTGTATATATCTCTTCTATTCTGTCCGGTGAAGCTGTGATTTTACTGTATGTGGCAGGTGAATTGCCGGCTTTTCAAAGGACATGGGTGTGTAAAAATTGGACAGCACTCGCTCGCATGGTCCGAGTGCTGTGCAATTTTTTTTTAATACACCCATTGATTTTCTTGGGTGAGTCACATCCAAAATGCAACGACAATTACAGCATGTTGCAATTTTTTTCTCATCTCAACATTGGTCAAAGTGAAATCCAATTTTTTATCTGATTGCACTCGCCCATTTTCCTCGCAGATGAGTATGAGCTCTATCTGTGAAATTCCACTTGTTAAGCCTCACCCCTGAAGTACACCAGTTTTTAACTTTTACTGGCATTTTTGTTGTAAAGGTAACAATTCAAGTGGAAGTGGTTTCCACGCTAGTCACGTAACCCGTCAGAGGGGGGAACGCATTAGGGGACCAGTTACCTTAGTCTCTGATTCCTGGGCGTTGTGGTTGAGGTGGGGGCAATATTGGCTTCATCTTCCTAGGGAATCAAAGTAACTTGTCCCGGCCCTGGACATAAAGTAAGTGTTTGATATATGGAGACTCTACCTGTGTGACTCCCTCAAATATAAAATTGTGGTTCCTTTACTTCTTCAGCTGTGGATATATTTTCAATGTCTCAGATGAAAATACAACTTTTTCTCATAAATCTCAATAGGGAAAAATGAAATAAAAAGGCTGAAAGAATAAAAAAAGCATACCACAAGTCAATTTACGCAAGAAAAGAAAGTAGTGAGTATGAGACTTTTAAAAATGTCATTATTTTGTTGATACTGGAAATCATTGTAGCAATTCAGATAGAAAAAATGATATGCTTATGAACAACTACCACCAGATTATTTTCTGAATCTTTTGATAGGCCTATCTATCTGATCTTTTGGGAATCAGGCAAGAACATCTATGTATCTATGAATGGGGGGCAGCTTTAAATGGCATTGCAGGCCGCTTCTGAGCTACAGATCGTGCAGTCTTGATCTAATAACAACTATATCATTTCCAGTGCACACAGTTTATGGAGAACAGTGCCATCAGCTGATAAGTCTGCATTTGAGATATCACAGTACCTAGCTCAGTGAAACGGCACTGATAACATCACCGTGCTAAGTGTGCCGTGTCCATTTTGATGAACAAGGCAAAAAATTGGGTTTGTTAGGCTCCATGAGTTGTGAACACTCCTGACACCGTTCACAGGCCAGACTCTATAATGTCTCCTGGCCACTCAGAAAAATCTCTGCTGCACAAAAGTCTTTCTTCTCAAGTTGCCATATAAACGATTGCCTTTTAAAAATAAAGGACCATAATAACATGAATAGCCATATGACTCACAGTCACAGATGTCAACTAAATAAATCTCACCGCCATTTCAATTCTTTATAAACCTTTATAAACCTCAGTATGTGGCAGATAATCTTCTTTATGACCCATCGTTATATTGGATAAGTTTATGGCTGTTAAAATCCATTGATGGACCTCCGAGGCTGCGGACACATAATTACTGGGCTAGATTGTTCCATCAATATCCAGAGTGTGTTTATGTAGTGAGGTCTCGGGCAGTGTTATTAGGCGGCGTAGACTTCTCAGAGCATCATTTTATCACTCGTTAACTGCCCGTCTTCTCCTCCTTGAGGATCGCTTCAATTCATTAATGCAGTGTAACATGATTAGGAGCTGACTCTGGGGATGTTTTGTAAAACGCCTATTAATCACATCACTTTTACGGTGACGTATAAAAAACAGTCCGATTTTGTATCCAGCAGTCAATTAGGCAGCAAACAGGCAAGTGAAAATGCAGACAATTATTTGTACATGTAAAATATACAACACCATACAAGTAGTCACAGAAGGAGAACTTATTTTTTTATTACAAGATAGGGCCCCATTTGTCAGTTCGTCATTGGTCTATATTTCCAAGGCCCTATTCAGACATACGTTTCTTTCTCATATGTGGGAAAAAAATGTCGGTGTGCAGGATCAGATTTTCAGCATTTTTTGGTCAAAGAGTCAGTATTTGCCATCAATGATTAATCCAAAAAACAAAAAAAAGATGGACATTTTTCAAGTTTCTACTAGTTATTCTAGTTATTAGTTGTATGCAAAGCAATAACAATAGGGTGTATTTTACTTGGCCTTCATGTTTTCAATTGACGGAGTCCTCTGAGATGCAGAGCCAGGAACAAGAGCAAACTTCGTAATGCATTTTGAAGTCTCATTTGGACTCCACTGTTTTATGTCTAATCTTAAAATATGGACCTAAAACTAAGAGTCAGGTAGTTGCTAACTACATACCTGTCGTACCCAGCACCAGGTCAGCGTGGTTACCAACCACTCCTGCTAGCAAGGCAGCTGCTCCACATCAACGGAGCAGCTATTCTTCTTCCGGGCTGCCCTGTTGTTGGGGTGTGATTGTTGACTTCATGCTTATTGAGAGCCGGCTTCCCGCAGTTACGCAGAAGGGTGACGACTGTCAATGAGCATGACATCAACAGTCACGCTCCGTCAACAGAGCAGAATGGAAGATAAGCCACTGCTCTGTAGACATGACTTCAATGGAAGCCACTGAATCACTGGGAGGAGTGGTCTGTGACTGCTCTTTAGCTGGCAGAGATCGGCGCAAGGAACAACAGACAGGTAGTTAGCAACTGATGCCCTGTACGTTCACAGTCACATTGTAAAAAAAAATATAGTCTCAGATAACCCATTTAACGTTGATACCCTCCTCCTACTATTATTATTTATTTATATAGCACCATTGATTCCATGGTGCTGTACACGAGAAGGGGTTACATCAAAATACAAATATCACTTACAGTAAACAAACTAACAATGACAGACTGGTACAGAGGGAAGAAGAACCTGCCCTTGCGGGCTTACATTATACAGGATTATGGGGTAGGAGACAGTAGGTCGGGGGTTGCAGTAGTTCCGATAGTGTTGAGGTGGCCGCGTGGTCATTGCAGTTTGTAAGCTTTTTTGAAGATATTGGTTTTCAGGTACCGTCTGAAGGATCCAGATGTGGTGGGGCACAGAATTCCAGAGGATGGGGGATATCCAGAATAAATCTTGGAGGCAATTGGGTGAGGCGCGAAGAAGTGTGGAGGAGAGAGGGAGGTCTTGGGAGGACTGGAGATTACGTGAGGGAAGATATTGGGAGATTAATTCAGAAATATACAGAGGAGAAAGGTTATGGATGACTTTGTAGGTCAGTGTTAGTAGTTTAAACTGTATACACTGGGAAATTGGGAGCCAATGAAGGGATTTGCAAAGAGGGGAAGCAGGAGTGTAGCAAGGAGAGATTAATTAGTCGGGCAGCAGAGTTAAGGATGGACTAGAGTGGTGCGAGAGAGTTAGAAGGTAGGCCACAGAGGAGGATGTTGCAGTAGTCAAGGTTGGAGATGATTAGGGTACGCACAAGCATTTTAGTAGAGTGAGGGTTGAGAAAAGGACAGATTTTGGAAATATGTTTGAGCTAGAGGCGACAGGAGGTGGCGAGAGCTTGGATGTGCGGTTTGAAGGACAGGGCAGAGTCAAGGGTTACTCCAATGCAGCGGATTTCCGGGACAGGGGAAAGTGTGATGTAATTTATTGTGATTGATAGATCAGGTAGGAAAGATATGTGAGATGGAGGAAAGATAATTATTTCAGATTTGTCCACATTGAGCTTGAGGAAGCGAGAGGAGAAGAAGGAGGATATGGCTGATAGACACTTTATGATTCTGGACAGCAGAGAGGTGACTTTAGTGTCATCAGCATATAGATGGTACTGGAAGCCATATGACTTTATGAGTTGTCCCAGGCCAAGGATATAGATTGAGAAGAGAAGGGGTCCTAGGACAAAGCCTTGAGGGACACCAACAGTGAGAGGGAGAGATGACTAGGTTGTGTGGGAGTAGGAAACGCTAAATGTGCAGTTGTTAAGGTATGAAGAGATCCAGGATAGGGCAAGGTCTTTGACACCAAAGGAAGGGAGGATCTGTAGTAGGAGGCAGTGGTCAACTGTGTCGAAGGCAGAGGGCAGGTCTAGAAGGAGGAGAATAGAGAATTGTCTGTTAGCTTTGGTTAGCCTACCTTTCGCTTCGCCCTCTGCACCATCTGAGTCCCATGGGCTGGCAGAAGTACCGTTGGTTCCATTGAACAATAAGAGGTAGAGTCCTTTTCCAACTTAATATGTCTCAGCACATTCCAGCCAGTTACAACATTAGCATTAGGTTCCAAGCAGTTCATGTTCTCCGCTTTCCCTACGCTTTCTCCTTTGTCCGCCTGTACATTACAGGGACATATCGCCTCTTGCGATAATACAGCTTCCTCCCTGTGCGAGTTCAATACACGGAGTGTTCCTCCATCCGTTTCGCCCCGGTATGAAAGGCATCAACCCAAGCAATGATCTGCCACAAGGTGAGAGATCTGTGTCCCTGTACTGGTTAAGGTTCACTTCTTGACTCCTGTTCTGGACTGTGGAAAGTGCTGCTGCCTCAACTGACCCTGAATGGCTGGGTGTATGGCTTGTATGTTGCGGAGCTGACTGCCCAGCATTGGCACTGGGCCCCTACTGACTGCAAAAGAGGAAAACACTTTACTTGACACAGACAGCCCCTACTACATGACTATGTAGAATGTAGTGTCCTATCTAGTGTGTGATAGCAGGTCCTACACTTGCCCTATACTATAATACATAGAATGGTAAAAGCATAGCCAATTTAAACTTTTAAAAGGGGTAGAAATGGCACACCCCCTTACACAGCGATAATGCTTGTGCCCAAAGGGAGGACTCTGCGTGCCCGCTCTGGCATGCGTGCAATAGGTTCACCCCCCCTGTCCTAAGGTAACTATCTTAAAATGTGCCCTGGTACCTCCCTTCCCAAAAACGAAATCAAAGCTGAAAAGAAGAATATTAGAGGTGTAGAATCAAATCCAAAAATTAAATTAACCCTTTCCAATACACTGAGTTTTTCACAAACCGATAGACTTGAATGTGTGATTTTAATCCAGGACCCACATCAAAATTAGACAAGCCTCTGTTTTTTGGGATTTTTAGGGAACACTTGGTCCCCAAGAATACACAGACATGTGAACAGCCTCATAGGTTATAATGAGTGCTTTTGTGAAAAACAAAACCCGGAGATCGGAAAGAGGCCTTAGGCCAGCTATTCAAATTAGATGGCTATCTACCAACAGGCATCTCAACCGATTCTCCCATACACAGGAGAGCTATTAGAACTGAGCACTCCTGTGTTAACATGTCTAACATGTCATCTGGCGGCCTATCTACCGGAGAACAATGTGACTGACAGTCCAAAATCAGAACTGCCCGACTGACCTCTCACCTGATAAGTTGGTAGGCGCCACCATACACATTAGACCGGTGGCTGAACCTGTTGACACCTGTGGGTTCATCCAACATTAATCTAATGTGTATGAGGGACTGTCGTGTCAGTGAATTGTTAGGCTTTGACCGCTATTGTTAATCAACACCCCAAAAGGGATAGTTTATAATATATTCATCAAAATCTCTAAATAAAAATAAACATGTCACTAGTTTTCTAAACATGCATTCATTTTCAGTTCCATTATACTTCAATATGACATAGACGTAGGAAGAAACAAATTTACCATTATTTACTAAACTGCATCGCATTCAGCTATCATTAGAGAAGATTTGTGAAGCATTTAGTGCATTTAGTCCAATATTTGGCTCATTCTACCCTACATACGATGGGAGTTACTGTTTTATTAGAGAAACAGTTCTGCTCTTGCAGAGTTACGATCTAAATAGACATTTTAATGTCTGATAAAAAAAACAACGCTTTCCTGCTATTAGTATGTTAATACCACAGAGAATGGCTCTCTTACGACATGTAGGTACCATAGCAACCAGCCCATAAGCCCCCTCACTTTAGTGATCATAGAAAAACAGACCAAGCTCAGGTTTTAACTCCTCTTCAAACAAAAACTCAATCCTAAACTGAAAAACACAGGAACTTCAGCAAAAGGTGAAGCCTCAACAATGATAAAAAGCAACGATATAGTCCTTAGTTATGTATTTTCTGTGAAACTGCAACAACCTAACATCTAAACAGCTTGCAATTACATAAGTAATTCTACATACAACTGATAACAAAATCACAATGTGCTCTTCTAATAATGTACACATGTACAGTATTTATTCATTTATGCCAATATAACTCATTTTTAAATTTGCTCTGTTTTGCATATATCATTACTCTAAGGGCAATCATCCAGACTCTATATACCCTCCAAGATACACTGCAAGAGGGGGCTGAAAGGAGCAATGTGATACAGGATGAGGTATGGTATAAATGGACTGAGATGATGCACTACAGCAGGGGTCCGCAACCTGTAGCTCGGAAGCCACATGTGGCTCACGGTCCCAGGAATTGTGGCTGGCGACTGTCTGCCAGCTTGGTGCATTAGCTCCAGGTCTAGCATACAGGTATGAAGAGTACATCTCAAAATTGTGAATTTTTGAGTAGCCCAGCACAGAAGATCAGATCTGGATGCACATATACTGTTCTTACGGGTTTAGAGATGTTTTAGGTATGGTATGCTGGAGGATGATACTACCTATTAGAGGAGGTTCCTGAAGCTGGATGCAACAATGTTTTGGGAGTCCTTGATGGGATAATACTGAATGGGGGCATTGTGGGAACCTCTGGATCTCAGTGTACTGCTTTGGAGTGATTTCTGTGGAAAAGCTTCGGTTATCATTATACCCGCAATGGTGGCTTTGGTTGACACAACTTTGAGGGGGACAGAAGCAGAATGTTGCTCGTGACCACCTCTCAGGAGCTGAATGTGGCTTGTGACCCTCTCTCAGTGCTAAATGTGTCTCTCAAGGTCAAAAAGGTTGGGGATTGCTGCACTACAGGATGGGGTTCTGTATACAGGGACTGAGATTAGTTGAGCTGTGTTATTGCCTGCTGCTGAGAGACCAGTGATGTGAAACGGCAAATACCACTATAATGATGCATACTGCAAAGAATTGTCTTCTGTCATATGCACCAATAGAGCAGCATCTGATTTGTTAGCATCAAGCAATAAACACAGCTCTCCTCTGATAATGTAGAGAAAAAATGAGCTGTGCTAAAACTAGCTAATGATGTAAAACCAAAGTGCAGCTATACTGATGTATATGGCAGAAGATAAAATCGGTCAAGCAGGGCACTGAACAGGAGCAGACATTGAATAGGATCATAAGATGAAGTCAACACTTAAATTAGCTTAATAATTACTCAGAAACAAGGCTAGTCAGTGACACACAGGACAAGAGCACTGAGTTGAAGCAAGTGCTGCTGGGAACTGTAGTTTTAGCAGATAAGACTAGGACTACCCATTCTGCTGTGTGAAGCTGAATGCACAGTGAGGCAGATGGAGATAAAAAAACCACAAAGAATATTTTTAAAAAACACAAAAAAATGAGCTTGGTTTTAGTTGGTATACATGCAGCACATAAACGCATGTTCACATTGGCCATAAAGCGCACAAAACCTACAAGAAACAAAATGAGCAAAAAACCCTGCTGTAATAACATAAAAGCCATCCCACCGTCATCAATGTGCCCCTGATTGGGACGGAACCTACACTATCTAATATTAAAAATCTTACCATGTGTCAGAGTTGACCTCAGTGTTTGCATAAGGGACGACAAAATGATCGAGTACCAATCTATGGACACCAGTCTGGGGAGGCTTTTAAATTTAATTACCAGCTCAGGAAAGGGAGGCCATGCCCCAGCTTGCACAAAATGCAAAACTACAAAGAAAAAACACAAAAATTGAGCTTGGATTCAGTCGGCATACATGCAGCACATAAACGCATGTTCACATTGGCCATAAAGCGCACAAAAAAATAATATTTATGTTGGACTTAGTATGTACAGCACTATAAAAACATTTTGAAGGTATGCAAAAAATGCTGCAAAATAAAAAAATACAAAAATGTAAATTATCGTTTATTTTTATCAATTAATAAATATGGAAACTAGCCCCCTCAAAGAACTTATGCAGATGTGTGGTGAGCACCTTGAACCCCCAGGTGCTTCACAGAAGTTAAAAACGTTGAGCGGTGAAAATAAAAAATCACATTTTTCCCACAAAAGTGTTGTTTTAGCCCCAATTTTTTTATTTTCACAAGACAAACAGTAGAAAACGCACTTTACAATTTGTTGTGCAATTTATCTTGAGTATGCCCATACCCAATATTTGGATGAAAACTACCACTTGGGGGCACAGCAGGGCTTGGAAAGGGAGGAACGCCATTTGACTTTTAAAGGCAAAATATGCTGGAATAATTAGCAAACGCTTGGAGAGCTCCTGATGTGCCTAAACTAAACCTCTCATGGAATTTATCTAGATGAGTGGTAAGCACCTTGAACCCCCAGTTGCTTCACCGAAGTCTATAATCTTGAATCGTGAAAATGAAAAAAAAATTAATTTTCCCCACAAACATGTTCTTTTAGCTCCACATTTTTCATTTTCACAAGAGTAACAGGAGAAAATTACCCCCAAAATCTGTTGCTCAATTTCTTCTGAGTACCCAGATACCCTATATGTAGAGGAAAATTATTGTTTGGGAGCACAGCAGGGCTCGTGAAGGAAGAAGCGTTATTTGACTTTTGGAGGTCAAAATTGACTGGAATCATTAGCGGATGCCATATCGCGCTTGGAGAGGGCCTGATGTGCATAAACAGTGGAAACCCACCACAAGTTAACCCATTTTTGGAAACTAGACCCCTCTAGGAATGTATTTACATGTGTGGTGAGCACTTTGAACCTCTAGGAGCTACACAGTTTATAACAGAGCTGGGAGATTAAAAAAATCATATTTTTCCCACAAAAATGTATTTTGGCTGCACATTTTTCATTTTCAGAAGGGTAACAGGAGAATATGGACCCCAAAATCTGTTGTGCAATTTCTCCTGAGTACGCAGCTACCCCATATATAGGGAAAAACTACTGTTTGGGTGAACAGCAGGGCTCCAAAAGGAAGGAATGACATTTTGGTGCACAGACTTTGATGGAATGGTCTGCCAGAGTAATGTTGCATTTGGGGAGTTACTGATGTGCCTAAACAATGCAAACCCCCCACAAGTGACCCCATTTTGGAAACTTTACCCCTCACGGAATTTATCTAGATGTGTGGTGAGCACACTGAACCCACAAGTGCTTCATAGAATTTTACAACATTGATCTGTGAAAATGAGAAAATATTATTTTTTTCCACAAAATTGTTTTATCCTCAATTTTTTTTTATTTTCACCCCAAAATGGACCCCACAATGTGTTGTGCAATGTCTGCTCATAATACCTATACCCCATATGTGGTCGAAAACTACTTTTGAGTCACAGTGCTCAGAAGAGAAGGAGCGCTATATTGGAGTTCAGATTTTACTGGACTGGTTTGAGGGTGCCATGTCACATTGGCAGAGCCCCTGAGGTGCCAGACAATCAGAACCCCCCCCCCCCATAAGTGACCCACTTTACAAATTAAACCTCTCAATTAACTAGCAGTGCAGTGATCACACAGTATTAACATCACAGGTGTGGCACAGAATTTTATACCATTGGGCATTGTAGAAAATATAACTACATTTTTACTACCAAAATAATGGTTTAGCCCCAGATTTTACTTTTTCACACTGGGAAATGGGTAAAAATGGCACCAAGATTTGTCTCACAATTTCCGCTGAATGTAGAAATATCCCATATGTTGCTGTACAGTACTGCTCAGCTATACAGTGAGACTTGAGACATCTAATTGCTAGAAGATCAGAATTCCCCCTCAAGTGACCCCATTTTGAATTTAAACCTCTTTGGAAATGTATCTACAGGTGTCGTGACGATTTTGACTCCATGGGTGTTTCCCAGAAAACAGTGGATGCAGTGGACCTCATACATTAAGAGAGGTCTGGATACACATGATGAGAGCATTATACTGCCTCTGTACAAATCCCTAGTTAGACCGCACATGGAGTACTGTGTCCAGTTTTGGGCACCGGTGCTCAGGAAGGATATAATGGAACTAGAGAGAGTACAAAGGAGGGCAACAAAATTAATAAAGGGGATGGGAGAACTACAATACCCAGATAGATTAGCGAAATTAGGATTATTTAGTCTAGAAAAAAGACGACTGAGAGGCGATCTAATAACCATGTATAAGTATATAAGGGGACAATACAAATATCTCGCTGAGGATCTGTTTATACCAAGGAAGGTGACGGGCACAAGGGGGCATTCTTTGCGTCTGGAGGAGAGAAGGTTTTTCCACCAACATAGAAGAGGATTCTTTACTGTTAGGGCGTTGAGAATCTGGAATTGCTTGCCTTGAGGAGGTGGTGATGGCGAACTCAGTCGAGGGGTTCAAGAGAGGCCTGGATGTCTTCCTGGAGCAGAACAATATTGTATCATACAATTATTAGGTTCTGTAGAAGGACGTAGATCTGGGGATTTATTATGATGGAATATAGGCTGAACTGGATGGACAAATGTCTTTTTTCAGCCTTACTAACTATGTTACTATGTTACTATGTTACATGTGTTGTGACTGTCACCCAGTCGTGACGCATGCAGCTGCGGCGCCGAACAGCTAATTTTTGGGGGGCGCTCCAGGTATCCGGGTTCCCGATGCTGCTTATTCGGTAAGCGATATAGCTGTTCGGATAAGCTCTTATCTGAAGCTAATCGATCATCCCTAATAATAATTTAACCAGACAAAAAATAAAATTCTCATAAAATACAGTAGAATAAGATTTTAACACCTCAGGAAGCTGCAGCTTTTCTACACTTAACTATAGTTCAATATTGTGTTTTTTTTTCATATGGTTTTCATTATTTATATTTGAAAGTCTTCTACAGGCCACTGAGTGATTTTCTATAATAAATACAAAAAAAGCATTTTCCCTTTATATTCTTTTAAAAATGGCTTAGCGTAATGGCTCAATAGGAACGTTGATGCCCAGTTTGGTGCCCTGCTGTGGAATTGCCAGTTACTTGTGTCCATGATTCACTTATGATCATTAGAATTTGCCCAACACCCACCAGTGTATGTCCTTTATTGGTGTAAAGCATCACTCCACTGATTAAAGGGACACTGTCACCTGGATTTGGAGGGAACAATCTTCAGCCATGGAGGCGGGGTTTTCGGGTTTTTGATTCACCCTTTCCTT
This sequence comes from Ranitomeya imitator, assembly GCF_032444005.1. NCBI lineage: Eukaryota > Metazoa > Chordata > Amphibia > Anura > Dendrobatidae > Ranitomeya > Ranitomeya imitator. Next base: position 452,549,883 of record NC_091283.1, on the reverse strand, counting down.
ACCCGCTGGCTGCATGCTGGCTGCAATATTGGATTGAAGTTCATTCTCTGTCCTCCATAGTACACGCCAGCGCAAGGCAAGATTGCTTTGTGCAGGCCTGTACTACGGAGGACAGAGAATGAACTTCAATCCAATATTGCAGCCAGCATGCAGCCAGCGGGTAAGGAAAGGGTGAATCAAAAACCCCAAAACCCCGCCTCCATGGCTGAAGATTGTTCCCTCCAAATCCAGGTGACAGTGTCCCTTTAAAGGGAACCTTGCACCAGGTTTTTGCTATGTAATCTGAGAGCAGTGTAAGGAAGTGGACAAGAGAGAAGAATATTGCAGGTAAGGTTAATGCTTAGCTGAGTAAATGCAAGCGAGCACTGCCGCTTTCTGGCCAAAGGCGAAAGAAAGAGTTACAGTAGTAGGAATCCAATAGTGGGAAGGCTGCGCTCTATATTACCCTCCCCCACACAACTGATTGGCAGCTTTCTGTGTACACTATGCATAGGCATGAAGATGCTAATCAGTGATGTGGGCTGTTACACAAACAGTTGACCAGGAGACACAAGACACCTAGTCCTATGGTGATAATCTCATGCTGCTAAAACACTGATTGTATTGAAACTGCAGCACCTAGTAAGTAACATATTTCTGGAATTAGGGTATCTGTCCCTACATACGGCTGCTCTCAGATTACATAGCACAAACATGCTGCCAGATTTCCTATAACATTTCAGAATTGTTGAGTAATGTTGCAAATATTACCATGCATCTGTAATGTAACCAGAAGTCGAGATACAATTATAAAAGACCAAGAACTCACCAGTTAATTCGCCTAGCCATTTCAGGACTGTGGCTCTCCCTGACAATCACAAAAATAATGCCACGTGGTATACAGCAGGCCATCACTGCAGATTTTATCTTATCTCATATACCCCATATGGGACAATTTTATCATATCTTGTAAATCCCCTGTAATATCAGCTGTGAAAAAAAAGTTCAAAAGGGTTACACAGCCATTCAGGCAGCACGGTGGCGCAGTGGTTAGCACAGCAGCCTTGCAGCGCTGGGGTCCTGGGTTCTAATCCCACCCAGGACAACATCTGCAAAGAGTTTGTATGTTCTCTCCGTGTTTGCGTGGGTTTCCTCCGGGCACTCCGGTTTCCTCCCACATTCCAAAGACATACTGATAGGGATTCTAGATTGTGAGCCCCATCAGGGACAGTGATGATAATGTGTGCAAACTGTAAAGCGCTGCGGAATATGTTAGCGCTATATAAAAATAAAGATTATTATTATTATTCTAAAATGGATTTCCAAAGTAAATACAACAGTCTCGTCAGGCCTAAGAGATCTATTTAATATTGTATGCAATTTGTATTGTAAGTTTCTGACAGATCCATTTTAGAATGATTCACTTGCAAATAATACAAATATGCCCCGTGGTTACTCTGTCTACTGGGGTTTACCAGCGCAGTCAGTCTTCTGTGATGCCGGAGATCATTTTAGCACTCGTGTAGCAGTAAATAAGGAGGAAGAACGTGAGAGAGAGTCTGGGAATTATGTATGAGCATTTCATTGAATATGACAGGTAAAAATCTACAAACAATTCACCCTGCAATTATCAGAGAATCGCAGGAGCTTGGGGGGTGTCAGATTACATGGAAAATAAAAGGAAGAAGCGAGAGGTAAGTAGTAGATAGGTAATTATTAAAATGATATTCTAAAAAGGGAGCTATTTCAGGCCTGCTTCATGTTGTCAGTGATATGATGCTTTGCCTCCAGGCCAGGATTGTTTCCCATGTTACCGGAAGATGCCTTCAAGGGTTACTCCATCCGTAATGAACATTTATTTGACATTGAGTGACATTACATTTTCCATTATTGATCCCCTTCCTGTACTCCTGGGTCACATTAAATGATGATCTGTTTAGTATGAAGAGGAAGTCCGGCAAGCAAGCTAATCTGATGGTGACTCGAAAGGAGCTGCTCATTCACCTGTTCGTGCAGATTTTTCAGGGAAATTCGATTCACAGAGAAGTTATAAGACCTAAAACAATTTTAAACAAAACAATTTTCTCCACGTTACCCAACCTGTCCTTGAACATCTTCAGATCTCCACCACTCATGCTGAAATCACTGGGCCTCTTGAGGGACACTGCGGCAGTCCCGCTGTCCCCTGATTGCCGGGCCTCTACATAACTCCTCCCCGGTCTCCCACAGGGTGACGGCGCTGGGGATTGGAGGCCGCGCCGCCGGGGTGTGTGGCCTCGTTTGAAAAGGGGCTGGCGCGCCCCTCTGCGTTTCCGGATCCTCTCACTTGGACCCGGACCTGTTTCCCGCCCTCCCTCCTTTGTGTTTTTTGGTTTTATTTTGGTTTTCTTCAGTCGCAGCTGTGGAATGGGTGGAGATTATGGTGGTGAGGATACCTGCATCGGGAGACCGGAAGGCATACAATTTCCCTACACCCGATTGGTTGGCAAAGTTTGCCGGTTTTAAGCTGCGACCCTAACTTTACATAGTTACATAGTTACATAGTTATTAAGGTTGAAGGAAGACTTTAAGTCCATCTAGTTCATCCCATAGCCTAACCTAACTTGCCCTAACATGTTGATCCAGAGGAAGGCAAAAAAAACCCTTGTGGCAAAGAGTAAGCTCCACCTTGGGGAAAAAAATTCCTTCCCGACTCCACATACGGCAATCAGACTAGTTCCCTGGATCAACGCCCTATCAAGGAATCTAGTGTATATACCATGTAACATTATACTTTTCCAGAAAGGTATCCAGTCCCCTCTTAAATTTAAGTAATGAATCACTCATTACAACATCATACGGCAGAGTGTTCCATAGTCTCACTGCTCTTACAGTAAAGAATCCACGTCTCTTATTATGCTTAAACATTTTTTCCTCCAAACGCAGAGGATGCCCCCTAGTCCCGGTTTCAGGTCTATGATTAAAATGATCATCAGAAAGGTCCTTGTACTGTCCCCTCATATATTTATACATTAACATAAGATCACCCCTTAGTCTTCGTTTTTCCAAACTAAATAGCCCCAAGTGTAATAACCTATCTTGGTATTGCAGACCCCCCAGTCCTCTAATAACCTTGGTCGCTCTTCTCTGCACCCGCTCCAGTTCAGCTATGTCTTTCTTATACACCGGAGACCAGAACTGTGCACAGTATTCTAAGTGTGGTCGAACTAATGACTTGTATAGAGGTAAAATTATGTTCTCCTCATGAGCATCTATGCCTCTTTTAATGCATCCCATTATTTTATTTGCCTTTGTAGCAGCTGCCTGACACTGGCCACTGAATATGAGTTTGTTATCCACCCATACACCCAGGTCTTTTTCATTGACGGTTTTGCCCAGAGTTTTAGAATTAAGCACATAATTATACATCTTATTACTTCTACCCAAGTGTATGACCTTACATTTATCCCCATTAAAGCTCATTTGCCATTTATCAGCCCAAGCTTCTAGTTTACATAAATCATCCTGTAATATAAAATTGTCCTCCTCTGTATTGATTACCCTGCAGAGTTTAGTGTCATCTGCAAATATTGAAATTCTACTCTGAATGCCCCCTACAAGGTCATTAATAAATATGTTAAAAAGAAGAGGGCCCAATACTGACCCCTGTGGTACCCCACTGCTAACCGCTACCCAGTCCGAGTGTGTTCCATTAATAACCACCCTTTGTTTCCTATCCCTGAGCCAGCTCTCAACCCACTTACACATATGTTCCCCTATCCCCATTATTCTCATTTTATGTATCAACCTTTTGTGTGGCACCGTATCAAAAGCTTTTGAAAAGTCCATATACACTACATCTACTGGGTTCCTATGGTCCAGTCCGGAACTTACCTCTTCATAGAAACTGATCAAATTAGTCTGACATGAACGGTCCCTAGTAAACTCGTGCTGATACTGGGTCATGAGGTTATTCCTCTTCAGATACTCCAGTATAGCTTCCCTTAGAATGCCCTCCAGGATTTTACCCACAGTAGAGGTTAAGCTTACTGGCCTATAATTTCCGAGTTCAGTTTTTGTCCCCTTTTTGAATATTGGCACCACATTTGCTATACGCCAGTCCTGTGGTACAGACCCTGTTATTATGGAGTCTTTAAAGATTAAAAATAATGGTCTATCAATGACTGTACTTAATTCCTGCAGTACTCGAGGGTGTATCCCATCCGGGCCCGGAGATTTGTCAATTTTAGTGATTTTTAGACGCCGCCGCACTTCCTGCTGGGTTAAGCAGGTGACATTTAATTGGGAATTTTTATCACTGATCATATTGTCTGCCATGGGATTTTCTTGTGTAAATACTGATGAAAAAAAGTCATTTAGCATATTGGCTTTTTCCTCATCCTCATCCACCATTTCACCCAGACTATTTTTAAGGGGGCCAACACTATCATTTTTTAGTTTCTTACTATTTATGTAGTTAAAGAATATTTTGGGATTATTTTTACTCTCTCTGGCAATGAGTCTCTCTGTCTCAATCTTTGCTGCCTTGATTTGCTTTTTACAGAATTTATTTAATTTTTTGTATTTATTTAATGCCTCATCACTACCTACTTCCTTTAATTCTCTAAATGCTTTCTTTTTGTCACTTATTACGCCCCTTACAGCTCTATTTAGCCATATTGGTTTCCTCCTATTCCTAGTATGTTTATTCCCATACGGTATATACTGTGCACAGGTCCTATCCAGGATGTTAATAAACGTCTCCCATTTTCTTTGTGTATTTTTGTGTCTCAGGATATCGTCCCATTTAATTGCACCAAGATCCTCTCTCATCCGTTGGAAATTTGCCCTCCTGAAGTTTAGTGTCCTTGTAACCCCTCTATTACACATCTTTTTAAAGGATACATGAAAACTTATTATTTTGTGATCGCTATTTCCCAAGTAACCCCCAACCCTTATATTTGCTATGCGGTCTGGCCTGTTGGTTAATATTAGGTCTAGCAGTGCCCCCCTTCTTGTTGGGTCCTGAACCAGTTGTGAAAGGTAATTGTCTCTCATAGTTGTCAAAAACCGATTACCTTTGCTGGAACTGCAGGTTTCTGTTCCCCAATCTATTTCAGGGTAGTTGAAGTCCCCCATAATAATGACTTCTCCTTGAGTCGCAGCTTTATCTATTTGCTTTACGAGGATATTCTCCATTGCTTCCATTATTTTTGGAGATTTATAACAAACCCCTATCAGTAATTTATTATTTTTTCCCCCTCCCCTTATCTCCACCCACAGGGATTCTACATTTTCACTAAATTCACCTATATTATCACGCCGGATGGGTTTTAAGGACGATTTTACATATAGACACACCCCACCCCCTCGCTTATCTGTACGGTCATTTCTGAACAGGCTATAGCCCTGCAAGTTAACAGCCCAGTCATGGCTCTCATCCAGCCACGTTTCAGATATCCCCACCATGTCATAATTATGCTCCAACAACATTAGTTCTAATTCGTCCATTTTGTTGGCGAGGCTTCTGGCATTAGTATACATGCACTTGATGTTCCTCTCTGTACCTCTACTCTTTCTTAAATTATTAACTGTTCTAACCCCACCCCCCATGCCACCGCCACCCCCAACTTCCTTATTTGTGCCCAGGTCTCTATCTGCACTATCTTCCCCTCCTATAAAATGAATACCCTCCCCCCCCAATTCCTAGTTTAAACACTCCTCCAACCTTCTAGCCATTTTCTCCCCCAGCACAGCTGCACCTTCCTCATTGAGGTGCAGTCCATCCCTAGCGTAGAGCCTGTAGCCAACTGAGAAGTCGGCCCAGTTCTGCAGGAACCCAAACCCCTCCTTCCTACACCAATTCTTGAGCCACTTATTAATCTCCCTAATCTCTCGTTGCCTCTCTGGCGTGGCACGTGGTACAGGCAGTATTTCGGAGAATACCACGTTGGAGGTCCTTGCTTTCAGCTTGCAGCCTAATTCCCTGAAATCATCTTTAAGGACCTTCCACCTACCTCTAACTTGTCATTTGTGCCTATGTGCACCATGACCGCTGGGTCCTCACCAGCCCCTCCCAATAATCTGTCCACCTGATCAGCGATGTGTCGGACTCGAGCGCCAGGTAGGCAGCACACCATTCGACAATCCCTGTCTTTGTGACAGATTGCCCTATCTGTTCCCCTAATAATTGAGTCCCCCACTACCAGCACCTGTCTGGCCTGCCCTGCTCTCCTATTCCCCTCCTTACTGGAGCAGTCACTCCCCCGGCTTTCAGAGGACATGCCTGGCTGCAGCAGTGCTACCCCTGTACTGGCACCCCCCTCATCTGCCAACTTAGCAAACTTATTGGGGTGTTCCAGATCAGGACTAGCCTCCCTGGCACTCTTCCCTCTACCCCGCTTCCTAACTGTCACCCAGCTTGCTACTTCACCATCCTGCAGCTCCATCCTACCATCCCCCCCATCATCTGTCCCATTGAGCGTCTGCTCCGTGAGCAGAAGACTCCTCTCCATATTGTCAATGGATCTCAGTGTTGCCAGCTGCACATTTAGAGTCAGAATCTGGGTTTCCAAATGCACAACGTGCTCACATCTCGCACAGCAGTATGCACCCTCGATCGGCTGCTCAAGGATTGCATACATGTGGCAAGATGTGCACTGGATGGCATTAACAAGAGTGGAGCACATTTCCTAATGGGGATTGCACCAGACAGAAAAGTTAAATAATAAAAAAAATAAATAAATAAATATAAAGTATTAATACAAAACAGACAGCAATTCAGTAATTCCTCCCTTGGAAACTCCCTGAATCCAAAGTCACTGAATCACAAGTCACACTTACCGCCGTCCACACTTACACTCTGGTCACACTCAGCTCGCTCACACTCGCTATGCTGAAGATTTATAGATTTTTTTTTTTTCTAGTTCCCCTCAACAACAATCCACCTTGCTGTTCAAATGCACTTCCAAAAAGCAATTTAAGCCAAAAGAAAAAGATTGAAGTTATATGAACAAATTATTTCATAAAATAAACAAGTTATAGTTAAATATTCATGTGTGGCGTCACTTTGTGGGAGAATAGTTTCATGGGTCGCGGCAGTCAAATCTGACCTGGGATTTCCACCAGCAAGGATTCTGCACATACACATGCAAAGTCACTGCGCATTGACCTTTTGCACACAATCCTCTCGGGGTATAGCAAAGAAAGAAATCCTGGAGCAGAGTGAAAGGCCTTGGGATTTTAGCGGGAGTAAGGCCGGGGTCACACTAGCATGTTTTACGGACGTATGAGAGGCGCAGATAATGCGCATTGCACACGGTACAATGATTCTCTATGGCCCAGCTCCTATCTGGCGTATTTTACGCATCTGTATTTTACGGTCTTGTACGGCCATAGACAATCGCAGCATGCTGCGTTTGTCAGCGTATTGCGCAAAAAATCTGCCAATGAAAGTCAATGGGGGCGAGAAAAATACGGATTACACACGGACAACAGTGTGACTTGCGAGAAATACGCAGCGGTGTTCTATAGAAAAGCCGGCAATTCAGTGCGGTGTACAGTAAAATCACACTGACAGGTTTTATTAGAATAGATGGAATAAATGTATATATATATATATATATATATATATATGTCAGTGAGACACATATATATATATTTATTTATATTTTATACAGCGCTAGATAGCAGAATTCAATTGCCGGCTTTTGCTATCTCCTTATCAAACCCGACAGGGTATGAGACATGGTTTACATACAGTAAACCATTTCATATCCCTTATTTTTGTACATATTCCTCACTAATAATGTTCCAAGTGTCTGTGTGCAAAATTTTGGAGCTTAAGCTGTTAAAATAAAGGGTTAAATCCCGGAAAAACTTGACGTGGGCTCCTGCGCAATTTTCTCCGCCAGAGTAGTAAAGCCAGTGACTGAGGGCAGATATTAATAGCCTAGAGAGGGACCATGGTTATAGGGCCCCCCTGGCTAAAAACATCTGCCCCCAGCCACCCCAGAAAAGGCACATCTGGAAGATGCGCCTATTCTGGCACTTAGCCTCTCTCTTCCCACTCCCCTGTAGCGGTGGGATATGGGGTAATAAAGGGTTAATGTCACCTTGCTATTGGAAGGTGACATTAAGCCAGGCTAATAATGGAGAGGCGTCAATAAGACACCTATCCATTATTAATCCAATAGTAGTAAATGGTTAATAAAACACACACATTATGAAAAAAGTATTTTATTGAAATAAAGACACAGGGTGTTGTAATAGTTTATTATACTCTCAATCCAATTGAAGACCCTTGTCACCTGAAACAAAGTTAAAATAAAAAACCAACAATATCCCATACCTCTCCGATGCTCAGTCATGTCCCACGATGTAAATCCATCTGAAGGGGTTAAATAATTTTACAAGCAGGAGCCTGCTAATGCAGCCGCCCCGCCTGTAAAAACTGGGGAATGAATGGGAAGAAAGGGAACGTAGCTACCTAGACTTGCGGTGCTGCGCCCCCTGCTGGTATAAACTCAGATGAACTCGAGCGTGAGAAAATATTCAGAAAAAATATATTCAGAAAAAAGGTGAGTATAAGGTTTTGTTTTCTTTTAAAAAAAAAATTGATGGCCTTTTACAGTTTATACGGCTGGCAGTGGTTGCCATTTTGCCAAATTCGTAAGGAAGCGAATTACAAAAAATCTGCATTTTGTCAAATTATAATTGAATTAAATTCCACTAAAATGTATATTCTCTCTAGTGTGTATGTATGTGCTCTATGTGTATGTGTGTGTTTGTGTGTATGCGATCTATGCATATTATGTGCACTGTATATGTGCTTAGTCTATACATATGTACAGTATGTACAGTATGTATGTGCTTGGTGAATACATGTGGGTACGTGCTCTTTGTATACATGCCTGAGTGTGTATGTAACTACACTGTGTATACATGTGTGTATGTTCTATGTGTAGAAATGTGTGTACTATGTTCACTGCTCAAAAAAATAAAGGGAACACTTAAACAACAGAATATGACTCCAAGTAAATCAAACTTCTGTGAAATCAAACTGTCCACTTAGGAAGCAACACTGTTTGACAATCAATTTCACATGCTGTTGTGCAAATGGAATAGACAACAGATGGAAATTATTGGCAATTATCAAGACACCCTCAATAAAGGAGTGGTTCTGCAGGTGGGGACCACAGACCACATCTCAGTACCAACGCTTTCTGGCTGATGTTTTGGTCACTTTTGAATGTTGGTTGTGCTTTCACACTCGTGGTAGCAAGAGACGGATTCTACAACTCACACAAGTGGCTCAGGTAGTGCAGCTCATCCAGGATGGCACATCAATGCGATCTGTGGCAAGAAGGTTTGCTGTGTCTGTCAGCGTAGTGTCCAGAGGCTGGAGGTGCTAACAGGAGACAGGCTAGTACACCAGGAGACATGGAGGGGGCCGTAGGAGGGCAACAACCCAGCAGCAGGACCACTACCTCAGCCTTTGTACAAGGAGGAAAAGGAGGAGCCCTGCAAAATGATCTCCAGCAGGCCACAAATGTGCATATGTCTGCACAAATGGTTAGAAACCGACTCCATGAGGATGGCCTGAGTGCCCAACGTCCACAGATCGGGGTTGTGCTTACAGCCCAACAGCATGCAGGATGCTTGGCATTTGCCACAGAACACCAATATTGGCAAATTCACAGATGAAAGCAGGTTCACACAGAGCGCATGTGACAGACGAGACAGAGTCTGGAGACTCTGTGGAGAGTGATCTGCTGCCTGCAACATCCTTCAGCATGACCGGTTTGGCAGTGGGTCTATAATGGTGTGGGGTGGCATTTCTTTGGAGGGCCTCCATGTGCTCGCCAGAGGTAGCCTGACTCCCTGACGAAGCAACGTGTGAAACACGCGTTGGAGTGTGAGATGGCGGCACCAGCACATTCAGCATGAGCACTGGTTAGTATTACAAATACACTATGCACTTTTTGGGATACCTTTACGATTTATTTTGGATATATGATAATGCTATTCATGTGTTTGCTTGTAATATATTGACTCATTATATATCCCTTCTTGCCACTGGTAATTTATTATTGATACTTTATCATGATTTTTTCTTTTTTGGCTGCTTATGTCTCATGTCTATATTGTGGACCTTTTGTGAAAGTAGAGAGGCATGATTATAATTATTGCTTATGAAAGTCATTACATTGAATATCAATTGATTCTATATGTGAATTGCTTCTCTGCGCTCCTGGTATTTCTCATTGTGGAACCAAAAATGTATTGATTCATAGCAGTGCTGTGTGTATCGATCTGCTCCCCCTAATTTTAATATAGTTTTTGTGTTGTGTCTTTGTGTATCGATCTGCTCCCCCTAATTATAATATAGTTTTTGTGTTTTTATAATAAAATAATTGAATTTTAATGGTGATTTTTTGATTATTCATTTCAAATGGTTTCTTTTTGGTTTCACACAAATGTGCATGTCTCTGCACAAATGGTTAAAAACCGACTCCATGAGGATGGTCTGAGTGCCCGACGTCCACAGATGGGGGTTGAGCTTATGCAGCGCCCCAGAGACCTGGTCGTTGCAGTATGACACTCTGCCACTAAGGGGAGTGATCGTACGTCTGATGGCACTGAAGGAATTCTCCTGACCAGGTATCACCAGCACTCATTACACTTCACACTCCGGCCACTAGGGGGAGCAAAAGGCTTTATTTATTGGGCCCCTCCTCACACTGGTAAAACTAGGGGTTGGATAGAAAGTTAGTCAGAAGCTGACTGGGTTGGATTCAGGCAACATCCCGTGGCAGGGGGTGTTGCAGGGAGAAGACACAGGGGGGTCCCTGTCAGGCGTGGGAACCTGGCAGGTGCCTAGCGAACAGAACAGAACGTAACGGAACCGCGCCTGCACTACCTTGCGGCGGTATCCTAAGAAAGAGACAAGAAGGGAAGGATATTGTGGAACAGTGTAAACGAGATCAAGCACAAAGGAGTACCAGTAGGAGTCGTGCCGTGAGACCGAGGCAACATCCTACTGAGGCGCGTAGCCGGTGGCCGGAACACCGCGGGAGTAACTGACTCTAGGCCTTACTTCGAACTCGGCAGGACAGTTAATTATAGGTTGGCTGTCTATCTTAAATTTCCTAAGAAGACATAGGGGGCAACAGTGGGAGAGGGGCGTCTCTAGGGTCCCGGAAGACCTCCAGGCCTTCCCGTCATACGGGTGCATCCTAGCCAAAACATACTGGGGGGCGAGAAACTAGCAACATCTGGAACTAAAGAGAGAGAGAGAGCTGTAGAGAACAACGAACGAGAACAGCAGTTGTGAGGACTATTCCGAATGCTCAGCAGGGTAGGACTACAACACACAGGTGCTAGTGGTGGGCAACGATTTCCTTCTGCGAGGGAAACTCTGGAAGTGCCCATCAGGCCGGCCTGTCTCTGATAGCCCTGTTAAACTTGCTCTGGATTGTGGATCCTGAAGTCTTCAGTAAAGAGGTAAAGAGACTGCAACCTTGTGTCCTCGTTATTGACTGCACCTCACACCATCACTATCTACCTTACTGGGAAGCCCTGGGGACATACTTCACCTGTGGGAAGGTATACCATCCAGCTGCCATTCCATCACCCCAGCGGACTCCACAGCAGCGTCGGTCACCCTGACCGAGCACCACAGGTGGCATCACGAATACCTGACAGACTGTACCACCTTTATTGGATGCCCCTTAGCAGGGTCGCGGACCGGGTCTAGCCACCGTGACAGCCTCAGAACCGAACCAGAGAGGCCCGGTACCGAAACGCGTGGCCCTGTGTCTGGGGGCGATCCACTTACAGCCCAACAGCATGCAGGATGCTTGGCATTTGCCACAGAACACCAGTATTGGCAAAATCGCCACTGGCAATCCTCAGACCCCTTGTGAGACCATATGCTGGTGCGGTTGGCTCTGGGCTCCTCCTAATGCAGGACAATGCCTGACATCATGTGGCTGGAGTGTGTCAGCAGTTCCTGCAAGATGAAGGCATTAAAGCTATGGACTGGCCCGCCCGTTCCCAAGACCTGAATCCGATTGAACAATCTGGGACATCATGTCTTGCACCACCCACCAACGTCACGTTGCACCACAGACTGTCCAGGAGTTGGTGGATGCTTTAGTCCAGTTCTGGGAGGAGATCCCTCAGGAGACCATCCTCCGCCTCATCAGGAGCATGCCCAGGCATTGTAGGGAGATCATATAGGCACGTGGAGGCCACACACACTACTGAGCATCATTTTCTTGTCTTGAGGCATTTCCACTGAAGTTGGATCAGCCTGTAACTTCATTTTCCACTTTGATTTTGAGCATTATTTCAACTCCAAACCTCCGTGGGATATTAGTTGTGATTTACGTTGATAATTTTTAGGTTTTATTGTTCTCAACATATTCCACTATGTAATAAATAAAGATTTACAACTGGAATATTTCATTCAGTGATATCTAGGATGTGGGATTTTAGTGTTCCCTTTATTTTTTTGAGCCGTGTATATATACATATATGTGCTGAAATGGATCACTAAGGCACTTGTAATGTGTGAGATAGGTGCTCAAGTAGGGTATCCAACCCAAAACAGTCCAAAACCAGAAAAAATTGGCACTCTGAAGGAAATTTTGGCGTGCAATGAAAATGTTTATTGATGTGCATCCATAAAGGCAAGTTGACCGTTTTCGGTCCACATCCGGACCTTCATCAGAACAAATATACTGCGCGACTCCTAAAGCGACTTCTGTCACTCTCCCCTTGCACTGACTCATACACGATCCCCGGCTGCATCCAGGCTACCCCAAAACGTCATTTGGAGCTGATAAAGACAGCATACATGTTTTTCTCAATACCATTATATTTGATCTGATGAAGGTCCGGATGTGGACCGAAAACGTTCAACTTGCCTTTATACATATATGTGCGTAACATACAGTGTTTGTGACAAACGGTGTGTATGTGTAAGGCTGGTTTCACATTTGCGTTTTTTTGGGTGCGTTTTTGCGGTAAGAAACGCAAAAAAAGCATGGTGAAAAAACGCATGTAAACGCGTGCAAACGCTGCGTTTTTTTGACGCATGCGTTTTTGCATGTGCTGAAAAAAACGTGGCGTTTTGACGCATTTACATGCGCTTTTTCATGCGTTTGCGTTTTTTAAACGCATGCTGAGAAATGTGTGGCAGCTGCCAATCATCAAAATAAAGTAAAAAACGCACTATAAACAGAAATAGTTAGGGTTAGGGTTAGGGGTAGGGTTAGGGGTAGGGATCATAACCCTAACCCTAGCCCTAAAGGGATCCTAACCCTACCGCTAACCCTAACCCTAAAGGGATCCTAACCCTAACCCTACCCCTAACCCTAACCCTACCTCTAACCCTAAGGGATCCTAACCCTAACCCTACCCCTAACCCTACCCCTAACCCTAAAGGGATTAGGGTTAGGGGTAGGGTTAGGATCCCTTAGGGTTAGGGTTAGGGGTAGGGGTAGGGTTAGGGGTAGGGTTATGGTTAGGATCCCTTAGGGTTAGGGTTAGAGGTAGGGTTAGGGTTAGGGGTAGGGTTAGGGTTAGGGTTAGGATCCCTTTATCACCTTTATGTTGGGGGGTGGCATATCAGTGTGTTTTCTGGTTTTTTAATATAAAAACGCATGCGTTTTTAACGCAAAAAAACGCATGCACAAAAAAACGCATGCGTCCCCATTGACTCCAATGTATTTTTTGACCCCAAAAAAAGCATGAAAACGCATGCGTTTTTTTTGGTCCAAAAAAACGCCTCTCAAAAATACTACAAGTTGCATTTCTGAAAATGAACGCATGCAGTAAAAAAACGCATGCGTTGCAAAACGCGACCAAACACGTACAAACAAAAGCATGCGTTTTCAATGTTAAATATAAGGGAAAAAAACGCATGCTTTTTTTTAAAAAAAAAACGCTGCAGACAAAAACGCAAGTGTGAAACCACCCTTAGAAGATGAACTGAACCGGGGGTACCTCTATTACGCCGATTCCGGAACTGTCGGGACTGTCACCAATGTTGCATGTTGGAGATCTTTCTGGCCAGGACAGACCTTTACACTTGTCAGCAGGGGGCGGGTCAGAATTAAAAAGGGCTGCATGCGGGACAAAGGCAGGAGTTCAGGTGGGAGGACAGAGCGTGCAGCAGGGTGAGGTGCAGGCCTTTATAGCAGAGCAGCTTGTTAACGTAGGCCCACCTACTGCAAACACTGTAATTGTGTCCACTGTTCGCAGACATCACACAGCGACTCCCCCGACGTTTCCCGTGTCGAGAGGTTACTCACACCTGAGACCAGTGACTGCTGCGTGGACAGCCTAGCCTTGTACTGGTGACTGAGCCGTGATGTACCATCTCCTTCCCTGCCTGCAATGCGGAGCAGAGCCACTCTCCGGTGATACCGTATAAAGAACTGAGACCAGTACGAGGAAACCGCGGGTACGGGATCCCGCCTAATGCAGCAAAGACTCTCTATCTGCATCGAGGAACAGGACCTCCGTCTATCCAGGACAACCCCGAGACATCACATGCCGCTGTTGTCGTTGCCATCGTTGGAAATCGAGGCACTGCAAGCAAGAAACCGGCAGATGGATAAGTTGTACTATTCTATACTATATCTGTACTAAGTCTATTCGTGACACCACCTATGGTTCTCGGTCAGAGGGACAGACACTGCTTAAAGGGGTCCTCTGGGGCGATGTTATGGCAGCAAGATGGTGACGCTTCCCACAGGTGAAGCGGGGTACCCAGGGCTCCAAAGGCATATGGCAGGGATGGTGGGTTGCTGGTAAATAACAGATGACACAGAGTTGCAGTCTTTATCTGGTTTACTGATGGTAACAGGCCTCAGTCCATGGTACTGGCAACAGGTGCAGAAGGAGTCCAGGCAGCCTGAAAACAAGTGGTAATCTCCCTTGGCAGCTTAGATTGGGAGGCTTCCACTATGCGCTGGATTTATGGTCCCTTGCTACCAATAGTTCACTGGCAAGGTGCCCTTTTCTCTCTCCTGTCCTGGGACAGTACCTGCACGGCAGGCAGCTTGAGCTGTACTCTTGGGGGTCTCTGACACGGTGACTCCAGGCTCTATGTTCTGCTGTGCCTCAGGTATGGTATGGGCAATTAACATACAGTCCTATGCCCTCCAGTTCTGCTGTGGACCTAGTAGTTATCCACAACCTCGGGCTCTCGGTGCCCGGTTTCTGCGCTCTGGCTCACAGGAGGCCCAATTTCAGCCTCCCTGAGCTCCTAATCACTCCTCTCCCTTCACTGTCTGCTCCAGACTGAACTAACTTCTCCTCCAGACCAGGATGGATATCAGGGAAGTTCCCCTAAACCAGGGTTTTGAGCTCCCCCTTCTGGCCTGGAGTTAGAATGTGTTGTGTGTAAGATTTACCTGCCAAAGGGATCCCACTTGTCTCCAGGCATGGCACTACCCTCCCCGAGAGGAAGGCAGCATCACTGTGGTACCCGAACTCCTGGGGTGCCACAAGTATAGTATAATATTGGCCACGCAGGGACCTGAAATTGTGACTATGAGGTATCCATCATCACCCTAAAGTATATCACGTTCTCAAGGAAGGAAGGTCGGGGCGGACACGCATGGACTGAATTGGGTACTGTGCCCCGGACTGCCAGTAATTATTGCTGCTAATTGTATATTGCATTTTTGCTTAAATGCTTATTTTTGATAATGATATAACGTTGTTTGTCGGGTCTTAGGGGCAGGATTGAGGCGATATATGATGCAATGCACCCTATATGACACAACTTGAGAGCGTGATATATTTTAGGGTGATGATGGATACCTCATAGTCACAATTTCAGGTCCCTGCGTGGCCAATCTTACTATAGAAATTATCGAAGGGGAAATAGTAACGAAAGTTTTTAAAAAGTCTACAGCAACAAATAATCTGCTTCATTTCAATAGCGCCCACCCGATGCATACAAAGAAGGGTTTACCCTATAGCCAAATGGTGCGTTTACGAAAAATTAATAATGACAACATAATTTTTGAAGAACAAATTAGTGAACTAAAATCACGGTTTAGAAACAGAGGTTATCCACTAGAAGTGTTAAAACAGGCAGAGAACCGCATTAGTAATTTTTCTCAAACAGATTTTCTAAAAAGAAAGAAAAAATGTACATTGGAATTATCCCAAAAAGAGAACACCAACAAAGAAAGATTTTCGTTCTGTTTTAAGCACAGTAATTTAGATAACACTATACATGCCGCAATAAGGAAAAACTGGCACGTGTTGCAGACTGATAAAGATCTTGCACATATTCATGGAAATGCCCCCAATTTTGCATACAGACGCACTAGCACAATAGAATTTTTGTACCCAAAGAGAATTGGCTAACAAGTAATGCCCCAATAGGGAACCACAAATGCGGCAATTGTAAGTTCTGTAATTTTCTTATCACTAAAAATCCAATTCAAATTGGCCCGTTAATTCACAGAGTTCAAGATTTTATTTACTGTAAAAGTAAATTTGTAGTCTATATCCTGTTCTGTCCCTGCTTTTTCTTTTATATCGGAAAAACTATTAGACTACTCATCATGAGATTTAGAGAACATTATAATTCCATCAAGACAGGCAAAGGTTGCCTAAGGTTAATCCATCACATGAAGGAAAAACACAATTCTAACCCTGACCTGTTAAAATTTGCCGGTTTAGAGATCGTTAATCTCCCTCCGCAAGGTGGAGACCAGAATAAACTGTTATTACAAAAAGAAGCTAGATGGATCCTAAATTCCAATGCGCAAGGTCCAATAGGTCTTAATGACAGGTTAGACATGTCGGTATTTCTGTAGAGATATATAATATAATGGTATGTTCAAAGAGTTAAAAAATCCAGATAGCTATATAAGCTTAGAATATTAGAAGGTCTATTTATATATATATTTTTATATATTGTCAGTCTGCATAGAAGAATCGATTACTTGTTAATATTATATTTATGCATTTATATATGTATTCACTTTCACTTGTTTCGTTAATTTATTTGCACGTGCGTCTAAAAAAAAAACCCTTTTAAGGGAAATGACGTATTGTAATCATTCAGCTGGACCCGTCGAAGCACATTCAGTGCGAAACGGCCGTCGTCCACCCTCCATCACCGCACCCTCCTGTAAAACCTGCTGCCTAGTTGGATGTATATACTTCCATAACGTAATGCTTCAATAAAGAACACGTTCACACAGCAACAACGGGGTGAGTGCCGCAGACTTTTTTGTTCTTGGATATTTACTGAGCTATATGCCTTTCTGCTAGAGCACCTGTTACCCATAAGCTGTATGGGACGTTTTGTTCAGTGAGTTCTATATAAGTCCTGAGGAGTACACACCTATAAAACTCTAGTGCCGTCCATTTCTTGCTTTCTTTATACTTGGAATCTTATACTATACTGTGTGTGACAGTTCTTTGTGACTACTCTCCTATAACCTGAGTTTTTTGTATTTTAATAATAAAGTTAATGTTTTTATATCAATATAGACCTTAGTATCATCTGTTCTGTTGGTATTCTTATGTGATTCGTGATGACAGGTCACGCAAGTCCTAATTATTTACACACATGACCCTGATAATTACCTAGGGTAGATTGTTGTAACATGTGTTGGTGTTATTTACGACATTGCTATTCATCTAGGTAAATAAAACTACTTTCACAGACTGACTGTCCACCTTTGATCCCAGACATCTCCATCTTACTATTACAGAGGAGCCATGACAATCACAACTATAAGTAAAATCTGGACTGCTGTGGGGTTAACTAAATTAAATGCTGTTTTGTGCTATGTGAGGTTCAGCTGTGCTTGATTGTACAGTATATGTATATACAGGCTTTTTATAATGGTCACTTACCTGATGTATTTTTTTTATAGCGGTGGCACTGTGCATAACCACTTATTCCCTAATATAGGCTGTTTAAAGATAAGATTGGGGTTTAACAACTAATAGCACTGATGTGACACTATTTAACAAAGAGATGCATAAAAAAGGTACGGTAATTAAAAATTAATATAGGTTGCATTTAGCACTTTAATATATTTACACAGACACTTTTATGCACTTTATTGAGTTTGATTGCCTACTATTCACACTGTTGATACATAGTGTATGGCAAAAAAACCTCACAGCATAACTATTAAAGATATTTTTTCCTTGTTTGTAAGTCATTCTTGTGAGTCTCAGTCCCTCATTCGAATACTGCATCTTTTTTTATTGTAACTATTTTTACTGTGACATCAATAAAATTAAGTTTTTAATCTTGACATTGTAGCACTTCCTTTCTACCTAGGGGTAAATAGGTACCTGGGTTAATATGTTGTATTATCTAGTCTCTAGGAAGTGTCACCCATTGATGTAGGGTTGTATCACTAATAGGACTTATAGTTGTATACAGGGTGGGCCATTTATATGGATACATCTGGGTGGGCCATTTATAAAGTTGCATTAAAAAATGGCCAACTTCAAAATGGTCGCCATGTTCACCCTCCAAAAGTTTTCCCCCTCCCATATGCTAATGTGCCACAAATTGTCAAGAGGAAGATGAGAGACACCAGACCCAACAATGCAGCCGAGCTGAAGGCTGCTATCAAAGCAACCTGGGCTTCCATAACCCCTTAGCATTGCCACAGGCTGATTGCCTCCATGCCATGCCACATTGACGCAGTAATTGATGCAAAAAGAGCCCGACCAAGTATTGAGTGCATTTCCTGAACATACATTTCAGTAGGATAACATTTCGGATTTTAAAATCATTTTTCAAGCTGGTGTTATAAAGTATTCTAATTTACTGAGATAATGACTTTTGGGTTTTCATTGGCTGTAAGCCATAATCATCAACATTAATAGAAATAAACACTTGAAAGAGATCGCTGTTTGTAATGACTCTATATAATATAAGAGTTTCACTTTTTGTATTGAAGAACTGAAATAAATTTACTTTTTGTTGAAATTCTAATTTTGTGGGAAGCACCTATATGCTGCTGATATCATTAGTAGGGTTGAGCGACTTTTACTTTTATGGGATCGGGTCGGGTTTCACGAAACCCGACTTTCTCAAAAGTCGGGTCGAGTGAAATCGGCCGATCCTATAGAAAAGTCGGGGTCGGCCGAAACACGAAACCCAATGCAGTGCAATGGGATACTATGGTTCCCAGGGTCTGAAGGAGAGGAAACTCTCCTTCAGGCCCTGGGATCCATATTTAAGTGTAAAATAAAGAATTAAAATAAAAAATATTGCTATACTTACCCTCTGACGCGCCCTGGTACTAACCGGCAGCCTTCCTTCCTTAGAATCAGCGCGTGAAGGACCTTAGATGACGTCGCGGCTTGTGATTGGTCGCGCGACCGCCCATGTGACCGCTCACGCGACCAATCACAAGCCGCGACGTCACCGAAGGTCCTTCAAGCGCTGATTCTTAGGAAGGAAGGCTGCCAGAAAGAAGCAGGGCGCGTCCGAGGGTGAGTATATTCCTATTCTGCAAGTCTTGAGTTTGCGGCTGTTTTTTCTATAGACACTGCCCCATAGAATGACATTTGTTTTGTTTTGTCAGATCACACTCAGACCGAAAATAAGCTTGTCTGCACGAATTCTAAGGCCACATTCACACGGTCAGTATTTCATATCAGTAATTTTAAACCAAAACCAGGAGTGGGTGATAAATAGGGAAGTAGTGACGTGTGTCTATTATACTTTCCCTCTGATTGTTCCACTTTTGATTTTTGCTTACAAATACTGACCAAATACTGAACGTGTGAACGTGGCCTAATAGTAATAGTTTTCCCTCTGATTGTTCCACTTTTGATTTTTGCTTACAAATACTGACCAAATACTGAAAGTGTGAACGTGGCCTAATAGTAATAGTTTTCAGTGCTGAGGGTTTGCAGTATCTGTTTCCTGTTATTTCTTTATTACAATATGTCCATGCAGGTACAGCTCTGCTCATATCTATATTGGAGGTATCTTCACAGATTCCATCACATTTGATGGAGAAATTATATTCTATGCAAGAAAAATACCTTTTCAAATGGACCCCATTAGTATGAAATTCTAATTGTTTAGCTCGCGGTGTATTGTCCAACCTGGATATTATTGCAGAAAACAGTATGGCTATATTTACACTAGTGTTAGGAAATCCTGTAAGAAACAGATCCATCCTATGGCGGACACAAGCAGTGTTGGACGGACCCCACTGACAATAGGATCCATTTGGTTTCCGTTCTTCATTACGTGCACTATGTCAGTAGTGCAGTATATAAAGTATTCAGTCTTTCCTGACTTCAGTCTTCGGATATAAACAAGATTGTACACAGACAGCAGAAAACATTGGGAGGAACTGAAGCACAAATATATTGTCCAGTCAGCCTCATCGCAGGAGCACGATGAGAAATGTCAGCTATGGTTTATTTTTATGAAACTGTAAACAATTTGGCTAATAGACGTCTGGACCAGCAGTGAACGATCTGATCTGGGATTTGAGTCGCACAACAAACAGAACAATTAACCTTGAAGGCAAAAAAATTAGATTAAGCTGCTGACCTTAGACTTGTGCTGCCGCTGTGCAAGACCCTTAATTATACATCACACAAGGCATCCTCATTACTACTGTTATTTCACACCCACAGGTGCCTTCTGTACCCTACAGATATTACAGTCCTGTCCATGCAGTGACATACATAGAATGATTGACATCTACTGCAGAGGTGCAATTAAAGATGACAGACCCAGCTGGATTCAGTGTTTCACTTTATCCCCAAGACCCCTTTCATATAACCATCCAACAAATTTGTAATAATCTGAATTGTAATAGACATTGGTTGCCCTGTAAGGCTGTGTTCGCATCGCCTTTTAGCCTGCAGTCAGTGGTTCTGTCGGGAAATATGTCTGAAGCCCTAGAAAACGTGATTCAGAAGTTTATGCTGACTGGGCTATTGACTGTAAAGGTGCAGTTAGTGTCACGGTTCCACCTGTTAGTGTGTCTGGGATGCAGTTACTGACAAGTCAGCAGTCCAATCTGGAACAGGGACATGCTGAAGCTGTCAGCACTTTGACAGCTCAAGCGTCCAGCTTGGTGCTGAGATGCCGGAGAAACTGGGAGGTGCTGGCTGTCTCCCAGTGTTCATTGTCCCAGGTGATTGCCAGGCTACTTAACTGGGTTGTTATTCCAAGACCTCTGACAGACGTACATTCATCTACTGTGTGGTTTGCTTCTCTGTGCCTAGCATTCTGTCTTGATCTTTTGTTGCTTGACCTTGGATCTCATTCTGACCATCCATCTGTTTAACTTTAACTCCTTCTGCTCTCATCTGCTATCCTCCTTGTATTCTGGCCTCGGAAAGCTACCTAACTATGCCTTTGTATCTTCCTTCTATTTATGACGTACCCTCCTGGCTTTTGACCTCGGACTCCTTGACTATGTAAGCAGGTTGCAGGATGCAGTGACACAAGAAAGGTAGAGCAAGGGTTAACAATTTAATTTAACAGTAATAATACTCCAAGGAAGATGAACAGTTAAATGGCAAATGGAAGGGCAAATAAACGACAACAACATGATAACAGTCCACTCAATAAACTTATTGTGTTCGTGGCTTCCTCAGCCGCAGATGTTCTGATGAGAGTTGTAGTTCCAACAACGGCCAATGAAAGGTCCTCAGAGGAGGCTCCACAGCTCACGGTCTGACTTCTGGCAGCAACGGAGCAGTCTCTGGTCTCACCCGATGGGCCCGTAGTCCATAAACTCATGCTGCAAAAACCCCAATATCAAGTGAGGTTTCTGATGCGCTGGTCAGCAAGGGGGATTGCAGCGCCGGATCCTGTATGCGGCCAACGCTTCTATGCACAAGTGCGGCCCCAAACTTAACTGAGCCATGGCCCTGTCTGTGCTCACAGTCCCGGTGCAGTGTTCATGGGGCATCAGCCGCAGTCCGTCGTGGCGCTGATGCCTGGAACCCGGAGCACGCTGCACACTCTTCTGCTCTGTAGAAGGGAAGCAGGGAGTGCTTTTTTGTTTACCCCGCCCTCTGCTTCCGGGTGAAGAGGTATATCCGGTTCCTTATTCTTTCCCCGGACAACCTGGGATGCAGCCTCGACAGTTCTGGACACGGCGCAGTACAGGTGCCCGCAGCCTGGTCTTCCACCTTACAACTATTCTGACTCATGGATTGTCCGAGAGAAGTGACTCAGTGTCACACAGAGTCACTGTGTGCTCTGTCTTATATTTTCATAGGAAAAAGCTGAGAAGCAAAAAACGCAATAGGATCTTATTTGATAGTAAAGGACAATAAGGTGCAGGGAATTGCTCACCTGGTAAAGATGGGTATCATACAACAAAGATCAAGCTTAAATTTGTCAGCTGCTGCAGTCCCACGGGTTAAAAAAATGTTGAAATGCCAGAAGAACAACAATAGGGGGGTGATCTGTGATGCTGATGGAGACCCGAAAGGATGGTCTAGTACACAAAGTAGACTTGATGCAGTTTTATTTTCAACGTGTTTCAAAGTCTTCAGACATTTTCATCAGGATATAACCACATACCAATAGTGCACCTCCAATGTATGTGGTATATCCTGATGAAGAAGTCTGTAGACTTCGAAGCTTGTTAATAATAAAACCACATCAAGTCTATTTTGTTTCCTGGACCATTCGTTTGGATCTCCATCAGCAGCACAGATGACCCACCTTCTGTATCTCTTTTGATATAATATTTGGTGAAAGATGCCTATTTGAGACAGGCTCCAAGATGCAACCACTACGTCTTGGAGACTGCCTGAAATAAGTGTATGCAATCAAATGTTATAGCCAACAGAACATGGCGACTATGCATTCTTCATCGCAGTCAATGACCCCATCAGCAGAAACTTCTGTTTTTCAGGGGTTCAGACATAAGCCCCAACAGTGCCTTGGGTCTGTGGGCGCTAACCAGGTCCCTAGAACAAGGGGTGCGCTAGTCTATACCTGTCCCCTGGATTAATCCTGAAGGTGGACACACTGAGTTCATGTACCTTGCTATGCTCCTATATCAACCCTTATCTGTCACCTCCCCTACCCGGGGAGGTGGGAAGCTGAAGTGTATAGTAATAACACTAACCAGACTAACAAGAGAAGATAGACAGGAATAAATGAAAATAATAATAACACAAAATACACTCACCAAACAGAGTGGAACACATGGGAATTAAAGGAAAGAGAAACCAAATAGGAGAGGATGAGGATTTACACCTAAACAAAACTCCAAGCAACAATCTAGCAACAATCCCCAGAACAAATCTCCAAATGCTAACTCCAACCACGAACTACTCCTCCAATACCAAACCAGGCAGCAACAACTAACACTGGCAATTCCTATGTGCCAAAGGCGAGCATACAGTTGTGTGAAAAACTGTTTGCCCCCTTCCTGATTTCCTATTCTTTTACATGTTTGTCACACTGCAATGTTTCAGATCACTAAACAAATTTAAATATTAGACAAATATAACACAAGTAAACACAAAATGCAGTTTTTAAATGAAGGTCTTTATTATTAAGGGAAAAAGAACTCCAAGCCTACAGGGCCCTGTGTGAAAAAGTGATTGCCCCCTAAACCTAATAACAGCAAAACAGCTCCAGACAATCACACTACCACCGCCATATTTTAGTGTTGATATGATGCTCCTTTTCTGTGTTACTTCTAAGCGAGATGTCATGGAACATACACTTTCCAAAATGGTCAACTATTGTCACTTCAGTCCACAGAGTATTGTTCCCCAAAAGTCTTGGGGATCATCGAGATGTTTTCTGGCAAAACTGAAATGAACCTTTATGTCCTTATTGCTCAGAAGTGGCTTTTGTCTTTGATTTCTACCATGCAGGCCATTTTTGCGAAGTTTTGGATGAGTCGTTGCTGCACTCTTGGGGTAATTTTGTTCAGCCAGCCACTCCTGGGAAGTTTCGCCACTGTTACATGTTTTCGCCATTTGTGGATAATAGCTCTCATTGTGGTACGCTGGAGTCCCAAAGCTTTAGAAATATCTTTATAACATTTTCCAGACTGATGGATCTCATTTACTTTGTTCCAGAATTTCTTTGGATCACGGCATGATGTCTAGCTTTTGAGGATCTTTTGGTCTACCTCACTTTTTCAGTCAGGTCCTATTTAAGTGATTTCTGGTGTTTGTCTGCTGCAGCAAAGAACAGGTGCTGTGTGTGCCCAGGAATCTGTGTGTGCTGGGGGGTGAGGCCTTGTGTCGGCAGTCTAATGCTGACAGGGAAGCTTCCAGAAGAAAGGAGAGTCTGCTCTGAGAGACTGTGTGTGTGGAGCAGCTTGTGAGAAGCTTAGGCTGGTTTCACATTTGCGTTTTTTTGGGTGCGTTTTTGCGGTAAAAACCGCAAAAAACGCATGGTGAAAAAACGCATGTAAATGTGTGCAAACGCTGCGTTTTTTGATGCATGCGTTTTTGCATGTGGTGAAAAAAATGCGGCGTTTTGACACGTTTACATGCGTTTTTTCATGCGTTTGCGTTTTTTAAACGCATGCTGAGAAATGTGTGATAGCTGCCAATCATCAAAATAAAGTAAAAAACCCACTATAAACAGAAATATTTAGGGTTAGGGTTAGGGATCCTAACCCTAACCCTACCCCTAACCCTACCCCTAACCCTAAGGGATCCTAACCCTAACCCTACCCCTAACCCTACCCCTAACCCTAAGGGATCCTAACCCTAACCCTACCACTACCCCTAACCCTACCCCTAACCCTAAATGGATTAGGGTTAGGGGAAGGGTTAGGTTTAGGATCCCTTAGGGTTAGGGTTAGGGGTAGGGTTAGGGTTAGGATCCCTTAGGGTTAGGGGTAGGGTTAGGGTTAGGGGTAGGGTTAGGGTTAGGATCCCTTTATCACTTTTATGTTGGGGAGTGGCATATTAGTGTGTTTTCTGGTTTTTTAATATAAAAACGCATGCGTTTTTAACGCAAAAAAACGCATGCACAAAAAAACGCATGCGTCCCCATTGACTCCAATGTATTTTTTGACCCAAAAAAACCGCATGAAAACGCATGCATTTTTTTTGGTCCAAAAAACGCCTCTCAAAAATACTACAGGTTGCATTTCTGAAAATGAACGCATGCAGTAAAAAAACGCATGCGTTTCAAAACGCAACCAATCGCGTACAACAAAAAACGCATGCGTTTTCAATGTTAAATATAGGGAAAAAACGCATGTGTGAAACCACCCTAAGTGTTACGAAACTGCAGCACAGAACTAGGAGAGAAGGGGGAAGCTGACCCTGCACTAAGACAAGTCTGATACCCTACGATGGAGTGGGCGACCCATTCCTTGCGTATAGACCAACCGACGATCCTAGTTTAAACTCAGCGAATACCTATAGATAAGGGGAAGGGGGTCCCTAAAAGATCTATAAAAACAGGTCACCTCCTAATAGGAAACACAGAGAAGGCTGCAGAAACAAACTGAAACAGAAAAAAGATAGCAGAACCAGAGATCCCAGAACTGCAAAATATCAAACACAGAAAGCTGTCAAAGCACCTAGCCAGAACTCTATCGGATTAACACTGTTGTTCAGCAAGGAATGGGAGACAGGTTCTGGGTAATAAAGGGTGATACAATCACCTGATCTAAGACAACCCAGCACCAGGGGAAAAAGACCTGCAGCCAGAAAACCACAACAAGATGGCAGATGGTCAAAACAAAACAGATTCTAACACTAAGAGATTGATCGCTGTAAGTGACTGTTTACTGCAACTCTCTTCAACTTGGAAGCCTGAGGCTTTGCTGTGGACAAAAAACAGAACATTCCTGAGAGCTCTGTGATGGTGGAGCTCTGTTTGTGATGAGCGAAGCCATATTGGACAGAACTTTTTACACAGAGACAGCCATATTGTTTCTAGGAGAATTCATGAGGACTGCAGGAGAAGTGACGGCATTTTGAGGCAACTGAACTATAAGGGTATGTTTCCACGTTCAGGAAACGCTGCGTATTTGACGCTGCATAGAGACGCAGCGTCAAACACGCAGCGTCCAGATGTTACAGCATAGTGGAGGGGATTTAATGAAATCCCGTCTCCACTATGCGTGGTAACACACATTCGGCGGCCCTGCGGTTCCGGACATGCGGCGCGTCTTTTTAGATCGCAGCATGTCCATTTACCTTGCGGCGACACTGCGCCGCCGCAAGGTATAACACAGGTCCCTATGTGTGGGGTGTGATGATTCTGGATGTGTGCAATGAAGACATCCGGCATCATCGTGTCCCACTAAGGGGGCGGAGCTTTGGGCGGAGCGAGTTCGCCGCTCCGTCAAAACTGCTGGCCATCCTGAACGTGGACACATACCCTAAGTCCTTGGCGTATGGGCTCAGCATCGGCTGACAAGACAAGGAACCTGGTGTTGCGGCAACTTATTGGTGCTGAAGATCTGGGACTAGCTGCAGCCTATGCAATCTTTATGCCTGAGTGAAGACACCCTAGGTTAACACCTTTCTGCCATTAGACGTACTATTCCGTCCATGTGGGGTGGGCCCTACTTCCCAAGGACGGAATAGTACGTCCAGCGTGATCAGCCGAGCCCCCCCCAAAAGAAATTCATGAATAGCTGGTTTTTGGTCATTCTGCCTCACAAAAATCGGAATAAAAAGCGATCAAAAAATGTCACGTGCCCGAAAGTGTTACCAATAAAAACGTCAACTCGTCCCGCAAAAAGCAAGACTTCACATGACTCTGTGGACCAAAATATGGAAAAATTATAGCTCTCAAAATGTGGTAATAAAAAGCGTCTTTTAGTGTGTGACGGCTGCCAGTCATAAAAATCCGATAAAAAACCTGCTATAAAAGTATATCAAACCCCCCTTATCGCCCACTTAGTTAGGGAAAAATAAAAAAAATAATTTTTTTTATTTATTTCCATTTTCCCATTAGGGTTAGGGCTAGGGTTAGGGCTAGGGTTAGGGTTAGGGCTAGGGTTAGGGCTAGGGTTAGGGCTAGGGTTAGGGTTGGGGCTACGGTAAGGGCTACAGTTAGGGTTGGGGCTAAAGTTAGGGTTAGGGTTTGGATTACATTTATGTTTGGGAATAGGGTTGGGATTAGGGTTAGGGGTGTGTCAGGGTTAGGGGTGTGGTTAGGGTTACCATTGAGGTTAGGGTTACGGGTGTGTTTGGATTGGGGTTTCAGTTATAATTGGGGGGTTTCCACTGTTTAGTCACATCAGGGGCTCTCCAAACGCGACATGGTGTCCGATCTCAATTCCAGCCAATTCTGCGTTGAAAAAGTAAAACAGTGCTCCTCCCCTTCCGAGCTCTCCCGTGCACCCAAACAGGGATTTACCCCAACATATGAGGTATCAGCGTACTCAGGACACATTGGACAACAACTTTTGGGGTCCAATTTCTCCTGTTACCCTTGGGAAAATACAAAACTGGGGCCTAATAAATACTTTTTGTGGAAAAAAGGATTTTTTATTTTCACAGCTCTGCATTATAAACTGTAGTGAAACACTTGGGGGTTCAAAGTTCTCACAACACATCTAGATAAGTTCTTTGGGGGGTCTAGTTTCCAATATGGGGTCACTTGTGGGGGGTTTCTACTGTTTAGGTACATTAGGGGCTCTGCAAACGCAATGTGACACCTGCAGACCAATCCATCTAAGTCTGCATTCCAAATGGCGCTCCTTCCCTTCTGAGCTCTCCCATGCACCCAAACGGTGGTTCCCACCACATATGGAGTATCAGCGTACTCAGGACAAATTGGACAACAACTTTTGGGGTCCAATTTCTCCTGTTACCCTTGGGAAAATACAAAACTGGGGGCTAAAAAATAATTTTTGTGGGAAAATATTTATTTTTTTATTTTCACGGCTCTGCGTAATAAACTGTAATGAAACACTTGGGGGTTCAAAGCTCTCACAACACATCTAGATGAGTTCCTTAGAGGGTCTACTTTCCAAAATGGTGTCACTTGTGGGGGGTTTCAATGTTTAAGGCACATCAGTGGCTCTCCAAACGCAACATGGCGTCCCATCTCAATTCCTGTCAATTTTGCATTGAAAAGTCAAATGGTGCTCCTTCCCTTCCGAGCTCTCCCATGCGCCCAAACAGTGGTTTACCCCCACATATGGGGTATCATCGTACTCAGGACAAATTGTACAACAACTTTTGGGGTCCATTTTCTCCTGTTACCCTTGGTAAAATAAAACAAATTGGAGCCGATTTAAATTTTTGTGAAAAAAAGTTAAATGTTCATTTTTATTTAAACATTCCAAAAAATCCTGTGAAACACCTGAAGGGTTAATAAACTTCTTGAATGTGGTTTTGAGCACCTTGAGGGGTGCAGTTTTTAGAATGGTGTCACACTTGGTTATTTTCGCTCATATAGACCCCTAAAAATGACTTCAAATGAGATGTGGTCCCTAAAAAAAATGGTGTTGTAAAAATGAGAAATTGCTGGTCAACTTTTAACCCTTATAACTCCCTAACAAAAAAAAGTTGATTCCAAAATTGTGCTGATGTAAAGTAGACATCTGGGAAATGTTACTTATTAAGTATTTTGTGTGACATATCTCTGTGATTTAATTGCATAAAAATTAAAAGTTGGAAAATTGCGATATTTTCAAAATTTGCGCCAAATTTTCGGTTTTTTCACAAATAAACACAGATAATAGCAAAGAAATTTTACCACTATCATGAAGTACAATATGTCACGAGAAAACAATGTCAGAATCACCAGGATCTGTTGAAGCGTTCCAGAGTTATAACCTCATAAAAGGACAGTGGTCAGAATTGTAAAAATTGGCCATTAACGTGCAAACCACCCTTGGGGTTAAAGGGGTTAAAGGAAAAAAGGGAAGGGGAAAAATTCAGCTCACCAGTTTGAAGCAGAAGTCCTGTATGCAAGACTGCTCAGGAACAAAAGTCTTGATTGACTCAGAATGAAATTCACGCTCGGAGGTGCCTGGATCAGAGGCGTTGTCCACAACAGAAAAAAAAAGAGGGGGAAGTAAATCTCCAGCACGAAACTTGGATAAAAGTTCAATTTATTTAGACAAATCCATTAAAATCCTTGTTTCATAGTAGTACAGCAAATTAAGGAGTACATGATACGACCATTGTACTCCATCATTTGCTGTACCACTATAAAACAAGGATTTTAATGGATTTGTCGAAATAAATTGAATTTTTATCCAAGTTTCACGCTGGAGATTTACTTCACCCTCTTTTTTTTACCCCAGGTTAAAGGTACCATATAGTCATAGGCATCCCTAGTTGAAACACTTAAAGGACCTTTGTATTATATTTACCGTATATACTCGAGAATAAGCCGAGACCCCTAATTTTGCCACAAAAAACTGGGAAAACTTATTGACTCGAGTATAAGCCTAGGGTGGGAAATGCAGCAGCTACTGGTAAATTTCAAAAATAAAAATAGATACCAAAAAAGGTAAAATTGATTGAGAACTCAGTAGGTTAAATGTTTTTGAATATCCATATTGAATCAGGAGCCCCATATAATGCTCCATAAAGTTCATGATGGGCCCCATAAGATACTCCATACAAAAATATGCCCCATGTAATGCTGCACAAAGGTTAATGATGGCACCATAAGATGCTCCATAGAATAATATGCCCCATATAATGCTCCATAAAGGTTGATGACCCCATAAGATGCTCCATAAAATAATATGCCCCATATGCTGCTGCGGCGATTAAAAAAAAAGAAATGACACACTCACCTCTCGTTGCTGGGCACCGAGTGCCGGTGTCCTGAGCAGGCGGGAACTCCGGTGCGCTATGGAGGCCAGGTGCCGAAATCACCACTGGCTCAGGCCCCTGGCACTTGCGATATTCACCTGTCCCCATTCCACCGCCACGCGCTGCTGTGTCTTCCAGCTCTCTGCAGTGACTGTTCAGGCAGAGTGCGAGCACTAAACACGTCATCGCGCCCTCTGTCATAAACGTCACAGCCAGAGGATGTGGAAGACACAGCGCAGCCGTGGAACAGGGACAGATGAATATTGCATGGCTCACCCTCCTCCGTCATACTCACCCCCTCCTGGCGCGGTCTCTGCAAGTCCTTGCTTCTCTGATGGGCTCTGGCGCGTGTCGGCAGTTTGTTCCTGTGTTCAGAGGTCACTTGGTACCGCTCATTAAAGTAATGAATATGCACTCTGTTTTTATTCTAGGTTGTATTTGTCTGTTAATGGCCAGAAGATGTATGTGTTTCTACATATTACACTTATACTAACAGGCGTGCTGGTCCATGTTTTTTGTTTTGCTTCAGTTTCTTGAACTCAGTACTTTTGTTGGTGTGGCCACCCTCCTGGGCCTGGCACCATCGTACACTGCTGAAAAAATAAAGGGAACACTAAAATCCCACATCCTAAATATTACTGAATGAAATATTCCAGTTGCAAATCTTTATTCATTACATACTGTAGTGGAATGTGTTGAGAACAATAAAACCTAAGAACGATCAACGTAAATCATAACTATTATCCCACGGAGGTCTGGAGTTGGAATGATGCTCAAAATCAAAGTGGAAAATGAAGTTACAGGCTGATCCAACTTCAGTGGAAATGCCTCAAGACAAGGAAATGATGCTCAGTAATGTGTGGCCTCCACGTGCCTGTATGGCCTTCCTACAACGCCTGGGCATGCTCCTCATGAGGCGGTGGATGGTCTCCTGAGGGATGTCCTCCCAGACCAGTACTAAAGCATCTGCCAACTCCTGGACAGTCTGTGGTGCATCGTGACATTGGTGGATGGTGTGAGACACGATGTCCCAGATGTGTTCAATCGGATTCAGGTTTGGGGAACGGGCAGACTAGTCCATAGCTTCAATGCCTTCATCTTGCAGGAACTGCTGACACACTCCAACCACATGAGGTCTGGCATTGTCCTGCATTAGGAGGAACCCAGGGCCAACCGCACCAGCATATGGCCTCACAAGGGATTTGAGGATCTCATCTTGGTACCTAATGGCAGTCAGGCTACCTTTGGCGAGCACATGGAGGGCTGTGCGGCCCTCCAAAGAACTGCTACCCCACACCATTACTGACCCACTGCCAAACTCATCATGCTGAAGGATGTTGCAGGCAGCAGATTGCTATCTACGGCATCTCCAGACTCTGTCACGTCTGTCACATGTGCTCAGTGTGAACCTGCTTTCATCTATGAAGAGCACAGGGCGCCAGTGGTGAATTTGCCAATCCTGGTGTTCTGTGGCAAATGCCAAGCATCCCGCACGGTCTTGGGCTGTGAGTACAACCCCCATCTGTGGATGTTGGGCACTCAGACCATCCTCATGGAGTCAGTTTCTAACTGTTTGTGCAGACACATGCACATTTGTGGCCTGCTGGAGGTCATTTTGCAGGGCTCTGGCAGTGCTCCTCCTGTTCCTCCTTGCACAAAGGCTGAGGCAGCGGTCCTGCTGCTGGGTTGTTGCCCTCCTACTGCCCCCTCCATGTCTCCTGGTGTTCTGGCCTGTCTCCTGTTAGCGCCTCGAGCCTCTGGACACTACGCTGACAGGCACAGCAAACCTTCTTGCCACAGCTCGCATTGATGTGCCATCCTGGATGAGCTGCGCTACCTGAGCCATAGTGTGGGTTGTAGAGTCCGTCTCATGCTACCATGAGTGTAAAAGCACAACCAACATTCAAAAGTGACCAAAACATCAGCCAGAAAGCATGGGTACTGAGATGTGTCCTCACCTGCAGAACCACTCCTTTATTGAATGTGTCTTGATAATTGCCAATAATTTCCATCTGTTGTCTATTCCATTTGCACAACAGCATGTGAAATTGATTGTCAAACAGTGTTGCTTCTTAAGTGGACAGTTTGCTTTCAATTTCACAGAAGTTTGATTTACTTGGCGTTATATTCTCTTGTTTAAGTGTTCCCTTTATTTTTTTGAGCAGTGTATATTGAGTTTTTTATCGGCAAGTGTAAAACAGTCAGGGCCGGGTCCTGCTTTGCCGCCAACTATTTTGAGGCCTGGAGGTAAAGGAGAGGGGGAAAGTTGGTGCTGTTCACGCTGGTAGTATAGATGGATCCGTTGCTGTGATTAGAAACCAGTGGGTGTCGTACCTGCTGGTGATTGCAGCCGACAGAAAAAAAATGAGGATAGTTTCTGACACAACCAACTGGTTAAAAACTGAAAGTTTATTGAATCAAGTTAAAAGTCCATAAAAATTAAAAACCCCCGACACCCTGCGTGTTTCTGGTGTACTAAGATCCCCTTAAAGGGACACTGTCACCTGAATTTGGAGGGAACAATCTTCAGCCATGGAGGTGGGGTTTTTGGGTGTTTGATTCACCCTTTCCTTACCTGCTGGCTGCATGCTGGCTGCAATATTGGATTGAAGTTCATTCTCTGTCCTCCATAGTACACGCCTGCACAAGGAAAGATTGCCTTGTGCAGGCATGTACTACGGAGGACAGAGAATGAACTTCAATCCAATATTGCAGCCAGCATGCAGCCAGCGGGTAAGGAAAGGGCAAATCAAAATCCCCCAAACCCCGCCTCCGTGGCTGAAGATTGTTCCCTCCAAATTCAGGTGACAGTGTCCCTTTAATCTTATTTTGAGACCATCTTAATTTTGTACACCTTGTCGTGGTGGGTTGGCTTTTACACTTTTATCCAAAAAATTCAATTAAGTAATCTATGGAGTTTTTTTTTTTACATGTTATTAATTTCTTAGGGGTTTGTATGCATGTTTTTTCTAAGTTATATCAGTATAATATATAATTTGAGGCTTTGATACCCTGGCTCAGCAGAGAGCACCACACATGATTGCCTTAAATACACTGCCTTTACAGCACAGTATCACATATAATACGTTAAAATGGAATCTGCCAGGACAGTTTTGTTACTGAAACCAGTGGTACATCTGTATAAGTCCTAGTACAACAATAAAATGATATCTATTTTGCTTTAATCCCATTTGCCCATACTCAGAAATCAAGCCGTAAAGCCACATGCCATTCAACCCATAAATGCCACCTAATTTGCACGAGGATTCAAAGCTTGATTTCTCAAAGCTGTCACATCAGATTACTACAAAAGCTAGTATCATTTTATTGCTGTAACAACTTTAAATGGTTTCAGCTAAACAAAAAGAATCACACATTTTAGTGGAATGCACATGGGGCTGATAAGCTGTGGATTTTGCACTTGACTGTTGCAATATCAAATCAACAACCTACTTGCAAAGTACTTGAGATTTTACCAAATTTCTTCAACATGTTGAGGAGATTTCTCAAGTAGATTTTGTAAATCTCAGAGTGTTAAATATTTCTGCGAATTTACATTGTGGATTTTGGAGTGCCCCCAAGGGCTAGGGTTTTATAATTGTAAAAATGGAGGGCACCACCTTGAATATAGCCTATGGGTAAGAAAATCCTGAATCCCCCTCAACAAGTAAACAAACACCATAAAACTAATAGAAAAAAGACATGTTGTAAAGGAGATCAACAGGACAAATAGTAGCTAAATATCAAAAAATATTTTATTGAACAGTCTAGTAAGCAGACAACACAATTAAAAACAATTAAAAGCACAAAAGGTGCCCGTAATAACGGGAAACACAAGACATAGCCCACAGACAAAAATATATACTTAAATATATTGGCACCTGAGAAAGCTGAAATACATAACAGGGCGCATCCAAAAGAAGGAGCGATCATGACAATACATAAATCACATCCAGAATAATTATATAAATATTTCAATAAAGTAACACTGGAGAGCACCTGTCCCAGCTAGCGAACAGACTAGGAACATATAAAAGAGTGTACACACCCAGACACCTGGCTATAAACCTATAGGTGGTAAGGACATATCTGCCCAAGTACCATATCCTAAAATAACCACCGCAGGTTAGATAGAATGACCTAACCTAAAAAAGGATAGTCTAATTGCGAGAATATCTTGTATAGACATACCAATAGGATAAGGAATAATCAAGACCCATACGGGACAATAGCGGGTAGGTCACAGGTCCAGGTCACAGGTCCAGTCCGTCCTGTCAGTCAGGATACCAGTCAGAATGTCGTAAAGAAGTCCGTGGGGCTATGTTGCCCTACGCATGTCGCTGCATTGCCCCTGATGAAGCTGCTTTTATGCAGCGACCCGCTATTGTCCCGTATGGGTCTTGAATATTCCTTATCCTATTGGTATGTCTATACAAGATATTCTCGCAATTAGACTATCCTTTTTTAGGTTGGGTCATTATATCTAACCTGCGGTGGTTATTTTAGGATATGGTACTTGGGCAGATATGTCCTTACCACCTATAGGTTTATAGCCAGGTGTCTGGGTGTGTACACTCTTTTATATGTTCCTAGTCTGTTCACTAGCTGGGACAGGTGCTCGCCAGTGTTACTTTATTGAAATATTTATATAATTATTCTGGATGTGATTTATGTATTGTCATGATCGCTCCTTCTTTTGGATGCGCCCTGTTATGTATTTCAGCTTTCTCAGGTGCCAATATATTTAAGTATATATTTTTGTCTCTGGGTTATGTCTTGTGTTTCCCGTTATTACGGGCACCTTTTGTGCTTTTAATTGTTTTTAATTGTGTTGTCTGCTTACTAGACTGTTCAATAAAATATTTTTTGATATTTAGCTACTATTTGTCCTGTTGATCTCCTTTACAACATGTCTTTTTTCTATTAGTCCCAAGGGCTAGGGGTTACTCGGAGCCAGGCCCTTCGGTTCTCAAGGGGGATGTCACAGTGGCTGACCCGGTCTGTGGCCCTAGGGACGTCCGTTGTAAAATGGGGGAAAGGTCTTTAAATGGATAATGTTCGTGACGCCACCTGTGGTATTCGGTCAGGGTGACCGACGCTGCTTAGGGGTCCGCTGGGGTGATGTTATGGCAGCTAGATGTTGTACCTTCTCACAGGTGAAGTATGTCCCCAGGGCTTCCCAGAGTGTAGATGGTGATGGTGTGAGGTGCAGTGAAGAACAAGGATACAAGGGTGCAGTCTCTTTACCTTTTTACTGAAGGCTTCAGCATCCACAGTCCAGAGCACCAGATCACAGGGCAGGCAGAGTCCGGCCGGTCTGAAGGCAAATCCAGAGTCCCATTATCCAGGTGGAAATCAGTACCCTTCCTCTAGCGCCTGAGTGTTGTAGTCCCTCCCTGCTGAGCTTCTCGGTAAGGTCCTCACAACTGTTGTAGATGTTCTAGATGTTATGTCTCTTTCTCTCTCTGTCCCCCTGATAGTAAGGATAGGACAAACCCATATGACTGATGGCCTGAGGCTTTTTACAGGGACCCTATCATGCCCCGGCCCCCACAGTTGCCACTGTGCCTCCTGGGTATAAGGTCGGGCAACTAATATGGAACTAGCTGTCCTGCTGGTCTCTGGAGCCAGGCTTGGAGACGATGACTCCCTCAGTGTTCCAGCTACCGGCTTCTGTGCCTCAGAAAAGAGGCAGCCTTTTACAGGGCAGAACTCCTTCTGGTTTCCTCTCCTTTTGCTATGACTTCATTTCTCACTCTCAGCAACGCAATTCCTTTCAATGTCTCTTTTTTAGGATGCTGCTGCATTGGTAAGCAGGTGCAACTCCGTGGCCTTCTGTCTAGGCCTCTGACAGGATCCCACCCCTGTCAGGGACCCTCCTGTCTGCAGCTGCTAGATGTTCCTCCTTTCCCCACCGGCTGCCTGACAGGTGCTGCCTGGCTGGAGCCCAGTCATCTTCTGCCTAACTTCCTATCCAGACCACCAGTTTTACCTAATTGTGAGGAGTGCCCTAATAGATAGGAGCATGGCTCCCCCTTGCAGACTGGAGTGTGAAGTGTGTAGTGTAGTTTGTGATACCTGGTAAGGTGATCTCCTTTATTGCCTTCAGACGTAACATCACTCCCCCTGGTGGAAGAATGACATTACTGCTCCTGGAGCAGTGTCGGCGCCGGTGGGTCCTCCACAGGCGGCGTCCGGTACGGGGACCCGGTCTTCACCCGCAGCTGCAGAAGCCGACCAATCAGCTCGTCCACTCCGGCCCTCAGGGAATCAGCATCAGCGGTGGGGGCCTGGTCACGGCGCCTCCCCGGGCAGCCGGGGGAATCCTCCGCTCCCATGCCGCGGCCCTGGGTGGCCGGCCACTGCGTCCCCCATGCGGCTGGCCCCCTCCCCGCCCCCCCTCCCATTCTCCCCTCCGGGGGCGGCCCCCGCCCCTCCGTCTCTGCCCACCACCGAGGACCAGGAGGCAGACCCCAGCCGCTGACGGACACGTCCTCAAGGTACAGAGATATTTAGACTGGGCAGCCATTCTTTTTCGCGCTTCTCAGTTTGTTTACGCCCACAACGCCACACCCTTCTTCTTCTCTTGCACTCCTCATGCAGCTGTAATGGTGGCGATTTTGGCGGGAATTTTGGCGGCAAATGGCAATACACAGTCTTTAGTAAATCACAGTTCAAATACAATTCTGGCACAGTTCTTAGGCGCACATGACCCGATTTTCAGGCTTAAGTAGATCCTGTTCGTGACGCCAAAAGATTGGAGTGCCCCCAAGGGCTAGGGGTTACTCAGAGCCGGGCCCTTCGGTTCTCAAGGGGGATGTCACGGTGGCTGACCGGGTCCATGGCCCTAGGGACGTCCAGTGTAAAATGGAGGAAAGGTCTTTAAAGGGATAGGGCAGAACTCCTTCTGGCTTCCTCTCCTTTTGCTATGACTTCGTTTCTCACTCTCAGCAATGCAATTCCTTTCAATGTCTCTTTCTTAGGATGCTGCCGCATTGGTAAGGAGGCGCAGCTCCGTGGCCTTCTGTCTAGGCCTCTGACAGGATCCCACCCTTGTCAGGGACCCTCCTGTCTGCAGCTGCTAGATGTTCCTCCTTTCCCCACTGGCTGCCTGACAGGTGCTGCCTGGGTGAAGCCCAGTCATCTTCTGCCTAACTTCCTATCGAGACCACCAGTTTTACCTAATTGTGAGGAGTGCCCTAATAGATAGGAGCATGGCTCCCCCTGGCGGACTGGAGTGTGAAGTGTGTAGTGTGGTTTGTGATACCTGGTAAGGTGATCTCCTTTATTGCCTTCAGACGTAACATCACTCCCACTGGTGGAAGAATGACATTACTGCAACGACCAGGACCCTGGGGCACTGCACTTTCATCCACATTAATTTTCAATAATTAAACCTGCAGTCACACACTATACAGCTCTGGCAAAAAATAAGAGACCACTGCACAGTTTTATAAAAATCAGTTTCTCTACATGTCTGACAGCCATTCTATTCGAGTGTCAGTTGAATTCCAACCAGAGGACACTTCATTCTACTTAATGTGCTTCTCAGAGGTGATCACCTGAGCCAAATCTTATTTAACGAAGGAAAGTATAAAAAAAACCCTGCTGTGGTGTTCACAATCCTCTTTCAATAGGACAAGCTGGATGGCAAAACAAGTGCTAGTAATATCCCAAAAGTAATAGGAATGAAAAAATAACTTGCCAAAGGAGTTGAAAAGAAAAGTCTTGAGTGAGGAAAAAAAGCTAAATTCTGGCTTTACTAGCAGAGGGACACAGCGAGCGTCATGTTGCCTCCATCCTTAAAATTGCATTCCATTTCAACAAGGTCAAGCAGCAGACATTGGGGACAACAAAGCTACAGACCGGCAAATGGCGAAAACGACTCTCCACTGACTTGGATGACCGTCATGTTATTCGAATGTCACTGAACAACTGCAGGATGACATCGAGTGACCTACAAAAGGAATGGCAAATGGCAGCTGGGGTGAAGTGCACGGTAAGAACAGTTCGTAACAGGCTCCTAGAGGCAGGAATCAAGTCATGCAAAGCTAGAAAAAAGGCTTTCATCAATGAGAAGCAAAGGAGAGCCAGGCTGAAGCTTGCCAAAGTCCATAAGGATTGGACCATAGAGGACTGGAGTAAGATAATCTCTGATGAGTCTAATTTTCAGTTTTGCCCAACACCTGGTCGTCTAATGGTTAGACGGAGACCTGGAGAGGCGTACAAGTCACAGTGTCTTGCACCAACTGTGAAATGTGGTGGAGGATCGGTGATGATCTGGGGATGCTTCAGCAAGGCTGGAATTGGGCAGGTTAATCTTTACGAAGAACGTATGAATCAAGCCGCATACAAGGTTATCCTGGAAAAACAGTTGATTCCTTCTGCTCAGGCAATGTTCCCCAACTCTGAGGACTGGTTTTTCCAGCAGGACAATGTGCCATGCCACACAGCTAGGTCAACCAAGGTGTGAATGGAGGACCATCACATCAAATCCCTGTCATGCCCAGCCCAATCTCCAGACCTGAACCCCATTGAAAACCTCTGGAATGTAATCAAGAGGAAGATTGATAGTCACAATTAGTGTTGAGCGATACCGTCCGATACTTGAAAGTATCGGTATCGGATAGCATCGGCCGATACCCGAAAAATATCGGATATCGCCGATACCGATATCCGATACCAATACAAGTCAATGGGACATCAAGTATCGGAAGGTATTCTCATGGTTCCCAGGGTCTGAAGGAGAGGAAACTCTCCTTCAGGCCCTGGGATCCATAGGGATGTGTAAAATAAAGAATTAAAATAAAAAATATTGATATATTTACCTCTCCGGCGGCCCCTGAACTCAGCGCGGGTAACCGGCAGGCTTCTTTGTTCAAAATCAGCGCTTTTAGGACCTGAGAATCACGTCCCGGCTTCTGATTGGTCGCGGGCCACCCATGTGACCGCCACGCGACCAATCACAAGCCGTGACGTCACTCGCAGGTCCTTAACGCGCTCATTTTTTAAAAATGAGCGCGGTAATGACTTTCAAAGACGTAGCGGCTTGTGATTGGTCGCGGCCACGCGACCAATCACAAGCCGCGACGTCACCGCAAGCTATTAACGCGCTCATTTTTAAAAATGAGCGCGTTAAGGACTTTCAAAGACGTAGCGTCTTTGAAAGTCATTAACGCGCTCATTTTTAAAAAATGAGCGCGTTAAGGACCTGCGAATGACGTCGCGGCTTGTGATTGGTCGCGTGGCGGTCACATGGGCGGCCCGCGACCAATCAGAAGCCGGGACGTGATTCTCAGGTCCTAAAAGCGCTGATTTTGAACAACGAAGCCTGCCGGTTACCCGCGCTGAGTCCAGGGGCCGCCGGAGAGGTAAATATATCAATATTTTTTATTTTAATTCTTTATTTTACACATCTCTATGTATCCGATACCGATACCCGATACCACAAAAGTATCGGATCTCGGTATCGGAATTCCGATACCGCAAGTATCGGCCGATAACCGATACTTGCGGTATCGGAATGCTCAACACTAGAGTTGAGCGACCTTGACCTTTTTAGAGTCGAGCCGGGTTTTGCGAAACCCGACTATGTCCAAAGTCGGGTCGAGTGAAATCGGCCGATTATGACGTAAAGTCGGGATCGACCGAAACACGAAACCCAATGCAAGTCAATGGGGCAGCATAGTCGGCAGTGAGTGGGGGCCAGGAAAACACCTAGAGTGCCCATTTTAATGTCAAAACCATCCATTCTTCTTAATGAAGCTTGTCAAGCGTAATTTACCTTATAATAATTGGAAGGCATTTGAAATTGGGGGTCATTTGGCTAAAGTTGTGGGGGGTAGGGCTGGTTCAAGTAATTAGTGGGCCCAGGAAATCTGGACCACGTCACGGCAGTGGAGCAGGGAGAGGTAAGTATTTCAACTTTGCAAGTGCTGTGAACCTGAGCAAGCAGGGGGGGCCCACTCGTTGGCATTGGCACTGGCACAGGGCCCCTCAAAGTACAGCGGTGTGTTTGCACGGCGGGGGCGCCTCCCACCGGCAGCAACACTTTTGCGTACTATGAGAGGCCCTGTGCCAGTGACGTCGCCAACTAGTATTCCTCCCCCCACCTGATGAAGGAACCTGCACTTTCATCTGCACCTTCCTCTTTGTCCCCGTGTAAGGTGGTATGGTATGCGGGAAGAGCAACCTGACTTTCAGCAGGGTCACAATGTTGTTGTGTAGCGTGCACGGGGAATGTTGCGTTATGGGTCAATGTACCAGCAGACTCATCTATCACTGGCTGGGCAATGGGCACGATGAAGTGGAAACACAGATATAGGCCCAAAGAAGAAAGTGGGCTAAATGCAGTTCAAAATTGGTAACACAGGAATAACCAGGGGGCATTGCAGTGGAGGACAACTGGAATGAGAGGCTGACACAGAGAGTAGGGCCAAATCAGTAAGTAGTCGAAATGCAGTTCAAAATTGGCAACCGTAGTAAACAGGCGGCACAGCTTTGTTCAGTGGAGGAGAACAGCAAGGAGTGGCAGACACCGATAGTAGGCCCCAAACCAACTAGTACGCCAAATGCAGTTGTTCCATTTAACCACAATTTAATGAGAGCCTGAAGATAGAAGCTCAGGAAAGGCAACCTGGGGAACACCTTGGAGTGTAACACACCATCTCTCTCCACCCCATACCCATTTTGTATGGCCTAATGCAGTGTACTTTTCTACAACTACTAAACGAGAGTCGGAAGACCGAAGCAATGGCAAGGAAACCTGGGGAACACCTTAGAGTGTAACACACCCTCTCTCTACACCCCATACCCAATTTGAAGGTCTAATGCAGTGTAGTTTCCAAGAACTACTAAACGAGAGCCGGAAGATCGAAGCTCAGGAAAGGCAACCTGGGGAACACCTTGGAGTGTAACACACCCTCTCGCTACACCCCATACCCAATTTGAAGGCCTAATGCAGCGTAGTTTCCAACAACTACTAAACGAGAGCCGGAAGATCGAAGCTCAGGAAAGGCAACCTGGGGAACACCTTGGAGTGTAACAAACCCTCTCTCTACACCCCATACCCAATTTGTAGGCCTAATGCAGCGTAGTTTCCGACAACTACTAAACGAGAGCATGAAGATCGAAGCTCAGGAAAGGCAACCTGGGGAACACCTTGGAGTGTAACACACCCTCTCTCTACACCCCATACCCAATTTGTAGGCCTAATGCAGCGTAGTTTCCGACAACTACTAAACGAGAGCCGGAATATCGAAGCTCAGGAAAGGCAATCTGGGGAACACCTTGGAGTGTAACACACCCTCTCTCTACACCCCATACCCAATTTGAAGGCCTAATGCAGTGTAGTTTCCAAGAACTACTAAACGAGAGCCGGAAGATCGAAGCTCAGGAAAGGCAACCTGGGGAACACCTTGGAGTGGAACACACCATCTCTCTACACCCCATACCCAATTTGAAGGCCTAATGCAGCGTAGTTTCCAACAACTACTAAACGAGAGCCGGTAGATCGAAGCTCAGGAAAGGCAACCTGGGGAACACCTTGGAGTGTAACACAACGTCTCTCTACACCACGGAAGGGATGATTCTTAGGAAGGAAGGCTGTTGGAAATAAGCATTGCGCGTCCGAGGGTGATTAGATTCTTATTAGGTATATACTCACCCTCGGACGCGCCCTGCTTCTTTATTTGGAATGAATGTTTATTTGCAATGTGGTGTTGACTTTCTCTATTATTTTGGTAATTAATGATTTTATTATTTTCATTATTTTGCATCTTCTCGGCAATAATATAAAGAAGACGCGACAGGACAACACTCGGTGGATGCCATATGTGTGTTTTCAATTTAAAAAAACTTTCAGTTAACTACTTGCAGGAGAAAGTAATTGTAGCTGGTGGCCATTTTTAGTACTGTACCAGATTTTAGTTGTGTGTTTGTTTTTAATGTTAAAATGTCTGCATTTGATATCTCACCAGTATTTTCTTTTTTATAAGCAAAATACTTATTTTTATATTTTCTGATGTTGGTTCCAGGGGTACACGGCCAGCAGTGCCCTGGTCAGTGTAGTAGTAGTTGAAAGAATGGACCGCAGACAGGCATCGAAGGCCTAAAATAAAAACACATGGCTGTAGGCAATTTTAAATTGGTTCCAGGGGTACACGGACAGCAGTGGTGTGGTCAGTGGAGGCCTAGTGGAAGGAGTGACCGCAGACAGGCATCGAAGGCCTAAAATAATAACACATGGCTGTAGGCAATTTTAAATTGGTTCCAGGGGTACACGGGCAGCAGTGACCTGGTCAGTGTAGTAGTAGTTGAAAGAATGGACCGCAGACAGGCATCGAAGGCCTAAAATAAAAAAATTGGGCTGGCTGTAGGCAATTTTAAATTGGTTCCAGGGGTACACGGACAGCAGTGGTGTGGTCAGTGGAGGCCTAGTGGAAGGAGTGACCGCAGACAGGCATCGAAGGCC
The DNA here is from genome assembly GCF_032444005.1 of Ranitomeya imitator. Lineage (NCBI taxonomy): Eukaryota > Metazoa > Chordata > Amphibia > Anura > Dendrobatidae > Ranitomeya > Ranitomeya imitator. The sequence continues at coordinate 452,507,675 of NC_091283.1, read as the reverse complement.
TAAAATAATAACACATGGCTGTAGGCAATTTTAAATTGGTTCCAGGGGTACACGGACAGCAGTGGTGTGGTCAGTGGAGGCCTAGTGGAAGGAGTGACCGCAGACAGGCATCGAAGGCCTAAAATAATAACACATGGCTGTAGGCAATTTTAAATTGGTTCCAGGGGTAGACGGGCAGCAGTGACCTGGTCAGTGTAGTAGTAGTTGAAAGAATGGACCGCAGACAGGCATCGAAGGCCTAAAATAAAAAAATTGGGCTGGCTGTAGGCAATTTTAAATTGGTTCCAGGGGTACACGGGCAGCAGTGACCTGGTCAGTGTAGTAGTAGTTGAAAGAATGGACCGCAGACAGGCATCGAAGGCCTAAAATAAAAAAATTGGGCTGGCTGTAGGCAATTTTAAATTGGTTCCAGGGGTACACGGGCAGCAGTGGTCTGGTCAGTGGAAGTCTAGTGGAAGGAGTGACCGCAGACAGGCTTCCAAGGCCTAACATAACAAACTTGGGCTGGCTGTAGGCACTTTTAAATTGGTTCCAGGGGTACACGGGCAGCAGTGACCTGGTCAGTGTAGTTGTAGTTGAAAGAATGGACCGCAGACAGGCATCGAAGGCCTAAAATAAAAAAATTGGGCTGGCTGTAGGCAATTTTAAATTGGTTCCAGGGGTACACGGGCAGCAGTGGTGTGGTCAGTGGAGGCCTAGTGGAAGGAGTGACCGCAGACAGGCATCGAAGGCCTAAAATAATAACACATGGCTGTAGGCAATTTTAAATTGGTTCCAGGGGTACACGGGCAGCAGTGACCTGGTCAGTGTAGTAGTAGTTGAAAGAATGGACCGCAGACAGGCATCGAAGGCCTAAAATAAAAAAATTGGGCTGGCTGTAGGCAATTTTAAATTGGTTCCAGGGGTACACGGGCAGCAGTGACCTGGTCAGTGTAGTAGTAGTTGAAAGAATGGACCGCAGACAGGCATCGAAGGCCTAAAATAAAAAAATTGGGCTGGCTGTAGGCAATTTTAAATTGGTTCCAGGGGTACACGGGCAGCAGTGACCTGGTCAGTGTAGTAGTAGTTGAAAGAATGGACCGCAGACAGGCATCGAAGGCCTAAAATAAACAAATTGGGCTGGCTGTAGGCAATTTTAAATTGGTTCCAGGGGTACACGGGCAGCAGTGACCTGGTCAGTGTAGTAGTAGTTGAAAGAATGGACCGCAGACAGGCATCGAAGGCCTAAAATAAAAAAATTGGGCTGGCTGTAGGCAATTTTAAATTGGTTCCAGGGGTACACGGGCAGCAGTGGTGTGGTCAGTGGAGGCCTAGTGGAAGGAGTGACCGCAGACAGGCATCGAAGGCCTAAAATAATAACACATGGCTGTAGGCAATTTTAAATTGGTTCCAGGGGTACACGGGCAGCAGTGACCTGGTCAGTGTAGTAGTAGTTGAAAGAATGGGCCGCAGACAGGCATCGAAGGCCTAAAATAAAAAAATTGGGCTGGCTGTAGGCAATTTTAAATTGGTTCCAGGGGTACACGGACAGCAGTGGTGTGGTCAGTGGAGGCCTAGTGGAAGGAGTGACCGCAGACAGGCATCGAAGGCCTAAAATAATAACACATGGCTGTAGGCAATTTTAAATTGGTTCCAGGGGTACACGGACAGCAGTGGTGTGGTCAGTGGAGGCCTAGTGGAAGGAGTGACCGCAGACAGGCATCGAAGGCCTAAAATAATAACACATGGCTGTAGGCAATTTTAAATTGGTTCCAGGGGTAGACGGGCAGCAGTGACCTGGTCAGTGTAGTAGTAGTTGAAAGAATGGACCGCAGACAGGCATCGAAGGCCTAAAATAAAAAAATTGGGCTGGCTGTAGGCAATTTTAAATTGGTTCCAGGGGTACACGGGCAGCAGTGACCTGGTCAGTGTAGTAGTAGTTGAAAGAATGGACCGCAGACAGGCATCGAAGGCCTAAAATAAAAAAATTGGGCTGGCTGTAGGCAATTTTAAATTGGTTCCAGGGGTACACGGACAGCAGTGGTGTGGTCAGTGGAGGCCTAGTGGAAGGAGTGACCGCAGACAGGCATCGAAGGCCTAAAATAATAACACATGGCTGTAGGCAATTTTAAATTGGTTCCAGGGGTACACGGACAGCAGTGGTGTGGTCAGTGGAGGCCTAGTGGAAGGAGTGACCGCAGACAGGCTTCCAAGGCCTAACATAACAAACTTGGGCTGGCTGTAGGCACTTTTAAATTGGTTCCAGGGGTACACGGGCAGCAGTGGTCTGGTCAGTGGAAGTCTAGTGGAAGGAGTGACCGCAGACAGGCTTCCAAGGCCTAACATAACAAACTTGGGCTGGCTGTAGGCACTTTTAAATTGGTTCCAGGGGTACACGGGCAGCAGTGACCTGGTCAGTGTAGTAGTAGTTGAAAGAATGGACCGCAGACAGGCTTCGAAGGCCTAACATAACAAACTTGGGCTGGCTGTAGGCACTTTTAAATTGGTTCCAGGGGTACACGGGCAGCAGTGGTCTGGTCAGTGGAAGTCTAGTGGAAGGAGTGACCGCAGACAGGCTTCCAAGGCCTAACATAACAAACTTGGGCTGGCTGTAGGCACTTTTAAATTGGTTCCAGGGGTACACGGGCAGCAGTGACCTGGTCAGTGTAGTTGTAGTTGAAAGAATGGACCGCAGACAGGCATCGAAGGCCTAAAATAAAAAAATTGGGCTGGCTGTAGGCAATTTTAAATTGGTTCCAGGGGTACACGGGCAGCAGTGGTGTGGTCAGTGGAGGCCTAGTGGAAGGAGTGACCGCAGACAGGCATCGAAGGCCTAAAATAATAACACATGGCTGTAGGCAATTTTAAATTGGTTCCAGGGGTACACGGGCAGCAGTGACCTGGTCAGTGTAGTAGTAGTTGAAAGAATGGACCGCAGACAGGCATCGAAGGCCTAAAATAAAAAAATTGGGCTGGCTGTAGGCAATTTTAAATTGGTTCCAGGGGTACACGGGCAGCAGTGACCTGGTCAGTGTAGTAGTAGTTGAAAGAATGGACCGCAGACAGGCATCGAAGGCCTAAAATAAAAAAATTGGGCTGGCTGTAGGCAATTTTAAATTGGTTCCAGGGGTACACGGGCAGCAGTGACCTGGTCAGTGTAGTAGTAGTTGAAAGAATGGACCGCAGACAGGCATCGAAGGCCTAAAATAAACAAATTGGGCTGGCTGTAGGCAATTTTAAATTGGTTCCAGGGGTACACGGGCAGCAGTGACCTGGTCAGTGTAGTAGTAGTTGAAAGAATGGACCGCAGACAGGCATCGAAGGCCTAAAATAAAAAAATTGGGCTGGCTGTAGGCAATTTTAAATTGGTTCCAGGGGTACACGGGCAGCAGTGGTGTGGTCAGTGGAGGCCTAGTGGAAGGAGTGACCGCAGACAGGCATCGAAGGCCTAAAATAATAACACATGGCTGTAGGCAATTTTAAATTGGTTCCAGGGGTACACGGGCAGCAGTGACCTGGTCAGTGTAGTAGTAGTTGAAAGAATGGACCGCAGACAGGCATCGAAGGCCTAAAATAAAAAAATTGGGCTGGCTGTAGGCAATTTTAAATTGGTTCCAGGGGTACACGGACAGCAGTGGTGTGGTCAGTGGAGGCCTAGTGGAAGGAGTGACCGCAGACAGGCATCGAAGGCCTAAAATAATAACACATGGCTGTAGGCAATTTTAAATTGGTTCCAGGGGTACACGGACAGCAGTGGTGTGGTCAGTGGAGGCCTAGTGGAAGGAGTGACCGCAGACAGGCATCGAAGGCCTAAAATAATAACACATGGCTGTAGGCAATTTTAAATTGGTTCCAGGGGTAGACGGGCAGCAGTGACCTGGTCAGTGTAGTAGTAGTTGAAAGAATGGACCGCAGACAGGCATCGAAGGCCTAAAATAAAAAAATTGGGCTGGCTGTAGGCAATTTTAAATTGGTTCCAGGGGTACACGGGCAGCAGTGACCTGGTCAGTGTAGTAGTAGTTGAAAGAATGGACCGCAGACAGGCATCGAAGGCCTAAAATAAAAAAATTGGGCTGGCTGTAGGCAATTTTAAATTGGTTCCAGGGGTACACGGGCAGCAGTGGTGTGGTCAGTGGAGGCCTAGTGGAAGGAGTGACCGCAGACAGGCATCGAAGGCCTAAAATAATAACACATGGCTGTAGGCAATTTTAAATTGGTTCCAGGGGTACACGGGCAGCAGTGACCTGGTCAGTGTAGTAGTAGTTGAAAGAATGGACCGCAGACAGGCATCGAAGGCCTAAAATAAAAAAATTGGGCTGGCTGTAGGCAATTTTAAATTGGTTCCAGGGGTACACGGACAGCAGTGGTGTGGTCAGTGGAGGCCTAGTGGAAGGAGTGACCGCAGACAGGCATCGAAGGCCTAAAATAATAACACATGGCTGTAGGCAATTTTAAATTGGTTCCAGGGGTACACGGACAGCAGTGGTGTGGTCAGTGGAGGCCTAGTGGAAGGAGTGACCGCAGACAGGCTTCCAAGGCCTAACATAACAAACTTGGGCTGGCTGTAGGCACTTTTAAATTGGTTCCAGGGGTACACGGGCAGCAGTGGTCTGGTCAGTGGAAGTCTAGTGGAAGGAGTGACCGCAGACAGGCTTCCAAGGCCTAACATAACAAACTTGGGCTGGCTGTAGGCACTTTTAAATTGGTTCCAGGGGTACACGGGCAGCAGTGACCTGGTCAGTGTAGTAGTAGTTGAAAGAATGGACCGCAGACAGGCTTCGAAGGCCTAACATAACAAACTTGGGCTGGCTGTAGGCACTTTTAAATTGGTTCCAGGGGTACACGGGCAGCAGTGGTCTGGTCAGTGGAAGTCTAGTGGAAGGAGTGACCGCAGACAGGCTTCCAAGGCCTAACATAACAAACTTGGGCTGGCTGTAGGCACTTTTAAATTGGTTCCAGGGGTACACGGGCAGCAGTGGTCTGGTCATTGGAAGTCTAGTGGAAGGAGTGACCGCAGACAGGCTTCCAAGGCCTAACATAACAAACTTGGGCTGGCTGTAGGCACTTTTAAATTGGTTCCAGGGGTACACGGGCAGCAGTGGTCTGGTCAGTGGAAGTCTAGTGGAAGGAGTGACCGCAGACAGGCTTCGAAGGCCTAACATAACAAAATTGGGCTGGCTGTAGGCACTTTAAATTGGTTCCAGGGGTACATGGGCAGCAGTGTATGGTCAGTGGAAGTCTAGTGGAAGGAGTGACGGCAGACAGTCTTCGAAGGCCTAACATAACAAAATTGGGCTGACTGTAGGCACTTTTAAATTGGTTCCAGGGTAACACGGCCAGCAGTGGCCTGGTCAGTGTAGTAGTTGTAGAAAGAAGGGACCGCAGACAGGCTTCGAAGGCCTAACGTAACAAAAATGTCAAAACAATGGTATTGTCAGTGCCAGGCATTGAAGGATGTCAGCGCCTAGACTACACATTGGTGAAGCTGTGAGAGATAATTTTGCTAGTGGTAGAGCACTGTTTGAGCTGGGGGGGGGAACTGTCTTGTGGCCGGCGTTACAGGCACAGGGCCCCTCATATTACAACGGTGTGTCTGACGTTGGGTGCGCACCACCACCGCCAGAGACACTTTATTGTACTATGAGGGACCCAGTGGCAGTGCCGTCGACCAAAAGCGGCCACACCCACCTCTTCAGACAAACAGCACTCTCAAGGGTCCAAGCGCAAAGTGGCGATAGCACGGCCCCGTGTGGGGAGTTTGGCCATTTCGTGAGGTGGAAACATGTCGTATGCTGGACAATCAGGTGAAGAAAATTACGAGATTGGAAAAGTCATTCAGAATAGTCCACAGGCAAGACCTTTTCATAGGAAAGCTAGGTGTCAGCCGGGCAGGGTGGGGCAAAAGATTTTGAAATCCAGTTGTGGTTCATTTTAATGAAGGTTAGATCATCTACATTTTGGGTAGCCAGACGAGTCCTTTTTTCTGTTAGTATTGAACCTGCAGCACTGAATACTCTTTCTGATAGGACACTAGCTGCCGGGCAAGCAAGCTCCTGCAATGCATATTCTGCCAATTCTGGCCAGGTGTCTAATTTGGATGCCCAGTAATCAAATGGGAATGACGGTTGAGGGAGAACGTCGATAAGGGATGAAAAATAGTTTGTAACCATACTGGACAAATGTTGTCTCCTGTCACTTTGAATTGATGCTGCAGTACCTGTCCTGTCTGCGGTCATAGAAAAATCACTCCACAACCTGGTCAGAAAACCCCTCTGGCCAACGCCACTTCTGATTTCTGCCCCTCTAACACCTCTGGTCTGCTGGCCCCTGGAGCTCGTGTGAGAACGATCACGGGCGCTGTGTGCAGGGAATGCCAGAAGCAAACGGTCAACAAGAGTTGATTGTTTTGTTGCTAATATTAGTTCCAAGTTCTCATGTGGCATAATATTTTGCAATTTGCCTTTATAGCGAGGATCAAGGAGGCAGGCCAACCAGTAATCGTCATCGTTCATCATTTTTGTAATGCGTGTGTCCCTTTTGAGGATACGCAAGGCATAATCCGCCATGTGGGCCAAAGTTCCCGTTGTCAAATCTGCGGTTGTGCTTGGTTGAGGGGCAGTTGCAGGCAAATCTACGTCACTTGTGTCCCTCAAAAAACCAGAACCCGGCCTTGCCACGCCACCAATTTCCCGTGCCCCCGGGAAAGCTTCCTCATTAAAAATATACTCATCCCCATCATCCTCCTCATCCTCCACCTCCTCTTCGCCCGGTACCTCGTCATGTACACTGCCCTGACCAGACAATCGCTGACTGTCATCAAGGCTTTCCTCTTCCTCTGGTGCAGACGCCTGATCCTTTATGTGCGTCAAACTTTGCATCAGCAGACGCATTAGGGGGATGCTCATGCTTATTATGGCGTTGTCTGCACTAACCAGCCGTGTGCATTCCTCAAAACACTGAAGGACTTGACACATGTCTTGAATCTTCGACCACTGCACACCTGACAACTCCATGTCTGCCATCCTACTGCCTGCCCGTGTATGTGTATCCTCCCACAAAAACATAACAGCCCGCCTCTGTTCGCACAGTCTCTGAAGCATGTGCAGTGTTGAGTTCCACCTTGTTGCAACGTCTATGATTAGGCGATGCTGGGGAAGGTTCAAAGAACGCTGATAGGTCTGCATACGGCTGGAGTGTACAGGCGAACGGCGGATATGTGCGCAAAGTCCACGCACTTTGAGGAGCAGGTCGGATAACCCCGGATAACTTTTCAGGAAGCACTGCACCACCAGGTTTAAGGTGTGAGCCAGGCAAGGAATGTGTTTCAGTTGGGAAAGGGAGATGGCAGCCATGAAATTCCTTCCGTTATCACTCACTACCTTGCCTGCCTCAAGATCTACAGTGCCCAGCCACGACTGCGTTTCTTGCTGCAAGAACTCGGACAGAACTTCCGCGGTGTGTCTATTGTCGCCCAAACACTTCATAGCCAATACAGCCTGCTGACGTATGCCAGTAGCTGCCCCATAATGGGAGACCTGGTGTGCAACAGTGGCAGGTGCGGATGGAGTGTTTGTGCGACTGCGGTCTGTGGACGAGCTCTTGCTTCTGCAGGAGGACGAGGAGGAGGAGGAGGAGGAGGAGGGGGTGCGAACGGCTACAGACAACTGTTTACTAGACCGTGGGCTAGGCAGAACTGTCCCAAACTTGCTGTCCCCTGTGGACCCTGAATCCACCACATTTACCCAGTGTGCCGTGATGGACACGTAACGTCCCTGGCCATGCCTACTGGTCCATGCATCTGTTGTCAGGTGCACCTTTGTGCTCACAGATTGCCTGAGTGCATGGACGATGCGCTCTTTAACATGCTGGTGGAGGGCTGGGATGGCTTTTCTGGAAAAAAAGTGTCGACTGGGTAGCTCGTAGCGTGGTACAGCGTAGTCCATCAGGTCTTTGAAAGCTTCGCTTTCAACTAACCGGTAGGGCATCATCTCTAACGAGATTAGTCTAGCTATGTGGGCGTTCAAACCCTGTGTACGCGGATGCGAGGCTAAGTATTTCCTTTTTCTAACCATAGTCTCATGTAGGGTGAGCTGGACTGGAGAGCTGGAGATCGTGGAACTAGCGGGGGTGCCGGTGGACATGGCAGACTGAGAGACGGTGGGAGATGGTATTGTTGCCGCCGGTGCCCTAGATGCAGTGTTTCCTACTACGAAACTGGTGATTCCCTGACCCTGACTGCTTTGGCCTGGCAAAGATACCTGCACAGATACAGCAGGTGGTGCGCTAAATGGTGGTCCTACACTGCCGGAAGGGATGTTGCGTTGATGACTAGCTTCATTGGCCGAGGGTGCAACAACCTTAAGGGACGTTTGGTAGTTAGTCCAAGCTTTCAAATGCATGGTGGTTAAATGTCTATGCATGCAACTAGTATTGAGACTTTTCAGATTCTGACCTCTGCTTAAGGAAGTAGAACATTTTTGACAGATGACTTTGCGCTGATCAATTGGATGTTGTTTAAAAAAATGCCAGACTGCACTCTTTCTAGCATCGGATACCTTTTCAGGCATTGCAGACTGAGCTTTAACCGGATGGCCACGCTGTCCTCCACCAGGTTTTGGCTTTGCCACGCGTTTTGGGCAAGATACGGGCCCGGCAGATGGAACCTGTGGCGATGTTGATGCCTGCTGCGGCCCCTCCTCCTCCTCTGCTTCAGAACTGCTGCCGCCTGCACCCTGTTCCCCCAATGGCTGCCAATCGGGGTCAAGAACTGGGTCATCTAATAACTCTTCTTGTACCTCCTGCGCAACTTCGTCTGTGTCACCGTGTCGTTCGGTGGTATAGCGTTCGTGATGGGGCAACATAGTCTCATCAGGGTCTGATTCTTGATCAGCACCCTGCGAGGGCAATGTTGTGGTCTGAGTCAAAGGACCGGCATAGTAGTCTGGCTGTGGCTGTGCGTCAGTGCACTCCATGTCAGATTCAATTTGTAATGGGCATGGACTGTTAACTGCTTCACTTTCTAAGCCAGGGACGGTATGTGTAAAGAGCTCCATGGAGTAACCCGTTGTGTCGCCTGCTGCATTCTTCTCTGTTGTTGTTTTTGCTGAAGAGGACAAGGAAGTGACTTGTCCCTGACCGTGAACATCCACTAACGACGCGCTGCTTTTACTTTTACCAGTTTCACGAGATGAGGCAAAAGAGCTAGAGGCTGAGTCAGCAAGATAAGCCAAAACTTGCTCTTGCTGCTCCGGCTTTAAAAGCGGTTTTCCTAATCCCAGAAAAGGGAGCGTTCGAGGCCTTGTGTAGCCGGACGACGAACCTGGCTCCACAGCTCCAGACTTAGGTGCAATATTTTTTCCCCCACGACCACCTGATGCTCCACCACTACCACTACCCTCATTACCAGCTGACAATGAACGCCCCCGGCCACGACCTCTTCCACTAGACTTCCTCATTGTTTTAAAAACGTAACCAAACTAACGTTATTTGTTGCAGTCACACAACTTACACGGTGAGCTATAACTTCAGTATGATTTAGCTACCCCTTTACAGGTTGGTGAGACCACAGCGAAAATCAGGCCCAATGTTACACACTCTTTTTTTGGTGGCTGCAAATTAGAGAGATGCCCCACACGCAGGACTGTCACTGAAGCACAAATGTTAATATTAATGTCACACTATTATTTTTTTTTTATTTTTATTTTTTTCAGGAACACTTTAGAAACCCCCCAAAAAAAAAAAAAAAGATTTTTGCAGGGAGAATTTAGAAAACAAATGTAACAAACTATATGCTTTCTATGGGCCACTGAGTGAGAGATGACGCACACAGGAATCAGGAGTGGCACACAAGCCCAGAGGCCAATATTTTTCTACCAATGATTGATGGAGTTATTTTCTCTGGTAGATTTTGGAACCCAAATCAAGGAAAAAAAATGTAGGCTTTCTATGGACCACAATTGGAGAGAGAGAGAGAGAGAGAGATGGCACACCCAGGAGTCAAGACTGGCACACAAGCAGAAAGGCCAATATTAATCTCCCACTGTTTTTTTTTTTTTTTTTTTTTTTTCAGGGAGACTTTAGAAAAAAAAATAATAAAAAAAATATGATTTTATCAGGAAGAATTTAGAAACCAAATAAAATAAAATGATTTTTTCAGGGAGAATTTATAAAACAAATAAAAACAAAAATAGGCGTTCTATGGCCCACTGACTGAGAGATGACGCACACAGGAGTCAGGAGTGGCACACAAACCCAGAGGCCAATATTTTTCTACCAATGATTGATGTAGTTATTTTCTCTGGTAGATTTTAGAACCCAAATCAAGGAAAAAAAATATAGGCTTTCTATGGACCACAATTGGAGAGAGAGAGAGAGAGAGAGAGAGAGAGAGAGAGAGAGATGGCACACCCAGGAGTCAAGACTGGCACACAAGCAGAAAGGCCAATATTAATCTCCCACTGTTTTTTTTGGTTGTTTTTTTTTTTTTTTTTTCAGGGAGACTTTAGAAAAAAAACATAATAAAAAAAATATGATTTTATCAGGAAGAATTTAGAAACCAAATAAAATAAAATGATTTTTTCAGGGAGAATTTATAAAACAAATAAAACCAAAAATAGGCGTTCTATGGCCCACTGACTGAGAGATGACGCACCCAGGAGTCAAGACTGGCACACAAGCAGAAAGGCCAATATTAATCTCCCACTGTTTTTTTTTTTTTTTTTCAGGGAGACTTTAGAAAAAAAAATAATAAAAAAAATGTGATTTTATCAGGAAGAATTTAGAAACCAAATAAAATAAAATGATTTTTTCAGGGAGAATTTAGAAAACAAATAAAACCAAAAATAGGCGTTCTATGGCCCACTGACTGAGAGATGACGCACCCAGGAGTCAAGACTGGCACACAAGCAGAAAGGCCAATATTAATCTCCCACTGTTTTTTTTTTTTTTTTTCAGGGAGACTTTAGAAAAAAAAATAATAAAAAAAATATGATTTTATCAGGAAGAATTTAGAAACCAAATAAAATAAAATGATTTTTTCAGGGAGAATTTATAAAACAAATAAAAACAAAAATAGGCGTTCTATGGCCCACTGACTGAGAGATGACGCACACAGGAGTCAGGAGTGGCCCACAAACCCAGAGGCCAATATTTTTCTACCAATGATTGATGTAGTTATTTTCTCTGGTAGATTTTAGAACCCAAATCAAGGAAAAAAAATATAGGCTTTCTATGGACCACAATTGGAGAGAGAGAGAGAGAGAGAGAGAGAGAGAGAGAGAGAGATGGCACACCCAGGAGTCAAGACTGGCACACAAGCAGAAAGGCCAATATTAATCTCCCACTGTTTTTTTTTTTTTTTTTCAGGGAGACTTTAGAAAAAAAAATAATAAAAAAAAAAAGATTTTATCAGGAAGAATTTAGAAACCAAATAAAATAAAATGATTTTTTCAGGGAGAATTTATAAAACAAATAAAACCAAAAATAGGCGTTCTATGGCCCACTGACTGAGAGAGAGAGAGAGAGAGAGAGATGGAACGCTTAGTACTGGCACACAAGCCCAAAGGGCAATATTAATCTCCCTTTTTTTTTCCAGGGAGAATTTCTAAAACCCAAAAAAAAAATAAAATAGGCTTTCTATGGCCCACTATTTGTGAGAGAGATGGGACGCTCAGGACTGGCACAGATGGCACGCTCAGGACTGGCACAGAAGCCCAGAGGCCAATATTAATCTCCCTTTTTTTCTGGGAGAATTTATAAAACCAAAAAAATATTTAAATAGGCTTTCTATGGCCCACTATTTGTGAGAGAGATGGCACGCTCAGGACTGGCACAGATGGCACGCTCACAACTGGCACACAAGCCCAGAGGCCAATATTAATCTCCCTTTTTTCAGGGAAAATTTATAAAACAAAAAAAAAAAATAAATAGGCTTTCTATGGCCCACTATTTGTGAGAGAGATGGCACGCTCAGGGCTGGCACAGATGGCACGCTCAGGACTGGCACACAAGCCCAGAGGCCAATATTAATCTCCCTTTTTTTCAGGGAGAAATTATAAAACCCCCAAAAAAAATAAAATAGGCTTTCTATGGCCCACTATTTGTGAGAGAGATGGGACGCTCAGGACTGGCACAGATGGCACGCTCAGGACTGGCACAGAAGCCCAGAGGCCAATATTAATCTCCCTTTTTTTCTGGGAGAATTTATAAAACCAAAAAAATATTTAAATAGGCTTTCTATGGCCCACTATTTGTGAGAGAGATGGCACGCTCAGGACTGGCACAGATGGCACGCTCACAACTGGCACACAAGCCCAGAGGCCAATATTAATCTCCCTTTTTTCAGGGAAAATTTATAAAACAAAAAAAAAAATTAAATAGGCTTTCTATGGCCCACTATTTGTGAGAGAGATGGCACGCTCAGGGCTGGCACAGATGGCACGCTCAGGACTGGCACACAAGCCCAGAGGCCAATATTAATCTCCCTTTTTTTCAGGGAGAATTTATAAAACCAAAAAAAAAAAATAAATAGGCTTTCTATGGCCCACTATTTGTGAGAGAGATGGCACGCTCAGGGCTGGCACAGATGGCACGCTCAGGACTGGCACACAAGCCCAGAGGCCAATATTAATCTCCCTTTTTTTCAGGGAGAATTTATAAAACCCCAAAAAAAAAAAAATAGGCTTTCTATGGCCCACTATTTGTGAGAGAGATGGCACACTCAGGACTGGCACACAAGCCCAAAGGCCAATATTAATCTCCCACTGTATTTTTATCAGGGAGAATTTATACACCCCACAAAAAAAAATACAGAAAAATGAAAAGGCTTTCTATGGCCCACTATGTGAGAGAGATGGCACACACAGGGATGGCACTCTAGCAGAAATGCCAAATTGCCAATCTTAATCTCCCACCAAAAAAAAAAAAACACAAAAAACAGGGAATGTCCTACAATTACTATCTCCCTGCCTGCAGTAATCTCAGCCAGGTATGGCAGGCAGCTACTATCTCCCTGCCTGCAGTAATCTCAGCCAGGTATGGCAGGCAGCAATAAGGAGTGGACTGATGCACAAATGAAATAAAAAGTGTGGACAAACAAAAAAGATAGCTGTGCAGAAAGGAAGGAACAAGAGGATTTGTGCTTTGAAAAAAGCAGTTGGTTTGCACAGCGGCGTACACACAGCAATGCAGCTATCAGGGAGCCTTCTAGGGCAGCCCAATGAGCTACAGCGCTGAGGGGAAAAAAAAAAAAAAAAAAACTTCCACTGTCCCTGCACACCGAGGGTGGTGTTGGACAGTGCAAATCGCTGCAGCACAAGCGGTTTTGTGGTTAATGGACCCTGCCTAACGCTATCCCTGCTTCTGACAAAGCGGCAGCAACCTCTCCCTAAGCTCAGATCAGCAGCAGTAAGATGGCGGTCGGCGGGAACGCCTCTTTATAGCCCCTGTGACGTCGCAGACAGCAAGCCAATCACTGCAATGCCCTTCTCTAAGATGGTGGGGACCAGGACCTATGTCATCACGCTGCCCACACTCTGCGTTTACCTTCATTGGCTGAGAAATGGCGCTTTTCGCGTCATTGAAACGCGACTTTGGCGCGAAAGTCGCGTACCGCATGGCCGACCCCGCACAGGGGTCGGATCGGGTTTCATGAAACCCCGACTTAGCCAAAAGTCGGCGACTTTTGAAAATGTTCGACCCGTTTCGCTCAACCCTACTCAACACTAGTCACAATCCATGATACAAAGAAGAAGTGCTTAAATTTTTGTTCCAGGAGTGGCATATGGTTACCCAAAAGCAGTATGAAAGACTGGTGGAAAGCATGCCAAGACGCATGAAAGCTGTGATTAAAAATCATGGTTATTCCACAAAACATTGATTTCTGAACTCTTCCAGAGTAAAAACATTAGTATTGCTGTTTCTAAATTATTATGAACTTGCTTTTTTTGCATTATTTGAGGTCTGCAAGCAATGCATTTTTTTGTCATTCTGACCATTTCTCATTTTCAGAAAACAAATACAAAATTTATTGCTTGGAACTTCGGAGACATGCTGTCAATAGTTTAAAGATAAAAGAACAATTTACATTTTACTCCAAAAATATACATATAAAGAGAAAAATCAGACAAACTGAACATTTTGCAGTGGTCTCTTAATTGTTGCCAGTAGAGTTGAGCGACCTTGACCTTTTTAGAGTCGAGCCGGGTTTCGCGAAACCCGACTATCTCAAAAGTCGGGTCGAGTGAAATCGGCCGATTATGACGTAAAGTCGGGATCGACCGAAACATGAAACCCAATGCAAGTCAATGGGGCAGCATAGTCGGCAGTGAGTGGGGGCCAGGAAAACACCTAGAGTGCCCATTTTAATGTCAAAACCATCCATTCTTCTTAATGAAGCTTGTCAAGCGTAATTTACCTTATAATAATTGTAAGGCATTTGAAATTGGGGGTCATTTGGCTAAAGTTGTGGTGGGTAGGGCTGGTTCAAGTAATTAGTGGGCCCAGGAAATCTGGACCACGTCACGGCAGTGGAGCAGGGAGAGGTAAGTATTTCAACTTTGCAAGTGCTGTGAACCTGAGCAAGCAGGGGGGGCCCACTCGTTGGCATTGGCACTGGCACAGGGCCCCTCAAAGTACAGCGGTGTGTTTGCACGGCGGGGGCGCCTCCCACCGGCAGCAACACTTTTGCGTACTATGAGAGGCCCTGTGCCAGTGACGTCGCCAACTAGTATTCCTCCCCCCACCTGATGAAGGAACCTGCACTTTCATCTGCACCTTCCTCTTTGTCCCCGTGTAAGGTGGTATGGTATGCGGGAAGAGCAACCTGACTTTCAGCAGGGTCACAATGTTGTTGTGTAGCGTGCACGGGGAATGTTGCGTTATGGGTCAATGTACCAGCAGACTCATCTATCACTGGCTGGGCAATGGGCAGGATGAGGAGGAAACACAGATATAGGCCCAAAGAATAAAGTTGGCTAAATGCAGTTCAAAATTGGTAACACAGGAATAACCAGGGGGCATTGCAGTGGAGGACAACTGGAATGAGAGGCTGACACAGAGAGTAGGCCCAAATCAGTAAGTAGTCGAAATGCAGTTCAAAATTGGCAACCGTAGTAAACAGGCGGCACAGCTTTGTTCAGTGGAGGAGAACAGCAAGGAGTGGCAGACACCGATAGTAGGCCCCAACCCAACTAGTAGGCCAAATGCAGTCTAACATTAACAACTACTTAACGAGCGCCTGAAAACGGAATTTCAGGACAGGAAACCAGGAGAACAGCAAGGAGCGGCAGACACTGTTAGTAGGCCCCAAACCAACTAGTACGCCAAATGCAGTTGTTCCATTTAACCACAATTTAACAAGAGCCTGAAGATAGAAGCTCAGGAAAGGCAACCTGGAGAACACCTTGGAGTGGAACACACCATCTCTCTCCACCCCATACCCATTTTGTAGGCCTAATGCTGTGTAGTTTTCTACAACTACTAAACGAGAGTCGGAAGACCGAAGCAATGGCAAGGCAACCTGGGGAACACATTGGAGTGTAACACACCATCTCTCTCCACCCGATACCCATTTTGTAGGCCTAATGCAGTGTAGTTTTCTACAACTACTAAACGAGAGTCGGAAGACCGAAGCAATGGCAAGGCAACCTGGGGAACACCTTGGAGTGTAACACACCATCTCTCTCCACCCGATACCTATTTTGTAGGCCTAATGCAGTGTAGTTTTCTACAACTACTAAACGAGAGTCGGAAGATCGAAGCAATGGCGAGGAAACCTGGAGAACACCTTGGAGTGTAATACACCATCTCTCTCCACCCCATACCCATTTTGTAGGCCTAATGCTGTGTAGTTTTCTACAACTACTAAACGAGAGTCGGAAGACCGAAGCAATGGCAAGGCAACCTGGGGAACACCTTGGAGTGTAACACACCATCTCTCTCCACCCGATACCCATTTTGTAGGCCTAATGCAGTGTAGTTTTCTACAACTACTAAACGAGAGTCGGAAGACCGAAGCAATGGCAAGGCAACCTGGGGAACACCTTGGAGTGTAACACACCATCTCTCTCCACCCGATACCCATTTTGTAGGCCTAATGCAGTGTAGTTTTCTACAACTACTAAACGAGAGTCGGAAGATCGAAGCAATGGCGAGGAAACCTGGAGAACACCTTGGAGTGTAACACACCATCTCTCTCCACCCCATACCCATTTTGTAGGCCTAATGCTGTGTAGTTTTCTACAACTACTAAACGAGAGTCGGAAGACCGAAGCAATGGCAAGGCAACCTGGGGAACACCTTGGAGTGTAACACACCATCTCTCTCCACCCGATACCCATTTTGTAGGCCTAATGCAGTGTAGTTTTCTACAACTACTAAACGAGAGTCGGAAGACCGAAGCAATGGCAAGGCAACCTGGGGAACACCTTGGAGTGTAACACACCATCTCTCTCCACCCGATACCCATTTTGTAGGCCTAATGCAGTGTAGTTTTCTACAACTACTAAACGAGAGTCGGAAGATCGAAGCAATGGCGAGGAAACCTGGAGAACACCTTGGAGTGTAACACACCATCTCTCTCCACCCCATACCCATTTTGTAGGCCTAATGCTGTGTAGTTTTCTACAACTACTAAACGAGAGTCGGAAGACCGAAGCTCAGGAAAGGCAACCTGGGGAACACCTTGGAGTGTAACACACCATCTCTCTCCACCCGATACCCATTTTGTAGGCCTAATGCAGTGTAGTTTTCTACAACTACTAAACGAGAGTCGGAAGACCGAAGCAATGGCAAGGCAACCTGGGGAACACCTTGGAGTGTAACACACCATCTCTCTCCACCCGATACCCATTTTGTAGGCCTAATGCAGTGTAGTTTTCTACAACTACTAAACGAGAGTCGGAAGACCGAAGCAATGGCAAGGCAACCTGGGGAACACCTTGGAGTGTAACACACCATCTCTCTCCACCCGATACCCATTTTGTAGGCCTAATGCAGTGTAGTTTTCTACAACTACTAAACGAGAGTCGGAAGACCGAAGCAATGGCAAGGCAACCTGGGGAACACCTTGGAGTGTAACACACCATCTCTCTCCACCCGATACCCATTTTGTAGGCCTAATGCAGTGTAGTTTTCTACAACTACTAAACGAGAGTCGGAAGATCGAAGCAATGGCGAGGAAACCTGGAGAACACCTTGGAGTGTAACACACCATCTCTCTCCACCCCATACCCATTTTGTAGGCCTAATGCTGTGTAGTTTTCTACAACTACTAAACGAGAGTCGGAAGACCGAAGCAATGGCAAGGCAACTTGGGGAACACCTTGGAGTGTAACACACCATCTCTCTCCACCCGATACCCATTTTGTAGGCCTAATGCAGCCTACTTTCCGACAACTACTAAACGAGAGCATGAAGATCGAAGCTCAGGAAAGGCAACCTGGGGAACACCTTGGAGTGTAACACACCCTCTCTCTACACCACGGAAGGACTGATTCTTAGGAAGGAAGGCTGTCGGAAAGAAGCAGGGCGCGTCCGAGGGTGATTATATTCTTATTAGGTATATACTCACCCTCGGACGCGCCCTGCTTCTTTATTTGTAATGAATGTTTATTTGCAATGTGTTTTTGACTTACTCAATTTTTTTGGTAAATAATGATTTTATTATTTTCATTGTTTTGCATCTTCTTGGCAATAATATAAAGAGGACGCGACAGGACCACACTCGGTGGATGCCATATCTGTGTTTTAAATTGAAAAAAACGTTCAGTTAACTACTTGCAGGAGAAAGTTATTGTAGCTGGTGGCCATTTTTAGTACTGTACCAGATTTTTGTTGTATGTGTTTGTTTTTAATGTTAAAATGTCTGCATTTGATAACTCTCCAGTATTTTCTTTTTTATAAGCAAAATACATATTTTTATATTTTCTGATGTTGGTTCAAGGGGTACACGGGCAGCAGTAGACAGGTCAGTGGAGGCCTAGTGGAAGGAGGGACCGCAGACAGGCTTCGAAGCCCTAACATAATAAATTGGCCTGGCTGTAGGCAATTTACAATTGGTTCCAGGGGAACACGGGCGGCAGTAGACAGGTCAGTGGAGGCCTAGTGGAAGGAGGGACCGCAGACAGGCTTCGAAGCCCTAACATAATAAATTGGCCTGGCTGTAGGCAATTTACAATTGGTTCCAGGGGAACACGGGCGGCAGTAGACAGGTCAGTGGAGGCCTAGTGGAAGGAGGGACCGCAGACAGGCTTCGAAGCCCTAACATAATAAATTGGGCTGGCTGTAGGCAATTTAAAATTGGTTCCAGGGGAACCCGGGCAGCAGTAGACAGGTCAGTGGAGGCCTAGTGGAAGGAGGGACCGCAGACAGGCTTCGAAGCCCTAACATAATAAATTGGGCTGGCTGTAGGCAATTTAAAATTGGTTCCAGGGGATTCCGGGCAGCAGTAGACAGGTCAGTGGAGGCCTAGTGGAAGGAGGGACCGCAGACAGGCTTCGAAGCCCTAACATAATAAATTGGGCTGGCTGTAGGCAATTTAAAATTGGTTCCAGGGGAACCCGGGCAGCAGTAGACAGGTCAGTGGAGGCCTAGTGGAAGGAGGGACCGCAGACAGGCTTCGAAGCCCTAACATAATAAATTGGCCTGGCAGTAGGCAATTTACAATTGGTTCCAGGGGAACACGGGGGGCAGTAGACAGGTCAGTGGAGGCCTAGTGGAAGGAGGGACCGCAGACAGGCTTCGAAGCCCTAACATAATAAATTGGCCTGGCTGTAGGCAATTTACAATTGGTTCCAGGGGAACACGGGCGGCAGTAGACAGGTCAGTGGAGGCCTAGTGGAAGGAGGGACCGCAGACAGGCTTCGAAGCCCTAACATAATAAATTGGGCTGGCTGTAGGCAATTTAAAATTGGTTCCAGGGGAACCCGGGCAGCAGTAGACAGGTCAGTGGAGGCCTAGTGGAAGGAGGGACCGCAGACAGGCTTCGAAGCCCTAACATAATAAATTGGGCTGGCTGTAGGCAATTTAAAATTGGTTCCAGGGGAACCCGGGCAGCAGTAGACAGGTCAGTGGAGGCCTAGTGGAACGAGGGACCGCAGACAGGCTTCGAAGCCCTAACATAATAAATTGGGCTGGCTGTAGGCAATTTAAAATTGGTTCCAGGGGAACCCGGGCAGCAGTAGACAGGTCAGTGGAGGCCTAGTGGAAGGAGGGACCGCAGACAGGCTTCGAAGCCCTAACATAATAAATTGGGCTGGCTGTAGGCAATTTAAAATTGGTTCCAGGGGAACCCGGGCAGCAGTAGACAGGTCAGTGGAGGCCTAGTGGAAGGAGGGACCGCAGACAGGCTTCGAAGCCCTAACATAATAAATTGGGCTGGCTGTAGGCAATTTAAAATTGGTTCCAAGGGAACCCGGGCAGCAGTAGACAGGTCAGTGGAGGCCTAGTGGAAGGAGGGACCGCAGACAGGCTTCGAAGCCCTAACATAATAAATTGGGCTGGCTGTAGGCAATTTAAAATTGGTTCCAGGGGAACCCGGGCAGCAGTAGACAGGTCAGTGGAGGCCTAGTGGAAGGAGGGACCGCAGACAGGCTTTGAAGCCCTAACATAATAAATTGGGCTGGCTGTAGGCAATTTAAAATTGGTTCCAGGGGAACCCGGGCAGCAGTAGACAGGTCAGTGGAGGCCTAGTGGAAGGAGGGACCGCAGACAGGCTTCGAAGCCCTAACATAATAAATTGGGCTGGCTGTAGGCAATTTAAAATTGGTTCCAAGGGAACCCGGGCAGCAGTAGACAGGTCAGTGGAGGCCTAGTGGAAGGAGGGACCGCAGACAGGCTTCGAAGCCCTAACATAATAAATTGGGCTGGCTGTAGGCAATTTAAAATTGGTTCCAGGGGAACCCGGGCAGCAGTAGACAGGTCAGTGGAGGCCTAGTGGAAGGAGGGACCGCAGACAGGCTTCGAAGCCCTAACATAATAAATTGGCCTGGCTGTAGGCAATTTACAATTGGTTCCAGGGGAACACGGGCGGCAGTAGACAGGTCAGTGGAGGCCTAGTGGAAGGAGGGACCGCAGACAGGCTTCGAAGCCCTAATATAATAAATTGGCCTGGCTGTAGGCAATTTACAATTGGTTCCAGGGGAACACGGGCGGCAGTAGACAGGTCAGTGGAGGCCTAGTGGAAGGAGGGACCGCAGACAGGCTTCGAAGCCCTAACATAATAAATCGGGCTGGCTGTAGGCAATTTAAAATTGGTTCCAGGGGAACCCGGGCAGCAGTAGACAGGTCAGTGGAGGCCTAGTGGAAGGAGCGACCGCAGACAGGCTTCGAAGCCCTAACATAATAAATTGGGCTGGCTGTAGGCAATTTAAAATTGGTTCCAGGGGAACCCGGGCAGCACTAGACAGGTCAGTGGAGGCCTAGTGGAAGGAGGGACCGCAGACAGGCTTCGAAGCCCTAACATAATAAATTGGGCTGGCTGTAGGCAATTTAAAATTGGTTCCAGGGGAACCCGGGCAGCAGTAGACAGGTCAGTGGAGGCCTAGTGGAAGGAGGGACCGCAGACAGGCTTCGAAGCCCTAACATAATAAATTGGGCTGGCTGTAGGCAATTTAAAATTGGTTCCAGGGGAACCCGGGCAGCAGTAGACAGGTCAGTGGAGGCCTAGTGGAAGGAGGGACCGCAGACAGGCTTCGAAGCCCTAACATAATAAATTGGCCTGGCTGTAGGCAATTTACAATTGGTTCCAGGGGAACACGGGCGGCAGTAGACAGGTCAGTGGAGGCCTAGTGGAAGGAGGGACCGCAGACAGGCTTCGAAGCCCTAACATAATAAATTGGCCTGGCTGTAGGCAATTTACAATTGGTTCCAGGGGAACACGGGCGGCAGTAGACAGGTCAGTGGAGGCCTAGTGGAAGGAGGGACCGCAGACAGGCTTCGAAGCCATAACATAATAAATTGGGCTGGCTGTAGGCAATTTAAAATTGGTTCCAGGGGAACCCGGGCAGCAGTAGACAGGTCAGTGGAGGCCTAGTGGAAGGAGGGACCGCAGACAGGCTTCGAAGCCCTAACATAATAAATTGGGCTGGCTGTAGGCAATTTAAAATTGGTTCCAGGGGAACCCGGGCAGCAGTAGACAGGTCAGTGGAGGCCTAGTGGAAGGAGGGACCGCAGACAGGCTTCGAAGCCCTAACATAATAAATTGGGCTGGCTGTAGGCAATTTAAAATTGGTTCCAGGGGAACCCGGGCAGCAGTAGACAGGTCAGTGGAGGCCTAGTGGAAGGAGGGACCGCAGACAGGCTTCGAAGCCCTAACATAATAAATTGGGCTGGCTGTAGGCAATTTAAAATTGGTTCCAGGGGAACCCGGGCAGCAGTAGACAGGTCAGTGGAGGCCTAGTGGAAGGAGGGACCGCAGACAGGCTTCGAAGCCCTAACATAATAAATTGGGCTGGCTGTAGGCAATTTAAAATTGGTTCCAGGGGAACCCGGGCAGCAGTAGACAGGTCAGTGGAGGCCTAGTGGAAGGAGGGACCTCAGACAGGCTTCGAAGCCCTAACATAATAAATTGGGCTGGCTGTAGGCAATTTAAAATTGGTTCCAGGGGAACCCGGGCAGCAGTAGACAGGTCAGTGGAGGCCTAGTGGAAGGAGTGACCGCAGACAGGCTTCGAAGGCCTAACATAAGAAAAATGTCAATACAATGGTATTGACAGTGCCAGGCATTGAAGGATGTCAGCGCATAGACTAAACATTGGTGGAGCTGTGAGAGAAAATTTTGCAAGTGGTAGAGCACTGTTTGACCTGGGGGGGGGGGACTGTCTTGTGGCCGGCGGTACAGGCCCAGGGCCCCTCATATTACAACGGTGTGTCTGACGTTGGGTGCGCACCACCACCGCCAGACACTTTATTGTACTATGAGGGACCTAGTGGCAGTGCCGTCGACCAAAAGCGGGCACACCCACCTCTTCAGACAAACAGTACTCTCACGGGTGCTGGCGCCAAGTGGCGATACCACGGCCCCGTGTGGGGACTTTGGCCATTTAGGGAGGTGTTAACATGTCGGATGCTGGACAATCAGGTGCTGCAAATTACGAGATTGGAAAAGTCGTTCAGAATAGTCCACAGGCAAGACCTTTACATAGGAGAGCTAGGTGTCAGCCGGGCAAGGTGGGGCAAAAGATTTCGAAATCCAGTTGTGGTTCATTTTAATGAAGGTTAGATCATCTACATTTTGGGTAGCCAGACGAGTCCTTTTTTCTGTTAGTATTGAACCTGCAGCACTGAATACTCTTTCTGATAGGACACTAGCTGCCGGGCAAGCAAGCTCCTGCAATGCATATTCTGCCAATTCTGGCCAGGTGTCTAATTTTGATGCCCAGTAATCAAATGGGAATGACGGTTGAGGGAGAACGTCGATAAGGGATGAAAAATAGTTAGTAACCATACTGGACAAATGTTGTCTCCTGTCACTTTGAATTGATGCTGCAGTACCTGTCCTGTCTGCGGTCATAGCAAAATCACTCCACAACCTGGTCAGAAAACCCCTCTGGCCAACGACACTTCTGATTTCTGCCCCTCTAACACCTCTGGTCTGCTGGCCCCTGCAGCTCGTGTTAGAACGATCACGGGCGCTGTGTGCAGGGAATGCCAGAAGCAAACGGTCAACAAGAGTTGATTGTTTGGTTGCTAATATTAGTTCCAAGTTCTCATGTGGCATTATATTTTGCAATTTGCCTTTATAGCGAGGATCAAGGAGGCAGGCCAACCAGTAATCGTCATCGTTCATCATTTTTGTTATGCGTGTGTCCCTTTTGAGGATACGTAAGGCATAATCCGCCATGTGGGCCAAAGTTCCAGTTCTCAAATCTGTGGTTGTGCTTGGTTGAGGGGCAGTTTCAGGCAAATCCACGTCACTTGTGTCCCTCCAAAAACCAGAACCCGGCCTTGCCCCGCCACCAATTTCCAGTGGCCCCGGAAAAGCTTCCTCATTAAAAATATAATCATCCCCATCATCCTCCTCGTCCTCCTCCTCCTCTTCGCCCGCTACCTCGTCCTGTACACTGCCCTGGCCAGACAATGGCTGACTGTCATCAAGGCTTTCCTCTTCCTCAGCTGCAGACGCCTGATCCTTTATGTGCGTCAAACTTTGCATCAGCAGACGCATTAGGGGGATGCTCATGCTTATTATGGCGTTGTCTGCACTAACCAGCCGTGTGCATTCCTCAAAACACTGAAGGACTTGACACATGTCTTGAATCTTCGACCACTGCACACCTGACAACTCCATGTCTGCCATCCTACTGCCTGCCCGTGTATGTGTATCCTCCCACAAAAACATAACAGCCCGCCTCTGTTCACACAGTCTCTGAAGCATGTGCAGTGTTGAGTTCCACCTTGTTGCAACGTCTATGATTAGGCGATGCTGGGGAAGGTTCAAAGAACGCTGATAGGTCTGCATACGGCTGGAGTGTACGGGCGAACGGCGGATATGTGAGCAAAGTCCACGCACTTTGAGGAGCAGGTCGGATAACCCCGGATAACTTTTCAGGAAGCACTGCACCACCAGGTTTAAGGTGTGAGCCAGGCAAGGAATGTGTTTCAGTTGGGAAAGGGAGATGGCAGCCATGAAATTCCTTCCGTTATCACTCACTACCTTGCCTGCCTCAAGATCTACAGTGCCCAGCCACGACTGCGTTTCTTTCTGCAAGAACTCGGACAGA
The DNA here is from genome assembly GCF_032444005.1 of Ranitomeya imitator. Lineage (NCBI taxonomy): Eukaryota > Metazoa > Chordata > Amphibia > Anura > Dendrobatidae > Ranitomeya > Ranitomeya imitator. The sequence goes on along the minus strand of NC_091283.1, from coordinate 452,483,977 downwards.
ACTTCAGCGGTGTGTCTGTTGTCGCCCAAACACTCCATAGCCAATACAGCCTGCTGACGTTTGCCAGTAGCTGCCCCATAATGGGAGACCTGCTGTGCAACAGTGGCAGCTGCGGATGGAGTGGTTGTGCGACTGCGGTCTGTGGACGAGGTCTCGCTTCTGCAGGAGGACGAGGAGGAGGAGGAGGGGGTGCGAATGGCTACAGCCATCTGTTTCCTAGACCGTGGGCTAGGCAGAACTGTCCCAAACTTGCTGTCCCCTGTGGACCCTGCATCCACCACATTTACCCAGTGTGCCGTGATGGACACGTAACGTCCCTGGCCATGCCTACTGGTCCATGCATCTGTTGTCAGGTGCACCTTTGTGCTCACAGATTGCCTGAGTGCATGGACGATGCGCTCTTTAACATGCTGGTGGAGGGCTGGGATGGCTTTTCTGGAAAAAAAGTGTCGACTGGCTAGCTCGTAGCGTGGTACAGTGTAGTCCATCAGGGCTTTGAAAGCTTCGCTTTCAACTAACCGGTAGGGCATCATCTCTAACGAGATTAGTCTAGCTATGTGGGCGTTCAAACCCTGTGTACGCGGATGCGAGGCTAAGTACTTCCTTTTTCTAACCATAGTCTCATGTAGGGTGAGCTGGACTGGAGAGCTGGAGATCGTGGAACTAGCGGGGGTGCCGGTGGACATGGCAGACTGAGAGACGGTGGGAGATGGTATTGTTGCCGCCGGTGCCCTAGATGCAGTGTTTCCTACTACGAAACTGGTGATTCCCTGACCCTGACTTCTTTGGCCTGGCAAAGAAACCTGCACAGATACTGCAGGTGGTGCAGAAAATGGTGGCCCTACACTGCCGGAAGGGATGTTGCGTTGATGACTAGCTTCATTGGCCGAGGGTGCTACAACCTTAAGGGACGTTTGGTAGTTAGTCCAAGCTTGCAAATGCATGGTGGTTAAATGTCTATGCATGCAACTTGTATTGAGACTTTTCAGATTCTGCCCTCTGCTTAAGGTAGTTGAACATTTTTGACAGATGACTTTGCGCTGATCAATTGGATGTTGTTTAAAAAAATGCCAGACTGCACTCTTTCTAGCATCGGATACCTTTTCAGGCATTGCAGACTGAGCTTTAACCGGATGGCCACGCTGTCCTCCAACAGGTTTTGACTTTGCCACGCGTTTTGGGCAAGATACGGGCCCGGCAGATGGAACCTGTTGCGATGTTGATGCCTGCTGCGGCCCCTCCTCCTCCGCTTCAGAACTGCTGCCGCCTGCACCCTGTTCCCCCAATGGCTGCCAATCGGGGTCAAGAACTGGGTCATCTATTACCTCTTCTTGTAGCTCGTGTGCAACTTCGTCTGTGTCACCTTGTCGGTCGGTGGTATAGCGTTCGTGATGGGGCAACATAGTCTCATCAGGGTCTGATTCTTGATCAGCACCCTGCGAGGGCAATGTTGTGGTCTGAGTCAAAGGACCAGCATAGTAGTCTGGCTGTGGCTGTGCATCAGTGCACTCCATGTCAGATTCAACTTGTAATGGGCATGGACTGTTAACTGCTTCACTTTCTAAGCCAGGGACGGTATGTGTAAAGAGCTCCATGGAGTAACCCGTTGTGTCGCCTGCTGCATTCTTCTCTGTTGTTGTTTTTGCTGAAGAGGACAAGGAAGCGACTTGTCCCTGACCGTGAACATCCACTAACGACGCGCTGCTTTTACTTTTACCAGTTTCACGAGAGGAGGCAAAAAAGCTAGAGGCTGAGTCAGCAAGATAAGCCAAAACTTGCTCTTGCTGCTCCAGCTTTAAAAGCGGTTTTCCAACTCCAAGAAAAGGGAGCGTTCGAGGCCTTGTGTAGCCAGACGACGAACCTGGCTCCACAGCTCCAGACTTAGGTGCAATATTTTTTTTCCCACGACCACCTGATGCTCCACCACTACCACTACCCTCATTACCAGCTGACAATGAACGCCCCCGGCCACGACCTCTTCCACCAGACTTCCTCATTGTTTTAAAAATGTTACCAAACTAACGGTATTTGTTGCAGTCACACAACTTACACGGTGAGCTATAACTTCAGTATGATTTAGCTACCCCTTTACAGGTGGGTGAGACCACAACGAAAATCAGGCACAATGTTACACACTCTGTTGTTGGTGGCAACAAATGAGAGAGATGCCACACACGCAGGACTGTCACTGAAGCGCAAATGTAAATATTAATCTCCCACTGATTTGTGTTTTTTTTTTTAAAAAGGAGACTTTAGAAAAAAAAAAAAAATGATTTTTTAAGGAAGAATTTATAAACCAAATAAAATGAAATGATTTTTTCAGGGAGAATTTAGAAAACAAATAAAACATAAAATAGCCTTTCTAGGGCCCAGTGAGTGAGAGAGGACGCACACAGGAGTCAGGAGTGGCACACAAGCCCAGAGGCCAATATTTATCTCCCACTGATTGATTTAGTGATTTTTTCAGGTAGATTTTGGAACCCAAATCAAGCAAAAAAATTAATAGGCTTTCTATGGCCCACAATTGGAGAGAGAGAGATGGCACACCCAGGAGTCAAGACTGGCACACAAGCAGAAAGGGCAATATTAATCTCCCACTGATTTGATTTTTTTTTTTTTTTCAGGGAGACTTTAGAAAAAAAAATACAAAAAAATGAATTTTTTCAGGAAGAATTTAGAAACAAAATAAAATAAAATGATTGTTTCAGGGAGAATTTAGAAAACAAATAAAAAAAAAATAGGCTTTGTAGGGCCCACTGAGTGAGAGAGGACGCACACAGGAGTCAGGAGTGGCACACAAGCCCAGAGGCCAATATTTATCTCCCACTGATTGATTTAGTGATTTTTTCAGGTAGATTTTGGAACCCAAATCAAGCAAAAAAATTAATAGGCTTTCTATGGCCCACAATTGGAGAGAGAGAGATGGCACACCCAGGAGTCAAGACTGGCACACAAGCAGAAAGGGCAATATTAATCTCCCACTGATTTGATTTTTTCTTTTTTTTTTCAGGGAGACTTTAGAAAAAAAAAATACAAAAAAAATGATTTTTTTCAGGAATAATTTAGAAACCAAATAAAATAAAATGATTTTTTTCAGGGAGAATTTAGAAAACAAATAAAACAAAAAATAGGCTTTCTAGGGCCCACTGAGTGAGAGAGGACGCACACAGGAGTCAGGAGTGGCACACAAGCCCAGAGGCTAATATTTATCTCCCACTGATTGATTAAGTGATTTTTTCAGGTAGATTTTGGAACCCAAATCAAGCAAAAAAATTAATAGGCTTTCTATGGCCCACAATTGGAGAGAGAGAGATGGCACACCCAGGAGTCAAGACTGGCACACAAGCAGAAAGGGCAATATTAATCTCCCACTGATTTGTTTTTTTTTTTTTTTTTCAGGGAGACTTTAGAAAAAAAAATACAAAAAAAATGATGTTTTTCAGGAATAATTTAGAAACCAAATAAAATAAAATGATTTTTTCAGGGAGAATTTAGAAAACAAATAAAACAAAAAATAGGCTTTCTAGGGCCCACTGAGTGAGAGAGGACGCACACAGGAGTCAGGAGTGGCACACAAGCCCAGAGGCCAATATTTATCTCCCACTGATTGATTTAGTGATTTTTTCAGGTAGAGTTTGGAACCCAAATCAAGCAAAAAAATTAATAGGCTTTCTATGGCCCACAATTGGAGAGAGAGAGATGGCACACCCAGGAGTCAAGACTGGCACACAAGCAGAAAGGGCAATATTAATCTCCCACTGATTTGTTTTTGTTTTTTTTTCAGGGAGACTTTAGAAAAAAAAAAAAATGATTTTTTTCAGGAATAATTTAGAAACCAAATAAAATAAAATGATTTTTTCAGGGAGAATTTAGAAAACAAATAAAACAAAAAATAGGCTTTCTAGGGCCCACTGAGTGAGAGAGGACGCACACAGGAGTCAGGAGTGGCACACAAGCCCAGAGGCCAATATTTATCTCCCACTGATTGATTTATTGATTTTTTCAGGTAGAATTTAGAACCCAAATCAACCAAAAAAATAAATAGGCTTTCTATGGCCCACTATTTGTGAGAGAGATGGCACGCTCAGGACTGGCACACAAGCCCAGAGGCCAATATTAATCTCCCACTTTTTTTTTTTTTTTCCAGGGAAAATTTATAAACCCAATAAAAAAAATAATAAATAGGCTTTCTATGGCCCACTATCTGAGAGAGAGAGATGGCACGCTTAGGACTGGCACACAAGCCCAAAGGCCAATATTAATCTTCCACTGATTGATTTATTGATTTTTTCAGGTAGATTTTGGAACCCAAATCAAGCAAAAAAATAAATAGGCTTTCTATGGCCCACTGAGAGATGGCACACACAGGAGTAAGGAGTGGCACACAAGCCCTGAGGCCAATATTTTTCTCCCACTGATTGATGTAGTGATTTTTTCATGTAGATTTTAGAACCCAAATCAAGCAAAAAAATAAATAGGCTTTCTATGGCCCACTGAGTGAGAGATGACACAGACAGGGATGGCACTCTAGCAGAAATGCCAATCTTAATCTCCCACAAAAAAAAAAAAAAAAAGGAACTGTCCTTCAATTACTATCTCCCTGCAGTAATCTCAGCCAGGTATGGCAGGCAGCAATAAGGAGTGGACTGATGCACAAATTAAATAAAAAGTGTGGACAAACAAACAAGATAGCTGTGCAGAAAGGAAGGAACAAGAGGATTTGTGCTTTGAAAAAAGCAGTTGGTTTGCACAGCGGCGTACACACAGCAATGCAGCTATCAGGGAGCCTTCTAGGGCAGCCCAATGAGCTACAGCGCTGAGGGGAAAAAAAAAAAAAAATGTAGCTTCCACTGTCCCTGCACACCGAAGGTGGTGTTGGGCAGTGGAAATCGCTACAGCACAAGCGGTTTGGTGGTTAATGGACCCTGCCTAACGCTATCCCTGCTTCTGACGAAGCGGCAGCAACCTCTCCCTAGGCTCAGATCAGCAGCAGTAACATGGCGGTCGGCGGGAACGCCCCTTTATAGCCCCTGTGATGCCGCGGACAGCAAGCCAATCACTGCAATGCCCTTCTCTAAGATGGTGGGGACCAGGACCTATGTCATCACGCTGCCCACACTCTGCGTTTACCTTCATTGGCTGAGAAATGGCGCTTTTCGCGTCATTGAAACGCGACTTTGGCGCGAAAGTCGCGTACCGCATGGCCGACCCCGCACAGGGGTCGGATCAGGTTTCATGAAACCCGACTTTGTCAAAAGTCGTCGACTTTTGAAAATGTTCGACCCGTTTCGCTCAACCCTAGTTGCCAGAGCTGAACATGCGGATTTTGCTGATTGGGCAGATTTGCCATGGATCTGGAGAAATTCTGCTTTGTGTGCATTTATTCTGTAGGTTTAGATACATGGTTGAGAAGAAAGTACCACACAATAGGTTTAGATGTAGCAGCCAAGCAACTACATACACATTTTTCCAAATATGCCTGATTTTCACATAACCCCCCACATCTGAATCCTACAACTACTGAGGACCCCTGCACAGTCATGCATAGTTTTGATATTTAAGGTCTTCCATAAGAGAAAATCCACAGACATCTCAATAGGAAGATAAATCCTGTTCCTCTAAGAGCTGTGTCTCAGTATTTACATCCATCAATGTAATGATCCTCACACCCGGACCTCCCTTAATCGTATGTTGTCTGCAAATGCAAACATCTCCTGCTTCGCCATTAGCGGCTAATTTGCTGTTGCTGTAACAAAGTGTTCGCCTGCTGATAGATACAGAAGAATCTCCGCAGGCTGCGAAACTTATTGGCTCCCTGGAAGCTTGTGATTATGAATCTTCTGATTGCTAAAGAAGATAAAAGAATATGCATGAAACAGTAAAGAAAATACTTAAAGAAGAAATAATATTGGCCATGAGTCTACATGACGTAGGGTCCATATTGGGAGCACCACTGCTTTTAGGCTGGTGGAGAATAAAGGGCCCGAACCAAGCACTGCTTATGAGACTGACCTTGTGATATTCATGCCTCCCCCAAAATTAGTTATTTTATTCATGCGCATCCCACTATGGTTTTCTCTTTTATAAAGGTGGCCAATAACATTACCATTGAACCAATGATAGTCTGGTGAACAATCATTTTGCTGATGCAGCCATAAAGATTTCAGTCATAATGACTCTTACAGTTGGTTGGATGTTCTCAATGACAGCAGGCGAATAACTGTGCCATGAATACTTGTTATCACTCAGTTTTCCCCCAAACCAGATATTATTATTATTATTATTATTATTAACGGCCTTCAGCTCAATATCAAGCCACAGTGATGTGATGGATGAACCCAATGTAGGAAAATCGATTTTGTGCAAGCCTAGATAGGTCCAGCAGGGTCTTCTCCACCATTATCTTGATGGTATCAAGCCATTGGGTTGCTGGTCTTCCTATTCGCCTTGTTCTTTCTATTCTCCTACCATGATGTCCTTCTCCAGTCATTGCTCTCTTTGTATGATGTGTCCAAAGTCGGCAAATCGTAGCTTGCTGATGCCAAAACCAGATACAACTATGTAAAATATTAGGGTAAAAATTCATATAAAAACATTAGCAACTTGTGATTTCAATGTCTGGTAACCTTGGTTGGAAGGGAGATGTTATTACGGTCCTTTTCATGTGGGTAAAAAGATCTGTTAATACCTGTTAGGATTTTACAGCTGCCAAGTACAAAAAGCCTTTTTACATAATCTGTAATTATGCACTTCAATGGCTGATGTAATTACTGAATAAATTGCCTTTTTCAGCCATGCACAGTAATAAACAAACCGTGCAAAATGTCGTTAAATATTATAGGTAAAATCCAGGATTATACACCCAGAGGAGTAGCAAACGGCTGATGGTTATGAAATCTTAAAGAGATATAATACAGAGTAGAGTTGAGCAAAACGGATCGGACAAATTCAAAAATCGCCGACTTTCGGCAAAGTCGGGTTTCATGAAACCCGACCCGATCCTAGTGTGGGATCGGCCATGAGGTTGGCGATCTTCGCGCCAAAGTCGCGTTTCGTAAGACGCATTCAGCGCCATTTTTCAGCCAATGAAGGAGGACGCAGAATGTGGGCAGCATGATGACATAGGTTTCGGTCCCCACCATCTTAGGGGGCATGACAGTGATTGGCTTGCTTTCTGCGGCGTCACAGGGGCAATAAAGGGGCGTGCACGCCGACCGCCATCTTACTTCTGCCGATTGTAAAATAGGGAGAGGTTGCCGCAGCTTCATCAGAAGAAGGGATATAGTTAGGGAGGGAAGATTAAGCCCCGAAACTGCTTGTGCTGTAGCGATTTCCACTGTTCAACACCACCATTTGTTTGCAGGGACAGTGGAGGCTATATTTTTGTGCATCAGCTCTGTAGCTTATTAGGCTGCCTTATAAGGCTCCCTGATAGCTGCATTGCTGTTTGCACGCCGCTGTGCAAACCAACTGCTTTTTTAAAAGCAAAAATCCTGTTGCTCCTTTCTGCACAGTTATCTTGTTTATTTGTCCACACTTTTGTGTGCAGCAGTCCTTTTTATTGCTGCCATACTTGTCCTGACATCATTGTAGGGAGATTGAAATTGTACTACAGTCCTTGTATTTTTTCATATATCTTCCAGCCACTTTCTGCCACTTAGGCCGGCGTCACACTAGCGAGTTTTACGGACGTATGAGCGCATTAAATACGTCCGTAAAACATGCATTACACACGGCCCAATTATTCTCTATGCCCCAGCTCCTATCTGCCGTATTTTACTGATCCATATTATACGGCTTTCTACGGCCATAGAAAATCGCAGCATGCTGCCTTTGTCACCGTATTGTGCAAAAAAATCGCCAATGCAAGTCTATGGGGGCCCAAAAAATACGGATTACACACGGACCAGCAGTGTGACTTGCGAGAAATACGCAGCGATGTTAGCGAGAAAAGTCGGCAATTCAGTGCGGTGTACAGTAAAATCACACTAACTGCTTACAATAGAATAGAATATGTACACATGGAATAGGTGTATATATATATATATATATATATATGTCATTGAGACACATATATGTATATACAGTGGGGCAAAAAAGTATTTAGTCAGTCAGCAATAGTGCAAGTTCCACCACTTAAAAAGATGAGAGGCGTCTGTAATTTACATCATAGGTAGACCTCAACTATGGGAGACAAACTGAGAAAAAAAAATCCAGAAAATCACATTGTCTGTTTTTTTAACATTTTATTTGCATATTATGGTGGAAAATAAGTATTTGGCCAGAAACAAAATTTCATCTCAATACTTTGTAATATATCCTTTGTTGGCAATGACAGAGGTCAAACGTTTTCTGTAAGTCTTCACAAAGTTGCCACACACTGTTGTTGGTATGTTGGCCCATTCCTCCATGCAGATCTCCTCTAGAGCAGTGATGTTTTTGGCTTTTCGCTTGGCAACACGGACTTTCAACTCCCTCCAAAGGTTTTCTATAGGGTTGAGATCTGGAGACTGACTAGGCCACTCCAGGACCTTGAAATGCTTCTTATGAAGCCACTCCTTTGTTGCCCTGGCGGTGTGCTTTGGATCATTGTCATGTTGAAAGACCCAGCCACGTTTCATCTTCAATGCCCTTGCTGATGGAAGGAGGTTTGCACTCAAAATCTCACGATACATGGACCCATTCATTCTTTCATGTACCCGGATCAGTCGTTCTGGCCCCTTTGCAGAGAAACAGCCCCAAAGCATGATGTTTCCACCACCATGCTTTACAGTAGGTATAGTGTTTGATGGATGCAACTCCGTATTCTTTTTCCTCCAAACACGACAAGTTGTGTTTCTACCAAACAGTTCCAGTTTGGTTTCATCAGACCATAGGACATTCTCCCAAAACTCCTCTGGATCATCCAAATGCTCTCTAGCAAACTTCAGACGGGCCCGGACATGTACTGGCTTAAGCAGTGGGACACGTCTGGCACTGCAGGATCTGAGTCCATGGTGGCGTAGTGTGTTACTTATGGTAGGCCTTGTTACATTGGTCCCAGCTCTCTGCAGTTCATTCACTAGGTCCCCCCGCGTGGTTCTGGGATTTTTGCTCACAGTTCTTGTGATCATTCTGACCCCACGGGGTGGGATTTTGCGTGGAGCCCCAGATCGAGGGAGATTATCAGTGGTCTTGTATGTCTTCCATTTTCCAATTATTGCTCCCACTGTTGATTTCTTCACTCCAAGCTGGTTGGCTATTGCAGATTCAGTCTTCCCAGCCTGGTGCAGGGCTACAATTTTGTTTCTGGTGTCCTTTGACAGCTCTTTGGTCTTCACCATAGTGGGGTTTGGAGTCAGACTGTTTGAGGGTGTGCACAGGTGTCTTTTTATACTGATAACAAGTTTAAACAGGTGCCATTACTACAGGTAATGAGTGGAGGAAAGAGGAGACTCTTAAAGAAGAAGTTACAGGTCTGTGAGAGCCAGAAATCTTGATTGTTTGTTTCTGACCAAATACTTATTTTCCACCATAATATGCAAAAAAAATGATAAAAAAACAGACAATGTGATTTTCTGGATTTTTTTTTCTCAGTTTGTCTCCCATAGTTGAGGTCTACCTATGATGTAAATTACAGACGCCTCTCATCTTTTTAAGTGGTGGAACTTGCACTATTGCTGACTGACTAAATACTTTTTTGCCCCACTGTATATTAATATTTCATCCAGCGCTAGATAGCTTAAAAGCCGGTAATTCAATTGCCGGCTTTTGCTATCTCCTTCCTCAACCCGACATGATATGAGACATGGTTTACATACAGTAAACCATCTCATATCCCCATTTTTTTGCATATTCCACACTACTAATGTTAGTAGTGTGTATGTGCAAAATTTGGCCGTTCTAGCTATTAAATTAAAGGGTTAAATGGCGGAAAAAATTGGCGTGGGCTCCCGCGCAATTTTCTCCGCCAGAGTAGTAAAGCCAGTGACTGAGGGCAGATATTAATAGCCTGGAGAGGGTCCACGGTTATTGCCCCCCCCCTGGCTAAAAACACCTGCCCCCAGCCACCCCAGAAAAGGCACATCTGGAAGATGCGCCTATTCTTGCACTTGGCCACTCTCTTCCCATTCCCGTGTAGCGGTGGGATATGGGGTAATGAAGGGTTAATGCCACCTTGCTATTGTAAGGTGACATTAAGCCAGATTAATAATGGAGAGGCGTCAATTATGACACCTATCCATTATTAATCCAATTGTATGAAAGAGTTAAAAAAACACAAACACATTATTAAAAAGTCTTTTAATGAAATAAACACACCGTTTGTTGTAATATTTTATTGTACGCTCAATCCACTGGCTGAAGACCCTCGCTCTGTGACAAAGAAAAAATAATAAACCAACAATATACATACCTTCCGAGGATCTGTAACGTCCCACGTTGTAAATCCATCTGAAGGGGTTAATTTTTTTTACAGCCAGGAGCTCTGCTATAATGCAGCTATGCTCCTGGCTGTAAAACCCCAGCGAATGAATGGAAACTAGGTCAATGACCTGTAGTTACCTTCATTAGCGGAGAGGCGCACTCTGCTGGATGTCCTTCGAGCGTGGGAAAAATTCAGAAAAGTTCCCAGGCTCGAGTTCATATGAGGACAACCAGCAGAGGGCGCCTGTATGTTTATATGTATGTCATGTATGTAATGTATGAATATACTGTATGTAGTATATATGTAGTATGTATGTATGTAGTATGCATGTATGTAGTATCTATGTATGTATGTAGTATGTATGTATGTAGTATGTATGTAGTATGTATGTAGTATGTAGATAATATGTATGTAGTATGTGTGTTGTATGTATGTAGCATGTATGTAGTATGTATGTATGTATGTAGTATGTATGTAGTATGTATGTATGTAGTATGTATGCAGTATGTATGTAGTATGTATGTAGTATGTATATAGTATGCATGTTGTATGTAGTATGTATGTATGTAGTATGTATGTAGTATGTATGTATGTATGTATGTAGTATGTATGTAGTATGTATGTATGTAGTATGTATGTATGTATGTATGTAGTATGCATGTATGATGTGTGTATGTAGTATGTATGTAGCATGTATGTATGTAGTATGTATGTAGTATGTATATAGTAGGTATGTAGTCCCATCGGACGATGCCTGAACACACGCAGAGAGCCACGGCACACACACACAGAGCGACGGCAGCCCTCACAGAGCCACGACAGCCCGCACAGAGCCACGGCAGCCTGCATAGAGCCACGGCAGTCCGCACAGAGCCCCGCAGCCCGCACAGAGCCCCGAAACACACGCACAGAGCCCCACGGTCACGCACAGACACACACACAGTCTCCGCCCACGCACCACCCACACTTCATTATAGTGCATAATTGCACTATAGGAACTTCCGATTCCGGTATCCGATATTGCAAAAGTATCGGATCTCGATATCAGAATTCCGATACAGCGAATATCGGCGATACCCGATATTTGCAGTATCGGAATGCTCAACACTAGTCAAAAGTTATCTGTAAGAAATGCTCAAAGACCTTTAGCAGAGGGAAGAATCTTCAAAATTTAAATACAACGTGCATGCCTTGACATTTAACCAGCATGCACTTGCAAGCCTGGACTAACTACCAAATGTCCCGTACCATTGGTGCACCTGCTCAGAATGAAGGTAGTCAGCAACGCTACATTGCTTCCCTCACTGTTAGCCCACCGGTTAGGACACCACCAGCAGCCAATGTGGAGGTATCGTCGCAAGGCCAAAGCAGTCAGGGAATCACAAGGTTATTGGTAGGAAACACTGTATGTAGGCCAACATCGAGAATACCATCACCAACCCTCTCTCAATCGGCCATGTCCACCACCACCATCGCCAGTTCCACAATATGCACCTCTCCAGTCCAGCTCACCCTACAAGAGACTCTCGTTAGGAAAAGAAAGTACTCATCCTCTCATCCGCGTTCACAGGGTTTGAACGCCCACATTGCTAGACTAATCTCGATAGAGATGATGCCCTACCCAGTCGACACTTCTTTGCGAGAAAAGCCATCCCAGCCCTCCACCAGCATGTTAAAGACCGCATTGTCCATGCACTGAGGCAATCAGTCAGTAGAAAGGTGCACCTCACAACAGATGCATGGACCAGTAGGCATGGCCAGGGATGTTATGTGTCCGTCACGGCACACTGGGTTAATGTGGTGGATGTAGGGTCCACAGGGGACAGCCATAGTGGGACAGTTCTGCCTAGCCCACGGTCTAGGAAACAGTTTGCTGTAGGCGTTCGCCACCCCTCCTCCTCCTCCAGAAGCGAAAGCTCATCCACAGAGCGCAGTCGCACGACCACTCCATCCGCAGCTGCCAGTGTTGCACATGAGGTGTCCCATTATCGAACAGCTAGTGGTAAGCGTCAGCAGGCTGTTTTAGAAATGAAGTGTTTGGACGACAATAGACACACCGCGGAAGTACTGGCTGAGTACTTGCAGCAACAAACTCAGTCATGGCTGGGCAGTGTACATCTTGAGGCAGGCAAGGTAGTCAGTGATAACGGAAGGAATTTCATGGCTGCCATAGCCCTTTCAGAACTGAAACACATACCTTGCCTGGCTCACACCTTGAACCTGGTGGTGCAGTGCTTCCTCAAAAATTATCCAGAGTTACCAGCCCTGCTCCTGAAGGTGCGAAGACTTTGCTCGCACATCCACCGGTCGCCCGTACACTCCAGCCGTATGCTGAACCATCAGCGATCGCTGAATTTTCCCCAGTACCGCCTAATAATCGAAGTTGCAACAAGGTGGAGCTCCACACTGCACATGGTTCAGAGGCTGTGTGAACAGAGGCGTGCTGTAATTAACTTGTGGGAGGATACACATACACGGGCAGGCAGTTGGATGGCAGACATGGAGTTGTCTGGTGTGCAGTGGTCAAAGCTCCAAGACCTCTGTCAAGTCCTTCAGTGGTTTGAGGAATGCACATGGCTGGTAAGTGCAGACGCCGCCATCATAAGCATGAGCATCCCACTAATGCGTCTGCTGATGCAAAGTTTGACGCACATTAAGGAGCTGGCGTCTGCAGCCGAGGAGGAGGGAAGCCTTGATGACAGTCAGCCACTGTCTGCTCAGGGAACTCTCCTGGACGAGGTAGCGGATGAAGAGGAGGAGGAGGAGGATGATGGGCATGAATATTTAAGGGAGGAGGATGCTTCACAGGGGGCAATAGAAACTGGTGGTGTTGCAAGGTCAGGTACAGCGTTTTTGCGGGACACAAGTGATGTTGATTTGCAAGAAAGTGCTCCTCAACCCAGCACAAGCAGTGAATTGACACCTGGAACATTGGCCCACATGGCTGAGTATGCCTTGCATATCCTAAAAAGGGACCCCCGCATTATCAAAATGATGACCGATGATGATTACTGGTTGGCCTGCCTCCTGGATCCACGATATAAAGGAAAATTACAAAATATCATGCCACATGAGAACCTTGAGCAAATATTGGCTACCAAACAAACAACTCTTGTAGACCGTTTGGTTCAGGCATTCCCAGCACACAGCGGCGGTGATGGTTCTCACACGAGCCGTAGGGGGCAACATAGCAGAGGTGTTAGAGGTGCACAAATCCGAAGTGGCGTTGGACAGAGGGGTTTTATGAACAGGTTGTGGAGTGATTTTGCAATGACCACTGACACGACAGGTACTGCTGCATCGATTCAAAGTGACAGGAGACAGCATTTGTCCAGTATGGTTACGAACTACTTTTCCTCCCTTATCGATGTTCTCCCTCACAGGTCATTCCCCTTTGATTACTGGGCATCTAAAATAGACACCTGGCCTGAATTGGCAGAATATGCATTACAGGAGCTCGCTTGCCCAGCTGCTAGTGTGCTATCAGAAAGAGTCTTCAGTGCTGCTGGTTCAATACTGACCTAAAAAAAGACACGTCTGGTTACCCGAAATGTTGATGATCTAACCTTCATTAAAATGAACCAATCATGGATTTCAAATTATTTTGCCCCACCTTCTCCTGCTGACACATAGCTTGCCTGAAAAATGTCTTGCTTTTGGCCTCCTCTTACTGACTTCTCCAATTCCGCCATTTGCAGCTGCTGAATGTCCAACATAGGCCATTTTTATACCTCCCTAAATGGGCTGACTCCCCCCACAGGGCCGTGGTCACCACCTGGCGCAAGCACCCGTGCGAGTGCCATTTGCCTGGACAGGTGGGTGCACCCACTCTTGGGCGACGGCACTGGGTCAGGGTCCCTCATAGTACAATGAAGTGTCTCTGACGGTGGTGGTGCACAACCAACGTCAGACACACTGTCGTAATATGAGGGGCCCTGTGCCAGTATTGCTGCCCACGAGAGAGTGGTCCCCCCCCAGCTCGGACAATACTTACCTCTCCCTGCTCCATCACTGGGTAGTCTGTGCTGTTAACTGCTTCAATGGAACTACCAATACAAATTTGTTGAAATGATAGTTGATAGTTAAAATATACAGGGGCCCTGGCCTCCATTTAGACCAGTTAATACTTTGCGCCTACTACCACTGTCTGCTACTCAGCAGAGGAGCCCACATCAGGACCTAGCTATGCAGCCTGTTTAGTCCTGTTACCAATTTTGAACTGCATTTAGCCTACTTTTTTATTGTGGGCCTACAAACTGTGTCTGCGCCACTCATTACAGTTGTCCTCCACTGAACAAAGCTATGCAGCCTGTTTAGTCCTGTTACCAATTTTGAACTGCATTTAGCCTACTTTTTTATTGTGGGCCTACAAACTGTGTCTGCTGTTATGATCTGGTGGCCTAGGAGCAGCATGTGACGTACTCTGGAGAAGGTGGTACCTGTACTGACCGCAGACCCTGAACTTAGCACCGAAACTAGAAGTAGCCGTGGGATGTACCTAACACTCCCTAGACACCTCGACACAGCCTAAGGACTAACTTCCCCTAAAGATAGAAACGGGAAAACTATCTTGCCTCAGAGAAAATCCCCAAAGGATAGACAGCCCCCCACAAATATTGACTGTGAGAGGAGAGGGAAATGACATATGCAGACTGAAATCAGGATTTAGCAAAGGAGGCCTTACTAGCTAAAAAGAAAGAATAGGACAGAGAACTATGCAGTCAGTATTAAAACACTAGAAAATATCAACCACAGAAAATACAAAAATCCACATCTGACTAAAGACATGGAGGGTATATCTGCATCTCCAGAGATACAGCTTGGCTGCAAAAAATCCTAACACAGACAAAGCTGGACAAGACAAGACATGAAAATGCACAGAACTATAAGGCCCACAGCATGTGGACAGCAAAAACAAAGCCAGAACTTAACTTTGATGAAAAGAACAGCAAACAGGAGAGACCAGTCAGGGATGTGAATCCTCCAAAAACAATGGACAACTGGCACTGACTAAAGGATCAAGCAATACTAAATAGCCCAGTCCAAATTGCAATTTGTCCAAGTGGACACACCTGATAAATGCTGCGATCCAAAGACAGCAGCACTACCACTCATAACCACCGGAGGGAGCCCAAGAGCAGAATTCACAACAGTACCCCCCCTTGAGGAGGGGTCACCGAACCCTCACCAGAGCCCCCAGGCCGATCAGGATGAGCCAAATGAAAGGCATGAACCAAATCGTCAGCATGAACATCGGAGGCAACAACCCAAGAATTATCCTCCTGGCCATAACCCTTCCATTTGACAAGATACTGAAGCTTCCGCCTTGAAAAACGAGAATCCAAAATCTTCTCAACCACATACTCCAACTCCCCATCAATCAACACCGGAGCCGGAGGATCAACAGAGGGAACAACGGGCACCACATACTTCCGCAACAAAGATCTATGGAAAACATTATGGATGGAAAAAGAGGCTGGAAGGGCCAAACGAAAAGACACAGGATTGATAATCTCAGAAATCCTATAAGGACCATTAAACCGAGGCTTGAACTTAGGGGAAGAAACCTTCATAGGAACATGATGGGAAGACAACCAGACCAAATCCCCAACCCGAAGCCGGGAACCAACACATCGACGACGGTTAGCAAAACGCTGAGCCTCCTCCTGAGACAACACCAAATTGTCCACCACATGAGCCCAAATTTGCTGCAGCCTGTCAACCACAGAATCCACACCAGGACAATCAGAAGGCTCAACCTGCCCTGAAGAAAAACGAGGATGAAAACCAAAATTACAAAAAAAAAGGCGAAACCAAGGTAGCAGAACTAGCCCGATTATTAAGGGCAAACTCGGCCAATGGCAAGAAAGCCACCCAATCATCCTGATCAGCAGACACAAAGCATCTCAAATAAGTTTCCAAAGTCTGATTAGTTCGCTCGGTTTGGCAATTTGTCTGAGGATGAAATGTGGAAGAAAAAGACAAATCAATGCCCAGCCTTGCATAAAAGGCCCGCCAAAACCTAGAAACAAACTGGGAACCTCTATCAGACACAATATTCTCCGGAATGCTATGCAAACGAACCACATGCTGAAAAAACAACGGAACCAAATCAGAAGAGGAAGGCAATTTAGGCAAAGGTACCAAATGAACCATCTTAGAAAACCGATCACAAACCACCCAGATAACCGACATCCTCTGGGAAACCGGAAGATCTGAAATAAAATCCATAGAAATATGCGTCCAAGGCCTCTCAGGGACCGGCAAAGGCAGAAGCAACCCACTAGCACGGGAACAACAAGGCTTGGCCCGCGCACAAGTCCCACAGGACTGCACAAAAGAACGCACATCCCACGACAAAGAAGGCCACCAAACGGACCTACCAACCAAATCTCTGGTACCAAAAATCCCAGGATGGCCAGCCAACACAGAACAATGAACCTCAGAAATCACTTTACTAGTCCATCTATCAGGAACAAACAGTTTCCCCACTGGACAGCGGTCAGGTTTATCAGCCTGAAATTCCTGAAGAACCCATCGTAAATCAGGGGAGATGGCAGAAAGAATCACCCCTTCCTTCAGAATGCCGACCGGCTCAAGGACCCCAGGAGAATCAGGCAAAAAACTCCTAGAGAGGGCATCAGCCTTAACATTCTTAGAACCCGGAAGATACGAGACCACAAAATCAAAATGGGAGAAAAACAGGGACCATCGAGCCTGTCTAGGGTTCAGTCGTTTGGCAGACTCGAGGTAAATCAGATTTTTATGATTGGTCAGGACCACAATACGGTGCTTGGCCCCCTCAAGCCAATGTCGCCACTCCCCAAATGCCCACTTCATAGCCAACAACTCCTGATTGCCGACATCATAATTGCGTTCCGCAGGCGAAAACTTCCGAGAAAGGAAGGCACTCGGTTTCATCAAGGAACCATCAGAATTCCTCTGAGACAAAACGGCCCCTGCCCCAATCTCAGACGCGTCAACCTCAACCTGAAATGGAAGAGAAACATCCGGCTGACGCCTCACAGGGGCAGAAGTAAATCGGCGTTTAAGCTCCTGAAAGGCAGAAACAGCCGCGGAGGACCAATTCGTCACATCAGCGCCTTTCTTCGTTAAAACGGTCAGAGGTTTAACCACACTGGAGAAGTTGGCAATGAAACAACGATAAAAATTAGCAAAGCCCAAGAATTTCTGAAGGCTCTTCACAGATGTGGGCTGAATCCAATCATGAATGGCCTGAACCTTTACCGGATCCATTTCTATAGATGAGGGAGAAAAAATGAAGCCCAAAAAAGAAACCTTCTGCACTCCATAGAGGCACTTAGACCCCTTCACAAATAAAACATTCTCACGGAGGATCTGAAATACCATCCCGACCTGTTTCACATGAGACTCCCAATCATCGGAAAAAATCAGAATATCATCCAAATATACAATCAGGAATTTATCAAGATAACTCCGGAAGATATCATGCATGAAGGACTGGAACACAGATGGGGCATTAGAGAGTCCGAATGGCATCCCAAGGTATTCAAAATGGCCTTCGGGCGTATTAAATGCAGTTTTCCATTCGTCACCCTGCTTAAAGGGAACCTGTCACCCCGAAAATCGCGGGTGAGGTAAGCCCACCGGCATCAGGGGCTTATCTGCAGCATTCTGTAATGCTGTAGATAAGCCCTCTATGTTACCTGAAAGAGGAGAAAAAGACGTTATATTATACTCACCCAGGGGCGGTCCCGCTGCTGGTCAGGTCGGATGGGCGTCTCCGGTCCGCTGCGGAACCTCCCATCTTCATTACAAGACGTCCTCTTCTGATCTTCAGCCACGGCTCCGGCGCAGGCGTACTTTGCTCTGCCCTGTTGAGGGCAGACAAAGTACTGCAGTGCGCAGGCGCCGGGCCTCTGACCTTTCCGGCGCCTGCGCACTGCAGTACTTTTCAAAACTGAGGTTTATTTTTAGCCAACGGTGTACCATCAATGCCCCTTAAAGGAATAAGGTTCTGCAAAGGCTGCAAGGGGAAACCACAACGTCTGGCAAATTCTAAGTCCATTAAGTTCAGAGCGGCGCCTGAATCCACAAATGCCATGACAGAAAATGATGATAATGAGCAGATCAAGGTCACAGATAACAGAAATTTAGGTTGTACAGTACTGATGGCAACAGAACTAGCGATTCTCTTTGTACGCTTAGGGCAATCAGAAATAACATGAGCAGAATCGCCGCAGTAAAAACACAACCTATTCTGACGCCTGAATCTTTGTCGTTCAGCTCTAGACAAAATCCTATCACACTGCATAGGCTCAGGGCTCCGCTCGGAGGACAACGCCACAGTGTGCACAACTCTGCGCTCGCGCAAGCGCCGATCAATCTGAATGGCCAGAGACATAGAATCACTCAGACCAGCAGGCGTGGGGAACCCCACCATAACATCTTTAACGGATTCAGAAAGACCCTTTCTGAAAATTGCCGCCAAGGCATCCTCATTCCATTTAGTCAATACAGACCATTTTCTAAATTTCTGGCAATACGATTCTGCCGCTTCTTGACCCTGACACAGGGCCAACAAGGTCTTCTCTGCCTGATCCACTGAATTAGGTTCATCATACAATAACCCTAGCGCCTGAAAAAAGGTGTCTACATTAAGCAAAGCAGGATTCCCAGATTCCAGGGAAAATGCCCAATCCTGAGGATCACCACGCAGCAGGGAAATAACAATTTTAACCTGCTGAATGGGATCACCAGAAGAACGGGGTTTCAGAGCAAAAAACAGTTTACAGTTATTTTTAAAGCTCAAAAATGTGGACCTGTCCGCAAAAAACAAATCAGGAGTAGGAATTCTAGGCTCTAAAACCGGAGTCTGAACGATATAATCGGAAATACCCTGTACTCTAGCAGCAAGTTGGTCCACACGAGAAACCAATTCCTGAACCTCCATGCCAGCGCCTAACTCGTGAGCCACCCAGAGGAAAAGAGGAAAGGAAAGACACAGCAGACTACAGAAAAAAAAAATGGCTCAGCACTTTCCTTCCCTTCTTCTGAGATGCGTTTAACTCATTGTTGGCCAGTTGTACTGTTATGATCTGGTGGCCTAGGAGCAGCATGTGACGTACTCTGGAGAAGGTGGTACCTGTACTGACCGCAGACCCTGAACTTAGCACCGCAGCTAGAAGTAGCCGTGGGATGTACCTAACACTCCCTAGACACCTCGACACAGCCTAAGGACTAACTTCCCCTAAAGATAGAAACGGGAAAACTATCTTGCCTCAGAGAAAATCCCCAAAGGATAGACAGCCCCCCACAAATATTGACTGTGAGAGGAGAGGGAAATGACATACGCAGACAGAAATCAGGATAAGCAAAGGAGGCCTTTCTAGCTAAAAAGAAAGAATAGGACAGAGAACTATGCGGTCAGTATTAAAACACTAGAAAATATCCACCACAGAAAATACAAAACTCCACATCTGACTAAAGACATGGAGGGTATATCTGCATCTCCAGAGATACAGCTTGGCTGCAAAAAATCCTAACACAGACAAAGCTGGACAAGACAACACATGAAAATGCACAGAACTATAAGGCCCACAGCATGTGGACAGCAAAAACAAAGCCAGAACTTAACTTTGATGAAAAGAACAGCAAACAGGAGAGACCAGTCAGGGATGTGAATCCTCCAAAAACAATGGACAACTGGCACTGACTAAAGGATCAAGCAAGACTAAATAGCCCAGTCCAAATTGCAATTTGTCCAAGTGGACACACCTGATAAATGCTGCGATCCAAAGACAGCAGCAGTACCACTCATAACCACCGGAGGGAGCCCAAGAGCAGAATTCACAACAGTCTGCGCCACTCATTACAGTAGTCCTCCACAGAACAAAGCAATGCCGCCTGTTTAGTCCTGTTACCAATTTTGAACTGCATTTAGCCTACTTTTTTATTGTGGGCCTACAAACTGTGTCTGCGCCACTCATTACAGTTGTCCTCCACTGAACAAAGCAATGCCGCCTGTTTAGTTCTGTTACCAATTTTGAACTGCATTTAGCCTACTTTGTTATTTTGGCCCTACTAACTGTGTCTGTGCCACTCATTACAGTTGTCCTCCACTGAAAAAAAGCTATGCAGCCTGTTTAGTCCTGTTACCAATTTTGAACTGCATTTAGCCTACTTTATTATTTGGGCCTATATCTGCGTTTCCTCCTCATCCTGCCCATTGCCCAGCCATAGCTAGATGAGTCTGCTGGTACATTGACCCAGACCACTACACTCCCCTTGCACTCTACACAGCCAGAATCTGACTCTGCTGAAAGTGAGGTTCCCCTTCCCGCATACTATACCACCTTACACGGGGACAAAGATGAAGGTGCAGATGAAAGTGCAGGTTCCTTCATCAGGTGGTGGGGCGTACTCGTTGGCACTGGCACAGGGCCCCTCATAGTACACAAAAGTGTCTCTGGCAGTGGGAGGCACCGTCAAACACACCACCGTACTATGAGGGGCCCTGTGCCTGTGCCAAGTGTCAACGAATGCCCCCCCCTGCTTGCTCAGGAATACAGCACTTGCAAAGTTGAAATACTTACCTCTCCCTGCTCCACCGCCGTGACGTATTCCGCGTTTCCTGGGCCCACGAAAATCTTGAGCCAGCCCTACCCCCCCACAACTTTAGCCAAATGACCCCCTGTTTTCAATGCCTAACTATTATTATAAAGTAAATTAAGATTGACAAGCTTAAGAAATAAGAATTGATGGGCGTGGTTTGCCAAGGGACAGGAGTGGACGTGCCTGTGCAGGGCTCCTGCTAATCCCTTAATTGCTACTAATTTAGCCTACATATATCTGGACTATTCTATTCCTCAACACCTATAAACATGCCAGGATCAAGAGGGAAGAGGAAAATCGCTGGCACACCTAAGAATTCTCCCTCATTTGGGCAGAGAAGTACCCGGGAGAAAAACAATGGCGGCAGCAGCAGGCTTCCCCCTGGTGGGAAAGAAAGAAGTCCCGGGAGCCTAAGCAGTGGAACTAACAGCCGAAAACCAGCGGTCCTGCGGCACCAAAGTGCACAGAAAATCACCCAGACTGCAGCTCCGAGGTCCCCTGCCCCTGCACCAACTCTGACAAAGACTGCAGGTACATCGGTGGGAGGCAGAGGGACCGCTGAGATTTACAATGCAGCGACGCGGCGGAGGGATACGCTGGACGGCGCAGAGGTGCCGGCTTCGGGGATCCCGACGCCTGTCAAACCAGCGGCGCCGGGCAAATCAGAGACGCCGGGCGGTGAGGAGAGGAGAGGGAGCCGTGGATCCATATCAGCGACGCAAGCCACCGCGTCGCTATGGGAGCCAGGAGCGGAGAACGGGACGGAGCGACAGACCGGCGGCGGAGTGATCCCGCCGATGCAGCGCAGCTCATTGAGGTACGATGCGAAGGAGTTCGTACCCGGAAGTGACAGGAGATGCCAGACGCCGGGAGCTGCAGCAGGGGACAGCGAATATACAGAGAAGCGGCGGGTCTCGCCTGCCGCATTGGCTTTCGAGGGAGAGTGCTTGGGGAAGCGATCGCCCCCCCAGAGTAGGGGGGGGGGAGGTTGATCCCCAATAAAAGCAACGCTATTAAAGGTGAGACTGAGAGAGATAATCAAAGAGGGGGCAGGTTTGTGAGAGTTGGGGCGGAGCCATATTCACAGCAGGGACTCAGCCTTGGTTGTGGCTCCCTCTCACCCCCACTACGGACTTTTGATAGGAAGGAGGCATTAGAAATAAAATCGAGTAACCAAATGAACACCACCAATGAGTGCCTATATGATAAGGAATACACCTCATTTGGTAAAATGGCTGAACATGCTGCTTTGCTGCCCAAATCACTTATTAAATCTTTCGCCATTGGGCTTGAAGAAAAACTTAAAGAACAGTCTATTTTTGATAACCCTTACTTGACCCCTGACCTCTCTATGACATCTTTGGTGGGGAGGGAGGCGCAATCAATCAGTCACACAGCGTCTTCAGCTTCCTCCGAACGTGATTATAAAGATCTTATGGATGACTGTGACAATGAGGGGTTAACAGATTTAGAGGGGTGCTCAGAGGAGTCCAGCGATATGGAGGACTTAAGTGGCTCAGATGACACATCAAAAACCTCATATGTGAGCGACATGGAGCAGGAGCAGCCTTGTACTGAGGTCCCTAATTATTCCCCAATTGATAAAATTGTGGCCTCTGACGAGTATCCCTCTATGAAATTCATGGTCAACCTGTGTAGGGCTCTTTTGTCATCTATGGAGCTAAAAGGAACTAGGTCATCTGAAAAAATATTCAAAAAACTATTCAGAGAAGTTTTCTCGCATTTTGGCGGTGCCCCATTCTCTATCGCCAACACGACCTCTGATGATTCCCCTAACATCCCGAATAAATCCTACTCTCCAAGCAAACACCAAGGGTTGGCGTCTTGCAATAATGCGGAGGGCGAGCCTGCACGTCCAGATCCCCTGGTCAATCTAAAAAACGATATAGACTCCTTCAGAGCCAAATTAACTGATTTTGAAAATTACAAAAGAAAAAACAACTTGAAAGTCCGCGGTATCCCGGAATCGGTGGGGAAATCCCAGCTAGAAAAATATATTTCCTCTATGATATCTTACATGCTCCCCGAAACTAAAGGTAAAAACCTAATAGTAAAAGCATTCAGGATACGGAGACCTCCCTTTCTCCCGCCTAATACTGCCGCGGATGTTATCGTCTCACTATACCCCAATTGGCTTAGAGACTCGTTGCTCGTCGCCGCAAGGGAGCCAAGGTTCCTCTCGTCTCACTATGGACACTTGACATTGTACAGGGATCTGTGCAAGGACACTATGCAAAAACGTAAAATGTTTCAGCTCGCCACCAATAGACTGCACCAGGCTGGAATGCAATATAACTGGCACCAGTTCTCTAACCTGAGATTCCTCTTCGCGGCAAAATGGCGTACTTTTACTTCTCCAGCAGAGGCGATGAACTTCCTAGATCGTGCGGGTATAGGACATCCCGGATCTTCTTCTGACCCTACTTCCAAAACCAAAATTAACTCCTGAATGTTTCTCTTCTCTTTGTATAGTCCAGGTCACAACATGTGATTGAACCGATCTTGTTGCCCAATTAGTATTGGACCATTATCGATGGTCCTACCTTGACAGGCTGTCATTTTTTCCCATCAGTTACGCTAATTCTGGTTACTAAATTTTTGCAATATTGATTAAGTGAGGCTACTTATTTTATTATGCAGCTTTATACATAATCTCAGCCGCTGGCCTACACTATTTTTAGTTAACCCGTATCCTACTGCTCCTTTAAAGTTGATATATTCATCTGTTATTACATAGTTTAGAGAGATACATATACTATTCTTGTCTATGCATATTTCATCTAACCTACTCTTAAGTGGTTCTCTTATGATACAGCTACCATGTTTAATTCTACTGAACTAATGTCTGCTTGTCTCCCCTATTGTATAGGGGTCCTTCCCTGGTCTCGTGTCCCTTCCCTCCCTTCCTCCCCTCCCTAGTTTACCCTTCTCGGTTAAATATAATTGTTAAAATCCAATAAAAATTATTTTGAAAAAAAAAAAAA
This sequence comes from Ranitomeya imitator, assembly GCF_032444005.1. Classification (NCBI taxonomy): domain Eukaryota; kingdom Metazoa; phylum Chordata; class Amphibia; order Anura; family Dendrobatidae; genus Ranitomeya; species Ranitomeya imitator. Next base: position 452,459,971 of record NC_091283.1, on the reverse strand, counting down.
AAGAAATAAGAATTGATGTTTTTGGCATTAAAATGGGCACTGTAGGTGTTTTCCTGTCCTCCACTCACTGCCAACTTTGATTCCCCATTAACTTGCATTGGGCTTCGTGTTACGGTCGGCCCCCGACTTTTAAAAATAATCGGCCGATTTCACCGGACCCGACTTTTGACAAAGTCGGGTTTCGCGAAACCCGACTCGATCCTAAAAAGTAAAAGTCGCTCAGCTCTAATACAGAGCACTCACATGTTTTGTTTTGTATACTTCAATTAGTATGTTTTCTATGATCAGATGTAAGTGATATCACATCCTTTGAACTTTTAATGATTTATTGGGAACCCTGCTTCTTCCACTGCGTAAAGGCCAACATATGTAAACCTCTAAAATTAATCTCTCTATAAGGTACCGTACTTATTACAAAAGGACAATTTGTCCCAAAAAGACAAAAAAAAACCCCACACAATAATGGATAGAAAAGAAAAGAATGCTATCATATCCTTCTCAAGGAACCTATTCTCAGTACCTGCCTAACAGTGGAGGTTGGCACCCTATGATTTACGACAGTGGCGCCCTCGCTCCTTGGCAGCTGTCCCTGGGGTCGCTAGAATGCCCCATCATAATCTGGAAAACACTAATAAAATGATGATAGGTTCAGGAATAACATATCAAATTCAAAACCTGTAGGAGGACTACCTTACCATAGAAAATGCCTAAAAAAATCTGACGCTTGCCTGAAACACAGGCATAGATATACACAAACTAAGGAATAGAGAGAAGGCAGTACTCATCCAAACTGGTGATTAAGATCAACTCCTCTGCCTTAGAAGGGCAGGCGTCAGATGTTTTAGGCATTTTCTAGAGTAGGGTAGTCCTCCTACAGCTTTTGAATTTGATATGTTTATCTAATATCATTGATTGCTACATTATCTCCATTCCCCTACCATTGCTTTTTGGGTCCTATTGGGACATGTCGTTTATTCCCTATAGTTTCTCTGTATCATTACTGATTTCTGATATACAGACATGGTCCCATTCAAACATGTATTGTTGCCCTGATGACTAAGGCGGTTTGTGTGTCGCTATTTTCTGGCATCTGGTGGGTACCCTCTGAACACGCTACTCTTGTTATTATGATCCGTATTGCTATCTGTGATCTACTGTCGGATATTCCAGGACCTATCATTTTAGTGCCATTTTTCGGATTATGATAGGGCATTCTAGGGACCCGAGGGACAGCTGCTGAGGAGCGAGGGCGCCACTGTCGCAAATTATAGGGTTCCAAACTACACTGGTAGGCAGGTACTGAGAATAGGTCCCCTAATAGGGATGTGATAGCATTCTTTTCTATCCATTATTCACTGTGTGTGATTATTTTTTTTGTCTTTTTTGTGACAAATTGTCCTTTTTAATAAGTACCTAATAAAGAGATTCATTTTAGAGGTTTACACATGTTAGCCGTTTTATTGAGACCTCCTATTTGAATTTGTTACACACTATGTAAAGGCTCCATACACTTTACACTAATGTCAGTCGAATGCTCTATCATTGGCTCGGCCATCAGTCTAATGAATGGAGACTTCCCAACTACCACCCTACATATTGTTACACACCTTACCCGGGTTCTGCTCCCCTTGCCCAGGTCTGCTCAGCTCCGTTGTGCTCCGCGTTGGGCTTTGCAAGTGGCCCTTCATGCTCCCATATGAATCTGCACCTGTATCTTGGTATTAAGACTCTTAGGCTGCTGTCACACTATCAGTATTTGGTCAGTATTTTACATCAGTATTTGTAGCCAAAACCAGGAGTGGGTGATAAATGCAGAAGTGGTGCATATGTTTTCATTATACTTTTCCGACTGATTGTTCCACTCCTGGTTTGGGCTTACAAATACTGAGGTAAAATACTGACCAAATACTGATAGTGTGACGGCAGCCTTAGTTTCATCTGTGGTCTGTCTGCTTGTAGCCTCCAGTGCACCCGCTTCTTGCTCCATTTCCATACCTGCTTTCCAGTGTCTTGCAGTTCCCAGTGCTTCTAGTCCTTCTATAGTTGTTGCACAGACGCCTGTGGCCCATCTGCCCACCCGGACCAGGATCTCGGAGGATCCACCTCATCAGCCGATGCACAAATGATTATGGGGTAAGAATCCAATCTATTGCATTTTAATGGATGATCCTTTTATTTTCCAGACAACTAAGTGGCAGAGGAATTTGCCACCGGCTCTCACATAGAGAACACATGAGTGCTCGGACAAGTCCAGTGTTCCTGTGTGTGGAGGAATCAGTAGAGATAGTTGTGGGCCGGACGTCAACTATGTAATGTGTATGGGATGGAGTGTGTATACGCCTCTGATTTCTTTAGTCCGATAATTATAATAGAGTCACAGTTTTTTCTGCTGCAGTTCTAGCAGAGCTTAGATGTTGTTCAGTGTTTGGGACATGGCTGGACTAGGAGGCACAAGACACCTAGTCCTGCAGGGATAAAGCACTGATTGTGTTTAAACAGCATAACACAGCATAGTAAAGTAACACAATGCTAGAATCAGGGTCTCAGCTCCTACATTAAATTGCTCTCACATTTCATAGCAAAAACCTGGCTAGAGATTCCCTTTAAAGTGCTAAACAGTTCAACTGTAAATGTACTGTTTTATAAAGCATTTTTTACTTTTATAGCCCCCAAATGTAAAAATTGGCTATTCCAATAAGTTATTGACCTGGTGGAAACCCTCTTTTGCGAAACAGATAATAATGGGCAGGAAGGGGACTAAAGGCATTGGCCCCTGTATATACAGTATTAAAATCATCCAAATTTGATGATTTAGCAACTATGGCTGACTATCCAATCTAATGTGCACAGGGGTCTCACAACTTTCCCTGGCAGAACAGCAGAACTGGAAAATTAACTTTGTATGTGACTAGAGTACAAGTGATGACACATCTAAGAGAAAAATGAGTAACAGAAGTGTTTATATAGTCACTTATAATATTAGTGAAGACAAGATATGAGTGATGTCTCACTGACAGCTGCTGAGATGTGTTTCCAACTTGCAGAACAGCAGATGTGTTGTGGGTCACTAGGGGGTCAATATACAGTTCTGTTGCACAGACACATCAAAAACTAAACCGTATCCCTGGAAATTAGGGACAGCTGAAACCTTCATATTATTAGTGGTTTCTGTGTCAATACAATTGTTGTTAAGTGCACCACTTCAGATAAGATGGCAGGCACCCACTTGCCAGTGTAAAAGTGAACATAAGGCAGTTCTCATTATTTGGCTTATTCTGCCAGGCTACAGTCTGTTTTCTTGAAAATGAGAAAAAAATAGGAAAAACACAGATTCACAATCTGATGGGGCCTGATCCGAGGTTGTGCCTTGTTTCTGTGTGTAATAAAACAACATCTTTATAGAACATATGCTCTGTATGATCGTCCTCTTCAGTAAAACTTTTAAAATATGGAGTTCAATAGTAGTTTTTAGTAATATCTGTTCCTGAGAAAGCTAATATGCAAATTGCCTCTTCAGAGAAAAAGAGGGCTTGAACTCTATAGCGCCACCTGTTGGAAGTAGCGATCCTACAAGTCACATTCAACCCTTTAACGAGTCGTGCAATATGACTTAGGATAAAAGCCAAATCAGTATCTCAATTCGCAGACATGGTGTTTCGGGCTGTTAGCCCTCGTCAGTGCGAAGCATGAAAACTAATTTGAGTAGGTGAGAGGCTCTGGACTGAGGTCTAAAGGGTAAGGTTTCTCCTTGTGGAGAGTTCCTGAGAAAGCTGGAACTGTTGTTGATTTCAGATTTCAGCACTCGGATCTTATGAGAACATTACCTGTTTTTCTCGTAACATACAACAACCAGTGTCATAAAGCTGAACAAAACCAAAAAGGTCAATCAGTACAGTTGTCATGGATCGGCTCCAGGGCTTGATCTGGTGATCTCTGGCTGTGGCTTGGTTTTCATCTCTGGAGAACCACAGCCTATTTTTGTATCTTTCTAACTGCTGATAATGCTACTGCTTTGGCGTATTTTTCCTTGTTTTGGTTTGTCCTATTCTATCTTTATTCTCTATTAGCCACTTATTCTTTGCTGGCTATATTCCAAGTATGATGGTGTTTGGAGATCCAGCTTCCCAGCTAGTGATTTTCTTACCTGACTAATCTCTGTTGCTTTTCTTAAGGCCCCTTCACATTAAGCGACGCTGCAGCGATACCGACAACGATCCGGATCGCTGCAGCGTCGCTGTTTGGTCGCTGGAGAGCTGTCACACAGACCGCTCTCCAGCGACCAACGATGCCGGTAACCAGGGTAAACATCGGGTAACTATGCGCAGGGCCGCGCTTAGTAACCCGATGTTTACCCTGGTTACCGGCGTAAAAGTAAAAAAAACAAACAGTACATACTTACCTAACGCTGTCTGTCCTCCAGCGCTGTGCTCTGCACTCCTCCTGTACTGTCTGTGTGAGCACAGCGGCCGGAAAGCAGAGCGGTGACGTCATGCGCATGCGGATTTCATGTGGAAATCTGGCAGAAATGTCTGGATTTTCACAGGAATTTTCTGCATGAATTCCTGAACGTGTGCACATAGCCTTACACTGAAAGATAATCATGGAAGAGTGTTGTTAAAAAGTCTCGTTTTCACAATCATCTTGCCGTGTAAACAAGCTGCCGATCACTTAATAAATGAGGACAATGCTCATTCATCAGGTGAAATGATCTTTTATGTAGCATAAAAGATTATCGTTCTATGACAACCTATGTGCACTGAGCGATCTAGTGCTGATTTAGTGCGCATCGTTGGCTTTGATCTTCCTTTGTAAAAGTTTACCGATCGGCGGCCATATCATGCCACCAGTTTGTCATTGACATTATGTAATGTAATGTATGCAGCAGCCAGGGTCGTCCATCTGGCTAATCGTTACTCGGACGCGTCCGGTCTTCGCCAGTCGTTACACTGGCTGCCCATTCATTACAGGATACAATTCAAAGTACTTGTTCTCACCCACAAAGCTCTCCACAGTGCGGCACCCCCTTACATCTCCTCCCTCATTTCTGTCTATCAGCCTAACAGACCACTGCGCTCTGCAAATGACTTTCGGCTAACCTCTGCACTAATCCGTACCTCCCACTCCCGACTCCAAGACTTCTCCCGTGCTGCGCCAATCCTCTGGAATGCTCTACCCCAAGATATTAGGACCATCCATAATTTGCATAGTTTTAGGCGCTCGCTCAAAACACATTTGTTCAGAGCGGCCTATCACGTTCACTAATCAAAGTTATGTTATGTTTGTGTGTAGCCCATTCACTATCCCCATCTATTCCCCAACCCCTGAAGATGGCTGCACCATGATTGTAAATACATCATTGTAAATACACACCTGTACTTTGTATCTCCCCCACCTCATTGTAGATTGTAAGCTCTCACGAGCAGGGTCGTCTTATTTTGCTTTAATTATTGTATTTTAACGTTGTTACTTATGACTTTTGTGTTTGAAACTGTTAAACTGTAAAGCGCTGCGGAATATGTTGGCGCTATATAAATAAAGATTATTATTATTATTATTATTATGTTACGTGTTACGGAACCACTCAGCACCCAGAATATGTTGTGCAGTTATATGTATGTATAATAGGTCCCATGTGAGATGCATGTCCCTAATGCATTAGCCCACAGGCTGCGCCCCTGGGCAGAGGGGACACGATATTCCCCTTTTGTCCGCCCCCACCTTTGTAATTCCCACAGTAAATATCTGCAGGCTCCGGCCACCTGCGGCTATTGTAATGTATGTCTGGCCTGCCGCTTTTCTATTGGCCTGCCCTCTGTATCTGTGTGATATATTCTGTGTCCTGTGAGTAAAGTGTTGTCAGACTGGAAATACGTGGAGAAGCAGTGATCTTTTCTATGCGCCCATGGAACCAAGCAATTCCAGCCAGCATCCTTCATTCAGATTCCAGCCAAAGCAGAGTGGACCTCCTGAAACACGGGGTGGTACTGAAAGAGGTACCTCAGCTTGGTAGACCCCGTTACAGGTGACACAGTGATATTGATTCAGATTTTTTATAGAATTGTTGTGGTCATCTGGTCAAGGTTTGTTCAGGTCTCAGCCTAGTATCGGTAAAGGCGTACATGTGTACATATGTAAGGTCACAAGGATCAAGGTGTGGCACTGTGACTCAGTGAAACAGGATTCTTTGAGTGTGTGTTGCGGTTTGGCTTAAGTAGTTCACAAGAACTATCTCAGTTCATTTTATATAAATAAACCAGTCTCTACTAGTAAAAAATGGTATAACATATGTACAGTTGACAGTAAGTATAAATCTTTGTATCAAAATCTTCATCTGTTCCTCATAGAGACACAAGCATATCAATTACAAGTGGTGAAAGGACTTATCAATTACACGGCATAAGCAACTTTGACTCCCTATCTGCTTATTAACTTCTTTCTTGTACTATAGCCCACTTCTGTAGTAGTACCTGTGTCCTGGCCTGGTCGCCCTTGCTTTATTCTAATGCTATAATGCTAACAGGACCAACTAACACGTTGCCTCTTCAGCCCCATACCTTCTAGATGCCTCGGGCCCCATAACCCACAGTTCTAGTTCTGGCCTAGGGTGTACACACTATAGCAGGTTCCTTCCTGTCAGAATCATTCCAGAGGGCCAATCTCTTCCTGCTCGTGTATAGATATTATCATGATCCCACCAGGGGGTCGGTCAGCGGATGCCATGATATACACACAATGGGATGGTATAGGGGAGAGGAAGGCCATACCAATAGGGAATGATGGATGTGACACCTCCTGAGCTCCTACTTGAACCAGTCCCTGAACTCCTCTAACTCCCTAAGCTGGTCCTTCCCCCTGCCGCCTTCATAAACCTCGTCCCTCGCTGTCACTTTGCACTGCCCTGGCTCAGATAGTGCAGCTTATCCCGGATGGCACATTAATGCGAGCTGTGGCAAGAAGGTTTGCTGTGTCTGTCAGCGTAGTGTCCAGAGGCTGGAGGGAGGCGCTACCAGGAGACAGGCCAGTACACCAGGAGACATGGAGGGGCCGTAGGAGTGCAACAACCCAGTAGCAGGACCGCTACCTCAGCCCTTGTGCAAGGAGGAACAGGAGGAGCACTGCCAGAGCCCTGCAAAATGACCTCCAGCAGGCAACAAATGTGCAAGTGTCTGCACAAACTGTTAGAAACCGACTCCATGAGGATGGTCTGAGTGCCCGATGTCCACAGATGGGGGTTGTGCTCACAGCACAACACCATGCAGGATGCTTGGCATTTGCCAGAGAACACCAGGATTGGCAAATATGCTCTTCACAGATGAAAGCAGGCTCACACTGAGCACATGTGACAGATGTGACAGAGTCTGGAGACGCTATGGAGAGCGACTTCCTTCAGCATGACCAGTTTGGCAGTGGGTGAGTAATGGTGTGAGGTGGCATTTCTTTGGAGGGCTGCACAGCCCTCCATGTGCTCACCAGAGGTAGCCTGACTGCCATTAGGTACGAGATGAGATCCTCAGACTCCTTTTGAGACCATATGCTGGTGCGGTTGGCCTTGGGTTCCTCCTAATGCAGGACAATACCAGACCTCATGTGGCTGGAGTGTGTCAGCAGTTCCTGCAAGATGAAGGCATTGAAGCTATGGACTGGCCCGCCTGTTCCCAAGACCTGACTCCGATTGAACAAATCTGGGACATCATGTCTCGCACCATCCACCAACGTCACATTGCACCACAGACTGTCCAGGAGTTGGAGGATGCTTTAGTCCAGATCTGGGAGGAGATCCCTCAGGAGACCATCTGCCGCCTCATCAGGAGCATGCCTAGGCGTTGTAGGGAGGTCATACAGGCACGTGGAGGCCACACACACTACTGAGCATCATTTCCTTGTCTTGAGGCATTTCCACTGAAGTTGGATCAGCCTGTAATTTGATTTTCCACTTTGATTTTGAGTATCATTCCAAATCCAGACCTCCATTGGATATTCATTTTGATTTACATTGATCATTTTTATGTATTATTGTTCTCAACACATTCCGCTATGTAATGAATAAAGAATTGCAACTGAAATATTTCTTTCAGTGATATCTAGGATGTGGTATTTTAGTGTTCCCTTTATTTTTTTGAGCGGTATATATATATATATATATATATATATATATATATGCTATATAATTGTCTAAGGGTCACTTCCATCTGTCTGTCTGTCTGTTTGTGTTTCTGTCTGTTTTTCTGTCTGTCTGTCACGGATATTCATTGGTCGCGGCCTCTGTCTGTCATGGAAATCCAAGTCGCTGATTGGTCGTGGCAAAACGCCCACGACCATTGCCGCGACCAATCAGCTACGGCCATAGTCTGGCAGCGAAATGGCCGCTGCTTTACTGCCCTGCAGTCAGCGCTGAGCGCTCACACATGGTTAATGCCAGAGTTAATGGACCGCGGTGTAATGCACTCCGTTAACGCAGCTATGAACCCTGTGTGACCGTATGCAGCATCAATAGTAAAATGATCTAATGTTACAAATAATAATAATAAAAAAAGGTTATTCTCACCCTCCGACGTCGCCTGCTGTCCTCGGCAGTGCAAGCGGCAGGTTCCGGTGCCAAGGATGCTATGTGAGAAGGACCTGCCATGACGTTATGGTCATGTGACCGCGACGTCACGGTCATGTGACCACGATGTCATCACAGGTCTTGTGCTCATACTAACCCTGGGAACGGAAACTGCCGTGTGCACCGCACACAGGCGCCAGGACTTCAAGGGGCCTTCGGAAGGTGAGTATATGTTTATTTTTTATTTTAAGTCTTTTTTAACCACGCATATAGTGCCCACATTGCTATATACTACGTGGGCTGTTACATACTGCGTGGGCTCTGTTATATACAGTGGGGCAAAAAAGTATTTAGTCAGTCAGCAATAGTGCAAGTTCCACCACTTAAAAAGATGAGAGGCGTCTGTAATTTACATCATAGGTAGACCTCAACTATGGGAGACAAAGTGAGAAAAAAAAATCCAGAAAATCACATTGTCTGTTTATTTTAACATTTTATTTGCATATTATGGTGGAAAATAAGTATTTGGTCAGAAACAAACAATCAAGATTTCTGTCTCTCACAGACCTGTAACTTCTTCTTTAAGAGACTCCTCTTTACTTCACTCATTACCTGTAGTAATGGCACCTGTTTAAACTTGTTATCAGTATAAAAAGACACCTGTGCACACCCTCAAACAGTCTGACTCCAAACTCCACTATGGTGAAGACCAAAGAGCTGTCAAAGGACACCAGAAACAAAATTGTAGCCCTGCACCAGGCTGGGAAGACTGAATCTGCAATAGCCAACCAGCTTGGAGTGAAGAAATCAACAGTGGGAGCAATAATTAGAAAATGGAAGACATACAAGACCACTGATAATCTCCCTCGATCTGGGGCTCCACGCAAAATCCCACCCCGTGGGGTCAGAATGATTACAAGAACGGTGAGCAAAAATCCCAGAACCACTCGGGGGAACCTAGTGAATGAACTGCAGAGAGCTGGGACCAATGTAACAAGGCCTACCATAAGTAACACACTACGCCACCATGGACTCAGATCCTGCAGTGCCAGACGTGTCCCACTGCTTAAGCCAGTACATGTCCGGGCCCGTCTGAAGTTTGCTAGAGAGCATTTGGATGATCCAGAGGAGTTTTGGGAGAATGTCCTATGGTCTGATGAAACCAAACTGGAACTGTTTGGTAGAAACACAACTTGTCGTGTTTGGAGGAAAAAGAATACTGAGTTGCATCCATCAAACACCATACCTACTGTAAAGCATGGTGGTGGAAACATCATGCTTTGGGGCTGTTTCTCTGCAAAGGGGCCAGGACGACTGATCCGGGTACATGAAAGAATGAATGGGGCCATGTATCGTGAGATTTTGATTGCAAACCTCCTTCCATCAGCAAGGGCATTGAAGATGAAACGTGGCTGGGTCTTTCAACATGACAATGATCCAAAGCACACCTCCAGGGCAACGAAGGAGTGGCTTCGTAAGAAGCATTTCAAGGTCCTGGAGGGGCCTAGCCAGTCTCCAGATCTCAACCCTATAGAAAACCTTTGGAGGAAGTTGAAAGTCCGTGTTGCCAAGCGAAAAGCCAAAAACATCACTGCTCTAGAGGAGATCTGCATGGAGGAATGGGCCAACATACCAACAACAGTGTGTGGCAACCTTGTGAAGACTTACAGAAAACGTTTGACCTCTGTCATTGCCAACAAAGGATATATTACAAAGTATTGAGATGAAATTTTGTTTCTGACCAAATACTTATTTTCCACCATAATATGCAAATAAAATGTTAAAAAAACAGACAATGTGATTTTCTGGATTTTTTTTCTGTTTGTCTCCCATAGTTGAGGTCTACCTGTGATGTAAATTACAGACGCCTCTCATCTTTTTAAGTGGTGGAACTTACACTATTGCTGACTGACTAAATACTTTTTTGCCCCACTGTATATATTATATATTATACTATGTAGCTGGGCAATATACAACGTGACTGTCCAATATACTACGTGGCTGTGCAATATACTACGTGCTCTGTGCTATATATTACGTAGCTGTGCAATATAGTATGTGGCTGTGTCGGTTGTTATATACTACGTCGACTGTGCAATATACTACGTGGCTCTGTTATATACTACGTGGCAGTGCAATATACTACGATATATGACGTGGCTATGTTATATACTACGTGGCTCTGCTATATACTACATGGCTGACCAATATAACATAGTAACATAGTAACATAGTTAGTAAGGCCGAAAAAAGACATTTGTCCATCCAGTTCAGCCTATATTCCATCATAATAAATCCCCAGATCTACGTCCTTCTACAGAACCTAATAATTGTATGATACAATATTGTTCTGCTCCAGGAAGACATCCAGGCCTCTCTTGAACCCCTTCAAGATATACTACGTGCCTGTGCAATAGACTACGTAGCTGTGCAATACACTACGTGGCTATGTTATATACTACGTGGTTGTGTTATATACTATGTCACTGTGCAATATAGTACGTAGCCTGTGCTATATACTACCTACATATTCTAGATTACCTGATACGTTAGAATCGGGCCACCATCTAGTGTATATATATATATATATACTAGCTATTGAACCCGTTCTACGCCCGGGTGGCGAGCATTTATATTGGTATATGGTCTCCATCCTGTCATGTGCTGCTCCATCCTGCGTCCCCATCCTGTCATGTGCTGCTCCATCCTGCGTCCCCATCCTGTCATGTGCTGCTCCCATCCTGCACCCCCGTTCTGTCATGTGCTGCTCCCATCCTGCGCCTCCATTCTGTCATTTGCTGCTCCCATCTTGTCATGTGCTGCTCCCATCCTGCGCCCCCGTTCTGTCATGTGCTGCTCCCATCCTGCGCCCCCGTTCTGTCATGTGCTGCTCCCATCCTGTGCCCCCGTTCTGTCATGTGCAGCTTCCATCCTGCACCCCTGTTCTGTCATGTGCTGCTCCCATCCTGCGCCCCCGTTCTGTCATGTGCTGCTCCCATCCTGCGCCCCCGTTCTGTCATGTGCTGCTCCCATCCTGCGCCCCCGTTCTGTCATGTGCTGCTCCCATCTTGCACCCCCGTTCTGTCATGTGCTGCTCCCATCCTGCGCCTCCATTCTGTCATTTGCTGCTCCCATCCTGTCATGTGCTGCTCCCATCCTGCGCCCCCGTTCTGTCATGTGCTGCTCCCATCCTGCGCCCCCATTCTGTCATGTGCTGCTCCCATCCTGCGCCTCCATTCTGTCATTTGCTGCTCCCATCCTGTCATGTGCTGCTCCCATCCTGCGCCCCCGTTCTGTCATGTGCTGCTCCCATCCTGCGCCCCCATTCTGTCATGTGCTGCTCCCATCCTGCGCCTCCATTCTGTCATTTGCTGCTCCCATCTTGTCATGTGCTGCTCCCATCCTGCGCCCCCGTTCTGTCATGTGCAGCTTCCATCCTGCACCCCTGTTCTGTCATGTGCTGCTCCCATCCTGCGCCCCGTTCTGTCATGTGCTGCTCCCATCCTGCGCCCCCGTTCTGTCATGTGCTGATCCCATCCTGCGCCCCCGTTCTGTCATGTGCTGCTTCCATCCTGCACCCCTGTTCTGTCATGTGCTGCTCCCATCCTGCACCCCCGTTCTGTCATGTGCTGCTTCCATCCTGCACCCCCGTTCTGTCATGCGCTGCTTCCATCCTGCGCCCCCGTTCTGTCATGTGCTGCTCCCTGTTATGACCTGGTGGTTAGGAGCACCAGTAATGACCTGATAGTTAAAACTCACACAGGACAAGCTCTGGGATGTGGGAGCTCTGCTGACCGCAATCCCTAATCCTATCACACACACTAGAAATAGCCGTGGAGCGCTCCTGACGCTCCCTAGGCGCCTCGTCACAGCCTAAGAGCTAGCTAGCCCTAGAGATAGAAAATAAAGCCTACCTTGCCTCAGAGAAATTCCCCAAAGGAAAAGGCAGCCCCCCACATATATTGACTGTGAGTAGAGATGAAAGTCACAAACGCAGAAATGAAACAGGTTTCAGCAAAGGGAGGCCAGACTTACTAAATAGACAGAGGATAGGAAAGGTAGCTTTGCGATCAGCACAAAAAACTACAAAAGACCACGCAGAGTGTGCAAAAAGACCTCCGCACCGACTAACGGTGCGGAGATGCCACTCTGCATCCCAGAGCTTCCAGCTAGCAAGACAAAATCATATCCAGCTGGACAAGAAAACAATGAACGAATTAGATACTATCAGGAACTTAGCTTCTGCTGGAGTAGACAGGTCACCAGAAAGATCCAAGAGCGAACTGAACCAATGCAGAAACATTGACAGCTGGCATGGAGTAACGATCTAAGTGGAGTTAAATAGAGAAGCCAACCAAAGGATAAACCACGTCACCTGTGTAAGGAACCTCAGAAGCAGCAGCTCCACTGACAGCCACCAGAGGGAGCCCACGGACAGAACTCACCGAAGTACCATTCACGACCACAGGAGGGAGCTTGACAACAGAATTCACAACAGCTCCCATCCTGCGGCACCGTTCTTTAATTTGCTGCTCCCATTCATATGCCCCATACGCTGCTCCATAAGATGCTCCATAGTATATGCCCCGTATCAGGTGGCGTTAGTAACAAAGCTGTGGCATGAAGTGCCACAGCCTCATGCCACAGCAATTTGTTACTTGCGCCACCTGATTCCTTTCCACCGCCATTTTCTTGGTCCTCCTGCTGGCGGAATCGGCGCCTGCGCAGTCCGCGCTTTCCGGCGCCATTTTCTTGAAGACACACTACAGTGTTTCTTCAAGAAAATGGCGCCGGAAAGCGCGGACTGCGCAGGCGCTGATTCCGGCAGCAGGAGCAAGAAAATGGCGGCGGAAAGGAATCAGGTGGCGTAAATAACAAATTGCTGTGGCATGAAGTACCACAGCTTCATGCCACATCAATTTGTTACTTACTTGTTACTTACCATTTTCTTCGTCCTCCTACTGCCGGAAGACACACCTGCAGTGTGCAGGTGCCGCCATTTTCTTTGTCCTGTGTCTTCAAGAAAATGGCGCCGGAAAGCGCGGACTGCGCAGGCGCCGATTCCGGCAGCAGGAATCGGCGCCTGCGCAGTCCGCGCTTTCCGGCGCCATTTTCTTGAAGACACACTGCAGTGCGCAGGTGCCGCCATTATCTTTGTCCTGCTGCCGGAATCGGCACCTGCGCACTGCAGTGTGTCTTCAAGAAAATGGCGCCGGAAAGTGCGGACTGCGCGGGCGCCGATTCCTGCTGCCGGGATCGGCGTCTGCGCAGCCCGCGCTTTCCGGCGCCATTTTCTTGAAGACACACTCCGGCTCCTCTGCCTGTGACTGGTCAGTCAGAGGGCGGCGCCGGCGCGCATTAAGCGCGTCATCGCACCCTCTGAACTGTGAACGTCACAGCAGAGGACCCGGGAGACGGAGCCGAACGCAGCGCTGGAACGGGGGACAGGTGAATATACTTACCCTCCTGGCAGTCCCTGACTCTCCGGTGGAGATCGCGGTGTGCGTTCAGTGTTTACGCATATCGCGATCTCCTGGGAGCGTCACTCTGTGGGGGCCAGACTGCGCCGGCGCTTGCGCAGTCTATAAAGGCTTCGGACAGAGTGATGCTCCCAGCGTTATATTATATATATATATATATATATATATATATCCGTATACGGCATATAATAGAGAATTGACTTATTGTACTTTTATTTCTAAACTGCTGTATAGGTTCTTGCTACAGTCCAATTACTACATCCCTCAGCCAGGTGTGTGCCGTGTCTGCACCCTCAGCTTATAAAGTCATGTCCCACTCCTTCCATAGGGTATTATATTCTGTCATTAGATCTGATATGATGAGTTGTAGTCATCAGAACCTGTGACCTTTTGGAGTGTAATCTAATGGGAAATGAGCTCCTGCATCGATCGGATGACTGCATCATGATACGTTTCATCAGTTTTCATCTGCTTGCCTTAAATTAGGTCTGAAAGATTTATCGAGCAAATGTCTTACTTAAAGCAGATCTTTAGTTATTGCAAAATAGGGCTAAAAAAATACTGGGACAAAAAAATTTGGTTTGAAACAGCCAAATAGTGCAGGCGCAAAGTGATGTTGAATTGTAGTTAGCGATTCACTGCCAGATACTGGATGTACAAGTGGGTGATATTCAGCAGGTGTATTGGGTGGATAAGAAACTAAAAAAAACAAAACAACAGATTTATAGCTGTAATATCCTTGTTTCAATAATTATCCACATTTTAAACTCTTTTTTTAAGGCCACGTTCACAAAATGAGTACCGTATTTTCAGATTATAAGTCTCACTTTTCTCCCTCAAAATCTTAAAATTCTATTAACCTTACCGCTCACAGTGGAGCAGGGTCCCATGGTCACTGCTGGAGGAGGCAAGAGTGGCATGTTGCTACAAGCTGGGATGATGGGTTATTTGGAGGTAGAAACTGCTGGTGTTCGGTGGTGCGGGGCACCAAGGTCTCGGGAGATGAGATCTCAGTGCCAAGATCTCCTTCTGGGCATGTGCTGTCCCCTGGCAGCAATTTTCCTTGAGGCCACTGCAAAGTAAACCATGGAAGTACGGGGGCACCGGGCTTTCACAAAATGTCAGTGGAGTGAGTCCCCATGCCACTGAACACATGCAGCATCGCACATCCGAACACCCCTCTCTTCCAGTCTAGGATCCGCAGCATCGTCTCAGCAGCGACCCTGGGACCCCGCTTCACCGCAGCCACCACCCCCGGTAAGCAATACGACGCATGAATTGTAAGAAGCGCCACCATTTTATTAAACAAAAGTTTTTTTCCTATTTTTCTCCTCAAAATTTGGGGTGCGTCTTATAATCAGGTGCGTCTTATAATCCGCAAACTACTGTATTTGGTGAGATTATGATTCTCATTTTTGCACCTATTAACTAAATTAGGATACTTCCATTTTCTTTCATTGTGCTTTTGAGTGTGTTTTTTCTACGTGTTTCAAGATGTTTTTGATGTTTCAGTTTTTGTCTTTTTTTAGTTATTCGTACCTCCCAACCTTTAAGGACAAAAAGAGGGACAAATCGTGAGGCGTGCATAATGCGTCGCTGCAAATTTTGGACTTGGCCACACCACACCCATTTACCATTTTTTTCTCCCCTGGCAGGAGGAGTTGTAAGAGGGGCACTGGCAATGAGGGACATTAAGCAAACACCCAACACTGCAGGGCGTATACTAAATCCAGGACTGTATATTGTAACCGGGGCAGTTGGGACTAGAGAGGAACGAATTGGTTCACAGGACTCGGTCCAGCATCCAGGTCAGTACTGCAGAATTTCTGTGCAAAATAAGCTGCAGAAAATATGCAGCATTTATGCTACATGTGAACATGGTCTAAATTTCCAAGCAAAGTAGATGTGATTTCTTGAAGCCTCCTGCCCTCTGTCAGTCTTAAGACACTGCTGTACTCTGTACAGTAGTTTTGGTACATTATTTTTCCAAAGCTTCTTCTCAAAAAAACAAACACATGAAAAAAAAGCTGTTTCATTTTTTAGCGCAGAATCATCAGGTATGGTTGAGAGCTATGGGTTATGTCATGCTTTGAATAAAGCTGCTTTGTTTTTGAGACTTCCTGGTATTCGGCTTTGACAAAACCTTATTGATACAATCATCATACATTTCCTTAATGTATTTTCTGCATTTAAGACAATTCTATGGGGAAAATCTGCACATAAAAGTCAGCACACCCGCAAGAGACATTGATGTTTCAGATTTCAAACATTTTCAGTTTACAATGTGTTAAAAACCCCACTGTGGGTATGAGATTTAGGCCACATTCACACAATCAGTATTTGGTCAGTTTTTTACCTCCGTATTTGTAGCCAAAACCAGGAGTAGGTGATAAATACATGACCTTGGCAAGGTTGACTCTCCTTCCCCCTTTTTCCCTTGAATAAACACGCCACACCAGTACTTTTGGATAATAATGGCCACAGCAGCCAATTTATTATTATTATTATTAATAATAATATTAATAATTAAAGACACATGGTGGGGCCCTCGAAGCTAACCCGATCCTGGTCTGGTGATTAAACCTCCCATTAAGCCTCTTCCCTCCCAGCCTTACTTCCAACTGCGTTTTCCTCCAGGCTCGGAAGCACCATGAATTGAGGGAAGAGGTTGCCTCCACACCGTTAAACCTGTACCCGACTTCCATCGTCGAGTACCCACCCATCGGTACCGCGCACCCGACCTCCAACATCGGGTGGCCCTCCGGGTCCCATGATAATGTGACCCTGACTTGCCTCGTCGGGTATCACCCAAGTCTCACCAGACCACCAACAACCCGTAACCACCCACTGTAGGGGGGCCCCGCAATGCAAGACCCCCCCCCATACCGAACCTTTTTGCCAGGTTCGAGGACCCACCAGCGCTCAAATCACTATTCCGTTGATTATAACAGAACCTCAGGCTCACAAAGAGCCATCCTCCACCAGTCAGGAGAGGAAAAAACCCCTGTGGGGGAAACCTCCAGGGAACCATGGCGTTGGATTGCCCTTCCCCTGGGCTTAAAGGTAACTTCCAAATTA
The DNA here is from genome assembly GCF_032444005.1 of Ranitomeya imitator. Lineage (NCBI taxonomy): Eukaryota > Metazoa > Chordata > Amphibia > Anura > Dendrobatidae > Ranitomeya > Ranitomeya imitator. Next base: position 452,442,868 of record NC_091283.1, on the reverse strand, counting down.
AACACGTTTGCATAAGTATCCTTCATATCATTATTTGAATAGTTGATCCGGCCACTGCGACCCAGTCGTTCTTCTTCTCCTCTGGGATAGGTGGGTGGGACCTGTTGTCTGGCCGTCCTGGGAGTGAAAGAGGGTTACGTCTCCTCCCTGCGTCCTTTTATCCCCCTTGATCTCCCTCCTCCCCCATGCCTAGGTCACTTCCCCTATATCATTTCCCCCTTTGTCAATCCTTTACTTTCTCCCCCCCTCCTGCCTTGTTCTCCCTGCCTTTTCCCAAAATCCCCAATCACCTGGTCACTGGCTACCTTCACCGGTCATGCCCCCCTCCTTCCAACCCTCCGTGCCTCATTACTGAAGTGGTGACGTGTTTCTATTATACTTTTCCTCTGATTGTTCCACTCCTGGTTTTACCTTACAAATACTGAGGTAAAAAACTCACCAAATACTGATCATGTGAACGTGGCCTTAGGGTATGTTTCCATGTTCAGGAAATGCTGCGTGTTTGACGCTGCGTAGAGCCGCAGCGTTAAACACGCAGCGTCCAGATGCGTTACAGCATAGTGGAGGGGATTTCATGAAATCCCATCTCCACTATGTGGTAAAACACAGAGGCGGCAGACCAGCGTAAACGGACATGCGGGCTGTCTTTTCAGAACGCAGCATGTTTGTTTACAAAGCGGTGACGCTCCGTTGCCGCGCCGTATATTTCCCATAGACTATCATTAGATGCGATAAAATCACATCTAATGATTAGTCACATGTGTAGAAACTGCGTACAAGCAGCTTACTACACATGTCTGCCAGCTCACCTGTCCCGCCGCCGGAAGTCCCTCATCCACTGCAGTTCTCGCGATAACTTATGTTATCGCGAGAACTGCCATGCACGTGACCGGGACTTATCTCCGGTCACTAATCTGGTTCTCGCAAACAGCTGATCAGCTGTTTGCGAGAAGGCTGTAGTGTAGGTGATCGCTGGACAGTTATCTCCAGCGATCATCTACAGGCTCTGCTACATCTAGATGTCAGGCATCCAGATGTAGCAGAGCCGGACTTGTCTACACTGTGTGCACATACAACACACAACATACAACACACAGCATACACCATACAACATACACCATGCGATATGCAGCATGTGACATGCCTTACCTGCATAAAATCCTGACCAAATCCTGATGCAATTCTGAACGTGGACACATACCCTTAGGCTACTTTCACACTAGCGTCGGAACGGGGCCGTCGCGCTGCTTCGGCCCAACGTACCGACGCATACTGTGCAAGCGCCGCACAACGGGGGCAGCGGATGCATTTTTCCAGCGCATCCGCTGCCCCATTGTGAGTTGCGGGGAGGTGGGTGTGGAGTTCCGGCCGCGCATGCGCGGTCGGAAATGGCGGACACAACGCAGCAAAAAACGTTACATGTAACGTTTTTTGCTGCCGACGGTCCGCCACAACACGACGCAACCGTCGCATGATGGTTGCGACGTGTGTCAATGCGTCGCAATGTGCCGCTAATGTTAGTGTATGGGGAAAAAACGCATCCTGCAAACAACTTTGCAGGATGCGTTTTTTATGCAAAATGACGCATTGCGACGTGCAGTGGATGACACTAGTGTGAAAGTAGCCTTAGACAGCAGCAAAAAATCATTGTGGGAACTCATCCTAAGGCCAGTTTCACACGTCAGTGGCTCCGATATGTGAGGTGACAGTTTCCTCACGTACCGGAGACACTGACTCACGTAGACACATTGAAATCAATGTGTCTCTGCACGTCAGCGTGTTTTCACGGACCGTGTGTCCGTGTGCAAAACACGGAGACATGTCAGTGTTCGTGGGAGCGCACGGATTACATGGACCCATTAAAGTCAATGGGTCCGTGTAAAACACGTACCGCACACGGACGCTGTCCGTGTGCAGTCCATGTGCCGTGCAGGAGACAGCGCTACAGTAAGCGCTGTCCCCCCACGTGGTGCTGAAGCCGCCATTCATATCTTCTCTCCAGCAGCATTCGCTGGAAAGAAGATATGAAAAATCCTTTTTTTTTTTTTATCGTGTTTAAAATAAAGATCCCTGTCCCCACACCCCTCCCACCCCCTGTGCGCCCGCCCGCTGTTAATAAAATACTCACCCGGCTCCCTCAAAGCTTCCTCTCAGCGCCAGCTTCTCCTGTATGAGCGGTCACGTGGTGCCGCCGATTACAGTCATGAATATGCGGCTCCATCTCCCATAGGGGTGGAGCCGCATATTCATCACTGTAATGGGCGGCCCCACGTTACCGCTCATACAGGAGAAGCTGCGGAGAGGACAGGATGCTGCGAGGGAGCCGGGTGAGTATTTTAGTAACAGCGGGCGGGCGCACAGGGGGTGGGAGGGGGTTGGGGACAGGGATCTTTATTTTAAACACGAGAAAAAAAAATAAAAAGGATTTTTCATATCTTCTTTCCAGCGAACGCTGCTGGAGAGAAGATATGAATGGCGGCTTCAGCACCAGATGCAGGGGACAGCGCTTATCTCTAGCCCTGTCTCCTGCACGCTCCGTGTGGTACCCAGTCGGCACACGGGCAGCACACGTGTGCCGCACGTGTGCCACACGGATGGCCTACGTGAGCTCACGGACACACGGACACGGATAGCTCCGGTACCGATTTTTTCGGTACCGGAATTATCTGGACGTGTGGGACAGGCCTAAGGCCGGGGTCACACTTGCGAGTGTGATGTGAGAAACTCAAGCGAATCTCTCGCATCATGTCCCCATAGAACCCATGCCGAAATAAACACTCTGGACACAGATTTAATTTAAAGTGGAAATAAAATGGCCGTGCGGTTTTATTCAGGGTTACATAAAATACCATAAAATACTTCCAATAAATAAACTTCCGAAATAACATATTTAAAATTCTCCAAAAATTCCAAATGTCCAAATCCACCCATACATGGGTGATTTATCCCCACGATTAAAACCACACGATGACATAAAGGGAGGGAGGGTGGGCTTTTCGTTGCTCTTGCGCCAGCAACTGAGGTAATGACAGCTGTCAGTCAGATTTGTAAATAAATAAAAACCGCCAAAACGCTCTCCACCAATGAAAATGCAGGGAAAAATAGCGCTCAAAAACTGGAAAAAACCAGTCTGTCACGAATCACATAGATTCTGACTGAAATTTACATTGCTAAAAAGTGAGGAAAACTAATAAACTAAGCTCATAGCAAGGTCCATGGGGACATGAGACCCCCGCTTTATTTATTTTCAGATTATGCGGGGGGGCTTACATTACCCGGCACTGCCGCCAGCACTCGGTATGTGGCTGCATGTATTTCTATGCTCCGGTCCGAGAGCCGGTAATGATGCGAGAGATTCACGTGAGTTTCTCACATCACACTCGCAAGTGTGACCCCGGCCTAAAGATTTCTCTTTTCCTGGGAAACCCATTTTTTCACAACTTTTAGGAAAAAACTCTACATAATTTCTTCCAACATTTTTTGGCTGATTTTTCTGTTACAAAGAAAGCTGAGAACAGATGTTGCTGTAAGTCATGGAGACATTGGAAATTTCCTACACAGTACATTTTTGCGACTTTTTTTGTTGAGTTTGTGTGTTTTTACTATTTTTTAACTTTTCCAAATTTCAGCAAGAGGACTGAGGAGCACGTTAACGTATCAAAGAAATAGGGTGAACGTTACTTGTTCAGAGCAATTTTTTTCTTTCCTTACAAATACACTTTGAATGTAATATTAATGTATTTAGTCTCGGGGATTGCTGTGTGCAGTAATGAAAAATTACACTCCAGTGAGTATTAAAAAATGATGAGAATTTCACTGTGTAATCATCATGTAGAAGAAAATAGTGAGGATCCAGATTCTGAGCACTGATGGTTGTTCATATAATCACTTGCTTTACCAATAATACAGCAGCCAAGATAAGTCCTGTGGAAATCCGGTGAGCCCTTTAGCGCAGGTATGACCTTTTATGACAGCCTGTCAATTTAGCTTCATAGCCAGGGAAATAGCTGTGACCATCACTGTCTATTGACGATCACATACAAAAAGCAAGAAAAGCAATTTTCAAAGAAACATCTCATAAAATAATAATAAGTATCTTTATCTTCTATGTAACAACACCCTGAAAAGCTGATGTTAAATATTAATCAAAAGGTCCAAATATTTGAATATCTATATATCAAAAGCTCTAATGTTGTGGGAAACAAACTTGATTAATAAAAGAGACTGCCTGCCATACATTAAAGGGAATCTGTCACCAAGTTTTTGCTATGTAACCTGAAAGCAGCATAATGTAGGGAGAGAGACCTTGATTCCAGCAATGTATCATTTTCTGGGCTGCTTGCTGCAGTTTTGATTAAATATTGTTTTATCTGCCGCAGACCTGCCACTTCTCTAAATGATGAACTGTGTATGACCCCACCGACACCACTGATTGACATATTTCTCTGTATACTGTGCATAGTTAGAAACCTGCCAATCAGTGGCAGCAGTTACACAGAGCAGGATGACTGCACAGCACAAGACAACTAGTCTTCTAGTGATAATCTCCTGCTGATAAACCACTGATCATATCGAAACTACAACAGGAAGCACAGTAAGTAATGAATTACTGGAATCAGGTTCTCTGCCCCATACATCGTGTTGCTCTCAAACTACATTACAGAAACCTGCTGACAAATTCAGTTTAACTTTACCCTCTGCTTTAGGGTCCACTTACATTGATGTTTATTAAAGTTTGTATTGTAAATTCAGCTGATTTTAACAGGGAGCAATGAAGAAAACATGTCAGAGAGAGAAGCAAAATATATTCTTAATGTCTGATTAAAGAATTACTCCCATCAATGATTTATCATTTTAATATATTGCAGTCATCATATTATATATCACTGTTTACTTACAATTACTCATTTTACTATTCTACCCAGCTAATTCTTTTCTTTCCTCTGCTCTATGTAGAAACAGAAGTCTCTTGTCCCTGCATTTATCTTTCCCATCTTCAACTCCTGACCTAAGTATTCCATACTCCCACTCTACAAGGGACTTTTGCAGTGACTCATGACTCATACAGGGAAAATTGACCTCCTGTTTCTACATAAAGCTTAGAAGGAATGAGCGTCATTTTTTAATTATGTAATGTCATATGGTAAAGACAAGAATTAGCTGGGTAGAAAGGCAAAATGAGCAATTGTAAGTACACAGTGCTATATAATATGGTCGGCAATATAACAGGATAAAAATTTTGATGGGAGGAGGAGGGCTTCTTTAAAGGAGAAATTTAGATAAAACTCAATGGACTTTTTCTCCTTTTAGATCCTTTTGTTAGAAAGGAGATAAGTGTTGTCAGATGTTTAGCAACCACTGCTACTCTTGTGAAATAACTGACATTTCTCACCTTTGCTGAACTCCCCTGTTCATGGGAAAATTTGGAAAGTAACTGTTAGCCTATGTACCGTATATACTCGAGTATAAGCCGACCCGAGTATAAGCCGACCCCTCTAATTTTGCCACAAAAAACTGGGAAAACTTATTGACTCGAGTATAAGCCTAGGGTGGAAAATGCAGCAGCTACCGGTGAATTTCAAAAATAAAAATAGATGCTCCATACCGTTCATTATTGCCACATAGATGTTCCATAGAAAGCTGTGCCATATATAATGCTCTGCACCGTTCATTATGGCCCCATAGATGCTCCACATAAAGCTGTGCCATATAGAATGCTCTGCACCATTCATTATGGCCCCATAGATGCTCCATATAAAACTGTGCCATATATAATGCTCTGCACCGTTCATTATGGCCCCATAGATGCTCCACATAAAGCTGTGCCCCATATATAATGCTCTGCACTGTTCATTATGGCCCCATAGATGCTCCATATAAAGCTGTGCCATATAGAATGCTCTGCACCGTTCATTATGGCCCCATAGATGCTCCTTATAAAGCTGTGCCATATATAATGCTCTGCACCGTTCATTATGGCCCCATAGATGCTCCATATAAAGCTGTGCCATATATAATGCTCTGCACCGTTCATTATGGCCCCATAGATGCTCCATATAAAGCTGTGCCATATATAATGCTCTGCACCGTTCATTATGGCCCAATAGATGCTCCATATAAAGCTGTGCCATATATAATGCTCTGCACCGTTCATTATGGCCCCATAGATGCTCCACATAAAGCTGTGCCATATAGAATGCTCTGCACCGTTTATTATGGCCCCATAGATGCTCCATATAAAGCTGTGCCATATATAATGCTCTGCACCGTTCATTATGGCCCCATAGATGCTCCATATAAAGCTGTGCCATATATAATGCTCTGCACCGTTTATATGGAGCATCTATGGGGCCATAATGAAGCTGTGCCATATAGAATGCTCTGCACCGTTCATTATGGCCCCATAGATGCTCCACATAAAGCTGTGCCCCATATAGAATGCTCTGCACTGTTCATTATGGCCCCATAGATGCTCCATATAAAGCTGTGCCATATATAATGCTCTGCACCATTGATAATTACCCCATAGATGCTCCATATAAAGCTGTCCAATATATAATGCTGCGGCTGCAATTAAAAAAAAAAAATCACATACTCACCTCTCTTGCTCAGGACGCCGGCGCTTTCAATATTTACCTGCTCCTCGTGCGGCTCCATCTCCAGCACTGACGCTCAGCAGAGGGCGCGCACTGACTATGTCACTGCGCCCTCTAACCTGAGCGTCACTGCCAGAGGACGCTGGAGACAGAGCCGCACCGGAGCGAGGAGCAGGTAAATATCGCGCAGCGCTCCCCTCCCCGTATACTTACCTGCTCACGGCGCGGTCCCTGCAGTCCCGGATTCTCCCGGCGCTGCATCTTCTTCCTGTATTGAGCGGTCACAGTTACCGCTCATTTTCAGTCATGAATATGCAGCTCTACCTCTATGGGAGGTGGAGCCGCATATTCATGACTGTAATGAGCGATACCATGTGACCGCTCAATGCAGGAAGAAGATGCAGCGCCGGGAGAAGCTGGGACTGCAGGGACCGCGCCGGAGCAGGTAAGAGGCAGGAGAATCATGCCAGTTTCTCGCAGTGCACTCGCAAGTGTGACCTCGGCCTTAGGCAACTTATGAAAATAGTATCAAATTATGTTTAAACTGTCAAAGCACAAGACTGGAAGTGTTTTCCTCTGCATACTGGTACAGAGGAGCTGTAGGAAGCAGTTTGATGACTTTAGCTACTGATATTTTCTGCTACAAGGTAATACAATGTCATGTTCTAATTCGCACAAGGTTGAGGTAATTATCACTCTTAGGGTATGTTTCCACGTTGTTTTTGCTAATTCCTGGTATTTGGCTTTGACAACACTTTACTGATACAGTCATGTGCGGATTACATGCCCTTTCAGTGTGTTTCCGCAATGTATGCATTTTACTTTCTGCACCTAATACAATCCTATTGAGAAAATCCGCACAGAAAACTCAGTGTACCAGCTTCAGAAACTGACATGTTGCAAATTTAAAAAACACGCGGTAGGTCAGCGCACAAAAAAAATTCACAGCGTGCATGAGATTTCTATAAATCCCATCCACTTTTGGCTGTGTGCACACATTGCGTTTTTTGCTACATTATTCATCGCAAATTTGTCACAAAACTTTAAGGGTATGTGTCCACGTTCAGGATTGCATCAGGATTTGGTCAGGATTTTATGCAGGTAAAATCCTGACCAAATCTGCACCTGAGGTCACTGGCAGGTCACCTGCGCTGTCCTTGCGTTTTTTTCTGCAATGTAAGGACATGCTGCGTTCTTAAAAGACGCGCCGCATGTGCGTTTTCCCGGGTCTGCCGCAGGCGTCTTTTAATGCATAGTGAAGACGGGATTTCATGAAATCCCCTCCACTATGCTGTAAGATCTGGATGCTGCGTTTTTGACGCTGCGGCTCAACGCTGCGTCAAAAACGCAGCGTTTCCTGAATGTGGAAACTAATGGTTTTCTGATGATGCCAGCAAAGTGAATAAGATTGCTGAAGTCTCATGCACACGTTGCTTTTTTGTGACTTGCAGATTTGATTCAATTCTTTCAGGTTTTTGCTGCAGATTTCACTCATACTAATGAGTGAGGAAAAATTTCCAAAAACACATATAAAAAAAGGATCAAAACGTGGCAAAAATGCAGCCTTTTTTTTGCAGTGTTTTTCCTGCCAAGGTATGTATCAAATACTTAGCATGTGCCTGACATACCCTAAGACGCTGTGTTTTTTGCTCGGCAGAAATCTGCAAAAACAAAATCTCATCAAAAAGTCATTATTGGAACGTCACCTAAGGCCGGGGTCACACTTGCAAGTTGCAATGCGAGAAACTCGACTCAATACCCGGCAGCTGCCGGCATTCGGGAGCGGAGCGTTCAGCTGCATAGAAATACATGTAGCCGCACGCTCTGGTCCCGAGTGTCGGCGGCAGTGCCGAGTATAGAGGCAGGAGAATCATGCCAGTTTCTCGCATTGCACTCGTAAGTGTGACCCCGGCCTTAGGCAACTTATGATAATAATATCAAATTATGTTTAAACTGTCAAAGCACAAGACTGGAAGTGTTTTCCTCTGCATACTGGTACAGAGGAGCTGTAGGAAGCAGTTTGATGACTTTAGTTACTGATATTTTCTGCTACAAGGTAATACAATGTCATGTTCTAATTCGCACAAGGTTGAGGTAATTATCACTCTTAGGGTATGTTTCCACGTGCAGTAAACGCTGCGTGTTTGACGCTGCATAGAGACGCAGCGTCAAACACGCAGCGTCCAGATGTTACAGCATAGTGGAGGGGATTTAATGAAATCCCGTCTCCACTATGCGTGGTAACACGCACACGGCGGCCCTGCGACTCCGGACATGCGGCGCATCTTTTAAGATCGCAGCATGTCCGTATACCTTGCGGCGACGCTGCGTCGCCGCAAGGTATAACACAGGGCCCTATGCATGAGGTGCGATGAACCCAGATGTGTGCTATGAACACAGAACACAGAAGGGGGCGGAGCTTAGCGCAGAGCGGGTTTGCCGCTGCGACGAAACCGCCGGCCATCCTGATCATGGACACATACCCTTATTGATTAATTATCAGTTCATTATTAACTATAACTGAACTGTTACACTGACGGCCAGAAGTGAACATTGTACTGTATAAATACCAGAATCCATACGAGTCTGGACAGCCAGTCGGTGTAGAAGGCATCTGGATTTAGTGACCTTTTTGAATGTAAATTGTGATAGAGTAGACTCGAAATTGATTAAATGTACAGAGAGTGTCTGACTCACTGAGCAAATACAGATTAAATCCTTACTTGATGCCTGCTTCCACATGACAAGGCTGCAGGTCCAGGAAACTTCCTTCTCTTATTTGCCGGAACATATTCTGCAACTGCTAACTTTATGATGACCCTGAAGCTGATCGTAGAAATACAGTTATAATTAAACTATGCACCCTGCAAATTAGGTTTATTAACACAATTTTCAATTACAAACTCTCTTCTATTTGCAATAAACCAATCATTCAAGAAACACAAAATACCTCAAGACAGCTAATATAACAATTGGTTTCTCCAAATTCAACACAAAATGCCAAATTTAATAAAGTAACTTTATTACTTAGGGCATTGGGCTGTTATGACCTGCTGAAAGTGCAGCACCCCAGAGTCCTGGTCTGTTGTGAATTCTGCTCTTGGGCTCCCTCCGGTGGTTATGAGTGGTAGGGCTGCTGTCTTTGGATCGCAGCATTTATCAGGTGTGTCCACTTATTGCAATTTGGACTGGGCTATTTAGTCTTGCTTGATCCTTTAGTCAGTGCCAGTTGTCCATTGTTTTTGGAGGATTCACATCCCTGACTGGTCTCTCCTGTTTGCTGTTCTTTTCAACAAAGATAGTTCTGGCTTTGTTTTTGCTGTCCACATGCTGTGGGCCTTATAGTTCTGTGCATTTTCATGTTTTGTCTTGTCCAGCTTCGTCTGTGTAAGGATTTTTTGCAGCCAAGCTGTATCTCTGGAGATGCAGATATACCCTCCATGTCTTTAGTCAGATGTGGAGATTTGTATTTTCTGTGGTGGATATTTTCTAGTGTTTTAATACTGATACTCTGTCCTATTCTTTCTTTTTAGCTAGAAAGGCCTCCTTTGCTAAATCCTGATTTCAGTCTGCGTATGACATTTCCCTCTCCTCTCACAGTCAATATTTGTGGGGGGCTGTCTATCCTTTGGGGATTTTCTCTGAGGCAAGATAGGTTTCCTGTTTCTATCTTTTGGGGAAGTTAGTCCTTAGGCTGTGTCGAGGTGTCTAGGGAGTGTTAGGTACATCCCACGGCTACTTCTAGTTGCGATGTTAAGTTCAGGGTCTGCGGTCAGTACAGGCACCACCTTCTCCAGGGTACGTCACATGCTGCTCCTAGGCCACCAGATCATAACAGTATAACTGGCCAACAATGAGTTAAACGCATCTCAGAAGAAGGGAAGAAAAGTGCTGAGCCATTTTTTTTTCTGTAGTCTGTTTTGTCTTTCCTTCCCTCTTTTCCTCTGGGTGGCTCAGGAGTTAGGTGCTGGCATGGAGGTTCAGGAATTGGTTTCTCGTGTGGATCAACTTGCTGCTAGAGTACAGGGTATTTCCGATTATATCGTTCAGACTCCAGTTTTAGTGCCTAGAATTCCTACTCCTGATTTGTTTTTTGGGGACAGGTCCAAATTTTTGAGCTTTAAAAATAACTGTAAACTGTTTTTTGCTCTGAAACCCCGTTCTTCTGGTGACACCATTCAGCGGGTTAAAATTGTTATTTCCCTGCTGCGTGGTGATCCTCAGGATTGGGCATTTTCCCTGAAATCTGGGAATCCTGCTTTGCTTAATGTAGACACCTTTTTTCAGGCACTAGGGTTATTGTATGATGAACCTAATTCAGTGGATCATGCAGAGAAGACCTTGTTGGCCCTGTGTCAGGGTCAAGAAGCGGCAGAATCGTATTGCCAGAAATTTAGAAAATGGTCTGTATTGACTAAATGGAATGAGGATGCCTTGGCGGCAATTTTCAGAAAGGGTCTTTCTGAATCCGTTAAAGATGTTATGGTGGGGATCCCCAAGCCTGCTGGTCTGAGTGAGTCTATGTCTCTGGCCATTCAGATTGATCGGCGCTTACGCAAGCGCAGAGTTGTGCACACTGTGGCGTTGTCCTCCGAGCGGAACCCTGAGCCTATGCAGTGTGATAGGATTTTGTCTAGTGCTGAACGACAAAGATTCAGGCGTCAAAATAGGTTGTGTTTTACTGCGGCGATTCTGCTCATGTTATTTCTGATTGCCCTAAGCGTACAAAGAGAATCGCTAGTTCTGTTACCATCAGTACTGTACAACCTAAATTTCTGTTATCTGTGACATTGATCTGCTCATTTTCGTCATGTTCTGTCATGGCATTTGTGGATTCAGGCGCCGCTCTGAACTTAATGGACTTAGAATTTGCCAGACGTTGTGGTTTCCCCTTGCAGCCTTTGCAGAACCCTATTCCTTTAATGGGCATTGATGCTACACCGTTGGCTAAAAATAAACCTCAGTTTTGGACACAGCTGACCATGCGCATGGCTCCAGCCCATCAGGAAGATTGTCGTTTTCTGGTGTTGCATAATTTGCATGACGCTATTGTGCTAGGTTTTCCATGGTTACAGGTACATAATCTGGTGTTAGATTGGAAATCTATGTCTGTGACTAGTTGGGGTTGTCAGGGGTTCATGGTCACGTTCCTCTGATGTCAATTTCCTCTTCCCCCTCTTCTGAAATTCCTGACTTTTTGTCTGATTTCCAGGATGTATTCGATGCGCCCAAATCCAGTTCCGTTCCACCGCATAGGGACTGTGATTGTGCTATTGACTTGATTCCAGGTTGTAAATTCCCTAAGGGCCGACTTTTCAACCTGTCTGTGCCAGAACATGCCGCCATGTGGAGCTATATTAAGGAGTCTTTGGAGAAGGGGCATATTCGGCCATCTTCTTCACCATTGGGAGCAGGTTTTGTTTTGTTGCCAAGAAGGATGGCTCATTGAGACCCTGTATTGATTATCGCCTCTTGAATAAGATCACGGTCAAATTTCAATACCCTTTGCCTTTGCTTAAGGCCCCTTCACATTTAGCGACGCTGCAGCGATACCGACAACGATCCGGATCGCTGCAGCGTCGCTGTTTGGTCGCTGGAGAGCTGTCACACAGACCGCTCTCCAGCGACAAACTATGCCGGTAACCAGGGTAAACATCGGGTAACTAAGCGCAGGGCCGCGCTTAGTAACCCGATGTTTACCCTGGTTACCATGCTAAAAGTAAAAAAAAAACAAACACTAGATACTTACCTACAGCTGTCTGTCCTCCAGCGCTGCGCTCTGCTTCTCTGCTCTCCTCTTGTACTGTCTGGGAGCCGGAAAGCAGAGCGGTGACGTCACCGCTCTGCTTTCCGGCTCACAGCCAGTACAGGAGGAGAGCAGAGAAGCAGAGCGCAGCGCTGGAGGACAGACAGCGGTAGGTAAGTATCTAGTGTTTGTTTTTTTTTACTTTTAGCATGGTAACCAGGGTAAACATCGGGTTACTAAGCGCGGCCCTGCGCTTAGTTACCCGATGTTTACCCTGGTTACCAGTGAAGACATCGCTGGATCGGTGTCACACACGCCGATTCAGCGATGTCTCCAGGGAGTCCAGCGACGAAATAAAGTTCTGGACTTTCCTCAGCGACCAACGATCTCCCAGCAGGGGCCTGATCGTTGGTCGCTGTCACACATAACGATTTCATTAACGATATCGTTGCTACGTCACAAATAGCAACGATATCGTTAACAATATCGTTATGTGTGAAGGTACCTTTACTGATTTGTTTGCTAGGATTAAGGGGGCTAGTTGGTTTACTAAGATTGACCTTCGAGGGGCATATAATCTTGTTCGTATTAAGCAGGGTGACGAATGGAAAACTGCATTTAATACGCCCGAAGGCCATTTTAAATACCTTGTGATGCCATTCGGACTCTCTAATGCCCCATCTGTGTTCCAGTCCTTCATGCATGATATCTTTCGGAGTTATCTTGATAAATTCATGATTGTATATTTGGATGATATTTTGATTTTTTCCGATGATTGGGAGTCTCATGTGAAACAGGTTAGGATGGTATTTCAGATCCTCCGTGACAATGCTTTATTTGTGAAGGGGTCTAAGTGCCTCTTTGGAGTACAGAAGGTTTCTTTTTTGGGCTTCATTTTTTCTCCCTCATCTATAGAAATGGATCTGGTTAAGGTTCAGCCATTCATGATTAGATGATTAGATTCAGCCCACATCTGTGAAGAGCCTTCAGAAATTCTTGGGCTTTGCTAATTTTTATCGTCGTTTCATTGCCAACTTCTCCAGTGTGGTTAAACCTCTGACCGATTTAACGAAGAAAGGCGCTGATGTGACGAATTGGTCCTCCGCGGCTGTTTCTGCCTTTCAGGAGATTAAACGCTGATTTACTTCTGCCCCTGTGTTGCGTCAGCCGGATGTTTCTCTTCCATTTCAGGTTGAGGTTGACGCGTCTGAGATTGGGGCAGGGGCCGTTTTGTCTCAGAGGAATTCTGATGGCTCCTTGATGAAACTGTGTGCCTTCTTTTCTCGGAAGTTTTTGCCTGCGGAACGCAATTATGATGTCGGCAATCGGGAGTTGTTGGCTATGAAGTGGGCATTTGAGGAGTGGCAACATTGGCATGAGGGGGCCAATGTTATGAACAGGTAATTCAGAACCACAATGGACATTGAAGTTCAGAGCACACAAAGTGACCTGACAAATAACAAAAACAAAGGACGAGCTCTGAGACGTGGGAACTCTGCTGACCGCAATCCCTAATCCTAACACACCACACTAGAGGTAGCCGTGGATTGCGCCTAACGCTCCCTATGCAACTCGGCACAGCCTGAGAAACTAACTAGCCCTGAAGATAGAAAAATAAGCCTACCTTGCCTCAGAGAAATTCCCCAAAGGAAAAGGCAGCCCCCCACATATAATGACTGTGAGTAAGATGAAATACAAACACAGAGATGAAATAGATTTAGCAAAGTGAGGCCCGACTTACTGAATAGACCGAGGATAGGAAAGATAGCTTTGCGGTCAACACAAAAACCTACAAACAACCACGCAGAGGGGCAAAAAGACCCTCCGCACCGACTAACGGTACGGAGGTGCTCCCTCTGCGTCTCAGAGCTTCCAGCAAGCAAGAAAAACCAATATAGCAAGCTGGACAGAAAAAATAGCAAAAATAACACAAGCAAAACTTAGCTTATGCAGGATAGACAGGCCACAGGAACGATCCAGGAGGAAGAAAGACCAATACTAGAACATTGACTGGAGGCCAGGATCAAAGCACCAGGTGGAGTTAAATAGAGCAGCACCTAACGACCTAACCTCATCACCTGAGGAAGGAAACTCAGAAGCCGCAGTACCACTCTCATCCACCAAAGGAAGCTCATAGACAGAACCAGCCGAAGTACCACTCTCGACCACAGGAGGGAGCTTGGCCACAGAATTCACAACAGGCCAAGCACCGTATTGTGGTCCTGACCGATCATAAAAATCTGATTTACCTCGAGTCTGCCAAACGACTGAACCCTAGACAGGCTCATTGGTCCCTGTTTTTCTCCCGTTTTGATTTTGTTGTCTCGTATCTTCCGGGTTCTAAGAATGTTAAGGCTGATGCCCTCTCTAGGAATTTTTTGCTTGATTCTCCTGGGGTCCTTGAGCCGGTCGGCATTCTGAAGGAAGGGGTGATTCTTTCTGCCATCTCCCCTGATTTACGATGGGTTCTTCAGGAATTTCAGGCTGATAAACCTGACCGCTGTCCAGTGGGGAAACTGTTTGTTGCTGATAGATGGACTAGTAAAGTGATTTCTGAGGTTCATTGTTCTGTGTTGGCTGGCCATCCTGGGATTTTTGGTACCAGAGATTTGGTTGGTAGGTCCTTTTGGTGGCCTCCTTTGTCACGGGATGTGCGTTCTTTTGTGCAGTTCCCGTGCTAGTGGGTTGCTTCTGCCTTTGCCGGTCCCTGAGAGGCATTGGACGCATATTTCTATGGATTTTATTTCAGATCTTCCGGTTTCCCAGAGGATGTCGGTTATCTGGGTGGTTTGTGATCGGTTTTCTAAGATGGTTCATTTGGTACCTTTGCCTAAATTGCCTTCCTCTTCTGATTTGGTTCCGTTGTTTTTTCAGCATGTGGTTCGTTTGCATGGCATTCCGGAGAATATTGTGTCCGATAGAGGTTCCCAGTTTGTTTCTAGGTTTTGGCGGGCCTTTGTGCTAGGCTGGGCATTGATTTGTCTTTTTCTTCCGCATTTCATCCTCAGACAAATGGCCAAACCGAGCGAACTAATCAGACTTTGGAAACCTATTTGAGATGCTTTGTCTCTGCTGATCAAGATGATTGGGTGGCTGTTGTGAATTCTGTGGCTGAATTCACTCCTGTGGTCACAAGTGGTACTGCAGCTTCTGAGCTTCCTCCCTCAGGT
Organism: Ranitomeya imitator; assembly: GCF_032444005.1. Classification (NCBI taxonomy): domain Eukaryota; kingdom Metazoa; phylum Chordata; class Amphibia; order Anura; family Dendrobatidae; genus Ranitomeya; species Ranitomeya imitator. Next base: position 452,427,356 of record NC_091283.1, on the reverse strand, counting down.
GTTCTGGTGAGCTCGTTAACTGCTTCATTACTTAACTCCGCCTGATGCTGCTATCCTTGCTCCTTGTCAATGTTTCAGTGTTGGATCTGAGCTTCTCCTGATTGTTCCTGTGACCTGCTGCTCTGTATAGCTAAGTGCTTTTTGCTTTTTTGTTGCTTTTTTTCTGTCCAGCTTGTCTTTTGTTTTGCTGGAAGCTCTGAGACGCAAAGGGTGTACCGCCGTGCCGTTAGTTCGGCACGGTGGTTTTTTTTGCCCCCTTTGCGTGGTTTTGCTTTAGGGTTTTTTGTAGACTGCAAAGTTCGCTTTACTGTCCTCGCTCTGTCCTAGAATATCGGGCCCCACTTTGCTGAATCTATTTCATCCCTACGTTTTGTCTTTTCATCTTACTCACAGTCATTATATGTGGGGGGCTGCATTTTCCTTTGGGGAATTTCTCTGGGGCAAGTCAGGCCTATTTTTCTATCTTCAGGCTAGCTAGTTTCTTAGGCTGTGCCGAGTTGCCTAGGTAGTTGTTAGGCGCAATCCACAGCCGCTTTTAGTTGTGTTTAGGATAGGATCAGGTGTGCAGTCTACAGAGTTTCCACGTCTCAGAGCTCGTTCTTGTATTTTTGGGTATTTGTCAGATCACTGTGTGCGCTCTGATCGCTAAGCACACTGTGTTTCTGGATTGCCTTCATAACACCTGTCATTAGCAAACATAACAGTACAAGGAGCCGAACTAATGATTCTCAATAGAGGGAAAGAAAAAGTTCTGACATCATTTTTTTTTTTTTTTCTCTGCTCTGTGTTCACTTTTTTTTTTTCCCCTAGACATTTGGGTGATTCTGGACACAGGTGTGGACATGGATATTCAGGGTCTGTGCTCTTCAATGGATAATCTCGTTATAAATGTACAAAAAATTCAAGATACTATTGATCAGAAATCTATGTTAGAACCAAGAATTCCTATTCCTGATTTGTTTTTTGGAGATAGAACTAAGTTTCTAAGTTTCAAAAATAATTGTAAGCTATTTCTGGCCTTGAAACCTCATTCTTCTGGTAATCCTATTCAACAGGTTTTGATTATTATTTCTTTTTTGCGCGGCGACCCTCAAGACTGGGCATTTTCTCTTGCGCCAGGAGACCCTGCATTGAGTAGTGTCGATGCGTTTTTCCTGGCGCTCGGATTGCTGTACGATGAGCCTAATTCAGTGGATCAGGCTGAGAAAAATTTGCTGGCTTTGTGCCAGGGTCAGGATGATATAGAAGTATATTGTCAGAAATTTAGGAAATGGTCAGTACTCACTCAGTGGAATGAATCTGCGCTGGCAGCTTTGTTCAGAAAGGGTCTCTCTGAGGCTCTTAAGGATGTCATGGTGGGATTTCCTATGCCTGCTGGTTTGAATGAGTCTTTGTCTTTGGCCATTCAGATCGGTCGACGCTTGCGCGAGCGTAAATCTGTGCACCATTTGGCGGTACTGCCTGAGGTTAAACTTGAGCCTATGCAGTGCGATAGGACTATGACTAGAGTTGAACGGCAGGAATACAGACGTCTGAATGGTCTGTGTTTCTACTGTGGTGATTCCACTCATGCTATTTCTGATTGTCCTAAGCGCACTAAGCGGTCCGCTAGGTCTGCCGTCATTGGTACTGTACAGTCCAAATTCCTTCTGTCCATTACCTTGATATGCTCTTTGTCGTCGTTTTCTGTCATGGCGTTTGTGGATTCGGGCGCTGCCCTGAATCTGATGGATTTGGATTATGCTAAACGTTGTGGGTTTTTCTTGGAGCCTTTGCGGTGTCCTATTCCATTGAGAGGAATTGATGCTACACCTTTGGCCAAGAATAAACCTCAATACTGGGCCCAGCTGACCATGTGCATGGCTCCTGCACATCAGGAAGTTATTCGCTTTCTGGTGTTGCATAATCTGCATGATGTGGTCGTGTTGGGGTTGCCATGGCTACAAACCCATAATCCAGTATTGGATTGGAATTCCATGTCGGTATCCAGCTGGGGTTGTCAGGGGGTACATGGTGATGTTCCATTTTTTTCGATTTCGTCATCCACCCCTTCTGAGGTCCCAGAGTTCTTGTCTGATTATCAGGATGTATTTGAAGAGCCCAAGTCCGATGCTCTACCTCCGCATAGGGATTGTGATTGTGCTATCAATTTGATTCCTGGTAGTAAATTCCCTAAAGGTCGATTATTTAATTTATCCGTGCCCGAACACGCCGCTATGCGCAGTTATGTGAAGGAATCCCTGGAGAAGGGACATATTCGCCCATCGTCATCACCACTGGGAGCAGGGTTCTTTTTTGTAGCCAAGAAGGATGGTTCGCTGAGACCGTGTATTGATTACCGCCTTCTTAATAAGATCACTGTTAAATTTCAGTATCCCTTGCCATTGTTATCTGACTTGTTTGCTCGGATTAAGGGGGCTAGTTGGTTCACTAAGATTGATCTTCGTGGTGCGTATAATCTGGTGAGAATCAGGCAAGGAGATGAATGGAAAACTGCATTCAATACGCCCGAGGGTCATTTTGAGTATCTAGTGATGCCGTTCGGACTTGCCAATGCTCCATCTGTGTTTCAGTCTTTTATGCATGACATCTTCCGTGAGTATCTGGATAAATTCCTGATTGTTTACTTGGATGACATTATGATCTTCTCAGATGATTGGGAGTCTCATGTGAAGCAGGTCAGAATGGTTTTTCAGGTCCTGCGTGCTAACTCTTTGTTTGTGAAGGGATCAAAGTGTCTCTTCGGTGTGCAGAAAGTTTCATTTTTGGGGTTCATCTTTACCCCTTCTACTATCGAGATGGATCCAGTTAAGGTCCAAGCCATCCAGGATTGGATTCAGCCGACATCTCTGAAAAGTCTGCAAAAGTTCCTGGGCTTTGCTAATTTTTATCGTCGCTTCATCTGTAATTTTTCTAGCATTGCCAAACCATTGACCGATTTGACCAAGAAGGGTGCTGATTTGGTTAATTGGTCTTCTGCTGCTGTGGAAGCTTTTCAGGAGTTGAAGCGTCGTTTTTGTTCTGCCCCTGTGTTGTGTCAGCCAGATGTTTCTCTTCCGTTCCAGGTCGAGGTTGATGCTTCTGAGATTGGAGCAGGGGCGGTTTTGTCACAGAGAGGTTCTGATTGCTCAGTGATGAAACCATGTGCTTTCTTTTCCAGGAAGTTTTCGCCCGCTGAGCGTAATTATGATGTGGGCAATCGAGAGTTGCTGGCCATGAAGTGGGCATTCGAGGAGTGGCGTCATTGGCTTGAAGGAGCTAAGCATCGCGTGGTGGTATTGACTGATCATAAGAACTTGACTTATCTCGAGTCTGCCAAGCGCTTGAATCCTAGACAGGCCCGTTGGTCGTTATTTTTTGCCCGCTTCGACTTTGTGATTTCGTACCTTCCGGGCTCTAAAAATGTGAAGGCGGATGCTCTGTCTAGGAGTTTTGTGCCCGACTCTCCGGGTTTATCTGAGCCAGCGGGTATCCTCAAGGAAGGAGTCATTGTGTCTGCCATCTCCCCTGATTTGCGGCGGGCGAATAAACCTGATCGTTGTCCAGCAGAGAAACTGTTCGTCCCTGATAGGTGGACTAATAAACTTATCTCTGAACTTCATTGTTCGGTGTTGGCTGGTCATCCTGGAATCTTTGGTACCAGAGAGTTAGTGGCTAGATCCTTCTGGTGGCCATCTCTGTCACGGGATGTACGTACTTTTGTGCAGTCCTGTGGGATTTGTGCTAGGGCTAAGCCCTGCTGTTCTCGTGCCAGTGGGTTGCTTTTGCCCTTGCCGGTCCCAAAGAGGCCTTGGACACATATTTCGATGGATTTCATTTCTGACCTTCCCGTTTCTCAAAAGATGTCAGTCATTTGGGTGGTCTGTGATCGCTTTTCTAAAATGGTCCATCTGGTGCCCTTGGCTAAATTGCCTTCCTCCTCTGATTTGGTACCTTTGTTCTTTCAGCATGTGGTTCGGTTGCATGGCATTCCTGAGAATATTGTTTCTGACAGAGGTTCCCAGTTTGTTTCAAGGTTTTGGCGAGCCTTTTGTGGTAGGATGGGCATTGACCTATCCTTTTCCTCGGCTTTCCATCCTCAGACTAATGGCCAGACCGAACGAACCAATCAGACCTTGGAAACATATCTGAGATGTTTTGTTTCTGCAGACCAGGATGATTGGGTGTCCTTTTTGCCGTTGGCTGAGTTCGCCCTTAATAATCGGGCCAGCTCGGCTACCTTGGTTTCTCCATTTTTTTGCAATTCTGGGTTCCATCCTCGTTTCTCTTCAGGACAGGTTGAGTCTTCGGAATGTCCTGGTGTGGATTCTGTGGTGGATAGGTTGCAGCAGATCTGGACTCAGGTAGTGGACAATTTGATCTTGTCCCAGGAGAAAGCTCAGCTTTTCGCTAATCGCAGACGCCGTGTGGGTCCCCGACTTCGTGTTGGGGATCTGGTTTGGTTATCTTCTCGTCATATTCCTATGAAGGTTTCCTCTCCTAAATTTAAACCTCGTTTTATTGGTCCGTATAGGATTTCTGAGGTTCTCAATCCTGTGTCTTTTCGTTTGACCCTCCCAGACTCCTTTTCCATACATAATGTATTCCATAGGTCGTTGTTGCGGAGATACGTGGCACCTATGGTTCTATCTGTTGAGCCTCCTGCCCCGGTTTTGGTGGAGGGGGAATTGGAGTATATTGTGGAGAAGATTTTGGATTCTCGTGTTTCTAGACGGAAACTCCAGTATCTGGTTAAATGGAAGGGTTATGCTCAGGAAGATAATTCCTGGGTTTTTGCCTCTGATGTTCATGCTTCCGATCTTGTTCGTGCCTTTCATGCGGCTCATCCTGGTCGGCCTGGGGGCTCTGGTGAGGGTTCGGTGACCCCTCCTCAAGGGGGGGGTACTGTTGTGAATTCTGTGGCTGAATTCACTCCTGTGGTCACAAGTGGTACTGCAGCTTCTGAGCTTCCTCCCTCAGGTGTTCTGGTGAGCTCGTTAACTGCTTCATTACTTAACTCCGCCTGATGCTGCTATCCTTGCTCCTTGTCAATGTTTCAGTGATGGATCTGAGCTTCTCCTGATTGTTCCTGTGACCTGCTGCTCTGTATAGCTAAGTGCTTTTTGCTTTTTTGTTGCTTTTTTTCTGTCCAGCTTGTCTTTTGTTTTGCTGGAAGCTCTGAGACGCAAAGGGTGTACCGCCGTGCCGTTAGTTCGGCACGGTGGTTTTTTTTGCCCCCTTTGCGTGGTTTTGCTTTAGGGTTTTTTGTAGACTGCAAAGTTCGCTTTACTGTCCTCGCTCTGTCCTAGAATATCGGGCCCCACTTTGCTGAATCTATTTCATCCCTACGTTTTGTCTTTTCATCTTACTCACAGTCATTATATGTGGGGGGCTGCCTTTTCCTTTGGGGAATTTCTCTGGGGCAAGTCAGGCCTATTTTTCTATCTTCAGGCTAGCTAGTTTCTTAGGCTGTGCCGAGTTGCCTAGGTAGTTGTTAGGCGCAATCCACAGCCGCTTTTAGTTGTGTTTAGGATAGGATCAGGTGTGCAGTCTACAGAGTTTCCACGTCTCAGAGCTCGTTCTTGTATTTTTGGGTATTTGTCAGATCACTGTGTGCGCTCTGATCGCTAAGCACACTGTGTTTCTGGATTGCCTTCATAACACCTGTCATTAGCAAACATAACAGGTGGCTTTTTTGCTATTGGCCGAGTTTGCCCTTAATAATCGGGCTAGTTCTGCTTAGGGTACGTTCAGACTAGCGTTGTGCTAGTGTGCGTCGGCGCCACGTCGGGCGACGCAGCGGCGACGCATGCGTCATGCGCCCCTATGTTTAACATGGGGGACGCATGCGTTTTTGCTTGTTGCGTTTTGCGACAAATGCGTCTTTTTTGCCGCAAGCGTCGGACCAAGAAAACGCAACAAGTTGCATTATTCTTGCGTCCGATTTTCGGCAAAAAACGACGCACGCGTCGCAAAACGCAGCGTTTTTGCATACGTTTTGCCGCGTTTTTCGGTGCGTTGTGCGCACAACGCTAGTCTGAATGTAGCCTAACTTGGTTTCGCCTTTTTTTTGTAATTTTGGTTTTCATCCTTGTGTTTCTTCATGGCAGGTTGAGCCTTCTGATTGTCCTGGTGTGGATTCTGTGGTTGACAGGCTGCAGCAAATTTGGGCTCATGTGGTGGACAATTTGGTGTTGTCTCAGGAGGAGGCTCAGCGTTTTGCTAACCATCGTCGGTGTGTTGGTTCCCAGCTTCGTGTTGGGGATTTGGTTTGGTTGTCTTCCCGTCATGTTCCTATGAAGGTTTCTTCCCCTGAGTTCAAGCCTCGGTTTATTGGTCCTTATAGGATTTCTGAGATTATCAATCCAGTGTCTTTTCGTTTGGCCCTTCCAGCCTCTTTTTCCATCCATAATGTTTTCCATAGATCTTTGTTGCGGAAGTATGTGGTGCCCGTTGTTCCCTCTGTTGATCCTCCGGCCCCAGTGTTTATTGATGGGGAGTTGGAGTATGTGGTTGAGAAGATTTTGGATTCTCGTTTTTCGAGGCAGAAGCTTCAGTATCTTGTCAAATGGAAGGGTTATGGCCAGGAGGATAATTCTTGGGTTGTTGCCTCCGATGTTCATGCTGACGATTTGGTTCGTGCCTTTCATTTGGCTCATCCTGATCGGCCTGGGGTCTCTGGTGAGGGTTCGGTGACCCCTCCTCAAGGGGGGGTACTGTTGTGAATTCTGCTCTTGGGCTCCCTCCGGTGGTTATGAGTGGTAGGGCTGCTGTCTTTGGATCGCAGCATTTATCAGGTATGTCCACTTATTGCAATTTGGACTGAGCTATTTAGTCTTGCTTGATCCTTTAGTCAGTGCCAGTTGTCCATTGTTTTTGGAGGATTCACATCCCTGACTGGTCTCTCCTGTTTGCTGTTCTTTTCAACAAAGATAGTTCTGGCTTTGTTTTTGCTGTCCACATGCTGTGGGCCTTATAGTTCTGTGCATTTTCATATTTTGTCTTGTCCAGCTTTGTCTGTGTAAGGATTTTTTGCAGCCAAGCTGCATCTCTGGAGATGCAGATATACCCTCCATGTCTTTAGTCAGATGTGGAGATTTGTATTTTCTGTGGTGGATATTTTCTAGTGTTTTAATACTGACCGCATAGTACTCTGTCCTATTCTTTCTTTTTAGCTAGAAAGGCCTCCTTTGCTAAATCCTGATTTCAGTCTGCGTATGTCATTTCCCTCTCCTCTCACAGTCAATATTTGTGAGGGGCTGTCTATCCTTTGGGGATTTTCTCTGAGGCAAGATAGTTTTCCCATTTCTATCTTTAGGGGAAGTTAGTCCTTAGGCTGTGTCGAGGTGTCTAGGGAGTGTTAGGTACATCCCACGGCTACTTCTAGCTGCGGTGTTAAGTTCAGGGTCTGCGGTCAGTACAGGTACCACCTTCTCCAGGGTACGTCACATGCTGCTCCTAGGCCACCAGATCATAACACTGGTCGTTGCAGTAATGTCGTTCTTCCACCAGGGGGAGCGATGTTACATCTGATGGCACCAAAGGAGTTCACCCTGCCAGGTATCACAGCCACACACACACACTTCACATGCCGGCCACCAGGGGGAGCAAAAGGTTCTATCTATTAGGCCAGTCCTCACACTTGGGTAAAACTGGGGGTTGGTTAGGAAGTCAGGCAGAGTGAGTCAGGAGTTGGAGCCAGGAGGAGAGGAGAGGAGCAGACTGGGCTCAGCCCAGGAAAGGGAAAAAGGACACGGAGCTGCGCCTGCAACCCATGCGGCAGCCTCCTAAGAAAGGACAAGAAAGGAAGTGTGCCGTATTGAGTGAGCACAGAAGTCATAGCAACAGGAGTAAAACATCAGTGGGAGACCAGCTAGAAGCAGGCTGCCTCCCACTGAGCGCAGATCCGGTGGCCGGAACACCGAGGGAGTAATAGACTCTACGCTTTACTTCAGAGACCGGCAGGGCAGTCGATTCCAAGTTGGCTGTCCGACCTAAGAACCTAAGCAGACAAGGTGGCAACGCGGAGGAGGTGCGATACTAGGGTCCCTATAAAATAGCCTCAGGCCACTACTGTCATATGGGTTATGTCCTATCCATCTGGGGGACAGAGAGAAGTAACAAGAGTTAGGACCTTATGGTAGCTAATGCAAGTAAGGACCTACTACATTACTGTGCACAAGGGGAAGGCTACTGATTTCCACCTCGATAAGGGGACTCTGGAATTGCTATCAGACCGGCCGGACTCTGACTACCCTGTGATCCGGCACCCTGGACTGTGGATGCTGAAGCCTTCAGTAAAGGTAAAGAGACTGCACCCATTGTGTCCTCGTTATTCACTGCACCGTGCACCATCCACCATCACCATCTACACTTCTGGGAAGCCCTGGGGATATACTTCACCTGTGGGAAGGTATACCATCTAGCTGCCATTCCATCACCCCAGCGGACCCCAAAGCAGCGTCGGTCACCCTGACCAAATACCACAGGTGGCATCATGAACACTACCGTTATCTACAAACTCTACCCTTTTATTGGGCACCCCTAATAGGGCCACGGTCCGGGTCGGGCCACCGTGACAATCCCGTCGAGGGAACTGAAGGACCCGGTACCGAGTACCCCATTGCTCTTACGTGGGGGCGATCCAAAAACATGATACAAAGCCAGACAGGAGCTTCTGACAGTGTTCCCGAGCACACTCCACATAGGCAATGGTCTCCAGTTCGCTAAAATTTTGGGGTTTGCATTCTGCTATAGCTTTCTTCAAAAAACAAAGGTTTTTTATTGGTTTTAAGTCAGGCAACTGTGAAGGTCAGAACCTTCCAGGACTTATCCTGGACCAGACCCTTGGTAGACTGTGAGGTATGCTTGACATAAATTGATGTGTTGGAAGTTCCAATGATGCTCAAGCCTCAGCTTCCTTGCAGAAGATATGACATTTTCACCTAAAATTTCCTGCACTTGATCGATTCCATCTTTCCCTATACATGCTGGATAATTGCAGGGCCAGGGGAAGCAAAGTAGCCATGGAAGATTATCTATCCACTGTCATCCTTTTCTGTTATAGTCACTGAAACACTGTCATGCTTCACTGTAATAATCACTGAGCCACCGCCATGCTTCACTGTACGTATCACTGAGCCTCCGCCATGCATCACTGAAACGACACCGTGCTTTACTGTAGGAATCATTAAGCCACCACCATGCTTTACTGTGTGCATTACTGAGCCACCACCTTGCTTTAGTGTTGGAATCCCAGAGCCACCGCGATGCTTTACTGTAGCCAGAGTTCTTTTCATAGTAAGCCTCATTCTTTCTCCTCCAGGCTTGCTGCTGAACCATAGGCACAAAAAGCTCCAATTTTGTCACTCCACAGGACAGAATCGTAAAAAAATGAGTTTCTTATCTATATGGTTTTCAGCATATTGGAGCTACCTTGTTCTCGTCTTTTTGGGTCAGTAAAGGTGTAGTAGGTTGAAGTTTGAGCCTGTAGACGTTAAAGGAGTTTTCCCACGAACAAAGCACATTTTAATTAATATATTTTAGAATAAAAATAAGTACTACAATTTGATGTTCCTGTCCAAAGTTAATGTTATACATGTGCCCCAGTGTAATGGCTGTGTGTCACGGCCACTCCTTCTGCGGCCGTGCCTGCTGCCGGGACGACCGCTGCTCCCCCGCTCATACTTACCCGCTGAGGCGCGCTCCTCCTGCAGGCGTGCGTCCTCTCCTTCATTCTTCTCCGCTCCCTGGTTCTCGTCGGGTGCGTGTGCGCACCGCCCACTCCAGCACTTCCTCTTTCTGATTTACAGGCACTCTGTATCTCCTCTCTGTGATCCTGGAGGACCGTGACCCGGAAGTCCTTCAGTACTCCATGTATTTAAGGCAATTCCTTACTCTGCTCCTTGCCTGTCTGTCATTTGTGCTTCTGTGACTCAGGTCCACCTTTGTCTTGGCACTGCCTGTTCTGAGTCTCCGCTCTGTCCAGCCAGTTCAGCTTCTCTGCCTTTCCCAGGCTTCCTTGTCCAGTCCAGCCTTCCCAGTGTCTGCTCCGCACTCTATTAGTCTGGTGTCTCTGTCCTGTCCTGCTTCCATTGTGTCTTTCCCTTCCCAGCGCTCCTTTGGTCTTGCCTGTACTCAGCTCTTACCAAACTGTACTTCATCTTACCTTGCTCTGTCCGTCCTACGCCCAGCTTCTCTATTTTGTACCTCCTACTACCTGTCTCCGGGTTCCAGCTTCTGCGGCATTAGTCTCCCTTGGGTCTGCCCCTAATGCTCCCTGTATAGGGGGTGGTCTACCTGGTCAGCTCACCCTTGGGAGGTTCGTTGTCGTGGATCTGTGGGTCCACTTCACCGTTCTAAAGTGACTTTTGTAATCTCTCACTTAGAGGGTGAGGCTTTGGCGTGGGTTATTCCTCTCTGGGAGCGGGATGATCCCCTTGTTTCTCAACTCTCCACCTTCTTTGATACTTTTCGCAAAGTGTTTGATGAACCGAGTCATTTGGCCTCTACCACCGAGTCTCTGTTCAACCTTCAACAAGGTATGCTTTCGGTGGGCCAATACACAATCTGGTTTCGCACCCTTTCATCCGAATTAGGATGGAATAATGAGGCTTTGGTGGGAGCCTTCTGGCGGGGGCTTTCTCCTCAAATTAAGGACAAGATGGCGGGTTGTGATACTCCGACTTCCTTGGAGGATCTCATCTCGTTGGCAACCCTCATTGACTTACGTTTTCAAGAACTTTCTCGAGAATCTGCTAGAGAGAGGAGATTTCCTCGACTTCCTCCTGTTTCTCCTAGCTCTTCCCGTCCTCGGTCAGAGCTTTCTTCTGCTAATTCTGTCCCAGAACCCATGCAGGTGGATCGTCTTAAGCCTTTGGAGCAGCGTCGGAAAGAGAGACTAACTCAAGGTCTCTGTTTCTATTGTGGTAGTGCATCTCATCTCTTGCGTTCCTGTCCTTTGAGGCCGGGAAACGCCTCCCTCGAGGACTGGTAAGAGAGGCCTGTCTAGGTATCCAAGAACCCTCTCAACCCCTCACTCTTTCTGTTCTTTTACATCTGGGTAGTAAACATTTCTCTGACTCTGCTTATATAGATTCAGGGGCAGCTGGGAACTTTATTCAACTCCAGGCAGTTAGGAGATTGCGGATTCCGGTCAGATCCCTGGAGACTCCTCGACAGATTGCGTCAGTCGATGGCCAACCTCTGCGGGAGTCCGTTATGTTGGTAACCGAAGAAATGGAACTCCAAATTGGAATCCTGCATTGTGAGAAGATCGTCTTCTATGTGCTGCCTTCTTTATCCCACACGATTCTTCTTGGACTTCCTTGGTTGAGGACTCACAAGCCTTGTATTGACTGGCGGTCTGGCGAAATCCTGCATTGGGGACTCTTCTGCCAGAGTAACTGTCTGCTTCCTGTTTTGCCAAAAAAACCTTCTCATCCAATTTCGGTGTCTTCAAATTTACCTTCTTCATATTTGTCTTTCCTGGATGTCTTCAATAAGAAAGAGGCTGAGACTTTACCTCCGCATCGACCCCACGACTGCCCAATTGATCTTGTTCCGGGCTCTACTCCTCCCCGAGGTCAAATCTACCTGTTGTCTCCTACCAAGACTCAAGCCATGACTGAATACGTCCGGGAGAATTTATCCAAAGGTTTTATTCGCAAATCCTCCTGCCCTGCAGGTGCGGGTTTCTTCTTTGTTCAGAAGGACTGGTCCCTTCGTCCTTGTATTGACTACAGTGGTCTCAACAATCTCACGATCAAGAACAAGTACCCGCTACCTCTCATTCATGAGTTGTTTGATCGCCTAAGGGGAGCCCGAATTTTCACGAAATTGGATCTTCGCAAAGCTTACAATCTAATCCATATTCGTTCAGGAGACGAATGGAAAACCGCTTTTAACACTTGAGATGGCCACTATGAGTTGCCTGAGGAGGTGGTGATGGCGAACTCAGTCGAGGGGTTCAAGAGAGGCCTGGATGTCTTCCTGGAGCAGAACAATATTGTATCATACAATTATTAGGTTCTGTAGAAGGACGTAGATCTGGGTATTTATTATGATGGAATATAGGCTGAACTGGATGGACAAATGTCTTTTTTCGGCCTTACTAACTATGTTACTATATGTTACTATGTTACTATGAGTATTTAGCCATGCCTTTCAGCTTGTGTAACGCTCCAGCAGTGTTCAAGGAGTTTGTGAATGAGGTTTTCCGTGATCTACTCTACTCCTGTGTGGTGGTTTATTTAGACGACATTTTGGTGTTCTCCTCAGATCTTGCTTCTCACAGAAGGGATGTCTGCCAAGTGCTGTCTCGTCTAAGAGAGAACCGTCTTTATGCCAAACTCGAGAAGTGTGTTTTTGAGCAGTCTTCGCTACCATTTCTTGGCTATATCATTTCTGACTCTGGCTTGCAAATGGAACTGGAAAAAATGTCTGCTGTGCTTAACTGGCCACGTCCTCAGGGAGTAAAAGCTATCCTACGCTTCCTCGGGTTCGCAAATTACTACCGTTAGTTTATCCCACATTTCTTCACTCTGGTCGCCTCGATTTCTGCTTTGACTCGCAAGGGGTCCAACACCCACATCTGGTCTTCTGAAGCTGAAGATGCTTTTTGCTCTCTGAAACAAGCTTTTGCTTCAGCTCCTGTACTCCGTCAGCCTGAGGTCAACAAGCCCTTCATTCTTGAGGTAGACGCTTCTGCCATTGGTGCTGGTGCGGTATTTTCCCAAAGATCCTTTTCCAGACATATGGCTACTTGTGGTTTCTTTTCCAAAATCTTCTCCACCTCGGAGAGGAACTATGCCATCGGTGACAAGGAACTATTGGCCATAAAATTGGCGCTGGAGGAGTGGCGTTATCTGCTGGAAAGAGCTGTTCACCCTTTCAAGATCTTCACAGGTCATAAGAATTTGGAATATATCCGCTCGGCGCAAAGATTGAATCCTTGACAAGCCAGATGGTCGTTGTTCTTTGCCGTTTTGACTTCGAATTAGATTTTCGTCCTGGAAACAAGAGCTTCAAAGCCGATGCTTTGTCCAGGTCATTTCTCGCATAAGATGTTGAGGAGGAGCCGGCACACATCGTGGATCCCAGCAAAATTATTCTTGTGGCTCCGGTCAGCATGTGTTCTTTACCACCAGGTAAAACCTTTGTCCAGGTGAACGAAAGGTCTCGAGTCCTACGTTTGGGGCCATGCCTCAAAACTAGCAGGCCATGTAGGATACAAGAAGACACTCACTCTTATCACGCACCACTATTGGTGGCCGTCTTTTCTTCCGGATGTTCGAAGTTTTGTCTCCTCATGTCCTTCCTGTGCAAGAAACAAGATCCCCAGACATCTGCCCTCCGGTCTCCTATATCCACTTCCAGTTCCTTCGGCTCCCTGGTAGCATATCACTATGGATTTTATTATCGACCTTCCTCGTCCTTCTGGTCGTACGTGTAACACCCACAGGGTGGGACAAGGTATAGTGGACTCACTAGACCACTGATGGTGCAGTGGCAGCTGTATACCCGATACTCAAAAGACAGAGTGGATCTAATAAACCAAAAGATAATTATTAACAAGGTAAAAACAAAAAGGAAAAAGGTGTCAGAGGGAAAGAACCTCTGGATCACAACACTGTACCACGTAGTGGAGCACCGGGCAAGGTGTACCCCTATACAGGGATTCCCCCGTCACAACACCAGGTGGCCTGAATGCCACAAAGCCAGGACCAGAGGACGACCTGTACTGACAAACTAGCAACACTGTAGAATACTTGGGCCTGCTGGTGGAGAGAATCCCAGAAGCTCCATGAAATCCAGAAAGGTTGATCCCACCGGTAGCAGGGTCTGGAGGGTTCCGTGAGGAGAGGCAAGACAACTTGGAGTGGGAACCGGAGAGACCAGAGGAGTCCAGGATGGGAATCGCCAGAAGAGGACTCTGTGAAAATAGAGGTATAAGTAAAGTGCAGAGCACAGCAGAGTGTGGCCTGAAGCTGGAGCAACAATCCAGAGAATGAACACTTTGCCCAGGCACCTCCCTTAAGGGGAGGGTGCTTTTTATGGACAGAGCATCATAACACAGACAGCCCTAATAGCGAACAGGTGCCCTGCTGTTTCAAGTATGTGCAGGAAGCGGGGCGCGGCTCCTAAGAGCATTTCCAGGAGACCTGCCAAGAGGATTCAGGTTCTTAGCAGAGAAAGGAGCCACTGATAGTCTGGAGCCATGGACAGAGTGAGTAAGGTTGTGTGATAGGCGCCGGTCTCCCTGCGGCTGAGTGCATGACAATACGGTCATTTTTGTAGTCGGGGATCGATTCTCCATTTCGTCCCTTTGCCAGGATTACCTTCCGCTCCTGAATTGGCGAGTATATTCATTGCTCATATCTTCCGGATTCACAGTTTTCCGTTGCACATAGTCTCTGAACGAGGAGTCCAGTTCACCTCTCCTTTTTGGTGAGCTCTATGCAAACTGATGAATGTTACCTTGGATTTCTCTACAGCTTATCATCCTCAGACCAATGGAAAGCAGAGCGCACAAACCAAATACTGATGACTTATCTCCGTCATTTTTCCAACGGTCATCAAAATGACTGGTCTGATTTGCTTCCGTGGGCTGAGTTCGTGTACAATAACCACATCAATGAGTCTTCTTCCAAATCTTCCTTCTTCATCGTCTATGGGCAACATCCTGGTATCCCTCTACCGGTACTTCCTGTCTCGGGTATGCCAGCGGCTGATCTTCTGTCTGAGGAGTTCTCCAGGGTCTGGCAGGAGACCAAAATTGCCTTGGAAGGGGCACTGGCCAGGATTAAGAGACATGCCGATAAGAGACATCTGGATCCTCCCTTATACCAGCCAGGTGATAAGGCGTGGCTGTCCTCCAGGCTTATTCGTTTAAAGATCCTCTTGTATAAATTGGGTCCACGGTACGTAGGTCCTTTCGAGGTTTTGTCTCGTATCAATGATGCTGCTTACAACCTGAAATTGCCCACTTCTCTTGCCATGAAAAAGTCTCAAGGTAAAACTCTCTTTTTGGTTGATTGGAAGGGTTTTGGTCCCGAAGAGAGTTCTTGGGAGCCCCGTGAGAAAATACAAGCTCCTCAGATTTTATCCAGGTTTCTGTCTGGTCTTAGAAAGGAGGGGAGTAAGGGGAGGGGTACTGTCATGGCCACTCCTTCTGCGGCCGTGCCTTCTGCCAGGACCAGCGCCGCTCCCCCAGCTCATACTTACCCTCTGCGGCGTGTTCCTCCTGCAGGCGCGCGTCCTCTCCTTCATTCTTCTCCGCTCCCTGATTCTCGTCGAAAGCATATGCGCACCGCCCATTCCAGCACTTCCTCTTTCTGTTTTACAGGCGCTCTGTATCTCCTATCTGTGATCCTGGAGGACCATGACCCGGAAGTCCTTCAGCACGCCATGTATTTAAGGCGATTCCTTCCTCTGCTCCTTGCCTATCTGTCATTTGTGCTTCTGTGACTCAGGTCCACCTTTGTCTTGGCACTGCCTGTTCTGAGTCTCCGCTCTGTCCAGTCAGTTCAGCTTCTCTGCCTTTCCCAGGCTTCCTTGTCTCCTCGTCCTGTCCAGTCTTCCCAGTGTCTGCTCCATACTCTGTTAGTCTGGTGTCTCTGTCCTGGTCCTGCTTCCTTTGTGTCTTCCCCTTCCCAGTGCTCCTTTGGTCTCGCCTGTACTCAGCTCTTATCAAACTGTACTTCATCTTACCCCGATCTGTCCGTCCTACGCCCAACTCCTCTATTTTGTACCTCCTACTTCCTGACTCCGGGTTCCAGCTTCTGCGACAATAGTCTCCCTTGGGTCTGCCCCTAACGCTCCCTGTATAGGGGGTGGTCTACTTGGTCAGCTCACCCTTGGGATTTTCACTGTCGTGGATCTGCGGGTCCACTCCAAGTGTTTCAAAAGATCTCACACTGTGACTGTGCAAGAATAGTGCCTGACCGTAGCACATAACCTGGGCAGGGGAGGAAGCAAAGAGTATAGAGACAGGACAGCATGGGATCAAAGCTGATTATTTGTGATGTAAAACAAGTTTTAAACAGGCAGAAACCAACAACCGTGATCCCATGCAATCATATCTGTATCCTCTCTTTTGTTTCCTCCCCTGTTCAGGAGCTGTGGAATGATCCGACCAACTTCTTCCATGGTGAGACACAGCCATTGCACAGTACACAGCAGGGGCACATTTATAAGATTATCTCAGCACAGGAGCATTATTTTTAACACATTCTATTATGGAACTCATTTTTATACCAAGATCTCTTAATTAAAATGTACTTTGTTTCATGAGAAAACCCCTTTAAGTGTTTAGTATGTGCCTGATTGTGAAAACTGAAACCTCAGTTCTGGCTGCCACCAAATCTTGCTGCAGGTCTTTTGCAAGAACTCAAAGGGTTTTGACTACCTGCCTCCTCAGGAATCTGGTGGCAGCTGGGGATAGTGTCCTCTTTCTGCCACTTCTTACTGGTGTAGCCAGTGCTTGTTTACAGGGAATCTATCAGTAGGATCGACCCTCATAAGCCGTATATATGGGCATGTAGGTCAGAGGAAGCTGAATAAAATGATACCTTGATATCTGCGATCTGATGTCTTATTCCAAAAAAATCCACAGTTTTCTTACGTGTATATTAGCTGTTAAGATCTGTGGGCTGGACACAGATCTCCCTGAGAATATGCCTCTACAGCTTGTTTTAAATGAAAGGCCATGTTACCAATGTTAACCAAGTAATGACTGTCAGTCTGCTCTCAAAATCACACACCTCTGCAGTGAGATCAGAGCTAACACAGTACAGCAGAAGTGAGCTTAATCTTAATACAAACACAGCACTTGTCCTCTTATAGTGCTGGCTGCTCTGCTCTGATTATAACCAGCACAGTACAACAGAGTTGAACAGTGTCCCATTGCAAACACATTTGCAGTGATATCAGCTCTGCTGTACTGCTGCTTCCACCCACACTACCAATCCCTATGTCCTGCTTGCCCATATAGATGGATTTGGAGGGTCGATTCTACTGTCAGATTGCCTTTAAGTCTTGCAAACTCTGCTTCTAGCTATAATGTTAGGAACAGTTAAAAAGGGTGTCCACTACTTTAGCATTGATGACCTATCCTTGGGATAGGTCATTAATGTCTGATCGGTCGGGGTCTGACACCCAGAACCTCCACTGATCAGCTATTATTGGTGTTTGCGGCGGCAGTTGGCTGGAAGTACTCACTTGCAGAGCTGGCCATCCTATGATAGTGGCCGAGGCTGGTACTACACATGTCCGTGTAGGGCTCTACTAAGTACTGAAGACACTTGTTATGAGTAGGGTTGAGCGACCTTGACTTTTTGCAAATCGCTACAGCGCACAAGCGACAACATGGCGATAGGTCTTAGGGGCGTGGACGCCTATGTCATCACTCTGGATCACACAGGGATCGGGTCGGGTTTCATGAAACCCGACTTTGCCAAAAGTCGGCGACTTTTGAAAATGAACGATCCGTTTCGCTCAACCCCAGTTATGAGGAGTTGAGTAATTCTGAAACTGCAATTGACAGTCAAAGAGGCACTTTGTGTTGAATTTGTAAAAATCACTTATTATGTTTGATGTGTAGAGGCATTTAAATTGTTCTTGTTTGGTTTATCACAAACACCAGAAAGTTTACTAATTGTGTTTATAATCCTAATTTGCAATGGAGGTGTTATAATTTACATTTTAAATTGTATTTATATGCTGATTATTGGCAAATGCTGCTGAATTTAGTGAGATCTACTAAAAATCTCATATCTGTTAATAAGCAGCTAAAATGATACATTATGATAATTTTGCCCTGCTTCATTAGTAAAATAAATGCAAAGGTCGAAGTGGCCAGCAGCAGGCTACCGACTGTAAAAAAAAAAAAAAAAAAAAAAAAATTTAGTCATTGTCAACTGAATGGCATGCAAATGTTTGACATGATTGCATAAGTAAGGCCAATAATTTGCCTACAATGTTATTTACAATATATTTTTTAAACTATCTACTTTATCTGCTAGTTTATCCTGGCATGTTTATGGTCAGATCATTGGTATAATTGATTAGCTACATTTCTACTGATACATATGATCAGTTTAAGATTGAAGGTGCCCATACACAATAATTGGGATTGTGTGACAACATTATGTACAGTATATAGTGGTGTCCGGTATATTTTAGTGGGAAAAAAGGGTCAGACATGTTGGATTTAAAGATGCATACATTTTTTAGTGGAAATAAGCAAAGATGATGTCAGTAAAACGATGTAGAAATTATTGATGATATATAAGTCTGGTATACTGGGTCCGGGGTATCCCACCAGTGACTTGAACCAAATGGTCTGTGTGTAAGGGTTAATGACAGTTTACTTTACGGTTGGAGATTTGTGATATAATATATGATCTGGCTAGTAGACGGCAGCGGTAAGATGCCAGAGTTGGAGCTCAGGTTTTTTGGCAGTTGGGAGGAATCGATGGAGAGTCCAGATGCTAGAGAAGCTGCAGATCCTTGGAGAAAGTCTGGATAGGGAGGTGCGATTATGGATCTGTTCTTGTTGACTCTTGGACGCATTGTTCGGCTTGACATGAGCCAACTCAGAGAGGACAACCTAGTGCACAGCATCTTGGGCTAGGCCACGTGACACCTTATCTCTAAGGACTTAGGGAAGCCCTGCATTGGAGAGATCGGCATTCCATAAAAGCTTCAAGATGACATTTATATCCCTAATAGCCTCAAGATGGCGTTTCTGATGATTCGGGACTGAGCCCAACAAGGACCCTTCTACTTCAGTTTCAGGATATACCCGTACCAACTTACATCTGAATATATGCACATATATAAATAGCCTTACAGAGATCCAGTTAGTTAGGAGAAAAGGCCTCGTCTGTAAGAGACACTTCGATAACTGCTCCGAGTAGGTGATTACTAAAGTACTGGCACAACACTGTCATTTTATTGATTTATGCATGGAAAGGATTAATATTTTGCTCTCATAACAAACAGAATTAACTAAGTGTACCTTCTTATACCTTCTTATACTTCTTACGTATCTTCTTATACCCTTAATTGATATTATTGAGAGTAACTGATGTAATTGTATTTGTTACTTCTGCACACTTTACCTACCGTAATTTTCTTAGTTTTATAATCTGGTTAGTGAATATTCATATTACTAGCTGTTTCCAGCCAGCTAACGCTCGGCACGCTCATTGCTATCTAATTAACGCTGCTGGTGATTAAACTAAAGTAAATAATAACAACATTCAATAGCGCTTACGCAGGTGCTAAATTAACTTAAAATGAAGTTAATAACAATAATAATCATTACAAATCTGAATAAGACTAAAAATAAATTTTATTCACAGTGTAAAATGAAAAACAAGCGGAGACTCGTGTGGTAATGTGGGGGAACGGAGCCTCGTGTGGTAATGTGTGAGGACGGAGCCTCGTGTGGTAATGTGTGGGGACAGAGCCTCGTGTGGTAATGTGTGGGGACGCAGCCTCGTGTGGTAATGTGTGAGGACGGAGCCTCGTGTGGTAATGTGTGGGGACGGAGCCTCGTGTGGTAATGTGTGAGGACAGAGCCTCGTGTGGTAATGTGTGAGGACGGAGCCTCGTGTGGTAATGTGTGGGGACAGAGCCTCATGTGGTAATGTGTGGGGACGCAGCCTCATGTGGTAATGTGTGAGGACGGAGCCTCGTGTGGGGACGGAGCCTCGTGTGGTAATGTGTGGGGACAGAGCCTCATATGGTAATGTGGGGGAACGGAGCCTCGTGTGGTAATGTGTGGGAATGGAGCCTTGTGTAGTAATGTGTGGGGACTAGTGTTGAGCGATACCTTCCGATATCGGAAAGTATCGGTATCGGATAGGATCGGCCGATATTCAAAAAATATTGGATATCGCCGATACCGATACCCGATCCCAATGCAAGTCAATGGGACCAAAATATCGGAATTAAAATAAACCCTTTCTTTCCTTGTAGGTTCATTCTACATGAAGGAAAACAACTAAGAATAATGCAGGATGTATTTGGGGAGGTGGCGGAGACATTAAAGTCATAGGGGTTTAGCCCAATCAAATAGAATAGCATGTTTTTGGTTTTTTTTTAAAACGTTCGGAGTGACAAAGATATTTACTATGTAAATTTTTTTTTATTTTGTCAGATATTGATGTTTCACTATTCCACGCCCTTCCCCTTCTTTTTTTTTTACTTTTCCCACACTTTCATCTTCATCATCATCAGCATCTTTGACATCAACTTCTTCTTCACCTTATTCATCTTCTTCTTCATCCTTTACCTTTTTTTTTTTTTAATACATTCTTCATATTCATTTTATTCAACTATTATTATTCTTCCTATTCTACATATTCATTTTATTCAACTGTTATTATTCTTCCTATTCTACGTCTTCATCATATTCTCATTTGTGACAGGCATTCCCGTAGTTGTTATCTATAAAAGTTGGAAGATTACACCTTCCGTTCTGCCAGTCACAAAAGTTACATTTGTCCGCGTTCAGTTTGGCCTGCAGCATCAGGCTTTATCCAGGGGCACCACGAGGAGGAACGGACTCACCCCCATACACTGCTTAGTCTTCTTCTGCATATAATTTAGATAATATCTTTTGCTCTGATATTAAGTGTTATGCTTAATGTTCTTCTGCTCTTTGTTCTGCAGCCTCTTGTTCTTCTGCTTCTCGGTCTTCCATGTCGTCGTCTCCAGGGTCGTCGTCTCCGCTGTCGTCGTCTCCGCCGTCGTCGTCTCCGCCGTCGTCGTCTCCGCCGTCGTCGTCTCCGCCGTCGTCGTCGTCGTCATCGGGGTGGTCTTCCGGGTCGTCGACGTTAGGGTCTTCAACTTGGAAATGTAGCAGAAGGTACAAGAAGGCTGAGAAAATGCCAAGAACCAGCTGATGGAACTGGAACTCGGATGGCTACCCGAAGGTTCAAGACAAGAGCCTATGGAACTACCGAGGACCAGCTGACGTTACTGGAACCCGGTTACTAAGCAGGAGGTACCCGTGCTAAAAAGCACTACCAAGGACCGCCTGACGTTGGCGGAACTCAGATACCCAGAAGGAGGCACCTAAGCCAAAGGCTCTGCCCGGAACCAGCTGACGGTACTGGAACCAGGATGGGGAGCAGAAGGTACAAGAGCAAAAGACACTGCCGAGAACCAGCTGACGGTACTGGAACCCGGATGGGTAGCCGAAGGTCCAAGAGCCAATGGAACTACCGAGGACCAGCTGACGTTACTGGAACCCGGTTACTAAGCAGGAGGTACCCGTGCCTGAAAGCACTACCAAGGACCACCTGATGTTGGTGGAACTTGGATACCCAGAAGGAGGCACCTAAGCCAAAGGCTCTGCCCGGAACCAGCTGACGGTACTGGAACCAGGATGGGGAGCAGAAGGTACAAGAGCAAAAGACACTGCTGAGAACCAGCTGACGGTGCTGGAACCAGGTGGTGGACCCGAAGGCCCACAGGAGAGGAGAGAACAGCTAGGCCGCGAGGCAGCCGCAGTTACCGAACCCCAACAGTCCTACAGGGGGAGCTGGGCCTACTGGCACTACAGAACCAGCCTTGACTACCAATTCACGCAGCCCACATAGGAAGCTCCTAAACTGGAGGCACCCTGGAGTTGGCTAACCCGACCGCAACACGACGGGGCAAGCATAGGCGTCTCAGCGAGCTTGACACAACCCGGAAACAGCTGACGGTGCTGAAACCAGGTTTGGCACGAGGGAGTACCTGTGACAAAAACACTGCCGAGAACCAGCTGGCGGTGCTGGAACCCGGATGCGTTGCCCCAGTGTGCAAGAGCCAATGGCACGACCGAGGACCAGCTGACGGTGCTGGAACCCGGTTACTAAGCTGTAGGTGCCCGCGCTTAAAAGCACTACCAAGGACCGCCTGGCGTTGGCGGAACTCGGATACCCAGGAGGAGACACCTAAGCCAAAAGCTCAGCCCGGAACCAACTGACGGTGCTGGAACCAGGTGGTGGACCCGAAGGCCCACAGGAGAGGAGAGAACAGCTAGGCCGCGAGTCAGCCGCAGTTACCGAACCCCAACAGTCCTACAGGGGGAGCTGGGCCTACTGGCACTACAGAACCAGCCTTGACTACCAATTCATGCAGCCCACATAGGAAGCTCCTAAACTGGAGGCACCCTGGAGTTGGCTAACTCGACCGCAACACGACGGGGCAACGCATAGGTGTCTCAGTGAGTTTGACAGTACCCGGAAACAGCTGACGGTGCTGGAACCAGGCTGGGGACGAGGGAGTACCCGTGACAAAAACACTGCCGAGAACCAGCTGGCGGTGCTGGAACCCAGATGCGTTGCCCCAGTGTGCAAGAGCCAATGGCACGACCGAGGACCAGCTGACGGTGCTGGAACCCGGTTACTAAGCTGTAGGTGCCCGAGCTTAAAAGCACTACCAAGGACCACCTGACGTTGGCGGAACTCGGATACCCAGGAGGAGGCACCTAAGCCAAAGGCTCGGCCCGGAACCAGCTGACAGTGCTGGAACCAGGTGGTGGACCCGAAGGCCCACAGGAGAGGAGAGAACAGCTAGGCCGCAAGGCAGCCGCAGTTACCGAACCCCAACAGTCCTACAGGGGGAGCTGGGCCTACTGGCACTACAGAACCAGCCTTGACTACCAATTCACGCAGCCCACATAGGAAGCTCCTAAACTGGAGGCACCCTGGAGTTGGCTAACCCGACCGCAACACGACGGGGCAAGCATAGGCGTCTCAGCGAGCTTGACACAACCCGGAAACAGCTGACGGTGCTGAAACCAGGTTTGGCACGAGGGAGTACCTGTGACAAAAACACTGCCGAGAACCAGCTGGCGGTGCTGGAACCCGGATGCGTTGCCCCAGTGTGCAAGAGCCAATGGCACGACCGAGGACCAGCTGACGGTGCTGGAACCCGGTTACTAAGCTGTAGGTGCCCGCGCTTAAAAGCACTACCAAGGACCGCCTGGCGTTGGCGGAACTCGGATACCCAGGAGGAGACACCTAAGCCAAAAGCTCGGCCCGGAACCAACTGACGGTGCTGGAACCAGGTGGTGGACCCGAAGGCCCACAGGAGAGGAGAGAACAGCTAGGCCGCGAGTCAGCCGCAGTTACCGAACCCCAACAGTCCTACAGGGGGAGCTGGGCCTACTGGCACTACAGAACCAGCCTTGACTACCAATTCATGCAGCCCACATAGGAAGCTCCTAAACTGGAGGCACCCTGGAGTTGGCTAACTCGACCGCAACACGACGGGGCAACGCATAGGTGTCTCAGTGAGTTTGACAGTACCCGGAAACAGCTGACGGTGCTGGAACCAGGCTGGGGACGAGGGAGTACCCGTGACAAAAACACTGCCGAGAACCAGCTGGCGGTGCTGGAACCCAGATGCGTTGCCCCAGTGTGCAAGAGCCAATGGCACGACCGAGGACCAGCTGACGGTGCTGGAACCCGGTTACTAAGCTGTAGGTGCCCGAGCTTAAAAGCACTACCAAGGACCACCTGACGTTGGCGGAACTCGGATACCCAGGAGGAGGCACCTAAGCCAAAGGCTCGGCCCGGAACCAGCTGACAGTGCTGGAACCAGGTGGTGGACCCGAAGGCCCACAGGAGAGGAGAGAACAGCTAGGCCGCGAGGCAGCCGCAGTTACCGAACCCCAACAGTCCTACAGGGGGAGCTGGGCCTACTGGCACTACAGAACCAGCCTTGACTACCAATTCATGCAGCCCACATAGGAAGCTCCTAAACTGGAGGCACCCTGGAGTTGGCTAACTCGACCGCAACACGACGGGGCAACGCATAGGTGTCTCAGTGAGTTTGACAGTACCCAGAAACAGCTGACGGTGCTGGAACCAGGCTGGGGACGAGGGAGTACCCGTGACAAAAACACTGCCGAGAACCAGCTGGCGGTGCTGGAACCCAGATGCGTTGCCCCAGTGTGCAAGAGCTAATGGCACGACCGAGGACCAGCTGACGGTGCTGGAACCCGGTTACTAAGCTGTAGGTGCCCGCGCTTAAAAGCACTACCAAGGACCGCCTGGCGTTGGCGGAACTCGGATACCCAGGAGGAGGAACCTAAGCCAAAAGCTCGGCCCGGAACCAGCTGACGGTGCTGGAACCAGGTGGTGGACCCGAAGGCCCACAGGAGAGAACAGCTAGGCCGCGAGGCAGCCGCAGTTACCGAACCCCAACAGTCCTACAGGGGGAGCTGGGCCTACTGGCACTACAGAACCAGCCTTGATTACCAATTCATGCAGCCCACATAGGAAGCTCGTAAACTGGAGGCACCCTGGAGTTGGCTAACTCGACCGCAACACGACGGGGCAACGCATAGGTGTCTCAGTGAGTTTGACAGTACCCGGAAACAGCTGACGGTGCTGGAACCAGGCTGGGCACGAGGGAGTACCCGTGACAAAAACACTGCCGAGAACCAGCTGGCGGTGCTGGAACCCAGATGCGTTGCCCCAGTGTGCAAGAGCCAATGGCACGACCGAGGACCAGCTGACGGTGCTGGAACCCGGTTACTAAGCTGTAGGTGCCCGCGCTTAAAAGCACTACCAAGGACCGCCTGGCGTTGGCGGAACTCGGATACCCAGGAGGAGGCACCTAAGCCAAAAGCTCGGCCCGGAACCAGCTGACGGTGCTGGAACCAGGTGGTGGACCCGAAGGCCCACAGGAGAGGAGAGAACAGCTAGGCCGCGAGGCAGCCGCAGTTACCGAACCCCAACAGTCCTACAGGGGGAGCTGGGCCTACTGGCACTACAGAACCAGCCTTGACTACCAATTCATGCAGCCCACATAGGAAGCTCCTAAACTGGAGGCACCCTGGAGTTGGCTAACTCGACCGCAACACGACGGGGCAACGCATAGGTGTCTCAGTGAGTTTGACAGTACCCGGAAACAGCTGACGGTGCTGGAACCAGGCTGGGCACGAGGGAGTACCCGTGACAAAAACACTGCCGAGAACCAGCTGGCGGTGATGGAACCCAGATGCGTTGCCCCAGTGTGCAAGAGCCAATGGCACGACCGAGGACCAGCTGACGGTGCTGGAACCCGGTTACTAAGCTGTAGGTGCCCGCGCTTAAAAGCACTACCAAGGTGCAGCCCACATAGGAAGCTCCTAAACTGGAGGCACCCTGGAGTTGGCTAACTCGACCGCAACACGACGGGGCAACGCATAGGTGTCTCAGCGAGCTTGACACAACCCGGAAACAGCTGATGGTTCTGAAACCAGGTTTGGCACGAGGGAGTACCTGTGACAAAAACACTGCCGAGAACCAGCTGGCGGTGCTGGAACCCAGATGCGTTGCCTATTAAAGATTGTCTTCCTAGAGCCCCAACTAGCGGTGTTGGAGCAAAGGGTAAGCAGGGGGAGCAGAGTGTAGGGGGAGCAGAGTGTAGGCCGAAGCCTGCACTGGAGGCAGCTTTGTGTCTGCGTTGCGTTTGCAGGACACTTTGCCGGCTACACAGTGGGGGAACAGCTGGCGTTGCTGAACCCCACTAACACAATGGCGGGTGTTTTTCTCTGTGCAGCTAGCACTTGCGGGCAAAAACTAGCGATGTTAGAGCCCGTGGTGAAGCAGGAGGAGGAGGAGAGGAGCAGAGTGTAGGGCGAAGCCTAGTTGAACCAATTTCAAAGGAAACCTTTAACCCCCCCTCAGGTGTTACAAAGTACAAGAGACACACCTTGTGCAGTATTAATGCTGCACAAGTGAAAGGTTGCTCTATTAATTTGTCTACTTGCACACGCTGAATGAAAGACGTACACAATTTAGGCCATTCTACAGTCAAACTGTAGTGGATGCGTGACTCGGCTTTTTAAGGAGACGCAGCACAGGTGTCCCAAATAACGCCTTGGTGCTTGGCGCAGCTTCCTGAGCGTTGTTATTTGCTGTACAGGAGTCTGCACTCTTGTGTTATCCCTTGGCAATGCCCTGTTAGCGCTGCCCGTCTTATGACCTCATTTCATGTTGGCCGGTGCGGTTAACGATGGCCATAAATCCCAGACCCACAGTGCCTTTTCATAAAGTCACACTGCGGTGCTGGGATTCGTGGCCTTGAGCAGTAAATATTTTGGCCGCTCACACACGTCCTTACACCTGCTTCAGACTGGGCGGCCTCTGCTGATCCCTTCTCGCATGCCGCGGCCATGAGGCTGCACAGTCTGAAGAAGGCGGAAGGAGATGAGTGACGACAGGCGAACATATGCACTGCTCGTGCCCATAAACCACACCCTCGCTGATAAAATAAATAAGAAACCGAGGGGTGTTGTTTGGAGCAGTGACGCACAGGCGCAGCCAGCTAACCAATGATGTCAAAAGACGGGAAGCGCTACCAAGGGTGGTGCTGCGTATCATTAGAAAGGAAAGTCACACCTCAGGGACAGTGGAATGGTCTCAATGAGACACATTTTGTACGTGTTGAGTTCCACGTGGGCAAGTAGAAAAAGTCAGCCACCTTGTACAAATGCAGCAGTACTGCTGTACAAGGTGGCTGTTATACATAGAAACACCTGGGGGTGGGGGGCAGGCTTCCTTCAATTTCAGTTCATGTGCCTGCGTGGCGTTTGCAGGTCACATTGCCGGCTACACAGCAGGGGAACAGCTGGCGTTGCTGAACCCCACTGACACATTGGCTGGTGTTTTTCTCTGTGCAGCTAGCACTTCCGGGCCAAAACTAGCGGTGTTAGAGCCCAGGGTCAGCAGGAGGAGGAGAGGAGCAAAGTGTAGGCTGAGGCCTGCACTGGTGGCAGCTTTTGGTCTGTTGTGCCAGCGTGGCTTGTGCTGGACACGATGCCGGCTACACAGCAGGGGAACAGCTGGCGGTGCTGAACCCCACTAACACAATGGCGGGTGTTTTTCTCTGTGCAGCTAGCACTTTCAGGCTACAACTGGCGGTGTTATAGCCCAGGGTCAGCAGGAGGAGGAGAGGAGCAGAGTGTAGGCCGAAGCCTAGTTGAACCAATTTCAAAAGTTACCTTTAACCCCCCCTCAGCTGTTGCAAGGTACAAGAGCCACACCTTGTGCAGCATTAATGCTGCACAAGTAAAAGGTTGCTCTATTAATTTTGCTCCTTGCACACGCTGAATAAAACACGTACACTATTTAGCCCATTATACTGTCAAACAGTAGTGGAGGCGTGACTTGTCTTTTTAAGGAGACGCAGCACAGGTGTCCAAAATAACACCTTGGTGCATGGGCGCAGCTTCCTGAGCGTTGTTATTTGCTGTACAGGAGACTGCGCTTTTGTTATCCCTTGGCCATGCGCTGTGAGCGCTTCCTGTCTTCTGACCTCATTTCATGTCGGCCGTTGCGGTTAGCGATGGACATGAATCCCAGACCCACAGTGTGTTTTCAAAAAACACACTGCGTGGCTGGGATTCGTGGCCTTGTGCAGTAAATATGTTTGCCGCTCACACATGTCCTTACACCTGCTTCAGACTGGGCGGCCTCATCTGATCCCTTATCGCATGCCGCGGCCATGAGGCCACCCAGTCTGAAGAAGGCGGAAGGAGATGAGTGAACACAGGCAAACATATGCACTGCACATGCCCACCAATCACACCCTCGCTGTCCAACAAAATAAGACACCGAGGGGCGTTGTTTCGAGCAGGGCAGACGCACAGGCGCAGCCAGCTAACCAATGATGTCAAAAGACGGGAAGCGCTACCAAGGGTGGTGCTGCGTATCATTAGAAAGGAAAGTCACACCTCAGGGACAGTGGAATGGTCTCAATGAGACACATTTAGTACGTGTTTAATTAAACGTGGGCAAGGAGTAAAAGTCAGAC
This sequence comes from Ranitomeya imitator, assembly GCF_032444005.1. Taxonomy (NCBI): domain Eukaryota; kingdom Metazoa; phylum Chordata; class Amphibia; order Anura; family Dendrobatidae; genus Ranitomeya; species Ranitomeya imitator. The sequence continues at coordinate 452,399,567 of NC_091283.1, read as the reverse complement.
ACCTTGTACAAATGCAGCAGTACTGCTGTACAAGGTGGCTATTATACATAGAAACACCTGGGGGGGTGGGGGCTGGTTCCCTTTAATTTCAGTTCAGGTGCCTGCATGGCGTTTGCAGGACACGTTGCCAGCTACACAGCAGGGGAACAGCTGGCGGTGCTGAACCCCACTGACACATTGACTGGTGTTTTTCTCTGTGCAGCTAGCACGTCCGGGCAAAAACTGGCGGTGTTGGAGCCCAGGGTCAGCAGGAGGAGGAGAGGAGCAAAGTGTAGGCCGAAGCCTGCACTGGTGGCAGCTTTTGGTCTGTTGTGCCAGCGTGGCTTGTGCTGGACACGATGCCGGCTACACAGCAGGGGAACAGCTGGCGTTGCTGAACCCCACTAACACATTGGCTGGTGTTGTTCTCTGTGCAGCTAGCACTTCCGGGCAAAAACTATCGGTGTTTGAGCCCAGGGGCAGCAGGAGGAGGAGAGGAGCCGAGTGTAGGCCGAAGCCTAGTTGAACCAATTTCAAAAGTTACCTTTAACCCCCCCTCAGGTGTTGCAAGGTACAAGAGCCACACCTTGTGCAGCATTAATGCTGCACAAGTCAAAGGTTGCTCTATTAATTTTGCTCCTTGCACACGCTGAATAAAACACGTACACTATTTAGCCCATTATACTGTCAAACAGTAGTGGAGGCGTGACTTGTCTTTTTAAGGAGACGCAGCACAGGTGTCAAAATTTACACCTCGGTGCTGGGCGCTGATTCCTGAGCGTTGTTATTTGCTGTACAGGAAACTGCGCTATTTTGATCCCTTGGCCATGCGCTGTGAGCGCTGCCTGTCTTCTGACCTCATTTCATGTTGGCCGGTGCGGTTAGCAATGGCCATGAATCCCAGGCCCGCAGTGGGTTTTCAACAAATCACACTGCGTGGCTGGTATTCGTGGCCTTGTGCAGTAAATATGTTTGCCGCTCACACATGTCCTTACACCTGCTTCAGACTGGGCGGCCTCAGCTGATCCATTATCGCCTACCACGGCCATGAGGCCGCCCAGTCTGAAGAAGGCGGAAGGAGATGAGTTAAGACAGGCGAACATATGCACTGCACATGCCCATCAATCACACCCTCGCTGTCCAAAAAATTAAGACAACGAGGGGCGTTGTTTCGAGCAGGGCAGACGCACAGGCGCAGCCAGATAACCAATGATGTCAAAAGACGGGTAGCGCTACCAAGGGTGGTGCTGCGTATCATTAGAAAGGAAAGTCACACCTCAGGGATAGTGGAATGGTCTCAATGAGACACATTTAGTACGTGTTTAATTAAACGTGGGCAAGGAGAAAAAATCAGCCACCTTGTACAAATGCAGCAGTACTGCTGTACTAGGTGGCTGTTATACATAGAAAGACCTGGGGGGGTGGGGCCAGGTTCCCTTTAATTTCAGTTCAGGTGCCTGCATGGCGTTTGCAGGACACGTTGCCAGCTACACAGCAGGGGAACAGCTGGCGTTGCTGAACCCCACTAACACATTGGCGGGTGGTTTTCTCTGTGCAGCTAGCACTTCCAGGCTACAACTGGCGGTGTTATAGCCCAGGGTTAGCAGGAGGAGGAGAGGAGCCGAGTGTAGGCCGAAGCCTGCACTGGTGGCAGCTTTTGGTCTGTAGTGCCAGCGTGGCTTGTGCTGGACACGATGCCGGCTACACAGCAGGGGAACAGCTGGCGCTGCTGAACCCAACTAACACATTGGCGGGTGTTTTTCTCTGTGCAGCTAGCACTTCCAGGCTACAACTGGCGGTGTTATAGCCCAGGGTCAGCAGGAGGAGGAGAGGAGCAGAGTGTAGGCCGAAGCCTGCACTGGTGGCAGCTTTTGGTCTGTAGTGCCAGCGTGGCTTGTGCTGGACACGATGCCGGCTACACAGCAGGGGAACAGCTGGCGGTGCTGAACCCCACTGACACAATGGTGGGTGTTTTTCTCTGTGCAGCCAGCACTTCCGGGCCCCAACTGGCGTAGTTAGAGCCCAGGGTCTGCAGGAGGAGCAGAGTGTAGGCGGAAGCCTACTTGAACCAATTTCAAAGGTAACCTTTAACCCACCCTCAGGTGTTACAATGTTGAAGAGCCACACCTTGTGCAGCAGTAAAGCTCCACAAGTTAAAGGTTGCTCTTTAAGTTTTGCTCATTGCACACGCAGAATGAAAGACGTACACAATTTAGCCCATTGAACAGTAGTTCAGTTCTGTATTGGAGGCGTGACTTGTCTTTTTAAGGAGACGCAGCACAGGTGCACATAAATAACGCCTTGGTGCTGGGCGCAGCCTCCTGAGCGTTGTTATTTGCTGTACAGGAGTCTGCGCTATTGTGATCCCTTGGCCATGCGCTGTGAGCGCTGCCTGTCTTCTCACCTCATTTCATGTTGGCCGGTGCGGTTAGCAATGGCCATGAATCCCAGACCCGCAGTGTGTTTTCAACAAATCACACTGCGTGGCTGGGATTCGTGGCCTTGTGCAGTAAATATGTTTGCCGCTCACACATGTCCTTACACCTGCTTCAGACTGGGCGGCCTCAGCTGATCCCTTATCGCCTACCACGGCCATGAGGCCGCACAGTCTGAAGAAGGCGGAAGGAGATGAGTTAAGACAGGCGAACATATGCACTGCACATGCCCATCAATCACACCCTCGCAGCCAAAATATATGAGACAACGAGGGGGGTTGTGTCGGGCAGGGCGGACGCCCAGGCACAGGCAGCCAACCAATGATGTGAGAAGATGGGCAGCGCTCCCAAGGGGGGTGGTGCGTGTCATTAGAAAGGAAAGTCACACTTCAGGGACAGTGGAATGGTCTCAATGAGACACATTTTGTACGTGTTGAGTTCCACGTTGGCCAGGAGAAAAAGTCAGCCACCTTGTACAAATGCAGCATTACTGCTGTACAAGGTAGCTGTTATACATAGAAACACCTTGGGGTGGGTGGCAGGGTCCCTTTAATTTCAGTTAATGTGCCTGCGTGGCGTTTGCAGGTCACGTTGCCAGCTACACAGCAGGGGAACAGCTGGCGTTGCTGAACCCCACTAACACATTGGCTGGTGTTTTTCGCTGTGCAGCTAGCACTTCCGGGCCAAAACTAGCGGTGTTTGAGCCCAGGGGCAGCAGCAGGAGGAGAGGAGCAGAGTGTAGGCCGAAGCCTGCACTGGTGGCAGCTTTTGTTCTGTTGTGCCAGCGTGGCTTGTGCTGGACACGTTGCCGACTACACAGCAGGGGAACAGCTGGCGGTGCTGAACCCCACTGACACATCAGCTAGTGTTTTTTCTGTGTAGACAACACTTCCAGGTGGCAACTGACAGTGTTGAAACCCAGGGAATCAAAGAGGAGCAGAGTGTAGGCCGAAGCCTGCAGTGGAGCAAGTTGAAAGGGAACCTTTAAACCCCCCCCCCCCCAGGCATTTGTTGCTGAAAGAGCCATCTTGTACAGCAGTAATACTGCACATGGAAAATGGTGGCTCCGAAAATTATGCTCCTTGCAAACGCTGAAGTACACACTCATATAATGTGTCCCCTCACACCGTCAAACCGTCCCAGAAGTGGGACTTTCCTTTGTAATGTGACACAGCACAGCCGTCATTCCAACCCCCTTGGTGCCGTGCGCCACCTCCTCAACGTTGTTTGGTTCTGTCACGGAGCCCGCGCTGTAATGTTATCCCTTGGCCATGCACAGTTAGCGGTGCCCGTCTTCTGACATCATTTAGGTGTCAGGCTGGCAGTGCCTGTGCGTCCAAGCTGCCCGAGATCCAACCTCGCAGTGTCATCTAATGTAATCCCACTGCGGGCCAGGGATCCATGGGCATGCGCAGTGCATATCATCGCCTCTCACTCACCTTCTTCCTGCTTCTTCAGACTGTGCGGCGTCACGGCCGTGGCATGCTATTAGGGATCAGCTGACGCCGCCTAGTCTGAAGAAGCGTGAAGAAGGGGAGTGAGAGGCTAGTATATGCACTGCGCATGGCCATGGATACCAGGCCCACTGTGGGATCACATTAGACGACACTGCGAGGTGGGATTTCGTGTAGCGTGGACGCACAGGCGCAGCCAGGATGACAACAAATGATGTCAGAGGACGGGCAGCGCAAACTGTGCATGGCCAAGGGATAACATAACAGCGCAGGGTCCATGACGGAATCAAACAACGCTAAGGAGGCAGCGCACGGTGCCAAGGGGGTAGCAATGACGGCTGTGCTGCGTCACATTACAAAGGAAAGTCCCACCTCCGGGACGGTTGGACGGTGTGAGGGGACACATTACATGAGTCTGTAGTTCAGCGTTTGCAAGGAGCATAATTTCAAGAGCGACCTTTTCTTTGTGCAGTATTAGTGCTGCACAAGGTGGCTCTTTCAGTAACAAACGCCTAGGGGGGGGGGGGACAGGTCCCCTTACATTTTAGTTGTGCCAGCGTGGCGGTCGAATGACACGTTGCCGGATACACAGCTGGGGATCAGCTGACATTACTGAACCCCAATAACAGAGGAGCGACTGTTGACTGTGCAGACAGCACTTCCAGGCACCAACTGGCGGTGTTAGAGCCCAGGGACAGCAGGAGGAGCAGATTGGAGGTATTGCCGCACACACAGCTGGGGATCAGCTGACGTTACTGAACCCCAATAACAGAGGAGCGACTGTTGACTGTGCAGACAGCACTTCCAGGCACCAACTGGCGGTGTTAGAGCCTAGGGACAGCAGGAGGAGCAGATTGGAGGTATTGCCGCACACACAGCTGGGGATCAGCTGACGTTACTGAACCCCAATAACAGAGGAGCGACTGTTGACTGTGCACACAGCACTTCCAGGCACCAACTGGCGGTGTTAGAGCCCAGGGACAGCAGGAGGAGCAGAGGAACAGAGTGTAGGCCGAAGCCTGATTGGAGCAAGTTGAAAGGGAACCTTTAACCCCCCCCCAAGACGTTTGTAGCTGAAAGAGCCATCTTGTGCAGCACTAAGGATGCAAAAGGAAAAGGTTGCTCTTTTAATTATGCTCCTTGCAAACACAGAAGTAAACACTAAAAATGTGTCCCCTTATACCGTTAAACCGTCCCGGAGGTGCAAATTTCCTTCGTAATGGGACACAGCACAGCTGTCATTCCTATCCCCTTGGTGCCGTGCGCTGCCTCCTCAGCGTTGTTTTAAGCTGTCATGGAGCCTGCGCTGTTCTGTTATCCCTTGGCCATGCCCAATTAGCGCTGCCTGTCTTCTGACATAATTTGGTGTCAGGCTGTCAGTGCCTGTGCGTCCACGCTGCTCCAGATCCCACCTCGCAGTGTCGTCTAACGTAATCCCACTGCGGGCCTTGGATCCATGGGCATGCACAGTGCATATCCTCGACTCTCACTCCCCTCCTTCCCTCTTCTTCAGACTGTGCGGTGTCACGGCCGTGGCATGCTATTAGGGATCAGCTGACGGCGCACAGTCTAAAGAAGGCGGAGGGAGATGAGCGAGAGCCCGAGGCGAAGATATGCACTGCGCATGCCCATGGATCCCAGGCCCGCAGTGTGATTCAATCAGAAGACACTGCGAGGCGGGATCTCGGGCAGCGCGGCCGCACAGGCGCAGCCAGCCTGACACCAAATTATGTCAGAAGACAGGCAGCGCAAATAGGGCATGCCCAAGGGATAACAGAACAGCGCAGGCTCCGTGACAGCTTAAAACAACGCTGAGGAGGCAGCGCATGGCACCAAGGGGGTAGGAATGACGGCTGTGCTGCGTCACATTACGAAGGAAAGTCCCAGCTCCGGGACGGTATAACGGTATCAGTGAACACATTTTATAAGTGTTAAGTTCTGCGTGTGCAAGGAGCTAAACTAAAAGAGCTACCTTTTCCTTGTGCAGCATTACTGCTGCACAAGATGGCTCTTTCAGTAACAAACGACGGGGGGAGGGGGGGGACAGGTTCCCTTACATTTAGGTTGTTGTGCCAGCGTGGCGGTCGCAGGGCACATTGCCGGCTACACAGCTGGGGATCAGCTGACGTTACTGAAACCCAATAACACTGGGTCGTATGTTTTTACTGTGCAGCCTGCACTTCTGAGCTGCAACTGGCGGTGTTGGAGCCCAGGAATAGCAGTTCAGGTGGTAGAAAGATGAACACAGCAGGAGACCTGGATGACACCCAATTACTTAATCAGGCAGAGGAGTGGCAAATTCCTGCGAGATCCAGGCCTGGTTCATTTTCAGGAAAGTAAGCCGGTCAACGTTATCGGAGGATAGTCGCATGCGACGGTCTGTTAGTACACCACCTGCGGCACTAAAGACACGTTCCGATAAGACACTAGCCGCAGGGCAAGCCAGCACCTCCAATGCATACTGGCTTAGCTCTGGCCATGTATCCAGCTTAGAGACCCAAAACTTGAACAGGGAAGAGCCGTCTGGGAGTACAGTAAGAGGGCAAGCCATGTAGTCTGTCACCATCTGACGGAACCGTTGCCTCCTGCTGACTGGAGCCGCCGGTGATGGTGTAGACATTTGGGGCGGGCACACAAAAGTGTGCCAGAGTTGTGCCATACTGGGCTTGCCTTGGGCAGAGGCACTGCTTCTGCTCCCTCTATGGGCAGAGCCTCCCCCACTGCCTCGACGCACTGAGCTGCTTTGTAAAGCACTAGCAGCACTCCTCTCAGTTGGACTGGAGAAGATGATGGAATTCACCAGTGTGTCGTGGTACTCCCGCAATTTACGCTCCCGGGTCAACGCTGGGATGAGGTTTTGGACGTTGTCCTGGTAGCGAGGATCGAGGAGGGTGAACACCCAATAATCAGGCATGTTGAGAATGTGGTCGATGCGGCGGTCGTTTCTCAGGCACTGCAGCATGAAATCCACCATGTGCTGCAGACCGCCAACTGGCCCAGAAACGCTGTTCCCTGCTTGAGACATGATCTCTGCCCGCTCGTCATCACCCCACCCTCGCTGTACACACTGACCACTGGACAATTGTGTCGCTCCCTCCTCTGGACGGAGCTCTTCCTCCTCCATTGACTCCTCCTCATCCTCCTCAAAAAAGTGGCCCCTGCGTACCCCTTTGTGAGGAACCACGTGGCGCTGACTCTCCAGAAGCTGATGGAAAAGGTGACTCCTCATCCTCCACCTCTTCCACATCATCCCTTAACCCTTGCAAAGTTTGCTGAAGCAGGCAGATAAGGGGGACAGTCATGCTGACTAGTGCATCATCTGCACTTGCCATCCGCGTGGAATAATCAAAAGGACGCAAAACCTGGCAGACGTCCTTCATAGTGGCCCACTCTGTGGTTGTGAAGTCTGATCGGCGCTGACTGCGACTTCTTTGCGCCTGATGCAGCTGGTACTCCATAACTGCTTGCTGCTGCTCACACAACCGCTCCAACATATGTAACGTGGAATTCCACTGGGTAGGTAGGTCACATATGATGCGGTGTTCCGGAAGGCGGAATCGGCGCTGCAGAGCAGCAATGCGGGATCTTGCCAAGCTGGAACGCCGCAAGTGAGCACACTCTAGGCGGACCTTGTGCAGCAGGGCATCAAGATCCGGATAGTCCCTCAGAAAACTCTGCACAACCAAATTGAGCACATGTGCCAGACATGGGATGTGAGTGAGGTTGCCAAGGGCCAAAGCTGCCACCAGATTTCGGCCATTGTCACACACTACCATGCCTGGCTGGAGATTCGCTGGCAGTAACCACACATCGCTCTCCTGCTTGATGGCATTCCAGAGCTCCTGCGCTGTGTGGCTTCGATTCCCCAATGAAACTAGTTTCAAGATGGCCTGCTGACGTTTGGCCACGGCTGTGCTCATGTCGGTCATAGGTAAACGTTCACGGGTCCATGTGGAGGTGGACTGTGACGGCTCCTGCAGAGATGATTCTGAGGAACTTGTGTAAGAGGAAGAGTCAATGCGTACAGACTGGATTCCTGCAATCCTTGGAGTGGGCAGGACACGTCCTGCGCCACTCGCATGATCTGTACCTGGCTCAACAACATTAACCCAATGGGCAGTGAGGGAAACGTATCGCCCCTGTCTATGCTGACTGGTCCACGCATCGGTGGTGAGGTGGACCTTGCTACTGACGGCGTTCAGTAGCGCATGTTTTATGTTTCCCTCAACATGCCTGTGCAGGGCAGGGACAGCTTGCCTGCTGAAGTAAAAGCGGCTGGGCACCTTGTACTGTGGGACTGCCAATGCCATCAAGTCACGGAAGCTGTCAGTCTCCACCAGCCTGAATGAGAGCATTTCCAGGGACAACAGTTTGGCAATGCCTGCATTCAGAGCCTGTGCTCGGGGGTGGTTGGCCGAGAATGCCCGCCTTTTCTCCCATGCCTGTACTACCGATGGCTGTAGAGTAGACTGGGAGTGTGAGGATGACTGGGAAGGTGGTGCTGTGGGTGGAATTACACAAGGTCTCTGGACAACAGTGCCAGAGGTTCTTCCATGGCGATCCTGGGAGGAAGCCAAACCAGCTGTGCGTGAGCTGGAGGAAGAGGCAACACGAGCTGAAGAGGTGGTAGCTGCCGCTGTTGGTTGGCCTACATCTTCAGTGTGTTTCTGTAACTCCACCGCGTGCCTGGTCCGCACATGTTTCCACATATTTGTGGTATTGAGGTTGCTGACATTTTTCCCTCTTTTTACTTTCTGATGACACAGCTTGCATTTGACAAAACAAATGTCATCTGCAACTGTGTCAAAAAAGGACCAGGCACTGCAAGTCTTGGGAGCGCCCTTTTTGGCTTTGGAAAGAGACAGGCTCCTAACGGGTGCCAAAGTGGAGGCTACAGGCTCCGCAGTCTTCCCCCTCCCTCTCCCTCTTTGGCCCGTTAGGGGAATCTCTTCCTCAGAGCTGCTCCCACCACCTTCCTGTTCCTCACGCCACGATGGGTCAACGACCTCATCATCTCCACTACCCTCTGCCACCAACTGCTCCTCCTGGGTAGTCTCGGCAGCACAGTACGCACCAGAAAGCGGCACCTGAGTTTCATCATCAGATGCGTACTGCGCTGTGGTCACCGGAGGCACTGGCCCACCCGCCTCTTCAGAGTCAGAGAGACAAAGCTGTTGGGCATCACTGCACACTGCCTCTTCTTCCATTTCTCCAATGCTGCTTGGCTGGCCCCCTGTTTCCAAGCCAAGAGATTCAGAGAACAGAAGTAGAGACGGCTCCTGTCCTGGGCTCTCTGACTGCCTGGCCAATTTGGCAGGTGGTGAAGAGACAGATGGCTGCTCTCCAGTGCTCTGTGCCTGAGAGGATGTGGCACTAACTGAAGTCGATGCCGAGGCGTTAGCTGCCATCCACCCGACAATGGCTTCAATTTGGTCTTCGCTGCAGCGGTGCACGGCGCTCTCCGACAAAGCTACGCATGAAGGACTGTTCCCTGCTGAAACTGAGTGACGACGAGTCACCGGTGCCCGCAGCAGGCACAGAATCACCACGTCCTCTCCCTGCTCCTCTCCCTGCTCCGCGCCCACGCCCACGTGCCTTACTCCCTGCCCTCTTCATCTTGGTTGACAGATAAAGATAAGCAGAAAAGTACTAAGGCCTTAGTGTGCTTATTCCTGAAATGCTCCTCCTAACAGGTGTAAGAAACACTAATGTTGTAAAGTGTGGACTAAACTTTATTATTTTTCAAATGTGGCCTACACAAGTGTTAAGTTGTGTTTGGTGAACTTTCCTTTTTTTTTTTTTCTGCAGATCGGACTACATAGCAAGTTTAACTCACACGGGGACCGTGCAGACAGCCGTAAACGGCGCTGCAAGGCCCAAAAACCCTCCTCTAGGTTATCCTATGTAGTGTTTTTCCACTATTTAGCTGGAGACGGGTGGAAAGACACTAATAGGAAATTTTTTTTTTTAATTTTAAACAGGCTGCACTATTTGAAAAAAAGGAAATTTTTTTTCAATGTATGAGGCAGTAACGCACCCTGAGCTGAATCCAACCGGCTATGGCTGCACACAGACTACAGGGCGAGCTGCGCTCACACAGAGACCGTGCAGACAGCCGTAAACGGCGCTGCAAGGCCCAAAAAAACCCCTCTAGGTTATCCTATGTAGTGTTTTTCCACAATTTAGCTGGAGACGGGTGGAAAAACACTAATAGGAAAATTTTTTTTTAAATTTTAAACAGGCTGCACTATTTGAAAAAAAGGAAAATTTTTTTCAAGGTATGAGGCAGTAACGAACCCTGAGCTGAATCCAACCGGCTATGGCTGCACACAGACTACAGGGCGAGCTGGGCTCACACGGAGACCGTGCAGACAGCCGTAAACGGCGCTGCAAGGCCCAAAAAACCCCCTCTAGGTTATCCTATGTAGTGTTTTTCCACAATTTAGCTGGAGACGGGTGGAAATACACTAATAGGAAATTTGAGAAAAAATGTGCAGCAGGCTGCATTATGAGCAAAAAAGGACAACTGTGTGAGGCAGTGTGAACCCCCCCTGAGCTGAATACAACCAGGTATATGGCTGCACACAGACTACAGAGTGAGCTGCACACACACACAGAGACCTTGCAGAACGCTGTTAAAACAGCGCTGCAAGGCAAGAGCAAGGTGAACAGTGAAGAACACACAGCGTTTTGCTAAATTAGCCTTGGGAAAGGAAAATAAAGCAATTAGCTATCTCAACTGGCCCTCAGTTAGAACACAGCGTCCTGTCCCTAACTGAAATCACAGCAGAGTGAGCGCAAAATGGCGGCAGCGTTTTTTATAGTGCAGAGTGACATCATTTCAGCAGCCAATCACAGCCTTGCCAGTACTTACATGCCCACCATGCTAAACAGGATGTGCCCACACTTCCAATCATTCCTCATTGGCTGCTGCGTTCAGTTTGAATTCTGGGAACTTCCGATTCCAGTATCCGATACGCGGGAAGTATCGGAATTCGGTATCGGAATTCCGATACCGCAAGTATCGGCCGATACCCGATACTTGCGGTATCGGAATGCTCGACACTAGTGGGGACAGAGCATTGTGTGGTAATGTGTGGGGACGGAGCTTCATGTGGTAATGTGTGGGGACGGAGCCTCGTGTGGTAATGTGCGGGGACGGAGCCTCGTGTGGTAATGTGGGGGAATGGAGCCTTGTGTGGTAATGTGTGGGGACAGAGCATTGTGTGGCAATGTGTGGGGATGGTAATGTGTGGGGATGGAGCCTCGTGTCGTAATGTGGGGGAGCGGGATTATGTGTGGTAATGTGGTCGGGGGCGAGATTATGTTTGGTAATGTGGCAGGGGGGCGGGATTATGTGTGGTAATGTGGTGGGGGGCGGGATTATGTGTGGTGGGGGGTGGGATTATGTGTGGTAATGGGGTGAGGGGGTGGGATTTTGTGTGGTAATGGGGTGGGGGGGTGGGATTATGTGTGGTAATGGGGTGGGCGGGCAGGATTATGTGTGGTGATGTGTTGGGGGCGGGATTATGTGTGGTGAAGTGGTGGGGGGCGGGATTATGTGTGGTAATGTGGTGGGGCGGGATTGTCTGTTGTAATGTGGTGGGGGAGCGGGATTGTGTGTGGTGATGTGGTGGGGGCGGGATTATGTGTGGTGATGTGGTGCGGGGGCAGGATTGTGTGAGGTGATGTGGTGGGGGGCGGGATTGTGTGTGGTAATGTGGTGGGGGGGCGGGATTATGTTTGGTTATGGTCCAGGGGGGAGGGATTATGTGTGGTAATGTGGTGGGGGCGGGATTATGTGTGGGGATGGAGCCTCGTGTCGTAATGTGGGGGAGCGGGATTATGTGTGGTAATAACATAGTAACATAGTAACATAGTTAGTAACATAGTTAGTAAGGCCGAAAAAAGACATTTGTCCATCCAGTTCAGCCTATATTCCATCATAATAAATCCCCAGATCTACGTCCTTCTACAGAACCTAATAATTGTATGATACAATATTGTTCTGCTCCAGGAAGACATCCATAGTAACATAGTTAGTAAGGCCGAAAAAATGTAATGTGTAATGTGGTGGGGGGGGCAGGATTATGTTTGGTAATGTGGCAGGGGGGCAGGATTATGTGTGGTAATGTGGTGGGGGGCGGGATTATGTGTGGTGATGTGGTAGGGGGCAGGATTATGTGTGGTGGTGGGGGGCGGGATTATGTGTGGTAATGGGGTGGGGGGGTGGGATTATGTGTGGTAATGGGGTGGGGGGGTGGGATTATGTGTGGTAATGGGGTGGGGGGGATTATGTGTGGTAATGGGGTGGGGGGGTGGGATTATGTGTGGTGATGTGGTGGGGGTGGGATTATGTGTGGTAATGTGGTGGGGTGGCGGGATTATGTGTAGTAATGTGGTGGGGGGGCAGGATTATGTGTGGTGATGTGTTGGGGGGCGGGATTATGTGTGGTGAAGTGGTGGGGGGCGGGATTATTTGTGGTAATGTGGTGGGGGCGGGATTGTCTGTTGTAATGTGGTGGGGGAGCGGGATTGTGTGTGATGCGGTGGGGGGCGGGATTATGTGTGGTGATGTGGTGTGGGGGCAGGATTGTGTGAGTTGATGTGGTGGGGGGCGGGATTGTGTGTGGTAATGTGGTGGGGGCGGGATTGTGTGTGATAATGTGGTGGGGGCGGGATTGTGTGTGGTGATGTGTGGGGGGCGGAGCTACTGTGGTGATGTGGTGGGGGCAGAGCTACTGTGCAGGGGGCAGGATTAGTGAGTAATCACGATGCCTCATATATATAGATATTATCTAATCTTTGCACCTGTCTGCTGATTGTTGCTATGCCCCTCGTCCTGTGGCTGCCTCTCGTCCACGTTTCATGTTCATTTGGTATAGTTCCCAATCCCTACGGGTCTGATATTCCTGTATCTCAGGTATGTCTGTAACTTGGCATGATCAATAATGTAATAATAGATTTTCTTGCAACAGAAGGTTAGTCAAATAACCTTGGCTAAACACGTGCCCATGAAAGTAGAATAGAAACTTTTTAAAAAAATTCTCATTTCTTGATGTGTTTCCTTGTTAGGCTGAAAAGTATTGCAGCTCAGAGGCTCGTCGGGTCACTGTGCTGCAATATACACCGAAGTTGCGGGATCCTGTACCGACTACATAAGAGGATCCCACAGCGTGACAGTGAGGGAAGGTACGAATAATCGTTTGTTTCTTTTTAAATGTGTGGGGGAAGAACAGAAGGGCCACAGGATGGGGACATAATGTAATAGGGTGCAGGGTTGAGTATGTCACCACGGAACAGACAGACCAACTGTTGGGGGAATTTATTAACAGGGACAATATTCTACTCGCAGGGAGAAAACAGTAGAAAATGAACTGAAAAGATAACGGTGCAAAATATGGGAGTCAAACAGTGTAACAGAATTAAGTGGGATTTCTTGAGGAAAAGAACACTTATCAGTCTGATGAGGACTTGTTTGAAGGGTCGTCTTCTCCAACGTAGGCGCCGAGAAACAGCGGCTCTTGTCCCCCCTCTGTTGTCCGTGGGCTGAGTAGTCTCTAGGAGCCTGCTGGCTGGGGTCTCGGGAGTTAATGTGATATGCACAGGCTCTGAGTCTTTAGCTTTTGCAGCACAGCCTATCCTGGGAAAACGATGCTCAGTCTATTATTAAGTCTCTTAACAGGAATTAGGGGCTCTGCACTGATACCGTGGGTACCAGGGGTCATAGTCTCTGCACGGGCCACTATCTCTGCACAGGCCACTGTCTCTTAACAGGTGTCAAGGCGCCCCTCTCCAGTCACAGCAGAGTCCGCTTTCATGTACTCACAAGATGCAGTTGCAGCGCCCCAGGGTCCTGGTCGTTGCAGTAATATCATTCTCCTCTAGGGGGGAGTGATGTTACATTTGAATGCAATAAAGGAGATCACTTTACTAGGTATCACAAACCAAACAACACACTTCACACTGAAGTCCACCAGGGGGAGCTATGCTCCTATTTATTAGGGCACTCCTCACAATTAGGTAAAACTGGTGGTCTGGATAGGAAGTTAGTCAGAAGCTGGCTGAGCTTCACTCAGTCAAGTCCCTGTCAGCCAGACAGAGGGAAAGGAGGAACATCTAGCAGTTGCCGACAGACTGGTCCCTGACAGGGGTGGGATCCTGTCAGAGGCCTAGACAGAAGGATACGGAGCTGCGCCTGCCTACCGATGCGGCAGCATCCTAAGAAAGGACACGAACAGTGAATCGTATTGTAGAGGGTGAGAAACGAAGTCATAGCAAAAGGAGAGGAAACCAGAAGGAGTTCTGCCCGATACAGGCTGCCTCCTTCGGAGGCGCAGGATCCGGTAGCCGGAACACCGAGGGAGCAATCGTCTCCATGCCTTGATCCAGAGACTAGCAGGACAGCTAATTCCACGTTACCTGTCCATCCTATACCCAGGAGGCACGGTGGCAACTTGTGGGGGCTGGGGCATGCTAGAGTCCCTGTAAAAAGCCTCAGGCCACCAGTCATATGGGTTGTTCCAATCCATCTGGGGGACAGAGAGAAAGACATAATATCTAGAACACCAACAACAATTGTGAGGACCTTATGAGAGGCTCAGCAGTAAGGTAATACAACATCCAGGTGCTAGAGGAAGGCTACTGATTTCCACCTGGATAAGGGGACTCTGGATTTGCCTTCAGACCGGCCAGACTCTGCCTGCCCTGTGATCTGGTGCTTTGGACTGTGGATGCTGAACCTTCAGTAAAAAGGTAAAGAGACTGCAACCTTTTGTCCTCATTCTTCACTGCGCCTCTCATCATCCACCATCTACACACTGGGAAGCCTGTGGGAAGGTATAACATCTAGCTGCCATAACATCACCCCAGCAGACCCCTTAAAGGGAACCTGTCACCCCGTTTTTTCAGTAGGAGATAAAAATACCGTTAAATAGGGCCTGAGCTGTGCTTTACAATAGGGTATTTTTTGTCCCCTGCTTCCCTACCTATGCTGCCGAAATACCTTACAAAAGTGGCCTTTTTCGCCTGTCAATCAGGCTGGTCAGGTCGGATGGGAGTGGTCACAGCGCTGTTTTTCCCCCACATCTTGCTTATGTTCCCGTTGGTGGCGTAGTGCTTCTCGCATGCACAAGTGCCGAATGCACTGCGCAGCTGTAGAAAAAGAGCGCGCTCGCCGCTATTCAGCGGTTTCTCGGTGGGCGCGGCCATCTTCCTGAGGCCGCGCGTGCGCAGATGGAGTCTCCTGCTTCCCGGGGCTTCAGGAAAATGGCCGCGGGATGCCGCGCGTGCGCAGATGGACATCGCGGCGGCCATTTTCCTGAAGCCAAGATTCGAACTCTGCCCGGCTTCCTTCCTGTCCCAGTCTCCAAGTCTTCCCCCTGGGGAACCTATAGCACAGCTCAATGGTTCCAGGCA
Source organism: Ranitomeya imitator (assembly GCF_032444005.1). Lineage (NCBI taxonomy): Eukaryota > Metazoa > Chordata > Amphibia > Anura > Dendrobatidae > Ranitomeya > Ranitomeya imitator. The sequence continues at coordinate 452,384,281 of NC_091283.1, read as the reverse complement.
CAGAGCAGAGAAGGTAACCGCCCCCGGACTCTTCTTGTGTTCCACCTCCTTACATTTATACCAGAATGTCTTTATGGGATCTAGAGCGTTACAAGGGCCCATACATCTGACCAACATGCAGATGGGGGCCCATGTCCAAGTTTTGCACCTGACCTATTGGACTCTAGCTACGCCACTGATGTTTATCAACAAATGATAGGTGAAACATAGGTTCTAAGTCCGCAGAACAGTTTATTGAAGATAAATAGAGACTAGCTTGACCTTCTACACATAACATCCAACACAAGCATTACTTTTCTTCAGCGAGAAACAAACAAGACCTTTTCTTAGGCTTAAATCACATAATCCAGTTTTGAGACACAGGCAGAAATATGGGGAAGCCCTTTTTAGTAGGGTTGAGCGAAACGGATCCGACAAATTCAAAAATCGACGACTTTCGGAAAAGTCGGGTTTCATGAAACCGGACCCGATCCTAGTGTGGGATCGGCCATGAAGTCGTCGATCTTCGCGTTTCATATGATGCTTTCAGCACCATTTTTCAGCCAATGAAGGAGGACGCAGAGTGTTGGGCAGCGTGATGACATAGGTCTCGGTCCCCACCATCTTAGAGAAAGGCATGACAGTGATTGGCTTGATTTCTGCGGCGTCACAGGGGCTATAAAGGGGGGTGCACGCCGACCGCCATCTTACTTCTGACGATCGTAGCATAGGGAGAGGTTGCTGCAACTTCATCAGAAGAAGGGATATAGTTAGGGAGGGAAGATTAAGCCCCGAAACTGCTTGTGCTGTAGCGATTTCCACTGTCCAACACCACCATTTGATTGCAGGGACAGTGGAGGCTATATTTTGTGCATCAGCTCTGTAGCTTATTAGGCTGCTCTATAAGGCTCCCTCATAGCTGCATTGCTGTTTGCACGCTGCTGTGCAAACCAACTGCTTTTTTGAAAGCAAAAATCCTGTTGCTCCTTTCTGCACAGTTATCTTGTTTATTTGTCCATACTTTTGTGTGCAGCAGTCCTTTATATTGCTGCCATACTTTTCCTGAGATCATTGTAGGGAGATTGAAATTGTACTACAGTCCTTGTATTTTTTCATATATCTTCCAGCCACTTTCTGCCACTTACATTGTGTTGCTCTATACACTGGGCCTGAGTTTTGGTTCAGTCTCCCCCAAAAAAAGTGAGATTGAAATTCTCACAAAGTGGATATACTTCTGTCCTGTTAGTTTGTCGTATGTCAGCCAGCCACTTTCTGCCACTTAGATTGCGTTGTTTTTTGCACAGGGCCTGATTTTTTGTTCAGTCTCCCCCCCAAAAAAAGGGAGATTTAAAATCTCAACACGTTTATATACACCTTCTACCTTGTTTTACAGTACCTTATAACAGTTGTTATTTTGGTTACATTTTCCAAAAAATGAGGAAGTCAGGTGGAAGAGGCCGTGAGCGGTGGTTGCGAGCTGGTACTGATGGTGGTGGTGGTGCATCTGGTGGTAGTGGCAAAAGCACAATTGCACCTAAGGCTGGAGGTGTTGAGCCAGCGTCATCGTCTGGCTACACAAGGCCTCAAAGGCTCCCTTATCTGGGAGTAGGAAAACGTTTTTTAAAGCCAGAGCAGCAGGAAAAAGTTTTGGCTTTCCTTGCTGACTCAGCCTCTAGGTCTTTCGCCTCCTCTTCAGAACGTTCCAAATATAAAAGCAGCGATTCGTCAGTGGATGCTCTCGGTCAGGAAAAAGACATTTACTTGTGTCCTTCACCCAAACCTTTAGTGAAGGATGCGTCAGGCGACACTACAGGTTACTCCATGGAGCTTTTACACATACCGTGCCTGGGTTAGAACGGGAAATTGTTAACTGCCCATTACAAGATGAATCGGACATGGAGAGCACTGATACACAGCCACAGCTAGATTATAATGCTGTTCCATTGACTCAGATCACTACATTGCCCTCGCAGTGTACTGAGCAAGAATCTGACCCTGATGAGACTATGGTGCCCTGTCCCGAACGCTATAGCACCTTACACAGTGACACAGAGGAAGGTGCACATGACATTGAAGAGGGGGTGATAGATGACCCAGTTGTTGACCCAGATTGGCAGCCATTGGGGAAGAGGGTGCCGCTTCCAGTAGCTCTGAAGCGGAGGAGGATGATCCGCAGCAGCCATCTACATCGCAACAGCTGTCATCTGGCAGGCCCGTATCAGGCCAAAAACGTTTGTCAAAATCAAAAAACAGTTTTAGGAAAGCATGGCCATCCGGTGAAAGTAGCACAGCGTGCAATGCCTGAAAAGGTATTCCATAGTAGGAAGAGTGCAGTGTGGCAATTTTTTAACCAAGATCCGAATGATCAGTCAAAAGTTATCTGTAAGAAATGCTCAAAGACCTTTAGCAGAGGGAATAATCTTCAAAATTTAAATACAACGTGCATGCTTAGACATTTATCCAGCATGCACTTGCAAGCCTGGACTAACTACCAAACGTCCCATACCGTTGGTGCACCTGCTCAGAATGAAGGTAGTCAGCAACGCTACATTGCTTCCCTCACTGTAAGCCCACCGGTTAGGACACCACCAGCAGCAAATGTTGAGGTATCGTCGCAAGGCCAATGCAGTCAGGGAATCACAAGGTTATTGGTAGGAAACACTGTATGTAGGCCAACATCGAGAATACCATCACCAACCCTCTCTCAATCCCCCATGTCCACCACCATCACCACCACCGCTAGTTCCACCATATGCAGCTCTCCAGTCCAGCTCAACCTACAAGAGACTCTCGTTAGGAAAAGAAAGTACTCATCCTCTCATCCGCGTACACAGGGTTTGAACGCCCACATTGCTAGAATAATCTAGTTAGAGATGATGCCCTACTGGTTGGTTGAAAGCAAACCTTTCAAATCCCTGATGGCCTACGCAGTACCACACTATTACCTAACAAGTCAACACTTCTTTGCGAGAAAAGCCATCCCAGCACTCCACCAGCATGTCAAAGACCGCATTGTCCATGCACTGAGGCAATCAGTCAGTAGACAGGTGCACCTCACAACAGATGCATGGACCAGTAGGCATGGCCAGGGACGTTACGTGTCCATCACGGCACACTGGGTTAATGTGGTGGACGCAGGGTCCACAGGTGACAGCCATAGTGGGATAGTTCTGCCTAGCCCACGGTCTAGGAAACAGTTTGCTTTAGGCATTCACCACCCCTAATCCTCCTCCATCAGAAGTGAAAGCTCGTCCACAGAGCGCAGTCTCGCCACCCCTCCTCCTCCTCCACCAGAAGTGAAAACTCGTCCACAGAGCGCAGTCGCATGACCACTCCATCCGCAGCTGCCAGTGTTGCACACGAGGTGTCCCATTATCGAACAGCTAGTGGTAAGCATCAGTAGGCTGTGTTAGAAATGAAGTGTTTGGGCGACAACAGACATACCGCGGAAGTACTGGCCGAGTACTTGCAGCAACAAACTCAGTCATGGCTGGGCAGTGTACATCTTGAGGCAGGCAAGGTAGTCAGTGATAACGGAAGGAATTTCATGGCTGCCATAGCCCTTTCAGAACTTAAACACATACCTTGCCTGGCTCACACCTTGGACCTGGTGGTGCAGTGCTTCCTCAAAAATGATCCGGAGTTACCAGCCCTGCTCCTGAAGGTGCGAAGACTTTGCTTGCATATCCGCCGGTTGCCCGTACACTCCAGCCGTATGCTGAACCATCAACGATCGCTGAATCTTCCCCAGCACCGCCTAATAATTGACATTGCAACAAGGTGGAACTCCACACTACACATGGTTCAGAGGCTGTGCGAACAGAGGCGTGCTGTAATTAATTTGTGGGAGGATACACATACACGCACGGGCAGGCAGTTGGATGGCAGACATGGAGTTGTCTGGTGTGCAGTGGTCAAAGCTCCAAGACCTCTGTCAAGTCCTTCAGTGTTTTGAGGAATGCACACGGCTGGTAAGTGCAGACGACGCCATCATAAGCATGAGCATTCCACTAATGCATCTGCTGATGCAAAGTTTGATGCACATTAAGGAGCTGGCATCTGCAGCCGAGGAGGAGGGAAGTCTTGATGACAGTCAGCCATTGTCTGCTCAGGGAACTCTCCTGGATGAGGTGGCAGACAAAGAGGAGGAGGAGGAGGATGATGGGGATGAATATTTATGGGAGGGTTTTTGCGGGACACAAGTGATGTTGATTTACAAGATAGTGCTCCTCAACCCAGCACAAGCAGTGAATCGACACCTGCAACATTGGCCCACATGGCTGAGTATGCCTTGCATATCCTAAAAAGGGACCCCCGCATTATCAAAATGATGACCGATGACGATTACTGGTTGACCTGCCTCCTGGATCCACGATATAAAGGAAAATTACAAAATATCATGCCACATGAGAACCTCGAGCAAATATTGGCTACCAAACAAGCAACTCTTGTAGACCGTTTGGTTGAGGAATTCCCAGCACACAGCAGCGGTGATGGTTCTCACACGAGCCGTAGGGGGCAACATGGCACAAATCCGAGGTGCACAAATCCGAAGTGGCGTTGGACAGAGGGATTTTATGACCAGGTTGTGGAGTGATTTCGCAATCACTGCTGACACGACAGGTAGTGCTGCATCGATTCAAAGTGACAGGAGACAGCATTTGTCCAGTATGGTTACGAACTACATTTCCTCCCCTATCGATGTTCTCCCTCACAGGTCATTCCCCTTTGATTACTGGGCATCTAAAATAGACACCTGGCCTGAATTGGCAGAATATGCATTACAGGAGCTCGCTTGCCCTGCTTCTAGTGTGCTATCCAAAAGAGTCTTCAGTGCTGCTGGTTCAATACTGACCGAAAAAAGGACACGTCTGGCTACCCAGAATGTTGATGATATAACCTTCATTAAAATGAACCAATCATGGATTTCAAATTATTTTGCCCCACCTTCTCCTGCTGACACGTAGCTTGCCTGAAAAATGTCTTGCTTTTGGCCTCCTCTTACTGACTTCTCCAATTCCGCCATTTGCAGCTGCTGAATGTCCACCAGATCCATTTTTATACCTCCCTAAATGGGCTGACTCCCCCCACAGGGCCGTGGTCACCACCTGGCGCAAGCACCAGGGCGAGTGTCGTTTGCCTGGACAGGTGGGTGGGCCCAGTCTTGGGCGACGGCACTGGCACAGGTTCCCTCATAGTACAATGAAGTGTCTCTGACGGTGGTGGTGCACAACCAACGTCAGACACACCGTTGTAATATGAGGGGCCCTGTGCCAGTACCGCTGCCCACGAGAGAGTGTTCCCCCCAGCTCGAACAGTGCTCTACCACTTGCAATACTTACCTCTCACTGCTCCACCACTGTGTAGTCTGTGCTGTTAAATCCTTCAATGGCACTACCAATACAAATTTGTTGAAATGATAGCTGTTAAAATATACAGGGGCCCTGGCCTCCATTTAGACCAGTTAATACTTTGCGCCTACTACCACTCTGCTACTCAGCAGAGGAGCCCACCCCAGTACCTAGCTATGCCGCCTGTTTAGTCCTGTTACAAATTTTGAACTGCATTTAGCCTACTTTTTTATTGTGGGCCTACAAACTGTGTCTGCGCCACTCATTACAGTTGTCCTCCACTGAACAAAGCTATGCCGCCTGTTTTGTCCTGTTACCAATTTTGAACTGCATTTAGCCTACTTTTTTAGTTGGGCCTCCTAACTGTGTCTGCGCCACTCATTACAGTTGTCCTCCACTGAACAAAGCTAGGCTGCCTGTTTAGTCCTGTTACCAATTTGAATTGCATTTAGCCTACTTTTGTATTTGGGCCTACTAACTGTGTCTGCCACTCCTTACAGTTGTCCTCCACTGAACAAAGCAATGCCGCCTGTTTAGTCCTGTTACCAATTTTGAACTGCATTTAGCCTACTTTATTATTTGGGCCTGCTAACTATGTCTGCCACTCATTACAGTTTTCCTCCACTGAACAAAGCAATGCCGCCTGTCCTGTTAACAATTTTGAACTGCATTTAGCCTACTGTTTTATTGTGGGCCTACAAACTGTGTCTGCACCACTCATTACAGTTGTCCTCCACTGAACAAAGCTATGCCGCCTGTTTAGTCCTGTTACCAATTTTGAACTGCATTTAGCCTACTTTATTATTTGGGCCTATATCTGTGTTTCCTCCTCATCCTGCCCATTGCCCAGCCACTGCTAGATGAGTCTGCTGGTACATTGACCCAGACCACTACATTCCCCTTGCACTCTACACAGCCTAAGTCTAACCCTGCTGAAAGTCAGGTTCCCCTTCCTGCATACTATACCACCTTACACGAGGACAAAGAGGAAGGTGCAGATGAAAGTGCAGGTTCCTTCATCAGGTGGGGGGGGGCATACTCGTTGGCGACGTCACTGGCACAGGGCCCCTCATAGTACGCAAAAGTGTCTCTGGCAGTGGGAGGCGCCACCCGCTGCCAAACACACCGGCGTACTATGAGGGGCCCTGTGCCAGTGCCATGTGCCAAACAAGTGGGCCCCCCCTGCTTGCTTAGGATCACAGCACTTGCAAAGTTGAAATACTTACCTCTCCCTGCTCCACCGCCGTTACGTATTCCGCGTTTCCTGGGCCCACGAAAATCTTGAGCCAGCCCTACCCCCCCACAACTTTAGCCAAATGACCCCTGTTTTCAAAGTCTAACTACTATTATAAAGTAAATTAAGATTGACAAGCTTAAGAAATAAGAATCGATGTTTTGGGCATTAAAATGGGCACTGTAGGTGTTTTCCTGTCCTCCACTCACTGCCGACTTTGATTCCCCATTGACTTGCATTGGGTTTCGTGTTTCGGTCGGCCCCCAACTTTTCGAAATAATCGGCCGATTTCACCCGAACCGACTTTTGACAAAGTCGGGTTTCGCGAAACCCGACTCGATCCTAAAAAAGTAAAAGTCGCTCAACTCTACTTTTTAGAGGTTACCACAAGCATGTCCTTATCTAGCAGAGGTTTTGTTCTTTTCAGGCTCTCTAGACACACATCTTTTCCTCTCTCTCCTCTCATACAGACAAATTTCCCTTTTTAAACTCCTCTATAGCCTTAGTGGACCAGGTCCAAAACCTTGAGTGTAGTATGGGAATGGCCATACCACCAAAGCTCTACAGTCACTCTTAAATCCTAGACCTTAGAAATTAAAATGTTGATCAGTGCGCAAATCTATGTGCCGAATGCTTATAGTATGTTCACTTTGAGGTAGGGTTGAGCGAAACAGATCGGACAAATTCAAAAATCGCCAACTTTTGGCAAAGTCGGGTTTCATGAAACCCGACTCGATCCAAGTGTGGGATTGGCCATGAGCAAAAGTCGCATTTCATTTGATGCTTTCAGCGCCATTTTTCAACCAATGAAGGAGGACGCAGAGTATGGGCAGCGTGATGACATAGGTCTCGGTCCCCACCATCTTAGAGAAGGGCATGACAGTGATTGGCTTGCTCTCTGCGGCATCACAGGGGCTATAAAGGGGCATGCACGCCGACCACCATCTTACTTCTGCCAATCTTAGCATAGGGAGAGGTTGCTGCAGCTTCATCAGAAGAAGGGATATAGTTAGGGAGGGAAGATTAACCCCCAAACTGCTTGTGCTGTAGCGATTTCCACTGTCCAACACCACCATTTTTTTGCAGGGACAGTGGAGGCTATATTTTTGTGCATCATCTCTGTAGCTTATTAGGCTGCCTTATAAGGCTCCCTGATAGCTGCATTGCTGTTTGCACGCTGCTGTGCAAACCAACTGCTCTTTTAAAAGCAAAAATCCTGTTGCTCCTTTCTGCACAGTTATCTTGTTTATTTGTCCACACTTTTGTGTGCAGCAGTCCTTTTTTATTGCTGCCATACTTGTCCTGAGATCATTGTAGGGAGATTGAAATTGTACTACAGTCCTTGTATTTTTTCATATATCTTCCAGCCACTTTCTGCCACTTACATTGTGTTGTTTTATACACTGCACCTGAGTTTTGGTTCAGTCTCCCCCCAAAAAAGTGAGATTCAAATTCTCACAAAGAGGATATACTTCAGTCCTGTTAGTTTGTCGTATGTCAGCCAGCCACTTTCTGCCACTTATATTGCGTTGTGATATACACTGGGCCTGAATTTTGGTTCAGTCTTCCCAAAAAAAAGTGAGATTCAAATTCTCACGAAGTGGATATACTTAAGTCCTGTTAGTTTGCTGTATGTCAGCCAGCCACTTTCTGCCACTTAGATTGCGTTGTTATATACACTGGGCCTGAGTTTTGGTTCAGTCTCCCCAAAAAAAGGGAGATTTAAATTCTCACAAAGTGGATATACTTCAGTCCTGTTAGTTTGTCGTATATCAGCCAGCCACTTTCTGCCACTTACATTGTGCTGCTTTATGCACAGGGCCTGAGGTTTGGTTCAATCTCCCCCCCAAAAAAGTGAGATTCAAATTCTCACAAAGTTGATATACTTCTGTCCTGTTAGTTTGTCGTATATCAGCCAGCCACTTTCTGCCACTTACAATGTGTTATTTTATGCACTGGGCCTGAGTTTTGGTTCAGTCTCCCCCCAAAATAGTGAGATTCACATTCTCACAAAGTGGATATACTTCAGTCCCGTTAGTTTGTTGTATGTCAGCCAGCCACTTTCTGCCACTTACTGTAGATTGCGTTGTTATATATATATATATATATATATATATATACTAGATGGCAGCCCGATTCTAAAGAATCGGGAGTCTAGAATCCATATATACTTTATTTATTCAAATGTAAGAATAATACAATTAATAAATAATAGTAAGAAAGAACAAAAATAATAGGCAGTATATGGAGAAAACACCAAACAAAAGTTCAAAATTGGTGTGAAAATGTCACTGAACCACTTCACAACTAAATATATATAGTTTTGGTAAATGGTATTATCATTTTTTGACGAAATTCGGCAGGAGCTTGAAGAGCAACGTCACTGGGCCCGCCTCCACGCAGTAGAAACTTGCTGTGAGGTAAAAATTCAAAAATCACACCAAAATGGCGGGCGGAGTGTGTCACAGTACGGCACGTTTCTGATTGGTCGCTCGCAGCAGGCGGCAACCAATCAGACACTGGACACTGTTGACGTCACTTATCTCCGGACATTAGCTCCGGACATTAGCTCCGGACATTATCTCCGCACATTAGCTCCGGACATTAGCTCCGGACATTAGCTCCGGACAAAGCCACGGAAGTTGGCACAAATTGCAGGAAGTAGTATTCTAGGCAATTAATCTCCGGACATTAGCTCCGGACATTAGCTCCGGACATTAGCTCCGGACATTAGCTCCGGACAAAGCCACGGAAGTTGGCACAAATTGCAGGAAGTAGTATTCTAGGCAATTATATATTAGACTACATGGCAGCCCGATTCTAAAGAATCGGGAGTCTAGAATCCATATATACTTTATTTATTCAAATGTAAGAATAATACAATTAATAAATAATAGTAAGAAAGAACAAAAAATGGCTGCACTCACCAGCTCTTGACAATTCTTGTTATTTAAGGTACAGTTACACAGGATCCATGAACATGCTTATGAGGGGAGGGATGAAAGACATCAGACGACAACTTTGCGTGTTTGAATGCAGATATTAATAAATAGGCAGTTTATATTGCAGAGAAATTGCTGGGCAATAATGGACAATGTCCTTATGTGGCAAATAATAGAGCAATATACCCAATGTGGCAAAGAAGAGGTTAATAAACGGCAGTCTCTCAGTATAACAGTCAGTGAATAATAGGCAGTATATGGAGAAAACACCAAACAAAAGTTCAAAATTGGTGTGAAAATGTCACTGAACCACTTCACAACTAAATATATATAGTTTTGGTAAATGGTATTATCATTTTTTTGACGAAATTCGGCAGGAGCTTGAAGAGCAACGTCACTGGGCCCGCCTCCACGCAGTAGAAACTTGCTGTGAGGTAAAAATTCAAAAATCAAACCAAAATGGCGGGCGGAGTGTGTCACAGTACGGCACGTTTCTGATTGGTCGCTCGCAGCAGGCGGCAACCAATCATACACTGGACACTGTTGACGTCACTTATCTCCGGACATTAGCTCCGGACATTAGCTCCGGACATTAGCTCCGGACAAAGCCACGGAAGTTGGCACAAATTGCAGGAAGTAGTATTCTAGGCAATTATATATTAGATATATATATATATATATATATATATATATATATATATATACTAGATGGCAGCCCGATTCTAAAGAATCGGGAGTCTAGAATCCATATATACTTTATTTATTCAAATGTAAGAATAATACAATTAATAAATAATAGTAAGAAAGAACAAAAATAATAGGCAGTATATGGAGAAAACACCAAACAAAAGTTCAAAATTGGTGTGAAAATGTCACTGAACCACTTCACAACTAAATATATATAGTTTTGGTAAATGGTATTATCATTTTTTTGACGAAATTCGGCAGGAGCTTGAAGAGCAACGTCACTGGGCCCGCCTCCACGCAGTAGAAACTTGCTGTGAGGTAAAAATTCAAAAATCACACCAAAATGGCGGGCGGAGTGTGTCACAGTACGACACGTTTCTGATTGGTCGCTCGCAGCAGGCGGCAACCAATCAGACACTGGACACTGTTGACGTCACTTATCTCCGGACATTAGCTCCGGACATTAGCTCCGGACATTAGCTCCGGACATTATCTCCGCACATTAGCTCCGGACATTAGCTCCGGACATTAGCTCCGGACAAAGCCACGGAAGTTGGCACAAATTGCAGGAAGTAGTATTCTAGGCAATTAATCTCCGGACATTAGCTCCGGACATTAGCTCCGGACATTAGCTCCGGACAAAGCCACGGAAGTTGGCACAAATTGCAGGAAGTAGTATTCTAGGCAATTATATATTAGACTATATGGCAGCCCGATTCTAAAGAATCGGGAGTCTAGAATCCATATATACTTTATTTATTCAAATGTAAGAATAATACAATTAATAAATAATAGTAAGAAAGAACAAAAATAATAGGCAGTATATGGAGAAAACACCAAACAAAAGTTCAAAATTGGTGTGAAAATGTCACTGAACCACTTCACAACTAAATATATATAGTTTTGGTAAATGGTATTATCATTTTTTTGACGAAATTCGGCAGGAGCTTGAGGAGCAACGTCACTGGGCCCGCCTCCACGCAGTAGAAACTTGCTGTGAGGTAAAAATTCAAAAATCACACCAAAATGGCGGGCGGAGTGTGTCACAGTACGGCACGTTTCTGATTGGTCGCTCGCAGCAGGCGGCAACCAATCAGACACTGGACACAGTTGACGTCACTTATCTCCGGACATTAGCTCCGGACATTAGCTCCGGACATTAGCTCCGGACAGGAAGTTGGCACAAATTGCAGGAAGTAGTATTCTAGGCAATTATATATTAGATAGATATATATAATTGCCTAGAATACTACTTCCTGCAATTTGTGCCAACTTCCTGTCCGGAGCTAATGTCCGGAGCTAATGTCCGGAGCTAATGTCCGGAGATAAGTGACGTCAACAGTGTCCAGTGTCTGATTGGTTGCCGCCTGCTGCGAGTGACCAATCAGAAACGTGCCGTACTGTGACACACTCCGCCCGCCATTTTGGTGTGATTTTTGAATTTTTACCTCACAGCAAGTTTCTACTGCGTGGAGGCGGGCCCAGTGACGTTGCTCTTCAAGCTCCTGCCGAATTTCGTCAAAAAAATGATAATACCATTTACTAAAACTATATATATTTAGTTGTGAAGTGGTTCAGTGACATTTTCACACCAATTTTGAACTTTTGTTTGGTGTTTTCTCCATATACTGCCTATTATTTTTGTTCTTTCTTACTATTATTTATTAATTGTATTATTCTTACATTTGAATAAATAAAGTATATATGGATTCTAGACTCCCGATTCTTTAGAATCGGGCTGCCATCTAGTATATATATATATATATATATATATATATATATATATATATATACAGTGGGGAAAAAAAGTATTTAGTCAGTCAGCAATAGTGCAAGTTCCACCACTTAAAAAGATGAGAGGCGTCTGTAATTTACATCATAGGTAGACCTCAACTATGGGAGACAAACTGAGAAAGAAAAATCCAGAAAATCACATTGTCTGTTTTTTTAACATTTTTTTTTGCGTATTATGGTGGAAAATAAGTATTTGGTCAGAAACAAACAATCAAGATTTCTGGCTCTCACAGACCTGTAACTTCTTCTTTAAGAGTCTCCTCTTTCCTCCACTCATTATCTGTAGTAATGGCACCTGTTTAAACTTGTTATCAGTATAAAAAAGACACCTGTGCACACCCTCAAACAGTCTGACTCCAAACTCCACTATGGTGAAGACCAAAGAGCTGTCAAAGGACACCAGAAACAAAATTGTAGCCCTGCACCAGGCTGGGAAGACTGAATCTGCAATAGCCAACCAGCTTGGAGTGAAGAAATCAACAGTGGGAGCAATAATTAGAAAATGGAAGACATACAAGACCACTGGTAATCTCCCTCGATCTGGGGCTCCACGCAAAATCCCACCCCGTGGGGTCAGAATGATCACAAGAACGGTGAGCAAAAATCCCAGAACCACGCGGGGGGACCTAGTGAATGAACTGCAGAGAGCTGGGACCAATATAACAAGGCCTACCATAAGTAACACACTACGCCACCATGGACTCAGATCCTGCAGTGCCAGACGTGTCCCACTGCTTAAGCCAGTACATGTCCGGGCCCGTCTGAAGTTTGCTAGAGAGCATTTGGATGATCCAGAGGAGTTTTGGGAGAATGTCCTATGGTCTGATGAAACCAAACTGGAACTGTTTGGTAGAAACGCAACTTGTCGTGTTTGGAGGAAAAAGAATACTGAGTTACATCCATCAAACACCATACCTACTGTAAAGCATGGTGGTGGAAACATCATGCTTTGGGGCTGTTTCTCTGCAAAGGGGCCAGGACGACTGATCCGGGTACATGAAAGAATGAATGGGGCCATGTATCGTGAGATTTTGAGTGCAAACCTCCTTCCATCAGCAAGGGCATTGAGGATGAAACGTGGCTGGGTCTTTCAACATGACAATGATCCAAAGCACACCGCCAGGGCAACGAAGGAGTGGCTTCGTAAGAAGCATTTCAAGGTCCTGGAGTGGCCTAGCCAGTCTCCAGATCTCAACCCTATAGAAAACCTTTGGAGGGAGTTGAAAGTCCGTGTTGCCAAGCGAAAAGCCAAAAACATCACTGCTCTAGAGGAGATCTGCATGGAGGAATGGGCCAACATACCAATAACAGTGTGTGGCAACCTTGTGAAGACTTACAGAAAACGTTTGACCTCTGTCATTGCCAACAAAGGATATATTACAAAGTATTGAGATGAAATTTTGTTTCTGACCAAATACTTATTTTCCACCATAATATGCAAATAAAATGTTAAAAAAACAGACAATATGATTTTCTGGATTTTTTTTTCTCAGTTTGTCTCCCATAGTTGAGGTCTACCTATGATGTAAATTACAGACGCCTCTCATCTTTTTAAGTGGTGGAACTTGCACTATTGCTGACTGACTAAATACTTTTTTGCCCCACTGTATATATATATATATATATATATATATATATATACAGGTCCTTCTCAAAAAATTAGCATATAGTGTTAAATTTCATTATTTACCATAATGTAATGATTACAATTAAACTTTCATATATTATAGATTCATTATCCACCAACTGAAATTTGTCAGGTCTTTTATTGTTTTAATACTGATGATTTTGGCATACAACTCCTGATAACCCAAAAAACCTGTCTCAATAAATTAGCATATTTCACCCATCCAATCAAATAAAATTGTTTTTTAATAACAAACAAAAAAACCATCAAATAATAATGTTCAGTTATGCACTCAATACTTGGTCGGGAATCCTTTGGCAGAAATGACTGCTTCAATGCGGCATGGCATGGAGGCAATCAGCCTGTGACACTGCTGAGATGTTATGGAGGCCCAGGATGCTTCAATAGCGGCCTTAAAGGGAGGGTGCCGTGATTTTAGTTTTTGTATTAATAATTATTGATTATATAATCAATTATTTTGAATACAAAAGTAAATGTACTACTTTCATACTTTTTTATTTATTCATTTTTACTTTTGCCACTGGAGGCCGCCATTTTCATTAGTTTGGGTGTAAGTGTCTGGGCACGACACTTGCACACCTCACTTACGGCAGCCATGGGCATAGGAGCCAACAGTCGGGCTCCGACCGCTCCTCCTGCCTCTCAGCTGTGACTTGGGCACGCCCACTGGGCTGCTACGTCACAGCTGTGAGAGGAGATCGCGGCCATTTTGTTTTTTTATTTTCCTCTGTCATCACACACACAGCTCAGTGTGTGCGATGGCAGGAGCTGCCAGAGAGAAGCTGCTGCTGGGAAGAGAGGTTCGGGGTGAGTATCTGCAGCCAGAAGCTGTGATTGCAGTCTGTACTTAGTATTACAGCACAGGCTGCAATCACTGCTCACTGCCGACCTGTTCTGAGCAGAGCAGGGAGATCGTCACACTGCTCTGCCCTGAACATGATTCAGCACTTCCTGGGAGAGGACTGAAGGTAAGTACAGAGTTTTTATTTTCTTATGCATCTTCCACTGCTACCTGCCCCTATATACCACTGCTACCTGCTCCTATATACCACTGCTACCTGCTCCTATATACCACTGCTACCTGCTCCTATATACCACTGCTACCTGCCCCTATATAGCACTGCTACCTGCTCCTATATACCACTGCTACCAGCCCTTATATACCACTGCTACCTGCCCCTATATACCACTGCTACCAGCCCCTATATACCACTGCTACCAGCCTTTATATACCACTGCTACCAGCCCCTATATACCACTGCTACCTGCCCCTACATACCACTGCTACCTGCCCCTATATACCACTGCTACCTGCCCCTATATACCACTGCTACCTGCCCCTATATACCACTGCTACCTGCCCCTATATACCACTGCTACCAGCCCTTATATACCACTGCTACCAGCCCCTATATATTACTGCTACCTGCCCCTATATACCACTGCTACCTGCCCCTATATACCACTGCTACCTGCCCCTATATACCACTGCTACCTGCCCCTATATACCACTGCTACCTGCCCCTATATACCACTGCTACCTGCCCCTATATACCACTGCTACCTGCCTCTATATACCACTGCTACCTGCCCCTATATACCACTGCTACCTGCCCCTATATACCACTGCTACCTGCTCCTATATACCACTGCTACCAGCCCCTATATACCACTGCTACCAGCCCTTATATACCACTGCTACCAGCCCCTATATACCACTGCTACCAGCCCCTATATACCACTGCTACCTGCCCCTATTTACCACTGCTACCTGCCCCTATATACCACTGCTACCTGCCCCTATATACCACTGCTACCTGCTCCTATATACCACTGCTACCAGCCCTTATATACCACTGCTACCTGCCCCTATATACCACTGCTACCTGCCCCTATATACCACTGCTACCTGCCCCTATATACCACTGCTACCTGCTCCTATATACCACTGCTACCTGCCCCTATATACCACTGCTACCTGCTCCCATATACCACTGCTACTTGCTCCTATATACCACTGCTACCTGCTCCTATATACCACTGCTACCTGCCCCTATATACCACTGCTACCAGCCCCTATATACCACTGCTACCAGCCCTTATATACCACTGCTACCAGCCCCTATATACCACTGCTACCTGCCCCTATATACCACTGCTACCTGCTCCTATATACCACTGCTACCTGCTCCTATATACCACTGCTACCTGCCCCTATATACCACTGCTACCTGCTCCCATATACCACTGCTACTTGCTCCTATATACCACTGCTACCTGCTCCTATATACCACTGCTACCTGCCCCTATATACCACTGCTACCAGCCCCTATATACCACTGCTACCAGCCCTTATATACCACTGCTACCAGCCCCTATATACCATTGCTACCTGCCCCTATATACCACTGCTACCTGCTCCTATATACCACTGCTACCTGCTCCTATATACCACTGCTACCTGCTCCTATATACCACTGCTACCTGCTCCTATATACCACTGCTACCTGCTCCTATATACCACTGCTACCTGCCCCTATATACCACTGCTACCTGCCCCTATATAGCACTGCTACCTGCTCCTATATACCACTGCTACCAGCCCTTATATACCACTGCTACCTGCCCCTATATACCACTGCTACCAGCCCCTATATACCACTGCTACCAGCCCTTATATACCACTGCTACCAGCCCCTATATACCACTGCTACCTGCCCCTATATACCACTGCTACCTGCCCCTATATACCACTGCTACCTGCCCCTATATACCACTGCTACCTGCTCCTATATACCACTGCTACCTGCCCCTATATACCACTGCTACCTGCTCCCATATACCACTGCTACTTGCTCCTATATACCACTGCTACCTGCTCCTATATACCACTGCTACCTGCCCCTATATACCACTGCTACCAGCCCCTATATACCACTGCTACCAGCCCTTATATACCACTGCTACCAGCCCCTATATACCACTGCTACCTGCCCCTATATACCACTGCTACCTGCTCCTATATACCACTGCTACCTGCTCCTATATACCACTGCTACCTGCTCCTATATACCACTGCTACCTGCTCCTATATACCACTGCTACCTGCCCCTATATACCACTGCTACCTGCTCCTATATGCCACTGCTACCTGCTCCTATATGCCACTGCTACCTGCCCCTATATAGCACTGCTACCTGCTCCTATATACCACTGCTACCAGCCCTTATATACCACTGCTACCTGCCCCTATATACCACTGCTACCAGCCCCTATATACCACTGCTACCAGCCCTTATATACCACTGCTACCAGCCCCTATATACCACTGCTACCTGCCCCTATATACCACTGCTACCTGCCCCTATATACCACTGCTACCTGCTCCTATATACCACTGCTACCAGCCCTTATATACCACTGCTACCTGCCCCTATATACCACTGCTACCTGCTCCTATATACCACTGCTACCTGCTCCTATATACCACTGCTACCTGCCCCTATACAGCACTGCTACCTGCCCCTATATACCACTGCTACCTGCCCTTATATACCACTGCTACCTGCTCCTATATACCACTGCTACCTGCCCCTATATACCACTGCTACCTGCCCCTATATACCACTGCTACCTGCTCTTATATACCACTGCTACCTGCTCCTATATACCACTGCTACCTGCCCCTATATACCACTGCTACCTGCCCCTATATACCACTGCTACCTGCTCCTATATACCACTGCTACCAGCCCCTATATACCACTGCTACCTGCTCCTATATACCACTGCTACCTGTCCCTATATACCACTGCTACCAACCCCTATATACCACCTACCACTGCTACCAGCCCCTATATACCACCTACCACTGCTACCAGCCTCTATATACCACCTACCACCGCTACCTGCCTCTGTATACCACTGCTACCTGCCTCTGTATACCACCGCTACCTGCCTCTGTATACCACCGCTACCTGCCTCTGTATAACACCTACCACTGCTGTCTGCCTCTATATACCATCTACTACTGCTGCCTGCCTCTGTATACCATCTACTACTGCTGCCTGCCTCTATATACCATCTACTACTGCTGCCTGCCTCTGTATACCTCCACTACCTGCCTCTGTATGCCACCTAACACTGCTGCCTGCCTCTATATACCATCTACCACTGCTGCCTGCCTCTGTATAGCACCGCCACCTGCCTCTGTATACCACCTACCACTGCTGCCTGCCTCTATATACCATCTACCACTGCTGCCTGCCTCTATATACCATCTACCACTGCTGCCTGCCTCTATATACCATCTACCACTGCTGCCTGCCTCTATATACCATCTACCACTGCTGCCTGCCTCTATATACCATCTACCACTGCTACCTCTGTCCTGTGTAGCTAATCTAGTCCTGTGTAGCTAATCCTGTCCTGTGTACAGTATCACACAAGATAGGATTAGATACACGGCGCAGCACAGTATCACACAGGACAGGATTAGATACACGGCTCAGCAGTCAGTATCTAATCCTCTCCTATGCACTCGTCTCCCCCCTGCGTGTCTTTCCCCATTGTGGTTTATTATTTTTGTTGTGGGAGATGAGGGAGTCGAGGATTATGCGTTCGGTATGGTATAAAAAAGATTAATAAAGGACTTTATTCTGGCCGAGTCTTTATTTACAATACATGTGAGATCTATGTGGCGGCATTATGGGTGATCTATATGGCGGTATTGTGAGAAGCATATGGTGGTATGTGAGAACACTGGCAGTATTATGTGTGATCTATATGGCGGTATGTGAGAACACTGGTGGTATTATGTGTGATCTATATTGCGGTATTATGTGAGAACACTGGTGGTATTATGTGTGATCTATATGGCGGTATGTGAGAACACTGGTGGTATTATGTGTGATCTATATGGCGGTATTATGTGAGAACACTATGGCAGTATTATGTTCAGAAAGCGGACCCATTCTATGGTGGTTCTGGCTGAGCACCTGCATGCGGGTCTGGGGTAATAGAGGGGACAGAATGACATTATCATTATCATTATCAGAATGACAGAATCCAGTTAGGTGCAGTCAGGGGAAGGCTGGTGAGGCAGCTGAAGAGAGGGGTCTCATTTTTATCGTTACTATATGGCTACATTTCCTTCACCGCGTCACCCCGTACTTCGCCTGTCGCCTCGCTTTCACACATCGCCAGGACAGGATGGAGAAGACAGGATCTGAGGAGGGGAATGGGGTCTGCATGCAAAGTCTGGATCAGACCAGGCCATCAATCCGCAGAAATGTTTCCTGGATTTCTGTGGAGCAGACGGTCCATCCATGTGTGTAAAAGACAGCGCTCTATGTACAATCCCTGGCTGCTCCGCGCACCAAACAGGGGGCCCCTATAGACCAGCACACTGCTCTCCTGAAATACTCTGTGCTGCTGTCACCCTGCTCCCTCCACCACATATCTCCCAGAATCCTTGCTGCCTGCCATCCTTGGTGACTGTCTACTTGTCAGTATAAGGCTGCCGTTACACTGTTAGTATTTGGTTTGTATTTTACCTCAGTATTTGTAAGCCAAAACCAGGAGTGGGTGATAAATACAGAAGTGGTGACCTGTTTCTATTATACTTTTCCTCTAATTGTTCCACTCCTGGTTTTGGCTTACAAATACTGAGGTAAAATACTGACCAAATACTGATAGTGTGACGGCAGCCATACTCTGCAGTCACCAACAAAATGGCTGCTCACTGGGTTCCTGAATATCATCCTCTCTAATCCCTTAGCAAACACCCAGAAGGGGAGGAGACATCACACAGGTCAGCAGACTCCGCCCATAATTACTGCAGTGCAGTAATGCGAGCTATTTGTACACTAGGTTTTTCTGAAATTTCAGCAGCTGCTCCCCCTAGTGTTTAAAAGTGGAAATTCCAAAACTTTTCAAATTATTTTTCATATTTTACTAAATTATAAACAAATGATAATATTTTTTAAGAAAATGTAATCATTAATTCTTTACATTTTTACAATTTCTGAAAAAAAATTTTTTTGATGGCACCTTCCCTTTAAGCTCATCCAGAGTGTTGGGTCTTGCGTCTCTCAACTTTCTATTCACAATATCCCACAGATTCTCTATGGGGTTCAGGTCAGGAGAGTTGGCAGGCCAATTGAGCACAGTAATACCATGGTCAGTAAACCATTTACCAGTGGTTTTGGCACTGTGAGCAGGTGCCAGGTCGTGCTGAAAAATGAAATCTTCATCTCCATAAAGCATTTCAGCCGATGGAAGCATGAAGTGCTCCAAAATCTCCTGATAGCTAGCTGCATTGACCCTGCCCTTGATGAAACACAGTGGACCAACACCAGCAGCTGACATGGCACCCCACACCATCACTGACTGTGGGTACTTGACACTGGACTTCAGGCATTTTGGCATTTCCTTCTCCCCAGTCTTCCTCCAGACTCTGGCACCTTGATTTCCGAATGACATGCAAAATTTGCTTTCATCAGAAAAAAGTACTTGGGACCACTTAGCAACAGTCCAGTGCTGCTTCTCTGTAGCCCAGGTCAGGCGCCTCTGCCGCTGTTTATGGTTCAAAAGTGGCTTTACCTGGGGAATGCGGCACCTGTAGCCCATTTCCTGTACACGCCTGTGCACGGTGGCTCTGGATGTTTCCACACCAGACTCAGTCCACTGCTTCCTCAGGTTCCCCAAGGTCTGGAATCGGTCCTTCTCCACAATCTTCCTCAGGGTCCGGTCTCCTCTTCTCGTTGTACAGCGTTTTCTGCCACATTGTTTCCTTCCAACAGACTTACCATTGAGGTGCCTTGATACAGCACTCTGGGAACAGCCTATTTGTTGAGAAATTTCTTTCTGGGTCTTACCCTCTTGCTTGAGGGTGTCAATGATGGCCTTCTTGACATCTGTCAGGTCGCAAGTCTTACCCATGATGGGGGTTTTGAGTAATGAACCAGGCAGGGAGTTTATAAAAGCCTCAGGTATCTTTTGCATGTGTTTAGAGTTAATTAGTTGATTCAGAAGATTTGGGTAATAGGTCGTTTAGAGAACCTTTTCTTGATATGCTAATTTATTGAGACAGGTTTTTTGGGTTATCAGGAGCTGTATGCCAAAATCATCAGTATTAAAACAATAAAAGACCTGACAAATTTCAGTTGGTGGATAATGAATCTATAATATATGAAAGTTTAATTGTAATCATTACATTATGGTAAATAATGAAATTTAACACTATATGCTAATTTTTTGAGAAGGACCTGTATATATATACACATACCTTGACTGGGTTAGAAAGGGAAATTGTTAACTGCCCATTACAAGATGAATCGGACATGGAGTGTACTAATGCACAGCCACAGCTAGATTATTATGCTGTTCCATTGACTCAGATCACTACATTGCCCTCGCAGTGTGCTGAGCCAGAATCTGACCCTGATGAGACTATGGTGCCCCGTCTCGAACACTATAGCACCTTACACGGTGACACAGAGGAAGGTACACATGACATTAAAGAGGAGGTGATAGATGACCCAGTTGTTGACCCAGATTGGCAGCCGTTGGGGGAGGAGGGTGCCGCTGCCAGTAGCTCAGAAGCGGAGGAGGAGGATCCGCAGCAGCCATCTACATCGCAACAGCTGTCATCTGGCAGGCCCATATCAGGCCAAAAACGTTTGTCAAAAACAAAAACAGTTTTAGGACAGCGTGGCCATCCGGTGAAAGTAGCACAGCGTGCAATGCCTGAAAAGGTATTCCATAGTAGGAAGAGTGTAGTGTGACAATTTTTTAACCAAGATCCGAATGATCAGTCAAAAGTTATCTGTAAGAAATGCTCAAAGACCTTTAGCAGAGGGAAGAATCTTCAAAATTTAAATACAACGTGCATGCCTTGACATTTAACCAGCATGCACTTGCAAGCCTGGACTAACTACCAAACGTCCCGTACCATTGGTGCACCTGCTCAGAATGAAGGTAGTCAGCAATGCAACATTGCTTCCCTTACTGTAAGCCCACCGGTTAGGACACCACCAGCAACAAATGTGGAGGTATCGTCGCAAGGCCAAAGCAGTCAGGGAATCACAAGGTTATTGGTAGGAAACCCTGTATGTAGGCCAACATCAAGAATACAATCACCAACCCTCTCTCAATCCGCCATGTCCACCACCACCACCGCTAGTTCCACCATATGCAGCTCTCCAGTCCAGCTCACCCTACAAGAGACTCTCGTTAGGAAAAGAAAGTACTCATCCTCTCATCCGCGTACACAGGGTTTGAACGCCCACATTGCTATACTAATCTCGTTAGAGATGATGTCCTACCGGTTGGTTGAAAGCGAAGCTTTCAAAGCCCTGATGGCCTATGCAGTACCACGCTATGACCTACCCAGTTGGCACTTCTTTGCGAGAAAAGCCATCCCAGCCCTCCACCAGCATGTCAAAGACCGTCCATGCACTGAGGGAATCAGTCAGTGGAAAGGTGCACCTCACAACAGATGCATGGACCAGTAGGCATGGCCAAGGACGTTACGTGTCCATCACGGCGCACTGGGTTAATGTGGTGGATGCAGGGTCCACAAGGGACAGCCATAGTGGGACAGTTCTGCCTAGCCCACGGTCTAGGAAACAGTTGGCTGTAGGCGTTCGCCACCCCTCCTCCTCATCCAGAAGCGAAAGCTCGTCCACAGAGCGCAGTCGCACGACCACTCCATCCGCAGCTGCCAGTGTTGCACACGAGGTGTCCCATTATCGAACAGCTAGTGGTAAGCATCAGTAGGCTGTGTTACAAATGAAGTGCTTGGGTGACAACAGACACACCGCGGAAGTACTGGTTGAGTACTTGCAGCAACAAACTCAGTCATGGCTGGGCAGTGTACATCTTGAGGCAGGCAAGGTAGTTAGTGATAACGGAAGGAATTTCATGGCTGCCATAGCCCTTTCAGAACTTAAACACATACCTTGCCTGGCTCACACCTTGAACCTGGTGGTGCAGTTCTTCCTCAAAAATTATCCGGAGTTACCAGCCCTGCTCCTGAAGGTGCGAAGACTTTGCTCGCACATCCGCCGGTTGCCCGTACACTCCAATCGACGTTGCAACAAGGTGGAACTCCACACTGCACATGGTTCAGAGGCTGTGCGAACAGAGGCATGCTGTAATTAATTTGTGGGAGGATACACATACACGGGCAGGCAGTTGGATGGCAGACATGGAGTTGTCTGGTGTGCAGTTGTCGAAGCTCCAAGACCTCTGTCAAGTCCTTCAGTGTTTTGAGGAATGCACATGGCTGGTAAGTGCAGACGACGCCATCATAAGCATGAGCATTCCACTAATGCGTCTGCTGATGCAAAGTTTGATGCACATTAAGGAGCTGGCATCTGCAGCTGAGGAGGAGGGAAGCTTTGATTACAGTCAGCCATTGTCTGCTCAGGGAACTCTCCTGGACGGAGTGGCGAAGAGGAGGAGGAAGAGGATGATGGGATGAATATTTATGGGAGGAGGATGCTTCTCGGGGGGCAATAGAAACTGGTGGCTTTGCAAGGTCATGTACAGGGTTTTTGCGGGACACAAGTGATGTTGATTTGTGTTCTGTCCCCACATGAGGCGAATGAAGGTGTCGCAGACCAATAAGAGTTGTGAGAGAGATAATCGTACCTTCGCATTTCCTCGATATGAGGCAGACAGGACCAATGCTGCTCAGCGTCCAGAGAGATGATGCACTCCAGGGATTGTGTAATCCAGACTTGTTTATTTTGTAGATCTGGACATACAGCGTATAACTGGTAATACAGAACTTCTCCAGAAATGCAGGGTAGACAGGGTACAGTAAGATGTAGCACCAAGTGTGTCTGCAAGTGTGAGCAGCATGAGAGAGTGGTCGAAAGACTGATGCCTTCCTAAGCCCAGTTCAAAAGCACGTCCTCTCACAACAGAAAGTAAACTGGAAATGGCTGCCAGAGGAAGAGAAGATTTGACCCCTGAACCGGATGTAAGACATGCCCACAAGAAATACATGAAAAACAAGCTGCCATACAGAAAAAGGCCATTAGGTGGCAGCAGAGTAAAATATAACAACATACATGGAAACTGAGGAATATACATGGAACAGCACACTCCCCGTCTGAAATTCCGTAAGGGATTTCACTATATCAATGTCCTTAAAAAGTCCAACAACCTAGAAAGTGAAACCAAACATGCATGTAATGCAATAATAACTTTAAAGAAGACATTAAGTCAGTTCCTGAGATAATCCAATGGAAAACCCATCTTCGGATCAGAGAAGCCGCACTAGGCCAAACTATCTCTGACCCACTGTAATCCAATGGACAAATAGTAGTGCAGTGTTCTGTTGGTAGTTTATCCTACCGGAATGTCCTCGATAGTGAGTATTTTTTGGCAGACGTGCCAACCATGACAGTCTTTGTCTCCATGTGGCTTGTGATAAGATCTCGCAATGTGGACTAACCTTGCAATAGTCTTAATGAGTTTCATCCAATTGGAGAAGCGTTTGAAGCACTGACAACCGAGGGTGGAGGTTCGTTTAGCGTTCGTGGCCAGAGCACTGACCTCGGAGCGGACTTCTGGATCATCGTCCGGATCCTGGATGCTGAAGAATTCCTGAACACATTCACTTCCCTTCTGTTCCAGCAGAAACTTTGGACCTGAAAGCCAAGAAGAGTTAGCAAAGGAATTTATAGACATAGGTCTAGTGGCATGGTCGGCTGGATTAAGTTCAGATGGGATATAGTGCCACTGTTCAGGTTTGGAAGACCTTCTTATTCTCTCAATGCGGTTACTGACGTACACGTAGAAGCGCCTTGTTTGGTTGTAGATGTAACCTAAGACAACTTTACTGTCACTGTAGTATTGTACGTCATCTATGTGAGTGTGCAGCTCATGCTGAATAAAGTCTGCGAGTTCTACTGCAAGCACAGTCCCACAGAGTTCCAGCCTGGGAATAGTGTGGTCAGGCTTGGGAGCCAACTTAGCTTTGCCGAAAACGAACCCAACATGATCTTGATTGTCAGATCCCGTTACCTTCAGGTAGACAACAGCTGCAATGGCCTCCGTGGATGCATCCGAGAACACATGGAGTTCCGTCCTAGTGCTAGCAGCAAGTGAGATTCCAGCGTAGCATCTCGTTATATGGATTTTATCCAAGGCACACAAAGACTGCTTCCAGGTTTCCCATTTTGGTTCCTTATGAGGAGGTAGAGGGGTATCCCAGTCCTTGACAGTTTCGGACAGCTGTCTCAGAAGGGATTTACCTTGTATGGTAATTGGTGCTACGAATCCCAGTGGGTCATACAGGCTATTTACCACTGACAGGACACCACGTTAAGTGAATGGTTTGTCTGCACAGTTGATTTGGAATCCGAAGGTGTCGGCTGACAGGTTCCACCTCAGGCCTAAGCTTCTCTGCACAGGCGGACGGTCTGGTCCCAGGTCTATGTCCTTGAATTCAGGTGCGTGGTCGCTTGACTCAAAGGCTCTCATGACAGCCGGGCTGTTTGAAGCAATTTTGTGCAGTCTAAGCTTAGCTCGGTACAGCATATGTTGGGTCCTTTTGAGTAGGTCGATTGCAGCTTCTTCTGTAGGTAGAGATTTTAGTCCATCATCTACGTAGAAGTCTTTCTCTACAAAGTCTCTGGCGTCTGTTCCATACTCGGACTCTCCTTCTTGTGCGGTTCTCCGCAGGCCATATGTTGCCACAGCGGGTGAAGGGCTGTTCCCGAATACGTGCACCCGCATGCGATACTCCACCATCTCTTTGCTGGGGTCATTGTCCTTGTACCACAGGAACCTGAGGAAATTCCTGTGGTCCTCTCGGACTATGAAACAGTGGAACATCTGTTCAATGTCGGCGGTGATGGCAATGGGCTCTTTCCTGAACCTCATCAACACTCCTACTAAGTTGTTTGTCAGATTAGGACCTGTGAGGAGGACATCATTGAGAGATACGCCTTGATGTTTGGCGCTTGAATCAAAGATAACTCTAATTTGTTTAGGTTTCTTCGGGTGATATACTCCAAATGAGGGTAGGTACCAGCACTCCTCATTTTCCTTTAAGGGAGACGCTGGCTCCGCATGGTTGTTATGGAATATTTTGCCCATAAAGGTGACAATGTGTTCTTTCATCTCCGGTTTATTGCTTAGCGTGCGCTGGAGAGAGTTAAATCTGGACAAGGCTTGTTCACGATTGTTCGGGAGCCTTACCCTGGTAGCTCGGAAGGGTAAGGGGAAAACCCAGTGATTGGTTTCATCCTTAAGGAACTCATTGTCCATTATCCTGACAAATTCCTTGTCTTCCATAGATGGGGCTACTTTGTTGTCATCCTTAGTGGTATGAAACACCAATTTTCCCAAGTCGTCTGCATAGGGAGAAGGGATAACATCAGGCAGCTCTACGGAATCTGGAAGCTTTTCCTTCACCTCATAGTGATGAGGACATGGTTTGCAGAAGGTAGTGCGCCCGTCTCGGCGTACGTACGTCTTAAAGGAGTGGACTCCTGTTTGGTCCAAGCATACATTTCCTATGACTACCCACCCCAAGTCAAGTCTCTGGGCGTAGGGGGCGTAGTCAGGACTATTACACTGTTGGCGGACCTTATGTATCCTCAAATTGTCTCTGCCGAGCAGAAGTAGGATTTCAGCATCTGTGTCCAAAGGTGGGATAACGCTGGCTAGGTGCCTTAAGTGTGGTTGGTGGAAAGCAGCTTCCGGGGTAGGGATCTCATCCCTTTGGTCTGGTATTTGATCGCATTCAATTAGCGTAGGTAGGGGTATTTCTACGTCTTCATTGACAGGAGAAGCGATGAAACCTTGTGCTCTTCTGCCGCTAGTCTCTATGCGCCCCGAGCAAGTATTCAGAGTGTAGGGCGTTGCTGGTCCCTTGATTCTAAAGGCTTCAAAGAACTTAGGTCCAGCTAGGGATCGATTGCTCTGATCGTCAATGATGGCATACATTTTTACAGCCTTCTCTGGTTGCCCTTCTGGATAGACTCTGATTAGGCATATCCTGGCACAGCATTTAGCACTTTGATTCTCCCCACATACCTCTGAGCATGAGCAGGACACACCAGAGGTAACTGCGACTGCTGGATCGCTGGTGGCTGAGCCTGGGTGCAAGGCTGATGGGTGTCTGTCGCTATGACACTCTTCACACTTAATGGCAGATTTACAGTCCTTGGCCATGTGTTCTGATGAAGCGCAGCACTTGAAACATACCCCAAGTTCATTGAGGATTTTCTTGTGCTCCTGCATGGTTTTGGACCTGAAGCCTCTACATTTGTTCAGTGAGTGTGGTTTTTTGTGAATGGGACACTCACGATTGAAAGACTTATCCCTCGACGGAATAGTGTACTGCTTGTCGGCAGGTACTGCAGGTGATGGCAGGTTAGTCTTTCTGACGCTTACACTGTTCCTTGAGTCTTTGCGTCTATGTGCGACGCTTTCATACCTTGATGAAGGTGTTGCTGGAGCTGCAGTGTTAGACTCCAGGAAGTCGAGGCTAGGGTCGTTCCTCATTTGGGCTTGTTCGTCAATGAACTTGCAGAACTGAATGAACGGAGGAAAGGTGACGTCATGTGACCTTTTATACCTGGAGACACACACTGCCCACTTCTCTTGCAGACTATGTGGCAGCTTTGAGACGATTGGGTTCACCCCATGGGCAGTGTCCAGGTAGCACAGTCCTGACAGACGAGGGTCTCTTTTAGCAAGTTCCAGCTCCATAAGCAGATCACTTAAGTCCAGAAGCTTGTGGGCTTCCTTAAGGTTGATCCTTGGAACGTTCTGCAGTCTCTTGAATAGGGACTTTTCTATGGCTTCAGCGCTGCCGTAGGTTCTTTCGAGTCTCTGCCAGGCAGCAGCGAGACCTGCTTCAGCTTGCCCCACATAGACGGTCCTAAGACTCTTGATACGGTTTGTGGATTCAGGACCCAACCATTTTACCATGAGGTCGAGCTCCTGCTCCGCGGATAGGTTGAGATCAGCAATGGCGGCCTTGAAGGTTGCTTTCCAGGCTCTGTAGTCCTCTGCACGGTCGTCGAATTTTGAGAGGCTAGTGCTGATTAGCTCCCTGCTCACCATGAACCTGGCAAACTCGGACATGTCTGATCCTTCACTCCTTGTTACCATATTAGCTTGTGGTGCCCCTCGGGCGTATAAGCTGTGTGGCGTGGAAGGGTGAATTGTTCCCGGGTAGAATGATGTCGCTGCAGGGTTGAGCTGTGGTTTAACCTCTAGAGATTCCGATGACTGCTGCTTGAACTGTGGAGGCGGGCTGGAGTGTGCCTTGTGGTCGTCTTGCGATGATGATTGCTCCTGAGGGGGTACATCACGGCGTTGGTCTTGGGTCTCTGTAGGGGCTGTGGGCGATACTGGCACCATAGGTTGGGCTGACTTGGACGTTTCCGCAATGTTGGGTTGAACGTCACTGGAGAAGGTGTGCGCTGCAGGTATCTGTTTCTGCACGTAGTCTCTGGTACGAACAGCTGGGTCGTCTTCTTCCTGTGGTGGCAGGCAAATTGGGTCGAGGTTTTGCTTCAATGCTTGCTCGAGTATTTTTACTTCGGCTAATGCAATTTCTTCCTCCATTTCTGTTTGAAGAATCCTTGCTTGAGCCTCTGCTTCTGCTCTCTTCGCTTCTGCTTCTGTTTGAAGAATCTTTGCTCGAGCCTCTGCTTCTGCTCTCTTCGCTTCTGCTTCTGTTTGAAGAATCTTTGCTCGAGCCTCTGCTTCTGCTTTCTTTTCGGTGTATGAACGTCTTAGTTTGGACCGCTCTGCATTTAAACGGGCCTCTAGGATTCTGTCGCTGAGGGCTGAAGTTCTTGAGCAGGATGATTTGTATGACCGGGCAGAGTGTTTAGACGAGGCTGACCTGTGCGATCTAGTTTCTTGCAGATGGGTGATACGAAGCTCCGCTTTATCTTTGGCGTCTTGCACGGCGGCGTCCCTTTCTCTGTCTGTGGAATCTGCCTTGCTTAACTCTGATAGGGCTTCGTCGATTTTAGATTCTTTTAGGAAGGCAGCATACTTTGTGGACAGTCTCTTGTATCTGCCGTGGGCCACGTCTAGCTGTCTTATAGTGTCCTGTAAACCCGCTGCATCATTTTTATGGCGTTGGACGCTTGACATAAGGGAGGCGACTCGTTCCCATAGGTCGTCCAAGTTGTCATTGAACTCATCCCTTGTGGAACAGTAATTCTCGAGGACCTTTAATGTTGGCTTGATGGAACGTACTGGTCGTGCATCTGGGTCTGCTGTGGAAGCGGGCTCTGCTTCCTGGTCTTCATAATGGACAGTATCAGGTTGTATTTGCTCTGTTTCAGCATTGGGGAACTGTGGAAGGTCCTTTTCGGCCATTTTGATTTAAGGTGCACTGTCCCTTTAAGAAACTGAACCTTTAAATTAGGGGCTGGAAATTGCGGTGCAGCTTAGTTGCGACCCCCTGATAAGATTCCCAAGGTGTTGTTGGAGAATTGTGGGGTTCTGCGGTCCGACGATCTGCAGCAGTGCGGTATAATACACAGAGAGTCTTTATGTACAATGCAGTCTGAGGTGATGCTGCAGGAGATTTCTTAGCAGAGCAGGGCTGCAGTATGTGAGCGGGCACGTGAATAGTGATATAAGGGTGATTCTGGCCGGGCTTCAAGGCAGTCTTTCGACTGTTCTGTCCCCACATGAGGCGAATGAAGGTGTCGCAGACCAATAAGAGTTGTGAGAGAGATAATCGTACCTTCGCATTTCCTCGATATGAGGCAGACAGGACCAATGCTGCTCAGCGTCCAGAGAGATGATGCACTCCAGGGATTGTGTAATCCAGACTTGTTTATTTTGTAGATCTGGACATACAGCGTATAACTGGTAATACAGAACTTCTCCAGAAATGCAGGGTAGACAGGGTACAGTAAGATGTAGCACCAAGTGTGTCTGCAAGTGTGAGCAGCATGAGAGAGTGGTCGAAAGACTGATGCCTTACTAAGCCCAGTTCAAAAGCATGTCCTCTCACAACAGAAAGTAAACTGGAAATGGCTGCCAGAGGAAGAGAAGATTTGACCCCTGAACCGGATGTAAGACATGCCGACAAGAAATACATGAAAAACAAGCTGCCATACAGAAAAAGGCCATTGGGTGGCAGCAGAGTAAAATATAACAACATACATGGAAACTGAGGAATATACATGGAACAGCACAATTTGCAAGAAAGTGCTCCTCAACTCAGCACAAGCATTGACTTGACACCTGGAACATTGGCCCACATGGCTGAGTATGCCTTGCGTATCCTAAAAAGGGACCCCAGCATTATCAAAATGATGACCGATGACGATTACTGGTTGACCTGCCTCCTGGATCCACGATATAAAGGAAAATTACAAAATATCATGCCACATGAGAACGTAGAGCAAATATTGGCTACCAAACAAGCAACTTTTGTAGACCGTTTGGTTCAAGCATTCCCACCACACAGCGGCGGTGATGGTTCTCACACGAGCCGTAGGGGGCAACATTGCAGAGGTGTTAGAGGTGCACAAATCCGAAGTGGTGTTGGACAGAGGGGTTTTATGACCAGGTTGTGGAGTGATTTCGCAATGACCGCTGACACGACAGGTAGTGCTGCATCGATTCAAAGTGACAGGAGACAGCATTTGTCCAGTATGGTTACGAACTACTTTTCCTCCCTTATCGATGTTCTCCCTCACAGGTCATTCCCCTTTGATTACTGGGCATCTAAAATAGACACCTGGTCTGAATTGACAGAATATGCATTACAGGAGCTCGCTTGCCCTGCTGCTAGTGTGCTATCAAAGAGTCTTTAGTGCTGCTGGTTCAATACTGACCGAAAAAAGGACACGTCTGGCTACCCAGAATGTTGATGATATAACCTTCATTAAAATGAACCAATCATGGATTTCAAAATATTTTGCGCCACCTTCCCCTGCTGACACGTAGCTTGCCTGAAAAATGTCTTGCTTTTGGCCTCTTACTGACTTCTCCAATTCCTCCATTTGCAGCTGCTGAATGTCCACCATAGGCCATTTTTATACCTCCCTAAATGGGCTGACTTCCCCCACAGGGCCGTGGTCACCACCTGGCGCATGCACCCGTGCGAGTGTCATTTGCCTGGACTGGTGGGCCCACTCTTGGGCGACGGCACTGGCACAGGGTCCCTCATAGTACAATGAAGTGTCTCTGACGGTGGTGGTGCACAAGCAACGTCAGACACACCGTTGTAATATGAGGGGCCCTGTGCCAGTACCGCCTCCCACGAGAGATTGTTCCCCCCCAGCTCGAACAGTGCTCTACCACTTGCAATACTTACCTCTTCCTGCTCCACCACTGTGTAGTCTGTGCTGTTAAATCCTGCAATGGCACTGCCAATACAAATTTGTTGAAATGATAGATGATAGTTATTATTATTATTATTTAATATTATTATTATTATTTATTTATATAGCACCATTGATTCCATGGTGCTGTACATGAGAAGGGGTTACATACAAGTTACAGATATCACATACAGTAAACAAACTAACAATGACGGACTGATACAGAGGGGCGAGGACCCTGCCCTTGCGGGCTTACATTCTACAGGATTATGGGGAAGGAGACAGTAGGTTGAGGGTTGCAGGAGCTCCGGTGTTGGTGAGGCGGTAGCTTCGATAGTGATGAGGTGGCAGCGGTGTCAGTGCAGGCTGTATACTTTCCTGAAGAGATGAGTTTTCAGGTTCCGTCTGAAGGATCCGACTGTGGTTGATAGTCGGACGTGTTGGGGGATAGTTAAAATATACAGGGGCCCTGGCCTCCATTTAGACCAGTTAATACTTTGCGCCTACTACCACTGTCTACTACTCAGCAGAAGAGCCCACCCCTGTACCTAGCTGTGCCACCTGTTTATTTATGAACAATTTTTTGACAGACATTTAGCCCACTTTATTATTTGGGCCTACTAACTGTGTCTGCTGTTATGACCTGGTGGTCAGGACAATAATGGACCTGGTGGTTAAGAGCACACGGAATGACCTGATAGTTACTGATAATAAGGACGAGCTCTAGGACGTGGGAACTCTGCTGACCGCAATCCCTAAACCTATCAAACACACTAGAAATAGCCGTGGATTGCGCCTAACGCTCCCTATGCAACTCGGCACAGCCTAAGAAACTAGCTAGCCCTGAAGATAGAAAAATAAAGCCTACCTTGCCTCAGAGAAATACCCCAAAGGAAAAGGCAGCCCCCCACATATAATGACTGTGAGTAAAGATGAAAATACAAACACAGAGATGAAATAGATTTAGCAAAGTGAGGCCCGACTTACTGAACAGACCGAGGATAGGAAAGGTTACTTTGCGGTCAGCACAAAAACCTACAAAAAGACCACGCAGAGGGCGCAAAAAGACCCTCCGCACCGACTCACGGTGCGGAGGCGCTCCCTCTGCGTCCCAGAGCTTCCAGCAAGCAAGACAACAAATTAAATAGCAAGCTGGACAGAAAAATAGCAAACCAAAGAAATACAAGCTGGAACTTAGCTTCTGATGGGAAGACAGGTCACAAGAACGATCCAGGAGTGAACAGACCAATACTGGAACATTGACAGGTGGCATGGAGAAAAGATCTAAGTGGAGATAAATAGAGCAGCAGCTAACGAATTAACCTCGTCACCTGTGAAACTCAGAAACACCCACCAGAGGAAGTCCATGGACAGAACCAGCCGAAGTACCATTCATGACCACAGGAGGGAGCCTGACAACAGAATTCACAACAGTACCCCCCCCTTGAGGAGGGGTCACCGAACCCTCACCAGAGCCCCCAGGCCGACCAGGATGAGCCAAATGAAAGGCACGAACCAGATCGGCAGCGTGAACATCAGAGGCAAAAACCCAGGAATTATCTTCCTGACCATAACCCTTCCACTTGACCAGGTACTGGAGTTTCCGTCTCGAAACACGAGAATCCAAAATCTTCTCCACCACATACTCCAACTCCCCCTCAACTAACACCGGGGCAGGAGGATCAACGGATGGAACCACAGGCGCCACGTATCTCCGCAATAACGACCTATGGAACACATTATGGATGGCAAAAGAAGCAGGAAGGGCCAAACGAAATGACACAGGATTGATAACCTCAGAAATCTTATACGGACCAATGAAACGAGGCTTAAACTTAGGAGAGGAAACCTTCATAGGAACATAACGAGACGACAACCAAACCAAATCCCCAACACGAAGTCGGGGACCCACACAGCGCCGGCGGTTAGCGAAACGTTGAGCCTTCTCCTGGGACAATGTCAAATTGTCCACCACATGAGTCCAAATCTGCTGCAACCTATCCACCACAGTATCTACACCAGGACAGTCTGAAGACTCAACCTGCCCTGAAGAGAAACGAGGATGGAAACCAGAATAGCAGAAAAACGGCGAAACCAAAGTAGCCGAGCTGGCCCGATTATTAAGGGCGAACTCAGCCAACGGCAAAAAGGACACCCAATCATCCTGATCAGCAGAAACAAAGCATCTCAAATATGTTTCCAAAGTTTGATTAGTTCGTTCGGTTTGGCCATTTGTCTGAGGATGGAAAGCCGAGGAAAAAGACAAATCAATGCACATCCTAGCACAAAAGGATCGCCAAAACCTTGAAACAAACTGGGAACCTCTGTCAGAAACGATGTTCTCCGGGATACCATGCAAACGAACCACATGCTGGAAAAATAATGGCACCAAATCAGAGGAGGAAGGCAAGTTAGACAAAGGTACCAAATGGACCATCTTAGAAAAGCGATCACAAACCACCCAAATGACCGACATCTTTTGAGAGACGGGGAGATCCGAAATAAAATCCATAGAAATATGCGTCCAGGGCCTCTTCGGGACCTGCAAGGGCAAAAGCAACCCACTGGCACTGGCACGAGAACAGCAGGGCTTAGCCCGAGCACAAGTCCCACAGGACTGCACAAAAGAACGCACATCCCGCGACAAAGACGGCCACCAGAAGGATCTAGCCACCAAATCTCTGGTACCAAAGATTCCAGGATGCCCAGCCAACACTGAACAATGAATCTCAGAGATAACTCTACTAGTCCATCTATCAGGGACAAACAGTTTCTCCGCTGGGCAACGGTCAGGTCTATCAGCCTGAAATTTTTGCAGCACCCGCCGTAAATCAGGGGAGATGGCAGACAAAATTACCCCCTCTTTGAGATTACCCGCCGGCTCAGGAACACCCGGAGAGTCAGGCACAAAACTCCTTGACAGGGCATCAGCCTTCACATTCTTAGAGCCCGGAAGGTACGAAACCACAAAATCAAAACGGGAGAAAAATAATGACCATCGAGCCTGTCTCGGATTCAACCGTTTGGCAGACTCAAGATAAGTCAAATTCTTGTGATCTGTCAAGAAAAAATGAACCCCAAAAATGAAACCTTCTGAACTCCAAAGAGACACTTTGACCCCTTCACAAACAAGGAATTCGCACGCAGGACCTGGAACACCATTTTGACCTGCTTCACATGAGACTCCCAATCATCCGAAAAGACCAAAATATCATCCAAATACACAATCAGGAATTTATCCAGGTACTCTTGGAAGATGTCATGCATAAAGGACTGAAATACTGATGGAGCATTGGAAAGCCCGAATGGCATAACTAGGTATTCAAAATGGCCCTCGGGCATATTAAATGCTGTTTTCCAGTCATCGCCTTGTTTAATACGCACAAGATTATACGCCCCTCGAAGATCTATCTTGGTGAACCAACTAGCCCCTTTAATACGAGCAAACAAATCAGACAGCAACGGCAAAGGATACTGAAATTTGACTGTAATTTTATTAAGAAGGCGGTAATCAATACAAGGTCTCAAAGAACCATCCTTCTTGGCCACAAAAAAGAACCCTGCTCCTAACGGTGATGACGACGGGCGAATATGGCCTTGCTCCAAGGATTCCTTTATATAACTCCGCATAGCGGCGTGTTCTGGCACAGATAAATTGAACAATCGGCCCTTAGGAAACTTACTACCAGGAATCAAATTAATTGCACAATCGCAATCCCTATGAGGAGGTAGGGCACTGGATTTGGGCTCATCAAATACATCCCGATAATCCGACAAAAACTCTGGAACTTCAGAAGGAGTGGAAGATGAAATAGACAAAAATGGAACATCACCATGTACCCCCTGGCAACCCCAGCTGGACACAGACATAGATTTCCAGTCCAATACTGGATTATGAACCTGTAGCCATGGCAACCCCAAAACGACCACATCATGCAGATTATGCAACACCAGAAAGCGGATATCCTCCTGATGTGCAGGAGCCATGCACATGGTCAATTGGGTCCAATACTGAGGCTTATTCTTGGCCAAAGGCGTAGCATCAATTCCTCTCAATGGAATAGGATACTGCAAGGGCTCCAAGACAAACCCACAGCGCCTAGCATACTCCAAGTCCATCAAATTCAGGGCAGCGCCTGAATCCACAAATGCCATAACAGAATAGGATGACAAAGAGCAAATCAGAGTAACAGACAATAGAAATTTAGACTGTACCGTACCAATGGTGGCAGACCTAGCGAACCGCTTAGTGCGCTTAGGACAATCGGAGATAGCATGAGTGGAATCACCACAGTAAAAACATAGCCCATTCCGATGTCTGTGTTCTTGCCGTTCAGCTCTGGTCAAAGTCCTATCACATTGCATAGGCTCAGGCCCATGCTCAGATAGTACCGCCAAATGGTGCACAGCTTTACGCTCACGCAAGCGTTGATCGATCTGAATGGCCAAGGACATAGACTCATTCAGACCAGCAGGCATGGGAAATCCCATCATGACATCCTTAAGGGCTTCAGAGAGACCCTTTCTGAAGATTGCTGCCAGGGCACATTCATTCCACTGAGTGAGCACAGACCACATTCTAAACTTCTGACAATATATCTCCGCTTCATCCTGACCCTGACACAGAGCCAGCAAGATTTTCTCTGCCTGATCCACTGAATTAGGTTCGTCATAAAGCAATCCAAGCGCCAGGAAAAACGCATCAACATCACACAATGCCGGATCTCCTGGCGCAAGGGAAAATGCCCAGTCTTGAGGGTCACCGCGTAACAAAGAAATAATGATCTTTACTTGTTGAACAGGGTCACCTGAGGAGCGAGGTTTCAAGGCAAGAAACAATTTACAATTATTTTTGAAATTCAAGAACTTAGATCTATCACCAAAAAACAAATCAGGAATTGGAATCCTAGGCTCTGACATCGGATTCTGAACCACAAAATCTTGAATGTTTTGTATCCTTGTAGTGAGATTATCCATCCAAAAGGACAGACCTTGAATGTCCATGTTTACACCAGTGTCCTGAACCACCCAGAGGTAAAGGGGAAATTAGAGACAAAACACACTGCAAAGAAAAAAAAATGGTCTCAGAACTTCTCTTATCCCTCTATTGAGATGCATTAGTACTTTGGGCCACCTGTACTGTTATGACCTGGTGGTCAGTACAATAATGGACCTGGTGGTTAAGAGCACACGGAATGACCTGATAGTTACTGATAATAAGGACGAGCTCTGGAACGTGGGAACTCTGCTGACCGCAATCCCTAAACCTATCAAACACACTAGAAATAGCCGTGGATTGCGCCTAACGCTCCCTATGCAACTCGGCACAGCCTAAGAAACTAGCTAGCCCTGAAGATAGAAAAATAAAGCCTACCTTGCCTCAGAGAAATTCCCCAAAGGAAAAGGCAGCCCCCCACATATAATGACTGTGAGTAAAGATGAAAATACAAACACAGAGATGAAATAGATTTAGCAAAGTGAGGCCCGACTTACTGAACAGACCGAGGATAGGAAAGGTAACTTTGCGGTCAGCACAAAAACCTACAAAAAGACCATGCAGAGGGCGCAAAAAGACCCTCCGCACCGACTCACGGTGCGGAGGCGCTCCCTCTGTGTCCCAGAGCTTCCAGCAAGCAAGACAACAAATTAAATAGCAAGCTGGACAGAAAAATAGCAAACCAAAGAAATACAAGCTGGAACTTAGCTTCTGATGGGAAGACAGGTCACAAGAACGATCCAGGAGTGAACAGACCAATACTGGAACATTGACAGGTGGCATGGAGCAAAGATCTAAGTGGAGATAAATAGAGCAGCAGCTAACGAATTAACCTCGTCACCTGTGAAACTCAGAAACACCCACCAGAGGAAGTCCATGGACAGAACCAGCCGAAGTACCATTCATGACCACAGGAGGGAGCCTGACAACAGAATTCACAACAGTCTGCCACTCAATACAGTTTTCCTCCACTGAACAAAGCAATGCCACCTGTTTAGTCCTGTTACCAATTTTGAACTGCATTTAGCCTACTTTACTATTTGAGCCTACTAACTGTGTATGCCACTCATTATAGTTTTCCCCCACTGAACAAAGCAATGCCGCCTGTTTAGTCCTGTTACCAATTTTGAACTGCATTTAGCCTACTTTTTTATTTTGGACCTACTAACTGTGTCTGCCACTCATTACAGTTGTCCTCCACTGAACAAAGCAATGCCGCCTGTTTAGTCCTGTTACCAATTTTGAACTGCATTTAGCCTACTTTATTATTTGGGCCTGCTAACTATGTCTGCCACTCATTACAGTTTTCCTCCACTGAACAAAGCAATGCCGCCTGTTTACTCCTGTTACCAATTTTGAACTGCATTTAGCCTACTTTATTATTTGGGCCTACTAACTGTGTCTGCCACTCATTACAGTTTTCCTCCACTGAACAAATCAATGCCGCCTGTTTAGTCCTGTTACCAATTTTGAACGGCATTTAGCCTACTTTATTATTTGAGTCTATATCTGTGTTTCCTCCTCATCCTGCCCATTGCCCAGCCACTGCTAGATGAGTCTGCTGGTACATTAACCTTGACCACTACATTCATGAGATGACGTCCTCTTCCTTGCTTCTGTTGCAGCTCCTGCGCAGGCGTACTGATTTGCCCTGTTGAGGATAGAGCAAAGTTCGGGTCCGATAGATGTCCCAGGTCCGGCGCCTTCCATCTTCATGCGATGACGTCCTCTTCCTTGCTTCTGTTGCAGCTCCTGCGCAGGCATACTGATTTGCCCTGTTGAGGGTAAAGCAAAGTACTGCAGTGCACAGGTGCCGGGAAAGCTCAGAGAGGCCCAGCACCTGCGCACTGCAGTACTTTACACTGCCCTCAACAGGGAAGATACAGTACGCCTGCGCAGGAGCCGCAACAGAAGCAAGGAGGATGATGACATCGTATGAAGATGAGAGGCACCAGACCCGGACCTGCGACACCCATCCGACCCGGACCGCACCGGACCGCCCCTGGGGGAGTATAATGTAAGTTACTTTTCTTATCTTTCAGGTTACATAGGGGGGCTTATCTACAGCATTACAGAATGCTATAGATAAGCCCCTGATGGCGGTGGCCGCAGTTTATAGCGGTAAAATGAGGTGACAGATTCCCTTTAAAAGCAGATTGGAATTTGTATGTAGTTTTATAATTTTATGATAATAATAATAATAATAATAATAATAATAATAATAATAATAATAAATAATAATAATAAAAACATAATAAATAAATAATAAATTAATAATAATTTAATAATTTTATAATATTATTAGGTAATTGCAAAACATAACAGCACTGCTTTCAGCTGGGGTTGGATTGGGGACATAGGCCCTTTAAACAATTTATAATTTTATTCCTGAGCTGTCTAATGAATTAATAATTGGTCCTATTTCTCAGACCCTAAGAACATTTATTAAATTCTCATCTCATAAAATATGTATCAATCAGAAAGTAATTTCTAAAGTTTTCATATTTTTTTTTTTTATTAGGATCAAATTTGCCATCCCCCCTTGAAAAATGGCAGAGAAATAGGAAAAGAAATGAAGAATAACTGATGAGCAAAGTGCACTGTGAAGCAAATTTTACAAGTTACATATTATACATTTCATACGTATATCATGCATATGATATGCAACATATTCTAATATGTTACATATCATATACAATTCTGTTTTTTTTCACAAAAAATAGCTTTCAATAGGTTTTTGAACTCTATAAATAAAAATGTAATTTTATCAGCAATTTAATGTTAAAGGGCTCATAATAACTTTTCCATCCCCTGCCGCAAAAGTGGGGCTTCCTTCCAGTGAAACACTGGTTGCAGTGGCTATCTCACATGGCAAACTGGAATACTGAAAAGCCAAACTGTGTAGGAATCTCAATCACTGATCTGTGTGTTAGCCATGTGTACAAAAGGGTGAGTAAAAGGGGAAATACAGAAGACCCCTATAATGAAGACAATGCTAAAGACATGGAGTAGAGGGAACACCGAGGACTACTCCATTGTTCATGGCCATCATACTAAAGGTACCGTCACACTGAACGATATCGCTAGCGATCCGTGACGTTGCAGCGTCCTGGCTAGCGATATCGTTGAGTTTGACAGGCAGCAGCTATCAGGATCCTGCTGTGCCATCGTTGGTCGGAGCAGAAAGTCCAGAACTTTATTTCGTCGCTGGACTCCCGCAGACATTGCTGAATCGGCGTGTGTGATGCCGATTCAACGATGTCTTCACTGGTAACCAGGGTAAACATCGGGTTACTAAGCGCAGGGCCGCGCTTAGTAACCCGATGTTTACCCTGGTTACCAGCGTAAACGTAAAAAAACCCAAACACTACATACTTACATTCCGGTGTCTGTCCCCCGGTGCTGTGCTTCTCTGCACTGTGTAAGCGCCGGCCGGAAAGCAGTGCACAGTGGTGACGTCACCGCTGTGCTTTCCGGCTGGCGCTCACAGTCAGTGCAGAGAAGCACAGCGCCGGGGGACAGACACCGGAATGTAAGTATGTAGTGTTTGTTTTTTTTTACGTTTACGCTGGTAACCAGGGTAAACATCGGGTTACTAAGCGCGGCCCTGCGCTTAGTAACCCGATGTTTACCCTGGTTACCCGGGGACCTCGGCATCGTTGGTCGCTGGAGAGCTGTCTGTGTGACAGCTCTCCAGCGACCACATAGCGACGCTGCAGTGATCGGGATCGTTGTCTAGATCGCTGCAGCGTCGCTAAATGTGACGGTACCTTAAGATGAACTAATGAAGAAGGTTTGGCATGCTTAAAGCTATTTTGAGGGCAGCACAATGAGACACTACTGTACTATGAGACAATGAAAGCACTAGGGCTCTACTTGAAGAAGTGTCCGAATTTGTTTCAAACATAAACCCAGGATAATCAAAGAGCATTCTTACTATTGCCATCTCCAAATCAGAGGCCAGTGGCACATTCAGTCTTAGGAGCCAGAGAGGCTAGAATAGCCATACTAATAGTGCTCAGTATAAATGAGTACACCCCTTTGAAAAGTAAGATTTTAATCAATGGCTCTCTAAATCCAAGAACAATTTCTAAAATGTTGTCGACTCAACACTGAATTTCATAGAACATTTTTTGAATCCATACCATGAAAGTTAGGTTTCAAAATCTTCAGATTTACACATTAGTTGATGCAAACAAGAATACACACATGGCAAAACCTACTACATCTAGTAATTTGTATGACCTCCATGATTTTTAAGTACAGCACCAAGACATGGAACAAATAAGTTGGCGACATATTGCAACATCTATCTTTTTCTAGTCTTCAAGAACGACCTCTGGATTCCAGATGGAGAGTGATGCTTAACTTGTCTCTTCAGAATTCCCCATAGGTGTTCAACTGGGTTCAGATCAGGAGGCACTTGGCCACTGAATCAATTTCAACCAGTTTTTCTTCATGAATGCAACAATGGCCTTAGATGTGTGTTTTGGATCATCATCATTTTGGAAAAATGCATGTCTACCAAGTGCAGGGAGTGTTGGCAGCTTCTTCTCTTTCAATACAGAGCAGTACATTTGTGAATTTGTGATACTTTCAAATAAAATTAGATCCCTGATACCAGCAGCACCCATGCAGCTCTACATAAGGACATTGCCACCACCATATTTCACTGTAGGCACCATGCATTTATTGCTCACCTTTGCAATGCCATACAGTTTTGAAGCCATCAGTTCCAAAAACATTTATCTTGGTCTCATCCCTCCAGAGTAGAGAGTCCCAGTAATCTTCATATTTTCAGTATTAGCAGTGGCAAATTTTAGGTGGGCCTTTTTCTACATGGTCTTTAGGAGAGGCTTCCTGCTTGAATGACACCCATGCATGCCATTCATCTGCAGTGTATGCCGTATTGTGTCACAAGAAACACTTACCCTGGGTTGGCTTTCTATTTCTTTGGCTAACTACAGTGAACTTGCATGCCGATTTTCTTCAACCCTTCTCATCAGAAGATGCTTCTATTTACCGTAGTTAGGTGTTAGCTTCTGTGGTTGGCCTAGAGGTCTCTGTTAGATGGTTGCAGTTTTATATTTGTTACATTTTTTATCACTTTACTACAGTATTCCGACTGATAAGTAAAAGTTTGCTAATCTTCACCTTTTTTGTGTAAATAAGTTATTTTCTTTCTCAGGTCTTGTGAAATTTCTCTTCCATGTGGTGCCATTGTGGGCACCATAAAACGGCAATTTGTTTCATTTTTTAAAGGCAGTTTGTCAGTAGGATCAACTTCTGAGCCATCTATGTGAGCATACATGAGTAACACACTCTTTTGCCAATATCAAGGTAAGATTTTATTAAACTCTACAGTACATGCCCATATACACGTCTTAAGAGGGTTGATACAACTTACAGATTTCCCTTTAATAACAACAAATATAGCCAACTGACATGGTAACAATAATAATCTCAGAAATCTGTACCATTACTCAGAAAAGGACCTAGAGACCTATCATCAAAATACATATTGGCAACGAAGAAATAGATGATACACGGTCAAACACAGTATCATATAAGAATACAAACTTTATTAATATATATTAAAAACAAGTGCATGAAGGTGATACAAAAATTGCGCCACAGCGAAAACGCCGCAACAAAACACCAGAGGAGCGTGCACAGGAATGCCAGTCCTCAATACATAATATAGATAATATTCAGAGGTATAATACAAAAAACAGAATAGAATATACAAAAAAAACCTAAGAAAATAAACAAAACAAACTAAATATAACAATGTATGACATTTTCACTATAGAGTGGGAACCGAACTGATGGCAGAAATGCACTAAGAGTTCTCAAAGACTTGACGCAGAGGCACACCTGATATATTATCAGTGTACCATATTAACCTCCATATTAAGTATAGAACCACTATCGCACAGAGTCTCAGTGAAATACGCCGCCATCGATCTCTAGTATACACACATAAATGCACTGCCACAGAAAAGTACCCACCGCAAGAGGACTGGAACTCCCGTGGACGCGCCTCCGCCCCAACGCGCGTTTCGGTAATAAACCTTCGTCAGGGGGCATGCATAATGAATGGAAGACGAACTTAATAAAGAGAAGACCCCGGAAGTAGAAACCGCCGCAACCCGGAAACAGTAATGCCGCGTCATGACAACCACAACGCCGACACGCTCCGAAGGAAGCAGGAGGACGCCAAAGAGCACAGGGGCCCCATGTGATCAAAAGCGCCCAACCGCAACCACGGACGCGCGCAGGCGCAGGAGCGCCAGACACCTGTATGACAAGAAGGCATATAGTAGATAAATACAAGCGAACGGCCACTGCGAAAATCACGTAGCCAGATATAACCAACCAGGATAACTATATAGGAGTACCACTCACTAATGCCATATACCAACGATATACAGGAGATGAACCGGAAGTAAGCGCACGTCATCATGGGAACATAGTGTCCGGACCAATACAGGGCCCAGAGGGACACTAAGGCCAATATAATTCAAAACACAAATGTATAAGTACCGAACTACAAAAAATAATAATAATAACTACACACGTGCGCTAATTCAGAAGATGGACAAGCATCATAATTACATATGTATATTTGTATACTTAGAGACATCCTGTTATAAATAGTGGTACATAATAAATCCACTATATAAATAGCCGACCGGGTGGCCACTCCCCCCATACAAAACACAAATAAACAAACACCCACCACTACAAGATAACCGAATACAACATTAACAGCTGACATGACAATAGAACGTAAGCTTGATACAAGAAATGGCAGTCCTTTTAAGTCCTCCAAAGAGAAACATAACATGAGAACTTGATGAAGTAAATCTAGACGAATATGTCCATATCACAAAATCAGCGTATAATAGCAATTATAGTGCCGGGGCTTAATGAACGGGAGAGAAGTCCATATTAGTCTTTCGTATAATGATGTCTCAGTCACATCAGGGAATAGATGGTAAGGAAGACTTGATCCGGGAGGAGCGAGAAAACTGTACCGTGGTATTCATATCACAGGGACGACTTCCACTAAAACAAACAAGATAAGTTAAAAAGTAACAAGAAATAAAAATTTAAAAAAACAAAAGCCACGATTCCGATGCGGCAGAAAACCACAGCAAAACCCAACGATCACAGAAAGGGGGCAAAGCTAATATTGTCGTTAAGACCCATCGGCTGGACAGTATTGAGAGTCCAGATCCATCTGGACTCAATTTTTGCCAACCGCTGGAACGTATACCCTCCACGGATACCCACCTCCAACATCTCAATCCCCCTAGCCCTGAGAAGGCTGGCATCACAGTTATTGAACCTCTTGAAATGGCGTGGCAATGTTTTGAGGGTGGTGATGTCCTCCACAGCGGCCGCCGCGCCAATACCCAAGACATGCTCACGTATCCGTGTTTTCAGTTGGCGAGTGGTCATGCCAACATACATCTTTTCACACGGACATATTACCATATAGATTACATTCCTACTGGAACATGTAATCCTTTGCTTAATTTTAAATTCACGTGAGCCGTCAGAACTAAAAAAATTTGAGATTCTCTCAATATTCGGGCATGCAGCGCAGCGGCCGCAGGGAGCACATCCCACACGAGTGGGCATAGAATCCAAAAAGGTACCCACCCTCTCTCCAGTGTAGTGACTATGAACCAAGATATCCCTGAGGTTTTTAGACCTTCTAACTGCGATGCCAGCCCTCTCAGGTACATATCGCGCAATGACAGGATCTGCTCTTAAAACGTGCCATGATTTCTGGAGGATACTTCTCATCTTTGGGAACTGGGAATGATATTTAGTCACATAGCGAACAATGTCCTGATTCCGTTTATCTTTTTTCTCATAAAGAAGCGATTCCCTCGAGGTGTATCTAGCTCTATTGAAAGCTCTTTTAATGCTTCGATTACTATGACCACGGGCTAGTAATCTATTTTTTAAATCATCAGCCTGGCACAGAAAATCCGCTTCCGTGGAGCATAATCTGCGCAGGCGGAGGAACTGGCCTGTAGGAATAGCCCGGATGACATGGTGAGGATGCGAAGAAGAGGCGTGCAACAAGAGATTGGTCGAGGTAGGTTTTCTATAAATGACAGACTGCAGGCACCCACGAACATCACGTTTCAATGTGACATCCAAAAATTCAATGGTGTCTCCATCGAACTTATATGTCAAAAAAATGTTACATCCATTGTTGTTTAAGGATGTCATGAAGTCCCGCAGCCCCTCAGAAGAGCCCTGCCAGATCATCAAAATGTCATCAATGTACCGCGTCCAGGATAGGACGCGGCACATTGACTCCGGATGATCTGACAGGGGGAGGTCCCTCTCCCACAGCCCCAGGAACAGGTTAGCATAAGCAGGGGCAA
This sequence comes from Ranitomeya imitator, assembly GCF_032444005.1. Lineage (NCBI taxonomy): Eukaryota > Metazoa > Chordata > Amphibia > Anura > Dendrobatidae > Ranitomeya > Ranitomeya imitator. Next base: position 452,339,906 of record NC_091283.1, on the reverse strand, counting down.
AAGGAGCCCCCATAGCTGTTCCCTGGAGCTGTAGGAAGAAGGACCCCTTAAAAACAAAAAAATTGTGGGTAAGAGAAAATTCTAACAATTTATAAATCAAACTTATAATCTCTACTGGGAGGTTAGATGTACCCAAGAAGAATTCTATTGCACGGAGACCATCCTGATGCCGAATGCTGGTGTAAAGCGATTCGACATCAGCCGTCACTAACAATTCACCATCATCAAGATGGATCCCATCCATGCGCCTCAGAAGTTCTCCCGTGTCCTTAATATATGAAGGTAAGCTCTCTACCAATGGCTGCAATTTAGAGTCGATCCACTGGTTAACCTTCTCGAGGTAGTTACCCCTACCAGAAATTATCGGACGGCCGGGAGGCGTCCTCATGTCCTTGTGAACCTTGGGGAGAAGGTAGAAAGTAGGTATAGTAGGTTCACGCACAACCAAGGCAGACGCAAGTTCGCCAGTGATAGTACCCATATCCCTGGCATTCTTGATAATATCAGTGAGTTGTTGCAAATAGGCCGACAAGGGGTTAAATGTGAGCTTTTTGTAACAAGTACGGTTATTAAGTTGCCGATAGGCCTCCTTCTCGTACATAGCATTAGGCCAGATGACCACATTTCCCCCCTTGTCGGCCGGCTTAAAAACAACATCCCCAAGGTTCTGAAGGACACGAAGACGCCCCCTCTCATCCTTAGTCAGATTATCTCTATAAATGTGACGGGGAATCTCTAAAAATTCTTTACTCACCAACTGCACAAACAGATCTACACTAGGACAGGTGGAAAGAGGAGGGAATTTAGTAGATTTGGGACGAATGGAAGCAGGGATCATACCTCCTTCAGGAGTATCATGCTCAGCAGCCAGTTCTTCCAATGTACGTAGGGCTATCTGTTCTTCCTCTGTAGGAAATAATACAGCCAGATTACCATCAAAGAAAAACTTTTTAAATACCAATGATCTGGCGAACAGATGAAGGTCCTTAACAGCCTCAAACACATCAAATGGTGCTGAAGGTGAGAAGGAGAGTCCCTTTTCCAATAATTTGAGATCAATATCTGTAAAACTATGTGTACTAAGATTAATTACCTTATTGTTGTATTTTCTGGGCTCGGAGAGGTACTCATCACGTCTGTATGGATGGAAAGCGAAATCTCTCTGATTCCGTGTTGTCATCCTTGACCTAGTGGTCATTGAGGAAGTTGACTGCTCAGATGTATCACTAGCTGATGAAATTGATGTATGGGATGGTATGCGTCTCATCTGACCATCAAACTGTCTACCTTTCCTCCATAAATACACTCTCTTGCCCTCATAGTCTTGACGGTCTCTATTAAACTTATTAGCTTGAGTATCCTGGATTTTTTTGACGACCTTCTCTAGTGTTTTATCAATCTGTTTGTTAGTCATATCAATTTGCTCAGCCGACCCATGAGATTTCAAATCATCTTCAGCTGTTTTGATGGATGAATCCAGCTGGGCAATAACTCCTTTGTTATAATCACTCAATAATTTCATTAATTGACTAGAGCAATTGTTGCACGCCTCCTCCCAGCCAGCCACCATGGCATCATCCTCAACAGGAAACGTGGGTATTACTCGGACACGTAGTCCACGAGGTATCATTTTCCTAGCTAGATAATTATCCAGAAAGGTACAGTTCCACCATAGCTTGGTCCGCTTTACCACCATATTTTGTAACATTGTCACTTGGTCATCCCATCTGCGATCGCTGGTATGCTGGGAGATGGTAGAATCACCTCCAAACACTTGGTCAACATGTGAACGCCAGGCTATCTCCCTAGCCTTGAAGTCCATGCCTATAAGAAAATCTGTGCAAAACACAGCAAAAATTGAATAACAACAAATATAGCCAACTGACATGGTAACAATAATAATCTCAGAAATCTGTACCATTACTCAGAAAAGGACCTAGAGACCTATCATCAAAATACATATTGGCAACGAAGAAATAGATGATACACGGTCAAACACAGTATCATATAAGAATACAAACTTTATTAATATATATTAAAAACAAGTGCATGAAGGTGATACAAAAATTGCGCCACAGCGAAAACGCCGCAACAAAACACCAGAGGAGCGTGCACAGGAATGCCAGTCCTCAATACATAATATAGATAATATTCAGAGGTATAATACAAAAAACAGAATAGAATATACAAAAAAAAACCTAAGAAAATAAACAAAACAAACTAAATATAACAATGTATGACATTTTCACTATAGAGTGGGAACCGAACTGATGGCAGAAATGCACTAAGAGTTCTCAAAGACTTGACGCAGAGGCACACCTGATATATTATCAGTGTACCATATTAACCTCCATATTAAGTATAGAACCACTATCGCACAGAGTCTCAGTGAAATACGCCGCCATCGATCTCTAGTATACACACATAAATGCACTGCCACAGAAAAGTACCCACCGCAAGAGGACTGGAACTCCCGTGGACACGCCTCCGCCCCAACGCGCGTTTCGGTAATAAACCTTCGTCAGGGGGCATGCATAATGAATGGAAGACGAACTTAATAAAGAGAAGACCCCGGAAGTAGAAACCGCCGCAACCCGGAAACAGTAATGCCGCGTCATGACAACCACAACGCCGGCACGCTCCGAAGGAAGCAGGAGGATGCCAAAGAGCACAGGGGCCCCATGTGATCAAAAGCGCCCAACCGCAACCACGGACGCGCGCAGGCGCAGGAGCGCCAGACACCTGTATGACAAGAAGGCATATAGTAGATAAATACAAGCGAACGGCCACTGCGAAAATCACGCAGCCAGATATAACCAACCAGGATAACTATATAGGAGTACCACTCACTAATGCCATATACCAACGATATACAGGAGATGAACCGGAAGTAAGCGCACGTCATCATGGGAACATAGTGTCCGGACCAATACAGGGCCCAGAGGGACACTAAGGCCAATATACCGTATATACTCGAGTATAAGCCGAGATTTTCAGCCCAAATTTTAGGGCTGAAAGTGCCCCCCTCGGCTTATACTCGAGTCACGGTAGTGGTGGGGTCGGCGGGTGAGGGGGTGAGGGCGCTGGGGTATACTTACCTAGTCCCAGCGATCCTCGCGCTGTCCCTGCCGTCCCACGGGCTTCGGCGCTGCAGCTTCTTCCTCTCTTCAACGGTCACGTGGGACCGCTCATTACAGAAATGAATAAGCGGCTCCACCTCCCATAGGGGCGGAGCCGCTTATTCATTTCTCTAATCAGCGGTGCCGGTGACCGCTGATAGAGAAAGAAGCTGCAGCGCCGAAGACAGGAGGGGACAGCGCGAGGATCGCCAGGACTAGGTGAGTATGTTATATTCACCTGTCCTCGTTCCAGCCGCCGGGCGCCGATCCATCTTCCCGGCCGGCGCCTCCATCTTCCCGGCGTCTGCGCTCTCTGACTGATCAGGCAGAGGGCGCGATGACGCATATAGTGTGCGCGGCGCCCTCTGCCTGATCAGTCAGAGCAGAGACGCCGGGAAGATGGAGGCGCCGGAACGAGACGCCGGGAGCTGCAATCAAGGGAGGTGAGTATGTGGTTTTTTTTTTTTATTGCAGCAGTAGCAGCGGCAGCACAGATTAATGTGGAGCATCTATGGGGCACAGTGAACGGTGCAGAGCACCGTATAAGGCACAGCTAGGGGGCACAATGAACGGTGCAGAGCACCGTATAAGGCACAGCTAGGGGGCACAATGAACGGTGCAGAGCACCGTATAAGGCACAGCTAGGGGGCACAGTGAACGGTGCAGAGCACCGTATAAGGCACAGCTAGGGGGCACAATGAACGGTGCAGAGCACCGTATAAGGCACAGCTAGGGGGCACAGTGAACGGTGCAGAGCACCGTATAAGGCACAGCTAGGGGGCACAATGAACGGTGCAGAGCACCGTATAAGGCACAGCTAGGGGGCACAGTGAACGGTGCAGAGCACCGTATATGGCACAGCTAGGGGGCACAGTGAACGGTGCAGAGCACCGTATAAGGCACAGCTAGGGGGCACAGTGAACGGTGCAGAGCACCGTATATGGCACAGCTAGGGGGCACAGTGAACGGTGCAGAGCACCGTATAAGGCACAGCTAGGGGGCACAGTGAACGGTGCAGAGCACCGTATAAGGCACAGCTAGGGGGCACAATGAACGGTGCAGAGCACCGTATAAGGCACAGCTAGGGGGCACAGTGAACGGTGCAGAGCACCGTATAAGGCACAGCTAGGGGGCACAATGAACGGTGCAGAGCACCGTATAAGGCACAGCTAGGGGGCACAGTGAACGGTGCAGAGCACCGTATATGGCACAGCTAGGGGGCACAGTGAACGGTGCAGAGCACCGTATAAGGCACAGCTAGGGGGCACAGTGAACGGTGCAGAGCACCGTATAAGGCACAGCTAGGGGGCACAATGAACGGTGCAGAGCACCGTATAAGGCACAGCTAGGGGGCACAATGAACGGTGCAGAGCACCGTATAAGGCACAGCTAGGGGGCACAATGAACGGTGCAGAGCACTATATGGCACAGCTAGGGGGCACAGTGAACGGTGCGGAGCACCGTATAAGGCACAGCTAGGGGGCACAGTGAACGGTGCAGAGCACCGTATAAGGCACAGCTAGGGGGCACAATGAACGGTGCGGAGCACCGTATAAGGCACAGCTAGGGGGCACAATGAACGGTGCAGAGCACCGTATAAGGCACAGCTAGGGGGCACAATGAACGGTGCAGAGCACCGTATAAGGCACAGCTAGGGGGCACAATGAACGGTGCAGAGCACCGTATAAGGCACAGCTAGGGGGCACAGTGAACGGTGCAGAGCACCGTATAAGGCACAGCTAGGGGGCACAGTGAACGGTGCAGAGCACCGTATAAGGCACAGCTAGGGGGCACAGTGAACGGTGCAGAGCACCGTATAAGGCACAGCTAGGGGGCACAGTGAACGGTACAGAGCACCGTATATGGCACAGCTAGGGGGCACAGTGAACGGTGCAGAGCACCGTATAAGGCACAGCTAGGGGGCACAGTGAACGGTGCAGAGCACCGTATAAGGCACAGCTAGGGGGCACAATGAACGGTGCAGAGCACCGTATAAGGCACAGCTAGGGGGCACAGTGAACGGTGCAGAGCACCGTATAAGGCACAGCTAGGGGGCACAATGAACGGTGCAGAGCACCGTATAAGGCACAGCTAGGGGGCACAGTGAACGGTGCAGAGCACCGTATATGGCACAGCTAGGGGGCACAGTGAACGGTGCAGAGCACCGTATAAGGCACAGCTAGGGGGCACAGTGAACGGTGCAGAGCACCGTATAAGGCACAGCTAGGGGGCACAATGAACGGTGCAGAGCACCGTATAAGGCACAGCTAGGGGGCACAATGAACGGTGCAGAGCACCGTATAAGGCACAGCTAGGGGGCACAATGAACGGTGCAGAGCACTATATGGCACAGCTAGGGGGCACAGTGAACGGTGCGGAGCACCGTATAAGGCACAGCTAGGGGGCACAGTGAACGGTGCAGAGCACCGTATAAGGCACAGCTAGGGGGCACAATGAACGGTGCGGAGCACCGTATAAGGCACAGCTAGGGGGCACAGTGAACGGTGCAGAGCACCGTATATGGCACAGCTAGGGGGCACAATGAACGGTGCAGAGCACCGTATATGGCACAGCTATGGGGCACAGTGAACGGTGCAGAGCACTGTATATGGCACAGCTATGGGGCACAGTGAACGGTGCAGAGCACTGTATATGGCACAGCTAGGGGGCACAGTGAACGGTGCAGAGCACTATATGGGGCACAGCTATGGGGAAATATGAATGGTGTAGAGCACTATATGGCACAGCTATGGGGAAATAATGATCTATTTTTATTTTTGAAATTCACCGGTAGTTGCTGCATTTCCACCCTAGGCTTATACTCGAGTCAATAAGTTTTCCCAGTTTTTTGTGGCAAAATTAGGGGGGTCGGCTTATACTCGGGTCGGCTTATACTCGAGTATATACGGTAATTCAAAACACAAATGTATAAGTACCGAACTACAAAAAAAAATAATAATAATAATAACTACACACGTGCGCTAATTCAGAAGATGGACAAGCATCATAATTACATATGTATATTTCTATACTTAGAGACATCCTGTTATAAATAGTGGTACATAATAAATCCACTATATAAATAGCCGACCGGGTGGCCACTCCCCCCATACAAAACACAAATAAACAAACACCCACCACTACAAGATAACCGAATACAACATTAACAGCTGACATGACAATAGAACGTAAGCTTGATACAAGAAATGGCAGTCCTTTTAAGTCCTCCAAAGAGAAACATAACATGAGAACTTGATGAAGTAAATCTAGACGAATATGTCCATATCACAAAATCAGCGTATAATAGCAATTATAGTGCCGGGGCTTAATGAACGGGAGAGAAGTCCATATTAGTCTTTCGTATAATGATGTCTCAGTCACATCAGGGAATAGATGGTAAGGAAGACTTGATCCGGGAGGAGCGAGAAAACTGTACCGTGGTATTCATATCACAGGGACGACTTCCACTAAAACAAACAAGATAAGTTAAAAAGTAACAAGAAATAAAAATTTAAAAAAACAAAAGCCACGATTCCGATGCGGCACAAAACCACAGCAAAACCCAACGATCACAGAAAGGGGGCAAAGCTAATATTGTCGTTAAGACCCATCGGCTGGACAGTATTGAGAGTCCAGATCCATCTGGACTCAATTTTTGCCAACCGCTGGAACGTATACCCTCCACGGATACCCACCTCCAACATCTCAATCCCCCTAGCCCTGAGAAGGCTGGCATCACAGTTATGGAACCTCTTGAAATGGCGTGGCAATGTTTTGAGGGTGGTGATGTCCTCCACAGCGGCCGCCGCGCCAATACCCAAGACATGCTCACGTATCCGTGTTTTCAGTTGGCGAGTGGTCATGCCAACATACATCTTTTCACACGGACATATTACCATATAGATTACATTCCTACTGGAACATGTAATCCTTTGCTTAATTTTAAATTCACGTGAGCCGTCAGAACTAAAAAAATTTGAGATTCTCTCAATATTCGGGCATGCAACGCAGCGGCCGCAGGGAGCACATCCCACACGAGTGGGCATAGAATCCAAAAAGGTACCCACCCTCTCTCCAGTGTAGTGACTATGAACCAAGATATCCCTGAGGTTTTTAGACCTTCTAACTGCGATGCCAGCCCTCTCAGGTACATATCGCGCAATGACAGGATCTGCTCTTAAAACGTGCCATGATTTCTGGAGGATACTTCTCATCTTTGGGAACTGGGAATGATATTTAGTCACATAGCGAACAATGTCCTGATTCCGTTTATCTTTTTTCTCATAAAGAAGCGATTCCCTCGAGGTGTATCTAGCTCTATTGAAAGCTCTTTTAATGCTTCGATTACTATGACCACGGGCTAGTAATCTATTTTTTTAAATCATCAGCCTGGCACAGAAAATCCGCTTCCGTGGAGCATAATCTGCGCAGGCGGAGGAACTGGCCTGTAGGAATAGCCCGGATGACATGGTGAGGATGCGAAGAAGAGGCGTGCAACAAGAGATTGGTCGAGGTAGGTTTTCTATAAATGACAGACTGCAGGCACCCACGAACATCACGTTTCAATGTGACATCCAAAAATTCAATGGTGTCTCCATCGAACTTATATGTCAAAAAAATGTTACATCCAGGTCGTCAAAAAAATCCAGGATACTCAAGCTAATAAGTTTAATAGAGACCGTCAAGACTATGAGGGCAAGAGAGTGTATTTATGGAGGAAAGGTAGACAGTTTGATGGTCAGATGAGACGCATACCATCCCATACATCAATTTCATCAGCTAGTGATACATCTGAGCAGTCAACTTCCTCAATGACCACTAGGTCAAGGATGACAACACGGAATCAGAGAGATTTCGCTTTCCATCCATACAGACGTGATGAGTACCTCTCCGAGCCCAGAAAATACAACAATAAGGTAATTAATCTTAGTACACATAGTTTTACAGATATTGATCTCAAATTATTGGAAAAGGGACTCTCCTTCTCACCTTCAGCACCATTTGATGTGTTTGAGGCTGTTAAGGACCTTCATCTGTTCGCCAGATCATTGGTATTTAAAAAGTTTTTCTTTGATGGTAATCTGGCTGTATTATTTCCTACAGAGGAAGAACAGATAGCCCTACGTACATTGGAAGAACTGGCTGCTGAGCATGATACTCCTGAAGGAGGTATGATCCCTGCTTCCATTCGTCCCAAATCTACTAAATTCCCTCCTCTTTCCACCTGTCCTAGTGTAGATCTGTTTGTGCAGTTGGTGAGTAAAGAATTTTTAGAGATTCCCCGTCACATTTATAGAGATAATCTGACTAAGGATGAGAGGGGGCGTCTTCGTGTCCTTCAGAACCTTGGGGATGTTGTTTTTAAGCCGGCCGACAAGGGGGGAAATGTGGTCATCTGGCCTAATGCTATGTACGAGAAGGAGGCCTATCGGCAACTTAATAACCGTACTTGTTACAAAAAGCTCACATTTAACCCCTTGTCGGCCTATTTGCAACAACTCACTGATATTATCAAGAATGCCAGGGATATGGGTACTATCACTGGCGAACTTGCGTCTGCCTTGGTTGTGCGTGAACCTACTATACCTACTTTCTACCTTCTCCCCAAGGTTCACAAGGACATGAGGACGCCTCCCGGCCGTCCGATAATTTCTGGTAGGGGTAACTACCTCGAGAAGGTTAACCAGTGGATCGACTCTAAATTGCAGCCATTGGTAGAGAGCTTACCTTCATATATTAAGGACACGGGAGAACTTCTGAGGCGCATGGATGGGATCCATCTTGATGATGGTGAATTGTTAGTGACGGCTGATGTCGAATCGCTTTACACCAGCATTCGGCATCAGGATGGTCTCCGTGCAATAGAATTCTTCTTGGGTACATCTAACCTCCCAGTAGAGATTATAAGTTTGATTTATAAATTGTTAGAATTTTCTCTTACCCACAATTTTTTTGTTTTTAAGGGGTCCTTCTTCCTACAGCTCCAGGGAACAGCTATGGGGGCTCCTTTTGCCCCTGCTTATGCTAACCTGTTCCTGGGGCTGTGGGAGAGGGACCTCCCCCTGTCAGATCATCCAGAGTCAATGTGCCGCGTCCTATCCTGGACGCGGTACATTGATGACATTTTGATGATCTGGCAGGGCTCTTCTGAGGGGCTGCGGGACTTCATGACATCCTTAAACAACAATGGATGTAACATTTTTTTGACATATAAGTTCGATGGAGACACCATTGAATTTTTGGATGTCACATTGAAACGTGATGTTCGTGGGTGCCTGCAGTCTGTCATTTATAGAAAACCTACCTCGACCAATCTCTTGTTGCACGCCTCTTCTTCGCATCCTCACCATGTCATCCGGGCTATTCCTACAGGCCAGTTCCTCCGCCTGCGCAGATTATGCTCCACGGAAGCGGATTTTCTGTGCCAGGCTGATGATTTAAAAAATAGATTACTAGCCCGTGGTCATAGTAATCGAAGCATTAAAAGAGCTTTCAATAGAGCTAGATACACCTCGAGGGAATCGCTTCTTTATGAGAAAAAAGATAAACGGAATCAGGACATTGTTCGCTATGTGACTAAATATCATTCCCAGTTCCCAAAGATGAGAAGTATCCTCCAGAAATCATGGCACGTTTTAAGAGCAGATCCTGTCATTGCGCGATATGTACCTGAGAGGGCTGGCATCGCAGTTAGAAGGTCTAAAAACCTCAGGGATATCTTGGTTCATAGTCACTACACTGGAGAGAGGGTGGGTACCTTTTTGGATTCTATGCCCACTCGTGTGGGATGTGCTCCCTGCGGCCGCTGCGTTGCATGCCCGAATATTGAGAGAATCTCAAATTTTTTTAGTTCTGACGGCTCACGTGAATTTAAAATTAAGCAAAGGATTACATGTTCCAGTAGGAATGTAATCTATATGGTAATATGTCCGTGTGAAAAGATGTATGTTGGCATGACCACTCGCCAACTGAAAACACGGATACGTGAGCATGTCTTGGGTATTGGCGCGGCGGCCGCTGTGGAGGACATCACCACCCTCAAAACATTGCCACGCCATTTCAAGAGGTTCCATAACTGTGATGCCAGCCTTCTCAGGGCTAGGGGGATTGAGATGTTGGAGGTGGGTATCCGTGGAGGGTATACGTTCCAGCGGTTGGCAAAAATTGAGTCCAGATGGATCTGGACTCTCAATACTGTCCAGCCGATGGGTCTTAACGACAATATTAGCTTTGCCCCCTTTCTGTGATCGTTGGGTTTTGCTGTGGTTTTGTGCCGCATCGGAATCGTGGCTTTTGTTTTTTTAAATTTTTATTTCTTGTTACTTTTTAACTTATCTTGTTTGTTTTAGTGGAAGTCGTCCCTGTGATATGAATACCACGGTACAGTTTTCTCGCTCCTCCCGGATCAAGTCTTCCTTACCATCTATTCCCTGATGTGACTGAGACATCATTATACGAAAGACTAATATGGACTTCTCTCCCGTTCATTAAGCCCCGGCACTATAATTGCTATTATACGCTGATTTTGTGATATGGACATATTCGTCTAGATTTACTTCATCAAGTTCTCATGTTATGTTTCTCTTTGGAGGACTTAAAAGGACTGCCATTTCTTGTATCAAGCTTACGTTCTATTGTCATGTCAGCTGTTAATGTTGTATTCGGTTATCTTGTAGTGGTGGGTGTTTGTTTATTTGTGTTTTGTATGGGGGGAGTGGCCACCCGGTCGGCTATTTATATAGTGGATTTATTATGTACCACTATTTATAACAGGATGTCTCTAAGTATACAAATATACATATGTAATTATGATGCTTGTCCATCTTCTGAATTAGCGCACGTGTGTAGTTATTATTATTATTATTATTTTTTGTAGTTCGGTACTTATACATTTGTGTTTTGAATTATATTGGCCTTAGTGTCCCTCTGGGCCCTGTATTGGTCCGGACACTATGTTCCCATGATGACGTGCGCTTACTTCCGGTTCATCTCCTGTATATCGTTGGTATATGGCATTAGTGAGTGGTACTCCTATATAGATATCCTGGTTGGTTATATCTGGCTACGTGATTTTCGCAGTGGCCGTTCGCTTGTATTTATCTACTATATGCCTTCTTGTCATACAGGTGTCTGGCGCTCCTGCGCCTGCGCGCGTCCGTGGTTGCGGTTGGGCGCTTTTGATCACATGGGGCCCCTGTGCTCTTTGGCGTCCTCCTGCTTCCTTCGGAGCGTGCCGGCGTTGTGGTTGTCATGACGCGGCATTACTGTTTCCGGGTTGCGGCGGTTTCTACTTCCGGGGTCTTCTCTTTATTAAGTTCGTCTTCCATTCATTATGCATGCCCCCTGACGAAGGTTTATTACCGAAACGCGCGTTGGGGCGGAGGCGCGTCCACGGGAGTTCCAGTCCTCTTGCGGTGGGTACTTTTCTGTGGCAGTGCATTTATGTGTGTATACTAGAGATCGATGGCGGCGTATTTCACTGAGACTCTGTGCGATAGTGGTTCTATACTTAATATGGAGGTTAATATGGTACACTGATAATATATCAGGTGTGCCTCTGCGTCAAGTCTTTGAGAACTCTTAGTGCATTTCTGCCATCAGTTCGGTTCCCACTCTATAGTGAAAATGTCATACATTGTTATATTTAGTTTGTTTTGTTTATTTTCTTAGGTTTTTTTTTGTATATTCTATTCTGTTTTTTGTATTATACCTCTGAATATTATCTATATTATGTATTGAGGACTGGCATTCCTGTGCACGCTCCTCTGGTGTTTTGTTGCGGCGTTTTCGCTGTGGCGCAATTTTTGTATCACCTTCATGCACTTGTTTTTAATATATATTAATAAAGTTTGTATTCTTATATGATACTGTGTTTGACCGTGTATCATCTATTTCTTCGTTGCCAATATAGATTTCCCTTTAAGTAACGCTTTTATAATTAACTGTCTGCTGGACATCTGTTTAATGAATTAGACTTACCTGTGGTTTAAAGTCTTGTGAATTAGAATTTTGTAGTCTAAACTTAATCTCTGCTCTTAAGATTTTCATTGGGGTTTACTCACTTTTGCAACATGATCTTGAATTCATTTGTTACTAAAATAACTTTTTTGGGGTGTGCAAAATAACACATTTTGTTTATAATTAATACCCTACATTTGTGGGAGTATTTTGTAGCATGGTATTGCACAGAAAATATTGATTCTTAAAGTAAATCCATGTTTTAGTCCATAGAGATAGTCACCAACTTTCCCCATCCTGGCAAGATATGGAAAGTAGAACATTTATTGCATTGGGAACTTCAGTTGGGCATCATACATTTATTATTATTATTATTATTATTATTATTTATTTATTTATATAGCACTATTACTTCCATGGTGCTGTACATGAGAAAGGAGTTACATACAGGGTTATAGATATCGATTACAGTAAGCAGGTTTACATTGATAGACTGGTAGAGAGGGGAGAGGACCCTGTCCATGCGGACTTACATTCTATGGGATAGTGGGGAAGAGACAGAAGGTAGGGGCAAGGCGGCGGCTCTGGCGATGGCGAGGCGGTGGCTCTGGCGATGGTGAGGCGGCAGAATGGTTATTGCAGGCTGTAGGCTTTCTTGAAGAGATGGGTTTTCAGGTTTCGTTTGAAGGAGCCGAGGGTGGTGGATAGTCGGACGTGTTGAGGCATGGAATTCCAGAGGATGGGGGATATTCGGGAGAAATCTTGGAGGCGGTTGTGTGAGGAACGAATAAGTGTGGAGGAGAGTAGGAGGTCTTGGGAGGATCGGAGATTACGTGAGGGAAGATATTGGGAGATTAGTTCAGAGATATAGGGAGGGGACAGGTTGTGGATGGCTTTGTAGATCAGTGTTAGTAGTTTGAACTGGATTCGTTGGGGAATGGGGAGCCAGTGGAGGGATTTGCAGAGGGGAGAAGCAGGGGAATAGCCTGGATAGAGGTGGATTAGCTGGGCAGCAGAGTTGAGGACAGACTGGAGTGGTGCAAGAGAGTTAGCGGGGAGGCCACAGAGGAGGGTGTTGCAGTAGTCGAGGCGGGAGATGATGAGGGCATGCACAAGAGTTTTGGTAGATTGTGGGCTGAGGAAGGAATGGATTCTGGCAATATTTTTGAGTTGGAGGCGACAGGAGGTGGCAAGAGTTTGGACGTGCGGTTTGAAGGACAGGGCAGAGTCGAGAGTTACCCCGAGGCAGCGGATTTCAGGTGCGGGAGAGAGCGTGATGCCGTTTACCATAATAGATAAGTCAGGTAGGGGGTATACGTGAGATGGGGGAAAGATGATGAGTTCGGTGCATCATCCTCGCACAAATTGTTTGCTGGACCCAGCTGAGAACAACTGGCAGCAGACGGCATTTTTTCTTAAGACTTATCATGCTGCAGATTAGTGCTCTGTAATTGGCACATTATCTGTATCTGAATTACAGGCTACAATTCACATTGACCTTGTTATTTTGTCCTTGTTGTATAGTGGCAATGTTGGAGTAATTAGGAGGTATAATAGAAATGGAGTGATAGATTTGGGACGAGAAACTGTGAACCTCCTACTGTATTTACATGATATGTAAATCTTATGTTAACCTTGTTAATGTTAACCTTTTAAATCCTGCTGTCAATCACTGACAGAGGGATGTAATGTGTGCCTGCAGTAAGCGCATCACAAAGAGGACTACTGAAGTAAGTAAAAAATGTAGAAAAAAAGGTTTTAAAAATATGGAAAAAAAAACAAAAGTTCAAATCACCCTCCTTTTTTCCCCATTGAAAATAAAACAATGAAGAAAAAATTCGTATCTATCTCTAAAAGATATCAATAAAAACGTTAGCTCAGGGCACGAAAAATTAGCCTTCGCCCACCCCGAGATTCCAAAAAACGAAAATGATACACGTCTCAGAAATTGGTGACATAAGCAAAATTGTTCTTTCCAACAAAATTTGGATTTATTTTTCTTTACTTTAGCCCCTTTACCACCTTACATATATGTATAGTTAGGTCTAAGGTGGTCTCCCATTGTTTTCTGTGGGCTTCAGAGATGAGCCTACAATTTTTGTGGTACGTATAAACAATAAAAACAAACAAACACATATTTGGTATGACGGTGTTCAGAATCGCCCGATCTATTAATATAAAAAAATAATTAATCAAATCGGTGAACGGCATAACGAGCAAAAAATTAAAAATGTCAGATTTGCATTTTTTTGGTCAGCACAACATTAAAATGTAATAACGGGCGATAAAAAGATAATGTCGACACTAAATGGTACCAATAAAAATGACAGCTCGGCACACAAAAAATAAGCTCTCATCCAACCCCAGATCATGAAAAATGGGGATGCTACGGGTCATGGAAGATGGCAATTTTTTTTTTGTTGTTGTTAGAAACTTTGGATTTTTTTCCCAACACTTAAATAAAAAAGAACCTAGACATGTTTGGTGTCAACAAACTCGTAATGACCTGGAGAATCATAATGGCAGGTCCGTTTTAGCATGTAAAGCACTTTTTTTTTACCATTTCACAGCACTTTGAAGTTTTTTCCCATTTCCCAGTACACCATAAGGCAAAACCAATAGTGTCATTCAAAAGTACATGTTCCACGAAAAACAAGCCCTGACGTGGCCATATTGATGAAAAATAAAAAAGTTATGGCTCTGGGAAGAAGGGGAGCAAAAAACAGAAACTCAAAAGTGGAAAAACCCTCGGTGAAGGGGTTAAAAAAAAAACTATATGGGTTTGGTTCCTGCTACTTGTACTGACCTGGGTAGTCATATTGCCAGGTCATTTTACCATATAATGAACATGGTAAATAACAAAAAAATCTAAACAGTTGTGGAATTGTACTTTTTTTTGCATCTTCACTACACTTGGAGTCATTCAAAAGTATGGCTATATTGATGGAAAAATAAAAAATTTATGGCTCTGGAAAAACGGTAATAAAAAAATAAAGCACAAAAATGGAAAATTGAAAGGTCATGAAGGGGTTCTCTGCACATAATGAGCGTCAAAGAGAAGATCTCTATCGCATCTACTCGAAACATTTTGTAGTGAAGGCATGTTCAGATTAAGAACAAGGGGGATAACTGGAAATGCGACTTGTTATGATTAGGCAATTCAGTACCACAGTGAACATAGAGGTCAGAGCACATACAGTGATCTGACAATAATCCAAAAACATAGAACGAACTCTGAGACGTGGGAACTCTGTTGACCGCAATCCCTAATCCTATCCAACAACACTAGAGGCAGCCGTGGATTGCGCCTAACGCTACCTATGCAACTCGGCACAGCCTGAGAAACTAGCTAGCCTGAAGATAGAAAATAAGCCTACCTTGCCTCAGAGAAATACCCCAAAGGAAAAGGCAGCCCCCCACATATAATGACTGTGAGTAAGATGAAAAGACAAACGTAGAGATGAAATAGATTTAGCAAAGTGAGGCCCGACTTTCTGAACAGAGCGAGGATAGGAAAGGTAACTTTGCGGTCAACACAAAACCCTAAAAACCACGCAAAGGGGGCAAAAAGACCCTCCGTACCGAACTAACGGCACGGAGGTACACCCTCTGCGTCCCAGAGCTTCCAGCAAACAAATAGATAAGCTGGACAGAAGAAAAGCAAACAAAATAGCAAAGGAAAACTTAGCTATGCAGAGCAACAGGCCACAGGAAAGATCCAGGAGGAAAACAAGTCCAATACTGGAACATTGACAGGAAGCCAGGATCAAAGCACTAGGTGGAGTTAAGTAGAGCAGCACCTAACGACCTCACCACATCACCTGAGGGAGGAAACTCAGAAGCCGCAGTACCACTTCACTCCACCAATGGAAGCTTACAGAGAGAATCAGCCGAAGTACCACTTGTGACCACAGGAGGGAGCTCTGCCACAGAATTCACAACAGTACCCCCCCCTTGAGGAGGGGTCACCGAACCCTCACCAGAGCCCCCAGGCCGACCAGGATGAGCCACATGAAAGGCACGAACAAGATCGGGAGCATGGACATCAGAGGCAAAGACCCAGGAATTATCTTCCAGAGCATAACCCTTCCACTTAACCAGATACTGGAGTTTCCGTCTTGAAACACGAGAATCCAAAATCTTCTCCACAATATACTCCAACTCCCCCTCCACCAAAACCGGGGCAGGAGGGTCAACAGAAGGAACCATAGGTGCCACGTATCTCCGCAACAATGACCTATGGAATACTGTTGTGAATTCTGTGGCTGAGTTCACTTCTGTGGTCACAAGTGGTATTGCAGTCTCTGGGCTTCCTCCCTCAGGTGTTTTGGTGAGCTCGTTGGCTGCCTTGCTATTTAGCTCCACCTGAGTCTGTCTTCCTTGCTCCTTGTCAATGTTCCAGTGTTGGATCTGAGCTACTGCATCTTTCCTTGGGCCTGCTGCTCTGCTAGATAAGTGCTTCTAGTTGGTTTTCTGTTTTTTTCTGTCCAGCTTGCTATTGTCTTTTGCTGGAAGCTCTGAGAAGCAGAGGGGTGCACCGCCGTGCTGTTAGTTCGGCACGGTGGGTCTTTTTGCCCCTTTGCGTGGTTTTCGTTTTAGGGTTTTTTGTAGACTGCATAGTTCTCTTTGCTATCCTCGCTCTGTCTAGAATATCGGGCCTCACTTTGCTGAATCTATTTCATTCCTACGTTTGTCTTTTCATCTTGCTAACAGTCATTATATGTGGGGGGCTGCCTATTCCTTTGGGGTATTTCTCTGAGGTAAGTCAGGCTTGTATTTCTATCTTCAGGCTAGTCAGCTCCTCAGGCAGTGCCGAGTTGCATAGGTAGTTGTTAGGCGCAATCCACTGCTGCTTATAGTTGTGTGAGGATAGATCAGGTACTGCAGTCTACAGAGATTCCACGTCTCAGAGCTCGTCCTATTGTTTTTGGTAATTGCCAGATCTCTGTATGTGTGCTGATTACTGCACGCTGTGTTGCCTGATTGCCAGCCATAACAGTACAAGGAGCCACACCAATGATTCCCAATAGAGGGAAAAAAGAAATCCTGACATCATTTTTTTTTCTTAGCTCTGTCTTCAGTCTTTTTTTTCCCCTAGACATTAGAGTGCTTCAGGACACAGCTGTGGACATGGATATTCAGGCTCTGTGCTCCTCAATGGATAATCTCGTTGTAAATGTACAAAAGATTCAAGATACTATTGATCAGAAATCGATGCTAGAACCAAGAATTCCGATTCCTGATTTGTTTTTTGGTGACAGAACTAAGTTCCTGAGCTTCAGAAATAATTGTAAGCTATTTTTGGCCTTGAAACCTCATTCTTCTGGTAATCCTATTCAACAGGTTTTGATTATTATTTCTTTTTTGCGCGGCGACCCACAGGACTGGGCGTTTTCTCTTGCACCAGGAGATTCTGCATTGAGTAATGTTGATGCATTTTTCCTGGCGCTCGGATTGCTTTACGATGAGCCTAATTCAGTGGATCAGGCTGAGAAAAATCTGCTGGCTTTATGCCAGGGTCAGGATGATGTAGAAGTATATTGTCAGAAATTTAGGAAATGGTCAGTACTCACTCTGTGGAATGAATCTGCACTAGCGGCTTTGTTCAGAAAGGGTCTCTCTGAAGCTCTTAAGGATGTAATGGTGGGATTTCCTATGCCTGCTGGTTTGAATGAGTCTATGTCCTTGGCCATTCAGATCGGTCGTCGCTTGCGCGAGCGTAAATTTGTGCACCATCTGGCGGTACTGCCTGAGAGTAAACCTGAGCCTATGCAGTGCGACAGGACTATGACTAAAGTAGAACGGCAAGAACACAGACGTCTGAACAGACTGTGTTTCTATTGTGGTGATTCTACTCATGCTATTTCTAATTGTCCTAAACGCACTAGGCGGTTCGATAGCTCTGCCGTTATTGGTACTGTACAGTCCAAATTCCTTTTGTCCATTACCTTAATGTGCTCTTTGTCATCGTATTCTGTCATGGCGTTTGTGGATTCAGGCGCTGCCCTGAATCTGATGGATTTGGATTATGCTAAACGTTGTGGATTTTTCTTGGAGCCTTTGCGGTGTCCTATTCCGTTGAGAGGAATTGATGCTACACCTTTGGCCAAGAATAAGCCTCAGTACTGGGCCCAGCTGACCATGTGCATGGCTCCTGCACATCAGGAAGTTATTCGCTTTCTGGTACTGCATAATTTGCATGATGTGGTCGTGTTGGGGTTGCCATGGCTACAAACCCATAATCCAGTATTGGATTGGAACTCTATGTCGGTAACCAGCTGGGGTTGTCAGGGAGTACATGGTGATGTTCCATTTTTGTCTATTTCGTCATCCATTCCTTCTGACATCCCAGAGTTCTTGTCGGACTTTCAGGATGTATTTGAAGAGTCCAAGTCTGATGCCCTACCTCCGCATAGGAATTGTGATTGTGCTATCGATTTGATTCCTGGTAGTAAATTCCCTAAGGGTCGTTTATTTAATTTGTCCGTACCTGAACACACCGCTATGCGCAGTTATGTGAAGGAGTCCCTGGAGAAGGGACATATTCGCCCATCGTCGTCACCATTGGGAGCAGGGTTCTTTTTTGTAGCCAAGAAGGATGGTTCGCTAAAACCGTGTATTGATTACCGCCTTCTTAATAAGATCACTGTTAAGTTTCAGTATCCCTTGCCATTGATTTCTGACTTGTTTGCTCGGATTAAGGGGGCTAGTTGGTTTACTAAGATTGATCTTCGTGGTGCGTATAATCTGGTTAGAATTAGGCAGGGAGATGAATGGAAAACGGCATTTAATACGCCCGAGGGTCATTTTGAGTATCTGGTGATGCCGTTCGGACTTGCCAATGCTCCATCTGTTTTTCAGTCTTTTATGCATGACATTTTCCGTGAGTATCTGGATAAATTCTTGATTGTTTACTTGGATGACATTTTGATCTTCTCAGATGATTGGGAGTCTCATGTGAAGCAAGTCAGAATGGTTTTCCAGGTACTGCGTGCTAATTCCTTGTTCGTGAAGGGATCAAAGTGTCTCTTCGGTGTGCAGAAAGTTTCATTTTTGGGGTTCATCTTTTCCCCTTCTACTATCGAGATGGATCCGGTTAAGGTTCAGGCCATCCAGGATTGGACTCAGCCGACATCTCTAAAAAGTCTGCAGAAATTCCTGGGCTTTGCTAATTTTTATCGTCGCTTCATCTGTAATTTTTCTAGCATTGCCAGACCATTGACTGATTTGACCAAGAAGGGTGCTGATTTGGTTAATTGGTCTTCTGCTGCCGTGGAAGCTTTTCAGGAGTTGAAGCGTCGTTTTTGCTGTGCCCCTGTGTTGTGTCAACCTGATGTTTCTCTTCCGTTCCAGGTCGAGGTTGATGCTTCTGAGATTGGTGCAGGGGCGGTTTTGTCACAGAGAGGTTCTGGTTGCTCAGTGTTCAAACCATGTGCTTTCTTTTCCAGGAAATTTTCTGCTGCTGAGCGTAATTATGATGTGGGCAACCGAGAGTTGCTGGCCATGAAGTGGGCATTCGAGGAGTGGCGTCATTGGCTTGAGGGTGCTAAGCATCGCGTGGTGGTATTGACTGATCATAAGAACTTGACTTATCTTGAGTCTGCCAAGCGCTTGAATCCTAGACAGGCCCGTTGGTCGTTATTTTTTGCTCGTTTTGATTTTGTGATTTCATACCTTCCGGGCTCTAAAAATGTGAAGGCGGATGCTCTGTCTAGGAGTTTTGTGCCCGACTCTCCGGGGTTATCTGAGCCGGCGAGTATCCTCAAGGAAGGAGTCATTGTGTCTGCCATCTCCCCTGATTTGCAGAGAGTGTTGCAGAAATTTCAGGCTAATAAACCTGATCGTTGTCCGGCCGAGAAACTGTTCGTCCCTGATAGGTGGACTAGTAAAGTTATCTCTGAACTTCATTGTTCGGTGCTGGCCGGTCATCCAGGAATCTTTGGTACCAGGGAGTTGGTTGCTAGATCCTTCTGGTGGCCATCTCTGTCACGGGATGTGCGTGCTTTTGTGCAGTCCTGTGGAATTTGTGCTAGGGCTAAGCCCTGCTGTTCACGTGCCAGTGGGTTGCTTTTGCCCTTGCCGGTCCCGAAGAGGCCTTGGACACATATTTCGATGGATTTCATTTCTGACCTTCCCGTTTCTCAAAAAATGTCGGTCATTTGGGTGGTCTGTGATCGCTTTTCTAAAATGGTCCATCTGGTGCCCTTGGTTAAATTGCCTTCCTCCTCTGATTTGGTGCCTTTGTTCTTCCAGCATGTGGTTCGTTTACATGGCATTCCTGAGAATATTGTTTCTGACAGAGGTTCCCAGTTTATCTCGAGGTTCTGGCGAGCCTTTTGTGGTAGGATGGGCATTGACCTATCTTTCTCCTCGGCCTTCCATCCTCAGACTAATGGCCAGACCGAACGAACCAATCAGACCTTGGAAACATATCTGAGATGTTTTGTTTTCGCTGACCAGGATGATTGGGTGTCATTTTTGCCGTTGGCTGAGTTCGCCCTTAATAATCGGGCCAGCTCGGCTACCTTGATCTCTCCATTTTTCTGCAATTCTGGGTTCCATCCTCGTTTCTCTTCAGGACAGGTTGAGTCTTCGGACTGTCCTGGTGTGGATTCTGTGGTGGACAGGTTGCAGCAGATCTGGACTCAGGTAGTGGACAATTTGACCTTGTCCCAGGAGAAGGCTCAGCTTTTCGCTAATCGCAGACGCCGTGTGGGACCCCGACTTCGTGTTGGGGATTTGGTTTGGTTATCTTCTCGTCATATTCCTATGAAGGTTTCCTCTCCTAAATTTAAACCTCGTTTTATTGGTCCGTATAGGATTTCTGAGATTCTCAATCCGGTGTCTTTTCGTCTGACCCTCCCAGACTCCTTTTCCATACATAATGTATTCCATAGGTCGTTGTTGAGGAGATACGTGGCACCTATGGTTCCATCTGTGGAGCCTCCTGCCCCTGTTTTGGTGGAGGGGGAATTGGAGTATATTGTGGAGAAGATTTTGGATTCTCGTGTCTCTAGACGGAAACTCCAGTATCTGGTCAAATGGAAGGGTTATGCTCAGGAAGATAATTCCTGGGTTTTTGCCTCTGATGTCCATGCCCCAGATCTTGTTCGTGCCTTTCATGTGGCTCATCCTGGTCGGCCTGGGGGTTCTGGTGAGGGTTCGGTGACCCCTCCTCAAGGGGGGGGTACTGTTGTGAATTCTGTGGCTGAGTTCACTTCTGTGGTCACAAGTGGTATTGCAGTCTCTGGGCTTCCTCCCTCAGGTGTTTTGGTGAGCTCGTTGGCTGCCTTGCTATTTAGCTCCACCTGAGTCTGTCTTCCTTGCTCCTTGTCAATGTTCCAGTGTTGGATCTGAGCTACTGCATCTTTCCTTGGGCCTGCTGCTCTGCTAGATAAGTGCTTCTAGTTGGTTTTCTGTTTTTTTCTGTCCAGCTTGCTATTGTCTTTTGCTGGAAGCTCTGAGAAGCAGAGGGGTGCACCGCCGTGCTGTTAGTTCGGCACGGTGGGTCTTTTTGCCCCTTTGCGTGGTTTTCGTTTTAGGGTTTTTTGTAGACTGCATAGTTCTCTTTGCTATCCTCGCTCTGTCTAGAATATCGGGCCTCACTTTGCTGAATCTATTTCATTCCTACGTTTGTCTTTTCATCTTGCTAACAGTCATTATATGTGGGGGGCTGCCTATTCCTTTGGGGTATTTCTCTGAGGTAAGTCAGGCTTGTATTTCTATCTTCAGGCTAGTCAGCTCCTCAGGCAGTGCCGAGTTGCATAGGTAGTTGTTAGGCGCAATCCACTGCTGCTTATAGTTGTGTGAGGATAGATCAGGTACTGCAGTCTACAGAGATTCCACGTCTCAGAGCTCGTCCTATTGTTTTTGGTAATTGCCAGATCTCTGTATGTGTGCTGATTACTGCACGCTGTGTTGCCTGATTGCCAGCCATAACAGAATACGTTATGTATGGAAAAAGAATCTGGTCAGACGAAAAGACACAGGATTAAGAACCTCAGAAATCCTATACGGACCAATGAAACGAGGTTTAAACTTAGGAGAGGAAACCTTCATAGGAATATGACGAGAAGATAACCAAACCAGATCCCCAACACGAAGTCGGGGACCCACACAGCGTCTGCGATTAGCAAAACGTTGAGCCTTCTCCTGGGACAAGGTCAAATTGTCCACTACCTGAGTCCAAATCTGCTGCAACCTGTCCACCACAGTATCCACACCAGGACAGTCCGAAGACTCAACCTGTCCTGACGAGAAACGAGGATGGAACCCAGAGTTGCAGAAAAATGGCGAAACCAAGGTAGCCGAGCTAGCCCGATTATTAAGGGCGATCTCAGCCAAAGGCAAAAAGGACACCCAGTCATCCTGATCAGCAGAAACAAAACATCTCAGATATGTTTCCAAGCTCTGATTGGTTCGTTTCGTCTGGCCATTAGTCTGAGGATGGAAAGCCGAGGAGAAAGACAAGTCAATGCCCATCCTACCACAAAAAGCTCGCCAAAACCTCGAAACAAACTGGGAGCCTCTGTCAGAAACGATATTCTCTGAAATGCCATGTAAACGAACCACATGCTGGAAGAACAATGGCACCAAATAAGAGGAGGAAGGCAATTTAGACAAGGGTACCAAATGGACCATCTTAGAAAAGCGATCACAGACCACCCAAATGACTGACATCTTTTGAGAAACGGGAAGATCTGAAATAAAATCCATAGAGATATGTGTCCAAGGCCTCTTTGGGACTGGCAAGGGCAAAAGCAACCCACTGGCACGAGAACAGCAGGGCTTAGCCCGAGCACAAATCCCACAGGACTGCACAAAAGTACGCACATCCCGCGACAGAGATGGCCACCAAAAGGATCTAGCCACTAACTCTCTGGTACCAAAGATTCCAGGATGACCAGCCAAGACCGAACAATGAACCTCAGAGATAACTTTATTCGTCCACCTATCAGGGACAAACAGTTTCTCCGCTGGACAACGATCAGGTTTATTAGCCTGAAATTTTTGCAGCACTCGCCGCAAATCAGGGGAGATGGCAGACACAATTACTCCCTCTTTGAGGATACCCGCCGGCTCAGATACACCCGGAGAGTCGGGCACAAAACTCCTAGACAGAGCATCCGCCTTCACATTTTTAGAGCCCGGAAGGTATGAAATCACAAAGTCAAAACGGGCAAAAAACAACGACCAACGAGCTTGTCTAGGATTCAACCGCTTGGCGGACTCGAGATAAGTCAAGTTCTTATGATCAGTCAAGACCACCACGCGATGCTTAGCTCCCTCAAGCCAATGACGCCACTCCTCGAATGCCCACTTCATGGCCAGCAACTCTCGGTTGCCCACATCATAATTTCGCTCAGCAGGCGAAAACTTCCTGGAAAAGAAGGCGCACGGTTTCATCACTGAGCAATCAGAACCTCTCTGCGACAAAACAGCCCCTGCTCCAATCTCAGAAGCATCAACCTCGACCTGGAACGGAAGCGAAACATCTGGTTGACACAACACAGGGGCAGAAGAAAAACGACGCTTCAACTCTTGAAAAGCTTCCACAGCAGCTGAAGACCAATTGACCACATCAGCACCCTTCTTGGTCAAATCGGTCAATGGTTTAGCAATACTAGAAAAATTGCAGATGAAGCGACGATAAAAATTAGCAAAGCCCAGGAACTTTTGCAGACATTTCAGAGATGTCGGCTGAGTCCAATCATGGATGGCTTGGACCTTAACAGGATCCATCTCGATAGTAGAAGGGGAAAAGATGAACCCCAAAAATGAAACCTTCTGCACACCAAAGAGACACTTTGATCCCTTCACAAACAAAGAATTAGCATGCAGGACCTGAAAAACCGTTCTGACCTGCTTCACATGAGACTCCCAATCATCCGAGAAGATCAAAATGTCATCCAAGTACACAATCAGGAATTTATCCAGGTACTCTCGGAAGATGTCATGCATAAAGGACTGAAACACTGATGGAGCATTGGCAAGTCCGAATGGCATTACTATTAAATGCAGTTTTCCATTCATCGCCTCGCTTAATTCGCACAAGATTATACGCCCCTCGAAGATCTATCTTGGTGAACCAACTAGCCCCCTTAATCCGAGCAAACAAATCAGATAACAACGGCAAGGGGTACTGAAAATTAACCGTGATCTTATTTAAAAGGCGGTAATCTATACAAGGTCTCAGCGAACCATCCTTCTTGGCTACAAAAAAGAACCCTGCTCCTAATGGCGACGAATATGCCCCTTCTCCAGGGACTCCTTCACATAACTGCGCATAGCGGTGTGCTCAGGCACAGATAGATTAAACAATCGGCCTTTTGGGAACTTACTACCAGGAATCAAATTGATAGCACAATCACAATCCCTATGCGGAGGTAGGGCATCGGACTTGGGCTCATCAAATACATCCCGGTAATCAGACAAGAACTCTGGAACCTCAGAAGGGGTGGATGACGAAATTGACAGAAATGGAACATCACCATGTACCCCCTGACAACCCCAGCTGGACACCGACATGGATTTCCAATCTAATCCTGGATTATGGACTTGTAGCCATGGCAACCCCAACACGACCACATCATGCAGATTATGCAACACCAGAAAGCGAATAACCTCCTGATGTGCAGGAGCCATGCACATGGTCAGCTGGGTCCAGTACTGAGGCTTATTCTTGGCCAAAGGCGTAGCATCAATTCCTCTCAATGGAATAGGACACTGCAAGGGCTCCAAGAAAAACCCACAATGCTTAGCATACTCCAAGTCCATCAAATTCAGGGCAGCGCCTGAATCCACAAATGCCATGACAGAATACGATGACAAAGAGCAGATCAAGGTAACGGACAGAAGAAATTTTGACTGTACTGTACCAATGGTGGCAAACCTAGCGAACCGCTTAGTGCGCTTAGGACAATCAGAGATAGCATGAGTGGAATCACCACAGTAGAAACACAGCCCATTCAGACGTCTGTGTTCCTGCCGTTCAACTCTGGTCAAAGTCCTATCGCACTGCATAGGCTCAGGTTTAAGCTCAGGTAATACCGCCAAATGGTGCACAGATTTACGCTCACGCAAGCGTCGACCAATCTGAATGGCCAAAGACATAGACTCATTCAAACCAGCAGGCATAGGAAATCCCACCATGACATCCTTAAGGGCTTCAGAGAGACCCTTTCTGAACATAGCTGCCAGCGCAGATTCATTCCATTGAGTGAGCACGGACCACTTTCTAAATTTCTGACAATATAACTCTATCTCATCCTGACCCTGACAAAGAGCCAGCAAATTTTTTTCTGCCTGATCCACAGAATTAGGCTAATCGTACAGCAATCCGAGAGCCAGGAAAAACGCATCGATATTACTTAATGCAGGATCTCCTGACGCAAGAGAAAATGCCCAGTCCTGAGGGTCGCCACGCAAAAAAGAAATAATGATCAAAACCTGTTGAACTGGATCACCAGAGGAGCGAGGTTTCAAGGCCAGAAATAGTTTACAATTATTTTTGAAACTCAGAAACTTAGTTCTATCACCAAAAAACAAATCAGGAATAGGAATTCTTGGTTCTAACATAGATTTCTGATCAATAGTGTCTTGAATCTTTTGTACTCTTGCCGAGAGCTGATCCACACATGAAGACAGACTTCTAATGTCCATTGCTACACCTGTGTCCTGAACCACCCAAATGTCTAGGGGAAAAAAAAGGCAAAACACAGTGCAGAGAAAAAAAAATGGTCTCAGAACTTCTTTTTTCCCTCTATTGAGAATCATTAGTACTTTGGCTTCCTGTACTGTTATGATTAGGCAATTCAGTACCACAGTGAACATAGAGGTCAGAGCACATACAGTGATCTGACAATAATCCAAAAACATAGAACGAACTCTGAGACGTGGGAACTCTGTTGACTGCAATCCCTAATCCTATCCAACAACACTAGAGGCAGCCGTGGATTGCGCCTAACGCTACCTATGCAACTCGGCACAGCCTGAGAAACTAGCTAGCCTGAAGATAGAAAATAAGCCTACCTTGCCTCAGAGAAATACCCCAAAGGAAAAGGCAGCCCCCCACATATAATGACTGTGAGTAAGATGAAAAGACAAACGTAGAGATGAAATAGATTTAGCAAAGTGAGGCCCGACTTTCTGAACAGAGCGAGGATAGGAAAGGTAACTTTGCGGTCAACACAAACCCTAAAAACCACGCAAAGGGGGCAAAAAGACCCTCCGTACCGAACTAACGGCACGGAGGTACACCCTCTGCGTCCCAGAGCTTCCAGCAAACAAATAGATAAGCTGGACAGAAGAAAAGCAAACAAAATAGCAAAGGAAAACTTAGCTATGCAGAGCAGCAGGCCACAGGAACGATCCAGGAGGAAAACAAGTCCAATACTGGAGCATTGACAGGAAGCCAGGATCAAAGCACTAGGTGGAGTTAAGTAGAGCAGCACCTAACGACCTCACCACATCACCTGAGGGAGGAAACTCAGAAGCCGCAGTACCACTTCCCTCCACCAACGGAAGCTTACAGAGAGAATCAGCCGAAGTACCACTTGTGACCACAGGAGGGAGCTCTGCCACAGAATTCACAACAGCGACTGCCCAACAGGCACCATTTTGTTGGAGACTAGGCTTCTTTTTAGAGCCCACAGCAATTATTGTGCAGGCATGATGTTTAAAATAGAAGGCAGGTCACTGACTGATCAGTGACTGGTCATTCCAACAGGATGATGAGTAAGGGAAGAGTACCAAAATAATTATCATTAAAAGATATCATTAAATGAAAACTTCACACAATGATTATGCCAAAACCACAACACGGATTTCTTCACTGCAGGTATCATTTTAATCAGTATCCCAGGGCCAATATGGCTATATGTGTACTTTACTTTGAAAAAACCTGATGACCGGCTCTCTTTAACTATGTGAGGTAAGACTCATCCCTACCAACATGGCTCACTGCTGCAGAGAAGTGAATGGGAGACTGATGGATCTGTTAAATGGAGCAAATATATATAATTTACTAGCTGAAGAGCCCGGCGTTGCCTGGGCATAGTAAATATCTGTGGTTAGTTATAGCACGTCACTTCTCTTATTTTCCCATCACGCCTCTCATTTACCCCCTCACATCTCTCATTTTCTCCCTCACACCTCTCATTTTCTCCCTCACTCCTCTCATTCCCCCCTAACACTTGTAATTTCGACCTCACATCTGTCATTTTCCGATCACTACACTATTTTCCCTCACTCCTCTCATTTTGCACTCACACCTTTTCATTTTCACCTCATACCTCTCATTTTCACCTCAGTATATACATGTTTGTCATCTCCCTTATATATAGTATACACGTGTATGTCATCTCCTGTATATAGTATATACCTGTATGTCATCTCCCCTGTATATAGTATATACCTGCTGTGTGTCATCTCCCCTGTATATAGTATATACCTGTATGTCATCTCCTCCTATATATAGTATATACCTGTATGTCATCTCCTCCTCTATATAGTATATACCTGTGTGTTATCTCTCCTGTATATAGTATATATCTGTGTGTCATCTCCCCTGTATATAGTATATACCTGTGTGATCTCCTGTATTAGACCTCGTTAACACGTTATTTGCTCAGTATTTTTACCTCAGTATTTGTAAGATAAATTGGCAGCCTGATAAATCCCCAGCCAACAGGAAGCCCTCCCCCTGGCAGTATATATTAGCTCACACATACACATAATAGACAGGTCATGTGACTGACAGCTGCTGTATTTCCTATATGGTACATTTGTTGCTCTTGTAGTTTGTCTGCTTATTAATCAGATTTTTATTTTTTAAGGCTAATACCAGACTTGTGTGTGTTTTTGGGTGAGTTTCGTTTGTCAAGTTGTGTGTGTTGAGTTGTGTGTGGCGACATGCATGTAGCGACTTTTGTGAGATGAGTTTTGTGTGGCAACATGCGTGTAGCAACTTTTTGTGTGTCGAGTTGCATGTAACAGGTTAGTGTAGCAAGTTGTGTGCAGCAAGTTTTGCGCATGGCGAGTTTTGCGCGTGGTGAGTTTTATGTCTGGTGCCTTTTGAGTATGTGCAAGTTTTGTGTGAGTCAACTTTTGCATGTGTTGCAAATTTTGTGCATGTGGCAATTTTTCCGCGTGTGCAAGTTTTGCGTGTGGCGAGTTTTCCATGAGGTGAGTTTTGCACTTGTGGCGAGTTTTGCGTGAGCGTAGTTTTTGCATGTGGCGAGTTTTGCGTGTGGCCAGTTTTGAGCGGCGACTTTTGTGTTTCGACTTTTATGTGGCGAGGTTGGTGTATGTGTGGTGAAATGTGTGCTGAGGGTGGTATATGTGTTCAAGCACGTGGTAGTGTGTGGCGCATTTTGTGTGTGTGTTCATATCCCCATGTGTGGTGAGTATCCCATGTCGGGGCTCCACCTTAGCAACTGTACGGTATATACTCTTTGGCACCATAACTCTCATTCTTTAAGTCCCCCTTGTCAGGGGCGGAGTGGGCTAGGTGGCAGGGTGGCATATGCCCCCCGGGCCAGTCCCTGAGCAGCTATTTAGGGCCTCCTGACCACTTGCTGCTTTAGAAGCACTGCACCTTTAAATTCTGCAGCCAGGACGCCGGCACTTCCTGTCAGCAGCAGCGGCTGGTGAGGATTCATGGGCTCCTTCCCTTTCCTGGACCCCTGCAGCCAGGACATGTTCGGTGCTGGCTCTGCCTCCTGCTGGGCTGCTGTCGTGGCTTCTCTCCTTCTCCTGCTGCACACAGCAGCCTCTGGACGGGAAATAATGGTAAGATGCAAAAAGCATCTAATAGTCTGTGCGCAGTGAGGGAAGGTGGTGTGGTAACAGGTTTCCTTGTGTGCATTACTGTGTACTGAGGTGGGCTGGGGGAGGGGCTATAGTAAGGGTCTGCTGCTAACAAGTATATGAGGTGATGGCTGTATGTTACCATGTATGTTATAAGGGGCTGGGGTGCTACTACACTGTGTGTGGGGATGTGAGACTAATGCTATGGGCTGGGGAATCCTATACTGTGCTGCGCTGCATGGTATGTAATGCTATTTGCTGGGGAATCCTACACTGTGCTGCGCTGTATGTAATGCTATTTGCTGGGGAATCCTACACTGCGCTGTATGTAATGCTATGGCCTGGGGAATCCTACACTGCGCTGTATGTAATGCTATGGCCTGGGGAATCCTACACTGCGCTGTATGTAATGCTATGGCCTGGGGAATCCTACACTGTGCTGTATGTAATGCTATGGCCTGGGGAATCCTACACTGCGCTGTATGTAATGCTATGGCCTGGGGAATCCTACACTGCGCTGTATGTAATGCTATGGCCTGGGGAATCCTACACTGTGCTGTATGTAATGCTATGGCCTGGGGAATCCTACACTGTGCTGCGCTGTATGTAATGCTATTTGCTGGGGAATCCTACACTGCGCTGTATGTAATGCTATGGCCTGGGGAATCCTACACTGCGCTGTATGTAATGCTATGGCCTGGGGAATCCTACACTGTGCTGCGCTGTATGTAATGCTATTTTCTGGGGAATCCTACACTGCGCTGTATGTAATGCTATGGCCTGGGGAATCCTACATTGCGCTGTATGTAATGCTATGGCCTGGGGAATCCTACACTGTGCTGCGCTGTATGTAATGCTATGGCCTGGGGAATCCTACATTGCGCTGTATGTAATGCTATGGCCTGGGGAATCCTACACTGTGCTGTATGTAATGCTATGGCCTGGGGAATCCTACACTGCGCTGTATGTAATGCTATGGCCTGGGGAATCCTACACTGTGCTGTATGTAATGCTATGGCCTGGGGAATCCTACACTGCGCTGTATGTAATGCTATGGCCTGGGGAATCCTACACTGCGCTGTATGTAATGCTATGGCCTGGGGAATCCTATACTGTGCTGCGCTGTATGTAATGCTATGGCCTGGGGAATCCTACACTGTGCTGTATGTAATGCTATGGCCTGGGGAATCCTACACTGTGCTGCGCTGTATGTAATGCTATTTGCTGGGGAATCCTACACTGTGCTGCGCTGTATGTAATGCTATGGCCTGGGGAATCCTACACTGCGCTGTATGTAATGCTATGGCCTGGGGAATCCTACACTGTGCTGTATGTAATGCTATGGCCTGGGGAATCCTACACTGCGCTGTATGTAATGCTATGGCCTGGGGAATCCTACACTGCGCTGTATGTAATGCTATGGCCTGGGGAATCCTACACTGTGCTGTATGTAATGCTATGGCCTGGGGAATCCTACACTGTGCTGCGCTGTATGTAATGCTATGGCCTGGGGAATCCTACACTGTGCTGCGCTGTATGTAATGCTATGGCCTGGGGAATCCTACACTGTGCTGCGCTGTATGTAATGCTATTTGCTGGGGAATCCTACACTGCGCTGTATGTAAAGAAAGGCCGTACTGGGGGCCCACGGCACGTAAAGGGAGGCCGCCATGACGGGGTTACGTGGGACCTGGGGAGCTGGAGCAGTTAGAAG
The DNA here is from genome assembly GCF_032444005.1 of Ranitomeya imitator. Taxonomy (NCBI): domain Eukaryota; kingdom Metazoa; phylum Chordata; class Amphibia; order Anura; family Dendrobatidae; genus Ranitomeya; species Ranitomeya imitator. The sequence goes on along the minus strand of NC_091283.1, from coordinate 452,309,306 downwards.
GGATACGGTGGTAAGGGGTTAACTGGGAACTTGAGGGGTGGCTTTAGGGGCATTTTTTGAAAATAAGGGGTGGAACTAGGGGACTGTGGGGAGGGGGCACATAAAAAGGGGCACGCTCCTCACGCAGGCATCCATTTTAGGTGCCTGCATGACAAGTGAGGAATCTCTGTCACACTTACCAGAATGGACGTGGAAGCGATCCTCCAGCGTCTCCGGACGGCAGCCAGCTCCCAGGGGACAGATTGGCTGAATGCATCCGTTAACAGCCTTCTCCAGGGGACATCGGGAGCACCATCGCAGGCACCGCAGGACGGGCGCCGGCCGCGGAGGACTAGGCCTCCGGCGCGCCTAAGCCCGGACATCATCCCCAGGGCCCGGCGCCGAAATAGGAGCCCCTCTGCGGACCCTCCGGTAAGCAGCGCTGTTCCCTCCACCTCACAGCGCGGCGCCGGGAGGAATCCTCCAGTGCGGCGGGGCCTACAACGGGGGGTGGATCCTTCCTCCCCTCCTTCAGTGTCCGGGCGACGTGGGGCGGCAGGAGCAGGAGCCGGTACGGCGGCCGTCAGCATGCCCGCTGGCGCCGCTCAGCGTGGGAGGCAGCGACAGCCGAGGAGACGGGGGTCAGGTGCGGTGGCCCCTCAGCGCCGAGGATTATGCGGGCGGCAGTCGGCTGGCCCTGGCATCAGCGTGCGGCCTTCTGCAGTGCACAGCTCTGGAGTCTTCAACGCAGCAGCGCCCTCTGCTGGTGGTGGCCTGGATATTGCAAGTTCTGCGCCCTCTGCTGGTGTTGGCCGGGATTTTCCTGCAGCTGCGCCCTCTGCTGGTGATGGCCGGGATTTTCCTGGATCTGCGCCCTCTGCTGGTGATGGCCGGAACTTTCCTGGATCTGCGTCCTCTGCTGGTGGTGGCGGAAATTTTCCGGATTCCGGCAGGCGACATTCCGTCGCTTCGGTACGCAGTGCCGGGGATGTATCCGTGGCAAGGAGCCGCACATCTTCCATCGGGCGGCAGGATGCTGGCTCGGCCTTTTCCCTTTCCGCAGCACCAGGGCAGTCGACGGCATCACCGAGTCGCCAGGACACGGATACGGCCGCCAGGAGTTCGGCGGGCAACATCGCGGATCAAGCCGGTCGGGATGCAGGACACCTTCGGCTGGGAGCTGGATCTTCGGCTGCTGGGCTCACAGCACCCAGGCAGCTAGGTGAGAACATTTTCCCTATCTTTAATTTGCCAGGCATAGTTTCCCCTGAAGCTAGGAATAGTGACATTACTTCGGGAGTTGCTAGCGGGGGTATGGGTTTAATCCTTAGAGGTTTAGGGGAGCTAGCGGGCTTGTGGGGGTCCGGTCTTAGCAGGGGGTCTTTGCCGTCAGCTGCTTGGTTGGGAAATACGGGGTCGTTTGAGGGGTCTAGACAGTTGTCTGAAGTTACGGGTACATCCAGCAGTGCGGGTCCTGCGGCAGACACGGGGAGCTCATCAAGGGAGAAGGACGGAACAGCACCAGGGCCTGGGTCAGGAATTGATGCACCAGGTGAGGGAGCTTTGCAGGATAAGGAAAAGGAGGATGTACCGCAACTAGACGATGCGGCTAGGGGGGAGGTCTATGTCTGCTTCGAGGGCCCGTTAGGGGCACATTTAAAACAAGAGGTTAGGGAAAAAATCTGGAAAGGGGAGTACATAGAAATATTTTCTCTTTTACCCCTAGAGAGATTTAATTTGGATAGACCTAGAAGGGAGGACTCTAAAAAAGAAGATGAGGAGAAACGGAGATATAGGCTGATTCCCAGATCATTTTCAAATTGGCTGCAAGCTTTCGCTATTATGGCTAGCGTAATCGGGGAGAAGGCCCCGGAAAATTGCTCAGCATTATTTTGTTACTTAGATGCCATAGGGGAGGCTTGCAGGACCTATGGGGGACAGGGTTGGTTACGCTATGACGAACAGTTTCGTCAGCGTAAGGCTTTTAGGCCAAGTATCAGGTGGGATCACAAGGACATAGCGTTGTGGATGAGAGTTATGGTCCCGTCCCGTTTAGGTCAGACTAGCCAGCCTTTTCACGGGGGCGCCGGGAGTTCAGGGCAGTCAGGACACTCGGCGGCTTTGCAGAAGGGACTGTGTTTCGCCTTCAATGATGGCATATGCAGATTCGGGAGCAAGTGTAAATATAGGCACGAGTGTTCAACCTGCGGGGGGGGTGCATAGCGCTTCAAAATGTTTCAGGGGTAACAGGCAAAAAGTTGGAGATTCAGCTGACAAAAGGGGTGACTCTGGTGCAGTGGGTCGTGATGGAGGCCTTTCTAAGTAGATACCCTGATAGGTCAGCTGCAGTTTTATTGCGCGACGGTTTTAAGGAGGGTTTCAAAATCCCTTATGTTGAGCAGGATGTTAGTTTAAAAAGAAAAAATTTGAAATCGGCGTTACAATTCCCGGAGGTCGTGTCGGAGAAGTTGAATAAGGAAGTTGCTCTGGGAAGAATGGCAGGCCCGTTTGTCGCCCCTCCGATTGCAAATCTGAGGGTGTCACCTCTTGGCGTGGTCCCTAAGAAAGAACCTAATAAATTTAGGTTAATCCATCACCTGTCATTTCCGAAGGGATCTTCGGTTAATGATGGTATTGATCCCGAGTTGAGTTCGGTGTCGTACTTATCATTCGATTCAGCGATGGAGTGGGTTAGAGCATGTGGAAAGGGGGCTAAGCTGGCTAAGACCGACATCTAAGCGGCCTTTCGTTTGTTGCCAGTTCATCCTGACAGTTTGCATTTATTGGGTTGTTTTTGGGATGGCGGCTTCTTTGTTGATCGTTGTCTTCCCATGGGTTGCTCGATTTCATGTGCTTACTTTGAGGCCTTCAGCACGTTCCTAGAATGGGTGGTGAAAGATGTGTCTGGGATACGCTCATGTTCGCACTATCTGGATGACTTTCTGTTTATAGGGCCAGCGGAATCAGCAGATTGTTCGATTTTGTTGCATACAATGGAGAGTGTGACAAAAAACTTCGGGGTGCCTTTGGCGGAGGATAAAACAGTTGGTCCGGTGACAGTGTTGAGCTTCCTAGGCATTGAAATCGACACGGTAGCAATGGAATGTAGGCTACCTGCAGACAAGGTTACCGCGTTGCGCCAAGATGTGGTTAATACGATTGATTTGAAGAAGATAAATTTGCGCAGTTTGCAATCGTTGTTAGGGAAACTGAACTTTGCATGTAGGATCATGCCGATGGGTCGAGCGTTCTGCCGCCGCCTATCCTTGGCAACAGCAGGGGTAAAGTCCCCTTTGCATTTCATCAGGATAAAGAAAGCGTTTCGGGACGATTTGAAGATGTGGGCGGATTTTCTGGACGAGTACAATGGCAGATCTCTGTGGATTCAGCCGGTGGCAGATGCTACCTCCTTGGGCATTTTGGTGCATGTCGTTGAAATGAGTGGCTTTGGTCTTTTCTTTCATGGTAGCTGGTCAGCAGCGGCTTGGCCGGAAGAATGGAAGGAGGAGGGGTTAACAAACAACCGGCTACTGTTGCATTTGTTCCCCAGGGTAGTTGCGTTGGCCCTGTGGGGTGACAAATTGAGGAATTTGAAGATTTCTTTTCATTGTGAGCATGTTGGAACGGTGACGGCGGTAAACTCGTTGTCAGCGGCTACGCCTGCAGTAGTGAAGGTCATGCAGCACTTGGTTTTCCTGGGTCTTAAGTTTAACTTATGGATTGTATCTGAAGTTAGCTTGTCAGCGCCTGATCCAATAGTTGTTGCTCTTTCTCAATTTCAGTGGCAGCTTTTCCGGGATTTGGCACCACAGGCGGAGAGCGCGGGCCGGGATTGTCCAGTGGAGTTGTGGAACATGCCGCGAGGGCCGTAACAGAGTTATTTACCAAATCGCTCGCGGATTCATCTTGGTCTCATTATAATCAGGCTTGGAGCTTGTGGGAATCCTGGATGTCAAGTATGGACCAGGATATGGAGGAGGAGTATGGTTTGTTGTTGTTCTTAGGTCATCATTGGGAGGCAGGTTGGTCTGTGACACGTTTGAATACGTTTCTGGCGGGGCTAGCCTTCAACCTTAAATGGAGGGGGGGTAAGGATATAACGAAATCCTTCTTGGTTCGGCAAGTTGTTCGGGGTTGGAAGAAAGGCTGGAAGGCTTCGGACGGTCGCCGACCCGTATCTTATGAGGTGCTCTCAGCCATTGAGCGGAAGTTGCAAGAGGTGTGTTTTTCCGAATGGGAAGTGGTTCTGTTCTGTGCAGCCTTTTCTTTGGCCTTCTTTGGGGCATTTCGGTTAGGTGAGTTGGTTAGCCCGTCCGTTAGTAAAAAAGGTATTTTGTTAAGAGAAAACGTGGATGTCGAAGGGAATAAGGTGGTAGTGTTTATTAAGGCTTCCAAAACGGACGTGTATGGGAAAGGGTGCAAAGTGGTGTTGTTCAATGTTGAAGGATCCCCGGTGTGCCCGGTGGCATCCGTGAAGAAGTACATGGCAAAGGGCGGGGTGTTAGAAGAGCCATTCTTGGTGCACGAAAATGGGTCTTTCTTGTCCCGTTTTCAGTTTATTTCTGTTTTTAGGAAATGTTTGGCGGCAGCGGGCTTACCTGCAACACAATATAGTGGTCACTCCTTCAGGATCGGGGCAGCGACTGAGGCCGCTAGGTGGGGCCTTGGTGAGGATGTGGTTCGGAGAATTGGGAGGTGGGAATCTTCAAGATTCCAGTCGTATGTTCGCCCAAACCTATTGTGAGTTAGAAGCTGTGTTAAGTTAATTGTTTGTTGCCTTTCTTTCTGTGTTGCAGGGCCTGATCCGATGCTCGTCTGGATCATGGGGCATTCGTATGTTGTATGGGCTGCGTTGCGTGCTGCGGTTCGTCCGGACGGTCGTCAGTTGGGTCTTTCTCGAGAGACAGTGACTTTACGATGGATCGGTAAAAGGGGGATGGTGTGGAAGGAATGGTTACCTGAATTTCATCGTTTTGTTAGACTGGATAGAGTGCCGGAGATCGTGGTGATACATTTAGGGGGGAATGATTTGGCTAAACGGTCTTGTAGGGAGCTGATTAAGGATATCAAATTCGATATCCTGAGGTTCTGGGTCATGTTTCCAAAAGTGTTGTTGGTGTGGTCCGACATCATTCCCCGTAAAAGATGGAGAGGTGCTAGATCACACGAGGGGGTGAACAGGGCCCGGATTAAAATAAACAGGGCCATATCTCGGTTTATGGTGAGGAATGGCGCGTTGGCCGTGAGACATGTGGACTTGGAATCGGGTCAAGGAGCTTACTGGAGAGCTGATGGCGTGCACCTGAACGCGGTGGGTAATGATATGTGGTGTTTGGCTATCCGTAGTGGCATTGAATTAAGCTTGAAGGTGTGGAGGGACATGAATGGCTAAGGTGTCAGGCCATTCGTGTTCGTGGCGGGGGTGGAGGTCCTCGAAGTCAGTGGAAATGGTAAATCGTGGTTCAATGGGGTGGGGATCTTGAGAGGTCCTGGACACCCCATGAGAGAATTTAACAAGGCGCGGTACGGTTATTCCGCGTGAGGTGGATTTATGGACCCCTGGCATGGGGGTGGGTTCGGTGGACCAGGATTGGTTGTTATCTATCCCTGAGCTGGTGCTTTACGGCTGGGGGTAAGACTCATCCTGGGCTGAACATTGTGGAGTTTTTGGGATACTGAGTTTTTTATAACTTTGGGGCTTCGAGGACCGCCCCTCCTATTCTGGGTTGTCATAAAAGTTCTGTTATCTTTTATTTAATAAAATGGCTGCTGTGGCCAATTAAATCCAACATATGTCTCCGTCTGCTGTTTTGAGTACGTTAGAAGTTTATTCTTTAGATTGTTAAGAGATCTGTTTAAGGGGGTTGGGGTAATTTTTTCCAGGTCACGGAACTCACGTATACCCTATGTCATGCTATGGCCTGGGGAATCCTACACTGCGCTGTATGTAATGCTATGGCCTGGGGAATCCTACACTGCGCTGTATGTAATGCTATGGCCTGGGGAATCCTACACTGTGCTGTATGTAATGCTATGGCCTGGGGAATCCTACACTGCCCTGTATGTAATGCTATGGCCTGGGGAATCCTACACTGTGCTGCGCTGTATGTAATGCTATTTGCTGGGGAATCCTACACTGCGCTGTATGTAATGCTATGGCCTGGGGAATCCTACACTGTGCTGTATGTAATGCTATGGCCTGGGGAATCCTACACTGCGCTGTATGTAATGCTATGGCCTGGGGAATCCTACACTGTGCTGCGCTGTATGTAATGCTATGGCCTGGGGAATCCTACACTGTGCTGCGCTGTATGTAATGCTATTTGCTGGGGAATCCTACACTGCGCTGTATGTAATGCTATGGCCTGGGGAATCCTACACTGCGCTGTATGTAATGCTATGGCCTGGGGAATCCTACACTGTGCTGTATGTAATGCTATGGCCTGGGGAATCCTACACTGTGCTGCGCTGTATGTAATGCTATTTTCTGGGGAATCCTACACTGCGCTGTATGTAATGCTATGGCCTGGGGAATCCTACACTGCGCTGTATGTAATGCTATGGCCTGGGGAATCCTACACTGTGCTGTATGTAATGCTATGGCCTGGGGAATCCTACACTGCGCTGTATGTAATGCTATGGCCTGGGGAATCCTACACTGTGCTGCGCTGTATGTAATGCTATTTGCTGGGGAATCCTACACTGCGCTGTATGTAATGCTATGGCCTGGGGAATCCTACACTGTGCTGTATGTAATGCTATGGCCTGGGGAATCCTACACTGCGCTGTATGTAATGCTATGGCCTGGGGAATCCTACACTGTGCTGCGCTGTATGTAATGCTATGGCCTGGGGAATCCTACACTGTGCTGCGCTGTATGTAATGCTATTTGCTGGGGAATCCTACACTGCGCTGTATGTAATGCTATGGCCTGGGGAATCCTACACTGCGCTGTATGTAATGCTATGGCCTGGGGAATCCTACACTGCGCTGTATGTAATGCTATGGCCTGGGGAATCCTACACTGCGCTGTATGTAATGCTATGGCCTGGGGAATCCTTCACTGTGCTGTATGTAATGCTATGGCCTGGGGAATCCTACACTGTGCTGCGCTGTATGTAATGCTATGGCCTGGGGAATCCTACACTGCGCTGTATGTAATGCTATGGCCTGGGGAATCCTACACTGTGCTGCGCTGTATGTAATGCTATTTGCTGGGGAATCCTACACTGCGCTGTATGTAATGCTATGGCCTGGGGAATCCTACACTGTGCTGTATGTAATGCTATGGCCTGGGGAATCCTACACTACGCTGTATGTAATGCTATGGCCTGGGGAATCCTACACTGTGCTGCGCTGTATGTAATGCTATGGCCTGGGGAATCCTACACTGTGCTGCGCTGTATGTAATGCTATGGGGTGGGAAATCCTATACTGTGCTGCGCTGTATGTAATGCTATGGGGTGGGAAATCCTATACTGTGCTGCCTATATGTAATGCTATGGCCTGGGGAATCCTACACTGTGCTGTGCTGCGCTGTATGTAATGCTATTTGCTGGGGAAGCCCACACTGTCCTGTGCTGCGCTGTATATAATGCTATGGGCTGGAGAATCCTATACTGTGCTGCGCTGTATGTAATGCTATGGCCTGGGGAATCCTACACTGTCCTGTGCTGCGCTGTATGTAATGCTATTTGCTGGGGAAGCCTACACTGTGCTGCGCTGTATGTAATGCTATGGCCTGGGGAATCCTACACTGTGCTGTGCTGTGCTGCGCTGTATGTAATGCTATGGCCTGGGGAATCCTACACTGTCCTGTGCTGCGCTGTATGTAATGCTATTTGCTGGGGAATCCCACACTGTGCTGCGCTGTACAGTATGTGGTGTGATGGGCTGGGGGTGTTACACTGTACACTGTGTGTCACGAGCTCTGTGGATTTTCCCTGAGCAAATGAGAAGTTTGTGGATCTGGATGAAAGCATGCAGAGGCTAAAGGGGTGGTCTGGCGTTCTGCAACAACATTTCACCCTAAATGTCTATTTAAAGGGGTTGTCTACTTGTCTGGCCTTAAAGTGACTGTAAACTTGTAACCTATGTGACGCTGCACGGTGTGAGGCTTCTGTGGAGCCAGGAGCTGTGGGCACATGACTGACAGAATGTATCATTTTCATACATGCGGTCACATGCCGACTAGATGTTCGCAGCTTCACTCAATGCCGGTATACTGAGAGAGGCGGAAACAGGCTAGCTGGAATGTGGACGGAAGTATGTAAATCACATACTAGCAGACATGTGTCTGCGGCTTTTGGCTCCTGAGAATCCTCACAGCGTGTGGTGCACCCAATGTAAAGATTCACAAGTCTGCAGTCTCATAGAGTGACTGCAGTCTTGTAGCCTAAGACTGGACAACCCCTTTAATTTAATAATTAGAATCATTTTTCTAGTATACTTTTAATTAAAAATTCCCTAGTGACCGCAGCCGAGCCCCCTGATGAGATCCGTTGGAGTATCCCAGCATGCGCTAAGGGGTCGCAAATTTAATGTATTCAGAATGGAAGTGGAAAAAAAAGAAGAGCTACAGCAGAGAGGGAGCCGTCGTACATTGTTACTTAAAATATTTTAGAAATGTGATTCAATGATTACATTAGATATAGACATTTAGGATGAACTTCAAATTTCGTTTCAGATCACCCCCTTTTACCCCTTCCGCCCAGGGGCCGTTTTCCGTTTTCATTTTTTCCTCTCCTTTTTCCAGGAGCTATATATTTCTTATTTTTTTTTCATCAGTATAGCTGTATTAGGGCTAATTTTTTGCAGGGCGAGTTGTACTTTTGAATGGTACCATTGACTTTTCCATATAGTGTACTGGAAAATGGGGGAAAAAATTTCAAGTGCAGCGAAATTGTAAAACAATGCAATTCCAAAATTGTTTATTGGATGTTTTTATGTACCATGTCTACTATATGGTAAAACTGACCTGGCAATATGATTCTGCAGGTCAGTATGACTGCGCAGATACCCAACATGTGTAGCTTATTTTTTATTTAAGTTGGGCAAAAAAATTCCAAAATTTGTATAAAATTTTTTTTTTTGGGACATTTATCATAATTTTCAGAGACCCGTAGCGTTTCCAGTTTTTTGGGATTAGGGACTGGGTAATAACTTATTTTTTGTGTCCTGAGCTGACGTTTTTATTATTTATTGATAGTTTGATCGTCTCTTAATGCATTTTATTGCTATGTTGTGGTGGCAAAGAAATGTAAGGCTATATGCACACGTTGCGGATTTGGCTGCGGATCCGTGAGCGGATTGGCAAACGAATCCGAGTGCGTGAAATTGATTGTCAGTGTTGCTTCCTAGCTACTTTCACACTAGCGTCGTACTCGGCCCGTCGCAGCGCGTCGGCTCGACGTACCGACGCTAGCAGTGAATGCGCCGCACAACGGGGGCAGCGGATGCTGTTTTTCAATGCATCCACTGCCCCATTGTGAGGAGGGGGCGGAGTTCCGGCCGCGCACGCGCGGTCGGAAATGGCGGGCACAACGCTGCAAAAAACATTACATGTAACTTTCTTGCTGCTGACAGTCCGCCACAACACGGCGCAACCGTCGCATGACGGTTGCGACGTGTGGCAAAGCGTCGCAATGCGACGCTAATGTAAGTCAATGGAGGAAAAACGCATCCTGCAAGCACTTTTGCAGGATGCGTTTTTTTCTGCAAAACGACGCATAGCGACGTGCAGTGCACGACGCTAATGTGAAAGTAGCCTAAGTGGACAGTTTCCTTTCACAGAAGTTTGATTTACTTGGAGTTATTTTCTGTTTAAATGTTCCCTTTTTTTTTCCTGTAAATGATCAATAGCTGCTCCTGTAAAAAAAAAAAAAAAAAAAAAAAATGGACAGCACACAGATGACAAGTGAGAAAAAGTCGTCCGACTTTTCTGGATTGAAACTCATTAAATGATTTTATGTACAGTTGTGTGAATCTGCCTTCACATGCAGAAGATTAAGGCCGGGTGCACACCATTGGGAATTAGCAGCGCTGTGGATGCAGAGCATGTCCGCTATCTCCAAAGCGCTGTTGTCTATTGAACGCAGGTGAATCCGCATGTGTTCACTGAACCGTGCAGATTCACCACGTCTAATACATTCTATTGGTGAAATTTTTCTTGCGGTCACTAGCCGCACTACAACAGAAATAGACATGCTGTGGTCTGGAGAGACGCGCTGCATGTCCGTGTCCGCGGGTGATCCGCAGGCGACTATGGACGCATAGTGGACATGGGATGTCTTGACATCCCATCCACTTTGCTGTACCATCCGGCCGCTGTGGGTTTGACGCTGCATAAGTACACACAGCGTCAAACCTGCAGCAATTACTGATCGTGGGCACATACCCTCACAGTTTGTAATATACTACTAACATACCATTGATTTCACTCTCTCTGTGCTCATCAAGTATTTATTCAGTTTGCATATAACCAATCACGAGCAAATGTTGTGGTAACAACTGAGAGAAATTTAAATGCGAGGTTGGCTCATACTTGCGTGTGCATCATGTATGGAGCGGTCACGTGACAAGTACAGAAAATATGCAGTTTGAATGTGGCAGAAATTATGAGGATAAAATGCAACTTCTAGGCAACAAACGTATGTTTCTGATAGCCGAATCTGTTCTTGTATCTGTGTGTCTGTAGTAAGCATGATTCTGTTCCCATATACTGTACATGTCCTGAGCTCAGTTCTGTTCCCATATCAATGTGTTAAGCTCGGTTTTGCTCCCGTATCTATTTGGTAAGCTTGGTTGCTGTTTTATGCAGCAGCATAATAATAATCTTTATTTTTACATAGCGCTAACACATTCCGCAGCGCTTTACAGTTTGCACACATTATCATCGCTGTCCCCATTGGGGCTCACAATCTAAATTCCCTATCAGTATGTCTTTGGAAAGTGGGAGGAAACCGGAGAACCCGGAGGAAACCCACGCAAACACGGAGAGAACATACAAACTCTTTGCAGATGTTGTCCGTAGTGGGGCTTGAACCCAGGACTCCAGCGCTGCAAGGCTGTTGTACTAACCACTGCGCCATCCACTGTGCCACCGTGCTGCCCCACATGAGGTAAGTTGTTTAAAAATGGGCCGCCACAACTTCTGGGCCACTGTTGTGTGCCTGCCCCCCAGGCTAAAATTTGCCAGCCAGCCCCTGCCCCTTGTTCACATCTGGCAGCTGTCAATTTGCCTCCAACACTTTTCCTTTCACTTTTCCCCATTATGTAGATAGGGGAAAAATAGTTTGGTGAATTGGAAAGTGCGGAGTTAAAATTTCACCTCACAACATAGCCTATGACGCTCTCAGGGTCCAGACGTGTGACTGTGCAAAATTTTGTGGCTGTAGCTGCGACGCCTCCAACACTTTTCATTTCACTTTTTCCCCATTATGTAGATAGGGGCAAAATTGTTTGGTGAATTGGAAAGCGCGGGGTTAAAATTTCACCTCACAACGTAGCCTATGACGCTCTCAGGGTCCAGACGTGTGACTGTGCAAAATTTTGTTGCTGTAGCTGCGACTAGAGTTGAGCGACCTTGACCTTTTTAGAGTCGAGCCGGGTTTCACGAAACCCGACTATCTCAAAAGTCGGGTCGAGTGAAATCGGCCGATTATGACGTAAAGTCGGGATCGACCGAAACACGAAACCCAATGCAAGTCAATGGGGCAGCATAGTCGGCAGTGAGTGGGGGCCAGGAAAACACCTAGAGTGCCCATTTTAATGTCAAAACCATCCATTCTTCTTAATGAAGCTTGTCAAGCGTAATTTACCTTATAATAATTGTAAGGCATTTGAAATTGGGGGTCATTTGGCTAAAGTTGTGGTGGGTAGGGCTGGTTCAAGTAATTAGTGAGCCCAGGAAATCTGGACCACGTCACGGCAGTGGCGCAGGGAGAGGTAAGTATTTCAACTTTGCAAGTGCTGTGAACCTGAGCAAGCAGGGGGGGCCCACTCGTTGGCATTGGCACTGGCACAGGGCCCCTCAAAGTACAGCGGTGTGTTTGCACGGCGGGGGCGCCTCCCACCGGCAGCAACACTTTTGCGTACTATGAGAGGCCCTGTGCCAGTGACGTCGCCAACTAGTATTCCTCCCCCCACCTGATGAAGGAACCTGCACTTTCATCTGCACCTTCCTCTTTGTCCCCGTGTAAGGTGGTATGGTATGCGGGAAGAGCAACCTGACTTTCAGCAGGGTCACAATGTTGTTGTGTAGCGTGCACGGGGAATGTTGCGTTATGGGTCAATGTACCAGCAGACTCATCTATCACTGGCTGGGCAGTGGGCAGGATGAGGAGGAAACACAGATATAGGCCCAAAGAATAAAGTTGGCTAAATGCAGTTCAAAATTGGTAACACAGGAATAACCAGGGGGCATTGCAGTGGAGGACAACTGGAATGAGAGGCTGACACAGAGAGTAGGCCCAAATCAGTAAGTAGTCGAAATGCAGTTCAAAATTGGCAACCGTAGTAAACAGGCGGCACAGCTTTGTTCAGTGGAGGAGAACAGCAAGGAGTGGCAGACACCGATAGTAGGCCCCAACCCAACTAGTAGGCCAAATGCAGTCTAACATTAACAACTACTTAACGAGCGCCTGAAAACGGAATTTCAGGACAGGAAACCAGGAGAACAGCAAGGAGTGGCAGACACCGATAGTAGGCCCCAAACCAACTAGTACGCCAAATGCAGTTGTTCCGTTTAACCACAATTTAATGAGAGCCTGAAGATAGAAGTTCAGGAAAGGCAACCTGGAGAACACCTTGGAGTGGAACACACCATCTCTCTACACCCCATACCCAATTTGTAGGCCTAATGCAGTGTAGTTTCCAAGAACTACTAAACGAGAGCCGGAAGATCGAAGCTCAGGAAAGGCAACCTGGAGAACACCTTGGAGTGGAACACACCATCTCTCTACACCCCATACCCAATTTGTAGGCCTAATGCAGCGTAGTTTCCAACAACTACTAAACGAGAGCCGGAAGATCGAAGCTCAGGAAAGGCAACCTGGAGAACACCTTGGAGTGGAACACACCATCTCTCTACACCCCATACCCAATTTGTAGGCCTAATGCAGCGTAGTTTCCAACAACTACTAAACGAGAGCCGGAAGATCGAAGCTCAGGAAAGGCAACCTGGAGAACACCTTGGAGTGGAACACACCATCTCTCTACACCCCATACCCAATTTGTAGGCCTAATGCAGTGTAGTTTCCAAGAACTACTAAACGAGAGCCGGAAGATCGAAGCTCAGGAAAGGCAACCTGGAGAACACCTTGGAGTGGAACACACCATCTCTCTACACCCCATACCCAATTTGTAGGCCTAATGCAGCGTAGTTTCCAACAACTACTAAACGAGAGCATGAAGATCGAAGCATTGGCGAGGAAACCTGGAGAACACCTTGGAGTGGAACACACCATCTCTCTACACCCCATACCCAATTTGTAGGCCTAATGCAGCGTAATTTCCAACAACTACTAAACGAGAGCCGGAAGATCGAAGCTCAGGAAAGGCAACCTGGAGAACACCTTGGAGTGGAACACACCATCTCTCTACACCCCATACCCAATTTGTAGGCCTAATGCAGCGTAATTTCCAACAACTACTAAACGAGAGCCGGAAGATCGAAGCTCAGGAAAGGCAACCTGGAGAACACCTTGGAGTGGAACACACCATCTCTCTACACCCCATACCCAATTTGTAGGCCTAATGCAGCGTAGTTTCCAACAACTACTAAACGAGAGCCGGAAGATCGAAGCTCAGGAAAGGCAACCTGGAGAACACCTTGGTGTGGAACACACCATCTCTCTACACCCCATACCCAATTTGTAGGCCTAATGCAGTGTAGTTTCCAAGAACTACTAAACGAGAGCCGGAAGATCGAAGCTCAGGAAAGGCAACCTGGAGAACACCTTGGAGTGGAACACACCATCTCTCTACACCCCATACCCAATTTGTAGGCCTAATGCAGCGTAGTTTCCAACAACTACTAAACGAGAGCATGAAGATCGAAGCATTGGCGAGGAAACCTGGGGAACACCTTGGAGTGGAACACACCATCTCTCTACACCCCATACCCAATTTGTAGGCCTAATGCAGCGTAGTTTCCAACAACTACTAAACGAGAGCCGGAAGATCGAAGCTCAGGAAAGGCAACCTGGAGAACATCTTGGAGTGGAACACACCATCTCTCTACACCCCATACCCAATTTGTAGGCCTAATGCAGCGTAGTTTCCAACAACTACTAAACGAGAGCCGGAAGATCGAAGCTCAGGAAAGGCAACCTGGGGAACACCTTGGAGTGTAACACACCATCTCTCTCCACCCGATACCCATTTTGTAGGCCTAATGCAGTGTAGTTTTCTACAACTTCTAAACGAGAGTCGGTAGACCGAAGCAATGGCAAGGAAACCTGGGGAACACCTTGGAGTGTAACAAACCCTCTCTCTACACCACGGAAGGGCTGATTCTTAGGAAGGAAGGCTGTCGGAAAGAAGCAGGGCGCGTCCGAGGGTGATTATATTCTTATTAGGTATATACTCACCCTAGGACGCGCCCTGCTTCTTTATTTGTTATGAATGTTTATTTGCAATGTGGTTTTGACTTACTCTATTTTTTTGGTAAATAATGATTTTATTATTTTCATTGTTTTGCATCTTCTTGGCAATAATATAAAGAATACGCGACAGGACAACACTCGGTGGATGCCATATCTGTGTTTTAAATTGAAAAAACTTTCAGTTAACTACTTGCAGGAGAAAGTTATTGTAGCTGGTGGCCATTTTTAGTACTGTACCAGATTTTTGTTGTATGTGTTTGTTTTTAATGTTAAAATGTCTGCATTTGATATCTCTCCAGTATTTTCTTTTTTATAAGCAAAATACTTATTTTTATATTTTCTGATGTTGGTTCAAGGGGTACACGGGCAGCAGTAGACAGGTCAGTGGAGGCCTAGTGGAAGGAGGGACCGCAGACAGGCTTCGAAGCCCTAACATAATAAATTGGGCTGGCTGTAGGCAATTTAAAATTGGTTCCAGGGGAACACGGGCAGCAGTAGACAGGTCAGTGGAGGCCTAGTGGAAGGAGGGACCGCAGACAGGCTTCGAAGCCCTAACATAATAAATTGGGCTGGCTGTAGGCAATTTAAAATTGGTTCCAGGGGAACACGGGCAGCAGTAGACAGGTCAGTGGAGGCCTAGTGGAAGGAGGGACCGCAGACAGGCTTCGAAGCCCTAACATAATAAATTGGGCTGGCTGTAGGCAATTTAAAATTGGTTCCAGGGGAACACGGGCGGCAGTAGACAGGTCAGTGGAGGCCTAGTGGAAGGAGGGACCGCAGACAGGCTTCGAAGCCCTAACATAATAAACTGGGCTGGCTGTAGGCAATTTAAAATTGGTTCCAGGGGAACACGGGCGGCAGTAGACAGGTCAGTGGAGGCCTAGTGGAAGGAGGGACCGCAGACAGGCTTCGAAGGCCTAACATAAGAAAAATGTCAATACAATGGTATTGACAGTGCCAGGCATTGAAGGATGTCAGCGCATAGACTAAACATTGGTGGAGCTGTGAGAGAAAATTTTGCAAGTCGTAGAGCACTGTTTGACCTGGGGGGGGGGGACTGTCTTGTGGCCGGTGGTACAGGCCCAGGGCCCCTCATATTACAACGGTGTGTCTGACGTTGGGTGCGCACCACCACCGCCAGACACTTTATTGTACTATGAGGGACTTGGTGGCAGTGCCGTCGACCAAAAGCGGTCACACCCACCTCTTCAGACAAACAGTACTCTCACGGGTGCTGGCGCCAAGTGGCGATACCACGGCCCCGTGTGGGGACTTTGGCCATTTAGGGAGGTGTTAACATGTCGGATGCTGGACAATCAGGTGCTGCAAATTACGAGATTGGAAAAGTCGTTCAGAATAGTCCACAGGCAAGACCTTTACATAGGAAAGCTAGGTGTCAGCCGGGCAAGGTGGGGCAAAAGATTTCGAAATCCAGTTGTGGTTCATTTTAATGAAGGTTAGATCATCTACATTTTGGGTAGCCAGACGAGTCCTTTTTTCTGTTAGTATTGAACCTGCAGCACTGAATACTCTTTCTGATAGGACACTAGCTGCCGGGCAAGCAAGCTCCTGCAATGCATATTCTGCCAATTCTGGCCAGGTGTCTAATTTTGATGCCCAGTAATCAAATGGGAATGATGGTTGAGGGAGAACATCGATAAGGGATGAAAAATAGTTTGTAACCATACTGGACAAATGTTGTCTCCTGTCACTTTGAATTGATGCTGCAGTACCTGTCCTGTCTGCGGTCATAGCAAAATCACTCCACAACCTGGTCAGAAAACCCCTCTGGCCAACGCCACTTCTGATTTCTGCCCCTCTAACTCCTCTGGTCTGCTGGCCCCTGCAGCTCGTGTGAGAACGATCACGGGCGCTGTGTGCAGGGAATGCCAGAAGCAAACGGTCAACAAGAGTTGATTGTTTGGTTGCTAATATTAGTTCCAAGTTCCATTGTGGCATTATATTTTGCAATTTGCCTTTATAGCGAGGATCAAGGAGGCAGGCCAACCAGTAATCGTCATCGTTCATCATTTTAGTTATGCGTGTGTCCCTTTTGAGGATACGTAAGGCATAATCCGCCATGTGGGCCAAAGTTCCAGTTCTCAAATCTGCGGTTGTGCTTGGTTGAGGGGCAGTTTCAGGCAAATCCACGTCACTTATGTCCCTCCAAAAACCAGAACCCGGCCTTGCCGCGCCACCAATTTCCAGTGGCCCTGGAAAAGCTTCCTCATTACAAATATAATCATCCCCATCATCCTCCTCGTCCTCCTCCTCCTCTTCGCCCGCTAACTCGTCCTGTACACTGCCCTGGCCAGACAATGGCTGACTGTCATCAAGGCTTTCCTCTTCCTCAGCTGCAGACGCCTGATCCTTTATGTGCGTCAAACTTTGCATCAGCAGACGCATTAGGGGGATGCTCATGCTTATTATGGCGTTGTCTGCACTAACCAGCCATGTGCATTCCTCAAAACACTGAAGGACTTGACACATGTGTTGAATCTTCGACCACTGCACACCTGACAACTCCATGTCTGCCATCCTACTGCCTGCCCGTGTATGTGTATCCTCCCACAAAAACATAACAGCCCGCCTCTGTTCGCACAGTCTCTGAAGCATGTGCAGTGTTGAGTTCCACCTTGTTGCAACGTCTATGATTAGGCGATGCTGGGGATGGTTCAAAGAACGCTGATAGGTCTGCATACGGCTGGAGTGTACGGGCGAACGGCGGATATGTGAGCAAAGTCCACGCACTTTGAGGAGCAGGTCGGATAACCCCGGATAACTTTTCAGGAAGCACTGCACCACCAGGTTTAAGGTGTGAGCCAGGCAAGGAATGTGTTTCAGTTGGGAAAGGGAGATGGCAGCCATGAAATTCCTTCCGTTATCACTCACTACCTTGCCTGCCTCAAGATCTACAGTGCCCAGCCACGACTGCGTTTCTTTCTGCAAGAACTCAGACAGAACTTCCGCGGTGTGTCTGTTGTCGCCCAAACACTTCATAGCCAATACAGCCTGCTGACGTTTGCCAGTAGCTGCCCCATAATGGGAGACCTGGTGTGCAACAGTGGCAGCTGCGGATGGAGTGGTTGTGCGACTGCGGTCTGTGGACGAGCTCTCGCTTCTGCAGGAGGACGAAGAGGAGGAGGGGGTGCGAACGGCTACAGCCAACTGTTTCCTAGACCGTGGGCTAGGCAGAACTGTCCCAAACTTGCTGTCCCCTGTGGACCCTGCATCCACCACATTTACCCAGTGTGCCGTGATGGACACGTAACGTCCCTGGCCATGCCTACTGGTCCATGCATCTGTTGTCAGGTGCACCTTTGTGCTCACAGATTGCCTGAGTGCATGGACGATGCGCTCTTTAACATGCTGGTGGAGGGCTGGGATGGCTTTTCTGGAAAAAAAGTGTCGACTGGGTAGCTCGTAGCGTGGTACAGCGTAGTCCATCAGGGCTTTGAAAGCTTCGCTTTCAACTAACCGGTAGGGCATCATCTCTAACGAGATTAGTCTAGCTATGTGGGCGTTCAAACCCTGTGTACGCAGATGCGAGGCTAAGTACTTCCTTTTTCTAACCATAGTCTCATGTAGGGTGAGCTGGACTGGAGAGCTGGAGATCGTGGAACTAGCGGGGGTGCCGGTGGACATGGCAGACTGAGAGACGGTGGGAGATGGTATTGTTGCCGCCGGTGTCCTAGATGCAGTGTTTCCTACTACGAAACTGGTGATTCCCTGACCCTGACTGCTTTGGCCTGGCAAAGAAACCTGCACAGATACTGCAGATGGTGCGGAAAATGGTGGCCCTACACTGCCGGAAGGGATGTTGCGTTGCTGACTAGCTTCATTGGCCGAGGGTGCTACAACCTTAAGGGACGTTTGGTAGTTAGTCCAGGCTTGCAAATGCATGGTGGTTAAATGTCTATGCATGCAACTTGTATTGAGACTTTTCAGATTCTGTCCTCTGCTTAAGGTAGTTGAACATTTTTGACAGATGACTTTGCGCTGATCAATTGGATGTTGTTTAAAAAAATGCCAGACTGCACTCTTTCTAGCATCGGATACCTTTTCAGGCATTGCAGACTGAGCTTTAACCGGATGGCCACGCTGTCCTCCAACAGGTTTTGGCTTTGCCACGCGTTTTGGGCAAGATACGGGCCCGGCAGATGGAACCTGTTGCGATGTTGATGCCTGCTGCGGCCCCTCCTCCTCCGCTTCAGAACTGCTGCCGCCTGCACCCTGTTCCCCCAATGGCTGCCAATCGGGGTCAAGAACTGGGTCATCTATTACCTCTTCTTGTAGCTCGTGTGCAACTTCGTCTGTGTCACCGTGTCGGTCGGTGGTATAGCGTTCGTGATGGGGCAACATAGTCTCATCAGGGTCTGATTCTTGATCATTACCCTGCGAGGGCAATGTTGTGGTCTGAGTCAAAGGACCAGCATAGTAGTCTGGCTGTGGCTGTGCATCAGTGCACTCCATGTCAGATTCAACTTGTAATGGGCATGGACTGTTAACTGCTTCACTTTCTAAGCCAGGGACGGTAT
This sequence comes from Ranitomeya imitator, assembly GCF_032444005.1. Taxonomy (NCBI): domain Eukaryota; kingdom Metazoa; phylum Chordata; class Amphibia; order Anura; family Dendrobatidae; genus Ranitomeya; species Ranitomeya imitator. Next base: position 452,290,183 of record NC_091283.1, on the reverse strand, counting down.
GTGTAAAGAGCTCCATGGAGTAACCCGTTGTGTCGCCTGCTGCATTCTTCTCTGTTGTTGTTTTTGCTGAAGAGGACAAGGAAGCGACTTGTCCCTGACCGTGAACATCCACTAACGACGCGCTGCTTTGACATTTACCAGTTTCACGAGAGGAGGCAAAAGAGCTAGAGGCTGAGTCAGCAAGATAAGCCAAAACTTGCTCTTGCTGCTCCGGCTTTAAAAGCGGTTTTCCTACTCCCAGAAAAGGGAGCGTTCGAGGCCTTGTGTAGCCAGACGACGAACCTGGCTCCACAGCTCCAGACTTAGGTGCAATATTTTTTTTCCCACGACCAGCTGATGCTCCACCACTACCACTACCCTCATTACCAGCTGACAATGAACGCCCCCGGCCACGACCTCTTCCACCAGACTTCCTCATTGTTTTAAAAACGTAAACAAACTAACGGTATTTGTTGCTGTCACACAAATTACACGGTGAGCTATAACTTCAGTATGATTTAGCTACCCCTTTACAGGTGAGTGAGACCACAACGAAAATCAGGCACAATGTTACACACTCTGTTGTTGGTGGCAACAAATGCGAGAGATGCCACACACGCAGGACTGTCACTGAAGCACAAATGTAAATATTAATCTCCCACTGATTTGATTTTTTTTTTTTTCAGGGAGACTTTAGGAAAAAAAAATAATAGAATAAAATGATTTTTTCAGGAAGAATTTAGAAACCAAATAAAATAAAATGATTTTTTCAGGGAGAATTTAGAAAACAAATAAAACAAAAAAAGGCTTTCTATGGCCCACTGAGTGAGAGATGGCACACACAGGAGTCAGGAGTGGCACACAAGCCCAGAGGCCAATATTTATCTCCCACTGATTGATGTAGTGATTTTTTTCAGGTAGATTTTGGAACCCAAATCAAGCTAAAAAAATAATAGGCTTTCTATGGCTCACAATTGGAGAGAGAGAGAGAGATGGCACACCCAGGAGTCAAGACTGGCACACAAGCAGAAAGGGCAATATTAACCCCTTACCGGCATCGGACGTACTATACCGTCCGATGCCGGCTTCCCTGCTTTGATGCAGGGCTCCGCGGTGAGCCCGCACCAAAGCCGGGACATGTCAGCTGTTTTGAACAGCTGACATGTGCCCGTAATAGGCGCGGGTAGAATCGCGATCTGCCCGCACCTATTAACTAGTTAAATGCCGCTGTCAAACGCAGACAGCGGCATTTAACTACCGCTTCCGGCCGGGCGGCCGGAAATGACGTCATCGCCGACCCCCGTCACATGTCCAGGGGTCGGCGATGCATCTCCATTGTAGCCATAGAGGTCCTTGAGACCTCTATGGTTACTGATTGCCCGTCGCTGTGAGCGCCACCCTGTGGTCGGCGCTCACAGCACACGTGCAATTCTGCTACATAGCAGCGATCAGCAGATCGCTGCTATGTAGCAGAGCCGATCGTGCTGTGCCTGCTTCTAGCCTCCCATGGAGGCTATTGAAGCATGGCAAAAGTTAAAAAAAAAAGTTAAAAAAAATGTGAAAAAAAATAAAAAAAACATAAAAGTTTAAATCACCCCCCTTTCGCCCCAATCAAAATAAATCAATAAAAAAAATATCAAATCTACGCATATTTGGTATCGCCGCGCTCAGAATTGCCCGATCTATCAAATAAAAAAAAGTATTAACCTGATCGCTAAACAGCGTAGCGGGAAAAAAACTCGAAACGCCAGAATTACGTTTTTTTGGTCGCCGCGACATTGCATTAAAATGCAATAACGGGCGATCAAAAGAACGTATCTGCACCGAAATGCTATCATTAAAAACGTCATCTCGGCACGCAAAAAATAAGCCCTCAACCGACCCCAGATCACGAAAAATGGAGACGCTACGAGTATCGGAAAATGGCGCAATTTTTTTTTTTTTTTTTTAGCAAAGTTTGGATTTTTTTTTCACCACTTAGATAAAAAATAACCTAGTCATGTTTGGTGTCTATGAACTCGTAATGACCTGGAGAATCAGAATGACAGGTCATTTTTAGCATTTAGTGAACCTAGCAAAAAAGCCAAACAAAAAACCAATGTGGGATTGCACTTTTTTTGCAATTTCACCGCACTTGGAATTTTTTTCCCGTTTTCTAGTACACGACATGCTAAAACCAATGATGTCGTTCAAAAGTACAACTCGTCCCGCAAAAAATAAGCCCTCACATGGCCAAATTGACGGAAAAATAAAAAAGTTATGGCTCCGGGAAGGAGGGGAGCGAAAAACGAACACGGAAAAACGAAAAATCCCCTGGTCATGAAGGGGTTAATCTCCCACTGATTTGTTTTTTGTTTTTTTTTCAGGGAGACTTTAGGAAAAAAAAATAATAGAATAAAATGATTTTTTCAGGAAGAATTTAGAAACCAAATAAAATAAAATGATTTTTTCAGGGAGAATTTAGAAAACAAATAAAACAAAAAAAGCCTTTCTATGGCCCACTGAGTGAGAGATGACGCACACAGGAGTCAGGAGTGGCACACAAGCCCAGAGGCCAATATTTATCTCCCACTGATTGATGTAGTGATTTTTTCAGGTAGATTTTGGAACCCAAATCAAGCTAAAAAAATAATAGGCTTTCTATGGCCCACAATTGGAGAGAGAGAGAGAGATGGCACACCCAGGAGTCAAGACTGGCACACAAGCAGAAAGGGCAATATTAATCTCCCACTGATTTGTTTTGTTTTTTTTTTTTTTTCAGGGAGACTTTAGGAAAAAAAAATAATAGAAGAAAATGATTTTTTCAGGAAGAATTTAGAAACCAAATAAAATAAAATGATTTTTTCAGGGAGAATTTAGAAAACACATAAAACAAAAAAAGGCTTTCTATGGCCCACTGAGTGAGAGATGACGCACACAGGAGTCAGGAGTGGCACACAAGCCCAGGGGCCAATATTTATCTCCCACTTTTTTTTTTTGTTCCAGGGAAAATTTATAAACCCAATAAAAAAAATAATAAATAAGCTTTCTATGGCCCACTATCTGAGAGAGAGAGAGAGATGGCACGCTTAGGACTGGCACACAAGCCCAAAAGCCAATATTAATCTCCCTTTTTTTTTTCAGGGAGAATTTATAAAACCAAAAAAAAAAAAATAAATAGGCTTTCTATGGCCCACTATTTGTGAGAGAGATGGCACGCTCAGGACTGGCACACAAGCCCAGAGGCCAATATTAATCTCCCACTTTTTTTTTTTTGTTCCAGGGAAAATTTATAAACCCAATAAAAAAAATAATAAATAGGCTTTCTATGGCCCACTATCTGAGAGAGAGAGAGATGGCACGCTTAGGACTGGCACACAAGCCCAAAGGCCAATATTAATCTCCCCCTGATTGATTTATTGATTTTTTCAGGTAGAATTTAGAACCCAAATAAAGCAAAAAAAAAAAAAAAAAGGGCTTTCTATGGCCCACTGAGTGAGTGATGATGCACACAGGAGTCAGGAGTGGCACACAAGCCCTGAGGCCAATATTTTTCTCCCACTGATTGATGTAGTGATTTTTTCAGGTAGTTTGTATAACCCAAATCAAGCAAAAAAATAAATAGGCTTTCTATGGCCCACTGAGTGAGAGATGGCACACACAGGGATGGCACTCTAGCAGAAATGTCAATCTTAATCTCCCACAAAAAAAAAAAAAAAAAAAACAGGGAGTGTCCTTCAATTGCTATCTCCCTGCAGTAATCTCAGCCAGGTATGGCAGGCAGCAATAAGGAGTGGACTGATGCACAAAATAAATAAAAAGTGTGGACAAACAAACAAGATAGCTGTGCAGAAAGGAAGGAACAAGAGGATTTGTGCTTTGAAAAAAGCAGTTGGTTTGCACAGCGGCGTACACACAGTAATGCAGCTATCAGGGAGCCTTCTAGGGCAGCCCAATGAGCTACAGCGCTGAGGGGAAAGAAAAAAAAAAATGTAGCTTCCACTGTCCCTGCACACCGAAGGTGGTGTTGGGCAGTGGAAATCGCTACAGCACAAGCGGTTTGGTGGTTAATGGACCCTGCCTAACGCTATCCCTGCTTCTGACAAAGCGGCAGCAACCTCTCCCTAAGCTCAGATCAGCAGCAGTAACATGGCGGTCGGCGGGAACGCCCCTTTATAGCCCCTGTGACGCCGCAGACAGCAAGCCAATCACTGCAATGCCCTTCTCTAAGATGGTGGGGACCAGGACCTATGTCATCACGCTGCCCACACTCTGCGTTTACCTTCATTGGCTGAGAAATGGCGCTTTTCACGTCATTGAAACGCGACTTTGGCGCGAAAGTCGCGTACCGCATGGCCGACCCCGCACAGGGGTCGGATCGGGTTTCATGAAACCCGACTTTGCCAAAAGTCGGCGACTTTTGAAAATGAACGACCCGTTTCGCTCAACCCTAGCTGCGACGCTTCCAACACTTTTCCTTTCACTTTTTTCCCCATTATGTAGATAAGGGCAAAATTGTTTGGTGAATTGGAACGCGCGGGGTTAAAATTTCGCCTCACAATATAGCCTATGACGCTCTCGGGGTCCAGACGTGTGACTGTGCAAAATTTTGTGGCTGTAGCTGCGACGGTGCAGATGCCAATCCCGGACATACACACACACACACACATACACACACACACACACATACACACATTCAGCTTTATATAGTAGATTATATTGTATCATTTCAGTAGATTACCTCAGTGACGTTGAAGAAAAGACATTTACTGAATATAAATGGTTATTTACTATAAATGAACTACCACCCATGCATTTCCCGTGTTGTAGGGGCAGGCCTAATTGACCAAGAATGATTCCTAGGCTCAGGACAGACGTCACCCATCCTACAGATACCCTGTAAACATTTTTATAATTCATGTGGTCCTCTAATGAAAGAAACAGGAACTTTTATGACATCCCGTTTTAAAGGGAACCTGTCATGTAAAAAAACACTATTAACCTGCATGTATGGGGTTTTACTGCATTTTAATAATATTCTGAAGCCATTCAGTCGCCTCACTGAAAGCCCGGCTATTGGGAGGAAATGACCTTTATTCCTCTCAGCAGCCTCGAGCTTTCAGTCATAGATGCACGAGCAGCGCAGCTTCAGTTACGGCTCAGTACATAGCAAGCAGCAGCTGTAACCGCACCCCAACAATGACTGACATCCAGTACAGAGCCGGCTGTCAGTCAGTTTCTGGGCTTGGTCACAGCCGCCGCTCACTATGTATTGACCAGTGACTGAAGCTGCGCTGGTCGTGCATCTATGACTGAAAGCCCAAGGCTACCAGAAGGGTTACATTTCTTTTCTATTGGTAGCCGAGCTTTTAGTGCTAGGTCACAAGGCTTCAGAATGCTAATAACCTGCAGATTCACCCCATATCTGCGAATAATAGCGTTACTTGACTTCCCTAGGTATCAAAATGGAAATGGTCTACATTTGCAGAAAAACAAACTCCGCTTTTTGTAGGAGTGCCTTCTACAAGATTTTGGAGGTAATGGGCTTACAATCTCAGTTTAGTTTATGTCAGAGGTGTTGGATGGTGTTGAGGTCAGGGCTCTGTGTGGCCTGTCAAGGTTTTTCACACCTAACTCACTATATCATGCTTTTATGGACCTTGTTCTATATAATATGGCATAGTCATGGAGAACAGAAATGGGCCTTTCGCAAACAGCTCCCACAGAGTAGGAAGCATATGATTGTCCAAAATGTCTTAGTAAGCTAAAGTATTCAGATGTCCACTGGAAACAAAAGCTTAGACCAACCTCTGAAAAACTAGCCGATAGCATTATGTCCAAAATAGCCCCATCTCCCCACCAATTTTACAGCTGGCACATTTCCACTGCTTCAGAGTCCAATGGCGGTGGCTTTAAACTACTCTACACTTGGCATTGTGCTTGGTGATATAAGGCTGCATGAAGCTGCTCCGCTGTAGAAACTCAGAAGAGCTTTGTACACTGCAGTTATGGGGTCAACAGGCCGTTGGTGATTTTTGTGCTCTATGCTCCTCAGCACTCAGTGACCCCTGCCTGTAACTTTAGATGGTCTCCACTTCATGGCTGAGTTGTAGTGGTTCTTAAACCACTTTTCAGTACTTTTCAGTAATATCACTCACAGGTGACCATTGATTATTTTGAAGGGAAGAAATTTAATGTACTATCTTGTTACAACAGTGGCGCCTTATTACAGGATGGTGCCAGTATCAAGGAGCTCTTTAGAATGACTCATTCTATCACACTAATGAGCTTCTTCTTCTTTCCCCACTTGTCTCCTGAGGTTCTCTTGCATTCACAAATACAGCTAAAATAATTGTATTCCTCATTCTCAAGAACAGCAGCTAATTCTGAAAAGATACCTGAAATTTCAGTGAAGGTTTAAAGGCAATCTGTCACAAGGTTTTTGCTACCCCATCTGAAAGCAGCATGATGTAGAGAACGAAACCCTGATTCTAGTGATCTATCACTCATTGGGTTGTATGCTGTAGTTTTGATTAAAACCTGTTCTATATTCTGCTATTAGATCTAGAATTTCTCTGAATGCTGATCTCTGTATAATGCTGCTCACAGCACTGATTGGCTGCTTTATTTGTATAATGTGCATAGGCATAAAGCTGCAAATGAATGGTGTGAGCATGATTTGACTAACTGGCAGCAGGCTTACTGGTCCTCTAGTGTTGATCTCCTGCTGATAATACAGTGATTATTTAAAATCTGCAACAAGCAGCCCAATAAGTACCACATCACTGGAATCAGGGTCTCCGCCCCTACATTATGCTGCTCTCAGATTAGGTGGAAAAAAACCTGATGACAGATTCTCTTTAAGTATTTTTACTCTGACAATATATTATATGAGATATTCAGCGTGTGAAAGTATTGAACACGCCACCAATTTTCCAAGTAAATATTTCTAAAGGAGCTCTTCAAATGAAATTCTCACTAGATGTCGGTAACAACCCATCCAATCGTCACAGGTAAAGAAATCAAACCATAGATGTCCATAAATTAAGTTATGTGTAATAATGAGAAATGACACAGGGAAAAGGTATTGAACGCACTTACTGAAATTTCTTTCAACCTTCATACAAAGGTCTTTGTTGGCGATGACAGCTATAAAACACCTCCTGTATGGAGAAACTAGTCGCATACATTGCTCAGGCATGATTTTGGCCCATTCTTCTACACAAACACTCTTCAAATCCTGACGGTTCCGTGGGTTCCTTCTATGAACTCTGAGTTTTAGTTCCATCCATAAATATTCTATTGGATTCAGATCAGATGATTGGCTGGGCCATTCTAGCAGCTTAATTTTCTTTCTCTGAATCCAATTGAAAGTTTCCGTCGCTGTCTGTTGGGGATCTGTCATGCTCTGATGTTCTTCGGTAAGGAGGGGGGACCTCAAACTGACCCAGTAACAAGGACCCTAACTATCCCTGTGATGTGGTACTCTTGAAGGTACAGAGGCCCAAGTCTCTGACCTGTTAAACTCTGATTTGTCCCCTCCAACACCCCATGAGGCATGAAACAGAAATGTTAGGTAAACAAGACACAAAGAGAAAACAGAGAGAACAGAAAATCTCTATCACACATAAGCACATCACATGAAGACTAATCTTTCACCGACAGGGATAAGAAGGTCTGACCAGTTTTATAGAAAGAGGAAATGACCAGATCAGAAGCAGCTGAAATGGAGCTGCATGTTTCTGACCAGCAAAGAAAGGGTCGTTCACCTTTTCAGCACCACAGGAAATGAAATCCATTTAACATGGTTACCGACATCTGTTGAGAATTTCATGCCAATTGCACCTTTAGAAATATATTTACTTAGAAAATGACTGACGTGCTCAATACTTATTTCACTCACTGTATGTTTACTAAGATTATGGAGGGTCACTGCTACCCAGTGGTAAAGACTGGGGCAATTGCTGGGTCTACTGGCAAAACAAGGTATTATATTAAGGAGACCCCAAGTTACTGTCTCTTCCACAGCACTTAAGGGGACAAGGTATCTTCTAGATGTAAAGCAGTTGCTGTAATTTGGCTCTTTGCTGTCTACTTACGGTGCATAGCTATGGATATTTAGGGTATGTTCACATGTGACATTTTTCACATGCATTTTTTTTCTGCAGCAAAAACGCTGTGTTTTACAGTACCAGCAAAATGAGACTTCTAGAATCTCATGCACACACTTTTTTTTTCTTTTTGTCCTTGCGTTTATTGAGCTGTTGGGCGTTTTTTTTCTAATTGTTAGCGTTTCAGCTATTTAAATGAATGGGTTAAAAAAAACGCAAGTAAAAACACATTAAAACCGTGGGCATTTTCCTCAGCATTTTTCCTGCCAGAACTCTGGTTCAGAAAAATCTGCTGCCCATAGCCTTGGAGTTAGATCTTACCATATAAATACCTCTAGCTTGCACCAGAAATCTTGATGAAATTGCTTTTAATAGCATAAAAAATGATTTTTATTCATTGTATGGTATACCAGGCAAGAAAAAAAACTTCATGTTCAAAGCGACTGCTGTTCATATTGGAGTCTTTTTTCCGATCTTGTTACACTTCCGCAGGCCTCGGAGGTTCGTTCCATTAAGTGACAGGAGAGAATACCTTCACTGCGCTGACACTTGTAATATTGTCAAATGACTTTAACTACTTATGTGTGAAGCTGCGAGAGGAGAAAGCAATTAAAAAGTATTTATTTGAGCACTGAAGGGCAGAAAGAGCGTCCTGTATAATTAATCTTAAAGCCTCTGCACCATCATGTCCCATTAATATGTAGCATGCAATACATGGCTTCATTTGATGCACGAGCCTCAGAGTGCGTGAACAATGAGCGCTAAGTGCAAAGATGGACGTGGTGCCTAGGGGATTCTAGGAAGGTTCACTTGCTTTGAATTTCCTAGATTTGAAAAACAACATTATGAAACCATAAACCTATCACCACCATGTGACAATTCAGGGATCCCTAGGAAGATTGATAACAGTATTTGTATTTATGCTGCGCCCATAATTTCCTCCTATTGACGGTCATTATGTTCTCACAATGTACGGTAATCACTTTCTCAGTACTTTGGTAATGAATTAGGAGGATCTGAAGATCCGGCAATGAATGAAGATACCAATGAATGAGATTGTGGGAAAAAATAATTAAAATCATCTTCCCTGGGTTAAAAAAAGTACTTTGGGATTATTGTATATGGTCTATTTTCCCTGTGTAGTTTTACCTATCTACTATATAATTGTCTAAGGGTCACTTCCGTCTGTCTGTCTGTCCTTCTGTCACGGATATTCATTGGTCGCAGCCTCTGTCTGTCATGGAAATCCTGTCATGGGCTGCGCAATATACTACATGGGCTACGCAATATGCTACGTGGGCTGCGCAATATACTACATGGGCTACGCAATATACTACGTGGGCTGTGCAATATACTACGTGGGCTGTGCAATATACTACGTGGGCTGCGCAATATACAATGTGGGCTGCGCAATATACAACGTGGGCTGCACAATATACTACGTGGGCTGCGCAATATACAACATGGGCTGCACAATATACTACATGGGCTGCGCAATATACTACGTGGGCTGCGCAATGTACTATGTGGGCTGGGCAATGTACTACGTGGGCTGGGCAATATACTACGTGGGCTACGCAATATACTTCGTGAGCTGCACAATATACCACGTGGGCTGCGCAATGTACTACATGGGCTGGGCAATATACTACGTGGGCTGCGCAATATACTACGTGGGCTGCGCAATGTACTGCGTGGGCTGCGCAATGTACTGCGTGGGCTGTGCTATACACTACGCATACATATTCTAGAATACCCGATGCGTTAGAATCGGGCCACCATCTAGTATGGATATATTTACCAAGTTGGGGAAATAGCCAAGTGTAAAACACGAGATAAACGCCGAATATATCCAAATAAATAAGGGGGGGGTTCACATTTCCAATATCCACAGTCTGGGTACGGTCCTCAAAGTCTGAACTGCCACAGGACTTCAGACCCAAACTCAAATAACATAAAAGGTAATATTAATTTTCATTTTTACTTCATAAATCAATAACACACGAAAATAATTAACTTTGTAATACATAGTGGCATGTAAAAGATTGGACACCCCTGGCTAAAATTACTGTTACTGTGAACAGTTAAGCAAGTTGAAGATAAAATGATCTCTAAAAGGACTAAAGTTAAAAAGGACACATTTCCCTTGTATTTTATGCAAAATATCTATATACACTGCTCAAAAAAATAAAGGGAACGCTAAAATCCCACATCCTAGATATCACTGAATGAATTATTCCAGTTGTGAATCTTTATTCATTAGATAGTGGAATGTGTTGAGAACAATAACACCTAAAAATTATCAACGAAAATCACAACTAATATCCCACGGAGGTCTGGAGTTGGAATGATGTTCAAAATCAAAGTGTAAGGGCTCATACTCACTTGCGAGCAAAACGGACGAGTGCAATCCGATAAAAATCGGATTGCACTCAGACTAATGTTATTCATTAGGTGACATCTCATTTGCGATTTTTTTTTTCTCAGCCGAAATCGGACTGAGAAAAAAATCGCACCATGCTGAGATTTGCTGTGAGTCTCTCCAATGCAAGTCAATGGGTGCGATAAAAAAAGCACGGAATACGGACCACCCATTTTCCGTCCGTTTTTTACAGATACCTTACCATTCTGTGGCATAGAACACTGTAAATGGTCCTGTAAATGATTGTAAAAAAATAGTTGCAGAGAAAAAAAATGCATTGCATACGGATATCATACAGATGTAAAACGGATAGTGCGATTAAAAATCGCATTGAACTCGCATGACAATCGCATAACAATCGCATAGTTTGCATCCAATATTTTCGGTCCAGATTACGAACTGTTTTTTTCTCGCAAATGAGTATGACCCCTAAAATGAGGTTAAAGGCTGATCCAACTTCAGTGGAAATGCCTCAAGACAAGGAAATGATGCTCAGTAGTGTGTGTGGCCTCCACGTGCCTGTAAGGTCTCCCTACAATGCCTGGGCATGCTCCTGATGAGGTGGCGGATGGTCTCCTGTGGGATCTCCTCCCAGACCTGGACTAAAGCATCTGCCAACTCCTGGACAGTCTGTAGTACAATGTGACGTTGGTGGATGCTGTGAGACATGATGTCCCAGATGTGTTCAATCGGATTCAGGTCTGGAGAACGGGCGGGCCAGTCCATAGCTTCAATGTCTCCATCTTGCAGGAACTGCTCACACACTCCAGCCACATGAGGACTGGCATTGTCCTGCATTAGGAGGAACCCAGAGCCAACCGCACAAGCATATGGTCTTAAAAGGGGTCTGAGGATCTCATCTCGGTACCTAATGGCAGTCAGGCTACCTCTGGAGAGCACATGGAGGGCTGTGCGGCCCTCCAAAGAAATGCCACCCCACCCCATTACTGACCCACTGCCAAACTGGTCATGCTGAAGGATGTTGCAGGCAGCAGATCGCTCTCCACGGCATCTCCAGACTCTGTCACGTCTGTCACATGTGCTCAGTGTGAACCTGCTTTCATCTGTGAAGAGCATAGGGTGCCAGTGGCGAATTTGCCAATTCTGGTGTTCTGTGGCAAATGCCAAGCGTTCTGCACGATGTTGAGCTGTGAGCACATCCCCCATCTGTGGATGTCGAGCACTCAGACCATCCTCATGGAGTCCGTTTCTAACCATTTGTGCAGACACATGCACATTTGTGGCCTGCTGGTGGTCTATTGTGAATTCTGTGGTCAAGCTCCCTCCTGTGGTCATGAGTGGTACTTCGGCTGGTTCTGTCTATGAGCTTCCTCTGGTGGATGTGAGTGGGGCTGCGGCTTCTGAGTTTCCTTCCTCAGGTGACGAGGTTAAGTCGTTAGGTGCTGCTCTATTTAACTCCACCTAGTTCTTTGTTCCTGGCCTCCAGTCAATGTTCCAGTATTGGTCTTGCCTTCTCCTGGATCGTTCTTGTGGCCTGTCTGCCCTGCATAAGCTAAGTTTTGCTGGTGTTACTTTTGTTTGCTATATTTTCTGTCCAGCTTGCTATATTGGTTTTTCTTGCTTGCTGGAAGCTCTGAGACGCAGAGGGAGCACCTCCGTACCGTTAGTCGGTGCGGAGGGTCTTTTTGCCCCCTCTGCGTGGTTGTTTGTAGGTTTTTGTGCTGACCGCAAAGCTATCTTTCCTATCCTCGGTCTATTCAGTAAGTCGGGCCTCACTTTGCTAAAATCTATTTCATCTCTGTGTTTGTATTTTCATCTTTACTCACAGTCATTATATGTGGGGGGCTGCCTTTTCCTTTGGGGAATTTCTCTGAGGCAAGGTAGGCTTATTTTTCTATCTTCAGGGCTAGCTAGTTTCTCAGGCTGTGCCGAGGTGCCTAGGTTTTGGTCAGGAGCGCTCCACGGCTACCTTTAGTGTGGTATGATAGGATTAGGGATTGCGGTCTGCAGAGTTCCCACGTCTCAGAGCTCGTCCTATGTTAGTAACTATCAGGTCACTTTGTGTGCTCTTAACCACTAGGTCCATTGTGGTTCTGAATCACCTGTTCATAACAGTGGTCATTTTGCAGGGCTCTGGCAGTGCTCCTCCTGTTCCTCCTTGCACAAAGGCTGAGGTAGCAGTCCTGCTGCTGGGTTGTTGTCCTCCTACGGCCCCCTCCACATCTCCTGGTGTACTGGCCTGTCTCCTGGTAGCGCCTCCATCCTCTGGACACTACGCTGACAGACACAGCAAACTTTCTTGCCACAGCTCGCATTGATGTGCCATCCTCGATAAGCTGCACTAACTGAGCCACTTGTGTGGGTTGTAGAGTCTGTCTCTTGCTACCACGAGTCTGAAAGCACAACCAACATTCAAAAGTGACCAAAACATCAGCCAGAAAGCATTGGTACTGAGATGTGGTCTGTGGTCCCCACCTGCAGAACCACTCCTTTAATGAGTGTGGTGTGTCTTGATAATTGCCAATAATTTCCATCTGTTGTCTATTCCATTTGCACAACAGCATGTGAAATTGATTGTCACAGTGTTGCTTCCTAAGTGGACAGTTTGATTTCACAGAAGTTTGATTTACTTGGAGTTATATTCTGTTGTTTAAGTGTTTCCTTTATTTTTTGAGCAGTGTGTATCTATCTATCTATCTAGAGAGAGAGAAAAAGAGAAGAAAAAGAGAACAGAGAAAAAAAATCTATCTATATATCTATCTATCTACTGTACATATACAGTTGTGCTCAAAAGTTTACATACCTCAGCAGAGTTTTTGCTTTCTTGGCCTTTTTTCAAAGAATATGAATGATAACAACAAAACTTTTTCTCCACTCATGGTTAGTGGTTGGATGAAGCCAGTTATTGTCAAATTACTGTGTTTTCTGTTTTTAAATCATAATGACAGCCCAAAACATCCAAATGACCCTGATCAAAAGTTCACTTACCCCATTTTTTTAATACCGTGTATTGCCCCCTCTAACATCAATGACAGCTTGAAGTCTTTTGTGCTAGTTGTGGATGAGGTTCTTTATTTTCTCAGATGGTAAAGCTGCCCACTCGTCTTGGCAAAAAAAACTCCAGTTCCTGTAGATTCCTGGGCTGTCTAGCATGAACTGCGCGCTTGAGATCTCCCCAGAGTGGCTCAATGATATTGAGGTCAGGAGACTGAGATGGCCACTCCAGAACCTTCACTTTGTTCTGCTGTAGCCAATGACAGGTTGACTTGGCCTTGTGTTTTGGATCGTTGTCATGTTGGAAGGTCCAAGTACGTCCCATGTGCAGCTTCCTGGCTAATGAGAGTAAATATTCCTCCAGTATTTGCTGATAATGTGGTGCATTCATCTTTCCTTCCACTATGACAAAGTTTCCTGTGCGATTGTAGCTCACACATCCCCAAAACATCAGCAATCCACCTCCGTGCTTTACAGTAGGAATAGGGTTCCTTTCATCATAGGCCTTGTTGACCTCTCTCCAAATGTAACGTTTATGGTTGTGGCCAAAAAGTAAAATTTTGGTTTCATCACTCCAAATTACCTTGTTTCAAATGTTTTGAGGCTTGTCTCTGTGCTGTTTTGTGTATTGTAGGCGAGATACTGTACTTTGTGGCATTTGCATAGTAATGGCTTACTTCTGGCAACTCAACCATGCAGCCCATTTTTCTTGAAACTGCCACACTGCTAGTTTTCAGAGATTCCTATATTTCAGCTGATGTTATTTGTGAGTTTTTCTTTGCACCCCAAACAATTTTCCTGGCAGTTGTGGATGACATTTTTGTTCGTCTACTTGACCGTGGTTTGGTTTTTACAGAGCCTCTGATTTTCCATTTGTTAATCACAGCTTGAATGCTGCTGACTAGCATTATCAATTCCTTGAATATCTTTTTGTATCCCTTTCCTGTTTTATACAGTTCAACTCTATTTTCGCATAGATTCGTTTGCAATTCTTTTGCTTTCCCCATAACTCACAATCCAGAAACATCAGTGGCTGGATGAAAGCGTCTGTCTGGATCCTAGAAACTCACTCAGCTTTTATGCACACACACTGATTACATGCAAACAGGTCACAGGTGAGGATGTTACCTTTGTTACCTTTTGTAACCATTCAAATCCATTTGTGTAAACTTCTGTGCATGTAATCAGGCCAAAATCACCAGGGTATGTAAACTTTTGATCAGTGTCATTTGGATGTTTTGAGTTGTCATTATGATATAAAAAAGAGAAAACACAGTAGTTTGACAATAAGTAGCTTCACCCAACCACTAACCATGAGTGGAGAAAAAGTTTTGTTGTTGTCATTAATATTCTCTGAAAAAAGGCCAAGAAAGTAAAAATTCTGCCGGGGTATGTAAAATAAATATATATATATATATATATATATATATATATATATATATATATATATATATATATATATATATATTGGGTGCGGAAAGTACCTCCTTACATTTTTCACTCTTTGATTCATTTCAGCCATTTGGTAAATTCATGAAAGTTCATTTTTTTCTCATTAATGTACACTCTCCACCCCATCTTGCCTGAAAAAAAACAGAAATGTTGTAATTTTTATAAATTTGTTAAAAAAGAAAAACTGAAATATCACATGGTCATAAGTATTCAGACCCTTTGCTCAGTATTGAGTAGAAGCCCCCTTTTGAGCTAGTACAGCCATGAGTCTTCTTGGGGATGATGCAACAAGATTTTCACACCTGGATTTGGGGATCCTCTGCCATTCCTCCATTCAGATCCTGTCCAGTTCCGTCAGGTTGGATTGTGAACGTTGGTGGACAGCCATTTTCAGGTCTCTCCAGAGATGCTCAGTTGGGTTTAGGTCAGGACTCTGGCTGGGCCAGTCAAGAATGGTCACAGAGTTGTTCTGAAGCCACTCCTTTGTTATTTTAGCTGTGTCCTTAGGGTGATTGTCTTGTTGGAAGATGAACCTTCGGCCAATTCTGAGGTCCAGAGCACTCTGGAAGAGGTTTTCATCCAGGATATCTCTGCACTTGGCCGCACTCATGTTTCCTTCAATGACAACCAGTCGTCCTGTCCCTGCAGCTGAAAAACACCCCCATAGCATGATGCTGCCACTACCATGTTTCACTGTTGGGATTGTATTGGGCAGATGATGAGCAGTGCCTGGTTTTCTTCACACATACCGCTTAGAATTATCACCAAAAAGGTCTTTCTTCATCTCATCAGACCAGAGAATCCTATTTCTCATAGTCTGGGAGTACTTCATGTGTTTTTTAGCAAACTCTATGCGGGCTTTCATATGTCTGGCACTGAGGAGAGGCTTCCATTGGGGCACTCTGCCATAAAGACCTGACTGGTGTACGGCTTCAGTGATAGTTGACTTTGCGGAACTTTCTCCCATCTCCCTACTGCATCTCTGGAGCTCAGCCACAGTGATCTTGGGGTTCTTCTTTACCTCTCTCACTAAGGCTCTTCTCCCATGATTGCTCGGCTTGGCTGGATGGCCAGGTCTAGGAAGACTTCTGATGGTCCCAAACTTCTTCCATTTAAGGATTATGGAGGCCACTGTGCTCTTAGGAACCTTGAGTACTGCAGAAATTCTGTTGTAATTTTGGCCAGATCTGTACCTTGCCACGAATCTGTCTCTGGGATTCTTGGCCAGTTCCCTTGACCTCATGATTCTCATTTGGTCTGAGATGCACTGTGAGCTGTGAGGTCTAGGCTGCTTTCATGCATCAGTTTTTTTGCCAACAGTCGCAATCCGTCAAATTTTGAAAAAAAAACAGATCCATCACATCAGTTTTTCACAATCTGCGACCGATCAGTTTTTTCAAAATACGACGAATTGTGACTGATGGCAAAAAACTGATTTTTGAAAGCAGCCTTATATACACAGGTGTGTGCCTTTCCAAATCAAGTCCTATCAGTTTAAGTAATCACAGCTGGACTACAGTGAGGTAGAACCATCTCAAGGAGGATCACAAGGAAATGGACAGCATGTGACTTAAATATGAGTGTCTGAGCAAAGGGTCTGAATACTTATGACCATGTGATACCTCAGTTTATCTTTTTTATTAAGTTTGCAAAAATTACTACATTTATGTTTTTTTTCAGTCAAGATGGGGTGCAGAGTGTACATTAATGGGAAAATGAACTTTTTTGAATTTACCAAATGGTTGCACTGAAATAAAGAATGAAAAATTTAAAGAGGTCTGAATACTTTCTGTACCCACTGAACAGCAGCCCGTTAGCTCCTGCATTTGGCATGTGAGAAAGCATAGGTTTAGATAGGTAAGTCCCTTTCTATGGGTAGCATGAATTAGACCCTGGCTGTATGATTGCAGGTAAGTAAGTTTTTCTTCAGAAAAGAAAATATAGTTTGCAAAACCAGCCAAAACTGTAGGGAGAGTCATCTCCTCCCCGCACACCTCTAGTTGATTGACCAGGTCTCTTCCATGTGTGTTTCAGAGTAATTGCTGAAGTCTGGTTAGGACAGAGGTGCACAATAAGGCAATTCCACAAGAGAAATGAGAGCGGGGAGAGTGGTGGTAGTGTTCACCTGGGGTTGTGTATGGACACAACACCATTCAATCTGTGGCGGGAGGGAAAATTTTCCAGATAGCAATTGACTTTAAAGGGAATCTGTTACCTCATTTTTCGCATATAAGCTGCAGCCATCGGCTTCAGGGGCTTATCTACAGCATTCTATAATGCTGTAGATAAGCCCCCGATGTAACCTGAAAGATGAGAAAAACAAGTTATATTATACTCACCCAGGGGTGGTCCGGTACAGTCTGGGTCTGATGGGTGTCAGAGGTCTGGGTCTGGTGCGTCCCACCTTCAATCGATGACGTCCTCCTCCTTGCTTCTGTCACGGCTCATGGGCAGGTGTACTTTGTCTGCCTGTTAAGGGCAGATCGAAGTACTGCAGTGCGCAGGCATCGGGAAAGCCCAGAGAGGCCCAGCGTCTGCGCACTGCAGTACTTTACTCTGCCCGCAATAGGGAAAATCAGTACGCCGCCTGTGCAGGAGCCGCGACACGAAGCATGGAGGATGACGACATCCTATGAAGATGGGAGGCGCCGGACCTGTAACACCCATCGGACCGGACCGCCCCTGGGTGACTATAATCTAACTTGTTTTTTTATCTTTCAGGTTACATCTGGGGGATTTTTTTTTTCCCCCCTGTGTCATGTATTTTTTATATAGATTTTTTACTTACTATATATATTTGGCATTTTGGAGTTTCCCTTTCATGTATTTATATTCATGTATCGGCTACATTGCACAGTGTCTGTGTTTTTATAGCCTCTGGTCCCAATTTACCTCTGTCCCTTTTTTTTTTTTTTTTGGTTACCTTCCTTTGCCGCGCCCTGCAGATTATATTGTTATGATGTTACAAGCAAACTCTTTGTCACCGCCCTTGTACTTGTGATCCGAAGCAGGCAATGTATGCGCGTTTGTGCGTCCTCCCCCCTTCACCTACGGCGGCATTTTCATTATGTGGTGAGTCCCTTGTCTCCATGGGTACCTGTGATCCGGCGCGGGTAGCGCATGTGCGCTGGCGCTTCCTCCCCCTCTCATCCACGGCGGCGTCTGCATGTTGCGGTGTTTACAGTTTCTATGGGAACTTTCCCAGCACTCCCCGCTTCATGACGCCGGCCTGTATGATTGGGCGATGTAGGCTCCGCCCACATGCGCTCGTCAGACGCGGCCGGGGGGGGGCTTTTTCTCTTTCTTTTCCTTTTTTTTTTTCCGGCTCCACACAGGTGCTTGATTTGGGATTGCACATGGGACTATATAAGGCTCTGGTTTGGCACATTATCACACTGCCCCTTGAAAAAGCAGCAGCGAAACGTGCGTTGGGGTATCTGTGCGGTGGGTCACGGCGTCCATGGGTAAGATATGCTTATCATTTCATCCCTATGTATTTTTGGCGCTGCACTGTCAGCTTTATTATAATGTGGCCAGGTTATTACATGTTACTTCCCACTCACATCCTGGTCTGTTTTTGCCTGTGATATGTGGCGTACTCTATTCCCATTTATCTTAGTGGATTTCCATTAGGTTGCTCTGTCCTCCACACATGCCATGTGATATGACATTCTGCCTTTATATTTATTGTGCATTTTTTGGTACGTAGACTTATCATATATTTGTGAGCGCCTCTGTTCTATTGGATTGCCGGCCCCTGCCAGTTTGTATCATCATTCTGTAGACCTGTCCAGTTTTGTTTGTTTTCTTTGCTTTTATGTTTTGTACTTGTGTGTTTGGCTTTAATATTTGTACTATAATAAAGTTATACATTTTTATACACCCCTTTCTTGCCTTACACTAGTTTATTTATTTTTTTGTAGTATTTTTGTTATGTTTTGGAATTTAAAAGCTCTGGTTTTTTCATATGTTTTCTACATCTGGGGGATTATCTACAGCATTACAGAATGCTGTAAATAAGCCCCTGATGGTGGTGGCCGCAGTACCTGGGCTGTGTAAATGAAGAATTATTAGTCTTATGAAATAGAGTTTTTATTAACTAATGCTTTTTGGCTCCGCACTGTCACCTTTTTCAAGGTATAAAAAAGAAATGTAATTTGCTTTTGTTACCGTGATAAAAGTACCAGGCCTGCGTCGATACGTGTTTGTTAATAAAACCATATTTCATAACATGGAGGATTCTTCATTTCTGCAAGCGCATCCCACACACTGTAATCTCTCCCCTAATGTGAGTTTCGGAGTAATGGAGCAGCCAGGCTCTGATTCATGCTAACTGTGGTTTGGGTGTTATGAGTTGACTGACACGTTCCCTTTAACATTTATATATTAATTTATATTTGAAAAATGGCTAAAACAAGGAAATTGCTTCCCTTTGCAGATGTCACAAGAGATGGTCATGCCCTTCATAATGGATCTGTGACAGATTATAAAATAATTAACTCATAGCTACTCTGTTCATAGTAAATCTACCATAAGAGACTTGTCATTGTTTCTTCTAGGATAAGTAATCTACAACCCCCATTCCCCACCATCTTCTTCTCTTCTTTTACTATCTTATCTTCTCCAGAGAACTTGTTGTTATTTCTAAAAATGACACATACTCCCCAAAGCACAAAAGCAATTTTCTGTGTCAGCAGCCTGTGAAAATCCTGATACATTATCACTAATTAGCTTTCTAACAAGTCCCGGATCGGATCGTACCGAGAGATGGAATTTGCCTGCTGCACATCTCTTGTTTCCAGAGCTGCCATTGACTTTTTATTTAATGTTGGAAAACAAAGGCATATGAGCTGAGGATTGTTCACATGAGTTTTTGCATTTTCAAAAATGGGTTAAATTTTCTATCTTTTTTTTTATCAACATAGTTCATATCCAGTGCCCAGGTTATATCATCATTGCTAAGATAAGAAAACATCAAGCCCCAAGGCATATTATTTGCCCTCCCTCACCCCTCACATTAAAAAAATTAACACCACAGATAATACAGTGATAATTCTCTGAGTACTCTTGATGTAGTTGATGCGGTCCAATGTAACTCCACAAATAACAGTGATGACTCTCTAAGGACAGATAATGTAGTAGATGTCACCTGCAGTCCCATGCTAGTCGCTACTCAATGTGATGCTAGTCGCTACTCAATGTTATGCTAGTCGCTACTCAATATGATGCTAGTCGCTACTCAATGTGATGCTAGTCACTACTCAATATGATGCTAGTCGCTACTCAATGTGATGCTAGTCACTACTCAATGTGATGCTAGTCGCTACTCAATGTGATGCTAGTCGCTACTCAATGTGATGCTAGCCGCTACTCAATCTGATGTTAGTCACTACTCAATGTGATGCTAGTCACTAATCAATGTGATGCTAGTTACTACTCAATGTGATGCTAGTCGCTACTCAATGTGATGCTAGTCACTACTCAATGTGATGCTAGTCGCTACTCAATGTGATGCTAGTCGCTACTCAATGTGATGCTAGTCGCTACTCAATGTGATGCTAGTCGCTACTCAATGTGATGCTAGTCGCTACTCAATATGATGCTAGTCGCTACTCAATGTGATGCTAGTCACTACTCAATGTGATGCTAGTCGCTACTCAATGTGATGCTAGTCGCTACTCAATGTGATGCTAGCCGCTACTCAATCTGATGTTAGTCACTACTCAATGTGATGCTAGTCACTAATCAATGTGATGCTAGTTACTACTCAATGTGATGCTAGTCACTACTCAATTTGATACTAGTTACTACTCAATGTGATACTAGTTACTACTCAATGTGATGCTAGTCATTACTCAATGTGATGCTAGTCACTACTCAATGTGATACTAGTCACTACTCAATGTGATGCTAGTCACTATTCAATGTGATGCTAGACACTCCTCAATGTGATGCTAGTCACTACTCAATGTGATGCTAGTCACTCCTCAATGTGATGCTAGTCACTACTCAATGTGATGCTAGTCACAACTCAATGTGATGCTAGTCACTACTCACAGACTTACCGTGAGGCAGCATAGTCAAGAGGGCTCATAATAAACAAAAGAGAAGGCCTATGTAACACTATGGACACCATGAGCAGTGGCACTGGCATGTGGCAACACGGTTTTGCTTGATAGAAGTGCCGTTGTCTGCGAGGGAAAGGACGTGCCTTCTGCAGTCTCGCTACTACTAGAGCCAGTCTGCCATGTACTATGGTCTTCCTGAGTGCACCAGAAAAGATAAAAATACAGAAGTACAGGATCATATTGATACGGCTACTTTGACTTTGGCACTGTATCTTTTCTGAGGGAACTATATTTAGGAACACTATTCATGGGTCTCTAGGATGTAATGGATGTCAAGTTTCTGGTTTCGGAATTTTTAATTGTCTATAGGACTGCTGATGCACATGAGTAATGTACTTGACCTTCTTTGCCTTTCCCACAGACCAAGAATGGAGTGGACATCGAACATACATACTGCCGCTCAATTCAAGAACGGGCTTTGTATAGCCCAGTTCCCAGGATTCAAAACCCGGTTTTGGGAACATTGGGGGGCTCTTAGATCAGACCACCAGTGATCAGTAAGTTACCCCTTTTCCAAATAATGAGGGGTAACTTACTATTTTAGGAATAACCCTTTTAAGGGGTTGCCCGGTTCTACAATACTAATGACTTGGCCTTAGGATAGGTCATCATTATCAGATTGGCTGGGTTCTGACACCCCCTCAACAATCAGCTGCTTTCAGCTCTCTTCAATTGGAACTGAAGTGCAGTACTTGGCAGTGGCTGATAACAGCTGATTAGTGGAGGCGACTACTATCAGACCCATGCAATGGATAGGTCAACAATGTCATCATGCGACCAGACAACCCCTTTAATGTTCACTAGCAGAGTAAAAACACTTCTCTTAGCATTTTTAATGGGAACCTGTCCTGAGATTTATACTGTCCAAATCACAGGCAGCATGAATCCGACACTGGCTGCGTTATGCAGTCATGTATGTATAGGGAGAGACTTGTCAGTTTAGGGGTACAGGTTTGGAAGAACCTGCCAGGAACCTCCCTCAGACTAGTCAGTTAAGACACATTGGATCTGATTCATTAAAGGGGTTGTCCACAAAAGTTTGCAGTCACGCTATGTGACTGCAAACATGTAAATCCACACATCAGAATTCTCTGGTGCCAGCAGAAAGCAGACAGGTGTGTGTAAGTGTGCGATATGCATACTTCCAGCCACATTCCTACTAGACATGTGGGACCTTGCTTAAAGCAAGTAAATTGAGCGAGGCCACTCTCGTCTAGTTGACATGTGGCCAGACGCATTCATACACACAGCAGTTTTCAGGTGTACATAACATATTAAGTGGCGTGTCCCTCTTAATGAATTAGGCACGTCTTACTCCAGCAAGACCCTCATTAAGACTGGTGTGTAATGCTTTATTAATTGGCCCATTAGTTGCTGACCAGCTCTTTAAAGTACAGTATGTTTTTTTCTAAAACATCACAGCGTTTCAGGGTAACACATACATGCTGCAGCCAGACGCTGATTCGTGTGCCCTTTATTTGGGCAGCATGAGTTTTGTTTGAGGGTCAATTTAAGGAGCATTTTAATCAATGTGGAATATATCTGATGACAGGTTCACTTTAAAGAGAACCTGTCACCCCCAAAATCGAAGGTGAGCAAAGCCCACCAGCATCAGTGGCTTATCTACAACATTCTGGAATGCTGTAGATAAGCCCCCGATGTATCCTGAAAGATGAGAAAAAGAGGTTAGATTATACTTACCCAGGGGCGGTCCCGGTCCGATCCGATGGGCGTCGCGGTCCGGTCCAGCGCCTCCCATCTTCTTACGATGACGTCCTCTTCTTGTCTTCACGCTGCGGCTGCGGCTCCGACGCAGGCGTACTTTGTCTGCCCTGTTGAGGGCAGAGCAAAGTACTGCAGTGCGCAGGCGCTGGGAAAGCTCAGAGAGGCCCAGCACCTGCGCAATGCAGTACTTTGCTCTGCCCTCAACAGGGCAGACAAAGTACGCCTGCGCCGGAGCCACAGCATGAAGACAAGAAGAGGACGTCATCGTAAGAAGATGAGAGGCGCTGGACCGGACCGCGACGCCCATCGGATCGGACCGGGACCGCCCCTGGGTGAGTATAATCTAACCTTTTTCTCATCTTTCAGGGTACATCGGGGCTTATCTACAGCATTCCAGAGTGCTGTAGATAAGCCCCTGATGCCGGTGGGCTTAGCTCACCTTCGATTTTGGGGGTGACAGGTTCCCTTTAAACCAAGGATCTTAAATTCAGCCTCATAAATGGGCAACACATAGAAATAAAAATTAAAGTTGATGGGCTGCATTCTTTGCTGGAGAAGACATTTTCAGTTATACCATTTTTTTTCAATACAACTTATTGATCTTTTTACTACTTTTTTTTGTTTATCTGTATAATAAAAAAGCTACAATTTTAATTATTTTTATGGTGTTCATCATATCGGTTATGGTACAGTTTTATAGCTTGAGTTGTTTCACACACGATACTAAACATGCCTTTTTTTTTGTTTTCTTTCACATTTTCAAAAGCTTGTCTAGTGGCAAAATATTTTTCAGTTGATTTTTCATACTTTATTTTGATTTTTCTTTTATTTTTTTTAGTATTGTCCCCTACCTGGCCCCTTCATTAATTGTGGCCCTCATTTGCCCATATAAACAAATTATGTAAGTTCCTCATTCTGTAATAATGAGCTCCATCCTGGCGTCATCTTGTAATAATATCCCACATCTTGACCCATATCCTATAATAATGTTCCTCATTCTGGCCCCTTCTTGTAATAATTTCCCCTATCCTGCCGCTCTTCACAGATGCAGTACAAAAAACAAAAGATTCTTCTCACCTGTCTTCGCTTCCACACCATGCTTCCTCATCAATAGCCAGTCAGGGAATGGGAGTTACTACATGTGCCTCCCATGAGGGGCATGCATACCTCTGATTGGTCGGTGGCTTGTATAGGTATTGCGGTGCCACAAGAATACATTTAGGGTTCGCTCACACCACCGCATAAATCGGATGAGTGCAGATACTTTGGAATTCTGTAGCATTTCAAGCTGTAAATGGCCCTGTAAAAGATTAATAGCGCTGAGTAAACAGCGGACTGTACACGGAGAAAAAATCAACCCACTCTGCTGGGGGAGAACGGGACTGATTTTTTTTTGTATATCAGTGTGAGTAAACCCTAAACTGAATAAGTCACTGATGTCGGCAGCCTTCTTCTTCCACAGGCCTGCCATTACACCAATCGTTTTTCCGTCGGGAGCTCCGATGTCTTGTGGGCCGCAGAATGCAACCTCAGGGGCCTCATGAGATCCATGTGTTTGAGCCCCAATGATTTACACACTGTGGGGGGATTTTTCAAAATCAGTTCAAGGCAAAAGGAATTCAGTGGCTTGGACCAAACAAATCAGTATATACCTATATAAAACACACAAATACACACTGCCTTCCGTATTTCCTGATTCCCGACTCCTGGTCCACAGAGGTACTCCTTGATATACTGTATATACACAGCTGGCATAAGTTAGACATCTTCTGTATATAGTGATATGGAGCATGCTGGTATAACCTGGGTATATTCTGTATATGATTATATACGTACAGCCGGTATAAGTTACACATCTTCTGTATATAGTGATATGGGGCATGCTGGTATAACCTGGGTATCTCCTGTATGTAATTATATATACAATAGTTATAAATCATAATTATATACAATATATATTGTATATAAGTCTGACTATAACTATTGTATAAATACCAAATGATGTTCCAGATGATATTTGGGGAAGTCTTAAGTCTCTGCAGGACTTGTAGCACTGCTCTCTATTTCATATGTTAAGGTACCGTTACACTAAACGACTTACCAACGATCACGACCAGCGATACGACCTGGCCGTGATCGTTGGTAAGTCGTTGTGTGGTCGCTGGGGAGCTGTCACACAGACAGCTCTCTCCAGTGACCAACGATCAGAGGAAAGACTTCGGCATCGTTGAAACTGTCTTCAACGATGCCGGAGTCCCGGGGTAACCAGGGTAAACATCGGGTTACTAAGCGCAGGGCCGCGCTTAGTAACCCGATATTTACCCTGGTTACCATTGTAAAAGTTAATAAATAAAAACAGTACATACTCGCATTCCGATGTCTGTCACGTCCCCCAGCGTCAGCTTCCCGCACTGACTGTCAGCGCAGGCCGGCCGTAAAGCAGAGCACAGCGGTGATGTCACCGCTGTGCTCTGCTTTATGGCCAGCGCTGACACAGTGAGTGCAGGGAAGCTGACGCCAGGGGACGTGACAGACATCGGAATGTGAGTATGTACTGGTTTTTTTTTTAAACTTTTACAATGGTAACCAGGGTAAATATCGGGTTACTAAGTGCGGCCCTGCGCTTAGTAACCCGATATTTACCCTGGTTACCAGTGAACACATCGCTGGATCGGCATCACACATGCCGATTCAGCGATGACAGCGGGTGATCAGCGACCAAAAAAAGGTCCTGATCATTCCCAGCGACCAACGATCTCCCAGCAGGGGCCTGATCGTTGGTCGTTGTCACGCATAACGATTTCGTTAACGATATCATTGCTACGTCACGAAATCGTTATGTGTGAAGGTACCTTTAGACACAAAAAATAGTCTCAGTGATTTACAAGATGCCACTTGGGACCCGAGAAGATTAAAGTATTATGTCCTTTTTATTTTGATACAGGCTTTCCATGGCTCCCTGATAAGGCGAGCTATTGATTTCTTTGTATGGCAGACTGATGTCTTTACCTCGCTTCTTGCCAGCTTCTGTCAGCAGGAATCTGGAAGACTTCCAGGATACAGAACTATGTAAATGGAATCTTTACCTGAGAGACTGGAAAACTAGTGAAACTTAGCTCCTGGAGGGGATGTTCCAACCAAGTTATTACATTCCTCTACAAGCCTTTCCTCAAATATATTAGATCATAATAAAATGAATCTTTATAAGTGAATTTACTGTTGTCACATCAAGAGCTGCTTCTTGTTTGATAAGGACATGCATACCATGGAAAGAACACATGCAGCTGCTTTGGGATCCAGCTCAGGCTTAAAGGGACTCTGTCACCTAAATTTGGAGGGAACAATTTTCAGCCATAGGGGCGGGGTTTTCGGGTGTTTGATTCACCCTTTCCTAAAGTTACCGTCACACTGAACGATATCGCTAGCGATCCTTGACGTTGCAGCGTCCTGGCTAGCGATATCGTTCAGTTTGACACGCAGCAGCGATCAGAATCCTGCTGTGATGTCATTGGTCGCTGCAGAAAGTCCAGCACTTTATTTCGTCGCTGGACTCCCTGCAGACATCGCTGAATCGGCGTGTGTGACGCCGATTCAGCGATGTCTTCACTGGTAACCAGGGTAAACATCGGGTTACTAAGCGCAGGGCCGCGCTTAGTAACCCGATGTTTACCCTGGTTACCAGTGTAAAAGTTAAAAAAAACAAACACTACATACTTACCTTCCGCTGTCTGTCCCCGGCACTGTGCTTCTCTGCACTGGCTGTGAGCGCCGGCCAGCCGGAAAGCACAGCGGTGACGTCACCGCTCTGCTTTCCAGCCGCTGTGCTCACAGTCAGTGCAGGAAAGCACAGCGCCGGGGACAGACAGCGGAAGGTAAGTATGTAGTGTTTGTTTTTTTAACTTTTACGATGGTAACCAGGGTAAACATCGGGTTACTAAGCGCGGCCCTGCGCTTAGTAACCTGATGTTTACCCTGGTAACCGGCATCGTTGGTCGCTGGAGAGCTGTCTGTGTGACAGCTCTCCAGCGACCAAACAGCGACGCTGCAGCGACGCTTGCAGTGAATGGCAAATAGTGCCAATTGTCGATTATGTTGCTAAACTATAGACTGGTGTTATTTCTTCTCACTTCTGGGAATATCCCTCCCCAGCTGTACCTCACCAATGTCTAAGGGTTGCCTTATATTTTTGTACACACTGACATCCAGAACCTTTCGTCAAAGTTCTATGTTCTTAGTGCCAACATTTTCAAAGTGTCTGAACCACAAAGTGATTTTTTTTTACAATTTAGGACTCTTAGACACAATGAGTCATAGTTCTGGGTTTGAACCCATGAGCCTGTGCTTTGTGGTCGGCTCCTCTGTCCTCCGAGCCACAAAAGAAATACCTTTTCTCTGGGTGTTTAGTTTCTGTTATTCTTGCTTCAGTCTTTTTAGGGTAACAGGTGTTTAATTTACTCATTGGTTTACCCTATCGCTCTTTGGGTGCAGCTTTATATACATCCTCCTGCTGGTGATAGTCTCATTTGGATGTCTATCCATACTGCTGTAATTTATGCCAGTCAGTGAAAGACCAGTTAGGGTTTATATCTCTGTTTTTGAGGAGGTAGGCAGTATATTCTCTAAAAGTGTGTACTTAATGCCACAATTCCACCCCTCAGTGTGTCTGGGATGCAGTTACTGACAGCTTGGCCGTCCAAGGGGTGTGCTGAAGCTCTCAGTACTTCAATTGACGGCTTGGTCATCCAGTCTGGTACAGGGGTGTGCTGAGCTGTCAGTATGCTGATTGACAGCTTGACTATCCAATCTGTGACTGGGAGGGGTGGGCTGTCTCAAAGTGTTCACTATCCCAGGTGATTGCCATGCTACTTAACTGAGCTGCTTCTCCTAGACCTCTACCAGACGTACATTCAACAAGTAAGGTTTGTGCTCCCTGTGCCTTGAGTTCTTCATGCTTGATCATTTGCAGCCTGACCTTGGACTTCGTTCTGACCATCTGACTGTTTAACCTTTTCTGCTGTGATCTGTTATCCTCCTGATATTCTGACCTCGGAACGTTACCTGACCATGCTTTTGTCTCTTTCTCCTGTTTATGACATACTCTCAAGGCTTCTGACCTTGGACTCCCGGCTTGGCCGTGAGAAGGGACTAGCGTCACACTTAATCCTTTATTTTGTATTTAGTTATTTGTTTTACTAACTCTGGGATCTCTTTCTATGTCAGCACACTTTCCAATATGTAGGTAATTTGCACTCTGCTCTGCCCCTCTGGTTGTTTAACCACTTCCCGACCTTTGACGCCACGTAGGCGTCATGAAAGTCAGTGCCAATCCGACCCATGACGCCTATGTGGCATCATGGAAAGATCGTGTCCCTGCAGATCGGGTGAAAGGGTTAACTCCGATTTCACCCCATCTGCAGGGACAGGGGGAGTGGTAGTACAGCCCAGGGGGGGTGGCTTCACCTTCCCCCCCCCCCCGTGACTACGATCGCTCTGATTGGCTGTTGAGAGTGAAACTGCCAATCAGAGCGATTTGTAATATTTCACCTATTAAAACTGGTGAAATATTACAATCCAGCCATGGCCGATGCTGCAATATCATCGGCCATGGCTGGAAACACTGATGTGCCCCCACCCCACCCCACCGATCGCCCCCCCCCAAGCCACCGATCTGTCCTGTACACAGTGCTCCGCTCCCCTTCGTCCTCCTGTCCGCTCCCCCCGTGCTCTTGTCCGCTCCCCCTGTGTTCCAATCCCCCCGTGCTCCGATCCACCCCCCGTGCTCCGATCCACCCCCCGTGCTCCGATCCACCCCCCCCATGCTCCGATCCACCCCCGTGTTCCAATCCACCCCCCCGCGCTCCAATCCAACCCCCATGCTCCGATCCACCCCCCGTGCTCCCCCCCACCCCATCACACTTACCGAGCCTCCCGGGGTCCGTCCATCTTCTCCATGGGCGCCGCCATCTTCCAAAATGGCGGGCGCATCCGCAGTGCGCCCGCCGAATCTGCAGGCCGGCAGATTCGTTCCAATGTGCATTTTGATCACTGTGATATAACCTATCACAGTGATCAAAATAAAAAAAATAGTAAATGACCCCCCCCCCTTTGTCACCCCCATAGGTAGGGACAATAATAAAATAAAGAATTTTTTTTTTCCACTAAGGTTAGAATTAGGGTTTCGATATGTGCACATGTATTCTGGTCCTCTGTGGATTTTTCCGCTGCGGATTTGATAAATCCGCAGTGCTAAACCGCTGCGGATTTATGGCGGATTTACCGCGGTTTTTCTGCGCATTTCACTGCGGTTTTACAACTGCGATTTTCTATTGGAGCAGTTGTAAAACCGCTGCGGAATCCGCAGAAAGAAGTGACATGCTGCGAAGTGTAAACCGCTGCGTTTCCGTGCAGTTTTTCTGCAGCATGTGTACAGCGATTTTTGTTTCCCATAGGATTACATTGAACTTTAAACTCATGGGAAACTGCTGTGGATCCGCAGCGTTTTCCGCAGCGTGTGCACATACCTTTAGAATTAGGCTATGTACACACGGTGCGGATTTGGCTGCGGATCCGCAGCGGATTGGCCGCTGCGGATTCGCTGCAGTGTTCCATCAGGTTTACAGTACCATGTAAACCTATGGAAAACCAAATCCGCTGTGCCCATGGTGCGGAAAATATCGCGCGGAAACGCTGCGTTGTATTTTCCGCAGCATGTCAATTCTTTGTGCGGATTCCGCAGCGTTTTACACCTGTTCCTCAATAGGAATCCGCAGGTGAAATCCGAACAAAAAACACTGGAAATCCGCGGTAAATCCACAGGTAAAACGCAGTGCCTTTTACCCGCGGATTTTTCAAAAATGGTGCTGAAAAATCTCACACGAATCCGCAACATGGGCACATAGCCTTAGGGTTAGGGTTGGAATTAGGGTTGTGGTTAGGGTTGTGATTGGGGTTATGGCTACAGTTGGGATTAGGGTTAGGGGTGTGGGGGGGTTAGTGTGGGAGGTAGAATTGAGGGGTTTCCACTGTTTAGGCACATCAGGGGTCTCCAAATGCAACATGGCGCCACCATTGATTCCAGCCAATCTTGTATTCAAAAAGTCAAATGGTGCTCCCTCACTTCCAAGCCCCGACGTGCGCCCAAACAGTGGTTTACCCCCCCATATGAGGTACCAGCATACTCAGGACAAACTGTGCAACAATTACTGGGGTACACTTTCTCCTGTAACCCTTGTGAAAATAAAAAATTGCTTGCTAAAACATCATTTTTGAGGAAAGAAAAATGATTTTTTATTTTCACGGCTCTGCGTTGTAAACGTCTGTGAAGCACTTGGGGGTTCAAAGTGCTCACCACATATCTAGATAAGTTCCTTGGGGGGTCTAGTTTCTAAAATGGGGTCACTTGTGGGGGGTTTCTACTGTTTAGCCACATCAGGGGCTCTGCAAACGCAACGTGACGACCGCAGAGCATTCCATCAAAGTCTGCATTTCAAAACGTCACTACTTCAATTCCGAGCCCCGGCATGTGCCCAAACAGTAGTCTACCCCCACATATGGGGTATCACCGTACTCAGGAGAAACTGGGCAACAAATATCGGGGGCAAATTTCTCCTGTTACCCTTGGGAAAATTAAAAAATTCTGGGCTAAATAATTATTTTTGAGGAAATAAAATTTATTTATTATTTTCATGGCTCTGCGTTATAAACTTCTGTGAAGCATTTGGGGGTTCAAAGTCCTCACCACACATTTAGATTAGTTCCTTTGGGGGTCTAGTTTCCAAAATGGAGTCATTTGTGGGGCATCTCCAATGTTTAGGCACACAGGGGCTCTCCAAACGTGACATGGTGTCCGCTAATGATTGGAGCTAATTTTCCATTTAAAAAGCCAAATGGCGTGCCTTCCCTTCCGAGCCCTGCCGTGCGCCCAAACAGTGGTTTACCCCCACATATGGGGTATCAGCGTACTCAGGACAAACTGGACAACAACATTTGGGGTCCAATTTCTCCTATCACCCTTGGCAAAATAGGAAATTCCAGGCTAAAAAATCATTTTTGAGGAAAGAAAAATTATTTTTTATTTTCATGGCTCTGCGTTATAAACTTCTGTGAAGCGCCTGGGGGTTTAAAGTGCTCAATATGCCTCTAGATAAGTTCCTTGGGGGGGTCTATTTTTCAAAATGGGGTCACTTGTGGGGGAGCTCCAATGTTTAGGCACACAGGGGCTCTCCAAACGCGACATGGTGTCCGCTAACAATTGGAGCTAATTTTCCATTCAAAAAGTCAAATGGCGCACCTTCCCTTCCGAGCCCTGCCGTGTGCCCAAACAGTGGTTTACCCCCACATATGAGGCATCGGCGTACTCGGGAGAAATTGCCCAACACATTTTACAATCCATTTTATCCTATTGCCCATCTGAAAATGAAAAAATTGAGGCAAAAAGAAACTTTTTGTGAAAAAAAAGTACTTTTTCATTTTTACAGATCATTTTGTGAAGCACCTGAGGGTTTAAAGTGCTCACTAGGCATCTAGATAAGTTCCTTGGGGGGTCTAGTTTCCAAAATGGGGTCACTTGTGGGGGAGCTCCAATTTTTAGGCACACGGGGGCTCTCCAAACGTGACATGGTGTCCGCTAAAGAGTGGAGCCAATTTTTCATTCAAAAAGTCAAATGGCACTCCTTCCCTTCCAAGCCCTGCCGTGCGCCCAAACAGTGGTTTACCCCCACATATGAGGTATCAGCGTACTCAGGACAAATTGGACAACAACTTTCGTGGTTCAGTTTCTCCTTTTACCATTGGGAAAATAAAAAAATTGTTGCTAAAAGATCATTTTTGTGACTAAAAAGTTAAATGTTCATTTTTTCCTTCCATGTTGCATCTGCTGCTGTGAAGCACCTGAAGGGTTAATAAACTTCTTGAATGTGGTTTTGTGCACCTTGAGGGGTGCAGTTTTTAGAACGGTGTCACTTTTGGGTATTTTCAGCCATATAGACCCCCTCAAACTGACTTCAAATGTGAGGTGGTCCCTAAAAAAAATGGTTTTGTAAATTTCGTTGTAAAAATGAGAAATCGCTGGTCAAATTTTAACCCTTATAACTCCCTAGCAAAAAAAAATTTTGTTTCCAAAATTGTGCTGATGTAAAGTATACATGTGGAAAATGTTATTTATTAACTATTTTGTGTCACATAACTCTCTGGTTTAACAGAATAAAAATTCAAAATGTGAAAATTGCAAAACTTTCAAAATTTTCGACAAATTTCCGTTTTTATCACACATAAACGCAGAATTTATTGACCTAAATTTACCACTAACATGAAGCCCAATATGTCACGAAAAAACAGTCTCAGAACCGCTAGAATCCGTTGCAGCGTTCCTGAGTTATTACCTCATAATGGGATACTGGTCAGAATTGCAAAAAACGGCCAGGTCATTAAGGTCAAAATAGGCTGGGTCATGAAGGGGTTAAGAGGAAAGTGAAGCACTCAATGGCATTTCAGGCAGCATAGGTCTGAGTAGCCATCCTCTAGTCTGAGGTTAGTGCTATCTCAGCTCATGCAGGACGTGTCCTCCGAGTATTTTTTAGTGCTCGGAGTTTTAGTTTTTAGCACCGCAGCTGAATGATTTACATCTGTTAGCCGGCATAAGTACATGTGGGGGTTGCCTGGTTGCTAGGGAATCTCCACATGTACTTATGCTGACTAACAGATGTAAATCATTCAGCTGCGGCGCTAAAAACTAAAACTCCGAGCACTAAAAAATACTCGGAGGACACCCGAGCGTGCTCGAGAAATCTTGAGTAACGAGTATATTCACTCATCACTAGTCAGTATCAATAGTCTGTACAGGAACCAGCAGAGTCAGTTGCAGTTTTAGTGTGTTACCTATTTTCCCGACTGAGTTGCTATACTATCATAACACAATGCAGCTGAGTTGAAGTTACTGATCAGATACTGTATGTTCCAATGAAGCTAAAGTGACGAGAAAGGTTTTTCAATCCAGCAAT
Source organism: Ranitomeya imitator (assembly GCF_032444005.1). Classification (NCBI taxonomy): domain Eukaryota; kingdom Metazoa; phylum Chordata; class Amphibia; order Anura; family Dendrobatidae; genus Ranitomeya; species Ranitomeya imitator. The sequence goes on along the minus strand of NC_091283.1, from coordinate 452,257,434 downwards.
GACTTAATTAAAAACGTAGCATGGGTTTCAAAAGGTATCAGATGCGTTTTGAGTTTTGCTGACTCTTAATCTAAGGTCATAGTTTGAGTCAGCAAGACTCGGAACACGTCAGTATGTTACCATTTTCTTTTGTTTTTTATTTTTTATTATTTTAATGAAGTCACAAAAAAACAATTTTTTGCTCTTAATTAGCTTTACTGGATTTAAAAACCTTGCTCATCACTTTGAACAAAGCCGCTTGATACCCGACAGGCCTTTTCCGTGCACAGTGGAGTGGATTGCCCAGGAACCTGATTGAAGAGCATACATATATGAGATGGGGTGAGCTGTATCTGCAAACTTTCCAATGAAGACAGGCTGAATGAAATAACCAAGCAATGAACAAGAAGACAACATGTAAGCATTAAGATTTTTTTTTAAGTCTAATTACAAAAATCCTACATGAATGTGAGTGCGAACCCCTTCTCAGTGAGTAAATTATCTGTAATGAGAGATCAGGTAGTGAGATAGGAGCTGTGACGCTCTGCATGCCCTGACTCAGGAGTCAATAGCGCTCCCAAGATTTATTCTAAACGTCTGTGGAAAATTGCTCAAATACTTTTTTCTTTAAACTGTTTCTTGGAAACGGAAAGTGGCATTAGAGAAATCATAAGCACTTGTACATTTCTGTTTTTATCTCCAATTCACAGCTAAGCTAAAGCAAAAAACAATTGTTCTTTATTGTAAAACCAGCGGATTCAGAACTAAAATTACAGTCAGTGAGGGGAGTCTGATTGCAATAAATGTATTGATTGGTGGAGTGTGACAGCCAGATGTCAACCACCTTTCATGTACATCCAGATCAATGGTTCCGTGAAAGCTACTTGCATGGGACTTGTTATTTAACATCACTGCTTCACTGGTTGATTAAATGTTACATTTTGTCATTATCACAAACAAAAAAGCTGAAAACTAACATGTTATGGAAGAAATTCACACATGATAGGGCAACAAATACAGGTTCACCAGATATCACTTTGTGCTAAATATCTATGTATTGAATTATGTTCAGATGTCAATTCCGCAATGGAAATTGCATGCACTTTTTTGGAAAGCATTGACCTCGAGTATCAGTTAAAGCACAGGCGGACACAGATAGTATAGGACCCCTGTGCAAGAATAGTACAGCTCGTGAAATAAGTATTGAACAAGTCACTAATTTTCTAAGTAAATGTATTTCTAAATGTGCTATTGACATGAAATTCTTACCAGATGTCGGTTAACCACTAGAGATGAGCGAGAACTAAAATGCTCAGATGCTCGTTACTCAAACTGAGCAATTGCTAATACTCAAATGCTTGTTTTGAGTGACGAGTAGAGATAAGCGAACCTTTCAAGGTTGAGTTTGGTTTGGATTGGCGAACGTCCTGATGTTCGCCAAACATATCCGAACCAAATTGAATTCAATGGGAGGCATATGCATAGACAACACCTTCAGGGGAGCCAAAAAAGCTCAAATTTGGGGCAGACAACAGGAAAAGAGGCATCAATTGACCCACAGTACAAGCAGTAAAATTGTGCAGCCTGGATGCATTGGCAGGGTCTGGGAAAAGGCTTGGATTAGCATTTCTAGCTTAAAGATTGATCAGTAACAGGTGGATGAGTGACAGGTGTAGGCCTGGTGTTCTGAGAGCCTTGCCAAATTCAGGCAACACACACAAAGGAGACCCAACTTGCAGAGGCGTAGCTAGTGGTTCAGCTAAGGGGGGGCGAAACATGTGAGTGGGCCCCTAACAGGCGGACATATCATTAGTGCCATCTATGCACTAATAGAAGGGTTCTGTAGAAGGACGTAGATCTGGGTATTTATTATGATGGAATATAGGCTGAACTGGATGGACAAATGTCTTTTTTCGGCCTTACTAACTATGTTACTATGTTACTATGCGGCAGCACATGGGCCCAAGAGTTAAGGGGTCCCTTTTCTACCTCTAAATAAGGTGCAATTTTGTATTTTTAGAAGTTCTTGGGCTGCAAAGGGCCCATATATTGTTCTAGCACATGGGCCCTTTTCTGTCTGTTTCCACCTGTGGCCCTGGTCCATGATTGTAGCTACGGTGGTATAGGGGAACCTCAGGAGATGACCGCACTGTTATTGAAAATAAATCTCTATACAATAACCAGCACTGATATTACCGCCATACGGTAATACCATATAATGGTAGATACCAGTCCTGCATGACATAGAGAGATCACAGTACAGTTATAGATGGTGACTTACAGAGGACGTTCTTTCCGGTGGAGCCATTCACTTTTCCCATCTGTGTATACTATTACTTCCACATTTTTCTGTCACCGTTCTGTGTATAGAGAGCGGCGGCTGTAACTGATGCCCCGGGACAGACTGACAGCCGGTACAGCACTATCTGCCACCCAGTAGTAAGGCTTCAATGCTTCGTAAGTGCCTACTTAATATTTAGGAGTCCCCCTATGTACAGTATTAATGGCCTCAGCATCGCTGATGAGAGCAGGAGGTCATGTGACGATTTTCTTCTATTGAGAGAAGTCAAACTTGTCTAGTGAACACGTGCAAATAGCAAACGTGGTCTTGGCATAAGCGCCTGATCACACCAGGGGTCTTGGCATGAGCGCCTGATCACACCAGTGGTCTTGGCATGAGCGCCTGATCACACCAGTGGTCTTGGCATGAGCGCCTGATCACACCAGTGGTCTTGGCATGAGCGCCTGATCACACCAGTGGTCTTGGCATGAGCGCCTGATCACACCAGTGGTCTTGGCATGAGCGCCTGATCACACCAGTGGTCTTGGCATGAGCGCCTGATCACACCAGGGGTCTTGGCATGAGCGCCTGATCACACCAGGGGTCTTGGCATGAGCGCCTGATCACACCAGTGGTCTAGGCATGAGCGCCTGATCACACCAGTGGTCTTGGCATGAGCGCCTGATCACACCAGTGGTCTTGGCATGAGCGCCTGATCACACCAGTGGTCTTGGCATGAGCGCCTGAGCACACCAGTGGTCTTGGCATGAGCGCCTGATCACACCAGTGGTCTTGGCATGAGCGCCTGATCACACCAGTGGTCTTGGCATGAGCGCCTGATCACACCAGTGGTCTTGGCATGAGCGCCTGATCACACCAGTGGTCTTGGCATGAGCGCCTGATCACACCAGTGGTCTTGGGGTGCACCCCATCATGATTTGGCAGTCTGTAGAGTGACTGCAGACAATTATCCCAAGCCTTTAATAACTTAAAGGGAACCTGTCATCACCCAGGGCCTATTAAGGTAAAAGCCATCTTCTTCAGCACTAAGGCTGCATTCTGTGAAGGTGGCTCTTATGTTTTTAATCCCTAATAACGCTCAAATATTCACTTTTATGAATTGTGCGCCATACCTGTATTGAGTCCGGGGGGCACGTTTTCTCCCGCTGACTCAGCCGCCTCGCAGCCGTTCATCATTCCACCGAGCACCGCCTCCTCTCTGTCTTGTGCCGTCACCGGCGCTCTGCAATTATTTCTCGGGCATGCGCCGTGCGCGCTGCCCTGGAACTTATATCAAGTGATGTAAGTAGATCGCACCTGCGCACAGCGCCAGATTCCCAGCCCCGCAGTGTGAATACACCATAACACACTGCGGGATGGGATCTCGGTCCTCCGCTACACGCAGGCGCGATATCAGTACATCAGCTGATGGGAGTTCCAGGGCAGCGCACACAGCGCATGACCGAAAAATGAGAGCCCAGGCATCGGCACCCGGTGGGATGATGGACGGCTGGGAGGTGGTTGTGTCCGGGGACAAAAGACGTACCCCCCAGACTCAATACAGGTATAGCAATTTATAAAAGTGAATATTTCAGCGTTATTAGGGATCAAAACCATAAGAGCCACCTTCACAGAATGCAGCCTTAGTGCTGCTGAATGTGGCTGGCTGTATTAACTTAATATGCCTGGGGGGTGACAGGTTCCCTTTAATAATTTAATTATAAGCAATTTATTCTTATAACATAGAATGCAGCCCGTGGTTACTGCATTGTTATACTTGTTAGGGGGCAGACAGACGTACGTATTTCTCATGTGAGGATCGCATCGCAATCCTCGGACTGACCGTCGGCTCTCCTGACCTGAGGCTGACAGTTACATAGTAATCTATCACGCTGTCAAACTTATGTCAGGAGAGGTGTCAGGGCTAGGGTTGAGCGAAACGGGTCGAAAATTTTCAAAAGTCGCCGACTTTTGGCAAGGTCGGGTTTCATGAAACCCGACCCGACCCCTGTGTGGGGTCGGCCATGAAGTCGGCGATCTTTTGAATCTAGAATCGGAATTTCGATACCGATTCCCGATATGTTTTTATCGGGAATTGGTATTGGAATTCAGATTTAAGTGGAAAATAAAGAATTAAAATAAAAAATATCGCAATACTTACCCTCTGACGCGCCCTGGTACTAACCGGGAACCTTCCTTCCTTAGAATCAGCCTTCCAGGACCTTGCGGTGACGTCGCGGTGACTTCGCGGCTTGTGATTGGCCGCGCGGCCGCCCATGTGACCGCTCGCGCGACCAATCACAAGCCGCGACGTCACCGCGACGTCACCGCAAGGTCCTGGAAGGCTGATTCTAAGGAAGGAAGGTTCCCGGTTAGTACCAGGGCGCGTCAGAGGGTAAGTATTGCGATATTTTTTATTTTAATTCTTTATTTTACACTAAAATATGGATCGCAGGGCCTGAAGGAGAGTTTCCGCTCCTTCAGACCCTGGGAACCATGGAAACCTAATGCATTGCATTGGGTTTCGAATTTCGGCCGACCCCGACTTTTTTATAGGATCGGCCGATTTCACTCGACCCGACTTTTGAAAAAGTCGGGTTTCGTGAAACCCGACCCGATCCTATAAAAGTAAAGGTCGCTCAACCCTAGTCAGGGCCAGTCCGAGGATTGCAATGCGCTCGTCGCATGAGTTATACAGTGTCTGTCTGCACCCTTATGTTAATACTTATACAGTGGGGCAAAAAAGTATTTAGTCAGTCAGCAATAGTGCAAGTTCCACCACTTAAACAGATGAGAGGCGTCTGTAATTTACATCATAGGTAGACCTCAACTATGGGAGACAAACTGAGAAAAAAAAATCCAGAAAATCACATTGTCTGTTTTTTAAATATTTTATTTGCATATTATGGTGGAAAATAAGTATTTGGTCAGAAACAAACAATCAAGTTTTCTGGCTCTCACAGACCTGTAAGTTCTTCTTTAAGAGTCTCCTCTTTCCTCCACTCATTACCTGTAGTAATGGCACCTGTTTAAACTTGTTATCAGTATAAAAAGACACCTGTGCACACCCTCAAACAGTCTGACTCCAAACTCCACTATGGTGAAGACCAAAGAGCTGTCAAAGGACACCAGAAACAAAATTGTAGCCCTGCACCAGGCTGGGAAGACTGAATCTGCAATAGCCAACCAGCTTGGAGTGAAGAAATCAACAGAGGGAGCAATAATTAGAAAATGGAAGACATACAAGACCACTGATAATCTCCCTCGATCTGGGGCTCCACGCAAAATCCCACCCCGTGGGGTCAGAATGATCACAAGAACGGTGAGCAAAAATCCCAGAACCACGCGGGGGGACCTAGTGAATGAACTGCAGAGAGCTGGGACCAATGTAACAAGGCCTACCATAAGTAACACACTACGCCACCATGGACTCAGATCCTGCAGTGCCAGACGTGTCCCACTGCTTAAGCCAGTACATGTCCGGGCCCGTCTGAAGTTTGCTAGAGAGGATTTGGATGATCCAGAGGAGTTTTGGGAGAATGTCCTATGGTCTGATGAAACCAAACTGGAACTGTTTGGTAGAAACACAACTTGTCGTGTTTGGAGGAAAAAGAATACTGAGTTGCATCCATCAAACACCATACCTACTCTAAAGCATGGTGGTGGAAACATCATGCTTTGGGGCTGTTTCTCTGCAAAGGGGCCAGGACGACTGATCCGGGTAGATGAAAGAATGAATGGGGCCATGTATCGTGAGATTTTGAGTGCAAACCTCCTTCCATCAGCAAGGGCATTGAAGATGAAACGTGGCTGGGTCTTTCAACATGACAATGATCCAAAGCACACCGCCAGGGCAACGAAGGAGTGGCTTCGTAAGAAGCATTTCAAGGTCCTGGAGTAGCCTAGCCAGTCTCCAGATCTCAACTCTATAGAAAACCTTTGGAGGGAGTTGAAAGTCCGTGTTGCCAAGCGAAAAGCCAAAAACATCACTGCTCTAGAGGAGATCTGCATGGAGGAATGGGCCAACATACCAACAACAGTGTATGGCAACCTTGTGAAGACTTACAGAAAACGTTTGACCTCTGTCATTGCCAACAAAGGATATATTACAAAGTATTGAGATGAAATTTTGTTTCTGACCAAATACTTATTTTCCACCATAATATGCAAATAAAATGTTAAAAAAACAGACAATGTGATTTTCTGGATTTTTTTTTCTCAGTTTGTCTCCCATAGTTGAGGGCTACCTATGATGTAAATTACAGACGCCTCTCATCTTTTTAAGTGGTGGAACTTGCACTATTGCTGACTGACTAAATACTTTTTTGCCCCACTGTACTTGTTATAGTAATATTAACCTTTTTGCTATGCTTGTTTTACTAATACTTATAAAAGACCCAGCTCCCCATCTCCAGCCCCCAAGACAGCAACTATTAAGGTATGTTTCCAAGGGGCGTATTGCTTGGGGCTTTGCTGGGGATTGGACGCTGTGTACATCCGCAGCGTCGAAACCGTAGCTTTCCAGATGTTACAGTATAGTCGAGGGGATTTTATGAAATCCCATCTCCACTATGCGTACATAGACGCAGGTGGCAGACCTGCGTAACCGGACATGTGGCGCGTCTTTCTAGACAGCAGCATGTCTATTTATCTTGTGGAGATGCTCCGTCTCCACACGATAAATAAAACAGTCTATGAATAGGATGCGGTGATTCCACCTGTGTTCAATGAATATATGCGGAATCACCGCGCGTACAATAGGGGGCAGCGCTTTAGGTGGAGAGGGGTATCTGCTGCGTCCAAAGCGCTACCAATACACCTCGAGGACACGTACCCTCACATATGATGGAGTGAATATCTCATAACATTAAACAGTATAATAATAATCAGCCCCTAGTGCCCCCTCACCTACGTCAGCCCTCACAATACCCTCAAACTCTCCCATTCACCCCCACAGTGCCCTGGCTCCCTCCCAGAATACCACCACCCTCTCTCCTTTACCCCCACAGGGCTCTGTCCCCCTGCACACCCACAATAACCCCCATCGTTTCACATTTACCCCACAGTGCCTTGTCCCCCTGCACACCCACAATAACCCCCATCATTTCACATTTACCCCACAGTGCCTTGTCACCCTGCACACCACAATAACCCCCATCGTTTCCCATTTACCCCCACAGTGCCCTGTCCCCCTGCACACCCACAATAACCCCCATCATTTCACATTTACCCCCACAGTGCCTTGTCCCCCTGCACACCCACAATAACCCCCATCATTTCACATTTACCCCACAGTGCCTTGTCCCCCTGCACAACCACAATAACCCCCATCGTTTCACATTTACCCCACAGTGCCCTGTCCCCCGGCACACCTACAATAACCCCCATCGTTTCACATTTACCCCACAGTGCCCTGTCCCCCGGCAAACCCACAATAACCCTCATCGTTTCACATTTACCACACAGTGCCTTGTCCCCCGGCACACCTACAATAACCCCCATCGTTTCACATTTACCCCACAGTACCCTGTCCCCCTGCACACCTACAATAACCCCCATCGTTTCACATTTACCCCACAGTGCCCTGTCCCCTGCACACCCACAATAACCCCCATCGTTTCACATTTACCCCACAGTGCCCTGTCCCCTGCACACCCACAATAACCCCCATCGTTTCACATTTACCCCACAGTGCCCTGTCCCCTGCACACCCACAATAACCCCCATCGTTTCACATTTACCCCACAGTGCCCTGTCCCCTGCACACCACAATAACCCCCATCGTTTCACATTTACCCTACAGTGCCCTGTCCTCCTCTCCCACTTCAGCCCCTACAATACCACAATCCTCTCACATTCACCCCCACAGTGACCATGATATGCCTAAACCGAATTACTCTAATAAATTCCATCCCCACTTTCTGATGAAGTTTTCAGGCAGTGAGGAGAACCAGGAAGTGTCCAGATAGATGCACGGAGGGCACTAGGACCCAGCTGCCTCAGCCAAACCAAAGGTGCACAGCCAGAAAGTAGCTGCATCTGCTGCTGCCAGCCAGGAAGAGACTCCTCGGGTGAGACCACATCGCACTCTGCAGGAGGGAGGTTCTGCAGCCGGCATTGTGCTGCTCTCTCCCCGACACCTCAGACTCGGCAGTGTATCTCCCAGTGGGCCCCTTCAGGTGACTGGGCCCGGGGCAATGGCCCCCTCTGCCCCCCCAGTAGCTACGCTACGGGAATCCAAACATTAACAAAAATTAAGGGCAGACACCAGGAAAAGTGGCATCAATTGACCCGCAGTACAAATTTGATAATGGCACAGCAGCAGTCAGCCATGGGTCATGCTTGAGTTATCAGGGTTTGGACCAGCATTTACATTTTTTAATTTAAGTTTAAATGAAGATGAAGTGGGTGAGGGACCATGTAGGCAGGGCTGGCTTCAGGTTTTGAGGGCCTCTGGCGAAAGAGTCTCAGTGCCCGCCCCCTTAACACATACCACTATTCATTATGCACAGATACATCAGAGAAATATAGGTATAGTACAATGCCAGATTTCACTTCTTACATGAGAGATAGCTATTGTAAATTCTACAATACTGTACAGCAGAGGGACTTTATGTAAGTCAACCCCATATATGCCAATTTTTGTCACCTACTCCCTCTTCCTCAGTTACCAGTAGGAATTTTATTGTTAGCTGAACTTGCTGCAAAAAAAAAACTGCATACATTGAATATGACAATTTTTTAATGGAAAACTTTTTAAAATAAACTTTAGAAAGTATTAACGTAGAACATTTGTAAAAGTGCAAAATGGGTAGCATATAGCACAGCCACGTAATATATAACACAGCCCACATAGGATATAGCACAGCCACATAGTATATAACACAGGCCATGTAGTATATAGCAGCCATGTAGCATATAACACAGCCCACGTAGTATATAACACAGCCCATGTAGTATATAACACAGCCCACGTAGCATATAACACAGCCCACGTAGTTTATAGCACAGCCACATAGTATACAGCACAGCCATGTAGTATATAACACAGCCCACGTAGTATATAGCACAGCCACATAGTAAACAGCACAGCCATGAAGCATATAACACAGCCCACGTAGTATATAGCACAGCCACGTAGTATATAGCACAGCCATGTAGCACATAACACAGCCCACATAGTATATAGCACAGCCACATAGTATATAGCACAGCCCACGTAGTACAGGGTGGAGCGCGGTAATTTGCTTTTTTGCACTGCATGCTGTGGCGGCACTGTCGGTCGAAGAGAGGGGAGAGTGGGTGTGGCTTACAGTGGCTGATGGGAGATTTGTATTCCTCTGCTTTTCAGTTGCCATCATGCAGTGGACACGTGAGGAGAGGTCCTTTTGTGTTGAAGCGTATTTTTCAAATGCCCACTCGATCATTACAGTGCAGCGTGCTTTTCGTTTACAATTCGCTGTTCCTCCACGCGGACGTGTTCCTGGACGGCAATCAATTGTAAATTGGGTGAATGCATTCAGAACAGCAGGGAATGTGTCATGTGTACGAAGGGGACCTGAGAGAAGGATTACAACACCACAAAACATCGAGAGAGTTAGAGCAGCAGTACTGCAATCTCCGAAACGCTCTGCTCGGAAGCAATCATTTGCTCTTGGCATTTCAAGACGTTCTCTCCACCGGATTCTTCATGATGAACTGAATTTTCACCCGTATAAAATGTGCGTGGTCCAACATTTGTCAGCATGGGACTATTTGACACGGCGGACCTCTTGTGAAGACATGTTAGCAACGATACCCCGTGACGCAATTGTGTTTTTTTCTGATGAGGCACATTTTCACCTCATTTTCACTGTGTGGTGCGCCATATCACGAGTAGGCATCATTGGTCCTTACTTTTTTCAGGATAATGGTCGTGCCATAACTGTGAACTCCGAACGGTACTTGTCTATGATACAGGATTATTTTCAGCCGGCTCTTGAGGCAATGGAACTAGAGGATACATGGTTCCAACAGGATGGTGCCACTGCACACACAGCGAGGGTTACCATGAATTGTTTGAGGCAAATGTTTCCTGGACGGCTTATCTCTTTGAGGGGAGATGTGAACTGGCCAGCACGCTCACCAGATTTAGCCCCATGCGATTTTTTCCTTTGGGGTTACCTGAAGTCTAAGGTGTATATCAACCGTCCCAACACCTTGGAAGACCTAAGGAACAATATTGAAGCTGAAATTGGCAGAATACCAGTGGACATGCTTGTTAGAGTTCATGAAAACTTCAGAAAACGTATGCAGCAGTGTGTGGATAGCGAAGGTCGACATTTGCCAGATACACTATTTAAAACCATGTAATTTAAAAATTCCATTACTGTTCAGTATAATTAAAATATAAAATAAATTTTTCTAATGATCATAATTTTTTTATTTCATTCCCAAATCAGCAAATTACCGCGCTCCACCCTGTATATAGATCAGCCACGTAGTATTTAGCACAGCCATGTAGTATATAACACAGCCCACGTAGTATAAAGCACAGCCACATAGTATATAGCACAGTAGTATACAGCACAGCCATGTAGTATATAACACAGCCCATGGAGTATATAGCACAGCCAAGTAGTATACAGCACAGCCATGAAGTATATAGCACAGCCACGTAGCATATAACACAGCCTACATAGTATATAGCACAGCCATGTAGTATATAGCACAGCCATGTAGCATATAGTACAGCCCATGTAGTATATAGCACAGCCACGTAGTATATAGAACAGCCACATATTATATAACACAGCCCACATAGTATATAGCACAGCCCACGTAGTATATAGCACAGTCACATAGTATATAACACAGCCCATGTAGTATATAACAGACATGTAGCATATAACACAGCCCACGTAGCATATAGCACAGCCACATAGTATGAAACACAGCCCACATAGTATATAGCACAGCCATGTAACATATAGCACAGCCATGTAGCATATAGTACAGCAAGCATAGTATATAGCACAGCCCGCATCTCCCCCCGAGAATGGCCCCACAGTCCAGTACTCACTGTTATAGTGAAAAAATACACACTTCTCACCTCTCCTCATGCCCGCGCTGCTCCCTTCTCCTGTCTCAGCGGCTGTCAGAGGCAGAGCAGGGAATGATTGGAGAGGAAGCGTCAGCTGATGTTCTCTCATCCATCATTGCTTTGAACTCCCCCGGAGCCTCAGTGTACCATATTGTGAATGGGCCCCCCATCTCGCCAGGGCCCCAGCTCTTGCCTGGGTGCGCTGGGTGCTAACGCCGGCCCTGGGTGTAGGCCTGCTGTGCTGGGAGACCTGATACCTCATGCAACAGCTCAAACTACTTTTCTAAGTCCAAGGTAAAAAAGAAAAAAATTATGTGCACTCACCGGTCCCATAAATCAGTTTCCTTTATTTGGACATAAGGCGGTTACAGACGAGGAAAAACGTGCAGATAAAAGGACGACAGCTGTTTCACACGTATGTGCTTCTACAGGTCCCAATTGGATGGTATGGAAATGATGGGTTAATTGCCAGCAGCGGTGCGGATTTACATTTTCTCCTATTGTCAAACTACTTTTCTGCTCAGTCACACTCAGGTGCACAAACATCAGTTTCGCTGACTACTTGTTAGGGTTGGCGGAACGCACCAAATATATAATTTATTAAATGGAATTGGTGCGTTCGCAACCCGGGATCCACCGTGCAGGAAAGCACCTGCTGCTAAATAATGGCGGCTCTATATGGCGGTATATACCAACTCTGTTAGCTTCACAGAGTAACCGCAAGAGGAAAGCTCTGTGCCCTGTTAGACTTTCACAGAGGCACAGGCCAACTACCCAGATGTGAGCAGTGAGTGGTCATGCACGCATACAAAACTCCTCGCCGGAGATGCCAGCATTCTAGGGGCTTATTTCAGCCGGGTCCCTGAACACACTTAAACACAATCTCCTCGCCGGAGGTGCCAGCATTCTAGGGGCTTATTTCAGCCGGGTCCCTGAACACATTCAAACACATGACCACATTGGCGCAAAGCATATAGCATAAGACGATACTAGCGCATGGCCGTGCGGTCATGCACAGTTTATAGAGTTGCAGCACAGGAAGCTGCTACTGAAGTTTTTGCCCTTTCAGGACCTTCCAGAAGGACCAATGGAAAGTGCTGCAGTACCTGAGCATGTTTTGCCCTTTCAGGACCTTCCAGAAGGACCAATGGAATGTACTGCAGCACCTGAGCATGTGACCGAACATGTGGCCCTCGACCTCCAATGGGAGACCCTGCCCTGGGCATGCTCAGTGTGAGTAAACAAGGTCTTAGTCCCAGAGAGGCTCGCTCGCCGCAGATCAGTGCAGGGTACCATAGGAAAGCCAGAAAAGGCAGTAGTGACCCTATGCACCGAATCAGCCCCAGCGAGACGCTGGGAGCGACGTCTCCGCTGAGCAGAGCCCACTGTGGCCGATACCGAATGGGAGACCGCAGCAGACACGGATCGAGATTCCCCCTGTGCAGCAGAGGAAACTCGACTCCTAACACTACTACTGATAGAAAAATGTAAGAATATAAATAAAGGTAGTTGACTATCAATTCTTCCACAGTAGAAATATGATAATGGCACTGCATCTGTGGGCCATGCATGAGGTAACAGGGTTTGAGCCAGCATTTAGAGCTTTGAATTTACGTTTACATTAAGATGAGGTGGGCTAGCGACCGGTTTAAGCCTGCTGTGCTCTGAGCCTTGATACCTCATGCAACAGCTCAAACTGTTTTTTTGCCCAGTCACACTCAGGTGGCAAAATATCAGCTTCATAGACTACTATTGTAGTCCATGACTGCTCCTGGCACATAGTGCAGGATGTCAGCTGTGATGATCAGCTGACACCCGGCCGTGATCGGCCGCACTCCCCCGTGAGCACAGTTGATCGGTGATGACGTACTATCCCATTGGTGGTCATAGGTGCCCAGACCACCTCGACGGGATAGTACATCTCATGTCAGAAAGGGGTTAAAGACAGCTATCTTATATAGTCCCTTTTATAAAAGACTCCTGTCAACAACTCGCCGTTTTTGGAAGAAGAGAAATGCTGCTTATGACCCAAAGAACACCATCCCCACTGTCAAGCATGGAGGTGGAAACATTATGTTTTGGGGGTGTTTCTCTGCTAAGGGCACATGACTACTTCACCGCATCAATAGGAAAATGGATGGAGCCAAGTATCGTAAAAATCCTCAGTGACAACCCTCTTCCACTTCGCCAGGACATTAAAAATGGGTCATGGCTGGGTCTTCCAGCAAGACAATGACCCAAAACATACAACCAAGGCAACAAAGGCAGTGACTCAAAAAGAAGCATATTAAGGTCATGGAGTGGCCTAGCCAGTCTCCAGACCTTAATCCCATAGAAAACTTATGGAGGGAGTTGAAGCTCTGAGTTGCCAAGCACCAGCCTCAAAATCTAAATGATTTAGAGATGATCTGCAAAGAGGAGTGGACCAAAATTCCTCCTGACATGTGTGCAAACCTCATCATCAACTAAAAAAAAAGTCTGACTGCTGTGCTTGCTAACAAGGGTTTTGCCACCAAGTATTAAGTCTTGTTTGCCAGAGGAATCAAATACTTCTTTCTCACTGGAAAATGCAAATAAATTTATAGAATTTATACTATGTGTTTTCTGGATTTTATTTTTGATATTGTATCTCTCAATGCTAAAATTAGCCTACCCATAAAATTATATATTGTTCATGTCTTTGTCAGTGGTCAAACTTACAAAATCAGCAAGGGATCAAATACTTATTTTCCCCATTGTAGGTGACTGAAAGTAAGTGCAAGTCTGCCGGTCTGGGAGCCCTACTGCTACAGGCAACACACATGAAGGAGACCCTATTTGGAGCACAAACATTTAAAAAAAATTATTGCCACACACTTCTAAAGTAGCATGAATTTCCCTAGATTTGAAATAGTATAATGGGGCTCGGACACCTCTCCCACTACAGGCAACTTACTAGATGAAGACTCTATTTGGAGTCTCCACATTTCCAAAAATTATTGCCACACACCACTAAAGTGCCATCAATTTCCCCAGAGTAGAAATGGTATAATGTGGCTTTGACACCCCTTCCACTACAAGCAACCCACCAGATGGAGACCGGCAGAAGTGAGCACACAATGACTGTGCTTTCTGCAGCAGTGAATCCAGGCCATGATAGTGGTGGAGAAATTGCTGTACCACCACTTTGAGGACGTGAGTGATATAGAAGGGTTAATAGTTTGCCTTTAGCTACCTTGCCTTTAAGTGCCTTTTGCCTTTAAGTGTTAGAATTACTAGAATCTGTTGACTCAGTAGTCTGACAGTCTCCTCTTCAAGGAGACTGTACTTCTTATCATGTATGTTCTCAAGAGTCAGTACAACATATTCTGGGTTATGGTAAATAAAGTATGACCCTGGGTGATGGTGGGGGCTACATGAGTTACATTGAAATGCATTATGTGTAAATGGTATAAAATATTGCTTCTTGCTCTATTACTTCAGATAAAAGTGACTTGCTCACAGGATATGTGTGAGGTGTCTTTTTGTCTCCAAGCGCGCTTGTAAAATGACGGGCTTAACTCCACAATTTGGTCTCACTGGTGATCTGTCAGCTGACATTTGGGTCAGAACGAAAAACAGCTATGACAGTTTTGGCGCCCGACCGGGGCCGTGTATCCAGCCTATTCGGAATCCGTATGGGGGAGCTTCTGGGAGATTGGCATGCAAAACACCAGCTGCAGCAAGGTGAGAAATGTTATTCTTACAATCTGTTTTGCACCTGCAATCTCTCATCTGGATCTCTCCATACCTCTGGGTAAAAGGCTGCGAGCATGGTTCAAAGAATTCACATCACCAAAGCGCTAATATATATATTACCTAAGCTATGGAATAATGTAGGTGTAGAGAAAAATCTAAGGCTGAACCTTCTGTAGTGTATCATAGGCCCCGTGTAGCCACTGCTGACGGGGGAGGTGAGTGTCCACACTGAGGGTGGATGGGCGAAGCAGGTAGGAAGTCCCCTTGTGGGTACTAGACCCATGAGACAGTAGCTCCTTTGTGGACATCAGCTGACCCCGTAGCAGAGGTTATACCATTTACAAAAGGGGGAAATTGATATAGAAGGGTTAATAGTTTGCCTTTAGCTACCTTGCCTTTAAGTGCCTTTTGCCTTTAAGTGTTAGAATTACTAGAATCTGTTGACTCAGTAGTCTGACGGTCTCCTCTTCAAGGAGACTGTACTTCTTATCATGTATGTTCTCAAGAGTCAGTACAACATATTCTGGGTTATGGTAAATAAAGTATGACCCTGGGTGATGGTGGGGGCTACATGAGTTACTGTTACCGCTGTTGCGGCTGCGGCTCACCGCGGTCCCGGTGTCAGGTCCGGTCGCGGCCACTTGTCTTCTCCTGCTGGGGTCGCTGGTCGTCCTGCGGCGCGCTCTCGCCGCTCTGTTCCTTCCCCTGCAGCGGTGCGTTCCCGGCTTCCCACTTCCGGGTTCGGGTGCCCCGCCGGCTCCGCTTCACTTCCGGAGTCTTCGGTCACTGGGGGCTTGCTGACTCTGCGCAGGCGCTCTGGCTTCCACAATAGGGGCAGGCGCACCGCACCCAATACCATTCCCAGGGATAGGTCAGTATAGTCTCAACCAATCCCTGCCCGTATCCTTGCTATATTAGGCGTCCTCCTCTGTGCCTCTTTGCCTGATTGTCTTTGCATTTCTTATGCTTCTGGCTCTCTCTGGTGCTCGTTCTTTGCCTTGCTGTTCGCCGTCTCCTTTGGCGGACTGCGTTCCTTTCCGTTTTCATCCTTTGTTCTTGTGATTCCAGTTTCTGTTTTGCTTTGTATTCCTAACCTTCCTTTTTGTTTGTTCCACAGTCTCTCGCTGGCGTCCGTGTTCCCCCTTCTGGTTTACAGTCCTTCCGAGTTCCCTTTTGTGCCTTTTGTTCTCTTTCCTGGAGCCGTCCCTCTTGGTACTACCACTGTGGGTAAGTGACCTCTGGGCCTGCCCCTTACGGTCCCTGTATAGGGGTCGGTTCATCCCTAGGTCTGCTCGCCCGGAGGTAGGGCTGCCCACGGTCCAGAGGGTCCACTCTTAGTTCTAGTTATGTCCGTAATAGTACAATCAGGCCATGGACCCCACTAGTACTCCCTTCTCGGCTCAGAAAGAGTTGGCCCTTTTGCGCGATAACCAGCAGCGCATTATGGCCTTTATGAAGAATATGGAGTCACGCTTAACCTCCCTGCAAACTGCTGATCCAGTAAATGCCGCTCAGCTAGCTAACCTACAGCAGGAACTTTCTCAACAGCGGGATACTCAAACCCGTATGTTGAGTTATATGGCATCTATTGATGATCACTTATTCAGCTTACAGTCGGCTCCTATTGCCTCCGCTCATGCATCATCTCAGGATTCCGCTCCCGTTCTAACCTCTCATCCTCCTCCTCGTCTGGGTAAACCTCCTCGGTATTCTGGCGATCCCAAACTTTGCAGAGGGTTTTTGAATCAATGCCGTCTCCATTTCGAGCTTCTACCTCTGCAGTATCCCACTGAACGAGCCAGAGTAGCGTTTATAGTGTCTCATTTGGAGGGAGAGGCTTTAGCCTGGATAAATCCCTTGTGGGAGCGAGATGATCCCATAGTCTCCCACTTGGAAGATTTCATTGAGACCTTCCGTAAGGTTTTTGACGAGCCCGGACGTTTGGCCTCGACAACTGAGTCTCTGTTTAATTTACGTCAAGGTTCCCTGTCAGTGGGACAGTATGCTATCCGCTTCCGTACCCTGGCGTCGGAGCTCGGATGGAATAATGAAGCTCTAGTGGGTGCTTTCTGGCGGGGCTTGTCCAGCCGTATTAAGGACGAACTCGCTGGTCGAGATACTCCAACCACTCTGGAGGATCTTATCTCTCTCGCTACACGTATAGATCTTCGCTTTCAGGAGCGTTCTCGTGAATCTGCTTGTGCTAGAAGGTCTAATGTCTCTACTCCTCCCCGTCGGTCCAGTAGCCCTCGAGTTCCCGCTGCAGCGTCTTCTTCCTCTTCTTCACCCGAACCCATGCAAGTGGATCGAGTAAGGTTGGCGGAGCAACGTCGCAAGGAGAGGCGTACCCAAGGTCTCTGCTTTTATTGTGGTAGCGCCGCTCACTTGCTACGTAGCTGTCCGGAGAGACCGGAAAACTTCTCCGCCTAGGACAGGTAAGAGAGGCCTCCCTAGGTGTTCCAGCTTCCTCTCAGCCTTTAACCCTTTCCGTTTTACTAATTTCCGATCTAGGTCGCTTTTCTGAGACTGCGTATGTGGATTCGGGCGCGGCAGGTAATTTTATCAGTCTTGACGCGGTTCGGAGGCTTCGCATCCCAGTCTACTCTTTGGACTCTCCTCGTTTAATTGCTTCTGTGGATGGGAGACCCTTACAAGAAGCTATCTCATTGGTTACTGAGGAGGTGGAGATACAGATTGGGGCTCTTCACCACGAGAAAATTGCCCTCTACGTTCTACCAAATCTTTCTCACGCGTTATTGTTTGGTCTTCCGTGGCTTCGAGTACATGAACCTACCCTTAATTGGCGTACCGGAGATGTCCTACGATGGGGGCCTACTTGTCATTCACGTTGTCTACAGTCAGTTCGCCCAGCTCTGCCGTCCCTGTCTGCTTGTGTTCCTGAGGGTTTACCAACACCTTACTGGTCCTACGCGGACGTCTTCGACAAGAGAGAGGCTGAAAGTCTTCCCCCACACCGGCCTTATGACTGCCCGATTGATCTCCTTCACGGTTGTTCTCCACCCAGAGGTAGAATCTACCCTCTATCGGCTGCTGAGACCCAGGCTATGTCGGAGTACATTAAGGAGAATCTGGCTAAAGGGTTTATTCGAAGATCTTCTTCCCCTGCCGGAGCAGGTTTTTTCTTCGTGAAAAAGAAAGACGGTTCTTTACGACCCTGTATCGACTATCGAGGATTGAACAATATTACGGTCAAGAACAGATATCCTCTACCTCTCATTCCCGAGCTCTTCGACCGCCTCCGTGGTGCCCGTATCTTTACCAAGCTTGATCTTCGGGGCGCTTACAACCTTGTGCGTATACGCGCCGGTGACGAATGGAAGACCGCTTTTAACACTCGAGACGGTCACTACGAATATTTGGTTATGCCATTCGGGCTTTGCAACGCTCCCGCAGTTTTTCAAGAGTTCGTCAACGATATATTCAGAGATCTGCTTTACTCGTGTGTAGTGGTGTATCTGGATGACATTCTTGTTTTTTCCTCCGATCTTCCGTCTCATCGTAGATGTGTTCGCAAGGGCCTGCAGCGTCTAAGAGAGAACCACCTGTTTGCCAAATACGAGAATTATCTGTTTGAACAAACCTCCTTGCCGTTTCTAGGATACATCGTCTCGGATTCGGGTCTTAGGATGGATCCTGAGAAAGTGAGCGCCATACTCAAATGGCCACAACCCTGTGGAGTAAAGGCCATCCAACGATTTATTGGGTTTGCCAATTACTATAGACAATTCATTCCACACTTCTCATCTATAATCCAACCTCTTACCATTCTCACCCGAAAAAGTTCCAGCTCTAAGGTATGGACTCCGGAAGCAGAAGTCTCCTTCGAATCTCTTAAGAAGTCTTTTTCCTCCGCTCCAGTCTTGCATCATCCGGAGGTTAATAAACCCTTCATTCTGGAGGTAGACGCGTCCGCTACGGGAGCTGGAGCCGTGCTCTCGCAAAGGACTTCTGAAGGGCGAGTGGTTCCTTGCGGTTTTTACTCTAAGAGTTTTTCTAACTCCGAATGAAATTATACCATTGGTGATTGTGAGTTATTAGCCATCAAGTTGGCCTTGGAAGAGTGGAGGTATCTGTTGGAGGGGTCTGTACATCCATTCATAATCTACTCCGATCATAAAAACCTTGCGTATCTACAAACTGCGCAAAGACTGAACCCTCGACAGGCCAGATGGTCTCTGTTTTTTGCTTGCTTCGAATTTGAGTTACGCTTTCGGCCCGGCAACAAGAACCTTAAAGCAGATGCATTGTCCAGGTCCTTTCAGCCGTCGGACACGGAAGAACGGCCAGCGTACATTATCGACCCCGCCAAAATCATGACTGTGGCACCTCTAAGGATATTTTCCCCGCCTCCAGGTAAAACCCTCGTCTCGGACTGCAACAAGGTGAGAGTGTTGTCTTGGGGTCATTCCTCCAAACTGGCTGGACATGCGGGTTCTAAGAAGACTTTCCTTCTCATCTCGCGGTATTACTGGTGGCCTACTCTACGCCAAGATGTCAAAGAGTTCGTTGCATCTTGTCCTTCCTGTGCTAGGAACAAAGTGCCCAGACAGTTACCGTTTGGCAATCTCCTTCCTCTACCGGTTCCATCAGTACCTTGGCAGCATATAGCCATGGATTTCATTACCGATCTACCACGTTCCTCTGGTTGCACCATCATCCTTGTAGTGGTAGACCGGTTTTCCAAGATGGCTCACTTCATTCCTCTTCCCGGTTTACCGTCTGCTCCTGAGTTAGCTAAAATATTCATCCGGAACATTTTCAGACTCCATGGCTTTCCTCTTCATATCGTCTCTGACAGAGGAGCACAATTCACCTCTCGATTCTGGAGAGCTCTGTGCAAGCTCCTTAAAGTTTCTCTGGATTTCTCTTCCGCCTACCATCCTCAAACAAATGGTCAAGCTGAGCGGACTAACCAGACTTTAGCCGCCTATCTGCGACACTTCACCAATGGTCATCATAGTGATTGGGTCGATCTACTTCCTTGGGCGGAGTTTGCTTTCAATAACCATTCCAGTGAAGCCTCTACGAAGACCCCTTTCTTTGTGGTGTTTGGTCAACATCCTGGTTTGCCCCTACCAGTCTCTTCTGTCTCCGGTGTTCCAGCAGCAGACTTGTCTGCTCGCAATTTTTCTACGATCTGGGGTGAAGTTAAAAAATCGCTCGATAGAGCATCCTTAAAGATGAAGAGGCAAGTTGACAAGAAGCGCTTGGATTCTCCTCCTTTTGTGCCCGGTGACAAGGTCTGGCTTTCTTCGAAATACATCAGACTCAAGATTCCCTCCTATAAGCTTGGTCCACGCTACATTGGTCCATTTGAGATTCTGCGTCGAGTTAACGATGTCGCCTACAAGCTGAAGTTACCTGCCTCGCTCCGTATTCCCAATACTTTTCATGTCTCTCTTCTCAAACCAGTCATCTTTAACCGCTTCCATTCTCCATCTACTTCTTCCTCACAACCTGTCAGTGCAGATAATATTTTCATTGTGAAGGATATCTTAGCGGTTAAGAAAATCCGTGGAAAGGATTTTTTTTTGGTTGATTGGAAGGGTTTTGGTCCTGAGGAGAGATCTTGGGAGCCCTCCGAAAACATTAATGCTCCTCGTATTCTTAACAGATTTTTTGCCCGTTTACGTAAGGGGGGTTGTAAGGAGGGGGGTACTGTTACCGCTGTTGCGGCTGCGGCTCACCGCGGTCCCGGTGTCAGGTCCGGTCGCGGCCACTTGTCCTCTCCTGCTGGGGTCGCTGGTCGTCCTGCGGCGCGCTCTCGCCGCTCTGTTCCTTCCCCTGCAGCGGTGCATTCCCGGCTTCCCACTTCCGGGTTCGGGTGCCCCGCCGGCTCCGCTTCACTTCCGGAGTCTTCGGTCACTGGGGGCTTGCTGACTCTGCGCAGGCGCTCTGGCTTCCACAATAGGGGCAGGCGCATCGCACCCAATACCATTCCCAGGGATAGGTCAGTATAGTCTCCTTTCCGTTTTCATCCTTTGTTCTTGTGATTCCAGTTTCTGTTTTGCTTTGTATTCCTAACCTTCCTTTTTGTTTGTTCCACAGTCTCTCGCTGGCGTCCGTGTTCCCCCTTCTGGTTTACAGTCCTTCCGAGTTCCCTTTTGTGCCTTTTGTTCTCTTTCCTGGAGCCGTCCCTCTCGGTACTACCACTCTGGGTAAGTGACCTCTGGGCCTGCCCCTTACGGTCCCTGTATAGGGGTCGGTTCATCCCTAGGTCTGCTCGCCCGGAGGTAGGGTTGCCCATGGTCCAGAGGGTCCACTCTTAGTTCTAGTTGTGTCCGTAATAGTTACATTGAAATGCATTATGTGTAAATGGTATAAAATATTGCTTCTTGCTCTATTACTTCAGATAAAAGTGACTTGCTCACAGGATATGTGTGAGGTGTCTTTTTGTCTCCAAGCGCGCTTGTAAAATGACGGGTGTAACTCCACAATTTGGTCTCACTGGTGATCTGTCAGCTGACATTTGGGTCAGAACGAAAAACAGCTACGACATGAGCCATGAAAGGCACATGTGTGAGGTTGCCTCGGAGTAGGGCTGCCACCAGGTTCGCACCTTTCTTGGCTCCAAGTTCAGTGGAGACAGAAACTGCTCAAACTCGGCCTGGATAGGTTTCCATAACTCTTGAGCTGTGTGACAGGAATCTCCAAGCAATATTATTTTAAACACTGCCTGATTGTGGTGAGCCCTGGCTACGCAGTATGAAGGTGGGGGGATTCTCTCTGTACTGTTGGAATGCTTGTCTCATTAAGGTAGAGGTTGAGGATGCAGGTGTAGGCTCATGAGGAGGTGGAGGAGGCAGAAGCAGTAGAGGAAGTATTAGATACAGAGGTTTGTCCCGCAAGCCTTGGGGATTCCCAGACTTGTGAAGCAGCTCCTTGCCCACCATGCTGCCACAGCCACCAGAGTCTCTCAGTGCCTAATCAGCAAGATGTAACGCCCCTGACCATATTTGCTCATCCAGGTGTCAGTGGTGAAATGCACCCTGGCAGATATAGATTTTTTTTCAAGGAACAGGTGATGTTGTCTGTGACATACTGGTGTAGCGAAGGCACAGCTTTCTTAGAAAAATAAAGGTGACTCGGTAACTGATACTAGGGGACTGTGACAGCCATCCGCTTTCAAAAACCATCTGTATCCACCAGGTGGAAAAGCAGCATGTCCAAGGCCAACAGATTGGAGATGGTGGAGTTCAAGCTCTTAGCTTTAGCATGTGGACGAAAACATTCTTTCACGTGACCACAACTGCGGCATTGAAGGCTGGCTGCTGTGGTGAGGGTGGAGTAGGGTGAACACGACAAACTGCTGGACTATAAGTGAGGTTCAGGCTGAGATGTTATGGACTGGTTGATTGAGAAAGATGTGGTGTGCACCATGAAACAAAAAAGCAGGCATCTCCGCTTCCGTAACGGCTTATCAGTGCTCACTCACCCCGACTTTAAAGAGTAAACAAGTGGAGGTTATGCAGCCTGTTATGATACGGTGGTCTAGGAGCAACATGGAACGAGCTCTGAAGGAAGTGGTAACTGTACTGACCGTGGTCCCTAAGCTCAACACAACACTAGAAGTAGCCGTGGAATGCTCCTAACTCTCCCTAGGCATCTCGTCACAGCCTAAGAGCTAACTACCCCTAAAGAAAGAAGCAGGAAAGCTATCTTGCCTCAGAGAAAATTCCCAAAGGATAGATTAGCCACCCACAAATAATGACTGTGAGTGGAGAGGGAAAAGACATACACAGAATGAAACCAGGATGAGCACAGGAGGCCATTCTAGCTAAATAGATAGGACAGGATGGAATACTGTGCGGTCAGTATAAAACACAAACAAAAATCCACGCAGAGTTTACAAAAAATCTCCATACCTGACTAAAGGTGTGGAGGGCAAATCTGCCTCCCAGAGCTTCCAGCAAGACAGAATTAATTCACACTGATAAGCTGGACAAACATAGAAAGCACAGAATGGATAAGTCCACAAACTATGGACAGAAAAGAGCAAGCAAACACTTAGCTTTGCTGAACTGGTCAGGATAACAGGGAACTCCAAAGAGATGTGAATCCAACCAGGAACCATTTACAAGTGGCACTGGCTGAAGAAAGAGCCAGGCCTAAATAGCCGAGCAGAAGAGATAAGTGGAGGCAGCTGATGACAGCTAACTCCAAGGAGCAGCCATACCACTAGAAACCACAAGAGGGAGCCCAAGAGCAGAACTCACAAAAGTGCCACTTACAACCACCGGAGGGAGCCCAAGAGCGGAATTCACAACAGCAGCCAGAGACCTTTGTGAAAACACTTGCCATGGTAATGGAGGAGAAAGAAGCAGCAGATGTGGTTGATGAGATGGCAGGCGGTTGGTGAGGCCCTCTAGTCCGCATTTTAGCACAGTGAGATTCCCAAACTAACGCATGTTGATAGCGCATGTACCAGTTCACGCACATAGTAATCAAGTTATTGCAATTTTTGCCTCTACGTTTGTGCAAAGTTGGTGGATAACGTGAATTAGATCATCCTTTGCGGTCTCAGAAAAGGCCCAGGCTATGCAATCCTTGCGGTCCATACAAACTTGAGAGGTTGAAAAGTTGTGACGCGGGGAGAAAAAAAGGTTAATTGGAGAAGCACCTCTGAGGATTGTATTGTGTGTGATGTTAAGGTGGAGGAAGAAGAGGAGACACCACTTGATGCAGTGCTTGCCATCCACTGGAGATCATGCTCTTTCTGGCCGTCATCTACAAGGCCTACTGCTGTGCAGCTGCCAAAGAAAGGGAGCTGAGTAGCCCGTCCAGTAACAGATGTTGTCATTTGTCTTTGGGTAGGAGGAGGCGGTGTTTGTTCAGTAGAGCTTTCAGTAACATTACCACCTAACTCACGTACACTTTGAGCACCAAGCCTATTTCCCCTTCCACCACAACCTCGCTTTTTCCCATTCATGTTGGATGTACCCACAGTATTTATTTGCTGAGAGAGAGTGTGTGGATCACACTATTAGTAGAAAGAATTGAGATTCAGAAATGTGGGCTGGTTTCTGGACCACACTATTAGCAAACAGGAATCAGATTCAGAAATGTGGCCTGGTGTCTGGACCAATCTATTTGCACAAAAAATGTAGATTATGAAATGTGGCTTGGAGTTTGGACCACACTTTTCGTACAATCGATTTTAGATTCTGAAATGTGGCTGGTGTATGGCCCACACAATTATCAGAAAGGATTCAGATTCTGAAATGTGGACACCTGGTTGGACCACACTATTACCACAAGCAATTTAGATTTTGAAATCTGGCCTGGTGTATGGCCCACACTATTAGCAGAAAAGATTTAGATACTTAAATGTGGACTCCTGGCTGGACCACACAATTAGCACAAACTATTTAGATTCTGAAATGTGGCCTGGTGTCTGTCCCACACTATTAGCAGAGAGAATTTATATTCTGAAGTGTGGCCTGGTGACTGGCCCACACTATTAGTACAGATTATTTAAATTCAGAAATGTGGCCTAGAGACTGGACCACACTATTAGCACAAACAATTCAGATTCTGAAATGCGGCCTGATGTATTGCCCACACTATTAGCAGAAAAGATTTAGATTCTGAAATGTGGACTCCAGTCTGGACCACACTATTAGAACAAACAATTAAGATTCTGAAATGTGGCCTGGTGTACAGCCCACACTTTTAGCAGAAAGGATTTAGATCCTGAAATGTGGACTCCTGGCTGGACCACACAATTAGCACAACCTATTTAGATTCTGAAATGTGGCATGGTGTCTGTCCCACACTATTAGCAGACAGAATTTAGATTCTGAAATGTGGACTCCACGCTGGACCACACAATTAGCACAAACAATTTAGATTCTGAAATGTGGCCTGGTGTATATCCCACACTTTTAGCAGAAAGGATTTAGATCCTGAAATGTGGACTCCTGGCTGGACCACACAATTAGCACAACCTATTTAGATTCTGAAATGTGGCATGGTGTCTGTCCCACACTATTAGCAGACAGAATTTAGATTCTGAAATGTGGACTCCACGCTGGACCACACAATTAGCACAAACAATTTAGATTCTGAAATGTGGCTTGGTCTCTGGCCCACACTATTAGCAGAAAGGATTTAGATTTTGAAGTGTGGCCTGGTGACTGGCCCACACTATTAGTACAAATGATTTAGATTCAGATATGTGGCCTGGAGCCTGGACCACACTATTAGCACAAACAATTTAGATTCTGAAATGTAGCCTGGTGTCTGGCCCACACTATTAGCACAAACTATTTAGATTCTGAAATGTGGCCTTGTCTCTGACCCACACTATTAGCACAAATGATGCTGGAAAGTCGATTTCACACAGAATCCTACCTATCTGAATTATCTAACTACTTGCAGCAGAGGCAGGAGCAGCTCCTCTGCGCTATTACACTGACAAAATGGCACAAAAACAACATGTCCGCTTTTTATATGTAGAGGGACAAGTGACAGAAGCCCTTGTGTCTGGACGTTGTCAATGGTTTCTGCACCCTGGTATAATGGGAGTCAATGGGAAATCTGAGCATTTTTCCGGAAGACCCTACAGTGATGAGGGGAAGTGAAAATGTTGAAATCGATGAAAAAAGTGCTGAATGGAAGGATTATTGGATGGGGAAGATCCCTGTAATTATCTCTGACTCTCAGATCGCTACTGAAAACAATGGTGGCACGCTTTTACTCCACTTTACGGACTGACAAAAAGCTTTCAAAGGCGACAAGAAATTGGAGTTTACACAAAAAAAATCTTAAGAAACATTTTTTCCCGTATAATGACTTTTATTTAAGGCAAAACTTAAAAAGGATTTAAAAAAAAATAATAATTTAAGTAAACTAAACTTAAATTTAAATTAAATTTTTAGTAAAAAAATATATCATTGAAGGCACCAACTATAGTGCCTCAATCAAATATTGTGACTAGAGTTGAGCGACCTTGACCTTTTTAGAGTCGAGCCGGGTTTCGCGAAACCCGACTATCTCAAAAGTCGGGTCGAGTGAAATCGGCCGATTATGACGTAAAGTCGGGATCGACCGAAACACGAAACCCAATGCAAGTCAATGGGGCAGCATAGTCGGCAGTGAGTGGGGGCCAGGAAAACACCTAGAGTGCCCATTTTAATGTCAAAACCATCCATTCTTCTTAATGAAGCTTGTCAAGCGTAATTTACCTTATAATAATTGGAAGGCATTTGAAATTGGGGGTCATTTGGCTAAAGTTGTGTGGGGTAGGGATGGTTCAAGTAATTAGTGGGCACAGGAAATCTGGACCACGTCACGGCAGTGGAGCAGGGAGAGGTAAGTATTTCAACTTTGCAAGTGCTGTGATCCTGAGCAAGCAGGGGGGGCCCACTTGTTGGCATTGGCACTGGCACAGGGCCCCTCAAAGTACAGCGGTGTGTTTGCACGGCGGGGGCGCCTCCCACCGGCAGCAACACTTTTGCGTACTATGAGAGGCCCTGTGCCAGTGACGTCGCCAACTAGTATTCCTCCCCCCACCTGATGAAGGAACCTGCACTTTCATCTGCACCTTCCTCTTTGTCCCCGTGTAAGGTGGTATGGTATGCGGGAAGAGCAACCTGACTTTCAGCAGGGTCACAATGTTGTTGTGTAGCATGCACGGGGAATGTTGCGTTATGGGTCAATGTACCAGCAGACTCATCTATCACTGGCTGGGCAATGGGCACGATGAAGTGGAAACACAGATATAGGCCCAAAGAATAAAGTGGGCTAAATGCAGTTCAAAATTGGTAACACAGGAATAACCAGGGGGCATTGCAGTGGAGGACAACTGGAATGAGAGGCTGACACAGAGAGTAGGGCCAAATCAGTAAGTAGTCGAAATGCAGTTCAAAATTGGCAACCGTAGTAAACAGGCGGCACAGCTTTGTTCAGTGGAGGAGAACAGCAAGGAGTGGCAGACACCGATAGTAGGCCCCAACCCAACTAGTAGGCCAAATGCAGTCTAACATTAACAACTACTTAACGAGAGCCTGAAAATGGAATTTCAGGACAGGAAACCAGGAGAACAGCAAGGAGTGGCAGACACCGATAGTAGGCCCCAAACCAACTAGTACGCCAAATGCAGTTGTTCCATTTAACCACAATTTAATGAGAGCCTGAAGATAGAAGCTCAGGAAAGGCAACCTGGGGAACACCTTGGAGTGTAACACACCATCTCTCTCCACCCCATACCCATTTTGTAGGCCTAATGCAGTGTACTTTTCTACAACTACTAAACGAGAGTCGGAAGACCGAAGCAATGGTAAGGAAACCTGGGGAACACCTTGGAGTGTAACACACCATCTCTCTCCACCCCATACCCAATTTGTAGGCCTAATGCAGTGTAGTTTCCAAGAACTACTAAACGAGAGCCGGAAGATCGAAGCTCAGGAAAGGCAACCTGGGGAACACCTTGGAGTGTAACACACCCTCTCTCTACACCCCATACCCAATTTGAAGGCCTAATGCAGTGTAGTTTCCAAGAACTACTAAACGAGAGCCGGAAGATCGAAGCTCAGGAAAGGCAACCTGGGGAACACCTTGGAGTGTAACACACCCTCTCGCTACACCCCATACCCAATTTGAAGGCCTAATGCAGCGTAGTTTCCAACAACTACTAAACGAGAGCCGGAAGATCGAAGCTCAGGAAAGGCAACCTGGAGAACACCTTGGAGTGTAACACAACGTCTCTCTACACCACGGAAGGGCTGATTCTTAGGAAGGAAGGCTGTTGGAAATAAGCATTGCGCGTCCGAGGGTGATTATATTCTTATTAGGTATATACTCACCCTCGGACGCGCCCTGCTTCTTTATTTGGAATGAATGTTTATTTGCAATGTGGTGTTGACTTTCTCTATTATTTTGGTAATTAATGATTTTATTATTTTCATTGTTTTGCATCTTCTCGGCAATAATATAAAGAAGACGCGACAGGACAACACTCGGTGGATGCCATATGTGTGTTTTCAATTTAAAAAACCTTTCAGTTAACTACTTGCAGGAGAAAGTAATTGTAGCTGGTGGCCATTTTTAGTACTGTACCAGATTTTAGTTGTGTGTTTGTTTTTAATGTTAAAATGTCTGCATTTGATATCTCTCCAGTATTTTCTTTTTTGTAAGCAAAATACTTATTTTTATATTTTCTGATGTTGGTTCCAGGGGTACACGGGCAGCAGTGCCCTGGTCAGTGTAGTAGTAGTTGAAAGAATGGACCGCAGACAGGCATCGAAGGCCTAAAATAAAAAAATTGGGCTGGCTGTAGTCAATTTTAAATTGGTTCCAGGGGTACACGGGCAGCAGTGGTGTGGTCAGTGGAGGCCTAGTGGAAGGAGTCACCGCAGACAGGCATCGAAGGCCTAAAATAATAACACATGGCTGTAGGCAATTTTAAATTGGTTCCAGGGGTACACGGGCAGCAGTGGTGTGGTCAGTGGAGGCCTAGTGGAAGGAGTCACCGCAGACAGGCATCGAAGGCCTAAAATAATAACACATGGCTGTAGGCAATTTTAAATTGGTTCCAGGGGTACACGGGCAGCAGTGGTGTGGTCAGTGGAGGCCTAGTGGAAGGAGTCACCACAGACAGGCATCGAAGGCCTAAAATAATAACACATGGCTGTAGGAAATTTTAAATTGGTCCAGGGGTACACGGGCAGCAGTGGTGTGGTCAGTGGAGGCCTAGTGGAAGGAGTGACCGCAGACAGGCATCGAAGGCCTAAAATAATAACACATGGCTGTAGGCAATTTTAAATTGGTTCCAGGGGTACACGGGCAGCAGTGACCTGGTCAGTGTAGTAGTAGTTGAAAGAATGGACCGCAGACAGGCATCGAAGGCCTAAAATAAAAAAATTGGGCTGGCTGTAGGCAATTTTAAATTGGTTCCAGGGGTACACGGGCAGCAGTGGTGTGGTCAGTGGAGGCCTAGTGGAAGGAGTCACCGCAGACAGGCATCGAAGGCCTAAAATAATAACACATGGCTGTAGGCAATTTTAAATTGGTTCCAGGGGTACACGGGCAGCAGTGACCTGGTCAGTGTAGTAGTAGTTGAAAGAATGGACCGCAGACAGGCATCGAAGGCCTAAAGTAAAAAAATTGGGCTGGCTGTAGGCAATTTTAAATTGGTTCCAGGGGTACACGGGCAGCAGTGGTGTGGTCAGTGGAGGCCTAGTGGAAGGAGTGACCACAGACAGGCATCGAAGGCCTAACATAACAAAAATGTCAATACAATGGTATTGTCAGTGGCAGGCATTGAAGGATGTCAGCGCATAGACTAAACATTGGTGGAGCTGTGAGATAATTTTGCAAGTGGTAGAGCACTGTTTGAGCTGGGGTGGGGGGAAACTGTCTTGTGGCCGGCGGTACAGGCCCAGGGCCCCTCATATTACAACGGTGTGTCTGACGTTGGGTGCGCACCACCACCGCCAGAGACACTTTATTGTACTAGGAGGGACCCAGTGGCAGTGCCGTCGACCAAAAGCGGGCTCACCCACCTCTTCAGACAAACTGCACTCTCACGGGTGCTGTCGCCAAGTGTCGATACCACGGCCCCGTGTTGGGAGTTTGGCCATTTAGTGAGGTGTAAACATGTCGTATGCTGGACAATCAGGTGCTGAAAATTACGAGATTGGAAAAGGCATTCAGAATAGTCCACAGGCAAGACCTTTTCATAGGAAAGCTAGGTGTCAGCCGGGCAAGGTGGGGCAAAAGATTTCGAAATCCAGTTGTGGTTCATTTTAATGAAGGTTAGATCATCTACATTTTGGGTAGCCAGACGAGTCCTTTTTTCTGTTAGTATTGAACCTGCAGCACTGAATACTCTTTCTGATAGGACACTAGCTGCCGGGCAAGCAAGCTCCTGCAATGCATATTCTGCCAATTCTGGCCAGGTGTCTAATTTTGATGCCCAGTAATCAAATGGGAATGACGGTTGAGGGAGAACATCGATAAGGGATGAAAAATAGTTTGTAACCATACTGGACAAATGTTGTCTCCTGTCACTTTCAATTGATGCAGCAGTACCTGTCCTGTCTGCGGTCATAGCAAAATCACTCCACAACCTGGTCAGAAAACCCCTCTGGCCAACGCCACTTCTGATTTCTGCCCCTCTAACTCCTCTGGTCTGCTGGCCCCTGCAGCTCGTGTGAGAACGATCACGGGCGCTGTGTGCAGGGAATGCCAGAAGCAAACGGTCAACAAGAGTTGATTGTTTGGTTGCTAATATTAGTTCCAAGTTCTCATGTGGCATTATATTTTGCAATTTGCCTTTATAGCGAGGATCAAGGAGGCAGGCCAACCAGTAATCGTCATCATTCATCATTTTAGTTATGCGTGTGTCCCTTTTGAGGATACGTAAGGCATAATCCGCCATGTGGGCCAAAGTTCCAGTTCTCAAATCTGCGGTTGTGCTTGGTTGAGGGGCAGTTTCAGGCAAATCCACGTCACTTGTGTCCCTCAAAAAACCAGAACCCGGCCTTGCCGCGCCACCAATTTCCAGTGGCCCCGGAAAAGCTTCCTCATTAAAAATATAATCATCCCCATCATCCTCCTCGTCCTCCTCCTCCTCTTCGCCCGCTACCTCGTCCTGTACACTGCCCTGGCCAGACAATGGCTGACTGTCATCAAGGCTTTCCTCTTCCTCAGCTGCAGACGCCTGATCCTTTATGTGCGTCAAACTTTGCATCAGCAGACGCATTAGGGGGATGCTCATGCTTATTATGGCGTTGTCTGCACTAACCAGCCGTGTGCATTCCTCAAAACACTGAAGGACTTGACACATGTCTTGAATCTTCGACCACTGCACACCTGACAACTCCATGTCTGCCATCCTACTGCCTGCCCGTGTATGTGTATCCTCCCACAAAAACATAACAGCCCGCCTCTGTTCACACAGTCTCTGAAGCATGTGCAGTGTTGAGTTCCACCTTGTTGCAACGTCTATGATTAGGCGATGCTGGGGAAGGTTCAAAGAACGCTGATAGGTCTGCATACGGCTGGAGTGTACGGGCGAACGGCGGATATGTGAGCAAAGTCCACGCACTTTGAGGAGCAGGTCGGATAACCCCGGATAACTTTTCAGGAAGCACTGCACCACCAGGTTTAAGGTGTGAGCCAGGCAAGGAATGTGTTTCAGTTGGGAAAGGGAGATGGCAGCCATGAAATTCCTTCCGTTATCACTCACTACCTTGCCTGCCTCAAGATCTACAGTGCCCAGCCACGACTGCGTTTCTTTCTGCAAGAACTCGGACAGAACTTCCGCGGTGTGTCTGTTGTCGCCCAAACACTTCATAGCCAATACAGCCTGCTGACGTTTGCCAGCAGCTGCCCCATAATGGGAGACCTGGTGTGCAACAGTGGCAGCTGCGGATGGAGTGGTTGTGCGACTGCGGTCTGTGGACGAGCTCTCGCTTCTGCAGGAGGACGAAGAGGAGGAGGAGGGGGTGCGAACGGCTACAGCCAATTGTTTCCTAGACCGTGGGCTAGGCAGAACTGTCCCAAACTTGCTGTCCCCTGTGGACCCTGCATCCACCACATTTAACCAGTGTGCCGTGATGGACACGTAACGTCCCTGGCCATGCCTACTGGTCCATGCATCTGTTGTCAGGTGCACCTTTGTGCTCACAGATTGCCTGAGTGCATGGACGATGCGCTCTTTAACATGCTGGTGGAGGGCTGGGATGGCTTTTCTGGAAAAAAAGTGTCGACTGGGTAGCTCGTAGCGTGGTACAGCGTAGTCCATCAGGGCTTTGAAAGCTTCGCTTTCAACTAACCGGTAGGGCATCATCTCTAACGAGATTAGTCTAGCTATGTGTGCGTTCAAACCCTGTGTACGCGGATGCGAGGCTAAGTACTTCCTTTTTCTAACCATAGTCTCATGTAGGGTGAGCTGGACTGGAGAGCTGGAGATCGTGGAACTAGCGGGGGTGCCGGTGGACATGGCAGACTGAGAGACGGTGGGAGATGGTATTGTTGCCACCGGTGCCCTAGATGCAGTGTTTCCTACTACGAAACTGGTGATTCCCTGACCCTGACGGCTTTGGCCTGGCAAAGAAACCTGCACAGATACTGCAGGTGGTGCGGAAAATGGTGGCCCTACACTGCCGGAAGGGATGTTGCGTTGCTGACTAGCTTCATTGGCCGAGGGTGCTACAACCTTAAGGGACGTTTGGTAGTTAGTCCAGGCTTGCAAATGCATGGTGGTTAAATGT
This sequence comes from Ranitomeya imitator, assembly GCF_032444005.1. Lineage (NCBI taxonomy): Eukaryota > Metazoa > Chordata > Amphibia > Anura > Dendrobatidae > Ranitomeya > Ranitomeya imitator. The sequence continues at coordinate 452,225,135 of NC_091283.1, read as the reverse complement.
CTATGCATGCAACTTGTATTGAGACTTTTCAGATTCTGTCCTCTGCTTAAGGTAGTTGAACATTTTTGACAGATGACTTTGCGCTGATCAATTGGATGTTGTTTAAAAAAATGCCAGACTGCACTCTTTCTAGCATCGGATACCTTTTCAGGCATTGCAGACTGAGCTTTAACCGGATGGCCACGCTGTCCTCCAACAGGTTTTAGCTTTGCCACGCGTTTTGGGCAAGATACGGGCCCGGCAGATGGAACCTGTTGCGATGTTGATGCCTGCTGCGGCCCCTCCTCCTCCGCTTCAGAACTGCTGCCGCCTGCACCCTGTTCCCCCAATGGCTGCCAATCGGGGTCAAGAACTGGGTCATCTATTACCTCTTCTTGTAGCTCGTGTGCAACTTCGTCTGTGTCACCGTGGCGGTCGGTGGTATAGCGTTCGTGATGGGGCAACATAGTCTCATCAGGGTCTGATTCTTGATCAGCACCCTGCGATGGCAATGTTGTGGTCTGAGTCAAAGGACCAGGATAGTAGTCTGGCTGTGGCTGTGCATCAGTGCACTCCATGTCAGATTCAACTTGTAATGGGCATGGACTGTTAACTGCTTCACTTTCTAAGCCAGGGACGGTATGTGTAAAGAGCTCCATGGAGTAAGCGACTTGTCCCTGACCGTGAACATCCACTAACGACGCGCTGCTTTGACATTTACCAGTTTCACGAGAGGAGGCAAAAGAGCTAGAGGCTGAGTCAGCAAGATAAGCCAAAACTTGCTCTTGCTGCTCCGGCTTTAAAAGCGGTTTTCCTACTCCCAGAAAAGGGAGCGTTCGAGGCCTTGTGTAGCCAGACGACGAACCTGGCTCCACAGCTCCAGACTTAGGTGCAATATTTTTTTTCCCACGACCAGCTGATGCTCCACCACTACCACTACCCTCATTACCAGCTGACAATGAACGCCCCCGGCCACGACCTCTTCCACCAGACTTCCTCATTGTTTTAAAAACGTTAACAAACGAACGGTATTTGTTGCTGTCACACAACTTACACGGTGAGCTATAACTTCAGTATGATTTAGCTACCCCATTACAGGTGGGTGAGACCACAACGAAAATCAGCCACAATGTTACACACTCTGTTGTTGTTGGCAACAAATGAGATGGCACACACGCAGGACTGTCACTGAAGCGCAAATGTAAATATTTATCTTCCACTGATTTGTGTTTGTTTTTTTTAAAAGGGAGACTTCAGAAAAAAAAAAAATTAAAAAAAAATTATTTTTTACAGAAGAATTTATAAAACAAATAAAATGAAATGATTGTTTCAGGGAGAATTTAGGAAAAAAAAAAAAAAAAAGGCTTTGTAGGGCCCACTGAGTGAGAGAGGACGCACACAGGAGTCAGGAGTGGCACACAAGCCCAGAGGCCAATATTAATCTCCCACTGATTGATTTAGTGATTTTTTTCAGGTAGATTTTGGAACCCAAATCAAGCAAAAAAATTAATAGGCTTTCTATGGCCCACAATTGGGGAGAGAGAGAGAGATGGCACACCCAGGAGTCAAGACTGGCACACAAGCAGAAGGGGCAATATGAATCTCCCACAGATTTTTTTATTTTTTTTTTTTTTCAGGGAGACTTGAGAGAAAAAAAAATACCAAAAAAATGATTTTTTTCAGGAATAATTTAGAAACCAAAGAAAATAAAATGATTGTTTCAGGGAGAATTTAGAAAACAAATAAAACAAAAAATAGGCTTTCTAGGGCCCACTGAGTGACAGATGACGCACACAGGAGTCAGGAGTGGCACACAAGCCCAGAGGCCAATATTAATCTCCCACTGATTGATTTAGTGATTTTTTTTGGTAGATTTTGGAACCCAAATCAAGCAAAAAAATTAATAGGCTTTCTATGGCCCACAATTGGGGAGAGAGATGGCACGCTCAGGACTGGCACACAAGCCCAGAGGCCAATATTAATCTCCCATTTTTTTTTTCCAGGGAAAATTTATAAACCCAATAAAAAAAAAAATAATAAATAGGCTTTCTATGGCCCACTATCTGAGAGAGAGAGATGGCACGCTTAGGACTGGCACACAAGCCCAAAGCCCAATATTAATCTCCCACTGATTGATTTAATGATTTTTTCAGGTAGAATTTAGAACCCAAATCAAGCAAAAAAATTAATAGGCTTTCTATGGCCCACTGAGTGAGAGATGGCACACACAGGAGTAAGGAGTGGCACACAAGCCCTGAGGCCAATATTTTTCTCCCACTGATTGATTGATTGATTTTTTCAGGTAGAATTAGGAACCCAAATCAACCCAAAAAATAAATAGGCTTTCTATGGCCCACTATTTGTGAGAGAGATGGCACGCTCAGGACTGGCACACAAGCCCAGAGGCCAATATTAATCTCCCACTTTTTTTTTTTTTCCAGGGAAAATTTATAAACCCAATAAAATAATAAAAAAATAGGCTTTCTATGGCCCACTATCTGAGAGAGAGAGAGATGGCACGCTTAGGACTGGCACACAAGCCCAAAGGCCAATATTAATCTCCCACTGATTGATTTATTGATTTTTTCAGGTAGAATTTAGAACCCAAATCAAGCAAAAAAATTAATAGGCTTTCTATGGCCCACTGAGTGAGAGATGGCACACACAGGAGTCAAGAGTGGCACACAAGCCCTGAGGCCAATATTTTTCTCCCACTGATTGATGTTGTGATTTTTTCTGGTAGATTTTGGAACCCAAATCAAGCAAAAAAATAAATAGGCTTTCTATGGCCCACTGAGTGAGAGATGACACAGACAGAGATGGCACTCTAGCAGAAATGTCAATCTTAATCTCCCACAAAAAAAAAAAAAAAAAAAAAGGAACTGTCCTTCAATTACTATCTCCCTGCAGTAATCTCAGCCAGGTATGGCAGGCAGCAATAAGGAGTGGACTGATGCACAAATGAAATAAAAAGTGTGGACAAACAAACAAGATAGCTGTGCAGAAAGGAAGGAACAAGAGGATTTGTGCTTTGAAAAAAGCAGTTGGTTTGCACAGCGGCGTACACACACCAATGCAGCTATCAGGGAGCCTTCTAGGGCAGCCCAATGAGCTACAGCGCTGAGGAAAAAAAAAAAAAAAAAGGAGCTTCCACTGTCCCTGCACACCGAAGGTGGTGTTGGGCAGTGGAAATCGCTACAGCACAAGCGGTTTTGTGGTTAATGGACCCTGCCTAACGCTATCCCTGCTTCTGACGAAGCGGCAGCAACCTCTCCCTAAGCTCAGATCAGCAGCAGTAACATGGCGGTCGGCGGGAACTCCCCTTTATAGCCCCTGTGACGCTGCAGACAGCAAGCCAATCACTGCAATACCCTTCTCTAAGATGGTGGGGACCAGGACCTATGTCATCACGCTGCCCACACTCTGCGTTTACCTTCATTGGCTGAGAAATGGCGCTTTTCGCGTCATTGAAACGCGACTTTGGCGCGAAAGTCGCGTACCGCATGGCCGACCACGCACAGGGGTCGGATCGGGTTTCATGAAACTCGACTTCGCCAAAAGTCGGCGACTTTTGAAAATGTTCGACCCGTTTCGCTCAACCCTAATTGTGACTAAACTATAATTGTAGTACTCCTACACTCGTAAAAGTTATGCAGAGCGCAAATTCTTGAATTCATAAAAAGTTTTGGAAGTTTTTTTACATAGTTTAATATAATACCAAAAAAAATTAACAACTTGTTTTGAGGGTTATATACCACTGAAATGTACCCAAGAATACGTAATACAGTATGGATGAGCAATATAATACCAAAAAAAATTGCAACAACTAATCTCACATAATATATGTATCTGTGAGAAGAAGAAGAGATCCCAAATATTTATAAAAGCATTATTTATTAAGAATTTATTAAAAATACATGCAAATGCAATAAAAAAGCAAAAATACCGTAGGGGACAACTAACAAAGCACCAAAGCACAAATGTAGAGGTAGAGTTCGTCTATAACTATGATGAATAGTAACTAGGTAATCGAGCAGATTTCTTTCCTCAAAAAATATATATATTAGGGAATGTCACATCCATATAATTAATGTTAAACATAACCACTTAAATATAAAACAAGTGGACGCAATAAACTACACCTGTACAATATACACATCACTCAGTTAACCATCAATATATACCATCATAAAGCTCATATCATACTTATAGACAAACTCTACCTCTACATTTGTGCTTTGTGAGTTGTCCCCTAAGGTATTTTTGCATTTTTATTGCATTTGTATGTATTTTTAATAAATTCTTAATAAATAATGCTTTTATAAATATTTGGGATCTCTTCTTCTTCTCACAGATACATATATTATGTGAGATTAGTTGTTGCATTACTGTGAAGTGCCCTAGATTTAGCGGGACATTTGATGATTTGGTTACCGAAAAATAAATTGACAACTTGTTTTCAGGGTTATATACCACTGAAATGCACCCAAGAAGACATAATACTCCATGGATGAGAAATATAACACCAATAAATTTTTTAACAATTTTTGGGAGGGCTAGATAGCACTGAACCAAGAAGACGTACTAATACTCTATTTATTTATTATGCTTTGCTTATCTTATTCCTCAGCGCTTTACATACATTATCATCACTTTCGCCAAAGGGGCTCACAATCTAAATTCCGTATCAATATGTCTTTGGAGTGTGGCAGGAAACCAGAGAACCCAGAGGAAACCCATGTAAACACGGGAAGAACATACAAACTTCTTGCAGATGTTGTCCTTGGTGGGATTTGTACCCAGGACCCCAGCGTTGCAATGCTGCAGTGCTAACCACTGAGCCACCATGCTGCTCTAATTTATGAACAATTTTTTTGAGGATTACAAACCACTAAAATGTACCCAAAAGACATTCTGTTCTATGGATCAGCAATATAATACAGATACATTTTTGAACAATTTTTTTGAAGGCTTGTATACCACCAAAATGTACCCAAGAAGATGTAATACTCTATGGATAAGCAATATAATACCAATAAAATTAAGAACAATTTTTTTCAGGGTTACATACCACCAAAATGTACCCAAGAATACGCAATACCCTGTGGATGAGAAATATAATACAGATACGTTTCTGAACATTTTTTTTCAGCTTTCTATACCTCCGAAAGGTACCCAAGAAGACGTAATACTGTGTAATGAGCAATATAGCACCAATACATTTTTTAACATTTTTTTTCAGTTATATACCACTGAAATGCACCCAAGAAGACTGTGTCTGTCCTCTGTTCAGCTGTGTCCTTGTTTGCAGAGGTGCAGAAAACTGGCAGACCGCGTTTTTATGCACTCCTAATAAAAAGATGGACTTTGCCAGATCACAGACCAGAGGGCGTCCACAGTGCCTCCATCTGCCTCATTATAGGGAATCTTCTGCTGGGGGATCCATCTGAATCACATATTTCAGAGATTTAGACGGAAACCCCAGTGTAAGCGCTCAGCGCAGAGCGCAGGATCGATGTGAGCCGAGCCTTACTGTGATCTTTGGGAGGCAAAATGAAAAAAATCAACAGCAGATGAAGAATTGGTTTTATTTAGTCTTTAAGCAGTTCCTCGTGCGCTATAAGTGATTAGGCTACTTTATTCTTCAGATCGGTGCAATTCCAGCTATACCAGATTAATATTAGGTTTTTATGTTTGGCTGCTGTCACACACTAAAAAATGCTTTTTTTTTAACACCGTTCTGCATGTGGTAAAATTGTTAAGGTAGCTTTAGTCTTCAGGTCAATATGATTACAGTTATACCACATTTATATTATTTTCTTTTTGGCACTTTTACACAATAAAAGTTATTTTATAGAAAAAATTATTATTTTTGCATCGCTTTATTCCAAGAGCTATAATGTTAGGGCTAGCGGAACGCACTGAGTAGAAATAGATATTTATTATAAACTAGATGGCAGCCCGATTCTAAAGAATCGGGAGTCTAGAATCCATATATACTTTATTTATTCAAATGTAAGAATAATACAATTAATAAATAATAGTAAGAAAGAACAAAAATAATAGGCAGTATATGGAGAAAACACCAAACAAAAGTTCAAAATTGGTGTGAAAATGTCACTGAACCACTTCACAACTAAATATATATAGTTTTGGTAAATGGTATTATCATTTTTTTGACGAAATTCGGCAGGAGCTTGAAGAGCAACGTCACTGGGCCCGCCTCCACGCAGTAGAAACTTGCTGTGAGGTAAAAATTCAAAAATCACACCAAAATGGCGGGCGGAGTGTGTCACAGTACGGCACGTTTCTGATTGGTCGCTCGCAGCAGGCGGCAACCAATCAGACACTGGACACTGTTGACGTCACTTATCTCCGGACATTAGCTCCGGACATTAGCTCCGGACATTAGCTCCGGACAAAGCCACGGAAGTTGGCACAAATTGCAGGAAGTAGTATTCTAGGCAATTATATATTAGATGGTGCATTCGCAGCCCGGGGTCCACCGTACAGGAAGAACCTGCTGCTAGTGAATGGTGGCACAATATGGCGGTATAGACTATCTCTGTTACCTCACAGAGCAGCCGCGAGAGGAAAGCACTGCGCCCTGTTAGCCTCACAGGAGCACAAGCTTACTGCCAAGCTGATAGCAGTCTGTGGTTAAGCAACATGCAATCTCCTCACTGGAGAAGCCGGTATTCTAGGGGCTTATTTCAGCCGGGTCCCTGAACACTCTCATACAATCTCCTCATCGGAGGTGCCGGTATTCTAGGGGCTTATTTCAGCCGGGTCCCTGAACACACTTATGCATAACCACACTGGCGCAAAGCACATATGACTTGATACTAGCGCATGGCCGTGCGGCCATGCGAGCCTTAAATAGTTGCAGCATGTTTAGGACCTTTCAAAGAAGGACCAATGGCGTGCTGCAGCACCTGAGCATGTGACCCTAGATCTCCACTGAGAGATCTCGCCCTGGGCATGCTTAGAGTGCAAAGCAGGATTTAGTCCTAGCAGCTACAAGGACCTTAGCTGCAGTATCTGATCATGTGACCCTCGATCTCCACTGAGAGATCTTACTCTGGGCATGCTCAGAATGTGAAAAGCAGGACTTAGCCCCAGAAGCGTCCGCTCGCCGCTGCCCAGCACTGACTTCAATGGCAGAAGCAGGAAACGCAGCAGTAATTCTTAGCACAGAGTCAGACTGAGCGAGACGCTGGGATCGACGTCTCCGCTGAGCAGGCTCCACTGCGGCAGGAGAAGAATGGGAGACCGCAGCGGAGATGGCCCGAGATTCCCCCTGTGCAGAGGCAGGAACTCGACCCCTAACATATAACTTTTTTATTTTTCGGCAGCTTTATTTTTGCAGGACAAGATGATGGTTTCAGCGGTACCATTTTTATTTACATTCGTCATTTTGATCGTGTTTTATTCCACATTATGTTTGGTGGTATCATGATGAAGCATCATTTTTTATTTATTTATGGTGTTCACTAGGGTTGAGCGAAACGGGTCGGCCATTTTCAGAAGTCGCCGACTTTTGGCAAAGTCGGGTTTCATGAAACCCAACCCGACCCCTGTGTGGGGTCGGCCATGAGGTCGGCGATCTTCTGAATCTGGTATCGGAATTCCGATACCGAGTTCCGATATGTTTGCAATATCGGAAATCGGTATCAGAATCCATATTTAAGTGTAAAATAAAGAATTAAAATAAAAAATATTGCTATACTTACCCTCTGACGCGCCCTGGTACTAACCGGCAGCCTTCCTTCCTTAGAATCAGCGCGTGAATGACCTTAGATGACGTCGCAGCTTGTGATTGGTCGCGCGACCGCCCATGTGACCGCTCACACGACCAATCACAAGCCGCGACAACACTGAAGGTCCTTCAAGCGCTGATTCTTAGGAAGGAAGGCTGCCGGAAAGAAGCAGGGCGCGTCCGAGGGTGAGTATATACCTAATAGCAAAACTTGACTCATATGGTTAAGAAAGCCTACAACCTGTATTTTGGCTGAAAATAGGAGATCAGGACAAGAGTTGGGCTCCACATACATGCTGTAATCGATGTTCATCACACCTAACACAGTGGTTGAATGGGAAGACACAATCAATACCTTTTGCAGTGCCAATGGTACGGAGAGAGCCAACTGACCATACTACCAATTGTTACTTCTGCACGGTGCCTCCAATTGGGAAAGGAATTTCTAAGAAAACGAAGTGGACTATAAAGTACTCAAATATTCCATCTGCAATATGCCCAGTAGCTCATTCAGAACAATTCACAAATTAATGTTGTTTCCTATGTGAATGGGACAGTCGAGCAAGACAAGAACACTACAAGAAAAGAGACTGCACTCTCAGAAATGCACTGCAGCCAGGGAATAAAAATGTTCTTCATCCAGCACTTGTCGAACCACAGAAAATTCTGTTAAATTCATTGCATATCAAGTTGGGTCTCATGAAGATCTTCTTAAAGGCAATGGACAAAAATGCAGAAGCATTCAAGTATCTCATTTGTAAATTTCCAAGGTTGAATGAAGCAAAGATAAAGGAAGGAGTCTTCATTGGTCCTCAGATTCTTGTGCTTCTGCAAGATCAGGAGTTTCACCGTTTACTGGCAAGGAAAAGGCTGCATGGGTAGCATTCCAGTTAGTGGTAACAAATTTCCTTGGAAACACCAAGTCAGACAACTATAAAGAGAGGGTGGAAAATGTTCTTCAGGCGTATCATAATCTTGGCTGCAACATGTCATTAAAGATTCATCTCTTGCATTTGCATCTAGACTTCTTTGCACCAAACTGCAGAGCAGTGAGTGACGGGCACGGTGAGCGATTTCACCAGGAAATTGCGACTATGGAAAAAAGATATCAGGGTAATCAGAACCCTTCAATGCGTGCAGACTACTGTTGGACAATCACCAGAGATAATCCAATGCTTGAATACAAGAGACAAGTAAAGAGGAGCCGAGTATCCAGTGACTAAGGACATATTTTGTACTGTGCAATAACATATATTAATAGTTAAAATTAAAATTGTTCAAAGGGCTTAGACATGTGAATTAATTAATTATATAGTAGATGTAAATACACTTGAGTTTCCTCTGAATAAAGCTAATAAAATTTGTTTGACAATACATGTGCAATTTTATATTTGTAGAAGTAATAACTACATGTTATGAAGAGGTAAGCTATAGGCTGGACCACGGTGAGTCATTGGACGTGGTATATCTCGATTTTTCCAAAGCGTTTGATACCGTGCCGCACAAGAGGTTGGTACACAAAATGAGAATGCTTGGTCTGGGGGAAAATGTGTGTAAATGGGTTAGTAACTGGCTTAGTGATAGAAAGCAGAGGGTGGTTATAAATGGTATAGTCTCTAACTGGGTTGCTGTGACCAGTGGGGTACCGCAGGGGTCAGTATTGGGACCTGTTCTCTTCAACATATTCATTAATGATCTGGTAGAAGGTTTACACAGTAAAATATCGATATTTGCAGATGATACAAAACTATGTAAAGCAGTTAATACAAGAGAAGATAGTATTCTGCTACAGATGGATCTGGATAAGTTGGAAACTTGGGCTGAAAGGTGGCAGATGAGGTTTAACAATGATAAATGTAAGGTTATACACATGGGAAGAAGGAATCAATATCACCATTACACACTGAATGGGAAACCACTGGGTAAATCTGACAGGGAGAAGGACTTGGGGATCCTAGTTAATGATAAACTTACCTGGAGCAGCCAGTGCCAGGCAGCAGCTGCCAAGGCAAACAGGATCATGGGGTGCATTAAAAGAGGTCTGGATACACATGATGAGAGCATTATACTGCCTCTGTACAAATCCCTAGTTAGACCGCACATGGAGTACTGTGTCCAGTTTTGGGCACCGGTGCTCATGAAGGATATAATGGAACTAGAGAGAGTACAAAGGAGGGCAACAAAATTAATAAAGGGGATGGGAGAACTACAATACCCAGATAGATTAGCGAAATTAGGATTATTTAGTCTAGAAAAAAGACGACTGAGGGGCGATCTAATAACCATGTATAAGTATATAAGGGGACAATACAAATATCTCGCTGAGGATCTGTTTATACCAAGGAAGGTGACGGGCACAAGGGGGCATTCTTTGCGTCTGGAGGAGAGAAGGTTTTTCCACCAACATAGAAGAGGATTCTTTACTGTTAGGGCAGTGAGAATCTGGAATTGCTTGCCTGAGGAGGTGGTGATGGCGAACTCAGTCGAGGGGTTCAAGAGAGGCCTGGATGTCTTCCTGGAGCAGAACAATATTGTATCATACAATTATTAGGTTCTGTAGAAGGACGTAGATCTGGGGATTTATTATGATGGAATATAGGCTGAACTGGATGGACAAATGTCTTTTTTCGGCCTTACTAACTATGTTACTATGTTACTATGTTATAATGATTTATTAATTAACGTAACAGTAAAATGCAAACTCTTTGATTTCATGGAAACTAGAGCCAAATAACAGTTTTCCTTGTCATATTTGAATTCAGCATATCAAAATCATTAAGAAATGGCTAATTTGATTTCTGAACCAGACAACTTTTGAAATTTATCTATTATGGGTATACCTTGGTGATTGGTGGAGCAGCTTAACATGCTTTTTTTGCAAAAAAAACGTATTAACTAAATACCCTGTATTTTTTCATTTTTTGACTAGCACTTGTTTATTTACTGTGACTTTTTTACAACAGACTATTTTTTGACCTCTCTGTGCGCTTTTGTGTCTTCAAGTTCTTTGGTGGTGTGAACAGGTTTCTACAGACTTGTTCGCTATGCAGGTAGCCCATGTGTTTTTGGTTTTATAATTGTTCTCTTGTTTCTACAAGACTGGGGAGTTCACCACTCCTCTGTGGGTCATTTGCATTGTAGCTGTTCCATCTCGCATGTTCTACATGGATATTTTCTCTCTGAGCCCTGTTCATACAGGTACTATACAGATCAGGTTTTTTAAATACATCAGATAGGGATTATATACATTAGACAGGACTGCTCTATTATGGGTATACCTTGGCGATTGATGGAGCAGCTTAACATACTTTTTTTGCCCTGTATTTTTTCATTTTTTGACTAGCACTTGCTTATTTACTGTGACTTTTTTACAACCTAAAAAACCAAATCACAATAATGCGGAATCCCAGAAAAACATATACACCAACTTAGAAACAACAGAGATCCCTAAAAAATAACCTTTATTAATATAATTAAAAAAGACTATATTTATCCACAATCAATAAAAAAGTATTAAATGTACCTAGTGGACCCTAGACCGAGCTACAATGCACCCTGCCTAACAGTGGAGGTTGGCACCCTACTTTACCGCGGTAGGCGCCCCCACTCCTCGGCGGCTAGCCCTTACAAGCCCTATAAGGACCTATAGTTAGAGAAAGACTAATTAGCCCTACTGAAATCTATACTAATACCCTACCTAACAGTGGAGGTTGGCACCCTAATTTACTGCGGTAGGCGCCCCCACTCAACGACGGCTAGCCCTAGGGTCCCTAACAGTCCCTAAGGTTCGGGATAGACAAAGAGATATGTCCCACAAACACCACTGATACCCGTAATGGAGAAAAAACAAAAATAGAAAAAATATTCAAAACAAAGAATAAATGTATATCACAAAAATATATATATATACTAGCACCTTATAATACTAGTGTAGAAAGATGCTATGATGGAAGAAACATATACCACAGGTGCTGTATAATAAAGATACCTTAACCCAAATACGGGTATACTGGATGCAATAATATGTCCAAACAAGATAATACACAGCACTTAGATGAAGTCCATTTTCTGTTACACTTCAATGGTGCAAATGTTTGATGTAAAATAACCAGTAGTGCATGTCCATAAAATATGGCACAATTACAATGACAAAAAAATGGACCAAAATACAAAAAAAGAGGAAAATACCTCTAAAAGGCACACAGTCAGAACCACAACCACCACTCGATAATAATATTGCGAGAACTCCTCAGAGTACTTATAATGAGGGTAAAAGGGCTCAATCGTCCTTTTTATGCAAATAGACAATCAGATCCATATTATAACCAATATACTCATCTATTTGCTGAAATCTCATGGTGTGGGTCCGACTGTAGCCAAAATGACACAGGGCGATTATGTGTAGATGAACATCACCAGCGTCTGTCAGATACTTCCCCAGCAATGCCCAACGCGTTCTCGCAATATTATTATCGAGTGGTGGTTGTGGTTCTGACTGTGTGCCTTTTAGAGGTATTTTCCTCTTTTTTTGTCTTTTGGTCCATTTTTTTGTCATTGTAATTGTGCCATATTTTATGGACATGCACTACTGGTTATTTTACATCAAACATTTGCACCATTGAAGTGTAACAGAAAATGGACTTCATCTAAGTGCTGTGTATTATCTTGTTTGGACATATTATTGCATCCAGTATACCCGTATTTGGGTTAAGGTATCTTTATTATACAGCACCTGTGGTATATGTTTCTTCCATCATAGCATCTTTCTACACTAGTATTATAAGGTGCTAGTATATATATATATTTTTGTGATATACATTTATTCTTTGTTTTGAATATTTTTTCTATTTTTGTTTTTTCTCCATTACGGGTATCAGTGGTGTTTGTGGGACATATCTCTTTGTCTATCCCGAACCTTAGGGACTGTTAGGGACCCTAGGGCTAGCCGTCGTTGAGTGGGGGCGCCTACCGCAGTAAATTAGGGTGCCAACCTCCACTGTTAGGTAGGGTATTAGTATAGATTTCAGTAGGGCTAATTAGTCTTTCTCTAACTATAGGTCCTTATAGGGCTTGTAAGGGCTAGCCGCCGAGGAGTGGGGGCGCCTACCGCGGTAAAGTAGGGTGCCAACCTCCACTGTTAGGCAGGGTGCATTGTAGCTCGGTCTAGGGTCCACTAGGTACATTTAATACTTTTTTATTGATTGTGGATAAATATAGTCTTTTTTAATTATATTAATAAAGGTTATTTTTTAGGGATCTCTGTTGTTTCTAAGTTGGTGTATATATAAGACTTTTTTACAACAGAGTATTTTTTGACCTCTCTGTGCGCTTTTGTGTTTTCAAACTTTAGAAATTTTGTTGCCTAGTGTTATCAGCCTCTGTGGGTGAAATGTGGAAAGATACAATGTGAGTGAAATTTGTTATCTGCTTATGTGAGTGAAATGTGGAAACATGCTCTGTGGGTGAGATTTGATATCAGCTTATGCGGGATCAAAGTGGAAACGTGCTATGTGGGTTAAATTTGTTATTAGATTACTCAGAGAAATGTGAAATATTCTCTGTTGGTGAAATTTTTAATCAGCTTTCTCAGAGAACTGTTGAAACATGCTCTGTGGGTGAAATTTGTTGTCAAGGGGTTACCATGACAGTGTAGAGCCAGAAGACTGCAGCATCTTGATTGCTCCTACTTCGGAGCTGAGAAGAAGCACTTCTCTTTCATTTTAAATGTGTTTATTCCTTCTGGCAGAACAGGGGTTAATTAGCCATGTTGGAAATCCCTGTGCTCACAGCTGAGCTTGGTTAGCCACTCGTTTTCCCTTTATAATCTGGGCTCTGATGCAAATCCTTGTCAGAGCTAGCTTCATTGCTGCATGGCTAACGGAGTGAGAGGAGTTCTTATGAGGAGTGTTGGAGGAGTTATTAGTGACTATTGCTTGGTTTGTATGCGTGGTAATTCCTTATACTTCTCTATTTTGGTTTATCCCCCTACCTTCACACCTCGGTGCATTCCACTGTTATATGTGAGTGAATATTTTGTATGCCTGGAGTTTTCTGTTAAGCCTTGTTTTTGTTGCCTTGTTTGTCGGGTTGGTGTACTATGGTGAAGAGTAGCACCCCTTTTCCCTGGGTGGGGGAAGAGAACAGATGGAGGGCTATCTCAGGATATAAGGCAAGGGCGAATGCACTGGCATCTTCACCTTTGGAAGAATCCCAGGGACCAGAGCGAGCTAGGGCACCCCTAGTGTTAGGGACCGGGAAGGAGCCCCTGGTCCTCGGTCACACGACAGCTGTGCTATGTCATTTGCTATATACTTCTGTGGGATAAATGTGGAAACATGCTCTATGGGTGAAATTTTTTATCAGTTTCTGTGGCATAAGGCTGGTTTCACACTTGCATTTGGCTGGTCTGTGAATGGCTACGTACATCCTCCCTTAAGCTCCGCCTACTTCCACATTTGTCCTGCATCATCCTTCATACTTATCTTTAACATTGGATATGCAGGGACATGCATTGTGTGCAGAAACCAGCCTAAATGTGGAAACAGGCTCCGTGGGTGAAATTTGTTTTCAGCTTCTGTGGGATGTGGAAACAGGCTCTGTGGGTGAAATTTCTTATCAACTTCAGTGCGATAAATGTGGAAACATGCTCTGTCGGTGAAACTTATCAGCTTTTGTGAGGGAAATGTGGAAATATGCTCTGAGGGTGACATTTTTAACTGGACTGGCGGTAGCAAGCTTCAGTCTCTGTGAGAACACTGTTAAAATATTAATGTTATTAACTTACCATATATACTCGAATATAAGCCAACCGAGTATAAGCCGAGGCAACAAATCTTGCCAGGGAAAACTGGGTAAGCTTATTGACTCGAGTATGATGCATATGCATTGTCCCCTCATCCATGTTCTGCTATGTGTGGCTCCACCCATTCTGGACTGTGGCTCCCCCGTCCTTTTATGCGTGGCTTCCCCATCTTGTCCTGGTATGTGTGGCTCCCCTGCTTTGTCCTGGTATGTGGGTCCCCCGTTTTTTCCTGGTATGTGTGGCTCACCCTGTTGTATGCATGGCTCCACGGTCCCGCATTGCTCCACTGTCCCGCATGGCTCCCACAGTCCCACATGGCTTACACCCCTCCATCCTACTCACCATCCTCACACATCCCTGCATCTCTGTCCAAGCGCCGGCAGCTCTTCCTTGTTCCTGTGCTCAGCAGTCATGTGGTACCACTCATTAAGGTAATGAATATGTGCGCCACAGGAAAAAGGAAGAGCTGCCAGCGCCGGGAAAGAGATGCAGGGACTGAGATGTAGCGACGGAGGGTGAGTATTGATGTCATCTGGAAGCCGGCAGCGCAGCTATCACTGTGCTACAGCTGCTGGCTCCCTGCTCCCCCTCCCCCACCGGCTTTCTGGACAACGACTCATGTATGAGCCGAGGGGGAAGTTTTCAGCACACAAAAAGTGCTGAAAATCTCGGCTTATACACAATTATATACGGTACTTCCTATTTTATAATGATTCCTATGGTGACAGAACTCCTAAAAGTCATTACCCAATCCACATTTTGTTTGTAGGGCAATTGTCTTTTTTTACCCCCATTTTTCAACCTTTTGCAGCCCGTTAGCCCTTACTCCAACCATTTTACAGCCGTTTTACAGCACCAAAGTTCGAGTCCCCATTGACTAATATGGGGTTCTGTGTGTCCAGGGTCAAGCTTGGGTCACAAATTGGACTTTAAAAAAAGTCCCCCCAAACTCGGCGAACACAAACATCTACGGGATCACTCATCGCTAGTTATATGCTAACATGGAGATTCACAAGGAATGGACTGCTGCTGGAGTCATTGCTTCAAGAGTCACCACAGAGTGATCTATTTCAAGTGTTTATTTCTGTTCATGTTGATGATTACAGCCAATGAAAACCCAAAAGTCATTATCTCAGTAAATTAGAATGCTTTATAGCACAAACTTTAAAAATGATTTTAAAATCCGAAATGTTGGCCTAGTGAAATGCATTAATTACTGCATCAATGTGGAGTGGCATGGAGGCGAACAGCTTGTTGCATTGCTGAGGTGTTATGGAAGCCCAGGTTGCTTTGATAGCAGCCTTCAGCTCGTCTGCATTGTTGGGTCTGGTGTCTCTCATCTTCCTCTTGACAATACCCCATAGATTCTCTATGGGGTTAAGTTCAGGTGAGTTTTCTGGCCAATCAAGCACAGTGATACTGTTGTTTTTAAACCAGGTATTGGTACTTTTGGCAGTGTGGACAGGTGCCAAGTCCTGCTGGAGAATTAAATTTCCATCTCCAAAAAGCTTGTCAGCAGAGGGAAGCATGAAGTGCTCTAAAATTTCCTGGTAGACAGCTGCGCTGACTTTAGTCTTGATAAAACACAGTGGACCTACAGCAGCAGATGACATGGCTCCCCAAACCATCACTGATTGTGGAAACTTCACAATAGACCTCAAGCAGCTTGAATTGTGTGCCTCTCCACTCGCAACAGTCCAGTTATTTTTCTCCTTGGCCCAGATAAGACGCTTCTGGTGTTGTCTATTGGTCATGAGTGGCTTGACACAAGGAATGCGACAATTGTAGCCCATGTCCTGGATACATCAGTGTGTGGGTAATGACTTTATATAATATATGAGTTTCACTTTTTGCATTGAAGAACTGAGATAAATTAACTTTTTGTTGATATTCTAATTTAGTGAGATGCACTTGTATATGCAGATGGTATATTGGTGTTAATGTTGCAAAGTAAGGTTTAAAAGCAGACACAGGATTTTTAGTACTTATGTTTCATATGTTTTTATATTATTTGTGCATTCTAATATTTTACCTTAGATCCAGTGTAATAAAGTTCTCGACCAGCGTTGGTGTGACCTTCCATGCTCTGCTGCTCACATCTATGACCAGCAAGTCATTTCATACAAAACTAGGATATTTACAAAAGCTATGAGTTACATCACAGTACATTCATGGGAGTTAATGAAACGTCTACATACAGATGATCTTTCTATCTATATTCATGAGCACTGTAAATACTATGGTTGCGAACCACAAATTGCTGATCTTTGCTAACACGTGTGAGTTTTCAGAGAGGGTGGAAGACTGGGAAATTTTCAAGTCATAAATGAGAAAGGAACAGTATGCATAATCTCCAATTAAAAAGACCAATAACTACAGTATGTCATTAAAAGGAATCTGTCATTAGGATTTCACACCCCAAACTATTTATTTGTGCATGAAGCTCTTTCAAAGGCATTAAACCGACAAACGGGCAAAAGGTATGAACGCTCTGCCTTATATAGTAAATAGAAACCCAAGAAAAATAGGCACTAGAGCACAATATACAAAATATCAATTTTATTAAAGACAATAAAAAACACAGATTTCCTCTTTTATAGTCACTTTGTTATCATTACTCAATTCACCTTGCGATTTCTTCTGTACTATTTCAGGTATATGCACCCTTATCTTGCCCCATATGGTTTGTTTTTTGTGATATCTTTGTTCATTCTTACCATGTCTTTCTAGCCCGTACTAAATCCATGTACTTCCTTCTCTGCGATGTGTGCTTGCGGTGGCCAGCGGGATTCGGTTGCCGTGGACACACGTCCTCACAGCGTCGCACTCCGGGCCCTCCCACTGACACGTCAGCGGTGGGCGTGAATCTGTGACGTTGGACGGCGACTCCAGGGTTTCCGGCCGCAGCCGTGCCATCGGAAGCGCTGCATCAGCCGCCTCACTCTCATGCGGTATGGGGTATTTAAACTGGCCAGTTTACATTAGACAGTACACCCCCCGAAGAAGCAAGTGTGCGAGACGCGCGTTGGGGTTCCTCTTCCCGCATTTAGATACAGGTGGGCTCAATTTACCTTTTTCTTATCCTACTATCACTCCAGTATTCTTTGCCCTACTTCCTTTTTGGTTGATTGCTCAGAGTGCTGTATGGTATGATATATCTCTATACTCTATATTATTATATTACTAACAAATAACGGGTATATATTTTCTATTTGGGATTTATTTAAATAGTATTTAGCCACTATGGCTGACTTAAGGTAATACTATGCAGTATTTATTGCACTTTTGCACTATGCACCTTAGCATATGAAGCTAATCTGTAGGATTCTTTTGAGTCTGGGCCACTGTTTGGCTATACTGTGTATCTTGGCATTTGACACTTTTTTGACACAACTATATATTTGATATATTTTTAAACAACTGTTACAAGTCTTCAATATAGTCCTTATTCGGACATCTGAGAAGAGAGCTTATTGATTGTTTGTATTCATTATATCTTACCATCTAGTGGTTTGTGTCAGTACCATTCCTGTTTTTCTCACATCTGTATTGCCCTTTCAGATTTTATGCTTTGTTCCTTCCTTTTTGAACTCTGACTTCAACATTGCCTACACCTCCTAATTACATTTTGGATCAGCCCTATATTTCATCAAGTCTATGCAGAACAGTAGGGTCTCTTTAACTCCATGATCCGGTTAGTCAGCCAACAGCAATATTCATTGGTGTTGTCAGCGTTATATAACTAATAACTTAACACTGAGCCCTCTCTGAATACCGTGAATTGTTATGAAATTGCATTTACTGACTTAAATCTCTTGAGAAGGATTAGCCATTCCTCAGGTATTCATTTGTGGATATGATTTAATCTCTGATACTTAAGCAAATATATATAGTTTCATTTAAGATCATCCCATTAAACAGACACTACAAGTCTCTTGTGTCATAGAAATAATTAAAAACTATTAGGTTCAAAGCTGTTGCCATTGCTATGAGGTTTTGCTGAGATGTTGTTTGGTATCATATGAATTTCATTGAGCGTTCTGGAACCTTTCGACATGTAGACAGCTGCTCTGCAATACTTTGTATATTGAGAATGGGGAATGCCAAGTCTTATTAAGAAGGTTACCAACTTATCTTGCAGTACAGAGTCAGATACAGAGGAAGCAGTATGGAAAATGTGACATTTCGAGGTGATTGGCAGGTATAGCCATCTGCAAGTTCTCTTAAAATTAAACCAAAATCCCAGCTTCATCCCACAATGAAATCCAGGCAGAGCCTCATACATTATTCAATTTCCTATCTTATGTGTCCTGTATCATGTTCTGCCTTTGTTTATGGATGGAATAGAATCTCTCATTTTTCCCACTTCTTTGAATCAAATGCAGAAGATTGTAGAAGTCCAAAGGTTGAAAGCATCAAAATAATCCTATTTGGGTTTTATATTAAGACATTTTCTAAGCTTAGTTCGAGAATAAAAAAATCCATTCATATATCGGTTTATGTAAAAAAAGCCTGACAGTGGTATTATTGATCATAAAGGGAATCTTCTAAAAGGGATTCGTAATAACGGATCTAAAGAGAAATAAGGCAAAGACTTTAAAGTCACATTTGCTGCTAAATCGATACGCTGTGTTATGCCCAGTGCATGGCCTGTGCAAGTTGATCTACTTTTTGAGTTTTTTAATAATACATACCTGTCCCGGGAATACTGGGCTCTGCTTCTAACACCTCAACCCGCTGCCCTCTGAATTTGTCCCCGTTGGGTTTTACAGGTTGACCAGTGTGACCCAGTAACATCATCTCCCTAATCCTATTTAAGGCCATTAAGACACACACATGCATCTTAGGATGGAGACTCTAGTGTTCCATGTTTGGTTTGCTCCATTCATTACCTATACTTGATGTGTTATCAACTTGCATCAGTTCATGCTGGGTTGCATTCCTCCTTTTTGACTGCTACTGAGATTTCAAATAGTCCAAGTCCTTGATTCTACGTGTCCTCTGGGAAGCTGCACAAATGCCTGACGGCCGTGTGCCCCACCTGGACCAGAGTCTTAGCAGATTCATCTCACAAGGTGAGCTGTACATTTAAATAGTTATTCCCATTAATAAAAGATTTCACCATTAATAAAATATTAACTTATGGATCAGTGTGGATCTGATTAGTTTAACTCCCAGTGATCCCTAGAACAAGGCTCTATACCGCCCCGTCTGCATATGTACACCAGTATCTATCAATTCATTCTCTGTGCGACTTCAGATGGCTAATTACAGAGGGCGTTTTTTCCAATAGTCTCCTAAAGAATGAACGACCTCCACTTCATTCCAAGGGAGCAATTCAGAACTCCACCCCTTTGGAAAGGAAATAACTTATAATGATAGGAATAACTCTTTAGGTTCTGAGTCATGCTCCACCCCTGAGGTCTTCTACTAGGAATATCACCTGGGAGGAGATTTGCTAATCTAAAAGTGGCAGAATTATGGCCTTCCACCACATAATCACCACATTTTGATATGATTTAGAATGCAACATTTTAGCACAGAGTAAGCCAACCAATAGGTGTATCAATAAACTATGGATTTTAACTACAGAAGTTTATACATCTGTGTTACGCTCATGCCTTGACTGGTGGGCGTGAGCTTGAGGGTTTGTGGCCCCACTGTACCACAAACCAGACTACCCTGGAAGGGGCGTGACTATGACAGCTGCCTGGGTTTTCACTGGAGCCTCTGATGGTGAGGTCAGGCTTGTGCAGCAGGCAGCTGCCAGGTGCTACTCCAGGGTGGTGTCTGGCTGTGGCTGCTGATCCCACTTGGGAGACAGGAACACCAGGATTGGTGCGGGCATCAGGCAGGACTGGCAGAAGAGCACGGCTGAAACTCAGATGAGTAGGCTGGCACGGCTGAGACACAGGGTTGGCAGAGACACGGCAGGGAACACAGGGCTGGCAGAGACACGGCAGGAACACTGCACTGATAGGAACGGCAGGAACACTGGACTGATAGGAACGGCAGGAACACTGGACTGATAGGAACACTGGACTGGCAGGCACGGCAGGAAACACAGGACTGGTTGATGTGGTATATGAAGGAACAGGTAGAGGCCTGTTTACACTGGAGGTGCAGGTACAGATATGTAGTTTGGAGGAACAGGTAGGGACCTGTTCACACTGGAGGTGCAGGAACAGATATGTAGTATGGGGGAACAGCTAGGGACCTGTTCACACAGGAGGTGCATGAAAGGAAACAAGCAGAAAGGAATGAGGTATGAAGAAACAGGTTGGAACCTGTTCACACAGGAGATGTAGGTAAGAAAGCAAGCCAGAAGGGAAGGAGAATGAAGGAACAGGTTGGGACCTGTTCACACAGGAAGAGAAGTGCAAGGCTGCAGAAATGAGCGGAAGAGCAGCAGGAGATGGCGTAGCAAGAAAAGCTAAGCAGAGCAGAATCGCAAGGAATGCGGAGAGGAGCTGCAGCAAGAGAGATCTCTGCAGAAGCTAGGCAGAGCGGAGCCACAAGGAATGTGGAGAGGATCTGCAGCAAAAAGTTTCTGCAGCAACAGGAGCAGAGTAGAGTAGAACCACAGGAGTGTGAAGCAGAGGTAAAACCAAAAGGTACAGAGCAGGCAGAGCCGCAAGAGTGCGGAGTGTAAGCAGATTGAGAACACGAGGAAAGACACAGCAGGGAAGGAAGCCACAGACAAGGAGACCGAGATAAGACTAAGTACAGACAAGGCAATGGAACAAGACACAAGGACAAAGACACAGGGACCAGGATATTCTGTGTTGTGAATTCTGCTCTTGGGCTCCCTCCGGTGGTTATGAGTGGTAGTGCTGCTGTCTTTGGATCGCAGCATTTATCAGGTGTATTCACTTTTTGCAATTTGGGCTGGGCTATTTAGTCCTGCTTTATCCTTTAGTCAGTGCCAGTTGTTCATTGTTTTTGGAGGATTCACATCCATACCTGGTCTCTCCTGTTTTGCTGTTCATTTCAACAAAGATAAGTTCTGGCTTTGTTTTTGCTGTCCACCTCCTGTGGACCTTATAGTTCTGTGCATTTTCATGTTTTGTCTTGTCCAGCTTTGTCTGTGAATGATTTTTTGCAGCCAAGCTGTGTCTCTGGAGATGCAGATATACCCTCCATGTCTTTAGTCAGATGTGGAGATTTGTATTTTCTGTGGTGGATATTTTCTAGTGTTTTAACACTGACCGCATAGTACTCTGTCCTATTCTTTCTTTTTAGCTAGAATGGCCTCCTATGCTAAATCCTGATTTCAAGTCTGCGTATGTTATTTCCCTCTCCTCTCACAGTCAATATTTGTGGGGGGCTGTCTATCCTTTGCAGATTTTCTCTGAGGCAAGATAGTTTTCCCGTTTCTGTCTTTAGGGGAAGTTAGTTCTTAGGCTGTGTCGAGGTGTCTAGGGAGTGTTAGGTACTCCCCACGGCTACTTCTAGTTGCGGTGCTAGTTCAGGGTTTGCGGTCAGTACAGGTACCACCTTCTCCAGAGTACGTCTCATGCTGCTCCTAGGCCACCAGATCATAACAATTCTGCCTCCTTAAGGGCGGACAACAAGATCAAGGTAATAGCACAGAGAAAAGACTCCAGAGAGGGAGTAACACAGAGCAAGACCTGGCAAACTCAGAAGCTAAACACTAACTGAGCTAACACATTGCAAAGGCCCAGTCCACAGGGTGGAGCTGCACTATATACTGGAGGCCTCTTGGTAATTGGTCAGGAACAGATTAGACAGATGCACCTGATTCCTATAAGAACCAGAGAGTTCAGGCGCCGCCCCCCTATACACACAACTATGAAGCATGCAGAGGGCAGAGGCACAGAATATGGCGCTGGATAGAAACAGAAACCGCAACATGACCTGGAGCAGTGGGTAAGAGAGTGTGAGAGATGAGAGGCCATGCCGTGATGCCAGCAGAGTTGTTACAATCTGAAGCTGGATCATTTTGTAGCATTACAAAAGTTCAGTGAGCAGTGACTGTAATCGCTCCATGGAAGCCTGCATGACTGAAAGATGGCTGCTTCCAGGAAGAAATAAGTTCATATTCTCCCTGTAGCTGCACTTTCAGGTTCCCGGGAAGAAGTTGAATGAAGAACAGGAAACTCTAGGGTTCAAACTATTGCAATAACAAGAAAATTATTATTCAGGAACAATAATGAGTGCATACGATCTTTATTATTTAAAATATTATGGGCACCTTTGACATGGAAAAAATAATGCAACTTGTGATGAGCGAGCACTAAAATGCTCGGGTGCTCGCTGCTTGGGTCGAGCAGATTGGAATACTCGGATACTCGGCCAGAACAACGAACCCAATGTAAGTCTATGGGAGACCCGATTATTTTTACCGTGATCCCTCCGGGGGTCCTTTTAAGGTCTAAAAACATCTGAAAATGATGGAAACACTGCTCAAATGACACAGGGACATCATGGGGATAGCCACTGGAAGCATTCCTGACTCCTAGTTCACAGCTGTAAACATTTTTTTCCGAGATTCATGCAGTTTTTCCCGGTGCCACAATAAACACATTAAAACAAAACCAAAACGGGTTTTGCTTGGAAATACAGTATGTCAAGGTACATCCTTTGCAGGTTAATAACTTGCCTGTAAGGCCAAATATTTAACCCCAGACCGAAAATTTCCTCCAACACTTAGGCTTAGTTCAAATGCTGCATTTTTGAAGCGTTTTTCAACTTTAACATTGCTTTCAACCACTACAAATGCATTCACTGGGAAATGTCATTGTAACATTTAACAACCCTAGCTGGCCATGTGGTGTGTGACACATAAGCAGACCCAGCTTGTTCCATTTATGAAGGAGGGACTTTTAAAGTCACAGAGCCTATTTTTACTGGTGCATCAGGTGGGACAAATCTTCTTAAAAGGCCATTATGAAACAGTGGGTCTCCTAAGCTGTTGTAGCCTATGCTGTGAGTGGATGGGCTGCCAATGATGAAGATGAGGAGGAGGTGCAGGAGCTGTGGACTGTGGGGGCAACCATGGTTGACATAGGGCCAGCAATCCTTGGCGTGGGGAGGATGTGTTCCATCCCAAGGTCTGACTGGGGCCCGCCTTCCACTATGTTAACCCAGTGTGCTGTCAGGGAGATGTACCGTTCCTGCCCACAAGCACTTGTCCTCGTGTCCTTGGTTAGGTGGACTTTTCTGCAACAGCATTGTTGAGGGCACGGGTAATGTTGTGGGACACATGCCGGTGTAATGCCGGTATGGCACATTTGGAGAAACAGTGGCGACTGGTGACCGAGTACCTTGGGACGGCCACCGCCATCAGGTTGCGGAAAGCTTCCGTCTCAACGAGCCTAAAAGGCATCATTTCTAGCGCAAGCAGAAGAGAAATATTAGAATTTAGGACTGTGGTCTGTGTGGTGTTGGCAGGGTATTTCCGCATTCCAAAGACTGGGTTATAGACAATTGAAGGCTGTACTGGGACAAGGACGTGGACGGGCTTGATGATGGTGCTGCATGACTGTGGGCCACAACAGGTGCAGACCTAAAGGCATCTTCACATTCACGGTGTGCTGAGGATTGGCTTCTCCGCAAAACAGTGGAAGAAGCAGTGGTGTGACCTGCAGGCAGTGGTCCTGGAGCCTGGGATTTGGCCCACAAAGTCAGGTGCTTTGCTGGCATGTGCCTGATCATGCTGGTGGTGGTCAGGCTGGTTGCTTTGCTACCCCTGCTGATGGGGGAATGGCAGGTGCTGCAAATGGCCTGTTTGGGGATATTGGCAGAGTCTTTAAAAAATAACCAGACTCGGGAAGTTCTAACAGTTGGAATGGGAACTTCTCTCATGTTGGTGCTACGGGGAACGGATGCACGTCTTCTGTCTGTGGCCACCTCACTGCTTCTTCCTGCCTGTTGGGGTGATATGCCTCCTTCCCCATGTGTGCTGCTGCCCTCGCTCTGTATGTCCTCCTGCCAGGTTGGGTCAGTCACATAGTCATCCACCACCTTGTCTTCCACATCCGCACCCTGCTCCTCCTGACTTTCTGGCAATTGTGTCTCATCATCGTCCACCTCTTCTGACACTTTTCCGCCATTGCCTTCGCGTGACCGGGGCTGGTCAAAGCTTTGGGCATCTCTACATGCGATCTCAGCTGTCCCCACTTCAAGTTGACTGGCCGATAGTACTGAATCTTGTCATGGAAAACTAAACAGTTCTTCAGAGTGTCGAAGTGTGGGATCAGTTGTCTCAGGGCACTTGGCATGGTGGGAGGAAGGAGGATCAGGATGAGGAATAAACGGGCCAAACTCACGGCTACTCAGACTTGACCGTGTGGAAGACGTGGTGGTGGTGGTGGTGACTAAGTGACTTGAAGCATTATCCAGCCAAGAACCATTTCACACTGCTCTGGCTTCAATAGTGGTGTGCTGCAGTCCACTAGAAACTGGGACAGGAAGGTCAAGCGAGAAGATGTGGGTCTTTGTTGTTGCCCATTTTCACTTTGGCCACGGCCTCATCCTCTGCATGCACCATCATCATCACGTCCACTTCCCCGTCCCTTGCCTTGCCCATTTTAAATGGACTACTGCACTATTTCAAATCCTCAACACAATATATTTATTAGTAGCAAAATAATATCTGATCAGTATGCCTGCAAATCTACGATTTTTCCAACCCAAACACCAGGCAGGCTTCAGCCTGATAGAACAGACTGCATTCAATTTTGGGGAGCTTTTATGTGAAGTAAATTTATACTAAATAGTGCTGCATAGAATTAGAGTATTAGACAGCAAAAGAAGGGGTACACCGGCCTACAATGCCCAAACTTGGAGCACGCAGATATGAGTGCTGTAAGGCTGGTTTCACATTTGCGTTTTTTTGTGTGTTTTTGCGGTAAAAAACGCAAAAAAACGCATGCGTTTTTTCCTATATTTAACATTAAAAACGCATGCGTTTTTTGCATGCGTCTTGACGCGTTTTTGCAACGCATGCGTTTTTTCTCTGCATGCGTTGTTGCAGAAATGCAACATGTAGTAATTTTTGCGCCGTATTGATGTCTATGTAAACGCATGCGGTTTTAAGCACATGCGTTTGCATGCATTTTTATAGAAAAACACAAGAAAACACCCTAACCCTAACCCAAACTCTAACCCTAACACAAACCCAAACTCAAACCCAAACTCAAACCCAAACTCAAACCCAAACTCAAACCCAAACTCAAACCCAAACTCAAACCCAAACTCAAACCCAAACTCAAACCCAAACTCTAACCCAAACTCTAACAAAAGCTCAAACTCTAACACAAACTCTAACACAAACTCAAACTCTAACACAAACCCTAACCCTAACCCTAATACAAACCCTAACCCAAACCCTAACCCAAACCCTAACACAAACCCTAACACAAACCCTAACACAAACCCTAACACAAACCCTAACACAAACCCTAACACAAACCCTAACCCTAAGGGATCCTAACCCTAACCTTAGGGTTAGGGTTAGGATCCCTTAGGGTTAGGGTTAGGATCCCTAGGGTTAGGGTTAGGGCTAGTGTTAGCGTTTGTGTTAGCGTTAGAGTTTGTGTTAGGGTTTGTTAGAGTTTGTGTTAGGGTTAGAGTTTGTGTTAGGGTTAGAGTTTGTGTTTTAGGGTTAAGGTTAGAGTTTGTGTTTTATAGTTAGGGTTAGGGTTAGAGTTTGTGTTAGAGTTTGTTAGAGTTTGTGTTAGGGTTAGAGTTTGGGTTAGGGTTAGAGTTTGTGTTTTAGGGTTAAGGTTAGAGTTTGTGTTTTATAGTTAGGGTTAGGGTTAGAGTTTGTGTTAGAGTTTGTTAGAGTTTGTGTTAGGGTTAGAGTTTGGGTTAGGGTTAGCGTTTGTGTTTTAGGGTTAGGGTTAGAGTTTGGGTTTTAGGGTTAGGGTTAGAGTTTGGGTTTTAGGGTTAGGGTTAGGATCCCTAGGGTTACTAGGCATCATAACCCTAACCCTAGGTATTTCTGTTTATAGTGGGTTTTCTAGTTGATTTTGATGATTGGCAGCTGTCACACACTTCTCATCATGCGTTTCAAAAACGCAAACGCAGGAATAAACGCTTGTAAACGCGTCAAAACGCCGCGTTTGCGTTAAAACATGCAAAAAGCAGCGTTTAAACGCGTTTAAACGCGTTTTTGCACCAAAGCAGATCAAAACGCAAGTGTGAAACCAGCCTAACGGAAATACCACACTGGCAAATATGTGGCCTTTTTTTTATAAGCTAAATAGTGCTGTATAGAATTACAGTATCAGACAGCAAAAAAAAGAGGTACACCGGCATACAATTCCCAAACTTGGAGCACGCAGATATATGAGTGCTGTAATGGAAATACCACACTGGGAAATATGTGGCTTTTTTTTTTATAAACTAAATAGTGCTGTATAGAATTCCAGTATCAGACAGCAAAAAAAGAGGTACACCGGCCTAAAATGCTAAAACTTGGAGCACGCAGATACATGAGTGCTGTAATGGAAATACCACACTGACAAATATGTGGCCTTTTTTATATGCAAAATAGTGCTGTATAGAATCAATGTCAGACAGCAAAAAAAGGGGTACACAGGCCTACAATGCCCAAACTTGGAGCACGAAGATATATGAGGGCTGTCACGGAAAAACCACACTGACAATTATGTGGTCTTTTTTTTAATGCAAAATAGTGCTGTATAGAATTAGAGTATCAGACAGCAAAAAAAGGGGGCCACCGACCTACATTGCACAAAGTTGGAGATATATGAGGCCTTTTTCGGTGAATTTAAAACACACAAAAAAAAGTGGCACAAGGCTAGCACACACAACTATACTACGTATGCCTGACAAACTATGATTTTTCAACAGGTCTCAGTCTGACAGAACAGACTGTATATTTTTGTATTTGGGGGGTAAGTTTTTGGAAAAAAAAAAATCCAACTTGGCATATAGTAAAGAATCTGCAGCAGCATTTGCAGCAGACAGTTATGGAGCTTTGGGAGGGATGCAGTGGGAGCAATGTACACACATACAGTGGGTGCCTGCAGGCCTTGCACTGATGTGGATATGGTGTGCCCTGCCCACCTAGCACTGCAATATAGGGACCCACGAATTAGCCCTAAAAAGGACTTTTGGTTTCTGAGGAGTTGTGGATTTAAGAGTTGCAGACCTACACTAACAACCACGATTTTGACCCTATCTCGGCAGCAGCTCTCCCTACTCTCACTGAATCCGGAGCTGAATGCGGCGAGCAGGGCTGGGCCAGGTCTCTTATACTCAGGATGATGCTGTACGCCCAAGCTAATCACTGCACGACCACAACAAACATTGCTGCGGCGTTTCATGTCCTGGCAGATAATCCCTGCACTGTGATTGGGTCTCTAAAGTCTGCCAAAAAAAGCTGGGTGGAGACACCAGTTACCACCCAATAATCCCGGAAATGCTCGCTGCTCGCCGAATACACCGAGCATATAGTGATACTCGGGCGTGTAACGAGCAGTGGTGAGCACGTTCGCTCATCACTAAATGTAACATATGCTAGTGGTTAACTAAAATTGCATTAAGTTTCAGCCTGAAATCTTCATTATTACATTCATTCATCTTCAGACCTCCTGATATGCAGTGTGCAGCCTTATTCGTTTTTCCATTCTTTCACTTGTGTGAGTGTATCTCCAGTAAAGCAATTTAATTGTTAATATCTCACTACAGAGAGGCAAAATTAAAAAAAAAAAGTTATATTCTACTCTGCAGAATAAATATTGTGCATCTATTTCAACATGAAAAATTTGATGAAACGTCCTCCAACCCAGTTAAGTAAGTTAGAAGGCTAATTGAAAACAAGGATTTGGCACTGCTCTCCGTTCTCACTCTTCACAACCAGGAGGTAACCATATAAAAATGCAGAATATGCTTGATTGTGGCAACAGCACCCAGGTGGTGCTCACTAGAGAAAAAGTCTTGTATGTTAAGGTAGAAGAATGTGGGACTCATGACATTGCATTAAAAAAAAGTTTATTTTATTGCGAAAGTTGTTTCGCATGAAAATCACGCTTCCTCTGAGTCATCTGGCTCAGAGGAAGCGTGATTCTCATGTGAAACAACTGATAGCTAATTGTCTCAACAGTCCATATTATTTATGAAACAACAATAAAAGAAACTTCTTTACACCAAGTGGTGAGTGACCCATTCTTCAACCTTTACATGCAATAGATAAACATAACATAGATAGATAGATAGATACTTACCAGTTTATAAATCTTCCTTTTGGTGTCTGTCACATACTCTGGCAGGATTTGAAAAAGAAAGAGCTCTTTATAATTGGCACCTTGTCTCCGGCACTTGAGATGAATGTACTGCAGAACTCACCGTGCAATGTATATAATTACACTTACTATGTTTGCCAACATTGACAGGTGTAATTATC
This sequence comes from Ranitomeya imitator, assembly GCF_032444005.1. Classification (NCBI taxonomy): domain Eukaryota; kingdom Metazoa; phylum Chordata; class Amphibia; order Anura; family Dendrobatidae; genus Ranitomeya; species Ranitomeya imitator. Next base: position 452,196,197 of record NC_091283.1, on the reverse strand, counting down.
CCCTTTTCTCCTGAAATTGATTCTTTCTGTTTTGATCATACATCTTAAGACACCACATTTTTTTTCTTACTGAGGGAATTAAGCACGTTAAACGTCATTGCAGTTGCTGCTCTATAAGCCCCGGACATCAGCCTCGCACGCTATGAGATTTTTGACAAAGTGAAAAATTAGGATCAAAACAATTTTGAATGCAGTAATTTCCTACATGCTGACCTTCATGCTGCCATGTGTGTGTTAAATCAGAATTCTAAATGCAACTAAAAGCCTTTCTACCTTGAGCATCGAGTCAAAAGTTGAAATTCATTGCAAAAATTGCAAAATAAATAGCTTATGCTGTACCACTGTAAATACAATGATCTCAATAATGGTATCAATTCCATAGTAAGTGGTGATGAGCGAATATACTCGTTACTCAAGATTTCCCGAGCACGCTCGGGTGACCTCCGAGTATTTTTTAGTGCTCGGAGATTTAGTTTTCATTGCCGCATCTGAATGATTTACATCTGCTAGCCAGCATAAGTACATGTGGGGGTTGCCTGGTGGCTACACTGGGACAACACTGAAGATATGACACTTTGGTACAATGTAAAGTAGCCAGTGTACAGATTGTATAACAGTATAAATTTTGCGTGCCCTCTAAATAACTCAACACACAGCCATTAATGCTTAAACCACTGGCAACAGAAGTGAGTACATCCCTAAGTGAAAATGGCCAAATTGTGCCCAAAATGTGAATATTTTGTGTGGCCACCATTATTTTCAAGCAGTGAGTTAACTCTCTTGGGCATGGAGTTCACTAGCGCATCACAGGGTGCCACTGGAATCTTCTTCCACTACTCCATAATGACATCTGGTGTATGTTAGAGACCTTGCGCTCCTCCACCTGCCCCACAGATGCCCCACAGATGCTCAATGGGGTTAAGATCTGGAGACATGCTTGTCCAGTCCAACACCGTTACCCTCAGTTTCTTCAGTAAGGCAGTGATCGTCTTGGATGTGTGTTTGGGGTCATGTTGGAATACTGCCCTGTTTCTGAAGGGAGGCAAACATACTATACTTTTGTATGTCACAGTACATGTTTGCATTCATGGTTCCCTCAGTGAACTGCAGCTCCCCACAGCCGGCAGGACTCATGCAGCCCCAAACTATGACACTCCCACCACCATGCTTGACTGTAGGCAAGACACACTTATCTTTGTTCTCCTTACCTGATTGCTGATTATTGAACCAAATAAGTTTATCTTGGTCTCATCAGTCCATATGACATGGTTCCAGTAATCCATGTCCTTAATCTGCTTGTCTTCAGTAAACTGTTTGAGGGCTTTCTTGTGCATCATCTTTAGAAGACGCTTCCTTCTGGGATGACAACCATGCAGGCAAATTTGATGAACTGTGCGCTGTATGGTCTGAGCAATGACATTCTGATCCCCCACCCCATTAAACTCTGCAGCAATGCTGACAGCACTCGTACGTTTGTTTTGAAAAGACAACCTCCGGATGTGATACTCAGCATGTGCACTCAACCTTTTTGGTCACCCATGGCGAGGCCAGTTCTGAGTGGAAACTATGTTGCTAAACCGCTGTATGGTCATGGCCACTATACTGCAGCTCAGTTTCAGGGTGTTGGCAATCTTCTTATAGCCTCGGCCATCTTTATGTACAGCAACAATTATTTTTTTCAGATCCTCAGAGAGTTCTTTGCATGAGGTGCCATGTTGAACTTCCAGTGACCATTATGAGAGAGTGTGAAAGCAATAACACCAAATTTACCACACCCGACTCCCCATTCACACCTGAGACCTTGTAATACCAGTCACATTATACCAGGAAGGAAAAATGGCGACTTTGGCAGAAATTAGCCACTTTTCATGTAGGGGTGTACTCACTAGTGTTACCACTTTAAATATTAATGTGTGTGTTGAGTTATTTAGAGGAAACAGCAAATTTACACTGTTATACAAGGTGTACACTGACTAATTTACATTGTATCAAAGTATCTTCAGTGTTTTCCGATGAAAAGATATAATAAAATATTTACAAAGGGGTGTACTCACTTTTGTGAGATACTTTATGTCCGTGTGACCCTAACCTTATGGACAGGTCTACTATTGTACCCTTGGGTCAGCACCTTGTGGTAACAGAGTTTAAATCTATAGTGATAAAAGTCCCTCTTTAATTCACCTTTAAGATAATATAACAACCTGGAAAATATATTTATACATATATTGAGACATTTTTACTAGTAATGATTCTGTTTTTCTGCTAAAATTGCTATCGTCTGGAGCACTTATAATTACCAGTTCAATTTTGTTGTACAAATTCATAATGGTAGGTTTAGATTTTCTTCATGCTTTAGCATTTTGGAGCTGTCACTTAAAATAATTCTCAAGAAGGAAATTGTTTATCGGTAATTCAGAACTTCTATTTAGAAGAAACCCAAAGTTTCATCATTCTGGAGGTCAATGTGTCTGTCACATGATGGAAGCTCATGTTTAATTTCATCCATTTGGTGCTGGAGTAGCAGATACAAAAGCTTTTACAAGGACCAGAAGGTCAGAGAGCCCATCTCTACTTGGCCAAAGGGAATCTAGATGCCGCAATTGCACACACATGGCCCAATGGTGTGATTAGAAGACATCAAAACTGTTAGGGCTTATTCACTCCATGTGTTGTCAGTGAATGGTAGATAGTTAAAATCGATCATGTGAACTATGGTCCATTGGTCAGTTTGAGAAAAAAGCGACATGCTCTAGCCTGATCTGTTTTGCGGACTAGACTTTCCTATTACACTCAATAGGTGCCAATAAAAAAACGGAAGGTATGCAGACACCATCCATATGGCATGAGTTATAAACAAATTCATTGGTATGATTACATAGGAAACTGCATTTGACCATTACTAATAATTTTCAATTGTGGATGTATAAAGCGGGCATCATATGGATGTCATGTAAGGATGTAATAAACAGGCATACAGATAGCATTCTGACATGAAAAAAAGGGAATTAGATCTACTGGTAATTCGGTTTCCAGGTAGTCCCTCAGGACAGCACCATGGAGGACGTCCTTCCTTGACCTATAGCTGGACAGGATCATAGAGAGGTTAAAAGGACCCTCCCACCTCCACACTCCAGTGTTGTTTCAAAGTACCACCGAAGGAAATAAATGGTCTAAACGTGCCCTTACAAACACATGTGTAATAAACCGTTTAACGGCTCCATCTTAATTTCGAGCCATGGTGACCCAAAGGATGAACGATCTGCCGGTAGATTAATCCCGTGCAAGCCTAAAAAGAGAAACATAAGGGAGGGAACTATGGGTGCTGTCCTGAGGGACTACCTGGAAACCGAATTACCAGTAGGTCTTATTCCCTTTATCCATTACGTCCCTCAGGACAGCACCATGGAGAATGCCAAAGCAACTCTCCCAGGGTGGGTACAGAAGCCAGGAATCAAAGTCCCAGGCAAGAACCAGACTAAATATATAAATGATCTGAAAGATCAGAAAAACCATAGATATCTAAAGAGATCTGCAAAGAAAATCACCGTAGTGTCTGATATACATCTATAATGGCCAATTTCAGTATGAAATGTGGTAAACGAAATAAGCATCAGAAGCAGAGAGTGAAATACGCCCATTGTACTCCAATACCAATAATGAACCACAGCAAGTTATTTATTGTGATAGATACTTATAGACACCGCAGCCCCAGAATAGGGTTAGAAAACCTTATTGCCCAGCAAAATATGGTGAAAGTCACAGCCACCACACAATGAGGACTATACCGACCAATAATAAGCTGCATGAGCTTATAACACAGGACTGTTCCTTCATCGGTCCTTCTGGGCTCAGGTTAAGCCTTGGTTACAGACCAGCTTACCGTACTACACGGAGACCTGCAGGACAGAGACCCTGGACTGCGGGAAGATCAAACCAATAACAGTTAGTACATGGATAATGGCAGAGCATTGGCATGTACGCACATTACTCATCCAGGAGATCACGTCTATTCCAAATCCTTAGATGTCTAACCCCAAGTAAGGGTTATATATTGTTGAAACTAAGGAAAACACCATCCGGCAGGTAATATCTCCTGACAATACCAACGTCAGGCTTCTCGTTAGAAGCGCTGAAAGAGAAACGTGGATCATCACTCCTGTTTTACTTGATGCTAGACACAGGGAGTCTGGACTCTGAACCGATGAAGGTGGTGGTGGTGGTGCTAGTAAAATCTTCCGACACCTGAAATTATTCGAAACTGCATTTATACGAGTCATTAGTCCAGACATTATAAGTATCTCAGCTTATTTGTCCATATATGCATATACGCACATAAATATCCCAAGAGGCAATCTTCTCAGGGATCTTTATACACTCAGACTGCCATTGTGGGAGTAATCATATTCCATGTCTAGAGAAAAGTAGGTTTCTTCCTCATCACAGAGGGAGATTATCTACTGAGAGGCAGTGAGACTATGGGGTCTTAACATTAAAGATGTTCCAGTTTCATTTATCTTAGGAGCAGAGACTGCTGTAAGAGCCGCAAGAATGGGACCCTCTGCCACACGACACAGTGCTGCTGCTTCACCACAAGGTACAGAAGGCAGTGCTGATGTCCCTGGTAAACAAAACGCAACAGACTTATGGGACAAGAATCTGTCTGATTGCCGAATGTGGAGTTTGGGAAGGATTAATAATAATAACAACAATAATAAATAATAAACTTTATTTATATAGTGTCAACATATTCCGCAGCGCTTTACAGTTTGACAGTTTCGAACACAACAGTCATAAGTAATAACCATATAATAATTAAAGCAAAATAAGACGACCCTGCTCGTGAGAGCTTATAATCTACAATGAGGCGGAGAAACTACAATGTACAGGTGTGTATCAACAATATTTTATTTACAATGATGGCACAGCCCTCTTCAGGGGGTGGGGGATAGATGGAGATAGTGAATGGGCTACACACACACAAACATAACATGACTTTGATTAGGGAACGTGGTAGGCCGCTCTGAACAAATGTGTTTTAAAGGAGGCCTAAAACTATGCAAATCGTAGATGGTCCTAATATCTTAGGGCAAAGCATTCCGAGGCGGAAGGAATGCTTCCTTTGAACTCGTGGGATTTTCCGTTCCCAGGACAGTAGTATGTCCTTTTAAAGGATTATAGGATGTACCAAAATGACGTATGTCATCTTTTAAAGCTAATTATGTAATAGACTTGCCTTTAGCACTCAAGGTAGAACCTACCTGAGAGATCTGTTCCAAACAGAAGACATGCAAATTTTACTAAGCCAATTCAAGCATATCTGTTTTCCTGACTAAACCCTGTTTTAACCCCTTAGTGACAGAGCCAATTTGGTACTTAATGACCAGGCCAATTTTTGCAATTCTGACCACTGTCACTTTATGAGGTTATAACTCTGGAACGCTTCAACGGGTCCCGCTGATTCTGAGATTGTTTTTTTGTGACATATTGTACTTCATGTTAGTGGTAACATTTCTTCGATATTACTTGCGATTATTTATGAAAAAAACGGAAATATGGCGAAAATTTTTTAAATTTTGCAATTTTCAAACTTTGTATTTTTATGCCCTTAAATCAGAGAGATATGTCACAAAAAATAGTTAATAAATAACATTTCCGACATGTCTACTTTACATCAGCACAATTTTGGAAACAAAATTTTTTTTTGTTAGGGAGTTATAAGGGTTAAAAGTTGACCAGCAATTTCTCATTTTTACAACACCATTTTTTTTTAGGGACCACATCACATTTGAAGTCATTTTGAGGGGTCTATATGATAGAAAATAATGAAGTGTGACACCATTCTAAAAACTACACCCCTCAAGGTTCTCAAAACCACATTCAAGAAGTTTATTAACCCTTTACGTGCTTCACAGGAACTGAAACAATGTGGAAGGAAAAAATGAACATTTAACTTTTTTTTGCAAACATCTTAATTCAGAACCATTTTTTTTATTTTCACAAGTGTAAAAACAGAAATGTAACCATAAATTTTGTTATGCAATTTCTCCTGAATACGCCAATACCCCATATGTGGGGGTAAACCACTTTTTGGGCGCACCGCAGAACTTAGAAGTGAAGGAGCGCCGTTTGACTTTTTCAATGCAGAATTGGCTGGAATTGAGATCGGACGCCATGTCACGTTTAGAGAGCCCCTGATGTGCCTAAACAGTGGAAACTCCCCACAAGTTACACCATTTTGGAAACTAGACCCCTTAAGGAACTTATCTAGATGTGTGGTGAGCACTTTGAACCCCCAAGTGCTTCACAGAAGTTTATAACGTAGAGCCGTGAAAATAAAAAATCGCTTTTGTTTACACAAAAATGATCTTTTCGCCCACAAATTCTTATTTTCACAAGGGTAATAGGAGAAATTAGACCACAAAAGTTGTTGTGCGATTTCTCCTGAATACGTCGATACCCCATATGTGAGGGTAAACCACTGTTTGGGCACACCGCAGAGCTTGGAAGTGAAGGAGCGCCGTTTTACTTTTTCAATGTAGAATTGGCTGGAATTGAGATCGGACGCCATGTCGCGTTTGGAGAGCCCCTGATGTGCCTAAACAGTGGAAACTCCCCACAAGTTACACCATTTTGGAAACTAGACCCCTTAAGGAACTTATCTAGATGTGTGGCGAGCACTTTGAACCCCCATGTGCTTCACAGAAGTTTATAACGTAGAGCCGTGAAAAAAAAAATTGCATTTTTTCTACAAAAATGATCTTTTTGCCCACAAATTTTTATTTTCACAAGGGTAACAGGAGAAATTAGACCACTAAAGTTGTTGTGCAATTTCTCCTGAGTACGTCGATACCCAATATGTGGGGGTAAACCACTGTTTGGGCGCACCGCAGAGCTTGGAAGAGAAAGAGTGCCGTTTTACTTTTTCAATGTAGAATTGGCTGGAATTGAGATCGGACGCCATGTCGCATTTGGAGAGCCCCTGATGTGCCTAAACAGTAGAAATCCCCCACAAGTGACCCCATTTTGGAAACTAGACCCCCCATGGAACTTATCTAGATGTGTGGTGAGAACCTTGAATGCCCAAGTGCTTCACAGAAGTTTATAATGCAGAGCCGTGAAAATAAAAAATATTTTTTTTTCCACAAAAAAGATTTTTTAGCCCCCAAGTTTTCATTTTCACAAGGGTAACAAGAGAAATTGGACCCCAAAAGTTGTTGTCCAATTTGTCCTGAGTATGCTGATGCACCATATGTGGGGGTAAACCACTGTTTGGGCGCACGGCAGAGCTCGGAAGGGAAGGAGCGCCTTTTTGGAATGCAGACTTTGATAGAATGGTCTGTGGGCATTATGTTGCGATTGCAGAGCCCCTGATGTACCTAAACTGTAGTAACCCCCCACAAGTGACCCCATTTTGGAAACTAGACCCCCCAAGGAACTTACCTAGATGTGTGGTGAGAACTTTGAATGCCCAAGTGCTTCACAGAAGTTTAGAATGCAGAGTCGTGAAAATAAAAAATATTTTTTTTTCCACAAAAAAGATATTGTAGCCCCCAAGTTTTTATTTTCACAAGGGTAACAGGAGAAATTGGACTGCAATAGTTGTTGTCCAATTTATCCCGAATACGCTGATGCACCATATGTGGGGGTAAACTACTGTTTGGGCGCACGGCAGAGCTCGGAAGGGAAGGAGCGCCTTTTTGGAATGCAGACTTTGATAGAATGGTCTGTGGGCATTATGTTGCGATTGCAGAGCCCCTGATGTACCTAAACTGTAGTAACCCCCCACAAGTGACCCCATTTTGGAAACTAGACCCCCCAAGGAACTTATCTAGATGTGTGGTGAGAACTTTGAATGCCCAAGTGCTTCACAGAAGTTTAGAATGCAGAGTCGTGAAAATAAAAAATATTTTTTTTTTTCACAAAAAAGATATTGTAGCCCCCAAGTTTTTATTTTCACAAGGGTAACAAGAGAAATTGGACCCCAGAAGTTGTTGTCCAATTTATCCCGAGTACGCTGATGCGCCATATGTGGGGGTAACCCACTGTTTGGGTGCACGGCAGAGCTCAGAAGGGAGGGAGCACCATTTGACTTTTTGAGCACAAAATTGGCTGTCGTGTTTGGAGACCCCCTGATGTACCTAAACAGTGGAAACCCCCCAATTCTAGCTCCAACCCTAACCCCAACACACCCCTAACCCTAATCCCAACCTGATCCATAATCCTAATCACTAACCCTAACTATAATCACAACCCTTACCCCAAAACAACCCTAATGTCAACCCTAACCATAACCCTAATCAAAACCCTAAATCCAACACACCCCTAATCCTAATCTCAACCCTAACCTCAAACCTAACCCTAATCCCAATACACCCCTAATCACAACCCTAACCTTAACCCTAATCCCAAACCTAACCCTAATCCCAAGCGTAACCCTAATGCCAACCCTAACCCTAATACCAACCCTAATCCAAACCCTAACCCTAATCCCAGCTCTAACCCTAACTTTAGCCCCAACCCTAACCCTAGCCCTAAGGCTACTTTCACACTTGCGTCGTTTGGCATTCCGTCGCAATCCGTCGTTTTGGACAAGAAACGGATCCTGCAAATGTGCCCGCAGGATGCGTTTTTTGCCCATAGACTTGTATTGCCGACGGATCGTGACGGATGGCCACACGTCGCGTCCGTCGTGCACTGGATCAGTTGTGTTTTGGCGGACCCTCGGCACAAAAAAACGTTCAATGAAACGTTTTTTTTGTACGTCGCATCCGCCATTTCTGACCGCGCATGCGTGGCCGTAACTCCGCCCCCTCCTCCCCAGGACATAGATTGGGCAGCGGATGCGTTGAAAAACTAGAGCTGCTGCCCACGTTGTGCACAATTTTCACAACGTGTGTCGGTATGTCGGGCCGACGCATTGCGATGGCCCCGTACCGACGTAAGTGTGAAAGAAGCCTAACCCTAAATTTAGCCCCAACCCTAACCCTAAATTTAGCCCCAACCCTAGCCCTAACCCTAGCCCTAACCCTAACCCTACCCCTAACCTAACCCTACACCTACCCCTAACCCTACCCCTAACCCTACCCCTAACCCTACCCCTAACCGTACCCCTAACCGTACCCCTAACCCTAATTTTAGCCCCAACTGCTGTTCTCCTGCCGGCCGGCAGATGGAGACAGATGGCAGGCGCACTGCGCATGCGTCCGCCATGTTCTTCTGCCGGCGGCCAGGAGGAGCAGCAAGAGGATCCAGGGACACAGGTGAGATTTGTAGGGTCCCTGAATCCCCCTATTTCTCTGTCCTCTGATGTGCGATCACATCAGAGGACAGAGAATTACACTTTACTTTTTTTTTTTTTTTGCGGTCGCCGGTAAACAGTTAATTACCCGCGATCGCAAAACAGGGGTCGGTAAAACCGACCCCGATCATGCTCTTTGGGGTCTCGGCTACCCCCGGCAGCCGAGACCCCAAAGATTCTCCCGGTGCCGGCCGGCGGGCGCACTGCGCATGCGCCCGCCATTTTGAAGATGGCGGCGCCCACCGGGAGACACGAGGAGCATCGGGGGAGCTAGGTGAGTATTGGGGGGCCACCTGGGACCCCTTTTCTCTGTCCTCCGATGTGCAATCACATCGGAGGACAGAGCAATTAAAAAGAGATCGCTTTTTTTTTTTTTTTTTGCGATCGCCGGTAAACGGTTAATTACCGGCGATCGCAAATGCGGGGTGGGTTAAAAACCCCCCGAATCATGTTCTCTGGGGTCTCGGCTACCGAGGTAGCCGAGACCCCGGAGAAAATCGGCCTCTGGGGGGCGCTATTGACTTTTTCCACAGCGCCGTTAATTAACGGCACTGTGGTTTAAGTACCCTTAGCGGCCGCCGTTAAAAGGCGTATCGGCGGTCGCTAAGGGGTTAAAGAATGAAGTAACAGAAGCTGGATCTGGGTCCAAAACACAATGTCTCCATATCCAGAGTTGAGGCCCAAGACAAAAAAGTGAAGAGGTAGGCCGATGATACAATATGTGGCCACACGACAAGGCACCAGACAGAAGGTCTAACCCAGTGGCTCATGGCCAGAGGCAAAAAAGGCACCAAGCCCGACACACTAATGATACTCCCTGAGGCAAAGGGCACCGAAACCCTATGATGCAATATGATGCATATAGGAACTATGAGGCAATATAAGGAACTATGACAATATAATGCAATATGATGCACAAAGTTATTATGAAGCGCTATGATGCATATAACAACTATGAAGAAATATGATGCACAAAGGCAATTTGAAGCACTATGATGCATATAGGAACAATGAAGCAATATGATGCATATAGGAATAATGAAGCAGTATGATGCAATATGATGCATGAAGTAACTATGAAGCGCTATGGTGCATATAGGAACAATAAAGCAATATGATGCATATAGGGACTATGAAGCAATATGCTGTAATATAATGCACAAAGTCATTATGAAAGGCTATGATGCATATAGGAACCCTGAAGCAATATGCTGAAATATAATGCACTAAGGCAATATGAAGCGCTATGATGCATATAGGAACCCTGAAGCAATATGATGCACAAAGGCAACATGAGTACTATGATGCATATAGGAACAGAGATGCAATATGATGCACAGTCACTATGAAGCACTCTGATGCACATAGGAACCATGATGAAATATGATGCAGAAAGGGAATATGAAGCACTATGATGCATATAGGAGCAATGAAGCACCATGATGCATATAGGAACCATGATGCAATATGATGCAGAAAGGGAATATGAAGCACTATGATGCATTAAGGAGCAATGAAGCACCATGATGCACATAGGAACCATGATGCAATATGATGCAGAAAGGCAATATGAAGCACTATGATGCATATAGGAACAATGAAGTACCATGATGCATATAGGAACCATGAAGCAATATGATGCAATATGATACATGAAGTAACTATGAAGCGCTATGATGCATACAGGAACAATGAAGCACCCTGATGCATATAGGAACCATGAAGCAATATGATGCAATATGATGCATGAAGTAACTATGAAGAAGTATTATTCCACATAGGCACTCAATATGATGCACAGAGACACTATGATGCAGTATTATGCACAGAGGAACTCAATATGATGCCTAGAGGCACTATGATGCAGTATCATGCACAGAGGCACTCAATATGATGCATAAAAGCAGTATGATGCAGTATTATGCACGGAGGCACTCAATATGATGCATAGAGGCACTATGATGCAGTATTATGCACGGAGGCACTCAATATGATGCCTAGACGCACTATTATGCAGAACTATGCACAGAGGTACTCAATAATGATGCATAGAGGCACTATGATGCAGTATTATGCACGGAGGCACTCAATATGATGCATAGAAGCACTATTATGCAGTATTATGCACGGAGGCACTCAATACGATGCATAGAAGCAGTATTACTAGGCCATGCCTGAAGGTGCCAAACAAGAGACCAGACTTACACTTTTAAGCAAAAGAGCAATCTATCAGAGTTCCAGATAAATCTCCACTCTGAACAGTACATCTCATTTGTCAGACTGACTCCACCCGAAGGAGCTAATTAATGAGCCGCAGCTGGAGGGCAGTCTTCATTGAGACAATGTGCTGAATTAACACCTGGTGTCCTCCTATGGATGGAGTAGTTAAGTTGCAAAGAAAAGTGAAACACTTGCTTATTGAACCAGAAAATGGAAAGCATGCTTCCAAAATAGTCACTCTGAAGCCCAATTATAAGACTCTGTGCAGACAAGACCTGCAACTAACTGAAGTCCAGTCATGAGATGTAGCCTGGACATATGGCCTCCACCATAGCCTAGAGGTCCAAGGCCTAGCTGCACATGGGTTCCAGGTACAGCTTTGGCACGAAGGCCTGAGACTAGAGTTAGCCCAGAGGCCCAGGCCATCAATGCAACATTAAACCCTGCACTCACCTGTGCTGGCTCCATACCTGCTAGAAGACAGGGGGAGCTGGTAACGCCGAGAGCCTACCATGGAAGGAAGCGGCGTCTCATTAGAAATGCTGCATTACTGCCTGTGCCCCCTTCCGTGTTCCATCGTGGAACGCACGCCGATCCTATGTGCCGGTGCCCCTCTCTGACGTCACTGGAAGCGCAACGGCCTTCTCCACCACATGACTTTCGGAAGTAGCGGTGCTTTGCCGGTCGGCGTCCGAGCCGAGAGCCCCCCACTGGGAGGAAGCGGCTCTACCCAGGAGCCCATCCGCTCGACTGATCTCTGGGGCTGAGGGACTCCCCACTGGGACATTTCCACCCTGGGCTACTTGACAGGGGGAAGGATTGGACCTGCCGCACGATCCCCCTAAGCCCATTACACAGGCTGTTGGCTGAGGATCCTCTCAAACAGGAGTCAGCCATGATCCATCTGACTGGGAAAAGGGAAGGCTGAGACCCCCGAACTCTGAGTCCATCTGGTGCAGCACTGATAGCTGAGGGACCTCTACCCAGTGAGGTGTCGGCCATGGACCACTTGACAGGGGGAAGAGAATCTACAGGCTATCTTCACTCTAGGAGCAACCTCTCATACAACCGTCCCTGTAGGGACAGGAAAAACACTGGAGGGTGGAGGTGGGAGCGTCCTTTTAACCTCTCTATGATCCTGTCCTGCTATAAGTCAAGGAAGGACGTCCTCCATGGTGCTGTCTTGAGGGACGTAATGGAAAAAGACGTTTAGTTATAGGACGGATGAAAGGCCACATGGATGAAAAGTCATACAGAAAAAAGAACGATTCTTTTTATACGCTCATCTTAACCTGGCCTAGATGGTCTGAATAGATTTAAAAGTCTGTTCTACTGATAAAGGAGTCTTAAGGCAGGAGTCATATGGGCATATGAAAAAGCATGAGTTTTAATGCAGAAAAACTATTTGTTTTTTCTATAGAGCCGCATGATTACCTACATTCCCAGCACTAATATGACCATTTTTTCTGTCTTACCACAATGCCCTTCTGTTTAAATGAGCAAGAATCTTCCATCATAATCAGATTGACTTCACTTTGTTCAGTGGCTGACATAACTGTCAATAGGCATCCATAGACCTCACATTTTTTTTATTTAATGGCCTTCGGCTGGATCTAGAGCCATGGCGACTTGATGGATGAGCTCTCTGTAGGAAGATTGACCTTGGTCAAGTCTAGATAAGTCCACCAGGGTCTTCTCCACCATTATTTTGATAGTATCAAGCCATCGGGTTGCTGGCCTTCCTCTTCACCTTGTTACTTCTATTTTTCCAACCATGATGTCCTTCTCTAGTGACTGCTCTCTTTGTATGATATGACCAAAGTAGGCATGTCGGAGCTTGGTGAGCCTTGCTGCGAGCGACATGTCTAGCTTGATTTGTTCCAAAACCTATTTGTTTGTTCTTCTTGCCCGCCATGGTATTGATAACATCCTTCTCTAGCAGAACATTTCAAAGATGTTGATTCTTGATGGAAAGTACAACTAATGCACCTCCTATAAGACTTGATAATTGACCCACATATGTGCATTTTAGTTGCCCGATTAGTCCCTTAAAACCAGATGAGACACAAAGTGATTTCTATAATCTGCAGTTGTCTTTAGTACATAAACAATTTTGATTAAAAGACTTCACCCCGGGAGTTATTGAACCATTCTTCTCTGCACACAGATCACGTATATCTCAGGATCAGGTGTCTCTGACATCTTTCAGGCCCTGGATGTTGACTTCCAGCAGACTTTGGTAAATGTGTCATCACTTCCCCCCAATCACAAGATGAGTCACTTCTTGAAGTAATAAGCCAACATATATCTTTTCATGGCTGTTTGTTCTCTAGACATTTAACTCCTAACAGCGAGAACATGTATGAAGTATCCTTCCTTACATTATCCATCCTCATAAAGCTGAGAAACCGATCATTGATTTGAGAGTCTTAAAACTAACTAATAAAAGTTCAGTTATTCTGAATATTCAAACTTAGTAAAAAAAAAAAGGGAACTGGAATCATCATTTGAGTTATTTAAGCCACTTATCACTTTTAGTCTTGTGGTATACATTGCCTTTTTTTGAGCCAAGTTTTTAAAAATGGTGCATGTAAATTTGCAATGCTTTTATTTTTGCCTTTAAACTTTCCACCATCTTTTTAGCTGAAAAAGACACCTGATCAACTTTAAAGTGTCAAAAATGTGCGTAAAAATTCAGACGTACATAAAACGTTTCCAGGGCGTACATTTTCACACAAAGTTTAAAAGTCGCAATTGATTAATCAGTTCAAAATATCAGAAAACTCCGAAGTATGCTCACAATAATGAAAATAAAAAATTAACTACAAGAATACAGTAAGGTGTAACGGGTAAGGTTTCTCCTTGTGGAGAGTGAAATACCAGCTCTGTCAAGGTAAGGAGGCTTATTCGCCGTGCCATGCTCCTCTGGGAAATTTAATATGCAAATTGCCTCTTCAGAGAAAAAGAGGTCTTGAACTCTATAGCGCCACCTGTTGGAAGTAGCGATCCTACAAGTCACAATCAACCCTTTAACGAGTCTTGCAATACGACTTAGGATAAGAGCCAAATCTGTATCTCAATTTGCAGACACAGTGTTTTGGGCTGTTGGCCCTCATCAGTGCAACAATTACATATATTCTTACCATCTGACTCCAGCTTTTAGTCATAAGAGTGGGCCAGAACGGCTTCAGTCACCAATCGGTGGCTGTAACCATACCCCTGGCAATGACTGACAGCCCTAATGCTGAAATCTAATGCTGAGCCAGATGTCAGTCAGTGCTGGGGCGCAGTTACAGCCACCGATCACTATGTACTGAGCAATGACTGAAGTCGCACCGGCCCACCTCTATGACTGAAAGCCGGAGGCTGATGGGAAGAATAAAGTTAATTTCCATTCGGCAACGTGATTCTCAATGTGGGTGCCAGGCGGCTTCAGAATGCTACTAACCTGCAGATTAACTCCAAGAGCATTTTTTACTTTACAAGCTCCCTTTAAAAATTAGACAGAAAAGTCAAGAAGGCAATATTGAATTGGGCACTAGTTATTTGTACAGAGAAATGCCAAAATAGTCAATATCTTGTCCACAGGGGCAGTAAAGTAGAGTAGATAGGAAACAATATTACAGTATAAAGCGCCATGGAATAAATGGCGCTGCTATAATAATAATAATAATGATATTCCTGCACATATGGGACAATAATAGGCTATGTGCACACATAAGAAAAGAGGTGTAGAATTTTCTGCACAAAATCGGCATCTCCTGGCAGAATCTGCAGCCGCAGATTTTGTGCGTTTTTTATGCGGAATTGATGCGGATTTTGTGCAGATTTTCTGCGGTTTTTGCCACTGCTGATTTTTTACATGGAGGGGGGCAGAAACGCTGCAGATCTGCACAAAAGAAGTGACATGCACTTCTTTGAAATCCGCAGCAATTCCGAACTGATTTTTCTGCACACTATTGTTTTACCCCATTGATTTACATTGTACTGTACATCACAGTGCGGATCTGCAGCGTTTCTACACGGAAAAATCCGCTGTGGATCCACAGCAAATCCGCATCGTGTGCACATAGCCTTATAGTCTTACCCGCTATCTCTCAGATAACTCTCTTCTCGACCCTCTTCAATCTGGCTTCCGCTCTTTACACTCTACTGAAACTGCCCTCACTAAAGTCTCTAATGACCTACTAACAACTAAATCTAATGGTCACTACTCCATGCTAATTCTCTTGGATCTCTCCGCAGCATTCGATACTGTGGATCATCAGCTCCTCCTCACTATGCTCCGCTCCATCGGCCTCAAGGACACCGTTCTCTCCTGGTTCTCCTCCTATCTCTCTGACCGATCCTTCACTGTATGTTTTGCTGGTTCCTCCTCCTCTCACCTTCCCCTTACTGTTGGGGTTCCTCAAGGATCAGTCCTAGGCCCCCTCCTCTTCTCGTTGTATACTGCCCCTATTGGACAAACAATCAGTAGATTTGGTTTCCAGTACCATCTCTATGCTGACGACACCCAATTATACACTTCTTCTCCTGATATCACACCGACCTTTTTAAAAACCACCAGTGACTGTCTTATCGCTGTCTCTAACATCATGTCCTCCCTCTATCTGAAACTTAACCTGTCAAAAACTGAACTCCTCGTGTTCTCTCCCTCTACTAACCTACCTTTGCCTGACATTGCCATCTCCGTGTGCGGCTCCACCATTACTCCAAAGCAATATGCCCGCTGCCTTGGGGTCATCCTTGATTCTGACCTTTCATTCACCCCCCACATCCGATCACTGGCTCGCTCTTCTTACCTGCATCTCAAAAACATTTCTAGAATTCGCCCTTTTCTTACTTTCGACTCTGCAAAAACTCTTACTGTTTCACTTATTCATTCTCGTCTGGACTATTGTAACTCTCTACTAATCGGCCTCCCTCTTACCAAACTTTCCCCGCTCCAATCTGTCCTGAATGCTGCTGCCAGGATCATATTCCTCACCAACCGTTACACCGATGCCTCTACCTTGTGCCAGTCATTACACTGGCTACCCATCCACTCCAGAATCCAGTACAAAACTATTACCCTCATCCACAAAGCACTCCATGGCTCAGCACCACCCTACATCTCCTCCCTGGTATCAGTCTACCACCCTACCCGTGCCCTCCGCTCCGCTAATGACCTCAGGTTAGCATCCTCAATAATCAGAACCTCCCACTCCCGTCTCCAAGACTTTACACGTGCTGCGCCGATTCTTTGGAATGCACTACCTAGGTTAATACGATTTATCCCCAATCCCCACAGCTTTAAGCGTACCCTAAAAACTCATTTGTTCAGACTGGCCTACCGCCTCAATGCATTAACCTAACGATCCCTGTGTGGCCTATTTATAAAAAAAAACAAAAAAAAAAACAATCGGGTTCCTCGCATCATGTTCTCATACACTTTATGCAGTTAATAGCCCTCTGTGTCTGTACTGCTACATACTTAGGCAGTTAACGGGTTCATGCAGCTTTATATGAACACCCGAGCCTTACACTATGGCCGGTCCGAATAACTAAAGCAATTGTTACCATCCACCTCTCGTGTCTCCCCTTTTCCCCATAGTCTGTAAGCTTGCGAGCAGGGCCCTCATTCCTCCTGGTATCTGTTTTGAACTGTATTTCTGTTATGCTGTAATGTCTATTGTCTGTACAAGTCCCCTCTATAATTTGTAAAGCGCTGCGGAATATGTTGGCGCTATATAAATAAAAATTATTATTATTATTATTATTATAGTAGTTCTATTCTTGTCCATAGGAGAGGATAGACGTGTGTTTGTGAGCTCCCAGCAGGGCGGAGGCATGGCTTCTGACCCAGGTGGAGGGGAGGGAAGCTGGGCTGATGATCCAGGGGAAGCTCCCAGCCTGGAGTGTGGCCTGCAGTATGGGCCTGATGGTAATGGAAAGCTGGAAATGGTGGCTGGTGAGTCTTCTAAACCCGCTTGTTATGTTGCTGGATTGAGTGCTAAAGTTACAAGGCAAAGTATTTTTAAGCTTAAATTGCAAATCAACAAATTAAAAGATGAAATTAAGAAAGAGACTGATCCAAAGCTAAAACTGATGAAATGTGAGTGCCTGGATGATTACAGACAAGAGCTGGTTATACGGAGAGAAAGCCTGGTCAAAGATGTAAACTCTGTGCCCAGAAGGGTAACTTGGGCTATGGAGAAAAAGAGAGGATCCAGGGCCCAGAAGGAGAGTAGAAAACACATTATTAGTAATAAAGACATTAAAAATAAAACTGTGCACGGTGTGGAGCAAGGAAGTCCGGTAAGAAATGCAGCACTAATATCAGCCGCACAATGTGAGGGGTCTGAGGCAGCAGACAATGCTCCAGAGGAAAGTGCATCGGCAAACGAGGGGTTAACTGCAGTGGACCCTGTGTGCAGCAATGCAGTGAGTCAGCACAGTGACTGAGAGTGCTAAAGAAAGCGGCCCCTGTACTGACTTTGTGTGTGAGACCCCACGCACTGGTGCTTGCCTGTCTGCAACAGATACAAACATAATGAACCCTCCATGTCAGTGAATGGAGACAATTTTGTACATCAGTCAGTAGTAATGGAGTCTATTTCATGCATGTCAGTGAATGGAGATCACACTGTAGTAATAATGTACTCTGAACCGTCAGTGGTAATGGACTCTGAACCCTCCCTCCATGTCAGTGAATGGAGATCACACTGCAGTAATAATGGAATCTGGACCATCCATGTCAGTGAATGGAGACCACATTGTGCAACAATCAGTAGTCCACTCCCTGAGGAAGCGACGTGCTGCGAAACGCGCGTTGGAGTGCGGGGTTGAGGCACATCATGAGCACTGGTAAGGTCAGCCACATTTATAATGCACCTTATTTTTCTTGTACTTTATAGATACTAATATATGGAGAAGTTATAGGTATTATACCTTATATCGTCACTACTATTGCTATTAGCATCATGCACAGTGCACTTTACTATACATCTTTCTCTATTTGATAGTGGTTCTTTGCCGTGTCTCATACATACCTGTTGAGCAAAAAAAGAAAGGACATAATATTACTATACTGTATATACACGGTTATCAGTGGTCCTTATATAGAAACATTTATATCTTTATTTGTGTATTTTTGTGCCTCCTCCGACTGTCTGTGTTATTGTTTGTTAGTGTCTTTATATTTAATAAAATATTATGTTTTATCATATTTTCTTTGTGTTATTGGCTAGATTTTCAAGTAGTTTGTTTTGGTTAAACAATCAGTAGTGGATCTGGGCATTTTTCCAGCACAAACAGGTGTCAGTAATCATGGGGCTGGGGAAAGCTCCAGCACTGATCCACCTGTGGCTGGGGAAAGCTCTAGCACTGACCCATCTGCTGACCAACATCAGTTTAGGAGACTGTTCTCCAATGTCACAAGACTAGTGAACCCTCCACCTCAGAGGAGGAACGCAGTCAGGATAAGCTATATTGGAAAAGTTCTTCTGAAAGAGTTTATAAAGTTTAAGGCTTCTGAGGTCTACGCTCTGATCCATGTCCCATCCAGCAGGATCTATGACATCAGCTTTAAAGGGAACCTGTCACCCCCAAAATTGGTGAGGTAAGCTCACCGTCATCAGGGGCTTATCTACAGCTTTCTGTAATGCTGTAGATAAGCCCCCGATGTTACCTGAAAGAGGAGAAAAAGACGTTAGATTCTACTCACCCAGGGGCAGTCCTGCTCCGATGGGTGTCTCAGGTCCGCTCCAGCGCCTCCCATCTTCATTCCATGACGTCCTCTTCTGGTCTTCACACTGCGGCTCTGGTGCAGGCGTACTTTGTCTGCCCTGTTGAGGGCAGAGCAAAGTACTGCAGTGCACAGGCGCCAGGCCTCTCTGAACTTTCCGGCGCCTGCGCACTGCAGTACTTTCCTCTGCCCTCAACAGGGCAGACAAAGTACGCCTGTGCCGGAGCCGCGGCGTGAAGACTACAAGAGGACGTCATGGAATGAAGATGGGAGGCGCCGGAGCGGACCTGAGCCACCCATTTGACCAGACTGCAGCGGGACCGCCCCTGGGCAAACAAAGGACAAATGCACAGGACCCGTCATCTGTAACCTGTACTCAGTAACGGGCATGCATTCCGTGATTGCCTGTATGCAGAACATAATAAATATGACAGCCAGACCTCTTTGGAAATTATGAAAGAAGTCACCAGAGGTGCAGATGTTGTCCAAGAAGCCGGCATTGATGAGGTGACAAGCCATAGTAGCAACATGCTCCAGAGACTGAGATATTACTAACAGATGCTGCACTACTAGGACCACCAGCCACTGAAAAAATGCCTAAAGTTCCACCAGCCACTGAGGAAACATCTAAAGTACCAAAAGTACATTCAGCTGCTAAGGAAAGACGTAAACTACCATCATTAGCCATGAAACTAAGATCTAAACAATGGGCAACCGCTAAAGTAGGGCCTAAAATACCAGTAACTAAAGAGAAACCTAAGGTGTCCAGAGAACCTGTCTCCAAATCGTCCGAGCAGCAGCCCAGTACATCTATAGAAGCCGTTAATCTGACCACAGTGTCCAGTGTGGATGTGGAAGGCTATATGACTGTAAGAAGAAAAAAAGCCTTTGTGGAATGCTTCAGAAAAGTCACAGCAGCACTGAAAACCTCTGAGCCTCCAGTGCTGGAGATAAGTCCCGGACGTTACAATGTACTGGGAGAAGACAAAGAAGAAGAGGCACAAATGGAGCAAGGTCCTTCATATACCATAGAACATGTCTCTGATGAGGTGGATCCTTACTCTCCCGTGTCCATGAACAAATGGTGAACTGCAGGTGACAGCAGTGGAAAGAGGAAGAAGACCAGAAAGTTTAACTGATCAGGATGCGGCTGAGAATAAGCTCCATTAATGGGAACAGTGAGACATATATCTGAAGGCCAATGCCCATGTGACTGCAATCAAAAGAGACTAGAGACTGGTCCGTCGTTGTGCTCCTTCAGTCTGGAGAGAAATGATGGTGTGGGGATTCTGTGTAATACCTTGGATGTCCAGGTGGACAGAGTCCTGGAGATCTGTTCGGCCGCTGTGTGATGCTGAACTTTATACTGCACTCCATCCATTATAGAGAGATAAACATTTATGTTCCATAGACCATGAAAAAGCAGAGGGAACTGTTGGGATTTGGAAAGGTTTTCTAATGTTATTGTGTATGTGATGTAACAATGCAAGATTTATTTCCTTTATTTGTTATTTTGGGATTTTAATGTAAATATTCTGTAATATATGGTTGTGAGTTTTTAAATAAAAAGATCATAGTTACCGTATTTTCCGGCGTATAAGACGACCCCCCAACTTTTCCAGTTAAAATATAAAATCTTCTTAAAAGTCGGGGGTCTTCTTATATGCCATGTGTCGTCTTATAGGGCCGGTGACTAATGTGCCTTTTGGAGGGGAGTGGTCCTGATGATGAAGAGGGGGCGTCTCACAGGAAAGTGTGAGTGGAGTATCCCCCATTGCCTCATTGTAGCTGCAGCGTGGAGTCTCTGTTCTGGGAGCGGCGGCTGCTTCTCTTTGTGCCGCGTGGGTGCTGTGCTGTGGGGCGGCGGATCCTCTTCGTGCAGCGTCGGGGCTCTGTGCTGTGGGGTGGCGTATCTTCGTGCAGGAAGCTTGGCATTTGCCATAGAACACCAGGATTGGCAAATTCGCCACTGGCGCCCTGTTCTCTTCATAGATGAAAGCAGGTTCAGACTGAGCACATGTGACAGACATGACAGAATCTGGAGAAACCGTGGAGAGCGTTCAGGATACCATCCGCCGCCTCCTCATCAGGAGCATGCCCAGGCATTGTAGGGAGGTCATACAGGCACGTGGAGGCCACACACACTACTGAGCATCATTTCCTTATCTTGAGGCATTTCCATTGAAGTTGGATCAGCCTGTAACTTCATTTTCCACTTTGATTTTGAGCATCATTCCAACTCCAGACCTCTGTGGGATATTAGTTGTGATTTACGTTGATAAGTTTTAGCTTTTATTCTCCACACATTCCACTATGTAATGAATAAAGATTTACAACTGGAATATTTCATTCAGTGATATCTAGGATGTGGGATTTTAGTGTTCCCTTTATTTTTTTGAGCAGTGTAGTAGTTATAGTCTTGTACATAAGGCAATATTATAGTATATTATTGCATATGGGGCAGTATTATAGTAGTTATATTCATGTAATAGAGGCAGTATTATAGTAGTTATATTTTTATATATAGAGACAGTATTATAGTAGTTATTTTCTTGTACATAGGGAGCAATATCGCAATATCATAGTAGTTCTATGCTTGTGCAAAGGAGTAGTATTACAGTAGTTATATTCTCTTATATGTGTAGGGCAGTATTATAGTAGTTATATTTTTATACATGGGGCACTATTATAATAGTTATATTCTTGTGCACATGGGGCAGTATTATAACAGACTAGCTATTGAACCCGTTCTATGCCCGGGTGGCGAGCATTTATATTGTTATATGGTCTCCATCCTGGTATGTACTGTTCCATCCTGCGTCCCCATCCTGTCATGTGCTGCACCCATCCTGCGTCCCCATCCTGTCATGTGCTGCTCCCATCCTGCGTCCCAATCCTGTCATGTGCTGCTCCCATCCTGCGCCCCCATTCTGACATGTGCTGCTCCCATCCTGCGCCCCCATTCTAACATGTGCTGCATCCATCCTGCGCCTCCATTTTGACATGTGCTGCACCCATCCTATGCCTCCATTCTGACATGTGCTGCACCCACCCTGCGCCCCCGTTCTGTCATTTGCTGCTCCCATCCTGCGCCCCCGTTCTGTCATGTGCTGCTCCCATCCTGCGCCCCCGTTCTGTCATGTGCTGCTCCCATCCTGAGCCCCCGTTCTGTCATGTGCTGCTCCCATCCTGCGCCCCCGTTCTGTCATGTGCTGCTCCCATCCTGCGCCCCCCATCCTGTCATGTGCTGATCCCATCCTGCGCCCCCATTCTGTCATGTGCTGCTCCCATCCTGCGCCCCCCATCCTGTCATGTGCTGATCCCATCCTGCGCCCCCGTTCTGTCATGTGCTGCTCCCATCCTGCGCCACCGTTCTTTAATTTGCTGCTCCCATCCATATGCCCCATACGCTGCTCCATAAAGGATTATGGCCCCCATAAGATGCTCCATAGTATATGCCCCCGTACACTTCTCCATAAAGGTTTATGGCCCCCATAAGATGCTCCATAGTGTATGCCCCGTACGCTGTTCCATAAAGGTTTATGGCCCCCATAAGATGCTCCATGGTATATGCCCCCATACACTGCTCCATTATGGTTTTTGGCCCCCATAAGATGCTCCATGGTATATGCCCCCGTACACTGCTGCATTATGGTTTATGGCCCCATAAGATGCTCCATTGTATATGCCCTGTATGCTGCTGCAATATATATAAAAAAAAATACCATACTCGCCTATCGTCGCTGGGCGCCGAGTGCTGGGGGACCTGAGCAGGCGGGGACACCGGCGCGCTGTGGGAGTCAGGTGCCGGTATCGCCGCTAGCTCAGGCCCCCCAGCACTTGCTATACTCACCTGGCCCCGTTCCACCACTGTGCGCTGCCATCTTCAGGGTCCTCTGGCTGTGATTGGTCAGTCAGAGTGCGGCGCGCATTAAACGCGTCATCGCGCCCTCTGAACTGAACGTCACAGGCAGGAGAGGACCCGGAAGATGGAGCCGCACGCAGCGCTGGAACGGGGGACAGGTGAATATAGCTTATACTCACCCTCCTGGCGGTCCCTGCTTCTCTGTTGGAAATCGCGGTGTGCGTTCAGTGTTTACGCATACCGTGATCTCCTGGGAGCGTCACTCTGTGGGGGCCAGACTGCGCCGGCGCTTGCGCTTGCACAGTCTATAAGGCTGGTATGTACTGTTCCATCCTGCGTCCCCATCCTGTCATGTGCTGCACCCATCCTGCGTCCCCATCCTGTCATGTGCTGCTCCCATCCTGCGTCCCAATCCTGTCATGTGCTGCTCCCATCCTGCGCCCCCATTCTGACATGTGCTGCTCCCATCCTGCGCCCCCATTCTAACATGTGCTGCATCCATCCTGCGCCTCCATTTTGACATGTGCTGCACCCATCCTATGCCTCCATTCTGACATGTGCTGCACCCACCCTGCGCCCCCGTTCTGTCATTTGCTGCTCGCATCCATCCTGCGCCTCCATTTTGACATGTGCTGCACCCATCCTATGCCTCCATTCTGACATGTGCTGCACCCACCCTGCGCCCCCGTTCTGTCATTTGCTGCTCCCATCCTGCGCTCCCATCCTGCGCCCCCGTTCTGTCATGTGCTGCTCCCATCCTGAGCCCCCGTTCTGTCATGTGCTGCTCCCATCCTGCGCCCCCGTTCTGTCATGTGCTGCTCCCATCCTGCGCCCCCCATCCTGTCATGTGCTGATCCCATCCTGCGCCCCCATTCTGTCATGTGCTGCTCCCATCCTGCGCCCCCCATCCTGTCATGTGCTGATCCCATCCTGCGCCCCCGTTCTGTCATGTGCTGCTCCCATCCTGCGCCACCGTTCTTTAATTTGCTGCTCCCATCCATATGCCCCATACGCTGCTCCATAAAGGATTATGGCCCCCATAAGATGCTCCATAGTATATGCCCCCGTACACTTCTCCATAAAGGTTTATGGCCCCCATAAGATGCTCCATAGTGTATGCCCCGTACGCTGTTCCATAAAGGTTTATGGCCCCCATAAGATGCTCCATGGTATATGCCCCCATACACTGCTCCATTATGGTTTTTGGCCCCCATAAGATGCTCCATGGTATATGCCCCCGTACACTGCTGCATTATGGTTTATGGCCCCATAAGATGCTCCATTGTATATGCCCTGTATGCTGCTGCAATATATATAAAAAAAAATACCATACTCGCCTATCGTCGCTGGGCGCCGAGTGCTGGGGGACCTGAGCAGGCGGGGACACCGGCGCGCTGTGGGAGTCAGGTGCCGGTATCGCCGCTAGCTCAGGCCCCCCAGCACTTGCTATACTCACCTGGCCCCGTTCCACCACTGTGCGCTGCCATCTTCAGGGTCCTCTGGCTGTGACTGGTCAGTCAGAGTGCGGCGCGCATTAAACGCGTCATCGCGCCCTCTGAACTGAACGTCACAGGCAGGAGAGGACCCGGAAGATGGAGCCGCACGCAGCGCTGGAACGGGGGACAGGTGAATATAGCTTATACTCACCCTCCTGGCGGTCCCTGCTTCTCTGTTGGAAATCGCGGTGTGCGTTCAGTGTTTACGCATACCGTGATCTCCTGGGAGCGTCACTCTGTGGGGGCCAGACTGCGCCGGCGCTTGCGCTTGCACAGTCTATAAAGGCTTCGGACAGAGTGACGCTCCTAGCGTTATATTATACCTAGCGTTATATTATAGATATCTTCTTATACATAGGGGCAGAATTGTAGTAGTTGTATTCTTGCACTTAGGGGCAGTAGTATAGCAGTGATATTCCTGTACGTAGGTGCAGTATTATAGTAGCTATATTCTTGTACATAGGGGGCAGTATTATAGTCGTTATATCCCTTTACATAGGAGCAGTATTATAGTAGTTATGTTCTTGTACATAGGGAGTAGTATAATAGAAGTTATATTCTTTCACATAGGGGCAGTATTATAGTAGTTATATTCTTGTACATAGGGGGCATTATTATAGTAGTTATAGTCTTTCACATAGGGTTAGTATTATAGTAGTTGTATTCTTGTACATAGGGGCGGTTTTATAGTAGTTATATTCTTGTACATAGAAGTATTATAGTATCTATATTCTTGTACATTCTATTTTTTTCTGTATATACTAATTGGCCCGTGTGAAATTTTCGTACATTGGTTATTGGGGGTGCAGGCAATTTAATGAGATGATGAACACAGAGAGGTATTTATATATGTATATTGGTAATACCATAAATTGGTTTGATAAGTAGAAGCTAAAAAAAGTCTTGAGGTTGTGGTGCCACCTGCAGGTTATTGTTTGTTTCTGCAGGTTTCTGAAAATGAATGTTTAAACTGTATTTATTGAATAAATCGTGAATGTGTGGTTTGTTCGTGTCTTTTCTGGCTGAAGGGGGCAAGTTTACCTTTCAAATGGTGTATTATTTGTGTGTGTGGGGCAAAAGTAATCACCGAAAAACCAGTGCATGTTTACAAATGTATTTGCATATGTGACTCACCATTTGTGTAACAACCCTGCTGGCATCACTGCATGGCCTCCCATCCCCTACCTGAATTACACTCAAACTCTCTTACTTCTCTGGGCCATGTTGTGACTTCTCTGCTGCCAGCTCCATGCTGTGTGCCTCATGTCAGCTGCTTGCTCTGTGCATGCTCTGTCTGTGTGCATAGGGGGGCGGCACCGGCAACTCCTGTGATTTATTGAGACTGTGTGCACCTTGCTGAGGTGTCCCCGGCCAATTGCCATGAGGCTTCCTGTATTTAAGACTTCCCCACCCATTGGTGGGTGCCTGTGCAACTTACTCCCTCAGTCAGTTCTTAGCTGCTGAGGTGCAGGCCCTGTCTCTGTGACTCTTTTGTCCGCCACCCAGGGGGCGTTGTACCCTGGTCTGTGTCCTGTGTTAGCCACCCAGTTTGGCATAGTACCCTGACCTGAGTCCTTGTGTAGCCACCCAGTGGGGCGTAGTACCCTGGCCTGTTTCCTTGTGTAAACACCCAGTGGGGCGTCGTACCCTGGTTTGTGTCCGTGTCTCTGTGCCTTGACTCGTTCCTGACTCTGCCTTAGTCTAGTCCTGTTCCTGTGTTTGTTTATATCCCTGTCTTGGTTTGCTTTCTCTGCTGTGCACTCTGTGTCTTGCTTTGCTCTGCTTTCGGCTCTGCTCTCTGCGACCTTGCTTTGCTCCTTGCACTGCATTCTGTGACCTTGCTCTGCACTCTGTGGTTTCGCACTCAGCTCTGCACTCTGACTTTGCTCTGCTCTCAGCTCTGCACTCTGTGGCTTTGCTCTCGGCTCTGCTCTCTGTAACTTTTCTCTGTACTCTGACTTTGCTCTGCTCTCAGCTCTACACTCTGGCTTTGCTCTGTTGCTCCGCTCCTTGCAGTTCTACCTTGCTCCGCTTCTTGCGGTTCTTCCCTGCACCGCCTTCTGCTCTTGGCTCCGCCTCCTGCATGTCCGCACTTGGCTCCGCCCTTTTCTCCGCCCCCACATTTCCGTGCTTGGCTCCGCCTCCTGCGTTTCTGTTCTTGGCTCTAGCTCCTGTGCTTCCGCTTTGCATCCACTCTTGCGCTCTTTCTCTACCTATTTATAAGTCCTCCTGTCTTTACGGGTTCATACCTGTTTTACATACCTGCCTGCAGACCAGTCCCTACGGGTTCTTCCAGTGTACCAGCCTTGTCTGCCAGTACTGCTAGAGACAGCCGTTCCTGCCTGCCAACCAGAGCGCCAGTCATGCCCGCCTGCCTGCCAGTGTCTCTGTTGTACCCGTCCGCCTGCCTGTGTCCAAGCCATGCCCGCCTGTCTGCCATAGTGCCAGCCATGGCCGCTTGCCTGTCTATGTTCCGTTCCCCGGTGGGATCAGCAGTCACAGACAGACACTACCCTGGAGTGGTACCTGGTAGCTTCCTGCAACACAAGTCTGACCTCACCATCAGAGGCTCCAGCGAATACCAAGGAAGCTACTTAGTTGCGCCCCTTCCAGGGTAGTCTGGTCTGTGGCACAGTGGGGCCACACCCCCAAACGCCTGCGCCAACCAGTCTGGGCGTGACCGTGACAATTTGTGTGTGTGTGGGGCGAAGTAATCACTGAAAAAGCAGTGCGTATTTACAAATGTGTTTGCATGTGTGACTCACCTGCAGTGAAGTGTGCAATCCTCCAATGTGCCTGAAATTGGCTGGGCAAGGAATTCGGCAAGCTGGAAAGCCCTCAAGGCAAATGTTAGGATTTGTTTGTGAAGTCTGTAAGTAGCTTTGTAGTAGTGTGCTTTGGGGTAGTGTGGTGCTACCTGCAGGTCATTTTTCCTTACTGCAGGTTTATGAAAATTAACATTTAAACTGTATTTTGTGATCACATCGTGGATGTGTGGTTTGTTTGGATATTTTTTTGCTAAAGGGGGCAAGTTTACCTTTCAAGTGGTATATCATTTGTATGTGTGGGTGCAGTATGAATGGAGATACAAAGTAATCACCAAAAAAGAGTGTTTAGAAATAATATATAAGGATTAATGATTGATACACTTGGTCCATTTCAATATCACTTTGCTCAAACGAGGGTATCGCTTATCATACAAGGTTTCAACCACTAAGTGACTGTTTTCAGAACTTTTCAGAATTAATATGCCTGCTGTTGTTTGGGAAGATTAGGCTTGGCTCCAGTGTTTTTTTTCAATCCCTCACCCACATATATTGGCTAATTCACATGAACATTGTGGAGGTAAAAAGTTTTGTTTCCTTTAAGAAAAAAACACATTGGAAACGGTTGTTTCAAGGCATGAATTTTGCTGCAACTCATTTCATACACCATTTCGCCATTAAAATCCCAACAAATCCTTTAATGGTCCAATGGTGATTTTTTTTTTTTCACTTTCTTTTCTTTATGAAAACCCAGGAGAAAACCTATTCCTGGAGCAAATAATCTCTACATTCTGATGCTTGATGGAAGTAAATTTCGCCTGTGAGTGGAATTTATTCTGTACCGTTCTACTCATAGAGAACTCCCTGATCCCTTCATTACCTGGTAAAACAAGGGTTTGGCAGTAAGGCTAGGTTCATATTGCGTTAATGTGACCGCGCTAACGGACAGCGTTGCACGGCGAAATTAACGCCGTGCAACGCGTCCGTAAGCGCGCCCATTAACAGCAATGGTCATGCGCATCACTAGCGTGTGCCATTTTCGGCACGTGCTAGCGATGTGCCGGTGTTTTGTGGCGTGCCGCGGACGCTGCTTGCAGCGTCCGCGGCACGCCCGAGGTCCGTTCCCCGCTCTCGCAGCGGGGACGTTTAACGCCACCCCATAAAACAACATTGCGTTAGCGCAATCCGCTAGTGCTAGGCGCTAAACGGATTGCTCTAACGCAATATGAACCTAGCCTAATGTGTCTCCCCAGATTGCTCCCTGCCCTGCTCCTCTTTTATCTTTAGAAAGCAGAAGATGAGCTTAATGCTGACATTTTTGTTCTAAGACAATAATTCTTTGAGGAAGGAACAATTTGTTCAGAGCTTTGTATGACATTTTTTATCTTGCTTTGGATTAGACACTGTATATCTTTTGTTTTAAAGAGAGTCAGGCATATTATAACCTTTTTTCTGCATCAATGAATACAACATTTCATCCAAATCAGGCGAAAGCCAGTATCATAAAATAGAGAAAATCAGTAAAAATTAACTAACAACATGTCTAAAGCTCACAATTAGGAAGATGATGGATATTAAGTACTACCTCTTATTATTACTAATAGTTAGATGATACAGCACAAAAGGCATAACAAAAAACAAAATCACCTTATAGTGATAAATAGAGATGAGCAAACTTGTTCAAAAAACTCTCACAGTATCAAATTCGGCACAAACATTGCACATTCCGATTCGTGTTCGGATTCCCGAGCTTTTTTCCTAAAAATTGGCAAAAGACGGGCAAAGTTCGGTAAATAACCACGTTCTCTAAGGGATCTTTCAGACATCAGTGTTTCCAGTAGCAGCATGGGCTACAAAACGTCCCACACTGATGACACACAGATGAAATCCCTGTGTCATCATTGATTATAACTGATACTGATATGAGATATCAGCTGCATTCACAGTAAACTGTAAAATGATGATAATTACAGTCAAAATAATCCATATATTTTTTTTTCCGCTACAAAAAGTTCACGGATGCCTAAAAAAAAATTTATGTACAGGGGAAAAAAGTGCCCTATTTTTATGGACTGTCCTGTTGGTGGTGGGTTGGGGCTTGGCTACCCTCACCCATCGCATTAATCAAAAGTGCTGGCATTTTGTACACCAGTACACCAGTAATGTGGTATGCATTTTGGTTTGAACCCTTGAGCCTGCCTGTGCTTTGTGGTCAGCTACTCTTTCTACCAATCCACAACAGATACACATTTTCTCTGTTATCCTTGCTTCAGTCTTTTTAGGTTAACAGGCATCTTCATTTGCTCATTTGTCTGCCCTATCATCTTTTGGGTGAGGCTTTATATACTTTCCCCCTGCTGGTATTTCCTGCTGGTGATAGTCTCATTTGGATGTCCAGCCATTCTGCTGTAGTTTAAGCCAGTCAGTGGAAAACCAGCTAGGGTTTATCTCTCTGCTGTTTATGTTCTTTACCCTGCACCTATTTTGTGTTCCTTTTTAGGAAGTAGGAGACATATTCTCTAAGAGTACGTACTTTGTATTTTGTGGTTTGCTTCACTCACTATCGGATCTCTTTCTATGTAAACAAACTATCCCTTCTGTAGGTAATGTGCACTCTGCTCTGTCCTCTGGTTATTTAGGAGGAACATAAAGCTTTTAATGGCTTTTCAGGCACTGTAGGTCCAAGTTGCCATCACCTAGTCTGTGGTTATGGCTATCTCAGCTCATGCAGCAAGCACTATGAAATGCAGGATCAGGATCTCTAGTCTGCACAGGAACTGGCAGGGTCAGTTGGATTTTTTTAGTGTTTTAGCTACTTTCCTGAGTTAGTTGCTATGCTATCATAACATATATCCAAAAATAGAGACAAAACGGAAGCTTTGTGCCAATAAAAAACATTAATTTTTATTAATAAACTTTAAAAATATCAATAAAGTCCAGTAACAATCAGTGGAGATACAAAGACAGAATATACTGTCTGCTAAGGAAAATATATATACAAAACCTAACAAAAATTCTAGTAATCCCAAAATTTATTTAATAAGGCTCAGTAAATTACAAAGAGGCATGAATAATAGTCCGTAATAATTACATAGGAACCATGAATATATCATAATAAAACAAATGCCTAAGGTATATGAGCTAAATAGATATGCCTAAAGTGTAGCCACATGCCTAATGCCACATAGACAAAGGATGTACAGGGTTAAATAGGTAATAAAATGTATGCTGGCAAAACCTAACACATATAGAAAAAAGAACCCAAAAAATCCTACAAATAGTGTTGCTCTATGTATTCATACGGTGGTCACTATATGCATATAGTGCTAAAGTGTAAGGCATAGGGAGAGGTAGAGATATATTTACCTGAAATAGCAGAGCAGTAAATGGACCCCGATGCGCGTTTCGCGGTTAAGCTTCGTCCAGGGGGATAGTCTCAAACAACAGTGGCCATATGGGGGTTTATATAGCGATAAATAACAATGGGGGCAGCGGTCTGTAATGGCGCTCACATCCACCACGCCGGCTCAGACGTCACTGCCGCTAAGCGTCACAAGGAGCTCGTCCACTCCCCTACCCGACGCGTCAGAGCAGGGGGGCGGAGAGAGCCACAGGAGAGACGCGTCGCTACAGCAACCCGATACCAGGAGTCTCAGTGAGCGCACACCGCCGGAGATGGTGAAGAGGATCAGCTGGGATCAAGGGAACAGACGTCCGCCTGTGTGTGCGATAGTGAAAAGGCGAATGTGAACAGCACATCAGACACCAAGCTGTATGTGCTCTATGTGTGCTGTACCCACAATGCTCAACTAGGAGTTTTAGGGAAATATGCATTAACCCCTCTGTGACCTTAGACGTACTATCCCGTCGAGGTGCCCTGGGCTTATCTGACCCTGGACGGGATAGTACGTCATAGCCGATCGGCCGCGCTCACGGGGGGAGCGCGGCCGATCGCGGCCGGGTGTCAGCTGCTTATCGCAGCTGACATCCGGCACTATGTGCCAGGAGCGGTCACGGACCGCCCCCGGCACATTAACCCCTGGCACACCGCGATCAAAGATGATCGCGATGTGCCGGCGGTGCAGGGAAGCACCGCGCAGGGAGGGGGCTCCCTGCGGGCTTCCCTGAGCCCCCCGCAGCAACGCGATGTGATCGCGTTGCTGCGAGGGTCTCCTCACCTCCCTCCCTGCTCGAGCCCCGGATCCAAGATGGCCGCGGATCCGGGTCCTGCAGGGAGGGAGGTGGCTTCACAGAGCCTGCTTAGAGCAGGCACTGTGAAGGCTGCAGCGCTGCATGTCAGATCAGTGATCTGACAGAGTGCTGTGCAAACTGTCAGATCACTGATCTGTGATGTCCCCCCCTGGGACAAAGAAAAAAGTAAAAAAAAAATTTTCTAAATGTGTAAAAAAAATAAAAAAAAATATTCCAAAATAATGAAAAAAAAAAAAAATATTATTCCCATAAATACATTTCTTCATCTAAGTAAAAAAAAAAAAACAATAAAAGTACACATATTTAGTATCGCCGCGTCCGTAACAACCCGACCTATAAAACTGTCCCACTAGTTAACCCCTTCAGTAAACACCGTAAGAAAAAAAAAAAAAAAAACGAGGCAAAAAACAACGCTTTATTATCATACCGCCGAACAAAAAGTGGAATAACACGCGATCAAAAGGACAGATATAAATAACCATGGTACCGCTGAAAGCGTCATATTGTCCCGCAAAAAAAGAGCCGCCATACAGCATCATCAGCAAAAAAATAAAAAAGTTATAGTCCTGAGAATAAAGCGATGCAAAAATAATTATTTTTTCTGTAAAATAGTTTTTATCGTATAAAAGCACCAAACCATAAAAAAATGATATAAATGAGGTATCGCTGTAATCGTACTGACCCGAAGAATAAAACTGATTTATCAATTTTACCAAACGCGGAACGGTATAAACGCCTCCCCCAATAGAAATTCATGAATAGCTGGCTTTTGGTCATTCTTCCTCACAAAAATCGGAATAAAAAGCGATAAAAAAATGTCACGTGCCCAAAAATGTTTTCAATAAAAACATCAACTTGTCCCGCAAAAAACAAGACCTCACATGACTCTGTGGACCAAAATATGGAAAAATTATAGCTCTCAAAATGTGGTATTGCAAAAAATATTTTTTGCAATAAAAAGGGTCTTTCAGTGTGTGACGGCTGCCAATCATAAAAATCCGCTAAAAAACTCG
Source organism: Ranitomeya imitator (assembly GCF_032444005.1). NCBI lineage: Eukaryota > Metazoa > Chordata > Amphibia > Anura > Dendrobatidae > Ranitomeya > Ranitomeya imitator. The sequence continues at coordinate 452,163,602 of NC_091283.1, read as the reverse complement.
CTATAAAAGTAAATCAAACCCCCCTTCATCACCCCCTTAGTTAGGGAAAAATAAAAAAAAATGTATTTATTTCCATTTTCCCATTAGGGCTAGGGTTAGGGCTAGGGTTAGGGCTAGGGTTAGGGCTAGGGTTAGGGCTAGGGCTAGGGTTAGGGTTAGGGCTAGGGTTAGGGCTAGGGTTAGGGTTAGGGCTAGGGTTAGGGCTAGGGTTAGGGCTAGGGTTAGGGCTAGGGTTAGGGCTAGGGTTAGGGTTAGGGTTGGGGCAACAGTTAGGGTTGGGGCTAAAGTTAGGGTTAGGGTTTAGATTACATTTAAAGTTGGGAATAGGGTTGGGATTAGGGTTAGGGGTGTGTCAGGGTTAGAGGTGTGGTTAGGGTTACCGTTGGAATTAGGGTTAGGGGTGTGTTTAGATTAGGGTTTCAGTTATAATTGGGGGGTTTCCACTGTTTCGGCACATCAGGGGCTCTCCAAATACGACATGGCGTCCGATCTCAATTCCAGCCAATTCTGCGTTGAAAAAGTAAAACAGTGCTCCTTCCCTTCCGAGCTCTCCTGTGTGCCCAAACAGGGGTTTATCCCAACATATGGGGTATCAGCGTACTCAGGACAAATTGGACAACAACTTTTGTGGACCAATTTCTCCTGTTACCCTTGGGAAAATACAAAACTGGGGGCTAAAAAATAATTTTTGTGGGAAAACAAAAAGATTTTTTATTTTCACGGCTCTGCGTTATAAACTGTAGTGAAACACTTGGGGGTTCAAAGTTCTCACAACACATCTAGATAAGTTCATTGAGGGGTCTAGTTTCCAATATGGGGTCACTTGTGGGGGGTTTCTACTGTTTAGGTACATTAGGGGCTCTGCAAACGCAATGTGACGCCTGCAGACCATTCCATCTAAGTCTGCATTCCAAATGGCGCTCCTTCCCTTCCGAACCCTCCCATGCGCCCAAACGGTGGTTCCCCCCCACATATGGGGTATCAGCGTACTCAGGACAAATTGGACAACAACTTTTGGGGTCCAATTTCTCCTGTTACCCTAGGGAAAATACAAAACTGGGGGCTAAAAAATAATTTTTGTGGGAAAAAAATTTTGTTTTATTTTTATGGCTCTGCATTATAAACTTCTGTGAAGCCCCTGGTGGGTCAAAGTGCTCACCACACATCCAGATAAGTTCCTTAGGGGGTCTACTTTCCAAAATGGTGTCACTTGTGGGGGGTTTCAATGTTTAGGCACATCAGTGGCTCTCCAAACGCAACATGGCGTCCCATCTCAATTCCTGTCAATTTTGCATTGAAAAGTCAAACGGCGCTCCTTCCCTTCCGAGCTCTCCCATGCGCCCAATCAGTGGTTTACTGCCACATATGGGGTATCATCGTACTCGGCACAAATTGGACAACAACTTTTGAGGTCCAATTTCTTCTCTTACCCTTGGAAAAATAAAAAATTGGGGGCAAAAATATAATTTTTGTGAAAAAATATGATTTTTTATTTTTACGGTTCTGCATTATAAAGTTCTGTGAAGCACTTGGTGGGTCAAAGTGCTCACCACACCTCTAGATAAGTTCCTTAGGGGGTCTACTTTCCAAAATGGTGTCACTTGTGGGGGGTTTCAATGTTTAGGCACATCAGTGGCTCTCCAAACGCAACATGGCGTCCCATCTCAATTTCTGTCAATTTTGCATTGAAAAGTCAAACTGCGCTCCTTCCCTTCCGAGCTCTCCCATGCGCCCAAACAGTGGTTTACTGCCACATATGGGGTATCAGCGTACTCAGGACAAATTGGACAACAACTTTTGAGGTCCAATTTCTTCTCTTACCCTTGGAAAAATAAAAAATTGGGGGCAAAAATATAATTTTTGTGAAAAAATATGATTTTTTATTTTTACGGTTCTGCATTATAAACTTCTGTGAAGCACTTGGTGGGTCAAAGTGCTCACCACACATCCAGATAAGTTCCTTAGGGGGTCTACTTTCCAAAATGGTGTCACTTGTGGGGGGTTTCAATGTTTAGGCACATCAGTGGCTCTCCAAACGCAACATGGCGTCCCATCTCAATTCCTGTCAATTTTGCATTGAAAAGTCAAATAGCGCTCCTTCCCTTCCGAGCTCTCCCATGCGCCCAAACAGTGGTTTACTGCCACATATGGGGTATCAGCGTACTCAGGACAAATTGGACAACAACTTTTTGGGTCCAATTTCTCCTGTTACCCTTGGTAAAATAAAACAAATTGGAGCTGAAGTAAATTTTTTGTGTAAAAAAGTTAAATGTTCATTTTTATTTAAACATTCCAAAAATTCCTATTAAACACCTGAAGGGTTAATAAGCTTCTTGAATGTGGTTTTGAGCACCTTGAGGGGTGCAGTTTTTAGAATGGTGTCACACTTGGGCATTTTCTATCATATAGACCCCTCAAAATGACTTCAAATGAGACGTGGTCCCTAAAAAAAAATGGTGTTGTAAAAATGAGAAATTGCTGGTCAACTTTTAACCCTTATAACTCCCTAACAAAAAAAAAAATTGGTTCCAAAATTATGCTGATGTAAAGGAGACATGTGGGAAATGTTACTTATTAAGTATTTTGTGTGACATATCTCTGTGATTTAATTGCATAAAAATTCAAAGTTTGAAAATTGCGAAATTTTCAAAATTTTCGCCAAATTTCCGTTTTTTTCACAAATAAACGCAGGTACTATCAAAGAAATTTTACCACTATCATGAAGTACAATATGTCACGAGAAAACAATGTCAGAATCACCAGGATCCGTTGAAGCGTTTCGGAGTTATAACCTCATAAAGGGACAGTGGTCAGAATTGTAAAAATTGGCCTGGTCATTAACGTGCAAACCACCCTTGGGGGTAAAGGGGTTAATAAAAGTGTACTAAATACTTAGATAAGTGGGACAATAATAAATGTGAATATGTTATAAGTGTGTGGTAGTGCCACTGGATAGTACTGGCAAAAGGGGCCAGATAAAAAGAACTAACTAGTGTCATTAAAATGCAAAAAGCACTTACATATAATAGAAAATGCGTGACAACAATTCACAGAGTACATACATAAAAAATTACCACACATATATATGTACATATATATATAGGCATACATACATATATACATAGTGCACATATAAGGAGTACAATAATTTCATCATATATCATAGCACAACAGGCTATAGTGTGTATATATATATATATATATATATATATATAAAGTGATTCTTATATTGATTGAAGTGTCATCCCAGCTTCAAATAGTTGGAGGACTAAAGGGAATAGGCCATGCATAGCAGATCATCACATCAGATGTCAAGGACTAATCAGGAGCTAAAAACTCATTTAGACCCAGGATCTCTAGTCTGCACAGGAACCGGCAGGGTCAGTTGGATTTTTTAGTGTTTTAGCTACTTTCCTGAGTTAGTTGCTATGCTATCCTAACATAATTATTCCTGTACCCGGCTAGAGTAATATTTCTGGTGAGATGCACAGAGATACACGCCACTGAAAAGATGATGTGCCCCTCTTAAAGGATTTGCTGCATTTGCTGCTCCAGTGGGCCTTTCAATAAGATTGGCATGCTTAATGCCATGACTCACTGGAGCTTGATGTGCCAAATTAATTAAGAGGTGCACACCACTTAATGAATTTGCTGCATCTTCTTAGTGGTGTGACATCTTCCTTGCCAGAAATGCCACTAGTAGTATTTCTACCATAAGAAATGTTGGCACTTTTGCTGGATTTCACAGGTGAGCATATCCATGTCCAATCTGCTCCGAAGTTCAGCCCATTTTGGCAGAGTTGCTTACCTTCACTTTGTACAAAATATTGCAACTTTTCAAAAGTATTTTAAACCAGTTTTCAGGGGTAAAATTTATGATGAATGAGTTCCCAAAGTGTTTAAGATCCCAGATTGGTGTTAGATGGAGGGGTCCCCACTCAGATTGTTTAAATGATTTAAATAAATCATTTAAAAAAACGGCATGTGGTCCTCACGTTTTTTGACAACCAGCCAAGATAAAGCAGACAGCTGGTGGCTGGTATTCTCAGGCTGGTAAGGGGCTATGGATATTGCCCCCAGGCTAAAACTAGCAGCCCGCAGCCACCCAGAAAAGGCTCATCTATTAGATGAGCCAATTCTGATGCTTTGCCTGGCTCTTCCCACTTGCCCTGTAGCAGTAACAAGTGGGGTTCATATTTGTGGGGTTGATGTCACCTACCTTTGTATTGTCCGGTGACATCAAGCCCACGGATTAGTTATAGAGAAGCGTATATCAGTCACCTATCCATTACTAGTCCTATAGTGATATTGTAAAAAAAAACACACATCCACAATCAGGTCTTTTAATTGAAATAATGACACAGACTCCTTTAATGATTCTAAATTAAACCATTCTCATATCTATGCACATTTCGATGGACATTTGAGGGATATTGTTGTTTTTTATCTTTGTTTTCTTACAGGAGATAAGGGATTCAATGGAATGGGCATAAGGTGAGTATAACTGTGTTTGTTATATTTAAATAAAAAAGTAAAAGTGTGTTTTGTTTTATTTCAAATAAAAGATTTTATTCTTGCTGTGTCTTTATTTAACATACAACTTACTAATAGGATTAGTAATAGATAAGTGTCTTATAGAGGCCTCGCCATTACTAATTCATGGGCTTGATGTCACTGGACAATACAAAGGTGACATCAACCCCACAAATATGAACCCGACTTGCTACCACAGGGCATGTGGAAAGAGCTGAGCAAATCACCAGTATTGGCGCATCTAATTTATCCACCTGTTCTGGGTGGCTGCGGGCTGCTATTTTTAGGCTGGGGGACAATATCTATAACCCCTTATAAGCCTGAGAATACCACCCCCCAGCCGTCTGCTTTAGCTTGGCTGGATGTCAAAAATGAGGTGGACCCCACGCCGTTTTCTTAATATATTATTTATATAATTTTAAAAATTGGAGTGGGGACCCCTCTATTCTTGATTACCAGCTTTGCTGAAGCTGACAGTTAAGGGTTGCAGCCCCAGCTGTGAGTTTTTCCTGGTTGGATATTAAAAAACACGCATAGGAAACCACACCGTTTTTTTTTTAAATTTATTTACAGTGCAGGTGCTGGCTGATGAAAACTCCCATCAGCTGCCTCCTGCTCTTGCTGTTATTACTGGCAGCAGGTGTAGGCTGATGGTAACAATAGACCCATCATCCGACACCAGTGACCAGGGGTAAGTTTTTTTACCTCCGATCACAGCTGCACACTCACACTGTTATTCGGCAGCATGGAAACCGCAGTTCTCTGACCAGTGGTCATTGGAGATGATTTTACCACGAATCAGAAGCAGTGTTCGGTCCCCCAGGTGTTTGTCATGCTGTCATGAACACCCAATGTTTGGGGGGCTGAATCCGAACAGTAACATGGACTTTCTGGTGAAGTCCATGTTCGGTGTCTGTGCCTGAACAGTAGGTGTTTGGTACGTACCCTGAATTTTACTGTTCAGGTTCACCCATCTCTAGTCCTGATGAAGACCAGGTGATAGATGTACAAAGTCCATTGTCATGGTTTGGACAGAGTTAATGCCCTGCCCTCTCAGGGTTAATTATTGTGGCCTCCTTTTGGATCTGAGAGGGATATTTATACCTACGCTGCACTAGGATCATCTCTGTTATACCTTCATTCTGTCTGAGTGCCTGACCCCTGGTGTGCAAGTGAATACTGTGTTGTTTGTTTGCTTTCCATACTCGATCTGGTCTGTTTGATTCTCTCGGATTTCTAACCTCTGGCTTCCACCTGACTATCCTTCTGCCTTACCCTCCTGTACCTCGCTTATCTCTCGGTTATTGACCTCGGCATGTTTGACTACTTTCCGGCGCCGTTCACTTCCTTTGCATCGTGGCACCTGGCTCTGTCCCTGCCCACTCCCCCTCTGTCACATGTTCAGGTCCTGCTTGCTACCCAGTGAGTTCTCCGCCGTTCTGCTCTGGGCTCCCTTACTGCGGCAAGTAGTCTCCTGGCAGTAGTTACACCAGGGATCCTTGACATCCATTATGTGTAGGTCCTCCGTGACCTACTGCTGCTGAAACTGCGGCTGAGACCTGTAGTGCTGTTCAGTCTGGCAGTATGTGTGTGTGTGCTGTCGAGTTGGAGTAATTAGCTCCCTGCTTTGACCAAAGGGACAGCACCACACCATTCTATCACTCTGTTTACTGCTGGATGTTGCCAGATATAGTTTTATTAATCTTCGTTAACATCTCCAGTCTAGCACCTATTTAGCCTGTGTTATTATTTGTTATTCCATTTTAATCCTGGACCATTTTGTACCTTTTCTGCCTTCCTGGTCCTGACCTGGTGACTTGATCATTCCTGCCAGCCTACACTCCCAGCCATTTTTTAGAGCTGCTAGTCGCCCGCAGGCAGCGACTTATCACATGAGGGCTTGGATGAACCCAGGACACTATCAGTATGAGTTTTCCGTATATCTCTACCATGTTCCTGGACCCTGAAACATTTCTTTGTATTTCCACAGCACAAAGGATATCTATGATTCCCTTCAGCTTCAATTTACTGTAAAGGAGCACCAGGGGCTTTTATCTCAGCTAGAAATAGGCAGCTTATAACTTGTGTGGGCAAGACGAGATCAGCTTCGTGCAAGGAATGACATCACTTAACGTCACCAAAACTGTAAACATATATATGATTTCCCCTGAGTCCTGAAAATTCTGTGAAAATCTGATATGTAGTACAAGGAAAACAAGAGCAAAACATTCATTTTCCAATCTTTCTGCTTGCTTGAGCAGAGATATTATACTGAGTGAGACAAGGGTTCAAGTTAATTAGCAAAGACCTGAAGACCTGAATCAATCCCATTGATCGATACAGTAAACACTCAGAAATAATCCGGAGCACTCATGACCAGCTGGGTGCATTGTATGCTATTCTGCTGTGATAGGCACAATAATGGGCCAGCATTTCTTAAGCCTTCCCATACTCTAGACATCTCGGCCATCTCTTCCATTCACAGCAGTGCTTATTCAGCCAAGGGCTCCTATATTCTCTATAAGAGAACCGCTGCGGGGGCTTATCTCAGGGAAACAAAAAAAATTGCAGTGCAAAATTAGGCATGCCAGATCCTTAACACCCCCAACAATCATCAGTCTGGGGAGGCTTCACATAAAAAATCTCCATAATTACAGGCTATAAATAAACTGAGGCTGGTTTGATCCTACAGTAATGTATTAATCCACTTTCTGACCCTCAGAGACATTAGAAGAGTGTGTGAATGGAGTGGGGTAATGCATGACTACATGATCAAACTAATAAAAAGGAAAAGGGGGTGCTCACTGACTCTAAATGATGTTGATGCTCTGAAGAAAATAGTGTCTAAAAATACTAGAGAACTTTGGCACTCAACTGAGAGTTTATTATCATATAAGGTGTCAGAGGCAAAAAATCCCAAAAAATGTTGCTGGAATAATCTGTATTCACAAGGGGTGTTTCTTTTCACATGTTTTGCATTTTTTTTTTTTTTTTGGGAAATCCTGAAAGACTGCGAGGGCATTACAGAGACCAAATGGCATTACTAGGTACTCATAATGACCGTCCCAAGTATTAAAAGCGGTCTTCCATTCGTCCCCTCTCACGGATATGGATTAAATTATGGGCTCCACGCAAGTCTAACTTGCTATATATCCTAGCTACCCGCAGCCTATCAAAGAGCTCGGATATCAAGGGCAAAGGATATTTATTTTAGATTGTGATGGCATTCAGACCCTTATAATCTATACAAGGGCGTAACTCCCCATTCATCTTTTGGACAAAGAAGAAACCTTCCCGTGCCAGGGACATCGACTTTCTGATAAACCCCTGGGCCAAGTTCTCCCTGATGTACTCAAACATAGCCTCGGTCTCCGGGAGAGACAAAGGGTAGACACGGCCTCGAGGAGGCACTGCCCTAGAATGAGGTCTATCGGGCAATCATAGGAGGGATGAGGAGGAAGAGTGTGTAGATCCGTAGGAACCTCAGTGGACCCGATAGATACTTGGGTCTGAAGATATTGTCCCACACATGCATTACTCCATCCTAGTATGTTCCCTGTTGCCCAATCAATACTAGGAGAATGGCGACGCAACCAAGGAATACCCAAGAGTATCTCATCTATGCCCTCAGAGACAATAAATTCTTACCTGATGCTCAGTGGACATCTTGAGGGTTAGGGGTATCGTCTGATGAGTAATTTGTTTAGGTAGGGCAGCCTCGTTAACTACCCGAATGGTGACTGGGCAATAGAGCCTCACCAAGTGAATTGCATGCTGCAGGACGAAAGCAGAAGATAAAAAATTGCCCTCAGCCCCAGAATCCACGCAGGCCTCGGCGGAGAGAGTAATTGCACCTGAAGTCAGGGACACGTTATCTTGGAGGACAAGTCTAGTGATCCTCCTTTGATAACCACTTGACAAGTACATTCTCTCTGATGCCTGGGGCACTTATGGACGTAATGACAAGCCTGCAAACAAAGCAGGTCAGTTGGGAGTGTACCGGACGGGATTTAGATTCCGCCCGGGAGTCCTCCATGGGCTGCAGCTGATTGCTCATTTGAGCCAGGGATTTCAAAAGATTAGAAAAATTTGGAGCTAGCCAAATCCCTTATCTACACTGGGATCGCTCCAATCTTTGTTCTGCGTGCCGAAGATCTATGCAAGTGGAGATAGATATTAAATTCTCCAGAGTAGCTGGGATCTTCCTAGTGGCCAAAGCATCCTTGACAGGTCCCTCCAAAATATGGGAATCTGTACCTTATCCAACTACTCTAACCCAACAGCTAAGGTCTGAAATTGGATGGCAAACTGGCTGACCATGGAAGAGCCCCAAGTTAATGCCAAGAGTTGGAGTGTGGCGGCATGGGTAACCTGAGGGCATAGATAGACCTTCTCCAGGGCGCTCAGGAAGTGAAAGACGCTCTGGACCACCTGATCCTCATGCTCCCATAGTAGCGCAGCCCACTCCAATGCTCTGTTCATCAACAGAGACACCACAAATCCCATTTTAGCCCATTCAGATTAGAAACGTGAGGCCAGTAGCTCCAGGTGAATCGAGCACTGGTTAATGAATCCCCTGCAGGGCTTGCTGTCCCCAAAGAATTTATCAGGAAGCAGAAGGAGTGGGAAAAACAGAACAGGAGTCGCAGGAGAAACTTTAGTAGCAGCTTCCCTTGCTGCCTGCGCCACTATTGCAGATGGATCTAGAGCTAAGTCGCCCACTCAAGTGTGGACAACCTGCCCTCCAGCTGCTTGGTTTTCCGCTGTAGCTGATGCTCCGCCATTACTAGCGAGACCCTGGCGCTAGCATACTGTTAGGGTTGGCGGATTGCACTAAATAAATTTAATAGAGAAGTGCCATCACAACCCGGGGTCCACCGTGCAGATATGTTAAACTTCAGCTAGTGTGAACAATGACGGAACATACAGCAAACGATCACTAGCATACACTGAGTCAAATGTGTCTCAGTGAACTACACACAAAGCTGTGTCACTCGCACACAGAAACTGAATGGATGCTCTGCAATAGAGCTGTGTCACTCGCACACAGTAACGGAGTAGATGCTCTGCTATAGAGCTGTGCCACTCGCACACAGTAATGGAAAAGTTGCTCTGGTATAGAGCTTTGTCAGTCGCACACAGTAATGGAATAGAAATGACGCTAGCTATCATCACTGTTAACCTCACCGGGGATCAAAACTCGAACACGGGGTAAATAGCAAACAGTGGTCACACAGCCAGCAAAAACACTCAGCCAATTCCTCTCTGGAGGTGCCAGAATTCTAATGGCTAAACGCCAGCCCTGAATTCACTCAGACAAACTCCTCTCCGGAGGTGTCGAAGTTCTAATGGCTTAATGCTGACCCCGAGCACATGCTGATATAGACCACACTGCTGCAATGTCTCAAACACACATGTAAAATGGTTGATACTAGTGCGCCCACATGTGGCTCTGAGACCCAGCTCATGTTCAGTCGGACAGAACCTTACTCATGGACCAATCCGGAGCTGCCACTTCACCAGAATAGCTGAAGACCGACAACCAATGAGACATCGCCACATCATGAGCATGCTCAGTAGGGTGATTTCTGTGTCCAGAGTGTTCGGTTGTTGCTGCCTAACGCTGGTTACCATAGGCTTGGCTGAAGAGCCAGCAGTAACCACAAGCACAAGCCTGAGCAAGACGTTGGGGCTGACGTCTATACTCCGCAGCACCTCCAGTGGCCAAAGTTGGATGGGAGACCGCAGATGCTGGCAAGGCTTGGGATCTACCCTGTGCAGCAGGAGCATCCTGGCGCCTCACAGACCCACTGAGAGATTCACTTGTTCTCAAGTGGGCCAATCTGAGCCTGTACAAGTCATAGTCTTATTTTAAACCCTTCATGACCGGAGGTATTTTTGATTTTGTGTTGTTTTTTTTCGCTCCCCTTCTTCCCAGAGCCATAACTTTTTTATTTGTCTGTCAATATGGCCATGTGAGGGCTTGTTTTTTGCGGGACGAGTTGTACTTTTGATTGAAAGATATAATTTCTTTTAATATATATCGTGTACTGGACAACTGGAAACAAATTCCAAGTGTGGTGAAATTGCAAAAAAAAGTGCAATCCCACAGTGTTTTTTTCTTTTGATTTTGTACTAGCTTCACTAAGTGCTAAAACTGACCTATCACTATGATTCTCCAGGTCATTACAAGTTCATAGACACCAAACATGTATAGGTTCTTTTTATCTAAGTGGTGAAAAAAAATCCAAAGTTTGTTTAAAAAAAAAAAAAAAATGACATTTTTCGATTCCCATAGCGTCTCAATTTTTCGTGACCTTGAGTTGGGTGACGGCTTACATTATTAATGATACCATTTTGGTGCAGATATGATCTTTTGATCAGCCGTTATTGCATTTTAATACAATGTTGAGGCGACCGAAAAAATGTAATTCTGGCATTTTGACTTTGTTTTCTCACTGCGCCTTTTAGCAATCAGGTTAATCCTTTTCCTTATTGATAGATCGGGTGATTCTGAAAGCGGCGATACCAAATATGTGAATGTTTGAATTTTTTTTTACTGTTTTATTTTGAATGGGGTGAAAGGTGGGTGATTTGAACTTTTCTATATTTTTTTATATTTTTAAAAACATTTTTTTTTACTTTTGCAATGCTTCAATAGTCTCCATGGGAGACTAGAAGCTGCCATAACCCGATCGGCATGTATGTAGCAGGCAATCAGATCGCATGTATGTAGCAGAATTACTCACTTGTTATGAGAGCTGACCACCGGGCGGCGCTCATAACAAGCCAGCAATGACAACCATAGAGGTCTGCAGGAGACCTCTGGATGTCATGCCTACCCATTGGTGACCCGCGATCAGGTGACGGGGGTCACCAATGGGCGGATTTCCGGCCCGATTGCCAGTAGCGCATGATAAATGCCGCTGTCAGCATTTTACAGCGGCATTTAATGGGTTCAAAACAGCTGACATGTGCTGAAAAAGAGGTGTGGCTCAGTGCCAGAGTCCACATCAAAGGGAGAGTGTCTGACATCGGTGAACTATTATGCCCGATGTCAGAAAGGGGTTAAAGCCCAGACACAACTGTATGAATGTATAAAACTGAGGTCTACTAAATTGATAGAAATTTAGATGTCTTATACTTTATACCAACAGGGCCGTGGCTCTCCCTTTTTTATCTAGGCATTTAATCTATATCCCATGGGCAGGTGTCTGAACAGTAGGGCCTGGGCCCTTCTCTGACCCCATCTATATTGAGGTCAGTTGACACAGGATAAGGTTACAATATTAGAGATAGGATAGGACCATCCCGATTGGGTACACCTTGTTGCGGTGGGACAGCTTTTACGCTTTTTTTTAAATTAAAATAGTGTTAACTAAGTACTCTATATTATTTACATGTACCATTACTATTTATTTTCTTGCCACAGGGTATATGCTCATTTTATTTTTATCTTAGGTTTTATATTTATACATTGTGACAAACTGTGCTTTAATTTCCCTAGTAACATGAAGCTGGAAGTCTTATTTTCATCCTAAACTGTTTATGGATGATTGGACGATTAAATGTCCTATGGAGATAACGTCACAACTTAAAACATCAACAGGAAATGATTAAGCAATAATGTTCTGTAATTATCTATCAACATTTCCAAGATGAGGCGATTTAAGCAAACCATTGCCTGTGATGAAACTGATGTGACAAGCCCCATTTAACGCCTGCAGACAGGATCTCAACAAAATGCTAATCTATATGAAGATTCATCAGTCACAGGTCGACCATGGGCATTCTCCTCTCTTAGGAGCTCTCTACCCAAGGGCAGAGTCCTGAGATGATGGTTACTTTTAGACCCCAGTAAGTTGCATGCGAGTCTCCTGGAACAAGAATATAGTGTTGTGGACTGAACTGAATTCTTAGGCTGTGTGCACACTCTGCGGATTTTGCTGCGGATCCGCAGCGGATTTGACCGCTGCGGATCCGCAGCAGTTTTCCATGAGTTTACAGTACAATGTAAACCTATGGGAAACAAAAAACGCTGTGCCCATGCTGCGGAAAAAAATGCGCGGAAACGCTGCGGATTACATTCCGCAGCATCTCACTTCTTTTCTGCGAATTTTCACATGCTCCAATAGGAAAATGCAGATGAAAATCCACATAAGAATCCGCAGTAAAAACCGCAATAAATCCGCAGTAAAAACCACGACGGGTTTTCACTGTGGATTTTGGAATTCCGCTGCGGAAAAATCCGCAGTGGAATCCGCAAAGTGTGCACATAGCCTTAATGAGGACGAGACTAACTACTCTGTCAATGCATAATTCACTTCTCTGTGGAAAACTTAAGAGCGTCTGATTAATTACTCAAGTGATCACCAGAGACTAACTCCATATCACAGCCTACTACCCGCTACAGTCTGGCAGGAGGCGTCCTGCTGGCCATGGTGCTGAAAATACTTCTATATTAGGATGCGTGTAGTTAGTAGGTAACTGAAAAGATGGTAACAAATTGCAAGCTTTCGAGACTACATATGTCTCTTCATCAGGCAACATAGTTGTGCATAAATATGTGATTCTTCAGAATTTGTTTTAGTCTTTGCCTGATGAAGAGACATATGTAGTCTCGAAAGCTTGCAATTTGTTACCATCTTTTCAGTTAGCCATTAAAAGGTATCAACCACTGAGGACTCTCAATTCTAAATATTTTTCTATCCACTGGCTAACACGGTACCAAGATATATTTCTTTCCAGTAATTAGTAGGAAATGTAATTATCTCACAGAAAGGTAGAGTCTAGTCAGGACACTGGGTCTCAATGCACACCAAAAAAAACGAAGACATGAACAACCCTCCTCCAAATATCTATTAACCCATTTAGGACAGGTTAAATGCCTTATTTTCTGAATGTCCCTTCCAATGTCACATTACATGGGTGATCTGCAACTTATAGCACCATTATTATAGTTTCTACTGCAAATAGCTTCCATCCATTGAGAATAATATCCAATTCAAATGCCCAAATTAAGGCTAGTGGCTCTGCGGATATAAGAAATGTAAAAAAAATGCACATTAATGAAAAGTCTGTGAAAGGAAGAGGATGTCACAGGCTGCAGTCATTATGAAAGGTTATTTAGCTAATAAAATGAAATAAAAAATCCTATGCACTAGCCAGTAAGATATCTAAGTATTGTGTATAGAATATATCTAGTAATAAAAAAAAAATACAAAATATATGAGATAGGCAGAGCAAAAAGGCGTTAAACAATTTTCCAACTAATTACACTATTGAAGTTATGCCGCGTGAAAACCCATTATCATTTTACCTATTAATGAAAATCTAATTTAGTAGGAGGGGGCCATCTTTTTCAGGATGAAATAAAGTACCTATATACTCGAGTATAAGCCGACCTGAGTATAAGCAGAGACCCCCTAACTTTGCCACAAAAAACTGGGAAAACTTAATGATTCGAGTATAAGCATAGGGTGGAAAATGCAGCAGCTACCGGTAATTTTCAAAAATAAAAATAGGTACCAATAAAAGTAAAATTAATTGAGACATCAGTAGGTTGTGTTTTTGAATATCCATATTGAATCAGGAGCCCCATATAATGCTCCATACAGTTCATGATGGGCCCCATAAGATGCTCCATACAAAATACGTCCCATAAGATGCTCCACATAGACATATTTGTCCCATATAGTGCTGCATAAAGGTTAATAAGGGCCCCATAAGATGCTCCATAGAGACATTTGCCCCATATAATGCTGCAAAAATGCTGATTATGGCCCCATAAGATGCTCCAAGGAAATATTTGCCCCATATAATGCTGCAAAAATGCTGATTATGGCCCCATAAGATGCTCCATAGAGATATTTACCCCATATGCTGTTGCTGCGATTTAAAAAAAAAAAAATGACATACTCAACATTGTCGCTCAGGCCCCCAGCACTTGCAATATTCACCTGTCCTCGTTCCACCACCGGGCATCGCTGTGTCTTCTGCGTCCTCTGCACTGATGTTCAGGCAGAGGGCGCACACTAACCACGACATCGCGCCCTCTGACCTGAGCGTCACAGCAGAGGATGCGGAAGACTGAGCCGGCGGTGGAACAAAGACAGGTGAATATCGCGCAATGCTGCTCACCCTCCCCATTATACTCACCTGCTGCCGGCTTCGTCCCTGGCAGCTTCCCTGATGGTCTTCTCCAGGTGCGGTAGCTCTTCCAGCATTGAGCGGTCACCGGTACCACTCAGAACAGTAATGAATATGCGGCTCCACCCCTATGGAAGTCGAGTCGCGTCCATATTCATTACTGTAATGAGCGGTACCATGTGACCGCTCAACGCTGAAAGAAGCTGTCAGCGCCCGGAGACCATTGCAGATGCAGGGACCGCACCAGGAGCAGGTGAGTATGTCACAGTCACCACTCCCCCTCCCCAGCCGACCCCCCTGGGAAAATGACTCAAGTGTAAGCCGTGAGGGGCACTTTCAGCCTAAAAAAATGGGCTGAAAATCTCAACTTATACTTGAGTATATACGGTAAGTGGAATCCAGAACTTGCACGTGGATGAAACAATTTCTCAGCTTTATTGTCCAAACATCATAAACTCTAGTACAGACCAGCAGATACAAGACCTCTAACATGTTTTGAGCACTAGGTAAGACTAAGAATATTGTCTGTGCTTTATCTCCTGGCCTGTACTGGATTTTATGATGTTTGGACATTAAAGTAAAACTTCCTAAATTCCTGTCCAAACATCATAAATTCCGGTCCAAACATCATGAAATCCAGTACAGACCAGTAGATAAAACACCTCTAAAGCATTTTGAACACAGAAATTGTTAGTTGTAGCTATGAAACGCATTAGAGTTGTTTTATCTACTGGTCTGTAAAGGAGTTTATGATGTTTGGACTGGAGTTGATAATGTTTGGCTTCACTCTTCATCTACTATATAATTGTCTAAGGGTCACTTCCGTCTGTCCTTCTGTCTGTCATGGTTATTCATTCGCTAATTGGTCTCGGCAGCTGCCTGTCATGGCTGGCGCGACCAATCAGCGATGGGCACTGTCACGATTCACACCGTGACCGTCACCCCTACGTCACGGGTCGGGGTGACTTTAGGCCAACAGACGGCTATCACATGTGCAGGGGGGCTTATCTTAGTAATCCCTCCACTCCACAATGTGATGAAAAAAAAAACACACACAAGGCTATTGACCTCTTAGTTTACAGCAGGGGCTTATTCTAGGTATCCCACTGCTCTTCAATATACCACGAGCTGCAGGGATTTATGTATATCCCGCTTACAGTTCCACTTAAAACTTGCAGCTCTCTGGCGCCCCCCTTGCTCTCAGGTCAGATTAAGTACTGCACCTGGGGTAATTAGTCGCCATAAAGGCCGCCTGCAATGTACTGGCTATTGGGCACGCTGCAGCGATGCAATAAACTACTCCCACTCAGGCAGGAACAATAATTATCAACGCCGCAGTCGCTACAACAACACCCAGAGGCCTGCACACAGTAAGCTGCCACCAGCTTCAATTAAACGGGTCCGAAGCTAACCCAAAACAGTAGCGTAATTCCCTTCAGGAGACAGGGTACATTTTAGAACAGGAGAACGACTCTAGTATTAAATATTCTACTCCGTCAAAAGTTTCAGGCAGTGTTTATAAACGGTCATATAAAGCTGTTACAATAAGAGACAATTGAAAATATGTACAAGATAATTATAAAATAAACAGGGATTAAATAAGAAAAGGTACAACTCACATGTTCTCAGTTCATATCAGTTCAGGCAAAAAACCATGCTGGTGGGCGGAGCTCCCAAAAGTCCCAATGCATGAGGTACAGCTCTTCAGATCAGACTCACATGTTCTTCCAACAGCAGACTCACTGCTGGGATCTGGCCAGACAGTTATAGCTGCAGCCTGTGACATCCCAGAAAGGGGTTGGATCACCTCATCCCTCCTACCTCTTCAGTTAACTAACTGTACCCTAACTTTTATCTAATGTCTGTAACTCCGCTACAGAACATGTCATAGATATAACAAACCCAGCATTCATCTCGTCTTAACATTGGCATTCTAATGAGATCAAATATGTCATATGTGTGAAAAAAAACAAACACTTCATACTTACCTTCCGCTGTCTGTCCCTCGGCGCTCTGCTTCTCTGCCCTGTGTAAGCCCAGCGGCCAGAAAGCAGAGCGGTGACGTCACCGCTCTGCTTTCCGGCCGCTGGGCTTACACAGGGCAGAGAAGCAGAGCGCCGACGGACAGACAGCGGAAGGTAAGTATGAAGTGTTTTTTTTTTTTTTTTACTTTTACGTTGGTAACCAGGGTAAACATCGGGTTACTAAGTGCAGCCATGCGTTTAGTAACCCGATGTTTACCCTGGTTTTCCGGCATCGTTGGTCGCTGGAGAGCGGTCTGTGTGACAGCTCTCCAGTGACCAAACAGCGACGCTGCAGCGATCCGGATCGTTGTCGGTATCGCTGCAGCGTCGCTCAGTGTGACGGTACCTTAACTTAGCAAAAAAAAAATATTTGCAAGACTTTACAGCTCAGCTTTAAAAAAAAAAAGTCTTAGACAGCGCGTTCTGAGCAGTCCGTTCTGCGCATAATATACACATGTAGTGCACACCTAGTGATCTCTCCGGATGCACTCTACATTTTAGAATAGACTGCGCACCAAAAATAATCAATATAAAGCCATTTTTATGGTGCGCAGATCTCAATGCATACCCCCGGTAGAGCGCGTGTACGACCCCATTGAAATAATTTAGGAAATAAATCAATTGATATACAATAGTAGATGCAATAAATAGACCCAACTGAGGTTACAACTCCTTTATTTCACTGAAAATATGGCCTCACAGCTGTAAAAAATGATGTCGGGTCACTATGACCCGAACACAACAAGTGTAACTTTTTGCGTGTAGCAAAAAGTAAAGGAAAAAAAAATACTCATAGGTAGGTCCCCCCAAATGAGGAAAAGTCAAGGAGCCTCAAATTTTATAGACTTCCAGAAAAAAATCTACAGGGCCGCAAAAAGTCTGTTCGGGTCACTATGACCCGAACAGAACAGCAGGGTTAATGAGGCGCTTACATCCACGTCCTCGATGGACCCACCGGCCTTGGCTTGGGCCAGCATGTCCAGGAGGGTGTCTTCCTCCCCGTCCTCGGGTAAGCTGCAGACCGGTAGGACGAAAGGTTCACGTTCGTGATGAGCCTTCATCATGTTGACGTGAAAGGCCTTTCGCTTACCCCGAGCGTGGTCAAGCGTGACCACGTAGGTGACCGGGTTGAGCTGTTGGTGGACGACGTACGGGCCCTCCCAGGCTGCATGAAGCTTATCCTTTGGTACGGGGACCAGCACCCACACCTTTTGACCCACGTGGTAGGTCCGCTCCCGGGCGTTCTGGTCGTACCAGTGCTTCGGGTCAGCCTGAGCCTGCGTCATGTTGTCATGCACCAACTGCGTCAAGGTCTGCATCTTGTCACGGAAGCGCATGACATACTCCACTATGGATACTTCAGAAGGGTTCGGCTCCTCTTCCCAGGATTCTCTTACCAACCCAAGGGGTCCCCGGATTCGCCTGCCGTACAGGAGCTCAAAGGGGGAGAACCCCGTTGAGGCCTGCGGAACTTCTCGGTAAGCGAATAGCAGGTGGGGGAGGTACTGCTCCCAGTCACGCCCTTGGGTCTCAACCAGCATGTGTAGCATCTGTTTGAGGGTACCATTGAAGCGTTCACACAAGCCATTGGTCTGTGGGTGATACGCACTCGATACCAGGTGCTTCACCTGCATTCTCTTACAGAGAGCCTCCATTAGGCGAGACATAAATTGGGTCCCTTGATCAGTAAGCATTTCCCTGGGAAATCCTACACGTGAAAAGATGGCCAACAGTGCATCCGCCACCTTATCTGCCCTAGTTGACGACAGAGCTACTGCCTCTGGGTACCGGGTAGCATAGTCTACCACAGTAAGGATGTATTGCTTTCCAGAGCTGCTGGAGACGGCCAGCGGGCCCACAATGTCCACCGCGATTCTCTGGAAAGGCTCCTCTATCACTGGTAAAGGGATCAGGGGAGCCTTAAGATCAGGCCCCGCCTTCCCCACTCTTTGACAAGTGATACAGGAGCGGCAGTAGTTTGACACATCTGTCCCCATCTTAGGCCAATAGAAGTGTTGAGACAGCCGGGCCTTAGTTTTGCTGATCCCCAAGTGTCCAGCTAGCGAGATCTCATGGGCAATCCGTAGCAACTCACCCCGGAATTGCTGCGGGATGACCAGCTGTCTTTCCCTCAACCACTCCTTTTGTGATTCTCCGGGTAGGGTTGAGCGAAACGGGTCGTTCATTTTCAAAAGTCGCCGACTTTTGGCAAAGTCGGGTTTCATGAAACCCGATCCGACCCCTGTGCGGGGTCGGCCATGCGGTACGCGACTTTCGCGCCAAAGTCGCGTTTCAATGACGCGAAAAGCGCCATTTCTCAGCCAATGAAGGTAAACGCAGAGTGTGGGCAGCGTGATGACATAGGTCCTGGTCCCCACCATCTTAGAGAAGGGCATTGCAGTGATTGGCTTGCTGTCTGCGGCGTCACAGGGGCTATAAAGGGGCGTTCCCGCTGACCGCCATGTTACTGCTGCTGATCTGAGCTTAGGGAGAGGTTGCTGCCGCTTCGTCAGAAGCAGGGATAGCGTTAGGCAGGGTCCATAAACCACCAAACCGCTTGTGCTGTAGCGATTTCCACTGCCCAACACCACCTTCGGTGTGCAGGGACAGTGGAAGCTACATTTTTTTTTTTTTTTCCCCTCAGCGCTGTAGCTCATTGGGCTGCCCTAGAAGGCTCCCTGATAGCTGCATTGCTGTGTGTACGCCGCTGTGCAAACCAACTGCTTTTTTCAAAGCACAAATCCTCCTGTTCCTTCCTTTCTGCACAGCTGTCTTTTTTGTTTGTACACACTTTTTATTTAATTTGTGCATCAGTCCACTCCTTATTGCTGCCTGCCATACCTGGCTGAGATTACTGCAGGGAGATAGTAATTGAAGGACACTCCCTGTTTTTTTTTTTTTTTTTTGTGGGAGATTAAGATTGACATTTCTGCTAGAGTGCCATCCCTGTCTGTGTCATCTCTCACTCAGTGGGCCATAGAAAGCCTATTTATTTTTTTGCTTGATTTGGGTTATAAAATCTACCTGAAAAAATCACTACATCAATCAGTGGGAGAAAAATATTGGCTCAGGGCTTGTGTGCCACTCTTGACTCCTGTGTGTGCCATCTCTCAGTCAGTGGGCCATAGAAAGCCTTTTTTTATTTTATTTGGTTTCTAAATTCTTCCTGAAAAAATCATTTTATTCTATTATTTTTTTTCCTAAAGTCTCCCTGAAAAAAAAAAACAACAAATCAGTGGGAGATTAATATTGCCCTTTCTGCTTGTGTGCCAGTCTTGACTCCTGGGTGTGCCATCTCTCTCTCTCTCTCTCTCTCTCTCCAATTGTGGGCCATAGAAAGCCTATTATTTTTTTAGCTTGATTTGGGTTCCAAAATCTACCTGAAAAAATCACTACATCAATCAGTGGGAGATAAATATTGGCCTCTGGGCTTGTGTGCCACTCCTGACTCCTGTGTGCGTCATCTCTCACTCAGTGGGCCATAGAAAAACTTTTTTGGTTTTATTTGTTTTCTAAATTCTCCCTGAAAAAATCATTTTATTGTATTTGGTTTCTAAATTCTTCCTGAAAAAATCATTTTATTCTATTATTTTTTTTTCCTAAAGTCTCCCTGAAAAAAAAAAAAAAAATCAAATCAGTGGGAGATTAATATTTACATTTGTGCTTCAGTGACAGTCCTGCGTGTGTGGCATCTCTCTCATTTGTTGCCACCAACAACAGAGTGTGTAACATTGTGCCTGATTTTCGTTGTGGTCTCACTCACCTGAAAAGGGGTAGCTAAATCATACTGAAGTTATAGCTCACCGTGTAATTTGTGTGACAGCAACAAATACCGTTAGTTTGTTTACGTTTTTAAAACAATGAGGAAGTCTGGTGGAAGAGGTCGTGGCCGGGGGCGTTCATTGTCAGCTGGTAATGAGGGTAGTGGTAGTGGTGGAGCATCAGCTGGTCGTGGGAAAAAAAATATTGCACCTAAGTCTGGAGCTGTGGAGCCAGGTTCATCGTCTGGCTACACAAGGCCTCGAACGCTGCCTTTTCTGGGAGTAGGAAAACCGCTTTTAAAGCCGGAGCAGCAAGAGCAAGTTTTGGCTTATCTTGCTGACTCAGCCTCTAGCTCTTTTGCCTCCTCTCGTGAAACTGGTAAATGTCAAAGCAGCGCGTCGTTAGTGGATGTTCACGGTCAGGGACAAGTCGCTTCCTTGTCCTCTTCAGCAAAAACAACAACAGAGAAGAATGCAGCAGGCGACACAACGGGTTACTCCATGGAGCTCTTTACACATACCGTCCCTGGCTTAGAAAGTGAAGCAGTTAACAGTCCATGCCCATTACAAGTTGAATCTGACATGGAGTGCACTGATGCACAGCCACAGCCAGACTACTATGCTGGTCCTTTGACTCAGACCACAACATTGCCCTCGCAGGGTAATGATCAAGAATCAGACCCTGATGAGACTATGTTGCCCCATCACGAACGCTATACCACCGACCGACACGGTGACACAGACGAAGTTGCACACGAGCTACAAGAAGAGGTAATAGATGACCCAGTTCTTGACCCCGATTGGCAGCCATTGGGGGAACAGGGTGCAGGCGGCAGCAGTTCTGAAGCGGTGGAGGAGGGGCCGCAGCAGGCATCAACATCGCAACAGGTTCCATCTGCCGGGCCCGTATCTTGCCCAAAACGCGTGGCAAAGCCAAAACCTGTTGGAGGACAGCGTGGCCATCCGGTTAAAGCTCAGTCTGCAATGCCTGAAAAGGTATCCGATGCTAGAAAGAGTGCAGTCTGGCATTTTTTTAAACAACATCCAATTGATCAGCGCAAAGTCATATGTCAAAAATGTTCAACTACCTTAACCCCTTCCCGACCTTTGACGCATACGCTGCGTCATGAAAGTCGGTGCCATTCCGACCCATGACGCAGCATATGCGTCATGGAAAGATCGCGTCCCTGCAGATCGGGTGAAAGGGTTAACTCCCATTTCACCCGATCTGCAGGGACAGGGGGAGTGGTAGTTTAGCCCAGGGGGGGTGGCTTCACCCCCCCGTGGCTACGATCGCTCTGATTGGCTGTTGAAAGTGAAACTGCCAATCAGAGCGATTTGTAATATTTCACCTAAAAAAATGGTGAAATATTACAATCCAGCCATGGCCGATGCTGCAATATCATCGGCCATGGCTGGAAACACTAATGTGCACCCACCCCACCCCACCGATCGCCCCCCCAGCCCCCCGATCTGTGGTCCGCTCCCCTCCGTCCTGTGCTCCGCTCCCCCGTCCTCCTGTCCGCTCCCCCGTGCTCCAATCAAACCCCCCGCACTCCGATCCCACCCCCCGCACAGCGATCCCCCCCGCACAGCGATCCCCCCCCTGTGCTCCGATCCACCCACCCGCACAGCGATCCCCCACTCCGTGCTCCATTCCACCCCCCCGTGTTCCGATCCACCCCCCCGTGCTCCGATCCACCCCCCCGTGCTCCGACCTCCCCCCCCGTGCCCTGATCTCCCCCCCCTTATACTTACCTGGCCTGCTGGGGTCCGTCCGTCTTCTGTCCTGGGCGCCGCCATCTTCCAAAATGGCGGGCGCATGTGCAGTGCGCCCGCCGAATCTGCCAGCTGGCAGATTCGTTCCAGAGTTAATTTTGATCACTGAGATAGGTTATATCTCAGTGATCAAAATAAAAAAAAAAGTAAATGACCCCCCCCCTTTGTCACCCCCATAGGTAAGGACAATAAAAAAAAAAATATTTTTTTTTCCACTAAGGTTGGGGTAAGAACTAGGGTTAGGGTTAGGGTTAAGGGTAGGGTTAGGGGTAGGGTTAGGGTTAGGGGTAGGGTTAGGGTTAGGGTTAGGGGTAGGGTTAGGGGTAGGGGTAGGGTAGGGTTAGGGGTAGGGTTAGGGTTCGGGATGTGCACACATATTCTGGTCCTATGCGGATTTTTCCGCAGAGGATTTGATAAATCCGCAGTGCTAAACCGCTGCGGATTTATGGCGGATTTACCATGTTTTTTCTGTGCATTTCACTGCGGTTTTACAACTGCGATTTTCTATTGGAGCAGTTGTAAAACCGCTGCAGAATCCGCAGAAAGAAGTGACATGCTGCGGAATGTAAACCGCTGCGTTTCCGTGCAGTTTTTCCGCAGCATGTGTACAGTGATTTTTGTTTCCCATAGGTCTACATTGAACTGTAAACTCATGGGAAACTGCTGCGGATCCGCAGCGTTTTCCGCAGCGTGTGCACATACCTTTAGAATTAGGCTATGTGCACATGGTGCGGATTTGGCTGCGGATCCGCAGCGGATTGGCCGCTGCGGATTCGCAGCAGTGTTCCATCAGGTTTACAGTACCATGTAAACATATGTAAAGCCAAATCCGCTGTGCCCATGGTGCGGAAAATACCGCGCGGGAACGCTGCGTTGTATTTTCCGCAGCATGTCAATTCTTTGTGCGGATTCCGCAGCGTTTTACACCTGTTCCTCAATAGGAATCCGCAGGTGAAATCCGCACAAAAAACACTGGCAGTCCGCGGTAAATCCGCAGGTAAAACGCAGTGCCTTTTACCCGCGGATTTTTCAAAAATGATGCTGAAAAATCTCATACGAAACCGCAACGTTGGCACATAGCCTTAGGGTTAGGGTTGGGTTGGAATTAGGGTTGTGGTTAGGGTTAGGGGTGTGTTGGGGTTACGGGTGTGTTGGGGTTAGGGTTGTGATTAAGGTTACGGCTACAGTTGGGATAAGGGTTAGGGGTGTGTTGGAGTTAAAATTGAGGGGTTTCCACTGTTTAGGCACATCAGGGGGTCTCCAAACGCAACATGGCGCCACCATTGATTCCAGCCAATCTTGTATTCAAAAAGTCAAATGGTGCTCCCTCACTTCCGAGCCCCGACGTGTGCCCAAACAGTGGTTTACCCCCACATATGGGGTACCAGCATACTCAGGACAAACTGCGCAACAATTACTGGGGTCCAATTTCTCCTGTTACCCTTGAGAAAATAAAAAATTGCTTGCTAAAACATCATTTTTGAGGAAAGAAAAATGATTTTTTATTTTCACGGCTCTGCGTTGTAAACGTCTGAGAAGCACTTGGGGGTTCAAAGTGCTCACCACATATCTAGATAAGTTCCTTGGGGGTCTAGTTTCCAAAATGGGGTCACTTGTGGGGGTTTCTACTGTTTAGGCACACCAGGGGCTCTGCAAACGCAACGTGACGCCCGCAGACCATTCCATCAAAGTCTGCATTTCAAAAGTCACTACTTCCCTTCTGAGCCCCCACGTGTGCCCAAACAGTGGTTTACCCCCACACATGGGGTATCAACTTACTCAGGAGAAACTGGACAACAACTTTTGTGGTCCAATTTCTCCTGTAACCCTTGGGAAAATAAAAAATTCTGGGCTAAAAAATTATTTTTGAGGAAAGAAAACGTATTTATTATTTTCACTGCTCTGTGTTATGAACTTCTGTGAAGCACTTGGGGGTTCAAAGTGCTCACCTCACATCTAGATAAGTTCATTTCGGGGTCTAGTTTCCAAAATGGGGTCACTTGTGGGGGGTTTCTACTGTTTAGCCACATAAGGGGCTCTGCAAACGCAACGTGACGCCCGCAGAGCATTCCATCAAAGTCTGCATTTCAAAACATCACTACTTCACTTCCGAGCCCCAGCATGTGCCTAAACAGTGGTTTACCCCCACATATTGGGTATCAACGTACTCAGGAGAAACTGGACAACAACTTTTGGGGTCAAATTTCTCCTGTTACCCTTGGGAAAATAAAAAATTGCGGGCTAAATAATCATTTTTGAGAAAAGAATTTTTTTTTTTTTTTTCATGGCTCTGCGTTATAAACTTCTGTGAAGCACTTGAGGGTTCAAATTGCTCACCACACATCTAGATTAGTTCCTTTGGGGGTCTAGTTTCCAAAATGGGGTCATTTGTGGGGGATCTCCAATGTCTAGGCACACAGGGGCTCTCCAAACGCGACATGGTGTCCGCTAATGATTGGAGCTAATTTTCCATTTAAAAAGCCAAATGGCGTGCCTTCCCTTCTGAGCCCTGCCGTGCGCCCAAACAGTGGTTTACCCCCACATATGGGGTATCTGCGTACTCAGGACAAACTGGACAACAACATTTGTGGTCCAATTTCTCCTATTACCATTGGCAAAATAGGAAATTCCAGGCTAAAAAATAATTTTTGAGAAAAGAAAAATTATTTTTTATTTTCATGGCCCTGCATTATAAACTTCTGTGAAGCACCTGGGGGTTTAAAGTGCTCAGTATGCATCTAGATAAGTTCCTTGGGGGGTCTAGTTTCCAAAATGGGGTCACTTGTGGGGGAGCTCCAATGTTTAGGCACACAGGGGCTCTCCAAACGCGACATGGTGTCCGCTAACAATTGGAGCTAATTTTCCATTCAAAAAGTCAAAAGGCGCGCCTTCCCTTCCGAGCCCTGCCGTGTGCCCAAACAGTGGTTTACCCCCACATATGAGGTATCGGCATACTCGGGAGAAATTGCTCAACAAATTTTAGGATCCATTTTATCCTATTGCCCATGTGAAAATGAAAAAATTGAGGCGAAAAAATTTTTTTTGTGAAAAAAAAGTACTTTTTCATTTTTACGGATCAATTTGTGAAGCACCTGAGGGTTTAAAGTGCTCACTAGGCATCTAGATAAGTTCCTTGGGTGGTCCAGTTTCCAAAATGGGGTCACTTGTGGGGGAGCTCCAATGTTTAAGCACACAGGGTCTCTCCAAACGCGACATGGTGTCCGCTAACGATGGAGATAATTTTTCATTCAAAAAGTCAAATGGCGCTCCTTCCCTTCCGAGCCTTACCATGTGCTCAAACAGTGGTTTACCCCCACATGTGAGGTATCGGTGTACTCAGGAGAAATTGCCAAACAAATTTTAGGATCCATTTTATCCTGTTGTCCATGTGAAAATGAAAAAATGGAGGCTAAAAAATTTTTTTTGTGAAAAAATAGTACTTTTTCATTTTTACGGATCAATTTGTGAAGCACCTGGGGGTTTAAAGGGCTCACTATGCATCTAGATAAGTTCCTTGGGGCGTCTAGTTTCCAAAATGGGGTCACTTGTGGGGGAGCTCCAATTTTTAGGCACACGGGGGCTCTCCAAACTTGACATGGTGTCCGCTAAAGAGTGCAGCCAATTTTTCATTCAAAAAGTCAAATGGCGCTCCTTCCCTTCCAAGCCCTGCCGTGCGCCCAAACAGTGGTTTACCCCCACATATGAGGTATCAGCGTACTCAGGACAAATTGGACAACAACTTTCGTTGTTCAGTTTCTCCTTTTACCATTGGGAAAATACAAAAATTGTTGCTGAAAATCATTTTTGTGACTAAAAAGTTAAATGTTCATTTTTTCCTTCCATGTTGCTTCTGCTGCTGTGAAGCACCTGAAGGGTTAATAAACTTCTGGAATGTGGTTTTGTGCACCTTGAGGAGTGCAGTTTTTGGAATGGTGTCACTTTTGGGTATTTTCAGCCATATAGACCCCTCAATCTGACTTCAAATGTGAGGTGGTCCCTAAAAAAAATGGTTTTGTAAATTTCGTTGTAAAAATGAGAAATCGCTGGTCAAATTTTAACCCTTATAACTTCCTAGCAAAAAAAAAATTTGTTTCCAAAATTGTGCTGATGTAAAGTAGACGTGTGGGAAATCTTATTTATTAACTATTTTGTGTCACATACCTCTCTGGTTTAACAGAATAAAAATTCAAAATGTGAAAATTGCGAAATTTTCAAAATTTTCGCCAAATTTCCGTTTTTATCACAAATAAATACAGAATTTATTGACCTAAATTTACCACTAACATGAAGCCCAATATGTCACGAAAAAACAATCTCAGAACCGCTAGGATCCATTGAAGCGTTCCTGAGTTATTACCTCATAAAGGGACACTGGTCAGAATTGCAAAAAACGGCAAGGTCTTTAAGGTCAAAATAGGCTGGGTCATGAAGGGGTTAAGCAGAGGACAGAATCTGAAAAGTCTCAATACAAGTTGCATGCATAGACATTTAACCACCATGCATTTGCAAGCCTGGACTAACTACCAAACGTCCCTTAAGGTTGTAGCACCCTCGGCCAATGAAGCTAGTCAGCAACGCAACATCCCTTCCGGCAGTGTAGGGCCACCATTTTCTGCACCACCTGCAGTATCTGTGCAGGTTTCTTTGCCAGCCCAAAGCAGTCAGGGTCAGGGAATCACCAGTTTCGTAGTAGGAAACACTGCATCTAGGACACCGGCGGCAACAATACCATCTCCCACCGTCTCTCAGTCTGCCATGTCCACCGGCACCCCCGCTAGTTCCACGATCTCCAGCTCTCCAGTCCAGCTCACCCTACATGAGACTATGGTTAGAAAAAGGAAGTACTTAGCCTCGCATCCGCGTACACAGGGTTTGAGCGCCCACATAGCTAGACTAATCTCGTTAGAGATGATGCCCTACCGGTTAGTTGAAAGCGAAGCTTTCAAAGACCTAATGGACTACGCTGTACCACGCTACGAGCTACCCAGTCGACACTTTTTTTCCAGAAAAGCCATCCCAGCCCTCCACCAGCATGTTAAAGAGCGCATCGTCCATGCACTCAGGCAATCTGTGAGCACAAAGGTGCACCTGACAACAGATGCATGGACCAGTAGGCATGGCCAGGGACGTTACGTGTCCATCACGGCACACTGGGTAAATGTGGTGGATGCAGGGTCCACAGGGGACAGCAAGTTTGGGACAGTTCTGCCTAGCCCACGGTCTAGGAAACAGTTGGCTGTAGCCGTTCGCACCCCCTCCTCCTCCTCATCTTTGTCCTCCTGCAGAAGCGAGAGCTCGTCCACAGACCGCAGTCGCACAACCACTCCATCCGCAGCTGCCACTGTTGCACACCAGGTCTCCCATTATGGGGCAGCTACTGGCAAACGTCAGCAGGCTGTATTGGCTATGAAGTGTTTGGGCGACAACAGACACACCGCGGAAGTTCTGTCCGAGTTCTTGCAGAAAGAAACGCAGTCGTGGCTGGGCACTGTAGATCTTGAGGCAGGCAAGGTAGTGAGTGATAACGGAAGGAATTTCATGGCTGCCATCTCCCTTTCCCAACTGAAACACATTCCTTGCCTGGCTCACACCTTAAACCTGGTGGTGCAGTGCTTCCTGAAAAGTTATCCGGGGTTATCCGACCTGCTCCTCAAAGTGCGTGGACTTTGCTCACATATCCACCGTTCGCCCGTACACTCCAGCCGTATGCAGACCTATCAGCGTTCTTTGAACCTTCCCCAGCATCGCCTAATCATAGACGTTGCAACAAGGTGGAACTCAACACTGCACATGCTTCAGAGACTGTGCGAACAGAGGCGGGCTGTTATGTTTTTGTGGGAGGATACACATACACGGGCAGGCAGTAGGATGGCAGACATGGAGTTGTCAGGTGTGCAGTGGTCGAAGATTCAAGACATGTGTCAAGTCCTTCAGTGTTTTGAGGAATGCACACGGCTGGTTAGTGCAGACAACGCCATAATAAGCATGAGCATCCCCCTAATGCGTCTGCTGATGCAAAGTTTGACGCACATAAAGGATCAGGCGTCTGCAGCTGAGGAAGAGGAAAGCCTTGATGACAGTCAGCCATTGTCTGGCCAGGGCAGTGTACAGGACGAGTTAGCGGGCGAAGAGGAGGAGGAGGACGAGGAGGATGATGGGGATGATTATATTTGTAATGAGGAAGCTTTTCCGGGGCCACTGGAAATTGGTGGCGCGGCAAGGCCGGGTTCTGGTTTTTGGAGGGACACAAGTGACGTGGATTTGCCTGAAACTGCCCCTCAACCAAGCACAACCGGAGATTTGAGAACTGGAACTTTGGCCCACATGGCGGATTATGCCTTACGTATCCTCAAAAGGGACACACGCATAACTAAAATGATGAACGATGACGATTACTGGTTGGCCTGCCTCCTTGATCCTCGCTATAAAGGCAAATTGCAAAATATAATGCCACATGAGAACTTGGAACTAATATTAGCAACCAAACAATCAACTCTTGTTGACCGTTTGCTTCTGGCATTCCGTGCACACAGCGCCCGTGATCGTTCTCACACGAGCTGCAGGGGCCAGCAGACCAGAGGAGTTAGAGGGGCAGAAATCAGAAGTGGCGTTGGCCTGAGGGGTTTTCTGACCAGGTTGTGGAGTGATTTTGCTATGACCGCAGACAGGACAGGTACTGCAGCATCAATTCAAAGTGACAGGAGACAACATTTGTCCAGTATGGTTACAAACTATTTTTCATCCCTTATCGATGTTCTCCCTCAACCGTCATTCCCATTTGATTACTGGGCATCAAAATTAGACACCTGGCCAGAATTGGCAGAATATGCATTGCAGGAGCTTGCTTGCCCGGCAGCTAGTGTCCTATCAGAAAGAGTATTCAGTGCTGCAGGTTCAATACTAACAAAAAAGGACTCGTCTGGCTACCCAAAATGTAGATGATCTAACCTTCATTAAAATGAACCACAACTGGATTTCGAAATCTTTTGCCCCACCTTGCCCGGCTGACACCTAGCTTTCCTATGAAAAGGTCTTGCCTGTGGACTATTCTGAATGACTTTTCCAATCTCGTAATTTGCAGCACCTGATTGTCCAGCATCCGACATGTTAACACCTCCCTAAATGGCCAAAGTCCCCACACTGGGCCGTGGTATCGCCACTTGGCGCCAGCACCCGTGAGAGTACTGTTTGTCTGAAGAGGTGGGTGTGCCCGCTTTTGGTCGACGGCACTGCCACTAGGTCCCTCATAGTACAATAAAGTGTCTGGCGGTGGTGGTGCGCACCCAACGTCAGACACACCGTTGTAATATGAGGGGCCCTGGGCCTGTACCGCCGGCCACAATACAGTCCCCCCCCAGGTCAAACAGTGCTCTACGACTTGCAAAATTTTCTCTCACAGCTCCACCAATGTTTAGTCTATGCGCTGACATCCTTCAATGCCTGGCACTGTCAATACCATTGTATTGACATTTTTCTTATGTTAGGCCTTCGAAGCCTGTCTGCGGTCCCTCCTTTCACTAGGATAAAACAACCACAGCCAATATATGGACACACCCAGAGAAAGTGAACACGACAAGGATATAAAAGAATGCCTTTATTATATCTGATTGGCAAGAAAATTAGTACAACAAATGTGCGCATAAAAACGAGGATATAGTTACATAATTAATTAAAAAATATAAAAGAATATATATAGAAGCTGACCCAATTATATATATATAGATACAAAATCTAGGTTGGCGAGGCCCCCAAGAAAAATATATAACAATTATAAAAGAAAAAAAGGCTCGGCAATATTCATCAGTAAGATGGAAAAAGATGTGCAGTTGCGATATATAAAGTGCAGGATCTCAGATATTTAAAGGTATATATATTAGCCTCATATAATAATGCCTCATATCTGCCTTAATCTGTGGTATAAAATATAGTGCAAAAGAAAAAAAATATTATATACACTAATGTATACAGGCCTAATTAGTGTGCAACAAAAAAAATTTTTCAATTTATAATGACCAATATAAAGTGCACTGCGCAAAATATCAATATAAAAATCAGTGTAAAATAACAAAGTAAAAAAAAATAATATATATACTGTGCAAATATGGCAATATCAAGAGATATTAATATATAGAGCCAATACCACAAGGCTAGTGCAAAAAGGGAAAAAGAATTACTGTGCAAATATAGCAGTTGAAGGCCCAGTATATATGGGAAAAATCTATGTCAAAAAATCAAGTTCCGCATAATTTGTGCAAATATCGCAAAAAAGTGCCAAGATGGAGTGCCAATACCGCAGCACCTGATGTGTACAAGTGCCTTAATTGTACTATGCACCACCCTATGCAGCGAGCTCCACAGTAAAGACAAGAGGAGTCCAGCAGCAAGGTAATCACTGTATATCACAAAAAGAAGGGGGAAGCCCAAAATATACCTGTGAAGGAGGGTCAGCCACGTCCCGTTATGCGCACCCCGACGCGCGTTTCGGAACTAAGTCCTTCGTCAGGGGGTGGCCATTGTTACATGGGGGAACTTTTTATAGCATCCGATCACTAGCGCTACGGTCCGGGTGTAGCCGGCGCATGCGCAGTCACCGCAATCCGGAGCTACCGCCGCCCACATCACGCAGCCGGACGTACGGGAGCAGAGTACCCGACGTCACAAAGCCACGAGACGCCGCACAGCAGAGCACCTTCATACGGACCCCGCATGCGCACAACCAAGGAGCCGAGTCTAGGACGGATCTAAAGGACGCTGTGAAGAAAAAATCCTATCCACAGCGCGCATCACCCTACCAAATAAAGGGGGACATATACCAAGCTACCAAATGTATATAGTTATAAGGGCAATGTAATCACCGCAGTTTACACGACTAACCACAAGGGAGCATGATAAGGGACAAGACACAGATCAACCATATCAGCCCCGCACATATACATATACGCATATGTTGCATACATATACACATGCGGAGACCAACACGAAATGTGTATATGTATGCAACATATGCGTATATGTATATGCGTATGGTTAGTCGTGTAAACTGCGGTGATTACATTGCCCTTATAACTATATACATTTGGTAGCTTGGTATATGTCCCCCTTTATTTGGTAGGGTGATGCGCGCTGTGGATAGGATTTTTTCTTCACAGCGTCCTTTAGATCCGTCCTAGACTCGGCTCCTTGGTTGTGCGCATGCGGGGTCCGTATGAAGGTGCTCTGCTGTGCGGCGTCTCGTGGCTTTGTGACGTCGGGTACTCTGCTCCCGTACGTCCGGCTGCGTGATGTGGGCGGCGGTAGCTCCGGATTGCGGTGACTGCGCATGCGCCGGCTACACCCGGACCGTAGCGCTAGTGATCGGATGCTATAAAAAGTTCCCCCATGTAACAATGGCCACCCCCTGACGAAGGACTTAGTTCCGAAACGCGCGTCGGGGTGCGCATAACGGGACGTGGCTGACCCTCCTTCACAGGTATATTTTGGGCTTCCCCCTTCTTTTTGTGATATACAGTGATTACCTTGCTGCTGGACTCCTCTTGTCTTTACTGTGGAGCTCGCTGCATAGGGTGGTGCATAGTACAATTAAGGCACTTGTACACATCAGGTGCTGCGGTATTGGCACTCCATCTTGGCACTTTTTTGCGATATTTGCACAAATTATGCGGAACTTGATTTTTTGACATAGATTTTTCCCATATATACTGGGCCTTCAACTGCTATATTTGCACAGTAATTCTTTTTCCCTTTTTGCACTAGCCTTGTGGTATTGGCTCTATATATTAATATCTCTTGATATTGCCATATTTGCACAGTATATATATTATTTTTTTTACTTTGTTATTTTACACTGATTTTTATATTGATATTTTGCGCAGTGCACTTTATATTGGTCATTATAAATTGAAAAATTTTTTTTGTTGCACACTAATTAGGCCTGTATACATTAGTGTATATAATATTTTTTTTCTTTTGCACTATATTTTATACCACAGATTAAGGCAGATATGAGGCATTATTATATGAGGCTAATATATATATACCTTTAAATATCTGAGATCCTGCACTTTATATATCGCAACTGCACATCTTTTTCCATCTTACTGATGAATATTGCCGAGCCTTTTTTTCTTTTATAATTGTTATATATTTTTCTTGGGGGCCTCGCCAACCTAGATTTTGTATCTATATATATATAATTGGGTCAGCTTCTATATATATTCTTTTATATTTTTTAATTAATTATGTAACTATATCCTCGTTTTTATGCGCACATTTGTTGTACTAATTTTCTTGCCAATCAGATATAATAAAGGCATTCTTTTATATCCTTGTCGTGTTCACTTTCTCTGGGTGTGTCCATATATTGGCTGTGGTTGTTTTATCCTATAAAGTGGTTTTTCCACAACCTTCTCCACAGAGTACTTAAATCACTGGGATATGGTATATACTATTTCTTCATTATGGAGTTTGTGACTATTGATTTATAGTGATTGTTATCTCTGTGGTTGTGTCTACCTCCTTCCACTAGGCCTCCACTGACCTGTCTACTGCTGCCCGTGTTCCCCTGGAACCAATTTTAAATTGCCTACAGCCAGCCCAATTTATTATGTTAGGGCTTCGAAGCCTGTCTGCGGTCCCTCCTTCCACTAGGCCTCCACTGACCTGTCTACTGCCGCCCGTGTTCCCCTGGAACCAATTTTAAATTGCCTACAGCCAGCCCAATTTATTATGTTAGGGCTTCGAAGCCTGTCTGCGGTCCCTCCTTCCACTAGGCCTCCACTGACCTGTCTACTGCCGCCGTGTTCCCCTGGAACCAATTTTAAATTGCCTACAGCCAGCCCAATTTATTATGTTAGGGCTTCGAAGCCTGTCTACGGTCCCTCCTTCCACTAGGCCTCCACTGACCTGTCTACTGCTGCCCGTGTTCCCCTGGAACCAATTTTAAATTGCCTACAGCCAGCCCAATTTATTATGTTAGGGCTTCGAAGCCTGTCTGCGGTCCCTCCTTCCACTAGGCCTCCACTGACCTGTCTACTGCCGCCCGTGTTCCCCTGGAACCAATTTTAAATTGCCTACAGCCAGCCCAATTTATTATGTTAGGGCTTCGAAGCCTGTCTGCGGTCACTCCTTCCACTAGGCCTCCACTGACCTGTCTACTGCTGCCCGTGTTCCCCTGGAACCAATTTTAAATTGCCTACAGCCAGCCCAATTTATTATGTTAGGGCTTTGAAGCCTGTCTGCGGTCCCTCCTTCCACTAGGCCTCCACTGACCTGTCTACTGCTGCCCGTGTACCCCTTGAACCAACATCAGAAAATATAAAAATAAGTATTTTGCTTATAAAAAAGAAAATACTGGAGAGATATCAAATGCAGACATTTTAACATTAAAAACAAACACATACAACAAAAATCTGGTACAGTACTAAAAATGGCCACCAGCTACAATAACTTTCTCCTGCAAGTAGTTAACTGAAAGTTTTTTTCAATTTAAAACACAGATATGGCATCCACCGAGTGTTGTCCTGTCGCGTCTTCTTTATATTATTGCCAAGAAGATGCAAAACAATGAAAATAATAAAATCATTATTTACCAAAAAAATAGAGCAAGTCAAAACCACATTGCAAATAAACATTCATTACAAATAAAGAAGCAGGGCGCGTCCGAGGGTGAGTATATACCTAATTAGAATATAATCACCCTCGGACGCGCCCTGCTTCTTTCCGACAGCCTTCCTTCCTAAGAATCAGCCCTTCCGTGGTGTAGAGAGAGGGTTTGTTACACTCCAAGGTGTTCCCCAAGTTGCCTTTCCTGAGCTTCGATCTTCATGCTCTCGTTTAGTAGTTGTCGGAAAGTAGGCTGCATTAGGCCTACAAATTGGGTATGGAGTGGAGAGAGATGGTGTGTTACACTCCAAGGTGTTCCCCAGGTTTCCTTGCCATTGCTTCGGTCTTCCGACTCTCGTTTAGTAGTTGTAGAAAACTACACTGCATTAGGCCTACAAAATGGGTATCGGGTGGAGAGAGATGGTGTGTTACACTCCAAGGTGTTCCCCAGGTTGCCTTTCCTGAGCTTCGATCTTCCGGCTCTCGTTTAGTAGTTGTTGGAAACTACGCTGCATTAGGCCTACAAATTGGGTATGGGGTGTAGAGAGATGGTGTGTTCCACTCCAAGGTGTTCTCCAGGTTGCCTTTCCTGAGCTTCGATCTTCCGGCTCTCGTTTAGTAGTTGTTGGAAACTACACTGCATTAGGCCTACAAATTGGGTATGGGGTGTAGAGAGATGGTGTGTTCCACTCCAAGGTGTTCCCCAGGTTTCCTCGCCAATGCTTCGATCTTCATGCTCTCGTTTAGTAGTTGTTGAAAACTACGCTGCATTAGGCCTACAAATTGGGTATGGGGTGTAGAGAGATGGTGTGTTCCACTCCAAGGTGTTCTCCAGGTTGCCTTTCCTGAGCTTCGATCTTCCGGCTCTCGTTTAGTAGTTCTTGGAAACTACACTGCATTAGGCCTACAAATTGGGTATGGGGTGTAGAGAGATGGTGTGTTCCACTCCAAGGTGTTCTCCAGGTTGCCTTTCCTGAGCTTCGATCTTCCGGCTCTCGTTTAGTAGTTGTTGGAAACTACGCTGCATTAGGCCTACAAATTGGGTATGGGGTGTAGAGAGATGGTGTGTTCCACTCAAAGGTGTTCTCCAGGTTGCCTTTCCTGAGCTTCGATCTTCCGGCTCTCGTTTAGTAGTTGTTGGAAACTACACTGCATTAGGCCTACAAATTGGGTATGGGGTGTAGAGAGATGGTGTGTTCCACTCCAAGGTGTTCTCCAGGTTGCCTTTCCTGAGCTTCGATCTTCCGGCTCTTGTTTAGTAGTTGTTGGAAACTACGCTGCATTAGGCCTACAAATTGGGTATGGGGTGTAGAGAGATGGTGTGTTCCACTCCAAGGTGTTCCCCAGGTTTCCTCACCAATGCTTCGATCTTCATGCTCTCGTTTAGTAGTTGTTGGAAACTACGCTGCATTAGGCCTACAAATTGGGTATGGGGTGTAGAGAGATGGTGTGTTCCACTCCAAGGTGTTCTCCAGGTTGCCTTTCCTGAGCTTCGATCTTCCGGCTCTCGTTTAGTAGTTCTTGGAAACTACACTGCATTAGGCCTACAAATTGGGTATGGGGTGTAGAGAGATGGTGTGTTCCACTCCAAGGTGTTCTCCAGGTTGCCTTTCCTGAGCTTCGATCTTCCGGCTCTCGTTTAGTAGTTGTTGGAAACTACGCTGCATTAGGCCTACAAATTGGGTATGGGGTGTAGAGAGATGGTGTGTTCCACTCCAAGGTGTTCTCCAGGTTGCCTTTCCTGAGCTTCGATCTTCCGGCTCTCGTTTAGTAGTTCTTGGAAACTACACTGCATTAGGCCTACAAATTGGGTATGGGGTGTAGAGAGATGGTGTGTTCCACTCCAAGGTGTTCTCCAGGTTGCCTTTCCTGAACTTCTATCTTCAGGCTCTCATTAAATTGTGGTTAAACGGAACAACTGCATTTGGCGTACTAGTTGGTTTGGGGCCTACTATCGGTGTCTGCCACTCCTTGCTGTTCTCCTGGTTTCCTGTCCTGAAATTCCGTTTTCAGGCGCTCGTTTAGTAGTTGTTGGAAACTACGCTGCATTAGGCCTACAAATTGGGTATGGGGTGTAGAGAGATGGTGTGTTCCACTCAAAGGTAACATAGTAACATAGTAACATAGTTAGTAAGGCCGAAAAAAGACATTTGTCCATCCAGTTCAGCCTATAAAAAAAAGGTGTTCTCCAGGTTGCCTTTCCTGAGCTTCGATCTTCCGGCTCTCGTTTAGTAGTTGTTGGAAACTACACTGCATTAGGCCTACAAATTGGGTATGGGGTGTAGAGAGATGGTGTGTTCCACTCCAAGGTGTTCTCCAGGTTGCCTTTCCTGAGCTTCGATCTTCCGGCTCTTGTTTAGTAGTTGTTGGAAACTACGCTGCATTAGGCCTACAAATTGGGTATGGGGTGTAGAGAGATGGTGTGTTCCACTCCAAGGTGTTCCCCAGGTTTCCTCGCCAATGCTTCGATCTTCATGCTCTCGTTTAGTAGTTGTTGGAAACTACGCTGCATTAGGCCTACAAATTGGGTATGGGGTGTAGAGAGATGGTGTGTTCCACTCCAAGGTGTTCTCCAGGTTGCCTTTCCTGAGCTTCGATCTTCCGGCTCTCGTTTAGTAGTTGTTGGAAACTACGCTGCATTAGGCCTACAAATTGGGTATGGGGTGTAGAGAGATGGTGTGTTCCACTCCAAGGTGTTCTCCAGGTTGCCTTTCCTGAGCTTCGATCTTCCGGCTCTCGTTTAGTAGTTGTTGGAAACTACACTGCATTAGGCCTACAAATTGGGTATGGGGTGTAGAGAGATGGTGTGTTCCACTCCAAGGTGTTCTCCAGGTTGCCTTTCCTGAACTTCTATCTTCAGGCTCTCATTAAATTGTGGTTAAACGGAACAACTGCATTTGGCGTACTAGTTGGTTTGGGGCCTACTATCGGTGTCTGCCACTCCTTGCTGTTCTCCTCCACTGAACAAAGCTGTGCCGCCTGTTTACTACGGTTGCCAATTTTGAACTGCATTTCGACTACTTACTGATTTGGGCCTACTCTCTGTGTCAGCCTCTCATTCCAGTTGTCCTCCACTGCAATGCCCCCTGGTTATTCCTGTGTTACCAATTTTGAACTGCATTTAGCCAACTTTATTCTTTGGGCCTATATCTGTGTTTCCTCCTCATCCTGCCCATTGCCCAGCCAGTGATAGATGAGTCTACTGGTACATTGACCCATAACGCAACATTCCCCGTGCACGCTACACAACAACATTGTGACCCTGCTGAAAGTCAGGTTGCTCTTCCCGCATACCATACCACCTTACACGGGGACAAAGAGGAAGGTGCAGATGAAAGTGCAGGTTCCTTCATCAGGTGGGGGGAGGAATACTAGTTGGCGACGTCACTGGCACAGGGCCCCTCATAGTACGCAAAAGTGTTGCTGCCGGTGGGAGGCGCCCCCGCTGTGCCAACACACCGCTGTACTTTGAGGGGCCCTGTACCAGTGCCAATGCCAACGAGTGGGCCCCCCCTGCTTGCTCAGGTTCACAGCACTTGCAAAGTTGAAATACTTACCTCTCCCTGCTCCACTGCCGTGACGTGGTCCAGATTTCCTGGGCCCACTAATTACTTGAACCAGCCCTACCCACCACAACTTTAGCCAAATGACCCCCAATTTCAAATGCCTTACAATTATTATAAGGTAAATTACGCTTGACAAGCTTCATTAAGAAGAATGGATGGTTTTGACATTAAAATGGGCACTCTAGGTGTTTTCCTGGCCCCCACTCACTGCCGACTATGCTGCCCCATTGACTTGCATTGGGTTTCGTGTTTCGGTCAATCCCGACTTTACGTCATAGTCGGCCGATTTCACTCGACCCGACTTTTGAGATAGTCGGGTTTCGCGAAACCGGGCTCGACTCTAAAAAGGTCAAGGTCGCTCAACTCTATCTCCGGGTACTGTCTCTCGGTATAACCTTCCTCGTTCCCAGAACACCCTCTCCTTATCAGTCTCGGAGGTGGGCATCTCGGCGAGTTGTCTCAAACTCTCTAGGCTCGCATCTGTGCGCAGCGCGGCCTGAAACTCTTGGCTAGGGGAAGCCAGAAGCGATGTCAGGGTCCCTTCCCCACAGGAACCCTCTTGGACCTGCTCTGGGTCCACCTCTGGTTCAGTCACACTGATGACTGAGGAGGGTCCGGATGGCCGACAGTTATCTGCATTATGGGCACTCTGACTGCGAGTGACAGCAGCTATGTAGATGTAGGCTGTCCCCCGGGGGTTTCTACAGACCCATCAGCCGGCGCTGCTATGGGCTCTACCTCCCCATCCACCCCCAACACTTCAGGGGCAGTGCTATTTATGGGCCAGTTAACTTCCTCGGTGGCACTGGTCACTTTCATGGCATCACCTTCCTCTCGGTTCCCATGCATCTCCCCATTTCCTGTAGCACCGACACTTGCCCCATGCGGGAAGTAAGCGGATCAATGCATTTCTATGGGTGCAGAATCGCTGCGATTCTGCACAAAGAAGTGACATGCTGCGGGTTATAAACCGCTGTGTTTCTGCGCGGTTTTTCCCGCAGCATGTACACAGCGGTTTGCGGTTTCCATAGGGTTTACAGGTTACTGTAAACGCAATGGAAACTGCTGCGGACCCGCAGCTGCAAAATCGCCGCGGTTCCGCAGTAAAAACCGCAACGTGTGCACATAGCCTTAAAGAGTATTTTTCCACTCTAAAATTCCACAGTAAATGTTAATCCATTATTTGAAGGCTTGTCTCATAAATAACATATAATAATAATAATAATAATAATAATTTTATTTATATAGCGCCAACATATT
Source organism: Ranitomeya imitator (assembly GCF_032444005.1). Lineage (NCBI taxonomy): Eukaryota > Metazoa > Chordata > Amphibia > Anura > Dendrobatidae > Ranitomeya > Ranitomeya imitator. The sequence continues at coordinate 452,124,929 of NC_091283.1, read as the reverse complement.
CCGCAGCGCTTTACAAATTATAGAGGGGACTTGTACAGACAATAGACATTACAGCATAACAAATCACAGTTCAAAATAGATACCAAGAGGAATGAGGGCCCTGCTCACAAGCTTACAAACTATGAGGAAAAGGGGAGACACGAGAGGTGGATGGTAACAATTGCTTTAGTTATTCGGACCAGTGTTGTGAATTCTGTTGTCGAACTCCCTCCTGTGGTCGTGAATGGTACTTCGGCGAGTTCTGTCCATGGACTCAGTCTGGTGGCTGTGAGTGGAGCTTCTGCTTCTGAGGTTCCTTACACAGGTGACGTGGTTTATCCTTTGGTTGGCTGCTCTATTTAACTCCACTCAGATCGTTACTCCATGCCAGCTGTCAGTGTTCCTGCATTGGTTCAGTTCGCTCTTGGATCTTTCTGGTGACCTGTCTACTCCAGCAGAAGCTAAGTTCCTGCTTGTTATTATTTGTTCATTGTTTCCTTGTCCAGCTGCATATTATGATTTTGCCTTGCTAGCTGGAAGCTCTGGGATGCAGAGTGGCATCTCCGCACCGTTAGTCGGTGCGGAGGTCTTTTTGCACACTCTGCGTGGTCTTTTGTAGTTTTTCGTGCTGACCGCAAAGATACCTTTCCTATCCTCTGTCTGTTTAGAAAGTCTGGCCTCCCTTTGCTGAAACCTGTTTCATTTCTGCGTTTGTGACTTTCATCTTTACTCACAGTCAATATATGTGGGGGGCTGCCTTTTCCTTTGGGGAATTTCTCTGAGGCAAGGTAGGCTTTATTTTCTATCTCTAGGGCTAGCTAGCTCTTAGGCTGTGAAGAGGCGTCTAGGGAGAGTCAGGAACGCTCCACGGCTTTTTCTAGTTGTGTGATAGGATTAGGGGTTGCGGTCAGCAGAGCTTCCACATCCCAGAGCTTGTCCTGTGTGAGTTTAACTATCAGGTCATGCCGGGTGCTCCTAACCACCAGGTCCATAACAGACCAGCCATAGTGTAAGGTTCAGGTGTTCATGTAAAGCTGCATGAACTAGTTAACTGCCTAAGTATGTAGCAGTATAGACATAGAGGACTATTAACTGCATAAAGTGTATGAGAACATGATGCAAGGAACCCAATTATGTTTTTTTTTAATGGGACACACAGGGATAGTTAGGTTAATGCATTGAGGCGGTAGGCCAATCTGAACAAATGAGTTTTTAGGGCACGCTTAAAACTGTGGGGATTGGGGATTAATCGTATTAACCTAGGTAGTGCATTCCAAAGAATCGGCGCAGCACCTGTAAAGTCTTGGAGACGGGAGTGGGAGGTTCTGATTATTGAAGATGCTAACCTGAGGTCATTAGTGGAGCGGAGGGCACGGGTAGGGTGGTAGACTGAGACCAGAGAGGATATGTAGGGTGGTGCTGAGCCATGGAGTGCTTTGTGGATGAGGGTAGTAGTTTTGTACTGGATTCTTGAGTGGATGGGTAACCAGTGTTATGACTGGCACAAGGTAGAGGCATCGGTGTAACGGTTGGTGAGGAATATGATCCTGGCTGCAGCATTCAGGACAGATTGGAGCGGGGAGAGTTTGGTAAGAGGGAGGCTGATTAGTAGAGAGTTGCAATAGTCCAGACGAGAATGAATAAGTGAAACAGTAAGAGTTTTTGCAGAGTCGAAAGTAAGAAAAGGGCGAATTCTACAAATGTTTTTGAGATGCAGATAAGAAGAGCGAGCCAGTGATTGGATGTGGGGGGTGAATGAAAGCTCGGAAACCAAGGCAGCGGGAATGTTGCTTTGGAGTAATAGTGGAACCGCACACGGAGATGGCAATGTCAGGCAAAGGTAGGTTAATAGAGGGAGAAAACACGAGTTCAGTTTTTGACAGGTTCAGTTTGATAGAGGGAGGACATGATGTTAGAGACAGCGGTAAGATAATCACTGGTGTTTACTAAAAAGGTCAGCGTGATATCAGGAGAAGAAGTGTATAATTGGGTGTCGTCAGCATAGAGATGGTACTGGAACCCAAATCTACTGACTGTTTGTCCAATAGGGGCAGAATACAAAGAGAAGAGGAGGGGGCCTAGGACTGATCCTTGAGGAACCCCAATAGTAAGGGGAAGGTGAGAGGAGGAGAAACCAGCAAAAGATACAGTGAAGGAGCGGTCAGAGAGATAGGAGGAGAACCAGGAGAGAATGGTGTCCTTGAGGCCGATGGAGCGGAGCATAGTGAGGAGGAGCTGATGATCCACCGTGTTGAATGTTGCGGAGAGATCCAAAAGAATTAGCATGGAATAGTGACCGTTAGCTGTTAGCAGGTCATTAGAGACTTTAGTGAGGGCAGTTTCAGTAGAGTGTAATGAGCGGAAACCAGATTGAAGAGGGTCGTGAAGAGAGTTATCTGAGAGATAGCGGGTAAGACGGGAGTGGACCCCCGGCGTTCCAGGAGTTTAGAGATGAAGGGAAGATTAGAGCCAGGTCTATAATTAGCGGCACAGTTTTGATCGAGGGATGGTTTTTTAAGTAAAGGATGTATGATGGCATGCTTAAATGAGGATGGAAAAATACCAGAAGTGAGAGAAAGGTTGAATATTTTTGTTAGGTGACAGCCGGGGAAAGGAACTGGAGGAGATGTGACGGTATGGGGTCACTGGTGCAAGTGGTTGGGTGAGAAGATGCAAGGAGCCTGATTACTTCTTCTTCTGTAACTGGTTCAAAGTCAGAGAGTGAACTAGATGCAGTGGGGGAGGGAGGACAGTGCATTGTATGAAGAGATTGGGAGATGATTTCCTGTCGAATGTGGTCAATTTTTTCTTTGAAGTAATTGGCCAGATCATCAGCGTGGAGATCTGTGGTTGGGGCCTGCACTCTTGGGTTGAGTAGGGACTGAAAAGTGTCAAAGAGTCGTTTAGGGTTATTGGACAGCGAGGTGATGAGGGTGTCGAAATAGGTTTGTTTGGAGAAGTGAAGGGCAGAGTTGTATGTTTTTAGCATGAACTTATAATGGATGAAATCTTCAGGTAGATTAGATTTTCTCCACAGACGTTCGGCGCACCTGGCGCACTGCTGCAGGAAACGTGTTTGCAGCGTGTGCCATGGTTGTCGCCGTCTGTGCTGAGTTGTTTTATGTATAGGAGGTGAAGCTTCATCCAGGGCACTTTGCAGGGTTTCATTGTAATGCTTCAAAGCAGAATCAGGACATGAGATGGAGGAGATTGGGGCCAATGAGGACTGCAAGTTCTTCATAAGTTTCTGGGTGTTAATGGCCTGTATGTGTCTGTAAGTGTGGAAAGTGGGGGTGACCTGAGCGGGATGGCAGTTCTTAATAGAGAATGAAAGAAGGTTGTGGTCGGAGAGCGGGAGAGGGTAGTTTGTGAAATCATCCACTGAGCAAAGCCGGGAGAAGACCAAGTCGAGGGAGTTTCCATCTTCATGCGTTGGAGAGTTAGTATGCTGTGAGAGGCCAAAAGAGGAGGTTAGAGATAAAAGGTGAGAAGCAGATGGGGAGAGGGGAGAAGCAATGGGGATGTTGAAATCACCCATGATGAGGGTGGGGGTGTCACAGAAGAGACAGTTTGGAAGCCAGATGGCAAAGTGATCCAGGAACTGATGAAAGGGGCCGGGAGGACGATACACCACCGCCACTCGCATGGAGAAGGGAATGTAGAGTCTGACAGCATGGACCTCAAAGGAAGGGAAGACAAGTGAGGGTACTTGGGGGATAACTTGGAAGGTACATTTGGGTGAAAGGAGCAGACCAGAGCCTCCACCTGACTGGCTGTAACATGGGTGGCCGGGGTTGGGAGAGATGTCTCCAGCGACTAGGAGAAGGAGGATAGAAAGAGTGAACAGATGGTTAAGTGATTTGTGAGAGCGTCTCTTGTGTTGGATGGTGTGAGTGAATGGATCTGTGCTGTTGAGCAATGTGAACAGAGCATGAGTGCTATACATAGGAGAGGTAAGGACAAAGGGGCCGATATGGATGGAGTGTAGAGAGTTAATGCAAGGGCGGTGAATGTGAGTGAATGCGGCAGCCAGGATATAGAATATACAGTTATATAAAAAAGTTTGGGCACCCATATTAATGTTTAGCTTAATGTTTTATAAAAATTGTTTTTTTTTTGCAACAGCTATTTCTGTTTTATATATCTAATAACTGTTGGACACAGTAATGTTTCTGCCTTGAAATGAGGTTTATTGTACTAACAGAAAATGTGCAACTTGCCCCTTATAGTGCTGCACATGGCCCCATAAGATGCTCCATGCAGACACTGCCCCATATAATGCTGCACAATCGTTATGGCCCCATAAGATGCTCCATACAGTCACTTGCCCCATATGCTGTGGCTGCGATAAAAAAAAAAAATCACATACTCACCTCTCCATCGCTCAGGACCCCGGCACTTTCACCTGCTCCTCGTTCGGGTGCGGCTCCGTCTCTGACCTGAGCGTCGCAGCCGGAGGATGCTGATGACGGAGCCGCACCGGAACGAGGAGAGGTAAATATCGTGCAGCGCTGCGCTCCCCCTCCCCGTATACTTACCTGCTCCTGGCGCAGTGCAGTCCCTGTTTCTCCCGGCGTCGCATATTCTTCCTGTACTGAGCGGTCACCGTTACCACTCATTACAGTAATGAATATGCGGCTCCACCCCTATGGGAGGTGGAGCCGAATATTCATTACTGTAATGAGCGGTACCATGTGACCGCTCAGTACAGGAAGGATATGCAGCGCTTGAAGAAGCAGGGACTGCACCAGGAGTAGGTAAGTATAATTAGATAGCCCCTGCTCCCATTCCCCTGCCGACCCCTTGGTATGACTCGAGTATAAGCCAAGAGGGGGACTTTCAGCCCCAAAAAATGGGCTGAAAATCTCGGCTTATACTCGAGTATATACAGTACATTGTGTAGTGTAATACACTGGGCCTGAGTTTTGGTGCAGTCTCCCCCTCCCCCCCCCCCCCCAAAAAAAAGGGAGATTTAAATTGGCACTAAGTGGATCTACGTCAGTTCTGTTAGTTTGTCGTTTTACAGTACCATATGACGGTTGTTATTTTGGTTACATTTTTCCAAAAATGAGGAAGTCAGGTGGAAGAGGCCGTGGGCGGTCGTTGCCAGCTGGTACTTATGGTGGTGGTGGTGGTGGAGCATCTGGTGGTAGTGGGAAAAGCAAAATAGCACCAAAGGCTCGAGGTGTTGAGCCAGTCTCATCGTCTGGCTACACAAGGCCTCAAAGGCTCCCTTATCTGGGAGTAGGAAAACAGCTTTTAAAGCCGGAGCAGCAGGAAAAAGTTTTGGCTTTCCTTGCTGACTCAGCCTCTAGCTCTTTCGCCTCCTCTTCAGAAAGTTTGAAATATAAAAGCAGCGAGTCGTCAGTGGATGCTCCCAGTCAGGAACAAGTCGCTTCCTTGTGTACTTCACCCAAACCAAAAGTGAAGGATGCGGCAGGCGACACTACAGTTTACTCCATGGAGCTCTTTACACATACCGTGCCTGGGTTAGAGAGGGAAATTGTTAACAGCCCATTACAAGATAAATTGGACATGGAGTGCACAGATGCACAGCCACAGCTAGATTATTATGCTGTTCCATTGACTGAGATCACTACATTGCCCTCGCAGTGTACTGAGCCAGAATCTGACCCTGATGAGACTATGGTGCTCCGTCCCGAACGCTATAGCACCTTACACGGTGACACAGAGGAAGGTGCACATGACATTGAAGAGGAGGTGATAGATGACCCAGTTGTTGACCCAGATTGGCAGCCATTGGGGGAAGAGGGTGCCACTGCCAGTAGCTCAGAAGCGGAGGAGGATGATCCGCAGCAGCCATCTACATCGCAACAGCTTTCATCTGGCAGGCCCATATATGGCCAAAAACGTTTGTCAAAACCAAAAACAGTTTTAGGACAGCGTGGCCATCCGGTTAAAGTAGCACAGCGTGCAATGCCTGAAATGGTATTCCATAGTAGGAAGAGTGCAGTGTGGCAATTTTTTAACTAAGATCCGAATGATCAGTGCAAAGTTATCTGTAAGAAATGCTCAAAGACCTTTAGCAGAGGGAAGAATCTCCAAAATTTAAATACAACGTGCATGCTTAGACATTTAAACAGCATGCACTTGCAAGCCTGGACTAACTACCAAATGTCCCATACCGTTGGTGCACATGCTCAAAATGAAGGTAGTCAGCAACGCTACATTGCTTCCCTCACTGTAAGCCCACCGATTAGGACAACACCAGCAGCAAATGTGGAGGTATCGTCGCAAAGCCAAAGCAGTCAGGGAATCACAAGGTTATTGGTAGGAAACACTGTATGTAGGCCAACAAAAAGAATACCATCACCAACCCTCTCGCAATCTGCCATGTCCACCACCACCCCCGCTAGTTCCACCATATGCAGCTCTCCAGTCCAGCTCACCGCACAAGAGACTCTCATTAGGAAAAGAAAGTACTCAGCCTCTCATCCGTGTACACAGGGTTTGAACGCCCACATTGCTAGACTAATCTCGTTAGAGATGATGCCTTGCCGGTTGGTTGAAAGCGAAGCTTTCAGAGCCCTGATGGCCTACGTAGTACCACGCTACGTCCTAACCAGTCGACACTTCTTTGCAAGAAAAGCCATCCCAGCCCTCCACCAGCATGTCAAAAGACCGCATTGTCCATGCACTGAGGCAATCAGTCAGTAGAAAGGTGCAGCTCACAACAGATGCATGGACCAGTAGGCATGGCCAGGGACATTACGTGTCCATCACGGTGCACTGGGTTAATGTGTTGGATGCATGGTCCACAGGGGACAGCCATAGTGGGACAGTTCTGCCTAGCCCACGGTCTAGGAAACAGTTGGCTGTAGGCGTTCGCCACCCCTCCTCCTCCTCCTCCAGAAGCAAAAGCTCGTCCACAGAGCGCAGTCGCACAACCGCTCCATCCGCAGCTGTCAGTGTTGCACACGAGGTGTCCTATTATCGAACAGCTAGTGGTAAGCGTCAGCAGGCTGTGCTACAAATGAAGTGTTTGGGCGACAACAGACACACCGCGGAAGTACTGTCCGAGTACTTGCAGCAAGAAACTCAGTCATGGCTGGGCAGTGTACATCTTGAGGCAGGCAAGGTAGTCAGTGGTAACAGAAGGAATTTTATGGCTGCCATAGCCCTTTCAGAACTAAAACACATACCTTGCCTGGCTCACACCTTGAACCTGGTGGTGCAGTGCTTCCTGAAATATTATCCGGAGTTACCAGCCCTGCTCCTGAAGGTACGAAGACTTTGCTCGCAAATCCGCCAGTCGCCCGTACACTCCAGCCGTATGCTGAACCATCAGCGATCACTGAATCTTCCCCAGCACCGCCTAATAATCGACGTTGCAACAAGGTGGAACTCCACACTGCACATGCTTCAGAGGCTGTGCGAACAGAGGCGTGCTGTCATTTATTTGTGGGAGGATACACATACACGGGCAGGCAGTTGGATGGCAGACATAGGGTTGTCTGGTGTGAAGTGGTCGAAGCTCCAAGACCTCTGTCAAGTCCTTCAGTGTTTTGAGGAATACACATGGCTGGTAAGTGCAGACGATGCCATCATAAGCATGAGCATCCCACTAATGCGTCTGCTGATGCAAAGTTTGACGCACATTAAGGAGCAGGCGTCTGCAGCCGAGGAGGGAAGCCTTGATGACAGTCAGCCATTGTCTGCTCAGGGAACTCTCTTGGACGAGGTGGCGGACGAAGAGGAGGAGGAGGAGGATGATGGGGATGAATATTTATGGGAGGAGGATGCTTCTCAGGAGGCAATAGAAACTGGTGGCGTTGCAAGGTCAGGTACAGGGTTTTTGCGGGCCACAAGTGATATTGATTTGCAAGAAAGTGCTCCTCAACCCAGCAAAAGCAGTGAATTGACACCTGGAACATTGGCCCACATGGCTGAGTATGCCGTGTGTATCCTAAAAAGGGACCCCCGCATTATCAAAATGATGACCAATGACTAGTGTTAAGCGATACCTTCCGATAATCAAAGGTATCGGTATCGGATGGTATCGGCCGATATCCAAAAAATATCGGATATTGTCGATACCGATACTCGATACAAATGCAAGTCAATGGGACACAAATGACACCTGACCGTGACGTCATCGAAGGTCCTTCACTCACTGCATTCTACGGAACGGAGGCAGACGCTCACAGCGGTGACAGCCAGAGTCCTTCGGAGTGGTGAGTATATCAATATTTTTTATTTTTATTCTTTATTTTTTACATGAATATGGATCCCAGGGCCTGAAGGAGAGTTCCCTCTCCTTCAGACCCTGGGAACCATACGCACTGCACACGCCGAAGATGACTTGGAACACTTCCAATTCCGATTTCCGATATCGCAAAAATATCGGAACTCGGTATCGGAATTCCGATACAGCAAATATCGGCTGATACCCGATACTTGCAGTATCGGAATGCTCAATACTACCGATGACGATTACTGGTTGGCCTGCCTCCTGGATCCACGATATAAAGGAAAATTAAAAAATATCATGCTACATGAGAACCTGGAGCAAATATTGGCTACCAAACAAGCAACTCTTGTAGACTGTTTGGTTCACGCATTCCCAGCACACAGCGGCAGTGATGGTTCTCACACGAGCTGTAGGGGGCAACATGGCAGAGGTGCTAGAGGTGCAGAAATCCAAAGTGGCGTTGGACAGAGGGTTTTTATGACCAGGTTGTGGAGTGATTTTGCAATGACCGTAGACACGACAGGTACTGCTGCATTGATTCAAAGTGACAGGAGACAGCATTTGTCCAGTATGGTTACGAACTGCTTTTCCTCCCTTATCGATGTTCTCCCTCACAGGTTATTCCCCTTTGATTACTGGGCATCTAAAATAGACACCTGGCCTGAATTGGCAGAATATGCATTACAGGAGCTTGCTTGCCCAGCTGCTAGTGTGCTATCAGAAAGAGTCTTCAGTGCTGCTGGTTCAATACTGACCGAAAAAAGGACACGTCTGGCTACCCGAAATGCTGATGATCTAACCTTCATTAAAATGAACCAATCATGGATTTCAAATTATTTTGCCCCACCTTCCCCTGCTGACACGTAGCTTGCCTGAAAAAGGTCTTGCTTTTGGCCTCCTCTTACTGACTGCTCCAATTCCTCCATTTGCAGCTGCTGAATGTCCACCATAGGCCATTTTTATACCTCCCTAAATGGGCTGACTCCCCCCACAGGGCCGTGGTCACGACTTGGCGCAAGCACCCGTGCGAGTGCCGTTTGCCTGGAGATGTGGATGTGCCCACTCTTGGGCGATGGCACTGGCACAGGGTCCCTCATAGTACAATGAAGTGTCTCTGATGGTGGTGGTGCACACCCAACGTCAGACACACCGTCGTAATATGAGGGGCCCTGTGCCAGTACCGCCGCCCATGAGAGCGTGTTCCCCCCAGCTCGAACAGTGCTCTACCACTTGCAAAACTTACCTCTCCCTGCTCCACCACTGTGTAGTCTGTGCTGTTAAATTCTTCAATGGCACTGCCAATACAAATTTGTTGAAATGATAGATGATAGTAAAAATATACAGGGGCCCTGGCCTCCATTTAGTCCAGTTAATACTTTGCGCCAACTACCACTATCTGCTACTCAGCAGAGGAGCCCACCCCTGTACCTAGCTATGCCACCAGTTTAGTTATGAACAATTTTTTGGCAGACATTTAGCCCACTTTATTATTTTGGCCTATTAACTGTGTCAGCCACTCATTACAGTTGTCCTCCACTGAACAAAGCAATGCCGCCTGTGTACTCCTGTTAGCAATTTTGAACTGCATTTAGCCTACTTACTTATTTGGACCTAGTAACTGTGTCAGCCTCTCATTACAGTTGTCCTCCGCTGAACAAAGCTATGCCGCCTGTGTACTCCTGTTACAAATTTTGAACTGCATTTAGCCTACTTTTTTATTTTAGGCCTACTAAGTCTGTCTGAGCCACTTATGGTATTACAGTTGTACTCCACTGAACAAAGCAATGCCGCCTGTGTACTCCTGTTACCAATTTTGAACTGCTTTTAGCCTACTTTTTTATTTTGGGCCTATATCTGTGTTTCCTCCTCATCCTGCCCATTGCCCAGCCACTGCTAGATGAGTCTGCTGGTACATTGACCCAGACCACTACATTCCCCTTGCACTCTACACAGCCACAATCTGACTCTGCTGAAAGTCAGGTTTCCCTTCCCGCATACTATACCACCTTACACGGGGACAAAGAGGAAGGTGCAGATGAAAGTGCAGGTTCCTTCATCAGTTGGGGGGGCATACTCATTGGCACTGGCACAGGGCCCCTCATAGTACGCAAATGTGTCTCTGGCAGTGGGAGGCGCCGCCCGCCGTCAAACTTACCACCGTACTATGAGGGGCCCTGTGCCAGTATCAACTAGTGGGCCCCCCCTGCTTGCTCAGGATCACAGCACTTGCAAAGTTGAAATACTTACCTCTTCCTGCTCCACCGCCGTGACATATTCCGCGTTTCCTGGGCCCACGAAAATCTTGAGCCAGCCCTACCCCCCCACAACTTTAGCCAAATGACCCCCTGTTTTCAATGCCTAACTATTATTATAAAGTAAATTAAGATTGACAAGCTTCAGTAATACAAATTGATGTTTTTGGCATTAAAATGGGCACTGTAGGTGTTTTCCTGTCCTCCACTCACTGACGACTTTGATTCCCCATTGACTTGCATTGGGTTTCGTGTTTCAGTCGGCCCCCGACTTTTCGCAATAATTGGCCGATTTCACCCGACCCGATTTTTGACAATGTTGGGTTTCGCGAAACCCGACTCGATCCTAAAAAAGTAAAAGTCACTCAACTCTAGTCCTCACTATGACCATTTTACAGCCATTTTAAAGCACCACAGTTGTCACATCAGTGACCATACAACAGGTATCGTGACATGGGTTAGTATGATTTCAAGTGACCCCTCTTATTAACAATCCAAGAAAGTTACATATGGCTGAATTTAAATCTGAGCAAATCCAAAGCCATAATGACATTGAGTAGAGATCTTGCAAGTGATTCTACTGCAGAAAAAGTGGCTATATGTACATAAGGTGTTCAATATACTGCTGATATTTTGACTACTAATCTCAAATTCCACCCTATACTACAGTTCCATACCACTTTCTTTACTATTATGCCCCTCTATGCCCCACTTTTTTTTTACAGCTTCTTTCTCTTCTTCTGTTGAGAATAGTCCAGGAGGGGCTAAGGGCCTCCGCAAGCATTAGACTAATGTTGGCCGAACTGGCTGATATCGATGGGTTTGGCCGATGATCTAATGTCTATGGCGACGTAAGCTGAGTGGTGTCGATCTTGAAGTCTGATTTCAGACAGCCAACTGCATTGTGCTACCAAGGAAAATCAGGCCTCTTGTATAAATAATAGGAGCGCTAGGGCAAACGAGCCATTTTGAGAACAGGAGAGTCCGCTAAGATGGCTGTCAACTGAACGATTGTCCAAAACATCATTCAGCTAACAGCCATCTAATGTGTAATGAGGACTTAAGAGTATCAATTCTTTAACTTCAGTTACATGCAATGTGGGTTCTATAACTGATATGTCTCATCCTGTTTATTTCTCACTCTGGCTTCTTACATTGCGCCTCTCTTTTTTGTTTTCAAAATGATATTTGAAGCACCATGCCACCATAAAGTGCGACATCGCTCATCTGTATCTTCGACACATCCAATGTAATATTTACCATCTTTGTTCTCGTTGAGCTACAGCTAACACCGTGATCACAACAGATGTTCAAATTCATGTGGCTCCAAAGCAAGGACATTGGCAAAAGTCAAACTATGTCTAGTATGAAAATTTGCTTTAGCTCTATAGAGGTTAATCACAAGTGACCATTATTTATATAGGATGCCATAAATTCCTGATCCAAAAATTTCTACCATGTTGCATTCCCTTTTCATCCTGCTGTAACACTGTTTTCTGCTATAATATCATTACTGGGTGAGAAGGAAGTAATAACTCAATTACACAAATCTGATTTACTTCGAATATTCCATATAACAGAGTTAACAGGTTAGCACCTGCTACAACCCATCTTCCAGCTGATGGAATACAAACCCAGGCTCATAAAAACTGTACATATTTAATGATCCTGGGGTTATAATATAAGAAATAGATAAACTTGTTTTTTCCCTAAAAATATTCCACGTTTTTGGGTTTAAAACCATTTTGCCATCAATAGACTAAAGTAAATGCACCCTAACAAATACTAATATCCATTCACTTATCACCTCCGATGAAACCCCAGTGCTTGAACCTCAACTTTACATTAACTACTGTTTTGAGATTTAAAGTGTCTTTGTATCATTGGAAAAGACCTAAAATAATGTTCTAAGTGCCCAAGGATTAGTGGGCCTAAAGATGAAAAATGTTTAAAGGATTTTTTTGTACGGGGTTAAAGCATTTATTGTCAGCTAAATGACTGTTCTAAGCCAAGAAAGTTCGTTGCACAAGAGAACAAGCAGGAAGTTAACAACTACCTGCCGGTAAGTACCATATTTTTCAGATAAGACGCAATACCTTTCCTTCAAATTTGGGAGGAAAATGGGGGTGCATTTTATAATCTGAAGTGAGCTTATTAGGGGGGGTGGCAGTGGAGCGGGGTCACAGGAGGCAGGGTCGCTGCTTCAGAAGGCAGCCGGTGGCGGCAGGAGAGGGGCAATGCTGTGGTGCCTGAGATCTCAATCTGCGCATGCTCTGTCTCAGGTGGTAATTTTCCTTAAACCCACCGCAGGGATGTCAATGGGAAAATGGACTCCACTCACGGGCGCTGACACATTCTGAGATATCAGGCACCGCAGCATCCCCCGCTCGTGCCGCCGATCTTCTGAAGCAGCGACACTGCTTCATGTAACCGTACTCCATCGCATCTGCCCCACAGAACTAAACTACTGTTAAAAGAGAATATAAGACTTACCATTTTCTTTTAAAAAAATAAATCCTATTTTTCACCCCAAAATGAACCTCTTTCCGACATCAGGCATAATAACACGCCAATGTTGGACTCTCCCTGTTTGGTGCGAGCTCCGGCGCTGAGCCCACATCTTTGAAGGCACATGTCAGCTGATATATAAAGCTAACATGTGCCCGCAAAAGCCGTGGGCGGAGCTAGTTAAATACCGCTGTCAATTTCTGACAGCAGCATTTAACTCGCAGTTACCAGAAGCGCATTTTAAATCCTGCCCATCATGAACCCGTCACATGATCGTGGGTCACCGATTTTTCAGGCTTTTGAGAACCATTGAGTGATATACTCAATAACGGGGCCCAAGGCAGCACAAGGGGTCACAGGCAGAACACGGGGCCCTAGGTAGCACATGGGGGGCAGAGACAGCGAATGGGGTCCCAGGCAGCATATGGGGCCCCAAGCAGCGCATAGGGCCCAGGTAGCATACAGGGGCCCCAGGCAGTGCATATGGTGCCAGGAATCGCACAGTGGCCACAGGCAGCATACAGGGGCCCCTGGCAGCACACGGCGCCCCAGGAAATGCACAGGACCCCAGGCAGCACACAGTGGCCCCAGGCAGCGCACAGGCTGCCACGCAGCTCACAGTGGCCCCAGAAAGCATACAGGGGTCCCTAGCAGCGCACTGGGCCCCAGGCAGCACACGGTGCCCCAGGCAGCACACAGGACCCCAGGCAGCACACAGGGCCCCAGGTAGCGCACAGGGCACCAGTTTCCGCACAGTGGCCCCAGGCATCATACAGAGGCCCCTGGCAGCACACAGGAGCCCCAGGCAGCACACGGGGGCCCCAGGCAGTGCACAGGGCCCCAGGCAGCACACAGGAGCTCCAGGCAGTGCATGGGGGCAGAGACAGCGATCGGGGTCCCAGGCAGCATACGGGGCCCCAGGCAGCACACGGGGGCTTCAGGCAGTGCACAGGGCCCCAGTCAGTACACAGGGGACCCGGGCAGTGCACAGGGCCCTATGACGCACACAGGGGCCCCAGGCAGCACATGGGGGCCCCAGGGAGTGCACAGGGCCCCAGGAAGCACAAAGGGCCCCAGACAGCACACAGGGGCCCAAGGCAGCATATAGGGGCCCCAGGCAGTGCACAGAGGGGCAGAGACAGTGCATGGGACCCCAGACAGCGCAAAGGGGGCAGAGACAGCGCCCAAGGGGGAGACAGCACGCAAGGGGGAAAGAGACAGCGAACAGGGCCCCTGTGCGCTGTCTGGGATCCCCGTGCGCTGTCTAGGACCCCCTGTGCACTGTGTGGGACCCCCTGTGTGATGTCTGGGGGCCCTGTGTGATGGCTGGGGCCCCTGTGCACTGCTTGGGGCCGCCGTAAGCTGCTTCGGGCCCCCTGCGTGGCATGGGTCCCATTGTGCTGCCTGGAACCCTGTTCACTGTCTCTGTCCCCTGTGTGTTGCCTGGGGCCCCTTCTGCTGCCTGGGGCCCCCGCTTGATGCATGGGGCCCCATACGCTGCAAGGGGCCTCTATTCTGCCTGCGGCCTCGTGTGTGGCATGCGGCCTCGTGTGTGGCATGGGGCCCCATGTGCTGCCTGGGACCCCGTTTGCTGTTTCTGTCCCCGTGTGGTGCCTGGGGCCCCTGTGTGCTGCCTGGGGCCCCGTGTGCTGCCTGGGTCCCCATGCGCTGCCAGGGACCTCTGTATGCTGCCTGGGGCCCCTGTGTGCTGCCTGAGGCCCTGTGCCCTGCCTGAGGCCAGTGTGCAGCCTGAGGCACTGTGCACTGCTGGGGGCCCCGTGGCTGTCTGGGGCTCCATGTGCTGCCTGGGACCCCATTCGCTGTCTCTGTCCCCCGTGTTCTGCCTGGGGTCCAGGGCCGGACTGGCCATCGGGCTGTTCTGGCACATACCAGAAGGGCTGGTGCCAGTAGTGGGCTGCACGCCGACTCACCCTTCCCCCCCAGCGCCACCACTGCCGCATTCAACTATACCAGTTGAATGCAATGATGGAGGAGAGAGTGTCACCTGACGCTCCCTCTCCCATCATTCCCCGCTCTGCCTCTTGACACTGCGGGTGCGCACACTCACTGTGTCCCAGGCAGTGCAGTGGCAGCCGCCGAGACAGGAGCAGGAAGCACCGAGGGGAGGTGAGGAATGTTTTTTTTACTGGACTGTGGGGCCATTCTCGGGGGGAGGAGAGATGTGGGCTCTGCTGTATACTACTATGTGGGCTGTGCTATATTCTACTGTGTAGGCTGTGCTGTATACTACTATGTGGGCTGTGCTATATACTATTATGTGGGCAGTGTTCTATACTACTATGAGGGCTGTACTATATACTACTATGTGGGCTCTGCTGTACACTACTATGTTGGCAGTGCTGTATACTACTATGTGGGCAGTGCTGTATACTACTATGAGGGCTGTGCTATATACTACTGTGTGGGCTCTGCTGTATACTACTATGTGGGCAGTGCTGTATACTACATACTACTATGTGGGCTGTGCTATATACTACTGTGTGTGCTCTGCTGTGTACTACTA
The DNA here is from genome assembly GCF_032444005.1 of Ranitomeya imitator. Lineage (NCBI taxonomy): Eukaryota > Metazoa > Chordata > Amphibia > Anura > Dendrobatidae > Ranitomeya > Ranitomeya imitator. Next base: position 452,109,454 of record NC_091283.1, on the reverse strand, counting down.
TGTGGGCTGTGCTGTATACTACTATGTGGGCTGTGCTTTATACTACTATGTGGGCAGTGCTGTATACTACTATGTGGGCTGTGCTATATACTTCTGTGTGGGCTCTGCTGTATACTACTATGTGGGCTGTGCTGTATACTACTGTGTGGGCTCTGCTGTATACTAATATGTGGGCTCTGCTTTATACTACTATGTGGGCAGTGCTGTATACTACTATGTGGGCTGTGCTCTATACTACTGTGTGGGCTCTGCTGTATACTACTATGCGGGCTGTGCTGTATACTACTGTGTGGGTTCTGCTGTATACTACTATGTGGGCTGTGCTGTACACTACTATGTGGGCTCTGCTGTATGCTACTATGTGGGCAGTGCTGTATACTACTATGTGGGCTGTGCTATATACTACTGTGGGCTCTGCTGTATACTACTATGTGGGCTGTGCTATATACTACTATGTGGGCAGTGCTGTATACTACTGTGTGGGCTCTGCTATATACTACTATGTGGGCTGTGGTATATACTACTATGTGGGCTGTGCTTTATACTACTATGTGGGCTGTGTTGTATACTATGTGGGCTGTGCTATATACTACTGTGGGCTCTGCTGTATACTACTATGTGGGCTGTGTTGTATACTACTATGTGGGCTGTGCTATATACTACTGTGGGCTCTGCTGTATACTACTATGTGGGCAGTGCTGTATACTACTATGTGGGCTGTGCTATATACTTCTGTGTGGGCTCTGCTGTATACTACTATGTGGGCTGTGCTGTATACTACTGTGTGGGCTCTGCTGTATACTAATATGTGGGCTCTGCTTTATACTACTATGTGGGCAGTGCTGTATACTACTATGTGGGCTGTGCTCTATACTACTGTGTGGGCTCTGCTGTATACTACTATGCGGGCTGTGCTGTATACTACTGTGTGGGTTCTGCTGTATACTACTATGTGGGCTGTGCTGTACACTACTATGTGGGCTCTGCTGTAAGCTACTATGTGGGCAGTGCTGTATACTACTATGTGGGCTGTGTTGTATACTACTATGTGGGCTGTGCTATATACTACTGTGGGCTCTGCTGTATACTACTATGTGGGCTGTGCTATATACTACTGTGGGCTCTGCTGTATACTACTATGTGGGCTCTGCTGTATACTACTATGTGGGCAGTGCTGTATACTACTATGTGGGCTGTGCTATATACTTCTGTGTGGGCTCTGCTGTATACTACTATGTGGGCTGTGCTGTATACTACTGTGTGGGCTCTGCTGTATACTAATATGTGGGCTCTGCTTTATACTACTATGTGGGCAGTGCTGTATACTACTATGTGGGCTGTGCTCTATACTACTGTGTGGGCTCTGCTGTATACTACTATGCGGGCTGTGCTGTATACTACTGTGTGGGTTCTGCTGTATACTACTATGTGGGCTGTGCTGTACACTACTATGTGGGCTCTGCTGTATGCTACTATGTGGGCAGTGCTGTATACTAATATGTGGGCTGTGTTGTATACTACTATGTGGGCTGTGCTATATACTACTGTGGGCTCTGCTGTATACTACTATGTGGGCTGTGCTATATACTACTATGTGGGCAGTGCTGTATACTACTGTGTGGGCTCTGCTATATACTACTATGTGGGCTGTGGTATATACTACTATGTGGGCTGTGCTTTATACTACTATGTGGGCTGTGTTGTATACTACTATGTGGGCTGTGCTATATACTACTGTGGGCTCTGCTGTATACTACTATGTGGGCTGTGTTGTATACTACTATGTGGGCTGTGCTATATACTACTGTGGGCTCTGCTGTATACTACTATGTGGGCTCTGCTGTATACTACTATGTGGGCAGTGCTGTATACTACTATGTGGGTGGTGCTGTATACTAATCTGTGGGCTGTGCTGTATACTGCTACATGGGGTGTGCTGTATACTGCTACATGGACTGTTATCTGCTATTCGGGTTGTGCTATATACTATGGGGTTATATTATATTCTATGGGGGAGGCCGTGTTATATACTATGTGGCTGTTATATACTATTGTGGGGGTATATTATATTCTATGGGGGAGGCTGTGTTATACTATGGGGGGCTGCATTATATTATATGGGGGCTAATGTTGTGAATTCTGTTGTCAAGCTCCCTCCTGTGGTCATGAATGGTACTTCGGCTGGTTCTGTCCATGGGCTTCCTCTGGTGGTTGTGAGTGGGGCTGCGGCTTCTGAGTTTCCTTCCACAGGTGACGAGGTTAATTCGTTAGCTGGCTGCTCTATTTAACTCCACTTAGATCTTTGCTCCATGCCACCTGTCAATGTTCCAGTATTGGTCTAGTTCGCTCCTGGATCGTTCTTGTGACCTGTCAACTCCAGCAGAAGCTAAGTTCCTGCTTGTTTTTCTCTTGTTTGCTATTTTTCTGTCCAGCTTGCTATTTTGATTTTTGTCTTGCTTGCTGGAAGCTCTGGGACGCAGAGGGGCGCCTCCGCACCGTGAGTCGGTGCGGAGGGTCTTTTTGCGCCCTCTGCGTGGTTTTTTGTAGTTTTTGTGCTGACCGCAAAGTTACCTTTCCTATCCTCTGTCTGTTCAGTAAGTCGGGCCTCTCTTTGCTAAATCTATTTCATCTCTGTGTTTGTGATTTTCATCTTAACTCAGTCATTATATGTGGGGGGCTGCCTTTTCCTTTGGGGAATTTCTCTGAGGCAAGGTAGGCTTTATTTTTCTATCTTTAGGGCTAGCTAGTTCCTTAGGCTGTGACGAGTTGCATAAGGAGCGTTAGGAGCAATCCACGGCTATTTCTAGTGTGTGCGATAGGATTAGGGATTGCGGTCAGCAGAGTTCCCACGTCCCAGAGCTTGTCCTGTATTATTATTAACTATCAGGTCTTTCCGTGTGCTCTTAACCACCAGGTTCATTATTGTCCTAACCACCAGGTCATAACAGTACAGGTGGCCCAAAGAATTAATGCATCTCCATAGAGGGATAAGAGAAGTTCTGAGACCATTTTTTTTTCTTTGCACTGTGTTTTGCCTTTCTTTTCCCCTAGACCTCTGGGTGGTTCAGGATACAGGTGTAGATATGGACATTCAAGGTCTGTCCTCTTGGATGGATAATCTCACTGCAAGGGTACAAAACATTCAAGATTTTGTGGTTCAGAATCCGATATCAGAGCCTAGGATTCCAATTCCTGATTTGTTTTTTTGGGGATAGATCTAAGTTTCTGAATTTCAGAAATAATTGTAAATTGTTTCTTGCTTTGAAACCTCGCTCCTCAGGTGACCCTGTTCAACAAGTAAAAATCATTATTTCTTTGTTACGTGGCGACCCTCAAGACTGGGCATTTTCCCTTGCGCCAGGAGATCTGGCATTGCGTGATGTTTATGCGGATTGCTTTATGATGAACCAAATTCAGTGGATCAGGCAGAGAAAATCTTGCTGGCTCTGTGTCAGGGTCAGGATGAGGTAGAGATACAGTGGGGCAAAAAAGTATTTAGTCAGTCAGCAATAGTGCAAGTTCCACCACTTAAAAAGATGAGAGGCATCTGTAATTTACATCATAGGTAGACCTCAACTATGCGAGACAAACTGAGAAAAAAAAATCCAGAAAATCACATTGTCTGTTTTTTTTATCATTTTTTTTGCATATTATGGTGGAAAATAAGTATTTGGTCAGAAACAAACAATCAAGATTTCTGGCTCTCACAGACCTGTAACTTCTTCTTTAAGAGTCTCCTCTTTCCTCCACTCATTACCTGTAGTAATGGCACCTGTTTAAACTTGTTATCAGTATAAAAAGACACCTGTGCACACCCTCAAACAGTCTGACTCCAAACTCCACTATGGTGAAGACCAAAGAGCTGTCAAAGGACACCAGAAACAAAATTGTAGCCCTGCACCAGGCTGGGAAGACTGAATCTGCAATAGCCAACCAGCTTGGAGTGAAGAAATCAACAGTGGGAGCAATAATTAGAAAATGGAAGACATACAAGACCACTGATAATCTCCCTCGATCTGGGGCTCTACGCAAAATCCCACCCCGTGGGGTCAGAATGATCACAAGAACGGTGAGCAAAAATCCCAGAACCACGCGGGGGGACCTAGTGAATGAACTGCAGAGAGCTGGGACCAATGTAACAAGGCCTACCATAAGTAACACACTACGCCACCATGGACTCAGATCCTGCAGTGCCAGACGTGTCCCACTGCTTAAGCCAGTACATGTCCGGGCCCGTCTGAAGTTTGCTAGAGAGCATTTGGATGATCCAGAGGAGTTTTGGGAGAATGTCCTATGGTCTGATGAAACCAAACTGGAACTGTTTGGTAGAAACACAACTTGTCGTGTTTGGAGGAAAAAGAATACTGAGTTGCATCCATCAAACACCATACCTACTGTAAAGCATGGTGGTGGAAACATCATGCTTTGGGGCTGTTTCTCTGCAAAGGGGCCAGGACGACTGATCCGGGTACATGAAAGAATGAATGGGGCCATGTATCGTGAGATTTTGAGTGCAAACCTCCTTCCATCAGCAAGGGCATTGAAGATGAAACGTGGCTGGGTCTTTCAACATGACAATGATCCAAAGCACACCGCCGGGGCAACGAAGGAGTGGCTTCGTAAGAAGCATTTCAAGGTCCTTGAGTGGCCTAGCCAGTCTCCAGATCTCAACCCTATAGAAAACCTTTGGAGGGAGTTGAAAGTCCGTGTTGCCAAGCGAAAAGCCAAAAACATCACTGCTCTAGAGGAGATCTGCATGGAGGAATGGGCCAACATACCAACAACAGTGTGTGGCAACCTTGTGAAGACTTACAGAAAACGTTTGACCTCTGTCATTGCCAACAAAGGATATATTACAAAGTATTGAGATTAAATTTTGTTTCTGACCAAATACTTATTTTCCACCATAATATGCAAATAAAATGTTAAAAAAACAGACAATGTGATTTTCTGGATTTTTTTTTCTCAGTTTGTCTCCCATAGTTGAGGTCTACCTATGATGTAAATTACAGACGCCTCTCATCTTTTTAAGTGGTGGAACTTGCACTATTGCTGACTGACTAAATACTTTTTTGCCCCACTGTATATTGTCAGAAGTTTAGGAAGTGGTCTGTACTCACTCAGTGGAATGAATGTGCCCTGGCAGCAATTTTCAGAAAGGGTCTCTCTGAAGCCCTTAAGGATGTCATGGTGGGATTTCCCATGCCTGCTGGTCTGAATGAGTCTATGTCTTTAGCCATTCAGATCGATCGACGCTTGCGTGAGCGTAAAGCTGTGCACCATTTGGCGGTATTATCTGAGCATAGACCTGAGCCTATGCAATGTGCTAGGACTTTGACCAGAGCTGAACGGCAAGAACACAGACGTCGGAATGGGCTGTGTTTTTACTGTGGTGATTCCACTCATGCTATCTCCGATTGTCCTAAGCGCACTAAGCGGTTCGCTAGGTCTGCCACCATTGGTACGGTACAGTCGAAATTTCTTTTGTCCGTTACTCTGATTTGCTCTTTGTCATCCTATTCTGTTATGGCATTTGTGGATTCAGGCGCTGCCCTGAATTTGATGGATTTGGAGTTTGCTAGGCGCTGTGGTTTTTTCTTGGAGCCCTTGCAGTATCCTATTCCATTGAGAGGAATTGATGCTACGCCTTTGGCCAAGAATAAGCCTCAGTACTGGACCCAATTGACCATGTGCATGGCTCCTGCACATCAGGAGGATATTCGCTTTTTGGTGTTGCATAATCTGCATGATGTGGTCGTTTTGGGGTTGCCATGGCTACAGGTCCATAATCCAATATTGGATTGGAAATCTATGTCTGTGTCCAGCTGGGGTTGTCAGGGGGTACATGGTGATGTTCCATTTTTGTCTATTTCGTCATCCACCCCTTCTGAAGTCCCGGAGTTTTTGTCGGATTACCGGGATGTATTTGATGAGCCCAAATCCAGTGCCCTACCTCCTCATAGGGATTGCGATTGTGCTATTAATTTGATTCCTGGTAGTAAGTTTCCTAAGGGCCGACTGTTCAATTTATCTGGGCCAGAACACGCCGCTATGCGGAGTTATATAAAGGAATCCTTGGAGAAAGGTCATATTCGCCCGTCGTCATCACCGTTAGGAGCAGGGTTCTTTTTTGTGGCCAAGAAGGATGGTTCTTTGAGACCTTGTATTGATTACCGCCTTCTTAATAAAATTACAGTCAGGTTTCAGTATCCTTTGCCGCTGCTGTCTGATTTGTTTGCTCGTATTAAAGGGGCTAGTTGGTTCACCAAGATAGATCTTCGAGGGGCGTATAATCTTGTGCGTATTAAACAGGGCGATGAATGGAAAACAGCATTTAATACGCCCGAGGGCCATTTTGAGTACCTGGTTATGCATTTCGGGCTTTCCAATGCTCCATCAGTATTTCAGTCCTTTATGCATGACATCTTCCGAGAGTACCTGGATAAATTCCTGATTGTATATTTGGATGATATTTTGGTCTTCTCGGATGATTGGGAGTCTCACGTGAAGCAGGTCAGAATGGTGTTCCAGGTCCTTCGTGCTAATTCTTTGTTTGTGAAGGGGTCAAAGTGTCTCTTTGGAGTTCAGAAGGTTTCATTTTTGGGTTTCATTTTTTCCCCTTCTACTATCGAGATGGACCCTGTTAAAGTCCAGGCCATTTATGATTGGACTCAGCCGACATCTGTGAAGAGTCTGCAAAAGTTCCTGGGCTTTGCTAATTTTTATCGTCGCTTCATCAGTAATTTTTCTAGTGTTGCTAAACCGTTGACTGATTTGACCAAGAAGGGTGCTGATGTGGTCAATTGGTCTTCTGCGGCTGTGGAAGCTTTTCAGGAGTTGAAGCATCGTTTTTCTTCTGCCCCTGTGTTGTGCCAGCCAGATGTTTCGCTCCCGTTTCAGGTCGAGGTTGATGCTTCTGAGATTGGAGCAGGGGCTGTTTTGTCGCAAAGAAGTTCTGATGGCTCGGTGATGAAACCATGTGCCTTCTTTTCTAGAAAGTTTTCGCCTGCTGAGCGCAATTATGATGTTGGCAATCGAGAGTTGTTGGCCATGAAGTGGGCATTCGAGGAGTGGCGTCATTGGCTTGAAGGAGCCAAGCATCGCGTGGTGGTCTTGATGGATCACAAGAATTTGACTTATCTCGAGTCTGCCAAACGGTTGAATCCCAGACAGGCTCGTTGGTCGCTATTTTTCTCCCATTTTGATTTTGTGGTTTCGTACCTTCCGGGCTCTAAGAATGTGAAGGCTGATGCCCTGTCAAGGAGTTTTGTGCCCGACTCTCCGGGTGTTCCTGAGCCGGCGGGTATTCTCAGAGAGGGGGTAATTTTGTCTGCCATCTCCCCTGATTTGCGGCGGGTGCTGCAAAAATTTCAGGCTGATAGACCTGACCGTTGCCCAGCGGAAAAACTGTTTGTCCCTGATAAATGGACTAGTAGAGTTATCTCTGAGGTTCATTGTTCGGTGTTGGCTGGTCATCTGGGAATCTTTGGTACCAGAGATTTGGTGGCTAGATCCTTTTGGTGGCCGTCTTTGTCACGGGATGTGCGTTCTTTTGTGCAGTCCTGTGGGACTTGTGCTCGGGCTAAGCCCTGCTGTTCTCGTGCCAGTGGGTTGCTTTTGCCCTTGCCGGTCCCGAAGAGGCCCTGGACGCATATTTATATGGATTTTACTTCGGATCTCCCTGTCTCTCAAAAGATGTCGGTCATTTGGATGGTTTGTGATCGCTTCTCTAAGATGGTCCATTTGGTACCCTTGTCTAAATTGCCTTCCTCCTCTGATTTGGTGCCATTGTTTTTCCAGCATGTGGTTCGTTTACATGGCATTCCGGAGAACATCGTTTCGGACAGAGGTTCCCAGTTTGTTTAGAGGTTTTGGCGATCCTTTTGTGCTAGGATGGGCATTGATTTGTCTTTTTCCTCGGCTTTCCGTCCTCAGACTAATGGCCAAACCGAACGAACTAATCAGACTTTGGAAACATATCTGAGATGCTTTGTTTCTGCTGATCAGGATGATTGGGTGTCCTTTTTGCCTTTGGCTGAGTTCGCCCTTAATAATCGGGCCAGCTCGGCTACTTTGGTTTTGCCGTTTTTCTGCAATTCTGGTTTCCATCCTCGTTTCTCTTCAGGGGAGGTTGAGTCTTCGGACTGTCCTGGTGTAGATACTGTGGTGGATAGGTTGCAGCTGATTTGGATTCATGTGGTGGACAATTTGACATTGTCCCAGGAGAAGGCTCAACGTTTCGCTAACCGCCGGCGCTGTGTGAGTCCCCGACTTCGTGTTGGGGATTTGGTTTGGTTGTCGTCTCGTTATGTTCCTATGAAGGTTTCCTCTCCTAAGTTTAAGCCTCGTTTTATTGGTCCGTATAAGATTTCTGAGGTTCTCAATCCTGTGTCATTTCGTTTGACCCTTCCAGCTTCTTTTGCCATCCATAATGTATTCCATAGGTCGTTGTTGCGGAGATACGTGGCGCCTGTGGTTCCATCCGTTGATCCTCCTGCCCTGGTGTTGGTTGAGGGGGAGTTGGAGTATGTGGTGGAGAAGATTTTGGATTCTCGTATTTCGAGACGGAAACTCCAGTACCTGGTCAAGTGGAAGGGTTATGGTCAGGAAGATAATTCCTGGTCTTTGCCTCTGATGTTCATGCTGCCGATCTGGTTCGTGCCTTTCATTTGGCTCATCCTGGTCGGCCTGGGGGCTCTGGTAAGGGTTCGGTGACCCCTCCTCAAGGGGGGGTACTGTTGTGAATTCTGTTGTCAAGCTCCCTCCTGTGGTCATGAATGGTACTTCGGCTGGTTCTGTCCATGGGCTTCCTCTGGTGGTTGTGAGTGGGGCTGCGGCTTCTGAGTTTCCTTCCACAGGTGACGAGGTTAATTCGTTAGCTGGCTGCTCTATTTAACTCCACTTAGATCTTTGCTCCATGCCACCTGTCAATGTTCCAGTATTGGTCTAGTTCGCTCCTGGATCGTTCTTGTGACCTGTCATCTCCAGCAGAAGCTAAGTTCCTGCTTGTTTTTCTCTTGTTTGCTATTTTTCTGTCCAGCTAGCTATTTTGATTTTTGTCTTGCTTGCTGGAAGCTCTGGGACGCAGAGGGGCGCCTCCGCACCGTGAGTCGGTGCGGAGGGTCTTTTTGCGCCCTCTGCGTGTTTTTTTGTAGTTTTTGTGCTGACCGCAAAGTTACCTTTCCTATCCTCTGTTCAGTAAGTCGGGCCTCTCTTTGCTAAATCTATTTCATCTCTGTGTTTGTGATTTTCATCTTAACTCACAGTCATTATATGTGGGGGGCTGCCTTTTCCTTTGGGGAATTTCTCTGAGGCAAGGTAGGCTTTATTTTTCTATCTTTAGGGCTAGCTAGTTCTTAGGCTGTGTCGAGTTGCATAGGGAGCGTTAGGAGCAATCCACGGCTATTTCTAGTGTGTGTGATAGGATTAGGGATTGCGGTCAGCAGAGTTCCCACGTCCCAGAGCTTGTCCTGTATTATTATTAACTATCAGGTCTTTCCGTGTGCTCTTAACCACCAGGTCCATTATTGTCCTAACCACCAGGTCATAACAGGCTACATTATATATTATGGGGAGGTGGGCTGTATTATATTCTATGGGGTGGCTGCATTATACACTAGGGTGGCTGCATTATATTCTGTAGGGTGGTGGCTGCATTATACTATATGTGGGCTGCATTATACTGTATCGAGGACTATGGGGAATACATTATACTATATGAAGACCTATGGGGTGCATTATACTATGGGAAGTGAATTGTACTACATGGATGACTATGGCGGTGCATTATACTATATGGAACACTATGAGGAGTGTATTATGCTATATGGGGGACTATGAGGAGTGTATTATGCTATATGGAGGATTGAGCAGTGTATTTAAATATATGGAGGACTATAGGGAGTGTATTATACTATATGGAGGACTGTGGTGCACATTATAATATATACAGTGGGGCAAAAAAGTATTTAGTCAGTCAGCAATAGTGCAAGTTCCACCACTTAAAAAGATGAGAGGCGTCTGTAATTTACATCATAGGTAGACCTCAACTATGGGAGACAAACTGAGAAAAAAAAATCCAGAAAATCACATTGTCTGTTTTTTTATCATTTTTTTTTGCATATTATGGTGGAAAATAAGTATTTGGTCAGAAACAAACAATCAAGATTTCTGGCTCTCACAGACCTGTAACTTCTTCTTTAAGAGTCTCCTCTTTCCTCCACTCATTACCTGTAGTAATGGCACCTGTTTAAACTTGTTATCAGTATAAAAAGACACCTGTGCACACCCTCAAACAGTCTGACTCCAAACTCCACTATGGTGAAGACCAAAGAGCTGTCAAAGGACACCAGAAACAAAATTGTAGCCCTGCACCAGGCTGGGAAGACTGAATCTGCAATAGCCAACCAGCTTGGAGTGAAGAAATCAACAGTGGGATCAATAATTAGAAAATGGAAGACATACAAGACCACTGATAATCTCCCTCGATCTGGGGCTCCACGCAAAATCCCACCCCGTGGGGTCAGAATGATCACAAGAACGGTGAGCAAAAATCCCAGAACCACGCGGGGAAACCTAGAGAATGAACTGCAGAGAGCTGGGACCAATGTAACAAGGCCTACCATAAGTAACACACTATGCCACCATGGACTCAGATCCTGCAGTGCCAGACGTGTCCTACTGCTTAAGCCAGTACATGTCTGGGCCCATCTGAAGTTTGCTAGAGAGCATTTGGATGATCCAGAGGAGTTTTGGGAGAATGTCCTATGGTCTGATGAAACCAAACTGGAACTGTTTGGTAGAAACACAACTTGTCGTGTTTGGAGGAAAAAAAATACTGAGTTGCATCCATCAAACACCATACCTACTGTAAAGTATGGTGGTGGAAACATCATGCTTTGGGGCTGTTTCTCTGCAAAGGGGCCAGGACGACTGATCCGGGTACATGAAAGAATTAATGGGGCCATGTATCGTGAGATTTTGAGTGCAAACCTCCTTCCATCAGCAAGGGCATTGAAGATGAAACGTGGCTGGGTCTTTCAACATGACAATGATCCAAAGCACACCACCAGGGCAACGAAGGAGTGGCTTCGTAAGAAGCATTTCAAGGTCCTGGAGTGGCCTAGCCAGTCTCCAGATCTCAACCCTATAGAAAACCTTTGGAGGGAGTTGAAAGTCCGTGTTGCCAAGTGAAAAGCCAAAAACATCACTGCTCTAGAGGAGATCTGCATGGAGGAATGGGCCAACATACCAACAACAGTGTGTGGCAACCTTGTGAAGACTTACAGAAAACGTTTGACCTCTGTCATTGCCAACAAAGGATATATTACAAAGTATTGAGATGAAATTTTGTTTCTGACCAAATACTTATTTTCCACCATAATATGCAAATAAAATGTTAAAAAAACAGACATTGTGATTTTCTGGATTTTTTTTTCTCAGTTTGTCTCCCATAGTTGAGGTCTACCTATGATGTAAATTACAGACGCCTCTCATCTTTTTAAGTGGTGGAACTTGCACTATTGCTGACTGACTAAATACTTTTTTGCCCCACTGTATGGAGGACTTTGGGGTGTATTTTACTAAACAAGTAAAATGCTGCATATTCAGATTTGTTTTTGCAAACAAAAATCATTGTTCTCAGCAGCGCATCGCCAGCGTAAACTGTAAATGTGCTGCTGATAGCATGATACTGTATGGTGATCTGTTAGTGGTCTATTAGTGATCGTTCTGTCCCATCATTATTCCTCAGCTGGTGGAAAGAGGCCGGGAAACAAGTGTTGAACAACTTCAGTATTGTTGATCAAACTATCAAACTCATTTAGCGGCCTGAACTCAGCGCTTGTAAATACAACCAAAATGCTTTTGTGTGATGTGCAATATGTTAGCATTTGGGGCCCCATTTTAAACTTTGCGTAGGCATAGGGCCCCACTTTGCCTAAAACCGGCCCTGCCTACAAGTGTACAAAGATATTATACAGTCACCATAAGTGGGCCTGTGTAACTTCAAATGCCAGGGCTGAATTTTAGTCCCAGTCTGGCCCTGCTGGGGCCCCTGTGTACTGCCTGGGGCCCTGTGCACTGCCTGGGGCTCCTGTGTGCTACCTGGGGCCCCGTGTGCCTGGGACCCTGTGCACTGCCTAGGGCCCTAGTGTACTGCCTGGGACCCTGTTCACTGTCTCTGCCTCCCTGTGTGCTGTCTGGGGTCCCCGTGTGCTGCCTGGGACCCCGTTCGTTCGTAGTCTCTGCCCCCCTGTACGCTGCCTGGGGCCTCGTTCTTGAATCTGTCACTCAATCATGTGCGATGTCTGGGGCCCCTGTGCGATGTCTGGAGCCCCTTGTGCTGTCTGGGGCCTCATGCACTGTCTCTGCCCCCTGTGCACTGTCCGGGGCCCCCGTTATTAAGTATATCACTCAATTGTTCACAAAATCATGAAAAATCTGATCTACAGCAGCTGCGGTATATTCTGGCCCAGAAGGGCCTGTCTGGTCGTGGGCTGCCTGGTCTGCTACGTTGTTGGCAGAATAGATGTTTTTATGACACCCATGTTGTTAAGAGTAGTGATGAGCACAAAATCGCTGACTCCGTTACTTGCCCCAGCAGGTCACAGGTATCATTAAAACTATTGATCTTGTAGTAAATGTTGCTTTCCACCATCCAGGGTAATATTAGTAATATATCCCATCTGGTGAGTGGGGACGGGGACAGCATGGGCCTGTGGGATTTCAAATGCCAGGGCTGAATTTCAGCCCCAGTCTGTACCTGCCCATAGGAGTATAAACTGGCCTAGTCCAATTTATACCCTGGGTATATTCTGGGTGGGGAGGTTAATCTGGCCTGTTACACCGGATTGCTATTCATAGCAAATGAACATTTCCTGCTACACACAGGAGATCTGATCATCGCCTGTGTGTAGCAGAGGCGTTCAAAGTAGTGCAGCTTCTAGTCTCCCATGAAGACTACTGATGCATACAAAACGTAATAAAAAATATATTTAAAAATATTTAAAAAAAAAAAAAATAAATAAAAGTTCAAATCACCCCCTTTCGCCTCATTCAAAATAAAACAATAAAAAAAATCAAACATTCACATATTTTGTATCGCCGCATTCAGAATCGCCCGATCTAGCAACATAAAATAATAATTAATCCGATCACTAAATGGCATAATGAGAAAAAAATTAAAAACATCAGAATTATTTTTTGGGGGTCTCCGCTACATTGCAATAAAATGCAATAACGGGTGATCAAAAAATCGTATCTACAGCAAAATTCTATCAATAAAAATGTCCCGTCAGCACGCATAAGCCCTCACCCAACCTGAGATCATGAAAAATGGAGACGCTACAGGTCTCGGAAAATGGCGCCTTTTTCCAGTACATGATATCAAAAGTACAACTTGTTTTGCAAAAACAAGCCCATTTTGACTGAAAGATAAAAAAGTTATGGCTCTGGGAAGAAGGGAAGCAAAAAACGAAAACACAGAAAACGGAAATGCCTCTTGTTGTGTAGAAGTTAAGGGTGTGTCTTATGGTCCACAAAATACAGTACTTGGGCTATAGGAAAAAAGTCCTGGATTACACCTTTAAGTCCATTACTATTTTCTAACCCAAGTTTGCAAAAATCTGTCTTGACTTCTACATCTCAACCATGCACAGATAGGGTATGTATACTTTTTACAATTATTCTTTTTGCTCCAGTGCATCTAAAATAAAAAGTAAAAATTGTGTTCATTAAACACTTCACACTGCAGCCAATTTCCGTATTTTCGTTTTTTCCTCCTCTTCTTCCAAGAGCCATAACTTTTTAATTTTTCCATCCACATAACCGTATGAAGTCTTGTTTTTTGAGGGACGAGTTGCACAATTCATTTTATCATGTAATGCATTGGAAAGTGGGAAAAAATGTGGAAATTTGTTAAAAAAACAAAAAGCAAAATTGCTTTTGTCAACATTTTCCGAGATCCGTTACATTTTTAGTTTTCGAGAGGGCTGTGTGAAGGCTTAATTTTCCACCCTGTGCTGAAGATTTTATTGGTATAATTTTTGGGTAGACATAATGTTTTGATTGCCTTTTATTGCAATGTTGCAGCAACCAAAAAAATGTAATCAGCACTGCTAGGTATAGCAAAAATCACAGTCTGCTATAAACACCAGCTACATGCGTCATTTGTCAGGAAGGGGCTAAAGAATATCCAAGACTTTTATTATTATTATTATTTATTTATTTATATAGCACCGTTAATTCCAAGGTGCTGTACATTAGACGGGGTTACATCAAAATACAAATATCACTTACAGTAAACAAAACTAACAATGGCAGACTGGTACAGAGGTGAGAGGACCCAGTTCTAGCGGGCTTACATTCTACAGGATTATGGGGAAGGAGACAGTAGGTCGAGGGTTGCAGGAGCTCCGATGGTGTTAAGGTGGCCGTGTGGTCATTATTTTAAGCTTTTTTGAAGAGATCGGTTTTCAGGTTCGTTTTGAAGGATCCAAATGTGGTGGATAATTGAACGTGTTGGGGCACAGAATTCCAGATGATGGGGGATATTCAGGAGAAGTCTTGGAGGCGATTGGGTGAGGAGCGAATAAGCGTGGAGGAGAGAAGGAGGTCTTGGGAGAACCGGAGAAAACGTGAGGGAAGATATTGAGAGGTTAGTTCTCAAATATATGGAGGAGAAAGGTTATGGATTGCTTTGTAGGTCAGTGTTAGTAGTATAAACTAGATATGCTGTGAAATTGGGAGCCAATGAAGGGATTTGCAAAGAGGGGAAGCAGGAGTGTAGCGAGGAGAGAGATTAATTAGTCGGGCAGCAGAGTTAAAGACAGACTGGAGGGGTGCAAGAGTGTTAGAAGGTAGGCCACAAAGGAGGATGTTGCAGTAGTCGAGGTGGGAGATGATTAGGGCATGTCAAAAATTTCCACTTGAGGACAGGCGGACAGGGGGGAAAAGTCTTAGAGCATTGGTATAGGTGTGTCGGGACTGAGGGAGAATCAGGCTGAAAGTTTTCAGCCACCAGGGATTCCAGATCACTCAAAACCTGCAGCTCAGTCGGAGTCATAGACGGGTCTGATTTAGGAGCAAAAAATTTTTTGAAAATTAATTTTCTAGCAAAAAGTTCTAGATCTTTTATTAAAGTAAAGTAATCAGACCCCTTTACCGGAGAGAAAGAGAGCCCTCTAGAGAGCACCTCAATCTGTGACGAGCTTAAAGTATATTGAGATAGATTTATTACCTTTAAACCTCCTTGTTTTATTGTCTTGGATGTTGTAATGATGTTTTCTCTTTGTGGCTGCCGGTGTATAAGTACGCGGGACGTGGAGATCTGTTGGAGGGCCATCCCCCACTGACGAGTGCCCTCTGTCTAAAAAATGATCTCCACATGCTCCTTCTGAGGTAGTGGAGGCACTAGAGATAGACTGTTTTTTAGGGAACTTTTGGCGCCAGCGATATACTCGCTTGAGTTGGTAATCCTCTGAATCGCGCAAATATTTTTTTATTTTATTATTTTGTATATCAAGTTCCCACTTAGAAAGTTCCTCTTCCAAAGACAAATCAAATTTTCTGCACTCGTCGTTGGGGAGGGCGTTCTGGATCTTTTCACGTATAGTCTCAATCTCCTTCTCTATGGTCTCAAGTGTTCTCTTATCAACCCCCACAAGTAATTCCAATAGGGTCCTAGAGCATTTAGTTAAAGTTTCCTCCTATTTAGAGGTGAATGCAAGATCTTCTATATCTAGGGTAGGGAATAGTTGTATATGTAACCCCGTAGGAATAATATCTTTTTGTAGATAGTTTTCCAGAGCTGCTTTATTTCACCAAGTTTTAGTTCTTTTTTTAAGGAGATCTCTAATCCTCAGTTTCAAGTCTTTAATGTCATGTGCATCTTTATCATTTTGCTGTTTCTCACCAAACACTGTCCCGAGTTGTGTAACCCAGGCTTTGTCTAGTTTCTTAAAGTCCATGTATCCTGTAAGGGAGTCTATAAACACAATACAATCAACAAGCTATTGAACCTAAAAAAAAATCCTCAGCGCTACCGGAGGACTTCCCCCGTGAGCCAAAACATATAAACCGAAAAGAACTTTGCGGTAATGGATCAGTATGATAACCAAAAAGTTGTGATAACTAAAAAGTTATAATAAATCAGTGTGATTGTACACAAAATCCATACCAAACGGGGGTAAGCAAAATATACATTTTATTAGAAAAAATATTTAACACATAAGTCATTCAAAAGAGACAATAGTGAAAAGTGGACAATAACAGCCAAATAGATTGGCGCATCAGATGGTAAAAAAGTGCGCTATAAGATAGCACAAATATCTCTGCTGCACAGCCTGCAGCATCTAATACACCGATGCCATACAAATAACAAGCAGTGAAGCAATGTTTCCTTTCTGTACATTGCTACATTGAGTGTAATGTAGACATGGGAAGGTCCCGAACCTAGGGTTCTGTAGGAATCGTTGTCTAGGAGGTTGTTTGTCCGGTCCCATATCCACCCTGACTAGGGTTGACCGAAACGGATCGGACAATTTCAAAAATCGCCGACTTTTGGCAAAGTTGGGTTTCGTGAAACCCGACCCGATCCTAGTGTGGGATCGGCCATGAGGTCGGCGATCTTCGCGCCAAAGTCACGTTTCGTATGACGCTTTCAGCGCCATTTCTCATCCAATGAAGGAGGACGCAGAGTGTGGGCAGCGTGATGACATAGGTCTCGGTCCCCACCATCTTAGAGAAGGGCATGACAGTGATTGGCTTGCTTTCTGCGGCATCACAGGGGCTATAAAGGGGTGTGCATGCTGACCGCCATCTTACTTCTGGCGATCTTAGCATTGGGAGAGGTTGCTGCAGCTGCATCAGAAGAAGGGATATAGTTAGGGAGGGAAGACTAACCCCGAAACTGCTTGCGCTGTAGTGATTTCCACTGTCCAACACCACCTTTTGTTTGCAGGGACAGTGGAGTTTATTAGGCTGCCCTATTAGGCTCCCTGATAGCTGCATTGCTGTTTGTACGCTGCTGTGCTAACCAACTGCTTTTTTAAAAGCAAAAATCCTGTTGCTCCTTTCTGCACAGTTATCTTGTTTCTTTGTCCACACTTTTGTGTGCAGCAGTCCTTTTTATTACCGCTATACTTGTCCTTTGATCATTGTAGGGAGATTGAAATTGTACTACAGCCCTTGTATTTTTTAATATATCTGCCAGCCACGTTCTGCCACTTACATTGTGTAGTGTAATACACAGGGCCTGTTTTTTGCTGCAGTCTCCCCCCAAAAATGGGAGATTTAAATTGCCAACAAGTTTATATACACCTTCTACCTTGTTTTACAGCAACATATAATGGTTGTTATTTTGGTTAGATTTTAACAAAAAATGAGGAAGTCTGGTGGAAGAGGCCATGGGCGGTCGTTGCCAGCTGATACTGATGGTGGTGGTGGTGGTGGAGCATCTGGTGGTAGTGGGAAAAGCAAAATAGCACCTAAGGCTGGAGGTGTTGAGCCAGCGTCATCGTCTGGCTACACAAGGCCTCGAAGGCTCCCTTATCTGGGAGTAGGAAAACCGCTTTTAAAGCCGGAGCAGCAGGAAAAAGTTTTGGCTTTCCTTGCTGACTCAGCCTCTAGCTCTTTCGCCTCCTCTTCAGAAGGTTCGAAATCTAAAAGCAGAGAGTCATCAGTGGATGCTCCCGGTCAGGAACAAGTCGCTTCCTTGTGTCCTTCACCCAAACCAAAAGTGAAGGATGCGGCAGGCGACACTACAGTTTACTCCATGGAGCTCTTTACACATACCGTGCCAGGGTTAGAAAGGGAAATAGTTAACAGCCCATTACAAGATGAATCGGACATGGAGTGCACAGATGCACAGCCACAGCTAGATTATTATGCTGTTCCATTGACTCAGATCACTACATTGCCCTCACAGTGTACTGAGCCAGAATCTGACCCTGATGAGACTATGGTGCCCCGTCCCGAACGCTATAGCACCTTACACGGTGACACAGAGGAAGGTGCACATGACATTGAAGAGGAGGTGATAGATGACCCAGTTGTTGACCCAGATTGACAGCCATTGTGGGAGCAGGGTGCCACTGGCAGTAGCTCTGTAGCGGAGGAGGATGATCCACAGCACGCATCTACATCGCAACAGCTTTCATCTGGCAGGCCCGTATCTGGCCAAAAACGTTTGACAAAACCAAAAACAGTTTTAGGACAGCATGGCCATCCGGTGAAAGGAGAACAGCGTGCAATGCCTGAAAAGGTATTTGATAGTAGGAAGACTGCAGTGTGGGAATTTTTTAACCAAGATCCGAATGATCCGCGTTATCTCTAAGAAATGCTCAAAGGCCTTTAGCAGAGGGAAGAATGTCCAAAATTTAAATACAATGTGCATGCATAGACATTTAACCAGCATGCACTTGCAAGCCTGACTAACTACCAAACGTCCCGTACCGTTGGTGCACCCGCACAGAATGAAGGTAGTCAGCAATGCTACATTGCTTCCCTCACTGTAAGCCCACCGGTTAGGAAACCACCAACAGCAAATGTGGAGGTATCGCCGCAAGGCCAAAGCAGTCAGGGAATCACAAGGTTCTTGGTAGGAAACACTGTAGGTAGGCCAACATTAAGAATACCATCACCAAGTCTCTCTCAATCTGCCATGTCCACTACCACCCCCACTAGTTCCACCATATGCAGCTCTCCAGTCCAGCTCACCCTACAAGAGACTCTCGTTAGGAAAAGGAAGTACTCATCCTCTCATCCACGTACACAGGGTTTGAACGCCCACATTGCTAGACTAATCTCATTAGAGATGATGCCCTACCGGTTGGTTGAAATCGAAGCTTTCAAAGCCCTGATGGCCTACGCAGTACCACGCTATGACCTACCCAGTCGACACTTCTTTGCGAGAAAAGCCATCACAGCGCTCCACCAGCATGTCAAAGACCGCATTGTCCATGCACTCAAGCAATCAGTCAGTAGAAAGGTGCACCTCACAATTGATGCATGGACCAGTAGGCATGGCCAGGAACGTTACGTGTCCATCACGGCGCTCTTGGTTAATGTGGTGGATGCAGGGCTCACAGGGGACAGCCATAGTGGGACATTTCTGCCCAGCCCACGTCTAGGAAACAGTTGGCAGTAGGCGTTCGACACCCCTCCTCCTCCAGAAGCGAAAGCTCGACCACAGTGCGCAGTCGCCCAACCACTCCATCTGCAGCTGTCAGTGTTGCACATGAGGTGTCATATTATGGAACAGCTAGTGGTAAGCATCAGCAGGCTGGGTTGGAAATGAAGTGTTTGGGTGACAAAAGACACATTGTGGAAGTACTTGCCGAGTACTTGCAGCAAGAAACTCAGTCATGGCTGGGCAGTGTACATCTTGAGGCAGGCAAGGTAGTCAGTGATAACGGAATGACTTTTATGGCTGCCATAGCCCTTTCAGAACTGAAATACATTCCTTGCCTGGCTCACACCTTGAACCTGGTGGTACAGTGCTTCCTGAAAAATTATCCGGGGTTACCAGCCCTGCTCTTGAAGGTGCGAAGGCTTTGCTCGCACATCTGCTGGTCGCCCATACACTCCAGCCGTATGCTGAACCATCAGCGATCGCTGAAGCTTCCCCAGCACCGCCTAATAATCAACGTTGCAACAAGGTGGAACTCCACACTGCACATGCTTCAGAGGCTGTGCGAACAGAGGTGTGCTGTAATATATTTGTGGGAGAATACATATACATGGGCAGGCAGTTGGATGGCAGACATGGAGTTGTCTGGTGTGCAGTGGTCGAAGCTCCAAGACCTCTCTCAAGTCCTTCAGTGTTTTGAGGAATGCACACGGCTGGTAAGTGCAGACGATGCCATCATAAGCATGAGCATCCCACTAATGCATCTGCTGATGCAAAGTTTGACACACATTAAGGAGCAGGCATCTGCGGCCGAGGAGGAGGGAAGCCTTGATGTCAGTCAACCATTGTCTGCTCAGGGAACTCTCCTGGACGAGGTGGTGGACGAAGAGGAGGAGGAGGATGATGGGGATGAATATTTATGGGAGAAGGATGCTTCTCAGGGGGCAATAGAAACTGGTGGCGTTGCAAGGTCAGGTACAGGGTTTTTGCGGGAGACAAGTGATGTTGATTTGCAAGAAAGTGCTCCTCAACCCAGCACAAGCAGTGAATTGACACCTGGAACATTGCCCCACGTGGCTGATTATGCCTTGCATAACCTAAAAAGGGACCCCCATATTATCAAAATGATGACCAATGACGATTACTGGTTGGCCTGCCTCCTGGATCCACGATATAAAGGGAAATTATGAAATATCATGCCACATGAGAACCTTGAGCAAATATTGGCTACCAAACAAGCAACGCTTGTAGACCGTTTGGTTCAGGCATTCCCAGCACACAGCGGCGGTGATAGTTCTCACACGAGCTGTAGGGGGCAACATGGCAGAGGTGTTAGAGGTGCACAAATCAGAAGTGGCGTTGGACAGAGAGGTTTTATGACCAGGTTGTGGAGTGATTTCACAATGACCGCAGACACGACAGGTACTGCTGCATCGATTCAAAGTGAGAGGAGACAGCATTTGTCCAGTATGGTTACGAACTATTTTTCCTCCCTTATCGATGTTCTCCCTCACAGGTCATTCCCCTTTGATTACTGGGCATCAAAAATAGACACCTGGCCTGAATTGGCAGAATATGCATTACAGGAGCTCGCTTGCCCAGCTGCTAGTGTGCTATCAGAAAGAGTCTTCAGTGCTGCTGGTTCAATACTGACCGAAAAAAGGACTCGTCTGGCTACCCGAAATGTAGATGATCTAACCTTCATTAAAATGAACCAGTCATGGATTTCTAATTATTTTGCCCCACCTTCCCCTGCTGACACGTAGCTTGCCTGAAAAATGTCTTGCTTTTGGCCTCCTCTTACTGACTGCTCCAATTCCTCCATTTGCAGCTGCTGAATGTCCACCATAGGCCATTTTTCTACCTCCCTAAATGGTCATGCGAGTGCCGTTTGCCTGGACAGGTGGGTGTGCCCACTTTTGGCGACGGCACTGGCACAGGGTCCCTCATAGTACAATGAAGTGTCTCTGATGGTGGTGGTGCACACCCAACGTCAGACACACCGTCGTAATATGATGGGCCCTGTGCCAGTGCCGCCGCCCACGAGAGAGTGTTCCCCCCCAGCTCGAACAGTGCTCTGCCACTTGCAAAACTTACCTCTCCCTGCTCCACCACTGTGTAGTCTGTGCTGTTAAATCCTTCAATGGCACACAAAATATACAGGGGCCCTGGCCTCCATTTAGACCAGTTAATACTTTGCGCCTACTACCACTGTCTGCTACTCAGCAGAGGAGCCCACCCCAGTACCTAGCTATGCCACCTCGTTAGTCCTGTTACCAATTTTGAACTGCATTTAGGCTACTTTTTTATTTTAGGCCTACTAAGTCTGTGTGAGCCTCTCATAACAGTTGTCCTCCTCCGCTGAAAAAAGCTATGCCGCCTGTGTACTCCTCTTACCAATTTTGAACTGCATTTAGCCTACTTTTTTCTTTTAGGCCTACTAAGTCTGTGTGAGCCTCTCATAACAGTTGTCCTCCTCCGCTGAAAAAAGCTATGCTGACTGTGTACTCCTCTTACCAATTTTGAACTGCATCTAGCCTACTTTTTTTTATTTTAGGCCTATAAAATCTGTGTGAGCCTCTCATAACAGTTGTCCTCCTCTGCTGAAAAAAGCTATGTCGCCTGTGTACTCCTCTTTCCAATATTGAACTGCATTTAGCCTACTTTTTTATTTTAGGCCTACTAAGTCTGTCTGCGCCACTCATTACAGCTGTCCTCCATTGAACAAAGCTATGCCGCCTGTGTACTCCAGTTACCAATTTTGAACTGCATTTAATCTTATTTAGGCCTACTAACTATGTCTGCCTCCCATTACAGTTGTCCTCCACTGAACAAAGCTGAGCCTCAATTTTCACCGTTTCAGATATTAAACTGCATTTGGCCTACTTGTTTGGTTGGGCCTACTAACGGTGTCTGCCGCTCCTTGCTTTTCTCCTCCACTGAACAAAGCTGACCCTCAATTTTCACCGTTTCAGATATTAAACTGCACTTGGCCTACTTGTTTGGTTGGGCCTACTAACGGTGTCTGCCACTCCTTGCTTTTCTCCTCCACTGAACAAAGCAATGCCGTCTGTCTACTCCTGTTACCAATTTTGAACTGCAATTAGCCTACTTACCTATTTGGGCCTAGTAACTGTGTCAGCCACTCCTTAAGGTACCTTCACACTCAGCGACACTGCAGCGATACCGACAACGATGCCGATCGCTGCAGCGTCGCTGTTTGGTCGCTGGAGAGCTGTCACACAGACAGCTCTCCAGCGACCAACGATCCCGAGGTCCCCGGTAACCAGGGTAAACATCGGGTTACTAAGCGCAGGGCCGCACTTAGTAACCCGATGTTTACCCTGGTTACCAGCGTAAACGTTAAAAAAACAAAACACTACATACTTACCTTCAGCTGTCTGTCCTCCGGCGCTGTGCTTTCCTCTGCACTGTCAGCGCCGGTCAGCCGGAAAGCAGAGCGGTGACATCACCGCTCTGCTTTCCGGCTGACCGGCGCTGACACAGGATGCAGGAGGAGTGCAGAGAAGCAGAGCGCCGGGGACAGACAGCTGAAGGTAAGTATGTAGTGTTTGTTTTTTTAACGTTTACGCTGGTAACCAGGGTAAACATCGGGTTACTAAGCGCGGCCCTGCGCTTAGTAACCCGATGTTTACCCTGGTTACCAGTGAAGACATCGCTGGATCGGCGTCACACACGCCGATCCAGCGATGTCAGCGGGAGATCCAGCGACGAAATAAAGTTCTGAACTTTCCTCAGCGACCAACGATCTCCCAGCAGGGGCCTGATCGTTGGTCGCTGTCACACATAACGATTTCCTTAACGATATCGTTGCTATGTCCCAAAAAGCAACGATATCGTTAACGATATCGTTATGTGTGAAAGTACCTTTACAGTTGTCCTTCACTAAACAAAGCAATGCCGCCTGTGTACTCCTGTTACCAATTTTGAACTGCTTTTAGCCTACTTTTTTATTTTGGACCTATATCTGTGTTTCCTCCTCATCCTGCCCATTGCCCAGCCATTGCTAGATGAGTCTGCTAGTACATTGACCCAGACCACTACATTCCCCTTGCACTCTACAGCCAGAATCTGACCCTGCTGAAAGTCAGGTTCCCCTTCCCGCATACTATACCACCTTACACGGGGACAAAGAGGAAGGTGCAGATGAAAGTGCAGGTCCCTTCATCAGGTAGGGAGGCATACTCATTGGCACTGGCACAGGGCCCCTCATAGTACGCAAAGGTGTCTCTGCCATTGGTAGGCGCCGCCCGCCATCAAACACACAGTGGGCCCCCCCTGCTTGCTCAGGGTCGCAGCACTTGCAAAGTTGAAATACTTACCTCTCCCTGCTCCACCGCCGTGACGTATTCCGCGTTTCCCGGGCCCACGAAAATCTTAGGCCAGCCCTACACCCCCACAACTTTAGCCAAAAGAGCCCCTGTTTTCAATGCCTAACTATTATTATAAAGTAAATTAAGATTGACAAGCTTCAGTAATACGAATTGATGTTTTTGGCACTAAAATTGACACTGTAGGTGTTTTCCTGTCCTCCACTCACTGCCGACTTTGATTCCCCATTGACTTGCATTGGGTTTCGTGTTTCGGCCGAACCCCGACTTTTCTCAATAATCGGCCGATTTCACCTGACCCGACTAGGGTTGAGCGAAACGGGTCGAACATTTTCAAAAGTCGCCGACTTTTGGCTAAGTCGGGGTTTCATGAAACCCGATCCGACCCTTTGCGGGGTCGGCCATGCGGTACGCGACTTTCGCGCCAAAGTCGCGTTTCAATGACGCGAAAAGCGCCATTTCTCAGCCAATGAAGGTAAACGCAGAGTGTGGGCAGCGTGATGACATAGGTCCTGGTCCCCACCATCTTAGAGAAGGGCATTGCAGTGATTGGCTTGCTGTCTGCGACGTCACAGGGGCTATAAAGAGGCGTTCCCGCCGACCGCCATCTTACTGCTGCTGATCTGAGCTTAGGGAGAGGTTGCTGCCGCTTTGTCAGAAGCAGGGATAGCGTTAGGCAGGGTCCATTAACCACAAAACCGCTTGTGCTGCAGCGATTTGCACTGTCCAACACCACCCTCGGTGTGCAGGGACAGTGGAAGTTTTTTTTTTTTTTTTTTTCCCCTCAGCGCTGTAGCTCATTGGGCTGCCCTAGAAGGCTCCCTGATAGCTGCATTGCTGTGTGTACGCCGCTGTGCAAACCAACTGCTTTTTTCAAAGCACAAATCCTCTTGTTCCTTCCTTTCTGCACAGCTATCTTTTTTGTTTGTCCACACTTTTTATTTCATTTGTGCATCAGTCCACTCCTTATTGCTGCCTGCCATACCTGGCTGAGATTACTGCAGGCAGGGAGATAGTAGCTGCCTGCCATACCTGGCTGAGATTACTGCAGGCAGGGAGATAGTAATTGCAGGACATTCCCTGTTTTTTTTTTTTTTTTTTTTTTTGGTGGGAGATTAAGATTGGCAATTTGGCATTTCTGCTAGAGTGCCATCCCTGTGTGTGCCATCTCTCTCACATAGTGGGCCATAGAAAGCCTTTTCATTTTTCTGTATTTTTTTTTGTGGGGTGTATAAATTCTCCCTGATAAAAATACAGTGGGAGATTAATATTGGCCTTTGGGCTTGTGTGCCAGTCCTGAGTGTGCCATCTCTCTCACAAATAGTGGGCCATAGAAAGCCTATTTTATTTTTTTTTGGGTTTTATAAATTCTCCCTGAAAAAAAGGGAGATTAATATTGGCCTCTGGGCTTGTGTGCCAGTCCTGAGCGTGCCATCTGTGCCAGCCCTGAGCGTGCCATCTCTCTCACAAATAGTGGGCCATAGAAAGCCTATTTAATTTTTTTTTTGGTTTTATAAATTCTCCCTGAAAAAAAGGGAGATTAATATTGGCCTCTGGGCTTGTGTGCCAGTTGTGAGCGTGCCATCTGTGCCAGTCCTGAGCGTGCCATCTCTCTCACAAATAGTGGGCCATAGAAAGCCTATTTAATTTTTTTTTTTGTTTTATAAATTTTCCCTGAAAAAAGGGAGATTAATATTGGCCTCTGGGCTTGTGTGCCAGTTGTGAGCGTGCCATCTGTGCCAGTCCTGAGCGTGCCATCTCTCTCACAAATAGTGGGCCATAGAAAGCCTATTTAAATATTTTTTTGGTTTTATAAATTCTCCCAGAAAAAAAGGGAGATTAATATTGGCCTCTGGGCTTCTGTGCCAGTCCTGAGCGTGCCATCTGTGCCAGTCCTGAGCGTCCCATCTCTCTCACAAATAGTGGGCCATAGAAAGCCTATTTTTTTTTTTTTTTGGGTTTTAGAAATTCTCCCTGGAAAAAAAAAGGGAGATTAATATTGCCCTTTGGGCTTGTGTGCCAGTACTAAGCGTTCCATCTCTCTCTCTCTCTCAGTCAGTGGGCCATAGAACGCCTATTTTTGGTTTTATTTGTTTTCTAAATTCTCCCTGAAAAAATCATTTTATTTTATTTGGTTTCTAAATTCTTCCTGATAAAATCATATTTTTTTTATTATTTTTTTTTCTAAAGTCTCCCTGAAAAAAAAAAAAAAAAACAACCCAAAAAAACAGTGGGAGATTAATATTGGCCTTTCTGCTTGTGTGCCAGTCTTGACTCCTGGGTGTGCCATCTCTCTCTCTCTCTCTCTCTCTCTCTCTCTCTCCAATTGTGGTCCATAGAAAGCCTATATTTTTTTTCCTTGATTTGGGTTCCAAAATCTACCAGAGAAAATAACTCCATCAATCATTGGTAGAAAAATATTGGCCTCTGGGCTTGTGTGCCACTCCTGATTCCTGTGTGCGTCATCTCTCAGTCAGTGGGCCATAGAACGCCTATTTTTGTTTTTATTTGTTTTATAAATTCTCCCTGAAAAAATCATTTTATTTTATTTGGTTTCTAAATTCTTCCTGATAAAATCATATTTTTTTTATTATTTTTTTTTCTAAAGTCTCCCTGAAAAAAAAAAAAAAAAAAACAACCAAAAAAAACAGTGGGAGATTAATATTGGCCTTTCTGCTTGTGTGCCAGTCTTGACTCCTGGGTGTGCCATCTCTCTCTCTCTCTCTCTCTCTCTCTCCAATTGTGGTCCATAGAAAGCCTATATTTTTTTTCCTTGATTTGGGTTCCAAAATCTACCAGAGAAAATAACTCCATCAATCATTGGTAGAAAAATATTGGCCTCTGGGCTTGTGTGCCACTCCTGATTCCTGTGTGCGTCATCTCTCAGTCAGTGGGCCATAGAACGCCTATTTTTGTTTTTATTTGTTTTATAAATTCTCCCTGAAAAAATCATTTCATTTTATTTGGTTTCTAAATTCTTCCTGATAAAATCATATTTTTTTTATTATTTTTTTTTCTAAAGTCTCCCTGAAAAAAAAAAAAAAAAAAACAACCAAAAAAAACAGTGGGAGATTAATATTGGCCTTTCTGCTTGTGTGCCAGTCTTGACTCCTGGGTGTGCCATCTCTCTCTCTCTCTCTCTCTCTCTCTCCAATTGTGGTCCATAGAAAGCCTATATTTTTTTTCCTTGATTTGGGTTCCAAAATCTACCAGAGAAAATAACTCCATCAATCATTGGTAGAAAAATATTGGCCTCTGGGCTTGTGTGCCACTCCTGATTCCTGTGTGCGTCATCTCTCAGTCAGTGGGCCATAGAACGCCTATTTTTGTTTTTATTTGTTTTATAAATTCTCCCTGAAAAAATCATTTTATTTTATTTGGTTTCTAAATTCTTCCTGATAAAATCATATTTTTTTTATTATTTTTTTTTCTAAAGTCTCCCTGAAAAAAAAAAAAAAAAAACAACCAAAAAAAACAGTGGGAGATTAATATTGGCCATTCTGCTTGTGTGCCAGTCTTGACTCCTGGGTGTGCCATCTCTCTCTCTCTCTCTCTCTCTCTCTCCAATTGTGGTCCATAGAAAGCCTATATTTTTTTTCCTTGATTTGGGTTCCAAAATCTACCAGAGAAAATAACTCCATCAATCATTGGTAGAAAAATATTGGCCTCTGGGCTTGTGTGCCACTCCTGATTCCTGTGTGCGTCATCTCTCACTCAGTGGCCCATAGAAAGCATATAGTTTGTTACATTTGTTTTCTAAATTCTCCCTGCAAAAATCTATTTTTTTTTTTTGGGGGGGTTTCTAAAGTGTTCCTGAAAAAAATAAAAATAAAAAAAAAATAATAGTGTGACATTAATATTAACATTTGTGCTTCAGTGACAGTCCTGCGTGTGGGGCATCTCTCTAATTTGCAGCCACCAAAAAAAGAGTGTGTAACATTGGGCCTGATTTTCGCTGTGGTCTCACCAACCTGTAAAGGGGTAGCTAAATCATACTGAAGTTATAGCTCACCGTGTAAGTTGTGTGACTGCAACAAATAACGTTAGTTTGGTTACGTTTTTAAAACAATGAGGAAGTCTAGTGGAAGAGGTCGTGGCCGGGGGCGTTCATTGTCAGCTGGTAATGAGGGTAGTGGTAGTGGTGGAGCATCAGGTGGTCGTGGGGAAAAAAATATTGCACCTAAGTCTGGAGCTGTGGAGCCAGGTTCGTCGTCCGGCTACACAAGGCCTCGAACGCTCCCTTTTCTGGGATTAGGAAAACCGCTTTTAAAGCCGGAGCAGCAAGAGCAAGTTTTGGCTTATCTTGCTGACTCAGCCTCTAGCTCTTTTGCCTCCTCTCGTGAAACTGGTAAAAGTAAAAGCAGCGCGTCGTTAGTGGATGTTCACGGTCAGGGACAAGTCACTTCCTTGTCCTCTTCAGCAAAAACAACAACAGAGAAGAATGCAGCAGGCGACACAACGGGTTACTCCATGGAGCTCTTTACACATACCGTCCCTGGCTTAGAAAGTGAAGCAGTTAACAGTCCATGCCCATTACAAATTAAATCTGACATGGAGTGCACTGACGCACAGCCACAGCCAGACTACTATGCTGGTCCTTTGACTCAGACCACAACATTGCCCTCGCAGGGTGCTGATCAAGAATCAGACCCTGATGAGACTATGTTGCCCCATCACGAACGCTATACCACCGAACGACACGGTGACACAGACGAAGTTGCGCAGGAGGTACAAGAAGAGTTATTAGATGACCCAGTTCTTGACCCCGATTGGCAGCCATTGGGGGAACAGGGTGCAGGCGGCAGCAGTTCTGAAGCAGAGGAGGAGGAGGGGCCGCAGCAGGCATCAACATCGCCACAGGTTCCATCTGCCGGGCCCGTATCTTGCCCAAAACGCGTGGCAAAGCCAAAACCTGGTGGAGGACAGCGTGGCCATCCGGTTAAAGCTCAGTCTGCAATGCCTGAAAAGGTATCCGATGCTAGAAAGAGTGCAGTCTGGCATTTTTTTTAAACAACATCCAATTGATCAGCGCAAAGTCATCTGTCAAAAATGTTCTACTTCCTTAAGCAGAGGTCAGAATCTGAAAAGTCTCAATACTAGTTGCATGCATAGACATTTAACCACCATGCATTTGAAAGCTTGGACTAACTACCAAACGTCCCTTAAGGTTGTTGCACCCTCGGCCAATGAAGCTAGTCATCAACGCAACATCCCTTCCGGCAGTGTAGGACCACCATTTAGCGCACCACCTGCTGTATCTGTGCAGGTATCTTTGCCAGGCCAAAGCAGTCAGGGTCAGGGAATCACCAGTTTCGTAGTAGGAAACACTGCATCTAGGGCACCGGCGGCAACAATACCATCTCCCACCGTCTCTCAGTCTGCCATGTCCACCGGCACCCCCGCTAGTTCCACGATCTCCATCTCTCCAGTCCAGCTCACCCTACATGAGACTATGGTTAGAAAAAGGAAATACTTAGCCTCGCATCCGCGTACACAGGGTTTGAACGCCCACATAGCTAGACTAATCTAGTTAGAGATGATGCCCTACCGGTTAGTTGAAAGCGAAGCTTTCAAAGACCTGATGGACTACGCTGTACCACGCTACGAGCTACCCAGTCGACACTTTTTTTCCAGAAAAGCCATCCCAGCCCTCCACCAGCATGTTAAAGAGCGCATCGTCCATGCACTCAGGCAATCTGTGAGCACAAAGGTGCACCTGACAACAGATGCATGGACCAGTAGGCATGGCCAGGGACGTTACGTGTCCATCACGGCACACTGGGTAAATGTGGTGGATTCAGGGTCCACAGGGGACAGCAAGTTTGGGACAGTTCTGCCTAGCCCACGGTCTAGTAAACAGTTGTCTGTAGCCGTTCGCACCCCCTCCTCCTCCTCCTCCTCCTCGTCCTCCTGCAGAAGCAAGAGCTCGTCCACAGACCGCAGTCGCACAAACACTCCATCCGCACCTGCCACTGTTGCACACCAGGTCTCCCATTATGGGGCAGCTACTGGCATACGTCAGCAGGCTGTATTGGCTATGAAGTGTTTGGGCGACAATAGACACACCGCGGAAGTTCTGTCCGAGTTCTTGCAGCAAGAAACGCAGTCGTGGCTGGGCACTGTAGATCTTGAGGCAGGCAAGGTAGTGAGTGATAACGGAAGGAATTTCATGGCTGCCATCTCCCTTTCCCAACTGAAACACATTCCTTGCCTGGCTCACACCTTAAACCTGGTGGTGCAGTGCTTCCTGAAAAGTTATCCGGGGTTATCCGACCTGCTCCTCAAAGTGCGTGGACTTTGCGCACATATCCGCCGTTCGCCTGTACACTCCAGCCGTATGCAGACCTATCAGCGTTCTTTGAACCTTCCCCAGCATCGCCTAATCATAGACGTTGCAACAAGGTGGAACTCAACACTGCACATGCTTCAGAGACTGTGCGAACAGAGGCGGGCTGTTATGTTTTTGTGGGAGGATACACATACACGGGCAGGCAGTAGGATGGCAGACATGGAGTTGTCAGGTGTGCAGTGGTCGAAGATTCAAGACATGTGTCAAGTCCTTCAGTGTTTTGAGGAATGCACACGGCTGGTTAGTGCAGACAACGCCATAATAAGCATGAGCATCCCCCTAATGCGTCTGCTGATGCAAAGTTTGACGCACATAAAGGATCAGGCGTCTGCACCAGAGGAAGAGGAAAGCCTTGATGACAGTCAGCGATTGTCTGGTCAGGGCAGTGTACATGACGAGGTACCGGGCGAAGAGGAGGTGGAGGATGAGGAGGATGATGGGGATGAGTATATTTTTAATGAGGAAGCTTTCCCGGGGGCACGGGAAATTGGTGGCGTGGCAAGGCCGGGTTCTGGTTTTTTGAGGGACACAAGTGACGTAGATTTGCCTGCAACTGCCCCTCAACCAAGCACAACCGCAGATTTGACAACGGGAACTTTGGCCCACATGGCGGATTATGCCTTGCGTATCCTCAAAAGGGACACACGCATTACAAAAATGATGAACGATGACGATTACTGGTTTGCCTGCCTCCTTGATCCTCGCTATAAAGGCAAATTGCAAAATATTATGCCACATGAGAACTTGGAACTAATATTAGCAACAAAACAATCAACTCTTGTTGACCGTTTGCTTCTGGCATTCCCTGCACACAGCGCCCGTGATCGTTCTCACACGAGCTCCAGGGGCCAGCAGACCAGAGGTGTTAGAGGGGCAGAAATCAGAAGTGGTGTTGGCCAGAGGGGTTTTCTGACCAGGTTGTGGAGTGATTTTTCTATGACCGCAGACAGGACAGGTACTGCAGCATCAATTCAAAGTGACAGGAGACAACATTTGTCCAGTATGGTTACAAACTATTTTTCATCCCTTATCGACGTTCTCCCTCAACCGTCATTCCCATTTGATTACTGGGCATCCAAATTAGACACCTGGCCAGAATTGGCAGAATATGCATTGCAGGAGCTTGCTTGCCCGGCAGCTAGTGTCCTATCAGAAAGAGTATTCAGTGCTGCAGGTTCAATACTAACAGAAAAAAGGACTCGTCTGGCTACCCAAAATGTAGATGATCTAACCTTCATTAAAATGAACCACAACTGGATTTCAAAATCTTTTGCCCCACCCTGCCCGGCTGACACCTAGCTTTCCTATGAAAAGGTCTTGCCTGTGGACTATTCTGAATGACTTTTCCAATCTCGTAATTTTCTTCACCTGATTGTCCAGCATACGACATGTTTCCACCTCACGAAATGGCCAAACTCCCCACACGGGGCCGTGCTATCGCCACTTTGCGCTTGGACCCTTGAGAGTGCTGTTTGTCTGAAGAGGTGGGTGTGGCCGCTTTTGGTCGACGGCACTGCCACTGGGTCCCTCATAGTGCAATAAAGTGTCTCTGGCGGTGGTGGTGCGCACCCAACGTCAGACACACCGTTGTAATATGAGGGGCCCTGTGCCTGTACCGCCGGCCACAAGACAGTTCCCCCCCCCAGCTCAAACAGTGCTCTACCACTAGCAAAATTATCTCTCACAGCTTCACCAATGTGTAGTCTAGGCGCTGACATCCTTCAATGCCTGGCACTGACAATACCATTGTTTTGACATTTTTGTTATGTTAGGCCTTCGAAGCCTGTCTGCGGTCCCTTCTTTCTACAACTACTACACTGACCAGGCCACTGCTGGCCGTGTTACCCTGGAACCAATTTAAAAGTGCCTACAGTCAGCCCAATTTTGTTATGTTAGGCCTTCGAAGACTGTCTGCCGTCACTCCTTCCACTAGACTTCCACTGACCATACACTGCTGCCCATGTACCCCTGGAACCAATTTAAAGTGCCTACAGCCAGCCCAATTTTGTTATGTTAGGCCTTGGAAGCCTGTCTGCGGTCACTCCTTCCACTAGACTTCCACTGACCAGACCACTGCTGCCCGTGTACCCCTGGAACCAATTTAAAAGTGCCTACAGCCAGCCCAAGTTTGTTATGTTAGGCCTTGGAAGCCTGTCTGCGGTCACTCCTTCCACTAGACTTCCACTGACCAGACCACTGCTGCCCGTGTACCCCTGGAACCAATTTAAAAGTGCCTACAGCCAGCCCAAGTTTGTTATGTTAGGCCTTGGAAGCCTGTCTGCGGTCACTCCTTCCACTAGACTTCCACTGACCAGACCACTGCTGCCCGTGTACCCCTGGAACCAATTTAAAAGTGCCTACAGCCAGCCCAAGTTTGTTATGTTAGGCCTTGGAAGCCTGTCTGCGGTCACTCCTTCCACTAGACTTCCACTGACCAGACCACTGCTGCCCGTGTACCCCTGGAACCAATTTAAAAGTGCCTACAGCCAGCCCAAGTTTGTTATGTTAGGCCTTCGAAGCCTGTCTGCGGTCACTCCTTCCACTAGACTTCCACTGACCATACACTGCTGCCCATGTACCCCTGGAACAAATTTAAAAGTGCCTACAGCCAGCCCAAGTTTGTTATGTTAGGCCTTCGAAGCCTGTCTGCGTCCCGTTCTTTCAACTACAACTACACTGACCAGGCCACTGATGGCCGTGTTCCCTTGGAACCAATTTTAACTTGCCTACAGCCAGCCCTATGTTATTATGTTAGGCCTTCGAAGCCTGTCTGCGGTCACTCCTTCCACTAGACTTCCACAGACCAGACCACTGCTGCCCGTGTACCCCTGGAACCAATTTAAAAGTGCCTACAGCCAGCCCAAGTTTGTTATGTTAGGCCTTGGAAGCCTGTCTGCGGTCACTCCTTCCACTAGACTTCCACTGACCAGACCACTGCTGCCCGTGTACCCCTGGAACCAATTTAAAAGTGCCTACAGCCAGCCCAAGTTTGTTATGTTAGGCCTTGGAAGCCTGTCTGCGGTCACTCCTTCCACTAGACTTCCACTGACCATACACTGCTGCCCATGTACCCCTGGAACAAATTTAAAAGTGCCTACAGCCAGCCCAAGTTTGTTATGTTAGGCCTTCGAAGCCTGTCTGCGTCCCGTTCTTTCAACTACAACTACACTGACCAGGCCACTGATGGCCGTGTTCCCTTGGAACCAATTTTAACTTGCCTACAGCCAGCCCTATGTTATTATGTTAGGCCTTCGAAGCCTGTCTGCGGTCACTCCTTCCACTAGACTTCCACAGACCAGACCACTGCTGCCCGTGTACCCCTGGAACCAATTTAAAAGTGCCTACAGCCAGCCCAAGTTTGTTATGTTAGGCCTTGGAAGCCTGTCTGCGGTCACTCCTTCCACTAGACTTCCACTGACCAGACCACTGCTGCCCGTGTACCCCTGGAACCAATTTAAAAGTGCCTACAGCCAGCCCAAGTTTGTTATGTTAGGCCTTGGAAGCCTGTCTGCGGTCACTCCTTCCACTAGACTTCCACTGACCATACACTGCTGCCCATGTACCCCTGGAACAAATTTAAAAGTGCCTACAGCCAGCCCAAGTTTGTTATGTTAGGCCTTCGAAGCCTGTCTGCGTCCCGTTCTTTCAACTACAACTACACTGACCAGGCCACTGATGGCCGTGTTCCCTTGGAACCAATTTTAACTTGCCTACAGCCAGCCCTATGTTATTATGTTAGGCCTTCGAAGCCTGTCTGCGTCCCGTTCTTTCAACTACAACTACACTGACCAGGCCACTGATGGCCGTGTTCCCCTGGAACCAATTTTAACTTGCCTACAGCCAGCCCAATGTTAGGCCTTTGATGCCTGTCTGCCGTCAATCCTTCCACTAGGCCTCCACTGAACTGTCTATTGCTGCCCGTGTACCCCTTGAACCAACATCATTAAATATAAAAAAAAATAATTTGATTAAAAAAAATAAGATCGTGTTGAGATCTCAAATGCAGACATTTTAACAATCAAAACAAACACACAACAAATATCTGGAACTGTACTACAAAGGTCCAACAGCTACAATTTCTTTCTCCTGCAAGAAGTTAACTGAAATTTTTTTGGAGTTGTTAACACAGATATGGCATCCACCGAGTGTTGTCCTGTCGCGTCTCCTTTAAATTATTTCCAATAAGATGTTAAACTATTAATTTAATAAAATCAATAATTAAAAAAATAATTGAGTAAGTCAAAAGCACATTGCAAATAAACATTAATTACAAATCAAGAAGCATGGCGCGTCCGAGGGTGAGTAGATACCGAATAAGAATATAATCACCCTCGGACGCGCAATGCTTATTTACAACAGCCTTCCTTCCTAAGAATCAGCCCTTCCGTGGTGTAGAGAGAGGTTGTGTTACACTCCAAGGTGTTCCCCAGGTTGCCTTTCCTGAGCTTCGATCTTCCGGCTCTCGTTTAGTAGCTGTTGGAAACTACGCTGCATTAGGCCTACTAATTGTGTATGGGTGAAACAGTGGCGCATCTGCGGTCCCTCCTTCCACTAGGCCTCCACTGACCTCTCTACTGCGGCCCGTGTACCCCTTGAACCAACCTAATAAAATATTTAAAAAATTAATTTGATTATAAAAAATAAGATCGTGTTGAGATCTCAAATGCAGACATTTTAACAATCAAAACAAACACACAACAAATATCTGGAACTGTACTACAAAGGTCCAACAGCTACAATTTCTTTCTCCTGCAAGAAGTTAACTGAAAGTTTTTTGGAGTTGTTAACACAGATATGGCATCCACCGAGTGTTGTCCTGTCGCGTCTCCTTTAAATTATTTCCAATAAGATGTTAAACTATTAATTTAATAAAATCAATAATTAAAAAAATAATTGAGTAAGTCAAAAGCACATTGCAAATAAACATTAATTACAAATCAAGAAGCATGGCGCGTCCGAGGGTGAGTAGATACCGAATAAGAATATAATCACCCTCGGACGCGCAATGCTTATTTACAACAGCCTTCCTTCCTAAGAATCAGCCCTTCCGTGGTGTAGAGAGAGGTTGTGTTACACTCCAAGGTGTTCCCCAGGTTGCCTTTCCTGAGCTTCGATCTTCCGGCTCTCGTTTAGTAGCTGTTGGAAACTACGCTGCATTAGGCCTACTAATTGTGTATGGGGTGTAGAGACAGGTTGTGTTACACTCCAAGGTTTTCACCAGGTTGCCTTTCCTGAGCTTCGATCTTCATGCTCTCGTTTAGTAGGTGTCGGAAAGTAGGCTGCATTAGGCCTACAAATTGGGTATGGGGTGGAGAGAGATGGTGTGTTACACTCCAAGGTGTTCCCCAGGTTTCCTTGCCATTGCTTCGGTCTTCCGACTCTCGTTTAGTAGTTGTAGAAAAGTACACAGCATTAGGCCTACAAAATGGGTATGGGGTGGAGAGAGATGGTGTGTTACACTCCAAGGTGTTCCCCAGGTTGCCTTTCCTGAGCTTCGATCTTCATGCTCTCGTTTAGTAGGTGTCGGAAAGTAGGCTGCATTAGGCCTACAAATTGGGTATGGGGTGGAGAGAGATGGTGTGTTACACTCCAAGGTGTTCCCCAGGTTTCCTTGCCATTGCTTCGGTCTTCCGACTCTCGTTTAGTAGTTGTAGAAAAGTACACAGCATTAGGCCTACAAAATGGGTATGGGGTGGAGAGAGATGGTGTGTTACACTCCAAGGTGTTCCCCAGGTTGCCTTTCCTGAGCTTCGATCTTCATGCTCTCGTTTAGTAGGTGTCGGAAAGTAGGCTGCATTAGGCCTAAAAAATGGGGAATGGGGTGGAGAGAGATGGTGTGTTACACTCCAAGGTGTTCCCCAGGTTTCCTTGCCATTGCTTCGGTCTTCCGACTCTCGTTTAGTAGTTGTAGAAAAGTACACAGCATTAGGCCTACAAAATGGGTATGGGGTGGAGAGAGATGGTGTGTTACACTCCAAGGTGTTCCCCAGGTTGCCTTTCCTGAGCTTCGATCTTCATGCTCTCGTTTAGTAGGTGTCGGAAAGTAGGCTGCATTAGGCCTAAAAAATGGGGAATGGGGTGGAGAGAGATGGTGTGTTACACTCCAAGGTGTTCCCCAGGTTTCCTTGCCATTGCTTCGGTCTTCCGACTCTCGTTTAGTAGTTGTAGAAAAGTACACTGCATTAGGCCTAAAAAATGGGTATGGGGTGGAGAGAGATGGTGTGTTACACTCCAAGGTGTTCCCCAGGTTGCCTTTCCTGAGCTTCGATCTTCATGCTCTCGTTTAGTAGGTGTCGGAAAGTAGGCTGCATTAGGCCTACAAATTGGGTATGGGGTGGAGAGAGATGGTGTGTTACACTCCAAGGTGTTCCCCAGGTTTCCTTGCCATTGCTTCGGTCTTCCGACTCTCGTTTAGTAGTTGTAGAAAAGTACACAGCATTAGGCCTACAAAATGGGTATGGGGTGGAGAGAGATGGTGTGTTACACTCCAAGGTGTTCCCCAGGTTGCCTTTCCTGAGCTTCTATCTTCAGGCTCTCATTAAATTGTGGTTAAATGGAACAACTGCATTTGGCGTACTAGTTGGTTTGGGGCCTACTATCGGTGTCTGCCACTCCTTGCTGTTCTCCTGGTTTCCTGTCCTGAAATACCATTTTCAGCCTCTCGTTAAGTAGTTGTTAATGTTAGACTGCATTTGGCCTACTAGTTGGGTTGGGGCCTACTATCGGTGTCTGCCACTCCTTGCTGTTCTCCTCCACTGAACAAAGCTGTGCCGCCTGTTTACTACGGTTGCCAATTTTGAACTGCATTTCGACTACTTACTGATTTGGCCCTACTCTCTGTGTCAGCCTCTCATTCCAGTTGTCCTCCACTGCAATGCCCCCTGGTTATTCCTGTGTTACCAATTTTGAACTGCATTTAGCCCACTTTCTTCTTTGGGCCTATATCTGTGTTTCCACTTCATCGTGCCCATTGCCCAGCCAGTGATAGATGAGTCTGCTGGTACATTGACCCATAACGCAACATTCCCCGTGCACGCTACACAACAACATTGTGACCCTGCTGAAAGTCAGGTTGCTCTTCCCGCATACCATACCACCTTACACGGGGACAAAGAGGAAGGTGCAGATGAAAGTGCAGGTTCCTTCATCAGGTGGGGGGAGGAATACTAGTTGGCGACGTCACTGGCACAGGGCCTCTCATAGTACGCAAAAGTGTTGCTGCCGGTGGGAGGCGCCCCCGCCGTGCAAACACACCGCTGTACTTTGAGGGGCCCTGTGCCAGTGCCAATGCCAACGAGTGGGCCCCCCCTGCTTGCTCAGGTTCACAGCACTTGCAAAGTTGAAATACTTACCTCTCCCTGCTCCACTGCCGTGACGTGGTCCAGATTTCCTGGGCCCACTAATTACTTGAACCAGCCCTACCCCCCACAACTTTAGCCAAATGACCCCCAATTTCAAATGCCTTCCAATTATTATAAGGTAAATTACGCTTGACAAGCTTCATTAAGAAGAATGGATGGTTTTGACATTAAAATGGGCACTCTAGGTGTTTTCCTGGCCCCCACTCACTGCCGACTATGCTGCCCCATTGACTTGCATTGGGTTTCGTGTTTCGGTCGATCCCGACTTTACGTCATAATCGGCCGATTTCACTCGACCCGACTTTGGACATAGTCGGGTTTCGCAAAACCCGGCTCGACTCTAAAAAGGTCAAGGTCGCTCAACTCTAGACCCGACTTTTGAGAAAGTCGGGTTTCGCGAAACCCGACTCGATCCTAAAAAAGTAAAAGTCGCTCAACTCTAGCCCTGACTAGTGTGTCACGGAGGTTGCGTGCCCTCCTAAAACAGGGGGGAAAAAGGTTCCAGAAATTCTGGGATATTAGAGTGAGCTGTGGCTAAAAGATGCCAATGTCGGCTAAAAGATGCTTTCATGTAAGATATATGCAAAGGGGTGAAAGGAATGGACAAAGGGAATCCGATTCTTCTTCTTAGGTCTAGATTGACTCGATATCTGGGATGTGTCCTGTAGGATGGAGTCTGGATATCCCCTCGACTGAAATTTGGACTTCATCTCAAGGACCTGTTGCTGTCGTAAAGTGGCGTCTGAGACAATGTAGCAATGTACAGAAAGGAAACATCTTTCACCACCCATGCTCAGGGAAGAGCTTCTCCATTAAGAACTATTTTACTTGTGACTCATCATACGTGGTTTACTTGATAAAATGCCCTTGCGGCATGTTATACGTAGGGGAAACAACACAGGCCATATGTGTCCATATATCCAAACACAAATCTACAATCAGATGCAGGAACATGCTCCTAACAATCCCCCATCACTTCATAACCAAGGGTCACAATATATCCCAGATGAAATTCCAGGTCATTGAGCAGGTATCATCCCCCAGATGGGGTGGCGACAGACTGGCCTCTCTGAAATGCCGGGAGGCATACTGGAATCATGTTCTGGATACCCTACACCCGAAGGGGTTACCTATTATCTTTCATCTGAATATGGCCTCTATACGAGACCCAAGTGGTGCCACCAGGACACACCTTTTGTCTCTACTGAACAATTTATTCCCATAATAACGAATATATTTAAGTTGGTATCTGATTATTTACATGATGAGCTGTCACTCCTGTGTGTTTAATTTATAATTTAATTTATAATATCAGTTATAATGCATTTCTTAGCATTGTTAACGTATTATTTATCATGTATTCTTTATGATGTATGCTCCATAATGAATTATCCATTATACATAAGGTTGTTTTTATTACGGGCCATTTTATTAACTGTCTTGTCTTTTTCTCTATAGTCACCATTACCAGATTTATTCTGCACAGTGACCAAACTGCATCTGTTTACTCTTTCAGTACGGTATGCCAGGCCTCATATTCCCTTCTCCTTATATTCCCTTCTCCTTTAATACCATGGTATAAAAAAATCGATGTAGGTACACACCCGTTCGCAAACACTGCCTATACTAGACACAATGGGTCTGCCTGGTGGCTTACAGGTGTTCTTATGTACCTTTGGTAAAAGGTAAAAGGTAGGAATAACAGGGTTTTCTACCCACATGAATTTCTTTTCGTTTGAAGAGATCGTACCCATAGTTGCCGCCTGATTGATCAATTTATGAAGCCTTTGTGAAAAGACCTCCGTAGGGTCAGACGGTAATTTGACGTAGAAATTGGAGTTATTAAGTTGCCTGTTTGCCTCTTCAAGATAAAGGTGGGTGGGCCAAAGCACCACATTCCCACCTTTATACGCTTCCCTGATGATGAACAAGTTATTATTTTTTAGGGAAACTAAAGCCTTCCTCTCTTGTGGGATAAGATTGTGAGTATTACCAATAGGCAAGGGTAGTTGGAGGATATCCCTTTTGGTAGATTCAAAGAAAAACTTGACTGCTGGAACTAAACAAAAAGATGGAGCGGTAGAAAACTTATTCTTAAAAGGAAAATGTTTCCTACCTGATGGTAAGGCATTCTCTTCCAGTAGACCCAGGAGATCTTGAAGTACTTGTTGATCATCAATAGATGAGGCTTGAACGGCTTCTGGTCGTTGATGGATCACCTGTAACACCAATTTTCTACAAAATAAGTAGAGATCTTTAATAAGGTCAAATTTGTCTGTGGTCTGGGTTGGAGAAAAAGACAGCCCCCCCCCCCCCCTTTAGTTTCTGTTTATACATACTTTGTTGTGTTACTTTGCAGTGGCACCATTATACTCATTTATGCATGTATATATACATATAGTTGCCTTTATTATGAGGTTTTTTCATATGTGCCTTAATCTTTTTCTTTTAGGATTTTTTTACTGACATGTGAATATCTTTATTTGTGATATTCTACTGCGTCCTTTCACCAACCATTCATTTCAGTGCAGATTTCTTATATACATACACACATATACAGCTCCTGCCTTTATCCCTATTAGCATATGCCTCCTTGCAGAAATCGCTCTGTTCCCTCTTTAAAATTACTTTGTGTGGCCGCAAAGAGTGCCTGTTCTGTCTCTATTTACCCTGCGCATGCGCACTATTCACCAGGCCATCCTGGCTTTTGCGCCTGCGCTCCTTGCCTCCACAGGCACCTCCGGTCCGCCGGCTGGAGTATCACACACAGCTGATGCATTGGCTTATTACTACCGCTATACAGAGCGGTCACTTTGCCCTGGAGAATCATTTTCCCTGATGAAGCTGCCTTAGCTGCAGCGATACGCGCGGGATTCTCCCACACCTTCTCCTTCTTTGCCCACTGTCCTGTCAGCATGGGGTTCTTTTTGTGGTGGCCGCTCTCACATCACTATTTGGGTTTTCATCCCTTGTGAGTGCAATTTTCATGCGGCTCAGCTACATTTGCAGCAGGTATGCTATTTGGCTGTGTTTGCACAGCGGCTACATACAGCATTTATGCTTGACACCATCTCATGGTTGGTCTATACCAGGGGTCCCCAACTCCAGGCCTCGAGGGCTGCCAACAGTGCAGGTTTTCAGGATTTCTTTAGTATTGCATCGGTGGTAATGTGATCATCTGCACAGGTGATGATTCCAACCCCTGTGCAATACTAAGGAACTCCTGAAAACCTGCACTGTTGGCGGCCCTCGAGGCCTGGAGTTGGGGACCACTGGTCTATACAAACACCTGTTGTGCTGCTCTTTGAACTTTCACTGTGGGGATTTGCCCTACTACTACCCCCTAGTAGGGTTGAGCGAAACGGGTCGTTCATTTTCAAAAGTCGCCGACTTTTGGCAAAGTCGGGTTTCATGAAACCCGATCCGACCCCTGTGCGGGGTCGGCCATGCGGTACGCGACTTTCGCGCCAAAGTCGCGTTTCAATGACGCGAAAAGCGCCATTTCTCAGCCAATGAAGGTAAACGCAGAGTGTGGGCAGCGTGATGACATAGGTCCTGGTCCCCACCATCTTAGAGAAGGGCATTGCAGTGATTGGCTTGCTGTCTGCGGCGTCACAGGGGCTATAAAGGGGCGTTCCCGCCGACCGCCATGTTACTGCTGCTGATCTGAGCTTAGGGAGAGGTTGCTGCCGCTTCGTCAGAAGCAGGGATAGCGTTAGGCAGGGTCCATTAACCACCAAACCGCTTGTGCTGTAGCGATTTCCACTGCCCAACACCACCTTCGGTGTGCAGGGACAGTGGAAGCTAAATTTTTTTTTTTTTTTCCCCTCAGCGCTGTAGCTCATTGGGCTGCCCTAGAAGGCTCCCTGATAGCTGCATTGCTGTGTGTACGCCGCTGTGCAAACCAACTGCTTTTTTCAAAGCACAAATCCTCTTGTTCCTTCCTTTCTGCACAGCTATCTTGTTTGTTTGTCCACACTTTTTATTTAATTTGTGCATCAGTCCACTCCTTATTGCTGCCTGCCATACCTGGCTGAGATTACTGCAGGGAGATAGTAATTGTTGGACACTCCCTGTTTTTTTTTTTTTTTTGTGGGAGATTAAGATTGGCATTTCTGCTAGAGTGCCATCCCTGTGTGTGCCATCTCTCACTCAGTGGGCCATAGAAAGCCTATTTAATCTTTTGCTTGATTTGGGTTATAAAATCTACCTGAAAAAATCACTACATCAATCAGTGGGAGAAAAATATTGGCCTCAGGGCTTGTGTGCCACTCTTGACTCCTGTGTGTGCCATCTCTCAGTCAGTGGGCCATAGAAAGCCTATTTATTTTTTTGCTTGATTTGGGTTCTAAAATCTACCTGAAAAAATCACTACATCAATCAGTGGGAGAAAAATATTGGCCTCAGGGCTTGTGTGCCACTCCTGACTCCTGTGTGCATCATCACTCACTCAGTGGCCCATAGAAAGCCCATTTTTTTTTTTTTTTTGCTTTATTTGGGTTCTAAATTCTACCTGAAAAAATCAATAAATCATTCAGTGGGAGATTAATATTGGCCTTTGGGCTTGTGTGCCAGTCCTAAGCGTGCCATCTCTCTCTCTCAGATAGTGGGCCATAGAAAGTCTATTTATTATTTTTTTTATTGGGTTTATAAATTTTCCCTGGAACAAAAAAAAAAAAAGTGGGAGATTAATATTGGCCTCTGGGCTTGTGTGCCAGTCCTGAGCGTGCCATCTCTCTCACAAATAGTGGGCCATAGAAAGCCTATTTATGTTTTTGGTTGATTTGGGTTCTATATTCTACCTGAAAAAATCAATAAATCAATCAGTGGGAGATAAATATTGGCCTCTGGGCTTGTGTGCCACTCCTGACTCCTGTGTGCGTCATCTCTCACTCAGTGGGCCGTAGAAAGCCTTTTTTTGTTTTATTTGTTTTCTAAATTCTCCCTGAAAAAATCATTTTATTTTATTTGGTTTCTAAATTCTTCCTGAAAAAATCATTTTATTCTATTATTTTTTTTTCCTAAAGTCTCCCTGAAAAAAAAAAAAAAATCAAATCAGTGGGAGATTAATATTGCCCTTTCTGCTTGTGTGCCAGTCTTGACTCCTGGGTGTGCCATCTCTCTCTCTCTCTCCAATTGTGGGCCATAGAAAGCCTATTATTTTTTTAGCTTGATTTTGGTT
The DNA here is from genome assembly GCF_032444005.1 of Ranitomeya imitator. Classification (NCBI taxonomy): domain Eukaryota; kingdom Metazoa; phylum Chordata; class Amphibia; order Anura; family Dendrobatidae; genus Ranitomeya; species Ranitomeya imitator. The sequence continues at coordinate 452,067,081 of NC_091283.1, read as the reverse complement.
CCAAAATCTACCTGAAAAAATCACTACATCAATCAGTGGGAGATAAATATTGGCCTCTGGGCTTGTGTGCCACTCCTGACTCCTGTGTGCGTCATCTCTCACTCAGTGGGCCATAGAAAGCCTTTTTTTGTTTTATTTGTTTTCTAAATTCTCCCAGAAAAAGTCATTTTATTTTATTTGGTTTCTAAATTCTTCCTGAAAAAATCATTTTATTCTATTCTTTTTTTTTCCTAAAGTCTCCCTGAAAAAAAAAAAAAATCAAATCAGTGGGAGATTAATATTTACATTTGTGCTTCAGTGACAGTCCTGCGTGTGTGGCATCTCTCTCATTTGTTGCCACCAACAACAGAGTGTGTAACATTGTGCCTGATTTTCGTTGTGGTCTCACTCACCTGTAAAGGGGTAGCTAAATCATACTGAAGTTATAGCTCACCGTGTAAGTTGTGTGACAGCAACAAATACCGTTAGTTTGTTTACGTTTTTAAAACAATGAGGAAGTCTGGTGGAAGAGGTCGTGGCCGGGGGCGTTCATTGTCAGCTGGTAATGAGGGTAGTGGTAGTGGTGGAGCATCAGCTGGTCGTGGGAAAAAAAATATTGCACCTAAGTCTGGAGCTGTGGAGCCAGGTTCGTCGTCTGGCTACACAAGGCCTCGAACGCTCCCTTTTCTGGGAGTAGGAAAACCGCTTTTAAAGCCGGAGCAGCAAGAGCAAGTTTTGGCTTATCTTGCTGACTCAGCCTCTAGCTCTTTTGCCTCCTCTCGTGAAACTGGTAAATGTCAAAGCAGCGCGTCGTTAGTGGATGTTCACGGTCAGGGACAAGTCGCTTCCTTGTCCTCTTCAGCAAAAACAACAACAGAGAAGAATGCAGCAGGCGACACAACGGGTTACTCCATGGAGCTCTTTACACATACCGTCCCTGGCTTAGAAAGTGAAGCAGTTAACAGTCCATGCCCATTACAAGTTGAATCTGACATGGAGTGCACTGATGCACAGCCACAGCCAGACTACTATGCTGGTCCTTTGACTCAGACCACAACATTGCCCTCGCAGGGTAATGATCAAGAATCAGACCCTGATGAGACTATGTTGCCCCATCACGAACGCTATACCACCGACCGACACGGTGACACAGACGAAGTTGCACACGAGCTACAAGAAGAGGTAATAGATGACCCAGTTCTTGACCCCGATTGGCAGCCATTGGGGGAACAGGGTGCAGGCGGCAGCAGTTCTGAAGCGGAGGAGGAGGGGCCGCAGCAGGCATCAACATCGCAACAGGTTCCATCTGCCGGGCCCGTATCTTGCCCAAAACGCGTGGCAAAGCCAAAACCTGTTGGAGGACAGCGTGGCCATCCGGTTAAAGCTCAGTCTGCAATGCCTGAAAAGGTATCCGATGCTAGAAAGAGTGCAGTCTGGCATTTTTTTAAACAACATCCAATTGATCAGCGCAAAGTCATCTGTCAAAAATGTTCAACTACCTTAAGCAGAGGACAGAATCTGAAAAGTCTCAATACAAGTTGCATGCATAGACATTTAACCACCATGCATTTGCAAGCCTGGACTAACTACCAAACATCCCTTAAGGTTATAGCACCCTCGGCCAATGAAGCTAGTCAGCAACGCAACATCCCTTCCGGCAGTGTAGGGCCACCATTTTCCGCACCACCTGCAGTATCTGTGCAGGTTTCTTTGCCAGGCCAAAGCAGTCAGGGTCAGGGAATCACCAGTTTCGTAGTAGGAAACACTGCATCTAGGGCACCGGCGGCAACAATACCATCTCCCACCGTCTCTCAGTCTGCCATGTCCACCGGCACCCCCGCTAGTTCCACGATCTCCAGCTCTCCAGTCCAGCTCACCCTACATGAGACTATGGTTAGATAAAGGAAGTACTTAGCCTCGCATCCACACAGGGTTTGAACGCCCACATTGCTAGACTAATCTCGCTAGAGATGATGCCCTACCGGTTAGTTGAAAGCGAAGCTTTCAAAGCCCTGATGGACTACGCTGTACCACACTACAAGCTACCCAGTCGACACTTTTTTTCCAGAAAAGCCATCCCAGCCCTCCACCAGCATGTTAAATAGCGCATCATCCATGCACTCAGGCAATCTGTGAGCACAAAGGTGCACCTGACAACAGATGCATGGACCAGTAGGCATGGCCAGGGACGTTACATGTCCATCACGGCACACTGGGTGAATGTTGTGGATGCAGGGTCCACAGGGGACAGCAAGTTTGGGACAGTTCTGCCTAGCCCACGGTCTAGGAAACAGTTGGCTGTAGCCGTTCGCACCCCCTCCTCCTCCTCTTCGTCCTCCTGCAGAAGCGAGAGCTCGTCCACAGACCGCAGTCGCACAACCACTCCATCCGCAGCTGCCACTGTTGCACACCAGGTCTCCCATTATGGAGCAGCTACTGGCAAACGTCAGCAGGCTGTATTGGCTATGAAGTGTTTGGGCGACAACAGACACACCGCGGAAGTTCTGTCCGAGTTCTTGCAGAAAGAAACGCAGTCGTGGCTGGGCACTGTAGATCTTGAGGCAGGCAAGGTAGTGAGTGATAACGGAAGGAATTTCATGGCTGCCATCTCCCTTTCCCAACTGAAACACATTCCTTGCCTGGCTCACACCTTAAACCTGGTGGTGCAGTGCTTCCTGAAAAGTTATCCGGGGTTATCCGACCTGCTCCTCAAAGTGCGTGGACTTTGCTCACATATCCGCCGTTCGCCCGTACACTCCAGCCGTATGCAGACCTATCAGCGTTCTTTGAACCTTCCCCAGCATCGCCTAATCATAGACGTTGCAACAAGGTGGAACTCAACACTGCACATGCTTCAGAGACTGTGCGAACAGAGGCGGGCTGTTATGTTTTTGTGGGAGGATACACATACACGGGCAGGCAGTAGGATGGCAGACATGGAGTTGTCAGGTGTGCAGTGGTCGAAGATTCAAGACATGTGTCAAGTCCTTCAGTGTTTTGAGGAATGCACACGGCTGGTTAGTGCAGACAACGCCATAATAAGCATGAGCATCCCCCTAATGCGTCTGCTGATGCAAAGTTTGACGCACATAAAGGATCAGGCGTCTGCAGCTGAGGAAGAGGAAAGCCTTGATGACAGTCAGCCATTGTCTGGCCAGGGCAGTGTACAGGACGAGTTAGCGGGCGAAGAGGAGGAGGAGGACGAGGAGGATGATGGGGATGATTATATTTTTAATGAGGAAGCTTTTCCGGGTCCACTGGAAATTGGTGGCGCGGCAAGGCCGGGTTCTGGTTTTTGGAGGGACACAAGTGACGTGGATTTGCCTGAAACTGCCCCTCAACCAAGCACAACCGCAGATTTGAGAACTGGAACTTTGGCCCACATGGCGGATTATACCTTACGTATCCTCAAAAGGGACACACGCATAACTAAAATGATGAACGATGACGATTACTGGTTGGCCTGCCTCCTTGATCCTCGCTATAAAGGCAAATTGCAAAATATAATGCCACATGAGAACTTGGAACTAATATTAGCAACCAAACAATCAACTCTTGTTGACCGTTTGCTTCTGGCATTCCCTGCACACAGCGCCCGTGATCGTTCTCACACGAGCTGCAGGGGCCAGCAGACCAGAGGAGTTAGAGGGGCAGAAATCAGAAGTGGCGTTGGCCAGAGGGGTTTTCTGACCAGGTTGTGGAGTGATTTTGCTATGACCGCAGACAGGACAGGTACTGCAGCATCAATTCAAAGTGACAGGAGACAACATTTGTCCAGTATGGTTACAAACTATTTTTCATCCCTTATCGATGTTCTACCTCAACCGTCATTCCCATTTGATTACTGGGCATCAAAATTAGACACCTGGCCAGAATTGGCAGAATATGCATTGCAGGAGCTTGCTTGCCCGGCAGCTAGTGTCCTATCAGAAAGAGTATTCAGTGCTGCAGGTTCAATACTAACAGAAAAAAGGACTCGTCTGGCTACCCAAAATGTAGATGATCTAACCTTCATTAAAATGAACCACAACTGGATTTCGAAATCTTTTGCCCCACCTTGCCCGGCTGACACCTAGCTTTCCTATGAAAAGGTCTTGCCTGTGGACTATTCTGAATGCCTTTTCCAATCTCGTAATTTTCTGCACCTGATTGTCCAGCATACGACATGTATACACCTCCCTAAATGGCCAAACTCCCCACACGGGGCCGTGGTATCGACACTTGGCGACAGCACCCGTGAGAGTGCTGTTTGTCTGAAGAGGTGGGTGTGCCCGCTTTTCGTCGACGGCATTGCCACTGGGTCCCTCCTAGTACAATAAAGTGTCTCTGGCGGTGGTGGTGCGCACCCAACGTCAGACACACCATTGTAATATGAGGGGCCCTGGGCCTGTACCGCCGGCCACAAGACAGTTCCCCCCCCCCAGCTCAAACAGTGCTCTACCACTTGCAAAATTATCTCACAGCTCCACCAATGTTTAGTGTATGCGCTGACATCCTTCAATGCCTGCCACTGACAATACCATTGTATTGACATTTTTGTTATGTTAGGCCTTCGAAGCCTGTCTGCGGTCACTCCTTCCACTATGCCTCCACTGACCACATCACTGCTGCCCGTGTACCCCTGGAACCAATTTAAAATTGCCTACAGCCATGTGTTATTATTTTAGGCCTTAGATGCCTGTCTGCGGTCACTCCTTCCACTAGGCCTCCACTGACCACACCACTGCTGCCCGTGTACCCCTGGAACCAATTTAAAATTGCCTACAGCCAGCCCAATTTTTTTATTTTAGGCCTTCGATGCCTGTCTGCGGTCACTCCTTCCACTAGGCCTCCACTGACCACACCACTGCTGCCCGTGTACCCCTGGAACCAATTTAAAATTGCCTACAGCCAGCCCAATTTTTTTATTTTAGGCCTTCGATGCCTGTCTGCGGTCCGTTCTTTCTACTACTACTACACTGACCAGGCCACTGCTGCCCGTGTACCCCTGGAACCAATTTAAAATTGCCTACAGCCATGTGTTATTATTTTAGGCCTTCGATGCCTGTCTGCGGTCACTCCTTACAATATGCCTCCACTGACCACACCACTGCTGCCCGTGTACCCCTGGAACCAATTTAAAATTGCCTACAGCCAGCCCAATTTTTTTATTTTAGGCCTTCGATGCCTCTCTGCGGTCACTCCTTCCACTAGGCCTCCACTGACCACACCACTGCTGCCCGTGTACCCCTGGAACCAATTTAAAATTGCCTACAGCCAGCCCAATTTTTTTATTTTAGGCCTTCGATGCCTGTCTGCGGTCCGTTCTTTCTACTACTACTACACTGACCAGGCCACTGCTGCCCGTGTACCCCTGGAACCAATTTAAAATTGCCTACAGCCATGTGTTATTATTTTAGGCCTTCGATGCCTGTCTGCGGTCACTCCTTCCACTAGGCCTCCACTGACCACACCACTGCTGCCCGTGTACCCCTGGAACCAGTTTAAAATTGCCTACAGCCAGCCCAATTTTTTTATTTTAGGCCTTCGATGCCTGTCTGCGGTCTGTTCTTTCTACTACTACTACACTGACCAGGCCACTGCTGCCCGTGTACCCCTGGAACCAATTTAAAATTGCCTACAGCCATGTGTTATTATTTTAGGCCTTCGATGCCTGTCTGCGGTCACTCCTTACAATATGCCTCCACTGACCACACCACTGCTGCCCGTGTACCCCTGGAACCAATTTAAAATTGCTTACAGCCAGCCCAATTTTTTATTTTAGGCCTTCGATGCCTGTCTGCGGTCACTCCTTCCACTAGGCCTCCACTGACCACACCACTGCTGCCCGTGTACCCCTGGAACCAATTTAAAATTGCCAACAGCAATGTGTTATTATTGTTAGGCCTTCGATGCCTGTCTGCGGTCACTCCTTCCACTAGGCCTCCACTGACCACACCATTGCTGCCCGTATACCCCTGGAACCAATTTAAAATTGCCTACAGCCAGCCCAATTTTTTTATTTTAGGCCTTTGATGCCTGTCTGCGGTCACTCCATACAATATGCCTCCACTGACCACACCACTGCTGCCCGTGTACCCCTGGAACCAATTTAAAATTGCCTACAGCCAGCCCAATTTTTTTATTTTAGGCCTTCGATGCCTGTCTGCGGTCCGTTCTTTTTACTACTACTACACTGACCAGGCCACTGCTGCCCGTGTACCCCTGGAACCAATTTAAAATTGCCTACAGCCATATGTTATTATTTTAGGCCTTCGATGCCTGTCTGCGGTCACTCCTTCCACTAGGCCTCCACTGACCACACCACTGCTGCCCGTGTACCCCTGGAACCAATTTAAAATTGCCTACAGCCAGCCCAATTTTTTTATTTTAGGCCTTCGATGCCTGTCTGCGGTCCATTCTTTCTACTACTACTACACTGACCAGGCCACTGCTGCCCGTGTACCCCTGGAACCAATTTAAAATTGCCTACAGCCATGTGTTATTATTTTAGGCCTTCGATGCCTGTCTGCGGTCACTCCTTACAATATGCCTCCACTGACCACACCACTGCTGCCCGTGTACCCCTGGAACCAATTTAAAATTGCCTACAGCCAGCCCAATTTTTTTATTTTAGGCCTTCGATGCCTCTCTGCGGTCACTCCTTCCACTAGGCCTCCACTGACCACACCACTGCTGCCCGTGTACCCCTGGAACCAATTTAAAATTGCCTACAGCCAGCCCAATTTTTTTATTTTAGGCCTTCGATGCCTGTCTGCGGTCCGTTCTTTCTACTACTACTACTACACTGACCAGGCCACTGCTGCCCATGTACCCCTGGAACCAATTTAAAATTGCCTACAGCCATGTGTTATTATTTTAGGCCTTCGATGCCTGTCTGCGGTCACTCCTTCCACTAGGCCTCCACTGACCACACCACTGCTGCCCGTGTACCCCTGGAACCAATTTAAAATTGCCTACAGCCAGCCCAATTTTTTTATTTTAAGCCTTCGATACCTGTCTGCAGTCCGTTCTTTCTACTACTACTACACTGACCAGGCCACTGCTGCCCGTGTACCCCTGGAACCAATTTAAAATTGCCTACAGCCATGTGTTATTATTTTAGGCCTTCGATGCCTGTCTGCGGTCACTCCTTACAATATGCCTCCACTGACCACACCACTGCTGCCCGTGTACCCCTGGAACCAATTTAAAATTGCCTACAGCCAGCCCAATTTTTTTATTTTAGGCCTTCGATGCCTGTCTGCGGTCACTCCTTCCACTAGGCCTCCACTGACCACACCACTGCTGCCCGTGTACCCCTGGAACCAATTTAAAATTGCCAACAGCAATGTGTTATTATTGTTAGGCCTTCGATGCCTGTCTGCGGTCACTCCTTCCACTAGGCCTCCACTGACCACACCACTGCTGCCCGTATACCCCTGGAACCAATTTAAAATTGCCTACAGCCAGCCCAATTTTTTTATTTTAGGCCTTCGATGCCTGTCTGCGGTCCGTTCTTTCTACTACTACTACACTGACCAGGCCACTGCTGCCCGTGTTCCCCTGGAACCAATTTAAAATTGCCTACAGCCATGTGTTATTATTTTAGGCCTTCGATGCCTGTCTGCGGTCACTCCTTACAATATGCCTCCACTGACCACACCACTGCTGCCCGTGTACCCCTGGAACCAATTTAAAATTGCCTACAGCCAGCCCAATTTTTTTATTTTAGGCCTTCGATGCCTGTCTGTGGTCCGTTCTTTCTACTACTACTACACTGACCAGGCCACTGCTGCCCGTGTACCCCTGGAACCAATTTAAAATTGCCAACAGCAATGTGTTATTATTGTTAGGCCTTCGATGCCTGTCTGCGGTCACTCCTTCCACTAGGCCTCCACTGACCACACCACTGCTGCCCGTATACCCCTGGAACCAATTTAAAATTGCCTACAGCCAGCCCAATTTTTTTATTTTAGGCCTTCGATGCCTGTCTGCGGTCCGTTCTTTCTACTACTACTACACTGACCAGGCCACTGCTGCCCGTGTTCCCCTGGAACCAATTTAAAATTGCCAACAGCAATGTGTTATTATGTTAGGCCTTCGATGCCTGTTTGCGGTCACTCCTTCCAATAGTTCTCCACTGACCAGACCAATGCTGGCCGTGTACCCCTGGAACCCAGCTGAAAGTGCATGTAGCCTCCTTTTTTTCTTTGTTTTATATTTAGAAAGCCCAGATGAACTACGCTGTGCAACGGTTCAAGCTACCCAGTCGACATTTCTTTTGCGAGAAAAGCCATCCCAGCCCTCCACCGGCATGAAAAAGTCTGCATTGTCATAGCACTCAGGCAATCAAACAGTAGAAAGGTGCACCTGACAAGAGACGCATGGACCAGTAGGCATGTCCACAAAAAATTACGTGTCCATTACGGCGCACTGGGTTAATGTGTTGGATGCATGGTCCACAGGGGACAGCCTACAAAGTCTGTCTGCAGTCCCTAATTCCAATTTTCCTCCGCTGACCACACCACTGCTGCCCGTGTACCCCTGGAACCAATTTTACAGTGTCTACAGCCTAATTTTGTTATGTTAGGCCTACTACGCCTGTCTGCGGTCCCTCCTTCCAATACTCATCCACTGACCACACCACTGCTGCCCATGGACCCCTGGAACCTATTTTTAATTGCATAGAGCATCCTTTTTTTAATAGTAGGCGTACAAAGTCTGTCTGCGGTCCACTATTGAAATTGTCGTCCACTGCCCAGAGCACTGCTGCTTGTGTACCCCTGTAACTTTTTTAAGCTGCAGTGAGCCACATTTTTGGGTTAAGTCCTACTACCTGTGTCTGTCTGCGCCACTCAATTCAGCTGTGTTCCTTTGAAAAAAGCTGAGCGTCAATAGTCTTGTTTTCAGCCTCTAGGAATTTTAAAACTGCATTGGGGGTACAACTTTGGTAGGGCCTACTAACGGTGTCTGCCTCCCCAAGGTGTGCCCCAGGTTTCCTCGCCATTGCTTCGATCTTAATGCTCTCGTTTAGTAGTTGTTGGAAACTACACTGCATTAGGCCTACAAATTGGGTATGGGGTGTAGAGAGATGGTGTGTTCCACTCCAAGGTGTTCTCCAGGTTACCTTTCCTGAGCTCCGATCTTCCGGCTCTCGTTTAGTAGTTGTTGGAAACTACACTGCATTAGGCCTACAAATTGGGTATGGGGTGTAGAGAGATGGTGTGTTCCACTCCAAGGTGTTCTCCAGGTTGCCTATCCTGAGCTTCGATCTTCCGGCTCTCGTTTAGTTCTTGGAAACTACACTGCAGTAGGCCTACAAATTGGGTATGGGGTGTAGAGAGATGGTATGTTCCACTCCAAGGTGTTCTCCAGGTTGCCTTTCCTGAGCTTCGATCTTCCGGCTCTCGTTTAGTAGTTCTTGGAAACTACACTGCATTAGGCCTACAAATTGGGTATGGGGTGTAGAGAGATGGTGTGTTCCACTCCAAGGTGTTCTCCAGGTTGCCTTTCCTGAGCTTCGATCTTCCGGCTCTCGTTTAGTAGCTCTTGGAAACTACACTGCATTAGGCCTACAAATTGGGTATGGGGTGTAGAGAGATGGTGTGTTCCACTCCAAGGCGTTTTCCAGGTTGCCTTTCCTGAGCTTCGATCTTCCGGCTCTCGTTTAGTAGTTCTTGGAAACTACACTGCATTAGGCCTACAAATTGGGTATGGGGTGTAGAGAGATGGTGTGTTCCACTCCAAGGTGTTCTCCAGGTTGCCTTTCCTGAGCTTCGATCTTCCGGCTCTCGTTTAGTAGTTGTTGGAAACTACACTGCATTAGGCCTACAAATTGGGTATGGGGTGTAGAGAGATGGTGTGTTCCACTCCAAGGTGTTCTCCAGGTTGCCTTTCCTGAGCTTCGATCTTCCGGCTCTCGTTTAGTAGTTGTTGGAAACTACGCTGCATTAGGCCTACAAATTGGGTATGGGGTGTAGAGAGATGGTGTGTTCCACTCCAAGGTGTTCTCCAGGTTACCTTTCCTGAGCTTCGATCTTCCGGCTCTCGTTTAGTAGTTCTTGGAAACTACACTGCATTAGGCCTACAAATTGGGTATGGGGTGTAGAGAGATGGTGTGTTCCACTCTAAGGTGTTCTCCAGGTTGCCTTTCCTGAGCTTCGATCTTCCGGCTCTCGTTTAGTAGTTCTTGGAAACTACACTGCATTAGGCCTACAAATTGGTTATGGGGTGTAGAGAGATGGTGTGTTCCACTCCAAGGTGTTCTCCAGGTTGCCTTTCCTGAGCTTCGATCTTCCGGCTCTCGTTTAGTAGTTGTTGGAAACTACACTGCATTAGGCCTACAAATTGGGTATGGGGTGTAGAGAGATGGTGTGTTCCACTCCAAGGTGTTCTCCAGGTTGCCTTTCCTGAGCTTCGATCTTCCGGCTCTCGTTTAGTAGTTGTTGGAAACTACGCTGCATTAGGCCTACAAATTGGGTATGGGGTGTAGAGAGATGGTGTGTTCCACTCCAAGGTGTTCCCCAGGTTTCCTCGCCAATGCTTCGATCTTCATGCTCTCGTTTAGTAGTTGTTGGAAACTACACTGCATTAGGCCTACAAATTGGGTATGGGGTGTAGAGAGATGGTGTGTTCCACTCCAAGGTGTTCTCCAGGTTGCCTTTCCTGAGCTTCGATCTTCCGGCTCTCGTTTAGTAGTTCTTGGAAACTACACTGCATTAGGCCTACAAATTGGGTATGGGGTGTAGAGAGATGGTGTGTTCCACTCCAAGGTGTTCTCCAGGTTGCCTTTCCTGAGCTTCGATCTTCCGGCTCTCGTTTAGTAGTTGTTGGAAACTACGCTGCATTAGGCCTACAAATTGGGTATGGGGTGTAGAGAGATGGTGTATTCCACTCCAAGGTGTTCCCCAGGTTTCCTCGCCAATGCTTCGATCTTCATGCTCTCGTTTAGTAGTTGTTGGAAACTACGCTGCATTAGGCCTACAAATTGGGTATGGGGTGTAGAGAGATGGTGTGTTCCACTCCAAGGTGTTCCCCAGGTTTCCTCGCCAATGCTTCGATCTTCATGCTCTCGTTTAGTAGTTGTTGGAAACTACGCTGCATTAGGCCTACAAATTGGGTATGGGGTGTAGAGAGATGGTGTGTTCCACTCCAAGGTGTTCTCCAGGTTGGCCTTTCCTGAGCTTCGATCTTCCGGCTCTCGTTTAGTAGTTGTTGGAAACTACGCTGCATTAGGCCTACAAATTGGGTATGGGGTGTAGAGAGATGGTGTGTTACACTCCAAGGTGTTCTCCAGGTTGCCTTTCCTGAACTTCTATCTTCAGGCTCTCATTAAATTGTGGTTAAACGGAACAACTGCATTTGGCGTACTAGTTGGTTTGGGGCCTACTATCGGTGTCTGCCACTCCTTGCTGTTCTCCTGGTTTCCTGTCCTGAAATTCCATTTTCAGGCTCTCGTTAAGTAGTTGTTAATGTTAGACTGCATTTGGCCTACTAGTTGGGTTGGGGCCTACTATCGGTGTCTGCCACTCCTTGCTGTTCTCCTCCACTGAACAAAGCTGTGCCGCCTGTTTACTACGGTTGCCAATTTTGAACTGCATTTTGACTACTTACTGATTTGGGCCTACTCTCTGTGTCAGCCTCTCATTCCAGTTGTCCTCCACTGCAATGCCCCCTGGTTAGTCCTGTGTTACCAATTTTGAACTGCATTTAGCCAACTTTATTCTTTGGGCCTATATCTGTGTTTCCTCCTCATCCTGCCCATTGCCCAGCCAGTGATAGATGAGTCTGCTGGTACATTGACCCATAACGCAAAATTCCCCGTGCACGCTACACAGCAAGATTGTGACCCTGCTGAAAGTCAGGTTCCTCTTCCCGCATACCATACCACCTTACACGGGGACAAAGAGGAAGGTGCAGATGAAAGTGCAGGTTCCTTCATCAGGTGGGGGGAGGAATACTAGTTGGCTAGCAGTGTTGCTGCCGGTGGGAGGCGCCCCCGCCGTTCCAACACACCGCTGTACTTTGAGGGGCCCTGTGCCAGTGCCAATGCCAACGAGTGGGCCCCCCCTGCTTGCTCAGGTTTACAGCACTTGCAAAGTTGAAATACTTACCTCTCCCTGCTCCACTGCCGTGACGTGGTCCAGATTTCCTGGGCCCACTAATTACTTGAACCAGCCCTACCCACCACAACTTTAGCCAAATGACCCCCAATTTCAAATGCCTTACAATTATTATAAGGTAAATTACGCTTGACAAGCTTCATTAAGAAGAATGGATGGTTTTGCCATTAAAATGGGCAGTGTAGGTCTTTTCCTGGCCTCCACTCACTGCCGACTATGCTCCCCCATTGACTTGCATTGGGTTTCGTGTTTCGGGCGATACCCGACTTTTCGCGCTAATCGGCCGATTCCACTCGACTCGACTTCTAAGATAGTCGGGTTTCGCGAAACACGGCTCGACTCTAAAAAGGTCAAGGTCGCTCAACCCTACCCCCTAGCACAGGGTCTGGTGTGGTTATTTGGTAACAACTTTGGGGACGCCCCCAATGTTGTAATTACTTGTGGCTGCATTTATGCACATATATATGGTACCAGGAATTTTACCTTAGGCAAAAGTATATACCTTATTTTGCATTTAATCTTTGGTATGTGTACATATAACTGTGATTGCACTAGTATTTTTTCTTTTTTTTTTTTTTTTGTCTTTTGGTTCAGCATCATATAAAGCAAATGGTGTGTTTGTTTCTGATCCTCACGGATCATGTTTTAAATGGTTTTATATTTTGTATGTCCTTTGCTTTCATTTAATAAAGTTGTATTTCATATCTGTGTATATACAGGTGTGCGCACATCTATGCAGTGTTTTTTTTTTCTCTCCTTTCTAAGTATTTGCATTCCCATGCATTGTGTAGCACCCTGGTTCATGTTTCACTTGACAATAGTAGTGCTCCTGACAAGCCTTCTTTAACCTCTCTACATATGAGGACATTTGGTGTTTCATGTACATTGATGTATTGATATTTCTTTTTTTTCACGCTTGTAGTAACTGAAGAAGGTCGATTAGACCGAAACGTTTTATTGGTACTACACAATAAAATACAAAGTTACACGCATTTAAGTTGAGTGCCAGGTTCTTTTACATTTATATTATATGGTGTGGGAACCTACCTGTGCACCCGTTTAGCTGTGCTCACGTTTTATTTTATCTACGATCTCTTATCAGTGACTGATAGGTATTCTCCGTGACCTGCTCCCTCACCCAAGACATTGTGCAAGTGCTGTTTCGGGGCAGAGCATGCGCAGTAAAGTCCTGATGACGTTGCAAGAGCCTGACCATCGATCTACGCATGCGCCACTCCCAGGGTTGAGGGCACTTGCACAGGATCTCAAGTCTAAAAAACCTGCTGTTCCCTTTAAGCTAATTTATATAACTACATGGGTACAGATTACAAACCTTGCGTGCAGTTTTAGCCTGCTGATCATGTATCATCTTTCCCCTATTTTTTGCTCACCTAAAAGTAAGGGAAGTGGAGTAATGGTACCGTCACACAGTGCAATTTAGATCGCTACGACGGCACGATTTGTGACGTTCGAGCGATATAGGTACGATATCGCAGCGTGTGACACGCTCCTGCGATCAGGGACCCCGCTGTGAATCGTACGTCGTAGCACATCGTTTGAAACTTTCTTTCGTCGTCTAGTGTCCCGCTGTGGCGGCATGATCGCATGGTGTGACAAAGGTGTGCACGATATTGTATACGATGTAAAGGGCGGAGGAGCTGGCTACGTAGGAGCGCTGAATTCTCCACCTCCCGTGTGCTGATTGGGCGGTACAATACTGTGCGCTCATTCGACAAAGGACTATTGTTCCCAGCGGATAAAACCGGAGCTCTCGAGCGCGCTATTCATTTCTCTCTGTAGCACGTGCTGTGAACAGAACTCCTAAATTCGCTGGATTCCCTGGACTTTTAACTACTAGACTTTTACCGCAAAAGGTATGTATAACGCTACAGCGTAGCATATGTTGCGCTTCAACGGGGATAAACGCTGGAGTGTGGTTGATTGTTCCTTTGAGTAGGGTAGGCCTGAGAACCTCAGGTACACAGCTGTTGCGTGGCCCAATTAATTAATCCTTTTACAGATCGAGATGGTTGACTGCCCCATTTAATACCAGTAGTAATACATATATAGTTATTAGATCAATGGTCAGAACATTGTTTTGTAAGCACGTGTATTTATTGTACGTTTGTTTTCTTTTTAGGAACTATGCTCACTTCCGATGAGAGTTCTGTTGTTGCTGCTGCCCTGGTGTTTGAGGCAGCACGTCTCCAAGAGGAGAGACGTCCTAAACGAAAACGTCGCATGTGGACCCGGAGCTGGCTGCAGAAAAGATCCACATTGTCACACATGGGTCTCATAAGAGAGTTACGTGACAATAACCCTCAAGATTTCCGAAACTACCTTCGGATGTCCGAGGAATCCTTCAAAATAATACTGTCTGCTGTTACGCCACTCATACAAAGGTGTGATACGCCGATGCGTGCAGCCGTGCCCGTGGAGGAAAGGTTGGCGGTGACACTGCGCTTCCTGGCAACAGGAAGGTCTCTTCAGGATTTGCAGTTTTCCGCAGCTGTTTCCAGACCTTTCCTGAGCGTTGTGATTCCGGAGACATGCGAGGCCATTGTGCAGAGCTTAAGGCATTATATGGAGGTACTACTATTTTTTTTTGGCTGCTGTGTTATGTCGATATATTATACTAGCTATTGAACCAGTTCTACGCCCTGATGGCGAGCATTTCTATAGGTATATGTTCTACATCCTATCATGTGCTGCTCCCATCCTGCGCCCCCATTCAGACATGTGCTGCTGTGATCCTGCGCCTCCATTCTGACATGTGCTGCTACCATTTTGCGTCTCCATTCTGATATGTGCTGCTCCAACCCTGCGCCACCCTTTTTTATTTGCTGCTCCCAACGTAATTTTATTGATTCTATTATTTAGATATATTGTTTAGCACCCCCTCTGAGTGACCGAAGCCATCTGTAAAAAAAATGGCTGCCTGCATACTCTGTGTTGTTGACTTTGTTATACTAATCCATACTGCGCCTCAATCGCTGTAGGATGTCCACATGAGAGTGTATGTGCATAATATATTTGACCAAATTTGTACATGTTTCCTTCTCATCTTGCAGTTTCCCAAGACGGCGGATGACTGGAAGAGGATTGGTTCCGATTTTGATGAGCTGTGGCAGTTTCCAAACTGCGGTGGTGCATTAGATGGAAAGCATGTGCGCATCACGCAACCAGCCAACTCTGGATCATTTTTTTTCAACTACAAAGGATATTTCAGTGTGATCCTCATGGCCCTTGTCAATGCAAACTATGAGTTTGTCGATGTGGATGTTGGCATGAATGGTCGAGTCTCCGACGGTGGTGTTTTTGAACACACTTCATTTGGGGAAAGCTTGAGGAACAATGAACTGCTGTTGCCACTAAATGAAGACACAAAAGCAAACCTAAATTTTGTCTTCATCGCTGATGAAGCTTTCCCTCTTCATCCACATTTGCTGAAGCCATTTGCACAGAGAACACTCACACCGGAGCGCAGAATCTTTAATTACCGGTTGTCGAGGGCCCGTCGTGTGGTTGAAAATGCCTTTGGGATAATGGCAAATCGGTTTAGAGTGTTCCACACAGCTATCAACTTGAAGCTGCCGTCTATAGACATTGTGGTTTTGGCATGCTGTGTGCTCCATAATTTCCTGAGACGTCATGATACGAACTCCTATTCTCCTCCTTCGTTTATTGATGCAGTGGACGCACGAACCGGAGATATTGTGCCCGGGGAATGGCGTACACAACCTGAAAATTTTACAGCTCTTCAAGCTCTTGGATCTGGCAGACAGGCAGACGATGCAAGGGACTGTCGCGAAAAATACTGTCAGTACTTTAATGGTTCTGGAGCTGTACCGTGGCAGGATCGCGCCGTATAACATAAAAATTTGTTTTTTTGCTTTGCTGTCATATAAACCTCGCTAAATAACTTTAAATGTGATGCCTATACAATGTTGCTGTTAACCCTTATAGCTTGGTAAACATTAAAGAAAGAATGCGAAGATTTTTGTTTTTTTTTTTTACACTTCTTGGTTTTAAATTATTTTACAACAAAATATAACATAACCCCCCCCACCAAAAAAAATATTATCTCCTGCCCAAGAGGTGTCGCAGCGTCACGCCCTGCTGCTCCACTTGACTCTGGAGGAGCGCTGCTGTCTGCTGCAGGAGCGCTGCTGTCCGCTCCAGTCGCAATTGTCTCGCCAGGAGCTCTCTTACGGTGGCCGTTTCTGTGGATAGAAGAGGTTGGAGAACCAACGTTGATTCCTCTGAAAATACATCTCGACCTCTGGGGCAGGACCGAATTTTCTGTGTTGTAAATTTCTATTTGGTCTGGCACCACAGGGCGATGTAAATTTTAATATATTTTACAGTTTTGGTTGTCTATGGTGACATCCAGCAGAAAACCACTCGCATTATCTTGATACTTACGGAGAAGGGACGCCGGTTCCTCATTGCCAGAACCAGAGCTGCTAATGTCCCATCCCAGCGATCTGGCCACTGCTGCAGCACCTAAAAGCAAATAATAACAGATCTGGTTAACTATGGAACACGCCGTTGGGAAGCGCTCGCAGTTTTGGTCACTTACGTATGTTAGCTTCTGGGGAGAATGCCGCCGACCCGGGGGAGGAAGAGGAGTGTCGAAAGGGAGGTGTTGAGGGTGGTGTAGGGGTGCGAGGCCGTCTGCTCTCTGGTGGTGGCGTGGTAGGCCGCTGGGTCATTACTGCGTCTGTAATGTATTCAAATATTTCCGCTACCCTCTTATGTCCCGTATGCAGTTGAAAAATTGTAATCTATGATTGTTAACTTACGTGACGTCACGGACTGTGGGCTCCCGCTGGTGCTGGATGCTGTGGTGCTGCTGGCAATGGCAGGTACCTGTTGCTGCCGCTGTCTCTCTACACAGAAAGTTTACAAACGCAATCTTTAAAAACACATGTAGAGTGCTGCAGATCAAAGCTAACAATATACTGAAACATAAAATTTATATCACACTTCACAGGGGTGCGAGGGTGCATGGTCGCAACAGATGGTGGAGGTGTGGTAGGCCGCTGGGTCATTACTGCGTCTGTAATGTCTTCAAATATTTCAGGTACCCTGTTATGTCCCGTGTGATGTTAAAAAAAATGCAATAAATGATTGTGAACTTACGTGATGTCCCGGACTGTGGGCTCCCACTGGTGCCTGAAGATGGGGTACTGGTGGCAATGGTGTGTCTGACTTGCCGCCGCTGTCTCTCTACACCTAAAGTAAAGAATCACAATGTTTACACACAAATGTTGAGTGCTGCAGAGCAAAGCTAGTACTAGTACTTGCCTCGCCTTGCCTCCGCACGCAACTCCGCAAACATTTGTGGCGTTTTATAGCGGAGGTCAGCCCATTTTTTACGCAGCTGAAGCTGACTGCGGCAGACACCAAACCTCCTTTCCATCATTCTTGTTATTTGTCCAAGCACTTCTCGCTTGTGGATGTGTGGGTGGGCAGGGCGGCTCTCCAGACCCTCGTAATCCATGGCATCCATCTGGGAAATAAAAAAAAGGAGTTCTGGCTGCCCCAGAGGAGCAGAACGCATTCTCGCCGCCATTTTAGATGGAATGACCCTGAAGAGCAACGCCCAGAGGAGGAGCTGCGCTCCGCCGTCCTGCCGCGCCATTGGCATCGCAATAGCGTTGCCGTTTATGAACAGCGTCACATTTGTGACGACTGAGCGTTAAGAAAGGAACGCACATAGTAAATGCCGTTCGAAGTATCGTTATATAACGCCGGAGCGGCACGTTAAGTACGCTCGTGGTCTATGACGGCGTGATGACGTTACAGCGTTCCTGCGTGCCTGCCCTAGCTTGTTTTTGTCCCCTGACATCGTGATAATGGCTGCCAGTCGCCGTGGTCCACCTATGGGCATCCCAGAGCTCAAGTTCCTTATTGGAACAATGGATAGGATGCAGTATGAAACCACAGGGATGGTGCTGCACCGCAACCAGCACAAGGAGGAAGTTGTCCGTGTGGTGTCTGAGGGCCTCAGGAAGCGGTTTGGGATAACTCGGACCAAGGCCCAGATTGTTAAAAAATGGGGCGATCTCAAGTCGAAAAGCCCAGAGCGCCTGCAGGAGCTTCGCCAGGAGATTAGCAGAGGTTAGTACTCAGGTACCCAAAAGTATGTTGGACAGCTATGGGACAGTTTGAATGTTGCAGAGCCACTATGTGCCACAGCTATGGGACAGTATGAACGTTGCAGAGCCACTATGTGCCACAGCTATGGGACAGTTTGAACGTTGCAGAGCCACTATGTGCCACAGCTATGGGACAGTTTCTACGTTGCAGAGCCACTATGTGCCACTGCTATGGGACAGTTTGAACGTTGCAGAGCCACTATGTGCCACAGCTATGGGACAGTTTCTACGTTGCAGAGCCACTATGTGCCACTGCTATGGGACAGTTTGAACGTTGCAGAGCCACTATGTGCCACAGCTATGGGACAGTTTCTACGTTGCAGAGCCACTATGTGCCACTGCTATGGGACAGTTTGAATGTTGCAGAGCCACTATGTGCCACAGCTATGGGACAGTTTGAATGTTGCAGAGCCACTATGTGCCACAGCTATGGGACAGTTTGAACGTTGCAGAGCCACTATGTGCCAAAGCTATGGGACAGTTTCTACGTTGCAGAGCCACTATGTGCCACTGCTATGGGACAGTTTGAACGTTGCAGAGCCACTATGTGCCACAGCTATGGGACAGTTTCTACGTTGCAGAGCCACTATGTGCCACTGCTATGGGACAGTTTGAACGTTGCAGAGCCAGTATGTGCCACAGCTATGGGACAGTTTCTACGTTGCAGAGCCACTATGTGCCACTGCTATGGGACAGTTTGAATGTTGCAGAGCCACTATGTGCCACAGCTATGGGACAGTTTGAATGTTGCAGAGCCACTATGTGCCACTGCTATGGGACAGTTTGAATGTTGCAGAGCCACTATGTGCCACAGCTATGGGACAGTTTGAATGTTGCAGAGCCACTATGTACCACAGCTATGGGACAGTTTGAACGTTGCAGAGCCACTATGTGCCACAGCTATGGGACAGTATGAACGGTGAAAAGTACTATGTGGCACAGCTAACTGCTGACCGAACTTTTTTTTTCCTTCACAGAGGCAAAGAGACAGCGCCGCCGTAGACACGAGGCATCACACACCGCCTCTGAAGTCCCAGAGCCCTCCGGGTCAAAGACAACTGATCCTAGTAGGTTCCCACAATAATGTGATTTGGGTTTGGTTGCAGGTCCCCTCCTCCCCCCCCCCCCCCCGGCAGCCAGTGTTGCCATATATGCTGACAGACCTTTTTTTTTTTTTTTTCCCTTCACAGAGGCAAAGACACAGCACCACCGCCGCCACGAGGCATCCCGCCCAGCCTCTTCTGGCTCTGTGCCCTCAGGGTCAACTCCTCCAGATCCTAGTAGGTTCCCACAAAAATGTTATTTGGATTTTGTTTCTGGTCCCCTTCCCCCCCCCGGCAGCCAGTGTTGCCATATATGCTAACAGAACTTTTAAAAAAATTTTTTTTTTTTTTTTTTTTCTTCACAGAGGCAAAGACACAGCACCGCCGCCGCCACGAGGCATCCCGCCCAGCCTCTTCTGGCTCTGTGCCCTCAGGGTCCAATGTCCCGGAGCCCTCCGGGTCAACTCCTCCAGATCCTAGTAGGTTCCCACAAAAATGTTATTTGGATTTTGTTTCTGGTCCCCTTCCCCCCCCCGGCAGCCAGTGTGGCCATATATGCTAACAGACCTTTTTCAAAAATTTTTTTTTTTTTTTTTTTTCTTCACAGAGGCAAAGACACAGCACCGCCGCCGCCACGAGGCATCCCGCCCAGCCTCTTCTGGCTCTGTGCCCTCAGGGTCCAATGTCCCGGAGCCCTCCGGGTCAACTCCTCCAGATCCTAGTAGGTTCCCACAAAAATGTTATTTGGATTTTGTTTCTGGTCCCCTTCCCCCCCCCGGCAGCCAGTGTTGCCATATATGCTAACAGAACTTTTAAAAAAATTTTTTTTTTTTTTTTTCTTCACAGAGTCAAAGACACAGCACCACCGCCGCCACGAGGCATCCCGCCCAGCCTCTCCTGGATCTGTGCCCTCCGGGTCAACTCCTCCAGATCCTAGTAGGTTCCCACAATTATGTGATTTGGATTAAGTTGCAGGTCCCCTCTTAACACCCCCCCCTCCCCCGGCAGCCACTGTTGCCATATATGCTGACAGACCTTGTTTTTTTTTTTTCCTTCACAGAGGCAAAGAGACAGCGCCGCCGCCGACAGCACGAGGCATTCAACAGCGACTCAGATCCAGAAGTGCCCTCCGTGCCTCAACATTCTAGTAGGTTCCCACAATTAAGTTATTTGGATTTTGTTGCAGGCCCACTCTTCCACCCCCAACCCAAACAACCACCCTCCCCCCCCCCTTTGCTTATTTTTTTTATTTTTTTTCATTCACAGAAGCAAAGACACATCGGGAGACTACAGTGTTATTAATGTTATGTTTTTTGACCCACAGCTCTCGTCACTGTCAACAAAGAGGATATTGAAGCCGGCATAGACAAGTTACTCCACACTATGGCACATATTCAGGAGCAGCACAATGTGGCAATGGAGGAGCTGCAGAAGCTGCGGGACATGTGCCAGCAGTTGTAGGCGGGCCAATAATCCATTTTTTGTTGTTCCAATTAAAAGATTTAGTTAAACTTTCATTCGATTTTTTTTTTTTAGTTAACTGTACATGAATTTGTTACGTTAATTTGTTCCCTCATACAGTGCTGTGATTGAGACACACCAATCAAAAAGTAGTGATAGAATGTATAATAAAAGTTTTTATTTCAAACATTATTTTAACAAGACAAAAAAAAAAAAGGGATGTAAAAGTAGTTAGGAAATCACAAATTATGATACGACGATTGTTCCGGCTGAAAATTTTGGTGCCTGATGGGCGAAGCCATATGTAAAGGTATTGGTGTGTAGGAGTTATTAGGGGGTGGCTGGCCGAAGTGGGAAACGTGAGGATTGTGTCGCATCGATGTCTGACCCTGTGACCAACCATTGAAATTTGATGGCTCTGTCCGCTGTATTGGCCGGGAAGAGACCAAACAAGTGTTCTTGTCCAAATCGCCATCAGTACCCTTGTTTACTGCTTCCAGAATCAGACGCTCTGCTAGTATTCTTTGGTTGTCGTCCATTTTTGCCAGTTTGTCAACCACATAGTGTCCAAACCCCTCTAACGCAGGGCTAACATTTCTTGTCAACACCTTCTTTGCCAGGCTCAATAGTTCATTTGAGGCGTCTGAGGTGGCTTTCCGTTTTCTTTGAACTTGCCTCGATTGACTCCTGGCAGGTGCAGCCTCCACTAGATCTGTTGTTGTGCAGTCCTGTGAACAGTCAAGTGTACTCTCCTGCGCACTGTCATCCTGGGGGGGGAAAAAAAAAAAAAAGTTATGAACCCGGCAACAAAAAGTAGTACCACCATAACCGCATCCAAACTATATATTCGTAGTAGGTAACAAAAAGATTATAATATATTTGATGCTTAGTAATATTCTTTAACCCTCCCTTTTATTGAATACTTTGAACTACACTGTTCTGACTGCTATGGGAACCTGACCAATATTTAATAGTCTAAATAGTCTCAACAAGAGTACATCGGCAGCTTGACGCGATACTATTTTCTATATTGCTTCGATGGTATGGTTTACATATATCTCCATTTCATACATATTACGTTCCCCTTATAATTCTTGACTGCAACAGGGTTACTTATGTGTACATGTTTTTGTAACAACTTTAAACTGATGTGATAATCAGAAGTATAAAACCTAAAATGCAGAGAAAAATTATGTAATTATAGGACACATTGGTGAACTTTCGTCCAAAGAGCTACTTACTTGTTGCCCTTGTGACTCCTGCTCGGCGTGGTTCTCCGAAACTATTGGTTCCACAGGTGCCAACAATCGAAGACACGTTGAAGTCCGTGGCACCTCTTGGTCCCTCAGAAAATTAAGATGCTCAAAATACCACAGTTTTGGCACATAAACTTCTTCAGTGGAAGCTCCGGACCTTGTAGTCTGAAGAACCTTGTTCAGCTCCTTCCTCCAGACCGTGCGGAGCGCCTGGATTTTCTTTTTAATAACTGCTTCGTTAGCTGCCTCATCTGGTGCCTGACGATTGTAAAGCTCAATGAGCTGTAAGTAACCCTCCCTCCTCTTTTCCCTGTTACAATACTCAGGAGATTTTATTTTCCAGAGGCAGGGAAAAGACTGATAAATCTCGATGAAATCCCGGATGAACTCCACACGATTTGACATCTAAAAAGTAATTAAAAAAAAAAATTACATGGTTGACAAAGCGTCCTATTAACAATACTTTTGCCAGTGTGCCAAACGCTTAACAACAGCAGCCACACAAAGCGCTCATGCCTACCATCGCTTCTTCCATCTGCCGCGCCTATAGTCCACCATAACCCAAAACAGTGTACCGCCCGCTTCCCTACAGCAGCCACACAAAGCGCTCATGGTGACCATACATTGTACCATCTGCCACGCTCTAACTCAACAGACACAACCGGTCATAAGCAGTCACAACAGCGTACCATCCGCATCGCTTCAGCGGTGGAACGAAGCGGTCATGCCGAACAAACTGAGTTCCATCTACCACGCTGTAGCCCACCAGTCACGACCAGTCACGACCAGTCACAACAGCGTACCATCCGCATCGCTTCTTCAATCTGCCGCGCCTATAGTCCACCATAACCCAAAACAGTGTACCGCCCGCTTCCCTACAGCAGCCACACAAAGCGCTCATGGTGACCATACATTGTACCATCTGCCACGCTCTAACTCAACAGACACAACCGGTCATAAGCAGTCACAACAGCGTACCATCCGCATCGCTTCAGCGGTGGAACGAAGCGGTCATGCCGAACAAACTGAGTTCCATCTACCACGCTGTAGCCCACCAGTCACGACCAGTCACGACCAGTCACAACAGCGTACCATCCGCATCGCTTCTTCAATCTGCCGCGCCTATAGTCCACCATAACCCAAAACAGTGTACCGCCCGCTTCCCTACAGCAGCCACACAAAGCGCTCATGGTGACCATACATTGTACCATCTGCCACGCTGTAGCGCAACAGACACAACCGGTCATAAGCAGTCACAACAGCGTACCATCCGCATCGCTTCAGCGGTGGAACGAAGCGGTCATGCCGAACAAACTGAGTTCCATCTACCACGCTGTAGCCCACCAGTCACGACCAGTCACAACAGCGTACCATCCGCATCGCTTCTTCCATCTGCCGCGCCTATAGTCCACCATAACCCAAAACAGTGTACCGCCCGCTTCCCTACAGCAGCCACACAAAGCGCTCATGGTGACCATACATTGTACCATCTGCCACGCTGTAGCGCAACAGACACAACCGGTCATAAGCAGTCACAACAGCGTACCATCCGCATCGCTTCAGCGGTGGAACGAAGCGGTCATGCCGAACAAACTGAGTTCCATCTACCACGCTGTAGCCCACCAGTCACAACCAAGCACAACAGCGTACCATCTGCCACATTGTAGCCCTCCAGTCACAACAGTGTACCATCCACTTCGCTTCAGTGGTGGAACGAAGCACTCATGCCGTCCATACAGCGTTCCATCCACCACGCCCAAGCGGTTTACATACCTCGAAGCAGCGGTGCAAAGCGTGGTATATTCAGCGAGGTACAAAATTCCGATGTCCAGGTCCACCAAGTGTCCAAGTACGAAGTGAAGAAAGGAAATTTTGAAAGCAGTGAAGTGGCATTGGGAACAATAGCGCTCAGGTGACAAATTTTCCAACCAATTGTGTGCACAGAACCTTTGGCCTATCACCACACTAACTAGTGGCACAACACGCCCCTTGTGAACAACGTCACGCACAGATTATGCAAAATTTGCTCTGAATCGTCGTGTGTGACACGACCGTACGACTGTCCCATACGACTTCTACATCGCAAATACGTCATGAATTTATCGCTTCAGCGTCGTGCATCGTGTAGTGTGACCGCAGTCTACGATGTTTGAAACGATAATTAAGCGACGATGCAACGTCACAAATCGTGCCGTCGTAGCGATCTAAATTGCACTGTGTGACGGTACCATAAGGCATGGTCGGAAAATCTGATTAGAGTGTATGTTTATAGTCTGATAATCTGGAGTCACACCTATGAGTTGTACAGAGCCCAAATACAGCACCCTCATTACAGTTTATTGCACATGGCTTTCCATGTGTATGAAACTTTATAGTCTTTTGCTCACTACCTTCCAGAACAAAGCAAAAAAAATAAATGTGATTAATAGTTAAATAGAAATAAGAACAAGAATTCGAACATATATTCAGATTATTTTCCCCACATTGCCCCTGGTTCAATAAACTTCCACATTTGTTCAAGGTTAATTATTGTAATTGTTATAACATAACATATAATTGTTATAATTTTCGTTAATTATTCTTTTCATCTTGACAAACAATGTGTTTAAAAAAATAAAAAAAATAAATAAAACATTTGCTGATGTATCTCCTTATTAGTACCTTAAGCTGAGGAAATTTGTAACAAAACCATAGAAAAATAATAAGATTTTGCGTTATAAAACACAACAAAGACATGAAGAAGATTTTACTTCAGTAGCTGCTTTTTGAAGTTGAGATTGAAACAATTAATACAAGTCTACAATGTAAGTCAAAGTTTTTTGTGGTAAGATCCATGGGAAGACATTCTAGTTGTCCTTGAAACTGCAAACAATAAAATAAGATTCATGACTGGTGAAGACGACATGAAATAAAATCTGCTTTCCCTGATTGTACAAGGACCTTTCGGTAAACTAAAACACACTGAAAAATGTAACATCTCTGAATACTGGTTGAGAATAGTCTAGTACCATTTACATACAACTAATAAATTACTTCTTCGTATGGATGTCAATATATCTACTATACTACTGTAATACTGCCCCTTATGTAGAAGGATATAACCTTTAAAACACTAGCAAAACGAAGATTTCCAGCTCACCAGTCTTGAAGTAGAACCCTCATGCAGGCACACGGGTACTCTGTAGGTGGACTAAAATCTTCATGTTTTTGGGGAACATACTGTATATGTAGACAGAACAGCTCAGTCAGCAAAAAAGGTATTTCAACCAGAAGGTCTTAATCATCGTTCAACACCAGCCGAATGATCCCATCTCCTTACTGAAGGACTTTGTCTATATTGTGGTAAATGGAATCTTCTCACATAAACTGTTAGAAAACTCAAGGTCAAACAGAAAAACTTCTGTAATGCCCACCATGGCAGTGGGATGTGTCACGACGGCGGTGACCTGGTCCGTAGCCCTGGGTGCCCAAGTAAAAGGGATAGTCTTTAAAGGGGTCTGTGAAAAAAGAAATGTTCGTGACACCACCTATGGTATTTGGTCAGGGATGACCGACTCTGCTTAAAGGGGTCCGCTGGGGAGATGTAATGGCAGCTGGATGGTATGGCTTCCCACAGGTGAAGCTGGGTACCCAGGGCTCCCGGTGTAGTAGGGACAAATGGTAGATGGTGTAAAAAGAAACAGAGGACACAAGTTTCAGTCTCTTTACCTCTTTACTGTACAATTCAGGCAGCCACAGTCCAGGGTACCAGATCACAGGTACAGGTATGATCCGTCCAGCTTGGAAGCGAATCTGGAATCCCCTTAACCAGGTGGGGTTGGAAGCCTTTCTTCTAGCGCTGTGTTGTAGTCCCTTGCTGCCTTAAGCCTCACACAAGGTCCTCACATTCTCTCTGTCCCCTTTAGGTAGGACACAAACCCGCATGACAGGTAGCTCGAGCCTTTTTACAGGATCTCTATCATGACCCGGGCTCTATCTGCAACTGTGTCTTCAGGTGTTAATGGTGGGCAGGTGACTTGCAATCTGCTGTCTGCTGGTTTCTGCCAAGGGGCATAGAGTGACCCCCCTCAACCGCGGTCTTCCAGCTACAGATATCTGCACTCAGCGTGGATGAAGCTGTCACAGCCTCTCTCACCAGCTCTTCAATCTCCTTTGCTTCTTTTGCTCCTTCACGCTCTCTACAGCTTGTTCCCTCCTTTTCACTCTCCTTTCCAGGAGCTGCAGCACCTCACGTGGCTGCATGGCCCCACACTTTCCTCACAGGAGCTGCAGATCTTCTCATCTGCACAGCCCCTTTCCTCTGTCTCTCAAAAAGACTAACGGACTACTTTCCTCCAGCCAGAATATATATATATATATAGAAGAGCCACCCACAAACTGGATCAGAGCTCCCCCTTCTGGCCTGGAGTAAAAACATGTTGCATGTTTGTGAATACCTGTTAAAAGGAATCCTTCCTTGCTTTCAAGCATGACTTCACTCTCTGGAAAGCAATGCACTGTAACAACCAGGAATCTGGGGTGTTATACTTCAGTTCCTAAGCGAAGGAAGAGGGATTTATTCTATCCTCCATTACAGTTAAACTGGTCATGCCTTGTTTAATGCCTTTAGTTCTTCCATGTGCACGGTACAAGCTTTCATTGATTCCGGAGGGGTCAAAAATGTTATTGAATTCCCTCTGGCCAAAAACCTTAAAATTATTTTAATTCTTTGTGGATGACTCTGAAGCTTATGCCTCTCAATGGCTTTGCCATTTCCGGTGGTTGTATCCAATTCTGGACTAGGAAGGTGACTCTTAAGATTGGAGCTCTGCAATCTAAAGCAAAGGCTACATGCTCCCATTATTGATGGTCATCAGACCAGATTGCCCAGTGGGGATCATCCTGGTTTCATAACTGTCTCAAAGCTCTATTTCAACCACCTTCTCTGAAACTCTGCTCTGCTTCATTGCCTTCAATTTGCCTACTCCTTACCTAGACTATGCAAATGACTTTTCTAAACAAATGTCTGAGATACAATTTCTACATTGGCCATTTGTCTGCACTATTCCCCATTCTTCTAAGTGCTGAACCACCCAATAGTTTATCCTCTGATCTTTCCCTGAGACTGTGGGGATGTCCATCTATATTAAAAAGAATCGGGAAAGAGGGCTCATCTGAAAATCGCCCCCTCTCTATAGACTATCAGAATCTCAATAAAATCATGCTAAAAGACCATTATACATTGCCTCTCATCACCGAATGCTTTGACAGGATTAAAGATGCTACCATTTTCACCAAATTAGACCTGCAAGGAGCCTATAATCAAGTCTGCATTAATGAAGGTGACAAATGGCAGACTGTGTTCAATACCCGTGATAGTTACTATGAATATTTTGGTATGCCTTTTAGATTATGCAACACACTGGCTGCATTCTAGCATTTTGTTAATGAGATCTTTCATGATAGCCTAACCTTCTCCAGAGATCTAGATTCATATAATCTTTGTCTGCTCTATTCGTAGGAAACTGCCAAAACAATCTTTATGCCAAGCCAAATCCAACAATATTTACGCCATGAACTGACATTTCACGGATAAATCACCTCAGCTGGTTTTTTTTTTGCATAAATCAAGAGAAAGTTTCTGCTATTTTGAGTTGGCCACAACTTATTTGTCTCATAGCACTCCAAAGAGTCCTCGGATATGCAACATTTTTAACTCTTGTTCATTAAATTTACTTTCAAGTAGTTGTTCCTCTCAACACACTAAATCAGAAAAGCGCTAATTGTCAGATTGTCAGATTTCACCATTCAAGCCTTCAAGGTACCGTATATACTCGTGTATAAGCCGATCTGAGTATAAGCCGACCCCCTAATTTGCCACAAAAAACTGGGAAAACTTATTGACTCGAGTATAAGCCTAGGGTAGGAAATACAGCAGCTACCGGTGAATTTCAAAAATAAAAATAGATGCTCCATACCGTTCATTATTGCCCCATAAGATGCTCCATATAAAGCTGTGCCACATATAATGCTCCATATCGTTCATTATTGCCCCATAGATGCTCCATATAAAGCTGTGCCATATATAATGCTCTGCACCGTTCAGTATGGCCCCATAGATGCTCCACATAAAGCTGTGCCATATATAATGCTCTGCACCGTTCATTATGACCCCATAGATGCTCCATATGAAGCTGTGCCACATATAATGCTCTGCACCGCTCATTATGACCCCATAGATGCTCCATAGAAAGCTGTGCACCATTCATTATGGCCCCATAGATGCTCCATAGAAAGCTGTGCCATATATAATGCTCTGCACCGTTCATTATGGCCCCATAGATGCTCCATATAAAGCTGTGCCATATATAATGCTCTGCACCGTTCATTATGGCCCCATAGATGCTCCATATAAAGCTGCGCCATATATAATGCTGCTGCTGCAATAAAAAAAAAATCATATACTCACCTCTCTTCGCTCAGGACGCCGGCGCTTTCAATATTTACCTGCTCCTCATGCGGCTCCGTCTCCAGCACTGACACTCAGCAGAGGGCGCGCACTGACTACGTCACTGCGCCCTCCGACCTGAGCGTCACAGCCAGAGGACGCTGGAGACGGAGCCGCACCGGAGCGAGGAGCAGGTAAATATCGCGCAGCGCTCCTCTCCCCGTATACTTACCTGCTCCCGGCGCGGTCCCTGAACGTCCCTGCTTCTTCCACCGCTGCATCTTCTTCCTGTATTGAGCGGTCACAGTTACCGATCATTGCAGTCATGAATATGTGGCTCCACCTCTATGGGAGGTGGAGCCGCATATTCATGACTAATGAGCGGTACTATGTGACCGCTCAATACAGGAAGAATCTGCAGAGCTGGAAGAAGCAGGGACATCCAGGGACCGCGCCGGGAGTACAGTCATGGCCAAAAATTTTGAGAATGACACCAAAATTATATTTTCACATGATCTGCTGCCCTCTGGTTTTTATTAGTGTTTGTCTGATGTTTATATCACATACAGAAATATAATTGCAATCATATTATGAGTTCCAATAGGTTATATTGACAGAATGAGTTAATGCAGCAAGTCAATATTTGCAGTGTTGACCCTTCTTCTTCAAGACCTTTGCAATTCTCCGTGGCATGCTCTCAATCAACTTCTGGACCAAATCCTGACTGATAACAGTCCATTCTTGCATAATCAATGCTTGCATTTTGCCAGAATTTGTTGGTTTTTGTTTGACCACCCGTCTCTTGATGATTGACCACAAGTTCTCAATGGGATTAAGATCTGGGGAGTTTCCAGGCCATGGACCCAAAATCTCTATGTTTTGTTCCATGAGCCATTTAGTTATCACCTTTGCTTTATGGCAAGGTGCTCCATCATGCTGGAAAAGGCATTGTTGGGTGCCAAACTGCTCTTGGACGGTTGGGAGAAGTTGCTCTTGGAGGACATTCTGGTACCATTCTTTATTCATGGCTGTGTTTTTAGGCAAGACTGTGAGTGAGCCGATTCCCTTGGCTGAGAAGCAACCCCACACATGAATGGTTTCAGGATGCTTTACAGTTGGCATGAGACAAGACTGGTGGTAGCACTCACCTCTTCTCTGAATAAGATGTTTTCCAGATGTCCCAAACAATCGAAAAGGGGATTCATCAGAGAAAATGACTTTGCCCCAGTCCTCAGCAGTCCACTCCCTGTACCTTTTGCAGAATATCAGTCGGTCCCTGATGTTTTTTCTGGAGAGAAGTGGCTTCGTTGCTGCCTTCCTTGAAACCAGGCCTTGCTCAAAGAGTCTCCGCCTCACAGTGCGTGCAGAAGCACTCACACCAGCCTGCTGCCATTCCTGAGCAAGCTCGGCACTGCTGGTAGTCCGATCCCGCAGCTGAAACAGTTTTAAGATACGGTCCTGGTGCTTGCTGGTCTTTCTTGGGTGCCCTGGAGCCTATTTGACAACAATGGAAGCTCTCTCCTTGAAGTTCTTGATGATGCGATAGATTGTTGACTGAGGTGCAATCTTTGTAGCTGCGATACTCTTCCCTGTTTGGCCATTTTTGTGCAGTGCAATGATGGCTGCACGTGTTTCTTTAGAGATAACCATGGTTAACTGAAGAGAAATAATGATACCAAGCACCAGCCTCCTTTTAAAGTGTCCAGTGATGTCATTCTTACTTAATCATGACTGATAGATCGCCAGCCCTGTCCTCATCAACACCCACACCTGTGTTAATGGATCAATCACTAAAACGATGTTAGCTGCTCCTTTTAAGGCAGGACTGCAATGATGTTGAAATGTGTTTTGGGGGTTAAAGTTCATTTTCTGGGCAAATATTGACTTTGCAAGTACAGTAATTGCTGTTAAGCTGATCACTCTGACATTCAGGAGTATATGCAAATTGCCATTAGAAAAAATGAAGGAGTAGACTTTGGAAAAATTAATATTTGTCTCATTCTCAAAATTTTTGTCCATGACTGTAGGTAAGTATAACTAGACAGCCCCCGGCCCCCCTCCCCTGCCGACCCCCGGGTTTGACTCAAGTATAAGCCGAAAAGGGAACTTTCAGCCCCCAAAAATGGGCTGAAAATCTCGGCTTATACTCGAGTATATATGGAGCGCCCCCAGACACAGGGCCACAGGTCACTCAGTACCGGTCCCTTCTGCTCGGTTATGCGGTTGTCACGGTGGCTGGACCCAGTCGTGACCCTGCTAAGGGGCGTCCAATAAAGGTTTTGGTACAGTCTGTCAGGGGTTCGTGACGCCACCTGTGGTGTTCGGTCAGGGTGACTGACGCTGCTGTGGGGTCCGCTGGGGTGATGGGATGTCAGCTGGATGGTATAACTTCCCACAGGTGAAGTGTGTCCCCAGGGCTTCCCAGATATGTAGATGGTGATGGTGTCAGGTGCAGGCAATAACGAGGACACAAGGTTGCAGTCTCTTTACCTCTTTACTGAAGGCTTCAATATCCTCAATCCAGAGCACGTTCAACGAGGCTATCAGAGACCGGCCGGTCCGATGGGCACATCCAGAGTTTCATTCACAGATGGAAATCGTTGCCTACCAATAGCGCCTGTGTGTTGTAGTCCTACCCTGCTGAGCATTCGGAATAGTCCTCACAACTGCTGCTCTCGTTCATTCGTTCTCTACAGCTTTCTCTCTCTCTCTCGTTCTTTGGTTCCAGATGTTGCTAGTTTCTAACGTCCCCCAGATATGTTATGGCTAGGA
The DNA here is from genome assembly GCF_032444005.1 of Ranitomeya imitator. NCBI lineage: Eukaryota > Metazoa > Chordata > Amphibia > Anura > Dendrobatidae > Ranitomeya > Ranitomeya imitator. The sequence goes on along the minus strand of NC_091283.1, from coordinate 452,035,875 downwards.
CGCCACCCGTTTGACGGGAAGGCTTGGAGGTCTTCCGGGACCCTAGAGATGCCCCTCTCCCAATGTTGCCCCCTATGTCTTCGTAGGTGTAGAAGGTAGACAGCCAACCTATAATTAACTGTCCAGCGGAATTTGAAGTAAGGCCTGAAGTCAGTTACTCCTACGGTGATCCGGCCACCGACTATGCACCTCAGTAAGATGTTGCCTTCCTCTCTCGGCACGACTCTTACTGGCTCTCCTTTGTGCTGATCTCGTTTCCACGTTTCCACAATATCCTTCCCTTCGTGTCTCTTTCTTAGGATACCGCCGCAAGGTAGTGCAGGTGTGGTTCCGTTACGTTCTGTTCGCTTCGCTAGGCACCTGCCAGGTTCCCACGCCTGACAGGGACCCCCCTGTGCCTTCTCCCTGCAACACCCCCTGCCACGGGATGTTGCCTGGTTCCAACCCAGTCAGCTTCTGACTAACTTCCTCCCCAGCCCCTAGTTTTACCAGTGTGAGGAGTGGCCCAATAAATAAAGCCCTTTTTTCCCCCTAGTGGCCGGAGTGTGAAGTGTAATGTGTTCTAGTGATACCTGGTCAGGAGAACTCCTTAGTGCCATCAGACGTACCGCTGCTCCCCTTAGCGGCAGAACGCTATACTGCAACGACCAGGTCTCTGGGGCGCTGCACTCCCCCCCGGTTAAATCCAGTACTCCTGGACTGGGAAGAAGAACAACAATATAATGCAGTGAAAGACGTACAAAATTTTTGAATGCTAAGAACAAGTAAATAGAGAAGGTGCTTCCCTTTATGGGAGGTGCGGACGCTTGAACGTTACAAACAATAACAAGATTAAATATTTTTAAATAACATTTAGAGTATAAATAACCTCCAGTACCCAGCCGGGTATTCTACTAAGTGCAAATTTTTGAACAATAAACTAACTCTTCCTTTAAGGGCATATACGCTGAACCCACTAAAGGCCTACCATAAAATACTATTACAACATTTCAACTTTCTTTCCGTTCCAACTTCACCAATGCAGGACCGCCTAGCTCCTTGGCTGAGCCTACTGCCATTGTGCCGACCATCTTTCTACATCTCTCAGGAGGACTCTCTCTCTAACCCCTACGGGTTCACTTCAAACTTTCCTGTCCTCAATCTTTATTAACATTATTAAACTATCTAAATTCTTCAACATTATTAACGTTTCAACCTTTATCAAAGCAATCATCAAACATTCCCTTTAAGAGGGACCCAAGTCTCTGGTGCAGATTCTCCTTCAGCAAGCAAGTTCACAGCTAGCAAGTCCTTCTGCATCATGTCTTCGCAAAGTCTTCTTTGGCTTATAAAACCAGTAGGGAGCACCTTTAAGAAGGTGCAAACTATTTACAAAGCAGTTCTGAATCATTCACCGTCCATGATATGGCAGTCTTTCAAACAATGATAACTTGTACAAACGTAGAAAACAATAGGGATCCCGGGTAAACGAAGGGATCCCCTAAGGGATTAACCCTGGACGGGTTGAGGGTAACAGCAGGAACACAGTGAACTATGTACATGTTTCGGATCTTCGAGGTTTAGTGCTGCGGGGGTTGGGGTCTTACCTCACAGACCACCCCTTTCCGTTGCGCACGGGTAAAATCCAAAGTCACTCGTGAGGCCTGGCTCTCTTAGTGGTCCGCAACAGGGACCCCTTCTGTTGTGTTAGGCAATTCAGGAACACAATGTACATAGCGATCAGAGCACACACAGTGATCTGACAGCAACCCAAAATAACGGAACGAGCTCTGAGACGTGGGAACTCTGTAGACCGCAATTCCTAATCCTCTCCAAACACAACTAGAGGCAGCTGTGGATTGCGCCTAACGCTCCCTATGCAACTCGGCACAGCCTGAGAAACTAACTAGCCTGAAGATAGAAAAATAAGCCTACCTTGCCTCAGAGAAATGCCCCAAAGGAAAAGGCAGCCCCCCACATATAATGACTGTGAGTAAGATGAAAAGACAAACGTAGGGATGAAATAGATTCAGAAAAGTGAGGCCCGATATTCTAGACAGAACGAGGATAGGAAAGATAACTTTGCGGTCTACACAAAACCCTAAAGAAAACCACGCAAAGGGGGCAAAAAGACCCTCCGTACCGAACTAACGGCACGTCCCAGAGCTTCCAGCAAAACAAATAGACAAGCTGGACAGAAAAAATAGCAACAAATAGCAAAGAAGCACTTAGCTATGCAGAGCAGCAGGCCACAGGAAATATCCAGAGAAACACAAGTCCAACACTGGAACATTGACAGGAAGCATGAATCAAAGCATTAGGTGGAGTTAAGTAGAGAAGCAGCTAACGACCTCACCAGATCACCTGAGGGAGGAAACTCAGAAGCTGCAGTACCACTTTCCTCCACAAACAGAAGCTCCCAGAGAGAATCAGCCGAAGTACCACTCGTGACCACAGGAGTGAACTCTGCCACAGAATTCACAACAGTACCCCCCCTTGAGGAGGGGTCACCGAACCCTCACCAGAGCCCCCAGGCCGACCAGGATGAGCCACATGAAAGGCACGAACAAGATCGGGAGCATGGACATCAGAGGCAAAAACCCAGGAATTATCTTCCTGAGCATAACCCTTCCATTTAACCAGATACTGGAGTTTCCGTCTTGAAACACGAGAATCCAAAATCTTCTCCACAATATACTCCAATTCCCCCTCCACCAAAACCGGGGCAGGAGGGTCAACAGATGGAACCATAGGTGCCACGTATCTCCGCAACAATGACCTATGGAATACGTTATGTATGGAAAAAGAATCTGGGAGGGTCAGACGAAAAGACACAGGATTAAGAACCTCAGAAATCCTATACGGACCAATAAAACGAGGTTTAAACTTAGGAGAGGAAACCTTCATAGGAATATGACGAGAAGATAACCAAACCAGATCCCCAACACGAAGTCGGGGACCCACACGGCGTCTGCGATTAGCGAAAAGTTGAGCCTTCTCCTGGGACAAGGTCAAATTGTCCACTACCTGAGTCCAAATCTGCTGCAACCTGTCCACCACAGTATCCACACCAGGACAGTCCGAAGACTCAACCTGTCCTGAAGAGAAACGAGGATGGAACCCAGAATTGCAGAAAAACGGTGAAACCAGGGTAGCCGAGCTGGCCCGATTATTAAGGGCGAACGCAGCCAAAGGCAAAAAGGACACTCAGTCATCCTGATCAGCAGAAACAAAGCATCTCAGATATGTTTCCAAGGTCTGATTGGTTCGTTCGGTCTGGCCATTAGTCTGAGGATGGAAAGCCGAGGAAAAAGACAAGTCAATGCCCATCCTACCACAAAAGGCTCGCCAAAACCTCGATACAAACTGGGAACCTCTGTCAGAAACAATATTCTCTGGAATGCCATGCAAACGAACCACATGCTGGAAGAACAAAGGCACCAAATCAGAGGAGGAAGGCAATTTAGACAAGGGTACCAGATGGACCATCTTAGAAAAGCGATCACAGACCACCCAAATGACTGACATCTTTTGAGAAATGGGAAGGTCCGAAATAAAATCCATAGAGATATGTGTCCAAGGCCTCTTCGGGACCGGCAAGGGCAAAAGCAACCCACTGGCACGAGAACAGCAGGGCTTAGCCCGAGCACAAATCCCACAGGACTGCACAAAAGTACGCACATCCCGCGACAGAGACGGCCACCAAAAGGATTTAGCCACTAACTCTCTGGTACCAAAGATTCCAGGATGACCAGCCAACACCGAACAATGAAGTTCAGAGATAACTCTATTCGTCCACCTATCAGGGACAAACAGTTTCTCCGCTGGGCAACGATCAGGTTTATTAGCCTGAAATTTTTGCAGCACCCGCCGCAAATCAGGGGAGATGGCAGACACAATTACTCCTTCCTTGAGGATACCCGCCGGCTCAGATAAACCCGGAGAGTCGGGCACAAAACTCCTAGACAGAGCATCCGCCTTCACATTTTTAGAGCCCGGAAGGTACGAAATCACAAAGTCAAAACGGGCAAAAAACAACGACCAACGAGCCTGTCTAGGATTCAAACGCTTAGCAGACTCGAGATAAGTCAAGTTCTTATGATCAGTCAATACCACCACGCGATGCTTAGCTCCTTCAAGCCAATGACGCCACTCCTCGAATGCCCACTTCATGGCCAGCAACTCTCGGTTGCCCACATCATAATTTCGCTCAGCAGGCGAAAACTTCCTGGAAAAGAAAGCGCATGGTTTCATCACTGAGCAATCAGAACCTCTCTGCGACAAAACAGCCCCTGCTCCAATCTCAGAAGCATCAACCTCGACCTGGAACGGAAGAGAAACATCTGGTTGACACAACACAGGGGCAGAAGAAAAACGACGCTTCAACTCTTGAAAAGCTTCCACAGCAGCAGAAGACCAATTGACCAAATCAGCACCCTTCTTGGTCAAATCGGTCAATGGTTTAGCAATACTAGAAAAATTGCAGATGAAGCGACGATAAAAATTAGCAAAGCCCAGGAACTTTTGCAGACTTTTCAGAGATGTCGGCTGAGTCCAATCATGGATGGCCTGGACCTTAACAGGATCCATCTCGATAGTAGAAGGGGAAAAGATGAACCCCAAAAATGAAACCTTCTGCACACCAAAGAGACACTTTGATCCCTTCACAAACAAAGAATTAGCACGCAGGACCTGAAAAACCGTTCTGACCTGCTTCACATGAGACTCCCAATCATCCGAGAAGATCAAAATGTCATCCAAGTACACAATCAGGAATTTATCCAGGTACTCTCGGAAGATGTCATGCATAAAGGACTGAAACACTGATGGAGCATTGGCAAGTCCGAACGGCATCACTAGATACTCAAAATGACCCTCGGGCGTATTAAATGCAGTTTTCCATTCATCGCCTTGCTTAATTCGCACCAGATTATACGCACCACGAAGATCTATCTTTGTGAACCAACTAGCCCCCTTAATCCGAGCAAACAGGTCAGATAACAATGGCATGGGGTACTGAAATTTAACCGTGATCTTATTAAGAAGGCGGTAATCTATACAAGGTCTCAGCGAACCATCCTTCTTGGCTACAAAAAAGAACCCTGCTCCTAATGGCGACGATGACGGGCGAATATGCCCCTTCTCCAGGGATTCCTTCACATAACTGCGCATAGCGGTGTGCTCAGGTACGGATAAATTAAACAATCGACCTTTTGGGAATTTACTACCAGGAATCAAATTGATAGCACAATCACAATCCCTATGCGGAGGTAGGGTATCGGACTTGGGCTCATCAAATACATCCCGGTAATCAGACAAGAACTCTGGGACCTCAGAAGGGGTGGATGACGAAATTGACAGAAATGGAACATCACCATGTACCCCCTGACAACCCCAGCTGGACACCGACATGGATTTCCAAACTAATACTGGATTATGGACTTGTAGCCATGGCAACCCCAACACGACCACATCATGCAGATTATGCAACACCAGAAAGCGAATAACCTCCTGATGTGCAGGAGCCATGCACATGGTCAGCTGGGTCCAGTATTGAGGCTTATTCTTGGCCAAAGGTGTAGCATCAATTCCTCTTAATGGAATAGGACACTGCAAGGGCTCCAAGAAAAACCCACAACGCTTAGCATAATCCAAGTCCATCAAATTCTGGGCAGCGCCCGAATCCACAAACGCCATGACAGAATATGATGACAAAGAGCAGATCAAGGTAACGGACAGAAGAAATTTTGACTGTACAGTACCAATGGTGGCAAACCTAGCGAACCGCTTAGAGCGCTTAGGACAATCAGAAATGGCATGAGTGGAATCACCACAGTAGAAACACAGACCATTCAGACGTCTGTGTTCATGCCGTTCAACTCTGGACAAAGTCCTATCGCACTGCATAGGCTTAGGTTTAATCTCAGGTAATACCGCCAAATGGTGCACAGCTTTACGCTCACGCAAGCGTCAACCGATCTGAATGGCCAAAGACATAGATTCATTCAGACCATCAGGCATAGGAAATCCCACCATGACATCTTTAAGGGCTTCAGAGAGACCCTTTCTGAAAATTGCTGCGAGCGCAGCTTCATTCCATTGATTGAGTACAGACCACTTTCTAAATTTCTGACAGTATACCTCTATCTCATCCTGACCCTGACACAAAGCCAGCAAATTTTTCTCTGCCTGATCCACTGAATTAGGCTCATCGTACAGCAATCCGAGCGCCAGGAAAAACGCATCAATATTACCCAATGCAGGATCTCCCGGCGCAAGGGAAAATGCCCAGTCTTAAGGGTCCCCACGCAAAAAAGAAATAATAATTCTCACTTGTTGAGCTGGGTCACCAGAGGAGTGAGGTTTCAAGGCCAAAAACAGCTTGCAATTATTTTTGAAATTCATAAACTTGACTCTATCACCAAAAAACAAATCAGGAATAGGAATTTTAGGTTCTAACATAGGCTTCTGAACCACCAAGTCTTGAATCTTTTGTACATTTATAACGAGATTATCCATTGAAGAGCACAGACCCTGAATATCCATGTCCACACCTGTGTCCTGAACCACCCAAATGTCTAGGGGAAAAAAAAGACAAAACACAGTGCAAAGGAAAAAAAATGGTCTCAGAACTTCTTTTTTCCCTCTATTGAGAATCATTAGTACTTTTGGCTTCCTGTACTGTTGTGTTAGGCAATTCAGGAACACAATGTACATAGCGATCAGAGCACACACAGTGATCTGACAGCAACCCAAAATAACGGAACGAGCTCTGAGACGTGGGAACTCTGTAGACCGCAATTCCTAATCCTCTCCAAACACAACTAGAGGCAGCTGTGGATTGCGCCTAACGCTCCCTATGCAACTCGGCACAGCCTGAGAAACTAACTAGCCTGAAGATAGAAAAATAAGCCTACCTTGCCTCAGAGAAATACCCCAAAGGAAAAGGCAGCCCCCCACATATAATGACTGTGAGTAAGATGAAAAGACAAACGTAGGGATGAAATAGATTCAGAAAGGTGAGGCCCGATATTCTAGACAGAACGAGGATAGGAAAGATAACTTTGCGGTCTACACAAAACCCTAAAGAAAACCACGCAAAGGGGGCAAAAAGACCCTCCGTACCGAACTAACGGCACGGAGGTACACCCCTTGCGTCCCAGAGCTTCCAGCAAAACAAATAGACAAGCTGGACAGAAAAAATAGCAACAAATAGCAAAGAAGCACTTAGCTATGCAGAGCAGCAGGCCACAGGAAAGATCCAGAGAAACACAAGTCCAACACTGGAACATTGACAGGAAGCATGAATCAAAGCATTAGGTGGAGTTAAGTAGAGAAGAAGCTAACGACCTCACCAGATCACCTGAGGGAGGAAACTCAGAAGCTGCAGTACCACTTTCCTCCACAAACGGAAGCTCCCAGAGAGAATCAGCCGAAGTACCACTCGTGACCACAGGAGTGAACTCTGCCACAGAATTCACAACACCCTTCCTCGGGAGCTCCAGCTTCGACCTGTAGGGCCGCGCATTGCTGGACACCCCTGGCCACCCAGCCGGCCTCCCTCCGCCACCGGGTATAGGTTACAGCATCACCTGGCCTCAGATCACGGGTCTCCTCACTTGTCCCGTAGCGAGGCTCCACCTCACTCCGGTCGACACAGACCTGCAGGGGTTCTCCGATCTCCTGGATGACCCCCTTCTCCTGCCTGGGGTTGTAGAAAACCACCATTCCCCAGTGCAACGGCGGAACCTTCTCCTCTTTGGTGAGGTCTATCACCTCCACAGGTCGCGGCTGCTTCCTCCAAGCCGCCACTAGGCATCACTGGTGTTCCGTCACCGGCAGGATTCTTAAGTTCCGCTCTGGCGGGACGCAGCTCCCTGGCCGGGCGCAAAGTTCTGACGCAGCCGGAGTGGGCAGAGGAGGGAACATAGGGGAAAGGCAGATCTCCGTCGGGTGGCCCAATCGGGAACTCACCCGGGCGCGGGCTTCCAGGCAACGTGCCAGCCGCCGAGCCTCAGCGGCGGCCACCCAGCCATCAGGCATCCGTCCTCCAGGTTTTCCCTCAGGCGGCTTCACAGCAGTCAAGTAAAGCAGCGGCGGTGACTCTGGGATCGCCGTGGGCGGTACAAGCCTGCGCCTGGCCGGGTCGTCTCCATGCGGTGGCCTGGGAGTCACCATCTTTGTCCCCTTCTCCAGATCTTCTTCTCTGGCTCTCTTTCGGGGGCGGCCCCGTCCCCATTGTCCCCACCCTCCATAGAGGATCAGGAGGCGGACCTCAGCGGCTGACGGGCCCGCCCTCAGGATACAGCAATGCTTAGACTTGGCGGCCATTACCGTTCGCGCTCTTCGGTTCTTCTACACCCACTTTCATGCCCTTCTTCTTCTCCTGCGCTCCTCGTGACGCAGCAATGGCGGCAGTTTTGGCGGGAATCTTGCGTCAATAGCAATGCACAGTCCTTGCAATAAATCACAATTCCAACACGTCTCAATCACAGTTCCAAGGCACACATGACCCAATTCTTCAGGCTTAAGTACGATCCTGTTCATGACGCCAAGTTGGAGCGCCCCCAGACACAGGGCCACAGGTCACTCGGTACCGGTCCCTTCTGCTCGGTTACGCGGTTGTCACGGTGGCTGGACCTGGTCGTGACGCTGCTAAGGGGCGTCCAATAAAGGTTTTGGTACAGTCTGTCAGGGGTTCGTGACGCCACCTGTGGTGCTCGGTCAGGGTGACCGACGCTGCTGTGGGGTCCGCTGGGGTGATGGGATGGCAGCTGGATGGTATAACTTCCCACAGGTGAAGTGTGTCCCCAGGGCTTCCCAGATATGTAGATGGTGATGGTGTCAGGTGCAGGCAATAACGAGGACACAAGGTTGCAGGCTCTTTACTGAAGGCTTCAATATCCTCAATCCAGAGCACGTTCAACCAGGCTATCAGAGACCGGCCGGTCCGATGGGCACATCCAGAGTTTCCTTCACAGATGGAAATCGTTGCCTACCAATAGCGCCTGTGTGTTGTAGTCCTACCCTGCTGAGCATTCGGAATAGTCCTCACAACTGCTGCTCTCGTTCATTCGTTCTCTACAGCTTTCTCTCTCTCTCTCATTCTTTGGTTCCAGATGTTGCTAGTTTCTAACGTCCCCCAGATATGTTATGGCTAGGACGCCACCCGTTTGACGGGAAGGCTTGGAGGTCTTCCGGGACCCTAGAGATGCCCCTCTCCCAATGTTGCCCCCTATGTCTTCGTAGGTGTAGAAGGTAGACAGCCAACCTATAATTAACTGTCCAGCGGAATTTGAAGTAAGGCCTGAAGTCAGTTACTCCTACGGTGATCCGGCCACCGACTACGCGCCTCAGTAAGATGTTGCCTTCCTCTCTCGGCACGACTCTTACTGGCTCTCCTTTGTGCTGATCTCGTTTACACGTTTCCACAATATCCTTCCCTTCGTGTCTCTTTCTTAGGATACCGCCGCAAGGTAGTGCAGGTGCGGTTCCGTTACGTTCTGTTCGCTTCACTAGGCACCTGCCAGGTTCCCACGCCTGACAGGGACCCCCCCTGTGCCTTCTCCCTGCAACACCCCCTGCCACGGGATGTTGCCTGGTTTCAACCCAGTCAGCTTCTGACTAACTTCCTCCCCAGCCCCTAGTTTTACCAGTGTGAGGAGTGGCCCAATAAATAAAGCCTTTTTCTCCCCCTAGTGGCCGGAGTGTGAAGTGTAATGTGTTCTAGTGATACCTGGTCAGGAGAACTCCTTAGTGCCATCAGACATACCGCTGCTCCCCTTAGCGGCAGAGCGCTATACTGCAACGACCAGGTCTCTGGGGCGCTGCATATACGGTACTTAAATTTTGTTTTTCCATTGTTCCACTTCAATATCCTGCTGTCAACAGGCTGTTTTTCATTAAAGTAGATGCCTCGGCTATGAAGAAGCAATTATCTCAAACAATTCCTCTGGATCAAGAAATCATGACTACGGATTCTTCTCCAAGAAATTCTCTCCAGCAAAATGGAATTACTCTATGGGTGACCATCAGCCCTTAGACATATAATTAACTCTAGAAGAATGACAACACCTATTTGAATAAGGTAAGTTCCCAGTCACAACCTACTCTTTCTCTTCCTGCAGGTAAACTTATCATTCATTCTCTGAACTGAAATACCCTGCATGTCTATTGCTCCAGTCCCTGACAGCAAGCAGCCTGAATGGTATCTGAGTCAGTCTATCTTTGGCATTGAATCCTGCATATATCTATATTTGTTAGCCATCTTAGTATGCAATTGTTTTTGTTTATAGATATTTAACTCACTTCTGCTTGTCCTCATGCAGAGAGATCACATAACTGTTTCAAAGCGGTTTATGATCCATGTAGACCTGGACATTTGTTTATTTGTTCACTACATTTATTGTGTCCTGCTGTCTCAACTGAGTTAGATTGATTGCTAACGAGAGGGAAAAAAAAAAGTGAGATCTAAGAGCTAGCCTTCTATAAATGTAGACATACTTTAGGGATGGATTCGTGCAGGGGTACATTCGTGCACTATTATTCGTGTACATTTATTCAAAGTACTTTTTCTAAGTACTCGCAGTTACAGTTAGGTCCATATATATTTGGACAGAGACAACATTTTTCTAATTTTGGTTATAGACATTACCACAATGAATTTTAAACAAAACAATTCAGATGCAGTTGAAGTTCAGAGTTTCAGCTTTCATTTGAGGGTATCCACATTAAAATTGGATGAAGAGTTTAGGAGTTTCAGCTCCTTAACATGTGCCACCCTGTTTTTAAAGGGATCAAAAGTAATTGGACAGATGAAATAATTGTAAATAAGATGTTCATTTCTAGTACTTGGTTGAAAACCCTTTGTTGGCAATGACTGCCTGAAGTCTTGAACTCATGGACATCACCAGACACTGTGTTTCCTCCTTTTTGATGCTCTGCCAGGCCTTCACTGCGGTGGTTTTCAGTTGCTGTTTGATTGTGGGCCTTTCTGTCTGAAGTTTAATCTTTAATAAGTCAAATGCATGCTCAATTGGGTTGAGATCAGGTGCTGACTTCACCATTCAAGAATATTCCACTTCTTTGCTTTAATAAACTCCTGGGTTGCTTTGGCTTTATGTTTTGGGTCATTGTCCATCTGTAGTATGAAATGATGACCAATCAGTTTGGCTGCATTTGGCTGAATCTGAGCACACAGTATGGCTCTGAATACCTCAGAATTCATTCGGCTGCTTCTGTCCTATGTCCCATCATCAATAAACACTAGTGACCAAGTGTCACTGGCAGCCATGCATGCCCAAGCCACCGCCGTGTTTTACAGATGATGTGGTATGCTTTGGATCATGAGCCGTACCACGCCTTCGCCATACTTTTCTCTTTCCATCATTCTGGTAGAGGTTGATCTTGGTTTCATCTGTCCAAAAAATGTTCTTCCAGAACTGTGTTGGCCTTTTTAGATGTTTTTTAGCAAAGTTCAGTCTAGCCTTTTTATTCTTGATGCTTATGAGTGGCTTGCACCGTGCAGTGAACCCTCTGTGTTTACTTTCATGCAGTCTTCTCTTCATGGTAGATTTGGATATTGATACGCCGACCTCCTGGAGAGTGTTGTTCACTTGGTTATCTGTTGTGAAGGGGTTTCTCTTCACCATAGAGATTATTCTGCGATCATCCACCATTGTTGTCTTACGTGGGCACCCAGGTCATTTTGCATTGATGAGTTCACCAGTGCTTTCTTTCTTTCTTTCTCAGGATGTACCAAACTGTAGATTTTGCCACTCCGAATATTGTACCAATTTCTTGGATGGGTTTTTTCTGTTTTCGCAGCTTAAGGATGGCTTGTTTCCCCTGCATGGAGAGCACCTTTGTCCGCATGTTTATTTCACAGCAAAACCTTCCAATTGCAAGCACCACACCTCAAATCAACTCCAGGCCTTTTATCTTCTTAATTACGAATGACATAACGAAGGGATTGCCCACACCTGTCCATGAAATAGCCTTGGAGTCAATTGTCCAATTACTTTTGGTCCCTTTAAAAACAGGGTGGCACATGTTAAGGAGCTGAAACTCCTAAACCCTTCATCCAATTTTAATGTGGATACCCTCAAATGAAAGCTGAAAGTCTGAACTTCAACTGCATCTGAATTGTTTTGTTTAAAATTCATTGTGGTAATGTCTATAACCAAAATTAGAAAAATGTTGTCTCTGTCCAAATATATATGGACCTAACTGTATAACAGGGCAGTTAGACAGGGCAAGAGACAGGTAAGACAATCTGAATCTATTCCCTGTTCATTTGGAACAGAACAAATATTCACCATATGTATTTGTATATTCTATATCCTGGCGGCTGCATTCACTCACATTCACCGCCCTTGCATTAACTTTTTACACGCCGTCCATATCGGCCCCTCTGTCCTTTCCTCTCCAGTGTATAGCACTCATGCTCTGTTCACATTGCTTAAAGGTACCGTCACACATAGCGACGCTGCAGCGATACCGACAACGATCCGGATCGCTGCAGCGTCGCTGTTTGGTCGCTGGAGAGCTGTCACACAGACAGCTCTCCAGCGACCAACGATCCCGAGGTCCCCGGTAACCAGGGTAAACATCGGGTAACTAAGCGCAGGGCCGCGCTTAGTAACCCGATGTTTACCCTGGTTACCATCCTAAAAAGTAAAAAAACAAACGCTACATACTTACCTTCCGCTGTCTGTCCTCGGCGCTCTGCTTCTCTGGTCTGGCTGTGAGCGCCGGGCAGCCAGAAAGCAGAGCGGTGACGTCACCGCTCTGCTTTCCGGCTGACCGACGCTCACAGCCAGAGCAGGAGGAGTGCAGAGCACAGCGCTGGAGGACAGAGAGCGGTAGGTAAGTATGTAGTGTTTGTTTTTTTACTTTTAGGATGGTAACCAGGGTAAACATCGGGTTACTAAGCGCGGCCCTGCGCTTAGTTACCCGATGTTTACCCTGGTTACCAGCAAAGACATCGCTGAATCGGTGTCACACACGCCGATTCAGCGATGTCTACGGGGAGTCCAGCGACGAAATAAAGTTCTGGACTTTCTTCCCGACCAGCGATCTCCCAGCAGGGGCCTGATCGCTGCTGCCTGTCACACTGGACGATATCGCTAGCGAGGACGCTGCAACGTCACGGATCGCTAGCGATATCGTCTAGTGTGACAGTACCTTAACACTAGAAGTCCCGGGAATTTCAAGATCCCCCCTGAAGTCCTGAGAGAGGGTCAAATGACCCTCAGTCCATAGTGACACCTTAATTAGCATCCTTTCATTTGTAAATGTGCTCTTGCCTGAGGAATCTGCAGGGGGGATTATCTAAGATAAGAGTGTGTAAACAGAATAATGCAAGCTATTCCTGAGTGTGGGGGTTGCTGCTCACAAGAAAAACCTATTTTGGTTTCTCCCTGAGTGTGGGGGAGAAACCTATTTTGTTCACAGGAAAGAAAATGGAAAGAAGGTACACCATTGAAGAGACATTGGAACTGATTCTGAGCAACACAAACCCTTCAGACTCAGATGGAGAAGACATAGTCCTTCAACCGGCACATGTGGGGTCTGTGCTGACACATGCCGTAGGCACGGACATACGGGACACATGTTCCCCTATGGCCCCATTCCGCACGAACTGTGTCTCTGTGTGGAGCACATGCTTGTCCGTCTGCTCCACACAGAGACATGTCCGTTGTTTTGCTGAATCACGGACCGCTTTTTGCCGAAAACATCCATGCACACAGATGTCATCCGTGTGACTTCCGTGTGCACGGACAATGGAGGAAAGTGAAAAGCCTAAAAATAAAGAATTTCATATTCACCTCAGTCCAGCGCTGACAGTTCCTCTCACTTCCGGTGCCGCTCATTAGGCTATGAATATTCACTTCACTAAGCCCAAGAGTGAACCGGAAGTGAGAGGAGAAGAGGCGCTGGAGGGAGGTGAGTATGTGGTGACAGCAGACAGCGCTATCTGTGGATTCACGGATAGCACACGGACATCACCCACGGTGCACGGGGGCCAAAAGGGATCCTGTTCTGCTTGTTTCAAAAACGGACGGAACAGGATGCCAAAAAAGGCAGTGTGAGTTACCTATTTTATTTCCTGACTATCTTTTTTATTTTGAACCAAAACAAAATGCTTATTTGAAATTATTTATCTTGCAGATGAGGAGACTCCTCCTCTACCAAAAAAGAGAGCTCGGTTGGCGAGTGAGCCGACAGAGACCGCAAAAGATGGCACAGTGTGGCATGAAGTACAAGTGGGGAAACATCTCCATTTGACCCCAATAGAACTGTACCCTACAGATGGAGAGCCAAGTGCTAAGGCCAGACGAAGTGTCCAGAGTCGCCTTCCGAGCTTCCTCTGCTTTATCAGTCTTGACATGCTTCGTAGCATTGAAGAATGGACTACTCAACATGCACGTCACATGGAGCAGGTGGATTGGTTCATGGGTCTCCTGGAACTAATGGCATTTATTTCAGTCATTATCTTGCGGGGGGTGACCAAGATTCCATCACTACGTGACAGCTGGTCAGCAAACCTGGGAAACCCAAGGATCATTGCCACTATGACCCGAAACCGCAGAACTGTAACCACGAACAATTTCTTTACATCATTGTCACTTGCACAACGACTGCTTAGCCGGGAAACCACTATCCTCGGCACAGTCAACAAGAGTCGCCGGGAAATTCCTCAATCCGCTAGACAGATGGACCGCACTGAATTCACCACTCAGGTGTTTTCAACCACTGGTGCCACACTGGCAGTGTATGCACCCAAACGAAAGAAGGCCGTCTACATTCTCAGCAGCATGCACAGCGTGGTTGAGACTGAGGATACCAACAAAAGGAAGCCAAACACGGTCACACAATACAACCACACAAAGTGCGGTGTGGATGTAATGGACCAAATGGTGCGGGAGTACAGCATGCTTGCAGGAACACGGAGATGGCCAGTCGCCGTGTTCTACAACATGATTGACATGGCAGCACTCTATGCTCATGTACTTTATCAGGCATGCACTGGGGTGCGGGAGAGACGGGTGGACTTCCTGGTTGAGCTTGCAAAAGAGTTAGGTGGCCGTCATGTGACTGAAAAGAAGGCACGCAAGGAGAAACTCCTTTGGCAACTTCCTTCCACACCCAGCCCTGGCAAAAGGGTGAAGTGTCAGGTAAACCATCGATGCACGAACAATTGTGCAACTGAGAGATGTGTTGACTGCTACAAATACACGTGTGGCAAATGTACCAGGGACATACCCAGGCAGTGCCAGGTATGTTCCGACATGTTCAGACAGACTGCTGAGTGAGTGCTGAAATGCTAGTCACACAAGGACATGCCACTCACACACACACAGCCCCCCACTGCAGCCTATGGAAAATATGTGTGGAATTGTTTTATTCCTTGTATATTTTTAACATTTTTATAACAAAAATAAAAAGCATCCTTTGATGCGTGCTCCTTTACTCCCCTACCCCCATGTATTTGTCTTTACCCTTTCCCCCCTCCCCTCTTCCCACTCCTCCACCAACATCCCTCCCTGTTGTATAATTTGATTATATTGTTTTCTTGTTCACTGTTTTATCACATTTGTTTGGCCATGCCGCTTATACACTGCTCATCTTGAAAATGTGACTATTTGTTTGATGTTGGTGTGAAATAACCCTTTAGTGAAAAAAAAATCTTATTGGTTTTTTAAAAAAAATTAAAAGCATCAAAACAAATAACAGTTGTTCTTTTGTATATTTTTCACACTAAAATTTCAGTCCTCTTGTGGGAATTTTTTTCGCGCCAAATTTGCACAAGAATGAACATGCTGCGATTTTTTTTCGTTAGTGTGATTGAGGCCTAAAGGTACAGTTACACGTTACGATCTCGTTGATGATATCGTTTGAAAACGTCACATGATCACGTCGTTCATGCAATGTCGTTTTCACATCGTTGCGTGTAACGTGAAGATATCGGACGAACACATCGTTGGATCGCTGATCGCAGATTTGAGGTCAGGATCTCAAATCTGACGATCCTCGTCCAATTATGTGTCAGAAGATGTGCAGCATCGTTCAGTGTAACGCTGAGATGAACGATTTTGGTGTAAATTCTCCTATTCCTGCCATTGTGAAAAATCGCTCTGCAAACGTTTGCAATGAGGCTAACGCGGAGCCAAAATTTACATCGTTAACAAGATAGTTGCATGTGACGCCTCTTGGACGATGTGAAACTGATTGCACGAACGATGTGATCACCTGACATTTCTAACTATATCGTCGACGAGATCGTAACATGTAACGGTACCTTTGACTGCTGTGGATCCGCAGCAGTTTCCCCTGAGTTTACAGTACAATGTAAACTTATGGGAAACAAAAAACGCTGTGCACATGCTGCGGAAAAATCCGCGCGGAAACGCTGCGGATTACATTCCGCAGCATGTCACTTCTTTCCTGCGGATTTTCACCTGCTCCAATAGGAAACTGCAGATGAAAATCCGCAGAAGAAACCGCAGTAAAAAACGCGATAAATCCGCAGTAAAACCGCAACGGGTTTTCACTGCGGATTTTGGAATTCCGCTGCGGAAAAATCCGCAGTGGAATCCGCAAAGTGTGCACATAGCCTTAGACACAAATGCTTCTGGTCATTACTCACAGCTGTACCTTGCTCTAAAATTTCTAATTCTCTATTTAAAATATGTAAAAAATGATTAATTGTTTCAGCGCTTTTTTGCACAAATAATACTAAACTAAATACAATATGTATAGTCTTTATATTATCAAATACAATAAACTGAACAGAACTAACTTGAAACTTGAAACTACATGGGTAAACTCGATGGAAAACAGCAAACAACCTCCTGTGGTGCAACAGTAATGGCCTTAATTACAGAACAAAAGACAGTGAATAGAGATAAGATAAGCTATAGATAAAATCCTTTAGGTCATTTGACCCTTCTCTGGGTTTCAAAGGTAGAAATGTCAAATGACCCGTCTCTGGGACTTCTAGTGTTAACAGCACAGATCCATTCAGTCCCACCATCCAGCACAAGAGACGCTCTCACAAATCACTTAACCATCTGCTCACTCTTTCTAACCTCCTTCTCCTAGTCGCTGGAGACATCTCTCCCAAACCCGGCCCCCCATGTTATAGCCAATCAAACCTCCCAACTGCTACTCAGAAACCCCTCTAACCTTATTAATATTCCATGCATGCCTTCTGTCTTTTTCAATTGTACCCTTTGGAATTATCGCTCTGTGTGTAATAAACTCTCCTTCATCCATGACTTCTTCCTTTCTAATTCTCTTAATCTCCTGGCTCTTACTGAAACCTGGATCCAGCAGTCAGACACCACTGCTGATGCTGCTCTTTCATATGGTGGACTACACTTTTCTCTTACCCCAAGATCGGACAACAGAGCAGGTGGAGGCGTTGGTCTGCGCCTTTCACCCAAATGTACCTTCCAAGTTATCCCCCAAGTGCCCTCACTTGTCTTCCCTTCCTTTGAGGTCCATGCTGTCAGACTCTACATCCCCTTCTTCATGCGAGTGGCAGTGGTGTATCATCCTCCCGGCCCCTCTCATCAGTTCCTGGATCACTTTGCCACCTGGCTTCCACACTTTCTCTCCTGTGACACCCCCATCCTCATCATGGGTGATTTCAACATCCCCATTGCTTCTCACTCTCCCCATCTGCTTCTCACTTTTTAGCTCTAACCTCCTCTTTCAGCCTCTCGCAGCATACTAACTCTCCAAAGCATGAAGATGGAAACTCCCTCAACTTGGTCTTCTTGGTCTTCAACTTTGCTCACTGGATGATTTCACAAACTCCCCTCTCCGGCTCTCTGACCACAACCTTCTTTCATTCTCTATCAAGAACTGCCATCCCGCTCAGGTCACCCTCACTTTCCACACTTATGGAAACAAAAAGGCCATTAACACCCAGAAACTTATGAAGAACTTGCAGTCCTCATTGGCCCCAATCTCCTCCATCTCATGTCCTGATTCTGCTCTGAAGCATTACAATGAAACCCTGCAAAGTGTCCTGGATGAAGCTGCACCTCCTATACATAGAACAACTCAGCACAGATGGAGACAACCGTGGAACACGCTGCAAACAGATTTCCTGCAGCGGTGCTCCAGGTGCGCCGAACGTCTGTGGAGAAAATCTAATCTACCCGAAGATTTCATCCATTATAAGTTCATGCTAAAAACAAACAACTCTGCCATTCACCTCTCCAAACAAACCTATTTCAACACCCTCATCACCTCGCCATCCAATAACCCTAAACGTCTCTTTGACACTTTCCAGTCCCTACTTAACCCAAGAGTGCAGGCCCCAACCACGGATCTCCGCGCTGACGATCTGGCCAATTACTTCAAAGAAAAAATTTACCACATTCGACAGGAAATCATCTCCCAATCTCTTCATACCATGCACTGTCCTCCCTCCCTCACTGCATCTAGTTCACTCTCTGACTTTGAACCAGTTGCAGAAGAAGAAGAAATCAGGCCCCTTGCATCTTCTCGCCCAACCACTTGCACCAGTGACCCCATTCCGTCACATCTCCAGTCTCTTTTCCCAGCTGTCACCTCTCACCTAACAAAAATATTCAGCCTTTCTCTCACTTCCGGTATTTTTCCATCCTCATTTAAGCATACCATCATACATCCATTACTTAAAAAACCATCCCTCGATCAAAACTGTGCTGCTAATTATAGACCTGTCTCTAATCTTCCCTTCATCTCTAAACTCCTGGAACGCCTGGTCCACTCCTGTTTTACCCGCTATCTCTCAGATTACTCTCTTCTCGACCCTCTTCAATCTGATTTCCACTCTTTACACTCTACTGAAACTGCCCTCAATAAAGTCTCTAATGACCTACTAACAGCTAAATCTAATTGTCACTACTCCATGCTAATTCTCTTGGATCTCTCCGCAGCATTCAACACTGTGGATCATCAGCTCCTCCTCACTATGCTCCGCTCCATCGGCCTCAAGGACACCGTTCTCTCCTGGTTCTCCTCCTATCTCTCTGACCGATCCTTCACTGTATCTTTTGCTGGTTCCTCCTCCTCTCACCTTCCCCTTACTGTTGGGGTTCCTCAAGGATCAGTCCTAGGCCCCCTCCTCTTCTCTTTGTATACTGCCCCTATTGGGCAAACAATCAGTAGATTTGGTTTCCAGTACCATCACTATGCTGATGACACCCAATTATACACTTCTTCTCCTGTTATCACAGCGACCTTTTTAGAAAACACCAGTGATTGTCTTACCGCTGTCTCGCATCATGTCCTCCCTCTATCTGAAACTGAACCTGTCAAAAACTGAACTCCCTCTATTAACCTACTTTTGCCTGACATTGCCATCTCCGTGTGCGGTTCCACCATTACTCCAAAACATCATGCCTGCTGCCTTGGGGTCCTACTTGATTCCGAGCTTTCATTCACCCCCCACATCTGATCACTGGCTCGCTCTTCTTATCTGCATCTCAAGAACATTTCTAGAATTCACCCTTTTCTTACTTTTGACTCTGCAAAAACTCTTACTGTTTCACTTATTCATTCTTGTCTGGACTATTATAACTCTCTACTAAGCGGCCTTCCTTTTACCAAACTCTCCCCACTCCAATCTGTCCTGAATGCTGCAGTCAGTATCATATTCCTCACCAACCGTTACACCAATGCCTCTACCTTGTGCCAGTCATTACACTGGTTACCCATCCACTCAAGAATCTGGTACAAAACTACTACCCTCATCCACAAAGCACTCCATGGCTCAGCACCACCCTACATCTCCTCTCTGGTCTCAGTCTACCACCGTACCCGTGCCCTCCGCTCCGCTAATAACCTTAGGTTAGCATCCTCAATAATCAGAACCTCTCACTCCCATCTCCAAGACTTTACACATGCTGCGCCGATTCTTTGGAATGCACTACCTAGGTTAATACGATTAATTCCCAATCCCCACAGTTTTAAGCGTGCCCTAAAAACTCATTTGTTCAGATTGGCCTACCACCTCAACGCATTAACCTAAGTATCCCTGTGTGGCCCATTCAAAAAAAAAAAAAACATAGGTTCCTCGCATCATGTTCTCATACACTTTATGCAGTTAATAGCCCTCTGTGTCTGTACTGCTACATACTTAGGCAGTTAACTGGTTCATGCAGCTTTACATGAACACCTGAGTCTTACACTATGGCTGGTCCGAATAACTAAAGCAATATTTACCATCCACCTCTCGTGTCTCCCCTTTTCCTCATAGTTTGTAAGCTTGCGAGCAGGGACCTCTTTCCTCCTGGTACCGTATATACTCGAGTATAAGCTGAGATTTTCAGCCCAAATTTTTGGGCTGAAAGTGCCCCTCTCGGCTTATACTCGAGTCAAGGTGGGTGGCAGGGTCGGCGGGTGAGGGGGTGAGGGCGCTGAGGCATACTTACCTAGTCCCAGCGATCCTGGCGCTGTCCCTGCCGTCCCACGGTCTTCGGTGCTGCAGCTTCTTCCCCTCTTCAGCGGTCACGTGGGACCACTCATTAGAGAAATGAATAAGCGGCTCCACCTCCCATAGGGGTGGAGGCGCCTATTCATTTCTCTAATCAGCGGTAATGGCGACCGCTGATTAGAGAAAGAAGCTGCGGCACCGAAGACCAGCTGTGACAGGCAGAGGGAGCCGGACGTCGGGACCAGGTAAGTATGTAATATTCACCTGTCCGCGTTCCAGCCGCCGGGCGCCGCTCCATCTTCCCGGCGCCTCCATCTTCCCGGCGTCTGCGCTCTGACTGTTCAGGTCAGAGGGCGCGATGACGCATATAGTGTGCGCGGCGCCCTCTGCCTGATCAGTCAGTGCAGAGACGCCGGGACGAGACGCCGGGACCGGACGCCGGGAGCTGCAAGCAAGCGAGGTGAGTATGTTTTTTTTTTTTTTTACTGCAGCAGCAACAGCGACAATGGCAGAGCTTTCTATGGGGAACTATGAACGGTGCAGAGCACTATATGGGGCACAGCTATAGGGCAATAATGAACAGTGCAGAGCACTATATGGGGCACAGCTATAGGGCAATAATGAACGGTGCAGAGCACTATATGGGGCACAGCTATAGGGCAATAATGAACAGTGCAGAGCACTATATGGGGCACAGCTATAGGGCAATAATGAACGGTGCAGAGCAACATATGGGGCACAGCTATAGGGCAATAATGAACGGTGCAGAGCACTGTATGGGGCACAGCTATAGGGAAATAATGAACGGTGCAGAGCACTATATGGGGCACACCTATAGGGAAATAATGAACAGTGCAGAGCACTATATGGGGCACACCTATAGGGCAATAATGAACGGTGCAGAGCACTATATGAGGCACAGCTATAGGGAAATAATGAACGGTGCAGAGCACTGTATGGGGCACAGCTATAGGGAAATAATGAACGGTGCAGAGCACTATATGGGGCACACCTATAGGGAAATAATGAACGGTGCAGAGCACTATATGGGGCACAGCTATAGGGAACTATGAACGGTGCAGAGCGCTATATGGAACAGCTATGGGGAAATAATGATATATTTTTATTTTTGAAATTCACCGGTAAATGCTGCATTTCCACCCTAGGCTTATACTCGAGTCAATAAGTTTTCCCAGTTTTTTGTGGCAAAATTGGGGGGGTCGGCTTATACTCGGGTCAGCTTATACTCGAGTATATACGGTATCTATTTTGAACTGTGATTTCTGTTATGCTGTAATGTCTATTGTCTGTACAAGTCCCCTCTATAATTTGTAAAGCGCTGCGGAATATGTTGGCACTATATAAATAAAATTATTATTATTATTACTCTTAACATAAAAAAAATTAAATATTTTCAATATCCCACCAAGCTTATTAGTAACTCTTCTCTCGCGGTTTGACTTTATCCTCATCTACAGTCTAGATAAGAAAAAAAGCAGGGCTGGTGCCCTATCCGAGTCCTTTGATCATTGCCTCTGAAAATGTGCCTTCTCATATAATTCAACATGAATAGGGATGAACGAATCTGAAAGGTAAAGTTCGGGGCCCGTGCCGAACACCTAGTGTCCAAGCATGGACCCCGAACATGGACTTCTTCCTGAAGTCCGTGTTACTGTTTAGGATCAGCAGTCCAAAAATTTGGTGTTTCCCACGCAGTCATCTGAGTGACAGCAAGAGAACCACCAGCTCTGATCAGTGTTAAGTTCATTACCGCTGGTCAGAGCCCTGCGGTTCTCAAGCTGTCATACAGATGACAGAGTGTGATCCAGCAGCTGTGACCAGTGGTAAAAAGGTTACTGCCGGTCACAGGTGTCAGGTGATGAGAGAACTACTCTCATTATTGTACGCCTGGTCTCGCTGATAGTAGCGAGATAGTAGCGAGAGCAGGAGTACAATGATGGGAGTATTCATCAGTCGAATCCCGTGGGATAAATAAAATAAAAAATGGCGTTGGGTCACCTCTATTTTTGATAACCAGTGCAGGTAAAACGATAGCTGCAGGCTGCAGCCCTCATCTGTTAACCTTATCTTGGCTGGTTATCAAAAATAGAGGGGTCCCCATGCCGTATTTTTAATTATTTAAATAAATAATTTAACAAAATGTCATGCGCCACTGCTTCATTTATGACAACCAGCCAAGCAGACTGCTTTGGACTGGTATTATCAGACTGGGAAGGGGCCAAGGATATTGGCCCTCCACAGCCTAAAAATAGCAGCCCACAGCCACCACAGAAAAGGTGCTTTTCCCACTTGCCCTGGTGTGGTGGCAAGTAGGGTAACATTTGTGGGGTTGATGTCAGATTTGTAATATCAGTTGACATCAACCCACTACTAACTCCATAGTCAATGCAATAAAAGCACAGACATAGAGAAAAGTCCTTTTATTTGAAATAAAAACACAGACTCCTTTATTTGAAAGAAACTGAGAAATTAAAAATAATAAAACACCATATTCCATACCTGTCCGACGATAATCCATATGTCCTACGACGTGCTCAAACTTGGCTACATCTGGATTGCATGGCTGAGTGGTGGCATGATACGACTGCTCAGCCATGAATCTAGGACACACTGAACTGAGCCTGAGAGCTGAGCTTCAGTGATTTCCGGTGATGTCATTGAGGTTACCGCCGGTCACAGGTAGTGGTTCTAAGGCTCAGCTCAGTGTCTCCTGGATTTACGGCTGAGCGGTCGCATCATGCCACCACTCAGCCATGCAATCCAGATAAAGCAGAGCTGGGCTATTCGTGGGACAAATCAGCGGACAGGTGAGGAATATGGTGTTTTATCATTTTAATTTTCCAGTAATAAATGGGTAAAAGAAGGTGGGAAGTGTTTATTTCAAATAAAGGATTTTTTCTGTGTGTTTATTTCAATTAAAGAACATTTTCCGGTGTGTGTCTCTATTTGATTTTCACTATGACGTTAGTAATGGGCTCATCTTACAGACACCTCTCCATTACTAACCCCTGGGTTTGATGTCAGCTGACATTGCAAAGCTGACATCAACCCCACAAACCTTGCCCACTTGCCACCACACCA
Organism: Ranitomeya imitator; assembly: GCF_032444005.1. NCBI lineage: Eukaryota > Metazoa > Chordata > Amphibia > Anura > Dendrobatidae > Ranitomeya > Ranitomeya imitator. The sequence goes on along the minus strand of NC_091283.1, from coordinate 452,012,357 downwards.
GGGCAAGTGGGAAGAGCAAGGCGAAGTGCCAGAATTAGCGCATCTTATTGTTGCACCATTTCTGGAGCCTCTGTGTGCACATGTGCAGCATGCATTTTGTCCATGCCGCTGATAAAAAACTGAATGTATACAATATAAAGTGACTAGCACACTCCAGGGTGTTGTGATGCAAAAAGGTGGGGATTTATTACATACAGTAAATCACAAACGTTTCGGTCGATACTGGACCTTCATCAGTGTGCTAGGTATAATTGTATACTTGTATGGCCCCAAAAAACAATAGAATACTCGGATTTGCATCAATCAGACATGCTGGAAAAAAAGGGCAACAAGCCGGGAGGAGACAGAACCAGGCTGGTCAACTGACGGTGAGTCAGAATAATAGGTGGCGCTGAGGCTTAAAAGAGCTGTCAGTACGCCGGGACACTAGGGATAAATGCGGTATTCACCGCTAATAGAGTGACACTGTTTCCTCCCGGCTTGTTGCCCTTTTTTTCCAGCATGTCTGATTGATGCAAATCCGAGTATTCTATTGTTTTTTGGGGCCATACAAGTATACAATTATACCTAGCACACTGATGAAGGTCCAGTATCGACCGAAACGTTTGTGATTTACTGTATGTAATAAATCCCCACCTTTTTGCATCACAACACCCTGGAGTGTGCTAGTCACCTTATATTGTATACATTCAGGTTTGGGCACCTATGACTGTGCACCTCCCCTGTTTAGGCTGTGCTTAGCATCTTCTATATCACTGATAAAAAACTGACGTGTCTGCAGGTTTTTCACACGGACACACGGTTGAAGTGAAAAACCTGACATGTGCGCATCACCATTGAATACAATGGATGTGCGTGTGTCCGCATTTGTGGCCCCTAAAGGACAGCATGCGGACACAAAAAATGGACGTGTGAAGGAAGCCTAAGACTGTGTTTGCATTACAGAGCTTGAAACAGGCTTAGGAAACCTGAGACTATTACACACGTTTTCATAGTAATTGGTGACTTTGCAGTATTAGTGATTCATGGTGAATCGATTCACTGCAAGTCAAAGTTTTGAGAAAAATGCAACGAAAGTGTCAAATTTGCAATTTCAAAAGATTTACTCATCTCTATAAAGAATCTCTTGATTCTTTCCAAGAAAAGAGTTGACAAGGAGAATAGAATTATCTGAATAGTCTTTTCCCCAGGGATCAACAGAAATGTCGGCACTTTCTTATTGCTGTCTGATATTAAGCACAAATGCACACTGTTCCTTTGAACAAGAGAACAAAACAATTTTGTAGTTTAGAATAATGACGAGTGTTTCATGCAGTACTCTAATAATTTTATGTAATGGCTGTGCCTTGTGTGTAGTTCTGCTGTACTGATTCCACATAATGGATGCAGTTTCATCCTCACATTACTTATTATGTCTGATGTCAGGGGTGCAGAAAGTTTGGTGGCTGTGCAGTATTCTCTAAATATCCTACACAGGAGCTGGCTGGCACTTTTCAGCCTGAGGGGCAATCACAAGGCATTGGCCCTCCAGTTGTGGTGCTTTTGCCCTGCTTATGTCTGGCCGCTGCATTAAAGCAGCAGAGATAACAGGCTTTAAAACAGGCTGATACATAGATATGGGAACACAATGGAGATAGCTGCATATATATGGAAGCAGAACCAAGTTGCTACCTACATAGATACTGTAACAGAAGCAAGCTGACTACATAGACACGAGACCAGAACCAAGATTGCTACGTAGACAAGGAAACTGACTGGAGCTTACTACAGAGATATGGGAGCAGAACCTAGCTTACCACATAGATATGGGAGCAGAACCTAGCTTACTGCAGAGATAAGGGAGCAGAACCGAGCTTACTATGTCTACTACAAGATACGGAAACAGAACCAATACATTTCATACCAGAATCAAGATTACTACAAGGAAATGATGCTCAGTAGTGTGTGTGTGGCCTCCACATGCCTGTATGATCTCCCTACAATGCCTGGGCATGGTACTGATGAGGCGGAGGATGGTCTCCTGAGAGATCTCCTCCCAGACCTGGACTAAAGCATCCGCCAACTCCTGGATAGTCTTTGGTGCAACGTGGTGGATGGTGTGAGATATGATGCCCCAGATGTGTTCAATCAGATTCAGGTCTGGGGAACGGGTGGGCCAGTCCATAGCTGCAATGCCTTCATCTTGCAGGAACTGCTGACACACTCCAGCCACATGGGGTCTGGCATTGTAACATAGTAACATAGTAACATAGTAAGGCCGAAAAAAGACATTTGTCCATCCAGTTCAGCCTATATTCCATCATAATAAATCCCCAGATCTACGTCCTTCTACAGAACCTAATAATTGTATGATACAATATTGTTCTGCTCCAGGAAGACATCCAGGCCTCTCTTGAACCCCTCGACTGAGTTCGCCATCACCACCTCCTCAGGCAAGCAATTCCAGATTCTCACTGCCCTAACAGTAAAGAATCCTCTTCTATGTTGGTGGAAAAACCTTCTCTCCTCCAGACGCAAAGAATGCCCCCTTGTACCCGTCACCTTCCTTGGTATAAACAGATCCTCAGCGAGATATTTGTATTGTCCCCTTATATACTTATACATGGTTATTAGATCGCCCCTCAGTCGTCTTTTTTCTAGACTAAATAATCCTAATTTCGCTAATCTATCTGGGTATTGTAGTTCTCCCATCCCCTTTATTAATTTTGTTGCCCTCCTTTGTACTCTCTCTAGTTCCATTATATCCTTCCTGAGCACCGGTGCCCAAAACTGGACACAGTACTCCATGTGCGGTCTAACTAGGGATTTGTACAGAGGCAGTATAATGCTCTCATCATGTGTATCCAGACCTCTTTTAATGCACCCCATGATCCTGTTTGCCTTGGCAGCTGCTGCCTGGCACTGGCTGCTCCAGGTAAGTTTATCATTAACTAGGATCCCCAAGTCCTTCTCCCTGTCAGATTTACCCAGTGGTTTCCCGTTCAGTGTGTAATGGTGATATTGATTCCCTCTTCCCATGTGTATAACCTTACATTTATCATTGTTAAACCTCATCTGCCACCTTTCAGCCCAAGTTTCCAACTTATCCAGATCCATCTGTAGCAGAATACTATCTTCTCTTGTATTAACTGCTTTACATAGTTTTGTATCATCTGCAAATATCGATATTTTACTGTGTAAACCTTCTACCAGATCATTAATGAATATGTTGAAGAGAACAGGTCCCAATACTGACCCCTGCGGTACCCCACTGGTCACAGCGACCCAGTTAGAGACTATACCATTTATAACCACCCTCTGCTTTCTATCTCTAAGCCAGTTACTAACCCATTTACACACATTTTCCCCCAGACCAAGCATTCTCATTTTGTGTACCAACCTCTTGTGCGGCACGGTATCAAACGCTTTGGAAAAATCGAGATATACCACGTCCAATGACTCACCGTGGTCCAGTCTATAGCTTACCTCTTCATAAAAACTGATTAGATTGGTTTGACAGGAGCGATTTCTCATAAACCCATGCTGATATGGAGTTAAACAGTTATTCTCATTGAGATAATCCAGAATAACATCCCTCAGAAACCCTTCCAATATTTTACCAACAATAGAGGTTAGACTTACTGGCCTATAATTTCCAGGTTCACTTTTAGAGCCCTTTTTGAATATTGGCACCACATTTGCTATGCGCCAGTCCTGCGGAACAGACCCTGTCGCTATAGAGTCACTAAAAATAAGAAATAATGGTTTATCTATTACATTACTTAGTTCTCTTAGTACTCGTGGGTGTATGCCATCCGGACCCGGAGATTTATCTATTTTAATCTTATTTAGCCGGTTTCGCACCTCTTCTTGGGTTAGATTGGTGACTCTTAATATAGGGTTTTCATTGTTTCTTGGGATTTCACCTAGCATTTCATTTTCCACCGTGAATACCGTGGAGAAGAAGGTGTTTAATATGTTAGCTTTTTCCTCGTCATCTACAACCATTCTTTCCTCACTATTTTTTAAGGGGCCTACATTTTCAGTTTTTATTCTTTTACTATTGATATAGTTGAAGAACAGTTTGGGATTAGTTTTACTCTCCTTAGCAATGTGCTTCTCTGTTTCCTTTTTGGCAGCTTTAATTAGTTTTTTAGATAAAGTATTTTTCTCCCTATAGTTTTTTAGAGCTTCAATGGTGCCATCCTGCTTTAGTAGTGCAAATGCTTTCTTTTTACTGTTAATTGCCTGTCTTACTTCTTTGTTTAGCCACATTGGGTTTTTCCTATTTCTAGTCCTTTTATTCCCACAAGGTATAAACCGCTTACACTGCCTATTTAGGATGTTCTTAAACATTTCCCATTTATTATCTGTATTCTCATTTCTGAGGATATTGTCCTGCATTAGGAGGAACCCATGGCCAACCGCACCAGCATATGGTCTCACAAGGAGTCTGAGGATCAGGCTACCTCTGGCGAGCACATGGAGGGCTGTGTGGCCCTCCAAACAAATGCCACCTCACACCATTACTGACCCACTGCCAAACCGCTCATGCTGAAGGATGTTGCAGGCAGCAGATCGCTCTCCACGGCGTCTCCAGACTCTGTCACGTCTGTCACATGTGCTCAGTGTGAACCTGCTTTCATCTGTGCCAGTGGCGAATTTGCCAATCCTGGTGTTCTGTGGCAAATGCCAAGCATCCTGCATGGTGTTGGGCTGTGAGCACCACCCCCATCTGTGGTTGCCGGGCACTCAGACCATCCTCATGGAGTCGGTTTATAACCGCTTGTGCAGACATATGCACATTTGTGGCCTGCTGGAAGTATTTTGCAGGGCTCTGGCAGTGCTCCTCCTGTTTCTCTTTGCAAAAAGGCTGAGGTTGCAGTCCTGCTGCTGGGTTGTTGCCCTCCTATGGTCCCCTCCACGTCTCCTGGTGTACTGGCCTGTCTCCTGGTAGCGCCTCCAGCCTCTGGACACTACGCCGACAGACACAGCAAACTTTCTTGCCACAGCTGGCATTGATGTGCCATCCTGGATGAGCTGCACTACCTGAGCCACTTGTGTGGGTTGTAACGTCCATCTCATGCTACAACGAGTGTGGAAGCACAACCAGCATTCAAAAGTGACCAAAACATCAGCCAGAAAGCAATGGTACAGAGATGTGGTCTGTGGTTCCCACCTGCAGAACAACTCTTTTATTAAGCGTGTCTTGATAATTGTCAATAATTTCCATCTGTTTTCTATTCCATTTGCACAACAGCATGTGAAATTGATTGTCAAAGAGTGTGGTTTCTCCCTCTTTATCCCCATCGGCACCCTGAGATCATGATTGTGTGGTCCTGATGTTTGTCATAGCAATTTACGAGCAAATAGCGGCCTTAGAGTCTGTCGGCTACACTGACCTGTTAAAAAGTCTACGACATTTAGGTTGTAAAAATCAACTTTTTCATTCATATCATGCCACTTTGTATTAATTCCTGAAAAGCACCTGAAGGGTTAATAAACTCTCTGTCAGCAGTTTTCAGTATGTTAGGAGGTGTTGTTTTTAAAATGGTATCAGTTTGGGTGTTTAACAATATATAGGACCCCTAAAGTCACTTCAAACCTGGATCGGCCCCTAAAAAAATTATTTTGTAAATTTCCTTGAAAAAATGAACAATTATTGCTACATTTGTTAACCTCCTAAAATGCTAACAAAATAAAACAATATTTAACAAATGGTGCTGATCTAAAGCAAACATGTGGGAAATATTATTTGCAGAATGTTTGCAGAATTTTCCTGATAAAAATTGGACTCCTTTCGCGGCCAAAATTCCACAAAATTAATGAACATGCTGCGTTTTTTTCCACTATGCGTTTTTTTTGCGGAAAAAAAACAGCATGGGCACAACAATGCGGAATTCCATTAAAAATAATGGAAAGTGTCTTGTAAGTGTTTTTTAAGAGTTTTCACTGTGAAAAAACGCCAAAAAAATGCAACATGTGCACACAGCCTTAATGTTCTGCTATGGTATGACTATCTGAATTAAAGATAATCACTCAAAGTTTGAAAATTACTATTTTTTTACATTTGTCAACTTTCTGATATTTTTTATAAATAAACACAAAATATATCAACCTAAATTCATCATTATCATAAACAGGGGCGGATTATAAGAGGGTCAATATTGGCGGTAGTCCAGGGCCCAGTGGTGTGGGGGGGCCCTGGGCTACTGCACAGATTGCCCGCCGGCATTTATGGGCCCCCGGACCCAGTGGGCAGAAAGAGGGGGCCCGCATCGGGCCCCTTCTCATCTGCTCACTGGGCCTCTTCCGGCGCTGCGGCGGTTTCCTATTGACGTGCGGGCGCGCGCCCGCACGTCAATAGTTAACAACAGCCGCCAGCCAATTGGAGGCTTTCAGCTGAAGTTGGCCACAGGCGCAGCGCACACGTTGCCGGTGTCATTGTCAGTCGCCGGCGAGTGTGCGCTGCTGGAGGGAGCTCGCCGCCTTGAGTGCTGGTCAGGTGAGGAGACTCGTTTTGTTTTTTGTTTTTTTTGTTTTGTTTTTGATAACCTAATGGTGGACACACTGGGGGCAATGCTGGAGGACACACTGTGGCAATGCTGGAGGACACACTGGGGCAATGCTGGAGACACTGGGGCAGATTGCTGGACTCACTGGGGGCAATGCTGGAGGACACACTTGGGCAGATGATTGCTGGACACACTGGGGCAATGCTGGAGACACTGGGGCAATGCTGGAGACACTGGGGCAATGCTGGAGGACACACTGGGGCAGATTGCTGGACACACTGGGGCAGATGATTGCTGGACACACTGGGGTAATGCTGGAGACGCTGGGGCAATGCTGGAGACACTGGGGCAGATTGCTGGGCATACTGACGGCAATGCTGGACATACTGGGGCAGATTGCTGGAGACTCTGGGGCAGATGATTACTTGAGACACTGAGGCAATGCTGGAGACACTGGGGCAATGCTGGAGACACTGGGGCAATGCTGGAGACACTGGTGCAATGCTGGAGACACTGGGGCAGATTGCTGGACACACTGACGGCAATGCTGGACATACTGGGGCAGATTGCTGGACACACTGGGAGTAATATGCTGGACACACTGTTCTGATCTGGTGGCCTAGGAGCAGCATGTGACGTACTCTGGAGAAGGTGGTACCTGTACTGACCGCAGACCCTGAACTTAGCACCGCAACTAGAAGTAGCCGTGGGATGTACCCAACACTCCCTAGACACCTCGACACAGCCTAAGGACTAACTTCCCCTAAATATAGAAACGGGAAAACTATCTTGCCTCAGAGAAAATCCCCAAAGGATAGACAGCCCCCCACAAATATTGACTGTGAGAGGAGAGGGAAATGACATACGCAGACTGAAATCAGGATTTAGCAAAGGAGGCCTTTCTAGCTAAAAAGAAAGAATAGGACAGAGAACTATGCGGTCAGTATTAAAACACTAGAAAATATCCACCACAGAAAATACAGATCACCACATTTGACTAAAGACATGGAGGGTATATCTGCATCTCCAGAGATACAGCTTGGCTGCAAAAAATCCTTACACAGACAAAGCTGGACAAGACAAAACATGAAAATGCACAGAACTATAAGGCCCACAGCATGTGGACAGCAAAAACAAAGCCAGAACTTATCTTTGTTGAAAAGAACAGCAAAACAGGAGACACCAGTCAGGGATGTGAATTGTTATGACCTGGTGGTCAGGACAATAATGGACCTGGTGGTTAAGAGCACACGGAATGACCTGATAGTTACAAATAATAAGGACGAGCTCTGGGACGTGGGAACTCTGCTGACCGCAATCCCTAATCCTATCACGCACACTAGAAATAGCCGTGGATTGCGCCTAACGCTCCCTATGCAACTCGGCACAGCCTAAGGAACTAGCTAGCCCTGAAGATAGAAAAATAAAGCCTACCTTGCCTCAGAGAAATTCCCCAAAGGAAAAGGCAGCCCCCCACATATAATGACTGTGAGTAAAGATGAAAATACAAACACAGAGATGAAATAGATTTAGCAAGGTGAGGCCCGACTAACTGAACAGACTGAGGATAGGAAAGGTTGCTTTGCGGTCAGCACAAAAACCTACAAAAAGACCATGCAGAGGGCGCAAAAAGACCCTCCGCACCGACTCACGGTGCGGAGGCGCTCCCTCTGCGTCCCAGAGCTTCCAGCAAGCAAGACAACAATAAAAATAGCAAGCTGGACAGGAAAATAGCAAACCAAAGAAAAACAAGCAGGAACTTAACTTCTGCTGGGAAGACAGGTCACAAGAACGATCCAGGAGTGAACTAGACCAATACTGGAACATTGACAGGTGGCATGGAGCAAAGATCCAAGTGGAGCTAAATAGAGCAGCCAGCTAACGAATTAACCTCGTCACCTGTGGAAGGAAACTCAGAAACACCCACCAGAGGAAGTCCATGGACAGAACGAGCCGAAGTACCATTCATGACCACAGGAGGGAGCCCGACAACAGAATTCACAACAGTGAATCCTCCAAAAACAATGGACAACTGGCACTGACTAAAGGATCAAGCAAGACTTAAATAGCCCAGTCCAAATTGCAATAAGTGGACACAACTGATAAATGCTGCGATCCAAAGACAGCAGCACTACCACTCATAACCACCGGAGGGAGCCCAAGAGCAGAATTCACAACAACACACTGTCTGGGGACAACGCTGGACACACTGGGGCAATGCTGGAGACACTGGGGCAGATTGCTGGACACACTGGGGCAATGCAGGAGACACTGGGGCAATGCTGGACACTAGGGCAGATTGCTGGACACACTGGGGGCAATGCTGTATACTCTGGGGCAATATGCTGGACATACTGGGGCAGATTGCTGGACACACTGTCTGGGGGCAATGCTGGACACACTGGGGCAATATGCTTGACATACTGGGGAAGATTGCTGGACACTCTGTCGGGGGGCAATGCTGGACACACTGGGGCAATATGCTGGACATACTGGGGGCAATATGCTGGAGTCAGACACTGGGGAAGATTGTTGGACACACTGTCTGGGGGCAATGCTGGACACACTGGGGCAATATGCTTGACATACTGGGGAAGCTTGCTGGAGACACTGGGGCAGATTGCTGGACACACTGGGGCAATGCTGAAGACACTGGGGCAATGCTGGACACTGGGGCAGATTGCTGGACACACTGGGGGCAATGCTGTATACTCTGGGGCAATATGCTGGACATACTGGGGCAGATTGCTGGACACTGGGGGCAATGCTGGACACACTGGGGCAATATGCTTGACATACTGGGGAAGATTGCTGGACACACTGTTGGGGGGCAATGCTGGACACACTGGGGCAATATGCTGGACATACTGGGGGCAATATGCTGGAGTCAGACACTGGGGAAGATTGCTGGACACACTGTCTGGGGGCAATACTGGACACACTGGGGCAATATGCTTGACATACTGGGGAAGATTGCTGGACACACTGTCGGGGGGCAGATTGCTGGACACACTGGGGCAGATTGGTGGACACACTGGGGGCAATGTGCTGGAGTCAGACACTGGGGCAGATTGCTGGAGACACTGTCTGGGGGCAATGCTGGACACACTGGGGCAGATTGCTGGACACTGGGGCAATATGCTGGACACACTGGGGCAGATTGCTGGACACACTGGGGGTAATATGCTGGACACACTGGGGGTAATATGCTGGACACGCTGGGGCAGATTGCTGGACACACTGGGGGCAGAACTGGAGGCATGGGCAGAATGTAGACACGGGGCATGATTGGAGACATGGGGCAGAATGAAAGACATGGGGCAGGATGGATATGATGGAGACAGATGGGGCAGGATAGGGAGATCTTATGGGGTAGAATGGATACTCCTGAGGGCAGGATGCGAGAACATATGGCTGGAGCCAGGAATTATATAAACAGGGCCAGGGTGGGGAATATTATTACCATAGGGGCTAATTAAGGGATATTATTACTACTCGAGATAACTGTGTTATTTCCTGCAGAAGCGAGTCCTGGCTGGAAGAAATTATGGTGGTCTATGCTGGATGAAAGATAAAGGACTTCACCTAGAGATGTGACTGGTGAGTCAGTGTTACCTATACACTGAAACTATACACTGTATACTATATACAGAGGTCCTATGCACAATGTCACCAGTGATCACTGTATTACCTATACATTATATACAGAGCTCCTGTGTATAATACCACCAGTGATCTCTGTATTACCTCTACACAGACACTGCATACTAAGTACAGATCTCCTGTGAATACTGGCACTTATGGTGATAGTATTGCGTTTTTATTTTTTTTTGTTATTACTGATCAGTATTGTAGTATTCAGTCACTATGTGGTGGTAATATGTGGTCTGGAATGGTGTTGTGGTATTTGTCCCTTGTATGTGCTATTTGGTCACCAAGTGGTGGTAATATGTGGTCTTGACATGGTGCGGTGGTATTTGTTCCTTGTATGTGATATTATTCGATCACTGTGGTTGTAATTTGTGGTCTGGTCATGGTGCGGTGGTATCTGTTCCTTGTATGTGATACTAGTGGTCAAAATATACCTAAATTGTATTGCAGATTTTAACAAATATTTAATAGGTTACAGTAGAGTAGGGCCCGGCCATTTTTCTGGAATAATCTGGTTCGGGTATATCATGACCCCCGTCACATGACCAGGGGGGCCCACAGTGTCTGAACAGCCCGGGGCCCTGGCTACCCTTAATCCACCCCTGATCATAAAGTATAATGCGTCACAGAAAAACAATCTCAAAATCACTGGGATGTGTTGAAGCGTTCCAGAGTTAATACTACATAAAGTGACGCTGATCCGATTTTTTTAATTTGTCTCTGTCACTTAAGGGGTTAAGAAAGGATGCATAACAAGTCAAGCATTCCCCGCCTCCGCAGCCAGGTCTTGAATAGGCGGGGCGGGCGTCCGTCCTTGGGGGCAAATACCTCTCTGCCACATTTAGTGGCCAGTGTCAGGCAGCTGCTACAAAGGCAAATAAAATAATGGGATGCATTAAAAGAGGCATAGATGCTCATGAGGAGAACATAATTTTACCTCTATACAAGTCACTAGTTCGACCACACTTAGAATACTGTGCACAGTTCTGGTCTCCGGTGTATAAGAAAGACATAGCTGAACTGGAGCGGGTGCAGAGAAGAGCGACCAAGGTTATTAGAGGACTGGGGGGTCTGCAATACCAAGATAGGTTATTACACTTGGGGCTATTTAGTTTGGAAAAAAGAAGGCTAAGGGGTGATCTTATTTTAATGTATAAATATGAGGGGACAGTACAAAGACCTTTCTGATGATCTTTTTAACCCCTTTACCTCCAAGGGTGGTTTGCACGTTAATGACCGGGCCAATTTTTACAATTCTGACCACTGTCCCTTTATGAGGTTATAACTCTGGAACGCTTCAACGGATCCCGGTGATTCTGACATTGCTTTCTCATGACATATTGTAATTCATGATAGTGGTAAAATTTCTTTGATATTACCTGCATTTATTTGTTAAAAAAAATAGAAATTTGGGGAAAATTTTGATATTTTCGCAATTTTCCAAATTTGAATTTTTATGCAATTAAATCACAGAGATATGTCACACAAAATACTTAATAAGTAACATTTCCCACATGTCTACTTTACATCAGCACAATTTTGGAACCCAAATTTTTGTTTTTAGGGAGTTATAAGGGTTAAAAGTTGACCAGCAATTTCTCATTTTTACAACACTATTTTTTTTAGAGACCACATCTCATTTGAAGTCATTTTGAGTGGTCTAAATGATAAAAAATAACCAAGTGTGTCACCATTCTAAAAACTGCACCCCTCAAGGTGCTCAAAACCACATTCAAGAAGTTTATTAACCCATCAGGTGTTTCACAGGAATTTTTGGAATGTTTAAATAAAAATTAACATTTAACTTTTTTTCACAAAAAATTTACTTCAGCTCCAATTTGTTTTATTTTACCAAGGGTAACAGGAGAAAATGGACACCAAAGGTTGTTTTACAATTTGTCCTGAGTACGCTGATACCCCATATGTGGGGGTAAACCACTGTTTGGGCCCTTGGCAGAGCTCGAAAGGGAAGGAGAGCCATTTGACTTTTCAATGCAAAATTGACTGGAATTGAGATGGGACGCCATGTTGCGTTTGCAGAGCCACTGATGTGCCTAAATATTGAAACCCCCCACAAGTGACACCATTTTGGAAAGTAAACCCCCTAAGGAACTCATCTAGATGTGTTGTGAGAGCTTTGAACCCACAAGTGTTTCACTACAGTTTATAACGCAGAGCCGTGAAAATAAAAATAAAAATTTTCCCACAAAAATTATTTTTTAGCCCCCCAGTTTTGTATTTTTCCAAGAGTAACAGGAGAAAGTGGACCCTAAAAGTTGTTTTCCAATTTGTCCCGAGTACGCTGATACCCCATATGTGGGGGGAAACCACTGTTTGGGCGCATGGGAGAGCTCGGAAGGGAAGGAGCACCATTTGGAATGCAGAATTAGATGGATTGGTCTGCAGGCATCACGTTGCATTTGCAGAGCCCCTGATGTAACTAAACAGTAGAAACCCCCCCACAAGTGACCCCATTTTGGAAACTAGACCCCCAACAAACTTATCTAGATGTGTTGTGAGAACTTTGAACCCCCAAGTGTTTCACTACAGTTTATAACGCAGAGCCGTGAAAATTAAAAATTGTTTTTTTTCCACAAAAATTATTTTTTAGTCGCCAGTTTTGTATTTTCCCAAGGGTAACAGGAGAAATTGGACCCCAAAAGTTGTTGTCCAATGTGTCCTGAGTACACTGATACCCCATATGTTGGGGTAAACCCCTGTTTGGGCGCACAGGAGAGCTCGGAAGTATAAGGAGCACTGTTTTGCTTTTTCAATGCAGAATTGGCTGGAATTGAGATCGTACGCCATGTCGTGTTTGGAGAGCCCCTGATGTGCCTAAACAGTGGAAACCCCCCAATTATAACTGAAACCCTAATCCAAACACACCTCTAACCCTAATCTCAACGGTAACCCTGACACACCCCTAACCCTAATCCCAACCCTAATCCCAACCATAAATGTAATCCAAATCCTAATTTTAGCCCCAACCCTAACCCTAAATTTTGCCCCAACCATAACCCTAACTTTAGCCCCAACCCTAACTGTAACCCCAACACTAGCCCTAACCCTAGCCCTAACCCTAGTGGGAAAATGGAAATAAATACTTTTTTTAATTTTTTAATTTTTCCCTAACTAAGGGGGTGATGAAGGGGGGTTTGATTTACTTTTATAGCGGGTTTTCTAGCGGATTTTTATGATTGGCAGCCGTCACACCCTAAAAGACGCTTTTTATTGCAAAAGATATTTTTTTGCATTACCACATTTTGAGAGCTATAATTTCTCCATATTTTGGTCCACAGAGTCAGGTGAGGTCTTGTTTTTTGCAGGAAGAGTTGACATTTTTATTGGTAATATTTTCGACACGTGACATTTTTGGATCACATTTTATTTTTCCGATTTTTGTGAGGCAGCATGACCAAAAACCAGCTATTCATTATTCATGAATTTCTTTTTTTTTTTTGGGGGGGGGAAAGAGGGGCGTTTATACCGTTCCACGTTTCGTAAAATGGATAAAGCAGTTTTATTCTTCGGGTCAGTACGATTACAGCGATACCTCATTTATATCATTTTTTTATGTTTTGGCGCTTTTATACGATAAAAACTATTTTATAGAAAAAATAATTATTTTTGCATCGCTTTATTCTGAGGACTATAACTTTTTTATTTTTTCGCTGATGATGCTGTAAATCATGTAACTGAGGCGATGAAAACTATATCTCAGAGCAATAACAAATACTCGGAGGTCACCCGTGCGTGCTCAGGAAAACCCGAGCAACTAGTATACTCGCTTATCACTAGTAATAATGCCAATTTACAATCCTACATACTCCCTAATTGTCTCATCCAAATAAAGTCGGAGTCACACTTGCGAGTGCAATGCGAGAAACTCGCGCGAGTCTCTCGCATCAATACCCAGCACTGCCGCTGGCACTCTGGACCGGAGTATGTAGCTGCATGTGACGCACCGCCTTGTGAGATGCAGGGCCTAGTATATCGGAGGATGGTTCAGTCACGGTGACTCCAATGGCTCTAACAATCCCTAGGTTAGATGGCAATTATAAAGGGGGAGACAACGGATATATGAGGCTGAGAGTTATGTTGATGCCCGCAAGGTATGAGGCCGCAGACAAAAGCATACACCGGGGTCTCGTGTAAACTTGAAAGATGAACTTTACTGAAGACTTGTAACAATCCTTATATTTTTTCAATATAACAGTTATGGGTAGCTGATAAAATATTTCTTACACATTGCGACGGTTAAAGCCTTTTCTCGGTCCCGGCCTTGGGAGGATGGCGGTAACTTTCAATTTGACAAACTGTGCTGCGTGAAGGGGGAGGATTAGCCGACCTTAATCGGATCGGAGTATCCGGGCAATCTGCTGTGTAGTTCTGCAGTTCCTTCTCTTGTCTCAGCACTCTGCAGGGCACTCCGAATAGGGTGCTATTTGTCCTCCCCACTTGTCCCAATCCAGGAGCCCCAATTTTCTACCTCCTCTCCTCACCAAAACCGGCCGTAACATGACCTTTTTTTATCCCCCACGCACCACCTTCAACTGCCACTTATTTTCAAATTAGAAAAACAAGTTGCAATGCCAAACTAAGGCAGAAGAGGGCAGCATAGTACTACAAGTTGTAATACCAAAACAATGCAGGAGAGGGCAGCATAGTATTAAATAATTTACCTCCTCTCAAGGCAAGATGGGGAGCCGGTGTCACAAGTGTAATCATGTAAGGAATAGAGAACACACTTACCATATGGCATATAACATACATTAGTAATGGTTTTTCTGGTCACTACACATGTATTTCTATGCAGCCGCACGCTACGGTCCCTAGTGCCGGCGGCAGTGCCGGGTATTGATACGAGAGACTTGTGCGAGTTTCTCGCATTGCACTCGCAAGTGTGACCCCGGCCTAATAATGAGAACGTCATGAACGCCAAGCAGTGATGATGAACCATAGAGGAGTCTAATGCATAAAATCATAAAATGAAATAAATTTCTTCACCCTTATGATATCAATGATTGGACATAGTTGTGATAACCTCAGAAACGTGTGTGAACTACAAATGTCTTTTAAACAATGATATAGTTTTGGTTAAATATGAGCTTATTGGACTCCACTCCATGAATGTAACAGCACATGTTGCCATGTATTTCCTTTTTTTTCCCTTATATTTTCTTCTGATATTCCAAAGAAAAAAGAAAACATTGTGTCCGGTTATGAAATTAACAGGGATGTGAAGGGCATAACTAATTCTGAACTGGCTCTATAAGTTCTATTATCAAATTTCGAAATACACATTTCTGGAAAAAAAACATTTTGGAATGCCTGTGCCAATTTTTGAAAATATAAAGAAATGAGTACTTATGAGTCCATATAGAATAAGAATACTTAGGTTTCTGGTGTATTCATGAGCTAAACTCAACCTTCACCAACCCAACCAGACTGCTGCAGCTTGTACAGAGCAATATGAAAGTTCAGCAGCAGCAGGGAGGAGGTGCAGTGAAAGAAGCTCATCAATTAGACTACTGTATGTGTTTGGAGATTGAGTGCAGCTCATGAAAACACTAGCCTTGTGAGCTCCCTCGTGCTGAAACAAAGCATACCGGGTTAGTGGATCCTCTGGGTCATCACAGATGGACCTCCCTGTTTCAGGTGTAGACTCAATGAGCAAAATTTGAAAAAAGATGGTCAGCACTCGGAAAATGAGGAGGTGCTGGTAAGAAAAAATCTAAATTACTCCAAAAAACAGAACTCTTGCATAAATCAAAGATTTTTATCAAAAATTCAGTTGGTTACGATTATAAATTTTAAAAAATCACAAGAAACTTAGAAATATATTGCAAATTGTGATGTCTTTCAGGAGATAAAGCTTCATTCATTTTACCAGCAGCATTGGAGAATTTGTAATACCATTTCCTTTCTATTCACTGCGATTGAGTGAACAATGCTTGGTATGTGCCGAAACTTCTCCTAAAAAGTCACAGTTCCCAATAAATTTTCACATTTCTTGTGATTTTTTTTTCAATTAGTAATCAAAATCAACTGAATCTTTAATAAAAAAAATATTTCATTTATGCGAGAGTGCTGTTTTTTGGACTACTTTAGACTCAATGAGCAAAAGTGTAAGGTTGATAAGCCCTCACCAGTTCTCAGTGACACATTAGGAGAGCAAATTCATGGTTGAACATACAAAAGGTCAGGTTTGGTAAAGTTCATCTATGAGAAATTTGGAAAATGAGGCAGTGCAGAAGTGAGAGAGCAACAACTACTCAAGACTTTACAAGAATATAGGGGAGAATTAGCGCATGACATACAAATTTATGCAACATAACCTGTTATCATACACTTGATTGTGGGAATGGGGCTAAAGAGAGTCTAGAATGTTACGCAGTCACATTCCATAGGACAGGATGAGATTGTCAGGACTTGAACCTAGTAACTCCTGTGCATCAGACAGCAGCTCTTAGGCTATTTTCACATTTGCGTTAGAATCCACAGCGTTTAATCCGCATCCGCAAGTGCTGGAAAAAACGCATATAAACGCGTACAAATGCGGCGTTTTTTAAAAAAACGCCGCATTTGTACTCATTTATATGCGTTTTTTTCTGCGTTTGCGTTTTTGGTGCGCATGGTGACAAATTTTACAGGAGAAAAATCTAGATAACCAGACAGCGCCAATGTGACTACAGAGGGCGTGTATGATGGGATCTCTATATATAGATCCTTGAACAGATTTTGCTCCTGTATGCTGTGTCATAATGGATCTTCGCATGGAGAGCTTTAATTTCAACCTGGATTTAAGCATCAAGCTGTTTCTTGCATGTGCGTTTGCTTGGGAGCAAGACAGAAATCGTGAAAGATGGAGAAGGAGACATCGTAGGCGTTTTTGGAGACACCCAATTATCGAACTACGTGAGAGCCGTGCAGCCTATCACACGCTGTATGGCGAGCTTAATGCCAACCCGGAGAAATTCCATGAATATACAAGGATGTCGCAAGACTCGTTCCATGATTTGCTTGATCGTGTCCAAGGAGCCATACGGCGACAGGACACCCAGCTCCGTAGAGCGATACCACCCGAGGAACGTCTGCTGTTTACATTAAGGTATGTTCCAAATCTAAACCAATGACAGTCCAAATTTTGGGTTTTCTGACATTTTTTGTGTATTTTCCTTTCTGTTGTTAGCGTAACCACACCATGAATAGAATAGATTGTAATATTTTTTTTGATTATTTTCTTCCAGATTTCTGTCCACCGAAGAGAGTTTATCATCCCTCCACTTCCAATACCGGCTTGGAATATCCACCCTGTCCGGAATAGTTGCGGACACCTGTCGGGCTTTGTGGAATGTACTCCGGGATGAGTTTATACCCCTACCCACCTTGGACATGTGGCTTGAAATTGCGGAAAAATTCTGGAGTGTGTGTGATTTCCCAAACTGTTTGGGAGCGGTTGATGGAAAGCACATTCGCATTATCAAACCAGCCAGATCAGAATCGGAGTACTTCAATTACAAAAAATATTTTTCTGTTGTGCTCATGGCAATTGTCGATGCGGACTGTCGCTTCATCGCCGTGGACATTGGAGCTTTTGGCCGTGGCAGCGATTCACATACTTTTAAGAACTCTGATATGGGCCGCCATGTGTATGGCAAAAATTTTAATTTTCCACGGCCACAACCGCTCCCCAACACTCAAGGTCCACCGATGCCATTTGTTATGGTTGGGGATGAGGCCTTTCAGATGTGTGAAAACCTACTGATGCCATATTCCAGTCGGGACCTGAACCACACTAGAAGGATCTTTAACTACAGACTGACCAGGGCCCGAAGAACAGTAGTTACATAGTTACATAGTTATTAAGGTTGAAGGAAGACTTTAAGTCCATCTAGTTCAACCCATAGCCTAACCTAACTTGCCCTAACATGTTGATCCAGAGGAAGGCAAAAAAAAACCATGTGGCAAATAGTAAGCTCCACCTTGGGGAAAAAAATTCCTTCCCGACTCCACATACGGCAATCAGACTAGTTCCCTGGATCAACGCCCTTTCAAGAAATCTAGTGTATATACCCTGTAACATTATACTTTTCCAGAAATGTATCCAGTCCCCTCTTAAATTTAAGTAATGAATCACTCATTACAACATCATACGGCAGAGAGTTCCATAGTCTCACTGCTCTTACAGTAAAGAATCCGCGTCTGTTATTATGCTTAAACCTTTTTTCCTCCAAACGTAGAGGATGCCCCCTTGTCCCTGTTTCAGGTCTATGATTAAAAAGATCATCAGAAAGGTCTTTGTACTGTCCCCTCATATATTTATACATTAACATAAGATCACCCCTTAGTCTTCGTTTTTCCAAACTAAATAGCCCCAAGTAGAGTGTACCTTTGGCATTCTAGTCTCAAAATGGCGCATTCTTGCATCAGCCATTAATCTGAAAATGGAGACAGTTGACGAGGTGGTCAAAGCCTGTGTGGTTCTGCACAATTACATAATGGCTAAGGAGCGACCCAACATTGAACTGGATGAACCTGTTGCACACCCACTGCCCGATTACCATCATCACCCGCTGTGGTCAACTGCTGAAGGTGGTCACATGCGGGACCAATTTGCCGCCTTTTTTGATTCTGATATTGGATGTGTGTCATGGCAGGACAATGTTGTGTAAATGTCCTGTTGTAATTTTATCTGTACCAGTAATTTTCTTAAATGTTAATAATATTTCTCATTAGTAAACTTTATTTTTCGTTGTGTTGACCATGTCTCCGATGTATTTCCTCTACAAACCAAGGCTGTCCTCAAACTAGCAGTATTTGGTCTGTATTTAATATCAGTATTTGTAATCCAAAACCAGGAGTGGGTGATAAAGGCAGAGGTGCTAGTTATTATGTTAATATCAAAATTTACCTCTAATTGTTCCACTCCTTGTTTTGGCTTACAAATACTGATATAAAACACTGACCACAAACAACTCATTAGTTAGGACACCTGACCTGGTGAGTAGAGAACTGCCTTGTATGATAACCTCCATTTTCTCTTCTGTGTACGTAATCTATTCCACACAAAGTGAAGGGACGATGGTGGTCACACAACTTATCTAGATTTGTGCTGAGTAGGGTTGAGCGAAATGGGTCGTTCATTTTCAAAAGTCGCCGACTTTTGGCAAAGTCGGGTTTCATGAAACCCGATCCGACCCCTGTGCGGGGTCGGCCATGCGGTACGCGACTTTCGCGCCAAAGTCGCGTTTCAATGACGCGAAAAGCGCCATTTCTCAGCCAATGAAGGTAAACGCAGAGTGTGGGCAGCGTGATGACATAGGTCCTGGTCCCCACCATCTTAGAGAAGGGCATTGCAGTGATTGGCTTGCTGTCTGCGGCGTCACAGGGGCTATAAAGGGGCGTTCCCGCCGACCGCCATCTTACTGCTGCTAATCTGAGCTTAGGGAGAGGTTGTTGCCGCTTCGTCAGAAGCAGGGATAGCGTTAGGCAGGGTCCATTAACCACCAAACCGCTTGTGCTGTAGCGATTTCCACTGCCCAACACCACCTTCGGTGTGCAGGGACAGTGGAAGCTACATTTTTTTTTTTTTCCTCAGCGCTGTAGCTCATTGGGCTGCCCTAGAAGGCTCCCTGATAGCTGCATTGCTGTGTGCACGCCGCTGTGCAAACCGCTTTTTTCAAAGCACAAATCCTCTTGTTCCTTCCTTTCTGCACAGCTATCTTTTTGGTTTGTACACACTTTTTATTTAATTTGTGCATCAGTCCACTCCTTATTGCTGCCTGCCATACCTGGCTGAGATTACTGCAGGGAGATAGTAATTGAAGGACACTCCCTGTTTTTTTTTTTGTGGGAGATTAAGATTGACATTTCTGCTAGAGTGCCATCCCTGTCTGTGTCATCTCTCACTCAGTGGGCCATAGAAAGCCTATTTATTTTTTTGCTTGATTTGGGTTATAAAATCTACCTGAAAAAATCACTACATCAATCAGTGGGAGAAAAATATTGGCCTCAGGGCTTGTGTGCCACTCTTGACTCCTGTGTGCATCATCACTCACTCAGTGGGCCATAGAAAGCCTATTTATTTTTTTGCTTGATTTTGGTTCTAAAATCTACCTGAAAAAATCACTACATCAATCAGTGGGAGAAAAATATTGGCCTCAGGGCTTGTGAGCCACTCCTGACTCCTGTGTGCATCATCACTCACTCAGTGGGCCATAGAAAGCCCATTTTTTTTTTTTTTGCTTTATTTGGGTTCTAAATTCTACCTGAAAAAATCAATAAATCAATCAGTGGGAGATTAATATTGGCCTTTGGGCTTGTGTGCCAGTCCTAAGCGTGCCATCTCTCTCTCTCAGATAGTGGGCCATAGAAAGCCTATTTATTTATTTTTTTTTTATTGGGTTTATAAATTTTCCCTGGAAAAAAAAAAAAAAGTGGGAGATTAACATTGGCCTCTGGGCTTGTGTGCCAGTCCTGAGCGTGCCATCTCTCTCACAAATAGTGGGCCATAGAAAGCCTATTTATTTATTTTTTTTTTGGTTTTATAAATTCTCCCTTAAAAAAAAAAGGGAGATTAATATTGGCCTTTGGGCTTGTGTGCCAGTCCTAAGCGTGCCATCTCTCTCTGTCTCTCAGATAGTGGGCCATAGAAAGCCTATTTATTATTTTTTTTATTGGGTTTATAAATTTTCCCTGGAACAAAAAAAAAAGAAGTGGGAGATAAATATTGGCCTCTGGGCTTGTGTGCCACTCCTAACTCCTGTGTGCGTCATCTCTCACTCAGTGGGCCATAGAAAGCCTTTTTTTGTTTTATTTGTTTTCTAAATTCTCCCTGAAAAAATCATTTTATTCTATTTTTTTTTTCCTAAAGTCTCCCTGAAAAAAAAAAAAAAAAAAATCAGTGGGAGATTAATATTGCCCTTTCTGCTTGTGTGCCAGTCTTGACTCCTGGGTGTGCCATCTCTCTCTCTCTCTCCAATTGTGGGCCATAGAAAGCCTATTATTTTTTTAGCTTGATTTGGGTTCCAAAATCTACCTGAAAAAATCACTACATCAATCAGTGGGAGATAAATATTGGCCTCTGGGCTTGTGTGCCACTCCTGACTCCTGTGTGCGTCATCTCTCACTCAGTGGGCCATAGAAAGCCTTTTTTTGTTTTATTTGTTTTCTAAATTCTCCCTGAAAAAATCATTTTATTTTCTTTGGTTTCTAAATTCTTCCTGAAAAAATCATTTTATTCTATTTTTTTTTTTCCTAAAGTCTCCCTGAAAAAAAAAAAAAAAAAAACAAATCAGTGGGAGATTAATATTGCCCTTTCTGCTTGTGTGCCAGTCTTGACTCCTGGGTGTGCCATCTCTCTCTCTCTCTCCAATTGTGGGCCATAGAAAGCCTATTATTTTTTTAGCTTGATTTGGGTTCCAAAATCTACCTGAAAAAATCACTACATCAATCAGTGGGAGATAAATATTGGCCTCTGGGCTTGTGTGCCACTCCTGACTCCTGTGTGCGTCATCTCTCACTCAGTGGGCCATAGAAAGCCTTCTTTTGTTTTATTTGTTTTCTAAATTCTCCCTGAAAAAATCATTTTATTTTATTTGGTTTCTAAATTCTTCCTCAAAAAATCATTTTATTCTATTTTTTTTTTCCTAAAGTCTCCCTGAAAAAAAAAAAAAAAAACAAATCAGTGGGAGATTAATATTGCCCTTTCTGCTTGTGTGCCAGTCTTGACTCCTGGGTGTGCCATCTCTCTCTCTCTCTCCAATTGTGGGCCATAGAAAGCCTATTATTTTTTTTAGCTTGATTTGGGTTCCAAAATCTACCTGAAAAAATCACTACATCAATCAGTGGGAGATAAATATTGGCCTCTGGGCTTGTGTGCCACTCCTGACTCCTGTGTGCGTCATCTCTCACTCAGTGGGCCATAGAAAGCCTTTTTTTGTTTTATTTGTTTTCTAAATTCTCCCTGAAAAAATCATTTTATTTTATTTGGTTTCTAAATTCTTCCTTTAAAAATCATTTTATTCTATTTTTTTTTTCCTAAAGTCTCCCTGAAAAAAAAAAAAAAAAAAACAAATCAGTGGGAGATTAATATTGCCCTTTCTGCTTGTGTGCCAGTCTTGACTCCTGGGTGTGCCATCTCTCTCTCTCTCTCCAATTGTGGGCCATAGAAAGCCTATTATTTTTTTTAGCTTGATTTGGGTTCCAAAATCTACCTGAAAAAATCACTACATCAATCAGTGGGAGATAAATATTGGCCTCTGGGCTTGTGTGCCACTCCTGACTCCTGTGTGCGTCATCTCTCACTCAGTGGGCCATAGAAAGCCTTTTTTTGTTTTATTTGTTTTCTAAATTCTCCCTGAAAAAATCATTTTATTTTATTTGGTTTCTAAATTCTTCCTGAAAAAATCATTTTATTCTATTATTTTTTTTTCCTAAAGTCTCCCTTAAAAAAAAAAAAAAAACAAATCAGTGGGAGATTAATATTTACATTTGTGCTTCAGTGACAGTCCTGCGTGTGTGGCATCTCTCTCATTTGTTGCCACCAACAACAGAGTGTGTAACATTGTGCCTGATTTTCGTTGTGGTCTCACTCACCTGTATAGGGGTAGCTAAATCATACTGAAGTTATAGCTCACCATGTAATTTGTGTGACAGCAACAAATACCGTTAGTTTGTTTACGTTTTTAAAACAATGAGGAAGTATGGAGGAAGAGGTCGTGGCCGGGGGCGTTCATTGTCAGCTGGTAATGAGGGTAGTGGTAGTGGTGGAGCATCAGCTGGTCGTGGGAAAAAAAATATTGCACCTAAGTCTGGAGCTGTGGAGCCAGGTTCGTCGTCTGGCTACACAAGGCCTCGAACGCTCCCTTTTCTGGGAGTAGGAAAACCGCTTTTAAAGCCGGAGCAGCAAGAGCAAGTTTTGGCTTATCTTGCTGACTCAGCCTCTAGCTCTTTTGCCTCCTCTCGTGAAACTGGTAAATGTCAAAGCAGCGCGTCGTTAGTGGATG
Source organism: Ranitomeya imitator (assembly GCF_032444005.1). NCBI lineage: Eukaryota > Metazoa > Chordata > Amphibia > Anura > Dendrobatidae > Ranitomeya > Ranitomeya imitator. Next base: position 451,989,202 of record NC_091283.1, on the reverse strand, counting down.
TTCACGGTCAGGGACAAGTCGCTTCCTTGTCCTCTTCAGCAAAAACAACAACAGAGAAGAATGCAGCAGGCGACACAACGGGTTACTCCATGGAGCTCTTTACACATACCGTCCCTGGCTTAGAAAGTGAAGCAGTTAACAGTCCATGCCCATTACAAGTTGAATCTGACATGGAGTGCACTGATGCACAGCCACAGCCAGACTACTATGCTGGTCCTTTGACTCAGACCACAACATTGCCCTCGCAGGGTGCTGATCAAGAATCAGACCCTGATGAGACTATGTTGCCCCATCACGAACGCTATACCACCGACCGACACGGTGACACAGACGAAGTTGCACACGAGCTACAAGAAGAGGTAATAGATGACCCAGTTCTTGACCCCGGTTGGCAGCCATTGGGGGAACAGGGTGCAGGCGGCAGCAGTTCTGAAGCGGAGGAGGAGGGGCCGCAGCAGGCATCAACATCGCAACAGGTTCCATCTGCCGGGCCCGTATCTTGCCCAAAACGCGTGGCAAAGCCAAAACCTGTTGGAGGACAGCGTGGCCATCCGGTTAAAGCTCAGTCTGCAATGCCTGAAAAGGTATCCGATGCTAGAAAGAGTGCAGTCTGGCATTTTTTTAAACAACATCCAATTGATCAGCGCAAAGTCATCTGTCAAAAATGTTCAACTACCTTAAGCAGAGGACAGAATCTGAAAAGTCTCAATACAAGTTGCATGCATAGACATTTAACCACCATACATTTGCAAGCCTGGACTAACTACCAAACATCCCTTAAGGTTGTAGCACCCTCGGCCAATGAAGCTAGTCAGCAACGCAACATCCCTTCCGGCAGTGTAGGGCCACCATTTTCCGCACCACCTGCAGTATCTGTGCAGGTTTCTTTGCCAGGCCAAAGCAGTCAGGGTCAGGGAATCACCAGTTTCGTAGTAGGAAACACTGCATCTAGGGCACCGGTGGCAACAATACCATCTCCCACCGTCTCTCAGTCTGCCATGTCCACCGGCACCCCCGCTAGTTCCACGATCTCCAGCTCTCCAGTCCAGCTCACATGAGACTATGGTTAGAAAAAGGAAGTACTTAGCCTCGCATCCGCGTACACAGGGTTTGAACGCACACATAGCTAGACTAATCTCGTTAGAGATGATGCCCTACCGGTTAGTTGAAAGCGAAGCTTTCAAAGCCCTGATGGACTACGCTGTACCACGCTACGAGCTACCCAGTCGACACTTTTTTTCCAGAAAAGCCATCCCAGCCCTCCACCAGCATGTTAAAGAGCGCATCGTCCATGCACTCAGGCAATCTGTGAGCACAAAGGTGCACCTGACAACAGATGCATGGACCAGTAGGCATGGCCAGGGACGTTACGTGTCCATCACGGCACACTGGGTAAATGTGGTGGATGCAGGGTCCACAGGGGACAGCAAGTTTGGGACAGTTCTGCCTAGCCCACGGTCTAGGAAACAATTGGCTGTAGCCGTTCGCACCCCCTCCTCCTCCTCTTCGTCCTCCTGCAGAAGCGAGAGCTCGTCCACAGACCGCAGTCGCACAACCACTCCATCCGCAGCTGCCACTGTTGCACACCAGGTCTCCCATTATGGGGCAGCTACTGGCAAACGTCAGCAGGCTGTATTGGCTATGAAGTGTTTGGGCGACAACAGACACACCGCGGAAGTTCTGTCCGAGTTCTTGCAGAAAGAAACGCAGTCGTGGCTGGGCACTGTAGATCTTGAGGCAGGCAAGGTAGTGAGTGATAACGGAAGGAATTTCATGGCTGCCATCTCCCTTTCCCAACTGAAACACATTCCTTGCCTGGCTCACACCTTAAACCTGGTGGTGCAGTGCTTCCTGAAAAGTTATCCGGGGTTATCCGACCTGCTCCTCAAAGTGCGTGGACTTTGCTCACATATCCGCCGTTCGCCCGTACACTCCAGCCGTATGCAGACCTATCAGCGTTCTTTGAACCTTCCCCAGCATCGCCTAATCATAGACGTTGCAACAAGGTGGAACTCAACACTGCACATGCTTCAGAGACTGTGTGAACAGAGGCGGGCTGTTATGTTTTTGTGGGAGGATACACATACACGGGCAGGCAGTAGGATGGCAGACATGGAGTTGTCAGGTGTGCAGTGGTCGAAGATTCAAGACATGTGTCAAGTCCTTCAGTGTTTTGAGGAATGCACACGGCTGGTTAGTGCAGACAACGCCATAATAAGCATGAGCATCCCCCTAATGCGTCTGCTGATGCAAAGTTTGACGCACCTAAAGGATCAGGCGTCTGCAGCTGAGGAAGAGGAAAGCCTTGATGACAGTCAGCCATTGTCTGGCCAGGGCAGTGTACAGGACGAGGTAGCGGGCGAAGAGGAGGAGGAGGACGAGGAGGATGATGGGGATGATTATATTTTTAATGAGGAAGCTTTTCCGGGGCCACTGGAAATTGGTGGCGCGGCAAGGCCGGGTTCTGGTTTTTTGAGGGACACAAGTGACGTGGATTTGTCTGAAACTGCCCCTCAACCAAGCACAACCGCAGATTTGAGAACTGGAACTTTGGCCCACATGGCGGATTATGCCTTACGTATCCTCAAAAGGGACACACGCATAACTAAAATGATGAATGATGACGATTACTGGTTGGCCTGCCTCCTTGATCCTCGCTATAAAGGCAAATTGCAAAATATAATGCCACATGAGAACTTGGAACTAATATTAGCAACCAAACAATCAACTCTTGTTGACCGTTTGCTTCTGGCATTCCCTGCACACAGTGCCCGTGATCGTTCTCACACGAGCTGCAGGGGCCAGCAGACCAGAGGAGTTAGAGGGGCAGAAATCAGAAGTGGCGTTGGCCAGAGGGGTTTTCTGACCAGGTTGTGGAGTGATTTTGCTATGACCGCAGACAGGACAGGTACTGCAGCATCAATTCAAAGTGACAGGAGACAACATTTGTCCAGTATGGTTACAAACTATTTTTCATCCCTTATCGATGTTCTCCCTCAACCGTCATTCCCATTTGATTACTGGGCATCAAAATTAGACACCTGGCCAGAATTGGCAGAATATGCATTGCAGGAGCTTGCTTGCCCGGCAGCTAGTGTCCTATCAGAAAGAGTATTCAGTGCTGCAGGTTCAATACTAACAGAAAAAAGGACTCGTCTGGCTACCCAAAATGTAGATGATCTAACCTTCATTAAAATGAACCACAACTGGATTTCGAAATCTTTTGCCCCACCTTGCCCGGCTGACACCTAGCTTTCCTATGAAAAGGTCTTGCCTGTGGACTATTCTGAATGCCTTTTCCAATCTCGTAATTTTCTGCACCTGATTGTCCAGCATACGACATGTTTACACCTCACTAAATGGCCAAACTCCCCACACGGGGCCGTGGTATCGACACTTGGCGACAGCACCCGTGAGAGTGCAGTTTGTCTGAAGAGGTGGGTGAGCCCACTTTTGGTCGACGGCACTGCCACTGGGTCCCTCCTAGTACAATAAAGTGTCTCTGGCGGTGGTGGTGCGCACCCAACGTCAGACACACCGTTGTAATATGAGGGGCCCTGGGCCTGTACCGCCGGCCACAAGACAGTTTCCCCCCACCCCAGCTCAAACAGTGCTCTACCACTTGCAAAATTATCTCTCAGCTCCACCAATGTTTAGTCTATGCGCTGACATCCTTCAATGCCTGCCACTGACAATACCATTGTATTGACATTTTTGTTATGTTAGGCCTTCGATGCCTGTCTGCGGTCACTCCTTCCACTAGGCCTCCACTGACCACACCACTGCTGCCCGTGTACCCCTGTAACCAATTTAAAATTGCCTACAGCCATGTGTTATTATTTTAGGCCTTCGATGCCTGTCTGCGGTGACTCCTTCCACTAGGCCTCCACTGACCACACCACTGCTGCCTGTGTACCCCTGTAACCAATTTAAAATTGCCTACAGCCATGTGTTATTATTTTAGGCCTTCGATGCCTGTCTGCGGTGACTCCTTCCACTAGGCCTCCACTGACCACACCACTGCTGCCCGTGTACCCCTGGAACCAATTTATAATTGCCTACAGCCATGTGTTATTATTTTAGGCCTTCGATGCCTGTCTGCGGTCACTCCTTCCACTAGGCCTCCACTGACCACACCACTGCTGCCCGTGTACCCCTGGAACCAATTTAAAATTGCCTACAGCCATGTGTTATTATTTTAGTCCTTCGATGCCTGTCTGCGGTCACTCCTTCCACTAGGCCTCCACTGACCACACCACTGCTGCCCGTGTACCCCTGGAACCAATTTAAAATTGTCTACAGCCATGTGTTATTATTTTAGGCCTTCGATGCCTGTCTGCGGTCACTCCTTCCACTAGGCCTCCACTGACCACACCACTGCTGCCCGTGTACCCCTGGAACCAATTTAAAATTGCCTACAGCCATGTGTTATTATTTTAGGCCTTCGATGCCTGTCTGCGGTGACTCCTTCCACTAGGCCTCCACTGACCACACCACTGCTGCCCGTGTACCCCTGTAACCAATTTAAAATTGCCTACAGCCATGTGTTATTATTTTAGGCCTTCGATGCCTGTCTGCGGTCACTCCTTCCACTAGGCCTCCACTGACCACACCACTGCTGCCCATGTACCCCTGTAACCAATTTAAAATTGCCTACAGCCATGTGTTATTATTTTAGGCCTTCGATGCCTGTCTGCGGTCACTCCTTCCACTAGGCCTCCACTGACCACACCACTGCTGCCCGTGTACCCCTGTAACCAATTTAAAATTGCCTACAGCCATGTGTTATTATTTTAGGCCTTCGATGCCTGTCTGCGGTGACTCCTTCCACTAGGCCTCCACTGACCACACCACTGCTGCCCGTGTACCCCTGGAACCAATTTAAAATTGCCTACAGCCATGTGTTATTATTTTAGGCCTTCGATGCCTGTCTGCGGTCACTCCTTCCACTAGGCCTCCACTGACCACACCACTGCTGCCCGTGTACCCCTGGAACCAATTTAAAATTGCCTACAGCCATGTGTTATTATTTTAGGCCTTCGATGCCTGTCTGCGGTCACTCCTTCCACTAGGCCTCCACTGACCACACCACTGCTGCTCGTGTACCCCTGGAACCAACATCAGAAAATATAAAAATAAGTATTTTGCTTATAAAAAAGAAAATACTGGAGAGATATCAAATGCAGACATTTTAACATTAAAAACAAACACATACAACAAAAATCTGGTACAGTACTAAAAATGGCCACCAGCTACAATAACTTTCTCCTGCAAGTAGTTAACTGAAAGGTTTTTTCAATTTTAAACACAGATATGGCATCCACCGAGTGTTGTCCTGTCGCGTCTTCTTTATATTATTGCCAAGAAGATGCAAAACAATGAAAATAATAAAATCATTATTTACCAAAAAAATAGAGTAAGTCAAAACCACATTGCAAATAAACATTCATTACAAATAAAGAAGCAGGGCGCGTCCGAGGGTGAGTATATACCTAATAAGAATATAATCACCCTCGGACGCGCCCTGCTTCTTTCCGACAGCCTTCCTTCCTAAGAATCAGCCCTTCCGTGGTGTAGAGAGAGGGTTTGTTACACTCCAAGGTGTTCCCCAGGTTGCCTTTCCTGAGCTTCGATCTTCCGGCTCTCGTTTAGTAGTTGTTGGAAACTACGCTGCATTGGGCCTACAAATTGGGTATGGGGTGTAGAGAGATGGTGTGTTCCACTCCAAGGTGTTCCCCAGGTTGCCTTTCCTGAGCTTCGATCTTCCGGCTCTCGTTTAGTAGTTGTTGGAAACTACGCTGCATTAGGCCTACAAATTGGGTATGGGGTGTAGAGAGATGGTGTGTTCCACTGTAGAGAGATGGTGTGTTACACTCCAAGGTGTTCCCCAGGTTTCCTCTCCATTGCTTCGATCTTCCGGCTCTCGTTTAGTAGTTGTCGGAAACTACGCTGCATTAGGCCTACAAATTGGGTATGGGGTGTAGAGAGATGGTGTGTTACACTCCAAGGTGTTCCCCAGGTTTCCTCTCCATTGCTTCGATCTTCCGGCTCTCGTTTAGTAGTTGTTGGAAACTACGCTGCATTAGGCCTACAAATTGGGTATGGGGTGTAGAGAGATGGTGTGTTACACTCCAAGGTGTTCCCCAGGTTTCCTCTCCATTGCTTCGATCTTCCGGCTCTCGTTTAGTAGTTGTTGGAAACTACGCTGCATTAGGCCTACAAATTGGGTATGGGGTGTAGAGAGATGGTGTGTTACACTCCAAGGTGTTCCCCAGGTTTCCTCTCCATTGCTTCGATCTTCCGGCTCTCGTTTAGTAGTTGTTGGAAACTACGCTGCATTGGGCCTACAAATTGGGTATGGGGTGTAGAGAGATGGTGTGTTCCACTCCAAGGTGTTCTCCAGGTTGCCTTTCCTGAGCTTCGATCTTCCGGCTCTCGTTTAGTAGTTGTTGGAAACTACGCTGCATTAGGCCTACAAATTGGGTATGGGGTGTAGAGAGATGGTGTGTTCCACTGTAGAGAGATGGTGTGTTCCACTCCAAGGTGTTCCCCAGGTTTCCTCGCCAATTCTTCGATCATCATGCTCTCGTTTAGTAGTTGTTGGAAACTACGCTGCATTAGGCCTACAAATTGGGTATGGGGTGTAGAGAGATGGTGTGTTCCACTCCAAGGTGTTCCCCAGGTTTCCTCGCCAATGCTTCGATCATCATGCTCTCGTTTAGTAGTTGTTGGAAACTACGCTGCATTAGACCTACAAATTGGGTATGGGGTGTAGAGAGATGGTATGTTCCACTCCAAGGTGTTCTCCAGGTTGCCTTTCCTGAACTTCTATCTTCAGGCTCTCATTAAATTGTGGTTAAACGGAACAACTGCATTTGGCGTACTAGTTGGTTTGGGGCCTACTATCGGTGTCTGCCGCTCCTTGCTGTTCTCCTGGTTTCCTGTCCTGAAATTCCGTTTTCAGGCGCTCGTTAAGTAGTTGTTAATGTTAGACTGCATTTGGCCTACTAGTTGGGTTGGGGCCTACTATCGGTGTCTGCCACTCCTTGCTGTTCTCCTCCACTGAACAAAGCTGTGCCGCCTGTTTACTACTGTTGCCAATTTTGAACTGCATTTCGACTACTTACTGATTTGGGCCTACTCTCTGTGTCAGCCTCTCATTCCAGTTGTCCTCCACTGCAATGCCCCCTGATTAGTCCTGTGTTACCAATTTTGAACTGCATTTAGCCCACTTTATTCTTTGGGCCTATATCTGTGTTTCCTCCTCATCCTGCCCATTGCCCAGCCAGTGATAGATGAGTCTGCTGGTACATTGACCCATAACGCAACATTTCCCGTGCACGCTACACTGCAAGATTGGGACCCTGCTGAAAGTCAGGTCCCCCTTCCCGCATACCATACCACCTTACACGGGGACAAAGAGGAAGGTGCAGATGAAAGTGCAGGTTCCTTCATCAGGTGGGGGGAGGAATACTAGTTGGCGACGTCACTGGCACAGGGCCTCTCATGGTACGCAAAAGTGTTGCTGCCGGTGGGAGGCGCCCCCGCCGTGCAAACACACCGCTGTACTTTAAGGGGCCCTGTGCCAGTGCCAATGCCAACGAGTGGGCCCCCCCTGCTTGCTCAGGTTCACAGCACTTGCAAAGTTGAAATACTTACCTCTCCCTGCTCCACTGCCGTGACGTGGTCCAGATTTCCTGGGCCCACTAATTACTTGAACCAGCCCTACCCACCACAACTTTAGCCAAATGACCCCCAATTTCAAATGCCTTCCAATTATTATAAGGTAAATTACGCTTGACAAGCTTCATTAAGAAGAATGGATGGTTTTGACATTAAAATGGGCACTCTAGGTGTTTTCCTGGCCCCCACTCACTGCCGACTATGCTGCCCCATTGACTTGCATTGGGTTTCGTGTTTCGGTCGATCCCGACTTTACGTCATAATCGGCCGATTTCACTCGACCCGACTTTTGAGATAGTCGGGTTTCGCGAAACCCGGCTCGACTCTAAAAAGGTCAAGGTCGCTCAACTCTAGTGCTGAGCACTTTGAACCCCCAAGTGCTTCATAGAAGTTTATAACGCAGAGCCGTTAAAATAAAAAATCATTTTTCTTTCCGCAAAAATTATTTTTTAGCCCGCAATTTTTTATTTTCACAAGGGTGACAGGAGAAATTGGACCACAAAAGTTGTTTTCCAGTTTGTCCTGAGTATGCTGGTACCCCATATGTGGGGGTAAACCACTGTTTGGGCACACGTTGGGGTTCGGAAGGGAGGGAGCACCAGTTAACTTTGTGAACTCAAGATTGGCTGGAATCAATAGTGGCTCCATGTCGCGTTTGGAGACCCCTGATGTGCCTAAACAGTGGAAACCCCTCAATTCTAACTCCAGCACTAACCCCAACACATCCCTAATCCCAACTCTAACCATGACCCTAATGACAACACTAACCCCAACACACCCCTAACCCTAATCCCAACCATAACCCTAACCACAAGCCTGACCCTAACCCCAACACACCCCTAACCCTAATCTTAACCCTAATTCCAACCCTAACCCTAATTCCAACCCTAAGGCTATGTGCCCATGTTGCGCATTTGTATGCGGATTTTTCCACACCGTTTTGAAAAATCCGCAGGTAAAACGCACTGCGTTTTACCTGCAGTTTTACTGTGGATTTCCAGTGTTTTTTGTGTGGATTTCACCAGCAGATTCCTGTACAGGAACAGGTGTAAAATGCTGTGGAATCGGCACAAAGAATTGACATGCTGCGGAAGATACAACGCAGCATTTCCGCGCTGTATTTTCCGCACCATGGGCACAGCGGATTTGGTTTTCCATAGGTTTACATGGTACTGTAAACGTGATGGAAAACTGCTATGAATCCGCAGCGGCCAATCCGCTGCAGATCCGCAGCCAAGTCCGCACCATGTGCACATAGCCTAATTCTAACCCTAACCCTGATTCTAACCATAACCCTAACCCTAATTGCAACCCTAACCCTAATTGCAACCCTAACCCTAGTTCTCATCCTAACCCTATCCCTAACCCTAGTTCTAACCCTAACCCTAGTGGAAAAATAAAAATAAATGTATTTTCTTTATTTTATTATGTTCCCTACCTATGGAGGTGATAAAGGGGGGGTTTATTTACTATTTTTTTATTTTGATCAATGTGATATGATCTATCACAGTGAGGAAAATGAATGAACGAATCGGCTGGATGGCAGATTCGGCGGGCGCACTGCGCATGTGCCCGCCATTTTGAAAGATGGCGGCGCCCATGCAGAAGACAGACAGACACTGGGAGGGACACTGGAGGTCGGTAAGTATGGGGGGGTGGGATCGGAGCATGGGGGGAGCGGACAGGAGGACGGAGGGGAGCAGAGGACAGGACAGAGGATGGGGGCGGTGGATTGGTGGCGGTGGCGGGGGCAGATCAGGGTTTCCAGCCATGGCCAGTGATATTGCAGCATCGGCCATGGCTGAATTGTAATATTTCACCAATTTTCATTGGTGAAATATTACGATTGCTCTGATTGAAAGTGAAATGTCACTTTCAACAGCCAATCAGAGCTATCGTAGCTACGGTAGGGGAGATGGCCACCCCCCCTGGGCTCAAGTACCAGTCCCCCGTCCCTGCAGGTCGGGTGAAATTACAGTTAACCCTTTCACCCTATCTGCAGGAACATGATCCTGCCATGACGCCACTTAAGCGTCACAGGTCGGATTGGCACCGACTTTCATGATGCCTATGTGGCGTCACAGGTCGGGAAGGGGTTAACTAATAAGCCCACCACTGCATATTCCACTTTTTTACTCTAAACTATCAGCCCTATACTATACCTTATATCCTAACCTATCTCTTTAGTTTCCTTATTCACTATACATTAATAACATTGTACATTAATTCACTATACATAAGAAGAAACACATTAATTAGTGCCTAGGTTCTATGCACTTTACATTTTACACTGCTAAGAAAATATAATAAAACCTGATGTTTAAACACACTTCTTGTCCCCTTTGTTTCATAAGGAGACATAAGAAACACCCTTACATTCTACACAGCCATTTAAATTTGTGTGGCTGGGACCTGCAATGCCATCTGACAGCGTGGCTGTGTGTGGTGCCCAGCTCCCTGCACTAGCCAATTGGAGAGTACCAAACCCTTCTTAAGCTCCCAGTTTACTGCCAGTGCTTCTCTGGTTCAGTCCTGCCTATTTAGCTCAGCTTGTATTTCTGACTGTTCTTATGGATTCTGATTTTGCACCTTCTTGGTTCTGACACAGCTATCTGACCACTCCTGCCAGCCTTCACTGCCGAACAGCAGCTTACTCCATGGCACCAACCCAAGAGCCCCTGTAAAGTTCCAGATCCCTGTACAGGGTTTGAACGGTCAAGGCCAGGGCAAACCCTGGGATCTAGTAAGTGGAGTGGCTTACGCTAAGCCTGTCCATGGTAGCCATTTTTGAGCTGCCAGGCAACCACATACAGAACATCCTTACTAAAGTTGGGGTAGTGGGGATGACACATTCTATAACTTGACTCATAAAATACTAATGATAATATCAGAATTACACAGCTACGGATTTCCAAAGTAAATACATCAGTTTCAGCAGGTGTAAGGGAACTATTTAATAATGTATTCTAAAATAGCCACAGGACACATATTTGAAGGGAGATATGTATCACAGAGGTGGTTATCCTCAGTGATGTAAGCCCAGAAGTAAGCTACAGCACGTATAGTGCTGAGAGTGTTAAAATGGCATGGCAAGGGCTGGGTTTACGAGCAGCAGAGAGATGGGTGGGACTGGCTGTTCGCTTATGCCCACCCTCAGGCGTGGTACTGCAGATGAAAAGGAAACCAGTTGTCTCATTCAGTGACTGAGAGTAGATGTGAGAAGTCCTCCTTTGTTAAGTCTGTGGCCATAGTCTTTTTGTGCCGGTTGTTACACTGTCTGGGTGGACTGGACCAACTTGTATGTGCGACTGAACTTGGACTATTTCTGTTTTCCTTATGCACAGAGGCCATTATATGATTAATTTACTGCGCAGCTTATGAGGTTTGAATAAACCTGCCTGGCCATAGTTTAAAAAATTACCGTACTTCCAGTGTAAACATCAAGAGCTGGCAAGTGAGCAGAAACTTTACAGTATAAATTGGAGGTAGATACTTCTTAACATAACCATTTGGAATGCAATGTTGGGGTTCATTAGCGTAGTATAGAAACACATATCTCTACTTTTTACTGAGCTGCGACATATATCTGCAGATTACAGATGAAATCATAAAAATGGAATAAGTTCTCGATGAAAAAAATTCAATTTCTTCTCTAAGCCTCTTTCTAAAGCAATGGGCACCTTAACCTTAGTAAGTTCAGACTTCTTGGTATAAGGACATTGAGACACAATAGCACTTATACTGGTAGCAACTGGGATGAAATAGCCTGAATACATTACAGTATACGGCAAAAGAAACATCAAGGGGATTTTATGCAGAAATATAACGTATATTGGTAGAAATACACAGCACAAAAAACAATTAATGTTTGCATTTTAGTGTTTTTAATTGCTTTTTGTGCTGTGTATTTCTACCAGTAAAGCTTTTTTTTACTTTTATACAATTTGAGGTGTTCCCAATATATGGGTATGATCTTTTTTCTTCGTTGTCTCAAATAAGATCGCAGTGTTCCAGTGGCATAGGGCTCCCTACAAAAACGAGCTGCCATACAGCATCATCAGCAAAAAAATAAAAAAGTTATAGCCCTCAGAATAAAGCGATGCAAAAAAAATTATTTTTTATATAAAATAGTTTTTATTGTATAAAAGCGACCTAACATTAAAAAAATAATATAAATGAGATATCGCTGTAATTGTACTGACCCGAAGAATAAAACTGCTTTATCAATTTTACCACACACGGAACGTTATAAACGCCCCCACCAAAAGAAATTCATGAATTGCTGGTTTTTGTTCATTCTGCCTCCCAAAAATCGGAATAAAAAGAGATAAAAAGAGTAATGTGCCTGAAAATGGTACCAATAAAAACACCAACTTGTCCTGCAAAAAACAAGACCTCACATGACTCTGTGGGCCAAAATATGGAAAAATTATAGCTCTCAAAATGTGATGAGGCAAAAACTATTTTTTGCAATATAAAGCGTCTTTTAGTGTGTGACAGCTGCCAAACAAAAGCCCGCTATAAATAGTAAATCAAACCCCCCTTCATTCCCCCTTAGTTATGGAAAAATAATAAAATAAAAAAATGTATTTATTTCTATTTTCCCATTAGGGTTAGGGCTAAGGTTAGGGTTAGGGCTAAAGTTAGGGTTGGGGCTAATGTTAGGGTTAGGGCTAAAGTTAGGGTTGGGGCTAATGTTAGGGTTAGGATTGTGGCTAGAGATGGGGTTAGGGTTTGGATCATGTTTACAGTTGGAATTAGGGTTTGGATTAGGGTTAGGGGTGTGTTGGGGTTAGGGATGTGTTGGGTTAGGGGTGTGGTAAGGGTTGGGATTATGGTTAGGGGCGTGTTCGGGTTAGGGGTGTGGTTGGGGTTATGGCTAGGGTTGGGATTATGATTAGGGGTGTGTTCGGGTTAGGGTTGGAGTTAGAATTGGAGGGTTTCCACTGTTTAGGCACATCAGGGGCTCTCCAAACGCGACATTCTGTCCGATCTCAATTAGAGCCAATTCTGCGTTGAAAAAGTAAAAAAGTGCTCCTTCCCTTCCAAGCTCTGCCATGCGCCCAAACGGTGGTTCCCCCCACATATGGGGTATCAGCGTACTTAGGACAAATTGGACAACTTTTGGGGTCCAAATTCTCCTTTTGCCCTTGGGAAAATACAAAACTGGAGGCTAAAATATAATTTTTGTGGAAAAAAAAGATTTTTTATTCTCACGGCTGTGCATTATAAACACAACACATCTAGATAAGTTCCTTGGGGGGTCTAGTTTCCAATATGGGGTCACTTATGGGGGTTTCTACTGTTTAGGTACATCAGGGGCTTTGCAAATGCAACGTGACGCCCACAGACTATTCTATCTAAGTCTGCATTCCAAAACGGTGCTCCTTCCCTTCCGAGCTCTGCCATGTGCCCAAATAGTGGTTCCCCCCACATATGGGATATCAGCGTACTCAGGAAAAATTGCACAACAACATATGGGGTCCTATTTCTCCTGTTACTCTTGGGAAAATAAAAAATTGGGGGCAAAAAATTATTTTTGTGAAAAAAATATGATTTTTTATATTAACGCCTCTACATTATAAACTTCTGTGAAGCACTTGGGGGTTCAAAGTGCTCACCACACATCTAGATAAGTTACTTAGGGGTCTACTTATAAAATGGTGTCACTTGTGGGTGTTTCCACTGTTTAGGCACATCAGGGGCTCTCCAAACGCGACATAGCGTCCTATCTCAATTCCAGCCAATTTTGCATTGCATTTTCCGAGCTCTGCCATGCGCCCAAACAGTGGTCCCCACCACATATGGGATATTTGCATGCTCAGGACAAATTGAACAACAACTTTTGGGGTCCAATTTCTCCTGTTACCCTTTGTGAAATAAAACAAATTGGATCTGAAGAAAAATTTTTGTGAAAAAACTAAATGTTCATTTTTTTTCAAACATTCCAAAAATTCCTGTGAAGCACCTGAAAGGTTAATAAACTTCTTGAATGTAGTTTTGAGCACCTTGAGAGGTGCAGTTTTTAGAATTGTGTCACTTTTGGGTATTTTCTATCATATAATTTCTGTTCAGGGACGGAGGAGAGAGAGGGAGAGAAAAAAAAAAAAGAGAGAGAGAGAGAAAAAAAAAATATAGATTTCCCATTGACTTTGCATTGGGTTTCGTGTTTCGTTCGATCCCCGACTTTTCGCCATAATCGGCCGATTTCACTCGACTCGACTTTTGAGATAGTAACTTGTGGGGGCATGATCAATAGGGTCTTATGCAAGCCTTACCTGTGTGCATTTTTGCTACTAGACAGCCAACCCTTCCATTATTTAGGTGAGTCGGTGGTTGTTCTCATAAGTAGCTTGCACCTGTGCTTCTCCAGCCTTTATCAGTGGGGGCCTGCTGCACCCTGCTAGTGCATTTGTCATTTGACAAGGTTTTGGTGAGTCTGCTTTTCATGATATGTTTTTTTGAGTTTCTCTATGTTAGCCAAAAAGTCAATCCATCCTTTCCAATCCCTGCCATGCGCCCAAACAGTAGTTTTCACATACATATTATCATGCTCAGAAGAAATTCAACAACACATTTTGGGGTCCATTTTTTCTTGTAACCGTTGTGAAAATAAAAAAATTGGGTCAAAATTAACATTTTTGTGAAAAATGTAAATGTTCATTTTTCCTTCCACTTTCCAATAATTCCTGTGAAGCACCCGAAGGGTCAATAAACTTCTTGAATTTGTTTAGAAGAGTGCAGTTTTCAGAATGGTGCAAATTTGGGGTATTTTCTGTCATGTAGGCCCCTCAAAATCACTTCAAGTATGATGTGGTCCCTAAAAAATGGTTTTGTAAATTTTGTTGTAAAAATTAGAAATCGCCGGTCAATTTTTAACCCTTATAAATTCCTAATAAAAAAAAAACAATGTTTAAAAAATTGTGCTGATGTAAAGTAGACACTGGGAACTCTCTGATTTAAGCGCATACAAATTGGGTGACCTCTTCTATGATTGAGTCTTTTTTTTCTTTTCATCTCCATCTTGTCCAGAAGCCATGATGACTTTTCACATCCACAGCTCTTCTCTGCAGACTTCCCTCTTTTCCGGTCTTCTGCAGCACATCCCAATATGGTGCCTTTTAAAAATATTGGTTATTAAAATGCTCCTGAATAAAAAATATCTGTCCAAATGATGACCTAAATAAATCTACTATGGTATGTGGCCTCCATACTATCCTCCTTATTGAGCTACACCCACCACATTGCTATTATCAGCTATAGCCGTTATGCCATCCGCCCTTATGAACCACGGCCTATACCATGGTGGGGGATCTGCTACTGACACTGTTATAGGGGTAATGTCCCCCAATTCTGTACTAATGTCTTCCATCCTGGTCCCCTTCCTGAAATAGATGTCACCCCATCCTGATATATATGGCCCACCATCCTGGAAAATATGGCCCTCCATTCTGATATATTTGGCTCAACATCCTGGTATATACGGCCACTTCCATCCTGGTAAATATGACCTGCTCCATCCTGGTATAAATGGCCCACCATTCTAGTATATATGGCTTCCCCATCTTGATATATATGGCCCCCTCCATCCAGGTATTTATGGCCACCTATCCTGGTATATATGGGCCCCCCATCTCGCAGCACACATTAAAAAAAAAGATTCTACTCACATCCCTTTCTCTCCCTTGCAAGGCAGCTTCCTGTTCTGATGCCAGCAACTACCATGCACCCACATGCTGATGGAATATTCACTGCTCCCTACGCCCAGGACTATGAGCATGGGGAGCAGTGAATATTCATTCTCTTTAATAGGGGGCACAGATGATCGTCCAGCCGCTGCAGGGGCTGGTGGCTGTGGCTAACACTTGTGCCTGCCATTAAAGGGAATGAATATTCACTGCTCCCCACTACCATAGTCTCACCCATCCCTCAGCATCTGCTTCAGTGCAGAGTTGGACAAAATTATGGGCGTGAAGAGCAGTGAGTATTCATTTTCTTTAAAAGGGGGCACAAGTGTTAGCCGCCCGCATTACCAGGCTTCTGCCTCCTTTGACCATGCTCCTCCTACTCCTACTTCGCTTCATCCCCCTACAGCCACATCCGGACTATGGTCCGCAAAATGAAATTAAGGTCTTTTTTAATATTTTTTTTTTTGCCCTCATTGTGCGCCCCCCTCAAGAAGGCAGGAGGTATCTCCCTAGGCGGGTGCCTACCCTGCCTGCCCCTCGTCCTGGCCTTGCTGCCAATATGTTCATTATATGAGGCGCTTTTGCAATGCTTTTTCAGGGGGATTCTGGGCAGAGTTCCCCTGAAAAAGACATGTGTACATAGCCTAAGGAAGGCGAGAATAGACGCTGAATCAAAATAATTTCTCAGCTGATGGAAAGAGATTTCAGATTAGCATGTGAAAAGGTAATTATGATAAGCGCGTTAAATATCACAAAGCTAATGGTGCAATAGGTCTCCAAGACTGAGATGTGATTAGCAGAAATTCAACTGAAAAAACTTCATTGTGATTCAGAGCTGTTAATTTTGAGTAAGCTGAATTAGTAGTGAACTTCAACAAGTGATTGGTGAACAATGAGGACTTGATTAATGAGTTTGGCTCCTTGATACTTTGTAGCAACAGACAGGTTTTTTATCACAAGGCAACCTCTCCATGTGTGAAGGAAGGGCAGTATAGGCCACTCCAGAGGGTGCACTGAGTATGCAAATAAAGGATAAAATGTCCAGGACTTCAACCCTTACAAAGGGCTTCTGCTTGTTAGCAAATTGACTCTTGGCACTGTGGCTGCACTGCTGCTTTCCACGCTAATGACCTGTGCACCACTTGTATGATATATGTGAATTCTTCCCCCTGGAGGCTTCTTCTGGGCATCAACAATCCAAACATGTGCAGTGTGTATAATTGATTTCTTGGGAAAAGGTCTGTCAAATATAGCAGATACGGTATATATTTTTAAAAGTCCTAATATTCATAAACTATAAAAAGGGAGCCTTGGAGACAGATGTATAAGAGCAGCTACATTCTGTGTACCGCACAATCAGGGGCATACATAGAAATCATGGGGCCCCATAGCAGTTCTATTTGTGAGATCACAGAAGAGCATATCCCACAACTTTGCTGCCCTTACAAGCTAATTTTCTTCCTATATAGTCCTCCACACAGTATTATGGGCACCACATAGTTCTCCATACAATGTTATAGTTAAAACATAGTCCTCCATACAGTATAGTGGGCACCACATATTCATCCATACAGTATTATGGGCACCATATAGTCTTTCATACAGTATTATCAGCACCACATAATCCTCCATACTGTATCATAGGCACCACATAGTCCTCCATAAAGTATTATGGGCACCACATAGCTCTCCATGTAGTGTTATAGGCTCCAAATAGTGCTCCATACAGTATTATGGTCCCATATACAGTAGCGCTCCATACAGTATAATTGACCTCATGTATTGCTACAATACAATACAATATAATGTGCCGCATATAATGCTTCACACATCTATAATATAACGCTGGGAGCGTCACTCTGTCCGAAGCCTTTATAGACTGCGCAAGCGCAAACGCCGGCACAGTCTGGACCCCACAGAGTGACGCTCCCAGGAGATCGCGGTATGCTTAAACACTGAACGCACACCGCGATCTCCACCGGAGAGGCAGGGATGTGCCAGGAGGGTGAGTATATTCACCTGTCCCCCGTTCCAGCGCTGCGTGCGGCTCCGTTTACTGGGTCCTCTGCCTGTGACGTTCACAGTTCAGAGGGCGCGATGACGCGATTAATGCGCGCCGCCCTCTGACTGAACAGTCACAGCCAGAGGAGCCGGAACACGGAGCGGACGCAGCGCTGGATCAGGGCCAGGTGAATATAACAAGTGTCGGGGGCCTGAGCTAGCGGCGACTCCGGCACCTGACCCCCACAGCGCGCCGGTGTCCCCGCCTGCTCAGGGCACTCAGCACCCAGCGACGATAGGTGAGTATGGTATTTTTTTTTTAATATATATATATCGCAGCAGCATACGGGGCATACACTATGGATCTTCTTATGGGGCCATCAACCATAATGGAGCAGTGTACGGGGCATATAATATGGAGCATCTTATGTGGGCCATCAACATTTATGGAGCAGTATATGGGGGCATATACTATGGAGCATATTATGGAGCCATCAACCATAATGGAGCAGTGTACTGGGGCGTATAATATGGAGCATTTTATGGGGGCCATAAACCTTTATGGAGCAGTGTACGGGGGCATATAATATGGATCATCTTATGGGGGCCATCAACATTTATGGAGCAGCATACGGGGGCATATAATATGGAGCATCTTATGGGGGCCATAAACCTTTATGGAGCAGTGTACGGGGGCATATAATATGGAGCATCTTATGGGGGCCATAAACCTTTATGGAGCAGTGTACGGGGGCATATAATATGGAGCATCTTATGGGGGCCATCAACATTTATGGAGCAGTATACGGGGGCATATAATATGGAGCATCTTATGGGGGCCATAAACCTTTATGGAGCAGTGTACGGGGGCATATAATATGGAGCATATTATGGGAGCCATAAACCTTTATGGAGCAGTGTACGGGGCATATACTATGGAGCATCTTATGGGGGCCATAAACCTTTATGGAGCAGTGTACGGGGCATATACTATGGAGCATCTTATGGTGGCCATAAACCTTCATGGAGCAGTGTACGGGGCATATGGATAGGAGCAGCAAATGACAGAATGGTGGCGCAGGATGGGAGCAGCACATGACAGAACGGGGGTGCAGGATGGGAGCAGCACATGACAGAATAGGGCAGCACATGACAGAACGGGGGCGCAGGATGGGAGCAGCACATGACAGAACGGGGGCGCAGGATGGCAGCAGCACATGTCAGAATGGAGGCGCAGGATGGGAGCAGCGCATGTCGGAATGGGGGCGCAGGATGGGAGCAGCGCATGTCAGAATGGCGCAGGATGGGAGCAGCACATGTCAGAATGGGGGCGCAGGATGGGTGCAGCACATGACAGGATGGGGGCACAGGATGGAGCAGCTCATGACAGGATGGGGACGCAGGATGGAGCAGCACGTGACAGGATGGGGACGCAGGATGGAGCAGCACATGACAGGATGGGGACGCAGGATGGATCAGCACATGACAGGATGGAGACCATATACCAATATAAATGCTCGCCACCCGGGCGTAGAACGGGTTCAATAGCTAGTAAATAATAAACAAATACTCACCTCTCCCCATTCCCCCACTGCTCCGATCTCCTCAGCATTTTCTGACCCTCTGCATTGCTCGCCACAGAGGGCGCACTGTAGTGATGTCATCGCTCTCTCTCCACTGAACTCAGATGCATGGGGAAAGATGGGAGAGGGAGCGTCATCCTGGACCTACTCTAGTATGTACAGTATGGTCTCCTTTCCATTCTGATAGATCTGTCACTCATGCTGTTCCCATGCTGGTGTGTGTGTATATATATATATATATATATATATATATATACATATATATATACATACACATACGTGTCCTGCATCCTGGTATACATGTACCCCAACCTGGTATAAATGACCTGCGACCATCAGGTGTCTTTGAACTGCGACCATCAGGTGTGTTTTGCTGAGGCGGTGGTAGTACACAGCTACATACAGATCCCTATTCCACAACTGTACTGCCTAAGCTAGAATATGGCAAGAATCACTTAACTAAGAAAATGTAGATAACACTACATCATCACTTTAAGACATGAAGGAAAGCCAACCTTCAAAATTCCTAGAACTTTGAAGAAGTAGCGGACATACTGCCGTTGCGGCTGGGGCCCAGAGGGGGGTATTGCAGGGCGGCTATTACTTAGGGCAATCAGGCTTGTTTCTCAGAGCCCGAGTCTCCAGGGGGCCCATAGCCAGATTGCCCTCATCATATGTGGTGGTCAGGGAGCGATCCCTGCAGCTCTGATGCCTACAAGGAAAATAGCAGCGGAGCAGAGCTGCAGGGATCCGTCCTCTGCTTCCTGCCTGATGCCTTCAACCTGACACAGACATGCGTAACTTGATGATGTCAGCAAGCAGCATTGTGCAAAGATGTCAGAGAGAAAGTTACTGGCAATGATGATGCTGCGGGGCAACGGTTGGAAAGGTGAATAGTGTTGTGGTTTTTTGTGGGGTTTTTTAGCCACTGGAGAGAACAATGATTAGGGTGGGGGAGAGAACACTAAGGTTGGCGAGGAAGGGGGGGGAGAACAATGATGAGGGTGTGGGAAAAGACACTCAAGTGTGATGGGTGAGAACAGTAATGAGGGTGGGGGAGAAGACACTGAGGTGTGGTGGGGAGAACAAAGATGAGAGTGGAGGAGAGGACACTAAGGTGTGGTGGGGGAGAACAATGATGAGGGTAGAGGAGAGGACACTGAGGTGTGGTGGGGAGAGCAATGATGAGAGTGGAGGAGAGGACACTGAGGTGGTGGGAGAGAATAATGACGAGGGTCGAGGAGCAGACACTGAGGTGTGGGGGGAAAACAATGATGAGAGTGGTGTAGAGGACACTAAGATGTGGTGGGTGAGAACGATGATAGGGGTGGGGAAGAGAACACTGAAGGGTTGTGGGGACAACAATGATGGGGTGGTGAAGAGGACAATGAGGTGTGGTGGTGGAGAGCAGTGATGGGGCTGGTGAAGAAGACACTGAGGTATGTAGGGGAGAACAATGATGGGGTGTTTGGGAAAAAAAATGATGAGGGTGGGGGATAGGACACTTAAGTGTGGTGGGGGAGAACAATAATGGGATGGTGGAGAGGACATTGAGCTGTGGTGGGGAGAACAATAATGGGGTGGTAGGGAGGACACTCAGGTGTGGTGGGGCAGAACAATGATGAATGTGGGGGAGAGGACAATGATGGGATAGGGAGAGGACAATGAGTGGGATGTGGGAGATGACAATGATATGGCTGGGGAAGAGGACCACGATGGTTGTGGGGGAGAGGACAATGATGGATGTGGGGGAGAGAACAATGATGGGGCTGGTGGAGATGACTCTGAAGTGTGGTTTGAGAGAACAATGATGGGGTGGTGGACAAGACACTGAGGTGTGGTGGGGGTCAACAATGATGGTGGGTGGGGGAGAAAACACTGAGATGTGGTGGGGAGAACAATAAGGGGGTGTGGGAGAGAACACTGGTGTGGTGTGGTGGAGGAGAACAATGATGGAGATGGTGGAGAGGACACTGAGGTTTGGTGGGTGAGAACAATGGTGTGGTGGGGAAGAACAATGGTGGGGTGGTGGAGAGGACACTAAAGTTTGGTGGGGAAGAACAATAATGGGGTGGTGGAGAGGACACTGATGTGTGGTGGGGAGAACAATGAAAGGGGTAGTGGAGAGGACACTGCTGGGTGGTGGGTGAGAACAATCATGGGGTTGTGGACAGGACAATGATGGGGTGGGGGAGAGGACACTGAGGTGTGGTCAGGGAGAACAATGATGGGGTGGTGGAGAGGACAATGATGGGGCAGGGGAGAGTACAATGATGGATGTGGGGATAGGACAATGATGAATGTGGGGGAGAGGACAATGATGGGATAGGGAGAGGACAATGAGTGGGATGTGGGAGATGACAATGATATGGCTGGGGAAGAGGACCATGATGGTTGTGGGGGAGAGGACAATGATGGATGTGGGGGAGAGAACAATGATGGGGCTGGTGGAGATGACTCTGAAGTGTGGTTTGAAAGAACAATGATGGGGTGGTGGACAAGACACTGAGGTGTGGTGGGGGTCAACAATGATGGTGGGTGGGGGAGAAAACACTGAGATGTGGTGGGGAGAACAATAAGGGGGTGTGGGAGAGAACACTGTGGTGTGGTGGAGGAGAACAATGATGGAGATGGTGGAGAGGACACTGAGGTTTGGTGGGTGAGAACAATGGTGTGGTGGGGAAGAACAATGGTGGGGTGGTGGAGAGGACACTAAAGTTTGGTGGGGAAGAACAATAATGGGGTGGTGGAGAGGACACTGATGTGTGGTGGGGAGAACAATGAAAGGGGTAGTGGAGAGGACACTGCTGGGTGGTGGGTGAGAACAATCACGGGGTTGTGGACAGGACAATGATGGGGTGGGGGAGAGGACACTGAGGTGTGGTCAGGGAGAACAATGATGGGGTGGTGGAGAGGACAATGATGGGGCAGGGGAGAGTACAATGATGGATGTGGGGATAGGACAATGATGAATGTGGGGGAGAGGACAATCATGGGATAGGGAGAGGACAATGAGTGGGATGTGGGAGATGACAATGATAGGGCTGGGGAAGAGGACAATGATGGTTGTGGGGGAGAGGACAATGATGGATGTGGGGGAGAGAATAATGATGGGGCTGGTGGAGAGGACTCTGAGGTGTTGTAGGAGAGAGCAATGATGGGGTGGTGGAGAGTACATTGAGGTGCGGTGGGCAGAACAATGATGAGGGTGGTGGAGAGGACACTGAGGTGTGTGGGGAGAACAATGATGGAGGTGGTGGAGGACAATGATGGGGTAAGGAAGAGGACAATGATGGATGCCAGGGAGAGGACAATGAGTGGGGTGAGGACAAAGAGTGGTGTGGGGGAGAGTATAACGAGTGAGGTGGGGAGAGAACAATGATAGGGGTGGGGAAGAGGACAATGATGGATGTTGGGGAGAGGACAATGATGGGAATGGGTAAGAGGACAATGATGGATATGTGGAAGAGGACAATGAAGGGGGTGGGGGAGAGGGCAATGATGGATGTTGGGGAGAGGACAATGATGGGAATGGGGTAGAGGACAATGATGGATGTGTGGGGGGGGTGGACAATGAGAAGAGTGATGAAGAGGATAATGAGGGGGTGGGAAATAAGGGGGACTTATAATGGACTTATGAAGGATGAAGGGGGAGGAGGGGAATTAGATAAGGCTGTCAAAAGGAATTTGGTGGTTGAGGAAACTTTATAATGAATTGAAAGTTGGGAGAAGACGCTGTCAGAGACTTGTAATGAATTGAGAGGTGGTGGAGGATGTTCAGAACCTGATAATATCTTCTCCCACCCCCAAATTCATTATGAAGCTATCAAGGACTTAATGATAAGGAAACATTGGACAGGGACTAAAGGTACCGTCACATTTAGCGACGCTGCAGCGATATAGACAGCGATATAGATCGCTGCAGCGTCGCTGTTTAGGTCGCTAGGAGATGTCAAACACGGCAACAGCAGAACGATTCAGGAGCGATCCAGAGACATATTTATCGTTCTCGCTGGTCGTTGCTCCATGAAAAAACATTGCAGGCATCGTTGCTTTTGCTGTCAAACAGGAGGAATCACGCTGACCTAACGACCAAATAAAGTTCTGGACTTTCAGCGATGACCAGCGATGTCACAGCAGGATCCTAATCGCTGCTGCGTGTCAAACACAGCGAGATCGCTATCCAGGACGCTGCAACGTCACGGATCGTTGTCATTCTGGTTGGAAAGTTGTTCAGTGTGAAGGTACCTTAAGTCTATGTGAACACGTTCAGGATTTGCAGGGGAAAATTTTGCTGCATATCCTAATTTGTTGGCAGCAAGAAAGTTCCCTAAAATTCATTTGGGTTTTTTTTGCCACATTTTATATGGTTTTGTTACATATTTTCCCCCACTCATATTTTCATCTTTAAATTTCATATAAGTAATCAATTAATAAGAAATTAGTCATCATAACTACCATGGTGAGGCAGATCCACCGAATCGGGATCCATCTCATTGCTGAGACTTGTAGTTCCATAGCATCTCCCTTGAGTCCAGACTTGAATTTCAAGCACCACATACAGTGTAGATCTGAAGATGCTCCTTCTGGGTCTGTACAGTCTTCTCACCGTCAGTATCTGGAGAAGAGCCCCCATCCTCCTCCTGATTTTCCATGGTTTCCCACTATAAGTTTTATTAAACTTCTGCATCCTGAGTGGAGAGCTGTCTGATATCACGTCACAGAGCAGTGACAGGCCCCCACCCCACCACAACTTGTAGAGGAGACAGAGGGAGCAGAGCGCAGGAGAAGGAGCACAGACTGCACAGAGCGCAAGGTAAGGAGCAGCCTGAGCTGTGGGGACACAGCACAGATCGGAGGGTGAGAGGTGTCAGCAGCACAGATCGGAGGGTGAGAGGTGTCAGCAGCACAGATCGGAGGGTGAGAGGTGTCAGCAGCACAGATCGGAGGGTGAGAGGTGTCAGCAGCACAGATCGGAGGGTGAGAGGTGTCAGCAGCACAGATCGGAGGGTGAGAGGTGTCAGCAGCACAGATCGGAGGGTGAGAGGTGTCAGCAGCACAGATCGGAGGGTGAGAGGTGTCAGCACAGATCGGAGGGTGAGAGGTGTCAGCACAGATCGGAGGGTGAGAGGTGTCAGCACAGATCGGAGGGTGAGAGGTGTCAGCACAGATCGGAGGGTCAGCGGTGTCAGCACAGATCGGAGGATGATAGGTGTCAGCACAGATCGGAGGGTGAGAGGTGTCAGCACAGATCGGAGGGTGAGAGGTGTCAGCACAGATCGGAGGATGATAGGTGTCAGCACAGATCGGAGGGTGAGAGGTGTCAGCAGCACAGATCGGAGGGTCAGAGGTGTCACTCAGTACCGATCGCACAGTTATGAGGGTGTGAGGTGTCAGTGCTGATCAGAGGGTGAGAGGTGTCAGCACAGATCGGAGGGTGTAAGGTGTCACTGTCAGCACAGATAGGAGGGTGAGAGGTGTCAGTAGGATCGATCGGATGGTGAGAGGTTTCAGCACGGATCGATGGATGTGAGGTGTCAGCACAGACAGCAGAGATCACAGGCGAAATACAGGGACGAGACAGCTCCAGAGATAAGTGGCTGTTGGAGAGATGCTGGGGAGCATTGGTAGCGCAACTACACGTCCTACATAATGGTAACGGAATTGGAGCCTTATACAGAAGAGCATGAGGGGCACAGAAAAGGGGGCTGCATAAAAACTGGGAAGATGACATAGGGGACAGCATGGCAAAAAGAAGGAGGAAGAGCAATAGTGGGGACCTACAGTGTGATCAGAAGGGTAAGCTCAGAAGAGGGTCTAGAAGATGTCCACTACAGGGCATGGGGCAGCCAATGGTGATCACACAGAGGGATATGCAGTGAAAGCAGAGTAGGCATATACAGGGAGAAAAGCCTGAGTGCTGTAGAGAAAGGGGTAAAGAAGGGGATCCTACAATGTAGAGAAGAAATAAGGGTTATATAGGGGGGTAAAGGATAAGAGGATGATAACAGTGAAGAGGGAGCAGAAGATGGGGGACCTGTCCTGGTGACAGGCAGCAATAAGCCTGCAGTTAGAGGGATCTTTGATATGTATAGGATCTAAAGTCAAACTATCAAACAGGGGTCCACACAAGAGGAGACAAGGTTTATTTGGCAGGGGAGAGCAGATGTGAGGGTCTGCAGTGACAGGCGCATGTAGAGGTTCAGCAGGGTGAGCAGAAGTTGGCTGGGATGAATGGATTCTACAGAGTTAAGGCGAGAAAGTAAATAAAATGCATGTACAGTACAAGACAGAAGAAGGGTCTACACCAGGAAGAAAATAAAAAGGGGCTATAGCACTAAAAGACACAGAAGAGGGGTCTACACTAGGAAGAAAATAAAAATGGGCTGTAGCACTAGAAGACACAGAAGAGGGGTCTACACTAGGAAGAAAATAAAAAGGGGCTATAGCACTAGAAGACACAGAAGAGGGGTCCACACTAGGAAGAAAATAAAAAGGGGCTATAGCACTAGAAGACACAGAAGAGGGGTCTACACTAGGAAGAAAATAAAAAGGGGCTATAGCACTAGAAGACACAGAAGAGGGGTCTACACTAGGAAGAAAATAAAAATGGGCTGTAGCACTAGAAGACACAGAAGAGGGGTCTACACTAGGAAGAAAATAAAAAGGGGCTATAGCACTAGAAGACACAGAAGAGGGGTCTACACTAGGAAGAAAATAAAAAGGGGCTATAGCACTAGAAGACACAGAAGAGGGGTCCACACTAGGAAGAAAATAAAAAGGGGCTATAGCACTAGAAGACACAGAAGAGGGGTCTACACTAGGAAGAAAATAAAAAGGGGCTATAGCACTAGAAGACACAGAAGAGGGGTCTACACTAGGAAGAAAATAAAAAGGGGCTATAGCACTAGAAGACACAGAAGAGGGGTCCACACTAGGAGGAAAATAAAAAGGGGCTATAGCACTAGAAGACACAGAAGAGGGGTCCACACTAGGAAGAAAATAAAAAGGGGCTATAGCACTAGAAGACACAAAAGAAGGGCAGCACGGTGGCGCAGTGGTTAGCACAGCAGCCTTGCAGCGCTGGGGTCCTGGGTTCTAATCCCACCCAGGACAACATCTGCAAAGAGTTTGTATGTTCTCTCCGTGTTTGCGTGGGTTTCCTCCGGGCACTCCGGTTTCCTCCCACATTCAAAAGACATACTGATAGGGATTCTAGATTGTGAGCCCTATCGGGGACAGTGATGATAATGTGTGCAAAAACTGTAAAGCGCTGCGGAATATGTTAGCGCTATATAAAAATAAAGATTATTATTATTATTATAAGGGTCTACCTTAGAAAGCACCACACAGGGGTTTACACTAGAAATCACAGAATAAGGGTCTAGACTAGGAGGGAAAGAGTTGTGGGTTCTGCTGTGAGGGTCATCTAAGGGAGCTAACAGAAGTCCTACAGGCTGGGGGGCATGACATTAGGAAAACAAGTAAAATATCAGGAGCAGAGGAGAATGTAATGCAGAGAGAACAAGTTACTACACAAAGAGCCAGCACTGGAAAAAATATTACCCCCATTTCAGGAAGGATTGTAGCAGATGAGGTGGCACAGCCTGTCCCAATCACTGCATACTTCATTTGATTTTGCATAGGACTGCAAGTAATACTAAACGATCCCATGTCAGTTCCTTATCACTGCTCAAACTACAGCAATTGACATGGTTTGCCGAGACTTGTGGTTCCAGAGATTCTTTTTTTCTCCTTAATATACTGTAATTTGCTATAATACTGCTCCGTTCTATATAATTATTATATGAGGAATTGCATATTGGGGATTGAGAAAATTTCTAGAACTGCGCTGGGAATTAAGCTTCAATGAAATGATCCTCTGTTGTGCTAAATGTTGTTATTACATCATTACGTCAATCGGTTTGCAGCGAGGAACGCTGAGGATGCTGATTTTTAGCAATAGAGGCGTCAGTGCGGAAAACCAAACCCAATCCACCCGCTGCCTTTCAGTGGAAGCTATTGCTCTATGTTATCAGCCTCTGTAAACTGAAACTAAGGCTATATTCACACTTTGCGGATTTTGCTGCGGATCCGCAGCGGATTTGACCGCTGCGGATCCGCAGCAGTTTCCCATGAGTTTACATTTCAATGTAAACCTATGGGAAACAAAAAACGCTGTGCACATGCTGCAGAAAAATCCGCGCGGAAACGCTGCGGATTACATTCCGCAGCATGTCACTTCTTTTCTGCGGATTTTCAGCTGCTCCAATAGAAAACTGCAGTTGAAAATCCGCAGAAGAAAACGCAGTAAAAACCGCGATAAATCCGCAGTAAAAACCGCGATGGGTTTTCACTGCGGATTTTGCAATTCCGCTGCGGAAAAATCCGCAGTGGAATCTGCAAAGTGTGCACATAGCCTTAAGGAAAAGAACTGAACAGAACGTGGGGCATGCAAAAAAAAAAGCTTTTCTCCAACTTTCACTACCTTTGCGGTTTAATAATAATAATAATAATTTTATTTCAATAGCGCCGACATATTCCGCAGCACTTTACATTTTAGTGGGGATTTGTACAGACAATAGACATTACAGCATAACAATAATCACATAGAGCAACAGATACCAGGAGGAATTAGGGCCCTGCTCACAAGTTTACAATCTATGAGGAAAAGGGGAGACATGAAAGGTGGATGGTAACAATTGCTTTCATTAGTCAGACCAGCCATAATGTAAGAAATTGGGTGTTCATGTAATGCTACAAGTACCGGTTATCAGCCAGAGTATGTAAAAGTTCAGACACAGAGGGCTAATAAATGCATAAAGTGTACGAGAACATGATGCAAGGAACCTGGTTATGGTAAAAATATTGAATGGGCCACACAGGGATAGGTAGGGCACGCTTAAAACAGTGGGTATTGGGGATTAATCTAATTAACCTAGGTAGTGCATTCCAAAGAATTGGCGCAGCACGTGTAAAGTCTTGGAGATGGGTGTGGGAGGTTCTGATTATTGAGGATGCTAACCTGAGGTCATTATGAGAATGGAGAGCACGGGTAGGATGGTAGACTGAGACCAGAGAGGAGATATAGGGTGGTGCTGAGCCATGGAGCGCTTTGTGGGCGAGGTTAATAAGTTTATACTGAATTCTGGAGTGGATGGGTAACCAGTGTAATGACTGGCACAAGGTAGAAGCATCGGTGTAACGGTTGGTGAGGAATATGATCCTGGCTGCAGCATTCAGGACAGATTGGAGCGAGGAGAGTTTGGTAAGAGGGAGACCGATTAGTTGAGAGTTATAATAGTTCAGGCGAGAATGAAGAAGAGAAACAGTAAGAGTTTTTGCAGAGTCGAAAGTAAGAAAAGGTCAAATTCTAGAAATGTTTTTGAGGTGCAGATAACAAGAGTGAGCCAGTGATCAGATGTGGGGGGTGAATGAAAGCTCTGAATCAAGTATGACCCCAAGACACCGAGCATGTTGCTGGGGAGTAATGGTAGAACCACACATGGAAATGGCAATGTCAGACATAGGTAGGTAGTAGGTTTCATCTAATTGTTCATACATAGGTATAACATAGTGATACTGGGCTTACTGCATAGATTAGCTCCGACCCAGTGATCGGATTGGACTGGCGTAGATCCTTTACGGACTGGATTTCATGGATCTGTAGGGATCATTTTAATTTAATCCTAAAAAAAATGAAATCTAGACCATAGAGGAGATTGGTCAAATCTGGTGCAAAGGAAAAATGACGGAATTGCCTACTGCAACTAATTAGATCTTTAGTATTCTGATAAGAATTGTAATCTGCTTTTCATGAGCAAAAACATTATTTTTTTTCTTTTCACCAGCGCTGATAAATTTTCCCCATTGTGCTACAACCATTTGAGATGGAAAATAGAGCCTCTTCTTAGGACACTATGGAGGTTATCATCCCATACAGACCGTTTTCTGGCCAGTGATATTTTGCACGTTTGTGCCTGCCCCACCACTCACCTACAAAATGGTTAAGAAAAGGAGATGTTTATCCCAATGAACTCCAGAAAAATGGCTCACCGAGGGCTTATAATTCCTTTTCTATCACGCAGGTGCTCCAAGATTATTAAGAGGCGATGCTATTATTATCTTTCCCATAGTCGCCATATGCTTCCACAAATCCACATATGCACTTTTCGTCTTCATTTTTTTTCTTTAGACAGCATTTGCTGTTCCAGAATATAATTAAATGCTCTAAATCTTTTTATCTTGTCTGATTTTTTTTTTCTGTCTTTTTTTGCTTTGCTTTCAGAAACTGAACAGATTATCACCCGGAGGACACACAGACATATCTATCATATCCCAGAAGCTCAGCGTATTTCACAGTTTAAGCTCCCACAGGACATGTATACGTTCTTGGTAAGCCTTTTTATAACTAGCTGGTGGATGGATGCTTGCTTCAATGGGTTAATATACCAAGAGGCCTTCACCTTATTTCCCATCTGTCCTTCTGATAAGATTTGAAGCAGAGAACCATGGAGAACATGTCCCTGCTGAGCCGTCCCAACCTATCGTGTATTCTCGGTGATGTTAACGCGCATATCACCAACAATGAGCTGCCCCCTGACTTTTACATCATTCTCCCTGTCATCTACTCTGTGATTTGTGTGGTGGGGCTGACAGGAAACACCGCTGTCATCTATGTCATTCTTAAAGCCCCCAAGATGAAGACTGTCACCAACCTCTTCATCCTGAACCTGGCGATTGCAGATGACTTGTTCACTCTTGTTCTTCCCATCAACATTGCAGAGATCCTGTTACATTATTGGCCCTTTGGGGTTGTCCTATGTAAAATCATTTTGTCTATAGATCTATACAACATCTTTTCTAGCATCTTCTTCTTGACTGTCATGAGTATAGACCGGTATCTGGTAGTTCTGGCTACAGTGAGGTCGAAGAGGATGCCATATCGCACCTACAGGGCAGCAAAGATTATCAGTATTTTAGTTTGGTTCTTAGTGATTGTCATTGTGTTGCCCTTCACTGTTTTTGCTGGAGTTTACATGGATGACATGGAATTTAAGAGCTGTGGATTGAACTTTCCCAAGCCAGAAAAGCTTTGGTTCAAGGCAAGTCGTATCTATACCCTGCTCCTGGGGTTTGCCATCCCTGTTTCCACCATCTGCGTCTTGTACATGGTCATGTTGTACAAACTACGGAACATGAGGTTGAATTCCAATGGGAAAGCGTTGGATAAGGCCAAGAAGAGAGTCACCATCATGGTCTTTGTTGTTGTAGCAGTTTGCCTTTTCTGTTGGACTCCTTTCCATTTAGCCACCATCGTAT
Source organism: Ranitomeya imitator (assembly GCF_032444005.1). Taxonomy (NCBI): domain Eukaryota; kingdom Metazoa; phylum Chordata; class Amphibia; order Anura; family Dendrobatidae; genus Ranitomeya; species Ranitomeya imitator. The sequence goes on along the minus strand of NC_091283.1, from coordinate 451,958,925 downwards.
CTCTCACTACAGATTTGCAGGAGACCTCTTTAGTCATTGGAATCTCTTATTTTATCACAAGTCTGAGCTACGCCAACTCTTGCCTCAACCCGTTCCTTTATGCCTTCCTGGATGACAGTTTCAGGAAGAGCTTTCGGAAATTGCTGGAATGCAAAACAACTTAAAGCTATAAGGACTTTAGGTTCTGGTTCTTCTTCAAACCTAAAAAGAAATTCTTACATAAACAAAATATTGTCCCTAGTAAATATAAATACACTAGCTATTGAACCCGTTCTACGCCCGGGTGGCGAGCATTTATATTGGTATATGGTCTCCATCCTGGTATGTGCTGCTCCATCCTGCGTCCCCATCCTGTCATGTGTGCACCCATCCTGCGTCCCCATCCTGTCATGTGCTGCTCCATCCTGCGTCCCCATCCTGTCATGTGCTGCACCCATCCTGCGTCCCCATCCTGTCATGTGCTGCACCCATCCTGCGTCCCCATCCGGTCATGTGCTGCACCCATCTTGCACCCCCATCCTGTCGTGTGCTGCACCCATCCTGCTTCCCCATCCTGGAATGTGCTGCACCCATCCTGCGTCCCCATCCTGCGTCCCCATCCTGCGTCCCCATCCTGTCATGTGCTGCACCCATCCTGCGTCCCCATCCTGTCATGTGCTGCACCCATCCTGCGTCCCCATCCTGTCATGTGCTGCACCCATCCTGCGTCCCCATCCTGTCATGTGCTGCACCCATCCTGCGCCCCATCCTGTCATGTGCTGCACCCATCCTGCGTCCCCATCCTGCGTCCCCATCCTGCGTCCCCATCCTGTCATGTGCTGCACCCATCCTGCGTCCCCATCCTGTCATGTGCTGCACCCATCCCCATCTTGGAATGTGCTGCACCCATCCTGTGTCCCCATCCTGTCATGTGCTGCACCCATCCTGCGCCCCCATCCTGTCATGTGCTACACCCATCCTGCGTCCCCATCCTGTCATGTGCTGCACCCATCCTGCGTTCCCATCCTGCGTCCCCATCCTGTCATGTGCTGCACCCATCCTGCGTCCCCATCCTGTCATGTGCTGCACCCATCCTGCATCCCCATCCTGTCATGTGCTGCACCCATCCTGCGCCCCCATCCTGTCATGTGCTGCACCCATCCTGCGTCCCCATCCTGCGTCCCCATCCTGTCATGTGCTGCACCCATCCTGCGTCCCCATCCTGTCATGTGCTGCACCCATCCTGCGCCCCATCCTGTCATGTGCTGCACCCATCCTGCGTCCCCATCCTGCGTCCCCATCCTGTCATGTGCTGCACCCACCCTGCGTCCCCATCCTGTCATGTGCTGCACCCATCCCCATCTTGGAATGTGCTGCACCCATCCTGTGTCCCCATCCTGTCATGTGCTGCACCCATCCTGCGCCCCCATCCTGTCATGTGCTACACCCATCCTGCATCCCCATCCTGTCATGTGCTGCACCCATCCTGCGTTCCCATCCTGCGTCCCCATCCTGTCATGTGCTGCACCCATCCTGCGTCCCCATCCTGTCATGTGCTGCACCCATCCTGCGTCCCCATCCTGTCATGTGCTGCACCCATCCTGCGCCCCCATCCTGTCATGTGCTGCACCCATCCTGCGTCCCCATCCTGGTATATGCTGCACCCATCCTGCGTCCCCATCCTGTCATGTGCTGCACCCATCCTGCGCCTCCATCCTGTCATGTGCTGCACCCATCCTGGGTCCCCATCCTGCGTCCCCATCCTGTCATGTGCTGCACCCATCCTGCGTCCCCATCCTGTCATGTGCTGCACCCATCCCCATCCTGTCATGTGCTGCACTCATCCTGTGTCCCCATCCTGTCATGTGCTGCACCCATCCTGCGCCCCCATCCTGTCATGTGCTGCACCCATCCTGCGTCCCCATCCTGTCATGTGCTGCACCCATCCTGCGTCCCCATCCTGCGTCACCATCCTGTCATGTGCTGCACCCATCCTACGTCCCCATCCTGTCATGTGCTGCACCCATCCTGCGTCCCCATCCTGCCATGTGCTGCACCCATCCTGCGCCCCCATCCTGTCATGTGCTGCACCCATCCTGCGTCCCCATCCTGGTATATGCTGCACCCATCCTGCGTCCCCATCCTGTCATGTGCTGCACCCATCCTGCATCCCCATCCTGGTATGTGCTGCACCCATCCTGCGTCCCCATCCTGCGTCCCCATCCTGTCATGTGCTGCACCCATCCTGCGTCTCCATCCTGGTATGTGCTGCACCCATCCTGCGTCCCCATCCTGTCATGTGCTGCACCCATCCTGCGTCCCCATCCTGTCATGTGCTGCACCCATCCTGCGTCCCCATCCTGTCATGTGCTGCACCCATCCTGCGCCCCCATCCTGTCATGTGCTGCACCCATCCTGCGTCCCCATCCTGGTATGTGCTGCACCCATCCTGTGTCCCCATCCTGCGTCCCCATCCTGTCATGTGCTGCACCCATCCTGCGTCTCCATCCTGGTATGTGCTGCACCCATCCTGCGTCCCCATCCTGTCATGTGCTGCACCCATCCTGCGTCCCCATCCTGTCATGTGCTGCACCCATCCTGCGTCCCCATCCTGTCATGTGCTGCACCCATCCGGGGGCTTGAGCAGGCGGGGACACCGGCGCGCTGTGGGGGTCAGGTGCCGGTATCGCCGCCAGCTCAGGCCCCCCAGCACTTACTATATTCACCTGTCCTCCGTTCCACCGCTGGGCGCCGCCATCTTCCCGGTCTCCTGGCTGTGACTGTTCAGTCAGAGGGCGGCGCCGGCGCGCATTAAGCGCGTCATCGCGCCCTCTGATCTGAAGGTCACAGGTCGAAGACCGGGAAGATGGCGGCGCTCAGCGGTGGAACGGAGGACAGGTGAATATGGCCGATACTCACCCTCCTGGCGGTCCCTGCTTCTCTGTTGGAGATCGCGGTGTGCGTTCAGTGCTTACGCATACCGTGATCTCCCGGGAGCTTCACTCTGTGAGGCCCAGACTGCGCCGGTGCTTGCGCCTGTGCAGTCTATAAAGGCTTCGGACAGAGTGACGCTCCCAGCGTTATATTATAGATGAGTTGATCATCTTAAAAATTCTATATGGATCCTATTTATATCTGATTTTTAAAATGCTGGACTGCAAATAATATAGCCACAATTAAAGACTATGGACACTTCACACAGAATTTTTTTAACTGTTAAATTTGCTTCCGAAACTATTTTCTAAACTTGTCGAACAGGAAAGGGTCGGAACTTCGTTTTCCTCAGAACAATGATTTATTAGAGATCCATTTGCAAAAATTACAGTAAAAACCTCAAGCCACTGATGCATACACTTCCTTAGTCATTGATATTTTATGGAAGTGTATTCCAAAACGCGTCAGCTGGCTTGTGGTTTTAACTGTCATTTTTGCATGTAGAATTCTAATAAAACATTGAACTGAGGAAAATGGACTGACAACCCTTTCCTGTGTGACATATTTACTTGCTCAGGCTGCCATGCACCCATGATGCGATTGATGCAGGTTTAGTTTGCTGTCGAAGTTTGTGTTGGATTACATTTTCTAAGTAGTCTTTATTAAAAAAAAAATCTTTCTACCGTTGCACTTATGCAGAATGTTGTTAGGTTGATAATCTAGTCAAGTGATAGGGAGGTGGCTTTGGCGCCACTGGATACGACCGGCCACTGCTATGCTTTAGGACTAAATATAGCTTTGCCATCTGGTTTCTTCATACCCCTGGTTGCTAGAAGGGGTCGAACCCAGGCAAGCGTTCGCCATGTTCTGGGGATCTCGGATATATACACAATGTACAGCAGACATACAGATAAGAAATCTAGATTTTCAGCCCCAATGGGGACAGTGCCGATAATGTCTGTAAAGTGCTGTGGAATTAATGGCGCTATGTAAGTGAGTAACATAAATAAGTGATATGCTCACAGCTCTCTCTGTTTCCCGCTTCCCTCAGTGTTAGACATAGCAGAAGGGACGGAGTGGGAGTTGTACACAGATCTGCAGTGTAAGTTTTACGGAGGGCAGAAAAAAAAAAACTCTGTAGAGGAAGTGAAAACACATGGAAAGGAAATAAGTGCCGTTCTGGAGATGTGTTGATACATTAAAGTAAGGGAAGAGCGCAGCACCCTGGATACACACAGACCTCCGATCCAGACTATATTCCAGGGAGAGGCACTCCAAAAAGAGTAAAAAAGGAAAAATCTTGAAACTTGGGTCAGGATACGCAGTGCACAACAGGGAGTCTGGAAATATATGAAGGAAGAAAGATTTTCAACTGAAACTTCAATTTTGTTAACTAAAGGTAACCTCTGACATATATATTTCTTCCAAGTCAAAGGTGTCCATAAACTTTAAAGATGTTATAGAGTTTGTTACCCAGCTTTTCCTAAAACCATATACAATAGCTAAAGATGACAAAAGGCAAGAGTTAACTCTTTGTCTTGTGATTAATCATAAAAACAGGTAATTCATTGTCCTAGTAAAAAATGTGATGTCAAATAGGATATTGTATTCTGAAAAAAGGAGAAGAATTTGGAGTTTTCAGTGCCCCGTTCTGATGAGACAAAAGTTCCTTAATTTCAAGAATTTGCTGGCATTTCTTTACTTTCATGAGAAATGGGACCACTTATCTAGTTAGAGGGTACAAAGGTAGATTTTATTGTATTATTTTTTTGTTAATAAGTAAAATGAATGATCCGTTTTGCTCCTAAAAATTCTATGTAAGTCACTATAATGCTCACCTACCGTTTCACTTCACAACTATGAACATGACTCTATTATGAGTCACTTTTTGGAAGCACTTTCTCATCAAAGTCCTTTTTTTGCCTAAAGCACACTTTTCACTCAAAACCTATAGAAAAAAAAAACACTGAATGTGAGTATCCTGCCTATAAGGGAGGGCAGCACAACGTCTTGGTGTGATAGAAACTTTGGCTGTCATGATACCACTAGCGGGGGCTTTAATGTGACAGATCTGGATGTGGCTCATGACCCTCTCTCAGAGCTGAATGTGGCTTGCCAGATAAGGAAGGTTGGGGACCAATGGTCTATAACTTTCCATTCTATCCTTTTAAGTGTGTTTCTTCTTAATTAGCATTCTCCCAGTACTATAGGTCCTGGAACATCCTTTCACTTCCCATCATGCATTGCCTGCCTCTGTTATGGAGTTTGAAGCTGAAACAGTAAATGGATTGCACTTGACATTAGACAGCTAGTTAGATAGAAAGGAGGTACTTGGTGGCTGGTACTTTTTAAGTAATTTTTTTAGAGGTATGCCCACATAGTTCTTCAATTAAATGATTTTCAGTGACTGCTCGTTCAGATTGGTAACTGTGTATAGCATAAGGACAACGTACTGTAGGTGCCTATATTGGTTCTTGTCATGTCCTTTGGCTTTGAAATGTATGTATGACCAGCTCAGAGCAGCTCAGCACGGTTTTAGTAATGTCATCTAATAAAATTATCTTTTTACAAAAAAGGTTTCAGTTTCTTTATGTTGTAAGACATCAATGGTCTAACAAATGTCACCATTCTATGGATAGAATGATTGTATGTGTCAATAATCAGTATGTTGAAGGGCAAGAAAACGTATGGCCCATTTACACAATGAGATCCAGGCAGTTAAATGACCTCCAACTGACTATACACAATCCAATTGGCCGTCACCTATTGTCCCATGTCCGCAGACCTACAAATGTCAAACAGAACGATGATCATTCAGCGTCCATAGAATCTGTTTACACCATGGTACATCCTACTGATTTGACTTTTCTAAATGATACATTACTGTAGGAATTTTGGAACAAACTTGGTTACATAATTTCCTGAACGATGACCTCGGTCCTCTTGCTAGTCAACCACCTCTGACCAGGTTGTCTATATTCTGCATGTCAATACGCTAAATAAGACAAGACTCATGAAACGTAGTTATGAAATACAGGAGATGATGTTTTGCATGGTTAACCCCTTTACCCCCAAGGGTGGTTTGCACGTTAATGACCGGGCCAATTTTTACAATTCTGACCACTGTTCCTTTATGAGGTTATAACTCTGGAACGCTTCAATGGATCCTGGTGATTCTGACATTGTTTTCTCGTGACATATTGTACTTCATGACAATGGTAAAAATTATTTGATAGTACCTGCGTTTATTTGTGAAAAAAACGGAAATTTGGCGAAAATTATGAAAATTTCGCAATTTTCCAACTTTGAATTTTTATGCAATTAAATCACAGAGATATGTCACACAAAATACTTAATAAATAACATTTCCCACATGTCTACTTTACATCAGCACAATTTTGGAAACAAAATTTTTTTTTGTTAGGGAGTTATAAGGGTTAAAAGTTGACCAGCAATTTCTCATTTCTACAACACCATTTTATTTTAGGGACCACATCTCATTTGAAGTCATTTTGAGGGGTCTATATGATAGAAAATACCCAAGTGTGACACCATTCTAAAAACTACACCCCTCAAGGTGCTCAAAACCATATTCAAGAAGTTTATTAACCCTTCTGGTGCTTCACAGGAATTTTTTGAATGTTTAAATAAAAATGAACATTTAACTTTTTTTCACAAAAAATTTAATTCAGCTCCAATTTGTTTTATTTTACCAAGGGTAACAGGAGAAAATGGACCCCAAACATTGTTGTACAATTTGTCCTGAGTATGCCAATACCCCACATGTGGGGGTAAACCACTGTTTGGGCGCATGGCAGAGCTCGGAAGCGAAGGAGTGCCATTTGACTTTCAATGCAAAATTGACTGGAATTGAGATGGGACGCCATGTTTCGTTTGGAGAGCCACTGATGTGCCTAAACATTGAAACCCCCCCACAAGTGACACCATTTTGGAAAGTAGACCCCCTAAGGAACTTATCTAGAGGTGTGGTGAGCACTTTGACCCAACAAGTTCTTCACAGAAGTTTATAATGTAGAACCGTAAAAATAAAAAATCATATTTTTTCACAAAAATTATCTTTTCGCCCCCAATTTTTTATTTTCCCAAGGGTAAGAGAAGAAATTGGACCCCAAAAGTTGTTGTACAATTTGTCCTGAGTACGCTGATAGCCCATATGTGGGGGTAAACCACTGTTTGGGCGGATGGGAGAGCTCGGAAGGGAAGGAGCGCCGTTTGACTTTTCAATGCAAAATTGACAGGAATTGAGATGGGACCTCATGTTGCGTTTGAAGAGCCACTGATGTGCCTAAACATTGAAACCCCCCACAAGTGACACCATTTTGGAAAGTAGACCCCCTAAGGAACTTATCTAGAGGTGTGGTGAGCACTTTGACCCACCAAGTGCTTCACAGAAGTTTATAATGTAGAACCGTAAAAATAAAAAATCATATTTTTTCACAAAAATTATCTTTTTGCCCCCAATTTTTTATTTTCCCAAGGGTAAGAGAAGAAATTGGACCCCAAAAGTTGTTGTACAATTTGTCCTGAGTACGCTGATACCCCATATGTGGGGGTAAACCACTGTTTGGGTGGATGGGAGAGCTCGGAAGGGAAGGAGCGCCGTTTGACTTTTCAAAGCAAAATTGACAGGAATTGAGATGGGACGCCATGTTGCGTTTGAAGAGCCACTGATGTGCCTAAACATTGAAACCCCCCACAAATGACACCATTTTGGAAAGTAGACCCCCTAAGGAACTTATCTAGAGGTGTGGTGAGGACTTTGACCCACCAAGTGCTTCACAGAAGTTTATAATGCAGAGCCGTAAAAATAAAACAAAATTTTTTTCCCACAAAAATTATTTTTTTAGCCCCCAGTTTTGTATTTTCCTGAGGGTAACAGGAGAAATTGGACCCCAAAATTTGTTGCCCAATTTGTCCTGAGTGCGATGATACACCATATGTGGGGGGAACCACTGTTTGGGCACATGGGAGGGCTCAGAAGGGAAGGAGTGCCATTTGAATGCAGACTTAGATGGAATGGTCTGCAGGTGTCACATTGCGTTTGCAGAGCCCCTAATGTACCTAAACAGTAGAAACCCCCCACAAGTGACACCATTTTGGAAAGTAGACCCCCTTAGGAACTTATCTAGATGTGTGCTGAGCGCTTTGACCCACCAAGGGCTTCACAGAAGTTTATAATGGAGAGCCGTAAAAATAAAACAAAAATTTTTTCCCACAAAAATTATTTTTTAGCCCCCAGTTTTGTATTTTCCCGAGGGTAACAGGAGAAATTCGACCCCACAATTTGTTGTCCAATTTGTCCTGAGTGCGCTGATACCCCATATGTGGGGGGGGAACCACTGTTTGGGCGCATGGGAGGGCTCGGAAGGGAAGGAGCTCCATTTGGAATGAGGACTTAGATGGAATGGTCTGCAGGTGTCACATTGCATTTGCAGAGCCCCTAATGTACCTAAACAGTAGAAACCTCCCACAAGTGACACCATTTTGGAAACTAGACCCCCTAAGGAACTCATCTAGATGTGTTGTGATAGCTTTGAACCCCCAAGTGTTTCACTACAGTTTGTAACGCAGAGCCGTGAAAATTAAAAAAAAAAATCTTTCCCCCCAAAATTATTTTTTAGCCCCCAGTTTTGTATTTTCCCGAGGGTAAGAGGAGAAATTCGACCCCAAAAGTTGTTGTCCAATTTGTCCTGAGTACGCTGATACCCCGTATGTTGGGGGAAACCACCGTTTGAGCGCATGGCAGAGCTCGGAAGGGAAGGAGCGCCATTTGGAATGCAGACTTAGATGGAATGGTCTGCAGACGTCACATTGCGTTTGCAGAACCCCTAATGTACCTAAACAGTAGAAACCCCCCACAAGTGACCCCATATTGGAAACTAGACCCCCCAGGGAACTAATCTAGATGTGTTGTGAGAACTTTGAACCCCCAAGTGTTTCACTACAGTTTATAACGCAGAGCCGTGAAAATAAAAAATCTTTTTTTTTCCCACAAAAAATATGTTTTAGCCCCGAGTTTTGTATTTTCCCAAGGGTAACAGGAGAAATTGGACCCCAAAAGTTGTTGTCCTATTTGTCCTGAGTACGCTGATACCCCATATGTTGGGGTAAACCCCTGTTTGGGCACACAGGAGAGCTCGGAAGGGAAGAAGCACTGTTTTACTTTTTCAACGCAGAATTGGCTGGAATTGAGATCGGACGCCATGTCGCGTTTGGAGAGCCCCTGATGTGCCTAAACAGTGGAAACCCCCCAATTATAACTGAAACCCTAATCCAAACACATCCCTAACCCTAATCCCAACAGTAACCCTAACCACACCTCTAACCCTGACACACCCCTAACCCTAATCCCAACCCTATTCCCAACCGTAAATGTAATCTAAACCCTAACTGTAACTTTAGCCCCAACCCAAACTGTAGCCCTAGCCCTAGCCCTAACCCTAGCCCTAACCCTAGCCCTAACCCTAGCCCTAACCCTAACCCTAGCCCTAACCCTAACCCTAGCCCTAACCCTAACCCTAGCCCTAACCCTAGCCCTAACCCTAGCCCTAAACCTAACCCTAACCCTAGCCCTAACCCTAGCCCTAGCCCTAACCCTAGCCCTAGCCCTAACCCTAGCCCTAACTCTAACCCTAGCCCTAATGGGAAAATGGAAATAAATACATTTTTTAAATTTTTCCCTAACTAAGGGGGTGATGAAGGGGGGTTTGATTTACTTTTATAGCGGGTTTTTTAGCGGATTTTTATGATTGGCAGCCGTCACACACTGAAAGACGCTTTTTATTGCAAAAAATATTTTTTGCGTTACCACATTTTGAGAGCTATAATTTTTCTATATTTTGGTCCACAGAGTCATGTGAGGTCTTGTTTTTTGCGGGACGAGTTGATGTTTTTATTGGTAACATTTTCGGGCACGTGACATTTTTTGATCGCTTTTTATTCCGATTTTTGTGAGGCAGAATGACCAAAAACCAGCTATTCATGAATTTCTTTTGGGGGAGGCGTTTATACCGTTCCGCGTTTGGTAAAATTGATGAAGCAGTTTTATTCTTCGGGTCAGTACGATTACAGCGATACCTCATTTATATCATTTTTTTATGATTTGGCGCTTTTATACGATAAAAACTATTTTATAGAAAAAATAATTATTTTTGCATCACTTTATTCTCAGGACTATAACTTTTTTATTTTTTTGCTGATGATGCTCTATGGCGGCTCGTTTTTTGCGGAACAAGATGACGCTTTCAGCGGTACCATGGTTAGTTATATCTGTCTTTTTGATCGCGTGTTATTCCACTTTTTGTTCGGCGGTATGATAATAAAGCGTTGTTTTTTGCCTCGTTTTTTTTTTTTTTTTCTTACGGTGTTTACTGAAGGGGTTAACTAGTGGGCCAGTTTTATAGGTCGGGTCGTTACGGACGCGGCGATACTAAATATGTGTACTTTTATTTTTTTTTTTTTATTTAGATAAAGAAATGTATTTATGGGAATAATATTTTTTTTTTTTTTTCATTATTTTGGAATATTTTTTTTTATTTTTTTTACACATTTGAAATTTTTTTTTTTTACTTTTTTACTTTGTCCCAGGGGGGGACATCACAGATCAGTGATCTGACAGTTTGCACAGCACTCTGTCAGATCACTGATCTGATAGGAGTGCAGGCTGCTTCACAGTGCCTGCTCTGAGCAGGCTCTGTGAAGCCACCTCCCTCCCTGCAGGACCCGGATCTGCGGCCATCTTGGATCCGGGGCTGGAGGGAGCAGGGAGGGAGGTGAGACCCTCGCAGCAACGCGATCACATCGCGTTGCTCCGGGGGTCTCAGGGAAGCCCGCAGGGAGCCCCCTCCCTGCGCGGTGCTTCCCTGTACCGCCGGCACATCGCGATCATCTTTGATCGCGGTGTGCCGGGGGTTAATGTGCCGGGGGCGGTCCGTGACCGCTCCTGGCACATAGTGCCGGATGTCAGCTGCGATAAACAGCTGACACCCGGCCGCGATCGGCGGCGCTCCCCCCGTGAGCGCTGCCGATCGCATATGACGTACTATTGCGTCCTTGGGAAGTAAAGCCCACCCCACATGGACGCAATAGTACGTCTAATGGCAGAAAGGGGTTAAAGAAGCACTATCATTAAAGTTTTTATCCTCTTAATATATTGCAATCATCATATTATACAGCACTGTGTACTTACAATTGCTAATTTTGCCCTTCTACCCAGTTAATTCGTCTCTTTTCTATTAGGTCTATTACAGCACAAGTTTAAAAACTGAATAGCTGAAATAAGCTCTATGTAGAAACAGGAGGTCAATTTTCCATGCATGAATCATCATTAGAACTACAATTCTACATCACTACCACATCCCTGGCAGGTAGGAGGAGCAGCTGGGTCAGGAGGTGAAGAGGAGGTGAAGCTGGGCTGTCAGGGACTGCAGTGATGAAGAAATGTAGTGCTAAGATGACTCATGCAGAGAAAGGTGACATCCTGTTTCTACCTAGAGCTTAGAAGGATTCAGTTAGTCAGTTTTTAATCACATGATGTCATAGACCTAATGCAAAACAGAAGAATTAGCTGGGCAGAAAGGGAAAATGAGCAATTGTAAGTACACAGTGCTATATCATGTGGTGACTGTAAAATACTAATACAAGGATACAAAATTTGATGGGAGGAGGACTGTTTCTTTAAAAGGTATTCTTAATGGGATTGTGTTTGTGCCAGGTTTTTAAGTTATCCCCAATCTACTCGGGTTAACTATTTGATTGCTGGATATATGAACACTGGCACCCCAACTAGAGATGAGCAAATATGTTGGGGTCCCTCCTTATTCGGCAATCTAACAGAATAAGCTGCAGAGGGAACCCGGATACCTAGATCGCTCCTGCTGATCAGCTGTCCAGTGCCGCAGCTGCATGTGTCCTGGCTGTTTCACTGTCACAACACACAAGCTCTCCATGCATGTGTTGTGACTGTCACACATCCGCGAACCATGGATCTGGACAGATCCAGGAAGCCGGGTTCCCGATGCAGCTAATTAGGTAAGCGCTATAGCTGGCAGAACAAGGAGAGAGCCAAAGATTTTCGCTCATCTCTAGCCCAACATCGGCTGATACTGGCAAAAGAATATAGCTAGTTCAAAGGGAAATGAATGGTCAACCATGTAAAACATGTTCATTGTTCCTTTTTCTGGCTAACAGATTTGGGTTATTAAAGGGGTTTTCCACTTTCAGGAAGGTAGACCCCAAATGCTCCAAAATACTTACAATAATAACCACAGCAGGTATTCACTTGAGTACCTAATCTGTTTCTTGTTTTAAGTATTTTAGGTTCTTTTCTGAAAATGTAAAACCCCTTTAAGCAGGGGACTCCCTAAGTAGCATCTGTATATCTTTGTAAGGTAAATGTAAAAGAGCTGTTATCATTAGCCAACCTCTTGGTGTACCGAACATGGAGGGATTCATGAGTCTGCAGTCACAGTCTGACTGCAGACTTACCAGTTTTGACCAGAAAATCCATTTAATGGTGTGCCCAATGGCACTCCATACTGTAATGTTGCTTAATGTCCAGCTTTCATATTGTTATGTTCTTACAGGAATTAACATATCAGGGATGGAGAGCAGTACTTTCAGGATATTGTTTTTTTTGTCTACGATCTACGGCAGGCCTGCACAACATGCGGCCCCAATGGGTTTGTTGGTGTCCGGGATACGCCAGTTCCCTTCTTCCTATAAACAAATATATCTGCATCTTTCAGCCGAGAATACGTTTGAACACTTGGGTGCCAGGATTGGAGCCGAGCAGCTCCCATCAGCCCCGCCCTGACATGCAGCGGTGTGATGAGGTCAGGACGCTGCTGTCCTCCTCACTTCTGCTGGCGCTGCAGAGGCAGATGACATGGTGGGCACTGGTAACTGATCCATGGAGGAATTGAAGAATAAATGTACTTTCAGGTTAGATGAGGTGGCTGGGGGAGCGACCTATTGGTGTTACTTCAAGGGCAGATTATGGGGCAATGGGGGACATTATGGGGCAATTGGCGGATTTTGAAGGGGGGCATAGTATAGTAAATGACAGTAGAGGGGACTTTATGCAGATGAAAAGTAAAGTTTGGGGGGATATTTTGGAAAGGGGCAGTGTGTGGAGGGAATATTATGGCGATGGACAGTGTGGGAGGACATTATGGAGTGGGGCAGTGTGGGGGTATATTTTGTTCAGGAAGTACAGAGAGGTGCATTTAATTTATTCAGGGGCCTGGTATGGGACATAGTTTTATTTGTGGGGCAGTATAATGATGCTTTTTTATTTTAAGCGCACCATGTCGGGAATTGCTGCTGAAGATGGAGAAGAGGGAAGTATGCCGATACAAGATTTGGGCATGAAATCTCATCATCGCGTCGGAACTACATGGAGACAAAAAGGATGGGAAAGTCTCTAATCAGAGAAGATGTTACCTATAAGGTACCTTGATGTAGATGTTTATTTGTTCTCTGGTTTCTGTATGGTCCACAGTCTGATGATGGCTGGCAACAGCAACTCCCAGCATTATTAAGCACACCCTAGAAGTTATAGGTTCATGTGAAACAATTGTATAGATGACTGACCTGACATTTCAATTGATCACTGTACTAAACTTGGTGTTGTATACATGTACTGATGGTGGTTCTGATTCTGCATTCATGTGTTGATGGTCTTTCTAATCTTGTACATATGTAGCAATCTATAACTTGCTTCATGACTATGTTAAAACTTTAACCCCTTAATCCCATATGACGTACTATCCCATCCAAGTGACCTGGGACTTAATTCCCAGTGACGGGATAGTACGTCATATGCGATCGGCCTATCGCAGCTGACATCCGGCACTATGTGCCAGGAGCGGTCACGGACCGCTCCCGGCACATTAACCCCCGGCACACCGCGATCAAAGATGATCGCAGTGTGCCGGCGGTGCAGGGAAGCATCGCGCAGGGAGGGGGCTCCCTGCGTGCTTCCCTGAGACGATCGGTACACGGTGATGTACTCACCGTGTACCGAGCGTCTTCTCCCTCCAGTCCCCGGATCCAAAATGGCCGCGGGGCTGCATCCGGGTCCTGCAGGGAGCACTTCCGGGTCAGGATCAGGCTGCAGCTGCAGCTCTAATCCTGCCCGGCTGTATGTCAGATCACCGATCTAACAGAGTGCTGTGCACACTGTCAGATCGGTGATCTGTGATGTCCCCCCCGGGACAAAGTGAAAAAGTAAAAAAAAAAATTTCCACACGTGTAAAAAAAAAAAAAAAAAAAAATCCTAAATAAAGAAGAAAAAAAAAAAAATATTATTCCCATAAATACATTTCTTTATCAAAAAACAAAACAAAAAAACAATAAAAGTACACATATTTAGTATCGCCGCGTCCGTAACGACCCGACCTATAAAACTGGCCCACTAGTTAACCCCTTCAGTGAACACCGTAAGAAAAAAAAAAAAAAAACGAGCCAAAAAACGCTTTATTATCATAACGCTGGACAAAAAGTGGAATAACACGCGATCAAAAAGACGGATATAAATAACCATGGTACCGCTGAAAACGTCATCTTGTCCCGCAAAAAACGAGCCGCCATATAGCATCATAACCAAAAAAATAAAAAAGTTATAGTCCTCAGAATAAAGCGATGCCAAAATAATTATTTTTTCTATAAAATAGCTTTTATCGTATAAAAGCGCCAAAACATAAAAAAAATGATATAAATGAGGTATCGCTGTAATCGTACTGACCCGAAGAATAAAACTGCTTCATCAATTTTACCAAATGCGGAACGGTATAAACGCCTCCCCCAAAAGAAATTCATGAATATCTGGTTTTTGGTCATTCTGCCTCACAAAAAATCGGAATAAAAGGCGATCAAAAACTGTCACGTGTCCGAAAATGTAACCGATAAAAACGTCAACTCGACCCGCAAAAAACAAGACCTCACATGACTCTGTGGACCAAAACATGGAAAAATTATAGGTCTCAAAATGTGGAGACGCAAAAACTTTTTTGCTATAAAAAGCGTCTTTTAGTGTGTGACGGCTGCCAATCATAAAAATCCGATATAAAAAACGCTATAAAAGTAAATCAAACCCCCCTTCATCACCCCCTTAGTTAGGCTAGGTTCACATTGCGTTAATGGGTTAACGCTAACGGACAGCGTTGCACGGCGAAAATGTCACAATTAACGCCGTGCAACGGGTCCGTTAGCACACCCATTGACAGCAATGTGATTTTCGGGTGTAGCGCATCGCTAGAGCGTGCCATTTTCGGCTCGCGCTAGCAAGGTGCCGTTCTTTTGTGGCGCGCCTCGGACGCTGCTTGCAGCGTCCGCGGCGCGCCCGAGGTCCGATCCCCGATCTTCCAGAGCGGGGACGTTAACGCGACCACTAAACACGACACCTAAAAAGACATTGCGTTAGCGCAATCCGCTAGCGCTAAACGGATTTCCCTAACGCAATGTGAACCTAGCCTTAGGGAAAAATAATAAAATTAAAAAAAATGTATTTATTTCCATTTTCCCATTAGGGTTAGGGCTAGGGTTAGGGCTAGGGTTAGGGTTTGGATTACATTTACGGTTGGGATTAGGGTTGGGATTAGAATTAGGGGTGTGTCAGGGTTAGGGGTGTGGTTAGGGCTACCGTTGGGATTAGGGTTAGGGGTGTGTTAGGGTTAGGGTTTCATTTATAATTGGGGGGGTTTCCACTGTTTAGGCACATCAGGGGCTCTCCAAACGCGACATGGCTTCCGATCTAAATTCCTGCCAATTCTGCATTGAAAAAGTAAAACAGTGCTCCTTCACTTCCGAGCTCTCCCGTGCGCCCAAACAGGGGTTTACCCCAACATATGGGGTATCATCGTACTCAAGACAAATTGGACAACAACTTTTTGGGTCCAAGTTCTCTTGTTATCCTTGGGAAAATAAAAATTTGGGGGGCTAAAAATCAATTTTGAAGGAAAAAAAAAGGATTTTTTATTTTCACGGCTCTGCGTTGTAAACTGTAGTGAAACACTTGGGGGTTCAAAGTTTTCACAACACATCTAGATAAGTTCCGTGGGAGGTCTAGTTTCCAATATGAGGTCACTTGTGGGGGGTTTGTACTGTTTGGGTACATCAGGGGCTCTGCAAATGCAGCGTGACTCCTGCAGACCAATCCATCTAAGTCTGCATTCCAAATGGCGCTCCTTCCCTTCCGAGCTCTGCCATGCGCCCAAACAGTGGTTCCCCCCCACATATGGGGTATCAGCGTACTCAGGACAAATTGGACAACAACTTTTGGGGTCCAATTTATTCTGTTACCCTTGTAAAAATACAAAGCTGGGGGCTAAAAATCATTTTTGTGAAAAAAAAAAAGAATTTTTATTTTCACGGCTCTGCGTTATAAACTGTAGTGAAACACTTAGGGGTTCAAAGTTCTCACAACACATCTAGATAAGTTCCTTGGGAGGTCTAGTTTCTAATATGGGGTCACTTGTGGGAGGTTTGTACTGTTTGGGTACATCAGGGGCTCTGCAAATGCAACGTGACTCCTGCAGACCAATCCATCTAAGTCTGCATTCCAAATGGCGCTCCTTCCCTTCCGAGCTCTGCCATGCGCCCAAACAGTGGTTCCCCCCCACATATGGGGTATCAGCGTACTCAGGACAAATTGGACAACAACTTTTGGGGTCCAATTTATTCTGTTACCCTTGTGAAAATACAAAACTGGGGGCTAAAAAATAATTTTTGCGAAAAAAAAAAAAAATTATTTTAACGGCTCTGCGTTATAAACTGTAGTGAAACACTTGGGGGTTCAAAGCTCTCAAAACACATCTAGATAAGTTCCTTAGGGGGTCTAGTTTCCAAAATGGTGTCACTTGTGGGGGGTTTTAATGTTTAGGCACATCAGGGGCTCTCCAAACCAACATGGGGTCCCATCTTAATTCCAGTCAATTTTGCATTGAAAAGTCAAATGGCGCTCCTTCCCTTCCGAGCTCTGCTATGCGCCCAAAAAGTGGTTTACCCCCACATATGGGGTATCGTCGCACTCAGGACAAATTGCACAACAACTTTTGTGGTCTAATTTCTTCTCTTACCCTTGGGAAAATAAAAAATTGGGGGCGAAAAGATCATTTTTGTGAAAAAATAAGATTTTTTATTTTTACGGCTCTGCATTATAAACTTCTGTGAAGCACTTGTTGGGTCAAAGTGCTCACCACACATCTAGATAAGTTCCTTATGGGGTCTACTTTTCAAAATGGTGTCACTTGTGAGGGGTTCCAATGGTTAGGCACATCAGGGGCTCTCCAAACGCAACATGGCGTCCCATCTCAATTCCAGTCAATTTTGTATTGAAAAGTCAAATGGCGCTCCTTTCCTTTCGAGCTCTGCCATGCGCCCAAACAGTGGTTTACCCCCACATATGGGGTATCGTCGCACTCAGGACAAATTGCACAACAACTTTTGTGGTCTAATTTCTTCTCTTACCCTTGGGAAAATAAAAAATTGGTGGCGAAAAGATCATTTTTGTGAAAAAATATGATTTTTTATTTTTACGGCTCTGCATTATAAACTTCTGTGAAGCACTTGTTGGGTCAAAGTGCTCACCACACCTCTAGATAAGTTCCTTAAGGGGTCTACTTTCCAAAATGGTGTCACTTGTGGGGATTTCAATGCTTAGGCACATCAGGGGCTCTCCAAACGCAACATGGCATCCCAGCTCAATTCCAGTCAATTTTGCATTGAAAAGTAAAATGGCGCTCCTTCCCTTCCGAGCTCTGCCATACGCCCAAACAATGGTTTACACCCATATATGGGGTATCAGCGTACTCAGGACAAATTGGACAACAATTTTTGAGGTCCAATTTCTTCCCTTACTCTTGGGAAAATAAAAAATTGGGAGCGAAAAGATCATTTTTGTGAAAAAATATGATTTTTTATTTTTACGGCTCTGCATTATAAACTTCTGTGAAGCAATTGGTCGGTCAAAGTGGTCACCACACATCTAGATAAGTTCCTTAGGGTGTCTACTTTCCAAAATGGTGTCACTTGTGGGGGGTTTCAATGTTTAGGCACATGAGGGGCTCTCCAAACGCAACATGGCGTCCCATCTCAATTCCTGTCAATTTTGCATTGAAAAGTCAAATGGCGCTCCTTTCCTTCCGAGCTCTGCCATACGCCCAAACAGTGGTTTACCCCCACATATGGGGTATCAGCGTACTCAGTACAGATTGTACAACAACGTTTGGCATCCATTTTATCCTGTTACCCTTGGTAAAATAAAACAAATTGGAGCTGAAATAAATTTTGTGTGGAAAAAAAGTTAAATATTCATTTTTATTTAAACATTCCAAAAATTCCTGTGAAACCCCTGAAGGGTTAATAAACTTCTTGAATGTGGTTTTGAGCACCTTGAGGGGTGCAGTTTTTAGAATGGTGTCACACTTGGGTATTTTCTATCATATAGACCCCTCAAAATGACTTCAAATGAGATGTGGTCCCTAAAAAAAAATGGTGTTGTAAAAATGAGAAATTGCTGGTCAAGTTTTAACCCTTATAACTCCCTAACAAAAAAAAATTTTGGTTCCAAAATTGTGCTGATTTAAAGTAGACATGTGGGAAATGTTACTTATTAAGTATTTTGCGTGACATATCTCTGTGATTTAAGGGCATAAAAATTTAAAGTTGGAAAATTGCGAAATTTTCAAAATTTTCGCCAAATTTCCGTTTTTTTCACAAATAAACGCAAGTTATATCGAATAAATGTTACCACTAAAATGAAGTACAATATGTCATGAGAAAACAGTGTCAGAATCGCCAAGATCCGTTGAAGCGTTGCAGAGTTATAACCTCATAAAGGGACAGTGGTCAGAATTGTAAAAATTGGCCCGGTCATTAACGTGCAAACCACCCTCGGGGCTTAAGGGGTTAAAATCTTCAAAATCTAAAGATTTGGGATTATGAGGTGGATTTGGCGAGTTTTTGCTTCAAAAACACAGTTTAAGTTAGCATTTGTTCATACTGATCCAAATTCGCCTCAAATACTCACATTTTGCCCTGGTGATGTATTAATGTACTGATGGTGGTTCTGGTGATGTACTCATGCAAGTACCTCTTTGCATTTTGTTTGCAGCCATTGGAATTGGTTCAATATGGAAATGTACCCCTTAGACCAAAAAATGTTGTGCACCATTGGTCTATGGTCTTGTACATAAATAATCCAGAAAAGATGAAGATAGCATTGGAGATTCGTATACAGTTAAGAAGTTAATTTTTTTGACTGATCTCCACTTCTTCTGAATTATATATTTTTCTGGAAGAATCATGTTGGTTTGTTTACACTGTACCTAAACGTTTCCTGTATGCAATAAGATGCACATATGTGTTAGATGCAACATACCTGTCAAGGGACTGAGCTCCTTGTGGTTTCCAGAATTCCATTTATGTTAAAGAAGCACTACTCCTCCCGTCAAAATTTTTATCCTCTTAATGTATTGAAATTTTGTCTTTCTACACAGTCAATTATTCTCTTTTCCATTAGTTCTATACAGTAGCGTAGCTAACAGGGGGCAGTCGGCCCAAACACCATGCTCGGAGGTAACTCTGGTGAGTATTGTAATTATTATTTTAGGGGGTGTATTATTCTGTAGAGTCTGCCTATGGGGGGAGCATTATACTATAGAGTCTCCCTATGGGGGGCTGCATTATACTATAGAGTATATACAGTGGGTACGAAAGTATTCAGACCTGTCACTCTGCAGCTATGCAGGTAACTGCAACTGCCACCAGATGGAAATAGAGTGTAAGGAAAGTAGCAAGTCTGCAAGGGCAGACCTGCAGTGCTGCAGCAAAGCTACCACCAGGTGGCAGCAAAATAGTCAAACAAGCCGAGTCAAAACCTAGACCATCATGCAGTACAAAGGGAAAAAACAATAACAGAGTGGAGAGCCAAAGGGTCAAATACCAGACAAAAGGCAGCAGTACTAGGGACCAGAAGCAAAGTCAAGTGAGAGTCAGAGCCAAGTCAAAAAGCAATCAGCAAACACTAGGTCAGGACTGGCAGGGAAGGAAAAATAGACATGGGCAAGGTCAGAAAGAGTAGCAGGACAAAGCAGGGTACTACCAGAGTCAGATACTCATGCCAAAGGCAGAAAATATAACTGACACCGCCTGCAGGATGCAAGGAAGCCAAATAGCAAACCTGAACCTAGAAGTAGGCAGAGCAAAGCTATGATCAGCCTGGGAAAAGGGCAGACAGGACTCAAAACCCGGACTGGATCATGACAATATAGTCTGCCTATGGAGAGGTGCATTATACTATAGAGTCTGCCTATGGGGGTGCATTTTGCAATATAGAGTCTGCCTATGGCGACAATGACATTACATGATTAAAAAGACTAGCTGAATCCTTCTAATCTCTATGTAGAAACAGGAGGTCAATTTTTCCTGCATGAGTCTTCATTAGAACTACAATTCTACTTACTGCAAAAATACCTGTCAGTGGGAGGAGTGAAGCAACTAGGTCAAAAGTTGAAGAGGGGAATGATTCAAGGATAAAAGGATACAAACTATTATGGAAATGTTATTTTAAGGAGAATGTCACCAGTATGACTGTTATGTGCTCTGTAAAGAGCTGGTAGCTAGAAGGAATATAGAGCGCACATAGGGTCTTATCCAAGATAAAGGGAATATTCATGAGAGATAATATAAATTCACTCACCTATTATGGTTGTGTGAGACACAACCACTGCACTTAGCATTGGCTGCTGCTGCAAGCCCCGATGTGATGATCCTTTGCTAGGTGAAGAGAATGGGGCATCAGACTGCCCTGCTCGCCTGCCAGGATAATGTACCAGAGAAGTCCAAGTAGATGTAATAGAGAATAGACTTTATTTCTACGCGTTTCGTGGTGATCACACCACTTCCTCAGGACTCAGACTGTCCTGAGGAAGTGGTGTGATCACCACGAAACACGTAGAAATAATATCTATTCTCTATTACATCTACTTGGACTTCTCTGGTACATTATCCTGGCAGGCGAGCAGCGCAGTCTGATGCCCATCTTCCGTTACGAGCTGTGACTCTAAAATGTGGACCTGAACCTCGTGAAGCCCAGCAAATGACTTTGCTCCAATGATTCTCCTCACTTATCAATTCACATTAATCCTGCAACCTTGGCACAATGAAAATAAAAGGAGACGTTCTGTATCTGCAGGATCGGCCCCAGGATCATTTCTTTTGTGGGGCCCAGCATCAATCATTCAAGCTTAATATATGTTAAGAGCTGTTTCACCTCTCATGTCTGTGCCAAGCATCACTGATTGACAGACAATGAGACTTCTCTCACCTATTAAAAAGTGCCATTATTGGCTGATGTTCCTGCAATCTTTCATGACACCCTAGTTTTATCCAGTACTCTTCGCTCTATTGATCCATTTTACAGCACAAAAACGTAACTGGTGAAATGGTAGAGAGAAAGAAACATTTGTACACGAGCGTTTCTGCACTGGCCTTTATCTATTGATTTGACCATTTTGTCATGCCGCTGCTGCCGCCGCCTCTCCCCACTGCAGCTCGCAGGGTGCGCGCGCGCGTCGCATTCAGCTCTGCGCGTGCACACATCTGATTCCTCTGTTGGCGCTCTTTCCTGTCCTCTCTGTCATCCTGGAGGACTGTAACCCGGAAGTAGCTCCCATGCTGCTATGTAAACTGCTTCCTGCTGCTTCTCTGTGCCTGATGTTCATTTGTGTTTACAAGTGCTTCTGGCCGCCTGTGGTCTCTGTGCGTTTCTAGCTCTCTGATCTTGGGTCTCCTCCTCTCTCTGCAGTGCCTGCTTGTTTCCTGTGTTCCTGCCTTGTTCCTTCTGTTCCTTTTTCTCTGCGGTACCTGCCCGGCTCCTATATCCTTTCCTTGCTCCCGTCAGCCTCAGTGTCTCCATATTGTCCTGCCAGCCTCCGTATCTCCGTAGCGTTCCCATCTTCTCCCTCGTCTCAGTAGTTCCTTTCTTTTCCCTCTGTCCCTTTTTGCCTACTGTGTACCCGTCTATCTCAGTCGATCCTCCAGCTTCCGTGGCGATAGTCCCTCTCGGGCCTGCCCCTAACTCTCCCTGTATAGGGGGCGGTCCACCTGGTCAGCTCGTCCGAGAGGGGTTCGTCGTCACGGTCCAGTGGGTCCACTCTCCCTTTTCCCTGTTTGAATCGACACGCTCAAATAGGACTGCACTCGGGTGACATCCGAGTGCAGCCAGATTCTTACAGCATCACACATTTATCTATTGATTTGACCATATTGACCATTACCAATCAACATTTGGAAATAAGAAACATGTAAGTGCATAACAAAAAGGATAAAGTGCAGCACTGTGTGCACCAAGACATGCAATCATTGAATATATGAAATGTAAACTGCATTATTGCTATATAGACACTATTGATAAATTTGAGGTGCTTAGCAGTGCAGTTTGTATTTTGTATACTCAACATTTACATATATTGGTGCACACAGTGGGTGCTGCGCTTTTTCATTTGCTGCAGTCACACATGATTCATTCTTTTAATTAAACATGTTTGGTCTGATAATGCTATTAACCTGCAGATATTAGGGTTAATCTGCAGCTTAATAGCATTATAAAGGTGCCTGGCTGCAGTACTGAAAGTGCAACACCTAGGAAAACATTAACTTTACTCCTCCCGGGAGCCGTCGGCTTTCAGTCATGCAGGGATGTCTGGATCAATTACAATCACGGCATTGAGAGGAGGGCACTGTAAGCAGGTCCAACACTGACTGCCTTCCTGGCTTCGTGCCGATGCACTGCTGAGGCAGCTGTCAGTCAGTATCTGGGCGTGGTTACAGCTTCCGCTTTCAGTGCTGTGAGCAGTGACTGTAGTAGCCACACAGACATGTCTGCATGACTGAAATCCGGCGGCTCTTGGGAAGAATAAAGTTCATTTTTTCCTGACTGCCACATTTTCAGTATTACGGCCGCACACCTTCCTAATGCTATTAACTTGTAGATTAAAGATACATGTGCAGGTTAATTATGTTATTGTGTCTGACAGGTTACCTTTAAGATGTGCTGGTCAGATTTGCTTGTTGGAACATACATTTGGAGAATATAGGGCTGATTCATTTAGATTGGCATTGTACATGTCAGTCTTAACGACGGGGTATGATGCACTGAATTAAGAAGAAGGGCTACTTAATGAATTCAGCACATTTTCTCTATCATGTGTGCCTCCACGCACCTCGCCAGAAATGCTATCCCAGTTAATGAATGACGTAACTTATAGTGAATTCAGTGGGCGGATGCATTGAAGTGAGTAGT
Source organism: Ranitomeya imitator (assembly GCF_032444005.1). Classification (NCBI taxonomy): domain Eukaryota; kingdom Metazoa; phylum Chordata; class Amphibia; order Anura; family Dendrobatidae; genus Ranitomeya; species Ranitomeya imitator. The sequence goes on along the minus strand of NC_091283.1, from coordinate 451,935,686 downwards.
GACAATGGAAGGCAACAGAATAAGGCCACAATTCATCAAGACTGGCAAATTTCACACTGGTCTTAACAAGGGAGAAGCATATGCCTCTTAGTGAATTAAGAGAGTCTAACGTGTGTTGTGTGCCTCTGTGCACTACACAAGGAACCTTACTCTAGTCAGACACTGGAAAAAGATTTCTGGCGTAAGTTACATTGCAGCTTGTCATAAATTAGATGAACTGTGGTGTCATGCTAGCATCATGTCCCCTTCCCGTCCCAGTTTTGCCCATTTTATTAATAGAGCTGAGAGAAACAGGCCTTATTATTATTATTTATTACTATAGCGCCATTTATTCCATGGCGCTTTACATGCGAAAAGAATACATAACAAAAAACAAATACAAAAATCTTGAACAAAACATGTCACCGACTGGTACAAGGGGAGAGAGATTCCTGCCCACGAGGGCTTGCAATCTACAAGGGATGAGTGAGAATATAGTAGGCGAGGGTAGAGCTGGTTGTGTAGCTGTTTGCTGGAACGAGGGTTACTGGAGGTTGAAGGCTTGTCGGAAAAGGTAGGTCTTCTGGTTCCTTTTGAAGGTTTCGACGGTAGGCGAAAGTCTGATATGTTGGGATAGAGAGTTCCAGAGTAGGGGGGATGCGCAGGAGAAATCTTGTATGCGATTGTGGGAAGAGGGGAGTAGAGAACGAGATCTTTTATGCAGGTAAGTACCGGGAGACGAGGTCACAGATGTATGGAGGAGACAGGTTGTGGATGTCTTTGTATGCCAAGGTTAGGGTTTTGAACTGGAATCTCTGGGCAATGGGGAGCCAATAAAGTGATTGACAGAGAGGCGAGGAGGGGGAATAGCAAGGGGATAGGTAGATTAGTCAGACAGCAGAGTTTAGGATAAATTGGAGGGGTTCAAGATTGTTAGAGGGGAGGCTACAAAACAGGAGGTTGCAGTAGTCGAGGCAGGAGATGATGAGGGCATGCACTAGTGTTTTTGCAGATTCTTGGTTGAGGAATGTATGGATGCAGGAGATATTTTTGAGTTGGAGTGTGCAGGAAGTGAAAAGGGCTTGTGTCACGATTCCCCTGACCGCTGTCACCACTGGGTCAGGATTCACACCGTGACCGTCACCCCTACGTCACGGATCAGGGTGACTTTAGGCCAACAGACGGCTATCACATGTGCAGGGGGGCTTATCTTAGTTATCCCTCCACTGCTACAATGTGATGAAAAACCACACACAAGGCTATTGACCTCTTAGTTTACAGCAGGGGCTTATTCTAGGTATCCCACTGCTTTTCTATATACCACGAACTGCAGGGATTTATGTATATCCCGCTTACAGTTCCACTTAACACTTGCAGCTCTCTGGCGCCCCCTTACTCTCAGGTCAGATTAGGTACTGCACCCTGGGTAATTAGTCGCCAGAAAGGCTGCCTGCTATGTACTGGCTATTGGGCACGCTGCAGCGACGCGATAACTACTCCCACACAGGCAGGAACAATAATTATCAAAGCCGCAGCCGCTACCACATAACCCAAAAGTCTGCACACTTCTCGCTGCCACCAGCTTCGATTAAACGGGTCCGAAGCTAACCCAACACAACAGTAACAGTAGCGTATTTTCCCTTCAAGAGACTTAGGGTACGGTTTAGAGCAGGAGAACGAACTAATATATAATAGTATATCCCATTCAAAATAACTAGGCAGTGCGTTATCAAAAATAGTTTATAAAGAGGTTATAAATGAGACAATTGCAAATATGTACATGGGTAATTATAACATAAAGGGAATAAATGAGAAAAGCAACACTTACATGTTTAAAGCATGACAAGCAACCAGGCTAGTGGAGTTTTTCCATACGTCCCAGCTCATTGGGACGTGAGCAGGGCTCTTCCAGGACAGGACAAGAAATCCAGCAGCAAGTGACTCCTCAGAGCCTGCCAGACACTTAAAACATTAAGGCTGTGACATCACAGAAAGGCTGGCTTATCCAGACCCTCCTCTCTCTACATTCTGCCTAAACTTTAAACTATTCTCTCTGATTTCTATAACTTCACTACAAAACATGTCAGCGTCCTAAAAAGCTCATCATTCATCTCAGATTAACGTGAGCATTCTAATGAGATCAAATATGTCCTATCTGGGATACATATTTACAGAGAAAACCCTACTTCTTTACCAGATGGAGTTAGAAACCCGAGTGTCATGAGATGTGTAGCTACACCGAGTGAGACTACGAATATATATTTTCGTATTTCTAGCTTAAATCGTTTGCCTAATATCTAACAAAAACTAAACAAAGAATCTTTCATGGATTTTTGGAGCCATTCTTCCTGTTCTAGCTGGACAAGAGCTTACACAGGAAATGCTAGTCGTAAATTCCGTTCGGCAATAAAACCTCTCTTCCCCCATACTCTCAGAGAAGGAAAGCCAGGAATTTGCAGCTACAAACTGTTGCTCCAAGAAGGGGGGGCTTAGCCCACGCAGGCTAGAAAACTACTTATGATATTTCATACCATATCGTGACACCTCCCCCTTTTGGTGTGCGCTAGGGAGGCAGGACCTGATGGTTCTCCTTCATGCGCACCTCAGCAGGTTCACCCTGGTGGGCCAACCCATCACCATTGCCATGCTCTGGCTCCATGGTGCCTTCGCCTACCCGGTGCCCCAGGTAGTGAACCTCCCTCATGCCCATCTGACACTTTCCCGGCTTGATAGTCAGTCCTGCTTGGTGAATTCGCCTGAGCACCTCCTCGAGATGCTGCAGGTGTTCCTCCCAGGAGGAACTGAAGATGGCAATGTCATCCACGTACGCCACGGCGTACTTCTCCAGTCCCTGAAGCAGGAGGTTGACCATCCGCTGGAAAGTGGCAGGGGCATTCTTCATGCCGAAGGGCATGACCGTGGACTCGTACAGTCCAAAGGGTGTGATAAAGGCGGACTTCTCCTGCGCCTCGGGGCTCAGGGTAATCTGCCAGTATCCTCGACTCAGATCCATTATTGTTAGGTAATTTGTGCCAGCTAACTTCTCAAGCAGCTCCTCGATGCGCGGCATGGGGTGCGCGTCAGAGGCTGTAATGGCGTTGAGCCCCCTGTAGTCCACGCAGAACCGTGTGGTCCGGTCCTTCTTTGGCACGAGAACTACAGGTGATGCCCACGCGCTCTTTGACCGTCGAATCACCCCCAGCTGTAACATCTCATCGATCTCTTGGCGCATAATCTGCTGCACCTGGTCAGAGATTCGATAGGGTGTTCGCCGTAGTGGGGCGTGATTCCCGGTGTCCACCTCGTGGACTGCTAACTCAGTCCTCCCAGGTCGGTTGGAGAACACGACCCGGAAAGGTTCCAGGGTGGTTTGCAACTGCACCCGCTGGGGTTCAGTTAACGAGGCGCTTACCTCCACATCCTCGATGGACCCATTGGCCTTGGCTTGGGCCAGCAAGTCCAGGAGGGTGTCTTCCTCACCGTCTTCGGGCAAGCTGCAGACCGGTAGGACGAAAGGTTCATGTTCGTGATGAGCCTTCATCATGTTGACGTGAAAGGCCTTTCGCCTACCCCGAGCGTGGTCAAGCGTGACCACGTAAGTGACCGGGTTGAGCTGTTGGTGGACGACGTACGGGCCCTCCCAGGCTGCCTGAAGCTTATCCGTTGGTACGGGGACCAGCACCCACACCTTTTGACCCACGTGGTAGGTCCGCTCCCGGGCGTTCTGGTCGTACCAGTGCTTCTGATCAGCCTGAGCCTGCGTCATGTTGTCATGCACCAACTGCGTCAAGGTCTGCATCTTGTCACGGAAGTGCATGACATACTCCACTATGGACACTTCAGAAGGGTTCGGCTCCTCTTCCCAGGATTCTCTTACCAACCCAAGGGGTCCCCGAACTCGCCTGCCGTACAGGAGCTCGAAGGGGGAGAACCCCGTCGAGGCCTGCGGAACCTCTCGGTAAGCAAACAGCAGGTGTGGGAGGTACCGCTCCCAGTCGCGCCCTTGAGTCTCCACCAGCATGCGTAGCATCTGTTTGAGGGTACCATTGAAGCGTTCACACAAGCCATTGGTCTGTGGGTGGTACGCACTCGATACCAGGTGCTTCACCTGCATTTTCTTACAGAGAGCCTCCATTAGGCGAGACATAAATTGGGTCCCTTGATCAGTAAGCATTTCCCTGGGAAATCCTACACGTGAAAAGATGGCCAACAGGGCATCCGCCACCTTATCTGCCCTAGTTGACGACAGAGCTACTGCCTCTGGGTACCGGGTAGCATAGTCTACCACAGTAAGGATGTATTGCTTTCCAGAGCTGCTGGGGACGGCCAGCGGGCCCACAATGTCCACCGCGATCCTCTGGAAAGGCTCTTCTATCACTGGCAAAGGGATCAGGGGAGCCTTAAGAGCAGGCCCTGCCTTCCCCACTCTTTGACAGGTGACACAGGAGCGGCAGTAGTTTGACACATCTGTCCCCATCTTAGGCCAATAGAAGTGTTGAGACAGCCGGGCCTTAGTTTTGCTGATCCCCAAGTGTCCAGCTAGCGGGATCTCATGGGCAATCCGCAACAACTCACCCCGGAATTGCTGCGGGACGACCAGCTGTCTTTCCCTCAACCACTCCTTTTGTGATTCTCCGGGTACTGTCTCCCGGTATAACCTTCCTTGTTCCCAGAACACCCTCTCCTTATCAGTCACGGAGGTGGGCGTCTCGGCGAGTTGTCTCAAACTCTCTAGGCTCGCATCTGTGTGCAGAGCGGCCTGAAACTCCTGGCTAGGGGAAGCCAAAAGCGACGTCAGGGTCCCTTCCCCACGGGAACCCTCTTGGACCTGCTCTGGGTCCACCTCTGGTTCAGTCACAGTGGGGACTGAGGAGGGTCCGGAAGGCAGACAGTTATCTGCGTTCCGGGCACTCTGACTGCGGGTGACAGCAGCTACGTAGGCTGTCTCCCCGGGGATTTCTACAGGCCCATCAGCCGGCGCTGCTATGGGCTCTACCTCCCCATCCACCCCCAACACTCCAGGGGCAGTGCTACTTATGGGCCAGTTACCTTCCTCGGTGGCACTGGTCACTTTCATGGCGTCACCTTCCTCACGGTTCCCATGCATCTCCCCATTTCCTGTAGCACCGACACTTGCCCCTGTTAGGGGTTCCTCAGCCGTCTCACTCCGCAGAGCGACGTGGCTGGGCACACCTGTACCTATGGACACATTAACCTTCACAGAAAAATCATTATCAGGTTCAGCTGGCACAGGTACAACATTTTCACCATCAATCCTAGGGAAAAAATCATTAGTAGATGCATCAACACAAGATAAAGCATGGTCAGGTAACACATGCGATTTCCCATCATCATCATCATCAGGGTTAACTTTACCCTCATTAGTAGATTGGGGAGGGGTGTCAGGAACGTAGTATGCATACATCCTCCCCAAATCAGTCCCCAACAAAACATCAGTGGGCAAATTATCAGACAGCCCCACTTCCTTCACCCCGCTCCCAGCACCCCAATCAATAAAAACCCGGGCCATTGGTAAGGGACAGCTGATGCCCCCAATCCCAGTGACAGTTAGGGTTTTCCCCGGAATGATTTCTTCAGGGGCCGCCAGTTCGGGTCGGATGAGGGTTCGTTCAGCCCCGGTGTCCTTGAGGCCTGTAGCAACATGGCCTCCCACAGTGACGGGCTGTACGTTGTCACACACCCTCCCAACCACACCACCCACAAAAAGAACTGCTGCATTAGGCCCTGGGGCCTTGGCTGGGGGGTTCTTCGGCCTGTCTGAACAGAAGGTACTGATATGCCCAGGCCGCTTGCAGTAGTAACACTGGCGAGGTTCGGTGGTAGGTCTGGTGTTGTTGGCCACAGGGACAGGACCTCTGGTGTGTTGGCTGGCAGGGGTACTGGCGTTGGTTGCAGGCTTACCCCCTCTCCAGCTGGTGGTGACTGGCTTCCGCGCTTCCGATCTACGGTTGGCCTCATAGGCATCGGCAATCTGCGCTGCTTTCGTCACGTCTTTGGGTTCTCTGTCCATCACGAACTGTCGCACCTCAGCTGGGCAAAGATGAAAAAACTGGTCTTTGATCATCAGGTCTCGCAGCTGTGCAAAGGTGGTCACTGACAGTCCTTGGGTCCACTGGTCAAAGTGGGTCCCCAGTCCATGCACCACATCACTGTAACTGTCGTGTGGGCCACGTTGGAGGGTCCGGAACTTTCTACGGTACACCTCGGGTGTAAGCTGGTACTTGGCTATCAGAGCCTGCTTGATGGCCTCATAGTCTCCATCTTGTTCTTGAGGGAGGGCAGCAAACGCCTCCAGAGCTTTACCTTTCAGCCCTGGTGTCAGGTATCGGGCCCATTCATCTGTAGGCAGCCGGTACTGTCTGCAGGCTTTCTCAAAGGCCCGCAGAAAAGTGTCCAAGTCCCCGTCCTTCTCCATAACAGGAAAGTGATCGGGTCGGGGCTTAGGTATCTGAGCGCTGCTGTGCTCACGGCTGGACTGGGACGACCCCTGCATTTGCAGCCGGGCCATCTGCAGCTGGTACTCCCGCTCAGCTTGCCGCTCGGCTCGGGCCTCTTGCCGGTATTGCTGAATCAGCTGCCGACGTCCCTCATGGTCGTCAGTGGGGAATTCTTTCAAGGCCGCCTGCAGGTGGGGGTCCAATTCGCCCGGATCGCTAACAGGGCCAGCATTCAGTGGTTGGACCTCTGCTGCAGCACCATGTTCGCTGGTGCTGGCTTCTGCGGCCTCTGAGCTCTGAGATTGGTCTCGAGCGGCTTCCCATTGCACCAGATCTGCGACCAGTTGGGCTTTGTTTTTACTTGCAAAGTCAATGTGCTGTGTCTTGCATAAGGCAACAAGGGTGTCTCTGGTCTGCTGCTCATAAAAGGTTTCTCCCAGCCCAACCATGGTTGCCAAATAAAAGATAGGATAGAAAAACGAAGAGAAAGGGAGGGGATAATTACCAGTACGCAATTGTCTCACAACTAAAAAGCACTGAGTTCGTTCTCCAAACTTATTTGCGCAGAGTCCTCGCAAGAACTTTCTGCAAGTTTTTAGTGAGAGGAATGATTACTCAAACCAAATCACTAATGCTCTAAGATATCCCACCGCTGCCACCAATTGTCACGATTCCCCTGACCGCTGTCACCACTGGGTCAGGATTCACACCGTGACCGTCACCCCTACGTCACGGATCAGGGTGACTTTAGGCCAACAGACGGCTATCACATGTGCAGGGGGGCTTATCTTAGTTATCCCTCCACTGCTACAATGTGATGAAAAACCACACACAAGGCTATTGACCTCTTAGTTTACAGCAGGGGCTTATTCTAGGTATCCCACTGCTTTTCTATATACCACGAACTGCAGGGATTTATGTATATCCCGCTTACAGTTCCACTTAACACTTGCAGCTCTCTGGCGCCCCCTTACTCTCAGGTCAGATTAGGTACTGCACCCTGGGTAATTAGTCGCCAGAAAGGCTGCCTGCTATGTACTGGCTATTGGGCACGCTGCAGCGACGCGATAACTACTCCCACACAGGCAGGAACAATAATTATCAAAGCCGCAGCCGCTACCACATAACCCAAAAGTCTGCACACTTCTCGCTGCCACCAGCTTCGATTAAACGGGTCCGAAGCTAACCCAACACAACAGTAACAGTAGCGTATTTTCCCTTCAAGAGACTTAGGGTACGGTTTAGAGCAGGAGAACGAACTAATATATAATAGTATATCCCATTCAAAATAACTAGGCAGTGCGTTATCAAAAATAGTTTATAAAGAGGTTATAAATGAGACAATTGCAAATATGTACATGGGTAATTATAACATAAAGGGAATAAATGAGAAAAGCAACACTTACATGTTTAAAGCATGACAAGCAACCAGGCTAGTGGAGTTTTTCCATACGTCCCAGCTCATTGGGACGTGAGCAGGGCTCTTCCAGGACAGGACAAGAAATCCAGCAGCAAGTGACTCCTCAGAGCCTGCCAGACACTTAAAACATTAAGGCTGTGACATCACAGAAAGGCTGGCTTATCCAGACCCTCCTCTCTCTACATTCTGCCTAAACTTTAAACTATTCTCTCTGATTTCTATAACTTCACTACAAAACATGTCAGCGTCCTAAAAAGCTCATCATTCATCTCAGATTAACGTGAGCATTCTAATGAGATCAAATATGTCCTATCTGGGATACATATTTACAGAGAAAACCCTACTTCTTTACCAGATGGAGTTAGAAACCCGAGTGTCATGAGATGTGTAGCTACACCGAGTGAGACTACGAATATATATTTTCGTATTTCTAGCTTAAATCGTTTGCCTAATATCTAACAAAAACTAAACAAAGAATCTTTCATGGATTTTTGGAGCCATTCTTCCTGTTCTAGCTGGACAAGAGCTTACACAGGAAATGCTAGTCGTAAATTCCGTTCGGCAATAAAACCTCTCTTCCCCCATACTCTCAGAGAAGGAAAGCCAGGAATTTGCAGCTACAAACTGTTGCTCCAAGAAGGGGGGGCTTAGCCCACGCAGGCTAGAAAACTACTTATGATATTTCATACCATATCGTGACAGCTTGGATGTGTGGTTCTAAGGAGAGATCAAAGTCAAGGGTTACCCCAATGCAGCGAGCTTGCGGGACTGGGGAGAGTGGGCAGCCATTGACTTTGATAGATAGGTCTGTTTGGGGGGTTTAGTGAGAAAGATGATAAATTATGTTTTATCCATGTTAAGTTTTAGAAATCTAGCAGAGAAAAAAAGATGAAATAGCGGACAGACATTGTGAAATTCTGGATAGTAAGGAGGTGATATCGGGTCCAGAGAGATAGATCTGTGCATCATCAGCACAGGTGATGCTGAAAAACGTGGGACTCTATGAGCTGTTCCAGGCCGAAGGTCTAAATGTAGAAGAGCAGGGATCCTAGAACTGAACCTTGGGTACACCGACATATAGGATGCAAGGTGAGGAGGTGATGTGTGAATGGAGACGCTGAATGTCCAGTCTGTTAAGGTACCTTCACAATGAGCAACTTTCCAACAAGAACGGCAGCGATCCGTGATGTTGCAGCGTCTTGGATAGCGATCTCGTTGTGTTTGACACGCAGCAGCGATCAGGATCCCGCTGTGACATCGCTGGTCGTAGCTAGAAGTCCGGAACTTTATTTGGTCGTCAGGTGGGCGTGATTCGTCATGTTTGACAGCAAAAGCAATGATGCCTGCAATGGTTTTTCATGGAGCGAACAACCAGCGAGAACGATAAGTACGTCACTGGATCGCTCCTGCATCGTTCAGCTGTTGCCGGTGTTTGACTTCTCTTAGCGACCTAAACAACGACGCTAAGCACAGCACGAAAAAAAAGGGACAGCATCATAAAGAATGGGATCACCACAAGTCAAATGTCTAGCAAATATATACAACAATCTTTATTTAGACCACACCACACAATAACTATGTTAAAAACAATTAAAAACTCCCGCAAACAATGGGAGATAAGGGTCCATATAATACAAAGTATAATACTAAAACAGCATTGAAGAGTCTAATCCTGAATGATGCCAGTAATGTCATACACATAAACAGTGGGAAACATAGTGAAAAAACCCCTATGTGCATGCTGTATCACTTAAAGATTAGCCACATAGTTCCTCAAATAGGTATCTAAGACACACTAATCATCCTCAAAGGCGGTATCCCATACAGGCTTAAAGAGGGTTTGCAAAGTATCAAAAGGGACCTAGCTGAAAGCGGCTACTAAGTGGAAGCCAAGCCGCCCAGAATCCTCTGTCAGAGAACCCCCTCCCCACCGCAAAAAGACTAGTAACCGGCTAGATTAATGCCAAGACTCTAGCAATGCATGACCCACGCGTATCGACGCTGGAGGCGTCTTCCTGGGCCGGGATACCGCCTTTGAGGATGATTAGTGTGTCTTAGATACCTATTTGAGGAACTATGTGGCTAATCTTTAAGTGACACAGCATGCACATAGGGGGTTTTTCACTATGTTTCCCACTGTTTATGTGTATGACATTACTGGCATCATTCAGGATTAGACTCTTCAATGCTGTTTTAGTATTATACTTTGTATTATATGGACCCTTATCTCCCATTGTTTGCGGGAGTTTTTAATTGTTTTTAACATAGTTATTGTGTGGTGTGGTCTAAATAAAGATTGTTGTATATATTTGCTAGACATTTGACTTGTGGTGATCCCATTCTTTATGATGCTGTCCCTTTTTCTCGTGCTGTGCTTGGCTATATTTACATGCATCAGGTGATCCCCGTTTATTGTGTTGGATGGTGCCTGCTCAACCTTTGCTGTTTTACTTTTTTTTCTAAACAGCGATGCTGCAGCAATCGGCTCGTTGTCTATATCGCAGCAGCGTCGCTTAACCCCTTCCCGACCCATGACGCCACGTAGGCGTCATGAAAGTCGGTGCCAATCCGACCCATGACGCCTATGTGGCATCATGGAAAGATCGCGTCCCTGCAGATCCGGTGAAAGGGTTAACTCCCATTTCACCCGATCTGCAGGGACAGGGGGAGTGGTAGTTTAGCCCAGGGGGGGTGGCTTCACCCCCCCGTGGCTACGATCGCTCTGATTGGCTGTTGAAAGTGAAACTGCCAATCAGAGCGATTTGTAATATTTCACCTATTATAACGGGTGAAATATTACAATCCAGCCATGGCCGATGCTGCAATATCATCGGCCATGGCTGGAAACATTAATGTGCCCCCACCCCACCCCACCGATCGCCCCCCCAGCCCTCCGATCTGTCCGGTACACTGCTCCGGCTCCCCTCCGTCCTGTGCTCCGCTCCCCCCCCGTGCTCTTGTCCGCTCCCCCCGTGCTTCAATCACCCCCCCGTGCTCCAATCACCCCCCCTGCACTCCGATCCACCCCCCCCACGCTCCGTTCCACCCCCCGTGTTCAGTTCCACCCCCCGTGCTCTGTTCCACCCCTCCCGCGCTCCGATTCACCCCCCCATGCTCCGATCCCCCCCCCCCCGTGCTCCCGCCCCACCCCATCATACTTACCGATCCTGCCGGGGTCCGTCCGTCTTCTCCCCGGGCGCCGCCATCTTCCAAAATGGCGGGCGCATGCGCATTGCGCCCGCCGAATCTGCCAGCCGGCAGATTCGTTCCAAAGTGCATTTTGATCACTGAGATATAATCTATCCCAGTGATCAAAATAAAAAAATGATAAATGACCCCCCCCCCTTTGTCACCCCCATAGGTAGGGACAATAAAAAAATAAAGAATTTTTTTTTTCCACTAATGTTAGAGTAGGGTTAGGGTTAAGGCTAGGGGTAGGGTTAGGGGTAGGGTTAGGGGTAGGGGTAGGGGTAGGGTTAGGGCTAGGGGTAGGGGTAGGGTTAGGGCTAGGGGTAGGGGTAGGGTTAGGGCTAGGCTTAGGGGTAGGGTTAGGGGTAGGGTTTCGGTATGTGCACACGTATTCTGGTCCTCTGCGGATTTTTCCGCTGCGGATTTGATAAATCCGCAGTGCTAAACCGCTGCGGATTTATGGCGGATTTACCGCGTTTTTTTCTGCGCATTTCACTGCGGTTTTACATCTGCGATTTTCTATTTGAGCAGTTGTAAAATCGCTGCGGAATCCGCACAAAGAAGTGACATGCTGCGGAATGTAAACCGCTGCGTTTCTGTGCAGTTTTTCCGCAGCATGTGTACAGCGATTTTTGTTTCCCATAGGTTTACATTGAACTGTAAACTCATGGGAAACTGCTGCGGATCCGCAGCGTTTTCCGCAGCGTGTGCACATACCTTTAGAATTAGGCTATGTGCACACGGTGCGGATTTGGCTGCGGATCCGCAGTGGATTGACCGCTGCGGATTCGCAGCAGTGTTCCATCAGGTGTACAGTACCATGTAAACATATGGAAACCAAATCCGCTGTGCCCATGGTGCGGAAAATACCGCGCGGAAACGCTGCGTTGTATTTTCCGCAGCATGTCAATTCTTTGTGCGGATTCTGCAGCGTTTTACACCTGTTCCTCAATAGGAATCCGCAGGTGAAATCCGCACAAAAAACACTGGAAATCCGCGGTAAATCCGCAGGTAAAACGCAGTGCCTTTTACCCGCGGATTTTTCAAAAATGATGCTGAAAAATCTCACACGAATCCGCAACGTGGGCACATAGCATTAGGGTTAGGGTTGGAATTAGGGTTGTGGTTAGGGGTGTGGTTAGGGGTGTGTTGGGGTTAGGGTTGTGATTAGGGTTATGCCTACAGTTGGGATTAGGGTTAGGGGTGTGGGGGGGTTAGTGTTGGAGGTAGAATTGAGGGGTTACCACTGTTCAGGCACATCAGGGGTCTCCAAACGCAACATGGCGCCACCATTGATTCCAGCCAATCTCGTATTCAAAAAGTCAAATGGTGCTCCCTCAATTCCGAGCCCTGACGTGTGCCCAAACAGTGGTTTACCCCCACATATGGGGTACCAGCATACTCAGGATAAACTGCGCAACAATAACTGGGGTCCAATTTCTCCTGTTACCCTTGTGAAAATAAAAAAATGCTTGCTAAAACATCATTTTTGAGGAAAGAAAAATGATTTATTATTTTCACGGCTCTACGTTGTAAACGTCTGTGAAGCACTTGGGGGTTCAAAGTGCTCACCACATATCTAGATAAGTTCCTTGGGGGGTCTAGTTTCTAAAATGGGGTCACTTGTGGGGGGTTTCTACTGTTTATGCACACCAGGGGCTCTGCAAACGCAACGTGACGCCCGCAGACCATTCCATCAAAGTCTGCATTTCAAAAGTCACTACTTCCCTTCTGAGCCCCGACGTGTGCCCAAACAGTGGTTTACCTCCACACATGGGGTATCAGCGTACTCAGGAGAAACTGAACAACAACTTTTGGGGTCCAATTTCTCCTGTAACCCTTGGGAAAATAAAAAATTCTGGGCTAAATAATTATTTTTGAGGAAAGAAAACGTATTTATTATTTTCACGGCTCTGCATTATATACTTCTATGAAGCACTTGGGGGTTCAAAGTGCTCACCACACATCTAGATAAGTTCCTTTCGGGGTCTAGTTTCCAAAATGGGGTCACTTGTGGGGGGTTTCTACTGTTTAGCCACATCAGGGGCTCTGCAAACGCAACGTGACGCCCGCAGAGCATTCCATCAAAGTCTGCATTTCAAAACGTCACTACTTCAATTCCGAGCCCCGGCATGTGCCCAAACAGTAGTTTACCCCCACATATGGGGTATCACCGTACTCAGGAGAAACTGGACAACAAATATTGGGGTCAAATTTCTCCTGTTACCCTTGGGAAAATTAAAAAATTCTGGGCTAAATAATTATTTTTGAGGAAAGAAAACGTATTTATTATTTTCACGGCTCTGCATTATAAACTTCTGTGAAGCACTTAGGGGTTCAAAGTGCTCACCACACATCTAGATAAGTTCCTTTGGTGGACTAGTTTCCAAAATGGGGTCATTTCTGGGGGATCTGCAATGTTTAGGCACACAGGGGCTCTCCAAACGTGACATGGTGTCCGCTAATGATTGGAGCTAATTTTCCATTTAAAAAGCCAAATGGCGTGCCTTCCCTTCCGAGCCCTGCCGTGCGCCCAAACAGTGGTTTACCCCCACATATGGGGTATCAGCGTACTCAGGACAAACTGGACAACAACATTTGGGGTCCAATTTCTCCTATTACCCTTGGCAAAATAGGAAATTCCAGGCTAAAATATCATTTTTGAGGAAAGAAAAATTATTTTTCATTTTCATGGCTCTGCGTTATAAACTTCTGTGAAGCACCTGGGGGTTTAAAGTGCTCAATATGCATCTAGATAAGTTCCTTGGGGGGTCTAGTTTCCAAAATGGGGTCACTTGTGGGGGAGCTCCAATGTTTAGGCACACAGGGGCTCTCCAAATGCGACATGGTGTCCGCTAACAATTGGAGCTAATTTTCCATTCAAAAAGTCAAATGGCGCGCCTTACCTTCCGAGCCCTGCCGAGTGCCCAAACAGTGGTTTACCCCCACATATGAGGTATCGGCGTACTCGGGAGAAATTGCCCAACAAATTTTATGATCCATTTTATCCTATTGCCTATGTGATAATGAAAAAATTGAGGCGAAAATAATTTTTTTGTGAAAAAAAAGTACTTTTTCATTTTTACGGATCAATTTGTGAAGCACCTGGGGGTTCAAAGTGCTCACTATGCATCTAAATAAGTTCCCTGGGGCGTCTAGTTTCCAAAATGGGGTCACTTGTGGGGGAGCTCCAATTTTTAGGCACACGGGGGCTCTCCAAACGTGACATGGTGTCCGCTAAAGAGTGGAGCCAATTTTTGATTCAAAAAGTCAAATGGCGCTCCTTCCCTTCCAAGCCCTGCCGTGCGCCCAAACAGTGGTTCACCCCCACATATGAGGTATCAGCGTACTCAGGACAAATTGGACAACAACTTACGTGGTTCAGTTTCTCCTTTTACCATTGGGAAAATAAAAAAATTGTTGCTAAAAGATAATTTTTGTGACTAAAAAGTTAAATGTTCATTTTTTCCTTCCATGTTGCTTCTGCTGCTGTGAAGCACCTGAAGGGTTAATAAACTTCTGGAATGTGGTTTTGAGTGCCTTGAGGGGTGCAGTTTTTAGAATGGTGTCACTTTTGGGTATTTTCAGCCATATAGACCCCTCAAACTGACTTCAAATGTGAGGTGGTCCCTAAGAAAATGGTTTTGTAAATTTCGTTGTAAAAATGAGAAATCGCTGGTCAAATTTTAACCCTTATAACTTCCTAGCAAAAAAAAATTTTGTTTTCAAAATTGTGCTGATGTAAAGTAAACATGTGGGAAATGTTATTTATTAACTATTTTGTGTCACATAACTCTCTGGTTTAACAGAATAAAAATTCAAAATGTGAAAATTGCGAAATTTTCAAAATTTTCGCCAAATTTCCGTTTTTATCACAAATAAACGCATAATTTATTGACCTAAATTTACCACTAACATGAAGCCCAATATGTCACGAAAAAACAATCTCAGAAGCGCTAGGATCCGTTGAAGCGTTCCTGAGTTATTACCTCATAAAGGGACACTGGTCAGAATTGCAAAAAACTGCAAGGTCTTTAAGGTCAAAATAGGCTGGGTCATGAAGGGGTTAATGTGAAGGTACCTTTAGATATGAGGAGATCAAAGATAGGGCTAAGTCTGTGATGCCAAGAGATTAGAGAATCTGTAGTTAGAGGAAATGGTCCACTGCGTCAAAGGCAGATGACAGGACCAGGAGGAGGAAATAAGAGTAGTGTCACTTGGTTTTAGCAGTTAGTAGGTTGTTGGTGACTTTAGTCAAGGCAGTTTCAAAGGAAGCCAGATTGTAAGCAGTCAAAGAGAGAATGGGAGGAGAGGTGTGATGACAGTTCAGAATGGACATGTTGTTCTAGTAGTTTTGAGGCATAGGGTAGAAGTGATATGGGACAATAGCTAGACAGAGAGGATGGTTCAAGGTAAGGCTTTATGAGGATGGGTGTGATTGGGGCATGTTTGAAGCATGAGGGGAAGACACTAGTTGTTAGTGATAGGTTGAAAAGATGGGTTAGGGTTGGGATGAAGGCTGTGGTCAGGTTTGGGATGAGGTGAAAAGGGATCGGGTCAAGTTCACAGGTGGTGAGATGTGATTTGGAGAGTAAAGAGGAAAGTTAATCTGTAATGGTAGAAAAGCTGTTTTTTTAGGAGGAGGGCTGAGTAGATATGAGGAAGAGATGTAGGACAAAGCTTTCTGTGATGCTATTGATCATCTGCTTGAAGAATGAGGCAAAGTCTTCAGATGAGATGAGAGAGAGAAGGTGCTGTGGGATGGAGGAGAGAATGAAAAGTGTTGAAAAGCTCTTTAGGGTTGTGAGACAGGGGGGATATGAGAGATGAGAAGTATGTTTGTTTTGCTGCAGTGAGCATGGACTTGAAAAAAGTGAAGGACTGTTTGAATGCAATGAAGTGCTCATTGGAGTGGGATCTTTTCCATCTCTGCTCAGCAACCCTGGATGCCCGCCTCAGTTGTTTAGTCAGGCTGGTGTGGCAGGGTTGCCTGTTGAGTGTGCAATCTTTGGTATGTGTGAGGGGGGCTGCCAATGTTAGAGCTGTTGTGGTGTTAGATAAAGTGGCAGCAGCATCTGCATTGCATAAAGAACACGTATGTAAGAAGGAGAAGGGATTCAGAGAGTGAGTGTAAGTCGAGGTGTTTGAGATTTCTGTGAGGGTGTTCAAGTTTGTGGACTAGGAATTGTGCTCCTGGAGAGGATAGAGAAGAGAATGTAAGTAGGTTGTGATCAGAAAGAGAGATAGGTGAGTTAGAGAGGTTAGATAGGGGAACAGAAATGGGTGAAGGTAAGGTCCAATATGTGGCCATGGCCATCTTTGTGAGTGGCTGGGGAAGACCATTGAGCAAGGTTGAAGGAGGAAGTGAGAGACAGAATCTTAGAGACAGCTGAGTAGGATGTGTCAATAGGGATGTTAAAGTCACCCATGATGATAGTGGGGATGTCAGTAGAAATTAAATGAAGTAGCCAGGTAGTGAAGTGGTCAAAGAAGGTGGTGGCTGGCTCTGGGGGGCAGTAAATAGCATCTGGTTGGAGGTTGGGGGGAGTAATATGAACACAGTGCACGTCAATAGAAGGGAAAGTAACTGAGGGTGGCAGTGGGATTTGGGTGAAGAAGCAGTTACCTAACAGGAGAAAACCAACTCCTCTGCCACGCTTGCTTCTTGGGCAGTGGCTGTGGGAAAGGTGGAATCCACCATACAAAAGTGCAGCTGGAGAGGCTGTGTCAGAGAGGGTGAGCCAGGTTTCAGTGATGGAATGGAAGGAAAGTTTGTTAGTAATGAAAAGATCATGGATGTATGAAAAGTTTTTTGCAGACACAGTGAGCATTCCATAGAGCTCCTGATAGAGGGACTGGGGAAGCAGGGGGGCTGGGCGAATGGGTATAAGGTTAGAGAGGTTACTGAAATGTGTAATAGAGTCTAGATGAGAGGTAGAAATGACTGTGTGGATGTGGTGAGGAGGGCCAGGTGTTAGTAGGTGGGAGCAGGAGAGGGCATGAGAGGGCTGTTTGTGTTTGGAGATGGAGAATTATATGTTGATCAACAGATCTGAGGAGGAGGTGACATGGATGTGGAGAATGGAGGGAGAGATAACCAGTTCATTACTAGGTTTGGGATTAGGGGGATTAGTAGAAAGTGGTGGACTATAGGGGTGAAAGTGAAAACTAACAGAAACATTGTTTACTGTGACTGTATCCAGTTACCTTCAGTTCCCATCTAGTTCAATTCTGGTTTAATTCAGGGCAACACACTTAAAGGGAACCTGTCAGCAGATTTTGCCGCTATAAGATGCGGCCACTGCCTTTCAGGGTTTACGTACAGCATTCTATAATGCTGTAGATAAGCCCCTGGTTCGACCTGAAAGATAAGAAAAATAAGTTATATTATACTCACCCGGGGGAGGGGGGGCGGTCTTGTGCGGTCCAGTCCGATGGATGTCGCAGGTCCATGTTCGGTGGCTCCCATCTTCCTGCATCCTATAGTGGCAAAATCTGCTGACAGGTTCCCTTTAAGTGATACACTGGGCACACTACGTCATGCAGACATACTGCTCACAATATATTTGTTAACAAATGCATTCAGGTGTGAAACATGCAGAGGAGACCTGAACTCATCTTCTTGATCAGTTACTGGAGCTGAACCAGATGTAGGATATTGCAGTCAGAGTAATCAACTGGGTCATAAAGAAAAGTGGGGGGGGGGGGGGGGTAGCAACGTACCAGGTGTGAGTAGCAAAGACAAAATAATATCAGGGTCTGCAAAAGCTTATAGCACCAAATGTCGCAACTTTTTTTGTGCAATAATAGCCATGGTTATGACCATTCATGTAGTGACAGTTAGTTAGCTGATATTGGTCATAACCATAGATAGCTGCATATTGAGTAAGCCACATAGTGAATCAGAAAAACTATAGTACATTTCTAACTGGAAGTATTTGCTAGTATTATTATTAGTGTCATACCTACTACATATTGGAATAAGATCTTGGAGATGGGATTACCCTTTTAAGTGTTTTATAGTTGGGTGCACAGCAGTGCAGAGTAGCTCCCAGGCTTTCTAGGCAAGTTCCCACGATCTATAAACAGCCAGCAGAGGGCGCCTCACCGCAAATGAAGCTAAATATAGCTCATTGATCTATATTTAGACTCATTCCCCGGGGTTTTGCAGCGAGGAGCAGCCTGCATTAGCAAAGCTCCTTGCTGCAAAATGTTTTAACCCCTTCAGAAGGATTTACATCGTTGGACGTTACAGATCTGCGGAGGGTAAGTATATTGTTGGTTTATTATGTTTTTTCTTTCACAGAACGAGGGTCTTCAGTGATTGGATTGGGCGTAGAATAAAATACTCCAACAACCATTGTTTTTATTTCATTAAAATAATTTTAAATAATGTGTTTGTGTTTTATTTAACCCTTTCATTCAATTGGATTAATAATGGATAGGTGTCATAATTGACGCCTCTCCATTATTAATTAGGCTTAATGTCACCTTACAATAGCAAGGTGGCATTAACCCTTCATTACCCCATATCCCACCGCTACACGGGAATGGGAAGAGAGTGGCCAAGTGCCAGAATAGGCGCATCTTCCAGATGTGCCTTTTCTGGGGTGGCTGGGGGCAGATATTTTTAGCCAGGGGGGGGCCAATAACCATGGACCCTCTCCAGGCTATTAATATCTGCCCTCAGTCACTGGCTTTACTACTATGGCGGAGAAAATTGCGCGGGAGCCCACGCCAATTTTTTCCGCCATTTAACCCTTTATTTTAAGAGCTAGAACGGCCAAATTTTGCAGATACACACTACTGACATTAGTAGTGTGGAATCTGCAAAAAAAATGGAGAGAAGACATGGTTTACTGTATGTAAACCATGTCTCAAACCATGTCGGGTTTTAAGAAGGAGAAAGAAAAAGCCGGTAATTGAATTACCGGCTTTCAAGCTGTATAGCGCTGGAATAAATATTAATATATATACATATATGTGTCTAATGACATATATATATATATATATATATATATATACATATATATATATATATATATATAGACAGTATATATATATATTTTTTTTTCTTTTTGGGACACATGGATCATTTCTATAGCGGTATGTTGGTTTTGCAAGCCTGCGAGAAAACCACGCAGTACGGATACCATACGGATTACATACGGAGGATGCCATGCGCAAAAAACGCTGACACACCCTGCCTACGGAGGAGCTACGGACCACTATTTTCGGGACATTTCAGCGTATTACGGCCGTAATATACGGACCGTATTTTCATACGCTGAGTGTGAAGCCGGCCTTACCGTCCAGCCCTACATTAGCAGCTGAGCTGTGTCAGCAGACAAGGAAAGCAAAGACAAAGTTGGTAAAACATTTTGTCTTTTGCAAGACTGCCACCTTGTGGTCTAGGAAAGAAATATATCTTGGTACCTTGTGGTCTTACATTTTTAAGATTACTTCTATGATATTCTTTTACGTGCTGAACACAGGTTATCTCCTTACAATAAAATATGTGTTACCGTCCAGCCCTACATTAGCAGCTGAGCTGTGTCAGCAGACAAAGAAAGCAAAGACAAAGTTGGTAAAATAATTCGATCCATAATTCGTGGACTATTTGAAGTCACTTTTCTTTTTTTATGTCACTTGATATTCATTGCTATTTCTCTTTAATGCTCTTCTTTTTTCTTAAACTCTTTTTGCGCCCTTTTAGAGCAAAAAGTGCCCTCAGACAGGGAATAGAAGTTCAAAGGGAGACACTGGGTAGCGGTAGCACATGCTGCTCAGTGTCTCTGCTGGATAACAGGCTGTATGGTCGCATCATGCAGCAATGCAGCCTGCCATCTAGAAGAAGCAGAGCTAGACCCGTTGTGGGACAAATGGATTATCATCTTCTTTGCAGAAAGGGGAGGAATATTGTTGTTTGTTATTTTAACTCTTTTGTAGGTACAATGGCATCTCTGGAATGGGCGATATCGTAAGTATGGTTTAATTAAGATTTATTAAAAGAGTCTGTGTCATTCTTTCAATTAAAGGACTTTTTTCTGTGTGTTTTTATACAATATGACTATGGGGTTAATAATGGGGACGTCTTATTGACGCCTCTACATTACTAACCTCTGGGATTGATGTCACCTAACAATACAAAGGTGACATCAACCCCCCAACTATCAACACACTTGCCACTGCTACAGGGCAAGTGGGAAGAGCAAGGCTAAGTGCCAGAATTGGTGCATCTTAGAGATGCACCTTTTCTGGGACAGCTGAGAGCTGATGCTTTTAGCCTGGAGGGGACCAGTATCCATGGCCTCATCCAAGGCTATAAACATCGGCCCCCAGCCAGTTAAGAAAATTATGCGGGAGCCCACACCAGTTTTTTCAAAAAAATAATCTTTTAATAATGAAATACATGTACAGTAAGCTGCACACACACTGTACTAACTGCATTTGTCACTGACATCTATTTATCTACCTATTCTATGCAGTAGTGTAGCTACCGGGGGAGCAGAGGGGGCGGTCACCCAGGGCCCTGCGCACTATGGGTCCCCTGAGCAGGCAGGGGGGCCTCTTTGCCAGCAGTGGGCCCTCCCGCCTGTCATTGCAAGGTCAGCTGTTCCGGCATTTAGCCGATACAGCTGATCGCATTGATGGGAGAAGGAGCGCTATGCTCTTTCTCCCATCATCCCCCTCTCAGCGTCTGATGTCACCGATGCAGGAGATGAGCGGGCACTCAGCTGCGGAGGAAGCAGGAGGAAGAGAGGTGAGTATTTATTTTTTATGGGGGCTGCCTTATACTACAGAGTCTGCCTGTAGGGGTGCTGCCTTATACTGCAGGGTCTGCCTATGGGTTGCTGTTTTATGCAACAGAGTCTACCTATTGGGGTGCTGCCTTATACTACAGGGTCTGCCTATGGGGGTTCTGCCTTATACTACAGTGCCTGCCTATAGGGTTCTGTCTTACACTACAGGGTCTGTGTATAGGGTGCTGTTTTATACAACAGAGTCTACCTATGGGGGTGTTGCCTTATACTACAGGGTCTGCCTAATACAACAAAGGGTCAGCCTATGGGGGTATGCCTTATACTACAGAGTCTGCCTATGGGGTGCTGCCTTATACTACAGGGTCTGCCTATGGGGGTGCTGCCTTATACTATAGGGTCTGCCTATGGGGGTGCTGCCTTATACTATAGGGTCTGCCTATGGGGGTGCTGCCTTATACTATAGGGTCTGCCTATGAGGGTGCTGCCTTATACTATAGGGTCTGCCTATGGGGTTCTGTCTTACACTGCAGAGTCTGCCTATGGGGATGCTGCCTTATACTGCAGAGTCTGCCTATGGGGGTGCTGCCTTAGACTACAGGGTCTGCCTATGGGTAAGCTGTCTTATACTGCAGAGTTTGCCTATGGGGGTGCTGTCTTATACTACTGGGTCTGCCTATGGGGTGCTGCCTTAGATTACAGAGTCTGCCTATGGGGGTGCTGTCTTATACCACAGGGTCTGCCTATGTGGGTGCTGCCTTATACTACAGGGTCTACCTATGGGGGTTCTGCCTTATACTACAGGGTCTGCCTATAGGGATGCTGCCTTATACTACAGAGTCTGCCTTTTGGGTGCTGTTTTATACTACAGTCTGCCTATGGGGGTTCTGCCTTATACTACAGGGTCTGCCTGTGGGGGTACTGTCTTATAATACAGGGTCTGCCTATGGGGGTGCTGCTTTCTACTACAGGGTCTGCCAATGGGGGTGCTGCCATATACTACAAGGTCTGCCTATGGGGGTGCTGCCTTATACTACAGAGTCTGCCTATGGGGGTGCTTTCTTATAGGATCTGCCTGTGGGGGTGCTGTCTTATACTACAGGGTCTGCCTATGGGGGTGCTGCTTTATACTACAGAGTCTGCTTATGGGTGCTGCCTTGTGCTATAGAGTCTGCCTATGGGGGATGCATTATACAATATATAGTAGGCCTACGTGCTATAGAGTCTGCCTATGGGGGGTGCATTATGAATATCTAGTAGGTCTACGTGCTATAGAGTCTGCCTATGGGGCGGTGCATTATACAATATATAGTTGGCCTCCGGGGAGTGCATTATATTATATGGAGGCTTATGGGGAGTGCATTATACTATATGGAGGCTTATGGGGAGTGCATTATACTGTATGGAGACTTATGGGGAGTGCATTATACTATATGGAGGCTCATGGGGAGTGCTATATACTACATTTAGGACTATCTGGTGCATTATACTATATGTAGGCTATCTAGAGGGGCATCATACAATGTGGAGATTACAGTGAGGGGGCCATCATACAGTGTGGGGATTACAGTGAAGGGGCCATTATACAGTGTTGGAGCCATCACACAGTTTGGAGGCTACTAAGGGGTCAGTATACTGTGTGGGTGGTACTATAGAGTGAGGGAGCATTATACTGTGTATAAGAGAGCATCATGCTGTGTATAGGGGAGCTGTACAGGGGGAGACTTGGGACATTATGAAATGTAAAGTGGGCACTTATTGTTATAGGGGAGCTCAGGTTAAAGTGGCTATCAAAGGGCCACACAGTGCAATATTACTTTCTAGGGGGCAAAATATGGGCACTGTTTTCTAGGGAACTTGCACCTGGCATTACTATATTATAGAGGGTTGCTTTAGAATTTAGAGGGCACAGAGAACCACATAGTAAGTGCAGTAATAGGGACACATACAGCAGCAGTGGCTCAGTATTGGGGTATCAGCAGGATGAAGAGTTTGTGCAGGTTGGGAATAGATGGTGATGGCTGGAATATGAGAAGTGAAATGTGTATTTGTTGTATTCTCTGCAGCCGAGTCCTGGGAGGAAGAAGTTGTCATGTCGGTCTGGGCCAGACGGAAAAGACATGAAAAATGAACGATTCCATCAGAAAGAACATCAGCGGTAAGTCACCATCTATAACTGTGCTGTGATCTCTTATATGTTCTGCAGGACTGGTATCTACCACTGAACATATGGCGGTAATTTTCATATTGGTCTTTATATGGAGATTATCTTCAGTAACAGCGCGATCATCTGCTGAGGTTCTCCTCTACTATTAGGGTGTGTCACCCAGTTGTAATCAAGGTTACCTGGTTAGGGGCCCACTCAGAAGTTTCGCCCCTAGCTACGCCTCTGATTCTATGTGTATATAATCCATCTATTCTATGCTGTCTGCTCCTGCTGTATTTTACTGTACACCGCAGATGAATTACCGGCTTTTCTTTTTATCTATCTATATAATTTATACAGGAAAGATACTGTATATATCTTTGTACAGTGTTAGCCAGTAGATAGAACAATATTTAGACGTGAGAGTCCTCATTGGTTGATACCTTTTAATGGCTAACTTTTCAGTTAGCCATTAAAAGGTATCAACCACTGAGGACTCCCATGTCTAAATATTTTTTTATGTAATTTATATACATGCATATATATGTTTGTCACTGACATCTATACAGTATATTTACGTATGTATTCTAGCTGTATATATCCTATCTATTCTATTGTAACCTGCCACGCTGTGATTATATTGTATGCGGCACATGAATTGCCGCTTTTCAAAGGAGATTGGCGCGTAAAAGTCAGACAGCACTTGCATAGTCCGAGGCTTGAACTGGCGAGTCTCGGACTATATACACGTACAACGGCAGCATGCTGCGATATTGCACGCATGTCGAATACGCCTGAGAAAAAAGCGCTGATGTGAGCTGCCCCATAGATTAAGGCTATGTGCACACGTTGCGGATTGGGGTGCAGAATTTTCCGTGCATTTTTGTTGCGGAATTTACGCGGATTTTCTGCGTTTTTTACCCCTATAATGGAAGGGGTCAGAAACGCTGCCTGTTATGCACAAAAGAAGTAGCATGCTACTTCTTTTGATCCGCAGCGGTTTTCATGCGGAATTTTCCGCACCAATAGCACAGCATGTTTTTTCTATGGATTTATGCAGCGCCCCAGGTTCCTGGTCGTTGCAGTAATGTCATTCTTCCACCAGGGGGAGTGATATTATGTCTGAAGGCAATAAAGGAGATCACCTTACCAGGTATCACAAACCACATAACACACTTCACACTCCAGTCCACCAGGGGGAGCTATGCTCCTATTTAGTAGGGCACACCTCACAATTAGGTAAAACTGGTGGGCTGGATAGGAAGTTAGACAGAAGCGGACTGGGCTTGACCCAGGCAGCACCTGTCAGGCAGACAGGGGGAAGGAGGAACATCAAACAGCTGCAGACAGAGAGGTCCCTGACAGGGGTGGGATCCTGTCAGCGGCCTAGCCAGAGGGTTACGGAGATGCGCCTGCCCCACGTGCGGCAGCATCCTAAGAAAGGACACAAAGGGAATTGCGTTGCTGAGAGTGAGAAACAATGTCATAGCACAAGGAGAGGAATCCAGAGGGAGTTCTGCCCTGCAATAGGCTGCCTCCCTCTGAGGCGCAGAAGCCGGTAGCCAGAACACCGAGGGAATAAGGAACTCTATGCTTTACTTCAGAGACTGGCAGGACAGTTAATTCCATGCTAGCTGCCCGACCTTACACCCAGGAGGCACGGTGGCAACTTGTGGGAGCTGGGGCGTCGTAGGGTCCCTGTAAAAAGCCTCAGGCCATCAGTCATATGGGTTTGTCCTATCCATACCATCTGGGGGACAGAGAGAAAGAGAAATAACATCTAGAACACCAGCATCAGTTGTGAGGACTTCACCGAGAAGCTCAGCAGGGAGGTACTACAACACTCAGGCGCTAGAGGAAGGCTACTGATTTCCACCTGGATAATGGAACTCTGGAATTGCCTTCAGACCGGCTGGACTCTGCCTGCCCCGTGGTCTGGTGCTCTGGACTGTGGACGCTGAAGCCTTCAGTAAAGGTAAAGAGACTGCAACTGCAGCGCCCCAGAGATCTGGTCGTTGCAGTAACGTCGCTCTGCCACTAAGGGGAGTGATGGTACGTCTGATGGCACTAAAGGAGTTCTACTGACCAGGTATCACCAAGCACACACTACACTTCACACTCCGGCCACTAGGGGGAGCAAAAGGCTTATTTATTGGGCCACTTCTCACATTGGTAAAACTAGGGGTCGGACAGGAAGTTAGGGAGAACGAAGCCTGGGAGAGCTCCAGGAAGGACCTGTCAGAACTGGGAAATCTGGCAGGTACCTAGCGAAAGGACATCTTGTTACGGAGCCGCGCCTGCACTACCTTGCGGCGGTATCCTAAGAAAGAGACAAGAAAGGAAGGATATTGTGGAACAGTGAGAAACGAGATCAGCACAAAGGAGATCCAGTAGGAGTTGTGCCCCGAGAACGGCAACATCTTACTGAGGCGCATAGTCGGTGGCCGGAGCACCGAAGAAGTAACAGTCTCCACGCATTACTTCAAACAGCGGCAGGATAGTTAATTACAGGTTGGCTGTCTACCATACAACACCTAATAAGGACATAGGAGGCAATCGTGGGGGAGAGGGGCGACACTAGGGTTCCAGAATACCTCCAGGCCTACCTGTCCTAAAGGTGCGTCCTAGCCATAACATACCTGGGGGATGGAGAAGAGAAAGATCTAGAATGAACGAGAACAGAAGTTGTGAGGACTATCCTGAATGCTCAGCAGGGAAGCACTACAACACACAGGCGCTAGTGGGTAGACACTGATTTCCACCTGCAAAGGGAACTCTGGATGTGCCTTCGGACCGGCCGGTCTCAGACAGCCCTGTTGAAAGTGCCCTGGATTGAGGATCCTGAAACCTTCAGTAAAAGGTAAAGAAACTGTACCCTGTGTCCTCGATATTCCTCGCACTACGCACCATCACCCTTTATTGGACGCCCCTTAGCAGGGTCACGGACCGGGTCCAGCCACCGTGATGACCCCAGAACTGAGACAGAAAGGACCGGTACCAAGTAACCTGTGGCCCTGTGTCTGGGGGCGTTCCAACTTGGCGTCACGAACAGGATTGTACTTAAGCCTGAAGAATCAGGTCATGTGTGCCTTGGAACTGTGACTTATTGCAAAGACTGTGTACCACTATTTGCCGCCAAAAATCCGCCATTGCCGCGCCGCGTGGAGCACGAAGGGAGGAGTCATAGCTTTGTGGGTGGAGCCGGCTGGAAAAGCGCGTGGAGCGGAAGACGCGGTGAGGCGCCGACCCCGGAAGGAGAACCCCGACAGATTAGCAAGGGGGAGGAACGGCCATGTCGGACCCCGGAGGAGCGGAGGTGGCGGCCACAGCTGCAGACTCGGGAGCACTTCCGGATTCCGCGGTAAGCGCAGCTACAAACCCAGTATCACCACTAGAGGCCGCAGGGCTTACTGCTTCCACCAACCAGCCAGATAGTGCTGCCGCTACAGCAGCCATAATGCCCTTCTCTATGCCGTACCTGCCAGGGGCCGCCTGGCTCCCGCGATACTTTGGAGAAACTCATACGTTAACTGACTTTAAAGAAGGGATATGTAGCCTGCTCGAGTTTTATCCCTTGACGGAGCCTCAGAAGGTTCATATGATAATCGGCCAACTCTTTGGAGCGGCACTGAGGGAAGTAAAGTCCTGGCCCGCTGCGGACAAGAAAACTGCGCAACAATTATTTGCCAAGCTTAAAGCCACCTTTGACACCCGCACCGCTATGGAAATTAAATTGATGTTCTATGGGTGCAAGCAGCGGCCGCAGGATAGCTTACGGGACTATCCCCTTAATCTGCAGGAGGCGCTGCGGGCCATCAAACAAAGTGACCCAAACAGCATGCAAGATGAAGATAAACTCCTGAAAGAGCGGTTCATCGAAGGGTGTTGTGAATTCTGTGGTCAAGCTCCCTCCTGTGGTCATGAGTGGTACTTCGGCTGGTTCTGTCCATGAGCCTCCTTTGGTGGATGTGAGTGGGGCTGCGGCTTCTGAGTTTCCTTCCTCAGGTGACGAGGTTAAGTCGTTAGGTGCTGCTCTATTTAACTCCACCTAGTTCTTTGTTCCTGGCCTCCAGTCAATGTTCCAGTATTGGTCTTGCTCTCTCCTGGATCGTTCTTGTGGCCTGTCTGCCCTGCATAAGCTAAGTTCTGCTTGTGTTACTTTTGTTTACTATTTTTTCTGTCCAGCTTGCTATATTGGTTTGTCTTGCTTGCTGGAAGCTCTGGGACGCAGAGGAAGCACCTCCGTACCGTTAGTCGTTGCGCCCTCTGCGTAGTTGTTTGTAGGTTTTTGTGCTGACCGCAAAGCTATCTTTCCTATCCTCGGTCTATTTAGTAAGTCGGGCCTCACTTTGCTAAATCTATTTCATCTCTGTGTTTGTGTTTTCATCTTTGCTCACAGTCATTATATGTGGGGGGCTGCCTTTTCCTTTGGGGAATTTCTCTGAGGCAAGGTAGGCTTATTTTTCTATCTTCAGGGCTAGCTAGTTTCTCAGGCTGTGCCCGAGGCGCCTAGGTCTGGTCAGGAGCGCTCCACGGCTACCTCTAGTGTGGTGTGATAGGATTAGGGATTGCGGTCAGCAGAGTTCCCACGTCTCAGAGCTCGTCCTATGTGATTAACAACTATCAGGTCATTTTCTGTGCTCGTAACCACCAGGTCCATTGTGGTTCTGAATCACCTGTTCATAACAGTACTGGAGGCCCAAAGTACTAATGCTTCTCAATAGAGGGAAAAGAGAAGTTCTGAGAGCATTTTTTTTTCTTTGCACTGTGTTTTGTCTTTCTTTTCCCCTTTACATCAGGGTGGTTCAGAACACAGGTGTAGACATGGACATTCAAGGTCTGTCCTCTTTGATGGATAATCTCGCTATAAGTGTACAGAACATTCAAGATTTAGTGGTTCAGAATCCTATGTTAGAACCTAAAATTCCTATTCCTGAGTTATTTTCTGGAGATAGAGCTAAGTTTCTGAATTTCAAAAATAATTGTAAACTATTTCTGGCTTTGAAACCCCGCTCCTCTGGTGACCCAGTTCAACAAGTAAAGATCATTATTTCTTTATTACGTGGCGACCCTCAAGACTGGGCATTTTCCCTTGCGCCAGGAGATCCTGCATTATGTGATATTGATGCGTTTTTTCTGGCGCTCGGGTTGCTTTATGATGAACCTAATTCAGTGGATCAGGCAGAGAAAATCTTGCTGGCTCTGTGTCAGGGTCAGGATGAGGTAGAGATATATTGTCAGAAATTTAGGAAGTGGTCTGTGCTCACTCAATGGAATGAATGTGCTCTGGCAGCAATTTTCAGAAAGGGTCTCTCTGAAGCCCTTAAGGATGTCATGGTGGGATTTCCTATGCCTGCTGGTCTGAATGAGTCTATGTCTTTGGCCATTCAGATTGATCGACGCTTATGTGAGCGTAAAACTGTGCACCATTTGGCGGTATTATCTGAGCATAAACCTGAGCCTATGCAGTGTAATAGGACTTTGACCAGAGCTGAACGGCAAGAACACAGACGACGGAATGGGCTGTGTTTTTACTGTGGTGATTCCACTCATGCTATCTCCGATTGTCCTAAGCGCATTAAGCGTTTCGCTAAGTCTGCCACCATTGGTACGGTACAGTCGAAATTTCTTTTGTCCGTTACTTTGATCTGCTCTTTGTCATCCTTTTCTGTCATGGCATTTGTGGATTCAGGCGCTGCCCTGAATTTGATGGACTTGGACTTTGCTAGGCGCTGTGGGTTTTTCTTGGAGCCCTTGCAGCATCCTATTCCATTGAGAGGAATTGATGCTACGCCTTTGGCCAAGAATAAGCCTCAGTATTGGACCCAACTGACCATGTGCATGGCTCCTGCGCATCAGGAGGATATTCGCTTTTTGGTGTTGCAGAATCTGCATGATGTGGTCGTGTTGGGGTTGCCATGGCTACAAGTCCATAACCCAGTATTGGATTGGAAATCAATGTCTGTGTCCAGCTGGGGTTGTCAGGGGGTACATGGTAATGTTCCATTTCTGTCTATTTCATCATCCACCCCTTCTGAGGTCCCAGAGTTCTTGTCAGATTACCGGGATGTATTTGATGAACCCAAGTCCAGTGCCCTACCTCCGCATAAGGATTGCGATTGTGCTATCGATTTGATTCCTGGTAGTAAGTTTCCTAAAGGTCGACTGTTTAATTTGTCTGTACCTGAGCACGCCGCTATGCGGAGTTACGTAAAGGAATCCTTGGAGAAGGGTCATATTCGCCCCTCGTCGTCGCCATTGGGGGCAGGGTTCTTTTTTGTGGCCAAGAAGGATGGTTCGTTGAGACCTTGTATTGATTACCGCCTTCTAAATAAAATCACAGTCAAATTTCAGTACCCCTTGCCGCTGCTGTCTGATTTGTTTGCTCGGATTAAGGGGGCTAGATGGTTCACCAAGATAGATCTTCGAGGGGCGTATAATCTTGTGCGTATTAAACAAGGCGATGAATGGAAAACAGCATTTAATACGCCCGAGGGCCATTTTGAGTACCTGGTTATGCCATTCGGGCTTTCCAATGCTCCATCTGTATTTCAGTCCTTTATGCATGACATCTTCCGAGAGTACCTGGATAAATTCCTGATTGTATACTTAGATGATATTTTGGTCTTCTCGGATGATTGGGAGTCGCACGTGAAGCAGGTTAGAATGGTGTTCCAGGTCCTGCATGCGAATTCTTTGTTTGTGAAGGGGTCAAAGTGTCTCTTTGGTGTTCAGAGGGTTTCATTTTTGGGTTTCATTTTTTCCCCTTCTACTATCGAGATGGACCCTGTCAAAGTTCAGGCCATTTATGATTGGACTCAGCCGACATCTCTGAAGAGTCTGCAAAAGTTCCTGGGCTTTGCTAATTTTTATAGTCGCTTCATCAATAATTTTTCTAGTATTGCTAAACCGTTGACTGATTTAACCAAGAAGGGTGCTGATGTGGTCAATTGGTCTTCTGCTGCTGTGGAAGCTTTTCAGGAGTTGAAGCGTCGTTTTTCTTCTGCCCCTGTGTTGTGCCAGCCAGATGTTTCGCTCCCGTTCCAGGTCGAGGTTGATGCTTCTGAGATTGGAGCAGGGGCTGTTTTGTCGCAAAGAAGTTCTGATGGCTCGGTGATGAAACCATGTGCCTTCTTTTCCAGGAAGTTTTCGCCTGCTGAGCGTAATTATGATGTTGGCAATCGAGAGTTGCTGGCCATGAAGTGGGCATTCGATGAGTGGCGTCATTGGCTTGAAGGAGCTAAGCATCGCGTGGTGGTCTTGACTGATCACAAGAACTTGACTTATCTCGAGTCTGCCAAACGGTTGAATCCTAGACAGGTTCGTTGGTCGCTGTTTTTCTCCCGTTTTGACTTTGTGGTTTCGTACCTTCCGGGCTCTAAAAATGTGAAGGCGGATGCCCTGTCTAGGAGTTTTGTGCATGACTCTCCGGGTTTGACTGAGCCGGCGGGTATTCTCAAAGAGGGGGTAATTTTGTCTGCCATCTCCCCTGATTTGCGGCGGGTGCTGCAAAAATTTCAGGCTAATAGACCTCACCGTTGCCCGACGGAGAAACTGTTTGTCCCGGATAGATGGACGAGTAGAGTTATCTCTGAGATTCATTGTTCAGTGTTGGCTGGTCATCATGGAATCTTTGGTACCAGAGATTTGGTGGCTAGATCCTTTTGGTGGCCATCTCTGTCGCGGGATGTGCGTTCGTTTGTGCAGTCCTGTGGGATTTGTGCTCGGGCTAAGCCCTGCTGTTCTCGTGCCAGTGGGTTGCTTTTGCCCTTGCCGGTCCCGAAGAGGCCCTGGACACATATCTCTATGGATTTTATTTCGGATCTCCCCATCTCTCAAAAGATGTCGGTCATTTGGGTGGTTTGTGATCGCTTCTCTAAGATGGTCCATTTGGTACCCTTGTCTAAATTGCCCTCCTCCTCTGATTTGGTGCCATTGTTTTTCCAGCATGTGGTTCGTTTACATGGCATTCCGGAGAACATCGTTTCTGACAGAGGTTCCCAGTTTGTTTCGAGGTTTTGGCGAGCCTTTTGTGCTAAGATGGGCATTGATTTGTCTTTTTCCTCGGCTTTCCATCCTCAGACAAATGGCCAAACTGAACGAACCAATCAGACCTTGGAAACATATCTGAGATGTTTTGTTTCTGCTGATCAGGATGATTGGGTGTCCTTTTTGCCTTTGGCTGAGTTCGCCCTTAATAATCGGGCCAGCTCGGATACTTTGGTTTCGCCGTTTTTCTGCAATTCTGGTTTCCATCCTCGTTTCTCTTCAGGGCAGGTTGAGTCTTCGGACTGTCCTGGTGTGGATACTGTGGTGGATAGGTTGCAGCTAGGGTTGAGCGACCTTGACCTTTTTAGAGTCGAGCCGTGTTTCGCGAAACCCGACTATCTTAGAAGTCGAGTCGAGTGGAATCGGCCGATTATCGCGAAAAGTCGGGTATCGCCCGAAACACGAAACCCAATGCAAGTCAATGGGGGAGCATAGTCGGCAGTGAGTGGAGGCCAGGAAAACACCTACACTGCCCATTTTAATGGCAAAAACATCCATTCTTGTTAAAGAAGCTTGTCAATCGTAATTTACCTTATAATAATTGGAAGGCATTTGAAATTGGGGGTCATTTGGCTAAAGTTGTGGGGGGTAGGGCTGGTTCAAGTAATTAGTGGGCCCAGTAAATCTGGACCACGTCATGGCAGTGGAGCAGGGAGAGGTAAGTATTTCAACTTTGCAAGTGCTGTGATCCTGAGCAAGCAGGGGGGGCCCACTCGTTGGCATTGGCACTGGCACAGGGCCCCTCAAAGTACAGCGGTGTGTTTGCACGGCGGGGGCGCCTCCCACCGGCAGCAACACTTTTGCGTACTATGAGAGGCCCTGTGCCAGTGACGTCGCCAACTAGTATTCCTCCCCCCACCTGATGAAGGAACCTGCACTTTCATCTGCACCTTCCTCTTTGTCCCCGTGTAAGGTGGTATGGTATGCGGGAAGAGGAACCTGACTTTCAGCAGGGTCACAATCTTGCTGTGTAGCGTGCACGGGGAATTTTGCGTTATGGGTCAATGTACCAGTAGACTCATCTATCACTGGCTGGGCAATGGGCAGGATGAGGAGGAAACACAGATATAGGCCCAAAGAATAAAGTGGGCTAAATGCAGTTCAAAATTGGTAACACAGGACTAACCAGGGGGCATTGCAGTGGAGGACAACTGGAATGAGAGGCTGACACAGAGAGTAGGCCCAAATCAGTAAGTAGTCGACATGCAGTTCAAAATTGGCAACCGTAGTAAACAGGCGGCCCAGCTTTGTTCAGTTGAGGAGAACAGCAAGGAGTGGCAGACACCGATAGTAGGCCCCAACCCAACTAGTAGGCCAAATGCAGTCTAACATTAACAACTACTTAACAAGAGCCTGAAAATGGAATTTCAGGACAGGAAACCAGGATAACAGCAAGGAGTGGCAGACACCGATAGTAGGCCCCAAACCAACTAGTACGCCAAATGCAGTTGTTCCATTTAACTACAATTTAATGAGAGCCTGAAGATAGAAGTTCAGGAAAGGCAACCTGGAGAACACCTTGGAGTGGAACACACCATCTCTCTACACCCCATACCCAATTTGTAGGCCTAATGCAGTGTAGTTTTCAACAACTACTAAACGAGAGTCGGAAGATCGAAGCAATGTGGACGAAACGTGGGGAACACCTTGGAGTGTAACACACCGTCTCTCTACACCCCATACCCAATTTGTAGGCCTAATGCAGTGTAGTTTTCTACAACTACTAAACGAGAGTCGGAAGACCTAAGCAATGTGGACGAAACCTGGGGAACACCTTGGAGTGGAACACACCATCTCTTTACACCCCATACCCAATTTGTAGGCCTAATGCAGTGTAGTTTTCTACAACTACTAAACGAGAGCATGAAGATCGAAGCAATGGAGAGGAAACCTGGGGAACACCTTGGAGTGGAACACACCATCTCTCTACACCCCATACCCAATTTGTAGGCCTAATGCAGCGTAGTTTCCAACAACTACTAAACGAGAGCATGAAGATCGAAGCTCAGGAAAGGCAACCTGGAGAACACCTTGGAGTGGAACACACCATCTCTCTACACCCCATACCCAATTTGTAGGCCTAATGCAGCGTAGTTTCCAACAACTACTAAACGAGAGCATGAAGATCGAAGCAATGGAGAGGAAACCTGGGGAACACCTTGGAGTGGAACACACCATCTCTCTACACCCCATACCCAATTTGTAGGCCTAATGCAGCGTAGTTTCCAACAACTACTAAACGAGAGCATGAAGATCGAACCAATGGCGATGAAACCTGGGGAACACCTTGGAGTGGAACACACCATCTCTCTACACCCCATACCCAATTTGTAGGCCTAATGCAGCGTAGTTTCCAACAACTACTAAACGAGAGCATGAAGATTGAAGCTCAGGAAAGGCAACCTGGAGAACACCTTGGAGTGGAACACACCATCTCTCTACACCCCATACCCAATTTGTAGGCCTAATGCAGCGTAGTTTCCAACAACTACTAAACGAGAGCATGAAGATTGAAGCTCAGGAAAGGCAACCTGGAGAACACCTTGGAGTGGAACACACCATCTCTCTACACCCCATACCCAATTTGTAGGCCTAATGCAGCGTAGTTTCCAACAACTACTAAACGAGAGCATGAAGATCGAAGCAATGGAGAGGAAACCTGGGGAACACCTTGGAGTGGAACACACCATCTCTCTACACCCCGTACCCAATTTGTCGGCCTAATGCAGCGTAGTTTCCAACAACTACTAAACGAGAGCATGAAGATTGAAGCTCAGGAAAGGCAACCTGGAGAACACCTTGGAGTGGAACACACCATCTCTCTACACCCCATACCCAATTTGTAGGCCTAATGCAGCGTAGTTTCCAACAACTACTAAACGAGAGCATGAAGATTGAAGCTCAGGAAAGGCAACCTGGAGAACACCTTGGAGTGGAACACACCATCTCTCTACACCCCATACCCAATTTGTAGGCCTAATGCAGCGCAGTTTCCAACAACTACTAAACGAGAGCATGAAGATTGAAGCTCAGGAAAGGCAACCTGGAGAACACCTTGGAGTGGAACACACCATCTCTCTACACCCCATACCCAATTTGTAGGCCTAATGCAGCGTAGTTTCCAACAACTACTAAACGAGAGCATGAAGATTGAAGCAATGGAGAGGAAACCTGGGGAACACCTTGGGGAGGCAGACACCGTTAGTAGGCCCTACCAAAGTTGTACACCCAATGCAGTTTTAAAATTCCTAGAGGCTGAAAACAAGACTATTGACGCTCAGCTTTTTTCAAAGGAACACAGCTGAATTGAGTGGCGCAGACAGACACAGGTAGTAGGACTCAAACCAAAAATGTGGCTCACTGCAGCAGAAAAAAGTTACAGGGGTACACAAACTGCAGTGCTCTGGGCAGTGGAGGACAATTTCAATAGTGAACCGCAGACAGACTTTGTACGCCTACTATTAAAAAAAGGATGCTCTATGCAATTATAAATAGGTTCCAGGGGTACACGGGCAGCAGTGGTGTGGTCAGTGGAGGCCTAGTGGAAGGAGTGACCGCAGACAGGCATCGAAGGCCTAAAATAATAACACATGGCTGTAGGCAATTTTAAATTGGTTCCAGGGGTACACGGGCAGCAGTGGTGTGGTCAGTGGAGGCCTAGTGGAAGGAGTGACCGCAGACAGGCATCGAAGGCCTAAAATAATAACACATGGCTTTAGGCAATTTTAAATTGGTTCCAGGGGTACACGGGCAGCAGTGGCCTGGTCAGTGTAGTAGTAGTAGAAAGAACGGACCGCAGACAGGCATCGAAGGCCTAAAATAAAAAAATTGGGCTGGCTGTAGGCAATTTTAAATTGGTTCCAGGGGTACATGGGCAGCAGTGGTGTGGTCAGTGGAGGCATATTGTAAGGAGTGACCGCAGACAGGCACCGAAGGCCTAAAATAATAACACATGGCTGTAGGCAATTTTAAATTGGTTCCAGGGGTACACGGGCAGCAGTGGTGTGGTCAGTGGAGGCCTAGTGGAAGGAGTGACCGCAGACAGGCATCGAAGGCCTAAAATAAAAAAATTGGGCTGGCTGTAGGCAAGTTTAAATTGGTTCCAGGGGTACACGGGCAGCAGTGGTGTGGTCAGTGGAGGCATATTGTAAGGAGTGACCGCAGACAGGCATCGAAGGCCTAAAATAATAACACATGGCTGTAGGCAATTTTAAATTGGTTCCAGGGGTACACGGGCAGCAGTGGTGTGGTCAGTGGAGGCCTAGTGGAAGGAGTGACCGCAGACAGGCATCGAAGGCCTAAAATAAAAAAATTGGGCTGGCTGTAGGCAATTTTAAATTGGTTCCAGGGATACACGGGCAGCAGTGGTGTGGTCAGTGGAGGCCTAGTGGAAGGAGTGACCGCAGACAGGCATCGAAGGCCTAAAATAATAACACATGGCTGTAGGCAATATTAAATTGGTTCCAGGGGTACACGGGCAGCAGTGGCCTGGTCAGTGTAGTAGTAGTAGAAAGAACGGACCGCAGACAGGCATCGAAGGCCTAAAATAAAAAAATTGGGCTGGCTGTAGGCAATTTTAAATTGGTTCCAGGGGTACACGGGCAGCAGTGGTGTGGTCAGTGGAGGCATATTGTAAGGAGTGACCGCAGACAGGCATCGAAGGCCTAAAATAATAACACATGGCTGTAGGCAATTTTAAATTGGTTCCAGGGGTACACGGGCAGCAGTGGTGTGGTCAGTGGAGGCATAGTGGAAGGAGTGACCGCAGACAGGCTTCGAAGGCCTAACATAACAAAAATGTCAATACAATGGTATTGTCAGTGGCAGGCATTGAAGGATGTCAGCGCATAGACTAAGCATTGGTGGAGCTGTGAGATAATTTTGCAAGTGGTAGAGCACTGTTTGAGCTGGGGGAAGGGAACTGTGTTGTGGCCGGCGGTACAGGCCCAGGGCCCCTCATATTACAACGGTGTGTCTGACGTTGGGTGCGCACCACCACCGCCAGAGACACTTTATTGAACTAGGAGGGACCCAGTGGCAGTGCCGTTGACCAAAAGCGGGCACACCCACCTCTTCAGACAAACAGCACTCTCACGGGTGCTGTCGCCAAGTGTCGATACCACGGCCCCGTGTGGGGAGTTTGGCCATTTAGTGAGGTGTAAACATGTCGTATGCTGGACAATCAGGTGCAGAAAATTACGAGATTGGAAAAGGCATTCAGAATAGTCCACAGGCAAGACCTTTTCATAGGAAAGCTAGGTGTCAGCCGGGCAAGGTGGGGCAAAAGATTTCGAAATCCAGTTGTGGTTCATTTTAATGAAGGTTAGATCATCTACATTTTGGGTAGCCAGACGAGTCCTTTTTTCTGTTAGTATTGAACCTGCAGCACTGAATACTCTTTCTGATAGGACACTAGCTGCCGGGCAAGCAAGCTCCTGCAATGCATATTCTGCCAATTCTGGCCAGGTGTCTAATTTTGATGCCCAGTAATCAAATGGGAATGACGGTTGAGGGAGAACATCGATAAGGGATGAAAAATAGTTTGTAACCATACTGGACAAATGTTGTCTCCTGTCACTTTGAATTGATGCTGCAGTACCTGTCCTGTCTGCGGTCATAGCAAAATCACTCCACAACCTGGTCAGAAAACCCCTCTGGCCAACGCCACTTCTGATTTCTGCCCCTCTAACTCCTCTGGTCTTCTGGCCCCTGCAGCTCGTGTGAGAACGATCACGGGCGCTGTGTGCAGGGAATGCCAGAAGCAAACGATCAACAAGAGTTGATTGTTTGGTTGCTAATATTAGTTCCAAGTTCTCATGTGGCATTATATTTTGCAATTTGCCTTTATAGCGAGGATCAAGGAGGCAGGCCAACCAGTAATCGTCATCGTTCATCATTTTAGTTATGCGTGTGTCCCTTTTGAGGATACGTAAGGCATAATCCGCCATGTGGGCCAAAGTTCCAGTTCTCAAATCTGCGGTTGTGCTTGGTTGAGGAGTGGCACACAAGCCCAGAGGCCAATATTTATCTCCCACTGATTGATGTAGTGATTTTTTCAGGTAGATTTTGGAACCCAAATCAAGCTAAAAAAATAATAGGCTTTCTATGGCCCACAATTGGAGAGAGAGAGAGAGAGATGGCACACCCAGGAGTCAAGACTGGCACACAAGCAGAAAGGGCAATATTAATCTCCCACTGATTTGATTTTTTTTTTTTTTCAGGGAGACTTTAGGAAAAAAAAATAATAGAATAAAATGATTTTTTCAGGAAGAATTTAGAAACCAAATAAAATAAAATGATTTTTTCAGGGAGAATTTAGAAAACAAATAAAAGAAAAAATAGGCTTTCTATGGCCCACGGAGTGAGAGATGACGCACACAGGAGTCAGGAGTGGCACACAAGCCCAGAGGCCAATATTGTTCTCCCAATGATTGATGTAGTGATTTTTTCAGGTAGATTTTGGAACCCAAATCAAGCTAAAAAAATAATAGGCTTTCTAT
Organism: Ranitomeya imitator; assembly: GCF_032444005.1. Lineage (NCBI taxonomy): Eukaryota > Metazoa > Chordata > Amphibia > Anura > Dendrobatidae > Ranitomeya > Ranitomeya imitator. The sequence continues at coordinate 451,898,184 of NC_091283.1, read as the reverse complement.
GGCCCACAATTGGAGAGAGAGAGAGAGATGGCACACCCAGGAGTCAAGACTGGCACACAAGCAGAAAGGGCAATATTAATCTCCCACTGATTTGATTTTTTTTTTTTTTTCCAGGGAGACTTTAGAAAAAAAAAATAATAAAAAAAAATGATTTTTTCAGGAAGAATTTAGAAACCAAATAAAATAAAAATGATTTTTTCAGGGAGAATTTATAAAACAAATAAAACAAAAAATAGGCTTTCTATGGCCCACTGAGTGAGAGATGACGCACACAGGAGTCAGGAGTGGCACACAAGCCCAGAGGCCAATATTTATCTCCCACTGATTGATTTATTGATTTTTTCAGGTAGAATTTAGAACCCAAATCAACCAAAAAAATAAATAGGCTTTCTATGGCCCACTATTTGTGAGAGAGATGGCACGCTCAGGACTGGCACACAAGCCCAGAGGCCAATATTAATCTCCCACTTTTTATTTTTTTTCAGGGAAAATTTATAAACCCAATAAAAAAAATAATAAATAGGCTTTCTATGGCCCACTATCTGAGAGAGAGAGATGGCACGCTTAGGACTGGCACACAAGCCCAAAGGCCAATATTAATCTCCCTTTTTTTTCAGGGAGAATTTATAAAACAAAAAAAAAAAATAATAAATAGGCTTTCTATGGCCCACTATCTGAGAGAGATGGCACGCTCAGGACTGGCACACAAGCCCAGAGGCCAATATTAATCTCCCACTTTTTTTTTTTTGTTCCAGGGAAAATTTATAAACCCAATAAAAAAAATAATAAATAGGCTTTCTATGACCCACTGAGAGAGAGAGATGGCACGCTTAGGACTGGCACACAAGCCCAAAGGCCAATATTAATCTCCCACTGATTGATTTATTGATTTTTTCAGGTAGAATTTAGAACCCAAATAAAGCAAAAAAAAAAAAAATAGGCTTTCTATGGCCCACTGAGTGAGTGATGATGCACACAGGAGTCAGGAGTGGCACACAAGCCCTGAGGCCAATATTTTTCTCCCACTGATTGATGTAGTGATTTTTTCAGGTAGATTTTAGAACCCAAATCAAGCAAAAGAATAAATAGGCTTTCTATGGCCCACTATTTGTGAGAGAGATGGCACGCTCAGGACTGGCACACAAGCCCAAAGGCCAATATTAATCTCCCTTTTTTTTTCAGGGAGAATTTAAAAACAAATAAAACAAAAAATAGGCTTTCTATGGCCCACTGAGTGAGAGATGACGCACACAGGAGTCAGGAGTGGCACACAAGCCCAGAGGCCAATATTTATCTCCCACTGATTGATTTATTGATTTTTTCAGGTAGAATTTAGAACCCAAATCAACCAAAAAAATAAATAGGCTTTCTATGGCCCACTATTTGTGAGAGAGATGGCACGCTCAGGACTGGCACACAAGCCCAGAGGCCAATATTAATCTCCCACTTTTTATTTTTTTTCAGGGAAAATTTATAAACCCAATAAAAAAAATAATAAATAGGCTTTCTATGGCCCACTATCTGAGAGAGAGAGATGGCACGCTTAGGACTGGCACACAAGCCCAAAGGCCAATATTAATCTCCCACTGATTGATTTATTGATTTTTTCACGTAGAATTTAGAACCCAAATAAAGCAAAAAAAAAAAAAATAGGCTTTCTATGGCCCACTGAGTGAGTGATGATGCACACAGGAGTCAGGAGTGGCACACAAGCCCTGAGGCCAATATTTTTCTCCCACTGATTGATGTAGTGATTTTTTCAGGTAGATTTTAGAACCCAAATCAAGCAAAAAAATAAATAGGCTTTCTATGGCCCACTGACTGAGAGATGGCACACACAGGAGTCAAGAGTGGCACACAAGCCCTGAGGCCAATATTTTTCTCCCACTGATTGATGTAGTGATTTTTTCAGGTAGATTTTATAACCCAAATCAAGTAAAAAAATAAATAGGCTTTCTATGGCCCACTGAGTGAGAGATGGCACACACAGGGATGGCACTCTAGCAGAAATGTCAATCTTAATCTCCCACAAAAAAAAAAAAAAAAAAAAACAGGGAGTGTCCAACAATTACTATCTCCCTGCAGTAATCTCAGCCAGGTATGGCAGGCAGCAATAAGGAGTGGACTGATGCACAAATTAAATAAAAAGTGTGGACAAACAAAAAAGATAGCTGTGCAGAAAGGAAGGAACAAGAGGATTTGTGCTTTGAAAAAAGCAGTTGGTTTGCACAGCGGCGTACACACAGCAATGCAGCTATCAGGGAGCCTTCTAGGGCAGCCCAATGAGCTACAGCGCTGAGGGGAAAAAAAAAATGTAGCTTCCACTGTCCCTGCACACCGAAGGTGGTGTTGGGCAGTGGAAATCGCTACAGCACAAGCGGTTTGGTGGTTAATGGACCCTGCCTAACGCTATCCCTACTTCTGACGAAGCGGCAGCAACCTCTCCCTAAGCTCAGATCAGCAGCAGTAACATGGCGGTCGGCGGGAACGCCCCTTTATAGCCCCTGTGACGCCGCAGACAGCAAGCCAATCACTGCAATGCCCTTCTCTAAGATGGTGGGGACCAGGACCTATGTCATCACGCTGCCCACACTCTGCGTTTACCTTCATTGGCTGAGAAATGGCGCTTTTCGCGTCATTGAAACGCGACTTTGGCGCAAAAGTCGCGTACCGCATGGCCGACCCCGCACAGGGGTCGGATCGGGTTTCATGAAACCCGACTTTGCCAAAAGTCGGCGACTTTTGAAAATGAATGACCCGTTTCGCTCAACCCTAGTTGCAGCAGATTTGGACTCATGTAGTGGACAATTTGACATTGTCCCAGGAGAAGGCTCAACGTTTCGCTAACCGTAGGCGCTGTGTGGGTCCCCGACTTCGGGTTGGGGATTTGGTTTGGTTGTCGTCTCGTTATATTCCTATGAAAGTTTCCTCTCCTAAGTTTAAGCCTCGTTTCATTGGTCCGTATAGGATTTCTGAGGTTCTTAATCCTGTGTCTTTTCGTTTGACCCTTCCAGCTTCTTTTTCCATCCATAATGTATTCCATAGGTCATTGTTGCGGAGATACGTGGCACCTGTGGTTCCATCCGTTGATCCTCCTGCCCCGGTTTTGGTTGAGGGGGAGTTGGAGTATATAGTGGAGAAGATTTTGGATTCTCGTATTTCGAGACGGAAACTCCAGTACCTGGTTAAGTGGAAGGGTTATGGTCATGAAGATAATTCCTGGGTCTTTGCCTCTGATGTTCATGCTGCCAATCTGGTTCGTGCCTTTCATTTGGCTCATCCTGGTCGGCCTGGGGGCTCTGGTGAGGGTTCGGTGACCCCTCCTCAAGGGGGGAGTACTGTTGTGAATTCTGTGGCCAAGCTCCCTCCTGTGGTCATGAGTGGTACTTCGGCTGGTTCTGTCCATGAGCCTCCTTTGGTTGATGTGAGTGGGGCTGCGGCTTCTGAGTTTCCTTCCTCAGGTGACGAGGTTAAGTCGTTAGGTGCTGCTCTATTTAACTCCACCTAGTTCTTTGTTCCTGGCCTCCAGTCAATGTTCCAGTATTGGTCTTGCTCTCTCCTGGATCGTTCTTGTGGCCTGTCTGCCCTGCATAAGCTAAGTTCTGCTTGTGTTACTTTTGTTTGCTATTTTTTCTGTCCAGCTTGCTATATTGGTTTGTCTTGCTTGCTGGAAGCTCTGGGACGCAGAGGAAGCACCTCCGTACCGTTAGTCGGTGCGGAGGGTCTTTTTGCGCCCTCTGCGTGGTTGTTTGTAGGTTTTTGTGCTGACCGTAAAGCTATCTTTCCTATCCTCGGTCTATTTAGTAAGTCGGGCCTCACTTTGCTAAATCTATTTCATCTCTGTGTTTGTATTTTCATCTTAACTCACAGTCATTATATGTGGGGGGCTGCCTTTTCCTTTGGGGAATTTCTCTGAGGCAAGGTAGGCTTATTTTTCTATCTTCAGGGCTAGCTAGTTTCTCAGGCTGTGCCCGAGGCGCCTAGGTCTGGTCAGGAGCGCTCCACGGCTACCTCTAGTGTGGTGTGATAGGATTAGGGATTGCGGTCAGCAGAGTTCCCACGTCTCAGAGCTCGTCCTATGTGATTAACAACTATCAGGTCATTTTCTGTGCTCGTAACCACCAGGTCCATTGTGGTTCTGAATCACCTATTCATAACAGAAGGGCTCCTGTGCAGTAACCAAAGGGCCCAGCTACACTTCCTGGCCATGCAGAATCCAGACCTGACCTTTGCGCAATTCAAAGATAAAGCTATCCAGGCACTACCGGAGCGGCAGCCCAGCCGTGCCACACTTCCCAGGCGGCAAGCCCTCACATACCACCAGGAGGTGGCGCCGGACGCACCTGTCTCCGCCGAAGCCGATGCCCAGATCCTGGACGACGACTCCCCTGCAGGACTGCGCCTCCAGGTACAGGAACTGACCAGGAGCATTGCTGCCCTAGCCCGGACCGTCCAGTCCCTACAGGAGGCCCCCAAGGAGAAGATCCAGCTGGCTTCCAGACCGGAGGATGTCACCTGGCAACGACCAAGGAGGGTTCCATCGACCAGAGACAGAGACGACGATCGTTTTCATCAGGATGGACGACCTATCTGCCGCCGCTGCCATTGGGTGGGCCATCTTGCAAGGTACTGTCAGTTAAACGAGCAACCCCTGGGGCCAAGGGCCAACCCCCAGGAGTAGAACGCCCAGACACGAAAAATTGGAGAGAAAAATACGTCGGGGGGCGTCCTGTTCTCCCCATCGTGATCGACGGTATCCCCATGAACGCTTTGCTGGACACCGGTTCCCAGGTGACAACTATGCCCTACATTCTTTATAGGCGTTATTGGGAGGACACTGACATCACCCGTGCCTCTGATGATGATTTCACCATAATAGCTAGCAATGGTCAGCCACTGCCGCAAGTGGGATATAAAGAGGTCACTATTAAGGTGGGGCGGGCAGAATTGGAGGCCCAAGGAATTGTCATTGTTGATATTGACCAGCATGAACGTAACCCAATGATGACCATCGGTACTAATGTCATAGAAAATTGTCTTGCAGAAGTTATTGTTTTGTTGCAGCAAGTAGCAGAGACAGCTGGTCACAGTGAACAACGTGCCTTACAGAAAGAAATCAGAGCCCTAATGCGGAGACAGCAAGTGGAGCTGACGTGGTGAAATTGGCCGGGTCACAGTGAGTGATTCGAACCCCATTGCAATACCCCCCAGTAGTGAAATGTTAATATGGTGTCGGGCAGCTATAGGTCTCGGGGGTAAAGACTATCAGGCCCTGGTAGAACCTGTATATTCGGAGAATAGGCCTACCCTCCTGACAGCCAGAGGGGTGGTTGATGTCCGCAAGGGGAGGGTGCCGGTACGTGTTCTTAACTGCGGGGAGGAGGAAGTACACCTAACTAAATATGTCACACTTGCCAAGCTGTTTACTGTTAATAATAGTGTGATATAGGCACCCGGGCCCTTGGCTCCGTCCAAGTCGGCGGAGGACAACGGCTCTGCAGAGCAATCAAAAGATTGGTGCCAAGAATTACATGTGGGCACTGATGCTACTCCATCTCACCAGATACAGGGGGCCTACAGGGTGGTTCACGAGTATGAGCCGGTATTCAGCAAACACCCCCTTGATTTCGGGCGGGTAAAAGGGATTCAACATCACATCCCCACAGGAGATCACCCGCCCGTAAAAGAAAGATACCGTCCTGTACCCCCAGCTCATTATCAGTGTGCCAAGGACATGTTGCGAGAGAAGATGGAGGCTGGGGTAGTGAGAGACAGCTGTAGCCCCTGTGCAGCTCCATTATTCCTCGTTAGAAAGAAAGATGGCACCATGAGGATGTGTGTGGATTATAGGCAATTAAACCGCATTACACATAAGGACGCATACCCCCTGCCTAGGATAGAGGAGTCCTTGGCTGCGTTAAAGTCTGCTAATTACTTCTCTACTTTAGATCTCACCAGTGGGTATTGGCAGGTTCCCGTGGCAGAGGCGGACAAAGAAAAGACAGCATTCACGACGCTGATGGGTCTCTGCGAGTTCAACTACATGCCCTTCGGATTGTGCAACGCCCCGGGGACGTTCCAGAGGATGATGGAGTGCTGTTTGGGACACAAGAACTTTGAGACCGTGCTGCTGTATCTGGACGATGACATTGTCTTCTCTAAGACCTATGAAGACCATCTGAAGCACCTGGCCGAGGTCTTTGAAGCGCTGTCCAACTTTGGCTTAAAGGTGAAACCGTCCAAATGCCATCTGCTCAAACCCAAAGTACAGTACCTGGGCCATGTGGTGAGTGCTGAAGGAGTGGCCCCAGACCCCGACAAAGTCTCGGTGATCAGGGACTGGCCACAGCCCAGTAACATTCATGAGGTCCGGCAGTTCCTCGGGTTGGTGGGTTACTACCAGAGGTTTATCAAGGACTTCACCAAGAAGGCCGCGCCGTTGCAAGACCTGTTGGTGGGCCAGCCCAAGAAACCCAAGGGTAAGAATACCCCGTTGGATTGGAACGACGGACTGGAAGGATCGTTCACTTTCTTAAAATCGGCATTAACGGGAGAGGAAGTACTAGCCTACCCGGAATACGACCAACCATTTGTATTGTACACGGACGCCAACAACGTGGGGCTGGGAGCGGTGCTGTCCCAGGTCCAGAAGGGCAAGGAACGAGTAATCGCTTATGCCAGCAGGAAGCTTTGCCCCACTGAAAGGAACCCAGAGAACTACAGTTCCTTTAAGCTGGAGTTCCTCGCAGTCATTTGGGCTGTGACGGAGAGGTTCAAGCATTATCTGGCCTCAGCGAAATTCACCATCTTCACGGATAATGATCCACTTACACACTTGGACACAGCGAAACTCGGCGCCTTGGAGCAGCGGTGGATGGCCCGGTTGTCTAATTACGACTTTACCATAAAGTACTGGGCGGGGCTCAAGAATGCGAATGCCGATGCATTGTCCCGAATGTCTCACCTACCCGAAACAGAGGAAGACCCAGAAGCATTTGAACAAGTGGAGCTGCCCGCTTTCCATTGTCCCAAGGCAACTCAGTGTTCCCATCAGGTGGAGAACAGGCGCAGAAACAAACAGGGCGCCCCGTTGAATCCCCTGCCCCACCACGGGTGGACAGAGAACCAGGATGGTGACCCTGCGGTCCGTCGGGTGAAGGAGCTCCTGACGCAGGCAGGTTTGCATCCTGGCCCGGATGATCCACCGGAGACATTACAGTTGTGGAAGGAGAGGGGCAAGCTGTTTCTTCACGATGGCAAGCTGTGCCGAAGGAACATCGACCCTCGCACTCATGAATTAGTGTGGCAGATTGTGGTCCCCAGACAAGATGTGCCCATGGTCCTGGGAGCATACACAATGGGGCAGGACACTTCGGATGGAGAAAGCTGGAGAGGCTACTCCGTGGGAGGTTCTACTGGGTCGGCATGAGGAAGGCTATCGAGAAGTGGTGTCGAGAGTGTGGCCCCTGTGGCCTACGCCGGACGGATCGTGACAGCCAACGGGCTCCCCTGCAATCCATCATCACCAAACGGCCACTCGAGTTGGTCGCGCTGGATCACGTAAAGCTAACACCTAGCTGGTCAGGGTATATCTATGCTCTCACCATGGTGGACCACTATTCCAGGTTCCTGGTAGTCGTACTAGTCAAAGATCTGACGGCTAGAACGGCTGCCAAAACCTTCCAGCAGTACTTCTGTCGACCACATGGGTACCCAGAGAAGGTGTTGACCGATCAGGGGCCGGCATTTGAAGCGGAGGTGTTCCAGGAGTTCTGCAATTTGTATGGGTGTAAGAAGATCAGAACCACGCCGTACCATCCACAGACCAACGGGATGTGTGAAAAGATGAATCAAGTGGTGATCGACTTACTGAAAACCTTACCTGTAGAAGAGCGGAACTTGTGGCCTACAAAGTTACCAGACTTGGTGGACATGTACAACCACATTCCGGTGAATTCCACCAACTGCACCCCAGCGTACCTGATGCGAGGAAGGTCTAGCAAGTTACCCGTCGATCTGGACATGGGGGTTCTGACCCCCGAAGATATATCACCAGATGCGGATTGGGATACCGAGAGGCAGCAGAGGTACCGCAAAGTACAGGAATGTGTGGAAAAGAGTCTTGCTCAGGCCAGACAGAAGCAAGAGAGGGACTACAACCAGCATGCTCCCGCAGCTCCATTGGCACCTGGTGAGCAAGTACTCAAAAGAAAGAGGAGACTACACAAGCTTGATGATCAATGGGAAGCGGAACCGTATACCGTTCTCCCCTCCGACTTCGACAATACAAAGGTCTGTCTCATCAGTAAGGACGGAGGAGAGACCTCAGCGGCTATATGCAGAGACCACTTGAAAATATGCCCGGATAAGCTGAAAGGTGGGGAAACAGATCCCAGGACTTCTCCGTCCGTGGAAGAAGAGAAGATGATACACACTGTTCTTGGCGATTTTCCCCAGTCCTGGACTCAAATAAATCAGGCCATTGTGGTACCTGTCCTAACGTTCCGTCAACCGAGACCGCCAGAACTAAATGTGGTGCCAGCGCAGCCGACCCCACCAGAAGATGCGATGCCAACGGTTGAACCAGCGAGTCCTCCCTCTGTCATCGGTGAATCTGCCATGCCCACCACTAATAGTGGTAGCACTGAGGACACCAGTATGCCAGTGCTGCCCAGACTCACTAGAAGTGTAGCTAGAAGACAGTGCACTACACTAGCGGTAGCAAGCGTAGCGGGTCCTGTCAGGCCAGTAGCAACCCCTGCGTTGCGGAGGTCCACGCGTAGCACCAAGAATCAGACTCCACTTCGTTATAGACCTTGGCGATAATAACGATAGTTGTTATTTGGTTGAAAATGCTTGTGTAAATATTTGTGTTATAGGTTAAAAATGGACAATGGTGTGATGGACAGTGAATCGCTCCAAAACTTTCACAGGGGCCCCTTTGTTTACCCGGGGTCCCTGCTATTCTATGGTTACACCTACAGAACTGGAGGTCATGGACTGTGCATGACCAATCTTTTGCAACGTTCAAGCATCCTTACCTTCCATAACGGAAAGCACTATTATGTTTATTTGTTCATAGTATATATATAAGAATTTTTGTGTGTTTTCTATTAACATGTATTGTTGTTCATCTTTTCCCAGTCCGGGAGTACTGGATTTAACTGGGGGGGAGTGCAGCGCCCCAGAGATCTGGTTGTTGCAGTAACGTCTCTCTGCCACTAAGGGGAGTGATGGTACGTCTGATGGCACTAAAGGAGTTCTACTGACCAGGTATCACCGAGCACACACTACACTTCACACTCCGGCCACTAGGTTGAGCAAAAGGCTTATTTATTGGGCCACTTCTCACATTGGTAAAACTAGGGGTCGGACAGGAAGTTAGAGAGAACGAAGCCTGGGAGAGCTCCAGGAAGAACCTGTCAGAACTGGGAAATCTGGCAGGTACCTAGCGAAAGGACAGCTTGTTACGGAGCCGCGCCTGCACTACCTTGCGGCGGTATCCTAAGAAAGGAAGGATATTGTGGAACAGTGAGAAACGAGATCAGCACAAAGGAGATCCAGTAGGAGTCGTGCCCCGAGAACGGCAACATCTTACTGAGGCGCATAGTCGGTGGCCGGAGCACCGAAGAAGTAACAGTCTCCACGCATTACTTCAAACAGCGGCAGGACAGTTAATTACAGGTTGGCTGTCTACCATACAACACCTAAGAAGGACATAGGAGGCAATCGTGGGAGAGGGGCGACACTAGGGTTCCAGAATACCTCCAGGCCTACCTGTCCTAAAGGTGCGTCCTAGCCATAACATACCTGGGGGACGGAGAAGAGAAAGATCTAGAATGAACGAGAACAGAAGTTGTGAGGACTATCCTGAATGCTCAGCAGGGAAGCACTACAACACACAGGCGCTAGTGGGTAGACACTGATTTCCACCTGCAAAGTGAACTCTGGATGTGCTTCGGACCGGCCGGTCTCAGACAGCCCTGTTGAAAGTGCCCTGGATTGAGGATCCTGAAACCTTCAGTAAAAGGTAAAGAAACTATACCCTGTGTCCTCGTTATTCCTCGCACTACGCACCATCACCCTTTATTGGACGCCCCTTAGCAGGGTCACGGACCGGGTCCAGCCACCGTGATGACCCCAGAACTGAGACAGAAAGGACCGGTACCAAGTAACCTGTGGCCCTGTGTCTGGGGGCGTTCCAACTTGGCGTCACGAACAGGATTGTACTTAAGCCTGAAGAATCAGGTCATGTGTGCCTTGGAACTGTGACTTATTGCAAAGACTGTGTACCGCTATTTGCCGCCAAAAATCCGCCATTGCCGCGCCGCGTGGAGCACGACCTGTGGCCCTGTGTCTGGGGGCGTTCCACAACCTTGTGTCCTCGCTATTCACTGCGCCTTACAGCACCCACCATTCACCATCTACACTCTGGAAAGCCCTGGGGACACACTTCACCTGTGGGAAGATATACCATCTAGCTGCCATCACATCACCCCAACGGACCCCTAAGCCGCGTCGGTCACTCTGACCGAATACCACAGGTGGCGTCACGAACATTTCCCCTTTAAAGACCTTTCCCCAATTTTCAATGGACGTTCCCCTAGGGTCACGGACCGGGTCAGCCACCGTGACATCCCTGACGAGAACCGAAGGGCCCGGCTCCGAGTAACCCCTAGCCCTCGGGGGCGATCCATTTACATTGTACTGTAAATCACTTTGCGGAACTGCAGCATTTCTGCACCAAAAAAAACGATGCGGATCCGCAATAATTCTGCATCGTGTGCACACAGCTTAACACTGGGCTGAGTGCTATAGAATGTTTTCTTGCATATCACTCGGCCATATTCTACGTTAGTATGACTCTGGCCTTAGGGTCCAAGACACAGGAACAGTTTTACACCCGCAGGAATTTTTCATGTAAAATCAATTCTGGGAGGGGGGTGGGATAGGGTGCAGATCTGGGGCAGGCCTGTTGGCAGGGCCGTATTTAGGGTATGTGCACACGTTGCAGATTTACCTGCGGATTTTTCTGCACTAAATCCGCAGGTCTTGGCAGAAAACGCAGGTGCGTTTTTGATGCGGTTTTGGATGCATTTTTGAAAGCTAAATAAAGATGTATTATTGAACAAAAAAAAAGATTTGTGATGTCATGTCTTGATAGATAGATAGAACACAGAACACAGAAGGAATAAGATAGAGAGATGTAGATAGATATCGCATATACTCGAGTATAAGCTGACCCGAGTATCAGCCGATCCCCCTAATTTTGCCACAAAAAACTGGGAAAACTTAATGACTCGAGTATAAGCCTAGAGTGGGAAATTGTTGTGAATTCTGTTGTCGAACTCCCTCCTGTGGTCGTGAATGGTACTTCGGCGAGTTCTGTCTATGGGCTCCCTCTGGTGGCTATGAGTGAAGCTGCTGCTTCTGAGGTTCCTTACACAGGTGACGTGGTTTAGCCTTTGGTTGGCTGCCCTATTTAACTCCTCTCAGATCGTTACTCCATGCCAGCTGTCAATGTTTTTGCATTCGTTCAGTTCGCTCCTGGATTTCTCTGGTGACCTGCCTTCTCCTGCAGAAGCTAAGTTCCTTATTGTCTTATTTTGTTCTCTGTTTTCTTGTCCAGCTGGTTTTCATGATTTTGTCTTGCTAGCTGGAAGCTCTGGGATGCAGAGTGGTCCCTCCGCACCGTAAGTCGGTGTGGAGGTCTTTTTTGCACACTCTGCATGGCCTTTTGTAGGTTTTTGTGCTGATCGCAAAGTTACCTTTCCTATCCTCTGTCTATTTAGTAAGTCTGGCCTCCCTTTGCTGAAACCTGTTTCATTTCTGCGTTTGTGACTTTCATCTTTACTCACAGTCAATATATGTGGGGGGGCTTCCTTTACCTTTGGGGAATTTCTCTGAGGCAAGGTAGGCTTTATTTTCTATCTCTAGGGCTAGATAGTTCTTAGGCTGTGACGAGGCGCCTAGGTCTGGTCAGGAGCGCTCCACGGCTATTTCTAGGGTGTGTGATAGGATTAGGGCTTGCGGTCAGCAGAGCTCCCACATCCCAGAGCTCGTCCTGTATGAGGTTTAATTATCAGGTCATTCCGGGTGCTCCTAACCACCAGGTCATAACAGTACAGCTGGCCCAAAGTATTAATGCATCTCAATAGAGGGATAAGAGAACTTCTGAGACCATTTTTTTTTCTTTGCACTGTGTTTTGTCTTTCTTTTCCCCTAGACCTTTGGGTAGTTCAGGACACAGGTGTAGATATGGACATTCAAGGTTTGTCCTCTTGTGTGGATCATCTCACTGCAAGGGTACAAAACATTCAAGATTTTGTGGTTCAGAATCCTATGTTAGAGCCTAGAATTCCTATTCCTGACTTGTTTTCTGGGGATAGATCTAGGTTCTTGAATTTCAAAAATAATTGTAAACTGTTTCTGGCTTTGAGACCCCGCTCCTCTGGTGACCCCGTTCAACAGGTAAAAATCATTATTTCTTTGTTACGTGATGACCCTCAAGACTGGGCATTTTCCCTTGCGCCAGGAGATCCTGCATTGCGTGATGTTGATGCATTTTTTCTGGCGCTTGGATTGCTTTATGATGAACCAAATTCAGTGGATCAGGCAGAGAAAATCTTGCTGGCTTTGTGTCAGGGTCAGGATGAAGCGGAGGTGTACTGTCAGAAGTTTAGAAAGTGGTCTGTGCTTACTCAGTGGAATGAATGTGCCCTGGCGGCAATTTTCAGAAAGGGTCTTTCTGAAGCCCTTAAGGATGTCATGGTGGGATTTCCCACGCCTGCTGGTCTGAATGAGTCTATGTCTTTGGCCATTCAGATCGATCGGCGCATGCGTGAGCGCAAAGCTGTGCACCATATGGCGGTATTCTCTGAGCATAGGCCTGAGCCTATGCAGTGTGATAGAACTTTGACCAGAGCTGAACGGCAAGAACACAGACGTCGGAATGGGCTGTGTTTTTACTGTGGTGAATCCACTCATGCTATCTCCGATTGTCCTAAGCGCACTAAGCGGTTCGCTAGGTCTGCCACCATTGGTACGGTACAGTCTAAATTTCTTTTGTCCGTTACTCTGATTTGCTCTCTGTCGTCCTATTCTGTAATGGCATTTGTGGATTCAGGCGCTGCCCTGAATTTGATGGACTTCAGGCGCTGTGGTTTTTTCTTGGAGCCCTTGCAGTATCCTATTCCATTGAGAGGAATTGATGCTACGCCTTTGGCCAAGAATAAGCCTCAGTACTGGACTCAATTGACCATGTGCATGGCTCCTGCACATCAGGAGGATATTCGCTTTTTGGTGTTGCATAATCTGCATGATGTGGTCGTTTTGGGGTTGCCATGGCTACAGGTCCATAATCCAGTGTTGGATTGGAAATCTATGTCTGTGTCCAGCTGGGGTTGTCAGGGGGTACATGGTGATGTTCCATTGCTGTCAATTTCGTCATCCACTCCTTCTGAAGTCTCTGAGTTTTTATCAGATTACCAGGATGTATTTGAAGAGCCCAAATCTGGTGCCCTACCTCCTCATAGGGATTGCGACTGTGCTATTAATTTGATTCCTGGTAGTAAGTTTCCTAAGGGCCATCTGCTTAATTTATCTGTGCCAGAGCACGCCGCTATGCGGAGTTATATAAGGGAATCCTTGGAGAAGGGTCATATTCGTCCGTCGTCGTCACCATTGGGAGCAGGGTTCTTTTTTGTGGCCAAGAAGGATGGTTCTTTGAGACCTTGTATTGATTACCGCCTTCTTAATAAGATCACAGTCAAATTTCAGTATCCTTTGATTTATTTGCTCGGATTAAGGGGGCTAGTTGGTTCACCAAGATAGATCTTCGTGGTGCGTATAATCTTGTGCGAATTAAACAGGGTGATGAATGGAAAACGGCATTGAATACGCCCGAGGGCCATTTTGAGTACCTGGTTATGCCATTCGGGCTTTCTAATGCTCCATCTGTGTTTCAGTCCTTTATGCATGACATCTTCCGAGAGTACCTGGATAGATTCATGATTGTATATTTGGATGACATTTTGGTCTTTTCGGATGATTTGGAGTCTCATGTGAAGCAGGTCAGAATGGTGTTCCAGGTCCTTCGTGCGAATTCCTTGTTTGTGAAGGGGTCAAAGTGTCTCTTTGGAGTTCAGAAGGTTTCATTTTTGGGTTTCATTTTTTCCCCTTCTACTATTGAGATGGACCCTGTTAAAGTTCAGGCCATTTACGATTGGACTCAGCCGACATCTGTGAAGAGCTTACAGAAGTTCCTGGGCTTTGCTAATTTTTATCGTCGCTTCATCGCTAATTTTTCCAGTATTGCTAAACCGTTGACTGATTTGACCAAGAAAGGTGCTGATGTGGTCAATTGGTCCTATGCGGCTGTAGAGGCTTTTCAAGAGTTGAAGCATCGTTTTGCTTCTGCCCCTGTGTTGTGCCAGCCAGATGTTTCGCTCCCTTTTCAGGTTGAGGTTGATGCTTCTGAAATTGGAGCAGGGGCTGTTTTGTCGCAAAGAAGTTGTGATGGCTCGGTGATGAAACCCTGTGCCTTCTTTTCTAGAAAATTCTCGCCTGCTGAGCGCAATTATGATGTGGGCAATCGGGAGTTGTTGGCCATGAAGTGGGCATTCGAGGAGTGGCGACATTGGCTTGAAGGAGCTAAACATCGCGTGGTGGTCTTGACGGATCACAAGAATTTGACTTATCTCGAGTCTGCCAAACGGTTGAATCCTAGACAGGCTCGATGGTCGCTCTTTTTCTCCCGTTTTGATTTTGTGGTTTCATACCTTCCGGGATCTAAGAATGTGAAGGCTGACGCCCTGTCAAGGAGTTTTGTGCCTGACTCTCCGGGTGTTCCGGAGCCGGCGGGTATTCTTAAAGAAGGGTTAATTTTGTCTGCCATTTCCCCTGATTTGCGGCGTGTGCTGCAAAAGTTTCAGGCTGATAGACCTGACCGTTGTCCTACGGAGAAACTGTTTGTCCCTGATAGATGGACTAGTAGAGTTATCTCTGAGATTCATTGTTCAGTGTTGGCTGGTCATCCTGGAATCTTTGGTACCAGAGATTTGGTGGCTAGATCCTTTTGGTGGCCTTCTTTGTCACGGGATGTGCGTTCTTTTGTGCAGTCCTGTGGAACTTATGCTCGGGCTAAACCCTGCTGTTCTCGTGCCAGTGGGTTGCTTTTGCCCTTGCCGATCCCGAAGAGGCCCTGGACACATATTTCCATGGATTTTATTTCTGATCTCCCTGTTTCTCAAAAGATGTCGGTCATTTGGGTGGTTTGTGATCGTTTCTCTAAGATGGTCCTTTTGGTACCCTTGTCTAAATTGCCTTCCTCCTCTGATTTGGTGCCATTGTTTTTCCAGCATGTGGTGCGTTTGCATGGCATTCCAGAGAACATCGTCTCGGACAGAGGTTCCCAGTTTGTTTCGAGGTTTTGGCGGTCCTTTTGCGCTAAGATGGGCATTGATTTGTCATTTTCTTCGGCTTTCCATCCTCAGACTAATGGCCAAACTGAACGAACTAATTAGACTTTGGAGACATATCTGAGATGCTTTGTTTCTGCTGATCAGGATGATTGGGTGTCCTTCTTGCCTTTGGCTGAGTTCGCTCTTAATAATCGGGCCAGCTCGGCTGCTTTAGTTTCTCCTTTTTTCTGTAATTCTGGTTTCCATCCTCATTTCTCTTCAGGGCAGTTTGAGCCTTCGGACTGTCCTGGTGTGGATGCGGTGGTGGACAGGTTGCAGCAGATTTGGACTCATGTGGTGGACAATTTGACATTGTCCCAGGAGAAGGCTCAACGTTTCGCTAACCGCCGGCGTTGTGTTGGTCCCCGACTTCGTGTTGGGGATTTGGTTTGGTTGTCATCTCGTCACGTTCCTATGAAGGTTTCCTCTCCTAAGTTTAAGCCTCGTTTCATTGGACCATACAAGATTTCTGAAGTTCTTAATCCTGTGTCATTTCGTTTGGACCTTCCAGCTTCTTTTGCCATCCATAATGTGTTCCATAGGTCGTTGTTGCGGAGATACGTGGCGCCTATGGTTCCCTCCGTTGATCCTCCTGCCCGGTGTTGGTCGAGGGGGAGTTGGAGTATGTGGTGGAGAAGATTTTGGATTCTCGTGTTTCGAGACGGAAACTCCAGTACCTGGTCAAGTGGAAGGGTTATGGTCAGGAAGATAATTCCTGGGTTTTTGCCTCTGATGTTCATTCTTCCGATCTGGTTCGTGCCTTTCATTTGGCTCATCCTGATCGGCCTGGGGGCTCTGTTGAGGGTTCGGTGACCCCTCCTCAAGGGGGGGTACTGTTGTGAATTCTGTTGTCGAACTCCCTCCTGTGGTCGTGAATGGTACTTCGGCGAGTTCTGTCTATGGGCTCCCTCTGGTGGCTATGAGTGAAGCTGCTGCTTCTGAGGTTCCTTACACAGGTGACGTGGTTTAGCCTTTGGTTGGCTGCTCTATTTAACTCCTCTCAGTTCGTTACTCCATGCTAGCTGTCAATGTTTTTGCATTTGTTCAGTTCGCTCCTGGATCTCTCTGGTGACCTGCCTTCTCCTGCAGAAGCTAAGTTCCTTATTGTCTTATTTTGTTCTCTGTTTTCTTGTCCAGCTGGTTTTCATGATTTTGTCTTGCCAGCTGGAAGCTCTGGGATGCAGAGTGGTCCCTCCGCACCGTGAGTTTGCACACTCTGCGTGGCCTTTTGTAGGTTTTTGTGCTGATCGCAAAGTTACCTTTCCTATCCTCTGTCTATTTAGTAAGTCTGGCCTCCCTTTGCTGAAACCTGTTTCATTTCTGCGTTTGTGACTTTCATCTTTACTCACAGTCAATATATGTGGGGGGGCTTCCTTTACCTTTGGGGAATTTCTCTGAGGCAAGGTAGGCTTTATTTTCTATCTCTAGGGCTAGATAGTTCTTAGGCTGTGACGAGGCGCCTAGGTCTGGTCAGGAGCGCTCCACGGCTATTTCTAGTGTGTGTGATAGGATTAGGGCTTGCGGTCAGCAGAGCTCCCACATCCCAGAGCTCGTCCTGTATGAGGTTTAATTATCAGGTCATTCCGGGTGCTCCTAACCACCAGGTCATAACAGGAAATGCAGCAGCTACCGGTAAATGTCAAAAGTAAAAATAGATACCAATAAAAGTTAAATTAATTGAGACCTCAGTAGGTTAAGTGCTTTTGAATATCCATATTGAATCAGGAGCCCCATATAATGCTCCATACAGTTCATGATGGGCCCCATAAGATGCTCCATATTAAAATATGCCCCATATAATCCTGCATAAAGGTTAATAGTGGCCCCATAAGATGCTCCATAAAGATATTAGCCCCATATTATGCTCCATATAATACTGCACAAACCTTGATTATGGCCTCATAAGATGCTCCATACAGACACTTGCCCCATATAATGCTCCACAAATGTTAATTATGGCCCCATAAGATGCTCCATAAAGATTTTTGCCCCATATAGTGCTGTACAAATGTTGATTATGGCCCCATACAGACACTTGCCCCATATAGTGATGCACAAACGTTGATTATGGCCCCATATAGACACTTGCCCCATATAGTGCTACACAAACATAATGGCCCCATATGATGCTCCATACAGACATTTGCTGTTGCTGCGATAAAAAAAAAAAATCACATACTCACCTCTGCATCGCTCAGGCCCCCGGCACTTTCAATATTCACCTGACTTTGTTCTGGCGCCGCTCCATCTTCAGTGTCTTCTGCACTGACGTTCAGGCAGAGGGCGCGCACTAACCACGTCACCGTGCCCTCTGACCTGAGTGTCACTGCAGAAGACGCTGAAGACGGAGCGGCGCCCGGAACGAGGAGCAGGTGAATATCGCGCAGCGCTCCCCTTCCCGTTATACTTACCTGCTTCTGGCGCAGTCCATGCAGGTCCCTGTTTCCCCGGTGCTGCAGCTTCTTCCTGTATTGAGCGGTCACCGGTACCGCTCATTACAGTAATGAATATTCGGCTCCACCCCTATGGGAGGTGGAGCAGCATATTCATTACTGTAATGAGCGATACCATGTGACTGCTCAGTACAGGAAGAAGCTGGGGCACCGGGGAGACAGGGACCTGCAGGGACCGCACCAGGAGAAGGTGACTATAATTAGACAGCCCCCGCTCCCCCCCCGTTGCCGACCCCTGGGTATGACTCAAGTATAAGCTGAAAGGGGGACTTTCAGCCCCCAAAAATCGGCTTATACTCGAGTATATACGGTATATGGATAGTTAGGCTACTTTCGCACATCAGGTTTTTGCCATCAGGCACAATCTGGCGAGTTTTGAAAAAAATGGATCCATTTTTTTTTTCCAGCTCCGTTTTTTTCTCAGTGTTGTATTAGCGACCGGATTGCACCAGATGGCCACATGTTTCATCCGTTTTTTGCCTGATCCATAAAAAATAAAAACTGTTTCCACCGGACGGAGATAACATACAGAGGAAAGTTTTTTCTGTCCGGTGAAAAAACGCATAGCGACAGATCCGGCAAAAAATGTATGAAACAGATGTGAAATGTTGAATTCAGCCTCCAAATCCATTTTTTCATGCATTTTTCCATTGAAATCATGCACATTTTCCGTTCTCTCTCTCTAAAAAACGGATCAGTTGCATCAGTTTTTCACTATTTGCAACGGATCTGTTTTTCCACAAATTCACCAAATCCTGCCTGACGGAAACAAACTGATGTGTTAAAGTAGCCTAACTATCCATTATACATATATCCATCTACATCTATCCATCAGGCAGGATCCGACAAATTTTTGAAAAAACGGATCCGTTGCAAATAGTGAAAAACTAATGCAACTGATCCGTTTTTTGTTTTTTTTAGAGAGAGAAAATGAAAGATGTGCATGATTTCAATGGAAAAAATGCATGAAAAACCGAATTCAGAGGCCGGATTCATCATTTCAAATCTCAGTTTCTTACATTTTTTGCCGGATCGGTCGCTGTTCGTTTTTTCGCCGGACAGAAAAACCGTTCTTCTGTACTTTTTC
Organism: Ranitomeya imitator; assembly: GCF_032444005.1. Lineage (NCBI taxonomy): Eukaryota > Metazoa > Chordata > Amphibia > Anura > Dendrobatidae > Ranitomeya > Ranitomeya imitator. The sequence continues at coordinate 451,879,183 of NC_091283.1, read as the reverse complement.
TCCGTCCCCCAGTAATAGCTTTTCTGAAGGATCTGGCAAAAAACGGATGAAACATGTGGCCATCAGGCGCAATACAGTGCTAATACAACTCTCTGAGAAAAAAATGGATCAGGCGGAAAAAAACGGATCCATTTTTTTCAAAACTCGCTGGATTGTGCCTGATGGCAAAAACCTGATGTGTGAAAGTAGCCAGATATATGGATAGATACGTCTATGTATCTCTAGATATATCTCTCTATAAATATATCTATAGATTGATGTTTCATAATGAGCGTTTAATTTAAAAAAAAAATGGAAAAAAATGGCTCCCACGCAATTGTCTGCCCCAGAGGGGAAAAGCCGATGGCCGGGGGCCAACATTTGTAGCCTGGGAAGGGGGTAATACCCATGGCCCCTCCCAGGCTATGAATATCAGCCCGCAGCTACCTGAGTAGCCTTTACTGGCTATTAAAATAGAGGGTCCCCCCAAAAAAAATGGCGTGGGGTCCCCCTATATTTTATAGCCAGAAAGGCTACACAGACAGCTGCGGGCTAATATTCATAGCCTAGAGAGGGGCCATGGATATTGCCCCCCCACCCCCGGCTACAAATACCAGCTTGCAGCCGCCCCAGAAATGGCGCATCTGTGAGATGCACCAATTCTGGCACTTAGCCCCTCTCTTCCCACTCCGGAGTAGCGGTGGGATATGGGGTAATAAGGGGTTAATGTCACCTTGCTATTGTAAGGTGACAGTAAACCCAGTTAATAATGGAGAGGCGTCAATAAGACGCCTATCCATTATTAATCCTAGAGTAGTGAAAGAGTTAAAAAAAAATAAAGACACATCCAGAAAAAAAGTATTTTATTATTCTTAATTTAACCATACTTCCCATACTTGATCACCTGCAAAAAACGTAAAATAATAAACCGATTACTCCCTGTCCGACGCAGTCCAATTAATAACGAGGGTCCCACAATGATCTCCCCTATAGAACAGTGACATGGGGTGATGTCACTGCTCTATAGGACCTCTAGTGACACACTGACAGGAGACAATGGCTCCTGCAGTGTATCACTGAAGTTACCTTAGTTCACTGGTCTCACTTTATGGTATTGCTGCGTGGGAACTTTCTCACACAGCAGTGCCACAAGTGAGCCTAGGGACTATTTTTTACAGTGGCGGAGAAATACATTGCGTAAGGATACCTTCCATCATTGTAATGCTGGAGCCCCTGGAGAGCGGTCGCATCAGCTGATGCTGCTGTTCTCCATGGGAGATCGTCGTGGGACACTCGTTTTAATTGGATTTCTGCGGCTCAGGTAGTATAGTGTTTGTTTATTATTTTAATATTTTTTACAGGTGGCACTGGCATCGGGGATCAAAGTGACAAGTGATAGTGAGTATGTACTCTATGTTATATGTACTGTATATTATATGTATGTATTGTATGTAATGTATGAATGTATTGTATGTAGTATGTATGTTGTATGTATGTAGTATGTATAATAATAATCTTTATCTTTATATAGCGCTAACATATTCCACAGCGCTTTACAGTTTGCACACATTATCATCACTGTCCCCGATGGGGCTCACAATCTAAATATCCTATCAGTATGTCTTTGGAAAGTGGGAGGAAACCGGAGAACCCGGAGGAAACCCACGCAAACACGGAGAGAGCATACAAATATATGTAGTATGTATGTGGTATGTAGTATGATGTAGTATGTATGTGGTATGTATGTAGTATGTAGGTAGTATGTGTATAGTATGTATGTATGTTTTAAGTATGTAGTATGTATCTAGTATGTAGTATGTATGTTGTATGTATCTAATATGTTGTATGTATGTAGTATGTATGTTTTATGTATGTACTACGTATGTAGTTTGTATGTAGTATGTAGTATGCATGTAGTATGTAGTACGTAGTATGTATGTGTGTATGTATGTAGTATGTAGTATATATGTAGTATGTAGTATATATGTAGTATGTATGTAGTATGTATGTAGTATGTATGTTTGTGTTTTTTTTTTTACATTCAACACATTAGCCAGATGATAGGACTACTACTGTCCCATCATTGGCTAATGTGTCAATCACTGTCATTGTTGCAGGCATAGCCCGATGGGACTTGTAATCCCATCGGACGATGCCTGCACACACACACAAAGACCCCCGAGAGGCCCGTACAGACCCCCGAGAGGCCCGCACAGACCCCCGGCAGGCCCACACAGACCCCTGGCAGCCCCGCAGACCCCTGGCAGCCCGCAAAGACCCCGGGCAGGCCCGCACAGACCCCCGGCAGCTCCGCACAGACCCCCGGCAGGCCTGCACAGACCCCTGGCAGCCCCGCACAGACCCCTGGCAGCCCGCAAAGACCCCCGGCAGGCCCGCACAGACCTCCAGCAGGCCCGCACAGACCCCCGCCAGGCCCTCATAGACCCCCGGCAGGCCCGCACAGACCCCCGACAGGCCCGCACAGACCCCGGCAGGCCCGCACAGGCCCCCGACAGGCCCGCACAGACCCCTGGCAGCCAACACAGACTCCCGGCAGCCCGCAGACTCCCGGCAGCCCGCACAGACCCCCGGCAGCCCGCACAGATTCCCGGCAGGCCCACACAGACCCCCGGCAGGCCCGCACAGACCCCCAGCAGGCCCGCACAGACCCCCGACAGGCCCACACAGACCCCCGACAGGCCCGCACAGACCCCCGGCAGGCCCGCACAGACCCCCGACAGGCCCGCACAGACCCCCGGCAGGTCCGCACAGACCCCCAACGGTCCCGCACAGACCCCGACGGTCTCGCACACACCTCGCCCGCACACACAGACACGCACAGTCTCCCCCCACGCACTGTACACACTCCGCCCACACTCTTCCCCCCTCCCGAACTGCAGCGTTTTTCCTCAGCTAAACCGCAGATCTTTTTTATATCTGCGGTTTTGCTGCGATAGTGTTCCGCACAAAAAATTGACATGCTGCAGAAAAAACAACAAAACAACGCTGCGTTTCCGCGCGTTGTTTTCCGCAGCATGTGCACAGCGGATTTGGTTTTCCATAGGTTTACATGGTAGTGTAGACCGCATGGAAAACTGCTGCAGATTCGCAACGTCAAAAACACCGCAGTTCTGCGGTAAAAACCGCAACGTGTGAACATGGCCTTAGAGTTTCTGCTGCCCTAGGCACTTTTAGTGCTGCCTCCCCCTTTGGTGAGTATGACACTATCGGCAGCGACTTTGTCAAAAATCGCTGATGTGAAAGTAGCCTTTTTCAGCAGGTCTGGCAGCTTTTCCGCATCTGCCGCATAACGGATCACTTACGGCAACACTGCGTTCAGCCTCATTCATTCACTAAGGGATTTGTGGACATTTGCAGCACTTGCTGCAATCTGGCAAATGTGGTATCATACCTCCCAACTTTTGAAGGAGGGAAAGAGGGACAAAGTTTGCGGTGCGCTATGTGCGCCGTAGCAAATTTTAGGCCATGCCTCTGACCACACCCATTTCACAACTAGTCACACCCATATCCACGCCCCAACCACACCCATTTAGTACTGCTGCTCACACTGTTTCATAAATAATTATAAACAAAAAAATGGCCACACAGTGCTCCATACTGTATAATGACCCCACATGATGCTCAATACTGTATAATGGCCCCACATGATGCGGAGTATAGTATAATGGCCACGCAGTGCTCTATACTGTATAATGGCCACACAGTGCTCCATACTGTATAATGGCCCCACATGATGCTCAACACTGTATAATGGCCACGCATGATGCTCCATACTATATAATGGCCACACAGTGCTCTATACTGTATAATGACCACACATGATGCTCCATACTGTATAATGGCCGCACAGTGCACCATACTGTATAATGACCACACAGTGCTCTGTACTGTATAATGACCACACAGTGCTCTATACTGTATAATGGCCACACATGATGCTCCATACTGTATAATGGCCACACAGTGCTCCATACTGTATAATGGCCCCATATGATGCTCAATACTGTATAATAGCCACACAGTGCTCCATACTGTATAATGGCCACACATGATGCTCCATACAGTATAATGCCCCCCTCCCATCTTGTATGCATGTCTCATCTCCCCCCATTCTGTATGCATGGCTCATCTCCCCCCCCATCCTGTATGCATGGCTCATCTCACCCCCCCTCCCATCCTGTATGTGTGGCTCTGCTCCCCTCCTCGCATCTTTGTATCCGTGGCTCTGCTCCCCCTCCTGCCATCCTTGTATGCGTGGCTCTGTTCCTCCCCTCCTCCCATCCTTGTATGCGTGGCTCCGTTCCTCCCTCCTCCCATCCTTGTATGCGTGGCTCCCTTCCCCCCTCCTCCCATCCTTGTATGCGTGGCTCTGTTCCCTGTTGTGAATTCTGCTTTTGGGCTCCCTCCGGTGGTTGTAGGTGGTAATGCAGATGTCTCTGGGCTGCAGTCCTGGACAGGTGTATCTGCTGATTGCAGTTCTGACTGGGGTATTTAGGTTTGCAGGACTCATTAGTCCTTGCCAGTTGTAAATGTTTCTTGGGAAGTGTTGGATTCCTGTCTGGCTTCTCCTGCTTAGCTGCCAATTCAGCAAAGATAAGTGTCTGTTTCTTTTTCTATGGCACACAAGCTGTGTGCTTGTTTTTTTGATTGTATTCCTGCTCTGAGTTTAGTAGTCTCTGGAGTTGCAGATATACGTTCCACGTCTTTAGTTAGATGGAGGAATTTTTTGTATATTCTGCTGTGGATATTTTTAGAAGGGTTTTAATACTGAACGCACAGAACTCTGTCCTATCCTTTCCTATTTTAGCTAGAGTGGCCTCTTGTGCTAAATCCTGTTTTCTGACTGTGTGTGTCTTTCCTCTCCTACTCACAGCCAATATTTGTGGGGGGCTGCCTATCCTTTGGGGTTCTGCTCTGAGGCAAGGTAGTATTCCTATTTCTATCTATAGGGGTATTTAGTCCTCTGGCTGTGACGAGGTGTCTAGGGCTTGTTAGGTACACCCAACGGCTACTTCTAGTTGCGGTGTTAAGATCAGGATTTGCGGTCAGTATAGTTACCACCTACTCCAGTGAAAGTTTTCATGCTGCCCCAAGGTCACCGGATCATAACAGTCCCCCCCCTCCCATCCTTATATGCGTGGCTCCGTTCCCCCCTCTCATCCTTGTATGCGTGGCTTCGATCCCCCCTCCTCCCATCCTTGTATGCATGGCTCTGTCCCCCCCTCGTTCCATCCTTGTATGCATGGCTCCGTTCCCCCCTCCTCCCATCCTTGTATGCGTGGCTCCGTTCCCCCCACCTCCTCCTATCCTTGTATGCAAGGCTCCGTTCCCCTCTCCTCCCATCCTTGTATGCGTGGCTCCTTTCCCCCACCTCCTCCCATCCTTGTATGCGTGGCTCCGTTCCCCCCTCCTCCCATCCTTGTATGCATGGCTCCATTCCCCGCCTCCTCCCATCCTTGTATATGTGGCTCCGTTCCCCCCTCCTCCCATCCTTGTATGCATGGCTCCGTTCCCCCCTCCTTCTATCCTTGTATGCAAGGTTCCGTTCCGCTCTCCTCCCATCCTTGTATGCCTGGCTTCATCCCCCTCCTCCCATCCTTGTATGCGTGGCTCCGTTCCCCCCTCCTCCCATCCTTGTATGTGTGGCTCCGTTCCCCCCCATCCTCCCATCCTTGCATGCGTGGCTCCGTTCCCCCACCTCCTATCATCCTTGTATGCGTGGCTCCGTTCCCCCCTCCTCCCATCCTTGTATGCGTGGCTCCATCCCCCCCTCCTCACATCCTTGTATGCATGGCTCCGTTCCCCCCACCTCCTCCCATCCTTGTATGCGTGCCTCCATTCCCCCACCTCCTCCCATCCTTGTATGCGTGGCTCCGTTCCCCCCCTCACATCCTTGTATGCGTGGCTCCCCCATCCTCCTTCTCCTCCCCATCTTCCTCCTCCCCCGCCCGTCATACTCACCCTCCTCACAGCGAGCTGAACGGACTCTTCCTCCTGCACCTCTGTCCCGACTCCTGGCACCGAAGCTTCTTCCTGCGTGAGTGGTCACATAGTACCGCTCATTAAGGTCATGAATATGCGTTCAAGCGTGACCGCTGTGAGCACAGGGCTTGCTGCTGGCGCTGAGACCAGGCACCGCTGGAGGAGGGTGAGTATATCATCTTCAAGGAGGTGGGGAGGTGGTGGGTGGGGAGGCTTGAGGGGGGCCTTAAAAAAAAAGCCTTGCTCAGGTGCCGCCCCCCGCATCCTGGCGCCCTAGACACGTGCTCTCATGTGCCTAGTGGCAAATATGGCAAATACGGCCCTGCGTGTCGGCACAACTTGTCCAGCCACAAAGGGGCCCAAGAGGAAACATCCGAAACAGGTGGAATTGTGCATTATAATGAGCTACTCTGCCTATTTCGGCTACTGGTGCAGATCCTGGTTGCAGGGAGAATCTGGAGACAGAACACCACTTAGCGATCACAAAAAACAATGATGGTTATTCAAGTCAATACAATAGTGATATAAATGCCTTGCCCAGCAATCTGATAGGTGAGCAGCTGCCAGAACTAAGAGATGGTCCCACACATTTCTTAGAGGCTGCTGCAGTGTACTGGTGTTGATCTCCCATTTAAATGAATAGGACATATCCAGCAATATGTGGCAGTGGCAACTAGGCAATGTACTTCACTAATATGTGACTGTTGCTGGTGCAGTTATCAGCTAAGCAGTGTCAGAACCCTCCGGTCTAAGGCAAGTGTCACACTTAGCGTAGGGAAATACGGTCCCTTTTTTACAGGCGTAATACACAGAAAAGTTCCTGAACAGTGATCCGTATTCAACGCGAGGATGTGATTTTTTTCTCTAAAAATTATCCGTGTGGCATCCATATGGCATCCGTATGGCGAGATTTTCTCGCTGGCTTGCAAAATGGACATAGAATGGATCCATGGGCTCAAGTACTCGTGAAAACATATATACAGTCAATATATATACTGTATATATATGTCAGTGAGACACATATATATATATATATATATATATATATATATATTTCATACAGAGCTAGATAGCTTAAAAGCCGGTAATTCAATTGCCGGCTTTTGCTATTTCCTTATCAAACCCGACAGGATACGAGACATGGTCTACATACAGTAAACCATTTCATATCCCTTATTTTTCTTACATATTCCTCACTACTAATGTTAGAAGTGTCCGTGTGCAAAATTTGGTGTCTCCAGGTGTTAAAATAAAGGGTTAAATCATGGAAAAAACTGGCGTGGGCTCCCCGCGCAATTTTCTCCGCCAGAGTGGGAAAGCCAGTGACTGAGGGAAAATATTAATAGCCTAGAGAGGGACCATGGTTATTGCCCCCTCCCCCCCCCCCCCCTAAAGACATCTGCCCCCAGCCACCCCAGAAAAGACACATCTGTAAGATGTGCCTATTCTGGCACTTAGCCTCTCTCTTCCCACTCCCCATGTAGTGGTGGGATATGGGGTAATAAGGGGTTAATGTCAGCTTGCTAATGTAAGGTGGCATTAAGCCTGGTTAATAATGGAGAGATGTCAATAAGACACCTATCCATTATTAACCCAATAGTAGTAAAGGGTTAATAATACACACACACATTAAGAATAAAGTATTTTAATGAAATAAATACATATGGTGTTTTAAAATCTTTATTGTCCGCTTAATCCACCTTAAAACCCTTGTTCTATAAAAAAAAAACATAAAAAAGCAACAATATCCCATACCTGTCTGCCGTACAGTCATGTCCCACGCTGTAAATCCATCTGAAGGGGTTAAATAAATTTACAACCAGGAGCTTGCTAATGCAGCTGTTGCTCCTGGTTGTAAAAACTGGGGAATTAATGGAATGCAGGGAAACGTAGCATCGTAGACTTGCGGTGATGCGCCCCCTGCTGGCATAAACTCATATGAACTCTAGCGTGGGAATTTTTCTGGTTGTAAATTTATTTAACCCCTTCAGATGGATTTACAGCGTGGGACATGACTGTTCTCCAGAAAGGTATGGGATATTGTTGCTTTTTTTATTTATTTTTTGTTACAGATCGAGGGTTTTCAGGTGGATTAAGCGTACAATAAAGATTTTAAAACCCCACGTGTGTATTTATTTCATTAAAACACTTTATTCATAATGTCTGTGTATTATTAACTCTTTATTATTATTGGATTAATAATGGATAGGTGTCTTATTGACATCTCTCCATTATTAACCAGGCTTAATGTCACCTTACATTAGCAAGGTGACATTAACCCTTTATTACCTCATATCCCACCACTACAGGGGAGTGGGAAGAGAGAGGCTAAGTGCCAGAATAGGCGCATCTTACAGATGTGCCTTTTCTGGGGTGGCTGGGGCAGATGTTTTTAGCTGGGGGGCAATAACTATGGTCCCTCTCTAGGCTATTAATATTTGCCCTCAGTCACTGGGTTTCCCACTCTGGCGGATGAAATTGCGCCGGAGCCCACGCCTGTTTTTCCTGTGATTTAACCCTTTATTTTAACACCTAGAGCCCCAAAATTTTGCACACAGGCACTTCTAACATTAGTAATGAGGAATATGTAAAAAAATAAGGGATATGAAATGGTTTACTGTTTGTAAACCATGTCTCATATCCTGTCAGGTTTGATAAGGAGATAGCAAAAGCCGGCAATTGAATTACTGGCTTTTAAGCTATCTAGCGCTGTATTAAATAGAAAAAAAATACATATATGTCTCAATGACATATATATATATATATATATATATATACATATATATATATATATACTTTCATTGGCAGATTTTTTGCGCAATACGCTTACAAACACAGCATGCTGCGATTTTCTACGCCCGTAAAATACGACTGTGAAATATACGGCAGATAGGAGCTGCCCCATAAAGAATCATTGGTCCGTGTGCAATGCGTTGTTTTCGCGCCTCTCATACGTCCGTAAAACTCGGCAGTGTGACGCCGACCTAATACTAATGACTAGAGTTGAGCGACCTTGACCTTTTTAGAGTCGAGCCGGGTTTCGCGAAACCCGACTATCTCAAAAGTCGGGTCGAGTGAAATCGGCCGATTATGACGTAAAGTCGGGATCGACCGAAACACGAAACCCAATGCAAGTCAATGGGGCAGCATAGTCGGCAGTGAGTGGGGGCCAGGAAAACACCTAGAGTGCCCATTTTAATGTAAAAACCATCCATTCTTCTTAATGAAGCTTGTCAAGCGTAATTTACCTTATAATAATTGGAAGGCATTTGAAATTGGGGGTCATTTGGCTAAAGTTGTGTGGGGTAGGGCTGGTTCAAGTAATTAGTGGGCCCACGAAATCTGGACCACGTCATGGCAGTGGAGCAGGGAGAGGTAAGTATTTCAACTTTGCAAGTGCTGTGATCCTGAGCAAGCAGGGGGGACCCACTTGTTGGCATTGGCACTGGCACAGGGCCCCTCAAAGTACAGCGGTGTGTTTGCACGGCGGGGGCGCCTCCCACCGGCAGCAACACTTTTGCGTACTATGAGAGGCCCTGTGCCAGTGACGTCGCCAACTAGTATTCCTCCCCCCACCTGATGAAGGAACCTGCACTTTCATCTGCACCTTCCTCTTTGTCCCCGTGTAAGGTGGTATGGTATGCGGGAAGAGCAACCTGACTTTCAGCAGGGTCACAATGTTGTTGTGTAGCATGCACGGGGAATGTTGCGTTATGGGTCAATGTACCAGCAGACTCATCTATCACTGGCTGGGCAATGGGCACGATGAAGTGGAAACACAGATATAGGCCCAAAGAATAAAGTGGGCTAAATGCAGTTCAAAATTGGTAACACAGGAATAACCAGGGGGCATTGCAGTGGAGGACAACTGGAATGAGAGGCTGACACAGAGAGTAGGGCCAAATCAGTAAGTAGTCGAAATGCAGTTCAAAATTGGCAACCGTAGTAAACAGGCGGCACAGCTTTGTTCAGTGGAGGAGAACAGCAAGGAGTGGCAGACACCGATAGTAGGCCCCAACCCAACTAGTAGGCCAAATGCAGTCTAACATTAACAACTACTTAACGAGAGCCTGAAAATGGAATTTCAGGACAGGAAACCAGGAGAACAGCAAGGAGTGGCAGACACCGATAGTAGGCCCCAAACCAACTAGTACGCCAAATGCAGTTGTTCCATTTAACCACAATTTAATGAGAGCCTGAAGATAGAAGCTCAGGAAAGGCAACCTGGGGAACACCTTGGAGTGTAACACACCATCTCTCTCCACCCCATACCCATTTTGTAGGCCTAATGCAGTGTACTTTTCTACAACTACTAAACGAGAGTCGGAAGACCGAAGCAATGGCAAGGAAACCTGGGGAACACCTTGGAGTGTAACACACCATCTCTCTCCACCCCATACCCAATTTGTAGGCCTAATGCAGTGTAGTTTCCAAGAACTACTAAACGAGAGCCGGAAGATCGAAGCTCAGGAAAGGCAACCTGGGGAACACCTTGGAGTGTAACACACCCTCTCTCTACACCCCATACCCAATTTGAAGGCCTAATGCAGCGTAGTTTCCAACAACTACTAAACGAGAGCCGGAAGATCGAAGCTCAAGAAAGGCAACCTGGGGAACACCTTGGAGTGGAACACACCCTCTCTCTACACCCCATACCCAATTTGAAGGCCTAATGCAGTGTAGTTTCCAAGAACTACTAAACGAGAGCCGGAAGATCGAAGCTCAGGAGAGGCAACCTGGGGAACACCTTGGAGTGTAACACAACGTCTCTCTACACCACGGAAGGGCTGATTCTTAGGAAGGAAGGCTGTTGGAAATAAGCATTGCGCGTCCGAGGGTGATTATATTCTTATTAGGTATATACTCACCCTCGGACGCGCCCTGCTTCTTTATTTGGAATGAATGTTTATTTGCAATGTGGTGTTGACTTTCTCTATTATTTTGGTAATTAATGATTTTATTATTTTCATTGTTTTGCATCTTCTCGGCAATAATATAAAGAAGACGCGACAGGACAACACTCGGTGGATGCCATATGTGTGTTTTCAATTGAAAAAACCTTTCAGTTAACTACTTGCAGGAGAAAGTAATTGTAGCTGGTGGCCATTTTTAGTACTGTACCAGATTTTAGTTGTGTGTTTGTTTTTAATGTTAAAATGTCTGCATTTGATATCTCACCAGTATTTTCTTTTTTATAAGCAAAATACTTTTTTTTTTATTTTATGATGTTGGTTCAAGGGGTACACGGGCAGCAGTAGACAGGTCAGTGGAGGCCTAGTGGAAGGAGGGACCGCAGACAGGCTTCGAAGCCCTAACATAATAAATTGGGCTGCCTGTAGGCAATTTAAAATTGGTTCCAGGGGAACACGGGCAGCAGTAGACAGGTCAGTGGAGGCCTAGAGGAAGGAGGGACCGCAGATGCGCCAATGTTTCCCCCATACCCAATTTGTAGGCCTAATGCAGTGTAGTTTCCAACAACTACTAAACGAGAGCCGGAATATCGAAGCTCAGGAAAGGCAACCTGGGGAACACCTTGGAGTGTAACACACCCTCTCTCTACACCCCATACCCAATTTGAAGGCCTAATGCAGTGTAGTTTCCAAGAACTACTAAACGAGAGCCGGAAGATCGAAGCTCAGGAAAGGCAACCTGGGGAACACCTTGGAGTGTAACACACCCTCTCTCTACACCCCATACCCAATTTGAAGGCCTAATGCAGTGTAGTTTCCAAGAACTACTAAACGAGAGCCGGAAGATCGAAGCTCAGGAAAGGCAACCTGGGGAACACCTTGGAGTGGAACACACCATCTCTCTACACCCCATACCCTATTTGAAGGCCTAATGCAGCGTAGTTTCCAACAACTACTAAACGAGAGCCGGAAGATCGAAGCTCAGGAAAGGCAACCTGGGGAACACCTTGGAGTGGAACACACCATCTCTCTACACCCCATACCCAATTTGAAGGCCTAATGCAGCGTAGTTTCCAACAACTACTAAACGAGAGCTGGAAGATCGAAGCTCAGGAAAGGCAACCTGGGGAACACCTTGGAGTGGAACACACCCTCTCTCTACACCCCATACCCAATTTGAAGGCCTAATGCAGTGTAGTTTCCAAGAACTACTAAACGAGAGCCGGAAGATCGAAGCTCAGGAAAGGCAACCTGGGGAACACCTTGGAGTGTAACACAACGTCTCTCTACACCACGGAAGGGCTGATTCTTAGGAAGGAAGGCTGTTGGAAATAAGCATTGCGCGTCCGAGGGTGATTATATTCTTATTAGGTATATACTCACCCTCGGACGCGCCCTGCTTCTTTATTTGGAATGAATGTTTATTTGCAATGTGGTGTTGACTTTCTCTATTATTTTGGTAATTAATGATTTTATTATTTTCATTGTTTTGCATCTTCTCGGCAATAATATAAAGAAGACGCGACAGGACAACACTCGGTGGATGCCATATGTGTGTTTTCAATTGAAAAAACCTTTCAGTTAACTACTTGCAGGAGAAAGTAATTGTAGCTGGTGGCCATTTTTAGTACTGTACCAGATTTTAGTTGTGTGTTTGTTTTTAATGTTAAAATGTCTGCATTTGATATCTCTCCAGTATTTTCTTTTTTGTAAGCAAAATACTTATTTTTATATTTTCTGATGTTGGTTCCAGGGGTACACGGGCAGCAGTGCCCTGGTCAGTGTAGTAGTAGTTGAAAGAATGGACCGCAGACAGGCATCGAAGGCCTAAAAAAAAAAAATTGGGCTGGCTGTTGGCAATTTTAAATTGGTTACAGGGGTACACGGGCAGCAGTGGTGTGGTCAGTGGAGGCCTAGTGGAAGGAGTGACCGCAGACAGGCATCGAAGGCCTAAAATAATAACACATGGCTGTAGGCAATTTTAAATTGGTTCCAGGGGTACACGGGCAGCAGTGGTGTGGTCAGTGGAGGCCTAGTGGAAGGAGTGACCGCAGACAGGCATCGAAGGCCTAAAATAATAACACATGGCTGTAGGCAATTTTAAATTGGTTCCAGGGGTACACGGGCAGCAGTGGTGTGGTCAGTGGAGGCCTAGTGGAAGGAGTCACCGCAGACAGGCATCGAAGGCCTAAAATAATAACACATGGCTGTAGGCAATTTTAAATTGGTTCCAGGGGTACACGGGCAGCAGTGGTGTGGTCAGTGGAGGCCTAGTGGAAGGAGTCACCGCAGACAGGCATCGAAGGCCTAAAATAATAACACATGGCTGTAGGCAATTTTAAATTGGTTCCAGGGGTACACGGGCAGCAGTGGTGTGGTCAGTGGAGGCCTAGTGGAAGGAGTCACCGCAGACAGGCATCGAAGGCCTAAAATAATAACACATGGCTGTAGGCAATTTTAAATTGGTTCCAGGGGTACACAGGCAGCAGTGGTGTGGTCAGTGGAGGCCTAGTGGAAGGAGTGACCACAGACAGGCATCGAAGGCCTAACATAACAAAAATGTCAATACAATGGTATTGTCAGTGGCAGGCATTGAAGGATGTCAGCGCATAGACTAAACATTGGTGGAGCTGTGAGATAATTTTGCAAGTGGTAGAGCACTGTTTGAGCTGGGGTGGGGGGAAACTGTCTTGTGGCCGGCGGTACAGGCCCAGGGCCCCTCATATTACAACGGTGTGTCTGACGTTGGGTGCGCACCACCACCGCCAGAGACACTTTATTGTACTAGGAGGGACCCAGTGGCAGTGCCGTCGACCAAAAGCGGGCTCACCCACCTCTTCAGACAAACTGCACTCTCACGGGTGCTGTCGCCAAGTGTCGATACCACGGCCCCGTGTGGGGAGTTTGGCCATTTAGTGAGGTGTAAACATGTCGTATGCTGGACAATCAGGTGCTGAAAATTACGAGATTGGAAAAGGCATTCAGAATAGTCCACAGGCAAGACCTTTTCATAGGAAAGCTAGGTGTCAGCCGGGCAAGGTGGGGCAAAAGATTTCGAAATCCAGTTGTGGTTCATTTTAATGAAGGTTAGATCATCTACATTTTGGGTAGCCAGACGAGTCCTTTTTTCTGTTAGTATTGAACCTGCAGCACTGAATACTCTTTCTGATAGGACACTAGCTGCCGGGCAAGCAAGCTCCTGCAATGCATATTCTGCCAATTCTGGCCAGGTGTCTAATTTTGATGCCCAGTAATCAAATGGGAATGACGGTTGAGGGAGAACATCGATAAGGGATGAAAAATAGTTTGTAACCATACTGGACAAATGTTGTCTCCTGTCACTTTGAATTGATGCTGCAGTACCTGTCCTGTCTGCGGTCATAGCAAAATCACTCCACAACCTGGTTAGAAAACCCCTCTGGCCAACGCCACTTCTGATTTCTGCCCCTCTAACTCCTCTGGTCTGCTGGCCCCTGCAGCTCGTGTGAGAACGATCACGGGCGCTGTGTGCAGGGAATGCCAGAAGCAAACGGTCAGCAAGAGTTGATTGTTTGGTTGCTAATATTAGTTCCAAGTTCTCATGTGGCATTATATTTTGCAATTTGCCTTTATAGCGAGGATCAAGGAGGCAGGCCAACCAGTAATCGTCATCATTCATCATTTTAGTTATGCGTGTGTCCCTTTTGAGGATACGTAAGGCATAATCCGCCATGTGGGCCAAAGTTCCAGTTCTCAAATCTGCGGTTGTGCTTGGTTGAGGGGCAGTTTCAGGCAAATCCACGTCACTTGTGTCCCTCAAAAAACCAGAACCCGGCCTTGCCGCGCCACCAATTTCCAGTGGCCCCGGAAAAGCTTCCTCATTAAAAATATAATCATCCCCATCATCCTCCTCGTCCTCCTCTTCGCCCGCTACCTCGTCCTGTACACTGCCCTGGCCAGACAATGGCTGACTGCCATCAAGGCTTTCCTCTTCCTCAGCTGCAGACGCCTGATCCTTTATGTGCGTCAAACTTTGCATCAGCAGACGCATTAGGGGGATGCTCATGCTTATTATGGCGTTGTCTGCACTAACCAGCCGTGTGCATTCCTCAAAACACTGAAGGACTTGACACATGTCTTGAATCTTCGACCACTGCACACCTGACAACTCCATGTCTGCCATCCTACTGCCTGCCCGTGTATGTGTATCCTCCCACAAAAACATAACAGCCCGCCTCTGTTCACACAGTCTCTGAAGCATGTGCAGTGTTGAGTTCCACCTTGTTGCAACGTCTATGATTAGGCGATGCTGGGGAAGGTTCAAAGAACGCTGATAGGTCTGCATACGGCTGGAGTGTACGGGCGAACGGCGGATATGTGAGCAAAGTCCACGCACTTTGAGGAGCAGGTCGGATAACCCCGGATAACTTTTCAGGAAGCACTGCACCACCAGGTTTAAGGTGTGAGCCAGGCAAGGAATGTGTTTCAGTTGGGAAAGGGAGATGGCAGCCATGAAATTCCTTCCGTTATCACTCACTACCTTGCCTGCCTCAAGATCTACAGTGCCCAGCCACGACTGCGTTTCTTTCTGCAAGAACTCGGACAGAACGTCCGCGGTGTGTCTGTTGTCGCCCAAACACTTCATAGCCAATACAGCCTGCTGACGTTTGCCAGTAGCTGCCCCATAATGGGAGACCTGGTGTGCAACAGTGGCAGCTGCGGATGGAGTGGTTGTGCGACTGCGGTCTGTGGACGAGCTCTCGCTTCTGCAGGAGGACGAAGAGGAGGAGGAGGGGGTGCGAACGGCTACAGCCAATTGTTTCCTAGACCGTGGGCTAGGCAGAACTGTCCCAAACTTGCTGTCCCCTGTGGACCCTGCATCCACCACATTTAACCAGTGTGCCGTGATGGACACGTAACGTCCCTGGCCATGCCTACTGGTCCATGCATCTGTTGTCAGGTGCACCTTTGTGCTCACAGATTGCCTGAGTGCATGGACGATGCGCTCTTTAACATGCTGGTGGAGGGCTGGGATGGCTTTTCTGGAAAAAAAGTGTCGACTGGGTAGCTCGTAGCGTGGTACAGCGTAGTCCATCAGGGCTTTGAAAGCTTCGCTTTCAACTAACCGGTAGGGCATCATCTCTAACGAGATTAGTCTAGCTATGTGTGCGTTCAAACCCTGTGTACGCGGATGCGAGGCTAAGTACTTCCTTTTTCTAACCATAGTCTCATGTAGGGTGAGCTGGACTGGAGAGCTGCAGATCGTGGAACTAGCGGGGGTGCCGGTGGACATGGCAGACTGAGAGACGGTGGGAGATGGTATTGTTGCCACCGGTGCCCTAGATGCAGTGTTTCCTACTACGAAACTGGTGATTCCCTGACCCTGAAGGCTTTGGGCTGGCAAAGAAACCTGCACAGATACTGCAGGTGGTGCGGAAAATGGTGGCCCTACACTGCCGGAAGGGATGTTGCGTTGCTGACTAGCTTCATTGGCCGAGGGTGCTACAACCTTAAGGGACGTTTGGTAGTTAGTCCAGGCTTGCAAATGCATGGTGGTTAAATGTCTATGCATGCAACTTGTATTGAGACTTTTCAGATTCTGTCCTCTGCTTAAGGTAGTTGAACATTTTTGACAGATGACTTTGCGCTGATCAATTGGATGTTGTTTAAAAAAATGCCAGACTGCACTCTTTCTAGCATCGGATACCTTTTCAGGCATTGCAGACTGAGCTTTAACCGGATGGCCACGCTGTCCTCCAACAGGTTTTAGCTTTGCCACGCGTTTTGGGCAAGATACGGGCCCGGCAGATGGAACCTGTTGCGATGTTGATGCCTGCTGCGGCCCCTCCTCCTCCGCTTCAGAACTGCTGCCGCCTGCACCCTGTTCCCCCAATGGCTGCCAATCGGGGTCAAGAACTGGGTCATCTATTACCTCTTCTTGTAGCTCGTGTGCAACTTCGTCTGTGTCACCGTGGCGGTCGGTGGTATAGCGTTCGTGATGGGGCAACATAGTCTCATCAGGGTCTGATTCTTGATCAGCACCCTGCGATGGCAATGTTGTGGTCTGAGTCAAAGGACCAGGATAGTAGTCTGGCTGTGGCTGTGCATCAGTGCACTCCATGTCAGATTCAACTTGTAATGGGCATGGACTGTTAACTGCTTCACTTTCTAAGCCAGGGACGGTATGTGTAAAGAGCTCCATGGAGTAACCCGTTGTGTCGCCTGCTGCATTCTTCTCTGTTGTTGTTTTTGCTGAAGAGGACAAGGAAGCGACTTGTCCCTGACCGTGAACATCCACTAACGACGCGCTGCTTTGACATTTACCAGTTTCACGAGAGGAGGCAAAAGAGCTAGAGGCTGAGTCAGCAAGATAAGCCAAAACTTGCTCTTGCTGCTCCGGCTTTAAAAGCGGTTTTCCTACTCCCAGAAAAGGGAGCGTTCGAGGCCTTGTGTAGCCAGACGACGAACCTGGCTCCACAGCTCCAGACTTAGGTGCAATATTTTTTTTCCCACGACCAGCTGATGCTCCACCACTACCACTACCCTCATTACCAGCTGACAATGAACGCCCCCGGCCACGACCTCTTCCACCAGACTTCCTCATTGTTTTAAAAACGTTAACAAACGAACGGTATTTGTTGCTGTCACACAACTTACACGGTGAGCTATAACTTCAGTATGATTTAGCTACCCCTTTACAGGTGGGTGAGACCACAACGAAAATCAGCCACAATGTTACACACTCTGTTGTTGTTGGCAACAAATGAGATGGCACACACGCAGGACTGTCACTGAAGCGCAAATGTAAATATTTATCTCCCACTGATTTGTGTTTGTTTTTTTTAAAAGGGAGACTTCAGAAAAAAAAAAAATTAAAAAAAAATTATTTTTTACAGAAGAATTTATAAAACAAATAAAATGAAATGATTGTTTCAGGGAGAATTTAGGAAAAAAAAAAAAAAAAAAAGGCTTTGTAGGGCCCACTGAGTGAGAGAGGACGCACACAGGAGTCAGGAGTGGCACACAAGCCCAGAGGCCAATATTTATCTCCCACTGATTGATGTAGTGATTTTTTCAGGTAGATTTTGGAACCCAAATCAAGCTAAAAAAAATAATAGGCTTTCTATGGCCCACAATTGGGGAGAGAGAGAGAGATGGCACACCCAGGAGTCAAGACTGGCACACAAGCAGAAGGGGCAATATGAATCTCCCACAGTTTTTTTTTTTTTTTTTTTTTTCAGGGAGACTTGAGAGAAAAAAAAATACCAAAAAAATGATTTTTTTCAGGAATAATTTAGAAACCAAAGAAAATAAAATGATTGTTTCAGGGAGAATTTAGAAAACAAATAAAACAAAAAATAGGCTTTCTAGGGCCCACTGAGTGACAGATGACGCACACAGGAGTCAGGAGTGGCACACAAGCCCAGAGGCCAATATTAATCTCCCATTTTTTTTTTTTTCCAGGGAAAATTTATAAACCCAATAAAAAAAATAATAATAAATAGGCTTTCTATGGCCCACTATCTGAGAGAGAGAGATGGCACGCTTAGGACTGGCACACAAGCCCAAAGCCCAATATTAATCTCCCACTGATTGATTTAATGATTTTTTCAGGTAGAATTTAGAACCCAAATCAAGCAAAAAAATTAATAGGCTTTCTTTGGCCCACTGAGTGAGAGATGGCACACACAGGAGCAAAGAGTGGCACACAAGCCCTGAGGCCAATATTTTTCTCCCACTGATTGATTGATTGATTTTTTCAGGTAGAATTATGAACCCAAATCAACCCAAAAAATAAATAGGCTTTCTATGGCCCACTATTTGTGAGAGAGATGGCACGCTCAGGACTGGCACACAAGCCCAGAGGCCAATATTAATCTCCCACTTTTTTTTTTTTCCAGGGAAAATTTATAAACCCAATACAAAAAATAATAATAAATAGGCTTTCTATGGCCCACTATCTGAGAGAGAGAGATGGCACGCTTAGGACTGGCACACAAGCCCAAAGGCCAATACTAATCTCCCACTGATTGATTGATTGATTTTTTAAGGTAGAATTATGAACCCAAATCAACCCAAAAAATAAATAGGCTTTCTATGGCCCACTATTTGTGAGAGAGATGGCACGCTCAGGACTGGCACACAAGCCCAGAGGCCAATATTAATCTCCCACTTTTTTTTTTTTTCCAGGGAAAATTTATAAACCCAATAAAAAAAATAATAATAAATAGGCTTTCTATGGCCCACTATCTGAGAGAGAGAGATGGCACGCTTAGGACTGGCACACAAGCCCAAAGGCCAATACTAATCTCCCACTGATTGATTGATTGATTTTTTAAGGTAGAATTATGAACCCAAATCAACCAAAAATATAAATAGGCTTTCTATGGCCCACTATTTGTGAGAGAGATGGCACGCTCAGGACTGGCACACAAGCCCAGAGGCCAATATTAATCTCCCACTTTTTTTTTTTTTCCAGGGAAAATTTATAAACCCAATAAAATAATAAAAAAATAGGCTTTCTATGGCCCACTATCTGAGAGAGAGAGAGATGGCACGCTTAGGACTGGCACACAAGCCCAAAGGCCAATATTAATCTCCCACTGATTGATTTATTGATTTTTTCAGGTAGAATTTAGAACCCAAATCAAGCAAAAAAATTAATAGGCTTTCTATGGCCCACTGAGTGAGAGATGGCACACACAGGAGTAAGGAGTGGCACACAAGCCCTGAGGCCAATATTTTTCTCCCACTGATTGATGTTGTGATTTTTTCTGGTAGATTTTGGAACCCAAATCAAGCAAAAAAATAAATAGGCTTTCTATGGCCCACTGAGTGAGAGATGACACAGACAGAGATGGCACTCTAGCAGAAATGTCAATCTTAATCTCCCACCAAAAAAAAAAAAAAAAAAAAAAGGAACTGTCCTTCAATTACTATCTCCCTGCAGTAATCTCAGCCAGGTATGGCAGGCAGCAATAAGGAGTGGACAGATGCACAAATTAAATAAAAAGTGTGGACAAACAAACAAGATAGCTGTGCAGAAAGGAAGGAACAAGAGGATTTGTGCTTTGAAAAAAGCAGTTGGTTTGCACAGCGGCGTACACACAGCAATGCAGCTATCAGGGAGCCTTCTAGGGCAGCCCAATGAGCTACAGCGCTGAGGAAAAAAAAAAAAAAAAGGAGCTTCCACTGTCCCTGCACACCGAAGATGGTGTTGGGCAGTGGAAATCGCTACAGCACAAGCGGTTTTGTGGTTAATGGACCCTGCCTAACGCTATCCCTGCTTCTGACAAAGCGGCAGCAACCTCTCCCTAAGCTCAGATCAGCAGCAGTAACATGGCGGTCGGCGGGAACTCCCCTTTATAGCCCCTGTCACGCCGCAGACAGCAAGCCAATCACTGCAATGCCCTTCTCTAAGATGGTGGGGACCAGGACCTATGTCATCACGCTGCCCACACTCTGCGTTTACCTTCATTGGCTGAGAAATGGCGCTTTTCGCGTCATTGAAACGCGACTTTGGCGCGAAAGTCGCGTACCGCATGGCCGACCACGCACAGGGGTCGGATCGGGTTTCATGAAACTCGACTTCGCCAAAAGTCCGCGACTTTTGAAAATGTTCGACCCGTTTCGCTCAACCCTACTAATGACTCTTTGGCAGGGTCATCAATAGTTCATTCCTGAACAATCCCTTCAATACTGTGAAGAGCTATTACAATATGCAACTTTATTCTCAAAGTATATTTGCCCTATTATTTAAGGCCCGTAGAACAAACCAAACGTGACTGGGTGATCATAAGAACCTGACATTTGTTTTCTGTACTGGATTTGTGCTGACATTGACTTATTTCATATTGTATTCTCCACATACAGAGCTATACTTATCATTCTGTTTATTGCTCTTAAAATTTAGCTGCACTGTATGTGAGCGTTCTTCTGACTGGTACCTGAGCTCTTAGGTTATGTTCACACTACATTTTTTTCAGGCTTTTTTTTAACCCCTTTCTGACCTCGGACGGGATAGTACGTCCGAGGTCAGAACCCCCGCTTTGATGCAGGGCTCTGGCGGTGAGCCCGCATCAAAGCCGGGACATGTCAGTTGTTTTGAACAGCGGACATGTGCCCGCAATAGCGGCGGGTGAAATTGCGATCCACCCGCCGCTGTTAACTAGTTAAATGCCGCTGTCAAACGAAGACAGTGGCATTTAACCGGCGCTTCCGGCCATCGGGCCGGAAATGAGCGCATCGTCGACCCCTGTCACATGATCTGAGGTCAGCGATGCTTCTGCATAATAACCATAGAGGTCCTTGAGACCTCTATGGCTACTGATGCCAGTTTGCTGTGAGCGCCAGCCTGTGGTCGGCATCATAGCAAGCCTGCAATTCAGCTACATAGCAGCGATCTGATGATCGCTGCTATGTAGCAGAGCCAATCGAGTTGCGCCAGCTTCTAGCCTCCTATGGAGGCTATTGAAGCATGGCCAAAGTAAAAAAAAAGTAAAAATAATGTGAACAAAAAAATATATAAAAGTTTAAATCACCCCCCTTTCGCCCCATTCAAAATAAAATAATTTTTAAAAAAATCAAGCCTACACATATTTGGTATTGCCTCGTTCTGAATCGCCCGATCTATCAATAAAAAAAAGCATTAACCTGATCGCTAAACAGCATAGCGAGAAAAAAATTTGAAATGCCAGAATTCCTTTTTTTTTGGTCACTGCGACATTGCATTAAAATGCAATAACGGACGATCAAAAGAACGTATCTGCACTAATGTGGTATCAATAAAAACGTCAGCTTGGAACGCAAAAATAAGCTCTCAATCGACCCCAGATCACGAAAAATGAAGACGCTACGGGTATCGGAAAATGGCGCAATTTTTTTTTTTTAGCAATGTTTGGAATTTTTTTTCACCACTTAGATAAAATAGAACCTAGATATGTTAGCTGTGTATGAACTCGTAATGACCTGGAGAATCATAATATCAGGTCAGTTTTAGCATTTAGTGAACCTAGCAAAAAAGCCAAACAAAAAACAAGTGTGGGATTGCACTTTTTTTGCAATTTCACCGCACTTTGAATTTTTTTCCCGTTTTCTAGTAAATGACATGGTAAAACCAATGATGTCCTTCAAAAGTACAACTCTTTAGCACTGCGTTTTCTGCCAAGAGATGCAGAAACCAAGCAGAAATTTCCACAAGCAAATCCAAAACGTGCGCACATAGCCTTATACTACACTGCTCTCTGGTATCCAGGAACCCAGGTTTGGTGCAGCTCAATATATATATATATATATATATATATATATATATATATATATACAGCCCTGGCAAAAAATAAGAGACCACCATATCAAAACCCTGTCATGGGCAGCCCAATCTCCAGACCTGAACCCCATTGAAAACCTCTGGAATGTAATCAAGGGGATGGTGGATAGTCACAAGCCATCAAACAAAGAGGAACTGTTTACATTTTTGCTCCAGAAGCAGTGTGAAAGACTGGTGGAAAGCATGCCAAGATGCATGAAAGCTGTGTTTTAAAATCATGGTTATTCCACAAAATATTGATTTCTGATCTCTTCCTGAGGTAAAACATTAGTATTGTTGTTTCTAAATGATTAATGATTATGAACTTGTTTTCTTTGCATTATTTGAGGTCTGAAAGCACTGGTGGTTCTATATATAACTATGTATTCTATGTGTATATATCTACTAGATGGTGGCCCAATTCTAACGCATCGGGTATTCTAGAATATGCATGTCCATGTAGTATATTGCATAGCCCACATAGTATATTGCCCAGCCACGTAGTATATTGCCCAGCCACGTAGTATATTGCCCAGCCACGTAGTACACTGCCCAGTGACGTAGTATATTGCCCAGCCATGTAGTATATTGCCCAGTTACGTAGTATATTGCCCAGTGACATAGTATATTGCCCAGCCACGTAGTATATTGCCCAGCCGCGTAGTATATTGCCCAGTGAAGTAGTATATTGCCCAGCCACATAGTATATTGCCCAGCCACGTAGTATATTGCCCAGCCACGTAGTATATTGCCCAGCCGCGTAGTATATTGCCCAGTCACGTAGTATATTGCCCAGCCATGTAGTATATTGCCCACTCGCGTAGTATATTGCCCAGTGATGTAGTATATTGCCCAGCCACATAGTATATTGCCCAGTCACGTAGTATATTGCCCAGTCACATAGTATATTGCCCAGTTACGTAGTATACTGCCCAGTCACGTAGTATATTGCCCAGCTACGTACTATATTGCCCAGCCACGTATGTAACAGGTTAAAAAATAAAAAAGAAACATATACTCACCCTCCGAGGGCCCTTTGTAGTCCAGTCGCCTGTGTGCGATGCACGCGGCAGCTTCCGGTCCCAGGGTTGGCATGAGCGCAGGACTTGGGATGATGTCGCGGTCACGACCGTGACGTCATGGAAGGTCCTTCTCGCATAGCATCTTTGGAACCAGAGCCTGCGGCTTGCACTGCCGAGGACAGCACGCACGTCGGAGGGTGAGAATAACCTTTTTTTATTATTATCATTATTTTTAACATTAGATCATTTTACTATTGATGCTGCATACGCTTGTGTGAGGGCTGACTGGATGACTGGAGGGGAGTATGGAGCGGGCACTGACTGCGGGGAGGAAAGAGCGGCCATATTGCCGCCGGACTGTGGCCGTCAGCGACGGCCCCTGTGCGCCACCCCCGCTGTTAATAAAATTCTTACCCGGCTCCCTCGCTACTTCCTGTTCTCGGTCTTTCATTTTCCCCTTGTAATAACTATGATTATTTCACAGCACTAAAAGATTTGAATTTATTCTCACGAAAACCTGTGTTGAAAAAACTACACTCCCGACACCCCACTGAGGGGATGTCGACATCTGACCAAGAAGTTGTCGCCATACTGGAAGAATTGGAGCAAGAGTCTATCAACCCTCCTACAGGTATTCCTCCTCCGTTGATTCGTGCCAGGTCGACCACGTTCCCCCCTTTGTCTTTATGCCCTCAAGTGGAAATTTTTACTAACTTAGTTGCTGCTGATTTAAAAACTATCAGTAATAGAAAGAAGAGGGATAATTTGACACGTGATCAGAGAATTGCTCTGCATGAAATCCGTGAGTTACGTGATGTGATCATCAAACCATCAGACAAAGGGGGGAACGTGGTGATCTGGCCCACGGACAAATATGAAAGAGAGGCGTTTAAACAATTGCGGAATAAAGAAACATATACCATGCTACCTCATAACCCATTACCGAAATTTATTAGGGAATTGGGAGAGATACTGGAGGAGGCCCTATATCAGGGTACCATCAGTAAAAAAACGTTTGATGGCTTGACAGTAGAGTATCCCGTGATGCCCACGTTTTATCTTCTCCCCAAGGTCCACAAGGATTCAGTGAATCCCCCAGGACGTCCGATTGTCTCTGGCATGGGAGGGCTATGCGACCCAATATGTAAATACATTGATTATTATTTACGATCGCAAGTTGAAACTTTGCCCTCCTATGTCAGAGACACTACGGACGTCCTGAGGAGACTGGATGGTCTTTCCTTGGAGCCAGACATGCTGATGGTCACGGCAGATGTCGAGACATTGTATACCTCCATCCACCATGATGATGGGATTGAGGCTGCTACCTTTTTTCTTGAATCCAGTAACATAGACCCAGATGTAGTGAGCCTGGTGTTGAGGCTCTTGCGGTTCATTCTAACACATAATTGTTTTACCTTTAAGGACCGATACTACCTCCAGAGTCGCGGGACCGCGATGGGGGCGGCGTGTGCACCCTCGTATGCAAATTTATTTTTGGGATATTGGGAGAGAACAATATTCGGGGGCGCACATTCCGCCCCCCAAGTACTGGGGTGGTATCGGTATATTGATGATATTTTGTTTATCTGGCAAGGGTCTGTTGATCATCTTCATATATTTATGAAAGAATTGAACCGTAACAGCCTCAACATCAGGCTCACCTATAACTTTGGTAGAGAGAACATCTCTTTTCTCGACATCTTGCTGCAGACCCGGCTGGATGGCTCCATACACACGGACGTTTTTAGGAAGGAAACCTCAGTCAATGCACTCCTCCATGCCTCCTCATCCCACAACAGCTCCACCATAGGTGCGATTCCAATAGGACAATTTTTAAGGATGAGGAGGATCTGTTCTTCGGAGGAGGCATTTGCTAGGCAATCTGCGGACCTTGGGGAGAGATTTAAATCACGTGGTTACAGTAATAGGAGCATTAAACGTGGATTTTCCCGGGCTAAAAACCAGAAAAGGTGTGATCTACTGTCACAGCCATTGAGAACGAAGAAACAGGATGATGAAAAAATTCGATATATCTCGACTTTTAACCACCAGTGGGGGACAATGAGAAAGATCTTGAGGAGACATTGGCCTATTCTGAAGACTGAACCTACATTGGCCAAGTATCTCTCGGATGAACCATTAATGACAGCAAGAAGATCAAAAAATCTGAGAGATATGTTGGTCAAAAGTCATTATATCTCCAAGAGTCCATCGATTTTTGGAGGTGGGGGAAAAAAATGGGGTTTCTTCCCATGTGGTGACTGCCTGGCGTGTCGGAATCATGTGAGGACGCTGTCCTTCACCTCTGCAGATGGAAAAAAAGAGTTTAAAGTAACGGATTACATCTCCTGTAGTACCACTTATGTGGTATATATGGCAAGATGTACATGTGGTCTGGCATATGTGGGACTAACCTCACGGGAATTGAGGGTTCGAACCCGTGAACATGTCAGAGACATTATGGCGGCTAAAGAGGTGAAGGACATCGTGTCCCTAAAGACGATCCCTAGACATTTCAGGCAGCACCACAAATGTAATCCCAAAGATCTGAGTGTCTTTGGAATAGACCATGTCAGGAGTGGAATAAGAGGCGGAGATTTGAAGAAAAAACTTGCACAACTAGAATGCCGCTGGATTACGGTGCTGGGCACGTTGGCCCCACATGGTCTTAACGAACAAATTAGTTTCGCTCCATTTTTATAGATCAAATTTATCAGGTTCATGTATTCATCTCTTGTCTAGATTTTAATTGTGTGTGTCTTATGTTTTTTTGTAGTACCTGTATTACGCTTAGTCACTTTACCATCCGTTTGTCTTTGGGGCTGTATGAAGACATCTGGACATCTGGACAGCGGCATCTCCTCACTAAAGAAAGTGATTAAAGAATTATATATACTGTTGGCGGTGTTTTACGCTGCTATAAAGTTATAGCAACAGGATAAATATTATGTTTTTCATATGTGGCAGCAGTTATGTATTGATAGGATTTGTTGTTTTTTATATTTTAGCGTATCTTCTATTGTGTTTCACATTTTTTATTCTTTATTAGTATATTTATTTAATTTTTTTTTTTTTTTTTTTTTGCATTAGAGATGATTGATCACATGCTCTTTTTCTTATGGCATTAATTAATTGGTTGTTTTGTGATGGCAACAGGGGTACATATTTAAGTAGGTACCGCTCCTCTATCACATATTAATAGTGGTATCTTATGCACATATTCACATATGTTGTTATCTATTCATGTAGGTGCCGTTTTTTATCATATATCAATAGTGGCATCATATGCACATATTCACTTATTCTGTTATATATTTAAGAAGGTACCGTTTCATATTATACATTAGTAGTGGCATTTTATGCACATATTCACAGATGCTGTTATATATCCAAGTAGGTGCCGTTCCCCATTATATATCAATAGTGGCATCTTTTGCATATATTCTCATTTGTTTTTCTTAGTTTATTCTTAGACTTGCTTGTTTGTAAGGGGGGGAAAAAAAGGGGGGGTTATTTTTTATATTGGGTGGGCTATGTGATAGGATACGCCCACTTTTTGTCCCATCCTCCTTTAGACTTATGGCTTTCCTATCAGCATTTCCTCATATTTTATCTTCACACATTTAGGTGTCTTCACGTCCTATTTTAGAGGTGGGGATATCATGTGGTGACACAGTGTTGGTACGCTATTCGTACATATCTGCTGCCCCTTTATCCGCCCACAGTAGAGATGGCCGATGGTGCACGCGCGCATGCGCGCCACAGTGAGATGTTCCGACCATCTTCCCCGCCGCTCATTAGCGCCGAAGCAGGACATGACGTCACGAGGGATTTCCCTCTTCCTGCTTCTGGCGCCGGAGGCGCCGGGGTTGATGTCACGGAGACTTCACTTATGGCGGTGCACATGCGCAAATTGCGTAGCGCCACTAATGATCCAGCTGGACACGTCTCTTTATATAGTGCCCCAGTACACGCACAAACACGACCCCCCGAGGAAGCCAACGCGAAACGCGCGTCGGGGCCACCGGACGGACGCTGACACCTGAACTACGTGGGTAAGACAGGCCATATACCTTTCTAATATTCCAAGATGTTATTTAGTTAATAAGATGTAGCACTATTGGGTGGATGTAGGAGGTACTATGCACTTTATATAGGAAAGGATACTTTGAAGGACTACTACATCCCTGATAGGCTCTTGGTCTGTGCCTAGTCTGTACCCGAGGTGGTATATGTGGCGTTTTCTGTCTGCCGCACATGAACTATTCGTGTACATTTTATGTCAAGTTTGTGATCTTTTTGTAACTGTGTCATTTATGTATTATGAGATATAATAAATTTGTTAGCAATTTTACCTTTGGGTGTGTTGATACTCCGTAATTTATCTGTAGGATTAATCTAATAGTGGAGTTTCCCCGGCATTTATTTCTAGTCCATGATAGGGAATTTCCCTGAATTTGATATGCATTTAACATGCATCAGTGTTATGTATATGTACTTCCTGTTCTCGCCGCAGCTTCTCCTGTATGAGCGGTCACGTGGTGCCGCCTATTACAGTGATGAATATGCGGCTCCACCTCCCATAGGGGTGGAGCCGCATATTCATCACTGTAATGGGCGGCACCACGTGACCGCTCATACAGGAGAAGCTGTGGCGAGAACAGGAAGTAGCGAGGGAGCCGGGTAAGTATTTTATTAACAGCGGGGGGGGAGGGGGGGCGCACAGGGGGTGGGAGGGGGTTGGGGACAGGGATCATTTTTTTAAAAGCCCCCCCCCCCCCCAAAAGAAAAAAAAAAAAGATTTTTCATATCTTCTCTCCAGCGAACGATGCTGGAGAGAAGAGATGAATAGCGGCTTCAGCATCACGCTGGGGGGACAGCGCTTACTGTAGCGCTGTTTCCTGCACGGCACATGGACTGCACACGGACAACATCCGTGTGCGGTACGTGTTTTACACGGACTCATTGACTTTAATGGGTCCGTGTAATACGTGCGCTCCCACGAACACTGACATGTCTCCGTGTTTTCCAAACGGACACACGGTCCGTGAAAACACGCTGACATGTGCAGAGACACATTGATTTCAATGTGTCTACGTGAGTCAGTGTCTCCGGTACGTGAGGAAACTGTCACCTCACGTACCGGAGCCACTGACGTGTGAAACCGGCCTCAGAAGTAGTGGGATTCATTGAAGTCTTCCAGAGAAAGTTTGTGGCATGAGAGTGTGGATTGCTTGCATTCTGCAGACATTGATTCACTGGCAGACAGACAGATGTGGGCCCCTGTGAAAAACAGTATATGGGCCCGTTGCAGCCCAATAGCTCATCATAATGCAAAATTCCACCTGGTTTGTTGGGGGAAATGGGCCTCTTTACCTCTTGAACCCCTGTATGACCACACAGGTTGCACCAATGATATGTCTGCCCCTACATTGATTATATGGTGGTGTAGTCTTTGGGGCTATTTTACTGTGTGTGGGGATCTGTGGGGGCATCATACTCTATGTGAGTGAAATGTACTGCTGTATGTGTCCCTCTTGATTAGTTTTCAAAGTTGGCAGGTAGGGAAAACTGTAGAGCAGTTTGCTGTGAGGTCTGGCAAGGTCTGAACATTGACCTGTGAGGACTGCACTGCCAGCATGGACCACTCTGTGTAGATTAACCCTTCTGTCTATTAACCGTCTGCAACATTTCAAGCATAGAGTCTCCTGCCCGAAGAGTTCTACTAAGCAACATATTGAACTGTTACAATAATTGTTCAACTTACAGCAACCGTCTTTAAAGCAGGCCTGCACTTTTCAAGATGTTGGTATAAGCCCTTTAACCCCTTTCTGACCTCGGACGGGATAGTATGTCCGAGGTCAGATCCCCTGCTTTGATGCAGGGCTCCGCGGTGAGCCCGCATCAAAGCCGGGACATGTCAGCTGTTTTGAACAGCTGACATGTACCCGTAATAGGCGCGGGCAGAATCGTGATCTGCCCGCACCTATTAACTAGTTAATTGCCGCTGTCAAACGCAGACAGCGGCATTTAACTGCCACTTCCGGCCGGGTGGCCGGAAATGACGTCATCGCCGACCCCCGTCACACGATCGGAGGTCGGCGATGCTTCAGAATAGTAACCATAGAGGTCCTTGAGTTACTGATCCCCGGCAGCTGTGAGCGCCACCTTGTGGTCGGCGCTCACAGCACACCTGATTTTCAGCTACATAGCAGCGATCAGCAGATCGCTGCTATGTAGCAGAGCCGATCGTGCTATGCCAGCTTCTAGCCTCCCATGGAGGCTATTGAAGCATGGCAAAAGTTAAAAAAAAAAAGTTAAAAAAAATGTGAAAAAAAAAAATATAAAAGTTTAAATCACCCCCCTTTCGCCCCAATCAAAATAAATGAATAAAAAAAAAATCAAATCTACACATATTTGGTATCGCCGCGCTCAGAATCGCCCGATCTATCAATAAAAAAAAGCATTAACCTGATCACTAAACGGCATAGCGAGAAAAAAATGCAAAACGCCAGAATTACGTTTTTTTGGTCGCCGCGACATTGCATTAAAATGCAATAATGGGCAATCAAAAGAACATATCTGCACCAAGATGCTATCATTAAAAATGTCATCTCGGCATGCAAAAAATAAGCCCTCAACCGACCCCAGGTCATGAAAAATGGAGACGCTACAAGTATCGGAAAATGGCGCAATGTTTTTTTGTTTTTTTTAGCAAAGTTTAGAATTTTTTTTCACCACTTAGGTAAAAAATAACCTAGTCATGTTAGGTGTCTATGAACTCGTACTGACCTGGAGAATCATAATGGCAGGTCAGTTTTAGCATTTAGTGAACCTAGCAAAAAAGCCGAACAAAAAACCAGTGTGGGATTGCACTTTTTTTGCAATTTCACCGCACTTGGATTTTTTTTCCCGTTTTCTAGTACATGACATGGTAAAACCAATGATGTCGTTCAAAAGTACAACTCGTCCCGCAAAAAATAAGCCCTCACATGGCCAAATTGACGGAAAAATAAAAAAGTTATGGCTCTGGGAAGGAGGGGAGTGAAAAACGAACATGGAAAAACGAAAAATCCCAAGGTCATGAAGGGGTTAAAGAGACTTCCTTTCCATCTTAGTATTGTATCCAATCAGCTTAGAGACTGTTTCTGTTAATGTGTAACCGCTAAGCACAATGCCTCAGCACTGATGTGTAACCACCAAGCTCTGTACCAACAGTGTTCTGTAGCCATTAAAGGGGATGTCCACTGCTATGATATCAATGACCTATTCTTAGGCACCCACACTGATCAGCTGTTACAAGCTGATGTACACAGTGCGCAGAGCCGGACACCACAGCTCCACAATACTGCTCCTGAGTACTGCAAATCCTACTCATTTGACCTAAGGCTAGGCCATCGATATCATAGCAGTTGAAAGCCTCTTTAAGCTTGTGCCCTCAGGGAGAGACTGTAAGTGCTTTTCTTGCTTGTCTTCTGTGTAAACCTGTTTCCAGTTAGCCCTGTCACATCTGTGTCGGTCACTGTGCACAATTCTGCAGTTGGGAACTGTGTCTGGAGCCAATGGGTCACTAGCAAGTGAACAGATGACAGACTGTGCGCTTAGTACCACGTATCCTGCTTTTTCTTAATTGAGACACTAGATGGCACTTGCTTCCACTTTAGCAATAAATTATTTCCCTTTAGTTTTTCTCCATATTTTCACAAAAACATTTATAGTGAAATGTCGTAATCACTTCTTAGGCCGGCATCACACTCAGCGTATGAAAATACGGTCCGTTTTTTACACTGAAATGTTCCCAAAATAGTGATCCGTATGTCATCCGTAAGGTGTGTCAGCGTATTTTGCACATGTCATCCTCTGTATGTAATCCGTATGGCATCCGTACTGCGAGATTTTCTCACAGGCTAGCAAAACCGACATGCAATGGATCCATGGTCTCAAATATTCGTTAAAACATATATACAGTCTATATATATAAGTGCCAGAATAGGCGCATCTTCCAGATGTGCCTTTTCTGGGGTGGCTGGGGGCAGGTGTTTTTAGCCAGGGGGGGGCCAATAACCATGGACCCTCTCCAAGCTATTAATATCTGCCCTCAGTCACTGGCTTTACTACTCTGGCGGAGAAAATTGCACGGGAGCCCACGCCAATTTTTTCCGGGATTTAACCCTTTAATTTAATAGCAAGACACACCAAATTTTACACAAAGACACTTCTTACATTACTAAAGAGGAATATGTAATAAAAGAAGGGATATGAGATGGTTTACTGTATGTAAACCAGGTCTCATATCATGTCGGGTTTGTGAAGGAGAAAGCAAAAGCCGGCAATTGAATTGAATTTTCTGCTATCTAGCGCTGTATGAAAAATAAATATATATATATAGGTGTCTCACTGACATATATATATATATATATATATATATATACTGTATATATATATATATATATATATATATATATATATATATATATATATATATATATATATATACCCTTATTCTATGTGTAGACATTTATCTTAGCTATTCTATTCTGTCAGTGTGATTTTACTGTACACTGCACTGAATTGCCGGCTTTTCTATAGAACACCGCTGCGTATTTCTCGCAAGTCACACACATGGTCCGTGTGTAATCTGTATTTTTCTCGCCCCCATAGACTTTCATTGGTGATTTTTTTTTTTTGCGGAATACGCTGACAAACGCAGCATGCTGCGATTTTCTACGGCCGTACAAGACCGTATAATACGGATCAGTAAAATACGGCAGATAGGAGCAGGGGCATAGAGAATAATTGTACCGTATGCAATCCGTATTTTCTGCGCCTCTCATACGTCCGTAAAACTCGCTAGTGTGACGCTGGCCTTAAGACGTCTTTTGTGTTCAAATGAATAGTTTATGATGTGGTATGTAGTGATTTTAAGATTTGTATATATTAAACTGTATTATTTTTCCTTAAAGGGATTGTCCGGGCCGTTAACATTGATGGCTGATCCTTAGGATAGGTCATCAATGTCTGATCGGTGGAGATGTGACACCCAGCATTCCTGCCAATCCGCTATTCCCGGTGTCGGCAGCAGCCAGAACTGCTTCGTTTCGGAGCTGCACAACACATTTATGTCAACTGTATAGTGATGGCAGCTGGATACTGCATATCTGCCCCCTGTTCAAATCAATGAGTGGATGTGCAGTACTCAGCAGTGGCCACTATTGTCCATTATCACTATTATCGAAGGAGCTGTGCAGCTCTGAAACTAAGCAGTTCTGGACACCGTCAACACTGGGAATAGCTTATCAGCATGTGTTCCGAGTGTCACACCCACGCCCACATCTTTCCTGGCACATGTCAGCTATTTTAAACAGCTGACATGTGCCCGCAACAGCCGTGGGTGGAATCTAGAACCACCCGCGGCTATTAACCCGTTAAATGCCGCTGTCAATCTCTGACAGCAGCATTTAACACATGCTTCCGGCAATCGCGCCAGAAATCCGCCCATCGGTGACCCCCCTCACGTGATCGCGGGTTACCATTGAGTTGGCATAACAACCAGAGGCCTCCTGCAGACCTCTATGGTTGTCACTGCAGGATTGCTATGAGCGCCACCCGGTGGTCGGTGCTCATAGCAAGTCAGCAATTCTGCTACATAGAGGCGATCTGATCATCGCCTGTATGTAGCAGAGCCGATCGGGTTATGGCAGCTTCTAGTCTCCCATGGAGACTATTGAAGCATGGCAAAAGTAAAAAAAAGTTTTTAAAAATATAAAAAAAATATATAAAAGTTCAAATCACCGACATTTTCGCCCCATTCAAGATAAAACAATAAAAAAATCAAACATTGATATATTTAATATCGCCGAGTACAAAATCGCCTGATCTATCAATTAAAACAAGGATTAACCTGATCGCTAAATGGCATAGCGAGAAAAAAAGTAAAAACGCCAGGATTACATTTTTTTGGTCGCCGCAACATTGCATTAACATTAACAATTGTTACCATTCTATTGGACAATTACACTCATATGGATTTATGAATTTCCTCATTTTTGGTCATTACAGTGGATTTCTTCTACAGTTCTTCAGGTAGTAATTGACCAGTTCCGTGCAATGCCAAGAAATGGTCTCTTGGTGGCTCTGTGCTGCAATATTTAGCACTCGTCTTCCAAAAAATATCACAACAACATATTCTATTTATTTAGTAGAAAAAAGTGTTACAGTCAGGCAGGTAACTGAAGAAATCATTAGTGCTACACTGATAGTTCAATATATAAATTTTCCATTTAATGTCTCTTCATAGACATTTTGGATGCCACATATTGAAGCGAGATTGAAATTCACAGCTGTGCTGCATAGCCATACAACATAACCGGTGATGTAGTTAATTCAGAGATCTGAGAACATGAGTCTGTTTTACAGGGATGACTGAAATATCTTTATGTAAAATTAACCTCAGGGAATCATGCCTCATTAGATGCAGGTTCAGGCACCATGATGGTTTTGTTGGTACCGATGTTGTCTTCACAGTAGTGGAGATTCTCAGTGCTGGTTCCTCTTAAATGTCAGGATCAGTGGGGTCCCAGTCGTCAGACCCCAGGTTATCATAAAGTAATGAAATATTCCAGTGAAATACCATAATTTTTTAAGATAGAAATACCATAATAAAGGTGCTTTAAGAGGCTCAAAGATTCCCTTCTCACATATGAAGACACCAGAATTTTGAATAGCATATAGCAGGTATGGACCATGGCTATTGTCATGCATCCCTTACTCCGTGGTGTCACTAATTCATCACATGTCCGCTCTCAGCACGTGACTTGAAGTTGTGCTGGCAAGGGTTAATCTATCTCCCCTCTCTCAGTCCAGCATTCAACCTCTGTCCTATGCTGTAATAGGAGCATAAATCACACACCAACCCAGGCCACACAACCTCTCATACACGCTGCCACCACTCATCAAACACACGGGCGATGACTCCCGGAAATATTAATACTAATAATGTCTACCACTCATAAGGCTCACACATCTTAGGCTATGGATTCTTTTAGAACATTCAAGGTTCAACTTGTTTTAGTTTTATACTTTAATACAAAAAGGTTCAGTGCTTACAGTAAGAAAAGGTATAAAAATATAATAAAAAGACATACAACTTATGCGAAACAGTATAAAAATAAACAGGAGAAAACTTACAGAAATCATCTAACTGGTAGTTTGCTTTCTGCTCCCTGAGGGGGGCTGAATGGAGTTGGTATCAGTGTCTCAGGCTGCCCTCACATGTGGACACATTTTTAGGTATACAGGTCTAATTTCTAGCTTTGGTCTGGAGGTCAGGTTTCTAGACCAGCCCCTTAGGTTAATATCATAATTGCTTGTTTTTTTTATTGGACCACGGCTGCGCCCCCCAATGAATATATTATTTTCTCTTGAGATCCTTTGTGTAAAAGTTCTCACAGAGATACTATCAGGTCGTAATTAACATCTCTCTTACAAGAGGTGTCAAATGTTACCTTTCTTCTTGGCTTCCAGCAGGACCCCTGGTGAGATTGGAGACAGGTAGACAAGTAGATGTCTCAAGAAAATACATATTAACACCTGGGTGCGACCTGCAGCTTTTCAAGACAGATGTTACATTATTGCCAGTGACACAATAAATCTATACATAGTCCACTCCACACATATATATATATATATATATATATATATGTATATATATATATATTGTAGCGTGGCTAAAGGGTGTCTAATCGATGGGAGATATGTCCCTTATAGATGGCTTGCTACTGTGATGTAACCATAGCTACCTATATGTGTTTCAGGACCTGTGGTGATGTCACGGCCACATGTCTGGTCATGTGATGGGTTCTGGGTGTGGTTAGACATATAAAAGAAAGCCTAATGCTTAACACAGGGAGATATGTGGGGAGGTGAAACCCTCCTGAGTGTGTTACGGCTTCAGGACTGAGCCGGATGAACTGGACCCTTGTTTTTCTTTGCCTGACCCAAAGGCTATTTGCTTTCTGTTGTTTTGTCATATGGTTTATGGAGCAATAAACCCAGTGAACTTTAAAGGAACCTGCCTCCTGAGTGTCAGCTGTCGCAGCTGAGTGAGTGGAACCCCTACAATTGGTGGTAGACATGCGAGCAGCGTTCCCAGCGGAGAAGTGAGTTTATTTTTTGAATGTCCTGGGTCAAGGCTGTTGCAAGCCAGCAAGCATTGCCGGAGAAAATGGAGGACTTGCTGAAACACTTGGTCCAGCAGGAGCAAAGGCAGCAAGAGACCAACAGGCTGTTGATGCAGCAGGTACAACAGAGCCAGCAGCAGATGCAGCTTCTGGCAACCGCCATCCAGGGCAAGGCGAGCGCCCCAACCCCAGGTTTGGCTGATGACACCCACGTCCGAAAGACGGTAAGACGCGCATTGCAGAAAATGACTCCCGGGGATGATGTTGAGGCCTTCCTGACGGTGTTTGAGAGGGTCGCTGAGAGGGAAAAACTTCCGCCAGAGCAGTGGGCAGAGGTACTTGCGCCATACCTGACAGGAGTACCCCAGAAGGCGTACTATGATTTGACCTTGCAGGATGCCAAAGAGTATCACAAATTGAAAGCCGAGATTCTCGCACGTTTGGGGGTGACACTGACTGTCAGGGCACAGCGAGTTCACTCCTGGGGCTATCACCGGGACAAACCACCTCGTTCCCAAATGTTTGATCTGTTGCACCTGGTCCAGAAATGGCTGCAGCCAGAGTCATCTACGCCTGCTCAAATGGTAGAACGGGTGATGATGGATCGGTTTGTCCATTCCCTCCCGAGGCCTATACAGACTTGGGTTGCCCAGGGTGATCCCCAGAATGCCGACGAGCTGATCGGACTGGTTGAGAGATACCAAGGGTTGGAAGGCTCCTTCAGGAGGCAGCCCATGCCATACTGGGGGTCCCAGAAGGAAGCTGAGCCCCAAAAAGGGGTGGCGCGTCCAAGGTCACCAAGGGCGGGGGAGGTGGTGCCCAAGGTCCCTACGGGTGATATTGTTTGTTGGAGGTGCCACAAGCCAGGACATATAGCTGCCCGATGTTCCCAGACCACTGAGCAGATGGACTGTAGCATGGGACGCCGTTGTTCATACTATGCGTATCCAGCCTGCAGTGTGAACTCTCCGCCCAACGAGGGACCTCAAGCGTGTCCCGTAAAGGTGAACGGTCGAGCAGTAACGGCACTGTTAGACTCGGGGAGCCTAGTGACCCTGGTGAGGGCCACTTTTCCTCTCCACCTGCTCCCGGGAAAGAAGGTCGGAGTGCGGTGCATACATGGTGATGCAAAGGACTACCCTGTGGCCAGTGTGAACATTGAAACGACATGTGGCACGGAGTCCCACATAGTCGGCGTCGTTCAGGACTTGTTGCACCCTATAATTATTGGCCGGAATTTCTGTTTGTTTTGGGATTTGTGGGGGAAAGGTTCTGAGCTCCCTAGCAAGAGTAGGGAACCAGTGAACCCTGGAAGGGTGGTGCCACCCCCAGAGTCAGACAGGTTTCCTTTTTGTGTCCTGGCTGGAGATGAGGAGGAAGTGTCCCCTGCATCTGACATTCTGGAGTTAGAGGTATCCGGTGAAAATTTTGGGACTGCCCAACATAGGGACCCCACTCTGAGGGAAGCCTTTAATAATGTCACAGTTATTGACGGGGTGGTACAGGAGCCGGGGGCAGACACAAGATTTCCCCATTTTCTAATGAGCAGGGAGTTGTTGTACCGGGTCACGAAAATAAGGGAGGAGTTGGTAGAGCAGTTGGTAGTGCCGGGTCCATATAGACGGAAGGTGTTGGACATGGCCCATTCACACATCTTGGGTTTACACCTAGGGGTGGAAAAAACGCAGGAACGGGTTGTGCAGAGGTTCTATTGGCCTGGGTGCCACCGGGAAATAGTGAACTATTGCAGGTCCTGCCCTACATGTCAGCTAACTGCTCCCACTCCTCATTTCCGAAACCCCCTTGTGTCACTGCCCATTATTGAGGTGCCATTCGAGAGAATTGCCATGGACTTGGTCGGTCCCTTAGTTAAATCAGCCCGGGGCCATCAGTATATATTAGTCATCCTGGACTATGCCACACGCTATCCTGAGGCAATTCCCTTGAGAAATTCTTCTTCAAAGAGTATAGCTCGCGAGTTGGTCCATGTCTTTTCCCGGACAGGTCTGCCGAAGGAGATCCTGACTGACCAGGGGACACCTTTCATGAGCAAGGTGATGAGGGAACTATGCAAAGCCCTGAAAATCTCCCAGTTGAGGACCTCGGTGTACCATCCCCAGTCAGATGGCCTTGTTGAAAGATTTAACAAGACACTGAAGAGCATGCTGAGAAAAGCTATAGAGAAAGACGGTAGAGACTGGGATTGTCTCTTACCCTATTTGATGTTTTCCATTCGGGAAGTTCCACAGGCCTCCACAGGTTTCTCACCGTTTGAGCTTCTGTATGGCCGACATCCACGAGGACTCCTGGATATAGCCAAGGAAACCTGGGAAGCCGAAGTCACGCCCCACAGAAGCGTCATTGAGCATGTGGCCCTGATGCAGCAGAGGATTGCAAAGGTGATGCCTATCGTGAAAGAACACCTTCTCCAAGCACAAGAAGCTCAGGCCAGGGTCTACAACCGGTCTGCAAGAGTGAGGCAATTCAATCCGGGAGACCGAGTTCTTGTGTTAGTTCCGACAGTGGAAAGCAAGTTCTTGGCCAAATGGCAAGGGCCATATGAGGTTGTCGAGAAACTTGGTGAAGTAAACTATAAAATTCACCAACCAGGAAGACGGAAACCATTCCAAGTATACCATGTCAACCTTATCAAGCCGTGGCAAGATAGAGAGCCGACAGTAACTCCATCGTTGTTAAGCAACCCAGAAGATGAGGTTGGAGCGGTTACTATAGCGGAGACGCTATCGGAGTCCCAGAAACAGCAATGCCGGGAGTTACTCCAGAAAAACAGGGACCTGTTTTCCGAGTTGCCTGGGTACACGAAGGTCATAGAGCATGAGGTCCTGACAGAGCCCCATGTGCGCGTGAACGTGAAGCCCTATAGAATTCCTGAGGCCCGTCGAGAAATAGTCTCCAAGGAAGTGGAGCGTATGTTGAAGCTTGGAGTCATTGAGGAATCCAAGAGCGGTTGGTCGAGCCCAATTGTCCTGGTCCCAAAACCTGATGGGGAGTGGAGATTTTGCAACGACTATAGGAAGTTGAATGAGGTCTCTAAGTTCGACGCATATCCCATGCCCCGCGTTGATGAGCTCATCGAAAGGCTTGGGCCCGCCAGGTACATAACCACCTTGGATTTGACGAAGGGGTATTGGCAGATCCCCATGGCACAGGAAGCCAAGGAGAAGACGGCGTTTTCTACACCAGATGGGTGCTTCCAGTATGTCCGGATGCCATTTGGCCTACAGGGAGCTCCGGCCACCTTCCAAAGGGCTATGGATAGAGTCCTTGCACCCCACAAGGCATACGCTGCTGCGTACCTAGATGATATCGTCATCTTTAGCCCGGACTGGGAGAGTCATCTGGAGAAAGTCCAAGCGGTGTTTGATGCTATAAGAGAGGCCGGATTTACAATAAACCCGAAGAAGTGTGCATTGGGTAAAGAAGAAGCTAAGTACCTTGGATACATAGTGGGTCATGGAGAAATAAAACCCCAAATCAGTAAAGTGGAGGC
Organism: Ranitomeya imitator; assembly: GCF_032444005.1. Lineage (NCBI taxonomy): Eukaryota > Metazoa > Chordata > Amphibia > Anura > Dendrobatidae > Ranitomeya > Ranitomeya imitator. The sequence continues at coordinate 451,840,292 of NC_091283.1, read as the reverse complement.
AATTCAAACATGGCCAAAACCAGTTTCCAAGAAGCAAGTTAAAGCCTTCCTGGGAATCGTGGGATATTACAGGAGGTTCATCCCAAACTTCGCCACAATGGCGGCGCCTCTGACTGACCTGCTAAAAGGGACAAAATCAGTAATGGTTAAGTGGTCCGAAGAAACAGATTCAGCCTTCCAAGAAATGAAAGAGGCTTTATGTAAGCAACCCGTTCTGATGGCCCCAAACTTCAAGAAAGAGTTTATTCTTCAAACAGATGCCTCAGATGTTGGGGTGGGAGCAGTCCTTTCCCAAGAACTACATGGAGAGGAGCATCCTGTTCTCTATCTGAGTAGGAAGCTGTCCTCGTCTGAAAAGAACTACTCAGTCGTTGAAAAGGAGTGCTTGGCCATAAAATGGGCAGTCGACACATTACGATACTATTTGCTGGGACGTAAATTTAGACTGATATCCGACCATGCCCCACTTAGGTGGATGAGGGAAACGAAGGGTAGAAATGCTAGGGTCACCCGTTGGTTCTTAGCCCTGCAGGACTTCTGTTTCCATGTGGAACATAGGGCCGGAAAGCTGCACGGTAATGCTGATGCCCTGTCAAGAATCCCTTGTCTAGTGGGAGAAAGTGCCAAGCCCCACGGCTTTAGGCAGAGGGGGGAGGTATGTAGCGTGGCTAAAGGGTGTCTAATCGATGGGAGATATGTCCCTTATAGATGGCTTGCTACTGTGATGTAACCATAGCTACCTATATGTGTTTCAGGACCTGTGGTGATGTCACGGCCACATGTCTGGTCATGTGATGGGTTCTGGGTGTGGTTAGACATATAAAAGAAAGCCTAATGCTTAACACAGGGAGATATGTGGGGAGGTGAAACCCTCCTGAGTGTGTTACGGCTTCAGGACTGAGCCGGATGAACTGGACCCTTGTTTTTCTTTGCCTGACCCAAAGGCTATTTGCTTTCTGTTGTTTTGTCATATGGTTTATGGAGCAATAAACCCAGTGAACTTTAAAGGAACCTGCCTCCTGAGTGTCAGCCGTCGCAGCTGAGTGAGTGGAACCCCTACAATATATTTATATATACATATTTTACCACAGCTATAGAGACTGTTGGACTGGGGAACCAAGGTCCCACCAATAACATTGATTCTGCAGGTCTGCTCTCCGTATCTGAAACTGCAATTTCCAAACCGATCACCATTCTAATTTCTAAGCCTTAGTCTGGGGATGCACATATCACACAGTGGACCTAGAGATAAGGGGTCCATCTCTACCTCCAAAATAGGTACAATAGCCTTGTACTTGCCTTTCACTATGGTTTCTCTTAATTCTATAAGATAAGGATACATTCTGATACAACTGTTGATTTGGACACTCCTAACACTTCTGCTATCTTTCTGATGGATTTCTTTTTTTTCATCCTAATGATGGTCTGTTCCACTTCCATTGAGAACTCCTTTGACCGCATGTTATGGGTTCACAGCAACAGCATCCAAAAGCAAATGCCGCAAAAAAAGTAATCAGCTCCAGCAACACATTTTATCTGCCTAATTGAAGATGGATTAATGAGCAAATAGCCCATGCAAGCCATTGAACAGCTTTTGAGATAATTATTCAATTACCGTATTTTTCGGACTATAAGATGCACCGGACCATAAGACGCACCCCAAATTTGGGGTGAAAAGTGCAGAAAAAAAGATTTTTTATAAGATGGGGGTCCGTCTTATTGTCCGAATTTACAGTATCTTACCTGAGGGCTGGCGGTGGCAGAGCAGGGTCACAGGAGGCATGGTGTCAGCAGAGGTGGGGTGATGCAGTACGGCGTGCACCTGAGCAGGGTCCCTTCCTGCTTAGGTGGGCGACCCCACGGCCTGGTGTCCATGGGGGGTTGCAGCAGTGGTGTGGCGACGGCAGAGGTGCGGGGAAAATTAGCGGTATGGCGTGAGGTGAGGTGATTCAGCAGCCCGATCAGCAGCAGAGCCGGTTTAATTACCGGTTTATCGGTGGTGGCAGCCATCTTCCTGAGGCCGCGTGTGCGCAGATGGAGTGCTCTGCTTCCAGGGGCTTCAGGAAAATGGCCGCGGGAGGCCGCGCGTGCGCAGATGGAGATCGTGGCGGCCATTTTCCTGAAGCCGAGATCTAAATCTGCGAACTTGGCTTCAGGAAAATGGCTGCATCACCTCACCTGTGGAAGGGACCCCGCTCACGGCATACCACCTCCTCATCCCCGCACCTCTGCCGCCGCACCTCTGCCACCGCCGCACCACTGCTGGTAAGCCTGCATTACGACTATAAGACGCACCCACCATTTTCCCCCCTTTTTTTTGGGGGAAAAAGTGCGTCTTATAGTCGGAAAAATATGGTAATTTTGATCCCTTTAAAAAGAGGCATCTATCTAGTAGAGCTATAATTCCTAAACCTTTACTCCACTTAGGATGTGGATACCCTCAAATTAAAGGTGATAGTCTGCACTTTAAGCTCATATTGATTATATAACTGTATCTTGAATAGATTTTGGTAAACAGCTAAAATGACAAAACTTGTCACTGTACAAAGATTTCTGGACCTAACTGCAATTGCTATAATACTGCCTTTATGTACAAAAATATAACTACTATAATACTGCCCCTATGTACAAGAGTATAACTATTATAAAGCTGCCCCTATGTACAAGAATATAACTAATATAATACTGCCTACTATGTACAATAATATATCTACTATAATACTGCCCCCTATGTTCAAGAGCACAACCAGTATAATACTGCCCCCATGTACAAAAATAGGACTACTATAATACTGCCCCTATGTACAAGAATATAACTACAATAATTCCTCCCTTATGTACATGAATATAACTACTATAATACTGGCCCCTATGTACAAAAATATAACTACTATTATACTGCTTCCTGTGTACAAGAATATAACTACTATAATACTGCCCCCTATGTACAAGAATATAACTACTATAATACTGCCTCCTATGTACAAAAATATAGCTAGTATAATACTGTCCCCTATGTACAAGAATATAACTACTATAATACTGCTCCCTATGTACAAGAATATAACTACTATAATACTGCTCCCTATATACAAGAATATAGCTAATATAATACTGTCACTGTGTACAAGAATATAACTACTATAATACTCAAAAATATATTTACTATAATACTGCCCCTGTGTACAAGAATATAACTACTATAATACTGTTCCCTATGTACAAGAATATATCTACGATAATGCTGCCCCTATGTACAAGAATATAACTCCTAGAATACTGCCCCTATGTACAAGAATATAACTACTATAATACTACCCCTATGTACAAGAATATAACCACTATAATACTGCCCCTGTGTACAAGACTATAACTACTATAATACTGCCCCATGTAAAGAATCTAACTACTGTAATACTGCCCCTATGTACAAGAATATAACTACTAGAATACTTGTCCCTATACACACGAATATAACTACTATAATACTGTCCCTATGTACAAGAATATAACTACTATAATACTGCCCCTGTGTACAAGAATATGACTACTATAATACTGATCCATGTACAAGAATATAACTACTCTAATACTGTTCCTATGTGCAAGAATATAACTACTATAATACTGTTCCTATGTACAAGAATATAATTACTATAATACTGCCCCTGTGTACAAGAATATAACTACTATAATACTGCCCCTATGAACAAGAATATATCTACTATAATACTGCACCTATGTACAAGAATATAACTACTATAATACTGCCCCATATATACAAAGTTATAATGACTATACATAGTTACACACTATTTACCTTTAAATAAGAAATCTTTACTGAGATATGAAAGCTCTAAGGCTTTAATAGTGTCACTTAATGAGATGCCTCCAACACATACTTTTTGTACTATTATGGAGCATATACAAGGTGACTGACATTATTTATTCTCATAATAATGGGGAAAAAACTCTCAAAATCTTGAAATGTAATATTGCTAAATCTCCTTTTATCATAGTAAATGCACAGCTCAGTCTTTGTTACACAAAGGTAAAATTGCTCATTAAATGCTAGCTCAGAATAGACGTTTCTCCTTTTATGTTAATTTTCCTTTGACATTACTCTCTGTTATTAAAAACGCGATACTGTCTGGTCAGATTATACGTGGAGCCTGCCGAAAGTCAGCAGAGATGAAGATGACAGATTGTTGTATTTTGTACTGTCTGATCATCATGAAGGATATTCTATCATGTAATGATCTTAAGATGTTCGGAACAATGTATCATGGCAGATAAAGGAAGCTGGACATGCCTGGGGGGATAAAGGAGCAGTCACATCAAGAGTTGTCCAGGCAGTCAATTGAATGCAAACTTCACTTGGGGTTTGTCAGTTTTGATAGGAATAAAGTAGGATTTTACTTGATATGTATCTCAAAGGCTTCTTGTGGACAAGCCTTTGAATCTGACTTAAGTGCTGAATGAATGCATAATTTGTCATACAGATTATTTGGTGAAGAATCTATACCTCCTTAGTTCAGGGGTTGGTTGAGGTTTCGAAATCTAAAAAGTTGAAGTGTATTGTCCATCATTTTGTCATCTCTACTGTCCCATTCATTCTTTGGAAAGTTCTTTGTGAATTATTGTCTTGTTAGTTATGGCCACTGGCCTCCTCGTTCAACTGGGTCTTTTCAAGATTTCTTGCTTTCTTAACTATTTCTTCAGAGACTTACCTGGCTTGGAAAACATGCTCAGCCAGCAAGGATTTTTCATTTTCAGATCTAACCCTTTGTCTGTTATCTAAGCAGTCTACTGTGAGATGCCTAATTCAAGCAATTTGTGTCCTCCTTGAAGCTGGTCATTCGGAGGCATTGCCAATATTGACTGTTGATGACATGTCTGCCCATACTACAAAGCCCCATTCTGCTAACAAGACTAGTTGATACAGAAATTGTAAAATACTTTCTTGTTCCCGTAAGAGACTTCTGCATTGTGAGAAATTGATGCTCCATTTCCATGGTTGGCATTGACGGAGATAGTGGTGGTTATTAGTGATGAGCGAATATATTCGTTACTCGAGATTTCCCGAGTACACTCGGGTGTCTTCCGAGTATTTTTTTAGTGCACGGAAATTTAGTTTTTATTGCCGCAGGTGAATGATTTACATCTGTTAGCCAGCATGAGTACATGTGGGGGTTGCCTGGTTGCTAGTGAATCCCCACATGTACTTATGCTGGCTAACAGATGTAAATCATTCAGATGCAGCGCTAAAAACTAAATCTCCGAGCACTAAAAAATACTTGGAGGACCCCCGAGCGTGCTCGGGAAATCTCGAGTAATGAGTATATTCGCTCATCACTAGTGGTTACTCTAGTGCAGGCTGGAGTTTTGTTAAAGCAATGCTTATGAAAGGAGAGTAAACTTCACAGCTCGGTCATAATTTTTTACCTCTTCCAGACGAGCTGTACATCCCCAGGAGCTGAGTCCACTCCATATAATTCACCTTCATATTCTGCAACACTTTACAGACAATGTCATCGCTGTCCCCATTGGGGTTCACAATCTAAATCCCCAATCAGTATGTTTTTGGAATGTGGGAGAAACTTATGGAAATCCACGCAAACACAGGGAGAACATACAAACTTCTTGCAGATATTGTCTTTGGTGGGATTGAACCCAGGGCGTCAGCACTGCAAAGCAACAGGGATAACCACTGAGCCACCGTACTGCATCAGTCACAGAGTCAAAATTCCAAAGGGGTCTAATAAAATATGTTAAATGTTAAATTCATCCCCCTTTTCCCAATTTGATAAAAAAAAATATTTTGTATCACCATGTCCATAAATGTCCGACCTATCTAATATAAATTATTTAACCCATATGATAAATTCGGTAAAGTCAAACTAATTATTTATTTTTTTGTCATCACACCAAACTCTCAGTTGACAATCTCATTACAGAAGTAATAAGTTCTAAGTAATAAGTTAATGCAGCAGCATATCTGATCAGCATACAATCTCATTAGCAGCTTTATCCACAGCCTGATTATTAGCACAATTATTGATGGCAGCATGGTGGCTCAGTGGTTAGACTGTAACCTTGTGCTCCTGGATTTAAATACAACCAGTGTTATCATAATGGACTTTTAATATTCTCCCTATGCTCCACACACAATCCAAAAGCAGACTGATTATATGTAATATTTTGACATATTCTGATAAATGGGCTAATGGATGTGAACCCATTGTGTTGATCACCTTGGGGAAAGCTTGTTGCTTTATTGACCCTAGCAATATCAATTATATCCCCCATGCATCTGAGCAAAATGCTGCTGGTGGTTGTGTGACCCAGACCTGAATATTTTTGTGTGTTCCCTAGGACTTTGGCTCCCTTCCTGGTTCTGTAAGCCCTGCAGCTTCTAAACTTACCATCTCAGTCCTTGTCCTTACTAGACATGAGCGAATATGTTCGGCTCCCTCCTTATTCGTCAAGGTATAGCGCTTACTGAAGAAGCTGCATCGACAGCCTGTGTGTTGTGACAGTCACACAGCCGTGACACATGCAGCTGCAGCTCCGGTAACCTGATTATTGGAGCGCTTCAAGTATTCGGGTTCCCACTGCCGCTTCTTCGGTAAGCGCTATAGTTTGCCGAATAAGGAGGGAGCCGAAGATATTTGTTCATGTCTAGCCCTTACCTACACGCTGAACAACAGTATGTATGCCATGTATCAAGAAATAGCAACTTCCTATAATTTGTCTAGGGTTTACTATTGCCCCCTCTTTTTATGCCATGCATCATCTGTCTTTGTAACGGAGTACCAAACATTGCCTAATATACAGAAGAAAAGAGGACTATTGAATTACATTTAAACTATAGTCAATTTTTATTTCCTCCAATGTCAGACAGGATCATATTTCCAATACATTGCCCATCGTGGGAAGTGAGTGTGGGCAGGGGGCAGCTTAGGCCTGTGTGCTTTCAACTGCGAAATATAATAGGGATCTGTTAGTGTTTGCCTGGCTATAAAAAGGGCTAGAATAGACAGGCTTAGCATAACCCTCTCAGTTTACCAGATCCCAGTGGTTGGCTTGACCTTCAACCCTTAACACCTGTTCATTGATCTGGACTTACAAGGGAGCCACAGGGTTGAATGACGAAGTCAGATGCAGGCCGGTGGTGGAGATTGGCAGGAGTGGTCAGATAGTGGGGTCAAAACCAGGAGGACAGTAAAGGTGCAAAATCAGAAGTCTCAAGAGTAGTCAGGGAACAGACCAAGGTCTTTACCAGGATATACAAACCATCTAGTAACATATCGCTCTTTTCATCCTCTGCATAAATAGCCCCATCCTGAAGTATATTTGTCCTTTCATCCACCTATACACAGCCCCATCCTCCAGTACATTGCTTTTCTTAGTTACATACATAAATGTGTGCTGCCGCTGCTTCCTGGTGGGAGCTCTGCACTGTAATGAAGGAAGCTCCACTCCTTCCCATGACATCATGCATCTGAGGAGAAGCTCCATGCTAAACACAACCCAGTAGTTCCAGGATGAAGTGATATTATTGTGCCACCTGAAATTTCCTGCTTTGCACAAGCCTCCAGAACAGAATTTGCAGCCTGCCGGAGTGGTGGAGAAGAAAGCTGATGGCTCTCTTTTCTACAGTTATAAAGGTGATGCCCAGTACTTTAACTCTGATAATTTATCCTTAGGATAGGTCATCACTATCAGATTGGTGGGGGTGCGACACCCAGCAACACTGTCAATCAGCTGCTCCCAGTGCTGCTGCTGTTGGCAGCTGAATGCGATCATTTGTTGAGCTGCACAGCTCCATCAACACTATAGTGGTGGTGGTTAGACACTGCCTGTCTACCCCTATTCCAAATGAATAGCATGGGTCTGCAAACCCCGGCTGTGGTCACTATACCGTCGACAGAGCTGTTTTGTTCTGCTCCGCAAATGATCATATCCTGACACAGACAAAAGCAACAACTGATCGGAGATCAAATATTGATGAAATCACCTAAGGATGGGCCATCAATATAGAAGTACCGGTCAACCCCATAATCAGCATTTTTTGGAAAAAAATATATATGTGGTCATTTTAAGGAGCACTATGGCTATAGAGCACACTGCAATGGATTAGTGGTAAACAAAGCTTTTATTCTACCACTGCGTGTTTCGGCAGCGGACCACTACCTTCCTCAGGTGGTAAATCCACTGTTGAAACGTGTAGTGGTTGAATAAAAGGTTTGTTTAACATTAATCTATTGCAGTGTTCTCTATAGACATAACGCTCCTTAAATTGACCACATATATATTTTTTCCAAAAAACATTGATATTCCCCTTGAGGGATTGTGGCTGGAACTGCTTGGAGCCATAGAGTTCATCCCCAGGCAACAGGACCTGAAGTGCCGTCACATCCTGTGAAGTGGCATCACGTGATTGGATCTTGGGCCCACGTGACCAGACCAGGAAGCACAGGAGCGGTCCTGGAGCAACAGAGCAGGAGTACACAGAGACGTCCGCTACCGGAGTTGTGCAGGGGTACACAACCCTTCCAGGTGAGAGGCTAATCCCCCCACCTTTCATTGAAACATCCCAATTAAACCACCTGGTGCTTCTCATGCTGTGCTCTTCCATGTTTATTGTCTAACCCCATTATCAGGACACAGCTATAATTATAAGTGCTGTGGGTCAAAGTGAGCAGCTGCTGGAGTGGTCCACCTGGCTTTTGCCAGAAATGTCAGATGGCCAGACTGGCCCTATCCAGTAAGGTTGTCACTTCTCGCTAAACCAGGAAATGTGAGTAAATTCACACTGCACCTTTGAAATTCCTGCTGGAGATGCTTTATTAATTTTTCTTGTATTTGTTTGCCCTGTGTATAGAAGGTCAGTAATGGTTTCTGAAAAAGAAAATCTCAATGATACATTGTACAGTGAAATCTAATCAACTCCACAGCAGCGAATCCCAGGTAAACAAACCAGATTTATTGCCTATCAATAATGTATTATCTAATCTGCCACAAATGCGTAAGATTCTCTATGTGGGCTGCAGGTGACTGTTGAAGGCTATATTTCCAGCAGTTTGTGATTGACACAGATGACATTACTGTGTGTTGTGTTTTATAAATCTTCCATCACTGTAACGGCAGGAAGAATGTATTAGACAGGACAAAGGAATCCATTGTGATTTATTCCAATAAGTTTCAATATCCAGAATTCCAAAAATTAGCTTCCATCAAAGAAACAGTTGTCAAGCAAGCACTAGCCTATACTAGTCACCTGCTAGTCAGATAGGAATTAAATAAGTTACATCTTTTCAGACCCTACATCTATTTTTTGCCTGTAGTACAGATCTGATATTTAATAGCATTTGAAATTTACAATTGTAGCAAGCATCAGTTTAGTCTCTTAAAGGGTTATTCCGCCCCCCCCAAAAAGCTATCCCCCAGCACCTTAGTCTAATATGTGGAATCCCAACAGTGTAATGTACTCACTGTTCTGCTTGGAGGGTAGAGTGAAGCTAGTGCTGATTGTCCACAGTGATTGCGTGACATAATGCCATGCGATCCCCAGGAGAGCCAATGTCAACACCGCTGGAAAGGAGCCAGCACCAGAGGTAGGTATAAGTGATTATTTATATTATTTTAATAGGGGAAAAATAAGGATTCTGAGTAGCAGACAGCACCTTTAAACACTGCGTTCACACATTGCAGCCTTGTTGTATTTTGCCACATTCTTAATAGAACCAACCAAGTTTTTCCTGCAATTTTGGAAAATCATGGTACAAAAAGCAGCATGGCCACAATGTGTGAACATAGCCTTAGCCTTTGATAACAAACAATGCATTTCTTCTACAATATTTGAATAAAATAATAGTTTAGCTAAGTAACTTTTTTTTAACCTGTTGATGCAATTATTAATAGTTGCTGCATTAGTTAAAAAAAAGCATTGTGATCGCTGTCCGTGCTAAATGTTATTTATTTGTAGTCAGGGAGGTGAAGAGTGATGGTGGACGCTGGACGGTATGTAAACTCACCCATTCTTGCTTGATAAATATCCCCGTAGTAGAGACTTAAAACGGACATGTAAATTGTCCCTGCTTCAAGATTATCAATCAAACAGGAATGGGCCTGTTTATGGACCATCCACCATGACTCTTCAGCCTAATAGGTCCACCTCCGTGACTATAGGTAACATATGGCACGTACAGCAGTAGCTATTATTAAAGGGAACCTGTTACCCCCGTTTTTTCAGATTGAGATAAAAATACTGTTAAATAGGGCCTGCGCTGTGCGTTACAATAGTGTATGTAGTGTACCCTGATTCCCCACCTATGCTGCAAAATACATTACCAAAGTTGCCGTTTTCGCCTGTCAATCAGGCTGGTCAGGTCAGGTGGGCGTGGTGACATCGCTCTTTTCTTCCCCAGCTTTCCGTTGGTGGCGTAGTGGTGTGCGCATGTCGCAGTGACGAATCCACTGCGCGCACGTGAAGAAGCAGCGCGCGATCTGCGCTATTACCCCCAGTCATCGGTGGGGGCGGCCATCTTCCTGGGGCCGCGCGTGCGCAGATGGAGTGCTCTGCTGCACGGGGCTTCAGGAAAATGGCCGCGGGATGCTGCGCGTGCGCATTAGAGATCGCGGCGGCCATTTTCCCAAAGCCGAGTTTGCATCTCGCACAGGCGAAAACGGCGACTTTGGTAATGTATTTCGCAGCATAGGTGGGGAATCAGGGTACACTACATACACTATTGTAACGCACAGCGTAGGCCCTATTTAACAGTATTTTTATCTCAATCTGAAAAAACGGGGTGACAGGTTCCCTTTAATGATTATGGCAACATATTTAAAAAGGCATTCAGGCACACTACGGTATAAGTCAGGGTCATTTAATGTGGTTGACCGGTCTTAAGCTTCAAGTCTGCCGACTTGGGAATCATCACTTTGTGCGCAGTGCGTGCTGTAAGGATTGTCCAGTGCCAGCGCCGGGAGCGGTGGCCATGTGACCACAAGTATATGGCATACTGCCGGCCACATTACGACTAGATGGGCGCTACATCGTTCAATGTAAGTGTATTAAGCGAGGCTGGAAACAGTCAAGTCGGAATGTGACCAGGAGTATGCATATCGTATACTTGCAGTCATATGAGTGCCAGATACCAGCTCTGGAGAATCCTGACACCTGACAGTGTACGCGATGTGAGGATTCACAAGTCTGCAGTCACATTGAATGACTACAAACTTGTAGCTTAGCTCCGGACAACCCCTATAAGTCTAAAGACCGGTTCCTTTTAAGTGCTCCTGATTATTTCATGTTTTTTTTTCTTCACATCACTATTGTCTTTGCTCATATAATTTGGTTACACGCTGCACTTTAAAGGTTAGATAATCAGTCATAGCACAAGGCTGGGAGTGATATTAATCAATATAGCGCTGCTCGGGATGATGTTCCTATATATCATAGCACAGACGGATAATCCAGCAAGTGATTATGTCCTGGCAGGATATGCTTTAATTATTATAATATAAGGCAGATTGAAATGAGATCTGCAGGTTAACTGTCTCTCTCCATCAATATATGAATGCGAGGACAGATAAATATCATCTCTTCAGCAGCGGGGATAGGACTTTCTTTTAATAAACCTGTCTCGTTGGATGAGATGGAGCTTTTACATTAAGATGCTGCTCTTGTCTCTGGTAAGTTCCTTGCCTGCATCTTGTATTAACATCTCAGAGCAATACAGACCCAGAGCCAAAGGTCTACATGGAATAACACAACATAAAGCGCCTTATCTCCCGCTAGAAGCAGAAGGCGCAGTCATACATCACACCAATCTCGCCGCTAGAACGTCGCTCGGGAAGACATTTTAGTTGCATCCTAGATGCTTATCCGTAGGGTTGGAGGACGATGATGGATGGTTAATGTTTTACAAGGGTGATGAGGGGGAAGGGATGATTAAATGGCAAATCTTTTACAGAAAAGCATTGACAGATTTTTCTTATCTGGCCTAAATTCATGACTCCATCCACTTGGGGTCTAATGTGCCTCTTATGGTGCTACTTAAATGACATTTCTAGATAAATATTTTACTATGGTCCTTTCACACTTAATGTATCTTAAGAAACCTTGGATATTCAGTATATTTGATATCCATCACCTGTAGCATGATAAGTTAAAAAAAAAAGCGTAATGCATGCTATACAAATTTTCTTGATGCCTCTTTTTTAATTACAGACCAGGGACTCTCAAGGAATATAACAATATAAATAAAGCGAATCACACTCGCTTTGTCTATGTAGTAATCATTATAGTTTCTTCCGTCCTGTCCCAGAATGCTAATAGGACCAGTGAGAGTGCGCACTAGTAAACACCACCAACTCACTTCATGTGTAAGAACATGTGCCCAAAGTGCATATTCTAAAACTAGCGATACCAGGGGTGCTGAGGTAAGAAGAGGCTACTCACATTGCTGCCCACCACGTCTATCTGATCCAATACTAGAAATACTAGGAATGCAGAGGTAAGAAGAGGCTGCTCAAACTGCTGTCCACCCTGTGTATCTGATCCAATACTAGAAATACCAGGAGTGCTGAGGTAAGAAGAGGCTGCTCACACTGCTGTCTACTCTGTGTATCTGATTGAATACTGAAGATACTCTCCTAGTGTATCCTCACCCACCCCCTGCAGACTGTGAGCCCTCGCGGTCAGGGTCCTCCCTCCTTATGTACTCGTGTGCCTTGTTATCTGCTCATGTTTAATGTATTTGTCTATATTGGCTCCGTATTCACATGTAAAGCGCCATGGAATAAATGGCGCTATAAAAATGTATAATAATAATAATAATAATAATTATTATAATAATACTAGGGGTGCTGAGTAGGGTTGAGCGAAACGGGTCGTTCATTTTCAAAAGTCGCCGACTTTTGGCAAAGTCGGGTTTCATGAAACCCGATCCGACCCCTGTGCGTTTCAATGACGCGAAAAGCGCCATTTCTCAGCCAATGAAGGTAAACGCAGAGTGTGGGCAGCGTGATGACATAGGTCCTGGTCCCCACCATCTTAGAGAAGGGCATTGCAGTGATTGGCTTGCTGTCTGCGGCGTCACAGGGGCTATAAAGGGGCGTTCCCGCCGACCGCCATGTTACTGCTGCTGATCTGAGCTTAGGGAGAGGTTGCTGCCGCTTCGTCAGAAGCAGGGATAGCGTTAGGCAGGGTCCATTAACCACCAAACCGCTTGTGCTGTAGCGATTTCCACTGCCCAACACCACCTTCGATGTGCAGGGACAGTGGAAGCTACATTTTTTTTTTTTTTTTCCCTCAGCGCTGTAGCTCATTGGGCTGCCCTAGAAGGCTCCCTGATAGCTGCATTGGTGTGTGTACGCCGCTGTGCAAACCAACTGCTTTTTTCAAAGCACAAATCCTCTTGTTCCTTCCTTTCTGCACAGCTATCTTGTTTGTTTGTCCACACTTTTTATTTCATTTGTGCATCAGTCCACTCCTTATTGCTGCCTGCCATACCTGGCTGAGATTACTGCAGGGAGATAGTAATTGTAGGACAGTCCCTGTTTTTTTTTTGTGGGAGATTAAGATTGGCATTTCTGCTAGAGTGCCATCAGTGGGCCATAGAAAGCCTATTTATTTTTTTGCTTGATTTGGGTTCTAAAATCTACCTGAAAAAATCACTACATCAATCAGTAGGAGAAAAATATTGGCCTCAGGGCTTGTGTGCCACTCTTGACTCCTGTGTGTGCCATCTCTCAGTCAGTGGGCCATAGAAAGCCCATTTTTTTTTTTTTTTTGCTTTATTTGGGTTCTAAATTCAACCTGAAAAAATCAATAAATCAATCAGTGGGAGATTAATATTGGCCTTTGGGCTTGTGTGCCAGTCCTAAGCGTGCCATCTCTCTCTCTCAGATAGTGGGCCATAGAAAGCCTATTTATTATTTTTTTTATTGGGTTTATAAATTTTCCCTGGAACAAAAAAAAAAATAGTGGGAGATTAATATTGGCCTCTGGGCTTGTGTGCCAGTCCTGAGCGTGCCATCTCTCTCACAAATAGTGGGCCATAGAAAGCCTATTTATTTATTTTTTTTTGGTTTTATAAATTCTCCCTGAAAAAAAAAAGGGAGATTAATATTGGCCTTTGGGCTTGTGTGCCAGTCCTAAGCGTGCCATCTCTCTCTCTCTCTCAGATAGTGGGCCATAGAAAGCCTATTTATTATTTTTTTTATTGGGTTTATAAATTTTCCCTGGAACAAAAAAAAAAAAGTGGGAGATAAATATTGGCCCCTGGGCTTGTGTGCCACTCCTGACTCCTGTGTGCGTCATCTCTCACTCAGTGGGCCATAGAAAGCCTTTTTTTGTTTTATGTGTTTTCTAAATTCTCCCTGAAAAAATCATTTTATTTTATTTGGTTTCTAAATTCTTCCTGAAAAAATCATTTTATTCTATTATTTTTTTTTCCTAAAGTCTCCCTGAAAAAACAAAAAAAAACAAATCAGTGGGAGATTAATATTGCCCTTTCTGCTTGTGTGTCAGTCTTGACTCCTGGGTGTGCCATCTCTCTCTCTCTCCAATTGTGGGCCATAGAAAGCCTATTATTTTTTTTGCTTGATTTGGGTTCCAAAATCTACCTGAAAAAATCACTACATCAATCAGTGGGAGATAAATATTGGCCTCTGGGCTTGTGTGCCACTCCTGACTCCTGTGTGCGTCATCTCTCACTCAGTGGGCCATAGAAAGCCTTTTTTTGTTTTATTTGTTTTCTAAATTCTCCATGAAAAAATCATTTTATTTTATTTGGTTTCTAAATTCTTCCTGAAAAAATCATTTTATTCTATTATTTTTTTTTCCTAAAGTCTCCCTGAAAAAAAAAAAAAAACAAATCAGTGGGAGATTAATATTGCCCTTTCTGCTTGTGTGCCAGTCTTGACTCCTGGGTGTGCCATCTCTCTCTCTCTCTCCAATTGTGGGCCATAGAAAGCCTATTATTTTTTTAGCTTGATTTGGGTTCCAAAATCTACCTGAAAAAATCACTACATCAATCAGTGGGAGATAAATATTGGCCTCTGGGCTTGTGTGCCACTCCTGACTCCTGTGTGCGTCATATCTCACTCAGTGGGCCATAGAAAGCCTTTTTTTGTTTTATTTGTTTTCTAAAGTCTCCCTGAAAAAATCATTTTATTTTATTTGGTTTCTAAATTCTTCCTGAAAAAATCATTTAATCTATTATTTTTTTTTCCTAAAGTCTCCCTGAAAAAAAAAAAAAAAACAAATCAGTGGGAGATTAATATTGCCCTTTCTGCTTGTGTGTCAGTCTTGACTCCTGGGTGTGCCATCTCTCTCTCTCTCTCCAATTGTGGGCCATAGAAAGCCTATTATTTTTTTAGCTTGATTTGGGTTCCAAAATCTACCTGAAAAAATCACTACATCAATCAGTGGGAGATAAATATTGGCCTCTGGGCTTGTGTGCCACTCCTGACTCCTGTGTGCGTCATCTCTCACTCAGTGGGCCATAGAAAGCCTTTTTTTGTTTTATTTGTTTTCTAAATTCTCCCTGAAAAAATCATTTTATTTTATTTGGTTTCTAAATTCTTCCTGAAAAAATCATTTAATCTATTATTTTTTTTTCCTAAAGTCTCCCTGAAAAAAAAAAAAAAAACAAATCAGTGGGAGATTAATATTGCCCTTTCTGCTTGTGTGTCAGTCTTGACTCCTGGGTGTGCCATCTCTCTCTCTCTCCAATTGTGGGCCATAGAAAGCCTATTATTTTTTTAGCTTGATTTAGGTTCCAAAATCTACCTGAAAAAATCACTACATCAATCAGTGGGAGATAAATATTGGCCTCTGGGCTTGTGTGCCACTCCTGACTCCTGTGTGCGTCATCTCTCACTCAGTGGGCCATAGAAAGCCTTTTTTTGTTTTATTTGTTTTCTAAATTCTCCCTGAAAAAATCATTTTATTTTATTTGGTTTCTAAATTCTTCCTGAAAAAATCATTTAATCTATTATTTTTTTTTCCTAAAGTCTCCCTGAAAAAAAAAAAAAAACAAATCAGTGGGAGATTAATATTGCCCTTTCTGCTTGTGTGCCAGTCTTGACTCCTGGGTGTGCCATCTCTCTCTCTCTCTCCAATTGTGGGCCATAGAAAGCCTATTATTTTTTTTAGCTTGATTTGGGTTCCAAAATCTACCTGAAAAAATCACTACATCAATCAGTGGGAGATAAATATTGGCCTCTGGGCTTGTGTGCCACTCCTGACTCCTGTGTGCGTCATCTCTCACTCAGTGGGCCATAGAAAGCCTTTTTTTGTTTTATTTGTTTTCTAAATTCTCCCTGAAAAAATCATTTTATTTTATTTGGTTTCTAAATTCTTCCTGAAAAAATCATTTTATTCTATTTTTTTTTTTCCTAAAGTCTCCCTGAAAAAAAACAAAAAAACAAATCAGTGGGAGATTAATATTGCCCTTTCTGCTTGTGTGCCAGTCTTGACTCCTGGGTGTGCCATCTCTCTCTCTCTCTCCAATTGTGGGCCATAGAAAGCCTATTATTTTTTTTGCTTGATTTGGGTTCCAAAATCTACCTGAAAAAATCACTACATCAATCAGTGGGAGATAAATATTGGCCTCTGGGCTTGTGTGCCACTCCTGACTCCTGTGTGCGTCATCTCTCACTCAGTGGGCCATAGAAAGCCTTTTTTTGTTTTATTTGTTTTCTAAATTCTCCCTGAAAAAATCATTTTATTTTATTTGGTTTCTAAATTCTTCCTGAAAAAATCATTTTATTCTATTATTTTTTTTTCCTAAAGTCTCCCTGAAAAAAAAAAAAATCAAATCAGTGGGAGATTAATATTTACATTTGTGCTTCAGTGACAGTCCTGCGTGTGTGGCATCTCTCTCATTTGTTGCCACCAACAACAGAGTGTGTAACATTGTGCCTGATTTTCGTTGTGGTCTCACTCACCTGTAAAGGGGTAGCTAAATCATACTGAAGTTATAGCTCACCGTGTAATTTGTGTGACAGCAACAAATACCGTTAGTTTGTTTACGTTTTTAAAACAATGAGGAAGTCTGGTGGAAGAGGTCGTGGCCGGGGGCGTTCATTGTCAGCTGGTAATGAGGGTAGTGGTAGTGGTGGAGCATCAGCTGGTCGTGGGAAAAAAAATATTGCACCTAAGTCTGGAGCTGTGGAGCCAGGTTCGTCATCTGGCTACACAAGGCCTCGAACGCTCCCTTTTCTGGGAGTAGGAAAACCGCTTTTAAAGCCGGAGCAGCAAGAGCAAGTTTTGGCTTATCTTGCTGACTCAGCCTCTAGCTCTTTTGCCTCCTCTCGTGAAACTGGTAAATGTCAAAGCAGCGCGTCGTTAGTGGATGTTCACGGTCAGGGACAAGTCGCTTCCTTGTCCTCTTCAGCAAAAACAACAACAGAGAAGAATGCAGCAGGCGACACAACGGGTTACTCCATGGAGCTCTTTACACATACCGTCCCTGGCTTAGAAAGTGAAGCAGTTAACAGTCCATGCCCATTACAAGTTGAATCTGACATGGAGTGCACTGATGCACAGCCACAGCCAGACTACTATGCTGGTCCTTTGACTCAGACCACAACATTGCCCTCGCAGGGTAATGATCAAGAATCAGACCCTGATGAGACTATGTTGCCCCATCACAAACGCTATACCACCGACCGACACGGTGACACAGACGAAGTTGCACACGAGCTACAAGAAGAGGTAATAGATGACCCAGTTCTTGACCCCGATTGGCAGCCATTGGGGGAACAGGGTGCAGGCGGCAGCAGTTCTGAAGCGGAGGAGGAGGGGCCGCAGCAGGCATCAACATCGCAACAGGTTCCATCTGCCGGGCCCGTATCTTGCCCAAAACGCGTGGCAAAGCCAAAACCTGTTGGAGGACAGCGTGGCCATCCGGTTAAAGCTCAGTCTGCAATGCCTGAAAAGGTATCCGATGCTAGAAAGAGTGCAGTCTGGCATTTTTTTAAACAACATCCAATTGATCAGCGCAAAGTCATCTGTCAAAAATGTTCAACTACCTTAAGCAGAGGACAGAATCTGAAAAGTCTCAATACAAGTTGCATGCATAGACATTTAACCACCATGCATTTGCAAGCCTGGACTAACTACCAAACGTCCCTTAAGGTTGTAGCACCCTCGGCCAATGAAGCTAGTCAGCAACGCAACATCCCTTCCGGCAGTGTAGGGCCACCATTTTCCGCACCACCTGCAGTATCTGTGCAGGTTTCTTTGCCAGGCCAAAGCAGTCAGGGTCAGGGAATCACCAGTTTCGTAGTAGGAAACACTGCATCTAGGACACCGGCGGCAACAATACCATCTCCCACCGTCTCTCAGTCTGCCATGTCCACCGGCACCCCCGCTAGTTCCACGATCTCCAGCTCTCCAGTCCAGCTCACCCTACATGAGACTATGGTTAGAAAAAGGAAGTACTTAGCCTCGCATCCGCGTACACAGGGTTTGAACGCCCACATAGCTAGACTAATCTCGTTAGAGATGATGCCCTACCGGTTAGTTGAAAGCGAAGCTTTCAAAGCCCTGATGGACTACGCTGTACCACGCTACGAGCTACCCAGTCGACACTTTTTTTCCAGAAAAGCCATCCCAGCCCTCCACCAGCATGTTAAAGAGCGCATCGTCCATGCACTCAGGCAATCTGTGAGCACAAAGGTGCACCTGACAACAGATGCATGGACCAGTAGGCATGGCCAGGGACATTACGTGTCCATCACGGCACACTGGGTAAATGTGGTGGATGCAGGGTCCACAGGGGACAGCAAATTTGGGACAGTTCTGCCTAGCCCACGGTCTAGGAAACAGTTGGCTGTAGCCGTTCGCACCCCCTCCTCCTCCTCTTCGTCCTCCTGCAGAAGCGAGAGCTCGTCCACAGACCGCAGTCGCACAACCACTCCATCCGCAGCTGCCACTGTTGCACACCAGGTCTCCCATTATGGGGCAGCTACTGGCAAACGTCAGCAGGCTGTATTGGCTATGAAGTGTTTGGGCGACAACAGACACACCGCGGAAGTTCTGTCCGAGTTCTTGCAGAAAGAAACGCAGTCGTGGCTGGGCACTGTAGATCTTGAGGCAGGCAAGGTAGTGAGTGATAACGGAAGGAATTTCATGGCTGCCATCTCCCTTTCCCAACTGAAACACATTCCTTGCCTGGCTCACACCTTAAACCTGGTGGTGCAGTGCTTCCTGAAAAGTTATCCGGGGTTATCCGACCTGCTCCTCAAAGTGCGTGGACTTTGCTCACATATCCGCCGTTCGCCCGTACACTCCAGCCGTATGCAGACCTATCAGCGTTCTTTGAACCTTCCCCAGCATCGCCTAATCATAGACGTTGCAACAAGGTGGAACTCAACACTGCACATGCTTCAGAGACTGTGCGAACAGAGGCGGGCTGTTATGTTTTTGTGGGAGGATACACATACACGGGCAGGCAGTAGGATGGCAGACATGGAGTTGTCAGGTGTGCAGTGGTCGAAGATTCAAGACATGTGTCAAGTCCTTCAGTGTTTTGAGGAATGCACACGGCTGGTTAGTGCAGACAACGCCATAATAAGCATGAGCATCCCCCTAATGCGTCTGCTGATGCAAAGTTTGACGCACATAAAGGATCAGGCGTCTGCAGCTGAGGAAGAGGAAAGCCTTGATGACAGTCAGCCATTGTCTGGCCAGGGCAGTGTACAGGACGAGTTAGCTGGCGAAGAGGAGGAGGAGGACGAGGAGGATGATGGGGATGATTATATTTGTAATGAGGAAGCTTTTCCGGGGCCACTGGAAATTGGTGGCGCGGCAAGGCCGGGTTCTGGTTTTTGGAGGGACACAAGTGATGTGGATTTGCCTGAAACTGCCCCTCAACCAAGCACAACCGCAGATTTGAGAACTGGAACTTTGGCCCACATGGCGGATTATGCCTTACGTATCCTCAAAAGGGACACACGCATAACTAAAATGATGAACGATGACGATTACTGGTTGGCCTGCCTCCTTGATCCTCGCTATAAAGGCAAATTGCAAAATATAATGCCACATGAGAACTTGGAACTAATATTAGCAACCAAACAATCAACTCTTGTTGACCGTTTGCTTCTGGCATTCCCTGCACACAGCGCCCGTGATCGTTCTCACACGAGCTGCAGGGGCCAGCAGACCAGAGGAGTTGGAGGGGCAGAAATCAGAAGTGGCGTTGGCCAGAGGGGTTTTCTGACCAGGTTGTGGAGTGATTTTGCTATGACCGCAGACAGGACAGGTACTGCAGCATCAATTCAAAGTGACAGGAGACAACATTTGTCCAGTATGGTTACAAACTATTTTTCATCCCTTATCGATGTTCTCCCTCAACCGTCATTCCCATTTGATTACTGGGCATCAAAATTAGACACCTGGCCAGAATTGGCAGAATATGCATTGCAGGAGCTTGCTTGCCCGGCAGCTAGTGTCCTATCAGAAAGAGTATTCAGTGCTGCAGGTTCAATACTAACAGAAAAAAGGACTCGTCTGGCTACCCAAAATGTAGATGATCTAACCTTCATTAAAATGAACCACAACTGGATTTCGAAATCTTTTGCCCCACCTTGCCCGGCTGACACCTAGCTTTCCTATGTAAAGGTCTTGCCTGTGGACTATTCTGAACGACTTTTCCAATCTCGTAATTTGCAGCACCTGATTGTCCAGCATCCGACATGTTAACACCTCCCTAAATGGCCAAAGTCCCCACACGGGGCCGTGGTATCGCCACTTGGCGCCAGCACCCGTGAGAGTACTGTTTGTCTGAAGAGGTGGGTGTGCCCGCTTTTGGTCGACGGCACTGCCACTAGGTCCCTCATAGTACAATAAAGTGTCTGGCGGTGGTGGTGCGCACCCAACGTCAGACACACCGTTGTAATATGAGGGGCCCTGGGCCTGTACCGCCGGCCACAAGACAGTCCCCCCCCCAGGTCAAACAGTGCTCTACGACTTGCAAAATTTTCTCTCACAGCTCCACCAATGTTTAGTCTATGCGCTGACATCCTTCAATGCCTGGCACTGTCAATACCATTGTAATGACATTTTTCTTATGTTAGGCCTTCGAAGCCTGTCTGCGGTCCCTCCTTCCACTAGGCCTCCACTGACCTGTCTACTGCTGCCCATGTTCCCCTGGAACCAATTTTAAATTGCCTACAGCCAGTCCAATTGATTATGTTAGGGCTTCGAAGCCTGTCTGCGGTCCCTCCTTCCACTAGGCCTCCACTGACCTGTCTACTGCTGCCCGTGTTCCCCTGGAACCAATTTTAAATTGCCTACAGCCAGCCCAATTTATTATGTTAGGGCTTCGAAGCCTGTCTGCGGTCCCTCCTTCCACTAGGCCTCCACTGACCTGTCTACTGCCGCCCGTGTTCCCCTGGAACCAATTTTAAATTGCCTACAGCCAGCCCAATTTATTATGTTAGGGCTTCGAAGCCTGTCTGCGGTCCCTCCTTCCACTAGGCCTCCACTGACCTGTCTACTGCCGCCCGTGTTCCCCTGGAACCAATTTTAAATTGCCTACAGCCAGCCCAATTTATTATGTTAGGGCTTCGAAGCCTGTCTGCGGTCCCTCCTTCCACTAGGCCTCCACTGACCTGTCTACTGCTGCCCGTGTTCCCCTGGAACCAATTTTAAATTGCCTACAGCCAGCCCAATTTATTATGTTAGGGCTTCGAAGCCTGTCTGCGGTCCCTCCTTCCACTAGGCCTCCACTGACCTGTCTACTGCCGCCCGTGTTCCCCTGGAACCAATTTTAAATTGCCTACAGCCAGCCCAATTTATTATGTTAGGGCTTCGAAGCCTGTCTGCGGTCCCTCCTTCCACTAGGCCTCCACTGACCTGTCTACTGCTGCCCGTGTTCCCCTGGAACCAATTTTAAATTGCCTACAGCCAGCCCAATTTATTATGTTAGGGCTTCGAAGCCTGTCTGCGGTCCCTCCTTCCACTAGGCCTCCACTGACCTGTCTACTGCTGCCCGTGTTCCCCTGGAACCAATTTTAAATTGCCTACAGCCAGCCCAATTTATTATGTTAGGGCTTCGAAGCCTGTCTGCGGTCCCTCTTTCCACTAGGCCTCCACTGACCTGTCTACTGCCGCCCGTGTTCCCCTGGAACCAATTTTAAATTGCCTACAGCCAGCCCAATTTATTATGTTAGGGCTTCGAAGCCTGTCTGCGGTCCCTCCTTCCACTAGGCCTCCACTGACCTGTCTACTGCTGCCCGTGTTCCCCTGGAACCAATTTTAAATTGCCTACAGCCAGCCCAATTTATTATGTTAGGGCTTCGAAGCCTGTCTGCGGTCCCTCCTTCCACTAGGCCTCCACTGACCTGTCTACTGCTGCCCGTGTTCCCCTGGAACCAATTTTAAATTGCCTACAGCCAGCCCAATTTATTATGTTAGGGCTTCGAAGCCTGTCTGCGGTCCCTCCTTCCACTAGGCCTCCACTGACCTGTCTACTGCTGCCCGTGTTCCCCTGGAACCAATTTTAAATTGCCTACAGCCAGCCCAATTTATTATGTTAGGGCTTCGAAGCCTGTCTGCGGTCCCTCCTTCCACTAGGCCTCCACTGACCTGTCTACTGCTGCCCGTGTTCCCCTGGAACCAATTTTAAATTGCCTACAGCCAGCCCAATTTATTATGTTAGGGCTTCGAAGCCTGTCTGCGGTCCCTCCTTCCACTAGGCCTCCACTGACCTGTCTACTGCTGCCCGTGTTCCCCTGGAACCAATTTTAAATTGCCTACAGCCAGCCCAATTTATTATGTTAGGGCTTTGAAGCCTGTCTGCGGTCCCTCCTTCCACTAGGCCTCCACTGACCTGTCTACTGCTGCCCGTGTTCCCCTGGAACCAATTTTAAATTGCCTACAGCCAGCCCAATTTATTATGTTAGGGCTTCGAAGCCTGTCTGCGGTCCCTCCTTCCACTAGGCCTCCACTGACCTGTCTACTGCTGCCCGTGTTCCCCTGGAACCAATTTTAAATTGCCTACAGCCAGCCCAATTTATTATGTTAGGGCTTCGAAGCCTGTCTGCGGTCCCTCCTTCCACTAGGCCTCCACTGACCTGTCTACTGCTGCCCGTGTTCCCCTGGAACCAATTTTAAATTGCCTACAGCCAGCCCAATTTATTATGTTAGGGCTTCGAAGCCTGTCTGCGGTCCCTCCTTCCACTAGGCCTCCACTGACCTGTCTACTGCTGCCCGTGTTCCCCTGGAACCAATTTTAAATTGCCTACAGCCAGCCCAATTTATTATGTTAGGGCTTCGAAGCCTGTCTGCGGTCCCTCCTTCCACTAGGCCTCCACTGACCTTTCTACTGCTGCCCGTGTTCCCCTGGAACCAATTTTAAATTGCCTACAGCCAGCCCAATTTATTATGTTAGGGCTTCGAAGCCTGTCTGCGGTCCCTCCTTCCACTAGGCCTCCACTGACCTGTCTACTGCCGCCCGTGTTCCCCTGGAACCAATTTTAAATTGCCTACAGCCAGCCCAATTTATTATGTTAGGGCTTCGAAGCCTGTCTGCGGTCCCTCCTTCCACTAGGCCTCCACTGACCTGTCTACTGCTGCCCGTGTTCCCCTGGAACCAATTTTAAATTGCCTACAGCCAGCCCAATTTATTATGTTAGGGCTTCGAAGCCTGTCTGCGGTCCCTCCTTCCACTAGGCCTCCACTGACCTGTCTACTGCTGCCCGTGTTCCCCTGGAACCAATTTTAAATTGCCTACAGCCAGCCCAATTTATTATGTTAGGGCTTCCAAGCCTGTCTGCGGTCCCTCCTTCCACTAGGCCTCCACTGACCTGTCTACTGCTGCCCGTGTTCCCCTGGAACCAATTTTAAATTGCCTACAGCCAGCCCAATTTATTATGTTAGGGCTTTGAAGCCTGTCTGCGGTCCCTCCTTCCACTAGGCCTCCACTGACCTGTCTACTGCTGCCCGTGTTCCCCTGGAACCAATTTTAAATTGCCTACAGCCAGCCCAATTTATTATGTTAGGGCTTCGAAGCCTGTCTGCGGTCCCTCCTTCCACTAGGCCTCCACTGACCTGTCTACTGCTGCCCGTGTTCCCCTGGAACCAATTTTAAATTGCCTACAGCCAGCCCAATTTATTATGTTAGGGCTTCGAAGCCTGTCTGCGGTCCCTCCTTCCACTAGGCCTCCACTGACCTGTCTACTGCTGCCCGTGTTCCCCTGGAACCAATTTTAAATTGCCTACAGCCAGCCCAATTTATTATGTTAGGGCTTCGAAGCCTGTCTGCGGTCCCTCCTTCCACTAGGCCTCCACTGACCTGTCTACTGCTGCCCGTGTACCCCTTGAACCAACATCAGAAAATATAAAAATAAGTATTTTGCTTATAAAAAAGAAAATACTGGAGAGATATCAAATGCAGACATTTTAACATTAAAAACAAACACATACAACAAAAATCTGTTACAGTACTAAAAATGGCCACCAGCTACAATAACTTTCTCCTGCAAGTAGTTAACTGAAAGTTTTTTTCAATTTAAAACACAGATATGGCATCCACCGAGTGTTGTCCTGTCGCGTCTTCTTTATATTATTGCCAAGAAGATGCAAAACAATGAAAATAATAAAATCATTATTTACCAAAAAAATAGAGTAAGTCAAAACCACATTGCAAATAAACATTCATTACAAATAAAGAAGCAGGGCGCGTCCGAGGGTGAGTATATACCTAATAAGAATATAATCACCCTCGGACGCGCCCTGCTTCTTTCCGACAGCCTTCCTTCCTAAGAATCAGCCCTTCCGTGGTGTAGAGAGAGGGTTTGTTACACTCCAAGGTGTTCCCCAGGTTGCCTTTCCTGAGCTTCGATCTTCATGCTCTCGTTTAGTAGTTGTCGGAAAGTAGGCTGCATTAGGCCTACAAATTGGGTATGGGGTGGAGAGAGATGGTGTGTTACACTCCAAGGTGTTCCCCAGGTTTCCTTGCCATTGCTTCGGTCTTCCGACTCTCGTTTAGTAGTTGTAGAAAACTACACTGCATTAGGCCTACAAAATGGGTATCGGGTGGAGAGAGATGGTGTGTTACACTCCAAGGTGTTCCCCAGGTTGCCTTTCCTGAGCTTCGATCTTCCGGCTCTCGTTTAGTAGTTGTTGGAAACTACACTGCATTAGGCCTACAAATTGGGTATGGGGTGTAGAGAGATGGTGTGTTCCACTCCAAGGTGTTCTCCAGGTTGCCTTTCCTGAGCTTTGATCTTCCGGCTCTCGTTTAGTAGTTGTTGGAAACTACGCTGCATTAGGCCTACAAATTGGGTATGGGGTGTAGAGAGATGGTGTGTTCCACTCCAAGGTGTTCCCCAGGTTTCCTCGCCAATGCTTCGATCTTCATGCTCTCGTTTAGTAGTTGTTGGAAACTACGCTGCATTAGGCCTACAAATTGGGTATGGGGTGTAGAGAGATGGTGTGTTCCACTCCAAGGTGTTCTCCAGGTTGCCTTTCCTGAGCTTAGATCTTCCGGCTCTCGTTTAGTAGTTCTTGGAAACTACACTGCATTAGGCCTACAAATTGGGTATGGGGTGTAGAGAGATGGTGTGTTCCACTCCAAGGTGTTCTCCAGGTTGCCTTTCCTGAGCTTCGATCTTCCGGCTCTCGCTTAGTAGTTGTTGGAAACTACGCTGCATTAGGCCTACAAATTGGGTATGGGGTGTAGAGAGATGGTATGTTCCACTCCAAGGTGTTCTCCAGGTTGCCTTTCCTGAGCTTCGATCTTCCGGCTCTCGTTTAGTAGTTCTTGGAAATTACACTGCATTAGGCCTACAAATTGGGTATGGGGTGTAGAGAGATGGTGTGTTCCACTCCAAGGTGTTCTCCAGGTTGCCTTTCCTGAGCTTCGATCTTCCGGCTCTCGTTTAGTAGTTGTACGTTGTAGTGTTTGTACGCTGCATTAGGCCTACAAATTGGGTATGGGGTGTAGAGAGATGGTGTGTTCCACTCCAAGGTGTTCCCCAGGTTTCCTCGCCAATGCTTCGATCTTCATGCTCTCGTTTAGTAGTTGTTGGAAATTACACTGCATTAGGCCTACAAATTGGGTATGGGGTGTAGAGAGATGGTGTGTTCCACTCCAAGGTGTTCTCCAGGTTGCCTTTCCTGAGCTTCGATCTTCCGGCTCTCGTTTAGTAGTTGTACGTTGTAGTGTTTGTACGCTGCATTAGGCCTACAAATTGGGTATGGGGTGTAGAGAGATGGTGTGTTCCACTCCAAGGTGTTCTCCAGGTTGCCTTTCCTGAGCTTCGATCTTCCGGCTCTTGTTTAGTAGTTCTTGGAAACTACACTGCATTAGGCCTACAAATTGGGTATGGGGTGTAGAGAGATGGTGTGTTCCACTCCAAGGTGTTCTCCAGGTTGCCTTTCCTGAGCTTCGATCTTCCGGCTCTCGTTTAGTAGTTGTTGGAAACTACGCTGCATTAGGCCTACAAATTGGGTATGGGGTGTAGAGAGATGGTGTGTTCCACTCCAAGGTGTTCTCCAGGTTGCCTTTCCTGAGCTTCGATCTTCCGGCTCTCGTTTAGTAGTTCTTGGAAACTACACTGCATTAGGCCTACAAATTGGGTATGGGGTGTAGAGAGATGGTGTGTTGCACTCCAAGGTGTTCTCCAGGTTGCCTTTCCTGAGCTTCGATCTTCTGGCTCTCGTTTAGTAGTTGTTGGAAACTACGCTGCATTAGGCCTATAAATTGGGTATGGGGTGTAGAGAGATGGTGTGTTCCACTCCAAGGTGTTCTCCAGGTTGCCTTTCCTGAGCTTCGATCTTCCGGCTCTCGTTTAGTAGTTCTTGGAAACTACACTGCATTAGGCCTACAAACTGGGTATGGGGTGTAGAGAGATGGTGTGTTCCACTCCAAGGTGTTCTCCAGGTTGCCTTTCCTGAGCTTCGATCTTCCGGCTCTCGTTTAGTAGTTGTTGGAAACTACGCTGCATTAGGCCTACAAATTGGGTATGGGGTGTAGAGAGATGGTGTGTTCCACTCCAAGGTGTTCTCCAGGTTGCCTTTCCTGAGCTTCGATCTTCCGGCTCTCGTTTAGTAGTTCTTGGAAACTACACTGCATTAGGCCTACAAATTGGGTATGGGGTGTAGAGAGATGGTGTGTTCCACTCCAAGGTGTTCTCCAGGTTGCCTTTCCTGAGCTTCGATCTTCCGGCTCTCGTTTAGTAGTTGTTGGAAACTACGCTGCATTAGGCCTACAAATTGGGTATGGGGTGTAGAGAGATGGTGTGTTCCACTCCAAGGTGTTCTCCAGGTTGCCTTTCCTGAGCTTCGATCTTCCGGCTCTCGTTTAGTAGTTGTTGGAAACTATGCTGCATTAGGCCTACAAATTAGGTATGGGGTGTAGAGAGATGGTGTGTTCCACTCCAAGGTGTTCTCCAGGTTGCCTTTCCTGAGCTTCGATCTTCCGGCTCTCGTTTAGTAGTTGTTGGAAACTACACTGCATTAGGCCTACAAATTGGGTATGGGGTGTAGAGAGATGGTGTGTTCCACTCCAAGGTGTTCTCCAGGTTGCCTTTCCTGAGCTTCGATCTTCCGGCTCTCGTTTAGTAGTTCTTGGAAACTACACTGCATTAGGCCTACAAATTGGGTATGGGGTGTAGAGAGATGGTGTGTTCCACTCCAAGGTGTTCTCCAGGTTGCCTTTCCTGAACTTCTATCTTCAGGCTCTCATTAAATTGTGGTTAAACGGAACAACTGCATTTGGCGTACTAGTTGGTTTGGGGCCTACTATCGGTGTCTGCCACTCCTTGCTGTTCTCCTGGTTTCCTGTCCTGAAATTCCGTTTTCAGGCGCTCGTTAAGTAGTTGTTAATGTTAGACTGCATTTGGCCTACTAGTTGGGTTGGGGCCTACTATCGGTGTCTGCCACTCCTTGCTGTTCTCCTCCACTGAACAAAGCTGTGCCGCCTGTTTACTACGGTTGCCAATTTTGAACTGCATTTTGACTACTTACTGATTTGGGCCTATTCTCTGTGTCAGCCTCTCATTCCAGTTGTCCTCCACTGCAATGCCCCCTGGTTATTCCTGTGTTACCAATTTTGAACTGCATTTAGCCAACTTTATTCTTTGGGCCTATATCTGTGTTTCCTCCTCATCCTGCCCATTGCCCAGCCAGTGATAGATGAGTCTGCTGGTACATTGACCCATAACGCAACATTCCCCGTGCACGCTACACAACAACATTGTGACCCTGCTGAAAGTCAGGTTGCTCTTCCCGCATACCATACCACCTTACACGGGGACAAAGAGGAAGGTGCAGATCAAAGTGCAGGTTCCTTCATCAGGTGGGGGGAGGAATACTAGTTGGCGACGTCACTGGCACAGGGACTCTCATAGTACGCAAAAGTGTTGCTGCCGGTGGGAGGCGCCCCCGCCGTGCAAACACACTGCTGTACTTTGAGGGGCCCTGTGCCAGTGCCAATGCCAACGAGTGGGCCCCCCCTGCTTGCTCAGGTTCACAGCACTTGCAAAGTTGAAATACTTACCTCTCCCTGCTCCACTGCCGTGACGTGGTCCAGATTTCCTGGGCCCACTAATTACTTGAACCAGCCCTACCCACCACAACTTTAGCCAAATGACCCCCAATTTCAAATGCCTTACAATTATTATAAGGTAAATTACGCTTGACAAGCTTCATTAAGAAGAATGGATGGTTTTGACATTAAAATGGGCACTCTAGGTGTTTTCCTGGCCCCCACTCACTGCCGACTATGCTGCCCCATTGACTTGCATTGGGTTTCGTGTTTCGGTCGATCCCGACTTTACGTCATAATCGGCCGATTTCACTCGACCCGACTTTTGAGATAGTCGGGTTTCGCGAAACCCGGCTCGACTCTAAAAAGGTCAAGGTCGCTCAACTCTAGTGCTGAGGTAAGAAGAGGCTGCTCACAGTGCTGTCCACCATATCTGATCTAATACTGGAGATACCAGGGATTCTGAGGTAAGAAAAGGCTACTCACACTGCTGTCCACCGTATCTGATCTAATACTAGAAATACCAGGAGTGCTGAGGTAAGAAGAGGCTGCTCATATTGCTGTCTACTGTATCTGATCCAATACTAGAAATACCAGGAGTGCTGAGGTAAGAAGAGGCTGCTCACATTGCTGTCTACTCTGTGTATCTGATTGAATACTGAAGATACCAGGGGTGCTGAGGTAAGAAGAGGCTGCTCACACTGCTGTACACTGTGTCTATCTGACCTAATATTGGAGATACCAGTTGTGCTGTGGTAAGAGACTGCTCACACTGCTGTCCATCCTGTCTATCTAATCTAATACTGGAGTTATCAGGGGTGCTGAGATAAGCAGAGGCTGCTCACACTGCTGTACACTGTGTCTATCTGATCTAATACTTGAGATACCAGGGGTGCTGTGGTAAGAGGCTGCTCACACTGCTGTCCATCATATCTATCTAATCTAATACTGGAGTTATCAGGGGTGCTGAGGTAAGGAGAGACTGCTCACATTGCTGTACACTGTGTCTATATGATCTAATACTGGAGATACCAGGGGTGCTAAGGTAAGAGACTGCTCACACTGCTGTCCATCCTGTCTATCTAATCTAATACTGGAGTTATCAGGGGTGCTGAGGTAAAAAGAGGGTCACTTACACTGCTGTTCACCATGTTTGAATGCTTAGTCACTGCTGTCACCAGGAGACAGTTTGACAGCACATGGTACAGGTTATCGCCCAGTCACAACAATGGTGTTTCCTACTGCTCATAGGCACCTGTTCTAGAATGGTAATAAGACAGGCTGATTTATGGTGGTTTGAGCAGCATGAAGCTAATAACAGGTTCTCTTTAAAATTATTTTGTTATTTATTAATAACTGCATTTATTCCAAGAGAACCCCTTTAACGTACGCACCACAAGCTTTCACAAGCTTTCAGAGTGCATACAACTGTAGAGATGTGGACTGTTTTACCCTGTTCCTGCCCTTGAAGACAACACTGTGTGGATACTGTTGAGTGGTTTTATAGTTTTATATGGGAAGTATCGTGTGTCTAATGTAATATTATGTGATGTATTACTGTGATGTACAGTATATAAGGTGTTAATGCATAATGTGAACATAGCATAAGGATAATAGGTTAGCATATAAGATAGGAAATGTTTAAAGCGAACCTGTCACCAGGTTTGGTCGATACGAGTTACGGCCACCACTTTTTAGGGCTTATCTACAGCATTCTATGATGCTGTAGATAAGCACCAGATCTGACCTGCAAGAGAAGAAAAATAACTTTTTTTATACTCACCCGGTGGGTGGTCCTGTCCGATGGATGTCGCAGGTCCCAGTCCGGCGCCTCCCATCTTCTTACAATACCACCCTCCCGCTAACCACTATCACTTCCATCCTGCCTAAGCTCTTGACTATGGTAGTAGCTTTCTCCTAAGCTAAGATAGGTGATAAATACCTGTCCAAAGAATTCCCCTTTAACCGTTTAGTAGAGATAAGCAGTTTTGCTGGTTCATTATGTAAGTTGTGCCAACTCTTAGTCACAAGCTAAGCTCTGCTACATTTCTATACCTGCTGACGTTTCCCTTCATGCAGCTAACAGACGAAAACATTGCAGTCGCCCAATGTGAGACAACACAGTTTCCATAGAGATCACCGATTCTTATGTCCAGCTCAGTTCACACATATAATTACTACTGGTGCGTGGTCACTGTTGGCTTATTACTGGAGTCATTAACTGGGTGTCAGTATTAAAGAAGTATCCGCAGTCATTAGCAGAGTGTCAGACATTACTGTACGGTGTCAGCAGTAATAAGGACCATTAGTTGGGTGTTGTTAGTGTTTTACGTCATAGATAACAATTAGTTATCGTTATACTCTTAACACAGGGAAATCATTTGAGGCCACTCCTGGGAAGACAATGTTACTGGAGTATATTGTCAGGATAGAGGGCAATGTTATCCCTTGCATTAGAAATTGAAAAATAATAAAATGTCCTTAATTCCTACTCTTGACAAAATCACATTGCGGAGAAATTTACATAGAGCGATGGTCGAACATGCACCATTTTATTCAAAGTCAACAGGACTGACAGACAGCTGAGTACAGAGCTCTGCTGTTTCCGTCTGCCCCATACACATTGAGAGCGCATGTTTGCTTCCCACTTCATTGAAACTCCTGCTCACAGTGCAGGCGGCTGTGGGGAGTAACAGGGATTGTGTAAGCCTGCTATACATATCAATAGGGGTCCCAGAATTGATGCATTCAGCGATCAGACATTTATCACCTATTTTAATCCTTAACACAGAAATATATTTTGAGCCTGCTACTATGAAAACAATGTTACTGTAGTATTGCTCAACTAAGAAAATCCTCCAGCTGTAGGTTACAAATAAACTTAGATTTTTATTCAAACAAATTTAAAAAGATGATATCCTCTAGTCTAGAAAGGCTGTACTGGGCCCCTGGCCCTCAAGGGAGGCCAGCATGACGGGGTCACGGGGGAGTGAATATGCCTAGGGAGATTTGGGGCATTTTGGGGGTTAAGAAGTTTGGGGCAGGCATGTTTTGAATGTGGGGGTGAGGGTGGGATCCAGAGAATGCTGGGAGAAGCGGAGGTGGAGCATAGATAGGGGGATCAGCGAAACCGCCATTTTTATGGCATTAACTGCCGCACTCACCTCCCCTTCTTGAGAATCACCGAAGCTCTGCAGAGTTGCGGTGATGGAGGTCGAGGCCCTGCTCCAGAGTCTAAGGGACGCAACACACAGGGCACCAAATGGCTGCAGCAGTCGGTGAGCAGCCTTCTCAGCGGGGCGGTGACGGGATCGGCCCTGGTTCCGGCTGAGGAACGGCGGTGGTGGAGGTCCAGGCCTCCAGCGCACCTCAGCCCCGAGGTCACCCCCTGGGCTCGGCACCATATCAGGAGCCCCTCCAGGGACCCTCCGGCTGGCGGCGTGGTCAGCAGGGCAATGGCGATGCGCAGAAGAGCCGGGAGGAATCCGGCAACACGGCAGGGCGTGCGACAAGGGAGAGGTGTCGGCCTCCCCTTCTTCAGACAGTTCACACAGGGTGTTCGGAGCGGGAGCGGCAGGCAACACCAGCTCAGGTGAGCCTGCTCGGTGCGGAGGATCAGGTGGATCCAGTTGGCGGAGGCCTTATCCCCAGGCCTCTCGGCGCGAGGCGCACAGCGGGCGGTTTGGCGCCGGCCCAGTCAGCAGCGTTCTGCCGGGGTCAGGTCAGGGCAGGGATCAGCAGAGCCGAGCTCGTCACAGCTGCGCGGGCCAGGTCAGGGTCTGACACATATGCCTGGCCATAATGCCGGTAATATAAGCGGCGATGTTCAACACGGGCAGCGTTACGTTGGCCCAGGCAACAGGACGCCAGTGGAGTCATCTGCAGGGGCCCCTGCATCTACAGACGGGACAGCACAGGACAACAACCGGCTGTCGGTGCTATCTGGAGACCAGCAATGAGGGAGTCCAGGAGAGGAGCAAACGCATCAGGATCATTGGCTGCTGGGTCCACAGCGCTCGGGCAGCTAGGTAAGAACTATCCGTTTTTCTCCTATACCCCTATGTTAACACCCTCTGTGAATAGTAGTTGGGATATGGTTATGGGGGGAGTTGGCGGGGGTTTAAGTCTAATCATGCACGGGCATAGAGATTTGGCTTCGTTTTGGGGGTCTGGGGGGGGGGGGACACATAGGGGTTCCACCATCTGCCGCATGAGTTGGGAATCCTGGGGAGATTCCCGTCTTTGAGGGCCCACTGGGTGGGATTAGTGGTGTAAGTTCCAGGGGCGGGTTGTCAGAAAGTGAGAGAAACGATGTCGCAGTGTCGGGTGCTGTCACACCCTCGGCTACCATATCGGTCACTAGTCAAGCAGGTGAGGGGGAAAAAGAGGACTCAATGCGCCTGGATGATGTTGCTTGGGGCAAGGTTTATGTGTGTTTCGAGGGCCCGTTGGGCGCACACCTTAAAAGCGAAGTGAGGGAAAAAATATGGAAATGGAATACGTCGAAATTTTTTTCTTACTACCATTAGAGCGTTTTCATTTAGATAGATCGCGAAAAGATGATTCAAAAAAGGAGGATGAAGAAAAGAGGAGATATAGGTTGATTCCCAGGACCTTTTCTAATTGGCTGCAGGCATTTGCTATTTTGGCCAGCGTGATCAGTGAGAGGTCTCTTGAGAATTGTGCGGGCCTTTTTTGTTATATGGATACCATAGGAGAAGCTTATCGGGTTTATGGGGGACAAGGTTGGCTCAGATACGATGAGCAATTTCGTCAACGGAAGGCGATTAGGCCTAGCATCCGGTGGGACAGCAAAGATATAGCCCTTTGGATGAGGGTGATGGTCCCATCACATCTCGGGTCTGGTAACCAGTCTTTTCAAGGAAACGCTGGGGGTTCAGGACAGTCGGGACACTCAGCGGTGATGCAGAGAGGACTGTGTTTTGCATTCAATGAGGGGTCATGTAAATTTGAAGGGAAATGTAAATTCAAACACGAGTGTGCATCTTGCGGGGGCGCACATGGATCATCCATGTGTTTCAAGGGTAGCAGACAGAAAGGGGGAGATGGGGTTGAAAAAAGGAATGACACCAATTTGACTAGCCACGATTGCACCTTTTCTAAATAGGTACCCTGATTCGGCAGCGGCGGCTCTGCTAGAAGGGGGTTTTGGTGAAGGCTTTTCGAATCCTATTCGTTGATGCAGCATGTAAGTTTTCCACAAAAAATTTGAAATCGGCTTTGCAGTTTCCGGAGGTGGTTGCTCAAAAGTTGGAAAATGAAGTCAAAGTGGGTAGGATGGCTGGTCCATTCCCAGTAGCTCCCTTAAACAACCTGAGGGTTTCCCCGTTAGGTGAGTCCCAAAAAAGGAACCCAATAAATTCAGATTGATACATCACCTGTCTTTTCCGAAAGGGTCGTCGGTGAATGATGGTATTGATCCTCAGTTTTGTTCAGTGATTTATGCCTCATTTGACACAACCATGAATTGGGTCCATTTTTGTGGTAGAGGTGCAAGGTTGGCAAAGACAGACATTGAGGCAGCGTTTCGTCTACTGCCTGTTCACCCGGATAGCTTGCATCTACTGGGTTGTTATTGGGACGGAGGATTCTTTGTCGATCGCTGTCTCCCCATGGGTTGTTCTCCTGTGCGTATTTCAAAACTTTTAGTACATTTCTGGAATGGGTGGTCAAGGACGTGTAGGGCCTGAATTCACTATCTGGATAATTTCTTGTTTATAGGCCCAGCCCAGGGTTCTGATTGCTCAGTGTTATTACACACAATGGAAAGAGTGGCAAAGAGTTTCGGGGTTCCATTGGCGGCGGACAAGACAGTGGGACCAGTGACCGTTCTGAGTTTTTTGGGGATCGAAATTGATACCTTGGAGATGGTTTGCAGATTGCCTGATGAAAAGGTTATCGCTTTGTGTGAAGAGGTGTTAAGGGCATGTAGCGCAAACAAATTGAGGTTGCGCAAGGTACAATTTTTGCTTGGCAAGTTGAATTGCGCTTGCAGGATCATGCCAATGGGACGGGCATTTTGCTGAAGGTTGTCATTGGCAACCACGGGCATGAGATCCCCAGTTCATTTCATCAGATCAAAGAGTTACGGGACGATTTGGCGGTATGGGCAAATTTTTTGGAGAATTACTACGGTAAATCTATCTGGATTAATCTGGTAGTCAATGCGGATGCTTTGGGTTTCCTCACTGCGGTAGTGGATGAACGTGGCTTTGGCTTGTTTTTCATGGGCTGTTGGCTGCTGGCAGAATGGCCAGGTTTTTGGAAGGAGCAGGGATAGTTAGCGAACCGAGTTTTGCTCCATTTGTTTCCTATTGTTGTTGCGCTGTCTTTGTGGGGTGATAGAGTGCAAAACACGAAGATTCGTTTTCCATGCACGTCGGATGCTGTGGCAGTGGCATTAAATTCATTATCAACGGCTTCCCCGTCGGTGGTAATAATACTACAACGGCTGGTATTTTTCGGGTTATCGTTCAATTTGTGGATCGTGGCGGAAATCAGGTCGATGGCTTCTAACCCTGTCGTCATTGCTCTTTCTCATCAGCAGGGGGACCGTTTTCGGGAGTTGGTGCCTCAGGCGGAGTCAGCAGGCTTGGAATGCCCAGCGGAATTGTGGAGTCTTCCTGGCGGGCAGTAGATCATTTGTTTAAAAATTCCTTATCGGTTAGGTCCTGGAGGCAGTACCAACAAGCGTGGGGTATTTGGGAGGATTGGATTGTATCGTTAGGTGATGGTTTGCATGACGAGAGCAGATTACTGCTGTTGATTGGGCTTTGCAAGGAAGCAGCTTGGTACGTATCTAAATTGAATAAGTTATTAGCAGGTCTTGCATTTGGTTTTAAAGCTCGGGGACTCAGTGACGTAACAAAATCCTTTATTTTTGGTGACCCAAACGTTAAAAGGGTGGAGAAAAGGTTGGGCGGTAAAGGATAAGAGACGCCCGGTTTCATATGAGGTCGATCTTTTTAAGGCGGCCTTTGCGTTAGCCTTTTTCGGGGCTTTTCGTTTAGGGGAATTGGTCAGTGCTTCTAAATCAACAAAGGGTGGACTGTTGAGGGAGGATGTGGATGTATATAGTGATAGGGTGGTAGTTCATCTTAGTTTTTCTAAAACAGGTGTTCAAGGAAAAGGTAGTAAAGTTGTGTTGTTCAAGGTCGGGGGTTCACCTTTGTGTCCAGTTTTATGCATAAGCAATTTTATGGCGTGGGGCAGAATTTTGTCTAACCCTCTTTTGGTCCACGAAGATGACTCCTTTTTATCACGTTTTCAGTTTATTGCGGTATTTAAGCAATGTTTGGTTTCTGGGGGAATTTCGCCCGTGGATTACAGTGGGCACTCCTTTAGGATTGGTGTGGCGACAGAGGCAGCCAGGAGGGGTTTGGGAGATGATGTGGTCAAATAAATTGGGCGGTGGGAGTCAATGAGATTTGGATCTTATATCTGCCCGAATCTAGTCTGATGATTGATTAGTTGGAAGGTTATACCTTAACGATTTGTTATTTATTTCAGGCTGTGGGCAATGGCTTGTGTGGATTATGGGCCATTCTTTCGTTTTCTGGGCAGCACTGAGGGCTGCTGTTCGGCCTGATGGGCAGCAGCTGGGTTTTTCAAGAGAGACAGCGATTCTGCATTGGATCAGAAAGCGTGGGATGGTCTGGAGTCAATTTTTATCGGAGTTGCACCAGTTCGTGCGTTTAGATCAAGCACCGGATGTAGTAGTAATTCACTTGGGAGGGAATGATTTGGGCAAGAGGCCCTGTAGGGAGTTGATAAAGGACATTAAGTGTGACATGTTAAGACTTTGGGCATTGTTTCCAAAAGTGTTAGTTGTTTGGGCTGACATTATACCTAGGAAGGTGTGGCGTGGGGCGCGTTCTATTGAAGGAATAAATAAAGCTCGGATAAAAGTCAATAGGGCAGTATCGCGGTTCATGGCAAGAAATGGATCGTTGGTAGGGTGCCACATAAATTTGGAATCGGGAAAGGGTGAATTCTGAAGATCGGATGGTGTTCACTTGAATGCGATCGGTGTCGACATGTGGTGTTTGGCCATTCAGGAAGGTATCGAAACGGAATTAAAAGTGTGGAGGGACACAAATGTTTGAGAGGTCAGAACATTTGTGTTGGTGGCGGGGAGGGAGGTCCTCGAAGTTGGTAAAAGGAGGAATGCCGGATTGCAGGGGGGGGATCTCTAGTGGTCCTGGACTCCCCCCTGAGTGGATTGTGAGTGGATGGGGTAGATCAGCCTGTGGAAGGGTTGATTAAGGGGCGTGCTTATCGGTTGGTTTGGCCGGGTTGGTCATTGTTTGCCTCCGAGCTGGTGCGTTGTGGCTGGGGGTAAGACTAAGCCTGGAGGCCAATGTAAAAAATAATTTGCTTATCTGTAGTATTTACAGAGGCTTCGAGGAACACCACTCCCTGGGGGGATATTGTTAAATTGTTGTATTTTATGTTTAATAAAGGGCTGCTGTGGCCATTTAATCCAAATTTGGTTTAATGTCTTTATTTGAGGTATTATGTCTCATTAAGGTGGGGCTTTCAGGTCGAAAATATTTATCTATTAAACAATAAAGGGCATTTAGGTTGGGGAAGGCGGTCATGAGTCACGTGTACCCCCTGTTGTGAATTCTGTTGTCGAACTCCCTCCTGTGGTCGTGAATGGTACTTCGGCGAGTTCTGTCTATGGGCTCCCTCTGGTGGCTATGAGTGAAGCTGCTGCTTCTGAGGTTCCTTACACAGGTGACGTGGTTTATCCTTTGGTTGGCTGCTCTATTTAACTCCTCTCAGATCATTACTCCATGCCAGCTGTCAATGTTTTTGCATTGGTTCAGTTCGCTCCTGGATCTCTCTGGTGACCTGCCTTCTCCTGCAGAAGCTAAGTTCCTGATAGTCATTATTTGTTCACTGTTTTCTTGTCCAGCTGGTTATCATGATTTTGTCTTGCTAGCTGGAAGCTCTGGGATGCAGAGTGGCCCCTCCGCACCGTGAGTCGGTGCGGAACTTTTTTGCACACTCTGCGTGGTCTTTTGTAGGTTTTTGTGCAGATCGCAAAGTTACCTTTCCTATCCTCTGTCTATTTAGTAAGTCTGGCCTCCCTTTGCTGAAACCTGTTTCATTTCTGGGTTTGTGACTTTCATCTTTACTCACAGTCAATATATGTGGGGGGCTTCCTTTACCTTTAGGGAATTTCTCTGAGGCAAGGTAGGCTTTATTTTCTATCTCTAGGGCTAGATAGTTCTTAGGCTGTGACGAGGCGCCTAGGTCTGGTCAGGAGCGCTCCACGGCTATTTCTAGTGTGTGTGATAGGATTAGGGCTTGCGGTCAGCAGAGCTCCCACATCCCAGAGCTCGTCCTGTATGAGGTTTAACTATCGGGTCATTCCGGGTGCTCCTAACCACCAGGTCATAACAGTTCAGCTGGCCCAAAGTATTAATGCATCTCAATAGAGGGATAAGAGAACTTCTGAGACCATTTTTTTTTCTTTGCACTGTGTTTTGTCTTTCTTTTCCCCTAGACCTTTGGGTGGTTCAGGACACAGGTGTAGATATGGACATTCAAGGTCTGTCCTTTTGTGTGGATAATCTCACTGCAAGGGTACAAAACATTCAAGATTTTGTGGTTCAGAATCCTATGTTAGAGCCTAGATTTCCTATTCCTGATTTATTTTCTGGGGATAGATCTAGGTTCTTGAATTTCAAAAATAATTGGAAACTGTTTCTAGCTTTGAAACCCCGCTCCTCTGGTGACCCAGTTCAACAGGTAAAAATCATTATTTCTTTGTTGCATGGTGACCCTCAAGACTGGGCATTTTCCCTTGCGCCAGGAGATCCTGCATTGCATGATGCTGATGCGTTTTTTCTAGCGCTTGGATTGCTTTATGATGAACCAAATTCAGTGGATCAGGCAGAGAAAATCTTGCTGGCTTTGTGTCAGGGTCAGGATGAAGCGGAGGTGTACTGTCAGAAGTTTAGAAAGTGGTCTGTGCTTACTCAGTGGAATGAATGTGCCCTGGCGGCAATTTTCAGAAAGGGTCTTTCTGAAGCCCTTAAGGATGTCATGGTGGGATTTCCCATGCCTGCTGGTTTGAATGAGTCTATGTCTTTGGCCATTCAGATCGATCGGCGCATGCGTGAGCGCAAAGCTGTGCACCATCAGGCGGCATTCTCTGAGCACAGGCCTGAGCCTATGCAGTGTGATAGGATTTTGACCAGAGCTGAACGGCAAGAACACAGACGTCGGAATGGGCTGTGTTTTTACTGTGGTGAATCCACTCATGCTATCTCCGATTGTCCTAAGCGCACTAAGCGGTTCGCTACAGTCTAAATTTCTTTTGTCCGTTACTCTGATTTGCTCTCTGTCGTCCTATTCTGTAATGGCATTTGTGCATTCAGGCGCTGCCCTGAATTTGATGGACTTGGAGTTTGGCAGGCGCTGTGGTTTTTTCTTGGAGCCCTTGCAGTATCCTATTCCATTGAGAGGAATTGATGCTACGCCTTTGGCCAAGAATAAGCCTCAGTACTGGACTCAATTGACCATGTGCATGGCTCCTGCACATCAGGAGGATATTCGCTTTTTGGTGCTGCATAATCGGCATGATGTGGTCGTTTTGGGGTTGCCATGGCTACAGGTCCATAATCCAGTGTTGGATTGGAAATCTATGTCTGTGTCCAGCTGGGGTTGTCAGGGGGTACATGGTGATGTTCCATTGCTGTCAATTTAGCCTTCCACTCCTTCTGAAGTCCCTGAGTTTTTATCAGATTACAGGGATGTATTTGAAGAGCCCAAATCTGGTGCCCTACCTCCTCATAGGGATTGCGACTGTGCTATTAATTTGATTCCTGGTAGTAAGTTTCCTAAGGGCCATCTGTTTAATTTATCTGTGCCAGAGCACGCCGCTATGCGGAGTTATATAAAGGAATCCTTGGAGAAAGGTCATATTCGCCCGTCGTCGTCACCATTGGGAGCAGGGTTCTTTTTTGTGGCCAAGAAGGATGGTTCTTTGAGACCTTTTGATTACCGCCTTCTTAATAAGATCACAGTCAAATTTCAGTATCCTTCAGTGTCAGTATCCTTTGCCGCTGCTGTCTGATTTTTTTGCTCAGATTAAGGGGGCTAGTTGGTTCACCAAGATAGATCTTCGTGGTGCATATAATCTTGTGCGAATTAAACAGGGTGATGAATGGAAAACGTCATTTAATACGCCCGAGGGCCATTTTGAGTACCTGGTTATGCCATTCGGGCTTTCTAATGCTCCATCTGTGCTTCAGTCCTTTATGTATGACATCTTCCGAGAGTACCTGGATAGATTCATGATTGTATATTTGGATGACATTTTGGTCTTTTCGGATGATTGGGAGTCTCATGTGAAGCAGGTCAGAATGGTGTTCCAGGTCCTTCGTGCGAATTCCTTGTTTGTGAAGGGGTCAAAGTGTCTCTTTGGAGTTCAGAAGGTTTCATTTTTGGGTTTCATTTTTTCCCCTTCTGCTACAGAGATGGACCCTGTTAAAGTTCAGGCCATTTACGATTGGACTCAGCCGACATCTGTGAAGAGCTTGCAGAAGTTCCTGGGCTTTGCTAATTTTTATCGTCGCTTCATCGCTAATTTTTCCAGTATTGCTAAACCGTTGACTGATTTGACCAAGAAAGGTGCTGATGTGGTCAATTGGTCCTCTGCGGCTGTAGAGGCTTTTCAGAAGTTGAAGCGTCATTTTGCTTCTGCCCCTGTGTTGTCAGCCAGATGTTTCGCTCCCTTTTCAGGTTGAGGTTGATGCTTCTGAAATTGGAGCAGGGGCTGTTTTGTCACAAAGAAGTTCTGATGGCTCGGTGATGAAACCCTGTGCCTTTTCTAGAAAATTCTCGCCTGCTGAGCGCAATTATGATGTGGGCAATCGGGAGTTGTTGGCCATGAAGTGGGCATTCGAGGAGTGGCGACATTGGCTTGAAGGAGCTAAACATCGCGTGGTGGTCTTGACGGATCACAAGAATTTGACTTATCTCGAGTCTGCCAAACGGTTGAATCCTAGACAGGCTCGATGGTCGCTCTTTTTCTCCCGTTTTGATTTTGTGGTTTCATACCTTCCGGGATCTAAGAATGTGAAGGCTGATGCCCTGTCAAGGAGTTTTGTGCCTGACTCTCCGGGTGTTCCGGAGCCGGCGGGTATTCTTAAAGAAGGGGTAATTTTGTCTGCCATTTCCCCTGATTTGCGGCGTGTGCTGCAAACGTTTCAGGCTGATAGACCTGACCGCTGTCCTACGGAGAAACTGTTTGTCCCTGATAGATGGACTAGTAGAGTTATCTCTGAGATTCATTGTTCAGTGTTGGCTGGTCATCCTGGAATCTTTGGTACCAGAGATTTGGTGGCTAGATCCTTTTGGTGGCCTTCTTTGTCACGGGATGTGCGTTCTTTTGTGCAGTCCTGTGGGACTTGTGCTCGGGCTAAGCCCTGCTGTTCTCGTGCCAGTGGGTTGCTTTTGCCCTTGCCGATCCCGAAGAGGCCCTGGACGCATATTTCCATGGATTTTATT
This sequence comes from Ranitomeya imitator, assembly GCF_032444005.1. NCBI lineage: Eukaryota > Metazoa > Chordata > Amphibia > Anura > Dendrobatidae > Ranitomeya > Ranitomeya imitator. The sequence continues at coordinate 451,799,226 of NC_091283.1, read as the reverse complement.
TCTGATCTCCCTGTTTCTCAAAAGATGTCGGTCATTTGGGTGGTTTGTGATCGCTTCTCTAAAATGGTCCATTTGGTACCCTTATCTAAATTGCCTTCCTCTTCTGATTTGGTGCCATTGTTTTTCCAGCATGTGGTTCGTTTACATGGCATTCCAGAGAACATCGTCTCGGACAGAGGTTCCCAGTTTGTTTCGAGGTTTTGGCGGTCCTTTTGCGCTAAGATGAGCATTGATTTTTCTTTTTCTTCGGCTTTCCATCCTCAGACTAATGGCCAAACCGAACGAACTAATCAGACTTTGGAAACATATCTGAGATGCTTTGTTTCTGCTGATCAGGATGATTGAGTGTCCTTCTTGCCTTTGGCTGAGTTCGCCCTTAATAATCGGGTCAGCTCGGCTACTTTAGTTTCTCCTTTTTTCTGTAATTCTGGTTTCCATCCTCGTTTCTCTTCAGGGCAGGTTGAGCCTTCGGACTGTCCTGGTGTGGATGCGGTGGTGGACAGGTTGCAGCAGATTTGGACTCATGTGGTGGACAATTTGACTTTGTCCCAGGAGAAGGCTCAACGTTTCGCTAACCGCCGGCGTTGTGTTGGTCCCCGACTTCGTGTTGGGGATTTGGTTTGGTTGTCATCTCGTCACGTTCCTATGAAGGTTTCCTCTCCTAAGTTTAAGCCTCGTTTCATTGGGCCATATAAGATTTCTGAAGTTCTTAATCCTGTGTCATTTCGTTTGGACCTTCCAGCTTCTTTTGCCATCCATAATGTGTTCCATAGGTCGTTGTTGCGGAGATACGTGGCGCCTATGGTTCCCTCCGTTGATCCTCCTGCCCCGGTGTTGGTCGAGGGGGAGTTGGAGTATGTGGTGGAGAAGATTTTGGATTCTCGTGTTTCGAGATGGAAACTCCAGTACCTGGTCAAGTGGAAGGGTTACGGTCAGGAAGATAATTCCTGGGTTTTTGCCTCTGATGTTCATGCTGCCGATCTTGTTCGTGCCTTTCATTTGGCTCATCCTGATCGGCCTGGGGGCTCTGGTGAGGGTTCAGTGACCCCTCCTCAGGGGGGGTACTGTTGTGAATTCTGTTGTCGAACTCCCTCCTGTGGTCGTGAATGGTACTTCGGCGAGTTCTGTCTATGGGCTCCCTCTGGTGGCTATGAGTGAAGCTGCTGCTTCTGAGGTTCCTTACACAGGTGACCTGGTTTATCCTTTGGTTGGCTGCTCTATTTAACTCCTCTCAGATCATTACTCCATGCCAGCTGTCAATGTTTTTGCATTGGTTCAGTTCGCTCCTGGATCTCTCTGGTGACCTGCCTTCTCCTGCAGAAGCTAAATTCCTGATAGTCATTATTTGTTCACTGTTTTCTTGTCCAGCTGGTTATCATGATTTTGTCTTGCTAGCTGGAAGCTCTGGGATGCAGAGTGGCCCCTCCGCACCGAATCACTTTTGCACACTCTGCGTAGTCTTTTGTAGGTTTTTGTGCTGATCGCAAAGTTACCTTTCCTATCCTCTGTTTATTTAGTAAGTCTGGCCTCCCTTTGCTGAAACCTGTTTCATTTCTGCGTTTGTGACTTTCATCTTTACTCACAGTCAATATATGTGGGGGGCTTCCTTTACCTTTGGGGAATTTCTCTGAGGCAAGGTAGGCTTTATTTTCTATCTCTAGGGCTAGATAGTTCTTCGGCTGTGACGAGGCGCCTAGGTCTGGTCAGGAGCGCTCCACGGCTATTTCTAGTGTGTGATAGGATTAGGGCTTGCGGTCAGCAGAGCTCCCACATCCCAGAGCTCGTCCTGTTTGAGGTTTAACTATCAGGTCATTCCGGGTGCTCCTAACCACCAGGTCATAACAACCCCCTACTTCAAGAAAGGCCATACTGGGCCCCTGGCCCTCAAGGGAGGCCAGCATGATGGGGTCCCGGGGGAGTGAATAAGCCTAGGGTGATTTGGGGCATTTTGGGGGTTAAGAAGTTTGGTGCAGGCATGTTTTGAATGTGGGGATGAGGGCGGGATCCAGAGGATGCTGGGAGAAACGAGGGTGGAGCATAGATAGTGGGATCAGCGAAACTGCCATTTTTATGGCATTAACTGCCGCACTCACCTCCCCTTCTTGAGAGTGACTGAAGCTCCCACCCACCCTCCCCTCTTTTTTTCCACTTGCATTAAGGGTATATTTGTTAGGGTGTTGGGGTGAGGGAATAATTCTGTCATAGCAGGGAGGCAGGGAGGGGGGTCTTCGAAGTTGGTAAAATGAGGAATGGCGTATTGTAGGCGGGGATCTCTAGTGGTCCTGGACTCCCCCTGAGTGTATTGCGAGTGGATGGGGTAGATCAGCCTGTGGAAGGGTTAATTAAGGGGCGTGGTTATCCGTTGGTATGGCCGGGTTGGTCATTGTTTGCCTCTGAGCTGGTGCGTTGCGGCTGGGGGTAAGACTAACCCCGGAGGCCAAGATAAAAATAATTTGCTTATCTGCAGTGTTTACTTTGAGGCTTCAAGGACCACCACTCCCTGGGGGGGGATATTGTTAAATTTTTGTATTTTATGTTTAACCCCTTCGCGCCACGTGCCGTACTAGTACTGCGCTGCCGGCACTGCATTTGTGCCAGCAGCAGTACCAGTACGGCGCACCGATCACCGCGGTCTCGCGCTGAGCGCCGCGGTGATCGGGTGCGGGTGTCAGCTGTATATGACAGCTGACACCACGCAGCAATGCCCACGATCGGCGCTATCGCCGATCGCGGGCATTTAACCCCTCTGATGCCGCTGTCAGTAGTGACAGCGGCATAGAGGGGGATCGCGCAGGGACGGGGGCTCCCTGCGCTCTCCCACCGGAGCAACGCAATGAGATCGCGTTGCTCCGGTGACCCGGAAGGAATCCACCGGATCCAAGATGGCTGCCGGACTCCTTCCGGGTCATGAAATGACCTGGCTAGCCGGCGCCTGCTGAGAGCAGGCGCTGGAAAGCCAGCTAAACTGCCTGTCAGATCGTTGATCTGACACTGTGCTATTCACAGTGTCAGATCAACGATCTGATCTAATACAGAGATGTCCCACCCTGGGACAATGGTAGAATGTAAAAAAAAAAAAAAATCCCCAAATTAAAAAAAAAAACATTTCCCAATAAATCCATTTATTTATGTAAATTAAAAAAACAATAAATGTACACATATTTGGTATCGCCGCGTCCGTAACGACCCGCTCTATAAAACTATCCCACTAGTTAACCCCTTCAGTGAACACCGCAAAAAAAAAAAAAAAAAACAAGGCAAAAAACATTGCTTTATTATCATACAGGCGAACAAAAAGTGGAATAACACGCGATCAAAACGACGGATATAAATAACCATGGTACCGCTGAAAACGTCATCTTGTCCCGCAAAAAAAAAGCCGCCATGCAGCATCATCAGCAGAAAAATAAAAAAGTTATAGCTCTCAGAATAAAGTGATGCAAAAACAATTATTTTTTTATATAAAATAGTTTTTATTGTGTAAAAGCGCCAAAACATTAAAAAAATTACATAAATGAGGTATCGCTGTAATCGTACTGACCTGAAGAATAAAACTGCCTTATCCATTTTACCACACGTGGAACGGTATAAACGCACCCCCTAAAAGAAATTCAGGAATTGCTGGTTTTTGTTCATTCCGCCTCCCAAAAATCGGAATAAAAAGCGATCAAAAAATGTCATCTGCCCGAAAATGGTACCAATAAAAACGTCAACTCGTCCCGCAAAAAACAAGATCTCACATGACTCTGTGGGCCAAAATATGGATAAATTATAGCTCTCAAAATGTGGTGATGCAAAAACTATTTTTTGCAATAAAAAGCGTCTTTTAGTGTGTGACAGCTGCCAACCCTAAAAATCCGCAAAAAAAAACGCTATAAAAGTAAATCAAACCCCCCTTCATCACCCCCTTAGTTAGGGAAAAATAATAAAATGTAAAAAAATGTATTTATTTCCATTTTCCCATTAGGGTTAGGGTTAGGGCTAGGGTTAGGGCTAGGGTTAGGGTTGGGGTTAGGGTTTCAGTTATAATTGGGGGTTTCCACTGTTTAGGCACATCAGGGGCTCTCCAAACGCGACATGGCGTCCGATCTCAATTCCAACCAATTCTGCTTTGAAAAAGTAAAACAGTGCTCCTTCCCTTCCGAGTTTTCCTGTGTGCCCAAACAGTGGTTCCCCCCAACATATGGGGTATCAGCGTTCTCAGGACAAGTTGGACAACAACTTTTGGGGTCCAATTTGTCCTGTTACCCTTGGGAAAATAAAAACATAGGGGATAAAGTATCATTTTCGTGGAAAAAAAAATATTTTTTATTTTCACGGCTCTGCGTTATAAACTGTAGTGAAACACTTGTTGGTTCAAAGCTCTCACAACACATCTAGATGAGTTCCCTGGGGGGTCTAGTTTCCAATATGGGGTCACTTGTGGGGGGTTTCTACTGTTTAGGTACATCAAGGGCTCTGCAAATGCAACATGACGCCTGCAGACCAATCCATCTAAGTCTGCACTTCAAATGGCGCTCCTTCCCTTCCGAGCTCTGCCGTGCACCCAAACAGTGGTTCCCCCCAACATATGGGGTATCAGCGTTCTCAGGACAAGTTGGACAACAACTTTTGGGGTCTAATTTGTCCTGTTACCCTTGGGAAAATAAAAATGTGGGGGCTAAAATATCATTTTCGTTGAAAAAAAAATATTTTTTATTTTCACGGCTCTGCGTTATAAACTGTAGTGAAACACTTGTTGGTTCAACGCTCTCACAACACATCTAGATAAGTTCCTTGGGGGGGTCTAGTTTCCAATATGGGGTCACTTGTGGTGGGTTTCTACTGTTTAGGTACATCAGGGGCTCTGCAAATGCAATATGACACCTGCAGTCCATTCCATCTAAGTCTGCATTTCAAACGGTGCTCCTTCCCTTCCGAGCTCTGCCATGCACTCAAACGGTGGTTCCCCCCCACATGTGGGGTATCAGCGTACTCAGGACAAATTGGACAATAACATTTGTGGTCCAACTTCTCCTGTTACCCTTGGGGAAAAAAAATTGCGGGCTAAAACATCATTTTGTGGAAAGAAAAAATGATTTTTTAATTTTCACAATGCTACATTCTAAACTTTAGTGAAACAATTGGGGGTTAAAAGTGCTCACCACACATCTAGATAAGTTCCTTAGGGGGTCTTCTTTCCAAAATGGGGTCACTTGTGGGGGGTTTCCACTGTTAAGGCACATCAGGGGCTCTCCAAATGCGACATGGCGTCCGATCTCAATTCCAGCCAATTTTGCATTGAAAAGTCAAATGGCACTCCTTCCCTTCCGAGCTCTGCCATGCACTCAAACAGTGGTTTATCCCCATATATGAAGTATCGGCGTACTCAGGACAAATTGCACAACAACTTTTGGGGTCCAATTAATCCTGTTACCCTTGGGAAAATAAAAAATTTGGGGCAAAAAGATCATTTTTTGTGAAAATTAATATACATTTTTTTTTACGGCTCTACATTATAAACTTCTGTGAAGCACTTGGAGGTTCAAAGTGCTCACCACACATCTAGATTAGTTCCTTAGGGGGTCTACTTTCCAAAATGGTGTCACTTGTGGGGGTTTCCACTGTTTAGGCACATCAGGGGCTCTCCAATCGTGACATGGGCTCCGATCTCAATTCCAGCAAATCTTGCATTGAAAAGTCAAATGGCGCTCCTTCCCTTCCGAGCTCTGCCATGTGCCCAAACAGTGGTTTACCCCCACATATCGGGTATCGGCGTACTCAGGACAAATTGTACAACGACTTTTGTGGTCCAATTTCTCCTGTTACCCTTGGTAAAATGAAACAAATTGGACCTGAAGTAAAAATTTTGTGAAAAAAAAGTTAAATGTTCAATTTTTTTAAACATTCAAAAAATTCCTGTGAAGCACCTGAAGGGTTAATAAACTTTTTGAATGTGGTTTTGAGTACCTTGAGGGGTGCAGTTTTTAGAATGGTGTCACTTTTGGGCATTTTCTGTCATATAGACCCCTCAAAGTCACTTCAAGTGTGAGGTGGTCCGTAAAAAAATGGTTTTGCAAATTTTGTTGCAAAAATGAGAAATCGCTGGTCAACTTTTAACCCTTTATAACGTCCTAACAAAAAAAAATTATGTTTCCAAAATTGTGCTGATGTAAAGCAGACATGTGGGAAATGTTGTTTATTAACTATATTATGTGATATAACTCTCTAATTTAAGGGCATAAAAACCAAGAGTTTGAAAATTGCTAAATTTTCATAATTTCCGACAAATTTTTGTTTTTTTCACAAATAAATGCAAGTCATATCGAAGAAGTTTTACCACTATCATGAAGTACAATATGTCACGAGAAAACATTGTCAGAATCACCAGGATCCGTTGAAGCGTTTCAGAGTTATGACCTCATAAAGTGACAGTGGTCAGAATTGTAAAAATTGGCCCTGTCACTTAGGTGAAAACAGGCTTTGGGGTGAAGGGGTTAATAAAGGGCTGCTGTGGCCATTTAATCCAAATTTGGTTTAATATCTTTATTTGAGGTCTTATGTCTCATTAAGGTGGGGCTTTCAGGTCGAAAATATCTATCGATTAAACAATAAAGGGCATTTAGTTTGGGGAAGGCGGTCATGAGTATCGTGTACCCCCTACGTCAAGTGCATCCAAAGCATAATTTGATGAATTTCCTATGCATTTTGGCCTTTGACTCATTCCTTATTGGTCCAAAATGCGTACGATATTCTTAAAATTATACTTTGGCTGGACTAGAGGATGTCATCTTTTCCAATTTTTTGGGAATAAAATTTAATTTTATTTGGAATCCAAGAAAATTCATTTGTAAAGAATGGATTCCTCGGTGCCGAGGACAACAGTGGTCTTTGAGTGAGCTGGTTTTGTTTACATGTTTCTACTGGAGTATTGTGTCAGTACTAAGGTGGCATAAACCCTGTGTATTTGTAGATGTATTGGAATAATACTAACACTTTCTCATAAGTAGGTGTCAGTGTCAGTATTGCAGCAGTATTTGTAAGCACTGACCACAATGCTGGTAGGAGAGGGAAAATTGGAGGGTTTTATAGGCAGAAGGTGAATGTGTGTGGTCAGACTGAAAGAGGTGCCAGGAGAACCTGTTACTGATCCCCTATGCCTGTTAGATCAGGGCTTGTCCATGGAGTGAGTGATGAGATACCTGAGGAACCACATTTGGTTACCTAGACTATGCTGACAGTCAATGTATTCTGAAGTCACTGGACAAAGTCTTCACAAATCATCAACGAAGTCCCAGGACAAGATCTTCAAATCGAAGAACATTTAACTGGCAACAAAGACACAACTTGTACATAGTTTGGTCTTTTCTGTGCTAACATACTAGTGCGAAACCTGGACGATAAAGAAACAAGACAGAAGAATCGACACCTTTGAAATGTGGTGCTGGAGAAGAATGTTATCAATACTTGGATGACAAGAATAACAAACAAATTAATTTTGGAACAAATGAAGCCAGATTTGTCACTCGAAGCAAGGATCACCAAGCTGCAATTTGCCTACTTTGGACACATCATACGAAGAGAGCAATCACTGTAGAAAAACATCATGGTTAAGAGGATAAAATGAACATAGTGAAGAGGAAGACCAGCAGTCCAATGGCTTGATAATGGTAGAAAAGACCCTAGTGGATCTATCTGGGCTTGTACAATATCGATCTTACTAGAGATTGTTGTTCTATCAAGCTGCCATGGCTTGAGAGCATGCCAACGTCCATTAAAAAAAAAAAGTCAGGTCTGCGAGGGCTGTATGGACTGTGAGAAACTAGAGACCTGTGAGGAGCCATTAAAATATGCCTTGGGCTGTGTTATTTCGTCAACCCTGTGACATACAATGTTTTTTGTGTAATTTTCAGTTCATGAGTCATGCTGGGTTGTTATCAGCCTGACAGGAACTGCAACCAGTGGGAAAAGGAACTGTTATTACCTTTGATCCTGTGGTTTCAGTCCTGTAAAATGAGTAAACCTGTGGGATATAAAACAAGTGTGTAAGCCCAATGCGCTCCTGGACTTTAAGCCAAGTAAAATGTCCCTTGTCATCAATGAATATGAGATGAAAATGTCACCTGTGATATTGCAATCTGTAGGTTGTGAGACATTTGCATGGTCTGTGCAAAGGGACAAGGACCTGAGGTTTTTGTGAAGCTAACAATGACCAGACTAAAGTTGATTTGTGTAATAGACTTTTACCGTCAAGATAGATAAAGTGTGTGACCAATAACCACATCTTGCCTTGCATTCTGAAATGTAGCCAGCAGGCAGAGCACTCTTAATACTTAATAAGGTGGTGTCAATACTAAGGTAGAAGGGTTATTCCAGTGAATGTAGCTGAGGTTGACCATGACCTCTATTCAAGAAGCTGTACTGCAGAGCTTGGGTCTTGGGTTCCAGAATCCCATTCTCAGGATCACTGGGAGTCAAAGTGGTCTGACTCACAACAACCAATAAATTATTCCCTATCCTATGCATACAGGATGTCTTCATATTTCTGGAATAACCCTTGTGGGAATGCTACTCACTTGGGTGCCTGGAAAGGTAACACATAAACTCTTTCCATTTAAATGTCCAGGCTGGATTATTGATGCTTCATAAACCATGCCACAATCAAAAGAAAATATATGGCCTTTCAGTGCAGATAAAACCAAGTAAACAGTTCCAACAAAGTCACTTTAGAGACTGTACAGGACACATAGGCTGGATAGCATCCAGTATACTGGCTCAGTCTGGAGACATCACACATGAGGTCTTCTTACCTCCAGACACACATGCCATGTGTCAAACAAATAGACAATTTTATTTTGTGAACCACACCTAGTGGTGGAGATAGTGAGCAGCCTACCCGCCCTAGCTAATCAACTAATCACAATTAGAGCTGGACCTCTTGGTACACAGAGAACATGCACCTCTGTGATACATATCTCCTATTCACTATGTGACTGGCAGCGACCTAATATCTTTTATCGTTCTTGTTAGAAGGTAACAATAGGGCAGTATTAATGTCCTATTTAGGTGGTGTCAATACTAGGAAAGTATTATCTTTAAAGTCAGTGGGTATCCATATTTGAGTGGTGTTCCACTCTCATTAACAGGTGTCTGTTGTGGGCAGTATTCAGACATTAAATAGCCAGTGTGTACTAGAGTAGCATAAAAGGATTTGTCCAGATGCAAATCTGAGCAGGGCCAGACAAACATTTTAACACTCTAATTAGCTAATGTCTGCTCTAAAGGATATTAGAACTTGGGCAGTATTAACACTGTCACTACCAGTTGTCAGTACTAGAGCAGTGTTAACAGTTTCATCATAAAAAGTACTAGAACAGCATAAAGATTCTCAAAGAGTGGTGTCATCACTAGGGCAATATTGCAACTGCTGTTGGAAGATGTCAGTAGTTGTGGGCAAAAGTTTTGAGACTGACAAATTTTGGTTTTCACAAAATTTGTGCTTCAGAAATTGTTTGGATCTTTTAGTCAGATGTTTCTATGGTTACTGAAGTAAGACTATCAGCATTTTCACAAGTTTTTAAACTTTTATTGACAAATACATCAGGTTTATGGAAATTCTCAATATTTCTAGTGTTGTCCCTTCTTTTTCATTACTTCTGTTCTTCGCTCTGGCAGCTGGATACCAGCTTCTGGGCTAAATCCTGACTGAGGGTATGTGCACACGTCAGGATTTCTTGCAGAAATTTTCCTGACAAAAACCGGACATTTCTGCCAGAAATCCGCATGCGTTTTTACCGCGATTTTACCACGATTTTGACGCGTTTTTTGGTGTGTTTTTTCCCAAATGCATAGAATTGCGGAAAAAACGCAGAAAATCCGCAAAAATAATGAACATGCTCATTTTTTTACCGCGATGCGTTTTTTTCGCGGAAAAAAACGCATCTATGTGCACATAACATGCAGCATGCATTCTAAATGATAGAATACATAATGTATGTGTTTTTAATGAGTTTTTATAGCGTTTTTACCGCAAAAAACCGCGAAAAAACCTGAACGTGTGCACATAGCCTTAAGGCTGCCCATTCTTATCTAATCAGTGCTTAGAGGTTATCACAATTTCTTTGTTTGTTTGTCCACCATCTTTTTTGATGATTAACCACAGATGCTCAATGGGATTGAGATCTGGGGAACTTCCTTACTATAAACCCAAAATGTCAATGCTTTGTTCACCAAGCCACTTAGTTATCACTTTTGCCTCTTGACATGGTCTCCATCATGCTGGAAAAAGCATTGTTCATCAACAAATTGCTCCTAGATCTGTGGGAGAAGTTGCTCTTAAGGTACCGTCACACTCAGCGACGCTGCAGCAATATAGACAACGAGCCAATCGCTGGAGCGTCGCTGTTTAGGTCGCTGTAGAGACGTCAAACACAGCAACTCCAGAACGATGCAGGAGCGATCCAGTGACGTAACGGCGACTCACTTATCGTTCTCGCTGGTTGTTAGCTCCATGTAAAACATTGCTGGCATCGTTGCTTTTGATGTCAAACATAACGATACATGCTGACCTGACGACGAAATAAAGTTCTGGACTTCTAGCTCCGACCAGCGATGGCACAGCGGGATCCAGATCCCTGCTGTGTGTCAAACACAACAAGATCGCTATCCAGGACGCTGCAACGTCACGGATCGTTGTCGTTCTCGTTGCAAAGTGGCTGAGTGTGACGGTACCTTTAGAATATTTGTATATACCATTCTTTTTTCATGGCTGTGTTCTTAGGCAAAATTGTGAGTGTGCCCCCTCCATGGATGAAAAGTAACCCCACCCATGAGTGGTGTCAGGATGCTTTACTGTTGGCATGACACATGACTCATGGTAGCACTCCCATTTTTTCTCCAAACAATCATTCCTCCAGATGTCCCAAACAGTCTGCAGTCCAATCACTTTACTTTCTGTAAAGTTATTTTCTCTGTGTAAGCCCATTCAGACTGTTTGGGACATCAGGAAAAATGATAGTCCAGATAAGTAAAAGTGAGTGCTCTCATAAGTTCCATATCGTGCCAACAGTAAATCATCCTGAGACCATTCATGTGTGAGTGTCAAGGCTTGCTTTGGGGATTCAATCCGATGGCCTGTTATTGCCCTTTCTTCCTTATGCAAATAATGATGGTTTCTATTGTCTTGGTTTTATGTTCTCCATTTGCACCTCTCCAGGTGTTTCTCATTTTCCTGTGTTGGTTTTCCCTATCACATGCAGGGTGGGGTTTTATATGTTCACCCTTCACTGCACTTTATTGCTGGCTATAGCTCTTGGTGGTGATGTGTTCAGGAGTTCCAGCTCTCAGCTAAGGGGTTTGACTTGTTGGCAAACTCCAGTTGTATTTCTGCAGTGAGTCTGTTTAATTTCCTTCCCACTTCTCACTTCCTTAACCACTGTTAAGTTTCTGGGAGGTTACTTATTCCTTTCATTTTGGTTCTCCTTAGTTTTCCCTCACTACCCAATATGAACATGTTTTAGTTTATGATTGGTTTTCGTACTTTATTCACACTTTCTTCTTCCCTTGTTTTCAGTGTGTTGCTACCTCCCCTCTTGTTCTTGAGGAGGTACAAGAAACCCTTAGATGGCCTTTAAGGGAGTTAGGTTCGAGGTGGTGTTTTTAGTTTGGTGGCTAGGGACTTCTAGCATGTACAGGGACCTGTTGGGTGTAGGTACGGCATCTCCCTGTGGTTGAACTTCCCTTTTCCTTTACCTGTGTGCGAGTGTGTACATGTTCATAACAGTGGGTTGTTTTTCATCTAAGGCAGTGGGTGGGTGGAGTGGGCTCACTCATAATTTTGCCTAAGGTCACAGCCATGAATAAAGAGTGGTATCTAAACATCTTCCAAGAGCAACTTCTTCCAACGATCTAGGAGCAATTTGTTGATGAACAATGCTTTTTTCCAGTATAATGGAGACCATGTAGCAAGGCAAAACTGATAACTAATTGGCTTTGCAAACAAAACGTTGACATTTTGAGTCGATGGCCAGGAGACTCTCCAGATCGCAATCCCATTGTGATATAGAATATATACTCAGCACACTCCAGGAAGTCTGATGCAAAAGGGGTGTTTAATACATACAGTATTTATATTTACAAACGTTTTGTTCTGTGAAGACCTTCATCAGTGTGCCCTATTGTTTTGAGCCGAGGGGTGTGAGCTATTCACCCTTTATATAGAGATTTTGCATCAGGTACTGGAGTTAAACAGGAATAGCTGTTTAAAATAGAGGGCTGACACTCTATGCATTTCGGACTTGCGGTGGATACCGCGTCTCCTCTCCTACCCTCCAGCCTGCTACCGGCGTGATCGGCTTGCTTAGCCCTCTACCCTCAAGACCCTCCTTGTGTTATTTACCGGCTAGTGTCAGCCCTCTATTTTAAACAGCTATTCCTGTTTAACTTCAGTACCTGATGCAAAATCTCTATATAAAGGGTGAATAGCTCACACCCCTCGGCTCAAAACAATAGAGCACACTGATGAAGGTCTTCACAGACCGAAACGTTTGTAAATATAAATACTGTATGTATTAAACACCCCTTTTGCATCAGACTTCCTGGAGTGTGCTGAGTATATATTCTATATCACAGTTAAAGGTCTGGGTACCTACTCTCAGGCACCTCCACCCCGGGCTGTGCAGAGCATTTACTTTACTGCTCAATCCCATTGTGAACCTGTGGTCAATCCTCAAAAAGCAGGAGCAAGCAAAACCAAGAAATGTTGATAAACTTTAAGTCCTGATTAGACAAGAACAGGCGGTCATCATTTAGGATCTGGCCCAAAAGCTGATATCTAGCTGCCAGAGCAAAGTCTTGAAAAATAAGGCTTCATGCCCACGATCAGGAATAGTAGCATTTAGGACACAGCTTATTTTTGCTGGGTCCAAAATGGTGTGTTGTACAGTACAAGCACAGTAAATGGGATTAAAAGAAATTCCATGCTTGTTGTGCTTCTTTTTCACGCAATGTAAACTCACCTGTGGTGTGGGTTTCCAAGCTGCAACATGTCAATTTCCCAAGCAGGAATGCTCAGTCTTATGTGTGAAATTTCCCCCATAGCCTTGCATTAGATGCAGAAAATCTGCAGTTAAAAAAGCACATGCTTTGTAAAGTGCATTGACACAGTGCATACCACCCAAAAACGCATCTATATCATAAATAATTTTAAAAAATAACGTGTCCCTCCTATTTTTAACCCCTTCATGACCCAGCCTAGTTTGACCTTAAAGACCTTGCCGTTTTTTGCAATTCTGACCAGTGTCCCTTTATGAGGTAATAACTCAGGAACGCTTCAACGGATCCTAGCGGTTCTGAGATTGTTTTTTCGTGACATATTGGGCTTCATGTTAGTGGTAAATTGAGGTCAATAAATTCTGCGTTTATTTGTGATAAAAACGGAAATTTGTCGAAAATTTTGAAAATTTTGCAATTTTCACATTTTGAATTTTTATTCTGTTAAACCAGAGAGTTATGTGACACAAAATAGTTAATAAATAACATTTCCCACATGTATCCTTTATATCAGCACAATTTTGGAAACAAAATTTTTTTTTGCTAGGAAGTTATAAGGGTTAAAATTTGACCAGCGATTTCTCATTTTTACAACGAAATTTACAAAACCATTTTTTTTAGGGACCACCTCACATTTGAAGTCAGTTTGAGGGGTCTATATGGCTGATAATACCCAAAAGTGACACCATTCTAAAAACTGCACCCCTCAAGGTACTCAAAACCACATTCAAGAAGTTTATTAACCCTTCAGGTGCTTCACAGCAGCAGAAGCAACATGGAAGGAAAAAATGAACATTTAACTTTTTAGTCACAAAAATTATCTTTTAGCAACAATTTTTTTATTTTCCCAATGGTAAAAGGAGAAACAAAACCACGAACGTTGTTGTCCAATTTGTCCTGAGTACGCTGATACCTCATATGTGGGGGTAAACTACTGTTTGGGCGCACGGCAGGGCTTGGAAGGTAAGGAGCGCCATTTGACTTTTTGAATGAAAAATTGGCTCCACTCTTTAGCGGACACCATGTCATGTTTGGAGAGCCCCCGTGTGCCTAAAAATTGGAGCTCCCCCACAAGTGACCCCATTTTGGAAACTAGACGCCCCAAGGAACTTAGCTAGATGCATAGTGAGCACTTTGAACCCCCAGGTGCTTAACAAATTGATCCGTAAAAATGAAAAAGTACTTTTTTTCACAAAAAAATTCTTTTAGCCTCAATTTTTTAATTTTTACATGGGCAACAGGATAAAATGGATCCTAAAATTTGTTGGGCAATTTCTCCCGAGTACGCCGATACCTCATATGTGGGGGTAAACCACTGTTTGGGCACTCGGCAGGGCTCGGAAGGGAAGGCGCGCCATTTGACTTTTTGAATGGAAAATTAGCTCCAATTGTTAGCGGACACCATGTCGCGTTTGGAGAGCCCCTGTGTGCCTAAACATTGGAGCTCCTCCACAAGTGACCCCATTTTGGAAACTAGACCCCCCAAGGAACTTATCTAGATGCATATTGAGCACTTTAAACCCCCAGGTGCTTCACAGAAGTTTATAACGCAGAGCCATGAAAATAAAAAATAATTTTTCTTTCCTCAAAAATGATTTTTTAGCCTGGAATTTCCTATTTTGCCAAGGGTAACAGGAGAAATTGGACCCCAAATGTTGTTGTCCAGTTTGTCCTGAGTACGCTTATACCCCATATGTGGGGGTAAACCACTGTTTGGGCGCACGGCAGGACTCGGAAGGGAAGGCACGCCATTTGGCTTTTTAAATGGAAAATTAGCTCCAATCATTAGCGGACACCATGTCACGTTTGGAGAGCCCCTGTGTGCCTAAACATTGGAGATCCCCCAGAAATGACCCCATTTTGGAAACTAGACCCCCAAAGGAACTAATCTAGATGTGTGGTGAGGACTTTGAACCCTCAAGTGCTTCACAGAAGTTTATAACGCAGAGCCATGAAAATAAAAAAATAAAAATTATTTTCTCAAAAATGATCTTTTAGCCTGCAATTTTTTATTTTCCCAAGGGTAACAGGTGAAATGTGACCCCAAAAGTTGTTGTCCAGTTTCTCCTGAGTACGCTAATACCCCATATGTGGGGGTAAACCACTGTTTGGGCTCGGAAGTGAAGTAGTGACGTTTTGAAATGCAGACTTTGATGGAATGCTCTGTGGACGTCACGTTGCGTTTGCAGAGCCCCTGATGTGGCTTAACAGTAGAAACCCCCCATAAGTGACCCTATTTTGGAAACTAGACCCCGAAAGGAACTTATCTAGATGTGTGGTGAGCACTTTGAACCCCCAAGTGCTTCACAGAAGTTTATAATGCAGAGCCGTGAAAATAATAAATACGTTTTCTTTCCTCAAAAATAATTATTTAGCCCAGAATTTTTTAGTTTTCCCAGGGGTAACAGGAGAAATTTGACCCCAATATTTGTTGTCCAGTTTCTCCTGAGTACGGTGATACCCCATATGTGGGGGTAAACTACTGTTTGGGCACATGCCGGGGCTCTGAAGGGAAGTAGTGACTTTTGAAATGCAGACTTTGATGGAATGGTCTGCGGGCGTCACGTTGCGTTTGCAGAGCCTCTGGTGTGCCTAAACAGTAGAAACCCCCCACAAGTGACCCCATTTTAGAAACTAGACCCCCCAAGGAACTTATCTAGATATGTGGTGAGCACTTTGAACCCCCAAGTGCTTCACAGACGTTTACAACGCAGAGCCGTGAAAATAAAAAATCATTTTTCTTTCCTCAAAAATGATGTTTTAGCAAGCATTTTTTTATTTTCGCAAGGGTAACAGGAGAAATTGGACCCCAGTAATTGTAGCACAGTTTATCCTGAGTATGCTGGTACCCCATATGTGGGGGTAAACCACTGTTTGGGCACACGTCAGGGCTCGGAATTGAGGGAGCACCATTTGACTTTTTGAATACGAGATTGGCTGGAATCAATGGTGGCGCCATGTTGCGTTTGGAGACCCCTGATGTGCCTAAACAGTGGTAACCCCTCAATTCTACCTCCAACACTAACCCCCCCACACCCCTAACGCTAATCCCAACTGTAGCCATAACCCTAATCACACCCCTAACCACAACCCTAATTCCAACCCTAACCCTAAGGCTATGTGCCCACGTTGCGGATTCGTGTGAGATTTTTCAGCATCATTTTTGAAAAATCCGCGGGTAAAAGGCACTGCGTTTTACCTGCAGATTTACCATGGATTTCCAGTGTTTTTTGTGCGGATTTCACCTGTGGATTCCTATTGAGGAACAGGTGTAAAACGCTGCGGAATCCGCACAAAGAATTGACATGCTGCGGAAAATACAACGCAGCGTTTCCGCGCGGTATTTTCCGCACCATGGGCACAGCGGATTTGGTTTTTCATAGGTTTACTTGGTACTGTAAACCTGATGGAACACTGCTACGAATCCGCAGCGGCCAATCCGCTGCGGATCCGCAGTCAAATCCGCACCGTGTGCACATAGCCTAATTCTAAAGGTATGTGCACACGCTGCGGAAAACGTTGCGGATCCGCAGCAGTTTCCCATGAGTTTACAGTTCAATGTAAACCTATGGGAAACAAAAATCGCTGTACACATGCTGCGGAAAAACTGCACGGAAACGCAGCGGTTTACATTCCGCAGCATGTCACTTCTTTGTGCGGATTCCGCAGCGGTTTTACAACTGCTCCAATAGAAAATTGCAGTTGTTAAACCGCAGTGAAATGCGCAGAAAAAAACGCGGTAAATCCGCCATAAATCCGCAGCGGTTTAGCACTGCGGATTTATCAAATCCGCAGTGGAAAAATCCGCAGAGGACCAGAATACGTGTGCACATACCGAAACTCTAGCCCTAACGCTAGCCCTAACCCTAGCCCTAGCCCTAACCCTAACCCTACCCCTAGCCCTAACCCTAACCCTAGCCCTACCCCTAACCCTAGCCCTAACCCTAACCCTATTCTAACATTAGTAGAAAAAAAAATTCTATATTTTTTTATTGTCCCTACCTATGGGGGTGACAAAGGGGGGGTCATTTATTATTTTTTTATTTTGATCACTGAGATAAATTATATCTCAGTGATCAAAACGCACTTTGGAACGAATCTGCCGGCCGGCAGATTCGGCGGGCGCACTGCGCATGCGCCCGCCATTTTGGAAGATGGCGGCGCCCAGGGAGAAGACGGACCGACCCCGGCAGGATCGGTAAGTATGATGGGGTGGGGGGGGAGCACGGGGGGGGATCGCAGCATGGGGGGGTGGATCGGAGCGCGGGAGGGGTGGAACGGAGCACGGGGGAGTGGAACAGAGCAAGGGGGGGTGGAACGGAGCACGGGGGGGGTGGATCGGACTGCAGGGGGGGTGGATCGGAGTGCAGGGGGGGTGATTGGAGCACGGGGAGGGTGACTGGAGCACGGGGGGAGCGGACAAGAGCACGGGGGGAGCGGAGCACAGGACGGAGGGGAGCCGGAGCAGTGTACCGGACAGATCGGAGGGCTGGGGGGGCGATCGGCGGGGTGGGGTGGGGGCACATTAGTGTTTCCAGCCATGGCCGATGATATTGCAGCATCGGCCATGGCTGGATTGTAATATTTCACCAGTTATAATAGGTGAAATATTACAAATCGCTCTGATTGGCAGTTTCAATTTCAACAGCCAATCAGAGCGATCGTAGCCACGGGGGGGGGGGGGGTGAAGCCACCCCCCCTGGGCTGTACTACCACTTCCCCTGTCCCTGCAGATCGGGTGAAATGGGAGTTAACCCTTTCACCCGATCTGCAGGGACGCGATCTTTCCATGACGCCACATAGGCGTCATGGGTCAGATTGGCACCGACTTTCATGACGCCTACGTGGCGTCATGGGTCGGGAAGGGGTTAATAACTAGTCCAGGGATAGCAAACAGCTGTGGGCTTATATTATCAGGTTGGGAAGGGCCAAATAACCATGGTTGATGTCTGCTTTGTAGAATCAGCTGGCATGAAGCCCAGGTGTTAGTAGTCAGAAACACCATAACTAACCAAAAAAACACACAGAAAAAATTGTTTACTTTAAAAAAACACTCCCCCACACCTCGTTCACCAATGTATTAAAAAGCTAAAAAAACATGAAGATCCGACGTAATTCACTGAATCAAAAGTAGTCCAAAAATGGGAACCTGAAAAACATAATTAGAGAGAGTTAAAGAAATAAAAAGAAGATCATCAATCATCAATTTATTATAAAAAAAAATCTGCAGCTCCGACATAATACATGACAATCCCACGACGTCCAGCAATTCTGATCTACAACCTATGAAGCGTCGTTCTGAGAATGAGGGTTTATAGGTCACTCCTGCTCACGTCTTATGAGCGATGAAGTCAGTAACTCAGTAGCATCATCGAGCATGAGACATGACCATGAGTGACCTATGAAGCCTCTCCATTACTATCCCCTGGACTTGATGCCAGTTGACACTACAAAGCTGATATCAACCCCCCCCCAAATTATTACTCTGATTGCCACTGCACCAGGACATTTCGGAAGAGCTAGAGGAAGTGCCAGAATTGGCGCATCTAATGGATGCGCTAATTCTGGGATAGCTGCAGAGTGATATTTTTAGTCTGGGAAGGGCCAAATAACCATGTGCAGCTTGATAACGTAAGCCCGCCGCAGCTGTCTGCTTTTCCTGGGCTGGTTAACAAAAGAGGAGGGACTCCATGCTGTTTCTTAAAATTATTTATTTATGTATTAGGTTAATACAAGTAATCTCACAAATATCTATCTATATATCTATCTATCTATCCCATATCTATCTATCCACGTATCTATACTTTACAAAAACCCAAGCGTTTTTGCACATACAAAAACACATAAAAAACGCAAGTGATTGGAGGTACAGAATTCATGTGGAAATTCACCTGTGTCAAAGCCTGAACAAACACTCATCGTGTACACATACCCTAAGAGTCAACGCTGTAGATATTGAGTCTTTACATAAAGTTGATGTGTTTGTACCTTATAAAATGCTGATAATTGTACATCTGTGAACACAGAAGCATCCAACTAAAAGAAATAAAAACACTAAAGCACTAAACTTGGAAAATCAAACTTCTGTGTCAGTCTCATAACTTTTGGTCATGACTGTACCAATATTAAAACTTTCATAAGCTGGTATCAGTAGTAGGGCATTATTAACACTCTCATTAGCAGATATCAGTTCTAGGGCAGCATTAACACGTCTCATTAGATGGGTGTCAGAACATGACTGTTCTCAGTGATCACAAATTCAGGCTAGTTAGTGCTCATGAATAAAAGACATTCTCTAGCAGTGATCATGAATAATGGATTGTGAGGTTTGATTCTGTTAGCATGAATTATTGATCAAGACTAGTCTTGACTATTTACGATGCATCAGTACTAGTCAGTGTTGTGTAAAGGTACCGTCACACTGAACGATATCGCTAGCGTTCCGTGACGTTGCAGCGTCCTGGCTAGCGATATCGTTGAGTTTGACAGGCAGCAGCGATCAGGATCCTGCTGTGCCATCGTTGGTCGGAGCAGAAAGTCCAGAACTTTATTTCGTCGCTGGACTCCCGCAGACATCGCTGAATCGGCGTGTGTGACGCCGATTCAGCGATGTCTTCACTGGTAACCAGGGTAAACATCGGGTTACTAAGCGCAGGGCCGCACTTAGTAACCCGATGTTTACCCTGGTTACCAGCGTAAACGTAAAAAAAAAAAAACACTACATACTTATATTCCGGTGTCTGTCCCCCGGCGCTGTGCTTCTCTGCACTGTGTAAGCGCCGGACGGAAAGCAGAGCACAGCGGTGACGTCACCGCTGTGCTTTCCGGCTGGTGCTCACAGTCAGTGCAGAGAAGCACAGACACCGGAATGTAAGTATGTAGTGTTTGTTTTTTTTATGTTTACAATGGTAACCAGGGTAAACATCGGGTTACTAAGCGCGGCCCTGCGCTTAGTAACCCGATGTTTACCCTGGTTACCAGGGGACTTCGCATAGTTGGTCGCAGGAGAGCTGTCTGTGTGACAGCTCTCCAGCGACCACACAGCGACGCTGCAGCGATCAGGATCGTTGTCTAGATCGCTGCAGCGTCGCTAAATGTGACGGTGCCTTAACACTCACTGAAACTTTCCAAACCAATGATCTGGTCCTAGCTACCACCCTGAAACTTTCCAAATAATTGCTCGATCTACACCGGGAAAAAGAACCTCCAAAAAATGGTTTAATAACTTCCTTCAATCTCTTTAAGTATCCAACCCCGTGAGTAGTTATTTAGGAAACATTCTAATAATTTACACCTTTGGAAAGATGAATTGACTGCACTGTCAAGTGTAGAAGCAAAATGGAAATTGTTAATAGTTGCCAGACATTCAGAAAGTGGAAAAAGTGTGTCAGGTCTCTGGTGGCTTCAAGTATTACACATCCAAGCCTGAGGATAATGAAGGCAGCGGTGCCAACAGCCTGAATGTTTTAGAAGGGATATTGTCCTGCTGGGGCGATTAGTACAATGTCCAATGGACAGGTGGAGATTGTAGGATCACAGGTATTAGAGAACATCTCACACAGAGGTGAGGAATGACAAGGAAGTGACAAGATATGTCTTAGGGGCAGGAGAGGATGTTCTACACTCAACGCTAGTTGCTACCAGTGGTTGTCTATGGCGCCTAAGTCAGCATCTTTATCAGTGTAATGCATTGAGCCCTGTCATTTCTTATTACTACAGAACACAACAACTGCTGAAATGTTCGTAGACACTAAGGAGCGCTGCTTAAATTTCCTATTTAATTTCATAGAGTGACTGTCTGATGACTATGGACAGGAGGATCATATTCTGAATGTAACCCTTCGCTCTGTTCTACATCTATCCTGTGAATCAAGGAGCCTGAATTTTATAACATTTGTTATTTGGCACCAAACAGGATATATTACAAATTGCATGGTTAACTATTTGCCAACCAGATTACGCTTTTCCATGGCAGTGAGGGATGCAGTCAATTTAAAGAGCGTGTTGCAACATCCCAGTCATTAATGCATGAGGTGTAGAAGATACGGTATCTCTGCATATGTGGGTTCTATTCAGAGGATGACCCTTAATGAAGCTGCAGAAATAAGGATATGCAATGTATATTTTATAATACCCAACGGTGAGAATTTGCATCGTCAAGATCTGAGAGCAAAATACAGGCTGTGCTTATATTATATCATCTGTATGCAGGTAGGGATCACAAGAAAGCTTCAGGGTGCTGGAAATTTCCCATACACCTGCAAGATATTCTTACATTAACTCATATTAGAGGTTTGAAGAAGTAGAGCTCAGCTGAAAATCTAAAAACTCTGATATGATTCTTTTAGTGCTAATGTCATATTCATGGACTAATGGGTCCAGGAGGGAGAAATGTGGGGAATTTTTGGTGAGATCTTTACACTGCAGTAGCCTGTAATCTCATACATTGTGAAAACCTGGGGGGTGAATTTACACGTGGCAGATTTCTGAGATTTAAAATCAATTCCTTGTATGGGAATGGAGTTGTTTCATCATCAAGGTCATAGTTTAGACGACTTGAATTAAAGGGGTTTATGGTCCAAATTGATAAGGCTAGGTTCACATTGCGCTAGGTGAGTCCGTCTAACGGACACGTTTTTAAGTAGTGAAAACCCAATGTAACGGACATTGTAACGCACCCATAGACTTGCATTGTCTGACGCAGCGTTTGTCACATTACGTTTTTTTATGACGGACCTGGGAGCGCGGCTTGCAGCGTTTTCAGGTCCAGTCAAGCTAACGCAAGACTAACGGAAACGTTAATTCTGCCATTGAAGGCTATTGCAAACGCAGCCAGACGCAAATCAGGCAAAATTCCCAAATAAAATCATATGTTTGAATTGCTTTTGAGGGTGGTCCATGTGGTCATGTGACAGGAAATATGATTTCAGCCATTTTTAGGAGGAGTGACAATACTACACAGTTTCCAGACGCCTGCAGCACATTGTGAGAGTGTATTGCAAGAGATCAGAGGCAATGTAAGTACAATTCTATGTATTATCTATAATATAACGGTGGGAGCGTCACTCTGTCCAAAGCCTTTATAGACTGCGCAAGCGCGATGCACCTGTGCAGCCAGGACCCCACAGACAGAGTGACGCAGCCGGGGACCCGCACAACAACTTCCTTATCCTCCCCCAATATACCGGCCATGGTGGCTCCGTGCTCCCCTGCATACCCGCAACATACCGGTCATGGGAGCTCCTCACACCCCTATATCCCTCCCAATATACCGGCCATGGGGGCTCCGTGCTCTGCAGCTCAGGTCAGGGTAGATTTAGATCCCAGCAGAGCTCCAGGACCTTCGATGATGTCACCACCATGTGATAAGTGTGGGCGGAGTCAGCCCTCCACTGTGCTGGCTTCAAGGGTGCTGTATCTTATATAGCTAGCCACACTCAGGCTGTAATTATAGCCGTCCTCCTCAGGCAGTACAGGCAGGCACGCTCTATATAGCCGCGCTCCTCAGGCAGTACAGGCAGGCATGCTCTATACAGCCGCCCTTAGGCAGTACATGCAGGCACACTCTATACAGCCGCCCTCCTCAGGCAGTACAGGCAGGCACGCTCTATACAGCCACCCTCCTCAGGCAGTACAGGAAGGCACGCTCTATACAGCCGCCCTTAGGCAGTACAGGCAGGCACGCTCTATACAGCCGCCCTCCTCAGGCAGTACAGGCAGGCACGCTCTATACAGCTGCCCTCCTCAGGCAGTACAGGCAGGCACGCTCTATACAACCGCCCTCAGGCAGTACAGGCAGGCACGCTCTATACAGCCGCCCTCCTCAGGCAGTACAGGCAGGCACGCTCTATACAGCCGCCCTAAGGCAGTACAGGCAGGCACGCTCTATACAGCCACCCTCAGGCAGTACAGGCAGGCACGCTCTATACAGGCAGTACAGGCAGGCACGCTCTATACAGCCGCCCTCCTCAGGCAATACAGGCAGGCACGCTCTATACAGCCGCCCTTAGGCAGTACAAGCAGGCACGCTCTATACAGCCACCCTCCTCAGGCAGTACAGGCAGGCACACTCTATACAGCCGCCCTTAGGCAGTACAGGCAGGCATGCTCTATACAGCCGCCCTCCTCAGGCAGTACAGGCAGGCACGCTCTATACAGCCTGTTGTGAATTCTGTTGTCGGGCTCCCTCCTGTGGTCATGAATGGTGCTTCGGCTGGTTCTGTCCATGGACTTCCTCTGGTGGGTGTTTCTGAGTTTCCTTCTACAGGTGACGAGGTTGATTCGTTAGCTGGCTGCTCTATTTAACTCCACTTAGATCTTTGCTCCATGCCACCTGTCAATGTTCCAGTATTGGTCTAGTTCACTCCTGGATCGTTCTTGTGACCTGTCTTCCCAGCAGAAGCTAAGTTCCTGCTTGTATTTTCTTTGGTTTGCTATTTTTCTGCCCAGCTTGCTATTTTTATTGTTGTCTTGCTTGCTGGAAGCTCTGGGACGCAGAGGGAGCGCCTCCGCACCGTGAGTCGGTGCGGAGGGTCTTTTTGCGCCCTCTGCGTGGTCTTTTTGCAGGTTTTTGTGCTGACCGCAAAGCAACCTTTCCTATCTTCAGTCTGTTCAGTCTGTTCAGAAAGTCGGGCTTCACTTTGCTAAATCTATTTCATCTCTGTGTTTGTATTTTCATCTTTACTCACAGTCATTATATGTGGGGGGCTGCCTTTTCCTTTGGGGAATTTCTCTGAGGCAAGGTAGGCTTTATTTTTCTATCTTCAGGGCTAGCTAGTTCCTCCTGTGCCGAGTTGCATAGGGAGCGTTAGGAGCAATCCACGGCTATTTCTAGTGTGTGTGATAGGATTAGGGATTGCGGTCAGCAGAGTTCCCACGTCCCAGAGCTCGTCCTTTATTATCAGTAACTATCAGGTCATTCCGTGTGCTCTTAACCACCAAGTCCGTTATTGTCCTGACCACCAGGTCATAACAGTACAGGTGGCCGTCTTTGTCACGGGATGTGTGTTCTTTTGTGCAGTCCTGTGGGACTTGTGCTCGGGCTAAGCCCTGCTGTTCTCATGCCAGTGGGTTGCTTTTGCCCTTGCCGGTCCCGAAGAGGCCCTGGACGCATATTTCTATGGATTTTATTTCGGATCTCCTCGTCTCTCAAAAGATGTCGGTCATTTGGGTGGTTTGTGATCGCTTTTCTAAGATGGTCCATTTGGTACCTTTGTCTAAATTGCCTTCCTCCTCTGATTTGGTGCCATTATTTTTCCAGCATGTGGTTCGTTTACAATGGTATTCCGGAGAACATCGTTTCTGACAGAGGTTCCCAGTTTGTTTCGAGGTTTTGGCGATCCTTTTGTGCTAGGATGGGCATTGATTTGTCTTTTTCCTCGGCTTTTCATCCTCAGACAAATGGCCAAACCGAACGAACTAATCAGACTTTGGAAACATATCTGAGATGCTTTGTTTCTGCTGATCAGGATGATTGGGTGTCCTTTTTGCCGTTGGCTGAGTTCGCCCTTAATAATCGGGCCAGCTCGGCTACTTTGGTTTTGCCGTTTTTCTGCAATTCTGGTTTCCATCCTCGTTTCTCTTCAGGGCAGGTTGAGTCTTCGGACTGTCCTGGTGTAGATACTGTGGTGGATAGGTTGCAGCAGATTTGGACTCATGTGGTGGACAATTTGACATTGTCCCAGGAGAAGGCTCAACGTTTCGCTAACCGCCGGCGCTGTGTGGGTCCCCGACTTCGTGTTGGGGATTTGGTTTGGTTGTCGTCTCGTTATGTTCCTATGAAGGTTTCATCTCCTAAGTTTAAGCCTCGTTTCATTGGTCCGTATAAGATTTCTGAGGTTATCAATCCTGTGTCATTTCGTTTGGCCCTTCCTGCTTCTTTTGCCATCCATAATGTGTTCCATAGGTCGTTATTGCGGAGATACGTGGCGCCTGTGGTTCCATCAGTTGATCCTCCTGCCCCGGTGTTGGTTGAGGGGGAGTTGGAGTATGTGGTGGAGAAGATTTTGGATTCTCGTATTTCGAGACGGAAACTCCAGTACCTGGTCAAGTGGAAGGGTTATGGTCAGGAAGATAATTCCTGGGTTTTTGCCTCTGATGCTCATGCTGCCGATCTGGTTTGTGCCTTTCATTTGGCTCATCCTGATCGGCCTGGGGGCTCTGGTGAGGGTTCGGTGACCCCTCCTCAAGGGGGGGTACTGTTGTGAATTCTGTTGTCGGGCTCCCTCCTGTGGTCATGAATGGTACTTCGGCTGGTTCTGTCCATGGACTTCCTCTGGTGGGTGTTTCTGAGTTTCCTTCCACAGGTGACGAGGTTGATTCGTTAGCTGGCTGCTCTATTTAACTCCACTTAGATCTTTGCTCCATGCCACCTGTCAATGTTCCAGTATTGGTCTAGTTCACTCCTGGATCGTTCTTGTGACCTGTCTTCCCAGCAGAAGCTAAGTTCCTGCTTGTATTTTCTTTGGTTTGCTATTTTTCTGTCCAGCTTGCTATTTTTATTGTTGTCTTGCTTGCTGGAAGCTCTGGGACGCAGAGGGAGTGCCTCCGCACCGTGAGTCGGTGCGGAGGGTCTTTTTGCACCCTCTGCGTGGTCTTTTTGTAGGTTTTTGTGCTGACCGCAAAGCAACCTTTTCTATCTTCAGTCTGTTCAGAAAGTCGGGCCTCACTTTGCTAAATCTATTTCATCTCTGTGCTTGTATTTTCATCTTTACTCACAGTCATTATATGTGGGGGGGCTGCCTTTTCCTTTGGGGAATTTCTCTGAGGCAAGGTAGGCTTTATTTTTCTATCTTCAGGGCTAGCTAGTTCCTTAGGCTGTGCCGAGTTGCATAGGGAGCGTTAGGAGCAATCCACGGCTATTTCTAGTGTGTGTGATAGGATTAGGAATTGCGGTCAGCAGAGTTCCCACGTCCCAGAGCTCGTCCTTTATTATCAGTAACTATCAGGTCATTCCGTGTGCTCTTAACCACCAGGTCCATTATTGTCCTGACCACCAGGTCATAACAACAGCCGCTCTTAGGCAGTACAGGCAGGCACGCTCTATACAGGCAGTACAGGCAGGCACGCTCTATACAGCTGCCCTCCTCAGGCAGTACAGGCAGGCACACTCTATACAGCCGCCCTTAGGCAGTACAGGCAGGCATGCTCTATACAGCCGCCCTCCTCAGGCAGTACAGACAGGCATGCTCTATACAGCCGTCCTTAGGCAGTACAGGCAGGCACGTACTATACAGCCGCCCTCAGGCAGTACAGGCAGGCACGCTCTATACAGCCGCCCTCAGGCAGTACAGCCGCCCTCAGGCAATACAGCAACCCTCAGGCTATACAGCCGCCATCAGGCTATACAGCTGCCCTCAGGCAATACAGCCGCACTCAGGCAATACAGCCGCACTCAGGCAATACAGCCGCACTCAGGCAATACAGGAACGCTCAGTATAGCTGCACTCAGTACAGCCGCACTCAGGCAGTACAGCCATGCTCAGTACAGCCGCACTCAGTATAGCCGCACTCAGGCAGTGCAGGCACGCTCATTATAGCCGCACTCAGGCAGCACAGCCGCACTCAGGCAGTAGAGCAGGAGAGAGAGAGATGGGAGCAGCATATGACAGAATGGGGGTGCAGGATGGGTGCAGCACATGACAGAATGGGGGTGCAGGATGGGTGCAGCACCTGACAGAATGGGGGCGCAGGATGGGTGCAGCACATGACAGAATGGGGCGCAGGATGGGTGCAGCACATGACAGAATGGGGGTGCAGGATGGGTGCAGCACATGACAGAATGGAGGCACCGGGTGGGAGCAGCACATGACAGGATGGGGTCCAGGATGGGACCACCACATGACAGGATGGGGGCGCAGGATGGGAGCACTACATGACAGGATGGGGGTGCTGGATGGGAGCACATGACAGGATGACGGCACCAGAAGAGTAGCACATGACAAGATGGAGGTGCAGAAAACAGGATGAGGGCGCAGGATGGGGGCTGCACATGACAGGAAGGGGGCGCATGATGGGAGCAGCACATACCAGGATGGAGACCATATACCAATATAAATGCTCACCACCCGGGCGTAGAACGGGTTTAATAGCTAGTTATATTATATATCTCTGTATACATCATGGGAGTGTGTAGTGCCCGTCGGATGTGTGTTTGCTAAAAATGTATTGTTTTGTTTGCACACAGATGTCGGATAGTGAGGCAAGCAGCAGCAGCAGCGTGTCTGCCGTGTTTTCTTCGCAAACGGTAGGCTTGCACTTTAAAAAGCCACAATAATGTTTTTGTTTGTCACTCCAGTGTATTGAGGTAAGCACGTGTATAATCATGTTTTTATTGCAAATAGGAGTCATCGGAGCCCGAGCCTGCTAGCCCCCCCCAAGAAACAGGCCAAAGCGACAAAGGTACATGGCACACATTTTGTAAATTTTTATTTTTTTTAACTACAACATAGGTTGTTGAACAAGGAGGACAGAGGAAAAAAAAAGCAGCCTCGCCGCCTGTCGTCGCCACACCTCCCAGTGGTAAATATCACGCTCTTAATGTTCCTTTTTGACACAAAGAAAAAAAAACCTTTCCCTTTTTTTGTATTTAAAAATCTACTATTTTTTTAGTATTAAAAAAGCTAATAAATCTACTAAAAAAAACTAATCAAACATATCCACTATTTATCTACTATCTATCCACTATCTATCTACTATCTATCTATCTATCCACTATTTATCTACAATCTATCTATCCACTATCTACTATCTATCCACTATTTATCTACAATCTATCTATCCACTGTTGTGAGTTCTGTTTTTGGGCTCCCTCTGGTGGTTACTGATGGTACTGGGTGACTTGTCTTTCCTGGGTCTCTGGGTTCCACCTGTTCCATCAGGATATGGGAGTTTCCTATTTAACCTGGCTTTGCTGGCATTTCCTCGCCGGTTATCAATGTATCCAGTGTGTCTTGTTACCTCTGCTCCCTGCTCCTAGAACCTTCTGGTCAAGCTAAGTTTGGATTTTCCTGTTTTGGTGTTTTGCTTTATTTGGTTTTTTAGTCCAGCCTGCAGATATGTGATTATTGCTGCTGGTTGCTCTAGTGGGCTGAAATTGCTCCTCATGTACCATGAGTTGGCACATGAGTTCAAGTAATTTCAGGATGGTTTTTTGAAGGGTTTTTCGCTGACCGCGCAGTTCACTTTTGTATCCTCTGCTATCTAGCTTTAGCGGGCCTCATTTTGCTGAAACTGTTTTCATACTGCGTATGTGCTTTCCTCTCTTTTCACCGTCATTATATGTGGGGGGCTGCTATTTCTGTGGGGTATTTCTCTGGAGGCAAGAGAGGTCTGTGTTTCTTCTAATAGGGGAAGTTAGATCTTCGGCTGGAGCGAGACGTCTAGGATCATCGTAGGCACGTTCCCCGGCTACTTTTATTTGTGTGTTAGGTTCAGGGTCGCGGTCAGCTCAGGTTCCATCGCCCTAGAGCTTGTTTGTATCTGTGCTTGTCCTTTAGTGATCCCCTGCCATTGGGATCATGACAGTATAACCGGCCCACAAAGTGTTAATTGTATTGGCTGAAGTAGGAGGATAAGTAGTCTGAGGAGGTTTTTTTTTTTTTTTTTTTTTTTTTTCCCTCAGAGTTTGCTGCCTAGCCTTATTGCAGCCTGGCTACTTCCTCCTCCTCTTAATCTTTGAATGGCTCTGATCCCAGCTGTTTATCATGGACGTCCAGAGTTTGGCTTCCAGCCTGAATAATCTTGCCGCTAAGGTTCAAAATATACAGGATTTTGTTGTACATGCTCCTATGTCTGAACCTAGAATTCCTGTCCCAGAGTTTTTTTCTGGAGATAGATCTCGTTTTCTGAATTTTAGGAACAATTGCAAGTTGTTTCTTTCTTTGAAATCTCGCTCCTCTGGAGACCCTGCTCAGCAAGTCAAGATTATTATATCTTTCCTGCGGGGTGACCCTCAGGATTGGGCATTTGCATTGGCACCAGGGGACCCTGCATTGCTTAATGCGGATGCGTTTTTTCTGGCATTGGGTTTGCTCTATGAGGAACCTAACCAAGAGATTCAGGCTGAAAAAGCTTTGTTGGCCCTCTCTCAGGGGCAAGATGAAGCAGAAATTTATTGTCAAAAATTTCGGAAGTGGTCGGTGCTTACTCAGTGGAATGAGTGCGCCCTGGCTGCAAGGTTCAGAGATGGCCTTTCTGAGGCCATTAAAGATGTTATGGTGGGGTTCCCTGCGCCTACTGGTCTGAATGAGTCTATGACTATGGCTATTCAGATTGATCGGCGTTTACGGGAGCGCAAACCTGTGCACCATTTGGCGGTGTCGTCTGAACCGTCACCTGAGATAATGCAATGTGATAAAATTCAGTCCAGAAGTGAACGGCAAAATTATAGGCGGAAAAAAAGGTTGTGCTTTTATTGTGGTGATTCAGCTCATGTTATATCAGCATGCTCTAAACGCACAAAAAAGGTTGATAAGTCTGTTGCCATTAGTACTTTACAGTCTAAGTTCATTCTGTCTGTGACTCTGATTTGTTCATTATCATCCATTTCCGTCGATGCCTATGTGGATTCAGGCGCTGCCCTGAGTCTTATGGATTGGTCATTTGCCAATCGCTGTGGGTTTAGTCTGGAGCCTCTGGAAGTCCCTATTCCTTTGAAGGGAATTGACTCTACACCTTTGGCTATGAATAAACCTCAGTACTGGACACAAGTGACCATGCGTATGACTCCTGTTCATCAGGAGGTGATTCGCTTCCTGGTACTGTATAATTTGTATGATGTTCTAGTACTTGGTCTGCCATGGTTACAAACTCATAATCCAGTCCTTGACTGGAAAAAAATGTCTGTGTTAAGCTGGGGTTGTCAGGGGGTTCATGATGATGCACCTCCGATTTCTATCGCTTCATCTACTCCTTCTGAGATTCCTGTGTTTTTGTCTGACTATCGGGATGTTTTTGAGGAGCCTAAGCTCAGTTCGCTTCCTCCTCACAGGGATTGCGATTGTGCTATAAATTTAATTCCAGGCAGTAAATTTCCTAAAGGTCGTTTGTTCAATCTGTCAGTGCCAGAGCATACTGCTATGCGGGATTATGTTAAGGAGTCCTTGGAAAAGGGACATATCCGTCCATCTTTGTCCCCTTTGGGAGCAGGTTTTTTTTTCGTGGCCAAAAAAGATGGTTCCTTGAGGCCTTGTATAGATTATCGTCTTTTGAATAAGATTACCGTAAAATATCAGTATCCTTTGCCATTGTTGACTGATTTGTTTGCTCGCATTAAGGGGGCTAAATGGTTCACTAAGATTGATCTTCGGGGTGCGTATAATCTTATACGAATAAAGCAAGGTGATGAGTGGAAAACCGCATTTAATACGCCTGAGGGCCATTTTGAGTATTTGGTAATGCCTTTCGGACTTTCTAATGCTCCTTCAGTCTTCCAGTCCTTTATGCACGATATTTTCCGTGAATATCTGGATAAATTTATGATTGTGTATTTGGATGATATTTTGGTTTTTTCTGATGACTGGGAGTCTCATGTTCAGCAGGTCAGGAAGGTGTTTCAGGTCCTGCGGGCCAATTCCTTGTTTGTAAAAGGCTCAAAGTGTCTCTTTGGAGTCCAGAAGATTTCTTTTTTGGGGTATATTTTTTCCCCTTCTACTATTGAGATGGATCCCGTCAAGGTTCAGGCTATTTGTGACTGGACGCAGCCTACATCTCTTAAGAGTCTACAGAAGTTCTTGGGCTTTGCTAATTTCTATCGTCGTTTTATAACTAATTTTTCCAGTGTTGTTAAGCCTTTGACGGATTTGACTAAGAAGGGTGCTGATGTTGCTAATTGGTCTCCTGCGGCTGTGGAGGCCTTTCAGGAACTTAAGCGCCGGTTTTCTTCTGCTCCTGTGTTGCGTCAGCCAGATGTTTCGCTCCCTTTTCAGGTTGAGGTTGATGCTTCCGAGATTGGAGCGGGGGCGGTTTTGTCGCAGAGAAGCTCCGATGGCTCAGTGATGAAGCCATGCGCGTTTTTTTCTAGAAAGTTTTCGCCGGCTGAGCGGAATTATGATGTTGGTAATCGGGAACTTTTGGCCATGAAGTGGGCATTTGAGGAGTGGCGTCATTGGCTAGAGGGTGCTAGACATCGTGTGGTGGTCTTGACTGATCACAAAAATTTGATTTACCTTGAGTCTGCCAGGCGTCTGAATCCTAGACAGGCGCGTTGGTCACTGTTTTTCTCTCGTTTCAATTTTGTGGTTTCATACCTGCCAGGTTCAAAGAATGTGAAGGCGGTGCTCTTTCTAGGAGATTTGTGCCTGACTCCCTTGGAAATTCTGAGCCCTCTGGTATCCTTAGGGATGGGGTGATTTTGTCTGCTGTCTCCCCAGACTTGCGACGTGCTTTGCAGGAGTTTCAGGCGGGTAAACCTGATCGTTGTCCGCCTGAGAGACTGTTTGTTCCGGATAATTGGACCAGTAGAGTCATCTCCGAGGTCCATTCTTCTGCGTTGGCAGGTCATCCTGGAATATTTGGTACTAGAGACTTGGTGGCCAGGTCTTTTTGGTGGCCTTCCTTGTCGAGGGATGTGCGTTCTTTTGTGCAGTCTTGTGAGGTTTGTGCTCGGGCTAAGCCTTGCTGTTCTCGGGCCAGTGGATTGTTGTCACCTTTGCCTATCCCGAAGAGGCCTTGGACGCACATTTCCATGGACTTTATTTCGGATCTCCCTGTCTCTCAAAAAATGTCCGTCATCTGGGTTGTGTGTGATCGCTTTTCTAAAATGGTTCATCTGGTACCCTTGCCTAAGTTACCTTCCTCCTCTGAGTTGGTCCCTCTGTTTTTTCAGAATGTGGTTCGTTTGCATGGGATTCCTGAGAACATCGTTTCTGACAGGGGATCCCAGTTTGTGTCTAGATTTTGGCGGACGTTCTGTGCTAAGATGGGCATTGATTTGTCCTTTTCGTCTGCATTCCATCCTCAGACGAATGGCCAGACTGAACGAACTAATCAGACCTTGGAAACTTATTTAAGGTGTTTTGTTTCTGCTGATCAGGATGACTGGGTTACCTTTTTGCCGTTGGCCGAATTTGCCCTTAATAATCGGGCTAGTTCTGCTACCTTGGTTTCTCCTTTCTTTTGTAATTCGGGGTTTCATCCTCGTTTTTCCTCTGGTCAGGTGGAACCTTCTGATTGTCCTGGAGTGGACATGGTGGTGGATAGGTTGCATCGGATTTGGAGTCATGTGGTGGACAATTTGAAGTTGTCCCAGGAGAAGGCTCAGCAGTTTGCTAATCGCCGTCGCCGCGTGGGTCCTCGACTTCTTGTTGGGGACTTGGTGTGGTTGTCTTCTCGTTTTGTTCCTATGAAGGTCTCTTCTCCTAAGTTCAAGCCTCGGTTCATCGGTCCCTATAGGATCTTGGAAATTCTTAACCCTGTGTCGTTTCGTTTGGATCTCCCGGCATCGTTTGCTATTCATAATGTGTTCCATCGGTCGTTGTTGCGGAAGTATGAGGTACCTGTTATTCCTTCGCTTGAGCCTCCTGCTCCAGTGCTGGTGGAGGGAGAATTGGAGTATGTTGTGGAGAAGATCTTGGATTCTCGTGTTTCCAGACGGAAACTCCAGTATTTGGTCAAGTGGAAGGGTTATGGTCAGGAGGATAATTCTTGGGTGGTTGCCTCGGATGTTCATGCTGATGATTTGGTTCGCGCTTTTCATAGGGCTCATCCTGGTCGCCCTGGTGGTTCTCGTGAGGGTTCGGTGACCCCTCCTCAAGGGGGGGGTACTGTTGTGAGTTCTGTTTTTGGGCTCCCTCTGGTGGTTACTGATGGTACTGGGTGACTTGTCTTTCCTGGGTCTCTGGGTTCCACCTGTTCCATCAGGATATGGGAGTTTCCTATTTAACCTGGCTTTGCTGGCATTTCCTCGCCGGTTATCAATGTATCCAGTGTGTCTTGTTACCTCTGCTCCCTGCTCCTAGAACCTTCTGGTCAAGCTAAGTTTGGATTTTCCTGTTTTGGTGTTTTGCTTTATTTGGTTTTTTAGTCCAGCCTGCAGATATGTGATTATTGCTGCTGGTTGCTCTAGTGGGCTGAAATTGCTCCTCATGTACCATGAGTTGGCACATGAGTTCAAGTAATTTCAGGATGGTTTTTTGAAGGGTTTTTCGCTGACCGCGCAGTTCACTTTTGTATCCTCTGCTATCTAGCTTTAGCGGGCCTCATTTTGCTGAAACTGTTTTCATACTGCGTATGTGCTTTCCTCTCATTTCACCGTCATTATATGTGGGGGGCTGCTATTTCTGTGGGGTATTTCTCTGGAGGCAAGAGAGGTCTGTGTTTCTTCTAATAGGGGAAGTTAGATCTTCGGCTGGAGCGAGACGTCTAGGATCATCGTAGGCACGTTCCCCGGCTACTTTTATTTGTGTGTTAGGTTCAGGGTCGCGGTCAGCTCAGGTTCCATCGCCCTAGAGCTTGTTTGTATCTGTGCTTGTCCTTTAGTGATCCCCTGCCATTGGGATCATGACAATCCACTATCTATCTACTATCTATCCACTATTTATCTACAATTTATCTATCCACTATATATCTACTATATCTATAAACTATCTATCAACTATCTATCTATCTGTCTATCTATCCATCCAGTGAAATTTAACCTTTCAATATAACGTTTTGTGTTTACATAGTCCAAGCCGCCCAGCAAAAAAAAAAAAAAAGGATTGTGGTTGACTAATAGCCCTTGGACATTCATAACGAGACGCTGATCAATTTAGTGGAAGCCAATCCATCCATAAGGGACCAAAGCAACAGCTCCCACCACGACATAGTCAAAAACAGGAAGTTGGGGGATAAAATTATATGCCATTTTGACCCACGATACATGGAGAAGTCGGCATCCTCTAAGAAAAAAATTGGTAAATATTGTTGAACTTAACTTGCAAAATGTAAAGATTGCAAACAGTCAAACTTTTTTTTGCAATATTTAAA
Organism: Ranitomeya imitator; assembly: GCF_032444005.1. Lineage (NCBI taxonomy): Eukaryota > Metazoa > Chordata > Amphibia > Anura > Dendrobatidae > Ranitomeya > Ranitomeya imitator. The sequence goes on along the minus strand of NC_091283.1, from coordinate 451,765,230 downwards.
AAAAAAAACAACTAAATCTACTAAAAAACTTACTAAAAATTTTTTTTTTTATTTATCTACTATCTATGTATCTATCTATCTATCTATCTACTATCTATCTACTATTTATCAACTATCTAACAACTATCTATCTATCCACTATCTATCTACTATTTATCTATCAACTATCTATCATTATCTATTCATCTAATTTGCTTTTCTTTAAAGCCGATGCTGTCCATACCCGTTGGAGATCGATTAGGGATCGCTTTGTACGTGACTTCCGCAACAGCCAAACCACACCCAGTGGATCTGGTGGCAAACGGGTCACCCCATATGTGCATTATGAGCAATTGCTCTTTCTGCAAAAAACTTCGTCGCAGCGCTCGTAGGTAAAAAGATTTTTTAGGTGTGCGAGACAAAATAGTTTAAATTAAAATAATTAAGTTTTTTTTTTGGTTACAGAACGATATGCAGTACCGCTGCGCCTAGAGAGGCAGAGGAACTGGAGCCATCTCCACTGCAACCAAGCCATCAGACGGGCGCTGAAGATGTGTCTGGCATGAGCAAGCCACGATCTTTGGAGAGAAGCACTGTGGCTTCTGGTGTCGGTGCCCGTTTGCAAGCACAGCGTGGACGCAAGCGAGCATCCCAAAAAGATGAAGCTGATGCCATAATTGTCGATGGACTCCAACGGGTAGAGGATATGTGTCGCAGTGAACACAGAGACCTGAGGCTGGAAATTACGGACTTGCAATCCCGTGAGTCTGTATATGCAGCCAATGAGTGGAAGCTCCTGTTTTTGTCCTATGTCCCTGTAGCTCAAAATATCCCAGCACACAGAAACATTATGTTTAGGCAAAGACTGAATGACCTACTTGAGGAATTTGTGGGCCCCCAGGAACCCACTTCCTCGAGAACAAGAAGCATGGACATGCCGGCCTACAACCCACAATACAGAGGCCGGGGTGAACCGAGCATGGAACAGCAGAGGCAATGTAGCAGTCCATCGTACAGTTGGGCAGACAATACGGCGCAGTATCACAGTCTATAAGTACTGTTTACTGTCACCAACCTGTTTTAATTTCATCGTTTACATTTTTTGTATTTAATTTCATTTCAGCCAATTTTTTGTGTATGTTTTTGTTCATCCCTATGGGATATCATATGTTAAAACCGTCTAGCAACACTGCGTTTGAAAAATTTTCTAACATTTATAGTAAACTGTTACTTTAAAATTTCATATTCTTGTATGGCTTTAACTTTTTACACTACATAATATGACTTTAACTTTTTACACTAGATAAATAAGGTTATGGGAACTCAAACAAACAAATATTGCCCCACACTTTTCATCTATAACATCAGGCTATAACATCAGGCTTCAACATTTTCACACGTGTATGTCTTGCCATGGAACAAGGCCTTCATGTGTGAAGTAACTAGCAAATTGATCACGAATCCTCATAATTTCAACTGTAGACCGAACAGCAGTCGAATCTATGCTGATGAGGTTCGACTCACAGTCATCGTGGTCAACCACCTGGGGTTCATGTCTGGAAACAAAATTGTGCAGGCAGATGCATGCCTTCCCTACACGGTCCACATAATGTCTTGCCCGGCTCAAGCGATAATTAAAAATGCATCTTGTGGAGTTTAGAGTACGGCTTGAGTACGGCTTTAGAGGATTTTGTCCGAGTTGGAACGCCTCATCCCCAACTAAAACATAGGGCAAACTTGGGCCTTCGGTCCCCGGAAGAGGTCATGCTGAGGGTATGTTGAAGTTGTTGCTGTACAAACATCTCCCCATGTTGGAGTCTCTGAAGACTCTGGAATCGTTCGTCCGGCCATACGCACCAATATCCACAGCAACAAAACGGTATCTAGCATCCGCAATAGCCATCAATACAATAGAAAAGTATTTTTTGTAGTTATAGTTTAGGGATCCACTATGCGCTGGTTTCTGAATACGAATGTGCTTGCCGTCCACGGCACCAATACAATTGGGGAAATTAGCCACATCCTCTAAATGTTGGGAAATCGCTAGCCACATTTCTGTTGTCGGGGTTGGTAGCACAAGTGGTTGCAAGTTGTTCCAAGTGGCATCACAAGTTTCCCGAACCAGTTGGCAAATGGTTGACTTCCCAAGTCTAAATTGGAAATGCAGTGACGCAAAAGATTCTCCGGTAGCCAGATATCTGTCGGCAATCACAAAGAAAAAAAAAATATTGTTAGGATTTTAAAGGACAACTAACAAAAAGGCTAGTTAAAATGGAATAATACAATTGCCTAAATGTACATAATTACGCCCCACGATAAATTACATGTTGTCTTTGTCAATAGAAGAATGTTTTAAAAAAAAATGATAATTACCTCAGAGTCACCACTAAACGTTGCTCCGCACAAATGCTTTCACGGAAAGTGCTGCACTGATGATGTATCTCATTCTTCACATGCGAGAGCAAAACACCAAAGGTCTCAATGGACATCCGTAGATAACGTTGGAATTTGAAGGGATGATCCCGAAGCTGAACACACAGGGTGTGAAAGGCACCATATGTATTCCATAAGAAATTCACTTCATGGATCCAATATCTCCTTTGAGAAATGCGCTTTCTCTGCCGAAGTCACAACCGCATCAAGCAAAATCTAACGAGTTCAGACACAAACATCTTGCTAGCAGAAGTTCACTCAATGCTTTCAAAATGGAGAATGTGTATGCACCCACAACCGACACTGACAAAAGGAAAAAACAAAAAAACAACTGTATTGATAGTGCCAAACGCAGACAAACGGATGCTTCACGAACGGAAATCAGAATGACATAAACACAGTGACGTGCGTTAACACAAGCGTTAACGTGAAGCCAAATTTTCAACAAATTTGGCTCTTTTCTGTACATGCATTTAACGGAATGTACTTAACGCAATGTGAACCTAGCCTAAGTCTGCAGTCACTCTGTGTGACTGCAGACTTATGATTCCCCCCCGCGCACGTACTGTGCGCTGCAATGATTTGCCGGTTTCTGACCCCAGAGTATAAATTGGCCTAGGCCATAATATGTCTGTGGTAAAATTAAGCCTAGGCTGCTTTATCCCCGGGTATAGTCTGGACTCGGGGTACACTATGGCCTGTTACACAGGTGTCAGAAACTGGCGAATTCCTGAAGCACACAATGTGTGCATAGTGACTGCAGACTTATCGATTTTGACCGGCAACCCCTTTAACCCCTTCCTGACCTCGGACGGGATAGTACGTTCGAGGTCAGATCCCCTGCTTTGATGCGGGCTCTGGCGGTGAGCCCACACCAAAGCCGGGACATGTTAGCTGTTTTATATATGGAAAATGTGATGTCCATATATATATTTGGACAGAGACAACATTTTTCTAATTTTGGTTATAGACATTACCACAATGAATTTTAAACAAAACAATTCAGATGCAGTTGAGGCTCAAACTTTCAGCTTTCATTTGAGGGTATCCACATTAAAATTGGATGAAGGGTTTAGGAGTTTCAGCTTCTTAACATGTGCCACCCTGTTTTTAAAGGGACCAAAAGTAATTGGACAGTTGATTCCAAGGCTATTTCATGGACAGGTGTGGGCGATCCCTTTGTTATGTCATTCGCAATTAAGCACATAAAAGACCTGGAGTTGATTTGAAGTGTGGTGATTGCATTTGGAAGGTTTTGCTGTTTAGTAAACATGCGGTCAAAGGAGCTTTCCATGCAGGTGAAACAAGCCATCCTTAAGCTGCAAAAACAGAAAAAAAATCATCCGAGAAATTGCTACAATATTAGGAGTGGTAAAATCTACAGTTTGGTACATCCTGAGAAAGAAAGAAAGCACTGGTGAACTCATCAATGCAAAAAGACCTGGGTGCCCATGGAAGACAACAGTGGAGGATGATCGCAGAATAATCTCCATGGTGAAGAGAAACCCCTTCACAGGAGCCAACCAAGTGAACAACACTCTCCGGGAGGTCGGCGTATCAATATCCAAATCTACCATAAAGAGAAGACTGTATGAAAGTAAATACAGAGCGTTCACTGCACGGTGCAAGCCACTCATAAGCATCAAGAATAAAAAGGCTGGACTGGACTTTGCTAAAAAACATCTAAAAAAGCCAGCACAGTTCTGGGAGAACATTCTTTGGACAGATGAAACCAAGATCAACCTCTACCAGAATGATGGAAAGAGAAAAGTATGGCGAAGGCGTGGTCCAGCTCATGATCCAAAGCATACCACATCATCTGTAAAACACGGTGGAGGCAGTGTGATGGCTTGGGCATGCATGGCTGCCAGTGGCACTGGGTCACTAGTGTTTATTGATGATGTGACACAGGACAGAAGCAGCTGAATGAATTCTGATGTATTCAGAGACATACTGTGTGCTCAGATCCAGCCAAATGCAGCCAAACTGATTGGTCGTCGTTTCATACTACAGATGAACAATGACCCAAAACATAAAGCCAAAGCAACCCAGGAGTTTATTAAAGCAAAGAAGTGGAATATTCTTGAATGGCCAAGTCAGTCACCTGATCTCAACCCAATTGAGCATGCATTTCACTTGTTAAAGACTAAACTTCAGACAGAAAGGCCCACAAACAAACAGCAACTGATAACCACCGCAGTGAAGGCCTGGCAGAGCATCAAAAAGGAGAAAACACAGCGACTGATGATGTCCATGAGTTCAAGACTTCAGACAGGCATTGCCAACAAAGGGTTTTCAACCAAGTACTAAAAATGAACATTTTATTTAAAATTATTTAATCTGACCAATTACTTTTGGTCCCTTTAAAAACAGGGTGGCACATTTTAAGGAGCTGAAACTCCTAAACCCTTCATCCAATTTTAATGTGGATACCCTCAAATGAAAGCTGAAAGTCTGAACTTCAACTGCATCTGAATTGATTTTTTTTAATTCATTGTGGTAATGTCTATAACCAAAATTAGAAAAATGTTGTCTCTGTCCAAATATATATGGACCTAACTGTATATATATATATATATATATATATATATATATATATATATATATATATATATATATAATTTGTATATATATATATATGTATGTATATATATATATATATACATACAGTGCAGAGCAAAAGTTTGGACACACCTTCTCATTTAAAGATTTTTCTGTATTTTCATGACTATGAAAATTGTATATTCACACTGAAAGCATCAAAACTATGAATTAACACTTGTGGAATTATATACTTAACAAAAAAGTGTGAAGCAACTGAAAATATGTCCTATATTCTAGGTTCTTCACAGTAGCCACCTTTTGCTTTGATGACTGCTTTGCACATTCTGGGCATTCTCTTGATGAGCTTCAAGAGGCAGTCACCGGAAATGGTTTTCACTTCAAAGGTGTGCCCTGTCAGGTTTAATAAGTGGGATTTCTTGCCTTATAAATGGGGTTGGGACCATCAGTTGTGTTGTGCAGAAGTCTGGTGTATTCACAGCTGGTAGTCCTACTGAATAGACTGTTAGCTGCTTTTTTCTTGCCATAATACAAATTCTAAGTGAAGAAAGGTCAGTCAATCCGAAAAATTGAGATAACTTTGAAAGTGTCACCAAGTGCAGTGGCAAAAACCATCAAGTCCTACAAAGAAACTGGCTCTAAGGGGACCGCCCCAGGAAAGGAAGACCAAGAGTCATCTCTGCTTCTCAGGATAAGTTTATCCGAGTCACCAGCCTCAGAAATCGCAGGTTAACAGCAGCTTGGATTAGAGGTCAATGCCACACAAAGTTCTAGCAGCAGGCACATCTCTACAACAACTGTTAAGAGGAGACTTTATGCAGCAGGTCTTCATGGTAAAATAGATGGTAGGAAACCACTGCTAACGACAGGCAACAAGCAGAAGAGACTTGTTTGGGCTAAAGAACACAAGGAATGGACATTAGACCGGTGGAAATCTGTGCTTTGGTCTGATGAGTCCAAATTTGAGATCTTTGGTTCCAACCACCGTGTCTTTGTGCAACGCAGAAAAGGTGAACGGTTGGACTCTACATGCCTGGTTCCCACAGTGAAGCATGGAGGAGGAGGTGTGATGGTGTGGGGGTGCTTTGCTGGTGACACTGTTGGGGATTTATTCAAAATTGAAGGTATACTGAACCAGCATGGCTACCACAGCATCTTGCAGCAGCATGCTATTCCATCAGGTTTGCGTTTAGTTGGACCATCATTTATTTTTCAACAGTACAATGACCCAACACACCTCCAGGCTGTGTAAGGGCTATTTGACCAAGAAGGAGAGCAATGGGGTGCTATGCCAGATGACCTGGCCTCCACAGTCACCAGACCTGAACCCAATCGAGATGGTTTGGGGTGAGATGGGGTGAGATGGAGTGAAGGCAAAAGGGCCAACAAGCGCTAAGCATCTCTGGGAATGCCTTCAAGATTGTTAGAAGACCTTTTCCGGTGACTACGTCTTGAAGCTCATCAAGAGAATGCCAAGAGCAGTCATCAAAGCAAAAGGTGGCTACTTTGAAGGACCTAGAATATAAGACATATTTTCAGTTGTTTCACACTTTTTTGTTAAGTATATAATTCCACATGTGTTAATTCATAGTTTTGATGCCTTCAGTATGAATGTACAATTTTCATAGTCATGAAAATACAGAAAAATGTTTAACTGAGAAGGTGTGTCCAAACTTTTGGTCTGTACTGTATATACTGCTCAAAATATAAAGTGAACACTTTAACAACACAATGTGACTCCAAGTCAATCACACTTCTGAGAAATCAACCTGTCCAGTTATGAAGCAACACTGACTGTGAATCAATTCCTTCTGCTGTTGTGCAAATGAAACAGACAACAGGTAGAAATGATAGGCAGTTAGCAAGACAACCCCTATAAAGGAGTGGTTCTGCAGGGGCTGACCACAGACAGTTTCTCTGTTCTCATCCTTTTTGGCTGTTGTTTTGGTCACTTTTGCATTTTTGTCATTGCTCTCACCCCTAGAGGTACTGAACAGCAGTATGAAACGTTGTCTACAACCCACAGAAGTTGCTCAAGGATGGCACATCAATGCGAGCTGAGCATGAAGCAGATACCGAGAGACAGGCCAGTACACCAGGAGATGTGGAGGGGGCGGTATGAGGGCAGCAACCCAGAAGCAGTCATGAAAATACAGAAAAATCTTTAAATGAGAAGGTGTGTCCAAACGTTTGGTCTGTACTGTACATAAATATATACATAATGTGCAAACACACACGCTAATATATATATATTTATTTATTTTTTCCTGAGCTGTATACAGAGCAATAGCCTCCTACTTCCATTACATTTTTTAGATCCATTTATGATAACTGGGTATGAGAATTAATTATCATTTGTCATGGTAGTTATAATTTTTGTTCAATAAGAGAAATCTATAGGGTATAACGAATTTCCATCTTAGTTTCTGTACTTATTGCTATGTACCTGGGTGTTTGTGTTCTCCTGCGATCCTTCGCTAACTGCAATCCCTTAGGGTACCGTCACACAGTGCAATTTTCATCGCTACGACGGTACGATCCGTGACGCTCCAGCGTCGTAACAATATCGCTCCAGCGTCGTAGACTGCTGTCACACTTTGCAATCTACGACGCTGGAGCGATAATTTCATGACGTATGTGCGATGTAGAAGCCGTTGGTTACTATGCGCACATCGTATACGATATATGTTACACCATGCAATCATACCGCCACAGCGGGACACTAGACGACGAAAGAAAGTTTCAAACGATCTGCTACGACGTACGATTCTCAGCGGGGTCCCTGATCGCAGGAGCGTGTCAGACATTGCGATATCGCTCGAACGTCACAGATATATCGCTCGAACGTCACGAATCGTGCCGTCGTAGCGATCAAAATTTCACTGTGTGACGGTAACCTTATCCCTCTTTACATCACAGATTACGCTTTTGTATTTCAATACTGCAGTGCAGTGTACGTTCACATGTACAAATCCCTTGCGGTAGCAGTCAGTATGGATCTGGGCTGTATGCCACTTTTGGTAGCGCAGAGCTGAGAGATATTGATCATAGATGACCAATCCTGCAGCCTTAGCTGATTAATCGCAGCATATCTACATTGACTGCAGAGCCAGACTGCAGTCAAACAAAAGGAGCAACGTTTATTCCTTTTTATCCTTCATGGCTTACTCTTTATGAGCACCCCCCCTCCCCCCCTCCCAGCGCCTCCACATTGCAGTTTGCTTTGTGAAATAAATTTGCCATTCCTTTTGGAGCTACTGAGAAACTAAGCGATCTAGCGTTCCCTGGTTCATAAAGAGTAAGACACAAATCCAAATGTAGTAAAAAGTACTGAGGGATTGGTGGATGCAGACAGGGCTATCATTCATGGTAGTAGCGGCGTACCAAACTCCATCATAAAGCTCTTTTAGTATAATAGAGAGGGGGATGTCCAGTCTACTATCTAAAGAGAAAAGCCCAGACTGGCACAACTCCAAGGGCAGTGTCCCAAGACTGTAGATTCTGTCATCCGAGAGAACTGGGTCAATTATGCAGATTACACTCAGATCAAACTCTGATCAGAGTGTGATCATAGTGCGATCCGATTCTCCATTCTATTATTTTCTCCATCTTCTCCATTCTATCAGTAGAAATTGGACAGCACTCAGATGTCATCCAAGTGCAGTCCGAGGTGTTCCACAGATTCATAGACTTGCATGGCCGAGTGAGATCCGAATATCACGCATGCAGTCATTTTTTTTTTCCCTTGGACAGGCTCTGCTAGAGGAAAAAAATTAGACATGTGCACAGCTCCATAGGATAGCATTGGTCCAGGCACAATCCAATGTTTTGTCGGATCACACGTAAACCAAAAATACGCTGGTGTGTACCTGCCCTAATATGGAGAAATGTACAGTAAGTAGAATGCCTTAGAATCAAGGGAAAGGAAAAATAGCTTTTACCACCACCATTTTTCTTAGTTAATCCCTTTCAGATATTGGGCGTAATAGTACGCCCATGTCGGAATCCCTCCCTTTGATGTGGACTCAGGTGGTCGGCACTCATGGCAAGGGAGCATTTCTGTTACGCACAGGCGATCTGATCATCGCCTGTGTGTGGCACAAGCGATCAGACAACTGCAGCTTCTAGTCTCCCATGGAAATATTGAAGCATGCAAAAAGTAAAAAAAAAAAAAAAAAGTTTTAAAAAATATTTAAAAAAATATAAAAGTTCAAATCACCCCCCTTTCACCCCATTAAAAAAAAAAAAATCAAACATACACGTTTGGTATCGTCGCATTCCGAATTGCCCGATCTATCAATATAAAAAAATAATTAACCCAATCGGTAAACGGCGTAGCGAGAAAAATTCAAAACGCCAGAATTACTTTTTTTTTTGTTGCTGCCACATTGCAATAAAATGCAATAACGGGCGATTAAAAGATTGTTTCTACACCAAAGTGGGATCAGTAAAAACATCAGATCGGCATGCAAAAAATAAGCCCTCACCCAACCCGAGATCACGAAAAATGGAGATGCTACGGGTATCGGAAAATGGCAACATTATTTTTAAACAAAGTTTGGATTTTTTTTCCGCCCATTAAATAAAAAAGAACCTAGACATGTTTGGTGTCTATGAACTCGTAATAACCTGTAAAATCATAATGGCAGGTCAGTTTAAGCATTTAGTGAACATGGTAAATAAAAAAACTAAACAAAAAAACACTGTGGAATTGCATATTTTTTTTTTTGCAATTTCACCGCACTTGGAAATTGTTTCTCATTTTCCAGTATAAGCTATGTTAAAACCAATGGTGTTGTTCAAAAGTACAACTCGCCCCGCAAAAAACAAGCCCTCACCTGGTCATTTTGACTGAAAAAATAAAAAAGATAGGGCTCTGGGAAGAAGGGGTGGTGCAGAAAACGAAAACACAAAAACGAAAATACCTACGGTCGTTGAGGGGTTAATATCACTTTTCTTTCTTGACAAAATGTATGGGGCATCTCCACACAATGTTTAATTCATATAGCCTTGTTCTGGCAAATCACCACTAATCGGAGATGCCTTCCCGAATTAGACATTTATGAAATATGCAACTTAAGAAGGGTTTTTTCTTAAACAAACAAGATACAGCTGACCGCACCTCCAGGACGCCAGCTAGCAGGCACACCGGACCCGACAAGCAAGGATTGCAGCCGAACAGACAAGACTTCGGGTGCTGATGCCGAGAAAGTCCAACATACAGGAATCCAAGGGAAAAAGAACCGGCAGCACTCACCAGTCTTGACGGCAGGTAATAGTTTATTGGTGCATATTCCTCACGGCTCGGGGGTGCATATATACAGAGAAGTGTGCAGGTAAAACGACGGCCGTTTCACGCTACTCGAGCGCTTCAACAGGTATATATATATCTTTCCTGTATATCTACATGGACATTTCCCTTGTTAGCAATTGTTAGCAATAGATGTGGCTTGGACGCACATATCAACCCAATTCCCACTTGGGTTATGATGTCCAACTATCACCGGGTCGGTGAAGCAGCCCTTGCGGAGAATAGCATTACGCTCAATGACCTCCAGATTACATGACCTTTCCTGCGGATGTGTTATGTATGTTCCGACAATTAAGAAACAAAATACAGATTACAGATGGACATTATATTAATGTGGTCTCCTTTCTCTGGGTGTCCCAGTTCTTCTCAGCCCTTATCCACATGCATGTCACTTGACAAACGGTAAGGTTAGGACCGTTCCAGTTAGAGTCACCGTGAAGTGGTGGGATGGATTTTGCTTTTTTTTAATCAATATTATTTTCATGCACGATGATATTTATTTATTTACTGCAGGGTATTCAATCATTATCTTTGGTTTTTCCTTGTGGGCATTAGTTGTGGTTTGGACCCACAAATGAACCCGGTTCCCACTTGGGTTATGATATCCAACTATCACCGGGTCGGTGATGCGGCGCTTGCAGAGAACAGCATCCTGCTGAATGACCTCCAGATTACATGACCTTTCCTGCGGATGTGTTACGTATGTTCCGACAATTAGGAAACAAAATACAGATCACAGATGGAATAATAAGAGCTGAGCGTCAGTCAAGTGGTTGATACATTTAATCTCTGCCAGCTGCAGTCATTTGTAAAGCTGGATTATTTCGTCCGATTTACTGGCTTCCAGAGACAGACTGTGAAACAAGAGCAGACTCCAGAGGATGGGTAGGGAAGCTGAGGAGGCGCAGCTAGAATATCACTTTAGAGATTTAATGTCTCTTTTCAAAACCGCATTATGTTAGGGAATCCACCCCCAACAGCAACTGGGAAATGTTCATGCAGAGTAATTTTGTAGCCTAATTGTTTAAGATGATTTAAGAACCTACTCAAGTGAAAAGTAGCCCGGATGTAAAAAGATGAAAATTAGCGACAGTGACTGAAATTGCAGTGTATCAACATTGCATTTAATGATTTCCTATGGTGCTGCATAGTCTCCTGCAATTTAGTGACAAATTAGCAGATGTTTCCAAATATGTTGGATTTTCCATTGCTGGTCGCACGCCGCATGCAACTAACTTGCCATAGACTTCACGGTAAGTTGCATACGACTTCAATTTGCATGCAACTTGTCTGCAATTTGGTTGATTTCTTTACACCAGAATCGCAGCTCTAGAATAGTGACCCCACAGAAAGTTACAGCTAAGTTGGCCAGATAGTTTTGGTCAGGCGACTTGTCTGAGAATTTCTGTAGCACACCACGTTGCTGTGCAGCCCTAGTATTTGACTGGTGTCAGCAATCTGTGTTTTGCAATTCGAATACAGACTGTAATGCACGGGATGGCTAGAGTTTTTTCAGGAGGAGAAACTCTAAAACCAACAAGAGTTCAAAAATATGACTTTTGATTGGAGAACTGGAGCTTTTCTTCTCCATAAACTCAGAGAGAACATACACTTATTGGCATATATGAGGCTGTTGAGTTCACTGCCATCCATGGCTGACCCATGCATTGAGGTCCATACTTGGACTGCGAAACACAGATTTTCTAAACTGCCCTTAAAATGTATTTGAAGAGCTGCAACTTATAAAATATCACATTCTGAGTATTTAGAGAGGTTCTCCACATAAATCTATTTTTTTTTTTAAATATTGTTAACCTGGCTGCAAATTGCAGGGAAAGGAATAGGTTAGATATATCGTTATCGTTAGCCTTATGCAACATACTAACTGTGTTTCAACACTTTCTGAATTAGATATTTCATGAATGATCTCTTGGAGCAGTATGTCTTAAACTATCTGGATCACCGTTAATTTTTTCCTGAGACGTAGACTTTAATCAAGATCGTGTTGCTCCCTTTGGAAGAGAATAAAGGCAAGGCGCACAGCTATATACATGTAATATTAACTAGGAGGGTGCAAAAAGCAGTAATAAACAGAACCAGAAAAAATATGTAGAAAAAAGCATCACTGCATAACATGCACACCATCCAAATAATAACAAATGTGTAAAGAAAAATATAGTTTATTAATACATCTAAAACACACCAAAGAATAAATAAAACATACTTAAAAACCAAAAGCAAAACATCACAGGTTGAATAGCTATACCAAATAAGGCAAACACCAATACCTAACCTAACTGGCTCATATAATGATATCCCATGCGGCTATAACAGAGTAGACCAGCCACTAATACCGATCCAGCAGGGGAAGATAAATACAGTATATCCCCACAGGTACATGGCCATGGCCAGATTGGTGACCAAAGTCCTAAAATAGGTAGGACAAAGGGTAGAAACAATCAGCCATATAAGCAGCACAAATAAAGGCTCATAGTGAGATCCAAATGTGCATACAACCTGGTGTAATCCAATATGGATATTGGATTACACCAGGTTGTATGGATATTTGGATCTCACTATGAGCCTTTATTTGTGCTGCTTATATGGCTGATTGTTTCTACCCTTTGTCCTACCTATTTTAGGACTTTGGTCACCAATCTGGCCATGGCCATGTACCTGTGGGGATATACTGTATTTATCTTCCCCTGCTGGATCGGTATTAGTGGCTGGTCTACTCTGTTATAGCCGCATGGGATATCATTATATGAGCCAGTTAGGTTAGGTATTGGTGTTTGCCTTATTTGGTATAGCTATTCAACCTGTGATGTTTTGCTTTTGGTTTTTAAGTATGTTTTATTTATTCTTTGGTGTGTTTTAGATGTATTAATAAACTATATTTTTCTTTACACATTTGTTATTATTTGGATGGTGTGCATGTTATGCAGTGATGCTTTTTTCTACATATTTTTTCTGACTCCCTTTGGAAGAGACTGCAACAAAATCACCTTTATGCCAAGTTGGAAAAGTTTCTTCATTCGTCAGATACATAATCTCATCTGGAGGTGTAAGCATGAATCTAGAAAAAGTTTCCACTATTTTGGATTGGTCATAAACTGTTGGTCTCAAAGCCCTTCAAAAATTCCTAGGCTTTTCAAATTGTTACAACCAGTTCATTTAAAAGTTGTCTGATGTGGCTCTTCCTTTCTAAAGCTCTAACATGGAAGGGAAGGAAGGGCACATGTTTCTGGAACTTAAAGTAGATGCCTCTGTTATTGGTGTGGGAGCAGTTTTCTTACAGAATTCCTCTGGAGCAAGAAATTATTTCTGTGGATTCTTCTCAAAGAAATTTCTTCCAGCAGAACAGAATGATTCCATCGGTAACCTTGAGCTCTTAGAAATAAAATTAGCCCTTGAGGAATAGCAATCTACTTGATGGAGCTAAATTTCTAGTGACCACTGTGAGGGATTGACTCATTGACTGCTTGCAATGGTAGACACAGGAACACTTCTTGAGTAAGTCCTCTACTGATGTATTATAACACAGCATAAACCATGGCAGGGTGTAACAAAATAAACATGGCCTTTCAGGCAAAATAGCAAACAAAAGATAAAGTATAGCAAAGTCCTTGTGTTGGCAGGACTGGCCCACAGAGAACACCATAAGTCTTCATGGCTGGTTATCCCCTTCAGCACATAGCATGCTGGAGAGAAACTTATGGGTTTTAGATCACGGAAGAAAGCAATCTTTGTGACACATATCTCCCCTCACATACAGTGCCAGTGACCCTGACACACCACTTATACTGACCTAAAAAATCTGAAGTAAAATTAGTCCATAGGCTCAACTTAATGCCTTCCAAGTTTGATGGTCTCTTCTCATGGTTTGACCTCATTGTCACCTACAATCCTGTTGAGAACACCTCAAGGCCAACACCTTATCATTTGACCCATGTGATGCTTCTGATGTACCCTTATGTGTAGTTGAACCTAAGCATGTTCTTGATACTACTTCGTCATCTTCCCATTTTGATTCTGCACCCAAAGGTCATTCTCTGATCTCAAAAGCAACATGCCCTGTCTGAGGAACATAAAGTGTTTGTAGCATGGAGTATGTACAGTGAAGAGCAAAAGGGTAACAATGTTTTGAACGTTTGACTTTCAAGCTCCATATCTCACCAGCATGTGGGGGTGCACGCAAGCGTCCCAGCAGCAAAGCGTCACGAAGCTAAGCGTCATGATACAGCAATTATTCCATGGCAAAGAACTAACATCCATCTTCTCTCTTCACACAGGCACAACTTTCCACCTCTGCTTGCTGTCTCATCTGCTGCAATAGACTCTAATGGTATAACTTCCCACCTCTGCTTGCTGTCTCATCTGCTGCAATAGACTCGAATGGTATAACTTCCCACCTCTGCTTGCTGTCTCATCAGCTGCAATAGACTCCACCAACCTCAACCCCTACCCTACCTCACATCGAAACCTTAATAATCTTACTAATATTAATTGCACTCCTTCATCTCCTTCTTTTAATTGCGCCCTTTGGAATCCACGGTCTATATGTAACAAGCTTCCTTTCCTACACAATTACTTTCTGAAAAACTCTCTGAATCTGGTGGCCCTCGCGGAAACCTGGATTCAGGATTCTGACACTGTCTCTCCTGCTGCCATTTCCCATGGTGGCTTACAATTCTCACATTCTCCGAGACCCACAAACAGACATGGTGGTGGAATCGGTATACTTCTCTCCCTACAATGCACCTTCCAGGTCATCCCCCAGTTCCATCACTCATTCCCTTCTTTTGAGGTCCACACCATCAGGCTCTTTCGTCCCCTCTCCCTCAGAGTAGCGGTCATATACCGGCCCCCAGGCTCACCCACCCACTTCCCGGACCATTTCTCTGCCTGGCTGCCACACTTCATGTCCTCAAAACTACCAACCCTTATCCTGGGAGACTTCAACATCCCCACTAACAGCCCCACTTCCACATCTGCATCCCAGCTTCTATCACTAACCACTTCCTTAGGCCTCTCACAGCTCTCAACATCTGAAACACACAAAGACGGTAACACCCTGGACCTGGTCTTCGCCCGGCTCTGTTCAATCTCCTACCTAGATAACTCACTGCAATCTCTAGAATCCGCCCTTTTCTCACCATGGAAACAACAAAAACGCTCACTGTCACCCTGATCCACTCCTGCCTGGACTAATGTAATGCTCTATTAATTGGCC
The DNA here is from genome assembly GCF_032444005.1 of Ranitomeya imitator. NCBI lineage: Eukaryota > Metazoa > Chordata > Amphibia > Anura > Dendrobatidae > Ranitomeya > Ranitomeya imitator. The sequence goes on along the minus strand of NC_091283.1, from coordinate 451,749,712 downwards.
TCCCCCTCACTCGACTTTCCCCTCTCCAGTCCATCCTTAATGCAGCAGCCAGGGTCGTCCATCTGGCTAATCATTACTCGGACGCGTCCGCTCTTCGCCAGTCGTTACACTGGCTGCCCATTCATTACTGGATACAATTCAAAGTACTTGTTCTCACCCACAAAGCTCTCCACAGTGCGGCACCACCTTACTCCCTCATTTCTGTCTATTGGCCTAACCGACCACTGCGCTCTGCAAATGACTTTCGACTAACCTCTGCACTAATCCGTACTTCCCACTCCCGACTCCAAGACCTCTCCTGTGCTGCGCCAATCCTCTGGAATGCTCTACCCCAACATATAAGGACCATCCACAATTTGCATCGTTTTAGGCGCTCGCTCAAAACACATTTGTTCAGAGCGGCCTACCACGTTCACTAACCAAAGTCATTTTATATTTGGGGGAGTGTGTAGCCCAGTCACTATCTCCATCTATCTATTTTGATAAATCCGCAGGGCAAAAGAACTGCGTTTTTCCTGCGGATTTATCGCGGATTTTACGTAGTTTTTGTGCGGATTCTACTGCGGTTTTTCACCTGCGGTTTTTTAATATGGAGCAGGTGTTAAACCGCTGCGGATTCCGCACAAAGAATTGACATGCTGTGAAAAATAAGCCGCAGCGTTTCCGCGCGTTTTTTTCTGCAGCATGTGCATAGTGGTTTTTGTTTTCCATAGGTTAACATGGTACTGTACACCGCATGGAAAACTGCTGCAGATCCGCAGTAAAAACCGCAACGTGTGCACATACCCTTAAGCTGTAAAGCGCTGCGGAATATGTTGGCACTATATAAATAAAGATTATTATTATTATCCACTATTGCTTAGATCGTAAGACTAACATCATTTTATAGACAATCATCTTGGCTTTCTCATATATAAATTTGAATTGCAACTATTTAGCATATGATTAGTTATGCAGATTCTTGTCATTTCACTGCATTGTTATTGTGTTGGTCCTGGTGGTCAAAAAATATTTTTCTTCCTGAATACTACAAGATACAACCTGTTCTCACATTCCCTAATAGCTCAGTGTGTTATTTGGTTACTTCCAAAGTGAAAAGTGACAGGTTTGATTCGATGAGTAGTCATGAAAACAACTTCCCAAAAAAAGAGAAAGAGCATCACCCAGCTCATTGATAGTGGTCTCTTGGCCAAGAAAATTGCCAAACTGCATCATGTGAGCACCATGACAGTTGGAAAAACATGAAATGAAGGCCGTCCATCCATTGAGAAGCCAAATGGTTTACATCCAGGCAAAATATCAGAGTTAACAAGTAGGCTCATCAATTCTGGCGCGATAAACAAGCAGAAGAGGTGGCTCGTATGCTTCATAGTAGAGAGATCACAGACGTCGATGCAAGCACCGTGAGAAGCACAGGAATGGAGGCTCAAAAAAAGGTGAAGAAACCTCAACTTCAATATTGCCATAAGAAGTGTCTGCTTGAGTTTGCAAACAAGAACAAAAAGTGGACATTTAAAGATTATAAATGGGTGATTTGAAGCGATGACACAAAAGTCGACAGACTAGGCTCCTATAAGTGAAAATGGATCTAAAAGAAACAGTTGAAAAAGGGGCTAACGAATTAAGAAATTGAAGGAAATGTCAAGTTTCGTGGAAGAAGCCCGATGATTTTTGGTTGTTTCACAGCCAATGGTATTGGCTAGAGTTGAGCGACTTTTACTTTCTTCGGATCGAGTCGGGTTTCGCGAAACCCAACTTTGTCAAAAGTCGGGTCGGGTCAAATCGGCCGATTATTGCAAAAAGTCAGGGGCCGACTGAAACAGGAAATCCAATGCAAGTCAATGGGGAATCAAAGTTGGCAGTGAGTGGAGGACAGGGAAGCACCTACTGCCCATTTTAATGCCAAAAACATCAATTCTTATTACTTAAGCTTGTCAATCTTAATTTACTTTATAATAATAGTTAGGCGTTGAAAACTGGGGGTCATTTGGCTAAAGTTGTGGTGGGGTAGGGCAAGCTCAAGATTTTCGTGGGCCCAGAAAACGCGGAATACGTCACGGCGGTGGAGCAGGGAGAGGTAAGTATTTCAACTTTGCAAGTGCTGTGATCCTGGGCAAGCAGGGGGGACCCACTCATTGGTACTGGCACAGGGCCACTCATAGTACGGCTGTGTGTTTGACGGTGGGGGCGCCTCCCACTGGCAAAGACACTTTTGCGTACTATGAGGGGCCCTGTGCCAGTGATGTCGCCAACATGTATGCCCCCCCACCTGATGAAGGAACCTGCACTTTCATGTGCACCTTACTCTTTGTCCCCGTGTAAGGTGGTATAGTATGTGGGAAGGTGAACCTGACTTTCAGCAGGGTCAGATTCTGGCCTTGTAGAGTGCAAGGGGAATGTAATGGTCTGGGTCAATGTACCAGCAGACTCATCTAGCAGTGGCTGGACAATGGGCAGGATGAGGAGGAAACACAGATATAGGCCCAAATAATAAAATGATTAAGACGTTAGTCGAAACGCGTCGGAAGAACGCTGCCATGTGTGCATAATGCTGTAAGAAATTATACTTATTTACAAGTGGTGTACCATAGGATACAACCCTTTCCTTTTTTTTTAAATGAAGAAATAAATTTAGTGATTTTACTACATTCCTGCTGGATTCATCGATTTTTCTGTGGACTGAGTGCTCAACTTTTCCATGCAGGAACAGGTGTGGAATAGCCGATATTCAGGTGAGCTGACTATCTTTTGTTTTTTTGCAAATAATAAAGTAGGCTAAATGCAGTTCAAAATTGGTAACAGGACTAAACTGGCGGCATTGCTTTGTTGAGTGGAGGACAACTGTAATGAGTGGCAGACAAAGTAGGCCCAAATAATAAAGTAGGCTGAATGCAGTTCAAAATTGGTAACAGGACTAAACAGGCGGCAATTGTTATGAACAGGTGATTCAGAACCCCAATGGACCTGGTGGTTACGAGCACAGAAAATGACCTGAAAGTTGCTAATCACATAGGACGAGCTCTGTTGTGATAGACAATTCAGTAACACAATGTAAATAGCGATCAGAGCACATACAGTGATCTGACAATAACCCAAAAATAATAGAACGAGCTCTGAGACGTGGAAACTCTGTAAACCGCAATTCCTGATCCTCTCCAAACACAACTAGAGGCAGCTGTGGATTGCGCCTAACGCTCCCTATGCAACTCGGCACAGCCTGAGAAACTAACTAGCCTGAAGATAGAAAAATAAGCCTACCTTGCCTCAGAGAAATACCCCAAAGAAAAAGGCAGCCCCCCACATATAATGACTGTGAGTAAGATGAAAAGACAAACGTAGGGATGAAATAGATTCAGCAAAGTGAGGCCCGATATTCTAGACAGAACGAGGATAGGAAAGATAACGGCACGGAGGTACACCCTTTGCGTCCCAGAGCTTCCAGCAAAACAAATAGACAAGCTGGACAGAAAAAATAGCAACAAATAGCAAAGAAGCACTTAGCTATGCAGAGCAGCAGGCCACAGGAATGATCCAGAGAAACACAAGTCCAACACTGGAACATTGACAGGAAGCATGGATCAAAGCATCAGGTGGAGTTAAGTAGAGAAGCAGCTAACGACCTCACCAGATCACCTGAGGGAGGAAACTCAGAAGCTGCAATACCACTTTCCTCCACAAACGGAAGCTCCCAGAGAGAATCAGCCGAAGTACCACTTGTGACCACAGGAGTGAACTCTGCCACAGAATTCACAACAGTACCCCCCCTTGAGGAGGGGTCACCGAACCCTCACCAGAGCCCCCAGGCCGACCAGGATGAGCCACATGAAAGGCACGAACAAGATCGGGAGCATGGACATCATAGGCAAAAACCCAGGAATTATCTTCCTGAGCATAACCGTTCCATTTAACCAGATACTGGAGTTTCCGTCTTGAAACACGAGAATCCAAAATCTTCTCCACAATATACTCCAATTCCCCCTCCACCAAAACCGGGGCAGGAGGCTCAACAGATGGGACCATAGGTGCCACGTATCTCCGCAACAATGACCTATGGAATACGTTATGTATGGAAAAAGAATCTGGAAGGGTCAGACGAAAAGACACAGGATTAAGAACCTCAGAAATCCTATACGGACCAATAAAACGAGGTTTAAACTTAGGAGAGGAAACCTTCATAGGAATATGACGAGAAGATAACCAAACCAGATCCCCAACACGAAGTCGGGGACCCACACGGCGTCTGCGATTAGCGAAAAGTTGAGCCTTCTCCTGGGACAAGGTCAAATTGTCCACTACCTGAGTCCAAATCTGCTGCAACCTGTCCATCACAGTATCCACACCAGGACAGTCCGAAGACTCAACCTGTCCTGAAGAGAATCGAGGATGGAACCCAGAATTGCAGAAAAACGGTGAAACCAAGGTAGCCGAGCTGGCCCGATTATTAAGGGCGAACTCAGCCAAAGGCAAAAAGGACACCCAGTCATCCTGATCAGCAGAAACAAAGCATCTCAGATATGTTTCCAAGGTCTGATTGGTTCGTTCGGTCTGGCCATTAGTCTGAGGATGGAAAGCCGAGGAAAAAGACAAGTCAATGCCCATCCTACCACAAAAGGCTCGCCAAAACCTCGAAACAAACTGGGAACCTCTGTCAGAAACAATATTCTCTGGAATGCCATGCAAACGAACCACATGCTGGAAGAACAAAGGCACCAAATCAGAGGAGGAAGGCAATTTAGACAAGGGTACCAGATGGACCATCTTAGAAAAGCGATCACAGACCACCCAAATGACTGACATCTTTTGAGAAACGGGAAGGTCAGAAAAAAAATCCATAGAGATATGTGTCCAAGGCCTCTTCGGGACCGGCAAGGGCAAAAGCAACCCACTGGCACGAGAACAGCAGGGCTTAGCCCGAGCACAAATCCCACAGGACTGCACAAAAGTACGCACATCCCGCGACAGAGAGGGCCACCAAAAGGATCTAGCCACTAACTCTCTGGTACCAAAGATTCCAGGATGACCAGCCAACACCGAACAATGAAGTTCAGAGATAACTCTATTCGTCCACCTATCAGGGACAAACAGTTTCTCCACTGGGCAACGATCAGGTTTATTAGCCTGAAATTTTTGCAGCACCCGCCGCAAATCAGGGGAGATGGCAGACACAATTACTCCTTCCTTGAGGATACCCGCCGGCTCAGATAAACCCGGAGAGTCGGGCACAAAACTCCTAGACAGAGCATCCGCCTTCACATTTTTAGAGCCCGGAAGGTACGAAATCACAAAGTCAAAACGGGCAAAAAACAACGACCAACGAGCTTGTCTAGGATTCAAGCGCTTGGCAGACTCGAGATAAGTCAAGTTCTTATGATCAGTCAATACCACCACGTGATGCTTAGCTCCTTCAAGCCAATGACGCCACTCCTCGAATGCCCACTTCATGGCCAGCAACTCTCGGTTGCCCACATCATAATTTCGCTCAGCAGGCGAAAACTTCCTGGAAAAGAAAGTGCATGGTTTCATCACTGAGCAACCAGAACCTCTCTGTGACAAAACAGCACCTGCTCCAATCTCAGAAGCATCAAACTCGACCTGGAACGGAAGAGAAACATCTGGTTGACACAACACAGGGGCAGAAGAAAAACGACGCTTCAACTCTTGAAAAGCTTCCACAGCAGCAGAAGACCAATTGACCAAATTAGCACCCTTCTTGGTCAAATCGGTCAATGGTTTGGCAACACTAGAAAAATTACAGATGAAGTGACGATAAAAATTAGCAAAGCCCAGGAACTTTTGCAGACTTTTCAGAGATGTCGGCTGAGTCCAATCATGGATGGCTTGGACCTTAACCGGATCCATCTCGATAGTAGACGGGGAAAAGATGAACCCCAAAAATGAAACCTTCTGCACACCAAAGAGACACTTTGATCCCTTCACAAACAAAGAATTAGCACGCAGGACCTGAAAAACCGTTCTGACCTGCTTCACATGAGACTCCCAATCATCCGAGAAGATCAAAATGTCATCCAAGTACACAATCAGGAATTTATCCAGGTACTCACGGAAGATGTCATGCATAAAGGATTGAAACACTGATGGAGCATTGGCAAGTCCGAACGGCATCACTAGATACTCAAAATGACCCTCGGGCGTATTAAATGCAGTTTTCCATTCATCGCCTTGCCTGATTCTCACCAGATTATACGCACCACGAAGATCTATCTTAGTGAACCAACTAGCCCCCTTAATCCGTGCAAACAAATCAGATAACAATGGCAAGGGGTACTGAAATTTAACAGTGATCTTAAGAAGGCGGTAATCTATACACGGTCTCAGCGAACCATCCTTCTTGGCTACAAAAAAGAACCCTGCTCCTAATGGCGACGATGACGGGCGAATATGCCCCTTCTCCAGGGATTCCTTCACATAACTGTGCATAGCGGTGTGCTCAGGCACGGATAAATTAAGCAGTCGACCTTTTGGGAATTTACTACCAGGAATCAAATTGATAGCACAATCACAATCCCTATGCGGAGGCAGGGCATCGGACTTGGGCTCATCAAATACATCCCGGTAATCAGACAAGAACTCTGGAACCTCAGAAGGGGTGGATGACGAAATTGACAGAAATGGAACATCACCATGTACCCCCTGACAACCCCAGCTGGACACCAACATGGAATTCCAATCCAATACTGGATTATGGGCTTGTAGCCATGGCAACCCCAACACGACCACATCATGCAGATTATGCAACACCAGAAAGCGAATAACCTCCTGATGTGCAGGAGCCATGCACATGGTCAGCTGGGTCCAGTATTGAGGCTTATTCTTGGCCAAAGGTGTAGCATCAATTCCTCTCAATGGAATAGGACACTGCAAGGGCTCCAATAAAAACCCACAACGTTTAGCATAATCCAAGTCCATCAAATTCAGGGCAGCGCCTGAATCCACAAACGCCATGACAGAATACGACGACAAGGAGCATATCAAGGTAACGGACAGAAGAAATTTTGACTGTACAGTACCAATGGTGGCAGACCTAGCGAACCGCTTAGTGAGCTTAGGACAATCAGAGATAGCATGAGTGGAATTACCACAGTAGAAACACAGCCCATTCAGACGTCTGTGTTCTTGCCGTTCAACTCTGGTCATAGTCCTATCGCACTGCATAGGCTCAGGTTTAATCTCAGGTAATACCGCCAAATGGTGCACAGATTTACGCTCATGCAAGCGTCGACCGATCTGAATGGCCAAAGACATAGACTCATTCAAACCAGCGGGCATAGGAAATCCCACCATGACATCCTTAATAGCTTCAGAGAGACCCTTTCTGAAAATGGCTGCAAGCGCAGATTCATTCCATTGAGTGAGCACGGACCATTTTCTAAATTTCTGGCAATATAGCTCTATCTCATCCTGAGCCTGACAAAGAGCCAGCAAATTCTTTTCTGCCTGATCTACTGAATTAGGCTCATCGTACAGCAATCCAAGCGCCAGGAAAAACGCATCGATATCACTCAATGCAGGATCTCCTGACGCAAGAGAAAACGCCCAGTCCTGAGGGTCGCCGCGCAAAAAAGAAATGACGATCCTAACCTGTTGCGCTGGGTCACCAGAGGAGCGAGGTTTCAAAGCCAGAAACAGTTTACAATTATTCTTGAAACTCAGATATTTAGTTCTATCTCCAAAAAACAAATCTGGAATAGGAATTCTAGGTTCTAACAAAGAATTCTGAACCACAAAATTTTGAATATCTTGAACTCTTGCCGTGAGCTGATCTACACATGAAGACAGACCTTTAATGTCCATTGTAACACCTGTGTCCTGAACCACCCAAATGTCTAGGGGAAGAAAAAGACAAATCACAGTGCAAAGGAAAAAAAATGGTCTCAGAACTTCTTTTTTCCCTCTATTGAGAATCATTAGTACTGAGGCTTCCTGTACTGTTGTGATAGACAATTCAGTAACACAATGTACATAGCGATCAGAGCACATACAGTGATCTGACAATAACCCAAAAATAATAGAACGAGCTCTGAGACATGGAAACTCTGTAAACCGCAATTCCTGATCCTCTCCAAACACAACTAGAGGCAGCTATGGGTTGCGCCTAACGCTCCCTATGCAACTCGGCACAGCCTGAGAAACTAACTAGCCTGAAGATAGAAAAATAAGCCTACCTTGCCTCAGAGAAATACCCCAAAGGAAAAGGCAGCCCCCCACATATAATGACTGTGAGTAAGATGAAAAGACAAACGTAGGGATGAAATAGATTCAGCAAAGTGAGGCCCGATATTCTAGACAGAACGAGGATAGGAAAGATAACTTTGCGGTCTACACAAAACCCTAAAGAAAACCACGCAAAGGGGGCAAAAAGACCCTCCGTACCGAACTAACGGCACGGAGGTACACCCTTTGCGTCCCAGAGCTTCCAGCAAAACAAATAGACAAGCTGGACAGAAAAAATAGCAACAAATAGCAAAGAAGCACTTAGCTATGCAGAGCAGCAGGCCACAGGAATGATCCAGAGAAACACAAGTCCAACACTGGAACATTGACAGGAAGCATGGATCAAAGCATCAGGTGGAGTTAAGTAGAGAAGCAGCTAACGACCTCACCAGATCACCTGAGGGAGGAAACTCAGAAGCTGCAGTACCACTTTCCTCCACAAACGGAAGCTCCCAGAGAGAATCAGCCGAAGTACCACTTGTGACCACAGGAGTGAACTCTGCCACAGAATTCACAACAGAGCTCTGAGACGTGGGAACTCTGCTGACCGCAATCCCTAATCCTATCACACCACACTAGAGGTAGCCGTGGATTGCTCCTAACGCTCCCTATGCAACTCGGCACAGCCTAAGAAACTAGCTAGCCCTGAAGATAGAAAATAAAGCCTACCTTGCCTCAGAGAAATTCCCCAAAGGAAAAGGCAGCCCCCCACATATAATGACTGTGAGTAAAGATGAAAATACAAACACAGAGAAGAAATAGATTTAGCAAAGTGAGGCCCGACTTACTGAACAGACCGAGGATAGGAAAGGTTACTTTGCGGTCAGCACAAAAACCTACAAAAAGACCACGCAGAGGGCGCAAAAAGACCCTCAGCACCGACTTACGGTGCGGAGGCGCTCCCTCTGCGTCCCAGAGCTTCCAGCAAGCAAGAAAACAAATTAAATAGCAAGCTGGACAGAAAAATAGCAAACCAAAGAAATACAAGCTGGAACTTAGCTTCTGATGGGAAGACAGGTCACAAGAACGATCCAGGAGTGAACTAGACCAATACTGGAACATTGACAGGTGGCATGGAGCAAAGATCTAAGTGGAGTTAAATAGAGCAGCAGCTAACGAATTAACCTCGTCACCTGTGGAAGGAAACTCAGAAACACCCACCAGAGGAAGTCCATGGACAGAACCAGCCGAAGTACCATTCATGACCACAGGAGGGAGCCCGACAACAGAATTCACAACAGGGGAGACTGAACTAAAACTCAGGCCCAGTGTATATAACAATGCAATCTAAGTGGCAGAAAGTGGCTGGCTGATATACGACAAACTAACAGGACTGAAGTATTTCCACTTTGTGAGAATTTGAATCTCACTTTTTTGGGGGGAAACTGAACAAAAACTCAGGACAATGATAAATGTTCTTTTCCTCAAGAAATCCCGCTTAATTCTGTTACACTGTTTGACTCCCATATTTTGCACCGTTATCTTTTCAGTTCATTTTCTACTGTTTTCTACCTGCGAGGAGAATATTGTCCCTATTAATAAATTCCCCCCAACAGTTGGTCTGTCTGTTCCGTGGTGACATACTCAACCCTGCACCCTATTACACTAGTAATACATGTGTGTAGGATTTACCTTTGGCCACCTGGATGTGCATACGCCAGGGTGCATTGTACTATGATCACCTTTAGTAAACTTGGCGGAAATTTGTGGGTTACCTTCACATATAGGATGCACTTCTTTATAATATCCATTAGGTCAGTTGGCAGCAAATATTTGGTGTTATTATATTTTTTCAACTGATCATGAATTAATATTTGCATATTTCAGTGCTGTCCTGTGTATATTAACAATAACCTGCTCTGCTTATTGCCTTGTGGAGACTTTCTAATGGCTCCTTTAGCCGTTTTTTTGTGTTTTAAATGATTTTAACTGTGTCCTGGTTTGCCTTTTTGTATTATTATATTTAATAAAATTTACTATTGAAGGTTGATCCCATTAGTTTGCACACATGGAGTGTTTGTGGCGTATAGCACGGAGTGTGTGTAGTATGACGTCTGTGTGGTTTGTAGCATGAAGTGTGAAGCATCCAGATTTAAAAATACAGGCAGTGCAGATAAACTTTAGGTGTAAATGTCTTCAAACATCTAACAAATGAATAAAATGCACATTCATAAAGTGATTGGTTTGTTTATTTCTGAAAAAAAATCACTGTTCATGGCAGCAAAATGTACGATGACCCCGGGAAATTTACTGCCAATAACATGATACTGTAAGGCAAGGGCGTGGAATCTCATTTCTGCCAAGGGCCATCCTTCGGGGGCCATACATATTCCATGTTAACTTTGCCCACAAAGTATGTTCTGAAGCTGTCACTAGTGTCAGGAAATAATCTTTCATTGCACACACCTTAGCTTTCAGTAGTGACTAGTGAACACTGCATGCGCGTGCTTACAGAACAAGAATGAACTAATGGGCTGACAGCCGGCAAAATACAACTGCCGGCTCAAGCAGTGCAGTCCCTGGGAATCTGCCCGGAGGCCGGATAAAAGGACATCAAGGTCCTTAAATGGCCCACGGTCTGAGGTTCCCCACCACTGCTGTAAGGGGACAGATCGAATGTATTAGCGATTGTTCTGTCCCCATCATTCTTCGCTAGCCTGTGTAAACAAGCGCCCAATGACTTGAATATAGTCGAACAACTCTCTTTTAATGGTCGAAATCACACTGTGTAAATGATGCTGTAATATATTAGCATTTTAGGTTTAACTTTTAATTTTGCCCATGATTACACTTAGTCAAATACTGGTCTTGCCCCTATTATTCAGTTGAAAGCTAAAGATAGGTCCTCCAGAGGTAGGACATTCTCTGTAACCACTCTCCACTCAACCCAAGAGATAATGATCCTGAATAAAGAGGTCCCTCTATTAACTCAAAGCACCACTCCAGTGGTTTTTTTTTTCATTTTACTGCTGGACTGGTGCCACTAATTTAAGTTCCCTACCCCTAGTATTATGCTTACCAGTCACCGTCCTCATCTCTTATTGGCGCCGCTAAAGACGGTCTGCAGCAGATTGTGAAGTGTGATTGTGATCGCTCCAGTGTTTGTTTGGTGATCCAGTAGTCACAAATCAAATGTAAATGTATGAGGCCAAAATGAAGCTCTCATAGACTTACACTACGAGCTTGTTAACTCTGACTTCCATTACCTCTGACTAAATGCTTTTCTCGTCATGATGAAGAAGACTGTAGTACTTTGAAACGCATTGACTAAATAAAGAAAAAACGCATGTACTTTCTGTAAGATTTTGGATTATATCTTCCTTATCTGTGTCCACCTCTGACTTCCGGTCAGTCAGACGTTGCGATCACAAGATGACGGAACAGGACTGGAGAGGCGCTGAGAAGACGATGGCTGGTAAGTACAGTATAAGACTAGGGACAGGGAACTTAAATTAGCAGCACCACTCCAGCACTGAAATAAAAAAAAATGCTGGAGGGGTACTTTAAAATTTACTAATGGGGTGTATGATAATATCTTTTCTTATATGGGATGTGTCACTAGATTTGCCAAAATAAAGTGTAAACATTATTAAATGGACATCTTAGACCTGATGAGGGTTATTTATTTACTTTCGCATTAGGATTATACAGCCATTATGACATGGAGTTTCAAGGATGCGCATTCTATGAGTTCCAGGTAAAGTTGGAATCATAAAATTCTCATTTCAGGTAGGAATGCTTTCCAAAAGGATTATACGGCTGTTTTGATATTTTCATAAATACACCAGCCTCATTTGGGCTGAGAAGCATAATAACATATGCAGTTTGTTTTGCAAAATCTGCATTAACTCGACCATCCTTTTACGGCTTTTATGACCTAATAAATCCTACCCCTAGGTCAGTGTTCCCCAACTCCAATCCTCAAGAGCCACCAAAACATCATGTTTTCAGGATTTCCTTAGTATTACACAGGTGATACTTGCATCAGCTGGATGACCAAGAATCCCATCACCTGTGTAATACTAAGGAAATCCTGAAAACATGACCTGGCTGACAAGGCTCTTGAGGACCAAAGTTGGGGAACACTGCCCTAGGTGATAGCAAAATACGATCTGCTAGATGAATGTCACAATTCCACCAGTACTAATGCTGGTATTCTTGTCACCACTTGATTCTGCAGGCTGCATAGCCAAATTACGAAATATTAGATTTTTCACTCACTTACCTGCATTTATTTTACTCATATAGAGCCATCATATTCTGCAGTGCTTTGCAGACATCATCATCCCCATTGTGGCTCACCTTCTAGATTCCCTATCAGTATGTCTTTGGAATTTGGGAGGAAACTGCAGAACCCAAAGGAAACCCACGCAAACAAAGGGAGAACATACAAACTTCTTTCAGATCCAGTCCTTGGATGGATTTGAGCCCAGTACTAGAGATGGGCAGACCCCTGAATGTTCGGGTCTGACATGTTCGGCCAAATAATTAAAAAAGTTTGGGTACCAGAACAGTACCTGGACAGCATTCACTTGAATGAGTGGCATGAATATCCAGTGTTTTCCGCACTGTCATGCAAACACTGCTTCTGATCGGTGGTAAAATCATTACTGCCTGTCAGACAGCCGCGGTTCCCATTCTGTTAAATGATAATGTGAGCCCCCAGCTGTGATCAGAGGTATAAAGTTTACCACTGGTCACTGGTGTGGGCTGACGGGACTACTGCTCCCATCAGCCTATGCCTGCTGATGCTAATATCAGTGAGGGCTGGAGCGGTTGATTGGAGTATTAATTAGTTTAGTTCCTGGATCCTGTAAGAAACCGACATCCCATGCGTGAGAGCAAATGATTTAGACCACATCTCATCCATAATTTCTTTATTTAACTCCTTTTGCCACTGGACCATACATTTGAGTAACCCGTCTCCCATCCCCTCCGACACTATCAGACCATAATTCAAGGATACAGCGTGTGCTGAGCCCTGTGGAAGAAAGCATAGGCGCTCAAAAGAAGTAGGCACATGTGGAGGTGTCCACTCCGGGACCAGGGACCTAATATAACTCTGAAGTTGAAAGTATTGTAGCCAAGATCCCGGAGCCTGTCTCCTATCTCCCAAAATGTCCCCCATGGATCTAATACCCCTCTGGTCAATCCCATCTTTAATTTGTGGTATTACTCCCTGAGTGATGGGAGGTATGAAAGAAGTTGATCCTTGTAGAACCGTAGGGAGTTGGGGATTATCTATTAAAGGAGTCCCAGTATTATTGCCAACGAGAAACGTTTTGCATAACGTCTCCAAGCAAGTACTATAGTGTATAATGTAGGAGACATATCAAACTTCTTCAAATCAATATCGTATGGTAGCCAGAACACCCCCTGGTAGAGACTCGGGCACAATTCATGTTCAATGTCAACCCACAGTTTGGATGTCTTGCTCTTGGGTCTGGAAGGCCCGTCTCCTCGTTTTCCTTGTGTCTGACCAGTTGGGTGTGACTTAATCGAGAGCCACCGCTGTACCAAACAAATTTCCTCAATATTTTGCGTAGACTATCAAAAAACAGTTTGTCTATATCCCATGGAAAAGTCTGAAAAAAATATAATATTTTGGGCAAAATATCCATTTTTAGGGCATTGATCCTTCCAAACCATGAGAGTGGAAGATTCTGCCAAGTTTCAATCTCCTTTTCCAAAGTTCATTTAAGAGGGAGGGGAAATTGAGATCGAATATTTTCGGAGTGTCTGCAGGGATACTAATACCCAAATATTTAATATGATGTTGACTCCATCGGAATGAAAAGTCAGACTTGAGCTGATCTACTTCATATTCAGATAAAGTGATGTGGAGCAATTCTGATTTCTGGAGATTCACCTTAAAGTTACTCAATCTACTGAACTTTTCAAATTCTTTCAATACAGATGGAAGACTGACTTTAGGAGAGGTAATATACATCAAAAAATCATCCGCGAATAAGGCTAACTTATGTTCTGCATGTCCCACTTGTATTCCCTTTATAGATGAATTCTGCCTAAGGATTCCATTATTATAATATATAGATATGGAGACAACAGACAGCCCTGTCTAGTCCCATTCCCTATGGTGAACAGGGTCAACAGGCACCCATTTATCCTTACTCTGGCCGAAGGATCATAGTATAGGGCCATAATCCAATGTCTCATTCTTTGCTGTATACCAATTGCCTCTAATGCAGCCTCCATGAAACTCCAGTTCACCCTGTCAAATGCCTTCTCGGCGTCTACCGAGAGTAGGCATAATGGAATCTTCCTAATTCGGAAACCTCGAGATCAGTGACATAGTTTTTATAGTGTTGTCCCTTGCTTCTCTGCCCGGTACAAACCCCACTTGCTCTCTATGGATTATATTTGGAATATGGGGGGTTAATCTTAAAGCTATCATCTTGGAATATAGCTTAATATCAACATTGATCAAAGATATCGGGCGAAAACTAGAACATAACGAGGGGTATTTAACTTCTTTATGTACCACTGTAATATGTGCCTGTGTGGAATGAAATGGGAAATGGCAGGTCTGAGATATTGTGTGGAAAGCTTTCAACATTAACGGAGAGCATAACTCCTGACATGTTCTAAAGAACTTGGGTGTAAACCCATCAGGTCCCGGAGTTTTCCCTACTTTTAAGTTCTGAATAGCCTCTTTTAGCTCCACATCAGAGAAGTCTTGTTGTAATGAATGAGCCACCTCCTCTTGGAGAGCACTTGGAGAATAACTGTCTAAATACTCCACTATTTTCTGTTTTGTGGTTGAGGTAGGAATATTACCCTGCTGGGGTAAATTATATAAACCAGCATAGTATGTTCTGAATTCCTCTAAAGTTTCAGATGTGAACTAAAGTCCCAGATGAAGAATTTATATTGAAAGCAAGTCTAGGATGGAGCGATCTTGCCAGTAAGCGTCCACATTTGTCCCCAAATTCAAAATAATTTTTACGCATCTTGTCCCTTATACATAAAGTCTTTTGTTCCAAAATAGAAAGAGCTTATTGTCTAAGAGACAAGATTTCTGCTTTAAGTATATCATTGGGGGCCGCCTAATTGGCTGCTTCTTTGGTTCCCAGCAAGACGAGAGTATCCATTAAGGTTTGGGCCCTTTCTTTCTTGAGTCTAGAACCATGAGCTATGAAAATTTCCTTCAGTATACATTTTAGGGCTTCCCATTTAATGGGTTCCGGTGTGGGGTTATTAGAATGGTCCACTGAGAAATGATTAACCGCCCTCTTAATGTCCGTCATACACGATTCGTCCTTTAGAAGATTGTCATTCAGTCTCCATGTGTATTTCCCACCCCTTCTCTCTTCATGTATCTCCAACTTTCCATATGGAGCGCCCCCAGACACAGGGCCACGAGTTCTCGGTACCGGGCCTCTCTGGTTCGGTTCTGAGACTGTCACGGTGGCTAGACCCGGTCCGCGACCCTGCTAAGGGGCGTCCAATAAAGGTGGTACAGTCTGTCAGGGATTCGTGACGCCACCTGTGGTGTTCGGTCAGGGTGACCAACGCTGCTGTGGGGTCCGCTGGGGTGATGGAATGGCAGCTGGATGGTATACCTTCCCACAGGTGAAGTATGTCCCCAGGGCTTCCCAGTAAGGTGGATGGTGATGGTGTGAGGTGCAGTCAATAACGAGGACACAGGGTTGCAGTCTCTTTCCCTCTTTACTGAAGACTTCAGGATCCTCAATCCAGAGCACGCTTAACAGGGCTATCTGAGATTGGCCGGTCCGATGGGCACTTCCAGAGTTCCCTTTGCAGGTGGAAATCAGTGCCTACCACTAGCACCTGTGTGTTGTAGTGCTACCCTGCTGAGCATTCGGAATAGTCCTCACAACTGCTGTTCTCGTTCATTCCGTTCTTTCTAATTCTCTCTCGCTTGTTCCAGATGTTACTAGTTTCTCATCCCCCAGTATGTTATGGCTAGGACGCACCAGTATGACGGGAAGGCTCGGAGCTCTTCCAGGACCCTAGAGACGCCCCTCTCCACGCGTTGCCCCCTATGTCTTCATAGGAAATTTAAGGTAGACAGCCAACCTATAATTAACTGTCCTGCGGAGTTCGAAGTAAGGCCTAGAGTCAGTTACTCCCGCGGTGTTCCGGCCACCAGCTACGCGCCTCAGTAGGATGTTGCCTCGGTCTCATGGCACGACTCTTACTGGTTCTCCTTTGTGCTTGATCTCGTTTCTCACTGTTCCACAATATTCTTCCCTTCATGTCAGTTTCTTAGGATACCGCCGTGGGGTGTGCAGGTGCGGTTCCGTAACGTTCTGCTCTGTTCGCTAAGCACCTGCCAGGTTCCCACGCCTGACAGGGACTCCCCTGTGCCTTCTCTCTGCAACACCCCCTGCCACGGGATGTTGCCTGAATCCAACCCAGTCAGCTTCTGACTAACTTCCTATCCAAACCCTAGTTTTACCAGTGTGAGGAGTGGCCCAATAAAGCCTTTTTCTCCTCCTAGTGGCCAGAGTGTGAAGTGTAATGTGTGCTGGTGATACCTGGTCAGTAGAATTCCTTCAGTGCCATCAGACATACCATCGCTCCCCTTAGTGGCAGTGTCATACTGCAACGACCAGATCTCTGGGGTGCTGCACTCCCCTGTTGTGAATTCTGTGGCCAAGCTCCCTCCTGTGGTCGTGAGTGGTACTGCGGCTGGTTCTGTCTATAAGCTTCCTTTGGTGGATGAGAGTGGTACTGCGGCTTCTGAGTTTCCTTCCTCAGGTGATGAGGTTAAGTCGTTAGGTGCTGCTCTATTTAACTCCACCTGGTGCTTTGATCCTGGCCTCCAGTCAATGTTCTAGTATTGGTCTTGCTTCCTCCTGGATCGTTCCTGTGGCCTCTCTATCCTGCATAAGCTAAGTTCTGCTTGTGTTATTTTTGTTTGCTATATTTTCTGTCCAGCTTGCTATATTGGTTTTTTCTTGCTTGCTGGAAGCTCTGAGACGCAGAGGGAGCACCTCCGTACCGTTAGTCGGTGCGGAGGGTATTTTTGCCCCTCTGCGTGGTTGTTTGTAGGTTTTTGTGTTGACCGCAAAGCTATCTTTCCTATCCTCGGTCTATTCAGTAAGTCGGGCCTCACTTTGCTAAATCTATTTCATCTCTGTGTTTGTATTTCATCTTTACTCACAGTCATTATATGTGGGGGGCTGCCTTTTCCTTTGGGGAATTTCTCTGAGGCAAGGTAGGCTTATTTTTCTATCTTCAGGGCTAGTTAGTTTCTCAGGCTGTGCCGAGTTGCATAGGGAGCGTTAGGCGCAATCCACGGCTACCTCTAGTGTGGTGTGTTAGGATTAGGGATTGCGGTCAGCAGAGTTTCCACGTCTCAGAGCTTGTCCTATGTTTTTGGTAAATGTCAGTTCACCTTGTGTGCTCTGAACTTCAAGGTCCATTGTGGTTCTGAATTACCTGTTCATAACACTCCCCCCCGGTTAAATCCAGTACTCCTGGACTGGGAAGAAGAACAACAATACATTTCAGCAAAAGACATACAAAATTTTTGAAATGCTTCAAACAAGTAAATAGAACAATTCTTCCCTTTATGGGAGGTGAGGACACTTGAACGTTACAAACAAAACAAGGTTAAATATTTTTTTTAAATAACATTTTATTCTACAGACTATAAATAACTCTTATCACCCAGCCGGGTATTCTACTAAGTGCAAATTCTGAACAATAATTTAACTTTTCCTTTAAGGGCGTATAAGCTGAACCCACTAAAGGCCTACTATAAAATACTATAAAATAACTCAACTTGTCTTTCCTTTCTAGCTTCACCAATGCAGGACCGCCTAGCTCCTGGGCCAGGCCTACTGTCATTGTCTCTCTTCCAACAACCAACTGTCGTTCTACGGTTCTCAGGAGGACTCTCTCTCTAACCCCTACGGGTTCACTTTCAATCTTTCCTGTCCTCAATCTCTATTAACATTATCAAACTTTTCTAAATTTCAACATTATCAACATTTCAACCTTTCCTAAGGCAACATGTAAACATTCCCTTTAAGAGGGAGCCGAGTCTCTAGGAGGTAGTGTAGATTCTCCCTGTCTGCAAGTCCAATGAAAGAAAGACTTTCTGCATCATGTCCAGAAGCATTATCTTCGCAAAGTCTTCTTTCTTTTGTAAAACCAGTAGGGAGCACCTTTAAGAAGGTGCAAACTATATACAAAACAGTTTTGGAATCATTCACTGTTCATGATCCGGCAGTCTTTGGGAAACAATGATAACTTGTGCAAACATAGAAAAAGAAATGTAAAACAATAGGGATCCCGGGTAAACGAAGGGACCCCTTTAAGAGATAACCCTGGACGGGTTTAAAGTAGCAGTTTGAAGATAAAGAGTTAACTATGTACATACTCGGTTCTTTGAGGTTTATTGCTGCGACGGTTGCGGTCTTACCTCGCAGACCACCCCTCTCGGCCGAGGACGGGTGGGACCCCCAATGACACGCGGGGCCTGGTCTGTCTGGTGGTCCTCAGCAGGGGCTTCACCCTCGGGAACCTCAGCTGCGACCTGAAGGACTGCGCATCGCTGTACACCCCTGGCCACCCAACCGGTCTCCCTCTGCCATCGGGTGTAGGTCACAGCATCCCCAGGTCTCAGGTCACGATCCTCATCGACCGTTCCATAACAGGGCTCCACCTCGCTCCGGTTGACACGGACCTGCAAGGGCTCTCCAATCTCCTGGATGACCCCCTCTCCTCCTTGGAGTTATAGAAGACCACCACCCCCCACTGTGATGGTGGGACCTTCTCCACTTCTGTGAGGTCAATCATCGTCACAGGTCGAGGCTGTTTCCTCCATGCCACTAGGCGTCGCTGGTGTTCCGTCACCGGCAGGATCCTCAGGTCCGGCTCCTGCGGAGCGCGATTCCCTAGTCGGGTGCGGGGATCTGACGCGGCCGGGGTGGGTAGAGGAGGGGACACGGGGGAGAGACGAATCTCCGTCGGGTGGCCCAGCCGGGAACTCACCCGAGCGCGGGCCTCCAGGCAGCGCGCCAGCCACCGAGCCTCAGCGGCGGCCACCCAGCCATCAGGCATCCGTCCGCCGGGTTTTCCTTCAGGCAGCTCCACAGTGGTCGATCTCTGCAGCGGCGGTGACTCCGGAGTCGCCGCGGGTGATGCAGGCCTGCGCCTGGCCGGGTCGTCTCCATGTGGTGGCCTGGAAGTCGCCATCTTTGTCCCCTCCTCTGGATCTTCTTCCCGGGCTCTTTTTTGGGGGCGGCTCCGTCCCCACTGTCCCCACCCTCCATAGAGGATGAGAAGGCGGACATCAGCGGCTGACGGGCCCGCCCTCAGGATACAACAATACTTAGACTGGGCGGCCATTATCTTTCGCGCTCTTCAGCTCTTTCACGCCCACTTCCACGCCCTTCTTCTCCTGCGCTCCTTGTGGCGCGGTAATGGCGGCGGTTTTGGCGGGAATCTTGCGGCAGATAGCAGTACACAGTCTATGCAATAAATCACAGTCCAAACACGTTTCAATCACAGTTCCAAGGCACACATGACCTGCTTCTCAGGCTTAAGTACGATCCTGTTCGTGACGCCAAGTTGGATCGCTCCCAGACACAGGGCCACGAGTTCTCGGTACCGGGCCTCTCTGGTTCGGTTCTGAGACTGTCACGGTGGCTAGACCCAGTCGGCGACCCTGCTAAGGGGCGTCCAATAAAGGTGGTACAGTCAGTCAGGGATTCGTGCACCACCTGTGGTGTTCGGTCAGGGTGACCGACGCTGCTGTGGGGTCCGCTGGGGTGATGGAATGGCACCGGGATGGTATACCTTCCCACAAGTGAAGTATGTCCCCAGGGCTTCCCAGTTAGGTGGATGGTGATGGTGTGAGGTGCAGTCAATAACGTGGACACAGGGTTGCAGTCTCTTTCCCTCTTTACTGAAGACTTCAGGATCCTCAATCCAGATCACGCTTAACAGGGCTATCTGAGACCGGCCGGTCCGATGGGCACTTCCAGAGTTCCCTTTGCAGGTGGAAATCAGTGCCTACCACTAGCGCCTGTGTGTTGTAGTGCTACCCTGCTGAGCATTCGGAATAGTCCTCACAACTGCTGTTCTCGTTCGTTCGTTCTTTCTAATTCTCTCTCGCTTGTTCCAGATGTTACTAGTTTCTCGTCCCCCAGTATGTTATGGCTAGGACGCACCAGTATGACGGGAAGGCTCGGAGCTCTTCTGGGACCTTAGAGACGCCCCTCTCCACACATTGCCCCCTATGTCTTCGTAGGAAATTTAAGGTAGACAGCCAACCTATAATTAACTGTCCTGCGGAGTTCGAAGTAAGGCCTAGAGTCAGTTACTCCCGCGGTGTTCCGGCCACCGGCTACGCGCCTCAGTAGGATGTTGCCTCGGTCTCACGGCACGACTCCTACTGGTTCTCCTTTGTGCTTGATCTCGTTTCTCACTGTTCCACAATATCCTTCCCTTCGTGTCACTTTCTTAGGATACCGCCGCGGGGTGTGCAGGCACGGTTCCGTAACGTTCTGCTCTGTTTGCTAGGCACCTGCCAGGTTCCCACGCCTGACAGGGACCCCCTGTGCCTTCTCCCTGCAACACCCCCTGCCACGGGATGTTGCCTGAATCCAACCCAGTCAGCTTCTGACTAACTTCCTATCCAACCCCTAGTTTTACCAGTGTGAGGAGTGGCCCAATAAATAAAGCCTTTTTCTCCCCTTAGTGGCCGGAGTGTGAAGTGTAATGTGTGCTGGTGATACCTGGTCAGTAGAATTCCGTCAGTGCCATCAGACATACCATCACTCCCCTTAGTGGCAGAGTGTCATACTGCAACGACCAGATCTCTGGGGAGCTGCACATATACCGGGGCATGATCTGACCATAGGATGGTATCTACAGAGCAGCCTGGGTTATTGTCTAGCAGAGCACGTAAGATGAATATATGATCCAAGCTAGAATAGCTGTTATGTGCCAATGAATGATAGCTATAGTCCCTGATCCCCGGATGAAGCACCCGCCACATGTCCACCAGGCTAAGAGCCAGTAGATCCTATTTTAATTTATGCAGTGCCAGAAGGGAGACAGAGGACCTACCCGAAGATGAATCCAATGAAGGGTCCAGAGCGAGGTTGAAATCTCCTCCCAAAATGATGTTAGAGCCATCTGTAAATTCAGTCAGCAGTTGCAGGACCCCAGAACCAAAACTCACTTGACCCTGGTTCGGAAAATATATATTAGCAAACATTTATAGAGTTCAAGAAAGTAAGCTTAAGGAAGATAAATCTCCCTTCTGGGTCTATCCTTGTGGCTGTTACCTTAGGTTGAAATGTCTTGTGGAATGCGACAGAAACCCCACAAACCTTACGAGGATGACAGTGATACCAGACTGGGTAGAATTTAGGGACACACTTAGATACATTGGTGGCTAAGAAGTGGGTTTCCTGAAACATAACTACATTTATTTGTTTCTTATGAAAGTGATATAGTACTTGTCTCCATTTCTCAGGTTTATTAAGACCCCTTGCATTATATGTGCAGAACGTTAACCCCGACATCCACAGATGTCATCAGGAGAATTAGAGAAGATAAAGGAAAGATATAGGAAGTAAAAGCAGAGAGAAAATAAGGGGTTATCATCAGAGTAATAACCCCAGAAGGTTTCTAATATAGACAATTGTCTAAAACAGCAATTACGCTGCAAACCCTAGGTGAGGTAACGAGGCTGCACACGGTCAGAGGCGATCTCTTCGCGTCCCAGTATATATATATATATATATATATATATATATATATATATATATGAGACCCTTCGGGTCATCTGCATAGAGAGGCATATAATGACATATTTACCCAGTATATAAGAACAAAAAAAAAGGGAATATGTGCATTAAATCAGTTCCTTTCCAGAAACTTCTGGTGAATTGTGCTATAATATTTCCTTATCTTACTGGTACAGTAACACTAAACATAAGAACAGGTACTATTGGGAACATAGATCAAATCGAGATAAAACTAAATACGTAGTTAAGACTGTTTCCATCGTTTCGGATTTAACTGCACAGTGGAAAAGCCGCTTCCAAGAGTCATTCTCCAAGCGATATAGAAGTGTCTTGAATGGATCGAAGTCGACATCCCTTCAAAGAACAACCGGGGATCGATTACCTCCCATCTGCCTTGATCGTGGAGAGGCTGGTTGCCCTTGTTCTCTGGGAGGCAGGTGTTTCGGGGATCCCAACGTTGGCCAGTCTGGGAGTTTCATCATGGGTATTTCAAATATTCCAAGAAACTTTGAAAGATCACCTATATGATGAAAAATTGTCGTCTTTCCACCTTTTCTGGCAATCAATTGAAAGGGATATCCCCAGCGATATTGAATATTCCTGTCTTTTAGCGAGCTCAATAGAGGCTTCAAAGTCCGGCGTAGTTGTATTGTTCTGCGAGCCAGATCGGGGAATACTATGAGAGGAGTGTCTTTATATGAAATGGGATCTCTATCCCTGATTCCTTTTAGGATTGCTTCCTTTTCTTTATAAAAATGAATCTGGCATATAACATTCCAGGGTCTGGTTATATCTGTGGGTTTGGGCCCCAGAGCTCTATGTATGCGGTAAATTTCAATATTGCCCTGTTTTGTATTTTGCAATATGTCACTGAAAATTTTTTGGGCCCATTTTTCCAGTTGTGGAGGTTCCACTTCCTCACTAAGACCACGAATACGTAAATTATTACGCCTGTGTCTATTTTCGATGTCATCTAAATGAGTGAGGATATCATTGATTTGGATGGAGTGATCTTGTAGCACTTGTTGGTGACAGTATAGCTGTTGGTAATGCTATTCCTGTATACCCTCCATGTCCGCAATAAGCTGTCCCTCATGTTGTATTTCTCTTTTGAGAGTAAACATGTCCTCCTTATAAGAGGCTTCCAGTTTATGTAATAAAGAATCCATCTCCTGCTTGGTTGGAATGGCTTTGATATGCACTTTCCAGTCCCATTCGTCGTCTGCCATCTGCACCTGTGAATTTTGCCTGTGTCCCGAGTACATGCTGCGGGGGAAGGATGATGGTGATAGGTAGTTCTCGCCGTGTCCAGGCGGCTGAGCCCGATATGACATGTGGGGTGGGGATTCTTTTGGAGTGGTGCTGCTCCCTCTTGTTCCTGCTCCCTTCCCCTGTCTGGTACCTGTCAGAATCTCGCAGCCTCGAGTCTCCACCACATTCTCCTGTTGTGCACGAGGAACGCCAGCCGGCGTCATCTTGGACAGCATGTCTCCGGTCTGCTGGAGTGCAGAGTGTTCAAAAAAGCAGGTAATTTCACCTTTTCCTCTGGTCGGGGGTGCTGTAGCTAATGAAGATCTCATCTTACGTCTCATTCCAGGGGCTTTGTTGCTATCCTATGCCTCTATGTTGGGTTTATTGCTGGAATCACGCCGGAGCTCTGCCCCTCTGCTTCCCATCTGGCCATGAGCAAGCCACGCCCCCTTTTAAAATTATTTAAATAAAACATTAAAAAAAACACGTGGTGTCCCTCCCATTTTTGACAACCAGCCAAGCTAAAGCAGACAGCTGGAGGCTGGTATTCTCAGGCTGCTAAGGGGCCATAAATATTGCCCCCAGCTTAAAAAGAGCAGCCCTGCAGAAATTTTGTTGTAACCTTGGCCAGATCTGTGCCTTGCCACAATTCTGTCTCTGAGCTCCTTGGCCAGTTCCTTTGACCTCATGATTCTCATTTGGTCTGACATGCACTATGAGCTGTGAGGTCTTATATAGACAGGTGTGTGCCTTTCCAAATCAAGTCCTCTCAGTTTAATTAGGTTGATGGATAGAAAATCTGGCACTCAACTTAATTGTAAAATAGTGAAGAACTTTATTCAGTCCATAGAGAGTAGTACAGCAAACGTTTCGGTCAAACCTGACACATTGGTATACTCATTTACTTCATGTGCAGTTTCTTGTTGCGTGTGATCATTCCCCCTTCGTCTGTGCTTTCTCCCCCCCACCTGTTGCGTTTTTTGTCTGGCGGTGGTTATTCTTTGGAGTGCACATCCTATTTTCGTTGAGGGAAACGTCTGAAGCACTGTCCTGATTATCCGATGAATCTGGATCTGACGAGGTAACGTATACATGCGATTTTGGTTTTTTCTTGAAGCTTTTACGTTTTTGGTGAGACTGGCTTTGTTTAAGTATCGATTTCGGGGTCTTATTCACATTAGTCCAATTGCCCCAGTCGTATACCTTATTGGAGGAATAATCATTGGAATCCCTTGTAAATTTTCTTTTTTTGCGATCCATGATTTGTTCCTCCATAGCCATTAGTAACACACAGATGGAACAAAAGCCATACATATGTTTCCAATATAGCCCCCAATTCACTAAAATCAAAGATATCATTAGCAGGTATTTACCCATCCTATATGAAGACCCACAATTGTATGACATATTGAATTCTGGTGTAAATGTGGTATCCAGAAGGGCCCCGACAATCGGCAACAAAATAGCCCCCAGTATGTTCTGTTCAAAAACTAAACCAATAAAAACCTGGTTAAATTAACCAGGGTTCTTTAGATGTGGTACACACAATTGCAGCACCTGTAAATTTGCTAGTATTGAAAAAACTTTCTACAATGCAGATGAATCAATTAAATTTGATATAAAGCAGTACATTAACTGTAACTCATTTAATGTGGTGTATAAAATCAAATGTACAGAGTGCAACCTATCATATGTGGGCTGCACGTCCAGAAAACTAAAAACACGTATTAGAGAACATTTGTATGATATAGGTAATACCCTCAATGAAAACAGGAACATGTCGGCAGCGTCCAAACATTTTGTAATGCACCATGCACGTAGTACTGTAAGTCTCAAGGTCCAGGGAATAGAACGGGTTAATGCGTCTCCCCGCGGTGGCGATATTAGACGCCGGCTTCTCACACGAGAAGCATATTGGATTTTCCAACTAAATACCCGTGTCCCAACAGGATTGAACAAAAGACATGAAACTATGCTACACTATTGCTGATTGTGAGTTGATTATTTTCATTTTTTATGTTGTTATATTGTTAATAATGGTTTTAGAAGAAAAAAAAAAAAAGGACCTTTCAAATTGTCATGTGATCCACATAAGTGATCTGGTTGGGTGAGTCTCCTCATATAGAGGAAGCGCTACCAGATCCAGGTATGGCTTTGATAAAGATCATCTTGATCGAAACGCGTTGCCGTTAGTCTCTGTCACCTTGGGCACTTACCGATGGGAGTCTGTACACTATGGACATTTGGATTTTATGCTTGGATTCAATAAACGGATTGTTTTAAGGAGCTGGAACTCAATCTTTTTGTTCTCCCTGATGATCGTCACGTCTACCTGCAGCGGAGTTCCGTGCACCTGCGGTGATTACTGGTGAGCTGGCTACAAACTTTTCTATATATAGCAATACAAAGGTGACATCAACCCCACAAATATGAACCCCACTTGCACTTGCTACCGCTACAGGGCAAGTGGGAAGAGCCGGGCAAAGCGCAATAATTGCAAGGCTGGTTGTCAAAAATGGGAGGGACCCCATATCGCTTTTTAAATTATTGATTTATTTAATATAAAAAAACAGCTTGGGATCCTTCTATTCTTGATAACCAACCATGCTAGCTGTTAGTTTTACCTGGCTGATTATCAAAAATACAGGGGAGCCCCACGCCGCTTTTTAAAAATATTATTTAGAGCGTAGGGGCCAGCTGATGAATACGTTCATAAGCTGCTCCTGCTCTCGCTGTTATTAGTGGCAGCAGGCGTAGCGTGATGGGGGCAGTAGACCTATCAGACCACGCCAGTGACCGGAGGTAAGCTTCGTACCACTGAACACAGCTGCGGCAGCATGGGAACCGTGGCAGTCTGACCGGCGGTAATGATTTTACTGCCGGTCAGAAGCAGTGTTTGCACATGACAGCGCAACAAACACCCGGTGTTTGGGGGGCCGAACCCGAACTGTAACACTGACTTCCTGGTGAAGTCCGTGTTGGATTTCCGTGCCTGAACAGTAGGTGTTCGGTACGACCGCTGAACTTTACTGTTTGGGTTCGTCCATCTCTACCGAGTACCCCAGCGCTTCAAAGCCACAGTGCTAACCACTGAGCTACCTAAAAGTAAGAATACTATAGTGTCATAGTGGTATGTATTTTGTGAGTGTTGATGCTTCCTCCATTTCAATTCTGACTCGGCAGTTTCACATGTAAGAGTATATGACTTCTACTGTATGTGACTTCTTATTTTTAGTTTCCCTGAATTTGCTGGTGTGATGCATCCTTGGAACTTACTACTAGGGCTCATTCACACGACCGTATTTTCAGTCCAAGTGCTGTCCGTGGAATAAACGAACAGCACTTGGACCAATGTTATCCAGTGGGACACTGCAAATGAGCGATTTGTTTTTCACTGCGTGTGAATAAATTCTCAGCATGAACTAGTTTCTTCCATAAATTTGATGAAACTCACCCATTTACCGTAAGTCTATGGGTGCGTAAAAAAAAATCTAATGCTGTACGGAGACACAGTATGGCATCAGTCTTTTTTTTTACGGATACACTGCAATTCTGTAACATAGGAAACTGTAAATGATTAATAGCTGCTATAAAAAAAAAAAAGATTGTTTACGGATGACAAGTAAGAAATAAATGGTTGTGTGAACCTGCCCTATTACAGTTGTAAAGTACAGACTTTGAAGGAGAGTGCTAAACACCATCAGCTCTAGCGAATCTTTCATCTATGGTGAGAAACATCGCATCATCTATTTACATAATAAAACAAACATACTGTGACTGTGTAATGTATTATTTTCCTGCTCCGTATCCTTTTCAGTTAACTATAGCTGTACATCTACTTGTACTAAAAGCATTTTATGGAAAAAGCAAATATATTTGTTATCTGCCGTCTTTTATCATACAATATATTGCTCCACTCGAGGGCAAATTGCACTGGTGGCAAAGTATATATCTACTTAATGTTAAATTATAGATAGCGCCATAAATAAAACCGCGTCGCGGGCTGTCATTATGCACGTATCAGCAACGTACTGTAGCTATTATTTACAAAGCCTGGAGCAAGACAAGTGCGGCAAAAGTAAGGGATTCGTGGTGATTTATGTTTTTATCACCATAATTAAATTGATGCATGATCTTTAATTTTGAGGCTTATTTTTCCGTTATCAGACACAGATCAGATTCTTCCGGGCATGCTGAGAGTTCTAGTTCCACCCGATGTACTGATTGTAACCTAGCATTGTCGGCAGATTATCCCAGTAGTATCTTTACACATGTCCGACAGTCTATAAATACATCATGATATAAAATAGTCAGGCAAGGACACCCGGTGACATTTCTGAGAATCTGATTCGTGTTCCGAGAACCTCCACGGAAGCTTGAAAATGTCAATGTGTCTATTTGCCCAGCATTAGGCCCCATTAATTGCGTTATTCAGGCGCACGGCTGCAAGTCTACGGACGTAAAGGTCACGGAATTATTCAACAAAAATGACACGGCTCAACGAGACCCATTACATGTTTATTACATATTTCACCAAACAATACATAGGTGTATCCCACCTGGCACGGCCAGTGGGACCCACATAATATTCCAAATGCAGAACAAAGCACCTGCATAGCAAGGATAGAGAGCCCTTTTGATTGCATAAGTGCAGTTTAGTAGATAAATGAGAAGCTAGAGACAGGATCCTCTTCCCTGGATAGCATCAGATACTTATGGAGAGATTTAGGTGCCTTCCTACCTGGTTGTGTGGTATAGCAGCCACCTTCAGATTGATAAAGGAGAAACCGGACTTTATATCACCCCATAGTAAGACTGAGAAGTGTAAACTGCAGGTACTGATATTCGTCATTAAGTCCAGTAGCAGCAAATGTCCATCAGTTATGATTACTACAGCGCCACAGTCCATCACTATGCAGGTCAATCACTTATCACTATAGTCAAGCTAAGTAGAGTCACATCACATAATCACCGGATTTACATTCAGAGCAGTTTCACAGTTCTATATCTCTACAGCCGTGTAATTAGTCAGGTTATTGCAGTCAAACAGTCCTATAAGAGAACAGGTCAAGGTCAGAATAGTCAGTAAGCCACAAGGATGTAGCATGGTGTGCTAACAGTGGAGATACTTGTCATGCAGGCAGTTAGATACAGATTTGGGACTCTCTGGAGTCCTGTCTTATCATCTCCCACATGCTTCTGTTTGTGTTAAGTTACAGCAGCCTTAGCTTTTTTCTGGCTGTTATAACTTGATGCAGGCAGCAGCTCTGACAGAACAGATAGAGGAGTGAAGGGGGATGGAGAGAAGAGAGCAAATCAGGCAGGAAGCAAGTCTGCTCATCACTGCTCCTGCTGTGAAGTTACATCAGCCTGAGCTTTTTGCTGGCTGTTATAACTTGATGCAGGCAGCAGCTCTGACAGAACAGATAGAGGAGTGAAGGGGGATGGAAAGAAGAGAGCAATTCAGGCAGGAAGCAAGTCTACTCATCACTGCTCCTGCTGTGAATTTACACCAGCCTAAGCTTTTTGCTGGTTGTTATAACTTCATGCAGGCAGCAGTTCTGACAGAACAGATAGAGGAGTGAAGGGGGATGGAGAGAAGAGAGCAATTCAGACTGGAAGCAAGTCTGCTCATCACTGCTCCTGCTGTGAATTTATATCAGCCTAAGCTTTTTGCTGGCTGTTATAACTTGATGCAGGCAGCAGCTCTGACAGAACAGATCGAGGAGTGAATGGGGATGGAGAGAAGAGAGCAATTCAGGCAGGAAGCAAGTCTGCTCATCACTGCTCCTGCTGTGAATTTACACCAGCCTAAGCTTTTTGCTGGCTGTTATAACTTCATGCAGGCAGCAGGTTTGACAGAACAGATAGAGGAGTGAAGGGGGATGGAGAGAAGAGAGCAATTCAGACTGCAAGCAAGTCTGCTCATCACTGCTCCTGCTGTGAATTTACATCAGCCTAAGCTTTTTGCTGGCTGTTATAACTTGATGCAGGCAGCAGCTCTGACAGAACAGATCGAGGAGTGAATGGGGATGGAGAGAAGAGAGCAATTCAGGCAGGAAGCAAGTCTGCTCATCACTGCTCCTGCTGTGAATTTACATCAGCCTAAGCTTTTTGCTGGCTGTTATAACTTGATGCAGGCAGCAGCTCTGACAGAACAGATCGAGGAGTGAATGGGGATGGAGAGAAGAGAGCAATTCAGGCAGGAAGCAAGTCTGCTCATCACTGCTCCTGCTGTGAAGTTATATCAGCCTGAGCTTTTTGCTGGCTGTTATAACTTGATGCAGGCAGGAGCTCTGACAGAACAGATAGAGGAGTGAAGGGGGATGGAGAGAAGAGAGCAATTCAGGCAGGAAGCAAGTCTGCTCATCACTGCTCCTGCTGTGAAGTTACATCAGCCTGAGCTTTTTGCTGGCTGTTATAACTTCATGCAGGCAGCAGGTCTGACAGAACAGATAGAGGAGTGAAGGGGGATGAGAGAAGAGAGCAATTCAGGCAGTAAGCAAGTCTGCTCATCACTGCTCCTGCTGTGAAGTTACACCAGCCTAAGCTTTTTGCTGGCTGTTATAACTTCATGCAGGCAGCAGGTCTGACAGAACAGATAGAGGAGTGAAGGGGGATGAGAGAAGAGAGCAATTCAGGCAGTAAGCAAGTCTGCTCATCACTGCTCCTGCTGTGAAGTTACACCAGCCTAAGCTTTTTGCTGGCTGTTATAGCTTGATGCAGGCAGCAGGTTTGACAGAACAGATAGAGGAGTGAAGGGGGATGGAGAGAAGAGAGCAATTCAGACTGGAAGCAAGTCTGCTCATTACTGCTCCTGCTATGAAGTTACAGCAGTTTACAAAAGGAAGTATATAAGTATATCCATGTGTGTAATGATTACATGTAAGCATTTATATAAGTGTGTATATTATCTATGTTCAATATGTATTGTTTGTAATGTATGCATACATGTATTGTATTTGCATGTGTGTAATGTGCATACAGTCATAGCTGAAAGTGTTGGCACCCTTGAAATTGTCCCAGAAAATTATTGCAATTGCACGTTTTGTTATACACATGTTTACTTCCTTTGTGTGTATTGGAAAAACACACACAAAAAAAAACCGGAAAAAAGACAAAGCTGACATAATCTCACACAAAACTCTAAAATTATTGGCACCTTCAGCTTAATATTTAGGTGCACACTTTTTTGAAAAAACCATTCTAGGTGAAATACTTCATTTTATGGAACAATTTCAGGGGTGCCAACACTTCCAGCTATGATTATATATGTGTTTAATGTGTGTGTGTGAATTGTGTCCATGTGTGTGTAGAGTGTGTATCATTTATCAATACTGTATATTGTGCAGTATAACAGTACTATGTATGTATGATTTTGCTGCACAATGTATCTGTACATTGTAAAAGCAGATTGGAGGTTACCACGCTTGTGGAATTAGAATCCACGGGAGGAAATAAATGATGGGTGCCATGTCTCCTGCTGGTGTAGTGCAGCAATAGTAGAAGAGAAGAGAGCGGCACTGACGCGTTTCCTGCTATGATTAAGGGCATCAGTTTTTTATCCTGTATGTCAGTTTTGAGGCTTGATAAATAAAGATACCGTTTTTAATCAGCTGATTGAAGTGCCGCTCTCTTCTCTTCTTCTAATGCCTCTATACAGTATAACTGCATTATGTACGTGTGTGGTACAGCGGTACAACATATGTGTGCGCTATACCTGCACTGTGGTATGTGGATAGTAGCACTATGTATGTGTGAGGTGTTGTAGTACTATGCATGTAGGCAAATTCATCATGGCTAATTGTTTAGGTAAGTGACTTCGGCACAGATCACTGAGCAAACTTAGATAACGCTTTCCGTAAAAGTCAAGAGTCAACTCCAGTCTATAAGTTCCTATGGTCTAAGGGGTTTTTATAAAGTCTATTGCAAATGAAAGGAGTTGGTCACTACTTGGGCAAACCCTTCCTATTCCCCCATTTACTTGCCTTCCGCACCCATGTTGTTCCAGTGCTGTCGGCACCGGGTTTCCCACCATTCGCGTGACATTGTTATGCCACGTCAGCGCTGTAGCCGGTCTATCCAAATTTTATTTGAGGGAAGCGTGAGCAGTGTAGCCCCTTAGCAGCCCCTGGGGTGGCATGAGAACGTCACATAAATTCTGTCTTGACACTGGCGTCGGTGTGGGAGATGAGTATCTGTTTTTTGGGGTGGGAGTTTAAACCAGGAGATCAACATTTATAAAGGGAATGTTCAACAGAAACCTCAGAAAATATGGCTACCCTCAAAATCATTTACAGAAAAAATAGTTAAAAATGCAATGAAATAAGTCAGAAACTAAAAACAGATTTAAAAAAAAGAGTAAATCAGTATCTAGTTTAATTTGTAAAAAAACACACAAAAATAAGTGATAAATTCCCTTAAGCCTCACGGTCTAATATCTAAATGTAGCATAATTTCTGTTTCTTAGTACCAGACAGAACTGGTACCGTTACTCAGTTGTTGTCAGCGCCATTAAGGGTCAGGGGTTTATTAGTCACTTCCACACCTGAAAATCTTAAAATAAGTTATTTTTCGTGTATTTTGTTTCTTAGTAATTCCCATCTCATGATTTACAATAAATAAAATAATTTATCAATGTCTGGGGAAGTTTTCCAGCTTCTACTAAAGTGCATTTATTGCAGCAGGGCATAGGCGTGCAGCATACACTTCCATGGCCCATTGAACCAGCATGCGTGGGATATGGAACCATGGCACCAGGACAATTCATTGAACCAAGAAGCTTACAATCTTCCCACCTGAAACAAGTAGAAAAAGTGTCATGTTTAAGATGTACAAACATTCCAAACACTGAAATTCATAACATCATTTGTAGTGGCCCTGTGGGGCCCATTTCACTAGTTAAGCATCGATTTTCCCTTCTATATCAGATATGACTCTAAAGGCGCAGTCAGTTGGCCGTACAAATCAGAGTGAGACCTGAACGCGGTGTACAGACTGGCCAGCGGCTCTCCCCTCCCAAGCGTGACAGTTGCATAGAAATACATGAAGCTGCTATGTTTGGGTCAGGAGAGCAGCCAGCCAGTCTGTTCACTGGGCTCCGATCCATATGGCCATTACAATGCAAATAACAGTGATTGGTTCCCTGTAGGGGTCAATTCAGTAAACAAGGCTTACATTTAAAAATTCCTTGCCTTTTGATTAGTAAATCTAAAATGCAATTTATGCAATAGAGATGAGCGGGTCGATTTCCGGGACTAAGGTCCAGCATCCACAACAAGAGTCCCATGAATCTCTTACCTTCCAGCATCCACGACGTGGAAATTCATGTGTCAATCAATATATTCAATGTGCGTGTAAATTTTAGTGTTTGCTGAAAAATTTGCTTTTGTATTGCAGTCACAGAAAATTTGAACCTGCAAATTTATTTCGCTCTCAGAAGTGACAACTATGTTTTTAGCAAAGTACATTCCAGAATGGTGACAGCCTCCATCTTGGCTGAGAACTTCTCCGATCTGTCCAAACCTGGTTTAAATTAGATCAGACTTGAGCTTTTTTCCTACCCACCTTGAATTCATTTTCATGAGAGGTGAGACTGTTTAGTGTAGGGTTGTTCCAGGTGGACTTGACATGTGCACTAAGATCCTCACATTTAGGCCTCGTTCAGACATCTGATTTTTAGAGTGCTAGCTGTGTTTGTATGTGGAAAATTGCAAAGAAATATCTGACTTTGATCCAAAGATCGGATCAAAATCGGCAACGCAATTCAATGAATCTGAAAAAAATCGGACCGAAAAATAGATAACCCTTGGACCAAACTCTGATCAGAATAATTCATTCCCCCGTGGCTAAGTGGTTAGCAGTACTAAAGTCATAAAGTCATGGCCATCCACATTAAGTTTTAATAATGTGTCTAATTTTGTTTTACATATTTTAGGTCTGCAAATTTTAAGGTACGAGCTTTCAATGTAAAGGAGGGAAAATGCTGTACCTATAAAGGTTTTTTACTGCCTCTGACCCTGAATATCTGACTACATATTTTCTTCCATTGAATTCATACATGGATGTTGAGTCATAAAGATGTTCTCCTCTGGAAGCAACATCATCCTCTTTATGCAATAACATAAAGCTATAGGGACATGATCTGTTCCCGTACGGTACAGATATTCAAACTGGGACTGTAGACTCTCGTGGACCATCCACAAATTCATATTTCACTTCAAATTACAACAAAAAAATTGTCTATAGCAGATCTTAAAAGAAAAAATGAAGCAAATACTGTTCAAAAGTTTTAGGCAGGTGTGGATATATGCTGCAAAGTGAGAATGCTTTTCTAAGTGTTAATAGTTTATAGTTTCAGAACTAGCAGCAGTGAGTGGGATCCAGATACTGGTAAAACAAGTCTGGCTAGAAGTGCCCTTCATAGACCAATGGCAGTACAAAAACATACATTTGACTAGGAAACAAGGCCAAGTGACTCAACTATGACTGATAACATAACTGGGGTGAAGAAAAATGTCAGCAGGTACCCTGGACTGAGGAGTCAAAATGTGAAATATTTGGCTGTAACTGAAGGCAGTTTGTTAACCGAAAAGCTGGAGATCAGGACGATAATGAGTGTCTGCAGGAACAGTGAAGCATGGTGGAGGCTCCTTGCAAGTTTGGTCAGCATTAATGTTGGTCAGCATTAATGATTATCTCAATACTAAGAAATACAAGAAGATACTTTTCCATCTAGTATACCATCAGGAAGGCATGTGATTGACACCAAATTTATACTGCAGCAGGACAATGACCCCCAAACCAACATCCAATGTCATTAAGAACTATCTTCTGCGTAAAGAAGAACAAGGAATCCTGTAAGTGATGATACGGCCCCCACAGAGCTGATCTCACATTATCCAATCTGTCTGGGATTACATGAGGAGACAGAAGGATTTGCACAAGCAACATCCACAGAAGATCTGTGGTTAGTTCTACAAGATGTTTTGAACCTCCCTGCTGAGCTCCTTCAAAAACTGTTTGTGACAATGTACCTAGAAGAAATGATGGAGGCAAAGGGTGGTCACACCAAATATTGATGTGTTTTAGATTGCTCTTTTATTCATTCACTTTGCCTTTTGTTAATTGATAACAATAAAGTATTAACATTTGTATTTTTTTATTGCAGTCTTATTTATTGGCACAAATGACAAAGTTAGAGGTAGGTGAAAGGTCCTTAAAAACGATTTCAGGGAATTATGCTGCAAGCTGAAAGCAAGGACCTCCAACGTGGTATTTTCTGAAATACTACCTGTACCACGTGCCACGCCAGAGAGGCAATGGGAGATTAGGGAGGTTAATAAGTGGCTCAAGAATTGGTATGGGAAGGAGGGGTTTGGGTTCCTGCAGAACTGGGCCGACTTCTCAGTTGGCTACAGGTTCTACGCTAGGGACGGGCTGCACCTCAGTGGGGAAGGTGCAGCTGTGCTGGAGGAGAAAATGGCTAGAAGGTTGGAGGAGTGTTTAAACTAGGGAATTGGGGGGAGGGTATTCATTTTATAGGAGGGGAAGATAGTGCAGATAGAGACCTGGGCACAAATAAGGAAGTTGGGGGTGGCGGTGGCATGGGCGGTGGGGTTAGAACAATTATTAATTTAAGAAAGAATAGAGTTAGAGATACATAAAGTGTATGTATAATAATGCCAGAAGCCTCGCCAACAAAATGGACGAATTAGAATTAATGTTGTTGGAGCATAATTATGACATGGTGGGGATATCTGAAACATGGCTGGATGAGAGCCATGACTGGGCTGTTAACTTGCAGGACTATAGTCTGTTCAGAAATGACAGAACGGATAAGCGAAGGGGAGGTGTGTGTTTATATGTAAAATCATCCTTAAAACCCATCCTGCGTGATAATATAGGTGAATCTAATGAAAATGTAGAGTCCCTGTGGGTGGAGATAAGAGGAGGGGGAAAAAATAATAAATTACTGATAGGTATTTGTTATAAGTCTCCAAAAATAATGGAAGCAATGGAGTATATCCTCATAATGCAAATAGATGAAGCTGCGACTCAAGGAGAAGTCATTATTATGCAGGACTTCAACTACCCTGAAATAGATTGGGGAACAGAGACCTGCAGTTCCAGCAAAGGTAATCGGTTTTTGAAAACTATGAGAGAAAATTACCTTTCACAACTGGTTCAGGACCCAACAAGAAGGGGGGCACTGCTAGACCTAATATTAACCAACAGGCCAGACCGCATATCAAATATAAGGGTTAGGCTTGGTTCACATTGCGTTCAGGGGCAATGTTAAACGGAGTACACCGCAGCATAATGTGTGACGGATCCGAGTGACGGACCCGAGTGACGGACCCGAGACGCTGGCTGCAGCGTTTCCGGTCCAACACTGCTAGCACAGATGGAGCTAGCAGAAGCTCCATCTGCGCTAGCGTGATGTAGCGCCGGCACTTGCGTTAGCAGCAGCCCGTTAGCGTATGTGCTGAATGCAATGTGACCCTAGCCTTAGGGGTCACTTGGGGAATAGTGATCACAAAATAATAAGTTTTCATGTATCCTTCAATAAGATGTGTAGTAGAGGGGTTACAAGGACACTAAACTTCAGGAGGGCAAATTTCCAACGGATGAGAGATGATCTTAGTGCAATTAACTGGGACGATATCCTGAGACATAAAAATACACAAAGAAAATGGGAGACGTTTATTAGCATCCTGGATAGGACCTGTGCACAGTATATAACGTATGGGAATAAACATACTAGAAATAGGAGGAAACCAATATAGCTAAATAGAGCTGTAAGGGGCGAAATAAGTGACAAAAAGAAAGCATTTAGAGAATTAAAGGAAGAAGGTAGTGAGGAGGCATTAAATAAATACAGAAAATTAAATAAATTCTGTAAAAAGCAAATCAAGGTTTCAAAAATTGAGACAGAGAGACTCATTGCCAGAGAGAGTAAAAATAATCCCAAAATATTCTTTAACTACGTAAATAGTAAGAAACTAAAAAATGATAATGTTGGTCCCCTTAAAAATAGTCTGGGTGAAATGGTGGATGAGGATGAGGAAATAGCCAATATGCTAAATGACTTTTTTTAATCAGTATTTACACAAGAAAATTCCATGGCAGACAATATGATCAGTGATAACAAAAATTCCCTATTAAATGTCACCTGCTTAACCCAGCAGGAAGTACGGCGGCATCTAAAAATCACTCAAATTGACAAATCTCCGGGCCCGGATGGGATACACCCCCGAGTACTGCAGGAATTAAGTACAGTCATTGATAGACCATTATTTTTAATCTTTAAAGACTCCATAATAACGGCATGTACCACAGGACTGGCGTATAGTAAATGTGGTGCCAATATTCAAAAAGGGGACAAAAGCTGAACTCTGAAATTATAGGCCAGTAAGCTTAACCTCTACTGTGGGTAAAATCCTGGAGGGCATTCTAAGGGATGCTATACTGGAGTATCTGAAGAGGAATAACCTCATGACACAGTATCAACATGGGTTTACTAGGGACCGTTCCTGTCAGACTAATCTGATCAATTTCTATGAAGAGGTAAGTTCCGGACTGGACCAAGGGAACCCAGTGGACGTAGTGTATATGGACTTTTCAAAAGCTTTTGATATGGTGCCACACAAAAGGTTGATACATAAAATGAGAATAATGGGGATAGGGGAAAATATGTGTAAGTGGGTTAAGAGCTGGCTCAGGGATAGGAAACAAAGGGTGGTTATTAATGGAGCACATTCGGACTGGGTCGTGGTTAGCAGTGGGGTACCACAGGGGTCAGTATTGGGCCCTCTTCTTTTTAACATATTTATTAATGACCTTGTAGGGGGCATACAGAGTGGAATTTCAATATTTGCAGATGACAGTAAACTCTGCAGGGTAATCAATACAGAGGAGGACAATTTTATATTACAGGATGATTTATGTAAACTAGAAGCTTGGGCTGACAAATGGCAAATGAGCTTTAATGGGGATAAATGTAAGGTCATGCACTTGGGTAGAAGTAATAAGATGTATAACTATGTGCTTAATTCTAAAACTCTGGGCAAGACCATCAATGAAAATGACCTTGGCGTATGGGTGGATGACAAACTCACATTTAGTGGCCAGTGTCAGGCAGCTGCTACAAAGGCAAATAAAATAATGGGATGCATTAAAAGAGGCATAGATGCTCATGAGGACAACATAATTTTACCTCTATACAAGTCACTAGTTCGACCACACTTAGAATACTGTGTACAGTTCTGGTCTCCGGTGTATAAGAAAGACATAGCTGAACTGGAGCGGGTGCAGAGAAGAGCAACAAAAGTTATTAGAGGACTGGGGGGTCTGCAATACCAAGATAGGTTATTACACTTGGGGCTATTTAGTTTGGAACAACGAAGGCTAAGGGGTGATCTTATCTTAATGTATAAGTATATGAGGGGACAGGACAAAGACCTTTCTGATGATCTTTTTAATCATAGACCTGAGACAGGGACAAGGGGGCATCCTCTACGTCTGGAGGAAAGAAAGTTTAAGCATAACAACAGACGCGGGTTCTTTACTGTAAGAGCAGTGAGACTATGGAACTCTCTGCCATATGATGTTGTAATGATTGATTCATTACTTAAATTTAAGAGGGGACTGGATACCTTTCTTGAAAAGTATAATGCTACAGGATATATATACTAGATTCCTTGTTAGGGTGTTGATCCAGGGAACTAGTCTGATTGTCGTATGTGGAGTCGGGAAGGAATTTTTTTCCCCAGTGTGGAGCTTACTCTTTGCCACATGGTTTTTTTTTGCCTTCCTCTGGATCAACATGTTAGGGCATGTTAGGTTAGGCTATGGGTTGAACTAGATGGACTTAAAGTCTACCTTCATCCTTAATTACTATGTTACCATGTTACTACGTTACTGTTTTAAGCAAGTGTGTAAAAAAAGTACTGTAATTTCCTGCGATTTATGTCTACAGCTTCTTTGCAGATCTCTTTTTCCGTGGAAACAGACTTCAAGCAAACAGTATGTAGTCTGATCCTGCAATAACCCGCTCTTCCGTCTGTTTCTTAAAGGGTTTCTCTAGTGCCTCTCACATCCACATCAGGCACAGCCGGTAAGTAACCTAAACTTTTCTTGTTCAAGATATTTGCTAACTGTGCACAAGGTTTGCCTGGCACTTGTTGTCCCAAAATTATTAGCGCCTCCACCTCCCGATGTGGAAGTAAGAGGGGCCAGTGAAACCTTTTAAGTGAACGTTTACAAAACTGTATTGCAGCCATAATTCTTTGTTTTTCGTACAACTGCATTTCCTGGCTTCACGGTAGTCTTGTGACCCAAACTAACCCCATAATCGGCATATATAATTCTATTAGTTTGGGTCACTAGACTCTCGGTCAAATCGGGAATTGTAGCTGTAATGGTGCCCAGAAAAATGGCTGCAATATTGTCGTGAGTACCTTTCCTTATTCATACTAACACACCATATATTTGCTAGTGAGCAGTGAAACAGATATAGTTACATAGTTACATAGTTATTAAGGTTGAAGGAAGACTATATGTCCATCTAGTTCAACCCATAGCCTAACCTAACATGCCCTAACATGTTGATCCAGAGGAAGGCAAAAAAAACCCATGTGGCAAAGAGTAAGCTCCACATTGGGGAAAAAAATTCCTTCCCGACTCCACATACGGCAATCAGACTAGTTCCCTGGATCAACGCCCTATCAAGGAATCTAGTGTATATACCCTGTAACATTATACTTTTCCAGAAAGGTATCCAGTCCCCTCTTAAATTTAAGTAATGAATCACTCATTACAACATCATACTGCAGAGAGTTCCATAGTCTCACTGCTCTTACAGTAAAGAATCCGCGTCTGTTATTATGCTTAAACCTTTTTTCCTCCAAACGCAGAGGATGCCCCCCTTGTCCCTGTTTCAGGTCTATGATTAAAAAGATCATCAGAAAGGTCTTTGTACTGTCCCCTCATATATTTATACATTAAAATAAGATCACCCCTTAGTCTTCGTTTTTCCAAACTAAATAGCCCCAAGTGTAATAACCTATCTTGGTATTGCAGATCCCCCAGTCCTCTAATAACCTTGGTCGCTCTTCTCTGCACCCGCTCCAGTTCAGCTATGTCTTTCTTAAACACCGGAGACCAGAACTGTGCACAGTATTCTAAGTGTGGTCGAACTAGTGACTTGTATAGAGGTAAAATTATGTTCTCCTCATGAGCATCTATGCCTCTTTTAATGCATCCCATTATTTTATTTGCCTTTGTAGCAGCTGCCTGACACTGGCCCCTGAATATGAGTTTGTCATCCACCCATACACCCAGGTCTTTTTCATTGACGGTTCTGCCCAGAGTTTTAGAATTAAGCACATAATTATACATCTTATTACTTCTACCCAAGTGCATGACCTTACATTTATCCCCATTAAAGCTCATTTGCCATTTATCAGCCCAAGCTTCTAGTTTACATAAATCATCCTGTAATATAAAATTGTCCTCCTCTGCATTGATTACCCTGCAGAGTTTAGTGTCATCTGCAAATATTGAAATTCTACTCTGAATGCCCCCTACAAGGTCATTAATAAATATGTTAAAAAGAAGAGGGCCCAATACGGACCCCTGTGGTACCCCACTGCTAACCGCTACCCAGTCCGAGTGTGCTCCATTAATAACCACCCTTTGTTTCCTATCCCTGAGCCAGCTCTCAACCCACTTGCACATATTTTCCCCTATCCCCATTATTCTCATTTTATGTATCAACCTTTTGTGTGGCACCGTATCAAAAGCTTTTGAAAAGTCCATATACACTACATCCACTGGGTTCCCTTGGTCCAATCCGGAACTTACCTCTTCATAGAAACTGATCAAATTAGTCTGACATGAACGGTCCCTACTAAACCCGTGCTGATACTGGGTCATGAGGTTATTCCTCTTCAGATACTCCAGTATAGCGTCCCTTAGAATGCCCTCCAGGATTTTACCCACAGTAGAGGTTAAGCTTACTGGCCTATAATTTCCGAGTTCAGTTTTTGTTCCCTTTTTGAATATTGGCACCACATTTGCTATACGCCAGTCAGTATGAATACAGGATCATGCAACAAGGATGGGTTTGAAGTCTGTAACCATGGACACACATAGATCTACACAGGAGCTGTGTACACAAATGAAAGGACATTTCTACACAAGATTTTTAGCCTAATTTTTTTTTCTTCATTCTTTTTTTATGTATTGCAACAATATAAGAAATGTGGTCATGAATGTGGATACCATGTTCAAATTATTTATATGTCACAGTTAAATGTTGTGAACAGGCAGGAACGTCTCCAGCCATTTCATTCTCCAACACCAATCCTAAAAAAACTCACAGGGACTCGAAAAAAAAATTGAAAATGTAATAACCTGCCCAACCCAAGCAGTAAGACTTTTATAATCCACAATTAACACATTATGGTACCTGAGTCTTGTCCTACAGACAAGTGCACACATGGGCGCAGAGCTCTACTGCGGAGAGGAAATGAAAGCAAGGACTCTTGACAAGGATAGTTATAGGCAGTGGGTATCTATGTAAGAGGTTGATCAGAGCAAGTTAATAAGTCCAAGGTGTGTAGGGGCAATGAGAAGATTCTATCTGAGAGTCAACGTGCAGTTTCAGACTTTAATTAACAGGAATACCATTATCTGCTTCATCTCGTACGTTCTGCTCCAGGGATTCTGAATCCATCTCCTCTAACCAGAGCTTGTTAAAAAGGTAGCATGTGGCCAGATGATATAATGTTGTGGTTGTAGGGGGGTGATGTCTACCTTCGACCTATTCACATTAAAAGACGTCACCAACATAGATGGTAAACTAAAGTTATTTTTTAACTAAATAATTGTTTTTAGACATATTTTACCAACCTTTTCAGCCCCCTTGTGAATGGAGATCACCTTTGTTCCGGAACTCATGTCTGCTCATTTGGAACTCACCACGACCACTGCAGCCTGTGATTGACTGCAGGAGTTGGGTGACTGGAAGAGCACTACATTGGACATTTCTCCTAGTTACTTGACTGCCGCAACCAATCACATGCTGCAGCGGTCATGGTGACCAATGGAGCAGAGCACATAGCGGCCTTTGCTGGATCCGCGGGACTGCTGATAGGGGAGTATGCATCCACTTATCATTTTAAAACCATTCATTACTAAAAAATATATTTTTATGTTAGAGAACCCCCTTATATTGTAACCATATATTGTTTTAATTGTGGTAGCTGAATTCATAGGGGGGGGGGGTCTCTGTGTACCATGGAGGATACCAAGCAGCTGCTCTTTTGTAATTGGAAAATGTACTTAAAGGGGTTGCACACCACCTTCAAACATTTTCTCAATGTGCCCAGGGGGAAAAGGCGGACTGGACAGCATGTGAAGGCTGCAATGGATGCGCTCCCATGGCTGCAGTGGATCCGTGATTCTCCTCGCCAGATGTTGATGCCATGAGATTCCACACATTGGGACATAGGCCCCATTCTTTACAGATGTAGGCATTCTTAAAATGACAAAAAAATCAATCAGAAAGATCTCTCAGCACCTAAGAGTGTGCCTCGACATCTAACAATACAAATTCAATGCTTTTGCTAATTGTTGAAGAGTTAACTTTCTTATGTATTAGTTTAAGAACGGTTTCATCCATAGGTGAATGTCCTCTTTTTTTTGTCTTCTCACAATGGGCACATTAAGAAATATGCTTGAAAGTGGCAGATAAGCACTTCAGGTCATGTAACTGGAAGAGTGGCACAAGAACATGTCTTGTATGGTCAGGGATCTGGGGGATTGTCTATCAGTTCCTTAAAACAAACTAATTCTTATCTTTGCTGTAGGGCTCATCCGCTTGTATATCCACTACAGATACCTGCCAAATAAAGTTGGTACAATTATACGACAGTAAATACTGCCAGCTATATTTTCATTAAATCCTTTTCTGAAAATGTGCATTGCACAACCCTCCGCCTGTTCAAAATCTCTGAGTTAGGTGAGCTCGTTCGGATGCCTCTCCTTAAAAGGCACTTGACATGAGAGCTGAACTTCAAAGGGATTGTTTCCTAAACAGGGGGAACAACTATCTTCATCAGTCTCATAGAAAGTGAATAAAGTGGTGATCAATCATGCATTTGCATTGCCAAGTGGCGTAACTTGAAGCTTGAGGGCCACAATGCAAAATCTCCAATGGGGCCCTCACAACTAAGGCAGGTCTTTAATAGTAATAGTCTTTTCACATGGGGCAAAGGGATCTTTGGAGACCCATAGGCTCCAGGGGCTGGGTGCAATTGCTACCCCTGCACCTACTATAGTAATGCCCCTGGCACTACCCCTCCAAAACAGAGCCCTCAAGGTTGATATTAGTCCTACCAGCTGGACCATCAATCTCTCACTTATCCACATGAAATATGTTTATAGAAAGAAAGCCCCTTTAAATGTTTGCATGACCCTCACATCTTTCCTTGCTACAATTGCACATCTTCTGTGACTTTCATGGAAAGGTATGTCGCACCGTCTGTCATTCTGTGTGCTGCAATCCTATCCTGATGATTAATGTGTGTTAGGACAGTGTCCGTGCCCTCAGCATTGGCCTACAGCTGCAGAAAACATCTTTATTCGATAATTGCGGGGCGGGGGGGAGGCGTACTGCCAAATGTTGGTGAGATTCCCAGAGGAAGAATTTC
Organism: Ranitomeya imitator; assembly: GCF_032444005.1. Taxonomy (NCBI): domain Eukaryota; kingdom Metazoa; phylum Chordata; class Amphibia; order Anura; family Dendrobatidae; genus Ranitomeya; species Ranitomeya imitator. Next base: position 451,706,754 of record NC_091283.1, on the reverse strand, counting down.
CGATTTTGGCTTAACTTCCTTGATTAAATTTGTCACCACTTATTTTCAACTAAAAGGATTATCAGGTCTTACAACAAGTTCTGTTAAAGCCTATACTTTACGGAAAGATTTTTGAATCTGCCAGGGAGGCTGGAGGTGAGAACGCTCCACTGCCTCGCTGTGCCAGTCTAGACGTAGGATTTCACTGCGTAGAATAATCTGTTTAACGCTCGCGAAAATTGGTAGAGGAAGCGGCAAAGATGGAGGTGGGGGCGACTGAATGCGCTGAAGAGATTAATGGCTTCTGAGAATTTTACACATGAACCATCGGTAATTCTATTAACAAGAAAACAGGATAATTGCGTTCATTTGTTCTGCATAATATTAGCTTGATACATGTTCTTGATAAATGAAGCATAATTATTCCATAGAGGCAGCGTCTTATAAGCACTATGGTTTAGACAGTGACCTTGACAAACAGCGCGGACGCTTTTAGTCCTTTAAGTGTTGGCTTCCTGAGCGCAAAGCAGTTTTTTTCTTGTTGCAGCTTTTATTTTTAATCCTATCTAGAATTTAATGTGACCTTGTCACGTTGAACATGCTGATCTATCTGCAGGCAGGATGAGTAGATCAGATTGATGTATCGCTATATGGTTCAACCATGGAGAGATTTCGAAATGGCATGAGAAGTGAATATCTACCCTTGTACACTATTTTTTCATATGCCCAGGATTTTGTGTTGGTTCATTCCTTAATATATTTTATGCTGATTTGACATAAAATTTTCTAATTCAGGTCTTCAAAGTCAAAATCCTACAGTCCCCATTAGGGGGCGCTCAGTAGCTTCCTGCATACTTTTTATTCATTGTTTTCAATAAGAACAAGAAGTAAGCTCCTAAGCTCCCTCTAGTGATGACTGCAGGCAAACAAAATTTTAGAATTTAAAAAATATTAAGAATCTGTCACTGAATGCTGGGAGTCACAATAGAGACCAAGGCTCTAGACAGAGTGTGCAGATATACCAATCACACTAATAAAGGGTATGATATACTTTTCTTTGATTATGCAGCCAGGCTTATAAAAACATTACTGTAATCACAAAATGACTATATCACCAAGCAGGGAACCAATCACAGTCCATTCACTGTTCACCTACATCATATTTAAAGAGGACCTGTCACTTACTCAAAAATATTGCGATAAATACCGTGTAAAAATCCCTGAGCTTCCCAGATTCTGCCACTTTTTTTAGTTTTGCGCCATGTTGCTCCATTGCAGAGATAATCACATTTGTTTCTTCTGGAACACAGTATGTGAAATCTCTTCTTAAAGTCCATCTGGGCATTGTCACGGTCTTATATGGGGGTGTGTGCCTTCACAGCCAATCAGCACTGCCAATCAGCAGATAATCCATCAATGTCAAATGCTGCTGAGCTGTGATTGACAGCGTCTGCGAGGGAGGGGTGAAAGCGACACTCCCAGAGTAGACTGTTAAGATACTCCCAGTTGCACCACAAGCATAGATTTCACATAATCCTTTCCTAAAGCAACAAATGTTAATATCTCTGCGATGGAGCGACGCATTGCAAAACAGAAAAGAGCTGCAGACTTAGGGGAGCTCTAGGACTTTTACAGTGTATTTTACTAATTTTTTGGAGCAGTTTCTCTTTAAGGTTGAACTACTATCATAGATATATACAGTGAACAGAGAATTACAGTACAAATATTATCTCAACCAATGAAAGCAGCAAAATTATGATACATTCGGAATAATAATTGGAAAACATCCCAACAATTCACTAGCGTGGTTTCTAATGGAGATGTGTAAAATATTGAACAGATTTACCTTTTTATAGCGACTATTCCATATTTATCTTATATGTGAATTAAAGAACAAATCCAATCAGAATTAATTTTCTAATCCTTGATGTCAAATCAAATATGTTAACTTACTTTCAATTTTTCTGAATGTTGGACCCATCAAGGCACCAGATTTCATATTTTTTTTACTCTTGGGAAAGTTTTTCAGTGCCCCCCGTCCCACAAAGAAAAAGAGGAAAAAACTATGTGACAACAGTTTTGAGCATAATTCTGGCTCACAAAAGTAGCTACCACTTTTCAAATTGAATGAGTTGATGCGTGCCCCTTGTGGACAAGAATACAACTGCAATAATTCTACGGCATATAGACAAAACTATAATAACTATAATACTGCCCCCGGTGGACAATAATATAACTACTACAATAATACTAACCCCTGTATAGAGCAGAACTTGGAGCTACAGTGCTCATATGGAGAATTTTATTATCTGACTGGGGTTGTCCTTTAAACATATAGGCAACTCTCGTTGCCGTCAGGGATTTCCTTCCTCTTTAGTGTTTAGAGGGTCTCATGGTATATGCTAGTTTACAATACATTCCTTGGGTAAATCAATTGGCAATCCCAATTATTGTCTCATAGCATTAGATAAATCTTGCTGCAAAATTAAGCTCAAAGTCAGTGAAGACAAAAGCATTTCTGTATAGGTGAGTGAGGGAGCCCAGAACTGGCCGCGTCCCAGGCAGACATTCAATGAGTCGTTCTGCTAGCACAAAAATATGTGGGACATGAACCTGCATCCCGCAAAGCAGCATGTTAAGGTCACAGAAAACATTGGAGCAAGCAGAGGAAATCTGTACAGGAGGTTACGAAAAAGGAGAATCCGTTAAGATCCAATGTCGACCACTGAGAGACATCCACAAAGGAGCCGTTCACCAAACAAGTCCACACTACACTCCAGACAGAAACACGACTAAAATGACAATATTCTTAGCAATAAGGCACTCCTGCAAGCAGATTGCACTGTTCCCCTTCTTTTCATACCAAAATATATTACTTTTTTGTAATTTCTAATGTTCCCCACACTGCACTTTTACAATAGATGAACATTAAATATGAAGGCTGTAAGATGTACAAAGCCACTGCTTGGTGCGGTCCAGGGTCCAGAAAGTGGCACATGATCTTATATGAAGGCAAAAAAGTTCTAGAGGATCAGATACTATTGATTATGTGTGTCCCTCTTTGTCCTAGTCACCTATATGTTGCAGCCTACACCTACAAGTTGGCTGCTTACTCATAAAAAGCACCCATTGCCCGTGGTATAACTTGAAGTTGGGTCCAATAAAAGATCTACCGGTATATTGTGGCTAAAGCCAAATGCCAATAATATTCTTCTATGGGTAAACTTTAAAAGGAATCTGTAAGCAGCATTTCTCCCCCATCTATTTACTGTATATGCGCACGTAACTCTTCAAAGAGAAGTTCAGCAATAACTTTTGATGGCCAGTCCATCCCTCTTACTGAGAAATCAGGGTCTGAATTGACATGCAAGTGATGCTGAAGAACTATGGTAGATCTGAAGCCTCTGTTATTTCAGCTCTATTCTTTTCCCAGAACTGCCTCCTTCTGCTTGATTAACAGCCTCTGTACTGTATGACTTCAAACAAAGGAGCTGTTGGTCAAGCAAGAAAAGGCAGCGCTGAGTGCAGAATAGAGCCGGAGTGACAGAGGATTCAGATCTTCCATCTAATTTGCATATCAATTCAAATGCTGACTCCTCATTAGTGGAGGAACGGACTGACCATGTAAAGGTATCGCTGGACTGGTCTTTGAAAGAGCTAAGTGCGAATATAAATTGTTTGAGAGTGAAATTCAGCTCAGAGATTCCCTTTAATGCAGTGTAACTCCATATTTTAATGACCCCAATCATAGTCACATATCTATAGCCAAATCTCTGATTATATGGTATCTCATCCACTGGAAGCCACGTGGGCAATCCACATGCTTCAAAGTATATCATGTTCAGACGAGAATATTTTATAACTGGTAGTGCCATCTTTAGTCAAAGACTATAGCTTGGTCTATTGTCGTTAATAGTAGATGGGATTCTGGAATTTTGTTGTTCTACTTGGAAACTACGGATGATTAAAGTTCAGTTTCTTTACTTAGGAGCAGTGAACATAAAATGGTTACTGCCAGAAGGGAAGCTCATTCTTAGCTACTTGGGACATGACACTCCATTTGTTTCCCATTTAGCATAGCCATAACCCATAATATTCCATAATAAATTATACAATCCTAATAAATATTTTCAAGGCCTCCATCATACACACCAAAATCATCCAACCAACATTAAAATTGAGGTCTGCAACACTCACTACAAACCCACTCTCCTTTTGTCTATGCTCCAGATCACACAGCTACCTTTACCAAGGTCAGAAGAGGTAGAAGTCCTTAGTAGTAAAATGTCCTATATCTTCACACCTTCTGAGGACCACCAGAGCTTACAATCATCTGTACTTTGAGCATCACTGATCAAGGAATGCATACTCTCAGTGGGCATTGGATCCACGTCCATTCAGCATCTTGTAGGGCACAGAAAGAATTATCACGGGCACAATTAAAAAGTCAACTAGTTCTCTGCACTTCTGCCCAAGGGACACTCTTCTTACTTTGATGGTTTGTTCACGTAGGCTGGCAATGTGGCCCGTGTGAGAAGCTTTATACATGGGTTGCTTCCAGAAACTTAATGTAAAGTCATAACTCTCATAATCGCCATTTGCCTTTGGCAACAGAAATGTCTTTCTTTTTATTTTTTTTTTACGATTCCTTGCAGTCTGGAGCAAAGTTGAGCAAATCCCCAGAGATGAAAGGCTTATATTTTTGAGGCTTCAAATATATAGGATACATTATATATACATATACATAATGTATATTTAGATAGAGTATATACATGTAACAGTGTCTATATACAAATCAGAAAGGCTTTAAGTAAGGGCAACACTAGGAACAACAGTTAAGGCTGCACGAGTGTAACTTTCTCAATAAATCAGATGTGGATGGATACAAGGGTGAAGACCTATCAAGTATCTATAGAGAATATCACCTACGAGTCTGAAAAAAGGCTGTAACAAACTTTTTAGTCTGGATTGTGTGGTTTAGTGAAAAAAAAGGGTTTGATCTTACAATTGTGCGAATGTAACTTGTCCAGTCTCGCAAAAAGTTGTGCCTTGTTAGACATGATTGTTTTTTTAATTACGGGTTTGAGAAACATCAGAAAGAACAACTTGATATAGGGAGTTCTATCTTTCGATCAGTCTAAACATTTTAAGAGAAGTTACACTTAGCAAGATGCAATGACACCAATTTGAGGAACGTCATACAGAACATTGACCAAAATGATGAACCCATGTCTCTGATGTCTTCAAAAATGAAGCTTCTGAATGAAGATAAAAGATACTTCATGGATGTAGTTTGATTTTTCTGTCCAGTACACATTCATAGCTGATTCTTAGGTGTCTGTATGAGTTTAATGAGACAATTCTGGAAGAGAATTCCATCTGCGTGGAGGAACAACTGCGATAGGACATAAGACCATTACGGTTTTGGTCATTTATCTCAAAATGAATATCTTCCAGTTTCAGACAACATACCGAGTGCATGTGCAATATATAATTGTAATACATAACAATGTATGTACACATTCACGGATAACGAAATTTTAAGCTGTATATATGCGAGGTGGAGGGGAACAAATCCCCAAAAGGTGGTTTCTGCTCCTCTGGAGCAAATTAACTTAGGACTCTTAAAAAGTCTTTGATTCTTGTACAGACTATAGTTAGAGAGTTAGAGTATTTTAATTTCAACAGGGAGGGTGAAAATCTGCTGAAGAAGATATTGCCCTCATTTTTTGTCTATACAGTAGTGAGATTTAAGTCGGCAGAACCCTAGTTGAAGTGTCTCTCCTCTGCTCTTATGAGAAGTTGACCAGTCCTATATTAAACAACCAATGGATTTCCACTTTATTTCCATTGTATATATGAATTGCATCCAAACGGAGGTGTTTTTTTCAGTACACCTCCATCATCTTGGTCACAAAGCAGTGATTTGTGTTAGTTCTGCTTGTGGATTAGTCCCCACTTGGTCTATTTCTCCGCCCAACATGGGCAGTTCCATGCCTAGTCATGCTGGATTATTCGGTCCATCTGAGTTCTTGCAGGCGTAGGCAACATCTTTGGCAATGCTGCACATGCGGTTGGACATTTGCAACTCGGCACGAAAAGCCGAGGGGAAGCAGAATTTCTTGAAGCATGCTTTAAAGTTCTCATCTAAGAAGGCATAGAGAACAGGGTTGAGACTGCTGTTGATATAGCCTAAAGCAATGCAAAAATGAAGTATGGCCACCTTGACATCACTGTTGGGCTTAGCTCCAAGGCTCTGCACTAGCACATAAATCTGAATGGGGGTCCAACAGATAATGAACACAGCTACAACCACCAGGACCAGCCTTGTAATCCGTCGAAGGTTTCGGTCCTTCTCTCTTGACCCAGACAAGACTCTGACTTTTTTCAACCTTCTGATCATCAAACTGTAGCAGATGGTGATGATAAGGACAGGTATTACAAAAGAAAAAAGGAAAACGCAAGTACCAAAGACTGGTTCCCAATAATGTTCTGGATCAGGAAGCTGCACCATGCACTCAATATCTGTAGGGAAAGAAGACACAGTGTTATAGAAGACATGCCAGAGAATGCAGAGCGATAAAACTGCCTAGTTACATGCAAATTGCCAATAATTCACACACAATGGGCACAGGAAAATTACAGGTTCAATCGTCCTCTGCCGCACAAACACAATGTATCCAGAGTAACTCTGTAATTTTCTGCCTTAGAAATATTATATCAGTTTATACCTATTGATTTCTACTGTTATTGCAGTTTCTGTATTTTTCCCCCATACCTGTATATTTTCAGCCATCTCTGCTCTATTACTGTGACTTGTGACTGGAGGATGATTACCTAATACTCTACATTATAAGCAAACCTGGTCTGGAAATGAATTAGACCTTCTCAATTTTTCCACAACATCATAGTAAAAAAATCACCATTGTTGCTTCTCTCTTAAAAATCAGCTCTCACCTATTTGACCACAACGATTATGTCCTTCACTTATGATCGCATTATCCAATGAAATATTGATGTTTTTACAATGGAAAAAAAGACCCAGAGATTGAAAACTGCACCACTGAAAGGTTTAGCTTGAAAGGAAATGATCTGCAGGACACGCAGGGTATTTGTGCAATGTTTTCGTCTGGGGAACAGGGGAGCACAACAAATGAAAATCTGATGTGCCATTGGGGAGCACATTGGAAGTTCATCTCCTACCATTGTACTCAAAAGTGCTATAGAAAAAAACCTCATGAGTTCTTATTTGTCATCAATGGCCCAGTTGTAGGTGGAAATCTTCTAATTCATGACCGACACTTCAAAAAGTTATTCAATGGGTGCAAATATATCACTATATTAGTTTATAGCAGACATCTTCTATATAATGCCGTAATCAAAAGAAAGCTTGTGCTGGAGAAAGGACTTCTTTATTCTACTTCTGCAGTTTGTGGCTTGGTCTTAAAGCTCCTACACACATTAAAGAGTGTTTTACTGGTCGAACGATCATTTGACAATGATCATAAGACTGACACAGTAACATACATTTCAGGCAATATTGCCTATTATTGTCATTCAACCTTCCAGTTCATGTTCAGCGAGACGGAGTGATGATTGAACTAATCATTCTGAGAATGAACTGTCAACCGCCAAAGAATTTTATCACAGCCGGTTTCATTTTAAACAATGACCATCTTGTGATTGGGGTGTAAAATGATGACTAGTTCCTTAGTTTTTACCTGATGAGGAACACTCATTTTGGTTGAAATCATTAATTGTCTCAATTTTATCCTAATGTGTTGAGTGACCCTAGGGACCTTTGAAGGACTGAGTAATGGAAAGGTTTACTTAAATGGTTTAGCTTGATCCTACCACTTAAATATTTTTAGTTTCAGTATGGATTTGGCTTTTGGGAATGTTTGACATCAGTCCACATTGCTACCTAGTTATCAGGGGAAGATGGGCTCGGGTGGAATAACAAAGAACAGTTGAGTCCACCTGAAACTTCAAGATGCCAAGACTACGCTCATGTCAATCTGGGTCTGCAGTATAGGGGTCTTTCAAATATGAAGGTTAAGTATAATACAGGTTTGTTCTGATAGTCGGTATATAGCTATTAATTAGATCTTTTTATATCTTGTATGTTTCTTATTGTGTTGTATGTATTTATAATTTTCATTTTTTCGCAAACTGTACTATTTCACTTAGCCATTTTGTGTCATGGCTGAAGGGAGGTAAGAACATTTCTAAAACAATCCACAGCGAGGAGATTGGAACAAAAAAAAATCCTCTAAACTGCATGCTCGCAAACGCCAGAAGCCTGACAAACAAGATGGAAGAACTAGAAGCAGAAATATCTACAGGTAACTTTGACATAGTGGGAATAACCGAGACATGGTTAGAGGAAAGCTATGACTGGGCAGTTAACTTACAGGGTTACAGTCTGTTTAGAAAGGATCGTAAAAATCGGAGAGGAGGAGGGGTTTGTCTCTATGTAAAGTCTTGTCTAAAGTCCACTTTAAGGGAGGATATTAGCGAAGGAAATGAGGATGTCGAGTCCATATGGGTCAAAATTCATGGAGGGAAAAATGGTAACAAAATTCTCATTGGGGTCTGTTACAAACCCCCAAATATAACAGAAACCATGGAAAGTCTACTTCTAAAGCAGATAGATGAAGCTGCAACCCATAATGAGGTCCTGGTTATGGGGGACTTTAACTACCCGGATATTAACTGGGAAACAGAAACCTGTGAAACCCATAAAGGCAACAGGTTTCTGCTAATAACCAAGAAAAATTATCCTTCACAATTGGTGCAGAATCCAACCAGAGGAGCAGCATTTTTAGACCTAATACTATCTAATAGACCTGACAGAATAATAAATCTGCAGGTGGTTGGGCATCTAGGAAATAGCGACCACAATATTGTACAGTTTCACCTGTCTTTCACTAGGGGGACTTGTCAGGAAGTCACAAAAACACTGAACTTTAGGAAGGCAAAGTTTGACCAGCTTAGAGATGCCCTTAATCTGGTAGACTGGGACAATATCCTCAGAAATAAGAATACAGATAATAAATGGGAAATGTTTAAGAACATCCTAAATAGGCAGTGTAAGTGGTTTATACCTTGTGGGAATAAAAGGACTAGAAATAGGAAAAACCCAATGTGGCTAAACAAAGAAGTAAGACAGGCAATTAACAGTAAAAAGAAAGCATTTGCACTACTAAAGCAGGATGGCACCATTGAAGCTCTAAAAAACTATAGGGAGAAAAATACTTTATCTAAAAAACTAATTAAAGCTGCCAAAAAGGAAACAGAGAAGCACATTGCTAAGGAGAGTAAAACTAATCCCAAACTGTTCTTCAACTATATCAATAGTAAAAGAATAAAAACTGAAAATGTAGGCCCCTTAAAAAATAGTGAGGAAAGAATGGTTGTAGATGACGAGGAAAAAGCTAACATATTAAACACTTTCTTCTTCACGGTATTCACGGTGGAAAATGAAATGCTAGGTGAAATCCCAAGAAACAATGAAAACCCTATGTTAAGGGTCACCAATCTAACCCACGAAGAGGTCCGAAACCGGCTAAATAAGATTAAAATAGATAAATCTCCGGGTCCGGATGGCATACACCCACGAGTACTAAGAGAACTAAGTAATGTAATAGATAAACCATTATTTCTTATTTTTAGGGACTCTATAGTGACAGGGTCTGTTCCGCAGGACTGGCGCATAGCAAATGTGGTGCCAATATTCAAAAAGGGCTCTAAAAGTGAACCTGGAAATTATAGGCCAGTAAGTCTAACCTCTATTGTTGGTAAAATATTTGAAGGGTTTCTGAGGGATGATATTCTGGATTATCTCAATGAGAATAACTGTTTAACTCCATATCAGCATGGGTTTATGAGAAATCGCTCCTGTCAAACCAATCTAATCAGTTTTTATGAAGAGGTAAGCTATAGGCTGGACCACGGTGAGTCATTGGACGTGGTATATCTCGATTTTTCCAAAGCGTTTGATACCGTGCCGCACAAGAGGTTGGTACACAAAATGAGAATGCTTGGTCTGGGGGAAATTGTGTGTAAATGGGTTAGTAACTGGCTTAGTGATAGAAAGCAGAGGGTGGTTATAAATGGTATAGTCTCTAACTGGGTCGCTGTGACCAGTGGGGTACCGCATGGGTCAGTATTGGGACCTGTTCTCTTCAACATATTCATTAATGATCTGGTAGAAGGTTTACACAGTAAAATATCGATATTTGCAGATGATACAAAACTATGTAAAGCAGTTAATACAAGAGAAGATAGTATTCTGCTACAGATGGATCTGGATAAGTTGGAAACTTGGGCTGAGAGGTGGCAGATGAGGTTTAACAATGATAAATGTAAGGTTATACACATGGGAAGAAGGAATCAATATCACCATTACACACTGAATGGGAAACCACTGGGTAAATCTGACAGGGAGAAGGACTTGGGGATCCTAGTTAATGATAAACTTACCTGGAGCAGTTAGTGCCAGGCAGCAGCTGCCAAGGCAAACAGGATCATGGGGTGCATTAAGAGAGGTCTGGATACACATGATGAGAGCATTATACTGCCTCTGTACAAATCCCTAGTTAGACCGCACATGGAGTACTGTGTCCAGTTTTGGGCACCAGTGCTCAGGAAGGATATAATGGAACTAGAGAGAGTACAAAGGAGGGCAACACAATTAATAAAGGGGATGGGAGAACTACAATACCCAGATAGATTAGCGAAATTAGGATTATTTAGTCTAGAAAAAAGACGACTGAGGGGCGATCTAATAACCATGTATAAGTATATAAGGGGACAATACAAATATCTCGCTGAGGATCTGTTTATACCAAGGAAGGTGACGGGCACAAGGGGGCATTCTTTGCATCTGGAGGAGAGAAGGTTTTTCCACCAACATAGAAGAGGATTCTTTACTGTTAGGGCAGTGAGAATCTGGAATTGCTTGCCTGAAGAGGTGGTGATGGCGAACTCAGTCGAGGGGTTCAAGAGAGGCCTGGATGTCTTCCTGGAGCAGAACAATATTGTATCATACAATTATTAGGTTCTGTAGAAGGACGTAGATCTGGGGATTTATTATGATGGAATATAGGCTGAACTGGATGGACAAATGTCTTTTTTCGGCCTTACTAACTATGTTACTATGTTACTATGTTACTATGGCCGTGGCCACGCTGAATGCAAGTGTATTGAGTGATGCCGGACACAGTTTAGTTGGAATGTGGCCAGAATTATGCAAATCACATACTTGCAGTTTGATGACCGCCCGCTTCTGGTGCTTGTACCAGAGAATCCTCACAAAGTGCAGTGTGCACATACCCCAAGGCCAGACAACCCTTTTAATGGCAGATATGTTCTTCTTTAATCAGATTCCACCAAACATAAAATACTAAACACTTATTAAAGACTAAATCCTTCAGAAAGATCCACGCCATCCTTATTTGAACTCATCAGTGAATGTAAATGACTTTGGAAGCCAGTTCCTCACTTGGCGACTCATCTGCCAATAGCCAAGTGCACATCACAGGCAGCTAAATCGAGACACTAATCCCAAGGTGATTAATCTTCACTTACTTCATTTTGTCTCTCAAAAGTCACAGCTACTGACTTAGGCTTGTGAAATATAACTTTAATAACACTCCCTGTTAGTAGAATATAAAACCCTTTGAGAATGTGAAAATAAAGTCAGCACTAAGAAAGCAGGAGGCGACTGTCACCAACGACAGCTGGAAAAATAGTAAGCATAGGGACATGTTTGCCAGGGCTTGTTCTGCCTGGGCAATTTACTTGTATAAAAGAAGCATTTGCTCTTCAAGCGGCAGTGAACGATGGATTTTATCGGCGTCTCATCTTGGTCCTCTGTATGTGTTGTGTTGATCACAGCAGGGAGAGGGCTCTACAATGATACTGGCTTAATAAGATCTTATTTCCCCAGAGACTGTTGTCTTTCCCCCACCTCTTGCCCAGATCCGGCAGTGCAACTGCAGACAAGATGCTTTTATTACCACCTGATGTCTTTGTTTTTATAAACCTGCAAAAATCAAAGCTAAAAAAGGAAATACAACGACAGGGGAAAAAAATCCCAATAATGAGATATCTACACAGGGATCTTTAGCCGAATCAATAAATACATATAGCATTAAGGGCAAAATAAAAAAAGAAATAAAAACACCTCTAAATCCTTAAAGGGAATCTGTCAGTAAGATTAAGCCTCCTAAGCCGTCTATATGGGTATGCAGCTCATAGGAACTGAATAAAATGATACCTTGATATCTGCAATCTGATGTCTTGTTCCATAGAAATCCATGTTTTTCTTAATGAGTAAATGAGCAGTTAAAAGATCTATGGGCTGGACATAGATCTCTCATCTGCCCCCAGAATTTATTTTAAATGAAGTGGGCATTACCAGTATGATACATGTAGATCAGGAGAGCCGACTGTCACTCAATACATGTCTCACACTTAATTCAAAATAAGCTCTGGAGGCAGATTCTCAATAAGATATATGCCCACCCAGAGATCTCAACAGCTCATTTACACATTAGGGAAAATGAGGATTTCTCTGGAATAAGACATTGTATGGCATATATCAAGGTATACTTTTATTCAGCTTCCTATGATCTACATGCTCATATAGATGTTTTAGGGTTGATCCTACTGACAGATTCCCTTTAAAACATTTTTCTTCTCTCCATAGGATTGCTACAGAAAATAGCTTCGCTTTTCTACTTCCTGCAAAAGGGAATAAACTCCTCCGAACTCGTTCACCAATTCTCTTTGGAGATGCTACAGATATTCATGGTGCCATTTCTTACAAGTGCAGTGCTAATCCAAATTCAGGTATCAAGGACCTTTCCAGTCTGGTAATTAGTCTCGGTTTAAAATTTAAAGACTGCCACCGATATTTTCTTCAAAAGATGACTTAACTGCATCCTAATAAATATGCACAGGACACTGATAGTGTAGGTACATTAATGCGCTGGATGCTTGAGCATAGAGTAAGATGCTCACCAGCTTCTTTCTGCTCTAACATCCTTGTAATTAGGAGCGTGACGGATCATTTAAGACGTCTCCATTATACGAGTGACATTTCTACATATTAATCTTTTATTGTGCTGGTATTTATGCATAAGAATGACATTTCCGATGTGAAGGTGAACAATGTGTCTTATTAAAATTGTAATTTGAAAGCGTCAGCTGTACATATAGTGAAAGCCAGGACACATCAATAAGTTTGCGCTTACCATCTGCAGGAACGGCTCCTTTGCATTGCCTCAATAAAGTAGGCAAGTCTGCACAGAGTTGTTAAGCTTGGCGAAAAGAGGGTACAAGAACTGGATATGTTATTATTGGTTAGATTGGGACCTTAGTTTCATTGTCCCACTGTTTAGTGCATGAGGCTCTGTGTAAAGTCGGGGTCACACTTTCGTGTGCAATGCGAGAAACTCGTGCCAATACCTGGCACTGCCGCTAGCACTTGGGACCGGCTGCATGTATTTCTATGCAGCTGAATGTTCTGCTCTCGAGTGCCAGCAGCAGTGCCGAGTATTAATGTGAGAGACTTGCGCGAGTTTCTCGCATTACACATGCAACTGTGACCCCGGCCTAATAGGAGGAAACATTGCACCTAAGGGTATCTTTCTGATACTAGGTCATAAAAAAGTCAGTAGTAAATGTTACTATTGATTGGGATTGAAGCAGAAGAAAAGTGGGAAAATTTGGACGAAAAGTGGATTAATGGTCCCAATGGATCCGATACTCAGATGACATCTCTCTGTGCCATAATCATAAACTCAGTTGTCATTGGTAGGGATGAGATGACCCATAGAAGTTCAGTTCTGGTCTGGAACCCTCTACCACAACACATCAGACTCTCGCCTACCATCGAAGCCTTCAAAAAGAACCTGAAGACCCACCTCTTCAGACAAGCTTACAACCTGCAGTAACCACCGATCGACCAAACTGCTGCATGACCATCTCTACCCTCACCTACTATATTCTCACCCATCCCTTGTAGATTGTGAGCCTTCGCGGGCAGGGTCCTCATTCCTCCTGTACCAGTTATGACTTGTATTGTTTAAGATTATTGTACTTGTTTTTATTATGCATACCCCTCCTCACATGTAAAGCGCCATGGAATAAATGGCGCTATAACAATAAATAATAATAATAATAATAATAATAATAATAATAGTACAAAGTTCCGTTAAGGTACCAGAACTTTACTCAAACTTGAACCAGAACCCGAACCCCATTGAATTGTATAGGAACATGAACTTTGCAGCTGGAAAAAATCACTGTTTCTCATAAACACCTGGATTTATGAGTCACTACATGGATACAATTCATACCTTCACGAGATGGACTCAGGATAACTAAGAACATTATTCCCACTGCCTCTCCATTTGTAAGAAAATGCCTAATTTGATTACCTTGGCTTATCTTTAGGAGGCATCACACTTTCCCACTTTCCCACCACCCTGAGCAAATGTCCTCCTGTAGTATTCTCTAAATGTTGTGCTTGTTTCTTATTAATCTATTTGTAATCTTGCCTGAAGAAGAAGCCACTGTGCTCTGAAAGCTTGCAAACATATTATTTTCTGGTTAGCCAATAAAGTTATCACTCATAGAACACTTCTGTCATCATTGGGCAGAAAAGTATTCACATCGACCAATATGTGGGAATCTCCTTATTAAACAGATGGAATTATCAGTTTTTTTTCTTCACATGTTCTTGAGTTTATGTTGAGTTTATTAACAAACACAAACCATTGGACTTTATACATTATATCTAATTTCATGCCTAATTTGTTGAATTATACAGTCATATGATGTAAATCTGATTGTGCTTAATAAAAACTTTGAAATAGGGAAAAGTTGATAAAATTGGTGGAGATTTTAAGAGTTCGGACTTCCAATGACTGCAGGACCTAATGAACCTAATTGCTTCTGTGGCTCCAAATGCAAGGTTTTTCTGCTGTGGGAAACAGAAAAGTAATATCATTCCTCATTCATGGATTTATCACAGTCATGTTTGGTGTGGTCAGGATGGTAAAAATATACTTGGAAACATGGCGGCCATATTATTCCACGAGGGAGATAATGACATAAAGTCGAATTAGGCCTTAAACTTTGTTTTTCTTTACATATTACTATCTTCCTCTTACCCCATAAAGTATGTGTTAGGTGTCGGGTTCCCGCCTCTGCACAGTGGGAATCTCGAGCCATCTCCGCTGCGGTCTCCCATTCTTCTCCAGCCGCAGTGGAGCCTGCTCAGCAGAGATGTCGGTCCCAGCGTCTGACACAGGCTGATACTGGGCGACTGGTTACTACTGTTATTCCAGGCTCTGCCTTTGTAGCCAGCGCTGATCAGCAGTGAGCAGATCTTTCTGGGAATAAGTCCTGCTATTCCCATATTGGGCATGCCCATGGCACGTCCTCCCATTGGAGGTCGAGGGTCACATGCGCAGGTCCTGAAGCGGTTCCTGTTGGACCACTTGGAAGGTCCTTGAGTGCTAAAACTATAAAAGGTTCGCATGGCCGCACTGTAATGCACTAGTATCAAACCTATGCTATGAGCTCAGCGGCAGTGTGGTCATGGTTGTATGTGGTCAGGGTTTGGCTGAAATAAGCTCCTAGAATACCGGCACCTCCGGTGAGGAATTTTGTGTCTGTGGATTCAGGGCTGGCGTATAGCCATTAGAATTCCAGCTCCACAGGAGAGGAGTTGCTTGTGTGCTCTTCTGATTGCATGACCACTGTTGGTTCTGTTAGGTAGCTGTGATCTCCTGTGAGGTTAACAGGGCACGGCATTCTCTTTTCGTAGTGAATCTGTGAAGTAACAGAGTTCGCTTATACCGCCATATAGCACCACCTGTTACTAGCAGCAGGTTCCTCTTCTGCACAGTGGTCCCCGGGTTGCGAAAGCACCTACTATCTTATATATACAGTACAGACCAAAAGTTTGGACACACCTTCTCATTTAAAGATTTTTCTGTATTTTCATGACTATGAAAATTGTACATTCACACTGAAGGCATCAAAACTATCAAATAACACATGTGGAATTATATACTTAACAAACAAGTGTGAAACAACTGAAATTATGTCTTATATTCTAGGTTCTTCAAAATAGCCACCTTTTGCTTTGATGACTGCCTTGCACACTCTTGGCATTCTCTTGATGAGCTTCAAGAGGTAGCCACCGGGAATGGTCTTCCAACAATCTTGAAGAAGTTCCCAGAGATGCTTAGCACTTGTTGGCCCTTTTACCTTCACTCTGCAGTCCAGCTCACCCCAAAGCATCTCGATTGGGTTCAGGTCTGGTGACTGCGGAGGCCAGGTCATCTGGCGTAGCAGCCCATCACTCTCCTTCTTGGTCAAATAGCCCTTACACAGCCTGGAGGTGTGTTTGGGGTCATTGTCCTGTTGAAACATAATTGATGGTCCAACTAAACGCAAACCGGATGGAATAGCATGCCCCTGCAAGATCACTCCCCTTGATAAAGCGTTGCTGGGAGCACGCAAAACGCGCGTCGGGGTGTTTTCTTTGGGGTCATCCAACATCCTACTCGGGGCGTATTGACTTCTGCCTATGGTAAGACTTTTCCCTCAGGAAAAATATTTAATGTTGGCAATGATTTTCTGAGACTTCTTATGTAGGGGGCGGCTTCTTTACCAATAATGGCTCATGGTACTACATAAGCACCTTAGAACCTTATGAAAATGTTTGCACAATCGGGCAGCGGCAATATGTAGCCTCCACCATGTCTCTACACTTTTTTATGTGTGTTTTCTTCCTGTATTTGTCTTAATATTTGATGGATTTTTGTGATGGTTTATGGTTACTGGATCTACTGGTCGTGATCTTACTATTAATAAATAATACTTTGATAAATCGTACCTGGTTGCTCCTGTTTCTCCTTGTATGTGTAAGATGCTGTGGTAGCCTTGCTGGTTCAGTGTGCCTTCAATTTTGAAAAAATCCCTAACAGTGTCACCAGCAAAGCACCCCCACACCATCACACCTCCTCCATGCTTCACGGTGGGAGCCAGGCATGTAGAGTCCATCTGTTCACCTTTTCTGCGTCGCACAAAGACACGGTGGTTGGAACCAAAGATCTCAAATTTGGACTCATCAGACCAAAGCACAGATTTCCACTGGTCTAATGTCCATTCCTTATGTTCTTTAGCCCAAACAAGTTTCTTCTGCTTGTTGCCTGTCCTTAGCAGTGGTTTCCTAGCAGCTATTTTACCATGAAGGCCTGCTGCACAAAGTCTCCCCTTAACAGTTGTTGTGGAGATATGTCTGCTGCTAGAACTCTGTGTGGCATTGACCTGGTCTCTAATCTGAGCTGCAGTTAACCTGCGATTTCTGAGGCTGGTGACTCGGATAAACTTATCCTCAGAAGCAGAGGTGACTCTTGGTCTTCCTTTCCTGGGGCGATCCTCATGTGAGCCAGGTTCTTTGTAGCGCTTGATTGTTTTTGCAACTGCACTTAGGGACACTTTCAAAGTTTTCTCAATTTTTTGGACTGACTGACCTCCATTTCTTAAAGTAATGATGGCCACTCATTTTTCTTTACTTAGCTGCTTTTTTCTTGCCATAATACAAATTCTAACAGTCTATTCAGTAGGACTATCAGCTGTGCATCCACCAGACTTCTGCACAACACAACGTATGGTCCCAACTCCATTTGTAAGGCAAGAAATTCCACTTATTAAACCTGACAGGGCACACCTGTAAGGTGAAAACCATTCCCGGTGACTACCTCTTGAAGCTCATCAAGAGAATGCCAAGAGTGTGCAAAGCAGTCATCAAAGCAAAAGGTGGCTACTTTGAAGAACCTAGAATATAAGACATAATTACAGTTGGTTCACACTTTTTTGTTAAGTATATAATTCCACATGTGTTAATTCATAGTTTTGATGCCTTCAGTGTGAATGTACAATTTTCATAGTTATGAAAATACAGAAAAATCTTTAAATGAGAAGGTGTGTCGAAACTTTTGGTCTGTACTGTATATATATTCAGACCTAATAAAACATCTTATCAAGAGAACCTCAGGGTCAGACCCAAGGATAAACAACATATATTGCAGATCATGGGCAGCACGGTGGCTCAGTGGATAGCACAGCAGCCTTGCAGCGCTGGAGTCCTGTGTTCTAATCCCACCTTGGACAACATCTGCAAAGAGTTTGTATGTTCTCTCCGTGTTTGTGTGGGTTTCCTCCCACATTCCAAAGACATACTGATAGGGAATTTAGATTGTGAGCCCCATCGGGGACAGCAATGATAATGTGTGCATGTGTGTAAAGCGCTGTGGAATGTGTTAGCGCTATATAAAAATAAAGATTATTATCTACGTTTTCCAAAGCGGTCTCTCACAGATCCAATCCGTAAGACATTTCTGTTTTTAACCCTTTTATACAATATTGTTTTTGCCTTGTGTGTATGTGTTTTTAATACTTAGTCTTGTCATAACTTTTTTTAAGCCCTGTACCAAATTTTTCATATATTAAATCTAAAATGTAATAACATAGTAACATAGTAACATAGTTAGTAAGGCCGAAAAAAGACATTTGTCCATCCAGTTCAGCCTATATTCCATCATAATAAATCCCCAGATCTACGTCCTTCTACAGAACCTAATAATTGTATGATACAATATTGTTCTGCTCCAGGAAGACATCCAGGCCTCTCTTGAACCCCTCGACTGAGTTCGCCATCACCACCTCCTCAGGCAAGCAATTCCAGATTCTCACTGCCCTAACAGTAAAGAATCCTCTTCTATGTTGGTGGAAAAACCTTCTCTCCTCCAGACGCAAAGAATGCCCCCTTGTGCCCGTCACCTTCCTTGGTATAAACAGATCCTCAGCGAGATATTTGTATTGTCCCCTTATATACTTATACATGGTTATTAGATCGCCCCTCAGTCGTCTTTTTTCTAGACTAAATAATCCTAATTTCGCTAATCTATCTGGGTATTGTAGTTCTCCCATCCCCTTTATTAATTTTGTTGCCCTCCTTTGTACTCTCTCTAGTTCCATTATATCCTTCCTGAGCACCGGTGCCCAAAACTGGACACAGTACTCCATGTGCGGTCTAACTAGGGATTTGTACAGAGGCAGTATAATGCTCTCATCATGTGTATCCAGACCTCTTTTAATGCACCCCATGATCCTGTTTGCCTTGGCAGCTGCTGCCTGGCACTGGCTGCTCCAGGTAAGTTTATCATTAACTAGGATCCCCAAGTCCTTCTCCCTGTCAGATTTACCCAGTGGTTTCCCGTTCAGTGTGTAATGGTGATATTGATTCCCTCTTCCCATGTGTATAACCTTACATTTATCATTGTTAAACCTCATCTGCCACCTTTCAGCCCAAGTTTCCAACTTATCCAGATCCATCTGTAGCAGAATACTAGTTTGTTCTTTGCTGCTCTAAATGTACCCAAAACCTCGAAGAGGGAAAATATGGCCTGGTTGTGTTACCTTTGGTATGCCAGAGTGAGAGAACTGTACCTGTCAGGTGCTTGGGAAAGTTGGCATCCTGCTGGCCTCGTGGTTGCGGCAAAAAGTCTAGAGTGAATGTGTAGACTGGCTGTGGGGTTGTGCATAGCTCCTTGCCAGCCTATTGTGATATGTGAATGGACTAGTAAGGAGCGAAGTCCCCTTTTACAATTACAATCGAGTCACGTGTGCAGCGAGTGACAAGTTTTATCACCAGTTCCTAGCATACTTCATTGTTCCTCCAACTCTGGAAGGAGATGACATCATTAATGGTCATTTTGGCTTGGTGGCATTGTTTGTACAGGTAAGAAAATGCTCCTTATAGACTATATTTCCAATCTGATTCTGCAGTCACGGAGTGAACACTGCAGGCAGTTGTCCGCATTTGCATTCATATATTTCACCCTGCAGCAAGCACCCTGCAGTATGAGCAGAGGACATGAATTATAGATGTGATTGTAATATCACATAGCGTTCAGTGATAGGGATGTGGTGGCGTTAAACCTCGGCAGATCAGTTTCAGAAGCGTCTCCCCCCCACCTCTCTCCACTCTTTCTCTTCCTCAATCCGCTGTGCATGCACTTTAGACAATAAGCAGCCACATTAATTGCAGCTTCAGCTGAAAATAAAATTGAATCATTTTGGAAAAAAGAAAAAAATAATATAATTTTTTTCTCCGCAACAACATAAAAGCGGGTCATGAGTTACACTAGCCACGGATAATTATAAACTTGGCGAAACTAACCTTCTTTACAGATAAACCTTAATTATAATAATATTTCACTGCTGGAGAGAACAAATTCACTCCGCAGATTAGGTTTAATTGCAGTAAGTCACAAACAACCTCTATTTTACTAGACTCATTAACTCTTTCATAGAACCAATGTTGGTTAATAGACAGTCACAAAGAAATCGGTAATTTCGGGTACAGCCTACCGGTCATTAAAAATACTGCCTTTGTTGGAAATCATCTAAAATAATAGTTCAGATAAAAACTCAGACACTAATTTTCTACATATTAGAACAATTATTTTCTAAACTCCAAATCCTTAAATGTCACAGGATTATATCCTGGCTGCTTGCAGCCACCACTAGGGGGCGCTTAGTGCATACAGTTTTCTTATTGAGTTCACTGCATAAGTGGAATACATATATCTTCTACTAGTGGTAAATACAGACATACACAGAATTTGATCATTTTAAGGTCATCTTTAGATGTGATCACAACTCAACTATTGTCAGTACTGGATCATGGCAGGTAAACTTCCATTTTGAAAGCTTCCTGTGTTGTTACATGACCAGTGCTGTGTGTGAAGGAGTTCATTTCAGCAGACTGTAGACTTGTAAATCCTCACAAAGCATGCACTGTGTGCTGAGGATTCTCCAGTGCCGATGTCGGAAGCAGTGGGTACATGATCGCAAATATATGATTTCCATACATGCGATCACATGCCGACTAGATGTGTGCAGCTTTGCTCAATACAAGCAAATTGAGAGAGGCAGAACATGTCTAGTCAGAATGTGGCTGGAAGAATGCACTCCTGGCATCGGCAACAGAGAATTCTCATAGTCTGTCCACACTATGTGAGGATCCACAGGCCTGCAGTCACAGAGTGCCTGCATATTTGTAGATAAAGATTTTGAAAATTCACCACACACTCTTTGTGGATTATTTTTCCAAATGGCTTGCAATTTTATTCATACAATAAATCAGGGAGCGCAGCAATAGCTTAAGAATAACATTGGTTAACATACAGGGGTTGGCCAAAATAATGGAAACACCTGGAAACATCAACAAAAGTTAGTTTAATAAGGTGTAGGTCCACCTTTTGCGGCTATCACAGCCTCAATTCTTCGAGGTATGGATTCATACAAGGTGTGAATTGTTTCCAAAGGAATTTTAGCCCATTCTGCAGTTAAAACACCCTCCAGTTCTTTGAGCGACGATGGCGGTGGAAATCGACGTCTAACTTGAATCTCTAAATTCGACCATAAATGCTCAATAATGTTGAGGCCTGGGGATTGTGGAGGTCAGATGAGATGCTCAACTTGATTAGGATGTTCCTCGTGCCATGCTTTAACAGTTCTAGCTGTATGAATTGGTGCATTATCATCCTGAAAGATGGCGTTCCCCTCCGGGAACGGTGCTTGAACCATTGGATGCACTTGGTCGCCCAAAATGCCTAAATAATCTCGGCTGTTATTTCTTCCATGAAGAGATATCATTGGCCCGGCGGATCTCCAAGAAATAGCACCCCAGATCATTACAGAACCTCCACCATGTTTTACGGTTGGGAGAAGGCAGTCTGGATGGAATGCTTCTTTCGGCTGTCTCCAAACGTACAATCGGCCGGAGGTCGGAAATAGGGTAAACGATGATTCGTCTGAGAATATCACATGTTTCCACTGCTCGAGGGACCAATTCCGGAGGTTTCTACACCACTCTAAACGCTTGGAAACATTTGTCATTGAGAGCAGCAGTTTTGTATTTGCAGCTCTTCTGTGGAATCCAGCTTTGTGCAGCTCCCGACGAACAGTTTTCATGGAAACTGGGTTCTGTAGGTGTTCATTGAGCTTACCAGTGATTTTCGGAGCCGTGGTCTTGCGATCCTCTCTCACAATTCGCTTTAGAGTCCGAAGATCTCTCTGTCAACTTCGACTTTCAGCCTGACCTGTGCTTTGCTGCGGACGTTTTTCTTTCTCTTTCCAACGGAGTCATTACTTTGGAGACAGTACCTCTTGACACGCCAAGCATTCGGGCACTTTCTGTTACACTAGCTCCTGCCATACGAGCACCAACAATTTGGCCTCTTTGAAAATCAAAGAGGTCTGCCATTGGTATCAGGTTCTCATCAATGTTCTTACAAATATGCAAAACAAACAGATAATTTACATACACATATCACATAACACAAATAATCAACTACAAAACATTACCATATGTCACGGTTTGCATGTTTATCACATTTATCACATTGATTATTATGCCAAAACGTTAGGTGTTTCCATTATTTTGTCCAACCCCTGTATATATTTTTCTAAATATCCAAATAGTGTAAGGCAGTGGCCAACCAATGCAAAATATGGACCCAATATGGAAAAATGGTCAACTGAATCTAAAAAAACACAGAGAACTCATAACAATCACAAAAGTCCAGCAAATTATGAATATAAAAATTATACTTTATTAACCAATAATACAAAAATGCAGGGGATATTACAGTAACTGTGAAACACACATGAAAAACACTTGGGGGCTAGCAAGACCCAGAGGACCAGACTCCAGGTATTATAAATGTAGTATTGAAAGCTGGCATCACAAAGGAAAGGGGGTATTAAATAAACACCCTTGTATAATAACACCATACAACAATATTGTAGGGGTACATATACAACAGTCTAACGTCATAGCATCATACATTTAAAACTGTTGTGTAGTATATATGTCCCCATAAGCAGCAACATCACTGCTCATCAGTATATCAATGACTGATTTAATCAGATAACAGGTTGCATGGCCACAACACAACACAACACAACACAACACTACACAACACAACACAACACATCTAGCATAGAGTGCTAAGGTATAAAGCAGAAGTGATGCACAATCGATTATATACATAGTTCCCAAAATTATCAGATGTTAAAGTTTATGGCCCAGAGGGTCCAGCTGCCTGCCCCGACGCACGTTTCGGATGGCACCTTCGTCAGTTTTAAATGAATGATGCTATGATGCTAGACTGTTGTATATGTACCCCTACAATATTGTTGTATGGTGTTATTATGCAAGGGTGTTTATTTTATACTTCCTTTCCTTTGTGATGCCAACTTTCAATATTATAATAACTGGATTCTGGTCCTCTGGGTCTTGCTAGCCCCAAGTGTGTTTCATGTGTGTTTCACAGTTACTGTAATATCCTCTGCATTTTTTGTATTATTGGTTAATAAAGTATAATTTTTATAATAATAATAATAATCTTTATTTTTATATAGCGCTAACATATTCCGCAGCGCTTTACAGTTTGCACACATTATCATCACTGTCCCCGATTGGGCTCACAATCTAGAATTCCTATCAATATGTCTTTGGCATGTGGGAGGAAACCGGAGTGCCCGGAGGAAACCCACGCAAACACGGAGAGAACATACAAACTCTTTGCAGATGTTGTCCTGGGTGGGATTAGAACCCAGGACCCCAGCGCTGCAAGGCTGCAGTGCTAACCACTGCGCCACCGTGCTGCCCAAATTATATTCATAATTTGCTGGACTTTGGTGATCGTTATAAGTTCTCTGTGTTTTTTAGATTCAGTTGACGATTTGTCCATATTGGACCCATATTTTGCATTGGTTGGCCACTGCCTTACACTATCTATTTGGATATTTAGAAAAATATATATGTCAACCATTGTTATTCTCAAGCTATTGCTATGCTCCCTGATTTATTGTATGAATAAAATTGCAAGCAATTTGGAAAAATAATCCACAAAGAGTGTGCGGTGAATTTTCATAATCTATGCTTAGGACCTTTGGTCCATTACACCAGCACCTCGTGATTTTTGGGCTGAGTGCATGCTAAAAATTAATTTCTATATTTGCAGATAAAGGCCGGACAACCATTTTACGCCAGTCCTCTACTTAGCATGTGTATTGGTCATAATAGTAACATAGTAACATAGTTAGTAAGGCCGAAAAAAGACATTTGTCCATCCAGTTCAGCCTATATTCCATCATAATAAATACCCAGATCTACGTCCTTCTACAGAACCTAATAATTGTATGATACAATATTGTTCTGCTCCAGGAAGACATCCAGGCCTCTCTTGAACCCCTCGACTGAGTTCGCCATCACCACCTCCTCAGGCAAGCAATTCCAGATTCTCACTGCCCTAACAGTAAAGAATCCTCTTCTATGTTGGTGGAAAAACCTTCTCTCCTCCAGACGCAAAGAATGCCCCCTTGTGCCCGTCACCTTCCTTGGTATAAACAGATCCTCAGCGAGATATTTGTATTGTCCCCTTATATACTTATACATGGTTATTAAATCGCCCCTAAGGGTTTTCCTTAGCCAGCCCCCTTAACACACAGCGCCAATAATGTACCAAAACAAGAATGAAAAAAACCTTAAAGTATAGCTGCCAGGATACAGGATCGATAACATATGAGTAACTCATTTCTATTTCGTTTTCAACACATTTTTGTTTCATTTTTTAACATATCTTAAGATCATTTTCTGACCAATTCCTTTAACTCCAACAGCAGTATCTGGAATAATAATAACATCTTATCTTTCCAAATTACCTCCATACTGACCTTCATTATCCATTTCTGCTGATCCCATGACCATTACAGGGACCCCAATGAAGGAGGCCAGAATCCAGATACAGACATTGACAACTTTTGCTTTGTGCGGTGTGCGGATGTCAAGGGCTTTGACAGGATGACAAATGGCAATGTACCGGTCCACGCTCATCATGGTCAGTGTAAAGGTGCTGGTGAACATGTTGTAGTAATCGATAGCGATGGCAATCTTACAGAGAGCATTGCCGAAAGGCCAGATTCCCATGATAATGTCCGTCCCTTGGAATGGGAGAGTTATCAACACTAAGGCATCGGCCATGGCCAGGTTAAAGATGTAGATGTTGGTGGCGGTTTTCATCTTCGTATACCTGAAATTAACCAAAAGATGTGTTATTAGGTGCAATGGCTTATACAAAAAATGTAGTATCGCAGAAACCAGTGACAACCCAGAGTTCTGGCATGTATCCAAATAATGCTTCATTAGTGGAAGATTCAATTTATAGATAGCATAGAAGGACCTTTTATATAAGATTATGTGTTTCATTACTGACGTCTTTATCAAGTCAGAAAACACGACAGATGACCTGCCATTTTTTTTTACTTGATAAAGATGCCGGTACAGTTTTGAAACGCATTGTCGTATATAAAAGAACCTTCTTTGTTATCTCCTTGCAACAATAACTCTTTTTCCATCAGCGCAGCCTATTTTTATAAGTAATAATCCTTTTATGAACATTTTATCTTGGAATCCCTCTCCAGCCACGAGGCAGCAGCAGGTGCAATTTTTAACATGGCCACCGAATTATCCCCTAGGTGAGCGATACATTGTTTTTCATTTTAAATAGGGTCACCCTTTTGAGTGCGCTTTCCCCACAGCTCCTACTATCAATTTATAGGTAGACACCAGAAGATCTGACAATTGTGCTTTCTAGGACATAAAGGGGTTGCCCACTATTGGACAACCACTTATAAAATGGCCATAGGAAGATAAACCAAAAAATATAACACCTTTCGGACCGGCGCTGGTATTCTGTGCTCATTGTTGCATCCCCTGCCGGTCTGCTAGCTTCTTCCGCTCAGGAGAAATCTGAACGCTGCAGCTGATCAGAAGCGGTAGACACATTGCTAAGTATGGAGGAACAGTGCCAGTCTGAGAGGTGAGTATCAATTTCTATTTTTCACCTCCTTATGCCAGTTAATAAGGGGTTGTCCAGTGGAGAAAAAACTGGAAAACCCCTTTAACAAAGCAAACTAAAACTGCCCATACATGACAGATAGCTGTAAGATCATGGGGATATCTAATCCAATCCAACCTCCATACTCAGCCGAGTATCTAGAGAGAAGGAAGTAACGAAGGCGTGGCCAGACCAGACACCTATGATAGCAATTTATCTTCCCTGGAAATAAAGGGATACCATGCCCGATCCTTAATTCCTCCAATATCATTTGTCAGAGGTGAGTAGGCACACCCTCATGTATATCAGATGTATGGACAGCCAAATTAAAAATGGCAGATTTGGCTGACATTATTTAACAATTAAGGTCCGACAGGATAGATGATAAATGTGTAATTGCTGGAGGACCGTCAATTAAGACCATCATTATTCCCGAAAATGGGGGCCAAAAGACCCTTGTGTGAATCAATCGATAGTAAGCATGTGTAGCCAATGCTACATTAACTGTCCTGAGGAGTTACAGACCCTCACTATGGTTGCATTCACACAACGGACTTTAGGCCCAATGTGGGTCTCCACAGTCAGACCTCCAATAATGATACATTTATCACCAATCCTATGATTAGGTGATACATTTTATTTATAGGACAACCCCAATAAAGGGAAGGTGCCGTGATTTTTATTTTTGTATTAATAATTATTGATTATATAATGAATTATTTTTAATACAAAATTAAATGCATTGGTGTTTAATAGTTTTTTTTAATTAATAATTTATGCAGCCATTGAGGGCTGCCATTTTCATTTTCTGGTGAGTAAGTGTCTGAGCACAACACATAAGCGGTTGGTGTCTGACCACATCTCCTACGCTGTGGCTGCCTCCAGCTTTGACCTTGCCGCTCCTCCTGGCCTGCCCAGTCTACAGCTGTTGGAGGAGATGGGTGCCATTTTGTTTAAGCCGCAGCTAAGCTATGAGCTAGAATTTCCGCCCATCACCGATCACAGTGCTCAGCACTCTGATTAAAACATTAATACTTTCAATCTTTTAAATTGTAAAATAAAAATATTGCGGTCATATTCCCTTTAACTCTGTAGAACAATGTATCACTATTTTCTGAGCTGAGCACAGACGAGACTAAATTAAACTATACCAAAAGTAAATGTTGGGGACACGATTCAGAGCCTTCTAGGGATGAGCCAACACATAAAACCTGTTGCCAGAGTTTTCAGTTCCATGCGTCCGGATTAAAAATTTCTGCCTTGGCAGGACTGTCTGCCACACGTACGTAATACATATCCAGGACTGCACAGAGGAGCTTTGCATTTTATAGGATTAGTTCTACGTAGTGTTGGAAAGCTCAGCGGGGAAATTTTATCATCAGATTACGGTTTCTCACTGCATTCAATGGTGGAACGACTTTCTATTATATTAGCTGCTGAATTTTATCAGAGAAATATACTGTATATGACATTTTACAGGTCAGTGTGTCATGTAATACAAGGTGGCTCAGTGGTTGCCACTGTTGCTTTGCAGCACTGAGACCCTGGGCTCAAATCCCACCAAGGACAGCATCAGTTTGCATGAGATTGTGAGTCCCAAAGGGGACAGTGATGATGTCTGTAAAGCGCTGTGGAAACTAATGCCGCTATATAAAAAAATAATATAAATAATACTGTGTCTTACTGCTGCCTTTTGCATAAGTCCAATGCTGCCCCCTTAACCTCAGTTGGGCACATATTATACAGAACAACATCTGTCTGATGTGAAACGATTCATATAAAATAATTCACCAGTTAGATATATAGCACTTGAAATAAGTGTTGAATAAGTCAACAATTCTCTAAGTACATTTACAGTATATCAGTGAGTACACCTCTCAAATTTTTGTAAGTATTTTATTATATGTTTTCATGGGACTGAAGCGATGGCCGGGGGACCTCCACTGTGCAGGAAGACTACTGTACACAAGATGAGGTGCAAACAGCAAAGGGTAGATTTATTGGAAGGCAAGGAATGAAGTGGATGAGGAAGATACAAAAAGGGTATGCAATGGCAAAAGATAATGTACAAGAGTTATATTCTTTAGCTTGTCTGTAAAATAGCACGGTGCTCCAACTGTCACAGACTCAATATATGTCACACAAGTAAATGCAAACAATAAACAAAGAAGGATTTCCAGGTTTCCCTGGCCTTTACTAAGCAGGCCTCATGGCTGCTGTGTTCTGACTACTGAAGCCTTCACTAGGCCCTGACATGTGCACAAAACAAGAACAAACTCACGGTGATGTTGGGGACTCAGATCCATTCCCAGGGGGCCCCTGTTGTTAATTCTGTTATCGAACTCCCTCCTGTGGTCTTGAATGGTACTTCGGCGAGTTCTGTCCATGGACTCCCTCTGGTGGCTGTGAGTGGAGTTGCTGGTTCTGAGGTTCCTTCCACAGGTGACCTAGGTTATTCTTAGGCTGGCTTCTCTATTTAACTCCACTCAGATCGTTACTCCATGCCAGCGGTCAATGTTCCTGTACTGGTTCAGTTCGCTCTTGGATCTTTCTGGTGACCTGTCTCTTCCTGCAAGAAGCTATGTCCCCAATTGTTATTTTCTGTTCATTGTTTCCTTGTCCAGCTTGCTTTCATGATTTTGCTTTGCTAGCTGGAAGCTCTGGGATGCAGAGTGGCACCTCCGCACCGTGAGTCATGCGGGGGCTTTTTGCACACTCTGCGTGGTCTTTTGTAGTTTTTTGTGCTGACCGCAAAGATACCTTTCCTATCCTCTGTCTATTTAGTTAGTCTGGCCTCCCTTTGCTAAAACCTGTTTCATTTCTGTGTTTGTGACTTTCATCTTAACTCACAGTTAATATTTGTGGGGGGCTACCTTTTCCTTTGGGGAAATTTCTCTGAGGCAAAGTAGGCTTTATTTTCTATCTCTAGGGCTAGCTAGTTCTTAGGCTGTGATGAGGCGTCTAGGCCATGTCAGGTACGCTCCACGGCTATTTCTAGTGTGTGTGATAGGATTAGGGATTGCGGTCAGCAGAGTTCCCACTTCCCAGAGCTTGTCCTGTATTGGTTTAACCATCAGGTCATTTCGGGTGCTCCTAACCACCAGGTCATAACAGGCCCCCTACAGTCTAGTACGGTGGTGCGCACGGCTTTCAGCCAGCTCCGTGAAACGTGGTCTTCTCCTTGCTTCGGGATCCTGGAGGTGCTCCTGGAAACTGTAAATTCCTTTCTCGGTATCTTCGTGGCTCCTCGAACTAACACAGGACAGCCACCCTCATGGCACCCGGAAAAGTCTGTGAAATCTCACAAGTCCCTTCGTTACAGGCTGGGGGTCCCCTCTTGCAGCTATATCTGCAACACAGTTCTCCTCTCTTGCAGCTATAAGCACAAAGTTCTCTCTGCAGAAGCCTCAGCTCACACACGCTGTTCAGGCTCCACCCCTGCCATCTCCACAGTCCATTTCATTCACACAGTATATCCCAGGGGAGAAGCAAAACATTCCATCCTGCCAGACAAGGGGGTGCAGTCTCTTAAAGTAACAGTGTGTCCCTCACTGTCCATAACAGCACCACCCTCCTACAGGACAACACTGAACATGACACTTTAATACAATGTAGTCAGTTTACAGCTTGTACAACAGTGTAAATTTGGTGTGCTCTTTAAATAACTCAACACAGCCATTAATGTCCACTGGCAGCAAAAGTGAGTACACCCCTAAGTGAAAATGGCCAAATTGTGCCCAATTAGCTATTTTCCCTTGCCGGTGTCATGTGACTTATTAATGTTACGGTCTCAGGTGTGAATGGGGGGCAGGTGTATTAAATTTGGTGTTATCACAATCACACTCTCTCATATTGGTCACTAGAAGTTTAATATGGCCACACCTCGTGGCAAAGAACTCTAAGGATCTGGAAAAAAAATTGTTGCTGTACATAAAGATAACCTAAGCTATAAGATGATTGCAATCACTCTGAAAATGAGCTGCAGTATAGTGGCCAAGACCATACAGCAGTTTAACAAGACAAGTTTTCACTCAGAACAGGGTTCGCCATTGTCGACCAAAAAAGTATAGTGCACGTTCTCAGTGTCATATCCAGAGCCTGTCATTTCAAAATAGATGTATGAGTGCTGCTAGCATTGCTGCAGATGTTAAGGGAATGGAGGTCAGCCTGTCAGTACTCAGACCATAAGCCACACAAACTGCATCAAATTGGTCTGCATTGCTGTCGCATCTTCTAATGATGATGCACAAAAACGCCCACAGTTTGCTAAAGACAAGCAGACTAAGGATATGGATTACTTGAACCAAGTTCTACGGTCTGATGAGACCAAGAAAAACTTATTTGCTTCAGATAGTGTCAAGCGTTTGTGGCAGCAACCATGTGAGGAGAACAAAGACAACTGTGTCTTACCTACAGTCAAGCATGGTGGTGGGAGTGTCATGGATTGCTGCTGCATGAGTGCTGCCGGTTGTGAGGAACTATAGTTTATTGAGGGAACCATGAATGCCAACATGTACTGTGATATACTGAAGCAGAGCATGATCCCCTCCCTTAGGAAACTAAGCTGCAGGGCAGTATTCCAACATGATAACAACCACAAACACCTCCAAGACAACCACTCCTTGCTAAAGAATCTGAGGATAAAGGTGCTGGATTGGCGATGCAAGTCTCCAGACCTAAACCCTATTGAACATCTGTGGGGCATCCTCAATCGGAAGGTCTTTAACATCCACCAGCTCCGTGATGTCATCATGGAGAAGTGGAAGAGGATTCCAGTGGCAACCTGTGAAGCTCTAGTGAACTCCATGCCCAAGAGAGTTAAGGTAGTGCTTGAAAATAATGGTGGCCACACAAAATATTGACACTTTGAGCACAATTTGACCATTTTCACTTAGGGGTGAGCTCACTTTTGTTGGCAGCTGTTTGTTGAGATATATAGAGGGCACACCAAAATTACACTGCTATACAAGCTGTACACTGACTACTTTACATTGTATCAAACTATTATATCTTCAGTGTTGTCCCATGAAAAGATATTGTAAAATATTTAAAAAAATGTGAGGGGTCTACTCACTTTTGTGATATACTGTTATTCTCACTATTTGTGGGGAACAGGCTAAAAAATCAAACCATAGATGTCCATATATTAAGTTATGTGTAGTAATGAAAAATGAAGCAGGGAAAAAGTATTGAACCCATCAAAACTTATGACACCATCTGAAATCTAAGTATCAGTAATTAGAAAGCAATCCTGCCACTTAATATGAGGTAGTCCAATTGATGGTCTATAAATGGTGTTTCATTACTAAGGACCCACACAAGAAACATTTCATGATGGATAAAACCAGTGAGCTGTGTCAAGACCTTTGCAAACTTATTGTTGCAAAACATTCTGGTGGCATTAGTTACACAAGAATTTCTAAACTGCTGAAGGTTCCAGTGAGCACTTTTGGGGCCATAATCCGGAAATGGGAAGAACATAATTTCACCACAAACCAGCCATGATCAGGCCCTCCCCACAAGATTTCATACAGAGAAATGAAAATAATTCCCAGAAGAGTTGTCCAAGAGCCAAGGACCACCTGTGGATAGCTACAGAAAGACCTGTAATCAGCAGGTACAAGGTTTTCAAAGAAATCAATAAGTAACAAAATGCATGTACAAGCGCGCTTAAAATTTCCTCAACAACATTAAGACAAACCTGTGAAATACTGGGAGAATAAGGTCTGGTCAAATTAGATTAAAATGAACTCTTTGGATGCCATAATACACACCATGTTTGAAGGCCAAAATGCACTGCATATCATCCCCAAAACACCAAACCGACAGTGAAGTTTGGAGGTGGGCAGTGGCAAACTTCAAATAATTGAAGGAAGGATGAATGGACAAATGTACCAGGAAATTTTTGAGAAAAATCTGCTGTCATCTACCAGGATGATGACTATGAAACAAGAGTGGTCACTTCAGCAAGATAACGATCAAAAACACACAGCCAACGAAACTCTCGATTGGTTTCAGAAAAAGAAAATAAAGTTGCTGGAACAGCCCGGCCAATCACCTGACCTGAATTCAATAGAAAATGTATGGAAGGAACTAAAGCTCAGAGTCCATAGAAGGAGCACACAGAACCTTCAGGATTGGATGAGTGTTTGTGTGGAACAATGGGCAAAAATCACGGGATTTGGATGTTTAACCCCCTGCAGTTCGCCCCCAGCAGCTCGCCCCCAGCAGTTCGCCCCTGGGTACATTTCACCCCCACATTTCGCCCTCAGCATTTCGCCCCTGGGTACATTTCGCCCCCGAACATTTCGTCCCTAGCATTTGGCCCCCAGGACATTTCGCCCCCGCACATTTCACTCCCGCACATTTTGCCCCCAGCAGTTCGCCCCCAGCAGTTCGCTCTTGGGTACATTTCGCCCCCGCACATTTCGTCAAACATCAGGGGGTGAACTTCTGGGGGTGAACTGCCGGGGGCGAAACATCCGGGGGCAAACTGCCAGGGCGAAGTGGGCGAACTGCTGGGGACGAAATGTGCGGGTGTGAAATGTGCGGGGGCGAAACATCCTGGGGGCCAAAAGCTGGGGATGAAATGTTCGGGGGCGAAATGAACAAACATCCGGGGGCGAACTGCTGGGGGTGAACTGCTGGGTGCGAAACATCCTGGGGGCCAAATGCTGGGGACGAAATGTGCGGGGGTGAAATGTACCCGGGGTGAACTGCTGGGGGCGAACTTCTGGGGGCGAAATGTGCGGGGGTGAAATATGCGGGTGCGAAACATCCTGGGACCAAATGCTGGGGATGAAAGGAGTGGGGGCAAATGTACCCAGGGGCAAACTGCTGGGGGCGAACTGCTGGGGGCAAACTGCTGGGGGCGAACTGCAGTGGCAAAACATCCTATAACCCAAAATCACACTTGAACAATGCATGTAACTATGGTAGTTTCTCCATAAAAGAGGATTTTGTACGAAGTATTAATTACATTGCGGTAAGCATGTTCAATACTTTTTTCCTGTGTCATTTCTTATTATTACACATCCAGTTGTTGCTGATAGTGTTGGCATCCTAGAAATTGTTCCAGAAAATCAAGTATTCTCCCACAAAATTATTGCAATTACACATTTTTTGTTATACACATGTTAATTTCCTTTCTGTGTATTGGAACAATACAAAAATAGAGAAAAGAAGGCAAATTTTACATAATTTCACACAAACCCCCAAAATGCGCCGTACAAAATTGTTGGCACCCTCAACTTACTATTTGCACACAATTTGGAATAAATAAGTGCAATCAATCACTTCCTACAGTCATTAGCAAGCTTATTACACCTTACCAGGGGAACTTTGGAACACTCTTATTTTGCAAATTGCTCCAGGTCTCTCATATTTGAAGGGTGTCTTCTACCAAAAGCAATTTTACGATCTCTCCACCGCTGTTCAATGGAATTTAGATTCAGATTTATTGCTGGCCACTTCAGAACTCTTGGAAGCTTTGTTGACATCCATTTCTGGATGATTCGTGAAGTATGTTTGTGGTCATTATCCTGCTGGAAGACCCATGACTTAGGATGCAAACCCATCTTTCTGACAATGGTCACTGCATTGCTGACCAAAATCCTTTGGTAATCTTCAGATTTCATGATGCTTTACCAACAGTCAAGCCACCCAAGAGGCAGCAAAACAACTCCATAACATCTTTGAACCTCCACCCTATTTGACTGTAGGTACTGTGTTCTCATTCCATTTTCGATAAACAGTAGAATTATGTGTTTTACGAAAAAGCATCTGTCCACAATAAATTTTCCCGGAAGGATTTTAGCTTACTTATGTATATTTTGCAACTTCAGTCTAGCTTTTTTATGTCTCTGTGTCAGCAGCAGAGGGCCTCCTGCATCTCCTGCCATAGCATTTCATTTCATTCAAATGTAGACGGATAGTTTGTACTGACATTGATGCACCCTGAGCCTGCAGGAGAGCTTGAATTTCTTTGGAACTTGATTGTGGCCGGGTTATCCACCATCTGGATTATGCTGCGTTGCAACCTTTCAATTTTTCTCTGCCATCCACATGCAGGGAGATTAGCTACAGTGCCATGGATTGTAAACTTCTTGATCATGTTGTGCACCGTGGATAAAAGAACATCAAGATCTCTGGAGATGGGGCTGTAACCGTGAGGTTGTTGACATTTTTCACCAATTTTGCTTCTCAAATCCTTAAACAGTTCTCCTCTTTCTGTTCTTCATGCTTAGTGTGGCACACACATATACACACAATGCAAAGATTTAGTCTATTTCTCCCCTTGTCTGATTTCAGGTGTGATTTTCATATGACCCACCTCTGTTACCTGCTACAGATGAGTTTGAACTGGCATCTCATGCTTGAAACAAAGTTGTTTATCCACAATTTTGGAAAGGTGCCCGCAATTTTGTCAGGCCCATTTTTGGGGTTTTGTGTGAAACTATGTCCAATATTCCCACTTTTTCTCCGTTTTTTTTTTTTTGTGTTGGTCCAATACACATAAACAAAATAAACATATGTATAACAAAGCATGTGTAACTGCACTAATTTTCTGGGAGAAATACTTAATTTTCCAGAAAAATTTCAAGGGTGCTAACACTTTCGGCCATGACTGTAACTTGATTTCTTTGCCTGTGTCGATTGGATGGGTTGTTACCGACATCTGGTGAGAATTTCATGTCAGTAGCATCTTTAGAAATATATTTACTTGGAAAATTAGTGACATGTTCAATACTCAATTTACCTGTTGTAAATTTGGAAATATTCAGAATAGAAGAAGCAGTGATCCACAGGGGACCGGTCATAAAGGGAAGTATTACCAAGAAAATCCCACCTAACACCATTGCCATCAAAATATGTTAGAAGATATCTGCAGTGGGGCTCTGCGTCCTGTCATATCCAGATCACTAGAACATTGGTTGACCAGGTTGACCTCTGATTATAATGCCTTGGTCCATCTGAGAGATTATTGATTGTATGCGTTCATTCGCTACAATAGGACTGAATCCACATTACAGCCCCAGTGCATTAAGTGGAGTCCACTGTCCGCACTAGTATGTATCTCATAGGTGTCTGTATTTATAGTGCCACATCTCAGTAGCATAATGCATTGTAGATTAATTATAGGGAATACTCTCGTAAACTCCCATTAATAACCTCCAAAAGTGGGAGTTGATGTTAAATTATATCCTGTTTAGAGAGCAGGCAGATTTTTCACTAATTCATCTTGATGAGGTATCTTGCAGTTGTAGTGACAAAACTGTAACGGTGAACTGTTAGTGGAAGACTAGCAGCACTTAAAAGGCCATCCATGGACTAGCTTTATCCAAGGACAACCCTGGCCTTCACATTTTAACCTCTATACAAGTATCTGGATTTACACAGTGACCCCTTGGTTGAGTCCACTTAATGGCTGCTGGTTGGTGGAGTGGTGTGGCAAGGGATAGTCAGAAAGTCAGGTCAGTAGCGGGACAGTCAAAATACAAGCCAAAGTCAGACACAATAAACAAACTAGCTGCTTAGCAGCAGAGTAAAAGAAGTGAACCAGGGTAAATAGAACTTATAATTGGCACTGGAGGTAGGGAGCTAGGGGTTTAAGTGGGCTAATGCCCCATCCAAAACTCAGAGCAGGGAGCTAATGAGACAATTAACCCACAAGTGCTGCACTGTCTTCCTGCATGGTCCACAACAAAGGTGCGGCACTACCCAGTGACAGTGCCAGATGGAGCAAGTACAAGCATGGATGTCACACAAACGCAGATTATTAATTTTATATATCAGCCCTGGCTATACTATAGGTGAAAAAGTGAAATTAACCTCTTGCCTAACATGATCCAAGCAGGAAATAATGAATTTTAAGGCATGTGAGCATCAACCAAAGATAACAGAACAATTTGCTGCAATAGGATAATCCCATGACACATATTTCACTGACTCGAATACAAGATACTTTATTTCCCACCTGCATTGCAAATCCCATTTGAATTGATGTAACGATATACAGCAGATTTTTCACATTATAACCTCGGTTTCTTCATTCTTGACCCCAAAATGTAAAGCAAATAGAATA
Source organism: Ranitomeya imitator (assembly GCF_032444005.1). Lineage (NCBI taxonomy): Eukaryota > Metazoa > Chordata > Amphibia > Anura > Dendrobatidae > Ranitomeya > Ranitomeya imitator. The sequence goes on along the minus strand of NC_091283.1, from coordinate 451,670,688 downwards.
CTTTCAGCCGGGTAAAGGTTTGGTCCTTACATGAAGACATGCTACAAGTAGAAGTAGGCAGCAGTGCGACAAGATCACAGGGTATAAGACCACTATGTGACTTATTGAGTTGATGTTCCAACATAATATGGTAATGGTTTTAGCTGGAAGTCTCTCGGTGCACACATTTGGGCCGTTCTTGATTTCCCTCGAGCTATTTCCACCCTTGGGCTGTGAATTATTGAAATTACATGGAAATGAGGGTTGGTGCAGAGCAGATGTAGCCGTCATTTAAAACACACGCTGAGCCTTCCTGCTGATCTTTGTAGTAGAGGATATAACACAGAGGCTGAATATGTACAATGGAAATACAGAATACCTGTCACGGAGTGATGAAATAGACCCCAGCACGCATAAAAGAAAAGAATATATTAAGAAGTAGATTAAAGGACCACTAGACCTAAATCATAAATGGTATTAAAAAGAGGATATTACAGTGAAGCTTGATGTTAGGATATCTGCTGTCGATCTCATATAAGTGCATGAGTGATTAAAAGAATGTCCTCTTCTCTTTTATGGTAAAGAAATGGAAATTAATGAATTCACTAACTATCTATTGTATCATTACTATGTGGGTAAGTACGCTGACAAAACTAACCATCTCACAAGTTGAGGGTTCATTGCTGACTTGGCTCTGGTACACAGTGTCTACAAGATATAGTGTTGGGAGTCTTAGGGCACATCTATTATTTTGATTTCAAAACTAGCTCCAAGAGTAGGGTGCTCTTGAAACACCGTTTCTTTTCTGTCTCTATGTACCAGTACTCACATGAAGAGATATCATCAGACAGCTTGACAGAGGCATGTATGAAGATTTCCAGAAGAAGATTTATTTTCAAGTTGATTCTTGTAGTTATGCACAAATACAGTTTGGAAAAAAGTCTACACTGAACAGGCATACAAGGCAAGAGCTTCTTAAGATGGCTGACATATTCAGAATGTGGAAGAAGAAAGGAGGGGTTACTGATATCAGAGCTAGTGAAGCAGACAGGGAAACCTTATTGCATAGCAACGCAACAACAATAATACAATACAATACTGTATAATTCCCAAGTCAGGGGATATGACATCAATTGACCATGGAATTTTGGGATTTTGAGCTTGGCACAATAGTAGTAATATAGATCAGAATGATTACAACTACTACTTTTCCCACCTCCTGGAAAAGACCACATTATAATCTGGTGGAGCACAGGGGAGGGCCCTGTCAATTACTGCTAATATAGAAAAGCATTGAATATGTGGACCCAGGTTGTAGCAGAATTATCTCTCCCATATTTTCCTCAACCTGTTTTGAAGGAAATCATCTTTGATTTCATAAAAAGAGAGAAGACACAAGCGTTCAACGCGTCAAAGACACAAAACTGGCTAATAATGGCTCAGTTACAGCTCTGGCAAAAATGAAGAGACCACCACATCAAAATCCTGTCATGGGCAGCCCAATCTCCAGACCTGAACCCCATTGAAAACCTCTGGAATGTAATCAAGAGAATGATGGATAGTCACAAGCCATCAAACAAAGAAGAACTGCTTACATTTTTGCACCAAAAGCAGTGTGAAATACTGGTGGAAAACATGCCAAGACGCATGAAAGCTGTGATTAAAAATCATGGTTATTCCACAAAAAATTGATTTCTGAAGTCTTCCTGAGTTAAAACATTAGTATTGTTGTTTCTAAATGATTATGAACTTTGCATTATTTGAGATCCGAAAGAACAGGTTTTTTTTTTAATTTTGACCATTTTTCTTTGTCACAAAAAAAATACAAAATTAATTGCTTGGAAATTCGGAGACATGTTATCAGAAGTTTAAAGAAAAAAAGAACAATTTATATTTTACTCAAAAATATACATATAAAGAGAAAAATAAGACATGCTGAACATTTTGCAGTCTCTTAATTTTTGCCAGAGCTGTATTCTTTAAAGCTGATAAATGACCAGATACTGTAAATCTGATTATCTTGATTCTCTTCACTTCAATATCAAGTCGATTAAGTGCAATAAGTACAGTGGCCATATGTTTTCTTCTGTATTCAAAACTGTTAAGAGCATTATCATGCAATTTCATTTTAAAAGATTTTACAGAAGTTTTGCTGTACTACACAATGTAACTAGAAAAAAGCTCAATAATGGTAGACTGAATAGCACCTTGGCCCTGATGCATAATCTGTACCTGATACCACCAATTCTCACATTCCTTCTAAACCAATATATTCCTATCCTCTTATGTGACAAAGGTGCTCCATCGTTTTCCAGCACCAGAACTGGACACAGTATTCCAGATGAGGTCTGACCAAGGAGAAGTAGCGGGGGATAATTACTTCAAGTGATCTAGACTCTATGTTTCTCTTAATACATCCTAGAACTGTGTTTGCATTTTTTGCTGCTTCATCACATTGTTGACTCATTTGCTGCTGTGATCTATTAGTAAACCCAAGTCTTTTTCACACATGCTGGTCCTCTCATTCCATAGATGTAATTTTGTTTTTTCTTGCCCAGATGTAGAATCTTGCATTTCCCCCATTACATACCATTCTGTTAGTTGTTGCCCATTGTTCAAGCTTAGCCAGATCCTTCTGAATCCTTTCTCTGTCTTCTCTAGTGTTAGTTATCCCTCCTAGTTCCTAGCTTTACAACATCTGGAAATTTGATCAGTTTACCTTCAGTTTCCATATCTAAATCATTTATAAAAACAACACTGGTACCAGGACAGAGCTTTGTGGTACCCCAATTAAAACACACTTGGATGTACAACCATTTATTACCACTCTTTGAGTACGATGACTGAGCCAGTTATGAATCCACCTAACCATAGCCTTGTCAATCCAATACTTGGCCATTTTTTCAGTAAGGATAGTATGAGATACTTTATCAAATGCTTTGCTATCTACCACATTTCTCTGATCCACCCAGTCAGTGATTCCTTCAAAGAAGGAAATTATATTAGTCTGGCATGACTTGTCTGCTACAAAATGCCATGGCTCTGGTTAATTACTATATTCTTATCCAAGTACTTACATACATGCTGTTTAATAATTTGTTCAAAGATCTTTCCTCGTATAGAGGCAAGGCTCACTGGCCTGTAATTTGCTGGCTCCATCTTTCCTTTTTTGAAGACACGGACAACATTTGCCCTTCTCCAATCTTCTTGGACTTCTCCTGTTCTCCGCGATTTTTCAAAGATTCTTGCTAATGGTTCTGCAATTTCCTCTGCTAACTCTTTAAGTACATTAGGATGTAATTCATCTGGATCTGGCAATTTAAATTAATTTAAATTATCTATGTGTTCTCTCACCATCTCACAGTTTATCTCTTATTCCTTCGACACTGAGAAGGCAAGTTGATGTTACAATTGCTTCCTTAGTGAACACATGCAAAATAGGAATTTAAACCCCTCATGACATGCGCCGTACTAGTACTGCTCTGCGGGAACTGAGTTCCCGCAAACCGCAGTACTAGTACGGCGGCACGATCGCACGGCCTCATGCTGAGCGCCGCGGCGATCGCGTGAGGGTGTCAGCTGTATATGACAACTGACACCCCGCAGCAATAGTGACAGCAACATAGAGGGGCATCGCACAGGGACGGGGGCTCCCTGCGCTCTCCCACCGGAACAACACGATGTGATGCTAGGGTTAGGGTTGGGGCTAAAGTTAGGTTTGGGACTAAAGTTAGGGTTAGGGTTGGGGCTAAAGTTAGGGTTTGGATTACATTTACAGTTGGGATTAGGATTGGGATTAGGGTTAGGGGTGTGGTTAGGGTTATGGTTGGGATTAGGGTTAGGGGTGTGTTTGGGTTAGGGTTTCAGTTAGAATTGGGGGTTTCCGCTGTTTAGGCACATCAGGGGCTCTCCAAACGCGGCATGGCGTCCGATCTCAATTCCAGCCAATTCTGCGTTGAAAAACTAAAACAGTGCTCCTTCCCTTCCGAGCTCTCCCTTGCACCCAAACAGGGGTTTATCCCGACATATGGAGTATCAGCGTACTCAGAATAAATTGGACAACAAATTTTAGGGTCCAATTTCTCTTGTTACCCTTGGGAAAATACAAAACCGGGGGCTAAAAAATAATTTTTGTGGAAAAAGAAGGATTTTTTATTTTCACGACTCTGCGTTATAAACTGTAGTGAAACACTTGGGGGTTCAAAGTTCTCACAACACATCTAGATAAATTCCTTGGCGGGTCTAGTTTCCAATATGGGGTCACTTGTGGGGGGTTTCTAATGTTTACGTACATCAGGGGCTCTGCAAATGCAACGTGACGCCTGCGGACCAATCCATCTAAGTCTGCATTTCAAATGGCGCTCCTTAACTTCCGAGCTCTGCCGTGTGCTCAAATAGTGATTTTCCCCCACATATGGGGTCTCAGCATACTCAGGACAAATTGGAGAACAACTTTTGGAGTCCAATTTGTCCTGTTACCCTTGGGAAAATTAAAATTTGGGAGATAAAATATCATTTTCGTGGAAAAAAATATATAATTTATTTTCACGGCTCTGCGTTATAAACTGTAGTGAAACACTTGGGGGTTTAAAGTTCTCACAACACATCTAGATAAGTTCCTTTTGGGGTTTAGTTTCCAATATGGAGTCACTTTGTGGGGGGTTTCTACTGTTTAGGTACATCAGAGGCTCTGCAAATGCAATGTTACGCCTGTAGACCATATCCATCTAAGTCTGCATTCCAAACGGCGCTCCTTCCCTTCAGACCTCTGCCGTGCACCCAAACAGTGGTTCCCCCCACATATGGGGTATCAACATACTCAGGACAAATTGGACAACAACTTTTGCGGTGCAATTTCTCTTGTTACCCTTGGGGAAAAAAATTGTGGGCTAAAAGATCATTTTGTGGAAAGAAAAAATGATTTTTTAATTTTCACGGTTCTACATTCTAAACTTCTGTGAAGTACTTGGGGGTTCAAAGTGCTCACCACACATCTAGATTAGTTCCCTAGGGGTTTTCTTTGCAAAATGGTGTCACTTGTGGGGGGTTTCCACTGTTTACGCACATCAGGGGCTCTCCAAACACGACATGGTGTCCGATCTCAATTCCTGCCAATTATGCATTGAAAAGTCAAACGGCGCTCCTTCCCTTCCAAGCTCTGCCATGCTCCCAAACAGTGGTTTACTCCCACACACGGGGTATCAGCGTACTCAGGACAAATTTCACAACAACTTTTGCGGTCCAACTTGTCCTGTTACCCTTGGGAAAATAAAAAATTTGGGGCAAAAAGATCATTTTTTTGTGAAAAAAATATGATTTTTTTTTACGGCTCTACATTATAAACTTCTGTGAAGCACTTGGAGGTTTAAAGTGCTCACCACACATCTAGATTAGTTCCTTAGGGGGTCTATTTTCCAAAATGGTGCCACTTGTGGGGGGTTTCCACTGTTTAGGCACATCAGGGGCTCTCCAAACGCGACATGGTGTCCGATCTCAATTCCAGCAAATTTTGCATTGAAAAGTCAAATGGTGCTCCTTCCCTTCCGAGCTCTGCCATGTGCCCAAACAATGGTTTACCCCAACATATGGGGTATCGGCGTACTCAGGACAAATTGTACAACGACTTTTGTGGTCCAATTTCTCCTGTTACTCTTGGTAAAATAAAACAAATTGGATCTGAATTAAAAATTTTGTGAAAAAGTTAAATGTTCAATTTTTTTAAAACATTCCAAAAATTCCTGTGAAGCACCTGAAGGGTTAATTAAATTTTTGAATGTTGTTTTGAGACCCTTGAGGGGTGCAGTATTTAGAATGGTGTCACTTTTGGTGTCATATAGACCCCTCAAAGTCACTTTTGGTTTTGCAAATTTTGTTGTAAAAATGAGAAATCGCTGGTCATTTTTTAACCCTTATAACTTCCTAACTTAAAAAAATTATATTTATTAACTAATTTGTGTGCTATGACTCTCTAATTTAAGGGCATAAGAACTAAAAGTTTAAAAATTGCAGAATTTTCAAAATTTTCGCCAAATTTCCATTTTTTTCTCAAATAAACCCAAGTCAAATCGAAGAAATTTTACCACTATCATAAAGTACAATATGTCACGAGAAAACCATCTCAACATCATTTTTGACCACTTCACCCTTTTAATCCTGTAAAAATCATATAACATAGTATAATAATCCTTCTTTACTGCTTTACTGCTTCCTTGCAAGCCTCACTTAATAACTATGCCCCCTCTTTCCATTTAATATACCTTTCTTTTTTCTTTTTAACAAGTGATTAAATTCTGTGTTCATCCATCCTGGACTCTTTAAAAGGGAACCTGTCAGCAGTTTTGGCCAATATAAGATACGGCAACCGCCTTTCAGGGCTTATCTACAGCATTCTATAATGCTGTAGATAAGCCCCCCCCCCCCCCCCCCCCCCCGGTCTGACCTGCAAGATAGGAAAAATAGGTTTTATTATAGTCACCCGGGGGAGGGGGGACCTGCAGGTCTGGGGTCCGGTGGCTTCCATCTTCTTGCGGTGCTGCCCTGCTGTTGCTTCATCGCCCCCCCGTTGAGGGCAAAGTACTGCAGTGCGAAGGCACCAGGAAAGATCAGAGAGGCCCAGCACCTGCACACTGCAGTACTTTACTTTGCCCTCAACAGGGCAGATAAGTACGCCTGTGCAGGAGCGCGATGCTGAGGAGCGATGAAGCAACAGGAGGGCGGCATCGCAAGTAGGTCATAAAATTGATGAGCAGTGGAGTCATGCCAGCGCTGTGCCCCCCTCCTACCCCAGTTCTGCCCATTTTGGCAGAGCTGGGAGAAACTGGTGTGAAAACGACAAAAGTGGGAAAAAAATTTGCACAACTCTGAATTGACCAATTTTGTGTCTTTTCAAAGCAGTTTAGGACAGAGTTCTGGCAAAATTGCTTTGATGAATTGGGGCCATTGTTAGGGCTGTGAAGTCAGTAAGCCAAACCTCTGGCTCAGACTCCTCTATTTCCTTGACTCCCGACTCCGACCCCACAGCACTGCCCTCATTACTGAGCATGTACATAAAGTGCAGCACAGATTAATCTCAACTAGAAGCCCAGATCGTTAGATAAGGAATAGAACAGACATTTATAGAACATTTCATAACTTTCCTAAATTCTTATGAAAAAATGTACAGCTGATCCTACATTCTACTACTGTACTCAATATATTATAAATTTTAGGAGTCACAGTCGGTCCTTTTTATACTGACTCCGGCTCCACCAAAATGGACACTGACTCTGGCTCCACGACTCTGACTCCACAGCCCTGGCCATTGTAGCTATCTTCAGGGTTGGTTTTAGAGAAAGTTGGGCCCTGGGAAAAACTTTAAAGTGGGGCCCCAAATGCTCACATATTCCACATCACACATACATTTAGGCTGTATTTAGAGGTGCAGAGTTCAGGCCATTAAACGAGCGTGATCGATGGCATTGAAGTTGATTGACACTTGTTTCTGAGTTTCTTTACACTGGCTGAGGAAGAATGATGGGGACAGATAGTCCTAGATGCAGTATAATGCACTCCCCATGGTCTTTGATAGAGTATAATGCAGCCCCCACAGGGTATACTCCAGCCACCCATAGAGTATACTACAGCTCCCCTCATAGAGTATACTGCAGCCCGCTCATAGAGTATACTGCAGCCCCTTTCAGAATGTACTGCAGCCCCCTCAGAGTATACTGCAGCTACCCACATACACAGCACACACAGTATAATTCAGCTCCCTTCCACACACAGTATAGTGCATCTTCCCACACGCACAGTATAGTGCAGCCCCCCTCCACAAACAGTATAATTCAGCCCCACTCCGCACACAGTAAAATTCAGCCCCACTCCACACACAGTATAATGCAGCCCCCCTCCACACACAGTATAATGCAGCCCCCCTACAACACACAGTATAATTCAGCCCCACTCCACATACAGTATAATTCAGCCCCACTCCACACACAGTATAATGCAGCCCCACTCCAAACAGTATAATGCAGGCCCCCTCCAACACACAGTATAATTCAGCCCCACTCCACACACAGTATAATGCAGACCCCCTTCACATACAGTATAATGCAGCTCTCACCCAAAACACAGTATAGTGCAGCTCCCCTCCAACACACAGTATAATGCAGTTCCCCCAACACACAGTTTAGTGCAGCTCCCCCAACACACAGTATAGTGCAGCTCCCCATCACACAGTATAGTGCAGCTCCCAGCAGCTCCCCCAACACATAGTACAGTGCAGTTCCCTCAACAAACAGTACAGTGCAGCTCCCCCAACACACAGTATAGTGCAGACGCGCACACACACAGTATAATGCAGCCCCCCGCATTCTCACACACACACACACACACACAATAATGCATATACTGTATACACACACACTTGCGCAATACTCACCCCTCCTCCTTGTTCCCCGCTCTGCTCCAGGCTCTGGTGCTCCCTTCTCATTGACTCCACTGCTGGCAAAGCGTGGCGCATGATGAAGTGACGTTATCGCGTGCCTGCTGAGTCACAAGCAGAGGGGGAGTGATGGGAGAGGGACCTCATTGATGACATGACCTTTGTGTACAATGATGAACAAGGTTATGATACAATTACAATATGGAGGATCAGCCCTTAGAATCATATCCTCTTAGACTCAGTCCGAAACTTTTATACTCTAAAATGTATATCACACTTCAGAAACAGGAGAAAAACCGGAGTAACCAATAATAAAGGTAAAAGGGTATAAATTTTATTAGAATATAAATTTAATTTTACAAGAATCAAACATGACAAACAACAGGAAAAGAACACGATAATACACTCAACGGCAGTGTGCACAGAGTGTTAATAGTACAATTAATAATAATATAGTATTCCCATAGTAGGGATGGGTTTTATATACAGAAAAAGAAGGCAAGCCCGGCCACAAACTGCATACAAGCGTAAAATGGGCAAAGTGGATAGCCACAGATTAGAATCAATAGTCAGTAAATAAGGGCAGAGCTTGCCAGATCACAGACCCAGAGACAGATGGCAGGAGCCCCGAAGCGTTTCGCATCCACACAGGCCGCTTTCTCAAAGGGATGTACAAAAATGCAGTGGCAAGGACCTTATGAAGCCATGGTGGCTTTTGTTATTTTTATCGTTTTTGTGTCTTTTTTATTGTAATAGCTATTTTAATATGTATTTTCGTTTAGTGCCACTAACACTCATTGAGTGGTCAAGTTTCCCCTTCTGATGCTCAATCTGCCATCACCTTTACAAGTGCTACGCCCTGCAGCAGCTTTGCATAATATGATGTTGATGATCTACAGACATGTTGCCTTTAATACGCCTTATATTTACCCCCTTCTTTTCTTGTCCTAATTACATATTATATGTTGCTGTATGCACCTCTGAGATGATACTGTGCCTATACGGTTCTGGTAATACTATTACACATATACTTTTATAGTTGTCACTGTTATTATCTTTACTAACATTATGTGCTGCAGTATCCTTTGCATAATATGGTGCTGTTTTTCTACGGACATTATGCCTTTGTGGCGACCCTGAGGGTCCAGTCGCCACAGAGTACTGCACCTCACCCAGAGATGTGGTATTCCACCCTCAGGTAAGGCATGGCACAGAACCCTACACCTGCATCCAACACTAGACACTTCAGTCAGGGCACAGCCTAAGGGAGGAAGGCCTCATCCCAGTCTGGATAGGAAATGGTGTTGGAGGAGTGGGTGGAGTAGGTAGAATAGGGGAGGAGCTAATTAGGAGGGAAAGTTAGGCAGATTGTGAGAGGAGGGGAGCTGAGCAGACCTGAGGGTCTGCAGCTCCTAACAGCTTGAAGAGAGAAGAGAGAGAGATTGAAGGAAGCTCACAGAGGGACAGAAGGGGTCCTAGAGGCACGGATAGTGAGAAGTCCACCTGTGGGGCTCGTATTCACACTGACCAGAGTCAGGTGAAGGGACCAGGTCGCAGGCAAGGGGGCCGGCCCCATTATAGTGGAGAAACTGTCTTACCGCTGTCTCTAACATCATGTCCTCCCTCTATCTGAAACTGAACCTGTCAAAAACTGAACTCCTCGTGTTTTCTCCCTCTATTAACCTACCTTTGCCTGACATTGCCATCTCCGTGTGCGGGTCCATCATTATTCCAAAGCAACATGCCCGCTGCCTTGGGGTCATACTTGATTCCGAGCTTTCATTCACCCCCCACATCCGATCACTGGCTCGCTCTTCTTATCTGCATCTCAAAAACATTTCTAGAATTCGCCCTTTTCTTACTTTCGACTCTGCAAAAACTCTTACTGTTTCACTTATTCATTCTCGTCTGGACTATTGTAACTCTCTACTAATTGGCCTCCATCTTACAAAACTTTCCCAGCTCCAATCTGTCCTGAATGCTGCAGCCAGGATCATATTCCTCACCAACCGTTACACCGATGCCTCTACCTTGTGCCAGTCATTACACTGGTTACCCATCCACTCAAGAATCCAGTACAAAACTTCTACCCTCATCCACAAAGCACTCCATGGCTCAGCACCACCCTACATCTCCCGTGCCCTCCGCTCCGCTAATGACCTCAGGTTAGCATCCTCAATAATCAGAACCTCCCATTCCCGTCTCCAAGACTTTACACGTGCTGCGCCGATTCTTTGGAATGCACTACCTAGGTTAATACGATTAATCCACAATCCCCACAGTTTTAAGCGTGCCCTAAAAACTCATTTGTTCAGATTGGCCTACCACATCAACGCATTAACCTAACTATCCCTGTGTGGCCCATTCCAAAAAAAAAAACATAATCAGGTTCCTCGCAACATGTTCTCATACACTTTATGCAGTTATTAGCCCTCTGTGTCTGTACTGCTACATACTTAAGCAGTTAACTGGTTCATGCAGCTTTACATGAACACCCGAGCCTTACACTATGGCTGGTCCGAATAACTAAAGCAATTGTTACCATCCACCTCTCGTGTCTCCCCTTTTCCTCATAGTTTGTAAGCTTGCAAGAAGGGCCTTCATTCCTCTTGGTATCTATTATGAACTGTGATTTCTGTTATGCTGTAATGTCTATTGTCCCCTCTATAATTTGTAAAGCGCTGCGGAATATGTTGGCGCTATATAAATAAATTATTATTATTATTATAAACTAAGGACTTAGCTAAATAACTGGAGACTGTGGCTTTTGCAGGACGCACAGTCACATCTGCACACATTCGCTGAAAAAGCAGCCATATAGGATCCAGGGGGACTTAAAGCTCGCAGCCAGACAAGATCCGAGGCTGTGTGGCAGGTGCAGGGCAGGAGAGGCGAAGCCAGCGCAGAGAGATGGCCAGAGAAAGGAACATAGAAAGAGGGTTCTGGAAAGTGCATCCAAATTGCTTGAGAGCTGGCTGGACTACAAACCTGGAGGACACAGATCCCCAGCTGGGGCAACTAAGAACTGTGAGCAAAGCATTGGAAACTGCACCACACTGTGTCCTTACATTTTTTTACTGCACCATTCACCCTGCACCACATCCACCATCAGCATCACCACCAAAATACAACCTAAGTGCCCTGGGACTAAAGCTCTGCCTGTGGAGAGCTGTACCAATTCTGCTGCATCACCATCAGCCCCAGCGGTCTCTTCAAGCAGCTTCGGCTAACATCTTACATTTGCCGAATACCACAGGTAGTGTCACGAACATTTCATCCCATAAACTTTAATTCCCTTTTCACATTTTTTACTGGATGCCCAGGGCCACGGACCGGGTCACTGCTGCCGTGACCACATCCCCTTTAAGATCTGTCCGACCCGGCCCGGGTACCCCACAGCCCTTGGTACCCCACCTTTAATATGTTTTAAATGTACCCCCTTTGCTCCTGTTCCAACTACCTACTATGAATTGTTGTATGCTGCCTTAGAGGGCAGTGTATCTACATGGTCTTAATAACATTATTAAACATATCTTATATCTTTGTGGCTGTGCGTATGCGTGCTGCTGCCCCCCTGTCCCACATGGGGCTGAGCGTCTTTGGTGCCTCCTATGCATGCCTGGGGACTATCATCTCCCCGCACGTGCGCAGTGATGCCCGATGCTCAGTTCTCCTCTTGTCATGACCTGCTGGGCGCACTGCGCATGCACCAACAGTGCATGGTCAATTATTGGTCAATTATGACCAGGTGATGGGCCATGTGATTTGTTTCCATGGCTTCATAAGGTCCTTGCCACTGTATTTTTGTACATCCCCTTAAGAAAGCGGCCAGTGTGGATGCGAAATGGGCGTCGGGGCTCCTGCCATCTGCCTCTGGGTCTGTGCACAGTTCTGGTAAGCTCTGCTCTTATTTACTGACTACTGATTCTAATCTGTGGCTATCCACTTTGCCCATTTTACGATTGTATTCAGTTTGTGGCCGGGCTTGCCTTCTTATATATACGGTATATATATATATATATATATATATATATATATATATATATATATATATGCATATATATATATATATATATATACAACCCATCCCTACTATGGGAGTACTATATTATTGTTAATTGTACTATTACCACTCTGTGCACACTGCCCTTGAGTCTATTATCATGTGCTTGTCCTGTTGTTTGTCATGTTTGATTCTTTTAAAATTAAATTGATATTCTAATAAAATTTATACCCTTTTACCTTTATTATTGGTTGTTCCAGTTTTTCTCCTGTTTCTGAATTGTATGGTGGAGTTCAATATATTTTGATTATGGTGGGGTACTGCTTAGAAGAAAACCCAGTTGCATTTTAGATTCAGAAAGTGGGAATACTTTGTATTTTTTTTCCTAAAATGTATATACAGAATACCCAAAATTGTACTCTGACATTTCTCAGAACTCACAAATTACCGTATAGCTGGCTTGTATAAGAATCTACACGATATACTGATAACAATTATAATTGTTATCAAACAGAATAAGTAAATGTCCCTTACAAAATAGACCTAAGGAGAAAGCCTCCAGATATTCATCCCCTTTTAACCTCTTGTGCATCCCTACAGGAGAAAACATCAGTTATTCAGAGGAATATAGGAGCCAGGTAGAGGTGTAATATGAATACTGGAGATTATAGACGCATAAATGATGAGCGATGGAAAAAGAAACATTGCAAGATCAATCATCAGCCATATTCTAATGAAAATCAATTAATTCTCCTTGTACTGGATAAAATAAAGCATAATTATTTTGTAACTTCTTACATGTTGTTGTATCAGATCATTGCGTCCTTGAACCTTGGTTCATTAATCTGCATTACTGAAGGACTATGTGCACACGGTGCATTTTTGCGCGGAAATGGGCCAAAAACGTTATGGAATCCTTATGCAAGCTAATTAAATAACAATCCTGAAGTGCTGTGCACATGATCAGTAAATTTCCTTAGAGTATTTGCAGTGTGTTTTTTTCTGCAGCATGTGAATTCTTTGTGCAGATTTGTAGCGTTTTCCACACATTGACTTCAAATGAGTCAGTCGAATCCACAGCAAAAACACAGGTATAAAAATGACTGTGGATTTGCTTAGTGTATGTTTGTGTTTTTACCAGTTTCTTATGGTGCTTCCCACACTATCATCTGTGTGACAGCATGGGAAACACTGGAGTGGTGGTTCTTATCGGTGGTAACGCTACCGCCGGTAAGGCCATCGGTCAGAGCGCTGCGGGGTCATGCTGTCAGATGTCAGCGTGACCCCGCAGAGATTCTGTGACCCGCAGTGGTGACCTGCGGTAAAACGCTTACTTACTGAGCTGCCATGAGAGAGAGAAAAATTCTCACGCAGCGGTGGTGCTGGAGCTGATCAGCTGATGAACTATGGTGAACTCTCTCACAGCAGCTCAGTGACACACTGCAGGAGAGAATACCTCTTGTCAGTGTCTAGTTGACTGTCCTTGGGAGCACTCACATCAGTGATTGCTCTCAAAGTCATCAGGATTGTTGTGGGACATTATGGATTATCTTCTTTGCGGACAGGTGAAGAATATGGTGGTTTATTATTTTATTTTTGTTGCAGGAGATGTTGGTGTTAGTGGATTAGGTGTCCAGTAAGTTTGGTTTAATTTGGATTTAATAAAGGAGTCTGTGTCGTTTGTTTTTATAATATCACTATGGGGTTAGTAATGGGGGAGTCTTATTGACGCCTCTTCATTACTAACCTGTGGGCTTGATGTCACCTGATAATACAAAGGTGACATCAATCCCTTCAACCATCATCCCACTTACCACCGCTACAGGCCAAGTGGAAAGATTGAGGCTAAGCACCAGATTTGTCGCATCTTATAGATGTGCCTTTTCTAGGGCTGTTGAGAGCTGATGTTTTTAGCCTGGGGGATACAATATCCATGGCCCCTTCCTAGGCTATTAATATCAGCCCGCAGCTGTCTGCCTAGCCTTTGATGGTTAGATTTTATAGGGGGACCCTATGTCAATTTTTTCCTGGGGTCACCATGTAAACTAGCCAGTAAAGGCTAAGCAAACAGCTGTGAGCTGATATTGATAGCTTGGGAACTTTTAAGGCTATTAGCTCCTTGCCAGAATATGAACATCAGCCCTCAGCTGTTGGCTTTCCCTCTGCTGGTTACGAAAATTACACAAGAGCACATGCAATGTTTTTTTCTTTTGTTTTTTTTCTTTAACCCATTCACCCCGAAGCCTGTTTTCAACTTCCTGACCAGGCCATTTTTTTCAATTCTGACCACTGTCACTTTATGACGTCACAACTCTGAAATGCTTCAATGGATCCTAGTGATTCTGAGATAAAATTTCTTTGATATGACTTGCGCTTATTTGTGAAAAAATGGAAATTTGGGGAAAATTTTGAAAATGTCACAATTTTCAAACTTTTAGTTTTTATGCGCTTAAAGTAGAGAGTCATATCACACAAAATAGTTAATAAATAACATTTTCTGCTTTACATCAGCACAATTTTGGAAACATATTTTTTTTGTTAGGAAGTTATAAGGTTTAAAAGTTGACCAGCGATTTTTCATTTTTACAACAAAACTTGCAAAACCATTTTTTTAGGGACCATCTCACACTTGAAGTGACTTTGAAGGTGCCTATATGACAGAAAATGCCCAAAAGTGACACCATTCTAAAAACTGCACCCCTCATGGTACTCAAAACCACATTCAAGAAACTTATTAACCCTTCAGGTGCTTCACAGGAATTTTTGGAATGTTTAAAAAAAATGAACATTTAACTTTTCTTCACAAAAAATGTACTTCAGATCCAATTTGTTTTATTTTACCAAGGGTAACAGCAGAAATTGGACCCCAAACGTTTGTCGTACAATTTGTCCTGATTACGCTGATACTCCATATGTGGGGGTAAACCACGGTTTGGGCGCACGGCAGAGCACGGAAGGGAAGGAGCACCGCTTTACTTTTTCAAAGCAGAATTGGCTGGAATTCAGATCGGATGCCATGTCGCATTTGGAGAGCCCCTGATGTGCCTAAACAGTGGAAACCCCCAATTCTAACTCCAACCCTAACACACCTCTAACCATAACCCTAACTACACCCCTAACCCCAACACACCCCTAACCCTAATTCCAACCCTAGCCATAATCCTAACCACACCCCTAACCCTGACACACCCCTAACCCTAAGACCAACCCTCACCCTAATTCCAACCGTAAACGTAATCCCAACCCTAACCCTATTGCAAACCCTAACCCTAACTTTAGCCCTAACCTTAATTGGAAAATGGAAATAAATATTTTTTTATTTTCTTATTTTTTCCTAACTAAGGGGGTGATAAAGGGGGTTTGATTTACTATATACAGCGGGTTTTTATGTTTTGCAGCTGTCACACACTAATTGATGTTTTTTATTGCAAAAAATAGTTTTTGCATCACCACATTTTGAGAGCTATAATTTATCCATATTTTGTCTCAAATGTGAGACATGTGAGGTCTTGTTTTTTGAGGGATGAGTTGACGTTTTTATTTTTTATTGGTACCATCCCTGGGCATCGCTTTTTATTCCGATTTTTGGGAGGCAGAATGACCCATAACCAGCAATTCAGGAATTGCTTTTTTTTATACCGTTCTGCGTGTGATAAAATTGATAAGGCAGTTTTATTCTTTGGGTCAGTATGATTACAGCGATACCTCACTTATATCTTTTTTTCATGTTTTGGTGCTTTTACACAATAAAAACTATTTTGTAGAAAAAATAATTATTTTTGCATCGCTTTATTCTGAGAGCTATAACTTTTTTTTTCTTCTGATGGAGCTGAATGGTGGCTTGTCTTTTGCAGGACAAGATGATGTTTTCAGCTGTACCATTTTTATTTACATCCATCTTTTTTATCACGTTTTATTGCACTTTTTGTTCGACAGTATGATGATAAAGTATTGTTTTATGCCTCGTTTTTTGTTTCTTTTTTACGGTGTTCACTGAAGGGGTTAACTAGTGGAATCGTTTTATAGAGCGGGTCGCTACGGACATGGTGATACCAAATATGTGTACTTTTATAGTTTTTTTTTACATAAATAAATGGATTTATTGGAAAAATATATATATATTTTTTTTCTTTATTTGGGGATTTAAAAAAAATATATTTTTACACATTCTATTTTTTTTTATTAACTTTATAACATTGTCCCAGGTTGAGACATCACTATATAAAGTCAGATTGCTGATCTGACACTTTGCATAGCACAGTGTCAGATCAGCGATCTGACAGGCAGTGTAGGAGGCTTGCCGGCACCTGCTCTCAACAGGCGCTGCCAAGCCACCTCACTGAAGGACCTGAAAGGACCCCGCGGCCATTTTGGAGCTGGGGGTCTCCATGGAGACCACAGGAAAAACGCGATCATATCTGCCTTACTAGTACTGTGGTTTGCGGGAACACAGAGAAACATTTGCTGTATTTTTGCAGCACTTTTTACTATCTCATTGCTTCTATGTGTGAAAAAAACACTGCAAAAAAGTAAAAGAATTGGCATGCTGCAGATTTTTAAAAAAAGCTGCAGTTTTCAAATTCAATGAAGAAAAAAAACAAGCATGTGTTAGGGGTCGAGTTCCCGCTTCTGCACAGGGGGAATCTCGAGCCACTTCCGCTGCGGTCTCCCATTCTTGTCCAGCCGCAGTGGAGCCTGCTCAGCAAGGACGTCGGTCCCAGCGTCTTGCTCATTCTCACTCTGTTCTGAGAGTTAGTGCTGCTTCTCCAGTCTCTGCCATTGAGGTCAGTGCTGGTCAGCAGCGAGCGGACTTCTCTGGGACTAAGTCCTTGTCTGCATGTACTGAGCATGCCCAGCGTAAGGTCTCCCGTTGGAGATCGAGGGTCATGTGCTCAGGCTCTGCAGCACATTCCATTGGTCCTCTTGACAGGTCCTAGAAGGGCAAAAGTGCTGTGGCCACTTCCTGTGCTGCTGCTATATAAACTGCGCATGACCGCACGGCCATGCGCTAGTATTGTCAAACAATTGCTAATGTGTGTATGTTGTGAGTGCAAGTCGTCCTTGGAAACCCCTACCCTATTGAATGTCTGTTCGCGGAAGGTGTATGGCTGCTATCTAGCGCCCGACTTAGCCTACAGCACTAAACACACATCTCAGCGTCCTGTAGCTGTGCCTGCCAGTACGGCGCCGTGCGCCTGCCTTGCGCTTTCCATACCCGAGTCTGGGTGGTTAGTGGCGTCCGTTAGTGCGGCATCGCTCGCACTCTTGTGCACTTATATTTCCTAAGGTTCTCTACACACCCAGTTGCGGTGTTACGCCAGCAAGGGTCTAATCGGGCTCCAATCCCTTCTGGGGTTAAGTCCGCTGACCACTTGCTCGCGCACTAGTGCGGTACTGCGGTCCTGTGAATTAACAGGATCGCTTTCTTCACGCTGGGTGAGGTTTAACCCACGCGTGTATCCTTTAGTGTACCGCCATATTGTCCGTCTTGCTAGCTGCAGGGTCTTTTACCTGCACGGTGGACCTCGGACTGCGAACGCACCTAGTTTCTTACCATCTATACTTGGTGCGTTCCGCCAGTCCTTAACAGCATGTGCATGAGATTTCTGAAATCTCATAAGTTTTGCTGGTAATGTAAAAATCAGATTTTAATTTACATTAAATAAGCAGCTGCATGTGGACATAACCTAATACATTTGTATACTAGACACACCTCTACAGCTAGCTATGGCGTTCTGGCCATATAGCCCAAGGCCAAAAACTATAAGTTACTAAGTCAATCACTTAGGACAAGAGAAGTCAAAAAGAAAAAGAAAAAAAAAATGGAAACTCTACAGTTGCTTCATAAGGACAATGTACCAATTTACCCAGATGTCCTGTCCCAACATAAAACCTTAACTACTGGTCATGACAAGATGCAATAGTGCAGATGGCACCTCCTCCCAAAAATAAAAATACTTGTTTATCATCTGCCTTTAACTTCTGGCTTAAATCCATGATAACCTTTCATCTGCTTTAAGTATAACAAATTCTTCTCTGCTAATACTGGGGTTGTTCTGGGGTATCTGTTCTGCAAGCTTATATAGAGCTTGCCTGTTCATCACTACTGCCTGTATTCATTTGTTGATTGCATAAGTCTCTGCCATTGATTATCAGTCTGCTTGCAGTATACAATGCTGCCATTAACCATCTGACTGCTGCAAGTCCTGGATTCACTATATATCTACTGTTCCTGTAAATACTCACACTTTTGGCCCTGTGACAACTGGTGTTTCTGTTCCACTTGTCTGCCTGCTGTCCTGTATACCCTGATATCCTGGCCTGGCTTGTATGCTCACCCTGACCTACTACTTAGAGAATCCACCTTACCAGGTAAGTCCATAACTCTACCATTGTCAGCCATATGCATGTTCATGCCAGCTGGTCATCAAGATGGTCTACTTTCACTGAGATTTCACCCCAATCTCAGCTTGGCAACTGATCTACCAGTACAGCAGTCTCAAACGCTTCCGCGCTGTAATTGGCAGTATCTGGGAGGGAGGATTGAAGGCCCAAGCACCCAAAAAAACTCTGATGAAATGGTCAATGGAATGACATAGATTTTACACACTGCGCTCCAGAACCAAAAAATGTGAATATCTCTGCAATGGAGTTACGCAGTGCAAAATGTAAAAAAGCGGCAGAATCATGCTAGCTCACAGATTTTTACAAGGTATTTAACTCTTTTTATTATTTTAGCAAGTGACAAGTCCTTTTTAAAGGATAACTGTAATTTCACCCAAAACCAGAATGACATGCTCTTGTTACCCTTATTCCCCAGCAAAATAAAACTGGGAGCACATAACAGTCTAAAATGTCAAGGAAAGAAGCGTCCTAATTATCATGATCTGTAATCTGCCATGCACTGTTTTGAGTACCCCTTCATCAGCATTATGTCAGCATTAAAAGTGCTGTGACTTCCTTTACCTCATATTCTAGCATGCACTGTGTCCACCATTGTCCAATGACTTGTCTTCCCTCAACATTGGTAGGTAGCAGAGAGCTGTATAATATTGCAGAAAAACCTAGGCTTTTTTTCTGATTTTTTTTTTTTGTCCTTTTGCTACGTTTTTACTATGTAAGGTTATGTTCACACGTTGCGTTTTTGCTGCATTTTTTTCCACAGCAAAACCTGCTCTCTTGGCAGTAAGAAACTTGCTGCACAAAAGCAGGTTTTGCTTGGTTTTTGTTGCCTTTTTTGCTTCGTTTTTGTTATGCTACATTTGTCTCTTGTGCATACTGATAAACGTTAGTGCCCCCCAAACAATCTGATTCTACTTCATCAGGTGTGGGCACAAAAAAACACAGCAAAACCTGATACCTGCATTTTTTATTCACCACCCATTACTTTCAATAGGTGAAAACCGCTAAAAACCGCTGAAAGAAGTAAAATGCTCTAGTCTGAAAAGCCCATGGTTTTGCACAAAAGACCAAAAAGACAAAAAACAACAATCTGTGTGCATGAGATTTGTGAAATTTCATAGACATAAGAGGCTGGTACCACAAAACGCTGCTAAAATTAGCATTAAAAAAAGCTGAAAAAAGGCAAACCAAGAACGCATACGTGTGAACATACAGTACAGACCAAAAGTTTGGACACACCTTCTCATTTAAAGATTTTTCTGTATTTTCATGACTATGAAAATTGTACAGTCACACTGAAGGCATCAAAACTATGAATTAACCCATGTTGAATTATATGCTTAACAAAAAAGTTTGAAACAACTGAAATTATGTCTTATATTCTAGGTTCTTCAAAGTAGCCACCTTTTGCTTTGATGACTGCTTTGCACACTCTTGGCATTCTCTTGGTGAGCTTCAAGAGGTAGTCACCGGAATGGTCTTCCAACAATCTTGAAGGAGTTCCCAGAGATGCTTAGCACTTGTTGGCCCTTTTGCCTTCACTCTGCAGTCCAGCTCACCCCAAACCATATCGATTGGGTTCAGGTCTGGTGACTGTGGAGGCCAGGTCATCAGGTGTAGCACCCCATCACTCTCCTTCTTGGTCAAATAGCTCTTCCACAGCTTGGAGGTGTGTTTGGGGTCATTGTCCTGTTGAAAAATAAATGATGGTCCAACTAAACGCAAACCGGATTGAGTAGCATGCCACTGCAAGATGCTGTGGTAGCCATGCTGGTTCAGTATACCTTCACTTTTGAAAAAATCCCCAACAGTGTCACCAGCAAAGCATCCCCACACCATCACACCTCCTCTTGCATGCTTCATGGTGGGAACCAAGCATGTAGAGTCCATCCGTTCACCTTTTCTGCATCGCACAAATACACGGTGGTTGGAACCAAAGATCTCAAATTTGGACTCATCAGACCAAAACACAGATTTCCACTGGTCTAATGTCCATTCCTTGTGTTCTTTAGCCCAAACAAGTCTCTTCTACTTGTCGCCTGTCCTTAGCAGTGATTTCCTAGCAGCTATTTTACCATGAAGGCCTGCTGCACAAAGTCTCCTCTTAGCAGTTGTTGTAGTAATGTGTCTGCTGCTAGACCTCTGTGTGGATTGACCTGGTCTCTAATCTGAGCTGCTGTTTACCTGTGATTTCTGAGGCTGGTGATTCAAATAAACTTATCCTCAGAAGCAGATGTGACTCTTGGTCTTCCTTTCCTGGGGCGGTCCTCATGTGAGACAGTTTCTTTGTAGCACTTCATGGTTTTTGCAACTGCACTTGGGGAAACTTTCAAAGTTTTCCCAATTTTTCGGACTGACCTTCATTTCTTAACTCCTTCCCGACCTGTGACACAGCGTATGCGTCATGAAAGTCGGTGCCAATCCGACCTGTGACGCATATGCTGTGTCACAGAATGATCGCGTCCCTGCAGATCGGGTGAAAGGGTCCTCCCGTGGCTACGATTGCTCTGATTGGCTGTTGAAAGTGAAACAGCCAATCAGAGCAATTTGTAATATTTCACCTATGAAAAGTGGTGAAATATTACAATCCAGCCATGGCCGATGCTGCAATATCATCGGCCATGGCTGGAAACCCTGATCTGCCCCCCTGCCACCGCCACCGATCTCCTCCCCAGTCCTCCATTCTGTCCTGTACTGTGGTCCGCGCCCCTCCATCCTCCTGTCCACTCCCCTGTCCTCCTGTCCGCTCCCCCTGTTACCCTTGTGAAAATAAAAAATTGCTTGCTAAAACATCATTTTTGAGGAAAGAAAAATTATTTTTTATTTTCACGGCTCTGCGTTGTAAACTTCTGTGAAGCATTTGGGGGTTCAAAGTGCTCACCACATATCTAGATAAGTTCCTTGGGGGTCTAGTTCCAAAATGGGGTCACTTGTGGGGGGTTTCTACTGTTTAGGCACATCAGGGGCTCTGCAAACGTAACTTGATGCCCGCAGACCATTCCATCAAAGTCTGCATTCCAAAACGTCACTACTTCCTTTCCGAACCCCGACATGTGCCCAAACAGTGGTTCCCCCCCACATATGGGGTATCAGCGTACTCAGGACAAACTGGACAACAACGTTTGGGGTCCAATTTCTCCTGTTACTCTTGTGAAAATAAAAAATTGCGGGCTAAAAAATAATTTTTTGAGGAAAGAAAAATGATTTTTTATTTTCACGGCTCTGCGTTATAAACTTCTGTGAAGCACTTGGGGGTTCAAAGTGCTCACCACACAACTAGATAAGTTCCTTGGGGGGTCTAGTTTCCAAAAGGGGGTCACTTGTGGGGGGTTTCTACTGTTAAGGCACATCAGGGGCTCTGCAAATGCAACGTGATGCCCACAGACCATTCCATCAAAGTCTGCATTCCAAAACGTCACTACTTCCCTTAGGAGCCCCGACGTGTGCCACGGCTCTGCGTTATAAACTTCTGTGAAGCACTTGGGGGTTTAAAGTGGTCACCGCACATCTAGATTAGTTCCATGGGAGGTCTAGTTTCCAAAATGGGGTCACATGTGGGGGAGCTCCAATGTTTAGGCACACAGGGGCTCTCCAAAGGCGAAATGGTGTCCGCTAACGATTGGAGCAAATTTTTCATTCAAAAAGTCAAATGGCGCTCCTTCCCTTCCGAGCCCTGCCGTGTGCCCAAACAGTGGTTTACCCCCACATGTGAGGTATCAGTGTACTCAGGAGAAAGTGCCCAATAAATTTTAGGATCCATTTTATCCTCTTGCCCATGTGGAAATGAACAAATTGAGGCTAAATGAAATTTTTTGTGAAAAAAAAAGTACTTTTTCATTTTTACAGATCAATTTGTGAAGCACCTGGGGGTTCGAAGTGCTCACTCTGCATCTAGATAAGTTCCTTTGGGGGTCTAGTTTCCAAAATGGGGTCACATGTGGGGGAGCTCCAATGTTTAGGCACACTGGGGCTCTCCAAATGCGATATGGTGTCCGCTAACGATTGGAGCTAATTTTTCATTCAAAAGTCAAATGGCGCTCCTTCCCTTCCGAGCCTTGCCGTGTGCCCAAACAGTGGTTTACCCCATATGTGAGGTATCGGTGTACTCAGGAGCAATTGCCCAACACATTATAGGATCCATTTTATCCTGTTGCCCAAGTGAAAATGAAAAAATTGAGGATAGAAGAATTTTTTTGTGAAAAAAAGTACTTTTTCATTTTTACGGATCAATTTGTGAAGCGCCTGGGGGTTCAAAGTGTTCACTATGCATCTAGATAAGCTCCTTGGGGGTCTAGTTTGGGGGTCACTTGTGGGGGAGCTCCAATGTTTAGGCACACAGGGGCTCTCAAAACGCGACATGGTGTCAGCTAAAGATTGGAGCCAATTTTTCATTGAAAAAGTCAAATGGCGCTCTTTCCCTTCCGAGCCCTGTTGTGCGCCCAAGCAGTGGTTCCCCCCCCCCCCCCCACATATGTGGTATCAGCATACTCAGGACAAATTGTACAATAACTTTTGGTGTCCAGTGTCTTTTTTTACCCGTAGGAAAATAAAAATATTGTTGCTAAAAGATTATTTTTGTGACTAAAAAGTTAAATGTACATTTTTTCCTTCCATGTTGCTTCTGCTGCTGTGCAGCACCTGAAGGGTTAATAAACTTCTTGAATGTGGTTTTGAGTACCTTGAGGGGTGCAGTTTTTAGAATGGTGTCACTTTTGGGCATTTTCAGCCATATAGACCCCTCAAACTGACTTCAAATGTGAGGTGGTCCCTAAAAATAATGGTTTTGTAAATTTTGTTGTAAAAATGAGAAATTGCTGGTCAAACTTTAACCCTTATAACTTCCTAGCAAAAAAAAAAAGTTTTGTTGTTTGTTGTGCTGATGTAAAGTAGACATGTTGCTAATGTTATTTGTTAACTATTTTGTGTCACATAATTCTCGTTTAACAGAATAAAAATTCAAAATTTGAAAATCGCGAAATTTTCAAATTTTTAGCCAAATTTCCTTTTTTCTCCAAATAAACGCAAAAATGATCGACCTTAATTTAACTCTAACATGAAGTCGAATATGTCACGAAAAAACAATCTCAGAACCGCTAGGATCCGTTGAAGTGTTCCTGAGTTATTACCTCATAAAAGGACACTGGTCAGAATTGCAAAAAACGGCCAGGTCATTAAGGTCAAAATAGGCTGAGTCATGAAGGGGTTAAAGTAATAATGGCCACACATTTTTCTTTAATTAGCTGCTTTTTTCTTGCCATAATACAAATTCTAACAGTCTATTCAGTAGGACTATCAGCTGTGTATTCACCAGACTTCTGCACAACACAACTGATGGTCCCAACCCCATTTATAAGGCAATAAATCCCACTTATTAAACCTGACAGGGCACAACTGTGAAGTGAAATCCATTCCCGGTGACTACCTCTTGAAGCTCATCTAGAGAATGCCAAGAGTGTGCAAGGCAGTCATCAAGCAAAAGGTGGCTACTTTGAAGAACCTAGAATATAAGACATAATTTCAGTTGTTTCACACTTTTTTGTTAAGTATATAATTCCACATGTGTTAATTCATAGTTTTGATGCCTTCAGTGTGAATGTACAATTTTCATAGTCATGAAAATACAGAAAAATCTTTAACTGAGAACGTGTGTTCAAACTTTTGGTCTGTACTGTACCTTAACTGAAAATCCATCTCTCCATTATACATGAGTGCAGTTTTAAAAACCCCACTTCCTGTAATGGATCTCACTGTTTCTGCTGTTAAAGATGGATTATACATAACAACAGGCACTAGACAGAAAACATCCTAGAAAGAAAACACCTAGCGTTTGGCACTTTGAAGTGATTTTTGAAGCTAAAAATATCAGTTTTGGTAAATAAAGTCGTTTGCGATTTTGCTAGTTATTGCTTTAGCCATCAGAAGTAACAGCCATCCCTCTCATTGTACATGAAATTGTCTTTTCAGAGAGAAATAGGACTTGAACTCTAGTGCCACCTATTGGAACTTGCAATCCTAAAAGTCAATATAGACCCTTTTTAGTATTGCTACTTCCAGTAGGTGGCACCAAAGTGTAGGTTCTCTTCCTATCTGAAGCGGCAATTTGCATATTTAATTTCCCAAAGTAACACAGCATGGCCTATAAGTCTCCTTACACTGGACTGCCAGAAATATTGCTCTCCACAAGGAGAAATGATATCTATTAGATCTCATTCTACAGATACATTATGGAATAAATGATTATATGTCCATTTGCCCCTCCGGACTGTGTCAGGATGACCAGATCCTTAACAGTATTTTATAGCAAATATGATTTACAGGGGTTTATTTAGTTGAAGAACAAGCAAGGCTGAGCGGTGTAGTTCAACTGTGAATTTTGCAAAGAATGTAGGTAACGTCTCTCCTCTTAATACTTGGATTTATCAAGAATGAATATAGTCTGGATCATCACTTTATTATATATTTATTGTATGGAATTGTATGGGTATGCAATGGAATTGTTAGCAGTTAGAGGATTAATTGGCCACCTTGAGACATTAACAAGAAACTCTGGGAATAAGCTTTAAACTATTGGATAAATTATATAAAAGGTCTAAGAATAATGCCAAAATGTGCTATAATTAGGACTGTATTGTGTCCTGTTATTGTTATATCTATCTAAACAGCAAAGGTGATAAGCTCGAGTACAACAAAGAATAAGTCAATAATAAAATCAATAGTGAATGACCGGGCATTGTCATGCCCATAGCCAGCATTGTCAGTGAGAGCGTATGTGCTAATTTGTATCTAGAAAGCTGCTGAGGCCAATTTATAGTGTGTGAACAAATAGGGTCATTCTGCATCTTATACAAAAATTGACATTTTGGAGGGATTTGGGTACTTGAATATTACTTATTCTCAAAAAAAAGTTATTTGGCAGTCCAGTAGACCATAAATGGAGTGGAGGTCATGCTACATTCAGGATAGAGCTGCAGAGCATCATTCTCGGGGTTCTATAGTCACAATCTTGAAATTGCTGGGGTTGCCCCCGGGCGAACCCCTGAGATCGGTAAGTTTTCCCTTAATTCATGAAGTGCTGGGTCCTGGGATCAAATCCCACCAAGGACAACATCTGCAAGGAGTTTATATGTTCTCCCCGAGTTTGCGTGGGTTTCCTCCGGGTCCTCCAGTTTCCTCACACTCTCACACTCCAAAGACATACTGATAGAGAATCTAGATTGTGAGTTCCAATGGGGATAGGGCTGATAATGCCAGTAAAGTGCTGTGAAATCAATTGTGCTATATAAGCGAGTACAAAAATAAATAAATAAATCCATGAATAGGGGATAATCCTTCAAAAATATTAGTTATCGTCAAGGGTCACTGTTATGATCTGGTGGCCTTGGAGCAGCATGAGACATACTCTGGAGAAGGTGGTCCCTGTACTGACCACAAACCCTGAACCTAGCAGCGCAACTAGAAGTAGCCGTGGGGGGTACCTAACACTCCCTAGACCCCTCGGCACAGCCTAAGATCTAACTACCCCTTAACACAGAAACAGGAAACCTATCTTGCCTCAGAGAAAATCCCCAAAGGATAGATAGCCCCCCACAAATATTGACTGTGAGAGGAGAGGAAAATAACATACGCAGATATGAAATCAGATTTTAGCATAGGAGGCCATACTAGCTAAAAAGAAAGAATAGAACAGAGTACTATGCGGTCAGTATAAAAACACTAGAAAATATCCACCGCAGAAAATACGGATCACCACATCTGACTAAAGACATGGGGGGTATATCTGCATCTCCAGAGAAATAGCTAGGCTGCAAAAAATCCTACACAGACCAAGCTGGACAAGACAAAAACATGAAAATGCACAGAACTATAAGGTCCACTGCAGGTGGACAGCAAAAACAAAGCCAGGACTTATCTTTGTAGAAAAACACAGCAAACTGGAGAGACCAGCAGGGAAGTGAATCCTTCAAGAACAATGGACAACTGGCACTAACTAAAGGATCCAGCAAAGCTATATACCCCAGTCAGTTTTGCAATTAGTAGATACACCTGTCCACTCCTGCAGTCCAGGCACAACTGCATTAGCCTCTACAACCACCGGAGGGAGCCCAAAAGCTGAATTCACAACAGTACCCCCCCCTTGAGGAGGGGTCACCGAACCCTCACCAGAGCCCCCAGGCCGATCAGGATGAGCCCGATGAAAGGCACGAACCAAATCAGCAGCATGGACATCAGAGGCAGAAACCCAAGAATTATCCTCCTGGCCATAACCCTTCCACTTGACAAGGTACTGAAGCTTCCGCCTCAAAAAAACGGGAATCCAAAATCTTCTCAACAACACATTCCAACTCCCCATCGACCAATACAGGGGCCGGAGGATCAACAGAGGGAACAACGGGCTCCACATATTTCCGCCACAAAGATCTATGGAAGACATTATGAATAGCAAAAGAGGCCGGAAGCGCCAGGCGAAAGGACACCGGATTAATAATCTCATAAATCCTATGAGGACCAATAAATCGAGGCGTAAACTTAGGGGAAGAAACCTTCATAGGAACATGACGGGAAGATAACCAAACCAGATCACCAACCCGAAGCCGGGAACCAACACACCGACGATGGTTAGCAAAACGCTGAGCCTCCTCCTGAGACAGCACCAAATTGCCCACCACACAAGCCCAAATCTGCTGCAACCTGTCAACCACAGAATCCACACCAGGAAGGTCAGAAGGCTCAACCTGCCCAGAAGAAAAACGAGGATGAAAACCAAAATTACAAAAAAAGGCGAAACCAAAGTAGCCGAACTAGCCCGATTATTAAGGGCAAACTCGGCCAATGGCAAAAAAGCCACCCAATCATCCTGATCAGCATACACAAAGCATCTCAAATAGGTCTCCAAGGTCTGATTAGTTCGCTCAGTCTGGCCATTTGTCTGAGGATGAAATGCAGAGGAAAAAGACAAATCAATGCCCAGCTTGGCACAAAAGGCCCGCCAAAACCTAGAAACAAACTGGGAACCTCTGTCGGACACAATATTCTCCGGAATACCATGCAAACGTACCACATGCTGAAAAAACAACGGAACCAAATCAGAAGAAGAAGGCAATTTAGGCAAAGGCACCAAATGAATCATCTTAGAAAATCGGTCACAGACAACCCAGATAACCGACATTCTTTGGGAAACAGGAAGATCGGAAATAAAATCCATAGAAATATGCGTCCAAGGTCTCTCAGGGACCGGCAATGGCAAAAGCAACCCACTAGCGCGGGAACAGCAAGGCTTAGCCCGCGCACAAATCCCACAGGACTGCACAAAAGAATGCACATCCCGCGACAAAGAAGGCCACCAAAAGGACCTACCAACCAAATCTCTGGTACCAAAAATCCCAGGATGGCCAGCCAACACAGAACAATGAACCTCAGAAATCACTTTACTAGTCCATCTATCAGGAACAAACAGTTTCCCCACAGGACAGCGGTCAGGCTTATCAGCCTGAAATTCCTGAAGAACCCGTCGCAAATCAGGGGAGATAGCAGAAAGAATCACCCCTTCCTTCAAAATGCCGACCGGCTCAAGAACTCCAGGGGAATCAGGAAAAAAACTCCTAGAGAGGGCATCCGCCTTAACATTCTTAGTACCAGGAATATACGAGACCACACAATCAAAACGGGAGAAAAACAGGGACCATCGAGCCTGTCTAGGATTCAGCCGTTTGGCAGACTCGAGGTAAATCAGATTCTTATGATCGGTCAGGACCACAATACGGTGCTTGGCCCCCTCAAGCCAATGTCGCCACTCCTCAAATGCCCACTTCATAGCCAACAACTCCCGATTGCCGACATCATAATTGCGTTCCGCAGGCGAAAACTTCCGAGAAAAGAAGGCACACGGTTTCATCAAGGAACCATCAGAATTCCTCTGAGACAAAACAGCCCCTGCCCCAATCTCAGACGCGTCAACCTCAACCTGAGATGGAAGAGAAACATCTGGCTGACGCAACACAGGGGCAGAAGTAAATTGGCGTTTAAGCTCCTGAAAGGCAGAAACAGCCGCGGAGGACCAATTCGTCACATCAGCGCCTTTCTTGGTCAAATCGGTTAGAGGTTTAACCACACTGGAGAAGTTGGCAATGAAACGACGATAAAAATTAGCAAAGCCCAAGAATTTCTGAAGGCTCTTCACAGATGTGGGCTAAATCCAATCATGAATGGCCTGAACCTTAACCGGATCCATTTCTATAGATGAGGGAGAAAAAATGAAACCCAAAAATGAAACCTTCTGTACTCCAAAGAGGCACTTTGACTCCTTCACAAACAAAGCATTATTACGGAGGATCTGAAATACCATCCTGACCTGTTTCACATGAGACTCCCAATCATTGGAAAAATCAAAATATCATCCAAATATACAACCATGAATTTATCAAGATAACTCCGAAAGATATCATGCATGAAGGATTGGAACACAGATGGGGCATTAGAGAGTCCGAATGGCATCACAAGGTATTCAAAATGGCCTTCGGGCGTATTGAAATTTAACCGTGATCTTATTCAAGAGGCGATAATAAATACAGGGTCTCAAGGAGCCATCCTTCTTGGCAACAAAAAAGAACCCCGCTCCCAACGGTGAAGAAGATGGCCGAATATGCCCTTTCTCCAAAGACTCCTTAATATAGCTCCGCATGGCGGTATGTTCAGGCACAGACAGGTTGAAAAGTCGGCCCTTAGGGAACTTACAACCTGGAATCAAATCAATAGCACAATCACATTCCACAATGCGGTGGAAGGGAACTGGATTTGGGCTCATCGAATACATCCTGGAAGTCAGACAAAAACTCAGGAACTTCAGAAGAGGGGGAAGAGGAGATTGACATGAAAGGAACCTGATCATGAACCCCCTGACAACCCCAACTAGTCACAGACATGGATTTCCAATCTAACACCGGATTATGTAGCTGCAACCATGGAAAACCCAGCACAATATCATCATGCAAATTATGCAACACCAGAAAACGACAATCTTCCTGATTGGCTGGCGCCATGCGCATGGTCAGCTGTGTCCAAAACTGAGGTTTATTTTTAGCCAAGGGTGTAGCATCAATGCCCCTCTAAGGAATAGGGTTCTGCAAAGGCTGCAAGGGAAAACCACAACGTCTGGCAAATTCTAAGTCCATTAAGTTCAGAGCGGCGCCTGAATCCACAAATGCCATGACAGAAAATGATGATAATGAGCACATCAAGGTCACAGATAACAGAAATTTAGGTTGTATAGTACTGATGGCAACAGAACTAGCGATTCTCTTAGTACGCTTAGGGCAATCAGAAATAACATGAGCAGAATCGCTGCAGTAAAAACACAACCTATTCTGACGCCTGAATGTTTGACGTTCAGCTCTAGACAAAATCCTATCACACTGCATAGGCTCAGGGCTCCGCTCAGAGGACAACGCCACAGTGTGCACAATTCTCCGCTCGCGCAAGCACCGATCAATCTGAATGGCCAGAGACATAGAATCACTCAGAACAGCAGGCGTGGGGAACCCCACCATAACATCTTTAACGGATTCAGAAAGACCCTTTCTGAAAATTGCCGCCAAGGCATCCTCATTCCATTTAGTCAGTACAGACCATTTTCTAAATTTCTGGCAATACAATTCTGCCGCTTCTTGACCTTGACACAGGGCTAACAAGATTTTCTCAGCCTGATCCACAGAATTAGGCTCATCATACAACAACCCCAATGCCTGAAAGAACAAATCAACATTAAGCAAAGCAGGATTGCCAGATTCCAGGGAAAATGCCCAATCCTGTGGGTCACCACGCAGCAGAGATATGATGATTTTAACCTGCTGAATAGGATCACCAGAAGACCGGGGTCTTAATGCAAAAAACAGTTTACAGTTATTTTTGAAACTCAAAAATTTTGATCTGTCACCAAAGAATAAATCAGGAGTGGGAATCTTAGGCTCTAAGGCAGGAGTCTGAACAATGAAATCTGAAATACCCTGTACCCTAGCAGCAAGCTGATCCACCCGAGAAACTAACTCCTGAACATTCATGTTAATACTAGACTCCGTAGCCACCCAGAGGTAAAGAGGGAGGAACAGACCAAACAGGCTAAGGAAAAAAAAATGGCTCAAAATCTTTCCACCCTTCTTCTGAGATGCAATTAACTCATTGTTGGCCAGTTGTACTGTTATGATCTGGTGGCCTTGGAGCAGCATGAGACGTACTCTGGAGAAGGTGGTCCCTGTACTGACCGCAAACCCTGAACCTAGCAGCGCAACTAGAAGTAGCCGTGGGGGGTACCTAACACTCCCTAGACCCCTCGGCACAGCCTAAGATCTAACTACCCCTTAACACAGAAACAGGAAACCTATCTTGCCTCAGAGAAAATCCCCAAAGGATAGATAGCCCCCCACAAATATTGACTGTGAGAGGAGAGGAAAATAACATACGCAGATATGAAATCAGATTTTAGCATAGGAGGCCATACTAGCTAAAAAGAAAGAATAGAACAGAGTACTATGCGGTCAGTATAAAAACACTAGAAAATATCCACCGCAGAAAATACGGATCACCACATCTGACTAAAGACATGGGGGGTATATCTGCATCTCCAGAGAAATAGCTAGGCTGCAAAAAATCCTTCACAGACCAAGCTGGACAAGACAAAAACATGAAAATGCACAGAACTATAAGGTCCATTGCAGGTGGACAGCAAAAACAAAGCCAGGACTTATCTTTGTAGAAAAACACAGCAAACTGGAGAGACCAGCAGGGAAGTGAATCCTTCAAGAACAATGGACAACTGGCACTGACTAAAGGATCCAGCAAAGCTATATACCCCAGTCAGTTTTGCAATTAGTAGATACACCTGTCCACTCCTGCAGTCCAGGCACAACTGCATTACCCTCTACAACCACCGGAGGGAGCCCAAAAGCTGAAATCACAACAGGTCACGTCTCTTTACATTTTATTTTGGCAGGCCTGAATTACATTGTTTTACTCTACAGGTAACAGACGATGGATGACAACCATTAGCGGCTGTCCGGTCAGTGCATCTAGGGGTTGTCGATATACTTTCCACAGACCCTAAATGGTAAAATAATCGTGTTCAGACCTGTTCAACAGTTCTTAAGAAGGTTTGTCACCAGCTAAGACATCAATCCCCACTATAAAAAAAAACTTTATAAGTAGGTGTGTATATATTTTATGCAACTTGATTTCACTAGATAGATTATGGCTAATGACCTAAATAGACAAAGTGAAAATCATATTATGTAATGATGTCATAATTCTAAAAGAAGTCACTCAAAGATGCAAATCACTAGATGATTCTCTTCTGTCTAAGTTGCTGTCCACTGCCTGTTGTCAAGCGCAATCCATATTCAGCAGAAGAAACACTAAGACTGATTACAGGAAACGTAGACAGGTTTTTGTCTCTGATCATGATCTCCTTTCTGTCAAGCTGCATAAAGGCATAACAGAGAACCAGGCTATTGATTAAGGGCAGACAAACCATCAATAATGATAAGTCTAATGACTGGAAATGAGTAAAATGAAGTTCCATTACCTATAGTGCAAACAAAAATCTAAAGATGAGGAACAGTCCACTGAAAATGAATGAATGGCAAGTTACAGATCATAAGAATTAGGACAGTTATTATAGCATATACATCAAGAGCAGTATTATCTTGTTATGAGGACAATAAAAGTATTCTTTTCTAGAGGTTTTATTCAGAAGGACAAGTAAATATCAAAACCAGCATGTCCCTCATGGGTAATACGATGGCCTGATTTTATCATTCCAATCATTTTTGTATATTGTTTTGATGAATGAATGCCAGCATGATGCTGTGCTGGTCTACAATACAGCACTTAGGCTCAGCTCCTAAGCAGGAACGCTTCTTGATTTTCAGAAGCAGTGATTCATTGCATGGTTGTGTTAAGACACCAGCTGATTCATCACAGTTTGTTTAACTGGAGCAAATGAATTTATTCCCCATTCAATCGTATAACGACAACTGAGAAAGTGTCACGAATAACCTATATTCTATTCTTTATATTCAAATTGAGAACATTAATAAGATGGGCTGTGACCGTAAGGATTATCTTCTCATGAGAGTATACAGCTGAAAATTATCAGTATATTTTCTTACTGCCAGTTACTTTGCTTGCTTTTAGGATGGAAAAAAATATTTAGAAAAGTAAATGATGTTCTATGTACACTTACAGTTGTGCTCAAAAGTTTACATACACCAGCAGAATTTTTGCTTTCTTGGCTTTTTTTCAGAGAATGTGAATGATGACACCAAAACTTTTTCTCCACTCATAGTTAGTGGTTGGGTGAAGCCATTTATTGTCAATCTACTGTGTTTTCTCTTTTTAAATCATAATGACAACCCAAAAATTCCAAATGACCCTGATCAAAAGTACACATACCTCATTTCTTAATACCGCGTATTGCCCCCTCTAACATCATTGGCAGCTTGAAGTCTTTTGTGGTAGTTGTGGATAAGGTTCTTTATTTTCTCAGATGGTAAAGCTGCCCACTCTTCTTGGCAAAAAGCCTCCATTTCCTATAAATTCCTGGGCTGTCTAGCATGAACTGCACGCTTGAGATCTTCGCAGAATGGCTCAATGATATTGAGGTCAGGAGACTGAGAAGGCCACTCCAGAACCTTCAATTTGTGCTGCTGTAGCCAGTGACAGAACATCCAACTACGTCCCATATGCAGCTTCCGGGTTGATGAGTGCAAATTTGCCTCCAGTATTTGCTGACAACGTGCTACATTTACATCTTTCCTTCAACTTTGACCAAGTTCCCTGTGCCATTGTAGCTCACACATCCCCAAAACATCAGTGATCCACCTCCATGCTTTACAATAGGAATGGTGTTCTGTTATGGACCTGGTGGTTAGGAGCACCCGGAACGACCTGATGGTTAAACTCACACAGGACAAGCTCTGGGAAGTGGGAGCTCTGCTGACCGCAACCCCTAATCCTATCACACAACTAGAAATAGCCGTGGAGCGTACCTAACACGACCTAGATGCCTCTTCACAGCGTAAGAGCTAACTAGCCCTAAAGATAGAAAATAAAGCCTACCTTGCCTCAGAGAAATTCCCCAAAGGAAAAGGCAGCCCCCCACATATATTGACTGTGAGTTAAGATGAAAGTCACAAACACAGAAATGAAACAGGTTTTAGCAAAGGGAGGCCAGACTTACTAAACAGACTGAGGATAGGAAAGGTATCTTTGCGGTCAGCACAAAACCCTACAAAAAAAACATGCAGAGTGTGCAAAAAGACCTCCGCACCGACTCACGGTGCGGAGGTGCCACTCTGCATCCCAGAGCTTCCAGCTAGCAGGGCAAGATCATGATAGCCAGCTGGACAAGGAAACAATGAACAAATAAATAACTAGCAGGGACTTAGCTTCTGCTGGAGTAGACAGGTCACCAGAAAGATCCAAGAGCGAACTGAACCAGTACAAGAACATTGACAGCTGGCATGGAGTAACGATATGAGTGGAGTTAAATAGAACAGCCAGCCAAAGAATAAACTACGTCACCTGTGGAAGGAACCTCAGAAGCAGCAGCTCCACTCACAGCCACCAGAGGGAGTCCATGGACAGAACTCGCCGAAGTACCATTCATGACCACAGGAGGGAGTTCGATAACAGAATTCACAACACTGTTCCTTTCATCTTAGGCCTTGATGACCTCTCTCCAAATGTAATGTTTATGAGTGTGGCCAAAAAGTTCAATTTAAGTCTGTATTTCAGGTGATGTTATTTGTGGGTTTTTCTTTGCATCCCGAACAATTTTCCTGTCAGTTGTGGATGACATTTTTGTTAGTTTATCTGACCATGGTTTTGTTTTTACAGAGCCCCTGATTTTCCATTTATTAATCACAGTTTGGACACTGCTGACTGACATTATCAATTCCTTGGATATCTTTTTGTATCCATTTCCTGTTTTATACAATTCAACTACCTTTTCCCATAGATCCATTGACCATTCTTTTGCTTTCCCCATGACTCACAATCCAGAAACGTCAGTGGCTGGATGAAAGATGCAAGAGTCTGTCTGGATCCCAGAAACTCACTCAGCTTTTATACACACACTGATTACAAGCAAACAGGTCACAAAATCACCAGGATATTTGAAAATTTGATCAGGGTCATTTGAATGTTTTGGGTTGCCATTAAGATTTAAAAAAGACACAATCAGGGAGTCAGGGAGTTTCCAAGGGAGGAATTACTGAATTGCTGTCTGATTTTTATTAATACTTTGTATTTATTTATTTATTTATTTTTTTATTGAACTGTTCTGTCTGGTGCAATCCCCATTAGGAAATGTGCTCCACTCTTGTTAATGCCATCCAGTGCACATCTTGCCACATGTATGCAATCCTTGAGCAGCCGATCGAGGGTGCATACTGCTGTGCGAGATGTGAGCACGTTGTGCATTTGGAAACCCAGATTCTGACTCTAAATGTGCAGCTGGCAACACGGAGATCCATAGACAATATGGAGAGGAGTCTTCTGCTCACGGAGCAGACGCTCAATGGGACAGATGAGGGGGGGGATGGTGGGATGGAGCTGCAGGACAATGAAGTAGCAAGCTGGGCGACAGTTAGGAAGCGGGGTAGAGGGAAGAGTGCCAGGGAGGCTAGTCCTGACCTGGCACACCCCAATAAGTTTGCTAAGTTGGCAGATGAGGGGGGTGCCAGTACAGGGGTAGCACTGCTGCAGCCAGGCATGTCCTCTGAAAGCCGGAGGAGTGACTGCTCCAGTAAGGAGGGAAATAGGAGAGCAGGGCAGGCCAGACAGGTGCTGGTAGTGGGCGACTCAATTATTAGGGGAACAGATAGGGCAATCTGTCACAAAGACAGGGATCGTCGAACATATTTGGGTCAGTCCAAAACTTTGATCCTATTTTGGCAAAGCTATTCTTGTGTTAATTTGGAGGTATGCTTAGGGTGGTTGTTGTGGTAAAAAGCACAATTCCCCTTCATCTTGAGCTTTTAAGCAGAGGCCTCAAGGTTTTGTTACAAAATTGATATTTGACACTGCTCATATTTGATCCACCATGACTAAAGTATCAGTTCCAGTTAATGGGGACCTGTCAGCAGGATTGTGCACAGTAAACTACAGACAGTGTCAGGTCGGCGCCATTATACTGATTAAAATGATATGTTGGTTGATGAAATCCATCTTGTGGTTGTTTAATCTTTATTTTCAGTTTTTAGTTAATGATATGCTCGTGTTCTGGGGCTGCCTTTGGGGGGTCTTCATGTGGTGCTCTGATTAGTTATTCATAATGCAGACTGCTGACACTGATCCCTCACTGACCTGCCCCCTAGTTCACATAATGAA
Source organism: Ranitomeya imitator (assembly GCF_032444005.1). Taxonomy (NCBI): domain Eukaryota; kingdom Metazoa; phylum Chordata; class Amphibia; order Anura; family Dendrobatidae; genus Ranitomeya; species Ranitomeya imitator. The sequence goes on along the minus strand of NC_091283.1, from coordinate 451,634,500 downwards.
TATTATATACAGTATATAAAAAAAATCACCTGCATGTAGGTGGAGGGAGTAACGGCGCTGGATCCTGAGCGCTAGTAGTGCAGAGCAGAGGAGAGCGACGCCGTTACTCCCTCCAGGCTTTGTGCCTCTCCTCTGGCGCTTCACCTTCCTTTGTGATCCTGCAGCAGACTGCAGCTCCTATATCCCGTGCTCTGGCTGACGCTCATTCAGGCTTATTAGCTTCCTCATCCAGTCAATGTCTAAGAAACGCTCTGACGAAGGTCCGGTGTGGACCGAAAACGTTTAGCGGTTTTGTTTGTCTGGATGCATCAATAAACTAAGAAGCTTTTCTTCTCAAAAATTGAGTGCCAAGTTTCATTCATCTTTAATATACGGGGTGGACACCCTACTTGAGCACCGCCAACCCTCATATCTACTGAGTGCCGTGTTTCCTTACAGTGACCTGTCATAAGCCATACACATGAATACCTAATCAGAGCACCACATGAAAACCCCCCACAGGCCGCATATCATTACCTTAAAACTGAAAATAAAGATTAAACAACAACCACAAGACGGTTTTTAGCAGCCAAGGTATTATTTTAACCCCTTCATGACCCAGCCTATTTTGACCTTAAAGACCTTGCCGTTTTTTGCAATTCTGACCAGTGTCCCTTTATGAGGTAATAACTCAGGAACGCTTCAACGGATCCTAGCGGTTCTGAGATTGTTTTTTCGTGACATATTGGGCTTCATGTTAGTGGTAAATTTAGGTCAATAAATTATGCGTTTATTTGTGATAAAAACGGAAATTTGGCGAAAATTTTGAAAATTTCGCAATTTTCACATTTTGAATTTTTATTCTGTTAAACCAGAGAGTTATGTGACAGAAAATAGTTAATAAATAACATTTCCCACATGTTTACTTTACATCAGCACAATTTTGGAAACAAAATTTTTTTTTGCTAGGAAGTTATAAGGGTTAAAATTTGACCAGCGATTTCTCATTTTTACAACGAAATTTACAAAACCATTTTTTTAGGGACCACCTCACATTTGAAGTCAGTTTGAGGGGTCTATATGGCTGAAAATACCCAAAAGTGACACCATTCTAAAAACTGCACCCCTCAAGGTACTCAAAACCACATTACAGAAGTTTATTAACCCTTCAGGTGCTTCACAGCAGCAGAAGCAACATGGAAGGAAAAAATGAACATTTAACTTTTTAGTCACAAAAATGATCTTTTAGCAACAATTTTTTTATTTTCCCAAGGGTAAAAAGAGAAACTGGACACCAAAAGTTATTTTACAATTTGTCCTGAGTATGCCGATACCCCATATGTGGGGGGAACTACTGTTTGGACGCACAACAGGGCTCGGAAGGGAAGGAGCGCCATTTGACTTTTTCAATGAAAAATTGGCTCCAATCGTTAGCGGACACCATGTCACGTTTGGAGAGCCCCTGTGTGCCTAAACATTGGAGCTCCCCCACAAGTGACCCCATTTTGGAAACTAGACCCCCCAAGGAACTTATCTAGATGCATAGTGAGCACTTTGAACCCACAGCTGCTTCACAAATTGATCCGTAAAAATGAAAAAGTACTTTTTCTTTCACAAAAAATTTATTTTTGCCTCAATTTGTTGATTTCCACATGGGCAACAGGATAAAATGGATCCTGAAATGTGTTGGGCAATTTCTCCTGAGTACACCCATACCTCATATGTGGTCACAAACCACTGTTTGTGCACACGGCAAGGCTCGGAAGGGAAGGAGCGCTATTTGACTTTTGAATGAAAAATTAGCTCCAATCGTTACCGGACACCATGTCGCGTTTGGAGAGCCCCTGTATTCCTAAACATTGGAGCTCCCCCACATGTGACCCCATTTTGGAAACTAAACCCCCCAAGGAACTTATCTAGATGCATAGTGAGCACTTGGAACCACCAGGTGCTTCACAAATTGATCCATAAAAATGAAAAAGTACTTTTTTTCACAAAAAAAATTCTTTTAGCCTCAATTTGTTCATTTCCACATGGGCAACAGGATAAAATGGATCCTAAAATGTATTGGGCAATTTCTCCTGAGTACACTGATACCTCATATGTGGGGGTAAACCACTGTTTGGGCACATGGTAAGGCTCGGAAGGGAAGGAGCGCCATTTGACTTTTTGAATGAAAAATTATCTCCATCGTTAGCGGACACCATGTCGCGTTTGGAAAGCTCCTGTGTGCCTAAACATTGGCGCTCCCCCACAAGTGACCCCATTTTGGAAACTAGACCCTCCAAGGAACTTATTTAGATGCCTAGTGAGCACTTTAAACCCTCAGGTGCTTCACAAATTGATCTGTAAAAATGAAAAAGTACTTTTTTTTCACAAAAAAATTCTTTTCGCCTCAATTTTTTCATTATCACATGGGCAATAGGATAAAATGGATCATAAAATTTGTTGGGCAATTTCTCCCGAGTACGCCGATACCTCATATGTGGGGGTAGCTCCAATTGTTAGCGGACACCATGTCGCGTTTGGAGAGCCCCTGTGTGCCTAAACATTGGAGCTCCCCCACAAGTGACCCCATTTTGGAAACTAGACCCCCCAAGGAACTTATCTAGATGCATATTGAGCACTTTAAACCCCCAGGTGCTTCACAGAAGTTTATAACGCAGAGCCATGAAAATAAAAAATAATTTTTCTTTCCTCAAAAATGGTTTTTTAGCCTGGAATTTCCTATTTTGCCAAGGGTAATAGGAGATATTGGACCCCAAATGTTGTTGTCCAGTTTGTCCTGAGTACGCTGATAACCCATATGTTGGGGTAAACCACTGTTTGGGCGCACGGCAGGGCTCGGAAGGGAAGGCACGCCATTTGGCTTTTTAAATGGAAAATTAGCTCCAATCATTAGCGGACACCATGTCACGTTTGGAGAGCCCCTGTGTGCCTAAACATTGGAGATCCCCCAGAAATGACCCCATTTTGGAAACTAGTCCACCAAAGGAACTAATCTAGATGTGTGGTGAGGACTTTGAACCCCCAAGTGCTTCACAGAAGTTTATAACGCAGAGCCATGAAAATAAAATAAAAAAATTATTTTCTCAAAAATGATCTTTTAGCCTGCAATTTTTTATTTTCCCAAGGGTATCAGGAGAAATTTGACCCCAAAAGTTGTTGTCCAGTTTCTCCTGAGTACGCTGATACCCCATATGTGGGGGTAAACCACTGTTTGGGCACATGCCGGGGCTCGGAAGTGAAGTAGTGACGTTTTGAAATGCAGACTTTGATGGAATGCTCTGTGGGCGTCACGTTGCGTTTGCAGAGCCCCTGATGTGGCTTAACAGTAGAAACCCCCCACAAGTGACCCCATTTTGGAAACTAGACCCCGAAAGGAACTTATCTAGATGTGTGGTGAGCACTTTGAACCGCCAAGTGCTTCACAGAAGTTTATAATGCAGAGCCGTGAAAATAATAAATACGTTTTCTTTCCTCAAAAATAATTATTTAGCCCAGAATTTTTTAATTTTCCCAAGGGTAACAGGAGAAATTTGACCCCAATATTTGTTGTCCAGTTTCTCCTGAGTACGGTGATACCCCATATGTGGGGGTAAACCACTGTTTGGGCACATGCCGGGGCTCGGAATTGAAGTAGTGACATTTTGAAATGCAGACTTTGATGGAATGCTCTGCGGGCGTCACGTTGCGTTTGCAGAGCCCCTGATGTGGCTAAACAGTAGAAACCCTCCACAAGTGACCCCATTTTGGAAACTAGACCCCGAAAGGAACTTATCTAGATGTGTGGTGAGCACTTTGAACCCCCAAGTGCTTCATAGAAGTATATAATGCAGAGCCGTGAAAATAATAAATACGTTTTCTTTCCTCAAAAATAATTATTTAGCCCAGAATTTTTTAATTTTCCCAAGGGTAACAGGAGAAATTTGACCCCAATATTTGTTGTCCAGTTTCTCCTGAGTACGGTGATACCCCATATGTGGGGGTAAACTACTGTTTGGGCACATGCCGGGGCTCGGAATTGAAGTAGTGACGTTTTGAAATGCAGACTTTGATGGAATGCTCTGTGGGCGTCACGTTGCGTTTGCAGAGCCCCTGATGTGGCTAAACAGTAGAAACCCCCCACAAGTGACCCCATTTTGGAAACTAGACCCCGAAAGGAACTTATCTAGATGTGTGGTGAGCACTTTGAACCCCCAAGTGCTTCATAGAAGTATATAATGCAGAGCCGTGAAAATAATAAATACATTTTCTTTCCTCAAAAATAATTATTTAGCCCAGAATTTTTTATTTTCCCAAGGGTTACAGGAGAAATTGGACCCCAAAAGTTGTTGTTCAGTTTCTCCTGAGTACGCTGATACCCCATGTGTGGAGGTAAACCACTGTTTGGGCACACGTCGGGGCTCAGAAGGGAAGTAGTGACGTTTTGAAATGCAGACTTTGATGGAATGCTCTGCGGGCGTCACGTTGCGTTTACAGAGCCCCTGGTGTGCCTAAACAGTAGAAACCCCCCACAAGTGACCCCATTTTAGAAACTAGACCCCCCAAGGAACTTATCTAGATATGTGGTGAGCACTTTGAACCCCCAAGTGCTTCACAGACGTTTACAACGTAGAGCCGTAAAAATAATAAATCATTTTTCTTTCCTCAAAAATGATGTTTTAGCAAGCATTTTTTTATTTTCACAAGGGTAACAGGAGAAATTGGACCCCAGTAATTGTTGCGCAGTTTATCCTGAGTATGCTGGTACCCCATATGTGGGGGTAAACCACTGTTTGGGCACACGTCAGGGCTCGGAACTGAGGGAGCACCATTTGACTTTTTGAATACGAGATTGGCTGGAATCAATGGTGGCGCCATGTTGCGTTTGGAGACCCCTGATGTGCCTAAACAGTGGTAACCCCTCAATTCTACCTCCAACACTAACCCCCCCCCACACCCCTAACCCTAATCCCAACTGTAGCCATAACCCTAATCACAACTCTAACCACAATTCACCCCTAACCACAACCCTAACCCTAAGGCTATGTGCCCACGTTGCGGATTCGTGTGAGATTTTTCAGCATCATTTTTGAAAAATCCGTGGGTAAAAGGCACTGCGTTTTACCTGCGGATTTTCCGCGGATTTCCAGTGTTTTTTGTGCGGATTTCACCTGCGGATTCCTATTGAGGAACAGGTGTAAAACGCTGCGGAATCCGCACAAAGAATTGACATGCTGCGGAAAATACAACGCAGCGTTTCCGCGCGGTATTTTCTGCACCATGGGCACAGCGGATTTGGTTTCCATATGTTTATATGGTACTGTACACCTGATGGAACACTGCTGCGAATCCGCAGCGGCCAGTCCACTGCGGATCAGCAGCCAAATCCGCACCATGTGCACATGGCCTAATTCTAAAGGTATGTGCACACGCTGCGGAAAACGCTGCGGATCCACAGCAGTTTCCCATGAGTTTACAGTTCAATGTAAACATATGGGAAACGAAAATCGCTGTACACATGCTGCGGAAGAACTGCACGGAAACGCAGCGGTTTACATTCCGCAGCATGTCACTTCTTTGTGCTGATTCCGCAGCGGTTTTACAACTGCTCAAATAGAAAATCGCAGTTGTAAAACCGCAGTGAAATGCGCAGAAAAAACGCGGTAAATCCGCCATAAATCCGCAGCGGTTTAGCACTGCGGATTTATCAAATCCGCAGCGGAAAAATCCGCAGAGGACCAGAATACGTGTGCACATACCGAAACCCTACCCCTAACCCTAACCCTAACCCTAGCCCTAACCCTAGCCCTAACCCTACCCCTAACCCTACCCCTAACCCTAGCCCTAACCCTAGCCCTAACCCTACCCCTAACCCTACCCCTAGCCCTAACCCTAACCCTAGCCCTAACCCTACCCCTAACCCTACCCCTAACCCTAACCCTATTCTAACATTAGTGGAGAAAAAAAAAATTCTTTATTTTTTTATTGTCCCTACCTATGGGGGTGACAAAGGGGGGGGGGTTTATTTATTATTTTTTTTTTTTTGATCACTGAGATAGATTATATCTCAGTGATCAAAAAGCACTTTGGAACGAATCTGCCGGCCGGCAGATTCGGCGGGCGCACTGCGCATGCGCCCGCCATTTTGGAAGATGGCGGCGCCCGGGGAGAAGACGGACGGACCCCGGCAGGATCGGTAAGTATGATGGGGTGGGGGGGAGCACGGGGGGGGGGGTCGGAGCATGGGGGGTGAATCGGAGCGCGGGAGGGGTGGAACGGAGCACGGGGGGTAGAACGGAGCACGGGGGGTAGAACGGAGCACGGGGGGTGGAACGGAGCACGGGGGGGTGGAACGGAGCACGGAGGGGGGTGGATCGGAGTGCAGGGGGGGTGATTGGAGCACGGGGGGGTGATTGAAGCACGGGGGAGCGGACAAGAGCACGGGGGGGAGCGGAGCACAGGACAGAGGGGAGCTGGAGCAGTGTACCGGACAGATCGGGGGGCTGGGGGGGGCGATCGGTGGGGTGGGGGCACATTAGTATTTCCAGCCATGGCCGATGATATTGCAGCATCGGCCATGGCTGGATTGTAATATTTCACCAGTTATAATAGGTGAAATATTACAAATCGATCTGATTGGCAGTTTCACTTTCAACAGCCAATCAGAGCGATCGTAGCCACGAGGGGGTGAAGCCACCCCCCCTGGGCTAAACTACCACTCCCCCTGTCCCTGCAGATCGGGTGAAATGGGAGTTAACCCTTTCACCCGATCTGCAGGGACGCGATCTTTCCATGACGCCACATAGGGGTCATGGGTCGGATTGGCACCGACTTTCATGACGCCTACGTGGCGTCAAAGGTCGGGAAGGGGTTAATCAGTAAAACGGCGCCGACCTGACACTGTGTGTAGGTTACTGTGCACAATCCTGCTGACAGGTTCACTTTAACAAAAACAGCCCCAAAGCATAATAGTGATGCGCAGTGTTGGCTTTGTGCCAAACATACCTTTTGGAATTATGAGTTCAATCTCGGTCTCATCAGACCATAACACATTTTCCCACAGGCTTTTGACAGACTTGATGTATGTTTTGGCAATTGCCACAACTTGATGTCATACGTCTTACACCATGGCAAGACTGAGCACAGTAAAAATACACAAGGTAGTTATTCTGCATCAGCAAGGTCACTTCCTGGTAAAGATTTCAAAAGAGAATGGAGTTTCAAGATATGTGCTCTGGACTGATGAGTCAAAATTTGAACTATTTGGTTGTAAGAGGAGGCAGTTTGTTCTCCGTAGGTCTGGAGAGCAGCACAATAATGAGTGTCTGCAGGCAACTTGGTAAAGGTTCCTTGCAAACTTTGGGTTTCATTTCAGTAATTGGAGTTGCGAATTTGGTCAGGATTAATGGCGTCCTCAATGCTGAGAAATACAGATACTTATTATTGATGAGCGAGTATGCTCGTTACTCGAGATTTCCTAGCATGCTCGGGTTGTCTCCGAGTATTTTGGGCGGGCTCCGAGATTTCGTTTTTGTCGACGCAGCTGCATGATTTGCAGCTGCTAGACAGCTTGAACACATGTGGGCATTGCCTGTTTGTTAGGAAATCCCCACATGTTTTTAGCTACAGCGGCAAAAACTAAATCTCTGAGCATGCCCGGAATGCCCTGAAAACTCGAGTAACGTGCATATCCCCTCATCACTAATACTTCTCTATCAAACAATATAATCAGGGAGGCGTATGGCTCCAAATTTATTCTGCAGCAGGCAATGACCCCAAACATCCAGCCAATGTCAAGAGACTGAAAGATATGCACAAGTCTACACTCATCTGCGGCTAGTAGTGATGAGCGAACGTGCTCGGATAACGTCTTTTCCGAGCATGCTCAAGTGTTATCTGAGCATCTGGGAGTGCTCGGAAGTTATGTTCGAGTCCCTGTGGTGGCATGATTTGCTGTTGTTAGACAGCCTGGACACATGTGGGGATTCCCTAACAATCACACAATCCCCACATGTGTTCAGGCTAAAAGCCTAGAACATTACGACCACTAGCAACTAGCTAACTGTCAGTACATCAGTGGCTGTAACCATGGATACCTAAGGTCCTGCAATGCCTGCACATGAGGAAAGAGACATAGCGAATCAGAATAATTATACTACATTTCTGATTGGAGGTGTTTGCAAATATTATTATTATTATTACACCTACTACATATTGGGATAGGATCTTGGGGATGAGAATACCCCTTTAACCTAAGGTGCTGTATAACTAATTATCCCCACACTGCAATTTATAGATATGCAACTCTACAATGCAAACAGGCTGCAAGTGTCTTGCTCTATTCTACAAACCCACATATAGAGGTCACAGTGACACTGACATTTTTGTGAGCTGTCAGTATAACCACTATACTTGATTGACACAAGTGACTGAAAGAAGCAAGGTAATCTGTCAATCATACCTTTGGATAGGTCAGAGCTATAGTATCCGTGTGAATGTCATTATGATGCATTAAACTCCAATGTGAAAGTGCTCTGCAGATTGCTTGAGAAACCATCTCATTTCCCAGAAAACAGCAATCCAGTATAATGAAAATGAAGGTGGAAGAGAGATGGATTATGGAATATTGGGGACACTGTGGCTAAGCCGCTGTCCCCTGACTGCCGCGCCTCTCCCCCCGTGGATTGCAGAGATCTCCCTTCCAGCGACGCTGACGAGGAGTTAAGCCACGCTCCGTTATGGGCGGGCTTGCCGTTCAAAGTTGCCTATGGGGGGATGGATGTCACATCCGGTCTCCCAGTACCCGGACCTGTGGGGCAGCCGGCAGCATGGACCCGCTCCAAGACGCGGTGAGGGACAGGATCAGCAGGGAAGGCAGCACTTGGCTAGCAGCATTGCTAGCCGGGAGCGACTCCTTCCCTGCCACAGCGCAGGCGATGCCGCCGGGCAGCCGGCGACCTTGCAGAGCCACCCGGCCTTTGGCGCGGCTTAGCCCGCCATTCCATTCAAAGAGGAGCGTGCGCAGCTCGCATGCGCGCGCTTCCTCTACTCTAGGCGCCAAACTTACTAGCGCGGCTACAGGGGGTGAGAAGGTGCAGGTGGAAAAAACAGGAAGGTCTGCGGTAGGGAAACTCATTGATTTACGCCCCGCTGACCCGGAAAGTTACAGAGGGAGCTTAGTACAGCAAGTACCGTCACACTAAGAACGGGGCAGTTACTTGCTAATAATATGAGGGGAGTTCAGGGGTCATCTTCTTCCTCTCATTACTCAGGAGCAGCAGATAGTGGCTTAGGGGCTCCACAGGGAATTAACCCATCAATTTCACTGCAAGTGGGCGAAGCAATTACTAATGCTGACATAGGGAGGGAGATGATAGTACCAGCCCAGCAAAATATAGTGTCATCTAATGCTACGTCAGGACCCGGACAGCAAAATGTTTATAGCCAGTCAAATGTCAGGGGTGAATCGCCTTTTCCCTTATACCCAGTCATTTTTAGCACACCTCAGTCACAAATATGCGGCGGTCAAATAGCCCCATCCCAGACAGCGCCAGGAGAACATCAGAATGCCCCGGCGATATTATCGCTGTTGGCATCCGGTGTTGGTGCGCTTACTCACGGTGCTGGTAAAGTGGCTCTAAACAGCAGACAGAGTGCGGGTAAGGCTACATTCACACTAGCGTTGTGCGCCGCTGCGTCGGCGACGCGACGCACAACGCACCGAAAAACACGTGCAAACGCACACAAAAACGCTGCGTTTTTCGACGCGTGCGTCGTTTTTTGACGAAAATCGGACGCAAGAAAAATGCAACTTGTTGCATTTTCTTGGTCCGACGCTAGCGTCAAAAAAGACGCACGTGTCGGAAAACGCAACAAGCAAAAACGCATGCGTCCCCCATGTTAAACATAGGGGCGCATGACGCGTGAGTCGCCGCTGCGTCGCCCGACGCTAGCGCGACGCACACTAGCTGAACGCTAGTGTGAACGTAGCCTAACCGCTCCGCACGCAGCTTTTCATCATCATCATCATCCTCAGAGGGTTACCGTAGAAGCAGGAATAGGCGGTGTGAATGTTACAATAGTAAGCGACGTTCTCACAGATCCAGATCCAGCCGACGCAGCAGACGATCTAGAGCCTCACGATGGCGTTCGCCATCTTCATCCAACAGTTCGTCCGGCAGGTCTCGTAGGCAGGAATCTTCCCGTCACAGGTCCACGCCTCGCACGGCGCGACAAAGTACTAAGAATCCCGTGACACAAGATCAGAGCCGTCCGGAACCGAGTACGCAAAATGGTGAGTTCCCTTTCATTGGAGCTTGGTGCGGTAATAGAATTATTGCTAATTTATCTGACACAGTAGCTAGTGCGAACTTAGGTAATAGAATCTATGTGAACCCAAAATTATTGCAACCAGCAGGCCCATGCAGGCCCTCTCCCCCTCCCCGCCCTGGATGTTTATAAAGACGGCCTTTTCTGTGGGGTTTCCCCGCTAGGATCTCACTTAGACACTAATATTAAGGAATAACTTTGGGCGAATGAGTTTATCGACATATGGTCTTTGGTATCCACTGACCAGCACTCAATCGACAGAGAACGGCGTGTTGGTGATAAAACGTACGAACGGAAACCCAAAGTGGCTAAGACCATTAACAATTGGCTGCAAGCCTTTGCGGTTTTGGGTTGCATGATGAGGGAAAAACACCCGGAAAGGTGTTCCAAATAATTGATCTACCTAGACAGCATTTACAACTCCTAAGATTTTCGTCGTCGGCTGGCCGTCAACCCACAATTAGGTTGGGGAGTCAAAGCCACTGATTCATGGCTTCGCCTGATGATGGCCCAGAAACACACCCAATCCTTTCTCAGGTCAAATGCCGGATCTAGCAATAACACGGGTTCAGCGGCCATTCGAAGACCAGGCTCATGCTGGCTATTTAACGAAGGTCATTGCAAATTCTATGGCCTCTGTAAATACAAACATGAGTGCTCAATTTGCGGAGGACCCCATTCTGCAACTAAATGTACACAAACTTCCCAAAAAGCAAATAACGGTAAGACAGCCGCCGCTGGCGAAACTCACGACGCCGGTGAACGTAAAAAGAATGGGGCCGTGGTTGGACAAATACCCCAATAAATCGGCCATGGCACAACTCCGTTTTGGTTTTTCTTTTGGTTTTTTCATTCCGTTTAATTTCTTGCACGAACCACAGTTAGCTCCGAACTTAAAATCAGCGAGGGAATCGCCCGGCATACTATCCGATAAATTAAACAAAGAAATCAAGTTGGGGCGTTTTAAGGGCCCTTTCAAAACCCATCCGTTTTCCAATTTATGAGTTTCCCCACTGGGTATAGATCCCAAAAAGGAGCAAGGGAAGTACCGGTTAATTCACCACTTATCCTACCCTAGAGGGCTATCAATGAATGATGGCATCCCCAGTGAAGACACTGCCATCACATATATTTAATTTGACAAGGCTGTCGAGTTAGTCCGGAAAGCCGGCCCGGGTGCCCTTATGGCCAAATCGGATATAGAATCCACCTTTCGACTACTGCCGATCCACCCGGATTGTCATCACTTACTGGGAGCTAAGTTCGAAGGTTTATATTATTATTAACATAGTAACATAGTTAGTAAGGCCGAAAAAAGACATTTGTCCATCCAGTTCAGCCTATATTCCATCATAATAAATCCCCAGATCTACGCCCTTCTACAGAACCTAATAATTGTATGATACAATATTGTTCTGCTCCAGGAAGACATCCAGGCCTCTCTTGAACCCCTCGACTGAGTTCGCTATCACCACCTCCTCAGTCAAGCAATTCCAGATTCTCACTGCCCTAACAGTAAAGAATCCTCTTCTATGTTGGTGGAAAAACCTTCTCTCCTCCAGACGCAAAGAATACCCCCTTGTGCCCATCACCTTCCTTGGTATAAACAGATCCTCAGCGAGATATTTGTATTGTCCCCTTATATACTTATACATGGTTATTAGATCGCCCCTCAGTCGTCTTTTTTCTAGACTAAATAATCCTAATTTTGCTAATCTATCTGGGTATTGTAGTTCTCCCATCCCCTTTATTAATTTTGTTGCCCACCTTTGTACTCTCTCTAGTTCCATTATATCCTTCCTGAGCACCGGTGCCCAAAACTGGACACAGTACTCCATGTGCGGTCTAACTTGGGATTTGTACAGAGGCAGTATAATGCTCTCATCATGTATATCGATGACGTCGTGGTCACGTGAGTGGTCCTGTGACCGGTCACCTGACCGCGAAGTCATCGAAGTCCTTCACTCTCTGCATTCTTAGGAACAGAGGCAGACGCTTGCAGCGGTGACAGCCAGGGTTCGTCGGAGGGGTGAGTATATCCATATTTTTTATTTTTATTCTTTATTTTTTACATGAATATGGATCCCAGGGCCTGAAGGAGAGTTTCCTCTCCTTCAGACCCTGGGAACCATCCAGGATAGCTTCCGATACTTGTGTCCCAATGACTTGCATTGGTATCGGGTATCGGTATCGGCGATATCCGATATTTTTTGGATATCGGCTGATCCCATCCGATTCCAATACCTTTGAGTATCGGAAGGTATCGCTCAACACTAATTATTATGACACATGCCTACCGATGGGGTGTTCAATTTCTTGTTTTTACTTCGAAATGTTTAGCACTTTTTTAGAGTGGGTCGCGCGCGAGATTACGCATTTACCCTCCATCACACAATACCTCGATTATTTATTGTTAGTAGGACCAGCGAATTCGGAGGTATGCTCCCAAGCCTTAGCACAGTTTAAAGACATTATGGCGTATTTCGGTGTCCCTTTATCCCCCGAGAAGACAATAGGCCCTATCTCGGTAATTACTTTTCTCAGTATTGAAATTGATTCGATCGCCATGGAATTCAGGTTGCCACGGGAAAAGATTGACAAGCTAGTAGAGCTCATTAATGGTTGCCTATTTGTCGGTAAGGTTTCCTTAACCCAAATGCAGTCTTTACTTGGCTCTTTAAATTTCGCTTGCAGGACACTAGCTACTAGAGACATAAAACAACCTCACCATAGGATCAGGATCACGGCACAGCTGCGGCATGATCTGATTATATGGAAACACTTTCTCAGCACTTACAACAGGAGAACCTGTTTCCAGGAAGAGGAGTGCACGAACGGTGATATAAATTTGTTTTTCGAACCTGCGGGTCCCGGCGGTTTCAGTGTTCGCTTTGGTAGCCAAGAATGCGCAGACAAATGGCCTGACTCATGGGTCAGCAGGGCTTGGACTAGGGACTTAACCCTTCTCGAACTGTTCCCTGTGGCGGTTGCCATAGTAGTGTGGGGACCACAATTAGCCAATAAACGAATACGTTTACCACTAGACTACTGATGGTGCTGCACATGCCATAAACTACTTGTCATCTTCTTCTCCGCAGGTCATAGATTTGATCAGGTTTATTGTTTTAAAAAGTTTGATCTTCAATGTTTGGTTCAAAGCAAGTGTATGTATCAAGAATAATGACGACTTAACAGTTATAACAAATTGGACGGTTTCACAGGACCAGCCTGGTCGGCGAGTGCAGGAGAATCTGGAGGAGCTGGAATGCCTGTCTTTGATTTGGGATGTCCTGGAGACTTAATCCCCCTGGTGCGATCATCAATAGCCCCGTCCACTTGGAGAGCCTATGGTAAGGCGTGGGAGGAGTGGTGTCCGTTAGCAGCAGATAAGCCGGTGGGTTCTTCAGATGATTTAAGGATGCAGGTGACAATGGCATTTTTTATCTCAGATGAGTGCCAAAGGGGTTTCAGGAGCAGTTGCGCGTAACAGAGTATCCGCATTAGCGTTTCATTTCAAACTGCGGGGTTGGACGGATTCTACTAAACATTTCCTAGTTGGGCAGTTATTGAAAGGATGGCGTATAAAAGATAGTCATAGCGACAACAGGCGCCCTATTTCGTTTCAGCTTCTTTTAGCCAGTTTAGTCAAGGATACAAGATTCGTTTGCGACTCAAACTATGAAACTGCTCTTATATCAGCAGCTTTCAGCGTAGCCTTTTTCGGGGCCATGCGGATCAGTGAGCTCTTACCCCCCCGCTCTAAGTAAAGCAGGTGGATTTCGTCGGAAAGACATTTTAATTTGCGACAATGGCTTGAGGATTAGAATTCGATCCAAGACCGATCAAAAGGGGAGAGGCACATGGTTCCCAGTGTTTGCCATTGAAGGGAATATTTGCCCATTAGTTTTAATTAACAAGTACATGTTGGTCAGGGATAATGGGGCCCAGTTTTTTATCCACGAGGATGGACAACCGTTGCTGTCGGGTCAATTTTTAGCACTACTGAGATGCACTTTGTTATTTTTGGGGCTGCCTGCAGCCGAGTTTGGTACGCATTCCTTTCGGATAGGGGCAGCGACGGAAGCTTCTAGGGCTGGGCTATTTGAGACAGACATTCAAAGAGTTGGCAGATGGAAATCTCGATGTTTTAAAAGGTACATCAGGCCTGACTTAGTGTTATAAAAAAAAAAAAAAAAGGGACATATATATGGATGTAGCATTAAAGCTTTTCTAAATTTACAACTTTATTTCCTAAGATGGAATGCGGCCCAGTGTATGGTTTGCACGTCATTCTTACATTTATTGGGCGGCTCGGTGGGCTGAATTGGGTCCAGAAGGAAGATCGTTGGGTTTTACCGAATTGGATGTGATCTGGCGTGGCACGAGAGGTCTTATGTGGTCTCAAGTTCTTCCAGAGGTAGTCCGCATCGCACGAGTGGCTTCATCCCCAACAGTGGTTGTCATACATGCCAGAGGGAACAATTTGGCTTCATCTCCTCTTGCTGAACTGTTGACTCTCATGAGATCGGACACGGACAAATTTCTGAGCTTCTTTTCTGCAATGCGGTTAGTTTGGTCAGAAGTCATCCCAAGGCTAGTATGGTGGGGCGCCAGAGAGCTAAACGCCATGGAAAGATCCAGGCGTACCCTGAATCAGCGAATATCGCGCTTTGTCAGATTTAAAAATGGTGTGGTAGTAAAGCACCATCGTCTTGAAGGGGACAATGCTGGTTTTCTTCTTCCGGATGGAGTTAATCTTAAAGGGAAGGTGCCACCAGTTTTCTTGTATTTTGTTTTTTTGTGAAATTAAGCTTAAAATAGTAATTAAAATGTATTAATGCAATGTTTGCACTGTTTGCAAACATTTCTATATGAAAAATATTATATATTTTTCTACAAATATACATATTTACCACTAGGGGGAGCATTTTCCGTTTTAGACCTCAAGCAGCTATAGTAAGATTTAGCAGCAAAAAAAATTGGGGCAGTAACTGCTGACATCACAATTTCCCTCCCCTTTTGGGTGGTCTAATATCCCTGGGGCAGAATGAAGAGCAGCATCACAGGGCAGCACCATTTTGTGTGTGACTGCCCTGTGACCTGCTATCACCAGCACTTACTGCATCAGAGGCACAGCTTGTTTACAGAGGAGCAGAACACAGTGGGCTCAGCAACATTTTTTTGTGAATAACATTCTTGCCATCCCCCTTCCCCTTAATCTCTGTCCTGTCCGCTGCCCTGCTCTCTCTCTCCAGGTGTCACCTCCCTCTCTGCAGGCTGTGAGTGCATCTTATGCACACAGGGCAGCGTGTGAGGAGCAGAGGATGTCTGCCCAGGACGTGCCTGCCTGGAGTACAGAGGAGCAGTGAGGGCTTCTTCTGTCCCGTGATAGAGAGTAAGTGGTGCTCGGCAGATAGCACAGGGCTATAATAAAATGGCAGCTAGTCACACCTACAGCATACCTCCCAACTTTTGAAGCTGGGAAAGAGGGACAAAGTTTGCGGTGCGCAACGCGCGCCGCGGCAAATTTTAGGCCATGCCTCTGGCCACACCCATTCACTAGCCACACCCATATTCACGTCCCAACCACACCCATTTAGCACTGCTGATCACACTGTTCATAAAGAATAATTATAAACAAAAAAATATGGCCACACAGTGCTCCATACTGTATAATGGCCACACATGATGCTCCATACTGTATAATGGCCACACAGTGCTCCATACTGTATAATGGCCACACATGATGCTCAATACTGTATAATGACCGCATATGATGCTCCATACTGTATAACGACCCCACATGATGCTCCATACTGTATAATGACCGCACATGATGCTCCATACGGTATAATGACCGCACATGATGCTCCATACAGTATAATGACCGCACATGATGCTCCATACGGTATAATGACCGCACATGATGCTCCATACTGTATAATGGCCACACATGATGCTCCATACGGTATAATAATGACCGCACATGATGCTCCATACTGTATAATGGCCACACATGATGCTCCACACTGTATAATGACCGCACATGATGCTCCATACGGTATAATGACCGCACATGATGCTCCATACCGTATAATGGCCACACATGATGCTCAATACTGTATAATGACCGCATATGATGCTCCATACTGTATAATGGCCCCACATGATGCTCCATACTGTATAATAGCCGCACATGATGCTCCATACTGTATAATGACCACACATGATGCTCCATACTGTATAATGACCGCATATGATGCTCCATAATATATAATAGCCACACATGATGCTCCATACTGTATAATAGCCACACATGATGCTCCATACTGTATAATGGCCACACATGATGCTCCATACTGTATAATGACCACACATGATGCTCCATACTGTATAATGACTGCACATGATGCTCCATACTGTATATTGGCAGCACATGATACTTCGTACCGTATAATGGCCACACATAGCTACTCCTACACACGCGGCTGTGCTCCGTACACTTTGCACACACGGCTCCGCTCCGTACACACGGTTCCACTCCATACATCTCATACACACACGGCTCCGCTCTGTACACCTCGTACACATTCAGCTACGCTCCATACACCTCGTACACATTCAGCTCCGCTCCACACACCTCATACACACACGGCTCCTCTCCATACATCTCGTACACACGGCACTACTCCGTACAACTCGTACACACACCGCTCCGCTCCATACACATTGCACACGCTGCTCCGCTCCGTATACCTTGCACACACACAGCTCCGCTGCGTACACCTCATACACATACGGCTCCTCTCCATACATCTCGTACACACACGGCACTACTCCGTACACCTCGTACACACACCGCTCCGCTCCATACACATTGCACATGCTGCTGCGCTCCGTATACCTTGCACACACACGGCTCCGCTGCGTACACCTCATACACATACGGCTCCTCTCCATACATCTCGTGCACACACGGCACTACTCCGTACACCTCGTACACACACGGCTCCGCTCTATACACATTGCACACGCTGCTCCGCTCTGTATACCTTGTACACGCATGGCTCTGCTCCACACACGTGGCTCTGCTCTGTACACCTCGTACACATGTGGCTCCGCTCCATACACCTTTCACACTCTGCTCTGATCCGCACACCTCTTACACACACGACTCCGCTCCGTACTCCTGTCACATGCTGCTCCGCTCCGTACACCTTTCACATGCTGCTCCGCTCCGTACACCTCGTACACACGCGGCTGTGCTCCGTACACCTCGTACACACGGCTCCGTACACCTCTTACACACGACTCCGCTCTGTACACCTCGTACACACGTGGCTGCGCTCCGTACACCTCGTACACACGCGGCTGCGCTCCGTACACCTCTTACACACGCGGCTTCGCTCCGTACACCTCGTACACACGTGGCTGCGCTCCGTACACCTCGTACACACGCGACTGCGCTCCGTACACCTCGTACACACGCGGCTGCGCTCCGTACACCTCGTACACACGGCTCCGTACACCTCTTACACACGACTCCGCTCCGTACACCTTTCACATGTTGCTCCGCTCCGTACACCTCGTACACACGCGGCTGCGCTCCGTACACCTCGTACACAAGGCTCCGTACACCTCTTACACACGACTCCGCTCCGTACACCTTTGACATGCTGCTCTGCTCCGTACACCTCGTACACACGCGGCTGCGCTCCAAACACCTCATACACACGCGGCTGTGCTCCATACACCTCTTACACACGACTTCGCTCCGTACATCTTTCACATGCTGCTCCACTCCGTACACACGCGGCTGCGCTCCGTACACCTCGTACACACGCGGCTGTGCTCCGTACACCTCGTACACACGCAGCTGTGCTCCGTACACCTTTCACATGCTGCTCCGCTCCGTACACCTCGTACACACGCGGCTGTGCTCCGTACACCTCGTACACACGTGGCTGTGCTCCGTACACCTTTCACATGCTGCTCCGCTCCGTACACCTCGTACACACGCGGCTGTGCTCCGTACACCTCGTACACACGCGGCTGTGCTCCGTACACCTCGTACACACGCGGCTGCGCTCCGTACACCTCTTACACACGCGGCTTCGCTCCGTACACCTCGTACACACGTGGCTGCGCTCCGTACACCTCGTACACACGCGACTGCGCTCCGTACACCTCGTACACACGCGGCTGCGCTCCATACACATGCGGCTGCGCTCCGTACACCTCGTACACACGCGGCTGTGCTCCGTACACCTCGTACACACGGCTCCGTACACCTCTTACACACGACTCCGCTCCGTACACCTTTCACATGCTGCTCTGCTCCGTACACCTCGTACACACGCGGCTGCGCTCCAAACACCTCGTACACACGCGGCTGTGCTCCGTACACCTCTTACACACACCGCTCCGCTCCATACACATTGCACATGCTGCTGCGCTCCGTATACCTTGCACACACACGGCTCCACTGCGTACACCTCATACACATAAGGCTCCTCTCCATACATCTCGTGCACACACGGCACTACTCCGTACACCTCGTACACACACGGCTCCGCTCTATACACATTGCACACGCTGCTCCGCTCTGTATACCTTGTACACGCATGGCTCTGCTCCACACACGTGGCTCTGCTCTGTACACCTCGTACACATGTGGCTCCGCTCCATACACCTATCACACTCTGCTCTGATCCGCACACCTCTTACACACACGACTCCGCTCCATACTCCTGTCACATGCTGCTCCGCTCCGTACACCTTTCACATGCTGCTCCGCTCCGTACACCTCGTACACACGCGGCTGTGCTCCGTACACCTCGTACACACGGCTCCGTACACCTCTTACACACGACTCCGCTCTGTACACCTCGTACACACGTGGCTGTGCTCCGTACACCTCTTACACACGCGGCTTCGCTCCGTACACCTCGTACACACGTGGCTGCGCTCCGTACACCTCGTACACACGCGACTGCGCTCCGTACACCTCGTACACACGCGGCTGCGCTCCGTACACCTCGTACACACGGCTCCGTACACCTCTTACACACGACTCCGCTCCGTACACCTTTCACATGTTGCTCCGCTCCGTACACCTCGTACACACGCGGCTGCGCTCCGTACACCTCGTACACAAGGCTCCGTACACCTCTTACACACGACTCCGCTCCGTACACCTTTGACATGCTGCTCTGCTCCGTACACCTCGTACACACGCGGCTGCGCTCCAAACACCTCATACACACGCGGCTGTGCTCCGTACACCTCTTACACACGACTTCGCTCCGTACATCTTTCACATGCTGCTCCACTCCGTACACACGCGGCTGCGCTCCGTACACCTCGTACACACGCGGCTGTGCTCCGTACACCTCGTACACACGCAGCTGTGCTCCGTACACCTTTCACATGCTGCTCCGCTCCGTACACCTCGTACACACGCGGCTGTGCTCCGTACACCTCGTACACACGTGGCTGTGCTCCGTACACCTTTCACATGCTGCTCCGCTCCGTACACCTCGTACACACGCGGCTGTGCTCCGTACACCTCGTACACACGCGGCTGTGCTCCGTACACCTCGTACACACGCGGCTGCGCTCCGTACACCTCTTACACACGCGGCTTCGCTCCGTACACCTCGTACACACGTGGCTGTGCTCCGTACACCTCGTACACACGCGACTGCGCTCCGTACACCTCGTACACACGCGGCTGCGCTCCATACACATGCGGCTGCGCTCCGTACACCTCGTACACACGCGGCTGTGCTCCGTACACCTCGTACACACGGCTCCGTACACCTCTTACACACGACTCCGCTCCGTACACCTTTCACATGCTGCTCTGCTCCGTACACCTCGTACACACGCGGCTGCGCTCCAAACACCTCGTACACACGCGGCTGTGCTCCGTACACCTCTTACACACGACTCTGCTCCGTACACCTTTCACATGCTGCTCCACTCCGTACACCTCGTACACACGCGGCTGTGCTCCGTATACCTCGTACACACGCGGCTGTGCTCCGTACACCTTTCACATGCTGCTCCGCTCCGTACACCTCGTACACACGCGGCTGTGCTCCGTACACCTCGTACACACGTGGCTGTGCTCCGTACACCTTTCACATGCTGCTCCGCTCCGTACACCTTGTACACACGCGGCTGCGCTCCGTACACCTCGTACACACGCGGCTGTGCTCCGTACACCTCGTACACACGGCTCCGTACACCTCTTACACACGACTCCGCTCTGTACACCTCGTACACACGTGGCTGTGCTCCGTACACCTCTTACACACGCGGCTTCGCTCCGTACACCTCGTACACACGTGGCTGCGCTCCGTACACCTCGTACACACGCGACTGCGCTCCGTACACCTCGTACACACGCGGCTGCGCTCCGTACACCTCGTACACACGGCTCCGTACACCTCTTACACACGACTCCGCTCCGTACACCTTTCACATGTTGCTCCGCTCCGTACACCTCGTACACACGCGGCTGCGCTCCGTACACCTCGTACACAAGGCTCCGTACACCTCTTACACACGACTCCGCTCCGTACACCTTTGACATGCTGCTCTGCTCCGTACACCTCGTACACACGCGGCTGCGCTCCAAACACCTCATACACACGCGGCTGTGCTCCGTACACCTCTTACACACGACTTCGCTCCGTACATCTTTCACATGCTGCTCCACTCCGTACACACGCGGCTGCGCTCCGTACACCTCGTACACACGCGGCTGTGCTCCGTACACCTCGTACACACGCAGCTGTGCTCCGTACACCTTTCACATGCTGCTCCGCTCCGTACACCTCGTACACACGCGGCTGTGCTCCGTACACCTCGTACACACGTGGCTGTGCTCCGTACACCTTTCACATGCTGCTCCGCTCCGTACACCTCGTACACACGCGGCTGTGCTCCGTACACCTCGTACACACGCGGCTGTGCTCCGTACACCTCGTACACACGCGGCTGCGCTCCGTACACCTCTTACACACGCGGCTTCGCTCCGTACACCTCGTACACACGTGGCTGTGCTCCGTACACCTCGTACACACGCGACTGCGCTCCGTACACCTCGTACACACGCGGCTGCGCTCCATACACATGCGGCTGCGCTCCGTACACCTCGTACACACGCGGCTGTGCTCCGTACACCTCGTACACACGGCTCCGTACACCTCTTACACACGACTCCGCTCCGTACACCTTTCACATGCTGCTCTGCTCCGTACACCTCGTACACACGCGGCTGCGCTCCAAACACCTCGTACACACGCGGCTGTGCTCCGTACACCTCTTACACACAACTCTGCTCCGTACACCTTTCACATGCTGCTCCACTCCGTACACCTCGTACACACGCGGCTGTGCTCCGTATACCTCGTACACACGCGGCTGTGCTCCGTACACCTTTCACATGCTGCTCCGCTCCGTACACCTCGTACACACGCGGCTGTGCTCCGTACACCTCGTACACACGTGGCTGTGCTCCGTACACCTTTCACATGCTGCTCCGCTCCGTACACCTTGTACACACGCGGCTGCGCTCCGTACACCTCGTACACACGCGGCTGTGCTCCGTACACCTCGTACACACGCGGCTGTGCTCCGTACATCTCGTACACACGCGGCTGTGCTCCGTACACCTCGTACACATGGTTCTGTACACCTCTTACACACATGGCTCTGCTCCGTACACCTTTCACATGCTGCTTCGCTCCGTACACCTCGTACACACGCGGCTGTGCTCCGTACACCTCGTACACACGACTCCGCTCCGTACACCTTTCACATGCTGCTCCGCTCCGTACACCTCGTACACACGCGGCAGCGCTCCGTACACCTCATGCACACGGCTCCGTACACCTCTTACACACATGGCTCCGCTCCGTACACATCTTACACACACAACTCCGCTCCATACACCTTTCACACGCTGCTCTGATCCATACTGTTGTGAATTCTGTGGCTGAATTCACTCCTGTGGTCACAAGTGGTACTGCAGCTTCTGGGCTTCCTCCCTCAGGTGTTCTGGTGAGCTCGTTGGCTGCCTTGTTATTTAACTCCACCTGATTCTGTCTTCCTTGCTCCTTGTCAATGTTCCAGTGTTGGATCAGAGCTTCTGGATCTTTCCTGTGGCCTGCTGATCTGCTTAGATAAGTGCTTCTTTGCTTTTGTTGCTGTTTTTTCTGTCCAGCTTGTCTTTTTGTTTTTGCTGGAAGCTCTGAGACGCAAAGGGTGTACCGCCGTGCCGTTAGTTCGGCACGGTGGGTCTTTTTGCCCCCTTTGCGTGGTTTTTTGCTTTAGGGTTTTTTGTAGACTGCAAAGTTCTCTTTGCTATCCTCGCTCTATCTAGAATATCGGGCCTCACTTTGCTGAATCTATTTCATCCCTACGTTTTGTCTTTTCATCTTGCTAACAGTCATTATATGTGGGGGGCTGCCTTTTCCTTTGGGGTATTTCTCTGAGGCAAGTCAGGCTTGTATTTCTATCTTCAGGCTAGTCAGTTCCTCAGGCTGTGCCGAGTTGCATAGGTAGTGTCAGGCGCAATCCACAGCTACCTTTAGTTGTGTTTAGGATAGGTTCAGGTATTGCGGTCTACAGAGATTCCACGTCTCAGAGCTCGTTCTATTGTTTTTGGGTTATTGTCAGATCACTGTATGTGCTCTGATTACTGGCACACTGTGTTACTGGATTGCCTTCATAACAGTACAAGGAGCCCTACTAATGATTCTCAATATAGGGAAAAAAGAAGTTTTGACATCATTTTTTTTTCTCAGCTCTGTGTTCAGTCTTTTTTTTCCCCTAGACATTAGGGTGCTTCAGGACACAGCTGTGGACATGGATATTCAGGCTCTGTGCTCTTCAATGGATAATCTCGTTATAAATGTACAAAAGATTCAAGATACTATTGATCAGAAATCTATGCTAGAACCAAGAATTCCTATTCCTGATTTGTTTTTTGGTGATAGAACTAAGTTTCTGAGCTTCAAAAATAATTGTAAGCTATTTCTGGCCTTGAAACCTCATTCTTCTGGTAATTCAGTTCAACAGGTTTTGATTATTATTTCTTTTTTGCGTGGCGACCCTCAGGACTGGGCATTTTCTCTTGCGCCAGGAGACCCTGCATTGAGTGGTGTCGATGCGTTTTTCCTGGCGCTCGGATTGCTGTACGATGAGCCTAATTCAGTGGATCAGGCTGAGAAAAATTTGCTGGCTTTGTGCCAGGGTCAGGATGATATAGAAGTATATTGTCAGAAATTTAGGAAGTGGTCAGTACTCACTCTGTGGAATGAATCTGCGCTGGCAGCTTTGTTCAGAAAGGGTCTCTCTGAGGCTCTTAAGGATGTCATGGTGGGTTTTCCGATGACTGCTGGTTTGAATGAGTCTATGTCTTTGGCCATTCAGATCGGTCGTCGCTTGCGCGAGCATAAATCTGTGCACCATCTGGCGGTATTGTCTGAGATTAAACCTGAGCCTATGCAGTGCGATAGGACTATGACCAGAGTTGAACGGCAAGAACACAGACGTCTGAATGGGCTGTGTTTCTACTGTGGTGATTCCACTCATGCTATTTCTGATTGTCCTAAGCGCACTAAGCGGTTCGATAGGTCTGCCGTCATTGGTACTGTACAGTCCAAATTCCTTCTGTCCATTACCTTGATATGCTCTTTGTCATCGTATTCTGTCATGGCGTTTGTGGATTCAGGCGCTGCCCTGAATCTGATGGATTTGGATTATGCTAAACGTTGTGGGTTTTTCTTGGAGCCTTTGCGGTGTCCTATTCCGTTGAGAGGAATTGATGCTACACCTTTGGCCAAGAATAAACCTCAGTACTGGGCCCAGCTGACCATGTGCATGGCTCCTGCACATCAGGAAGTTATTCGCTTTCTGGTGCTACATAATCTGCATGATGTGGTCGTGTTGGGGTTGCCATGGCTACAAACCCATAATCCAGTATTGGATTGGAACTCTATGTCGGTATCCAGCTGGGGTTGTCAGGGGGTACATGGTGATGTTCCATTTTTGTCTATTTCGTCATCCACTCCTTCTGAGGTCCCAGAGTTCTTGTCTGATTATCAGGATGTATTTGAAGAGCCCAAGTCCGATGCCCTACCTCCGCATAGGGATTGTGATTGTGCTATCAATTTGATTCCTGGTAGTAAATTCCCTAAAGGTCGTTTATTTAATTTATCCGTGCCTAAACACACCGCTATGCGCAGTTATGTGAAGGAATCCCTGGAGAAGGGACATATTCGCCCATCGTCATCACCACTGGGAGCAGGGTTCTTTTTTGTAGCCAAGAAGGATGGTTCGCTGAGACCGTGTATTGATTACCGCCTTCTTAATAAGATCACTGTTAAATTTCAGTATCCCTTGCCATTGTTATCTGACTTGTTTGCTCGGATTAAGGGGGCTAGTTGGTTCACTAAGATAGATCTTCGTGGTGCGTATAATCTGGTGAGAATCAGGCAAGGAGATGAATGGAAAACGGCATTTAATACGCCCGAGGGTCATTTTGAGTATCTAGTGATGCCGTTCGGACTTGCCAATGCTCCATCTGTTTTTCAGTCTTTTATGCATGACATCTTCCGTGAGTATCTGGATAAATTCCTGATTGTTTACTTGGATGACATTTTGATCTTCTCAGATGATTGGGAGTCTCATGTGAAGCAGGTCAGAATGGTTTTCCAGGTCCTGCGTGCTAATTCTTTGTTCGTGAAGGGATCAAAGTGTCTCTTCGGTGTGCAGAAAGTTTCATTTTTGGGGTTCATCTTTTCCCCTTCTACTATCGAGATGGATTCGGTTAAGGTCCAAGCCATCCAGGATTGGACTCAGCCGACATCTCTGAAAAGTCTGCAAAAGTTCCTGGGCTTTGCTAATTTTTATCGTCGCTTCATCTGTAATTTTTCTAGCATTGCCAAACCATTGACCGATTTGACCAAGAAGGGTGCTGATTTGGTTAATTGGTCTTCTGCTGCCGTGGAAGCTTTTCAGGAGTTGAAGCGTCGTTTTTGTTCTGCCCCTGTGTTGTGTCAACCAGATGTTTCTCTTCCGTTCCAGGTCGAGGTTGATGCTTCTGAGATTGGAGCAGGGGCGGTTTTGTCACAGAGAGGTTCTGGTTGCTCAGTGTTGAAACCATGTGCTTTCTTTTCCAGGAAGTTTTCTGCTGCTGAGTGTAATTAGGAGTGGGCATTCGAGGAGTGGCGTCATTGGCTTGAAGGAGCTAAGCATCGCGTGGTGGTATTGACTGATCATAAGAACCTTACTTATCTCGAGTCTGCCAAGCGTTTGAATCCTAGACAGGCCCGTTGGTCATTATTTTTTGCTCGCTTCGATTTTGTGATTTCGTACCTTCCGGGCTCTAAAAATGTGAAGGCGGATGCTCTGTCTAGGAGTTTTGTGCCCGACTCTCCGGGTTTATCTGAGCCGGCGAGTATCCTCAAGGAAGGAGTCATTGTGTCTGCCATCTCCCCTGATTTGCGGCGAGTGTTGCAAAAATTTCAGGCTAATAAACCTGATCGTTGTCCGGCCGAGAAACTGTTCGTCCCTGATAGGTGGACTAGTAAAGTTATCTCTGAACTTCATTGTTCGGTGTTGGCTGGTCATCCAGGAATCTTTGGTACCAGAGAGTTAGTGGCTAGATCCTTCTGGTGGCCATCTCTGTCACGGGATGTACGTACTTTTGTGCAGTCCTGTGGGATTTGTGCTAGGGCTAAGCCCTGCTGTTCACGTGCCAGTGGGTTGCTTTTGCCCTTGCCGGTCCCGAAGAGGCCTTGGACACATATTTCGATGGATTTCATTTCTGACCTTCCCGTTTCTCAAAAGATGTCAGTCATTTGGGTGGTCTGTGATCGCTTTTCTAAAATGGTCCATCTGGTGCCCTTGGTTAAATTGCCTTCCTCCTCTGATTTGGTGCCTTTGTTCTTCCAGCATGTGGTTCGTTTGCATGGCATTCCTGAGAATATTGTTTCTGACAGAGGTTCCCAGTTTGTTTCAAGGTTCTGGCGAGCCTTTTGTGGTAGGATGGGCATTGACCTATCTTTTTCCTCGGCTTTCCATCCTCAGACTAATGGCCAGACCGAACGAACCAATCAGACCTTGGAAACATATCTGAGATGTTTTGTTTCTGCAGACCAGGATGATTGGGTGTCCTTTTTGCCGTTGGCTGAGTTCGCCCTTAATAATCGGGCCAGCTCGGCTACCTTGGTCTCTCCATTTTTCTGGAATTCTGGGTTCCATCCTCGTTTCTCTTCAGGACAGGTTGAGTCTTCGGACTGTCCTGGTGTGGATTCTGTGGTGGACAGGTTGCAGCAGATCTGGACTCAGGTAGTGGACAATTTGACCTTGTCCCAGGAGAAGGCTCAACTTTTCGCTAATCGCAGACGCCGTGTGGGTCCCCGACTTCGTGTTGGGGATCTGGTTTGGTTATCTTCTCGTCATATTCCTATGAAGGTTTCCTCTCCTAAATTTAAACCTCGTTTTATTGGTCCATATAGGATTTCTGAGATTCTCAATCCTGTGTCCTTTCGTCTGACCCTCCCGGACTCCTTTTCCATACATAATGTATTCCATAGGTCGTTGTTGCGGAGATACGTGGCACCTATGGTTCCATCTGTTGAGCCTCCTGCCCCTGTTTTGGTGGAGGGGGAATTGGAGTATATTGTGGAGAAAATTTGGGATTCTCGTGTCTCTAGACGGAAACTCCAGTATCTGGTTAAATGGAAGGGTTATGCTCAGGAAGATAATTCCTGGGTTTTTGCCTCTGATGCTCCAGATCTTGTTCGTGCCTTTCATGTGGCTCATCCTGGTCGGCCTGGGGGCTCTGGTGAGGGTTCGGTGACCCCTCCTCAAGGGGGGGGTACTGTTGTGAATTCTGTGGCTGAATTCACTCCTGTGGTCACAAGTGGTACTGCAGCTTCTGGGCTTCCTCCCTCAGGTGTTCTGGTGAGCTCGTTGGCTGCCTTGTTATTTAACTCCACCTGATTCTGTCTTCCTTGCTCCTTGTCAATGTTCCAGTGTTGGATCAGAGCTTCTGGATCTTTCCTGTGGCCTGCTGATCTGCTTAGATAAGTGCTTCTTTGCTTTTGTTGCTGTTTTTTCTGTCCAGCTTGTCTATTTGTTTTTGCTGGAAGCTCTGAGACGCAAAGGGTGTACCGCCGTGCCGTTAGTTCAGCACAGTGGGTCTTTTTGCCCCCTTTGCGTGGTTTTTTGCTTTAGGGTTTTTTGTAGACTGCAAAGTTCTCTTTGCTATCCTCGCTCTATCTAGAATATCGGGCCTCACTTTGCTGAATCTATTTCATCCCTACATTTTGTCTTTTCATCTTGCTAACAGTCATTATATGTGGGGGGCTGCCTTTTCCTTTGGGGTATTTCTCTGAGGCAAGCCAGGCTTGTTTTTCTATCTTCAGGCTAGTCAGTTCCTCAGGCTGTGCCGAGTTGCATAGGTAGTGTCAGGCGCAATCCACAGCTGCCTTTAGTTGTGTTTAGGATAGGTTCAGGTATTGCGGTCTACAGAGATTCCACGTCTCAGAGCTCGTTCTATTGTTTTTGGGTTATTGTCAGATCACTGTATGTGCTCTGATTACTGGCACACTGTGTTTCTGGATTGCCTTCATAACACCATACACCTCGTACACACACGGCTCTGCTACATGCACACTGTAAACACCTCCTGACCTCACACCACACACATACACTTACCCTCCTCCGGCGCCCATGGCAACCAGCAGAGTCCTGTACAAGGATGTCCTTCCGATCATGTGACCCCTGACTCCTCCCATCCTGTGACCTCATCACAGGTCTTGTGCACAGAGCAGCTATTATGTGGTTGCTGCTGTGCGGGCCGGGTGCAGGGACTCGGAGCTCTCAGCTGACCGGGTGATATCCCATACCTCCCAACCAGTGCGGGACAATTAATGTCCCGCCCGGTATCGCGGGGTTGACTGTCAAAATCAGGACAGTCCCGCTGGATCCGGGACGGTTGGGAGGTATGGGGCAGAGTGCTGGACAGAGATGGGGCAGAGTGCTGAACAGAGATGGGCAGAGTGCTGGACAGAGATGGGGCAGAGTGCTGAACAGAGATGGGGCAGAGTGCTGGACAGAGATGGGGCAGAGTGCTGGACAGAGATGGGGCAGAGTGCTGGACAGAGATGGGGCAGAGTGCTGGACAGAGATGGGGCAGAGTGCTGGACAGAGATGGGGCAGAGTGCTGGACAGAGATGGGGCAGAGTGCTGGACAGAGATGGGGCAGAGTGCTGGACAGAGATGGGGCAGAGTGCTGGACACTGATGGGGCAGAGTGCTGGACACTGATGGGGCAGAGTGCTGGACAGAGATGGGGCAGAGTGCTGGACAGAGATGGGGCAGAGTGCTGGACAGAGATGGGGCAGAGTGCTGGACAGAGATGGGGCAGAGTGCTGGACAGAGATGGGGCAGAGTGCAGGACAGAGATGGGGCAGAGTGCAGGACAGAGATGGGGCAGAGTGCTGGACAGAGATGGGGCAGAGTGCTGGGCAGAGATGGGGCAGAGTGCTGGGCAGAGATGGGGCAGAGTGCTGGGCAGAGATAGGGCAGAGTGCTGGGCAGAGATGGGGCAGAGATGGGGCAGAGTGCTGGACAGAGATGGGGCAGAGTGCTGGACAGAGATGGGGCAGAGTGCTGGACAGAGATGGGGCAGAGTGCTGGACAGAGATGGGGCAGAGTGCTGGACAGAGATGGGGCAGAGTGCTGGACAGAGATGGGGCAGAGTGCTGGACAGAGATGGGGCAGAGTGCTGGACAGAGATGGGGCAGAGTGCTGGACACTGATGGGGCAGAGTGCTGGACACTGATGGGGCAGAGTGCTGGACAGAGATGGGGCAGAGTGCTGGACAGAGATGGGGCAGAGTGCTGGACAGAGATGGGGCAGAGTGCTGGACAGAGATGGGGCAGAGTGCTGGACAGAGATGGGGTAGGATTGGAAACAGATGAGGCAGAGTGCTGGACACAGATGGGGCAGGATTGCACACAAACTGGGCAGAGTGCTGGACACAGATGGGGCAGGATTGGACACAGATGGGGCAGAGTGCTGGACACAGATGGGGCAGGATTGGAAACAGATGGGGCAGAATGGAGACAGATGGGGCAAGATTGGAGACAGATGGGGCAGGATGGATACGATGGAGACAGATGGGGCAGGATGGGGAGATCATATGCGGCAGAATGGATACTCATGAGGGCAGGATGGGAGAACATATGGCTGGAGCCTGGAATGAGACACACGGGGGCTAGGATGGCGAATATTACCATAGGGGCTAATTAAAGGATATTATTATTGCAGTGATGTATTTATTTTATTTTTTGAGTATACTGTTTTAAATGGGGGGGGAGGTCCTGTTACTGTGTAGAGTGATACTATGTTGCCTTCTTCATGTGGTGTAATGAAGAAGTTGGGAAAATTAAGTAATGTGTTCTACAAGCGGAACTCCAAATAACTGTTTTATTTCCTGCAGAGACGAGTCCTGGCTGGATGAAGTGATGGCGGTCTGTGCTGGATGAAAGATGAAGGACTTCACCTAGAGACGTCACTGGTGAGTCAGTGTTACCTATACACTGACACTATACATTGTATACTATATACAGAGGTCCTGTGTACAATGTCACCAGTGATCACTGTATTACCTATACATTATATACAGAGCTCCTGTGTATAATGTCACCGGTGATCACTGTATTACCTGTACACAGACACTGCTTACTAATTACAGATCTCCTGTGTATAATGGCACTGATGGTGATAGTATTGTGGGTTTTTTTTTATTACTGATCAGTATTGTAGTATTCAGTCATTTGTGGTTATATGCGGTCTGGTCATGGTGTAGCGGTATTTGTTCCTTCTATTTTATATTATTCGATCACTGTGGTGGTAATATGTCATCTGTTCATAGTGCTGTGGTATTTGTTCCTTGTATGTAGTATTATAGGTCATTTTAAAAATTGAAAAATAAATAAAAATATACCTAAATTGTATTGCATATTTTAACAAATATTTAGTAGGTTACAGTAGAGTAGGGCCCGGCCAAAAGTGTCTACCGTGTTATGGTGGCGGCTTAAAAAATCTTTTGGCCAAAACAAAAGCTGCCGGCTATATGTGTGATCTGGTGATGGGAACTGTCAATGTGTGATAGGTGAGAAGTGGAGATTTTCCAAGAGAGAGCGGTGGGACTGTGGACAGTTCGTGGGGTGGAGCCTGGAGGCGGGGCTGGGGTGGAGCCTGGGCGGAGTTTCAAGGGGGCCCCGAAAATTTTGCCAGTATGGGGCCCCAAAATTTCTAGTGGCAGCCCTGCCACAGAGCCCTGATCTCACATCATCCAGTGTGTCTGTGATTACATGAAGAGACACAAGGATTTGAAAAAGCGACATCTACAGAAGATATGTGGTTAGTTCTGCAAGATGTTTGGAACAACTTCCCTGCTGAGTTCCTTCAAAAACTGTGTACAAATACAAGTGTACCTAGAATAATTGATTAACCGATGCTGTTTTGAAGACAAAGGGCTTTCACACCAAACATTGATGTTATTTAGATTTCTCCTTTTCTCATTCACTTTGCATTTCATTAATTGATAAAAAATAAACTATAAACTGTTGCACGGTACTGTATCTCCATTCACTATAAACCAGTAGCAAATATATATTATATAACGTGTATCATCATGACTTAAATATATATAGATATACTATTGGAAATGTTGAAACATTAATTAAATGCAGACTTTTGAGACTGAAAAACCAATACAAGTGGCAAGAGATAGAAATGCATAGCATCTAGAGATTGTGAGCGAGAGAGTAGCTCGCGCTCAGCGGACAATATAACGTGAGTGTGGGTAATTATGTGATTCATGGACAGATAAAACAAGATGTGAATGCAGAGACCAAGAGCATAAAGTTCCTATATCAGGTGGAATAACTGTCATTGAGTATTCTCAACCCAGGAGCTTCATTAACACCCACCACTTTTTTTCTTTGTCTTTGTGTCTTGTAAGGATCAGGAAGCAGAATCATGCTGGGAACAAAGTTTTGGCTAATTAATCTGAACAAACCATTATTGATTTACAGCAAGCTCAATCAATATATACATTTTATTAAAGTACAAGTGAGTCATGAGAATAGACAATGCATGCCCCATTCCTAAATATCAAAGAAAAGGTTTCTAAGTACAGTCTTCTGCACACAGACCTGGGATCTGTTCTTTTTTATAAAGTAAAAGGATAAAATGCTTCCATATACAGGCAAAGTTAAAGTGCAAGTTCAGGCATATGAAACTCTTTATGTCTCTTTTGATTCATATTTTTATCTATATGGGGCAGTATTATATTAGTCATATTCCTGTACATAGGGAGCAGCATTATAGTAGTTATATTCTTGTACATAGGGGGCAGTATTATAGTAGTTATATTCTTGTACATGGGGCAGTATTATAGTAGTTATATTCTTGTATATAGGGGCAGTATTATAGTAGTTATAGTCTTGTATATAGGAGGCAGTATTATAGTAGTTATATTCTTGTACATAGGGGCAGTATTATAGTAGTTATATTCTTGTATATAGGATGCAGTATTATAGTAGTTATTTTCTTGAACATAGGGGCAGTATTATTGTAGTTATATTCTTGTACATAGGACAGTATTATAGTAGTTATATTCTTGTGCATAAGGGGCAGTATTATAGTATGTATATTCTTATACTTAGGGCAATATTATATTAGTCATATTCCTGTAATAGGGAGCAGTATTATAGTAGTTATATTCTTGTACATAGGGGGCAGTATTATAGTAGTTATATTCTTGTACATAGGAGCAGTATTATAGTAGTAATATTCCTGTACTAGTATTATAATATTTATGTCCTTATAAATAGGGAGCATTGTAATAAATTACTTTACTGTACATGGAAGCAGTATTATACTAGTTATTTTCTTGCATGTAGGAACAGTATAATCGTAGTTATATGTTATTAAGGTGATTCCCAATACACAGATTCAAAAATACTGAAAAAAAACAGGTAAAGATTATTAACCTGTTATTTATGGAGCAGATAAAATTAAGATTTTTTCAATTAGTTTTTTATCAAAACAAATTTTGTTTTATTTGATCAACAAATACAAAAACTGCCACAAACATTACGGTAATTTACAGAAACCGAAAATCGTCTAGTATGTGAATAATAATACTAGAACATAATTTCCTCTTGGCCAATATCTCATCATCTGCTGGCGCTGGACCATGTATTAATATGTCCATATTTCTAATACTTTAAAACATCTGCAATGATCATCTGGATTCAGATAAGCTTGACTGGCGTCAAAATAATTTTCTTCTGCTGTCACTGTAATCGATCAGTTTATCTCTTTCATTAATAAATGATCTAGTCCATGTGGGTGTATCAGTTATGTCTACACAACTGGCAGTAAAGGGGATCAAGAAAAAGACCCATGAACCTGACTGAAAAATTTTCTAATTGCATTTGGATTTGCAATTGAAGGGTACAGATCGAAACTCTTCCTACACAACCCCCCTTTGACATTTCTCTTGTTAACCTGTAGAAGAATAATGTTGGAATGTCGCCGTACTGTATAATTTGATTACTTTGGGCCCTCTCCTCCAAGCTAGGAGAAATCCAATTACTTTTTCATGCATTTGAAGTACATTTTTAATGCAAATACCCGGAAAACATCATCATCAATCAATCTCTAAATTAGATGGGTGACCAGTTACACATATTAATTTTGACATTTGCTTAACCCTCTTAATTAATTAAGAGTATGAGCTCTGGAGGCAACTACAACCTTTGATAATATCTAGATCTCCAAAACTTAAGTAGTGCAGCATTATTTCATGACAGATATGGGGTTATATCATGCTTCATTAAAGTGTCACTAAACTTCGAACATGTTTTTTTATATTTTACAGGCATTTTAATTTCCTAAAATGTGTAAGGGATCCGGGTCCCAAGACCCCCATCAGTCACTCAATAGACTACAGAACAGTGCGCAGTTCTTGTGTGAGCATGCACACCTCTTGTCTGAGAACGCACAATATTCTTGCACGTACAGGGCAGTCTTAGGCCCTCTTCAAAAGTCAATGTCTCTAGTAAGTGTGATTACAGTTTTCACACGTACTGGAGACACCTACACATGGAGACCCATTTAAATCTATGGGCAGCTCACATGTCTGTGTGTCCACACAGACCGTGTGTCCGAGTGACTCACAAGTGAACATGTCCTTTTTATTCCGGTAGCATAGACGTCAATACGTCCTGCACACATGCACACTGATGACTGACAAAGTCACTGGTAAAGTGCTGGAGGGGAGATATGTGTCACTACGCTTAATGGCATCAGTGATATAAAACCCAGAGTTTTATCTTCAAGTACACTAAGTGCCATGAGGGGTTAAGCTAATTTATATAATGGGCTGGCTTTTATGGGGACATCCATAGAGCGGGTGAGAGGAGATCCACCTTATCTCCACCCCAGGGTGTGGTCTAAATAGCTGGGCTTGTCTTGGAGGCAGTCTTGGTTCAGCAGGACTGGCGAGAGGATCTCCAGTGGTTTGTGTCCTGAGGAGGAAAGACTAAACCTGTAGTGCTGCAGAGTGGGAACCTCCCCGCAAATGTATTGACTGTGTACAGCATTTTTGTTTTCTTTGTTGTTTTCCTGTTTTTGCCTAAAGAACTGTGTTTACTTCCCCTTCTTGTTGGTTTATCCAACCATATAATAAACCAAAGAAAGATTTAAAGAGACAGTGTTCCTGTTTTCTACCTCCGTGTACCGCTGAATGAGTTGAACTGCCTCATGAAACACGGACATCAATGTGTCATCTGTGGGACACATACTGCAATGAAATGCTCTGGCGGCATGAAGTTTTCTGCTTTTCCCTATCACGCATTAAATAAATAATTAAATAAAAAAAACTTTGTGGGGTCCCCCCCTATATTTTAAGACCAGCACAAATAAAGCAGACAGCTAGTGATGAGCGAGAATACTCGTTGCTTGGGTTTTCCTGAGCATGTTCAGGTGGTCTAGTGCTTGGAGATTTTGTTTTGTTGAGGCAGCTGCATGATTTACGGCTGCTAGACAGGCTGAATACATGTGAGGAATGCGCTGAATACATGTGATGAATGCCTGTTTGTTAGGGAATCCCCACATGTATTTAGCCTGTCTAGCAGCCATAAATCATGCAGTTGTGTCGACAAAAACTAAATCTCCAAGCACTAACAAATACTCGGAGACCACACGAGCATGCAAGGGGAGACCCGAGCAACAATGCTATTCGCTTATCACTACATACAGCTGCAGCCTTCCAGTATCTGGCTGAGACGGTCTATAGTTATTGGCCCATCCCCAGCCAAAAAATAGATGCCCGCAGCCGCCCCAGAATTTGCGCTTTACCCGGCTCATACCGATGGTATGGTGGCAATCGGGGTAATATATAGGTTTGATGACAACTGTGATTTGTCAAAAATCACAGGTGACATCAAGCCATGGGCTTAGTAATGGAAAGATGTCAGTCAGACACAAACATTACTAATCCTGTAAGTAAAAATCATTAAGCACACTCAGAAAAGTCCTTTATTTTAAATTAAAAACCAAAACACCCTCTCTCACCCATTTTTTATCAGTAATGTAACCACTCACCACGCCCGCTGAAACACACTGAGAGTAGCAAACAGCATTGACATCATTAACCCCTTCATGACCCAGCCTATTTTGACCTTAATGACCTGGCCGTTTTTTGCAATTCTGACCAGTGTCCTTTTATGAGGTAATAACTCAGGAACGCTTCAACGGATCCTAATGGTTCTGAGACTAATTTTTCGTGACATATTGGGCTTCATGTTAGTGGTAAATTTAGGTCAATAATTTTTGTGTTTATTTGTGAAAAAAATGGAAATTTGGCTAAAATTTTGAAAATTTCGCAATTTTCAAATTTTGAATTTTTATTCTGTTAAACCAGAGAGTTATGTGACACAAAATAGTTAATAAATAACATTTCCCACATGTCTACTTTACATCAGCACAATTTTAGAAACAATATTTTTTTTTGCAAGGAAGTTATAAGGGTTAAAATTTGACCAGCGATTTCTCATTTTTACAACGAAATTTACAAAACCATTTTTTTTAGGGACCAACTCACATTTGAAGTCAGTTTGAGGGGTCTATATGGCTGAAAATACCCAAAAGTGACACCATTCTAAAAACTGCACCCCTCAAGGTGCTCAAAACCACATTCAAAAAGTTTATTAACCCTTTAGGTGCTTCACAGCAGCAGAAGCAACATGGAAGGAAAAAATGAACATTTAACTTTTTAGTCACAAAAATGATCTTTTAGCAACAATTTTTTTATTTTCCCAAGGGTAAAAAGAGAAACTGGACACCAAAAGTTATTTTACAATTTGTCCTGAGTATGCCGATACCCCATATGTGGGGGGAACTACTGTTTGGACGCACAACAGGGCTCGGAAGGGAAGGAGCGCCATTTGACTTTTTCAATGAAAAATTGGCTCCAATCGTTAGCGGACACCATGTCACGTTTGGAGAGCCCCTGTGTGCCTAAACATTGGAGCTCCCCCACAAGTGACCCCATTTTGGAAACTAGACCCCCCAAGGAACTTATCTAGATGCATAGTGAGCACTTTGAACCCACAGCTGCTTCACAAATTGATCCGTAAAAATGAAAAAGTACTTTTTCTTTCACAAAAAATTTATTTTTGCCTCAATTTGTTGATTTCCACATGGGCAACAGGATAAAATGGATCCTGAAATGTGTTGGGCAATTTCTCCTGAGTACACCCATACCTCATATGTGGTCACAAACCACTGTTTGTGCACACGGCAAGGCTCGGAAGGGAAGGAGCGCTATTTGACTTTTGAATGAAAAATTAGCTCCAATCGTTACCGGACACCATGTCGCGTTTGGAGAGCCCCTGTATTCCTAAACATTGGAGCTCCCCCACATGTGACCCCATTTTGGAAACTAAACCCCCCAAGGAACTTATCTAGATGCATAGTGAGCACTTGGAACCACCAGGTGCTTCACAAATTGATCCATAAAAATGAAAAAGTACTTTTTTTCACAAAAAAAATTCTTTTAGCCTCAATTTGTTCATTTCCACATGGGCAACAGGATAAGATGGATCCTAAAATGTATTGGGCAATTTCTCCTGAGTACACTGATACCTCATATGTGGGGGTAAACCACTGTTTGGGCACACAGCAGGGCTCGGAAGGGAAGGAGCGCCATTTGACTTTTTGAATGAAAAATTAGCTCCAATCGTTAGCGGTCACCATGTCGCGTTTGGAGAGCCCCTGTGTGCCTAAACATTGGAGCTCCCTCACATGTGACCCTATTTTGGAAACTAGACCCCCCAAGGAACTTATTTTTTAGCCCGCAATTTTTTATTTTCACAAGAGTAACAGGAGAAATTGGACCTAAAAAGTTGTTGTCCAGTTTGTCCTGAGTACGTTGATACCCCATATGTGGGGGGAAACCACTGTTTGGGCACACGTCGGGGCTCAGAAGGGAAGTAGTGATGTTTTGGAATACAGACTTTGATGGAATGGTCTGCGGGCATCATGTTACGTTTGCAGAGCCACTGATGTGCCTAAACAGTAGAAACCCCCCACAAGTGACCCCATTTTGAAAACTAGACCCCCCAAGGAACTTATCTTGATATGTGGTGAGCACTTTTAACCCCCAAGTGCTTCACAGAAGTTTACAACGCAGAGCTGTGAAAATAAAAAAATAATTTTTCTTTCCTCAAAATGATGCATTAGCAAGCAATTTTTTATTTTCACAAGGGTAACAGGAGAAATTGGACCCCAATAGTTGTTGCCCAGTTTGCACTGAGTATGCTGGTACCCCATATGTGGGGGTAAACCACTGTTTGGGCACACGTCGGGGCTCGGAAGGGAAGTAGTGATGCTTTGAAAAGCAGACTTTGATGGACTGGTCTGCGGGCGTCATGTTGAATTTGCAGAGCCCCTGATGTGCCTAAACAGTAAACCCCCCCCCACAAGTAACCCTATTTTGGAAACTAGACCCCCAAAGGAACTTATCTAGATATGTGTTGAGCACTTTGAACCCCCAAGTGCTTCACAGAAGTTTATCACGCAGAGCCGTGAAAATAAAAACATAATTTTTCTTTCCTCAAAAATGATGTTTTAGCAAGCAGTTTTTTATTTTCACAAGGGTAGCAGGAGAAATTGGACCCCAATAGTTGTTGCCCAGTTTGTCCCGAGTATGCTGGTACCCCATATGTGGGGGTAAACCACTGTTTTGGCCCATGTCGGGGCTCGGAAGGGAGGGAGCACCATTTGACTTTTTGAACGCAAGATTGGCTGGAATCAATGGTGGCGAAATGTTGTGTTTGGAAACCCCTGATGTGCCTAAACAGTGGAAACCCCTCAATTCTAACTTCAACACTAACCCCCCCACACCCCTAACCCTAATCTCAACTCTAGCCATAACCCTAATCACAACCCTAACCCCAATACACCCCTAACCACAGCCCTAACCCAACACACCCCTAACCCTAATCCCAACCCTAAACATAATCCTAACCCTAATCCAAACCCTAACCCCAACACACCCCTAACCACAACCCTAACCCCAACACACCCCTAACCATAACCCTAACCACAGCCTAATCTTAACCCTATTTCCAACCCTAGCCCTAATTCCAACCCTAACTCTAATTCCAACCCTAACCCTAAGGCTATGTGCCCACGTTGCGGATTCATGTGAGATTTTTCTGCTCCATTTTTGAAAAAATCCACGGGTAAAAGGCACTGCGTTTTACCTGCGGATTTACCGTGGATTTCCAGTGTTTTTTTGTGCAGATTTCACCTGCGGATTCCTATTGAGGAACAGGTGTAAAACGCTGCGGATTCCGTGCAAAGAATTGACATGCTGAGGAAAATACAACACAGCGTTCCCGCGCGGTATTTTCCGCACCATGGGCACAGCGGATTTGGTTTTCCATAGGTTTACGTGGAACTGTAAATCTGATGGAAAACTGCTACGAATCCGCAGCGGCCAATCCGCTGCGGATCCGCAGCCAAATCCGCACCGTGTGCACATAGCCTAATTCTAAGGGTATGTGCACACGATGCGGAAAATGCTGCGGATCCACAGCGTTTCCGCCGCTGCGGGTCCGCAGCAGTTTCCCATGAGTTTACAAAAAACGCTGCCAAATGCTGCGGAAAAAACTGCGCGGAAACGCAGCGGTTTACATTCCACACATTTCACTTCTTTCTGCGGATTCCGCAGCGGTTTTACAACTGCTCCAATAGAAAACCACAGTGAAATCCGCAGAAAAACCGCGGTAA
The DNA here is from genome assembly GCF_032444005.1 of Ranitomeya imitator. Taxonomy (NCBI): domain Eukaryota; kingdom Metazoa; phylum Chordata; class Amphibia; order Anura; family Dendrobatidae; genus Ranitomeya; species Ranitomeya imitator. The sequence goes on along the minus strand of NC_091283.1, from coordinate 451,595,801 downwards.
ATCCGCGATAAATCCGCAGCGGTTTTGCACTGCGGATTTATAAAAAACCGCTGCGGAAAAATCCGCAGAGGACCAGAATACGTGTGCACATTCCCTAACCTTAACCCTAACCCTAGTTCTAACTGTAGTGGAAAAAAAATTTTTTTTCTTTATTTTATTATTGTTACTACCTATGGTGGTGATACAGGGGGGGTTCATTTACTTTTTTTTTATTTTGATCACTGTGATAGGTTTTATCACAGTGATCAAAATGTACATGGAACGAATTGGAAGATGGCGGCGCCCATGGAGAAGACGGACGGACACCGGGAGCCTCGGTAAGTATAAGGGGGGGAGATCGGGGCAGGGGGGCCTCGGAGCACGGGGGGTGGCATAGGAGCACGGGGGGAGCGGACAGGAGGACGGGGGAGCGGGGCACAGGACGGAGGGGAGCGGACCACAGGTCGGTGGCTCGGGGGGGCGGTCGGTGGGGTGGGGGGGGGCACATCAGTGTTTCCAGCCATGGCCGATGATATTGCAGCATCGGCCATGGCTGGATTGTAATATTTCACCAGTTTTTTAGGTGAAATATTACAAATCGCTCTGATTGGCAGTTTCACTTTCAACAGCTAATCAGAGCGATCGTAGCCACGGGGGGGGTGAAGCCACACCCCCTGGGCTGAAGTACCACTCCCCTTGTCCCTGCAGATCGGGTGAAATTGGAGTTAACCCTTTCACCCAATCTACAGTAACGCGATCTTTCCATGACGCCACATAGGCGTCATGGGTCGGATTGGCACCGACTTTCATGATGCCTACATAGCGTCATGGGTCGGGAAGGGGTTAATGTTATCGCAAGTCACAGCTGGCGATTATCATGGCAGCCTCTGTGTGAGTCGGTCAGCTGTGAACTGCGGTGAACTCCAAAAAGTGACCACAGATGGCAGGCTCACACAATGTCCTCTGCCTGTCCTTTGAGTATGATCAACAAGCCATCTGTGAACTGCTGTAACCTTAGGAAGTTCACGGCAGTTCACAGCTGGCGGATCACACAGAGGTTACTGGTGACATCACGTTACTGAGTCGGAGATCATCGTGGGGCCTTCATATGGACTTCGGCGGACTACTGTGGATTATTCTTTTTTGGTAATAAATTGGTAAAAGAGGTAATTTGTCAGAGAGTGCCTTTTTGTTGGGGAGTGCTTTTTACAAATGATGGACTTTTGTGTGTGTTTCTTTCTTTTGACTATGGAGTTAGTAATGGGGGTTTCTGATAGACACCTCTCCATTACTAACCCTTGGGCTTTATGTCAGCAGACATTACACAGCTGACATCAGCCAAAAAATCATTACCCCGATTGCCACCGCATCAGGGCAATTGAGAAGAGCCAAGACTAAGGGCCTGGATGCGCCATTTCTGGTGCAGCTGAGCGCTGGACTTATCAGGCTGGGAAGGGGCTTTTATCCATAGACCTTCCCAGCCTATTAATATCAGACTGCAGCTGTCTGCTCAGCCTTTGTTTATTATTAAAAATAAGGGGGCCCTCACGTAATTTTTTAGTGTCCCCCCTTTTAATAACCAGTAAAGGCTGAACAGACAGCTGTGAGCTGATAATAATAGGTTGGGAAGCTTCATTGGTCCCTTCCCTGGCTATAAAGACAAGCTCACAGCTGTCCGCTTTCCCCTAACTGGTTATTAAAAATAAGTGGGACTCCATACCATTTTTTTCATTCATTTATTTATTTATTACCTAAATACATGTACAGTAAACTACACATGCACTACAATAATTATATATCTCACAGATATATTTCTATGTATATCTAGCTATCTATCATCTATTCCATTATACTACAGGGTGGGCCATGTATATGGATACACCTAAATAAAATGGGAATGTTGTTGATATCAACTTCCTGTTTGTGGCACATTAGTGTATGGGAGGGGAACACTTTTCAAGATGGGTGGTGACCATGGCGAACATTTTAAAGTAAGCCATTTTGGATCCAAATTTATTCTTTCCAATGGGAAGAGGGTCACGTGACAAATCAAACTTATTTACATCAGCGCGCTGAATTTGCAGAATGGACAAAACAAAAATTGGAACAGGACCCTCAGTTTTCACAGAACATTATGTTCAGTGATGAGGCAAACTTTTTTGGGTGAGCCATTTATATGGATACACCTAAATCAAATGAGAATGGTGCCATATTTCTTGCGTAGGGTGTCTTGCATTGAAATCTGCTGCAATGACCCGGGTACTGCATTCACCAGATATCAACACAATTTCTATCTGCTCCTCACGTGTTAAACTCTGCAATATGTCAATGGCTGTAAACAAAGAGAAACTTGTAAATAACTCATGAAAGAATAAAGTTACGTTAAAACCAAACACACCATTGTTTTTCTTGTGAAATTCTCAATAAGTGTCACATGACCCTCTTCCCATTAGAAAAAATAAAGTTTGATCCAAAATGGCCAACTTCAAAATGGCCGCCATGGTCACGACCCATCTTGAAGTTTTCCCCCTCCCATATACTAATGTGCCACAAACCGGAAGTTGATATCACCAACCATTCCCCTTTTATTTAGGTGTATACATATACATGGCTCACCCTGTAGTTACAGTATGCTCTTGTATATAGGGGCAGTATTATAGTCCAGAGGAAGTCCAGCTTCACTTTAACGGTAAATGCCTTATTTCCAGTGTGAATGAGCACAATATCATCGGTGCAGATAAAATATCATGATAAATTAAAATTCTATCCAAGTATTATTAAAGTAGTTATATTCCTATACATTGGGGAAGTATTACAAAAGCTATATTCTTGTACATAAGGAGCAGTATTATAGTAGTTATATTTTTGACAGTTTGAGGTAGTATTATAGTTGTAATATTCTTGCACATAGGAGGCAGTATTATAGTCCAATGGAAATTGCGGGAGTCCAGCTTCATGATGACAGTAAATGCCTTCCAGTGTGAAGAAGTACAATAACATCGGTGCAGGTAAAATATCATGATAAATTAGAATTATATCCAAGCAATATTATAGTAGTTATATTTCTACACATAGGGGAAATATTATGACAGCTACATTCTTGTGCATAGGGAGCAGTATTACAGTAGTTATATTTTTGCCAGTTTGAGGTAGTATTATGGTTGTAATATTTTTGCACATAAGAGGCATTATTATAGCAGTTATTTTCTTGTACAGTATATAGGGGGTCAGTATTATAGTAGTTATATTCTTGTAGATACAGCAAGTAAGATAGCAATTATATTCTTGTACATAGGGGTCAGTATTATAGCAGTTACATTCTTACACATAAATGCATCATAGCTACAGTAGGACAATATTATAGTAGTTATATCATTGTGCATATGGGGCAGAATTATAGTAGATATATTCTTGTATATAGGAGCAGTATTATAGTAGTTATATTCTTGTACATAGGAGCAGTATTATAGTAGTTATATTCTTGTACATAGGAGGGAGTATTATAGTAGTTATATTCTTGTACATAGGGGGCAGTATTATAATAGTTATATCATTGTGCATAGGGGACAGTATTATAGTAGTTATATTCTTGTACATATGGGGCAGTATTATAGTAGTTATATTCTTGTATATAGGAGCAGTATTATAGTAGTTATATTCTTGTACATAGGAGCAGTATTATAGTAGTTATATTCTTGTACATAGGAGGGAGTATTATAGTAGTTATATTCTTGTACATAGGAGGCAGTATTATAGTAGTTATATCATTGTGCATAGGGGACAGTATTATAGTAGTTATATTCTTGTACATATGGGGCAGTATTATAGTAGTTATATTCTTGTACATAGGAGGCAGTATTATAGTAGTTATATTCTTGTACATAGGGGACAGTATTATAGTAGTTATATTCTTGTACATATGGGGCAGTATTATAGTAGTGTAGAGGTTTGTACTCACTCATCTGCAAATGAGGTAGGCACAGGAAATGGTATTGCTGTAATGTCCAGGCAAGTTTATTTAAAGTTTATAAACCGCTCCGGATAGCAAAACAAACCAGAGCCTTTTCTGGCACAAAGTGAAAACAAACTGAAAATGAGTAGTCCATATAATACTGAGGGTCCGCACGCTCAGGTCAGTGCCTTTAGCAATACACACTGGAGGTCTCCACACCTCCAGCCACAGACACTGAATGAGAGACTCCGCCTGCATTTTATCTGCCAAACCACGCCCCTGGGGTTGGGATATGTGAGCATTCATCCCCACCCATCTCTTATGGCCCTAGAGTGGCGAAATAACTCTCTCAGCACTACATGTGTTAGGGCATGCTTCCGAGCTCACATCAGCGCAGCTAATAGTCACGATGACACATATCTCCCTTCAAGGACTCGTCCGGGTTTGCCTGGCCTATGCTCCACATGGAAGTTAAAATTCTGAAGTGCTAGAAACCACCTGGTCACTCGGGCATTGTTCCCTTTCTTCTCCCTCATCCACTTCAGTGGGGCATGGTCGGACACTAGTCTGAACCTCCTGCCTAAGAGATAATACCTTTGAGATTCCAATGCCCACTTGATGGCTAAACATTCCTTCTCCACTATGAAATAGTTTTTCTCGAAAGATGACAACTTCTGGCTAAGATACATTATGGGGTGCTCTATGTTTTCTTTTTTCTTTGTACATAGGGGGCAGTATTATGGTAGTTATATTCTTCTACATAGGGCAGTATTATAGTAGTTATATTCCTGTACATAGGGACAGCAATATAGTAGTTATCTTCCTGTACATAGAGGCAGTATTTAGGTAGTTACAGTATATCCCTGTACATAGGGAGCAGTATTATAGTAGCTATATTCTTGTACATATGAGCACTATTATAGCAGTTATAAATGTGTACATAGGGGCAGTATTATAGTAGTTATATTCCTGTACATAGGGGTAGTATCACAGTAGTTATAATCGTGTAGATAGGGGCAGTATTATAGTAGATAGGTTGTGCATAGAGGGGACATTATTATAGTAGTTATATTCTTGTACATAGGGGCAGTATTATAGTAGATATATTCTTGTACATAGGGGGAAGTATTATAGTAGTTATATTCTTGTACATAGGGACAGTATTATAGTAGTTATATTCTTGTACGTATGGAGCAGTTTTATAGTAGTTATATTCTTGTACATAGGGACAGTATTATAGTAGTTATATTCTTGTACATAGGGACAGTGTTATAGTAGTGATATTCTTGTACATAGGGGCAGTATTATAGTAGTTATATTCTTGTACATAGGGGGCAGTATTATAGTAGTTATATTCCTGTACATAGGGGACAGTATTATAGTAGTTATATTCTTGTACATAGGGACAGTATTATAGTAGTTATATTCTTGTACATAGGGGCAGTATTATAGTTGTTATATTCTTGTACATAGGGACAGTATTATAGTAGTTATATTCTTGAACATAGGGGCAGTATTATAGTAGTTATATTCTTGTACATAGGGGGCAGTATTATAGTAGTTATATTCCTGTACATAGGGGACAGTATTATAGTAGTTATATTCTTGTACATAGGAGCAGTATTATAGTAGTTATATTCTTGTACATAGGGGCAGTGTTATAGTAGTTATATTCTTCTACATAGAGGGGACAGTATAGTAGTTTTAGTCTTTTTAATACGATCCAAGATAATAGTACTGTAGATATATTTTTGCCAATAATTGTTAAATGGGCTTAAAAAGTGACCACTTCTATGATCCACAGATCACACAAACCTGTAATTATTTTCATCGCTCACTTCTGTTTGAATAAAGTATCATTTTCATTTTTTTGGCTTTGCTTCGGCCTTTTGTACTCAGTACATTTGGTGGTGGGTCCCCTTTGGGCTGTGCACCTTTATCTACTCAGCTTTCCACAGGCACGTGTTAAACACAGTCCAGCACATGTCCTGCTTTGCCATCCAGATTGGGTACATCTTGTCGCACTGGGATGGCTTTTACACTTTTTTTATAAAAAAAAAAAAAGTCAACTAAGTACCCGATTTTCTTTTGCATGTGTTACTATTTATTTTCTTATTGCAGTGCTTTTATGCAATGTTTTTATTCTCGATGATAAAAACCATTTAATGTGTATGGGGATGTCCCAACTCTTCGAAGGTAGATTTGGAGGAAAGAAGGACATGTTTGATTTCAATGTGGCTGTCCTTATGTTCTCAACGGAGAGAAACTACTGCCAATGGATTCTGGAACCAGCCTATTCCCCTCTTCCCAGTGATGACAAAAATGTATAGGGCGAGGTCAATAGGAATCACTGTCAACCGAATAAGATTTAGCTGCCTGCTATTTAAGGTGTATCGCCACCTAAAATCTGTGCTCTATCCTGAATAATGATGGGAGTGACATTAAATGGAGTGTAGTCGAGCTGTAACGTAATTCCTCCATCTAAATGTCCCCAGCAAAACAGGCTATAAATGGTGCTTATGGTCAGTGTGGGAGGACTGAGGACTTTATAGCCGTATACCTATGTTAAAATGTTGTTAACAGACAATATTACACATATAGGTCATTGGGTAAGATCTGTTTTGCATCCACGGAATAGTATTCTGGTATTTACAGATTAAGTGATGATTTATAGCAGTGGGTGAGATCCTGAGTCATGCTATAATCATAATCTTTATGTTGGCTGCTCTCAAAAGTTCCACAGAAGCTGACTGACTCCCTCTAGAAGTGGGAGTATCTATATTTGGCAGTGAATCTAGGATTTAATACCATTTTCAACCTTTAAACTCATTTTAAAACTTAGCCCTTTAAATGTCCTCATCCATTACCGGATTCAATGAATATTATGCAAAAATGTCAATATAGTCAATGAATATTCTGATTTACCACTAGTGAGGTCACTGCCTCATCTGCCATGATGTCACTGCAACCACAACGATGATGTCACTTTATGTGATATGCTTACCCAATCAAGACTGTATACTGATTCACACAGTACCCCAAGACTGGACTTTATTAACTATGCTATCCAACATGTATATTCCCTTTCTGAATACAGTCTGCCCTTCCACAGACGACGGCAGGGATCCAGGATATCTTGAAATTCATTGGCCCTGTTGCAAAAACCGTAACAAAGCACCTAAAAAACACATGTAAGTAAAGCAACTGATACCACATTAAAGGGGTTATCCAGGATTCTATTAATTTTTTTACTGTGTGCCTAAGAACTTACAGGCAGATAGCTGTGACTGGTGCCGATCCCTGCACCACTCCTGTCGGCGATTCTGCGAATTCCAATGTCGTCACATTGACAGCAATGGCTTCTCTCCCGCTCTGTTCACGGGGCATGACTGGCGGTATCATACTGAGTGACAGCCGGCTCCCTGCTACCTAACTGCGGAGAGCCAGCTGTCAATCAGCATGACGTCCTAAGTCACTCCCTGTCGACAGAGCAGCCCAGAACAAGAAGTGCTGTTCTGTTGACCAGGAGAAGCTGAATCACCAGCAGCAGGAGTGGTCGGTGACTACTCTGAGTCAGCACCAGGTAGAACAGGCAGGTTATTTTTTTGGCTTATAGTAAAAAATAAATAGATAACTAAATAAATTTAGTCCTGGATAACCTCTTTCAGGAGCAGAAGGACTTTTTAGTCTTGGTTGAGACTGCCCCCTTTAGTACCTATTGACATGTTGGGTTTTTGAACGCTTTTTCTACATGCTTTTTCAAGGGTAAAAAAATGTACCAGCAAAGTGAGTGTGATTTCTGAAATGTCATGCTCAGGATTGTTCACAGAATAATATTCCTGATCAAAACCGGACTCCTTTCGCAGGAAATCCGCTCTCGTTTTTTTCACATTTTTTTCCAGAGCTTCCCAATACAATAACAAAACTGCAGATTTTCCGCAAAATTAATGAACATGCTGTGTTTTTTTCCGCGGTGTTTTTTTTGCGGAAAAAAACGCAACATGGGCACAAAAATTGCAAATGCATTAAAATAATGGGATGCTTAATGTAAGCGTTTTTTTAAGCGTTTTTGCAGCAGAACATCACCACAAGAATGCTAAAAAAATGCTAAAAATCTGTGGGCACATAGCCTTAATCTTCAACATTTCAAATCTCAGCGTTTTTGTAGAGAAAAAAATAATGCAAGTAAAAAATGAGCCAAAAGCACACATAAAACCTTGTCAAAAACAAGTGGATCGCCCCCGTAGGGCAGTGGGGTACTCGGACCTGGGCTCTTCTGTAGTCAATTGGGATGTCACGGTGGATGAGCCGGTCCGTGGCCCTCGGGAGGTCCGTTGATGAAATGGGGGGAAGGTCTTTAAAGGGAGATTGTTCGTGACGCCACCTGTGGTATTTGGTCAGGGTGACCGATGCTGCTTAGGGGTCCACTGGGGTGATGTTATGGCAGCTAGATGGTATACCTTCCCACAGGTGAAGTATGTCCCCAGGGCTTACCAAAGTGTAGATGATGGATGGTGTGAGTCGCAGTGAATAACGAGGACACAAGGTTGCAGTCTCTTTACCTTTTACTGAAGGTTCAGCATCCACAGTCCAGAGCAGGGACCACAGGGTAGGCAGAGTCCAGCCGGTCTGAAGGCAAATCCAGAGTCCCCTTGTCCAGGAGGAATTCAATAGCCTTCCCCTTGCGCACAGTAACATAGTAGGTCCCTACTTCCATAAGCTACAATAAGGTCCTCACTGTTGTTACTTCTCTCTCTGTCCCCCAGATGATACAGATAGGACAAAACCTATGACAGATGGCCTGAGGCTTGTTTATAGGGACCCTAGAGACGCCCCGACCCCCACAAGTTGCCACTGTGTCTTCTTAGGTATAAAGGTCGGACAGCCAACTTGGACTGCCAGTCTCTGAAGTAACGGCATAGAGCTCTTTACTCCCTCGGTATTCTGGCCACCGGATCTCCACTTCAGATGGAGGCAGCCTGCTTCTAGCTGGTCTCCCACTGATGTTTCACTCTTGTTGCTATGACTTCTTTTCTCACTCACTACAGCACAATTCCTTTCTTGTCCTTTCTTAGGATGCTGCCGCATGGGTTGCAGGCGCAGCTCCGTGTCCTTCTTTCCTTCCTCCTCAGACTTCAGTCTGGATCTGAACAGGGATCACGCCAGCCAGCTCCACAGGGAGACCTTTCCTCGTCGGTCCCCAGCCAGGAACTCTCCTCTCCTCCTTCTGATACTCACTAACTTCCTAACCAACCCTCCAGTTTTACCCTATGTGAGGAGTGGCCTAATAGATAGAACCCTTAGCTCCCCCTGGTGGACTGGCGTGTGAAGTGTGTGTGTGTGGCTGTGATACCTGGACAGTAGATTTCCTTCATTGCCTTCAGACATAACATCACTCCCCCTGATGGAAGAATAACATTACTGCAACGAACCAGGATTCTGGTGCGCTGCACAAGCGTATTTTTCACAGAGTATTTCCTGCCAACACTCTGGTGGAGAAAAAATCTGCTGCAAAAACTCAATGTGTGCACATAGCCCTTGCAAAGATGGAGTCCTATGACTCCAGAATATGTCAAAATGTGACTGTTTGTCTGCAGTCTCCAATATCATGTCCGTTCTCTATCTGAAACTCAACCTTTCCAAAACTGAACTTCTTCTGCTCCCGCTGTCTAATAACCTCCCTCAATCTGACATCTCCCTCTCCGTGGGTGGCTGCCCATTCATTATAGGATCCAATTCAAACTGCTTGTTCTCACCCACAAAGCACTCCACAGTGCGGCACCCCCCTTACATCTCATTTCTATTTATCGGCCTACCTGCTTGTTACGCTCTGTAAAAGACTTTCAACTAGCCTCTGCAATAATCCGTACCTCCCACTCCGACTCCAAGACTTCTACCATGCTACGCCAATCCACTGGAATGCTCTACCCCAAGAAATTATGACTATCCACAACTTGCACAATTTTAGGCACGCCCTCAAAACACATCTGTTCAGAACAGCCTATCACGTTCCCTAATCAAAGTCGATCATCATTGTAAATACACACCAGTACTTTTGTGTCTCTAACCACCTCATTGTAGATTGTAAGCTCTCATGAGCAGGGTTGTCTTATTTAGCTTTAACCCCTTCCTGAAATGCGCCGTACTAGTACTGCTCTGCGGGAACTGAGTTCCCGCAAACCGCAGTACTAGTATGGCGGCACGATCGCGCGGCCTCACAGTAAGCGCTGCGGCGATCGCATGCGGGTGTCAGCTGTATATGACAGCTGACACCCTGCAGCAATGCCCACGATCAGGGAATTTAACCCCTCTGATGCCGCTCTCAATAGTGACAGCGACATAGAGGGACATCGCGCAGGGACGAGGGCTCCCTGCGCTCTCCCATAGGAACAACGCGATACGATCGCGTTGTTCCGGTGATCCGGAAGGAGTCCCCGGATCCAAGATGGCCATGGGACTACTTCCGGGTCATGAAGTGAGGTGGCTAGCCAGCGCCTGGCCGGAAAGCCTCCTGCACAGCCTGTCAGATCGCTAATCAGACCCTGTCAGATCGCTAATCTGACACAGTGCTATGCACAGTGTCAAATCAGCGATCTGATCTAATATAGTGATGTACCACCATGGGACAAAGTTAGAAAGTAAAAAAAAAAAAAAATAGAACGTACAAAAAAAAAAATCCCCAAATTAAGAAAAAATTTTTTTTCCCAATAAATCCATTTATTTATGTAAATAAAAAATAAACAATAAAAGTACACATATTTAGTATCACCGAGTCCGTAACGACCCGCTCTATAAAACTTTCCCACTAGTTAACCTCTTCAGTGAACACTGCAAAAAAAATAAATAAAAAACGAGGCAAAAAACAACGCTTTATTATCATACCAGCGAACAAAAAGTGGAATAACACGCAATCAAAAAGACGGATATAAATAAACATGGAACCGCTGAAAACGCCAACTCATCCCGCAAAAAACAAGACCTGACATAACTCTGTGGGCCAAAATATGGATAAATTATAGCTCTTAAAATGTGGTGATACAAAAACTATTTTTTGCAATAAAAAGCGTCTTTTAGTGTGTGACGGCTGCTGATCATAAAAATCCGCCAAAAAAACGCTATAAAAGTAAATCAAACCCTGCTTCATCACCCCTTTAGTTAGGGAAAAATAATAACATTTTAAAAAATGTATTTATTTCCATTTTCCCATTAGGGTTAGGGCTAGGGTTAGGGTTAGGGATAGGGTTAGGGCTAGGGTTGGGGTTAGGGTTGGGGTTAGGGTTGGGGTTAGGGTTGGGGCTAAAGTTAGGGTTGGGGTTAGGGTTGGGGCTAAAGTTAGGGTTGGGGTTAGGGTTAGGGTTGGGGCAAAAATTAGGGTTGGGGCTAAAGTTAGGGTTTGGATTGCATTTACGGTTGGGATAAGGGTTGGGATTAGGGTTAGGGGGTGTGGTTAGGGTTAAGGTTGGGATTAGGGTTAAGGGTGTGTTTGGGTTTCAGTTAGAATTGGGGGGTTTCCACTGTTTAGGCACATCAGGGGCTCTCCAAACGTGACATGGCGTCCGATCTTAATTCCAGCCAATTCTGCGTTGAAAAACTAAAACAGTGCTCCTTCCCTTCCGAGCTCTCCCGTGCGCCCAAACAGGGGTTTACCCCCACATATGGAGTATCAGCGTACTCAGGACAAATTGGACAACAAATTTTGCGGTCCAATTTCCCCTGTTACCCTTGGGAAAATACAAAACCGGGGGCTAAAAAATCATTTTTGTGAAAAAAAAGGATTTTTTATTTTCACGGCTCTGCGTTATAAACTGTAGTGAAACACTTGGGGGTTCAAAGTTTTCACAACACATCTAGGTAAGTTCCTTGGGGGGTCAAGTTTCCAATATGGGGTCACTTGTGGGGAGTTTCTACTGTTTAGGTACATCAGGGGCTCTGCAAATGCAACGTGACGCCTGCAGACCAATCCATCTAAGTCTGCATTCCAAACGGCGCTCCTATCCTTCTGAGCTCTACCGTGCACCCAAACAGTGGTTCCCCCCACATATGGGGTATCAGCATACTCAGGACAAATTGGACAACAACCTTTGGGGTCCAATTTGTCCTTTTACCCTTGGGAAAATAAAAATTGGGGGCTAAAATATCATTTTCGTGGAAGAAAATATATTTTTTATTTTCACGGCTCTGCGCTCTAAACTTTAGCAAAACAATTGGGGGTTCAAAGTTCTTATAACACATCTAGATAAGTTCCTTGGGGCGTCTAGTTTCCAATATGGGGTCACTTGTGGGGGGTTTCTACTGTTTAGGTACATCAGGGGCTCTGCAAATGCAACGCGATGCCTGCAGACCAATCCATCTAAGTCTGCATTCTGAGCTCTGCCGTGCGCCCAAATAGTGGTTCCCCCCCACGTATGGGGTATCAGCATACTCAGGAGAAATTGGACAACAACTTTAGTGGACCAATTTCTCCTGTTCCCCTTGGTGAAAAAAATTGCGGGCTAAAGTTCATTTTGTGGAAAGAAAAAATGATTTTTTAATTTTCATGGCTCTGCATTCTAAACTTTAGTGAAACAATTGGGGGTTAAAAGTGCTCTCCACACATCTAGATAAGTTCCTTAGGGGGTCTTCTTTCCAAAATGGGGTCACTTGTGGGGGGTTTCCACTGTTTAGGCACATCAGGGGCTCTCCAAACGCGACATGGTTTCCGATCTCAGTTCCAGCCAATTTTGCATTGAAAAGTCAAACAGCACTACTTCCCTTCCGAGCTCTGCTGTGCGCCCAAACAGTGGTTTGCCCCCACACATGGGGTATCAGCGTACTCAGGACAAATTGCTCAACAACTTTTAGGGTCCAATTTGTCCTGTTACCCTTGGGAAAATAAAAAAATTGGGGCGAAAAAATAATTTATTGTGAAAAAAATATGATTTTTTTTACGGCTCTACATTATAAACTTCTGTGAAGCACTTGGAGGTTCAAAGGGCTCACCACACATCTATTTTAGTTCCTTAGGGGGTCTACTTTCCAAAATGGTGTCACTTGTGGGGTGTTTCCACTGTTTAGGCACATCAGGGGCTCTCCAAACGTGACATGGTGTCCGATCTCAATTCCAACAAATTTTGCAAAGTCAAATGGCGCTCCTTCCCTTCCGAGCTCTGCCATGTGCCCAAACAATGGTTTACCCCAACATATGGGGTATCGGCGTACTCAGGACAAAATGTACAACGACTTTTGTGGTCCAATTTCTCCTGTTACCCTTGGTAAAATAAAACAAATTGGATCTGAAGTAAAAATTTTGTGAAAAAAGTTAAATGTTTAATTTTTTTAAACATTCCAAAAATTCCTGTGAAGCACCTGAAGGGTTAATAAACTTTTTAAATGTGGTTTTGAGTACCTTGAGGGGTGCAGTTTTTAGAATGGTGTCTCTTTGGGGCATTTTCTGTCATATGGACCCTTCAAAGTCACTTCAAGCGTGAGGTGGTCCCTAAAAAAAAGGTTTTGCAAATTTTGTTGTAAAAATGAGAAATCGCTGGTCAACTTTAACCCTTATAACTTCCTAACAAAAAAAATGATGTTTCCAAAATTATGCTAAAGTAAAGCAGACATGTGGGTAATGTTATTTATTAACTATTTTGAATGATATGTCTCTCTAATTTAAGGGCATAAAAACTAAAAGTTTAAAAATTGCAAAATGTTCAAAATTTTTGCCAAATTTTCATTTTTTTCACAAATAATCGCAAGTCAAATTGAAGAAATTATACCACTATCATAAAGTACCGTATGTCACGAGAAAACAATCTCAGTATCACCAGGATCCGTTGAAGCGTTTCAGAGTTATGACCTCATAAATTGACAGTGGTCAGAATTGAAAAAAATGGCCTGGTCAGGAAGTTGAAAACAGGCTTCGGGGTGAAGGGGTTAATTATTGTATTATCTTTAACGTTGTTACTTATGACTTGTGTATGAACTGTTTAACTGTAAAGCGCCGCGGAATATGTTGGCGCTATATAAATAAAGATTATTATTGTGTCCACCAGAGATTAATGCCTAATGTGTTATGGTCCAACCTGACTGTACTTCATTACGATTCAATGTGGAGTATGGCTCTGTTTCATGGAGTGATGATTGACAGGCCTGGTACTATTCCTAGCTGCCTTAACGGTGAATAATGAGTTTACAGTTGTGTCCTTGCGTAGAAAGTCTTGTAGTTCGAAGCTGCGGACTCCTGCTGGGCCTCCATGTAAACACATAGCAGAAGTTATGATACTATTCGCTGCGCTTGGTTGCTGCTGCTCGTCTTATTTAGTCAAGCGTTCCCTAAACTGAGCAGCCAGAGAGATGATGGTGAAGAAATCTCCCAACCCATAATTCTGCCTTCTGTAATAGTCATCAGAACATTCTGTACTACATGCTACACATTATTCTTCATTCTATAGGGACAACGAATGATTCAGGAGTATGTTCTGCTCCTCAAATATACCAACTCATGTGCCACAAGCCCTTGGCTATCAAAAGGTGGCCATAAAAAATTGATGAAAAGATGCCCAAAAACATGCATTTTGGCTGGACTGGATGACCTTCAGGTGTAAATTGGGAGTGTTCTAATTCACACTTGAGAGTCAGCCAGAGTAGATGTTGGATGAAAGAACGGTGGGAAATGTTGGATTCCAATATGCCTGATCCATTTGTTTTCATCGAAGACAACCAATATAAGAGGTGTTTAGCAGGTACCAAACAAAAACATTAGGTGAAAGTTAGCTGAACCTAATAATTTTAGTGGACCGGCAAAACATCTGATTTGACCAACCATCAGTGTATGGAGCCTCCTAACCCTATCTTGAGAGTAGGTTCACATAACTGGTTTCTTCACGTCAGAGAAAAATGGTCCAACTTTTCTGATCAGTGGTTGATCACAGTGGCATCAATTTTTCTCCACCTTCTCAGACATCACTCGGATGTTGTCGGAGTGCGGTCCTTTGTTTTTCACGGACTCATAGTCTTGCATTACTGATTTTGATCCGACAGTTGGATCAATATTGAACTTGTCTCAAATTTGTCCACGAACCACTAAATTCAAGGAAGAAATTGGAGATGTACACAGCCCCAAAGAATATTATAGGCATGGGTAGCACTCGTATGAGAAATGATAGAAAATTATATATATTGTATATGTGGGTAGCTGCTCCTGGTATGCAACTACTCACACTAGTTTGGATGTGCCAGTCGTTTTTCTGTCATTTCTATGTTAGCTTACTGACTGAGCACTCCTCCCTTCACCATGTGTTTTTTAATTACATCTAATCACACTTGGTTCCGGCCAACCCATATGTGCAGGCTTTACTGAGAGAGGTGTCCACATTCACCCAGGCATATAGACATTACTATGTAGGGACCCATAAGATTAATGAGACCACCTTGACGATAGTTGATGGGCTGACACTATTTGGCCAAATTCTGTGCAAAGCGTCTCACATATTTTTCCTTATGTTCAAATAGCCATTTTGCTATTCATATGTCATGTATTTTATATTCGACATGCTTTGGCATATATATATATATATATATATATATATATATATATATATATATATATATATATATATATTATCGCTATAGAGTGAATTTGCTCCAAAGAAAATTCTGTGACCATAGCCTAAGTCATTTTAAACTCTCCCATCCAAAACAACTCACTGACTGATGGTCAATTGACTCATTCTACATCCAGCAATAGACAGTGCACCACAAAGGCCATGGAAGGCAAAAGATGCAAACATTTGTCCTAAATGTATCTGTGAACATTAATTGAAGGAGTGGCTTCAGTGATCCCAGTTGATGTTTTACACTCAAATCTTGGGTAAACTGTGTATTCAGTGAAGACAGATTTTCTCATTCCTGAGATAAGAGATGACAGTTAGTGCTTTTATAATTCTATGGAGGAAGGAGGAGGAGCTAGAGGCAGACATTCTGCTGCAAGTTCTCCTAAAACTACAGTTACAGTTCTCCATAGATCTTAATAAGCACCGACTGTCATCTCCTATCACAGTAATGGGAAAATCTGTCTTCATTGCATGTAGATTTTACTAGATGGAGGCCTGATGCTATCAGTAATGTCACGATGGGGGCAAGCTTTGCAGCATTGAGAATCTCCCCCCCCCCATGTGCTCACCCACCTATCCACTCTCTTTCCCCATGTGCTGACTTCTCCCGTCTGTGCTCTCTTCTTTGACCTGTCTACCCCATGTGCTATCCCCCTTGTCTGCTGTCTCTCTCCTTCCTGTGCTGTGTTCTCCCCTCATGTGCTGTCCTGGTTGAGCTGTCTCCCCCTGTGCCCTGTCTCTCTCACCCCTGTGCGCTTTCTCTCTCCCCCATCTGCTGTCTTCTCCTTTCATGTCATCTCTTCTTTGACCTGTGTACCCCATGTGCTCTAGTGTACGATCAGACACAGACAATTTTTAAAATGAACTTTCGTTTGTGCGAAAACCCCTTTAATGTGACTGGCTTCCTCTGTCTGTAGACACATTGCGCATCTGCTGCCATGATCAGCCGAATGATTCACTGTGCCTGCACGGAATTCACGCAGGCGCAGTAAATCAGACTGCCGGCACATACAGTGTGTGTGTATGTGTGTGTGGTGCGACAGTGTTCTGCTGGTGGTACCGCGCAAGAGGCTGGTACCACCAGCAGTTTCCATATTAAGACACCCATCACTTGGGTGTCCCAATATGGCGGTCGGTGAACTTCCGCCGCTTGGAATTCTGGGATCCGGACACATCTGGACGGAACAGGATGTGAAGACATTACAAGGCAAGTATACATTAAGATACGTGAACTGAGAGTAAAAGACTGGTCCAGAAGGAGAAAGAAGCAGATTTCTCTAATAATATATATTACAAAGTTGCTTATTTTCACATTTATTATTCATTTATGGAGAAAAAATTTTTTTAATCTAGATACAAATTTAACTTTTGTATTTCCAACTACAAGACAAGCAAAGTTTGTGCCTTTTGTTATCTCTTAGCTTTGCCATCACTTTTTAGACTTTTTCTCGATAGATTGGATGAAGTTCTTCTATACGTTTTCCCACCCATTGCCCCACTGTGTGACGCCTGGGGTACACAATCTACATTATAATGTGAGTTTTACATTCAGCTGTGATTTGATGCAGTTATTCATGGTTGCTGTTGCCATGGTAGCGAAGCAGTCGGACAAATTATATTGCCAACGTTCCAGCTACACTAAGATTTATATACGTATATATTACCGGCTGATGATTGGATGAGTGCGGGAAAAGTGAATTGCTTGCAATCAAATATTACCAAACCCTTCAAACCGGCTGTCATATGGGTAAAAGAGCAGTGCAGACAACAGTATCCAACATATTATTTGATTTAGTTGGATGGTCATTAAGAGGCATGGGAAAGGAGCTTACAGCACACGTAGGTAAGCGATTATTGGGAGAGAAGCGCCAATCCTGGTAACAACTGACATTACTTAAAGGAGCTATCCAGGATTTATACACTGATGAACTATCTTTCATATTAGTCATCAATATCAAATTGGTGGGGGTCCGACACAAGGCAACTCTACCTATCGGCTGACTGCAAACCCCACAATGGCCAGATGTGAACAGTGTATGGAGAAGGGAACATTAAATCTCCTACTGAACTGGTTTCCGACTCTGCCTGGTGTCATCTTCCTCCCACTTATCTGATACTTATTGGAGGATAGGTCATCAATTTATAAGTCCTCGAAAACCCCATTAAAATGGTTTGAATAAGCTTTCAACTGGAATGAAATGCAGAGTTTCACCTCTTGTCAGCTCCATTTGCACAATGGGTTCAAAACACGGGAAAAAGTTCACCTCCGCTGTGGCTGTGTATGCAAATTGAGAGGAAAAAGACTAGAAGTCTAGTGCCACTTACTGGAAGCAGCATCCTAAAAGTCAATATCGAACCTTAAACTAAACTTTTCATAAAGTTAGGATTAAAGCCAAGCCAGACTTTCAATATACAGACATGTGTTTCGGGGTGTTGCGCCTTCTAAGTGCAAAGCATGAGATTTGATTTTGAAATCTCTGACTCGGGTCAAAGAGAAAACGATTCTCCTTGAAGAGAGTGACGGCACAGAACCAGTGGTGTGTATGAAAGGGACTGACTGCCTCATTACAAAAGCTAAGCCAGCCCTCTTTTTCAGTCTATGGATTAGTTATGACTGAGAAGGGGGTTGGCTTAGTTATCGAAGTAAAGTAGGTGCTAGTCCCCTTCCTCACGTCAATAGGCAGTGCAGACTAGAAGGAAGCTCAAATTGTAAGTGGATCTGCAAGAACCTAGGATGGGAAGTAAAATCGAGCCATTGGTGAATTTAAAAAAAAAATAAATATTACCTACTGAAAGTAGGGTCATACAATATCATTGTGTTATTAATTAAAATGTAACATTTTTAATTTATATTAAAAACAGCAAAAATGAGTTTCAAAACAGAGATATTAAAAATTATATAAGTTGCAAAAGTATGAATGCAAAAACCCTCAGACATGTTACCAGACACCCATCTACTTTGCTTTAGTTCCCCATCCAAGATTTCACATGATCACTTCACCATACCATATCCAGAATTTCACTACTTCCAAAGAGAATCAAATAGGGAATGCATTGCAGCCCCTTGTGCATGCCTATTACAGAGGAGGATACAGTGCCTCTCGGTTGCACCATACATGTACCGAAACATGTATCATAGAATCATAGTTGGAAGGGACTGCCAGGGTCATTGTGTCCAGCCGCCTGCTCAAGGCAGGATTCACAAACCATCTCAGACAGATGTCTGTCCATGTAAGTGCTTAGAGACACATAATATGGTCCTCTAAGGACTTGAAAGTTTAGCACTGTATAGGGTCAGAGTGTATAGTGTCATGCGCCGAGGGTTACCAGGTTATGAACCAACGTATAGACTAATCTGTCTACAGTTTTAGCTCAATTGGCAAACAAGCAAGTCACAACTAAGAAATCTACCACTATGCAAGTCATCTCAACATTACATGTACACGCAAAAAAATACACCTCACAGTAATACCACTATGCATTTCATCAACATGAATGTCATGTCAATTTCACAACTGGTAGGAGCATTTTATTGGAATAATTACACAATTTGGCATTCTATAGCTAGAAACATTGAATGTCTTACCTAATAATGACGTACATTACGGCACAGTTGCCCACCAGGCCCACCACACAGACAATCAGATACACCACGACGATGGTGACTTGGATACCCAGTGGTAGAAACCTGTCTCCTGTCCCATTGAAGAAACTGCCATTTAGGCTGGAATTGAGTAAGAACGCTCTGAGGAAGGCAGCCTCGTAGGGCAAGTCCGGCAGAGGGAAATCCATCTGTCAGCAGAGACCTGAGGGGCAGAAGAAGACAAGTTCAAATGGAGACCAGTAAGCCACATCCACCGTGCTTTGGTTAGAAGTTTTACATATGACCCACCAGGAGGCACCAGAAGGTGATCCTGTCACTGCACTGAGCTCAGAATCTAATGCATTATACATGGAAGAGCAGAGCAATAAAACATCTTACCTGAGAATCTGCTGAGCCATAAAATAAAATGTCACTGAGCACATGGTCTGAACACATCCCCTGACGCCAGCTTTCTAGCCATTTACACTTAGAATATGGTCGCACTCGAGCCAGCTTGTCGGGACATTGGGCACCGAGGGCTCCTTGAATTTTTAGAGTGTATAGTACATGATCAAGAGCTTAATGACCAAAGCTCCATGACTACAAGATTGTAATGATGCCATTCACATCCAGGATCTGTTTACCTTTATTAATCAATCCCTACAATTCATTCCAGTTCATGGTTATAAGTAAACATTTACAAAAGGAGACGATATAAAATGTTAATATGTAATATAAAATGTAAATGAGCAAATTAGAATGAAACTCAAGATAAAGAACATTCAGCTACTAGGTACCTATGGGGTCATGAATTTGCATTGTGCCATTATTACAAGGACGACAGCTCACGTGGTTCATGATTTTTGAGCAAAGCAAAAATGTTCTTTACTTTACTTTAGTTGTTAACCTTTTTTTCTTTTTTCAACAATAAATTTTTATTGAAAATTTGCGATTTACATATGGTGCATTAATAAAGTATCATTACAAAGCTGTAACTATAACATATGCACAAATGCATGTAAACAAGTAGTATGCAATCCTATATACTAACAACAATGGGGGGTAGGGGGAGGAGGGAGTAAGAAAAGGGGGGAAAAGAAAAAAGTGTGGGGGGGGGGGGGGGAAGGAAGGGGGAAAGGGGGCCGGGGGTAAAATCACTTTGTGCGTGATAATTGCGGAAAGTCATTCTGAGTCCGATGGTTCAGTGTTAGTTAAGTAAAATGTAGGTACGGCAAAGGGAGTGTGATTAGTACATTCTGCCCAGGGATGCCATACTTTCTCAAATTTACCCACTTTGTCCATGAGAATAGCTGACAGTTTTTCATTGACCATGTACCAGGAGAGGTGTGTTTTAACTGCGGAGAAGTCTATGGTTGGTTTTTTCCAAGCCAAAGCTATAGTTTGCTTGGTTGCTAAAAATATGAATGATATAAGAGCCTGGGTATGTTTGGGAATGTTGGAGATACTTTTATTGAGTAGGGCTTCCCAAGGGTTTTTTCTGAGATTTATATTTGTGACAGAGAACACTAAATGGTAGATTCTGATCCATAGTCTCCTGACAGTTGGGCATAGCCACCAGATATGGAACATGTCTCCAATAGAGTTACAACCTCTAAAGCAGTTTGGGGAGTAGTTGGCAACTGCCTTGGCCACTCTAGCTGGGGTCAGATACCAACAGGTCAGCACTTTATAGTTGGTTTCCAGCATGAGGGTATTTAGTATTCCTCCAGTGGAGGAGGACCATATTTGGGACCACTCTGAGTCAGACAGGCTAGACCCAATATCGGACTCCCAGTGAGAGGTATATTTCAAGCAGTTTCTATGTGAGGGGGAGTTTAATTGTGAGTAAAGGAGAGATATAGTACCTGAGGCGTGGGGGCTTTGACGACACCTTTGTTCGAATGAGGTAAAGGAGTATGGAGGGCTAGAATTTTTCAATAAAGAGCTGACAAAGTTTTTTAGTTGTAAGTATCTAAATATCTCTCCAGGGGGGAAACCGTGTTTTTCTTTAAGGGCCGGGAATGGGATAATCCCGTCCACATTGAAGAGATGGTGAACTCTAGTTATCCCCGCTTCAACCCACTTTTGGAAGTATCTAAGGGATCTCATGCCTGGGGGGAATAGGTTGTTGTCCCATAGTGGAGCGAGGGGCAAAAAGGGTGAAATTAGCTTTGAAGAATATTTATGCGAGTCCCAGATTGCAAGAGAGTGTTTTATAATGGGGTTCGAGATATGTTTGTGTTGGGTTGGGAGAATCCATAAAATTGTATCTATGGTGTCGGGTTGTAGCTCGGAGGCCTCTAAGGATAGCCATAATGGAGGTTCAGTGTAGGCATGGTATAGGGTCAGTTGGCCCAACTGGGCGGCACGGTAATACTTAGAAAGGTTAGGAACACCCAAGCCCCCTTTCAGGCGGTGGCGGTAGAGGGTGGCTTTATTTACTCTGGGGAGACCTCCTCTCCAAACAAAAGTATCTATTGATCTTCGGGCCATTTTAAGGAAGTGCGAAGGGATAGGGATTGGCAGGACACGGAATAGATAAAGTAGCTTGGGGAGAATCGACATCTTTAAGGCGCGCACTCGGCCTAGCCATGAGAGGTGCAGCTTCTCCCAAGATTGAAGCAGAAGGCGAAGTTTACGGAGCATAGGTGGATAATTGGCCGTGTAGAGGGAGTCTAAATTAGCCGTCAGTTTTACTCCTAAATAGCCCAAATATTTAGTAACCCACTGGAATGGAAAATCTTTTTGGAGTTGTGTTATAGTTGATTGCGGGAGGTATACATTCATTGCGTAAGATTTGGCAGTATTTATTTGCAGAGCGGATATAGATTAAAAATCTTGTAAGGTTTGAATAAGGGCCGGTAAGGACGTCTGAGGGGACGATAGAAGGAGTAGAATATCATCTGCAAACATAAATAGCTTGTGTGGGACTGTTGCCACCTCTACGCCCTGTATTTTGGAGTTGAGACACAGCTGGATAGCCAGTGGTTCGAGCGCTAGGAGAAACAATAGGGGTGAGAGGGGACAACCCTGTCGGGTACCTCTGCTTATTGGGAAGAGTGTAGAGGAGAAGCCGCTGTAGCGCATGTAGGCGGAAGGGGAAATATAGAGAGCATGGATCCAGGAGAGGAAGTGGTCCGGAAACTTCCATCTCTGCAGCACCGCAAACAGGTAAGGCCACGACACAGAGTCAAAGGTTTTTTTGATGTCTAATGACAGTAACATGCTTGATATGTTGCGATGCTTACAGAGATGTAGTAAGTAAGAGACCCTCCGTATGTTGTCTGAGGCCTGTCGGCGCGGGATGAAGCCTACTTGATCTTTGTGTATTAATGCACCTAAGCCTTAATTCAACCTTTGAGATAGGATTTTAGCCAGTTTTTTAAGGTCTATGTTAACTAGAGATATTGGTCTATAATTGGACCAAAATAAGTGGTCTGGATTGGGCTCAGGTATCATAGATATTGCAGCCATTAATGAGCCTGTGCCTGGTTTATTACCATCTCTCAGGGAGTTGAAATAATTAGTGAGGTGTGGGGTCAGTGCCTGGGCATATTTTTTTATAGTAAAGGGCCGTAAACCCATCAGGGCCTGTTTTTTGTTAATTTTCAAATTTTTAATGGCTATCTCGATTTCATTAGGGGTTATGACTTGGTCATGAAGTTCGACCATATCAGAACTAAGGGCTGGGAGGGGGACAGAGTCTAAAAAGTTCTCCACGGTATCTATATTTGTGGTAGATGGGGCGTTATACAGCTGTTTTAGTTTTTGCTGGAAAATATGAATATTTTGCTGCGGGTTAGTTGTTACACCTGTGGATGTGCGCAAGCATATGGGGGTCTAGGTAGTGGGTTGCATTTTAAGCGGCGAGCGAGGTTAGAATTATTTTTATTATTAAGGGCGTAGAAGCGTTGCTGTGACCAACGTATAGCACGGTTGGCGTTCTCAGAGAGGTGAAGGTCTAGTTCTGTCCGAGCGTGGAGGTTTCGATATGTGGTGGGTGAAGGTGTGGTTTTCATCTGGGACTCCAAAGCTGACACCCTGCTCTCCAAATCGAGTATTTTCGCATTTCTACCTTTTTTCTTGCGAGAGGCTTCTAGGATGCAGAGACCTCTAAGTACTGCTTTGTGTGCTTCACATAAGGAAATCGGCGAAGAGGCTGATTGTTTGTTCAAAGAGAAATATTCATCGATATGATTTTTCAATTTTTGGGCGATTTCAGGATAGGAGAGCAGTGAATCATTAAGGGTCCAGTTGAATGAGTGGGGCCGCGGGTGGAGTGTTGAGCATGTGATTAGATTTGGGGAATGGTCCGACCAGGGAGTAGATTGGATTGAGACATTTGATACATTTGGGATAAAGGAAGGATGAACCAGAATATGATCAATTCTGGTGTACACTAGGTGGCGTGCGGAGAAAAAGGTGAAGTCTCTTTCAGTGGGGTGAAGTTCCCTCCATAGGTCTATCCAGTGGTATTGGGAAAGGAGTTTGTTGAGGGCGGCTGAGTCTGCAGAAGGGTATGGTGGCGGAGGAGTAGATGAGTGGGGGGCTTAAGGATTTGTCTAGGCTAGCTTTAAGTACACAATGGGAATCTCCGCATAAGATTGTGGTGCCTTGGGCATGCTCTGAAATCAATTCTAGTAGTTGAGAAAAGAAGGCGGCTTGGTGGGTATTAGGGGCATAGTAGGAAACAAAGGTCACCAGTTCGTCAGTTATTGTGCCCATCACCATGATATAGCGACCTTCCTTATCAGCTACTGAAGATTTAAAAACAAATGGGACAGATTTCTTGAAACAGATAGCTACGCCTTTAGTTTTGTTTGGGGCGTTTGCTGTATAGAAAAGCGGGTAAGACAAAAATCTAGGGCAAGATTTAGTTGAGAAATGCGTTTCTTGAAGACATACCACATCGGCCTGCTGGGATCTATAGTAGCGGAAGGCCTTGGTGCGTTTATGTGGGGAGTTAAGTCCCCTCACATTGTGCGATATGATTTTGAGTGGCATTTCAGAAAGTTGCGTGATTTGCTTGTGGTTATCGTTGATTGTGGTTTATCAGTAGGAATAGAGGAGGTATTGCAGAATGAACTGTGCAGGTAGTTTGGGCCCGGGTAAGTGGTTGGGTTGGGAAATATGGTAGATTGAAAGCTGTTTATAGTTTGCGTAGGGTGAGAAAGCCTGTTGAGGGGAAAGGGGTGACTGTAATGTTGGCTAAGCACTATGTGCTGAGCGGCAGTGTGTGAGGACACTGTGGGGTCATAAAGGTCTGCCAGGGGCAGCACAAGAAAGAAAAACTTTATGTGATCGTAACGGAATACGGAAATGTAGTCAAGTACGTGATAAAGTCGAACTGGGGGTCTGATTCAACTTTCAAGGGGGTGTTCAACGATGTTCTATCTTATCAACCTATTGTAGCGGCTAGTAACTAGAGGGCATAGGTCGGGTTACGAAAGATAACTACTACGACCAATAGCATAACTAACTGAAGCCGTTATATAACTTTGTGTTGTATTTGAAACATTGTGGTAGAATGGAATGTATGTAACCTGTCGCTAGAACTTAACAATCAATAGGCAAAAAAGAGGGGAAAAAAAACACTATATTAGCTTATGGGTTGAACATATTCACATGTTTGTAGTGAAGATCAAGTCAGGAGGTAGATTCACTCCAGTCCAGGGTTTCAGTAGACGTAAAAGGCGCAGTAGTATCCGATGAGGGAATGTTAGAGTTGTGCAGTTCAGGAACTTCTGCGAAAATAAACTGAAAAACATATATAACCATGTCATCTTGGAACTGTAGGAGTGTCAGGCAGAGTTGCCTGTATGGTATCAGAGGCCCAGAATAAAGCCAGCGGTTGCATTGCTCATCACGGGGGATCAGGTGGAGCTCGTGGTCGAGATCGGCGACTCTCTGGCCGAGGCTGAGAGGAAGCAAGCAGGGGGGGTAAAGAGGGATCCATGAGTTGTAGTTTGGCCAAGCAATAACTCGCTCCTTTGGGGGAGAGAACTGTGTGAGTCATATCAAGGTGGGAGAATATCAGTTTAAAGGGGAATCCCCAGCGACATTTGATGTTATTAGATCGTACAATCTCCAGGTATGGCTTCATAGCTCGTCGCTTGGCGATGGTGGTAGGGGCCAGGTCTGAGAACAGCTCGTATGGGTGACCTTGGAATGATAGCGGTGCAGATTTTCTTGCCGCTTGTAGGAGCTGTTCTTTAGTTTTGTAAAAGTGCATTTTAAGGATGATGTCTCGCGGCGGACCATCTGCCTTACGCCTACTCAAGGCTCTGTGGATGCGGTCTGTTGTGAATTCTGTGATCAAGCTCCCTCCTGTGGTCACAAGTGGTACTGCGGCTTCTGAGTTTCCTTCCTCAGGTGATGAGGTTAAGTCGTTAGGTGCTGCTCTATTTAACTCCACCTAGTGCTTTGATCCTGGCCTCCAGTCAATGTTCTAGTATTGGTCTTGCTTCCTCCTGGATCGTTCCTGTGGCCTGTCTGCTCAGCATAAGCTAAGTTCTGCTTGTGTTACTTTTGTTGCTATATTTTCTGTCCAGCTTGCTTTTTTGGTTTTGCTTGCTTGCTGGAAGCTCTGAGACGCAGAGGGAGCACCTCTGTACCGTTAGTCGGTGCGGAGGGTCTTTTTGCCCCTCTGCGTGGTTGTTTGTAGGTTTTTGTGTTGACCGCAAAGCTATCTTTCCTATCCTCGGTCTATTCAGTAAGTCGGGCCTCACTTTGCTAAATCTATTTCATCTCTGTGTTTGTATTTTCATCTTAACTCACAGTCATTATATGTGGGGGGCTGCCTTTTCCTTTGGGGAATTTCTCTGAGGCAAGGTAGGCTTATTTTTCTATCTTCAGGACTAGATAGTTTCTCAGGCTGT
This sequence comes from Ranitomeya imitator, assembly GCF_032444005.1. Taxonomy (NCBI): domain Eukaryota; kingdom Metazoa; phylum Chordata; class Amphibia; order Anura; family Dendrobatidae; genus Ranitomeya; species Ranitomeya imitator. Next base: position 451,569,821 of record NC_091283.1, on the reverse strand, counting down.
GCCGAGTTGCATAGGGAGCGTTAGGCGCAATCCACGACTACCTCTAGTGTGGTTTGATAGGTTTAGGGATTGCGGTCAGCAGAGTTTCCACATCTCAGAGCTCGTCCTATGTTTTGTGGTTTTTGTCAGGTCACTTGTGTGCTCTGAACTTCAAGGTCCATTGTGGTTCTGAATTACCTATTCTTAACAGTACTGGAGGCCCAAAGTACTATGCTTCTCAATAGAGGGAAAAAAGAAGTTCTGAGACCATTTTTTTTTCTTTGCACTGTGTTTTGCCTTTTTTTCCCCTAGACATTTGGGTGGTTCAGGACACAGGTGTGGTGATGGACATTAAAGGTCTGTCTTCATGTGTGGATCTTCTCACTGCAAGAGTACAAAATATTCAAGACTTTGTGGCTCAGAATTCTATGTTAGAACCAAGAATTCCTATTCCTGATTTGTTTTCTGGAGATAGAGCTAAATTTTTGAGTTTCAAAAATAATTGCAAACTGTTTCTGGCGTTGAAACCTCGCTCCTCCGGTGACCCAGTTCAACAAGTTAAGATCATTATTTCTTTATTACGTGGCGACCCTCAAGACTGGGCATTTTCCCTTGCGCCAGGAGATCCTGCATTATGTAATATTGATGCGTTTTTTCTGGCGCTCGGATTACTGTACGATGAACCTAATTCAGTGGATCAGGCAGAGAAAAATTTGCTGGCTCTGTGTCAGGGTCAGGATGAGATAGAGATTTATTGTCAGAAGTTTAGAAAGTGGTCTGTGCTCACTCAATGGAATGAATGTGCTTTGGCAGCAATCTTCAGAAAGGGTCTCTCTGAAGCCCTTAAGGATGTCATGGTGGGATTTCCTATGGCTGCTGGTCTGAATGAGTCTATGTCTTTGGCCATTCAGATTGGTCGACGCTTGCGTGAGCGTAAATCTGTGCACCATTTGGCGGTATTATCTAAGCATAAACCTGAGCCTATGCAGTGCGATAGGACTTTGACCAGAGCTGAAAGGCGAGAACACAGACGTCAGAATGGGCTGTGTTTCTACTGTGGTGATTCCACTCATGCTATCTCCAATTGTCCTAAGCGCACTAAGCGGTTTGCTAAGTCTGCCACCATTGGTACGGTACAGTCGAAATTTCTTTTGTTCGTTACTTTGATCTGCTCTTTGTCTTCCTATTCTGTCATGGCATTTGTGGATTCAGGCGCTGCCCTGAATTTGATGGACTTGGAGTTTGCTAGGCGCTGTGGGTTTGTCTTGGAGCCCTTGCAGTGTCTTATTCCATTGAGAGGAATTGATGCTACGCCTTTGGCCAAGAATAAGCCTCAGTATTGGACCCAGCTGACCATGTGCATGGCTCCTGCGCACCAGGAGGATATTCGCTTTCTGGTGTTGCAAAATCTGCATGATGTGGTCGTGTTGGGGTTGCCATGGCTACAAGTCCATAACCCAGTATTAGATTGGAAATCAATGTCTGTGTCCAGCTGGGGTTGTCAGGGGGTACATGGTGATGTTCCATTTCTGTCTATCTCATCATCCACCCCTTCTGAGGTCCCAGAGTTCTTGTCTGATTACCGGGATGTATTCGATGAGCCCAAGTCCAATGCCCTACCTCCGCATAGGGATTGTGATTGTGCTATCGAGTTGATTCCTGGTAGTAAGTTTCCTAAGGGTCGACTGTTTAATTTATCTGTACCTGAGCACGCCGCTATGTGGAGTTACGTAAAAGAATCCTTGGAGAAGGGTCATATTCGGCCGTCGTCATCGCCATTGGGAGCAGGGTTCTTTTTTTGTGGCCAAGAAGGATGGTTCGCTGAGGCCTTGTATTGATTACCGCCTTCTAAATAAAATCACGGTCAAATTTCAGTACCCCTTGCTGCTGCTATCTGATTTGTTTGCTCGGATTAAGGGGGCTAGTTGGTTCACCAAGATAGATCTTCGTGGTGCATATAATCTTGTGCGTATTAAACGGGGCGATGAATGGAAAACTGCATTTAATACGCCCGAGGGCCATTTTGAGTACCTAGTTATGCCATTCAGACTTGCCAATGCTCCATCAGTATTTCAGTCCTTTATGCATGACATCTTCCGAGAGTACCTGGATAAATTCCTGATTGTATACTTGGATGATATTTTGGTCTTCTCGGATGATTGGGAGTCTCATGTGAAGCAGGTCAGAATGGTGTTCCAGGTCCTGCGTGCTAATTCTTTGTTTGTGAAGGGATCAAAGTGTCTCTTTGGTGTTCAGAAGGTTTCATTTTTGGGGTTCATTTTTTCCCCTTCTATCATCGAGATGGACCCTGTTAAGGTCCAGGCCATTTATGATTGGACTCAGCCGACATCTCTGAAGAGTCTGCAAAAGTTCCTTGGCTTTGCTAATTTTTATCGTCGCTTCATCTGTAATTTTTCTAGTATTGCTAAACCATTGACCGATTTGACCAAGAAGGGTGCTGATGTGGTCAATTGGTCTTCTGCTGCTGTGGAAGCTTTTCAAGAGTTAAAGAGTCGTTTTTCTTCTGCCCCTGTGTTGTGTCAACCAGATGTTTCGCTTCCGTTCCAGGTTGAGGTTGATGCTTCTGAAATTGGAGCGGGGGCTGTTTTGTCGCAAAGAGGTGCTGATTGCTCGGTGATGAAGCCATGCGCCTTCTTTTCCAGGAAGTTTTCGCCTGCTGAGTGAAATTATGATGTTGGCAATCGAGTGTTGCTGGCCATGAAGTAGGCATTCGAGGAGTGGCGTCATTGGCTTGAAGGAGCTAAGCATCGCGTGGTGGTCTTGACTGATCACAAGAACTTGACTTATCTCGAGTCTGCCAAACGGTTGAATCCTAGACAGGCTCGTTGGTCGCTGTTTTTCTTCCATTTTGACTTTGTGGTTTCGTACCTTCCGGGCTCTAAAAATGTGAAGGCGGATGCCCTGTCTAGGAGTTTTGTGCCCGACTCTCCGGGTTTGCCTGAGCCGGCGGGTATTCTCAAAGAGGGAGTAATTGTGTCTGCCATCTCCCCTGATTTGCGGCGGGTGCTGCAAAAATTTCAGGCTAATAAACCTGATCGTTGCCCAGCAGAGAAACTGTTTGTCCCGGATAGGTGGACGAATAAAGTTATCTCTGAGGTTCATTGTTCGGTGTTGGCTGGTCATCCTGGAATCTTTGGTACCAGAGATTTGGTGGCTAGATCCTTTTGGTGGCCGTCTCTGTCGCGGGATGTGCGTTCTTTTGTGCAGTCCTGTGGGATTTGTGCTCGGGCTAAGCCCTGCTGTTCTCGTGCCAGTGGGTTGCTTTTGCCCTTGCCGATCCCGAAGAGGCCTTGGACACATATCTCTATGGATTTTATTTCGGATCTCCCCGTCTCTCAAAAAATGTCGGTCATTTGGGTAGTTTGTGATCGCTTCTCTAAGATGATCCATTTGGTACCCTTGTCTAAATTACGTTCCTCCTCTGATTTGGTGCCATTGTTCTTCCAGCATGTGGTTCGTTTACATGGCATTCCAGAGAACATCGTTTCTGACAGAGGTTCCCAGTTTGTTTCGAGGTTTTGGCGAGCCTTTTGTGCTAGGATGGGCATTGATTTGTCTTTTTCCTCGGCTTTCCATCCTCAGACAAATGGCCAGACTGAACGAACCAATCAGACCTTGGAAACATATCTGAGATGTTTTGTTTCTGCTGATCAGGATGATTGGGTGTCCTTTTTGCCGTTGGCTGAGTTCGCTCTTAATAATCGGGCCAGCTCGGCTACCTTGGTTTCACCATTTTTCTGCAATTCTGGGTTCCATCCTCGTTTCTCTTCAGGGCAGGTTGAGTCTTCGGACTGTCCTGGTGTGGATACTATGGTGGACAGGTTGCAGCGGATTTGGACTCATGTAGTGGACAATTTGACCTTGTCCCAGGAGAAGGCTCAACGTTTCGCTAATCGCAGACGCTGTGTGGGTCCCCGACTTCGTGTTGGGGATTTGGTTTGGTTGTCATCTCGTTATATTCCTATGAAGGTTTCCTCTCCTAAGTTTAAGCCTTGTTTCATTGGTCCGTATAGGATTTATGAGGTTCTTAATCCTGTGTCTTTTCGTTTGACCCTTCCAGATTCTTTTTCCATCCATAACGTATTCCATAGGTCATTGTTGCGGAGATACGTGGCGCCTGTGGTTCCATCTGTTGATCCTCCTGCCCCGGTTTTGGTGGAGGGGGAGTTGGAGTATATAATGGAGAAGATTTTGGATTCTCGTGTTTCGAGATGGAAACTCCAGTATCTGGTTAAGTGGAAGGGTTATGGTCAGGAAGATAATTCCTGGGTCTTTGCCTCTGATGTCCATGCTGCCGATCTTGTTCGTGCCTTTCATTTGGCTCATCCTGGTCGGCCTGGGGGCTCTGGTGAGGGTTCGGTGACCCCTCCTCAAGGGGGGGTACTGTTGTGAATTCTGTGATCAAGCTCCCTCCTGTGGTCACGAGTGGTACTGCGGCTTCTGAGTTTCCTTCCTCAGGTGATGAGGTTAAGTCGTTAGGTGCTGCTCTATTTAACTCCACCTAGTGCTTTGATCCTGGCCTCCAGTCAATGTTCTAGTATTGGTCTTGCTTCCTCCTGGATCGTTCCTGTGGCCTGTCTGCTCAGCATAAGCTAAGTTCTGCTTGTGTTACTTTTGTTGCTATATTTTCTGTCCAGCTTGCTTTTTTGGTTTTGCTTGCTTGCTGGAAGCTCTGAGACGCAGAGGGAGCACCTCCGTACCGTTAGTCGGTGCGGAGGGTCTTTTTGCCCCTCTGCGTGGTTGTTTGTAGGTTTTTGTGTTGACCGCAAAGCTATCTTTCCTATCCTTGGTCTATTCAGTAAGTCGGGCCTCACTTTGCTAAATCTATTTCATCTCTGTGTTTGTATTTTCATCTTAACTCACAGTCATTATATGTGGGGGGCTGCCTTTTCCTTTGGGGAATTTCTCTGAGGCAAGGTAGGCTTATTTTTCTATCTTCAGGACTAGCTAGTTTCTCAGGCTGTGCCGAGTTGCATAGGGAGCGTTAGGCGCAATCCACGGCTACCTCTAGTGTGGTTTGATAGGTTTAGGGATTGCGGTCAGCAGAGTTTCCACGTCTCAGAGCTCGTCCTATGTTTTGTGGTTTTTGTCAGGTCACTTGTGTGCTCTGAACTTCAAGGTCCATTGTGGTTCTGAATTACCTATTCATAACAGCGGTCCATTTCTAAGCGCTCGATGGAGATCCCCGGTGGTAGTTCTTGAAACAGAGCTGTCGCTGTGGACTGGAGGTCGGTGACCTTTTTTGGTATTCCTCTAATCCTAATATTGCTCCTATGGTCTCGGTTTTCAAAGTCTTCTAGCTTGCTGTTTAGGGTGAGGATCTCGTCCTGTAAAATTTCGATATCCTTTTCATGAGTTACAAGATTTACAAGGGTCAAGTCCATTTTATCTTCAAGGTCGGAGGTACGGGAACCAAGTTCTCTGATCTCTTTGGTTAAGTCCTTAGTCAACTTGTCCGACATCTTGAGCAATTCAGAATGTAAGATAGATTGGAACTGCGACAGTAGAGCCATGTGGTCCGGAGTAGGGGTGTTTGGGGTTTTGGTGGTAGAAGCCGGAATCATCTCAGAGTCTGCTCCATCAGGCATGGAAGAGTTGGAGGACTCCGACTGGGAAAATGGTCCACAAGACATGTTAGCATCCAAGTCTGTTCATGCAGCAAACCTGTTACTAGGTTGTTTGTTTTGAATTAGTTCTACGCGCTTTAGGCATGATGCCGATTAGAATATGGATGGAAGTAGATCCCCGTGATGTATATTCCGTATTAAAGAGAGTGAAGTCTAGGATATGGCATATTGCGCTGTATCCCCTAACAGTTGTATGAGAGGAAGGTTAGGGCATTGCAACAATTACGGGGTATTTTGTAGGCTGGGTCTTACTAGGCAGGTGTTGCATTAGAGCCAGTGGAGAAGGATTAGCAGATCGGGAGGCCGGTGGCGTGGGGTGCTTTCAGCGGGAGCCAGAGCACTGCAAGAATTCCAGACTCTCACGACTTGTGTGCGCCTAGCCTGGGGGGATGACAGTTCCCCAGCCTCCAGATCCCACTCCCCTCACAGGTAGTTCAAGCAGAGGGGGGTATAGCAAATGTCTCTCACCTTTGCTAGTAGATGCTGGTAGGCCTGCCGTCCACTGGAGGGTGCTGGGTCTTCTGTGGCAGAGCTGTTCAGGGCAGCAGCCCCAGGGATCCGGTGTGCTGCACCCGCAAATCCGCAGCTAGTGGCTGTGTGACTCCTGGGGATCCGGCCATCAGTGTGGGCCACCCGCCTCCCAGCAGCAACAGCGATCACCGCAGGGCCCACACTTCAGAGAAGAGCGGGTGGGGGAGCGAGCGGTACAGTCCAGCAGGGGCTCCAGGACGTCACCTCCAAGGAGCGGGGGAGGCCGAGCAGGGCACGGTCCCGCGGCGCCGCCGCGGCTCACCGTGTGGCGGCCTCCAGCCGCATCTAGGCCTCGGCGGCGGGGGTCCCTCCGCTCCGGGCGCCTGGGACGGGCTTCCCAGGGAGGCACAGTCCGGGCAGTTCCAAAGGGGCAGGGAGGCGCCAAAAGCCTCCCGGCTGGAGATGGGCTATGTCGGCGTCTCTCAGGCCTCACAGGCTTCAGGCCCGGCAGTAGGCCCCAATTCGGCGCCGCGACTCCGGTCCGCCACTATCACCACTGCAGCCCGGTTTTGCTTCTGTGGCCTAGGGGCTATGTGCTGCTGCTTTTTGCAGCTTGGATGGGCCTCTAAAGTGCCGAAAAACCGGTGGATTGTCACCGCAGCTCAGGGAGCTCAGAGAGGCACGTCCTGCTCCTTTGGCTGCTGGCCACGCCCCCCAGTTGTTAACCTTTTTTTGCAACTTTTAACGGCAAGAAGTTACATGTTACGTTAAAATGGCACAAAACGTGCAGAAAAAATGATAGACGTACATAAAATTACTCCAGAGGGAAGTGGAGTACATTGTTTTTTCTCAAAATTTTTGGACTTTTTAAAAAATTTGCAATTGATGAATCAGCACAAACATCTGGAAACACCAAACCCACAATAATTAACATAAAAAAACAAGGTGAACACCTATAATATAGACTTTTAAAAAGGTGCAATAATAATTTGAAAATGAAAAAGAGGCAAAAAAAAGCACCAAAAACTAGACAAAACAAGGTTCAATTGCAATAATGAATTGCATGTGTCTCTTCTGGAAATATAGTAATATAAATTTGCACAGAAACTGGATGATGTTATATAGAGGAATTGCATTGCAAGAGGAGAACAATTCTACAGTGGCACATACAGTAGACTGCCCACAGCTCAGGGAAGCCTGCAGCTCAGGAATAGGGAGGACTCTACAGAACAAGCACTGATGTCATTTGGAGGACTCCTGACTCAGTCCTTCAGAAAGAACAACATAAACCTGGTGACAATTTTCACTTTCAAGACCTCTCCCCGCTGTCAGAGAATGGAAACCCCCCTGGCTGTAGCATGGAAAGGGGGCAAAGCTTTATGCATATTGTGAATGGTAGCAAAAAAGAACCAGAAACCAAACAACTGTCACGACCCGCAAGTGTCAGTCTAGCGGACGGCACAACAAAAACCAATGACGGGGATGGAAAAAGGGAGAGGAAGACCCTAACAATAGGGAACGAGGGATGGGGCACCTCCTAACACAGCCTGTGCCTAACCCTAAGCTCAACTAATGCCCTATGCGGGTCCTTCCCCCCTCTGCCATCACGTGCCTAGTCCCCAGCTGTCACCTCAATATACCCTGGCTAGTGCACTGGCCGGCAAGGACACTAGCCTCACCACTGCAGATGGAGTAAACACAGGGGTTAGTGACAAACACAAGACAAAGACAAGGAACAAGAAAACGTAGCTTTCAAGCTTCTGCTGCAAGCTCTATACAGCAGAAGATACGGAACCAGGACCTCAAGCAGCTGATACACACTGGCACCAGAGAGCTCCCAACTCCTCGGCTGGTCTCCAGAGAAAAACTCTATCACCCACAGTCAGCTGATGCCTCAGGTGACTAGTTAAAGGATGGAGGGAGTGGTCACCACACTCATCAGCTGATCAGCCAACACAGCAGCTGCCAGCAAGGAAACTGACATTAACTTTTGCTGGCCCAAAAGGAAAAACCACGTTTAAATTAAAGCAGAACCAGAGCTGTCATGACTTCCACAAAATGAGTTGTGACAACTACTGTACTTTCAGCTTTGATTCCACCAGATGGAAAAGTGTGCAGGACGTGCACATGACCATATATACGCAGGTCACTAAGCCAGAGCAACAAGGCTCTAAGAGTGCAAAGTGCTATATGTATTCAACACCAGTCAAAAGTTTGGACACAATTTTCATGCAGTGGTTTGCCTTGTTCATATTGCAATGTGTATATTGTAGATTCAGACTGGAGCCAAGAAAAGTATGAAGGGACACGTGAAAACAAGAGTAGAGAAACATGTGAAACAAATCAGAATTTATGTTAACTCTTAGATTCTTCAAAATACTCCCATTTTACATTGATGATGGATTTACACCCCATTTACATTCTCTAAAGCAGCTTCATCAGGAATCACATGGAATAGATTTCAACGATTTTGAAAGAGCTCCCAGAGGTGCTGAACACTTGGCTTATTATCTTTCCCAAACCATCTCAAATGGGCTGAGGTTGAGTGATACTTGAAGCCTTGTCATGTCCATTCCTCTCCTTTTTGGTCTTGTAGCCCTTACATGGGCTGGGAGGGTTTTGGGTCATTGTCCTAATGCAACACAAATTATGGTCCCACTAAATGCAAATTAGATGGATAACATGTCGCTGTGGAATGATATGGTAGCCATGCTGGGACAGTGTGTCTTTAATTTTGAATATATCACCAAGCGCACTCCCATCCCACCCCGCTGCTTCCATGTTTGATTATAAGAACCACACATTTACAAACCATCCACTCAGGTTGTCTGTGTCTCACAAAGACAAGGCATTTGGTACCAAAAATCTCACATTTTGACTCATCAAACTACAGTATATATTTCCACTAATCTAACGTGCAGTCCTTGTGTTGCTTGGCCCAAACAGGTATCTTCTCCTTTGTAGTCCTCAGTAGTGGCTTCATTGCAGCAATTCGATCATAAAGACTCTGGACAGCTGATGTGGACATGTATCTGCTACCTGATGTCTGTGCATTATTTATGAAGGCTGTTATCTGAGGTGTTGTCAGTTTGTGGTTTCTGGGGCTGGTAATTTATTCTCTGCAGCAAAGGCAATTCTCAGCATTTCTTTCCTGGGTCAGTCATCATGAGAGCCAGTTACTTCTCATAGTTGTGGTTTTCATGACTGCATTTTAGGATACCTTCAATGTACTACTCATTTTCTAAAATTGACCCACCTTCAAGTCTTAAAGTGATGATGGATTGCTGTTTGTCTTAGTTGACTGGTTCTTGAGATATTCTAACTTACAACAGTTTTGCAATAGGGCTCAGCATTGTATGGAGCTGTGCACCAAGACTGCCTCTGCAAAACACATCTGATGGTCATAAACTCTTTCTGAAGGTCAGTGCTTGATTTCACTACTTAACTCTTGGCGAGTCATAAATGTTCATTAAAAGCAATTCCTGGTGACCCAAAACACAACTTCAGACTATGTGAGAGCTATATGACAAAAAGGAGTGGGATGGAGACTGCGTCAGATGACATGGCCTTCATAATCACCCAAAAGCAACCAAATTTAAATGGTTTGGGATGAGATGAACGCAGAGTGAAGGCAAAGCAGCAACAAATGCTCAGCATCACTGGAACCTCCGTAGACACTGATAGAAGCAATTCCAGGTGACACCTGATGCAGATGTTTGACAGAATACCAGGGGATTATGAAACTGTCATCAGTGGAAAAGGGGGGTACTTTGAGGAATCTGAGATTTACCACATATTCTGGTTTGCTTTCTTTACTAATTGTGCTCCTTCATGGCTTTGCTGCCTTCAGTCTGAATCTATAATGTGCACATTCCGATAAGTACAAGGGAAACCACGAACAGTTCTATAAAAACAAAATATGGGGAACAGCCCAGGGTCTATGTTCTTCTTGATCATCCACTCAAGGCAACATTTTGTAAAGCAGCTGATGCAACCCGACATTGCTGAGTCATCAGTTACTTTGATGCAAAGTCCTCTTTTGCCAAAACCAATGCACAGTGCATTTGTTAATTGGTAGTGTAAGATAGTATACGATTCAGGAATAGGATGTTGGCCAAGACCACCATTATCTGTGGGATTAGCCGACAGTCTAATGTGTATGGGGGCCTCTCAAACCTCCTCTGACAGAAGATGTAAGAGGAAAGAAGGATCTAGTCTATTGGATTTTCAACAGCCAATCCTTTTGTTTTTCATGGAGATAAGACGATGGTAGAGGAGACTCATATAGAACACAGGTGTGCTTGGCCAAACCGAGCACTTCTGTGCATGGCGAGTCAGGAATGATAGTTGTGGCATTTGGATGTTTTGCCCCCAGCAGTTCGCCCCTGGGTACATTTCGCCCCCGCACATTTCCTCACCAGCATTTGGCCACCAGGATGTTTTGCCCCCGCACATTTCACCCCCGCACATTTCACCCCCAGCAGTTCGTCCCCAGCAATTCACTACCCAGCAGTTCGCCCCCAGCAGTTCACCACCAGCAGTTCGCCCCTGGGTACATTTCGCCCCCCGCACATTTCTTCTCCAGCATTTGGCCCCCAGGCAGTTCGCCCCTGGATGTTTCGCCCTGGCAGTTCGCCCCAGATGTTTGCACCCTTGTGGTTCATGAATTCCCGTCCATCATCAATGTTTCCCCAGCATTTGGCCTCTGGATGTTTCGCCCCCCGCAGCTCACCCCCGAATGTTTGTACCCTTGTGGTTCATGAATTCCCGTATGTCATCAATATTTCACCCCCAGCAGTTCGCCCCCGGCAGTTTGCCCCCGGATTTTTGTACTCTTGTGGTTCATGAATTCCCATCTGTCATCAATGTTTCGCCCCCAGCAGTCCGCCCCCAGATGTTTCCACCCTTGTGGTTCATGAATTCCAGTCCATCATCAATATTTCGCCCCCAGCAGTTTGCCCCCGGCAGTTCGCCCCCGGATGTTTGTATCCTTGTGGTTCATGATTTCCTTTCCGTCATCAATGTTTCGCCCCCAGCAGTTCGCCCCCGGATGTTTGTACCCTTGTGGTTCATGAATTCCCATTCGTTATCAATGTTTCACCCCCAGCAGTTTGCCCCGGATGTTTGTACCCTTGTGGTTCATGAATTCCTGTCCGTCATCAATGTTTCGCCTCCAGCAGTTTGCCCCCGTCAATTCGCCCCCGGATGTTTGTACCCTTGTGGTTCATGAATTCCTGTCCGTCATCAATGTTTCGCCCCTAGCAGTTTGCTCCCGGCAGTTCGCCCCCAGATGTTTGTACCCTTGTGGTTCATGAATTCCCGTTCGTCATCATTGTTTCGCCCCCAGCAGTTCGCCCCCGGCAGTTCGCCCCCAGATGTTTGTACCCTTGTGGTTCATGAATTCCTGTCCATCATCAATGTTTCGCCCGCAGCAGTTCGCCCGCAGCAGTTCGCCCCCAGATATTTGTACCCTGTTTTGCCCCCAGAATTCTGTGTTTGGATGTTTTACCAGTTTGTCCTTGTGGTGCATGAATTCCCATCCGTCATCAGTCCACATGCCACAAAAGTACTGTACAGAGCGCTGCACTTTTGTGATGTGTTAAATCAACTGTTTCCATCTGTTAACCTCACAACTGATTGAATTATACTGTCAGAGCATTTTTCCCGCAAATTTAACGAGACATTTTCCAAAACTTTTCTAAAACATTTTTGTGTTACAAAAAACATAACACGAAAAAAATAAACGGATTTAAAAAATGTAGTGTGAATGAGGCCTGATTTAGGTGGGGAATGCAAACCACTCTAAAATCAAAACATTTTGTGAACTTTTACCTGACCCAGCACTGACCTGCTTGTTTGTAAGTTTTGTTGCAGATGTAACAATTTTCATGTCAGGTGTCCTGCAAGTTACATTAGACTAGCTCAGAGGGAAATGTCAGAGAGGCCCGACACCTGCGCACTGCAGTACTTTGCTCTGCCCTCAATAGGGCAGGCAAAGTATGCCTGCACCGGAGCCGCAGCGTGAAGACAAGAAGAGGACATCATCGTATGAAGATGGGAGGCCCCGGACCGGACCGCGACGCCCATAGGACTGGACCACAGCGGGACCGCCCCTGGGTGAGTATAATCTAAACTCTTTTTCTCATCTTTCAGGATACATCGGGGGCTTATCTACAGCATTACAGAATGCTGTAGATAAGCCCCTGATGCCGGTGGGCTTAGCTCACCTTTGATTTTGGGGGTGACAAGTTCCCTTTAAGGATTCTACTCCTCTTTGGTCAGACCTCATCTGGAATACTGTGTCCAGTTTTGGGCACCACATTTTAAAAAAGAAATCAACAAACTGGAGCAAGTTCAGAGAAGAGCGACCAGAATGGTGACCGGTCTGCAAACCATGTCCTATGGGGAATGGTTACAAGATTTGGGAATGTTTAGCTTGCAAAAAAGAAGACAGATGAGACTTAATAGCTGTCTACAAATATCTCAAGGGCTGTCACATTGTAGAAGGATCATCTTTATTCTCATTTGCACAAGGAAAGACTAGAAGCAATGGGATGAAACTGAATGTGAGGAGACACAGATTAGATATTAGAAAAAACTTTTTGACAGTGAGGGTGATCAATGGGTGGAACAGGCTGCCACAAGAGGTGGTGAGTTCTCCTTCAATTGAAGTCTTCAAACAGAGGCTGGACAGACACCTGTCTGGGATGATTTAGCGAATCTTGCTTTGAGCAGGGGGCTGGACCAGATGACCCAGGAGGTCCCTTCCAACTCTAACATTCTATGATTCTGATTCTATGATTCATTAACATGTCTCCTAACCTCTGTGGGTTGTCCACAACTGTAGATCTACAGCTATTCTGGTGTAGATAATTCTACACCAAAATCTCTATCTAGCTCTATGGATTTAGGTGCAGGTATTAGTGCAGGATTTTAGCCCCTTGTATGAATGGCTGGAATCTTCTTTGCATAATGGCAGCATACATTCACATGCAGTGACAAAAGTAGCTTGGCCCTGGCCCAATAGCAAAGTTTTCTCCACGATGCCCTCCCCCTATGTGGGATTTTGAACTATCTGCAATCCAGGCATTTGAGAATGAATTCCCCAACCTCAAGAAAACCAGTTGCTTCTTCCACTTATCACAGTCAGTTTGACGTAAAGTTCAAAATGAAGGACTCAAGGTGCAATATCAAGGTGACCATGAATTTGCTCATTGGATATGCATGATACCTGCCCTTGCCTTTCTACCAACACAGAATGTTGTGTTAGGGCTAGCGGAACGCACCAAATAATAGGACAGATAGAGTATGGTGCGTTCGCAGCCCGGGGTCCACCGTGCAGAGATGGAACCTGCTGCTAAGTAATGACGGACTATATGGCGGTACTCATAAGTATACACACGTGGGTTAAACTTCACCCAGAGTGAAGGAAGCGATCCTGTTGCGTCACAGGATCGCGGTACCGCACATAGAGCGCGAGCAAGTAGTCAGCGAACTCAACCCCAACTAGGATTGAAGTCCGATTAGACCCTTGCTGGCACAACACCGCAACTGGGTGTGTAAGGAAGCTAAATATTAGGGCACAAGAGTGCATGCGGTGCCGCACTGACGAACGCCACTAACCACCCAGGCTTGGGTAAGGAAAGCACAGAGGAAGTGCACGGCGCCGTACTGGCGGTCACAGCAACTGGACGCTGTACTGTGTGATTCGTGCTGTAGGATAAGTCGGGCGCTAGATAGCAACCATACACCTTCCGCGAACAGACATTCAATAGGGAAGGGGTATCCAAGGACGACTTGCACTCACAACAAACACACGTAAGCAAATGTACACTAGCGCATGGCCGTGCGGTCATGCGCAGTTTATATAGTTGCAGCACAGGAAGTGGCCACAGAAACTTTGCCCTTCCAAGACCTGCCAAGAGGACCAATGGAATGTGCTGCAGAGCCTGAGCACATGACCCTCGATCTCCAACGGGAGATCTTGCCCTGGGCATGCTCAGTGTGTGCAGACAAGGACTTAGTCCCAGAGAAGTCCGCTCGCTGCTGACCAGCACTGGCTTTAATGGCAGAAGCTGAAGAAGCAGCAGTAACTCTCTGTACAGAGTGAGACTGAGCAAGACGCTGGGACCGACGTCCCTGCTGAGCAGACTCCACTGCGGCTGGATAAGGATGGGAGACCACAGCGGAGATGGCTCGAGATTCCCCCTGTGCAGAAGCGGGAACTCGAGACCTAACATATTGTGCCTTCATTTGAAGAGTTAGTGGAAAATTCTGACTTTCCACAAGAAGTCATACCCATTGCCAACTATTTTGAAGATACCTATATTGGTCAAATGACTCGCAGAGGACGCAGGGCACCTTTGTTTCCAGTTGAATTTTGGAATATGTATGAACGAACATTAAATGATCAACAGCGAACAAATAATGACGTTAAAGGATGGCACCGTAGCTTTCAAGAAACATGTGGTATTCTTTTCCCAAATATATACCGGTTCATTAACTGTCTGAAACATCAGCAAGAGCTCCACAGTTTAGAAATTATTCAGATAATAACAGGAAATCCCCCCACTGCAACAAAAAAAAAAAAATGCTGCAATTTCAGCAAGGGTTAAACGTAATGTGCAAGATTTTAACAATAGAAGCTTGATAGATTATAATCTGAGAGGCATCGCCTACATCATTGAATTTTACTTGATGGTCACATATTTAGCTGTAAAATAATTCAAACATTAATACATGCAATTTTTCTTTGCTTTCCTCTTTTTCTCTAACCCTTCCCCCTTTATACCATTTATGTTTCTTGTTTAACAGTTTTAATTTATACAGTTAAAGCGTAACTCTAAAAAAAAACAAGTTTTGCTATGTTATAGTACCTGTGGCACTGATCTTCTTTTCCAATGGAGAACCCCTTCCAGCAACTTCATTTCTGTGTGAAAAGTCCCATCCAAGTTCCAGCAGCAGGCTCCATGTGATGCAGGATTTCAGTGGCTAATAAGGAGGTCGTTTCGCCTTAGTAGCAGAACTTGTGGATGGACTCTAGGGAGCATGGCTACATGGGACGTGCAACTGTCAGGTCTCTTTCAGACTAGCGGTTTTGCCGGCGATTATCGCAGCAGTTTAAAACCGCGGCGGTAGTCGCCAGCAAAACCACTACATAGCACTCGATTTGCTCAATGCAAGTCAATGGGCTCAAATCGCGGGAAAACTTTGCAGCAGAAAGCAGCACGGTTTTCCATTTTAAAAAATGTTTTATCTTCCTGGCGACTACCGCCGCGGTTTTAAACTGCTGCGTTAATCGCCAGGAAAACAGCAAGTCTAAAAGAGGCATCAACGTGCTCCCTATGTTGTAGGGTTGCTGGTTTACAGCCCCCTGCAAAGCTCCCCAACGCCCTATGTGCTCAGTCCTTTACTGGCTTCACACAGGGGGGAAGCCCTCCTCTTGTCCAGGATCTAGCACATGAGGGGAGGGGGAAGGGGAACTTTCCAGAGGGCTGTGATGGAACAGCCCTGAATGTATGACAGGAACCCTGAATCCGTCCACAATTTCTGCTACCAATGGGGCACGACTTCCTTAGTAACCACTGAAATCCTGCAGCACATAAAGCCTGCTGCTGTAACTTGGATGCAACTTTTCACACAAAACGAAATAACATTTACAAAATATTATATTAAAAAAAATAAACTAAAGCTGCTGGAAGGGGTTCTCCATTGGAAAAGATCAGTGACACAGGTACTATAACATATCAAAAGTTTTGGGGCTTTTTTTAGAGTTACGCTTTATATTGTTCTGCAATGTTGGTTGGTTTGACCAATTGTTAATCTTTTTCTGTCTGTAAAGTTACTTATCTAGAAAACTCAAGTTTTGGAATAAAAAAAAACTGTAACTTGATCACATTTATACATTTTAGACCCAAAATATAATTAGTGAGAAGTGAACCTGCCAGATTCAGCACCCCCAAACTATCATCTCTATTGAACTCAATGGATATGGAGACTCAGAGGAGTGGAGGATCTGTCCACCACATCCTCATCACTGACCAGATAGTAAAAAGAAAATATATATATTGCTATTTACCCCTTTGCTGAGGTACCGGCAGATGCGGAGGGTCCTCTTCAGTCCTTTTCCATGCACTTCCACATTGTGTGAATAGGTCATCCTACCCGAGGGAATCCCTTTCAGGATTCCTAGCTAGGGATTCCCTTGGCCAAGAAGACTCTCCACACAGCTCGGTACCTCAGCAAAAGGGAGAGAAGTGATTTTTATTTTCTGATGAGCAAACTCCGAACATTGCCTGTTTGGGATTGGTGTGGTTGAACCCGAGCAGGCAATGTTCGATACGAACCCTGAACTTTCCAGATCGGGTTTGCTCACCACTAGATACAGTATGATATATAATGGATGACAAAAAGAAGCCATTAAGTGTGACACCACTAGTACATGACAGTAAAATGATGGTCACTTGTCTTAGATCAGGGGTGTCAAACTCATATTCACCAAGGGCCACACCAATTTAATGGCTGTCCCCAAAGGGCCATTTGTTGCTGAAAGACCGGATGTACACAACCGAGTCCCATCCAGAACATGCATTTCTCTGCACAGAGCAGTGCATGCCCCTGTATATGGCATGTCACGGTGGATCAGCTCTTTGCCAGGTGCTGTCACATCTACCCTGGATCTCACTGGAATCATGGAGAGCTATGGCTGCAGCTTCCAGTCACTTGTCATTGTCATTAGTGCTGAAAGTTGCAGTTCAATGCAGAATACAACTGAGGAATGGGCATCAATAGAAAAAGGGATCCTGAAGTGAGAATACCACTTTTATCTGCTGCTCCATTGTTTTGTATACTGGCAGAGTGTTCTGTGAGGGCTAATCCCAAAACCCCCCTTCTGAAGACCTGATAAAGAGGTTCTGTAGAAGCTGGTTAAACGCCACTTAGGTTCAGCAAAGCCAATATCTCAGTTCTGCAGAGATGGTTGGTGGGAATAACCCTGTAGTTAGTCAACAATCCCCGTGCTTCCATGCATAGCCTGCATTAAAAGGGTATTCTCATGCCGAACAGCAAAATCAAAATAAGGCAGCATGCTTCAGCAATCATGTTGTGGTAAGCATGCTGCCGATCTTCCCCTTCTGGTACTTACCTAGAGGTCTTCTGCTCATCTTTGCCTGATCTTCTCCTGGCTGTGTGGGCTGGCGATGGCCATGCTGGATCCGGAGGCCACCACAAGTCTTAGTGACAGGAGAGGCATCCTGCCCCCTGGATTGACTGATGATTGGGGCAGGAGTGACATCATGTCAGTGAGCGGCCTGGAGACATTCGGCCTCACTGCTGCGGCATTCATCATGCTTCATGGATCAGTGATCCAGGGAAGATGAAAAGACAGCCAGAAGCAGGAGAAGACATCACGGGGAACTGCTAGACTGCACTCCGTGACCCAAGGAGCTGCAGCTGCAACAGGTAAGTATGTCAGTGTTTTTTTTTGTTCTAGGGTAATAATACTCCTTTAAGGCCAACCAGAAGAGACACTGGGTGAGCTGCTGAAAAGGCAGCCACAGGAATCCCCAGCAATTGGGGTCCTGTATATTTTACCCCAGGTATGTTCAGCCCTAGATATTTTGATCCCTACATATTCACCCCAAAAGTTGAGGGTGAAACATCTGGGGTCAAAATGTTAAGTGCGAAACATCAGATGGCGACACATCCTGGGACAAAATGCTGTAGGAGAAACATTCGGGGGCGAAACATCCGGGGGCGAACTGCTGGGGGCAAACTGCTGGGGACGAAACATTGATGACGGACGGGAATTCATGAACCACAAGGGTACAAACATCCGGGGGTGAACTGCCGGGGGCGAACTGCTGGGGGCAAAACATTGATGATGGACAGGAATTCATGAACCACAAGGGTACAAACATCTGGGGGCGAACTGCTGGGAGTGAACTGCCAGGGGCGGAGCATCCGGGGGGCCAAATGCTGGGGATGAAATGTGCGGGGGCGAAATGTACCCAGGGGCGAACTGCTGGGGGAGAACTGCTGGGGGAGAACTGCTGCGGGAGAACTGCTGGGGGAGACATGTGCGGGGGGTGAAATGTGCGGGGGTGAAATATTCTGGGGGCCAAATGCTGGGGACGAAATCTGTGCGGGCGAAATGTACCCAGGGGCGAACTACTGTGGCGAACTGCTGTGGGCGAATTGCTGAGGGCGAACTGCTGGGGCGAAACATTCTAGAACCGATAGTTGTTGACCAAAAGCTTTCTAGTATGTATTGGTGACCCAAATCTTTGCTCTGTCGGGATAAAGCCTAACTGCAGTAAGATTTCTGACTTAGTGTACCTCTAGGGGCGCATGCCAGATTCACAGAGTGGAGTACACCTCGTCATGAATGAGGAGCATCTGACTCCAGCACTCCCCTGTTATCAAGACCAGCATGAACAACGCCAGTCTTGATGAAATGGGCCCAAAGTCTCAAGTTTATTGTGTATTTTAAGTTTTGAGGCTTGTCTCTGTGCTGTTTTGCGTATTGTAGGCGAGATACTTTGTGGCATTCACGCAGTAAAGGCTTTCTTCGGGCGACTCGACTATGCAGCCGATTTTCCTTCAAGTGTCTCCTTATTGTGCATCCTGAAACAGCCACACCGCTAGTTTTCAGAGAGTCCTGTATTTCAGTTGATGTTATTTGTGGGTTTTTTCTTTGCATCCTGAACAATTTTCCTGGCAGTTGTGGACAACATTTTTGTTGGTCTACTTGACTGTGGTTTTGTTTTTATAGAGCCCCTGATTTTCCATTTGTTAATCACAGTTTGAAAACTGCTAACTGGCATTATCAATTCCTTGGATATCTTTTTGTATCCCTTTCCAGTTTTATGCAGTTCAACAACCTTGTCCTGTAGATCCGTTGACAATTCTTTTGCTTTCCCCATGACTCACAATCCAGAAACGTCAGTGGTTGGATGAAAGATGCAAGAGCCTTTCTGGATCTCAGAAACTCACTCAGCTTTTATGCACACACTGATTATAAGAAAATAGGTCACAGGTGAGGATGTTACCTTTAGTAGCCATTCAAATCCATTTGCGTCAATTTCTGTGCATGTTATAAGGCCAAAATTACTAGGGTATTTAAACTTTTGATCAGGGTCATTTGGATGTTTTGGGTTGTCATTATGATTTAAAAAGAGAAAATACAGTAGTTTGACAGTAAATGGCTTCACCTTACCAGTAGCCATGAGTGGAGAAAAAGTTTTGGTGTTAGCATTCATATTCTCTGAAAAAGGCCAGGAAAGCAAAAATTCTGCAGGGGTATGTAAACTTTTGAGCACAACAGTATATAGATCCATTAATTTCACAGCAATTTACAGACATTATCCTCATTGTCCCCACAATCGAGATTCATTATCACTATGTCTTTGGAATGTGGGAAGAAACCAGAGAAAACCCAAGCATACACGGGGAGAACATACAAACTACTTCCAGATGTTGTCCTTGGTGGGATCTGAACACAGGACCCCTGCACTGCTAACCATTAAGCCACTGTCCTGCCTTATGTAGCACATGAAATGCACTATTAAGATCATTTTGAAGCACTTTGCACCATTGTTGCAAACTATTGACTAAATGCATCCTTCAACACTATTGCAAAATATCATCAAGAAATACGGTCATTAGCTGTACAGTATATAACCAATAACACTTTAAATTAGTAAGAATCCCAATCATCTTAGATTTCTAAAAATCTGTAGGAGGGCTACATTAGGAACTGCGTAAGTGCTGTTGAAGTTGGGCCCTGAGACTTGAAAGACCCAAAAGACTCAGAGAGAGAGATATTGTACATTGTAGGTCTTAGTGCATATCATGCGTTGGAGCTTGGGAGTTTAAAAAAACCTCTAGCTGCCATAATGTTGACCAAAGGATTGGATGTCAAATGGTCTGTAATGATACAAACCAAAATATAGATCTTTCTATAACATGTATGCTTCCAGTGTTGGACTCGAGCACCTTGGGCCCACCAGAGAAAATCATTCTTGAGGCCCACTATGTAGCTACATAGAAATAAATTCAAGACCACCAATTGTGTGGTAAAACACACTAATATCAGGGTATAATATAAGGTAGTGAACGTCTTAATTATGTAGGGGGGTTGGGGTAGCCCCCTCGTAGAATATAAAATAGCCCCCTCATAGAATATAATGTAGCCTCCCTCATGGAATATAATGCAGCCCCCCTCATAGGGTACAATACAGCACCCCACAAAATATAGTGCAACCCCCTCATAAGGTATAATGCAGCCCCCCCATGGAATATCATGTAGCACCCTCTTATGGCATAATGCAGCCCCCCTCATATAGTATAATGCAGCCCCTCTACAGAATATAATGTAGCCCCCTCAGAGTATAATGCAACCCCCTCATAAGGCAGCCCCCCATAGAATATACTGTAGCCCCCTCATAGGGCATAATGCAGCTCCCCACATATAGTATGATGTAGCCCCATGAGAGAATAATGCAGCCCACCACATGTAATATAATGCAGCCCCTCCACAGAATATAATGTAGCCCACTCAGAGTATAATGCAACCCCCCTAATAAGGCAGCCCCCCATAGAATATACTGTAGCCCCCTCATAGGGCATAATGCAGCTCCCCTCATATAGTATGATGTAGCCCCCTGAGAGAGAGAATAATGCAGCCTCCCACAGAATTCTAATGTAACCACCTCATAGAGTATAATGCAGCCCCCTGAAAGGGTATAATGCAGCCCCCCTCCATCACCATCACTGTTCTCCCCCTCCACCCCATCATTGAACTCATCATCACCTCCATCATTGCCTTCTCACCCACCACCTTCATCATTGCCTCCTCCCCACCACCATTGTCCTTTCCACCACTACCATCTTTGTCCTTTACACCACAACCATCATTGCTTTCTCCCCCTCCACCCCATCATTGCCCATTCCATCACCTCCACAATTGCCTCCCCCCACCATCATCATTGCCTCCCCCTCACTACCATCATTGCCTCCCCCACCACCCCATCATTTCCAATTCTAACACCTCCATCATTGCCTCCCCCACCACCACCATCATTGCCTCCACCACCATCATCATTGCCTCCACCACATCATCATTGCCTCCCCCACCACCATCATCATTGCCTCCCCCCACCACCACCATCATTGCCTCCCCCACCACCATCATTGCCTTCTCCACCACCACTCCCATCATCCACATCATTGTCAATCTCCAATATACACACAGACACAACACCACTATCACACAGACAGCACCGCACCACTCTCTCTCACACACACACACAGCACCGCACCACATACATACACACAGCGCACGCACGCAGGCAGACACACACACACAAAGCACCGCACCAAATACACACACAGCCGTACATACACAGGTAGGCAGGCAGGCAGAAATACACACACAGCACCCACTCACCTCTCCGCACGTTCCCAGCAGCCAAAGCACATCCCAGCAGCTTCCTCTCTGAAACAGCCGTGCTGAATGATGACGTCATCCAGTCGCGCTGAGTCAGACAGGAAGTGCCGGGCAGGTGGGCAGGAAGGAGGACAGCGTCGGATCCCTGCAGCTTCGCTCCAGTCCTAAGCTGCAGGGATCGCAATCAGGGTTCGCTGCCCTTTAGGGGCCCTGATTCAGCAGCACCTGCGGGCAGTGTTAGCCTCAGCATGCAGCTAACGCTGCCCGCTATTAAAGTGTAATAGTATTCACTCCTCTCCACGCCCATGGGGGCATGGGGAAGCGTGAATATTCATTTCTCTTTAGCGGGGGGACAGGCTCCTGTCTCCAGCTGCTGCTCTCTGGCACCGGGAGGGCTTCCCTTGACTCAGGGGCCCCAAAGCAGCTGGGTGTGCCGCTATTAGCGACATGCCACTGGCTGGGGGGCCCCTGGAGCAGTGGGGGCCCTAGGCAGCTGCAGACCAATATGCCAGCAGGTGTCAGTGTCTGGGCCCACTGGAGAATCCTCCTTTTCTCTGGTGGGCTAGTACGACCCTGTATGCTTCTAACACTTACCCACTGATCACAGAAAAAAATAAAACATTTTTACAAACCTATAGATATGTGAAATGTAGCATGGTAGTTACTACAATCAGCTCCTAACAATAGTTTGTATAGACAACCACAAGTGAAATGAAATCCTTAAAATGACATGATGAGGTAGTAAAGGGCATTGTCTTCTTGGGTCATCATTTTTTTAAAAGAGCGAACAGCTCAAGAACTTCTTAAAGGAATTGTCTAGCTATTTAAACTAATGGCCTATCAGTATGATAGGTTGTCAATGCCAGACGGTGCGACACCTGGTATTCCCATCAATTAGCTGTTCCCGATGCTGATGCTCAGTTGCAAAGCTGCACAGCAAGGCTCAATCAACTGAATAGTGGCCGTGGCCAGGTACTGCACATCTGCTTCTATTCGAATGAATAGAGTTGGATCTTGAGCTGGCCTCTCTGGCAAAAAAAGGCGAGTCTGAAATGTTTCAAAATTTTTGCACAATTGATAGTTGCACAAAAATTGTGCTTCTTTTTGGCATTTTTACACAAGTTTCTGACAGGTGCTCCAACTTTTTAAGAAGTGGGCAAAGCTTAGCTGGGAGGGGCAAGGTCAAGCGTTGTAGGCAGATTCATCATAATATACAACACAAAATAGCTTAAATTAGGACAAAAAAATATATACTCCAATACTCTTATTTTCGCAGTGGCGCATGGCAGTTTAAAATCAAAATCATTAAGAGGCACACTGTTCATCAAGGGGCAAACATACCATTGGTACAATCTGTGCCGCCGGACTTTACCCAAGAGATAACGGGGCCCAGATCCACCTCTATAGTAGGAGGAATTGTTCATTATGATGAGCAACTGGACTGCATTGGGTCCATCTACTGTTCTTGCAGAGCAACAAAGGGCCCTCTTCTTTCTGTGTCCACTCCTGGTTCATCATCAATCTTAGGCTGGTTTCACACTTGCGTTTCAAAACGCAGGCGTTTTAAAAAAAAAACGCATGGTGAAAAAACACATGTAAACGCGTGCAAATGCTGTGTTTTTTTGACGCATGCGTTTTTGCATGTGGTGAAAAAAAACGCAGCATTTTGACGCATTTACATGTTTTTAGGGTTTGGGATAGGGTAAGGGATAGGGTTAGGATCCCTTTAGGGTTAGGGTTAGGATCCCTTTAGGGTTAGGGTTAGGGTCCCTTTGGGGTTAGGGTTAGGATCCCTTTATCACCTTTATGGTGGGGGGTGGCATATCAGTGTGTTTTCTGTTTTTTTTAATAAAAACGCATGCGTTTTTAAAGCAAACAAACGCATGTGCTTAAAAACGCATGCATTTCCATTGACTCCAATGTATTTTTTGACACAAAAAAACGCATGAAAACGCATGCGTTTTTATGTGTCAAAAAATGCCTCTCAAAAATACTACAAGTTGCATTTCTGAAAAAGAATGCATGCAGCAAAAAAACGCATGCGTTTCAAAACGCAACCAAACGCGTACAACAAAAAATGCATGCATTTTCAATGTTAAATATAGGAGAAAAAAACGCTGCAGACAAAAACGCAAGTGTGAAACCACCCTTAATGAATTAGGTCACCCCACAGAGGCACCCTCTGCTAGCGCATTTTGCACCATGGCACACACAGGAGAGATGTCTTGGCTCAGATTGAACCCATGTACCAAGGCACCTGCCAATAACAGAAAGGTAAAAATTCCCTCAGGACAACTTAAATTGTCCTCCTGTCCTAAGAGACGGGTGCTGAGGAATGAGCCAGCACCAGAAAGGAAGAAGACGTTTTGATATTTGCTGTTTGTCCTGTTTCACTACACTTATGCTATGTTCACAAGTTGCTTTTTTGCTGTTTTTTTTCTGCAGGCAAAACCTGGTCAAAGCTGCCTCAAAAAAGCAGGTTTTGCTACGTTTTTTCGCTACTTTTTTTGCTGCACTTTTATTTCCTCTTGTGCATGTTGATAAAGTTTAGTGGCCCCAAAAAATCATGATGCAACTTCATTAACATTTTTTGCACCAAAAATGCAGCAAAAACTGATACCTGTGTTTCTGTACATACCCATTCTATCCTATGGGAGAAAAAAATGCTGCAAATACGAAGAGAAAAGCAGAAAGAAGTGACATGCAGCACCCCTTGGATCCCGGTCAGACACCTCTCACCCAGCCAAACCAGATCTCACACTTTGAGCTGATGAGGGGCAGTACCCCAAAACACAATTTCTGCAAATTGAGATTTTGGTTTTGGCTTTTATCCTAAGTCATGTGACAAGGCTTGTTAAAGGGTGGATATTGAATTTTAGGATTACTACTTCCAATAGGTGGCACTAGAGTTCTAGTCCTCTTCCTCTCTGAAGATACAATTTGCAGTTTTCAAAAACGCAGCAGTCGGAAAATAAAACCACTGTGTGTGCATGAGATTTCTGAAATCTCATAGGCTTTGCTGGTACTATGAAATGCAGCTTAAAATTGGCATTAAAAAAGCTGCAAAAATGCAAAGTGTGAACATAGCCTTACCCGTGTTTTACATCACCTTTCAATTCCCTTCATCACATTCCCACATTAATGCCATAAAAGATGGATTTCTTGATCCACTGTGCGCAGATTATTAGTGAAAGTTGTATTATCATAGATTAGTAACTTCTCTTATGACCATTAGATGCCACATTGGAACATACCACATCAAAAATGTATGTAAAGTACATAAAGAGGACCTGTTGTTACACACCTGTCCCAGGTTTGGGCCTTGCTTCCCTCACCTCGGTCTGTTGGCCTCAGTTGCCCCGCATGTGACATCATCTATCCTTAGGCCTTTTAAGGCCCATCAGGACACATACCTGAGTTTTCAGATTGTTATCCTAGACTTTAGTTTGTTTCTTGCCTTCTGTTACTTGCTTCAATTCCTGCTGACCTCTCTTCATCCTTCCTGCTGTTCTCGAAAATCCTGTGTGTCCATGTCCATGCTGCACCGATGCCCGGGGTCCATGTACCCACTGGAAATGATGCTTAGCAGATCCAAGTCACAAGGTGAACCTTACACCTGTCACTTGGTCAAAAGTGGCCAATATTGGTCTTACTTTATTCCCAAAGCTCCCGAGCGTTCCCTGGGGGTGTGGCTCACAGGATCCTCCGGGGCGTATCTCTAGGTTGCTTTGCATATTTATCCTGTGAGCCACGCCCCCCCCTTGGTATAGACTATAAAAATTAGCTCTGAATAAAAAAGGCCCACATCCCTTAAACCATATGGTGGGTTATATAATAAACACAGATTGCTCAGGGGAACCGTGGGAATAAAATAAGAACAAAAACCTGCAGCTCGTGATCTGGTAGTAGGTTCTCTTTAAAGGACCAGGAAGAAATGCAAAGTACTTAAGTCAAGTAACAGATATGAGAGCATCTCCCTAAAAGCCCTCATCAATGTAATAGAATTGAAAAATAAAAGTGAAGCTTTGTGGTTCAGCATGCTATAAAGTGTGACACTGGCCCCCTAATTTTGATCTACTGACTTTTTTTCTACAGGTGTGAGAGGATTGGATGACACTTTTAGGTGTGAGACTGTACTGTAGTTCAAATAAGAAAATATGTCCATAGGGACTTCGGGTTCTAGATTTACAATCTCAAAGAAAAGAGCTTATCTTCAGTATTAAACTACAGATGTAGGTCTGCCCTAGTGTAGCATGTACAAAGACCCTGCAGCCCCTCTATAGTCACAGCCGTCTCATTACATGACATGGGACATTTACAGAAGGGTCACAGAACCCAAAGTCTGGAGCTTCTCAGCACTGGAGATTTGTGATAGCGCGTAGTGATCATGGGTGGCGAGAAGTTTTTGTCACTCCTCGTCTGTCTGTCATCCCATTGAAGAGCAGGGAGCTATGACAGACTGCACAGTACACAGTAGACCATAGGTCTAGCGTTCCTGCTTGGTATACCTGCTGCTAAATTCTGTACATCCCCAAGTGTCATCAATGGGTATCCAAAGATGCAACTCTGGATACACCTAGAGGCTGAAAATAATTATATACGAAACCAATGCCAAGCTATATCTTGCAAGATAGCCAGGCAAAATAATACAGTGTAAGCCCTTGTGCCTAAGACGAGCAGTCTCTATAGGTATATAGATCAGTGCATGTGTACATATATATTAACACAGAAAATGAACCAGATAAGTAACTTCTCCCTCTATCACTGATATGCAAGGTATCCATATCCCCAAATGTCACAATTCCTTTCATATCCCAAGGGTGATGTCACTTATATGTCACAACATAGCAGACCCCCCATCATAATGGTAATTGTGTATATGGGAGGGGGTCAGCCTTCTGCTACAGTGCGGTGTCAGAAAAAAACATCTCATACGGTATCACTTAGTAGGAAGGGTCAGACAGACAGACGTCAGGTACACAGCACTGTGAATGGCCTTTGCAGGGTTGGAAACATTGCACACACTGCTGTCTGCGGCACATCCATACAGTCTGCAGCACATTCGTACAGTCTGCAGCACATCCATACAGTCTGCAGCACAAAACCTGCTCTGAAGGTGCAGTATCATATATATATATATATATATATATATATATATATATATATACATATATATATATATATATATATATATATATATATATATATATATGCCCCAACGTAGTGTGAACAGCTTCATAAAAGTCTGCATAATGTGACACCTAATATGTAGTATACAACCCAATGTGTCTGTATAGTAAGACAGCAAAATGCACATTGCACATATATAAGCAACCTGTAGCTTCTCTTTTTGTATGACTTGCTGGAACTTGTAGTCCCCCAACTACTGCAAAGCTACAGGTTATCAAATCCAACATATGTACAGTAGCCAAACCAGAAAAAGCCATCACTGGGCATCCCCTATAGGAGACCGTATGAGGGTAATGCAGAGGATTCCACATGGGGGTCATTACCCCAGTGCTGGGTAAGTTGATGGGGTGACACTTTGCTGGTCCCAGAAGTTAGGCTGTAGTTGGGGGCTCTCTGCTGCAGAGCATCTCACACTGCACCACACATCCCTGCACCAGTACATAGCAACAGGGCACTTGGTGCAGACTGCATGACAGCAGAGCATCCCACAGCAAGGCAGGCCTGTCAAGACGGGGCTGGAGGGGTACCCCAGGATAACACAATCCCAGAGGGGATTCTGGAGGCAAGGGGCTGGAGGAGAAGGATGGGACTTACCCTGTCTGGTTGCACCTTGATTTGCAGTGTGATGTCTGGAGTCTCCCTGCTTCTCAAGCTGATGATGATGATGATGATACCTCCTTCCCCAAAACAGAGACAGCTGCAAAGCCCTGACCAGGGAGGGAGAGGGGGGATAATCACATCGATGCTTCGGAGGGGAGCACAGGCACAGGAAAGGAGGGGGTGCTGGCTGCAGAGAGCAGGGCTGGAATTCTGCATTAACTCACTGTGCTGCTGATGCTACACAGACAATAGGAGAGGAGGAAGCACCAAGGCTCAGACCTGGGCTGGAGGGGAGGAGAGGAGACGCTCATTACACAGACATAGACCTGTGCAGTGACTGATACTGTTGTGGGGGTCCACCCTGCACATGGAGATGTTGCTCTGTGGCAACTCAAGGGTTAATAGCGCTGCAGAAATGCCCTTGAGTGGGAAGGGGTTAAAAGGATTGGTTATAGTCTCTTCCATCCATGGGTTTGATGGAAGCAGCCCCAAGCACCTCAGACTAGTACTACATGGTTAAGGTGATTAAGGGAGGCAAGGAGTTAATGTCAGGGGACTTATCTAAAGTGTTAGAGTTACACTTTTGGCCCTGAAACCTAGGGGGGCCCATAAGATCCCGCTAGTCCGTAAGAAAACCAATACTATTAGAAACTCAAGAACATTGAGGGCTATGTTGGCGATCCTTCAAAGTATGCCACTGGTGAATGCCAAAATATGGTGCAAGATTCATTGGAGGGGACCAAGGTGACAGAAAATAAAGGTGAAAGAAAAGTGACTTAGGCCACGTTCACACAATCAGTAGTTGGTCAGTATTTTACATCAGTATTTGTAGCCAAAACCAGGAGAGGAACAACCAGAAAAAAGTATAATAAAACATATGCACCACTTCTGTATTTATCACCCACTCCTGGTTTTGGCTTACAAATACTGAGGTAAAAAAAAATCACCAAATACTCAATGTGTGCACATGTAAAAGTTCGGGCCACAGGAAAATTAGGGTTCACCATGATTTCTGTAAAATTTTAGGAGACTTTTTTTTTTCCGGAAATGATGCCCCACAATGAGACTAAAAATTTCAGGCGCGTTCAGGATAAGCTACTTTCCCATAATGAGCAAATACCAGGCAGTATCAGAAACAAAGCAACTGTATTTAAAGAATGACATCCCAAAAAAAACAAAAAAAAAGCCATAAAATCACGTGTTAAAAAAACGTAATGAAAAAAACCAACCATAATTTGTAGAAATGGTGCAGACATTCTAAAGCGTCCAAAACTCACTGTGCCAGGACAAATGCAAGTTCTGCAAATATTGCATCTCTTGTACTTTATGGCCACGGATACTAACCTGTAGGAGGCGCTACAAATCACTAGAATCTTCATATGGTTCTGCTCTCTTGCGATTTGGAGTTGCAAAAATCCAATAATGATTCATGTCCCCTACTGCAGTATAAGGGACAAATTATAATATTGTGATCCTCCACAATCAGCTCAGATCCCCTGTCCAACTGATTGCAAAAAAAAAAAAAAGAAGAGCATTATTTTGACTTCACTAATTGCACCCCCAGCCAAGATAGGTTCCCTACTGCTCAACAACTTTAACCCCTTAAGGACCAGGGGTATTTCCATTTTTGCGTTCCATTTTTTGCTCCCCTTCTTCCCAGAGCCATAACTTTGTTATTTTTCCGTCAATATGGCCGTGTGAGGGCTTGTGTTTTTGCAGGACAAGTTGTACTTTTGAACGACACCATTGGTTTTACCATATAGTGTACTGGAAAATGGGAAAAATATTCAAAGTGCGATAAAATTGCAAAAAAAGTGGAATTTTACGATTGTTTTTGGGATTTTTTTTTTACCATGTTCACGAAATGCTAAAAGTGACTAGTGACCTGCCATTATGATTCTCCAGGTCATTATGAGTTTGCAGATACGAAACATCCAAAGGTTGTCAAAAAAAGCTGCGATTTTCCAAGACCCGTAGCGTCTCCAATTTTCGTGATTTGGGGCTGGGTGAGAGCTTATTTTTGCGCACTGATCTGACATTTTTATTGATACCATTTTGGTGTAGATACGATCTTTTATCGCCTGTTATTGCATTTTATTGCAGTGACCAAAAAAAACGTAATTCTGGCGTTTTGATTTTTTTCTCGCCACGCTATCCACTGATAAAATTGATTCTTTACATATATATTGATAGATTGGGCAATTTTAAATGTGGTGATGGTGATTTAAAATTGTTTTATTTTGAATTTGGCGAATGGGGAGTGTTTGAAACTTTTATAATTTTTTTTGTTTTTTTAAAAAAACATTTTTTTTAGTTTTTACTTGCTTCAATAGTCTCCATCAGAGACTAGAAGCTGCAATCATACAATCACTTGCGCTACATAGAGCATGGCTCCACTGTCCCGCATGGCTCCACTGTCCCACATGGCTTCCAACATCTCGCATGGCTCCCATGGTCCCGCATGGCTCCCACAGACCTTCATCCTACTCACCTTCCTCGTGCGTCCCTGCATCTCTGTCCAGGCGCTGGCAGCTCTGCCTTGTTCCTGTGCTCAGCGGTCATGTGGTACCACTCATAAAGGAAATGAATATGCGCTCCACATCTATGGGAGTGGAGACGCGCCCATATTCATTACCTTAATGAGCGGTACCACCTGACCGCTGAGCACAGGAACAGAAAGAGCTGCCGGTGCCGGGACAGAGATGCAGGGACTGAGATGCAGCGACGGAGGGTGAGCAATTGATGTCTTCTGGAAGCCGGCGGCTGCAACTGACGCTGTGCTACAGCCGGTGACTCCCCGCTCCCCCTCCCCTGCCGGCTTTCTGGACAATGACTCGTGAATAAGCCGAGGGGGCATTGTACCCTGTATTCAAACAAAAATAAAAAACAACAATATCCCTCACCTCTCCGAAGTTGAAAGAATCCAGAGTGTCCTATGCCATAATCCTGTGCAACATTTGCTCATCAGCATGATCGGTGAACAGGAGGTGACCGCTCACGCTGAAGAACTGGAGAGAATGACTCACTGCAGCGAGAGCAAGCCTTACGATGTACTGTGGTGATGTCAATGAGATCACCACTAGCACCGTGAGAAAAAGTCTCACGGTGCAGCTCTAAGCTCTGTGAGTTCACCATGAGAATTTCTGAGCTCAGTACTGCACTGTGACACTTTTTCTCCTGGTGCAAGCGGTGATCTCACTGAGGTCCACGCAGTTCATGGGCCTGGCTGGAAATGCTGCCTCAGTGACCTGCGGTAACCTTAATGAGGTGACAGCTTGTCCCTGACACTGTGCTTGCAGTAGCTCATTCTCCAGTGGTTTTCAGCCTGGACGGTCGCATCTTGGCACAGTCCAGGTTGAAAGCTATTTATTGCAGACAAGGATTACGGCTAGGGACAGAACGTCAGACAGGTGAGAGATGGCTGTTTTTTATTTTTGTTTTTTACAGGAAGCGATGGCTTCAATGGATTGGGCATTAGGTGAGTATTTTTGTTGTTTATTATTTTCTGTAACTTACCGGAGACGGCTTCCATAGAATGGGTGTAAGGTGAGTATAAGGCTGTGTTCACACGTTGCGTTTTTTTGCGGTTTTTCCCGATAAAAACGCTATAAAACCGCAAAAAAAACGCATACAATAAGCATCCCATCATTTAGAATGAATTCCGCATGTTTTGTGCACATGATGCGTTTTTTTCGCGGCAAAAAACGCAGCATGTTCATTAATTTTCCGTTTTTTTTTTGCGGATTTCCCACTCCAAAATGCATTGGGAAGTGTCCGGAAAAAACCGCGGCAAAAACGCGTCAAAACCGCGGCAAAAACGCGGCAAAACCACGGCAAAATCGCAGCAAAAACGCATGCGGTTTTCTTGCGGATTTCTTGCAGAAAATGTCCGGCATTCTCAGGAATTTTCTGCAAGAAATCCTGAACGTGTGCACATAGCCTTACTGTGTTTGTTATTTTTAAATACGAAAGTAAAAGTGTGGATTTGTTTTTATTTCAAATAAAGTGCTTTATTCTGGCTGTGTGTTTATCTACAATATGACTATAGTGTTAGTAATGGACAGCCTCTTATAGACGCCTCTCCATTACTAACCCGTGGGCTTCATGTCAATGGACAATACAAAGGTGACATCAACCCCACAAATATTAACCCCACTTGCCACCGCCTTTGTGGTGCGGCTGCAGTCTGCTATTTTTACCTGCCTGAGAATAACTGAGGTTGTCAAAAATAGGTGGGCCCTATGCCATTTTTTTCAAATTATTTATTTTAATAATTAAAAAAAAAGCATGAGGACCCCTATATTTTTCATAACCAACCTTGCTAAAGCTGACAGCTGAGAGTTGCAGCCCATAGCTGTCAGTTTTGCCTGGCTGGTTATCAAAGATACAGGGGAACCCATGTCATTTTTTAAATTATTTATTTATAGCGCAGGCGCCAGCTGATGAATAGTCCTATCAGCCGCCTCCTGCTCTCGCTGTTATCAGCAACAGCAGATGTAGACAAAACATGGCACTCAGTAGGTTGCGGTGAAAAATAGATGGGTTGTTTAATAAGCAATCTGTATTAAAATTAATGTTTCGGTCCTACATTGGACCTTCATCAGAACTGCATAGAACATAAAAAATGGAAAATAATAGTCAATGAAATTATACAATATTTGCATATAAACAGTTTCAAGGTAATACAGCAAACATATCTTTAGAATGCTTGATAGTGCAGAAATCCCTTTATCACTAGGTAGTATCTGGTCTCTTAGAATTTATGAAATACAGTGACTACTGCAGAGAGATGCAAATACAAATCATCATACATATATTGAGATATACTAACTTTGGGACATATTGAAAAAAGGATATGATGTGATCTAGTTTTTGGTCTGTGTCGAGGATCCAGATTTTGTCACGTGATGGTAGCTTGTCCAAGACTAGGAGGTGTTCGTGCAAGTCTATGGTTTGGAAAATCCTTAATTTAGGAGAGAAAGAGTCAGCACCTACATGTTATAATGGAAGAAAGAAGAAAATGCAGAGAACTCCTGGAGAGAATAACATCATGGTCAGAACCATGGATTTTAATAATGTTGTCTACTATATTACTTATGGGTTGGAACCCTACTTGGGCACCTCTTCACACTCCAGGAGTGCCATATAGTCTTCTCTTCAACACTACGTGTGACAGGAGGGAAACTTTCACCTTTGGACAGGTGAGGGAGGTTATTTTTTTAAATTTTTGTTTGTTTACAAGTGACAATGGATTCAAGGGATTAGGTGTTTAGGTGAGTATAACTTGATTTTTTATTATTAATTTTACACTTGAAGACAACTATCAACATTGTCCCCTGCTCTTGCTGATTTTCAGGCAGAGCAGGAGACAATGATGCAAGCTGTCTTCAGTAGCCAGCGCTGGGGAACAGCGCAAACAGTACCACTGCTTCCCAGGTGCCATTACGTGTCACACTGATGACACACGGATGCATGTGCAGTATGTTTTTGTGACCTGTACTGTTGCTAAAAACGACATATCAGCGTGTTTTGTCCATGGACACACGGTCCGTTGACACACGCTGACATGTGTGCAGACACATTCACTTGAATGGGTCTACGTGTGTAAGTGTCTCTGGTAGCTGTGAAAACTGTCACCAGAGACACTGACTTGTGAAAGAGCCTCAAGGGTGCAGTTATCATATTGACACGGCTGGGGAAATGGGTAAAAATGGCACCAAAATTTGTCACACAATTTCTACTGAACGTGGACATACCCCATATGTGGCTATACACTGTGTTCCAAATTATTATGCAAATTGGATTTAAGTGTCATAAAGATTTAATTGTTTTGTTTTTTTCAAATAAACTCGAAGATGGTATTGTGTCTCAGGGCTCAATGGGTCACTGAAATCAATCTTAAACACATGTGATAATTTTTCCAGGTGATTCTAATTAAAGGAAAACTACTTAAAAATTATGTTCCACACTATTAAGCACGCCACAGGTTTCAAGCAATATGGGAAATAAAAAGGATCTCTCTGCTGCTGAAAAGCGTTAAATAGTGCAATGCCTTGGACACGGTATGAAAACATTAGATATTTCACTAAAACTTAAGAGTGATCATCATACTGTGAAGAGATTTGTGACTGAAACAGACCACAGAGTTTATGCAGATAAAGGCATAATGAGGAAGGTTTCTGCCAGACAAATTCATTGGATTAAGAGAGCAAATGCCAAAATACCATTACAAAGCAGCAAACAGTTATTTTAAGCTGCTGGTGCCTCTGGAGTCCCTCAAACCTCAAAGTGTAGGATCCTTCAAAGGCTTGCTGTGGTGCATAAACCTACTATTTGGCCACCCCTAAATAGTGTTCACAAACAGAAACGGTTGCAGTGGGCCCAGACATACATGAAGACTAATTTCCAAACAGTCTTGTTTACTGATGAGTGTCGAGCAACCCTGGATGGTGCAGATGGATGGAGTAGTGGATGGTTGGTGGATGGCCACCATGTGCCAACAAGGCTGCGATGTCAGCAAGGAGGTGGATTAGTCATGTTTTGGTCAGGAATCACGGGGAAACAGCTGGTAGGGCCCTTTAAGGTTCCTGAAGGTGTGAAAATGACCTCTGTAAAGTATATAGAGTTTCTGACTGTGTCAGCGTTTTGGATTAAAATGTAACCTTTATTTTATATCTCTAAAAGGCAAAATACTCAAAACAACAAAGGGAAAAAAAGGAAAACAGGGGGAACCCACTTACTCAAAGTGCAAGGTGTATAAGTCAAACAATACTCATAAGCTGTGGAGTGCATATAGACATATGGAGTTATAAGTGTATGAACTCCTATTAGAATATATTGGTCTGTTCCTTTTAAGTATTACTGCATTACAAGCAATTCCCGCAAATTTCTCTGCATAGGTTATATATACAGACAATACTAACTGGATAAGACCCAATGGGCAATCCTAATAATACTCTCTTGCCCATTTACTGCACTTTCCACATCATACATATATATATATATATATATATATATATATATATATATATAGTCACAAACACCCATTAAATATGCTTCTATTATCCACTGATATGAACAATGAAACGCATCGGGAGAAAGGGGGAAAGTATCCACCGCTGAACCTGGATAGGGGTCGTCTTTCTGACAGTAGCAAAGAAAATGTTCAGCACAGTCTAAGGCTACGTTCACATTAGCGTTGCGCCGCTGTTGCGTCGGCGACGCAGCGGCGACGCAGCGGCGACGCGCCCCTATGTTTAACATAGGGGACGCGTGCGTTTTTTGGGTGGCGTTTTTCGCCACGTGCGTCGTTTCCGACGCTAGCGTCGGACGCAAGAAAATGCAACAAGTTGCATTTTCTGTGCGTCCGATTTTCGTCAAAAACGACGCACGCGTCGCAAAACGCGCGCGTTTTTGTGCGCGTTTGCGCGCGTTTTTCCGTGCGTCGCGCGTTGCGTCGCCGACGCAGGGCGGCGCAACGCTAATGTGAACGTAGCCTAAGGTGGAGGTGCCTGGAAGTAGGTTCCCAAACATTAAATAGTGGTATAATATATACTTAGCACACTCCGGAAGGTCTGATGCAAAAAGGGTGTTTAATATGATACATACAGTAGTCACAAACGTTTCGGTCTGCAAGGACCTTCATCAGTATGCTATAGATAAGTGTTATGATTAGGCAACTCAGTACCACAGTGAACATAGAGGTCAGAGCACATACAGTGATCTGACAATAATCCAAAAACATAGAACGAGCTCTGAGACGTGGGAACTCTGTTGACCGCAATCCCTAATCCTATCCAACAACACTAGAGGCAGCCGTGGATAGCGCCTAACGCTACCTATGCAACTCGGCACAGCCTGAGAAACTAGCTAGCCTGAAGATAGAAAATAAGCCTACCTTGCCTCAGAGAAATACCCCAAAGGAAAAGGCAGCCCCCCACATATAATGACTGTGAGTAAGATGAAAAGACAAACGTAGAGATGAAATAGATTTAGCAAAGTGAGGCCCGACTTTCTGAACAGAGCGAGGATAGGAAAGGTAACTTTGCGGTCAACACAAAACCCTAAAAACCACGCAAAGGGGGCAAAAAGACCCTCCGTACCGAACTAACGGCACGGAGGTACACCCTCTGCGTCCCAGAGCTTCCAGCAAACAAATAGATAAGCTGGACAGAAGAAAAGCAAACAAAATAGCAAAGGAAAACTTAGCTATGCAGAGCAGCAGGCCACAGGAACGATCCAGGAGGAAAACAAGTCCAATACTGGAACATTGACAGGAAGCCAGGATCAAAGCACTAGGTGGAGTTAAGTAGAGCAGCACCTAACGACCTCACCACATCACCTGAGGGAGGAAACTCAGAAGCCGCAGTACCACTTCCCTCCACCAACAGAAGCTTACAGAGAGAATCAGCCGAAGTACCACTTGTGACCACAGGAGGGAGCTCTGCCACAGAATTCACAACAGCACCCCCCCCTTGAGGAGGGGTCACCGAACCCTCACCAGAGCCCCCAGGCCGACCAGGATGAGCCACATGAAAGGCACGAACAAGATCGGGAGCATGGACATCAGAGGCAACGACCCAGGAATTATCTTCCTGAGCATAACCCTTCCACTTAACCAGATACTGGAGTTTCCGTCTTGAAACACGAGAATCCAAAATCTTCTCCACAATATACTCCAACTCCCCCTCCACCAAAACCGGGGCAGGAGGGTCAACAGAAGGAACCATAGGTGCCACGTATCTCCGCAACAATGACCTATGGAATACGTTATGTATGGAAAAAGAATCTGGAAGGGTCAGACGAAAAGACACAGGATTAAGAACCTCAGAAATCCTATACGGACCAATGAAATGAGGTTTAAACTTAGGAGAGGAAACCTTCATAGGAATATGACGAGAAGATAACCAAACCAGATCCCCAACACGAAGTCGGGGACCCACACAGCGTCTGCGATTAGCAAAACGTTGAGCCTTCTCCTGGGACAAGGTCAAATTGTCCACTACCTGAGTCCAAATCTGCTGCAACCTGTCCACCACAGTATCCACACCAGGACAGTCCGAAGACTCAACCTGTCCTGACGAGAAACGAGGATGGAACCCAGAGTTGCAGAAAAATGGCAAAACCAGGGTAGCCGAGCTAGCCCGATTATTAAGGGCGAACTCAGCCAAAGGCAAAAAGGACACCCAGTCATCCTGATCAGCAGAAACAAAACATCTCAGATATGTTTCCAAGGTCTGATTGGTTCGTTCGGTCTGGCCATTAGTCTGAGGATGGAAAGCCGAGGAAAAAGACAAGTCAATGCCCATCCTACCACAAAAGGCTCGCAAAAACCTCGAAACAAACTGGGAACCTCTGTCAGAAACGATATTCTCTGGAATGCCATGTAAACGAACCACATGCTGGAAGAACAATGGCACCAAATCAGAGGAGGAAGGCAATTTAGACAAGGGTACCAAATGGACCATCTTAGAAAAGCGATCACAGACCACCCAAATGACTGACATCTTTTGAGAAACGGGAAGATCTGAAATAAAATCCATAGAGATATGTGTCCAAGGCCTCTTCGGGACTGGCAAGGGCAAAAGCAACCCACTGGCACGAGAACAGCAGGGCTTAGCCCGAGCACAAATCCCACAGGACTGCACAAAAGTACGCACATCCCGCGACAGAGATGGCCACCAAAAGGATCTAGCCACTAACTCTCTGGTACCAAAGATTCCAGGATGACCAGCCAAGACCGAACAATGAACCTCAGAGATAACTTTATTCGTCCACCTATCAGGGACAAACAGTTTCTCCGCTGGACAACGATCAGGTTTATTAGCCTGAAATTATTGCAGCACTCGCCGCAAATCAGGGGAGATGGCAGACACAATTACTCCCTCTTTGAGGATACCCGCCGGCTCAGATACACCCGGAGAGTCGGGCACAAAACTCCTAGACAGAGCATCCGCCTTCACATTTTTAGAGCCCGGAAGGTATGAAATCACAAAGTCAAAACGGGCAAAAAACAACGACCAACGAGCTTGTCTAGGATTCAACCGCTTGGCGGACTCGAGATAAGTCAAGTTCTTATGATCAGTCAAGACCACCACGCGATGCTTAGCTCCTTCAAGCCAATGACGCCACTCCTCGAATGCCCACTTCATGGCCAGCAACTCTCGGTTGCCCACATCATAATTTCGCTCAGCAGGCGAAAACTTCCTGGAAAAGAAGGCGCACGGTTTCATCACTGAGCAATCAGAACCTCTGTGCGACAAAACAGCTCCTGCTCCAATCTCAGAAGCATCAACCTCGACCTGGAACGGAAGCGAAACATCTGGTTGACACAACACAGGGGCAGAACAAAAACGACGCTTCAACTCTTGAAAAGCTTCCACAGCAGCAGAAGACCAATTGACCACATCAGCACCCTTCTTGGTCAAATCGGTCAATGGTTTAGCAATACTAGAAAAATTGCAGATGAAGCGACGGTAAAAGTTAGCAAAGCCCAGGAACTTTTGCAGACTTTTCAGAGATGTCGGCTGAGTCCAATCATGGATGGCTTGGACCTTAACAGGATCCATCTCGATAGTAGAAGGGGAAAAGATGAACCCCAAAAATGAAACCTTCTGCACACCAAAGAGACACTTTGATCCCTTCACAAACAAAGAATTAGCACGCAGGACCTGAAAAACCGTTCTGACCTGCTTCACATGAGACTCCCAAACATCCGAGAAGATCAAAATGTCATCCAAGTACACAATCAGGAATTTATCCCGGTACTCTCGGAAGATGTCATGCATAAAGGACTGAAACACTGATGGAGCATTGGCAAGTCCGAATGGCATTACTAGATACTCAAAATGACCCTCGGGCGTATTAAATGCAGTTTTCCATTCATCGCCTCGCTTAATTCGCACAAGATTATACGCACCACGAAGATCTATCTTGGTGAACCAACTAGCCCCCTTAATCCGAGCAAACAAATCAGATAACAACGGCAAGGGGTACTGAAATTTAACCGTGATCTTATTTAGAAGGCGGTAATCTATACAAGGTCTCAGCGAACCATCCTTCTTGGCTACAAAAAAGAACCCTGCTCCTAATGGCGACGATGACGGGCGAATATGCCCCTTCTCCAGGGACTCCTTCACATAACTGCGCATAGCGGCGTGCTCAGGCACAGATAAATTAAACAATCGGCCTTTTGGGAACTTACTACCAGGAATCAAATTGATAGCACAATCACAATCCCTATGCGGAAGTAGGGCATCGGACTTGGGCTCATCAAATACATCCCGGTAATCAGACAAGAACTCTGGAACCTCAGAAGGGGTGGATGACGAAATTGACAGAAATGGAACATCACCATGTACCCCCTGACAACCCCAGCTGGACACCGACATGGATTTCCAATCTAATACTGGATTATGGACTTGTAGCCATGGCAACCCCAACACGACCACATCATGCAGATTATGCAACACCAGAAAGCGAATAACCTCCTGATGTGCAGGAGCCATGCACATGGTCAGCTGGGTCCAGTACTGAGGCTTATTCTTGGCCAAAGGCGTAGCATCAATTCCTCTCAATGGAATAGGACACTGCAAGGGCTCCAAGAAAAACCCACAACGCTTAGCATACTCCAAGTCCATCAAATTCAGGGCAGCGCCTGAATCCACAAATGCCATGACAGAATACGATGACAAAGAGCAGATCAAGGTAACGGACAGAAGAAATTTTGACTGTACTGTACCAATGGTGGCAGACCTAGCGAACCGCTTAGTGCGCTTAGGACAATCAGAGATAGACGTCTGTGTTCTTGCCGTTCAACTCTGGTCAAAGTCCTATCGCACTGCATAGGCTCAGGTTTAAGCTCCGGTAATACCGCCAAATGGTGCACAGATTTACGCTCACGCAAGCGTCGACCAATCTGAATGGCCAAAGACATAGACTCATTCAAACCAGCAGGCATAGGAAACCCCACCATGACATCCTTAAGGGCTTCAGAGAGACCCTTTCTGAACATAGCTGCCAGCGCAGATTCATTCCATTGAGTGAGCACGGACCACTTTCTAAATTTCTGACAATATAACTCTATCTCATCCTGACCCTGACAAAGAGCCAGCAAATTTTTTTCTGCCTGATCCACAGAATTAGGCTCATCGTACAGCAATCCGAGCGCCAGGAAAAACGCATCAATATTACTTAATGCAGGATCTCCTGGCGCAAGAGAAAATGCCCAGTCCTGAGGGTCGCCACGCAAAAAAGAAATAATGATCAAAACCTGTTGAACTGGATCACCAGAGGAGCGAGGTTTCAAGGCCAGAAATAGTTTACAATTATTTTTGAAACTCAGAAACTTAGTTCTATCACCAAAAAACAAATCAGGAATAGGAATTCTTGGTTCTAACATAGATTTCTGATCAATAGTGTCTTGAATCTTTTGTACTCTTGCCGAGAGCTGATCCACACATGAAGACAGACTTCTAATGTCCATTGCTACACCTGTGTCCTGAACCACCCAAATGTCTAGGGGAAAAAAAAGGCAAAACACAGTGCAGAGAAAAAAAAATGGTCTCAGAACTTCTTTTTTCCCTCTATTGAGAATCATTAGTACTTTGGGCCTCCAGTACTGTTATGATTAGGCAACTCAGTACCACAGTGAACATAGAGGTCAGAGCACATACAGTGATCTGACAATAATCCAAAAACATAGAACGAGCTCTGAGACGTGGGAACTCTGTTGACCGCAATCCCTAATCCTATCCAACAACACTAGAGGCAGCCGTGGATAGCGCCTAACGCTACCTATGCAACTCGGCACAGCCTGAGAAACTAGCTAGCCTGAAGATAGAAAATAAGCCTACCTTGCCTCAGAGAAATACCCCAAAGGAAAAGGCAGCCCCCCACATATAATTACTGTGAGTAAGATGAAAAGACAAACGTAGAGATGAAATAGATTTAGCAAAGTGAGGCCCGACTTTCTGAACAGAGCGAGGATAGGAAAGGTAAC
This sequence comes from Ranitomeya imitator, assembly GCF_032444005.1. Lineage (NCBI taxonomy): Eukaryota > Metazoa > Chordata > Amphibia > Anura > Dendrobatidae > Ranitomeya > Ranitomeya imitator. The sequence goes on along the minus strand of NC_091283.1, from coordinate 451,529,485 downwards.
TTTGCGGTCAACACAAAACCCTAAAAACCATGCAAAGGGGGCAAAAAGACCCTCTGTACCGAACTAACGGCACGGAGGTACACCCTCTGCGTCCCAGAGCTTCCAGCAAACAAATAGATAAGCTGGACAGAAGAAAAGCAAACAAAATAGCAAAGGAAAACTTAGCTATGCAGAGCAGCAGGCCACAGGAACGATCCAGGAGGAAAACAAGTCCAATACTGGAACATTGACAGGAAGCCAGGATCAAAGCACTAGGTGGAGTTAAGTAGAGCAGCACCTAACGACCTCACCACATCACCTGAGGGAGGAAACTCAGAAGCCGCAGTACCACTTCCCTCCACCAACGGAAGCTTACAGAGAGAATCAGCCGAAGTACCACTTGTGACCACAGGAGGGAGCTCTGCCACAGAATTCACAACAGATAAGCGAGGTAGGGTATATGTAGTTTAACCCTTAAAAGAATATTTTGCATCAATAAATAGGATAAACAGAAGATCTTGTTAAGATGGTGGGACAGAAAAATGGCCAGTCAAGCCAGGGCAGGCTAAGAGGTGAGAAAGAGACGCGGTATCCGCTGCACTCTCCACATCATACATATAGTCACAAACACCCATTAAATATGCTTCTATTATCCACTGATGAGAACAATGAAACGAGTCGTGAGAAAGGGGGAAAGTATCCACCTCTGAACCTGGATAGGGGTCGTTTTTCTGACCGTAACTGATGCAGGTAAGATCTTTCTGGTTTGTTTAATATGCCGATTGTATATGCTGTAGCAGTCCCTTCCGACTTTAGGGCAGAAGTGGGAGATTTACGCTCAAAAGCAGAGGCATAGCTAGGGTTTTGGGTCAGGGGGCGAAGCTTCTGAGTGGGCCCCTAACCAGGTAACCATGATTACAACTTGATGACGCACCCTAATAGTGGAGGATGACCTCAACAGATGGCAGATGTTGCTGAAAATAATCTCTATATAAAGACCAATATTGATATTACCGCCATATGGTCAGTGGTAGATACCAGTCCTACAGAACATATAAGAGATCACAGCACAGTTAAGGATAATGTCTTACCGTTGACGTTCTTTATGATGGAATCGTTTATTTTTCCCATCTTTTTGCATCTGGCCCAGACCAACATGACAACTTCTTCCAGCCAGGGCAAGTGTCAGCACCCGGCGTACCCGGGCAAGTGCCGGGGCCCTGGCGAGACAAGGGGCCCATTCAGGGCCAGCGTTAGGGGCAGGCAGCTGCCTAGGGCCCCCACTTCCCCAGGGGCCCTCAGCTAGCAGCACATCACGCAGCTGCTATGGGGCCTCTGTGAGGCAGGGGGGCCCGCCTGTCGTTAGTGCCAACTCCCTCGCCGCTGCATTGAACTATACCGGCGTCTGCCGGTAAAGTTCAAAGCAAATGATGGCAGAGAGAGCGTCACCTGACGCTCCCTCTCCCATCATTCCCCACTCTGCCTCTGACACTGCCGCTGCAGGTGTGCGATGACGTCATTACGCACTCGCTGTGTGTCAGGCAGTGCAGCGGCAGCCGTCGAGACCGGAGACCGGAGCAGGGAGCAGCGCGGGCACGTTGAGAGGTGAGCAGTGTTTTTTTTTGTAACTATAACAGTGAATACTGGACTATGGGGCCATTCTTGGGGGAGGGGGGCTGTGCTGTATACTACATGTCTGTGCTATCGTCCAGGGGTGACAAAGCTTTCCATAGCGAAATGCGCATCGGGTGTCGTGGGTCCCTGGCTGGTGGTTTATACTCGGTAAATATGGTCCTTCTTTTGTATATACTGTGAATGTTATATGAATGTGGGGCGGCATTCAGCGATGCTGCTGCTGTTGGTGATTTTGTACCTTATATTACTATGTATTTGCAGCGCCCCAGAGTCCTGGTCGTTGCAGTAATGTCGCTCTGCCACTAAGGGGAGCGATTGTTATGTCTGATTGCACTAAAGGAGTTCACCTGACCAGGTATCACAGTCACACACTACACTTCACACTTCGGTCACCAGGTGGAGCAAAAGGCACTATGTACTAGGCCACTCCTCACACTGGTAAAACTGGGGGTTGGATAGGAAGTTAGGTGAGAACACAGCCTGGGAGAGCTCCAGGGAGGACCTGTCAGAACTGGGAACCTGGCAGGTACCTAGCAGAAAGGACAAATTGTTAAGGGACCGCGCCTGCACTACCTTGCGGCGGTATCTCAAGGAAGGACACGAAGAGAAGGATATTGTGGAGAAGTGAGAAGTGGGATCATAGTACGAAGGAGATAGAACCAGAAGGAGTCGTGCCCCGAGATTGGCAACATCCTTCTGAGGCGCGTAGCCGGTGGCCGGGGCACCGAGGAAGTAACAGACTCCACGCATTACTTCAAACAGCAGCAGGACAGTTGATTACAGGTTGGCTGTCTGACTTAAATCACCTAGACGGACATAGGAAGCAATCGTGGGAGAGGGGCGTCGCTAGGGTCCCAGAATAACTCCAGGCCTACCTGTCATAAAGGTGCGTCCTAGCCATATAATCTGGGGGACGGAGAGAGAGAAGGAACAGATACGACAGTTGTGAGGACTATCCCGTGGTGCTCAGCAGGGAAGGACTACAACACACAGGCGCTAGAAGGTAGACACTGATTCCCACCTGCAAAGGGAACTCTGGATGTGCCTTCGGACCGGCCGGTCTCAGACAGCCCTGTTAGCAGTGCTCTGGACTGTGGACCCCGAAGCCTTCAGTAAAGGTAAAGAGACTACAACCCTGTGTCCTTGTTATTCCTCGCACCTTGCACCACGCACCATCACCTTTCATTGGACCGGGTCACGGACCGGGTCTAGCCACCGTGACAACCCCGGATCGAGTACCCCGTGGCCCTGTGTCTGGGGGCGCTCCATATTTATACCTTGTGATTTTGCACATTTATGATCTATGTTAAACTATAGTAGAATATATATATTTGGCATATCTTTTTTATATTTATGGTGCGTTATCATTAACGGCTGCGGCATTGTATGTATTGTCAGCCTTAGTTACAATATTTACTTACAGATGTACATATATATTATGTGGTTTTTGGAAGGTCACGTTTTTGTACATATTTTCTGCCATTTTTACAGCCATACCTGCCAATTGTTTCTGCACTTTTTCTGCTCCTCTATTTTTCTATATATTTGATATATGTTTTTAGATACGTTTGTAATAAAGTTGGTATACTTTTACATCTTTTTGGCCTAGTGTTCTTTTTTAATGTTTATGGTAGTTATCGCTTGGCATAATTCAGATTGGTTGCGATATTATAGGTGTTAATAATGTCTGTGCTATATACTACATGGCTGTGTTATATACTACGTGGGCTGTGCTACATACTATATGGGCTGTTATATGCTACGTGGGCTGTGCTATATACTGCATGACTGTTCTAAATACTGTGTGGGCCTTGTTATATACTACGTGGCTGTGCTATATACTACATGGCTGTTCTATATACTTTGTGGGCCTTGTTATATCCTATGTGGCTGTGCTATATACTATATGGGCTGTTATATTCTACGTGGGCTGTGCTATATACTACATGGCTGTTCTATATACTATGTGGGCCTTGTTATATACTAAGTGGCTGTGCTATATACTACATGGCTGTTCTATACACGATGTGGGCCTTGTTATATACTATGTGGCTGTGCTATATACCATATGGGCTGAGCACATCATTACCCTAAACCATCTAATCTATTTACTTGCACACCGGCTGATTCACTGTTGTCAGGTAATACTCTTGATATTAGTTTTGTCACGTGATAATTACGCATGATATATGCTCTATTCGGGCACTGTTGAAAGCTTAGAACTTTATTGTACATACTGGGCGCAAACAGTAGGACTTGTTGATAGCATGCACGCAGCAGGATTTCTCTGATAGCACATATTTAACATCATGTTTTTTTAGTGGCTATGTTCTGTGCTATATACCAAAGTGAGTAGGTAACAATTTTTGCACCAGGTGTTACATATGAGGATAGTTTAACAAGCACGCCCGGTGCTAGGCACTAAATGAATATTGGCATAACTTTACCTCAATATACACTCACCATATATGACAATGTTACCACAGCATTAGCTAAATTGATATCATGTCCTGCTATACATTGTATTTTATACACTTTGTTGCACCTGCTGTATTTTTTTCGCTCTGCATGTAATTTTTTTTGTATTTTTTTTATTTTCTGGCGCTTGGTGTTATACAAGAGAATAGCCCCATAGGTACGCCCTATGTTGGGCACTAAATAAATAATTTTGATCTCAGTATATACTCCACATATATGGCTATATCAGTCAAATGGACATTATGTTTCATTGTACGCTGTGTTTTTCAGCATATATTTAAGCAACATTAATCAGGGTAATGACCCTTAGTCTCCCCTGGGTATTTTTTGTATTTTATGTACCATACTTTTTATCTTTTATGTCTTTGATAAAATAAGTTTATATTTTTGATAAATCTTGGTCCTCTTCTTTGGACTCGGAGGTAAATTCCTACTGAGCTTCCTGCTTGTTGTACATATATACTATATGGGCTGTTATATGCTACGTGGGCTGTGCTATATACTACATGACTGTTCTATATATTACGTGGGCCGTGTTATATACTATGTGGCTGTGCTATATACTATATGGGCTGTTATATGCTACGTGGGCTGTGCTATATACTACATGGCTGTTCTATATACTACGTGGGCCGTGTTATATACTATGTGGGCTGTGTTATATAATATGTGGCTGTGCTATATACCATATGGGCTGTTATATGCTACGTGGGCTGTGCTATATACTACATGGCTGTGTTATATACTACGTGGGCTGTGCTATATACTATATGGGCTGTTATATGCTACGTGGGCTGTGCTATATACTACATGGCTGTTCTATATACTACGTGGGCCTTGTTATATACTATGTGGCTGTGCTATATACTATGTGGGCTGTTATATGCTACGTGGGCTGTTATATACTACGTGGGCTGTGTTATATACTATGTGGCTGCGCTATATACTATATGGGCTGTAATATGCTACGTGGGCTGTGCTATATACTACATGGCTGTGTTGTATACTACGTGGGCTGTGCTACATACTATATGGGCTGTTATATGCTACGTGGGCTGTGCTATATACTGCATGACTGTTCTAAATACTGTGTGGGCCTTGTTATATACTACGTGGCTGTGCTATATACTACATGGCTGTTCTATATACTTCGTGGGCCTTGTTATATCCTATGTGGCTGTGCTATATACTATATGGGCTGTTATATTCTACGTGGGCTGTGCTATATACTACATGGCTGTTCTATATACTATGTGGGCCTTGTTATATACTAAGTGGCTGTGCTATATACTACATGGCTGTTCTATACACGACGTGGGCCTTGTTATATACTATGTGGCTGTGCTATATACTACGTGGCTGTGTTATATACTACGTGGGCTGTTATATACTACGTGGGCTGTGTTATATACTATGTGGCTGCGCTATATACTATATGGGCTGTAATATGCTACGTGGGCTGTGCTATATACTACATGGCTGTGTTGTATACTACGTGGGCTGTGCTACATACTATATGGGCTGTTATATGCTACGTGGGCTGTGCTATATACTGCATGACTGTTCTAAATACTGTGTGGGCCTTGTTATATACTACGTGGCTGTGCTATATACTACATGGCTGTTCTATATACTTCGTGGGCCTTGTTATATCCTATGTGGCTGTGCTATATACTATATGGGCTGTTATATTCTACGTGGGCTGTGCTATATACTACATGGCTGTTCTATATACTATGTGGGCCTTGTTATATACTAAGTGGCTGTGCTATATACTACATGGCTGTTCTATACACGACGTGGGCCTTGTTATATACTATGTGGCTGTGCTATATACTACGTGGCTGTGTTATATACTACGTGGGCTGTTATATACTACATGGCTGTGTTATATGCTATGTGGCTGTGTGATATATACTACATGGGCTGTGTTATATACTACATGGCTGTGTTATATGCGATCATGAATCATGGTATGTGTTAAAGGGGGGGGCCCACTGAGACTCTTTGCCCAGGGCCCTCAAAAACCTTGAGCCGGCCCAGCTTCCAGCCACGACTCGGCTGCAGAGAATACAACATTTCACTTCTCATATTCCAGCCCCATCACCATCTATTCCCAACCTGCACAAACCCCTCATCCTGCTGATACGCCAATACTGAGCCCCTGCTGCCGTATGTGTCCCTATTACTGCCCCTGATACCCCAATGCTGAGCTGCTGCTGCTTTATGTGTTCCTATTACTGCCCCTGCTGTGTGGTTCTCTGTGCCCTCTAAATTCTAAAGCACCCCTCTATAATATAGTAATGCCAGGTGCAAGTGCCCTAGAAAACAGTGCCCACATTTTGCCCCCTAGAAAGTAATATTGCCATGTGTGCCCCTTTGATAGTCACAGTAACTTGAGTTCCCCTATAACAATAAGTGCCCATTTTATATTTAATAATGTCCCGAGTCTCCCCCTGTACAGCTCCCATATACACAGTATGATGCTTTCTTATACACAGTATACTGACCCATTAGTAGCCTCCAAACTGTTTGATGGCTTCAACACTGTATGATCGCCCTTTCACTGTAATCCCCACACTGTATGATGTCCCCCTCACTGTAATCTCAACACTGTATGATGCCCCTCTAAATAGCCTCCATATAGTATAATGCACCAGATCATCCTTAATTTAGTGTAATGCACCAGATAGTCCTCAATATAGCATAATGCACCAGATAGTCCTCAATATAGTATAATTCACCAGGTAGTCCTCAATATAGTATAATGCACCAGATAGTCCTCAATATAGTATAATGCACTCCCCATAGGCCTACTCTATATTGTATAATGCACCCCCCATAGGCAGACTCTATAGCACAAGGTAGCACCCATAGGCAGACTCTGTAGTATAAGACAGCACCCCATAGGCAGACCCTGTAGTATAAGGCAGCACCCCCATAGGCAGACCCTGTAGTATAAGGCAGCATCCCGCAGGCAGACCCTGTAGTATAAAGCAGCACCCCCATAGGCGGACCCTGCACTATGAGGCAGCACCCCCATAGGCAGACCCTGTACTATAAGGCAGCACCCCTATAGGCAGTCCCTGTAGTCTAAAACAGTACCCCTATAGGCAGACCCTGTAGTATAAGACAGTACCCCCATAGGCAGATCCAGTAGCATAAGACAGCATTTCCATAGGCAGATCCTGTAGTATAAGGCAGACCCCCATAGGCAGACCCTGTAGTATAAGGCAGACCCCCATAGGCAGACCCTTTAGTATTAGGCAGACCCCCATAGGCAGACCCTTTAGTATTAGGCAGACCCCCTAGGCAGACCCTGTAGTATATAGCAGACCCCCCATTGGCAGACCCTGTAGTATAAGGCAGACCCCCCATAGGTAGACCCTGTAATATTATTTTAGGCAGACCCCCATAGGCAGACTCTATAGTATAAGGCAGCCCCCCATAGGCAGACCCTGTAGTATTAGGCAGCACCCCATAAAAAATAAATAAGTACTCACCTCTCTTCTTCATGGTTCCTGCGCTGCTCTGAGCGCCGGCTCATCTCCTGACAGCGGGCGCCGGGCGGTGACATCATCGCGCCCGCTGTCAGCATCGCCGACGTCAGACGCTGACAGGGGGATATGGGGAAGGAGCGCAGAGCTCCTTCCCTCATCATTGCGGTCAGCTGTATCGGCTAAATGACCTTGCGATGACAAGCCCCCTGCCTGCTCAGAGGCCCCATAGCGGCCGGCGGCAGAGCAGGGAGATCGATTCTCCCTGTTCTGCGCAGAAGGTAACTGTATCAGCACGCTGCACGCACCGATACAGTTACAGTAGCGTAGCTCCGGGTGGGCCCCCTCTGAGCACTGGACCAGGGGCGCCCGCAACCTCTGCCCCCCGGTAGCTACGCTACTGGTCAAGAGGATGCACTGATGAAAGGATGTGATGCATCGATAGGTGATACCACCCAGGGACTGTTACTGATTACATTGTTGACCCAGTAATTTGCCGCATAATGTTATTATTTTTGTACATGTGGTCATAGTAAAGGGTCTTATTTGTGGCAAGCTGACGGACCTAATATTATTTAAGGGTTCCTCAATAGATAATAGTCACACTCAGTAATATGGATATTATCTCCCCAGGAGTATGATATATGCATGCACGGACAATAGAAGCATATTTAATGGGTGTTTGTGACTATATATACTGTTTGATTTTTATATGAATGATGTGGAGAGTACAGTATTGGGCAAGAGAGTATTATTCGGATTGCCCATTGGGTCTTATCCAGTTAGTATTGTCTGTATATATAACCTATGCAGAGGAATTTGCAGGGATTGCCTGGAATGCAGTAACACTTATAAGGCACAGACCAATATATTCTAATAGGAGTTTATACACTTCTAACTCCATATGTCTATATGCACTCCACAGCTTATGAGTATTGTTTGACTTACAGTATGCACCTTGCACTTTGAGTAAGTGGGTTCCCCTGTTTTCCTTTTTTTCCTTGTTGTTTTGAGTATTTTACCTTTTAGAGATATAAAATAAAGGTTACATTTTAAACCAAAACGCTGACACATTATATTAGTTGGATTTACCACTGGCTAATTTCAGAATTTCTGACTGACAACTTTCTTCCATGTATAAAAAGCAGAAACGTGCCTTCAGGAGCAAAATCATCTTCATGCATGACAATGTACCATCTCATGCTGCAAAGAATACCTCTGAGTCATTGGCTGCTATGGGCATAGAAGGAGATAAACTCATGGTGTGGCCACCATCTTCCCCTGACCTCAACCCTATAGAGAACCTCTGGATTATCATCAAGCAAAAGAAATACAAACAGAAACGCTCCAAAAACTCACAAGTTCAATGGATGCAAGAATTGTGAAGCTGATATCCAAGAAGGGTCCTATGTTAACATGTAACTTGGCCTGTTAGGATGCTTTTGGAGATAAATAGCTTTTTTGTTCAGTGAATGTGACCTCCTAATGCTGCAAATTCCACAAATGAGCATTTTCAGTTCTTTAAAACATATTAAATGTTTAGAAATTCTACTGTGCCTAATAATTTGGAACAGTGCATTTTGAGTTTTTATTCATTTAGGAGATTATACTGTTATTAGAGTTGAGCGACCTTGACCTTTTTAGAGTCGAGCCGGGTTTCGCGAAACCCGACTATCTCAAAAGTCGGGTCGAGTGAAATCGGCCGATTATGACGTAAAGTCGGGATCGACTGAAACACGAAACCCAATGCAAGTCAATGGGGCAGCATAGTCGGCAGTGAGTGGGGGCCAGGAAAACACCTAGAGTGCCCATTTTAATGTCAAAACCATCCATTCTTCTTAATAAAGCTTGTCAAGCGTAATTTACCTTATAATAATTGGAAGGCATTTGAAATTGGGGTTCATTTGGCTAAAGTTGTGGTGGGTAGGGCTGGTTCAAGTAATTAGTGGGCCCAGGAAATCTGGACCACGTCACGGCAGTGGAGCAGGGAGAGGTAAGTATTTCAACTTTGCAAGTGCTGTGAACCTGAGCAAGCAGGGGGGGCCCACTCGTTGGCATTGGCACTGGCACAGGGCCCCTCAAAGTACAGCGGTGTGTTTGCACGGCGGGGGCGCCTCCCACTTTTGCGTACTATGAGAGGCCCTGTGCCAGTGATGTCGCCAACTAGTATTCCTCCCCCCACCTGATGAAGGAACCTGCACTTTCATCTGCACCTTCCTCTTTGTCCCCGTGTAAGGTGGTATGGTATGCGGGAAGAGCAACCTGACTTTCAGCAGGGTCACAATGTTGTTGTGTAGCGTGCACGGGGAATGTTGCGTTATGGGTCAATGTACCAGCAGACTCATCTATCACTGGCTGGGCAATGGGCAGGATGAGGAGGAAACACAGATATAGGCCCAAAGAATAAAGTTGGCTAAATGCAGTTCAAAATTGGTAACACAGGAATAACCAGGGGGCATTGCAGTGGAGGACAACTGGAATGAGAGGCTGACACAGAGAGTAGGCCCAAATCAGTAAGTAGTCGAAATGCAGTTCAAAATTGGCAACCGTAGTAAACAGGCGGCACAGCTTTGTTCAGTGGAGGAGAACAGCAAGGAGTGGCAGACACCGATAGTAGGCTGTTGTGAATTCTGTGGCTGAATTCACTCCTGTGGTCACAAGTGGTACTGCAGCTTCTGAGCTTCCTCCCTCAGGTGTTCTGGTGAGCTCGTTAACTGCTCCATTACTTAACTCCGCCTGATGCTGCTATCCTTGCTCCTTGCCAATGTTTCAGTGTTGGATCTGAGCTTCTCCTGATTGTTCCTGTGACCTGCTGCTCTGTATAGCTAAGTGCTTTTTGCTTTTTGTTGCTTTTTTTCTGTCCAGCTTGTCTTTTGTTTTGCTGGAAGCTCTGAGACGCAAAGGGTGTACCGCCGTGCCGTTAGTTCGGCACGGTGGGTTTTTTTTGCCCCCTTTGCGTGGTTTTGCTTTAGGGTTTTTTTGTAGACTGCAAAGTTCGCTTTACTGTCCTCGCTCTGTCCTAGAATATCGGGCCCCACTTTGCTGAATCTATTTCATCCCTACGTTTGGTCTTTTCATCTTACTCAAAGTCATTATATGTGGGGGGCTGCCTTTTCCTTTGGGGAATTTCTCTGGGGCAAGTCAGGCCTATTTTTCTATCTTCAGGCTAGCTAGTTTCTTAGGCTGTGCCGAGTTGCCTAGGTAGTTGTTAGGCGCAATCCACAGCCGCTTTTAGTTGTGTTTAGGATAGGATCAGGTGTGCAGTCTACAGAGTTTCCACGTCTCAGAGCTCGTTCTTGTATTTTTGGGTATTTGTCAGATCACTGTGTGCGCTCTGATCGCTAAGCACACTGTGTTTCTGGATTGCCTTCATAACACCTGTCATTAGCAAACATAACAGTACAAGGAGCCTAACTAATGATTCTCAATAGAGGGAAAGAAAAAGTTCTGACATCATTTTTTTTTTTTTTCTGCTCTGTGTTCACTTTTTTTTTTTTTCCCCTAGACATTTGGGTGATTCTGGACACAGGTGTGGACATGGATATTCAGGGTCTGTGCTCTTCAATGGATAATCTCGTTATAAATGTACAAAAAATTCAAGATACTATTGATCAGAAATCTATGTTAGAACCAAGAATTCCTATTCCTGATTTGTTTTTTGGAGATAGAACTAAGTTTCTAAGTTTCAAAAATAATTGTAAGCTATTTCTGGCCTTGAAACCTCATTCTTCTGGTAATCCTATTCAACAGGTTTTGATTATTATTTCTTTTTTGCGCGGCGACCCTCAAGACTGGGCATTTTCTCTTGCGCCAGGAGACCCTGCATTGAGTAGTGTCGATGCGTTTTTCCTGGTGCTCGGATTGCTGTACGATGAGCCTAATTCAGTGGATCAGGCTGAGAAAAATTTGCTGGCTTTGTGCCAGGGTCAGGATGATATAGAAGTATATTGTCAGAAATTTAGGAAATGGTCAGTACTCACTCAGTGGAATGAATCTGCGCTGGCAGCTTTGTTCAGAAAGGGTCTCTCTGAGGCTCTTAAGGATGTCATGGTGGGATTTCCTATGCCTGCTGGTTTGAATGAGTCTTTGTCTTTGGCCATTCAGATCGGTCGACGCTTGCGCTAGCGTAAATCTGTGCACCATTTGGCGGTACTGCCTGAGGTTAAACCTGAGCCTATGCAGTGCGATAGGACTATGACTAGAGTTGAACGGCAGGAATACAGACGTCTGAATGGTCTGTGTTTCTACTGTGGTGATTCCACTCATGCTATTTCTGATTGTCCTAAGCGCACTAAGCGGTCCGCTAGGTCTGCCGTCATTGGTACTGTACAGTCCAAATTCCTTCTGTCCATTACCTTGATATGCTCTTTGTCGTCGTTTTCTGTCATGGCGTTTGTGGATTCGGGCGCTGCCCTGAATCTGATGGATTTGGATTATGCTAAACTTTGTGGGTTTTTCTTGGAGCCTTTGCGGTGTCCTATTCCATTGAAAGGAATTGATGCTACACCTTTGGCCAAGAATAAACCTCAATACTGGGCCCAGCTGACCATGTGCATGGCTCCTGCACATCGGGAAGTTATTCGCTTTCTGGTGTTGCATAATCTGCATGATGTGGTCGTGTTGGGGTTGCCATGGCTACAAACCCATAATCCAGTATTGGATTGGAATTCCATGTCGGTATCCAGCTGGGGTTGTCAGGGGGTACATGGTGATGTTCCATTTTTGTCGATTTCGTCATCCACCCCTTCTGAGGTCCCAGAGTTCTTGTCTGATTATCAGGATGTATTTGAAGAGCCCAAGTCCGATGCTCTACCTCCGCATAGGGATTGTGATTGTGCTATCAATTTGATTCCTGGTAGTAAATTCCCTAAAGGTCGATTATTTAATTTATCCGTGCCCGAACACGCCGCTATGCGCACTTATGTGAAGGAATCCCTGGAGAAGGGACATATTCGCCCATCGTCATCACCACTGGGAGCAGGGTTCTTCTTTGTAGCCAAGAAGGATGGTTCGCTGAGACCGTGTATTGATTACCGCCTTCTTAATAAGATCACTGTTAAATTTCAGTATCCCTTGCCATTGTTATCTGACTTGTTTGCTCGGATTAAGGGGGCTAGTTGGTTCACTAAGATAGATCTTCGTGGTGCGTATAATCTGGTGAGAATCAGGCAAGGAGATGAATGGAAAACTGCATTCAATACGCCCGAGGGTCATTTTGAGTATCTAGTGATGCCGTTCGGACTTGCCAATGCTCCATCTGTGTTTCAGTCTTTTATGCATGACATCTTCCGTGAGTATCTGGATAAATTCCTGATTGTTTACTTGGATGACATTTTGATCTTCTCAGATGATTGGGAGTCTCATGTGAAGCAGGTCAGAATGGTTTTTCAGGTCCTGCGTGCTAACTCTTTGTTTGTGAAGGGATCAAAGTGTCTCTTCGGTGTGCAGAAAGTTTCATTTTTGGGGTTCATCTTTACCCCTTCTACTATCGAGATGGATCCAGTTAAGGTCCAAGCCATCCAGGATTGGATTCTGCCGACATCTCTGAAAAGTCTGCAAAAGTTCCTGGGCTTTGCTAATTTTTATCGTCGCTTCATCTGTAATTTTTCTAGCATTGCCAAACCATTGACCGATTTGACCAAGAAGGGTGCTGATTTGGTTAATTGGTCTTCTGCTGCTGTGGAAGCTTTTCAGGAGTTGAAGCGTCGTTTTTGTTCTGCCCCTGTGTTGTGTCAGCCAGATGTTTCTCTTCCGTTCCAGGTCGAGGTTGATGCTTCTGAGATTGGAGCAGGGGCGGTTTTGTCACAGAGAGGTTCTGATTGCTCAGTGATGACACCATGTGCTTTCTTTTCCAGGAAGTTTTCGCCCGCTGAGCGTAATTATGATGTGGGCAATCGAGAGTTGCTGGCCATGAAGTGGGCATTCGAGGAGTGGCGTCATTGGCTTGAAGGAGCTAAGCATCGCGTGGTGGTATTGACTGATCATAAGAACTTGACTTATCTCGAGTCTGCCAAGCGCTTGAATCCTAGACAGGCCCGTTGGTCGTTATTTTTTGCCCGCTTCGACTTTGTGATTTCGTACCTTCCGGGCTCTAAAAATGTGAAGGCGGATGCTCTGTCTAGGAGTTTTGTGCCCGACTCTCCGGGTTTATCTGAGCCAGCGGGTATCCTCAAGGAAGGAGTCATTGTGTCTGCCATCTCCCCTGATTTGCGGCGGGTGCTGCAAAAATTTCAGGCGAATAAACCTGATCGTTGTCCAGCAGAGAAACTGTTCGTCCCTGATAGGTGGACTAATAAACTTATCTCTGAACTTCATTGTTCGGTGTTGGCTGGTCATCCTGGAATCTTTGGTTCCAGAGAGTTAGTGGCTAGATCCTTCTGGTGGCCATCTCTGTCACGGGATGTACGTACTTTTGTGCAGTCCTGTGGGATTTGTGCTAGGGCTAAGCCCTGCTGTTCTCGTGCCAGTGGGTTGCTTTTGCCCTTGCCGGTCCCAAAGAGGCCTTGGACACATATTTCGATGGATTTCATTTCTGACCTTCCCGTTTCTCAAAAGATGTCAGTCATTTGGGTGGTCTGTGATCGCTTTTCTAAAATGGTCCATCTGGTGCCCTTGGCTAAATTGCCTTCCTCCTCTGATTTGGTACCTTTGTTCTTTCAGCATGTGGTTCGGTTGCATGGCATTCCAGAGAATATTGTTTCTGACAGAGGTTCCCAGTTTGTTTCAAGGTTTTGGCAAGCCTTTTGTGGTAGGATGGGCATTGACCTATCCTTTTCCTCGGCTTTCCATCCTCAGACTAATGGCCAGACCGAACAAACCAATCAGACCTTGGAAACATATCTGAGATGTTTTGTTTCTGCAGACCAGGATGATTGGGTGTCCTTTTTGCCGTTGGCTGAGTTCGCCCTTAATAATCGGGCCAGCTCGGCCACCTTGGTTTCTCCATTTTTTTGCAATTCTGGGTTCCATCCTCGTTTCTCTTCAGGACAGGTTGAGTCTTCGGACTGTCCTGGTGTGGATTGTGTGGTGGATAGGTTGCAGCAGATCTGGACTCAGGTAGTGGACAATTTGATCTTGTCCCAGGAGAAAGCTCAACTTTTCGCTAATCGCAGATGCCGTGTGGGTCCCCGACTTCGTGTTGGGGATCTGGTTTGGTTATCTTCTCGTCATATTCCTATGAAGGTTTCCTCTCCTAAATTTAAACCTCATTTTATTGGTCCGTATAGGATTTCTGAGGTTCTCAATCCTGTGTCTTTTCGTTTGACCCTCCCAGACTCCTTTTCCATACATAATGTATTCCATAGGTCGTTGTTGCGGAGATACGTGGCACCTATGGTTCCATCTGTTGAGCCTCCTGCCCCGGTTTTGGTGGAGGGGGAATTGGAGTATATTGTGGAGAAGATTTTGGATTCTCGTGTTTCTAGACGGAAACTCCAGTATCTGGTTAAATGGAAGGGTTATGCTCAGGAAGATAATTCCTGGGTTTTTGCCTCTGATGTTCATGCTTCCGATCTTGTTCGTGCCTTTCATGCGGCTCATCCTGGTCGGCCTGGGGGCTCTGGTGAGGGTTCGGTGACCCCTCCTCAAGGGGGGGGTACTGTTGTGAATTCTGTGGCTGAATTCACTCCTGTGGTCACAAGTGGTACTGCAGCTTCTGAGCTTCCTCCCTCAGGTGTCCTGGTGAGCTCGTTAACTGCTTCATTACTTAACTCCGCCTGATGCTGCTATCCTTGCTCCTTGCCAATGTTTCAGTGTTGGATCTGAGCTTCTCCTGATTGTTCCTGTGACCTGCTGCTCTGTATAGCTAAGTGCTTTTTGCTTTTTGTTGCTTTTTTTCTGTCCAGCTTGTCTTTTGTTTTGCTGGAAGCTCTGAGACGCAAAGGGTGTACCGCCGTGCCGTTAGTTCGGCACGGTGGGTTTTTTTTGCCCCCTTTGCGTGGTTTTGCTTTAGGGTTTTTTGTAGACTGCAAAGTTCGCTTTACTGTCCTCGCTCTGTCCTAGAATATCGGGCCCCACTTTGCTGAATCTATTTCATCCCTACGTTTGGTCTTTTCATCTTACTCACAGTCATTATATGTGGGGGGCTGCCTTTTCCTTTGGGGAATTTCTCTGGGGCAAGTCAGGCCTATTTTTCTATCTTCAGGCTAGCTAGTTTCTTAGGCTGTGCCGAGTTGCCTAGGCAGTTGTTAGGCGCAATCCACAGCCGCTTTTAGTTGTGTTTAGGATAGGATCAGGTGTGCAGTCTACAGAGTTTCCACGTCTCAGAGCTCGTTCTTGTATTTTTGGGTATTTGTCAGATCACTGTGTGCGCTCTGATCGCTAAGCACACTGTGTTTCTGGATTGCCTTCATAACACCTGTCATTAGCAAACATAACAGTAGGCCCCAACCCAACTAGTAGGCCAAATGCAGCCTAACATTAACAACTACTTAACGAGCGCCTGAAAACGGAATTTCAGGACAGGAAACCAGGAGAACAGCAAGGAGTGGCAGACACCGATAGTAGGCCCCAAACCAACTAGTACGCCAAATGCAGTTGTTCCGTTTAACCACAATTTAATGAGAGCCTGAAGATAGAAGTTCAGGAAAGGCAACCTGGAGAACACCTTGGAGTGGAACACACCATCTCTCTACACCCCATACCCAATTTGTAGGCCTAATGCAGCGTAGTTTCCAACAACTACTAAACGAGAGCCGGAAGATCGAAGCTCAGGAAAGGCAACCTGGGGAACACCTTGGAGTGGAACACACCATCTCTCTACACCCCATACCCAATTTGTAGGCCTAATGCAGTGTAGTTTCCAAGAACTACTAAACGAGAGCCGGAAGATCGAAGCTCAGGAAAGGCAACCTGGAGAACACCTTGGAGTGGAACACACCATTTCCCTACACCCCATACCCAATTTGTAGGCCTAATGCAGTGTAGTTTCCAAGAACTACTAAACGAGAGCCGGAAGATCGAAGCTCAGGAAAGGCAACCTGGAGAACACCTTGGAGTGGAACACACCATCTCTCTACACCCCATACCCAATTTGTAGGCCTAATGCAGCGTAGTTTCCAACAACTACTAAACGAGAGCATGATGATCAAAGCATTGGCGAGGAAACCTGGGGAACACCTTGGAGTGGAACACACCATCTCTCTACACCCCATACCCAATTTGTAGGCCTAATGCAGCGTAGTTTCCAACAACTACTAAACGAGAGCCGGAAGATCGAAGCTCAGGAAAGGCTACCTGGAGAACACCTTGGAGTGGAACACACCATCTCTCTACACCCCATACCCAATTTGTAGGCCTAATGCAGCGTAGTTTCCAACAACTACTAAACGAGAGCCGGAAGATCGAAGCTCAGGAAAGGCAACCTGGAGAACACCTTGGAGTGGAACACACCATCTCTCTACACCCCATACCCAATTTGTAGGCCTAATGCAGCGTAGTTTCCAACAACTACTAAACGAGAGCATGATGATCGAAGCATTGGCGAGGAAACCTGGGGAACACCTTGGAGTGGAACACACCATCTCTCTACAGTGGAACACACCATCTCTCTACACCCCATACCCAATTTGTAGGCCTAATGCAGCGTAGTTTCCAACAACTACTAAACGAGAGCCGGAAGATCGAAGCTCAGGAAAGGCAACCTGGAGAACACCTTGGAGTGGAACACACCATGTCTCTACACCCCATACCCAATTTGTAGGCCTAATGCAGCGTAGTTTCCAACAACTACTAAACGAGAGCCGGAAGATCGAAGCTCAGGAAAGGCAACCTGGGGAACACCTTGGAGTGGAACACACCATCTCTCTACACCCCATACGCAATTTGTAGGCCCAATGCAGCGTAGTTTCCAACAACTACTAAACGAGAGCATGATGATCGAAGCATTGGCGAGGAAACCTGGGGAACACCTTGGAGTGGAACACACCATCTCTCTACACCCCATACCCAATTTGTAGGCCTAATGCAGCGTAGTTTCCAACAACTACTAAACGAGAGCCAGAAGATCGAAGCTCAGGAAAGGCAACCTGGGGAACACCTTGGAGTGGAACACACCATCTCTCTACACCCCATACCCAATTTGTAGGCCCAATGCAGCGTAGTTTCCAACAACTACTAAACGAGAGCATGATGATCGAAGCATTGGCGAGGAAACCTGGGGAACACCTTGGAGTGGAACACACCATCTCTCTACAGTGGAACACACCATCTCTCTACACCCCATACCCAATTTGTAGGCCTAATGCAGCTTAGTTTCCAACAACTACTAAACGAGAGCTGGAAGATCGAAGCTCAGGAAAGGCAACCTGGAGAACACCTTGGAGTGGAACACACCATCTCTCTACACCCCATACCCAATTTGTAGGCCTAATGCAGCGTAGTTTCCAACAACTACTAAACGAGAGCCGGAAGATCGAAGCTCAGGAAAGGCAACCTGGTGAACACCTTGGAGTGGAACACACCATCTCTCTACACCCCATACCCAATTTGTAGGCCCAATGCAGCGTAGTTTCCAACAACTACTAAACGAGAGCATGATGATCGAAGCATTGGCGAGGAAACCTGGGGAACACCTTGGAGTGGAACACACCATCTCTCTACAGTGGAACACACCATCTCTCTACACCCCATACCCAATTTGTAGGCCTAATGCAGCGTAGTTTCCAACAACTGCTAAACGAGAGCCGGAAGATCGAAGCTCAGGAAAGGCAACCTGGAGAACACCTTGGAGTGGAACACACCATCTCTCTACACCCCATACCCAATTTGTAGGCCTAATGCAGCGTAGTTTCCAACAACTACTAAACGAGAGCCAGAAGGTCGAAGCTCAGGAAAGGCAACCTGGGGAACACCTTGGAGTGTAACAAACCCTCTCTCTACACCACGGAAGGGCTGATTCTTAGGAAGGAAGGCTGTCGGAAAGAAGCAGGGCGCGTCCGAGGGTGATTATATTCCTATTAGGTATATACTCACCCTCGGACGCGCCCTGCTTCTTTATTTGTAATGAATGTTTACTTGCAATGTGGTTTTGACTTACTCTATTTTTTTGGTAAATAATGATTTTATTATTTTCATTGTTTTGCATCTTCTTGGCAATAATATAAAGAAGACGCGACAGGACAACACTCGGTGGATGCCATATCTGTGTTTAAAATTGAAAAAAACTTTCAGTTAACTACTTGCAGGAGAAAGTTATTGTAGCTGGTGGCCATTTTTAGTACTGTACCAGATTTTTGTTGTATGTGTTTGTTTTCAATGTTAAAATGTCTGCATTTGATATCTCTCCAGTATTTTCTATTTTATAAGCAAAATACTTATTTTTATATTTTCTGATGTTGGTTCCAGGGGTACACGGGCAGCAGTGGTGTGGTCAGTGGAGGCCTAGTGGAAGGAGTGACCACAGACAGGCATCGAAGGCCTAAAATAATAACACATGGCTGTAGGCAATTTTAAATTGGTTCCAGGGGTACACGGGCAGCAGTGGTGTGGTCAGTGGAGGCCTAGTGGAAGGAGTGACCGCAGACAGGCATCGAAGGCCTAAAATAATAACACATGGCTGTAGGCAATTTTAAATTGGTTCCAGGGGTACACGGGCAGCAGTGGTGTGGTCAGTGGAGGCCTAGTGGAAGGAGTGACCGCAGACAGGCATCGAAGGCCTAAAATAATAACACATGGCTGTAGGCAATTTTAAATTGGTTACAGGGGTACACGGGCAGCAGTGGTGTGGTCAGTGGAGGCCTAGTGGAAGGAGTGACCGCAGACAGGCATCGAAGGCCTAAAATAATAACACATGGCTGTAGGCAATTTTAAATTGGTTACAGGGGTACACGGGCAGCAGTGGTGTGGTCAGTGGAGGCCTAGTGGAAGGAGTGACCGCAGACAGGCATCGAAGGCCTAAAATAATAACACATGGCTGTAGGCAATTTTAAATTGGTAACAGGGGTACACGGGCAGCAGTGGTGTGGTCAGTGGAGGCCTAGTGGAAGGAGTGACCGCAGACAGGCATCGAAGGCCTAAAATAATAACACATGGCTGTAGGCAATTTTAAATTGGTTCCAGGGGTACACGGGCAGCAGTGGTGTGGTCAGTGGAGGCCTAGTGGAAGGAGTGACCGCAGACAGGCATCGAAGGCCTAAAATAATAACACATGGCTGTAGGCAATTTTAAATTGGTTCCAGGGGTACACGGGCAGCAGTGGTGTGGTCAGTGGAGGCCTAGTGGAAGGAGTGACCGCAGACAGGCATCGAAGGCCTAAAATAATAACACATGGCTGTAGGCAATTTTAAATTGGTTCCAGGGGTACACGGGCAGCAGTGGTGTGGTCAGTGGAGGCCTAGTGGAAGGAGTGACCGCAGACAGGCATCGATGGCCTAAAATAATAACACATGGCTGTAGGCAATTTTAAATTGGTTCCAGGGGTACACGGGCAGCAGTGGTGTGGTCAGTGGAGGCCTAGTGGAAGGAGTGACCGCAGACAGGCATCGAAGGCCTAAAATAATAACACATGGCTGTAGGCAATTTTAAATTGGTTACAGGGGTACACGGGCAGCAGTGGTGTGGTCAGTGGAGGCCTAGTGGAAGGAGTGACCGCAGACAGGCATCGAAGGCCTAAAATAATAACACATGGCGGTAGGCAATTTTAAATTGGTTCCAGGGGTACACGGGCAGCAGTGGTGTGGTCAGTGGAGGCCAAGTGGAAGGAGTGACCGCAGACAGGCATCGAAGGCCTAAAATAATAACACATGGCTGTAGGCAATTTTAAATTGGTTCCAGGGGTACACGGGCAGCAGTGGTGTGGTCAGTGGAGGCCTAGTGGAAGGAGTGACCACAGACAGGCATCGAAGGCCTAACATAACAAAAATGTCAATACAATGGTATTGTCAGTGGCAGGCATTGAAGGATGTCAGCGCATAGACTAAACATTGGTGGAGCTGTGAGATAATTTTGCAAGTGGTAGAGCACTGTTTGAGCTGGGGAGGGGGAACTGTCTTGTGGCCGGCGGTACAGGCCCAGGGCCCCTCATATTACAATGGTGTGTCTGACGTTGGGTGCGCACCACCACCGCCAGAGACACTTTATTGTACTATGAGGGACCCAGTGGCAGTGCCGTCGACCAAAAGCGGGCACACCCACCTCTTCAGACAAATTGCACTCTCACGGGTGCTGTCGCCAAGTGTCGATACCACGGCCCCGTGTGGGGAGTTTGGCCATTTAGTGAGGTGTAAACATGTCGTATGCTGGACAATCAGGTGCAGAAAATTACGAGATTGGAAAAGGCATTCAGAATAGTCCACAGGCAAGACCTTTTCATAGGAAAGCTAGGTGTCAGCCGGGCAAGGTGGGGCAAAAGATTTCGAAATCCAGTTGTGGTTCATTTTAATGAAGGTTAGATCATCTACATTTTGGGTAGCCAGACGAGTCCTTTTTTCTGTTAGTATTGAACCTGCAGCACTGAATACTCTTTCTGATAGGACACTAGCTGCCGGGCAAGCAAGCTCCTGCAATGCATATTCTGCCAATTCTGGCCAGGTGTCTAATTTTGATGACCAGTAATCAAATGGGAATGACGGTTGAGGGAGAACATCGATAAGGGATGAAAAATAGTTTGTAACCATACTGGACAAATGTCTCCTGTCACTTTGAATTGATGCTGCAGTACCTGTCCTGTCTGCGGTCATAGCAAAATCACTCCACAACCTGGTCAGAAAACCCCTCTGGCCAACGCCACTTCTGATTTCTGCCCCTCTAACTCCTCTGGTCTGCTGGCCCCTGCAGCTCGTGTGAGAACGATCACGGGCGCTGTGTGCAGGGAATGCCAGAAGCAAACGGTCAACAAGAGTTGATTGTTTGGTTGCTAATATTAGTTCCAAGTTCTCATGTGGCATTATATTTTGCAATTTGCCTTTATAGCGAGGATCAAGGAGGCAGGCCAACCAGTAATCGTCATCATTCATCATTTTAGTTATGCGTGTGTCCCTTTTGAGGATACGTAAGGCATAATCCGCCATGTGGGCCAAAGTTCCAGTTCTCAAATCTGCGGTTGTGCTTGGTTGAGGGGCAGTTTCAGGCAAATTCACGTCACTTGTGTCCCTCCAAAAACCAGAACCCGGCCTTGCCGCGCCACCAATTTCCAGTGGCCCCGGAAAAGCTTCCTCATTAAAAATATAATCATCCCCATCATCCTCCTCGTCCTCCTCCTCCTCTTCGCCCGCTAACTCGTCTTGTACACTGCCCTGGCCAGACAATGGCTGACTGTCATCAAAGCTTTCCTCTTCCTCAGCTGCAGACGCCTGATCCTTTATGTGCGTCAAACTTTGCATCAGCAGACGCATTAGGGGGATGCTCATGCTTATTATGGCGTTGTCTGTACTAACCAGCCGTGTGCATTCCTCAAAACACTGAAGGACTTGACACATGTCTTGAATCTTCGACCACTGCACACCTGACAACTCCATGTCTGCCATCCTACTGCCTGCCCGTGTATGTGTATCCTCCCACAAAAACATAACAGCCCGCCTCTGTTCGCACAGTCTCTGAAGCATGTGCAGTGTTGAGTTCCACCTTGTTGCAACGTCTATGATTAGGCGATGCTGGGGAAGGTTCAAAGAACGCTGATAGGTCTGCATACGGCTGGAGTGTACGGGCGAACGGCGGATATGTGAGCAAAGTCCACGCACTTTGAGGAGCAGGTCGGATAACCCCGGATAACTTTTCAGGAAGCACTGCACCACCAGGTTTAAGGTGTGAGCCAGGCAAGGAATGTGTTTCAGTTGGGAAAGGGAGATGGCAGCCATGAAATTCCTTCCGTTATCACTCACTACCTTGCCTGCCTCAAGATCTACAGTGCCCAGCCACGACTGCGTTTCTTTCTGCAAGAACTCGGACAGAACTTCCGCGGTGTGTCTGTTGTCGCCCAAACACTTCATAGCCAATACAGCCTGCTGACGTTTGCCAGTAGCTGCCCCATAATGGGAGACCTGGTGTGCAACAGTGGCAGCTGCGGATGGAGTGGTTGTGCGACTGTGGTCTGTGGACGAGCTCTCGCTTCTGCAGGAGGATGAAGAGGAGGAGGAGGGGGTGCGAACGGCTACAGCCAACTGTTTCCTAGACCGTGGGCTAGGCAGATCTGTCCCAAACTTGCTGTCCCCTGTGGACCCTGCATCCACCACATTTACCCAGTGTGCCGTGATGGACACGTAACGTCCCTGGCCATGCCTACTGGTCCATGCATCTGTTGTCAGGTGCACCTTTGTGCTCACAGATTGCCTGAGTGCATGGACGATGCGCTCTTTAACATGCTGGTGGAGGGCTGGGATGGCTTTTCTGGAAAAAAAGTGTCGACTGGGTAGCTCGTAGCGTGGTACAGCGTAGTCCATCAGGGCTTTGAAAGCTTCGCTTTCAACTAACCGGTAGGGCATCATCTCTAACGAGATTAGTCTAGCTATGTGTGCGTTTAAACCCTGTGTACGCGGATGCGAGGCTAAGTACTTCCTTTTTCTAACCATAGTCTCATGTAGGGTGAGCTGGACTGGAGAGCTGGAGATCGTGGAACTAGCGGGGGTGCCGGTGGACATGGCAGACTGAGAGACGGTGGGAGATGGTATTGTTGCCGCCGGTGCCCTAGATGCAGTGTTTCCTACTACGAAACTGGTGATTCCCTGACCCTGACTGCTTTGGCCTGGCAAAGAAACCTGCACAAATACTGCAGGTGGTGCGGAAAATGGTGGCCCTACACTGCCGGAAGGGATGTTGCGTTGCTGACTAGCTTCATTGGCCGAGGGTGCTACAACCTTAAGGGA
This sequence comes from Ranitomeya imitator, assembly GCF_032444005.1. Classification (NCBI taxonomy): domain Eukaryota; kingdom Metazoa; phylum Chordata; class Amphibia; order Anura; family Dendrobatidae; genus Ranitomeya; species Ranitomeya imitator. The sequence goes on along the minus strand of NC_091283.1, from coordinate 451,506,099 downwards.
CGTTTGGTAGTTAGTCCAGGCTTGCAAATGCATGGTGGTTAAATGTCTATGCATGCAACTTGTATTGAGACTTTTCAGATTCTGTCCTCTGCTTAAGGTAGTTGAACATTTTTGACAGATGACTTTGCGCTGATCAATTGGATGTTGTTTAAAAAAATGCCAGACTGCACTCTTTCTAGCATCGGATACCTTTTCAGGCATTGCAGACTGAGCTTTAACCGGATGGCCACGCTGTCCTCCAACAGGTTTTGGCTTTGCCACGCGTTTTGGGCAAAATACGGGCCCGGCAGATGGAACCTGTTGTGATGTTGATGCCTGCTGCGGCCCCTCCTCCTCCGCTTCAGAACTGCTGCCGCCTGCACCCTGTTCCCCCAATGGCTGCCAATCGGGGTCAAGAACTGGGTCATCTATTACCTCTTCTTGTAGCTCGTGTGCAACTTCGTCTGTGTCACCGTGTCGGTCGGTGGTATAGCGTTCGTGATGGGGCAACATAGTCTCATCAGGGTCTGATTCTTGATCATTACCCTGCGAGGGCAATGTTGTGGTCTGAGTCAAAGGACCAGCATAGTAGTCTGGCTGTGGCTGTGCATCAGTGCACTCCATGTCAGATTCAACTTGTAATGGGCATGGACTGTTAACTGCTTCACTTTCTAAGCCAGGGACGGTATGTGTAAAGAGCTCCATGGAGTAACCCGTTGTGTCGCCTGCTGCATTCTTCTCTGTTGTTGTTTTTGCTGAAGAGGACAAGGAAGCGACTTGTCCCTGACCGTGAACATCCACTAACGACGCGCTGCTTTGACATTTACCAGTTTCACGAGAGGAGGCAAAAGAGCTAGAGGCTGAGTCAGCAAGATAAGCCAAAACTTGCTCTTGCTGCTCCGGCTTTAAAAGCGGTTTTCCTACTCCCAGAAAAGGGAGCGTTCGAGGCCTTGTGTAGCCTGACGACGAACCTGGCTCCACAGCTCCAGACTTAGGTGCAATATTTTTTTTCCCACGACCAGCTGATGCTCCACCACTACCACTACCCTCATTACCAGCTGACAATGAACGCCCCCGGCCACGACCTCTTCCACCATACTTCCTCATTGTTTTAAAAACGTAAACAAACTAATGGTATTTGTTGCTGTCACACAAATTACACGGTGAGCTATAACTTCAGTATGATTTAGCTACCCCTTTACAGGTGAGTGAGACCACAACGAAAATCAGGCACAATGTTACACACTCTGTTGTTGGTGGCAACAAATGAGAGATGCCACACACGCAGGACTGTCACTGAAGCACAAATGTAAATATTAATCTCCCACTGATTTGATTTTTTTTTTTTTTTCAGGGAGACTTTAGGAAAAAAAAAATAGAATAAAAAGATTTTTTCAGGAAGAATTTAGAAACCAAATAAAATAAAATGATTTTTTCAGGGAGAATTTAGAAAACAAATAAAACAAAAAAAGGCTTTCTATGGCCCACTGAGTGAGAGATGACGCACACAGGAGTCAGGAGTGGCACACAAGCCCAGAGGCCAATATTTATCTCCCACTGATTGATGTAGTGATTTTTTCAGGTAGATTTTGGAACCCAAATCAAGCTAAAAAAATAATAGGCTTTCTATGGCCCACAATTGGAGAGAGAGAGAGAGATGGCACACCCAGGAGTCAAGACTGGCACACAAGCAGAAAGGGCAATATTAATCTCCCACTGATTGATGTAGTGATTTTTTCAGGTAGATTTTGGAACCCAAATCAAGCTAAAAAAATAATAGGCTTTCTATGGCCCACAATTGGAGAGAGAGAGAGAGATGGCACACCCAGGAGTCAAGACTGGCACACAAGCAGAAAGGGCAATATTAATCTCCCACTGATTTTTTTTTTTTTTTTTTTTTTTCAGGGAGACTTTAGGGAAAAAAAATAATAGAATAAAATGATTTTTTCAGGAAGAATTTAGAAACCAAATAAAATAAAATTATTTTTTCAGGGAGAATTTAGAAAACAAATAAAACAAAAAAAGGCTTTCTATGGCCCACTGAGTGAGAGATGACGCACACAGGAGTCAGGAGTGGCACACAAGCCCAGAGGCCAATATTTATCTCCCACTGATTGATGTAGTGATTTTTTCAGGTAGATTTTGGAACCCAAATCAAGCTAAAAAAATAATAGGCTTTCTATGGCCCACAATTGGAGAGAGAGAGAGAGATGGCACACCCAGGAGTCAAGACTGGCACACAAGCAGAAAGGGCAATATTAATCTCCCACTGATTTTTTTTTTTTTTTTTTTTTTTCAGGGAGACTTTAGGAAAAAAAAAAATAGAATAAAATGATTTTTTCAGGAAGAATTTAGAAACCAAATAAAATAAAATGATTTTTTCAGGGAGAATTTAGAAAACAAATAAAACAAAAAAAGGCTTTCTATGGCCCACTGAGTGAGAGATGACGCACACAGGAGTCAGGAGTGGCACACAAGCCCATAGGCCAATATTTATCTCCCACTTTTTTTTTTTTGTTCCAGGGAAAATTTATAAACCCAATAAAAAAAGTAATAAATAGGCTTTCTATGGCCCACTATCTGAGAGACAGAGAGAGATGGCACGCTTAGGACTGGCACACAAGCCCAAAGGCCAATATTAATCTCCCTTTTTTTTTTAAGGGAGAATTTATAAAACCAAAAAAAAAAAAAATAGGCTTTCTATGGCCCACTATTTGTGAGAGAGATGGCACGCTCAGGACTGGCACACAAGCCCAGAGGCCAATATTAATCTCCCACTCTTTTTTTTTTGGTTCCAGGGAAAATTTATAAACCCAATAAAAAAAAATAAATAGGCTTTCTATGGCCCACTATCTGAGAGAGAGAGATGGCACACTTAGGACTGGCACACAAGCCCAAAGGCCAATATTAATCTCCCACTGATTGATTTATTGATTTTTTCAGGTAGAATTTAGAACCCAAATAAAGCAAAAAAAAAAAAAAAAAAATGGGCTTTCTATGGCCCACTGAGTGAGTGATGATGCACACAGGAGTCAGGAGTGGCACACAAGCCCTGAGGCCAATATTTTTCTCCCACTGATTGATGTAGTGATTTTTTCAGGTAGATTTTAGAACCAAAATCAAGCAAAAAAATAAATAGGCTTTCTATGGCCCACTGACTGAGAGATGGCACACACAGGAGTCAAGAGTGGCACACAAGCCCTGAGGCCAATATTTTTCTCCCACTGATTGATGTAGTGATTTTTTCAGGTAGATTTTATAACCCAAATCAAGCAAAAAAATAAATAGGCTTTCTATGGCCCACTGAGTGAGAGATGACACAGACAGGGATGGCACTCTAGCAGAAATGTCAATCTTAATCTCCCACAAAAAAAAAAAAAAAAAACAGGGAGTGTCCAACAATTACTATCTCCCTGCAGTAATCTCAGCCAGGTATGGCAGGCAGCAATAAGGAGTGGACTGATGCACAAATTAAATAAAAAGTGTGTACAAACAAAAAAGATAGCTGTGCAGAAAGGAAGGAACAAGAGGATTTGTGCTTTGAAAAAAGCAGTTGGTTTGCACAGCGGCGTACACACAGCAATGCAGCTATCAGGGAGCCTTCTAGGGCAGCCCAATGAGCTACAGCGCTGAGGGGAAAAAAAAAATAAAATGTAGCTTCCACTGTCCCTGCACACCGAAGGTGGTGTTGGGCTATGGAAATCGCTACAGCACAAGCGGTTTGGTGGTTAATGGACCCTGCCTAACGCTATCCCTGCTTCTGACGAAGCGGCAGCAACCTCTCCCTAAGCTCAGATCAGCAGCAGTAACATGGCGGTCGGCGGGAACTCCCTTTTATAGCCCCTGTGATGCCGCAGACAGCAAGCCAATCACTGCAATGCCCTTCTCTAAGATGGTGGGGACCAGGACCTATGTCATCACGCTGCCCACACTCTGCGTTTACCTTCATTGACTGAGAAATGGCGCTTTTCGCGTCATTGAAACGCGACTTTGGCGCGAAAGTCGCGTACCGCATGGCCGACCCCGCACAGGGGTCGGATCGGGTTTCATGAAACCCGACTTTGCCAAAAGTCGGCGACTTTTGAAAATGAACGACCCGTTTCGCTCAACCCTAACTGTTATCATTGGGAGGTTTCTTCAATAAAATTCGATGCATAATCTAAAAGGTGATGACTTTTAGTCATTTGCACCGACCATTTAGGAAAATCCGAGAAAAATATAATTTGCATAATAATTTGGAAACTGGTGTACAGTACTGCTTAGCCACACTGCGAGACCCGAGAGGGACGGAGCATTATTTTCCTCCTGGAGCACAGATTTTCCTAGAATAGTTTGCAGACTCCATATACAGGACCCCGAAATGCTGGAATAGCAGAATACCCCCTCAAGTGACCTGTACTATTCATGAGTTACAGTATATCCTGTATTATACTCCAGAGCTGCACTCACTATTCTGCTGGTGCAGTCACTGTGTACATACATTACATTAATTATCCTGTATTGATCCTGGGTTACATCTTGTATTATACTCCAGAGCTGCACTCACTATTCTGCTGGTACAGTCACTGTGTACATACATTACATTACTGATCCTGAGTTACATCCTGTATTATACTCCAGAGCTGCACTCCCTATTCTGCTGGTGCAGTCACTGTGTACATACATTACATTACTTATCCTGTACTGATCCTGAGTGACATCCTGCATTATACTCCAGAGCTGCACTCACTATTCTGCTGGTGGAGTCACTGTGTACATATATTACATTACTTATCCTGTAATAATCCCGAGTTACATCCAGTATTATACTCCAGAGCTGCACTCACTATTCTACTGGGGGAGTTAATATGCACATACATTACATTACATATTTGTGTTATACTCCATAGCTGCACTCACTATTGTAAACTGTGTCTGATGCAATGACGATTGTAAGGTGAAATATTTTTAAAAAATGGACAATCGCCTTAACCACTCTCTGCGTTCTAATTCCTTCCCTATAAATATTCAGAATGCAGAATTCCTTAGCAAACTCTTCTGCAGACTTCATTGCTAATATACATGTTGTAAGACTGCAGAGATAAAACACCTTCTGCTAGGCTCATCAATGCTAATTGCCGTATTTGTATGACTAAGCATTACATCCCCATATATTCTCCATACATCTGTGAGATACTGTAAAAGTCTCCAAGGCCGCAAGCCCCAACAAATTAATATTACATCAACTTGTTCTGTTTTGCACATCACAAATATCTCTTGGCGATGTCTCATCACATCAAAAGCCCTCCTCTGTCTGGTCTGGTTTATGTAGATAACATTTTGCTTCATATTTTAGTTCTGGAAGACTAAAAATTTCTTGTTAATGTCATTGGGTGTCACAGGATAAAGGCCCTGCCACCGGGCCGCTGACACAAAAGAGTGTTGTCGTCATTACGCAGACCATAACCATGGCAGTCACACGTATTAGGCAAGTTCCAACTGAAATAGTGTGGCTTCAGATTTGGTGTTGGATTAAACTAATGAGCCAATGGAAAGATCAACTGTAAAAACAATGCATATAATGGTCAATATACAAATTGAAAGAAGGGAATCAATGTATCATGGTTAGGACATGGTTAATGTCCTGTTCTCTCAGGGTTAATTTTGCTGGCCCCTCTTTCGATCTGGGAGAGGTATTTATACTCACTCCAGACTAGGATTTGCTGTCAGCTATACTTTCTGTTCTAGTCATTGTGCCAGACCTCTGGAGTGTGTGCCCGGTTTGCAGTTGTTTTCTTTGCTCTCCGTGCGTTGCTCTGTTTGTTCTTCTGGATTCCTGACCTCTGGCTTCACTTCTGACAATCCCATCTCACCCCTTTGGTAGTTCGTGATCTCCTGGCTCCGATCTTAGCTTGTTCGACTACTCTCTTGTGTTTATCCTTTCTCTATTCCCTGGCATCTGGCTCCGCCACAATCACCTCCCACTCTGTCACATGGTTCAGGTCATTTTTGTACCTGGTTAGTAGCCCGGCGCTTTACTCAGCTCCCTTGCTGCTGGGTGCAGCGTTTCCCACATCAGTATTACCCGGGAGCCGTGACACAATGTAATGTCACTAGATACGCTATCTAATATTTTAAGGTACCTTCACATTAAGCGACGCTGCAGCGATCCAGACAACAATCCCGATCGCTGCAGCGTCGCTGTGTGGTCGCTGGAGAGCTGTCACACAGACAGCTCTCCAGCGAACCAACGATGCTGGTCCCCTGGTAACCAGGATAAACATCGGGTTACTAAACACGGGGCCGCGCTTAGTAACCCGATGTTTACCCTGGTTACCAGCGTAAATGTAAAAAAAAACAAACACTACATACTTACATTCCGGCGTCTGTCCTCTCCGGCGCTCTGCTTCTCTGCACTGAGCGTTGGCCGAAAAGCAGAGCACAGCGGTGACGTCACCGCTGTGCTTTCTGGCCGCTGCGCTTACACATTGTTTTTTTAGTGTTTTTTTTTTTTTTACATTTACGCTGGTAACCAGGGTAAACATCGGGTTACTAAGCGCGGCCCTGCGCTTAGTAACCCGATGTTTACCCTGGTTACCAGTGAAGACATCGCTGAATCGGCGTCACACACGCCGATTCAGCGATGTCTTCGGGGAGTCCAGCGACGAAACAAAGTTCTGGCCTTCTAGCTCCGACCAACGATGGCACAGCAGGATCCTGATCGCTGCTGCCTGTCAAACTGAATGATATCGCTAGCCAGGACGCTGCAACGTCACGGATCGCTAGCGATATCGTTCAGTGTGAAGGTACCCTTACTCTCTCTATTTCTTATGCAATCAGTCATGTACAATTCTTGGTCATTCTATCGATCATCACTCGCCAGGTAGTTCTATTCCGCATTGCTTCTTTCAGTTTGCCAATGGTCATTCTCATGTTGCTCATAATGGTATTGATCCAGTGAGTTCTTGGCCGTCACCTTCTTTTTCTACGACTGACCGATCCAAGCAGGACATCTTTCTCCAATGACTGACTGCACATAATTGTGGCCCAAATAAGATAAATTTTGTTTATCTTAGCATCCAGAGACAGTTTTGGTTTGACTTGGCCCAAGACATCTCCATTGGTGATCCTCACACTCTCATCCTGCTTCAAAGTTCAAATGTGTGAATTGCTTATGGTCAGCTATCTTCAGATGCACATTAGATACATGGGAACCAAAATACTGATTAGTGTTTGTCCCAAATGGATATATAATATGTATCCACAGTCAACTAACATGATGTCCCTATGCCAACTAAATTAGAATCAACTACTGGTTTCCAAGCACTGTCTTGGTATATAGATCCTGTTGGAATAGCAGTTACGGTGACAACTATAGATACTGAGTAAGGGTTTGTTTAGTGGAGAGAGGAGACCCTGGTAGGGCCTCCCACGCTATCTCACAGACTTCCAGACTAAACTTCCAGGTATGCAGTTTCTCACGGCAGTAACTCAAATGCATTCCAATCACCATGCTACTCACTGCGCTCACCGCTCTGCTCCTTCCTGTGTCAGTTCCCTTTGCTGAATTGGCTTATGTAGCACTTTCTGCTCTGCTGTATCTTATGGCTGTTTCCACCTGGCTATATGGAGGTGCTTCCAGATCCTGCAGGAATTTATTCCTGCATTGCTCTGCAGGGTCTGGCTTCCCAAACCTATCCACTGCCAGGCCAGCAGGGGATATAAAAAGAGGAAGTGAAAAAGCTGCTACGCAAAATGCACATCAAGGGGCAAGCAGGGAGGTAAGTGGACACTGCCATTTTTTATGGGTAAGGTGGATTAATTCTTTGTGTCCTATGAGCCTGGTGTTAAATGTATCATATGGATAGTGACTAATCAACGATTTTCTCTATGTACCTTTATCACTCGTTGCATCCATTCTGATACATGTTTCCACTTGCCCTTGGTTATTTAAGTGCTCTCTTTCTCCCTGCTGTACTAGTATGTCTTCTCACCCTTTTGTCATCTCTGTGCCACTTTGTATGATATATTCTAATATTGTTGTATACGATATTGAAATAAAAATACGTTGTTTTTTACATTTTCGGTGGTGTCCTTGTACTCCATTTTCTTTGTGTGTACCTTTTGGGAGTATTCAACATTTTCACTATTTATTCTGGTGAAATTACACTGGGAGTGAGGTCTTTTCCTCTCTTGGCCTCTGCGATATAAATAGCTTATTTGACTCTTGTCTAAAGACTTGCATATACAATATATGGTAATCTATAATGCATAAGCAATGCGTTTAGTGTACAGTGTAGGATTTAGAACATAGGATAGATATTGACTATAGGGTAATCATTATAAGTGTGATCTATTTAATGTATAGAATGTAAGAAGTTGTATAATGCTTAATGTGAAAGTGATCTGCCCAGCTACATACTGTGGGGACGGGCATAGTTAAAGTTTGGGACTAGCCCATAGTAGAAGGAGGATAGCCCCAGTAAAAAGGGACAGCTTTCTGGTAGATAGATAGTGAGGTACAGTAAGCAAGGTCAAGTTCAAAGGCAGTGGGCTACTAGTGTCAGCAGGGATCTATCGTTCATGGCAGTGGGAACCCCTACTGGAATCTCTTGCCGACATTCCTGCATGTCTGGAGCTGAATACTCGGTACGGGAACTATGGAGAAGAAGTGTTGTGCCCAATACTGCCTGTTACAATCGGGTGAACTTGAACCGTCCAGTAAACTTTTGGTTGTTAAAAAGAATATTGTGTCCATTGATTTATGTGCAGCAGCTCCTCAATATGGAGGCCTGGAGAAGGCAAAGGCTTGTGATACACCCCACACTTGACAACACATTGGGACTGGGACTTGACTTTCCTGTAAATGGCCAGGGCATTATGGAGCAGCAGTTTGCCCACGGCTACCTCTCTCGGTCACTTTACAGTAACCCCACATCTAGTGGGAGGTTATAAAAGGACTAATCCTATGAGAATCCTAAGACATTGGTTCTCACTAGAGAAGGTCAATTCTTTTTCCTTCCTGTGCAGAATTTGACCCTTTATGCAAGATAGCTTCTCTGCCTGGCTACCCCTTAGCATCCTTTATCTGGTCACTTCCCCCTTCTTTGTAAATATTCCATGTTCAAGGCTGTCTGCACCGCTCCCGGCACTTTAACCCCATAAATGCTGCAATTGAACTTGCATAACTCTGTGGGCCAAAATATGGAAAAATTATATCTCTCAAAATAAGGGTGAATTTTGCAATACAAAGCATCTTTTAGTGTGTGATAGCAGCCAAACATAAAAACCCAATATAAATCTGGTATCACCAACCAGAAGAGTAAAGTCGTCTAATCACTAATACCACATGAGGAACGGCGTAAAAAGAAATAAAGCCAATTCTTTTCCTGCTGTTTTGTTCATTCTGTCTCCCAAAGATTGTAGTAAGGCCCGAACTCATTTATCCTGCGCTCTGCACTGAGCACTCACACCGGGGTTTCCTTGTAAATCTCTGAAATACATCATTCACACAGAACCCCTGGCAGAAGATTCCCTATAATGAGGCAGATGGAGGCACTGTGGATGCCATAAGACCTGTGATCCGGCAGTATTCGTCTTTTTAGGATTGCAAAAAAGTTTCGTCGGGGGTTTCATCTGAATCACATCACTCAGAGAATTACATGGAAACCCCAATGTAAGTGCTCAACGTAGATAGCCGGATAAATATGATCCCAAATGTTATGTAAAATATTCCCAATAAAAGCTTTGACTCAATCCACAAAAAAATCAAACCACATTTCAGGTCTGTCATTTGTTTATGAAAATATAGGGGGCTTCCACGTTACTGGTAGTACAATAGCCCTGGAAAAGCAAAATTACTCTGGACTCCATCTTGCCTCTTGCACTTTTATGCAATCCTAAAAGACGAACACCGCCAGATCACAGGTCCTATGGCATCCACAGTGCCTCCCTCTGTCTCATTATAGGGAATCTTCTGCCAGGGGTTCTGGCTGAATCATTTGTTTCAGAGATTTCCATGGAAACCCTGGTGTGAGCGCTTAGAGCAGAGCGCAGGATAAATGTGTTCTGCGCCTTACTGCTATCTTTGGGAGGCAGAAAGAAAAAATCCACAGCAGGTGAAGAATTGGGTTTATTTATTTTTTACGCCACTCCTCTTGCGGTTTAAGTGATTGAACAACTTTATTCTTCTGGTCAGTGTGATAACAGCGATACCAGATTTCTATCGGTTTTTTATGTTTGGTTGCTATCACACACAAAAAGACAATTTTTATTGCAAAAACTAGTTTTCGCATCCCTATATTGAGAGATATAATTTTTCCATTTTTCGGCTGACAGAGTCATGTTAGGGATTGTTTTTTCCAGGAGAAATTGACGTTTTTATTGGTACCATTTTAGGGCACATGACATTTTTTGATCGCTTTCTATTCTAATTTTTGGGAGGCAGAATGGAAAAAAACAGCGACTCAGGAATTGTTTTTTAGGTTTTTTTTTTATGTCGTTCCGAGTATGGTAAAATTGATAAGGTAGCTTAATTCTTTAGGTCAGTATGATTACAGCGATATCTAATTTCTATTTTTTTATGTTTTGGCGCTTTTCTACAATAAAAACAATTTTATAGAAAAAATATTTTTTTGTATCGTTTTATTCTGAGAGCTATAACTTTTTTATATTTCTGCTGTTGCAGCTGTATGATGGCTTGGTTTTTTTGCGTTGGTGACGTTTTCAAAGGTGCCATTTTTATTTACATTCTTTTATTGATCACGATTAATTGCACTTTTTGTTCAGCGATATGATGATAAAGAATTGTTTTTTGCTCTTTTTTTTTTACGGTGTTCAGTGAAGGGGTCAGTTTTATAGAGCCAGTTGTTACGGACGCGGCAATAAGATATGTGTACTTTTATTGTTTTGTTTGTTTTTTTACATAAATAAATGTATTTATTGGAAAAATATTTATTTCTTTTTTGTTATTTATTTGGAGATTTAAAAAAAATATTCTTACACATTTTAATAATTATTTTTTTTACATTGTCCCATCCTGGGACATCACTGTATAGCATCAGATCGCTTCTCTGATACTCTGCAATGCGTCTGCACTGCAGAGCAATAGTACAGCATCTGACAGGCAGGGAAGGAGGCATGTCAGCGCCTGCAGAGAGCAGCCACCTTCCCTGCAGTACCCTGAAGGACCCTGCCGCCATCTTGGGGCTGGGGGTCTCCATGGAGACCACTAGAAAAACACATTCGCATCGCGTTGTTCTGATGGGAGCACTCAGGGAGCCCCCTCCCTGTGTGCGATCTCCTCGATGTCGCTATCACTATTGACAGCGGCATCAGAGGGGTTAGATGCAAGCGATCGGTGCTAGCATCGATCGTGGGCATTCTTGCGGGGTGTCAGCTCTCACACAGAGCTGACACCTGCACCCCATCACCGCTGCGCTCAGTGTGAGGCCGTGTGATCCGTGAGCCGTACCTGTACTGCGGTTTGCGGGAATGCAGTTTCCGCAGAACAGTACTAGTATTACTATAAACTTTCTTTATGGGAAAACCTCTTTATGAATTTGTTTGCAACAACATGACGTGATGGTTGATTTTCTAAGGAAGAGCCTTGATGCCGTTCTTAACCCCTTAGCCCACCAAGGGTGGTTTGCACGTTAATGACCGAGCCAATTTTTACAATTCTGACCATTGTCCTTTTATGAGGTTATAAGTCTGGAATGCTTCAACGGATCCCACTGATTCTGACATTGTTTTCTCATGACATATTGTACTTCATGATAGTAGTAACATTTATTTGATATTACCTGCATTTATTTGTGAAAAAAGCGAAATTTGGCGAAAATTTTGAAAATTTCGCAATTTTCCAACTGTGAATTTTTTTTGCCCTTAAATCACAGAAATATGTCACAAAAAATACTTAATAAGTTTAATTTCCCACATGTCTACTTTAGATCAGCACAAATTTGGAACCAAATTTTTTTTTGTTAGGGATTTATAAGAGTTAAAAGTTGACCAGCAATTTTTCATTTTTACAACACCATTTTTTTTAGGGACCACATCACATTTGAAGTCACTTTGATGGGTCGATATGATAGAAAATACCCAAGTGTGACACCATTCTAAAAACTGCACATCTCAAGGTGCTCAAAATCACATTCAAGAAGTTTATTAACCCTTCAGGTGTTTCACAGGAAATTTTGGAATGTTTAAAAAGAAATGAACATTTAACTTTTTTTTCACAAAAAAATTAAAATTAGCTCCAATTTGTATTATTTTACCAAGGGCAACAGAAGAAACTGGACCCCAAAAGTTGTTGTGCAATTTGTCTTGAGTATGCTGATACCCAATATGTGGGAGTAAACCACTGTTTGGGTGCATGGCAGAGCTCGGAAGGGAAGAAGCTCCATTTGACTTTTCAATGCAAAATTGACTGGAATTGAGATAGGACACCATGTGGCTTTTGGAGAGCCTCTGATGTGCCTAAACATTGAAACCCCCACAAGTGACACCATTTTGGAAAGAAGACCCCCTAAGGAACTTATCTAGATGTGTTGTGAAAACTTTGAACCTCCAAGTGTTTCACTACAGTTTATACGACAGAGCCATGAAAATAAAAATTCCTTTTTTTCCACAAAAATTATTTTTTAGCCCCCAGTTTTGTATTTTCCCAAAGGTAACAGAAGAAATTGGACCCCAAAAGTTGTTGTCCATATTGTCCTCAGTATGCTGATACCCCATGTGGGGGGAACCACCGTTTGGTCGCATGGCGGAGCTCGGAAGGGAAGGAGCGCCGTTTGGAATGCAGACTTAGATGGATTGGTCTGCAGGCGTCACGTTGCATTTACAGAGCCCCTGATGTACCTAAACAGTAGATACCCCTACAAGTGACCCCATATTGGAAACTAGACACCCCAAGGAACTTATCTAGATGTGTTGTGAGAACTTTGAACCTGCAAGTGTTTCACTACAGTTTATAACGCAGAGCTGCAAAAACAAAAAATCATTTTTTTTCCACACAAAATATTTTTAGCCCCCAGGTTTGTATTTTCCCAATGGTAACAGGAGAAATTGGACTATAAAAGTTGTTGTCCAATTTATCCCGAGTACGCTGATACCCCATGTGTGGGGGGAACCACTGTTTGGGCGCATGGCAGAGCTCGGAAGGGAAGGAGCGCCATTTGGAATGCAGACTTAGATGGATTGGTATGTAGGCGTCACGTTGCATTTGCAGAGCCCCTGATGTACCTAAACAGTAGAAACCCCCCACAAGTGACCCCATATTAGAAACTAGACCCCCCAAGGAACTTATCTAGATGTGTTGTGAGAACTTTGAACCCCTAAGTGTTTCACTACAGTTTATAACACAGAGCAGTGAAAATAAAAAATCTTTTTTTCCACAAAAATTATTTTTTAGCCCCCGGATTTGTATTTTTCCAAGGGTATCAGGAGACATCGGACACTAAAAGTTGTTGTCCAATTTGTCCTGAGTATGCTAATACCCCATATGTTTTGGTAAACCCCTGTTTGGGCGCACGGTAGAGCTCGGAAGGGAAGGAGCACTGTTTTACTTTTTCAACGCAGAATTGGCTAGAATTGAGATCGGACGCCATGTCGAGTTTGGAGAGCCCCTGATGTGCCTAAACAGTGGAAACCCCTGAATTCTAACTGAAACCCTGACCCAAACACACCCCTAACTCTAATCCCAACTTTAACCATAACCATGTAATCCAAACCCTAACTTTAGCCCCAAGCCTAACTCTAACTTTAGCCCCAACCCTAACTTTAGCCCCAACCATAACCCTAAGCCCCAACCCTAACCCTATCTTTAGCCCCAACCCTAATCCCAACCCTAACTGTAGCCCTAACCCTAACTTTAGCCCCAACCCTAATCCTAACTTTAGCCTCAACCCTAACCCTAACTTTAGCCCCAACCCTAACCCTAACTTTAACCCCAACCCTAACCCTAACTTTAGCCGCAACCCTAGCCCCAACCCTAACCCCAACCCTAACTGTAGCCCTAACCCTAACTTTAGCCCCAACCCTAACCCTAACTTTAGCCCAAAGCCTAACCCTAACTTTAGGCCCAACCCTAACCTAACCCTAACTTTAGCCCCAACCCTAACCCTAACTTTAGCCCCAACCCTAACCTTAACCCTAATGGAAAAATGGAAATAAATACATTTTTTTAAATGTTATTATTTTTCCCTAACTAAGGGGGTGAGGAAGGGGGGTTTGATTTACTTTTATAGTGGGTTTTTTAGCGGATTTTTATGATTGGCAATCGTCACACAATAAAAGACGCTTTTTATTGCAAAAAATAGTTTTTTGCGTCTCCACATTTTGAGAGCTATAATTTTTCCATATTTTGGCCCACAGAGTCATGTGAGGTCTTGTTTTTTGCGAGACGAGTTGACATTTTTATTGATACCATTTTTGGGCATGTGACATGTTTTGATCGCTTTTTATTCCAATTTTTGTGAGGTAGAATGAACAAAAACCAGCTATCCATGAATTTCTTTGGGGGGCACTCATACCGTTCCACGTTTGGTAAAATTGATAAAGCAGTTTTATTCTTCGGGTCAGAACAATTACAGCGATACCTCAGTTATATAATTTTTTTATGTTTTGGCGCTTTTATACGATAAAAACTATTTTATATGATAAAAACTATTTTATGTAAAAAATAATTATTTTTGCATCGCTTTATTCTGAGGACTATACCTTTTTTATTTTTTTGCTGATGATGCTGTATGGTGGCTCGTTTTTTGCGGGACAAGATGACATTTTACTCCACTTTTTGTTTGGAGGTATGATAATAAAGCGTCGTTTTTTGCCTCGTTTCTTTTTTTAGTGTTCATTGAAGGGGTTAACTAGTGGGACAGTTTTATAGGTCGGGTCATTATGGACGCGGCGATACTAAATATGTGTACTTTTATTGTTTTGGGTTCTTTTATTTAGATAAAGAAATGTATTTATTGGAAGAATATATTTTTTTTTTATTTAGGATTTTTTTTTCTACATATGTTAATATTTTTTTTTTTACTTTTTTACGTTGCCCCAGGGGGGGCATCACATTATATTGACAGATCGCTGATCTGACACTTTGCAGTGCACTGTGTCAGATCAGCGATCTGACAGGCACTGCATGGATGCTTGCCGGCACCTACTCTGAGCAGGCGCTTGCAAGCCACCTCCCTGCAGGACCCGGAAGGCCCCTCGTAGCCATTTTGGATCCGGGCCTGCAGGGAGGAGAAGGTAGGAGACCCTCGGAGCAACACGATCACATTGCGTTGCTCCAAGGGTCTCAGGGAAGCACAAAGGGAGCCCCCTCCCTACACGATGTTTCCCTGTGCTGCCGGAACGCTGCGATCATCTTTGATCTCAGTGTGCTGGGGGTTAATGTGCCAGCAGCGGCCCGTAACCACTCCTGGCACATAGTGCCGGATGTCAGCTGTAATAATCAGCTGACACCCGGCGGCGATCGGCCGCGCTCCCCCCCGTGAGCGCGGCTGATCGCCAATGACGTACTATCCCGTCACTGGGAATTAAGTCCAAGGTCTCCTCGATGGGATAGTACATCATATGGGATAAAGGGATTAAAAAAATGTATTACATGTCATGGGTACTAGACTCTGGAGATGGGAAATGGATCCAGGGAACTAGTCTCTTTGTCATATTTATAGTCAGTAAATAATTTTTTTCCCAATATAGGTCCAATTAGCATCTTCCCCATTGGCGTTTAGTAGTCCTCTGGATGAACATGTCAGGTTATAGGTTGAACTCGGACCTGTGTCTTCTTTCAACCTAAAAACTACTGTTATAAAAGTTATTATGTTTTACACATGATGAGGAAGTGAGACCAATGTAACTTTAAGAGCTGAATAAGTTTGATTTATTAAATGAATTTGCTGATCAGACTTTCTAACTAACAGCTAACGGGTAATTGTTGTCTTTGATTTTCGATTGTTTAGAGACTAATTACCAGTTGCAATTAGTCTGACAGAAATTCTTGGAATTCAGCTGGTAAATGAATTGAGAAACACATATGCACAACCATGGATTTTACATCAAGGCTTTTACACAATATCTATTTTACGCAGAGCCGGAGCCCATAGGAGTGACCACATGAAAGACATATAATTAATCCAAAATCATGGGTAATTCTGAATGCCAAAAAAACAACATATGTTTTCTAGTTTCTAATTACATTTAAAGAGCATTTAATTTTGATGCATTTTAAAGGGGTTCTCAGAGAATAGAAAAAAAACATCATTAGAAATAATTTCCTAAATACTTTTAATTAGCATATCATACTTGTTTTATCTAGGGAGGTAATCACTGTATCATTAATATGGCCACTGTATTATTACACTGTCAGGAATCTCTCCAAGAATGTTAGGCTATATGCATGGGAGCATGTGCAGTAGGAAGCACTGCCCCGTTTCATGCCTAGGAAGATGTTCTCCCTGTGGATATTCTGATGTAAAGCTGTAAAAGTGTGGATACCAGTAAGAAGTGGCCACTCACACTGATATCAACTCTGATTTACTGAACTAATACTGGAGATACCCGGTGTACTAAGGTATGAGGCTGGTCAAACTGCTGTCCACCCTGTCTTTATTATCTAATACAGGAGATACCAGGAGTTATGATGTAAGAAGAGGCTGCTCACCTTGCTGTCCACTCTTTCTATCTGATCTAATACTGGAGATACCAGGGTGCTGAGGTGAGAAGAGGCTGCTCACACTGCTGTCCACCATATCTGATCTAATACTGGAGATACCAGGGATGCCAAGGTAAGAAGCTGTTCACACTGCTGTCCACCATGTCTATCTGATCTAATACTGGAGATACCAGGGTGCTGAGGTGAGAAGAGGCTGCTCACACTGCTGTCCACCCTGTCTATCTGATCTAAGACTGAAGATACTAGGGGTGCTGAGGTAAGAAGAGGCTGCTCACACTGCTGTCCACCATATCTGATCTAATACTGGAGATACCAGGGATGCTGAAGTAAGAAAAGGCCGCACACAGTTCTGGCCATTATGTCTCTCTAATCTACTACTGGAGATACCAGGGGTACTGAGGTTGGAAGAGGCTGCTCATGCTGCTGTTCACCCTGTCTATCTAATACTGGAGATACCAGGGGTGCTGAGATAAGAAGGAGCTGCTTACACCACTGTCCACAATGTCTATGGCTATGTGCACGCGTAGGAAATGTGGTGCAGAATTTTCTGCACAAAATCCACATCTCCTGGCAGAATCCGCAGCTGTGGATTTGCCGCGGTTTTATGCGGATTTTGTGCGGATTTTCTGCAGTTTTTGCCACTGCGGATTTCCATCATGGAGGGGTGCAGAAAAGCTGCAGATCCGCAAAAAAGAAGTGACATGCACTTCTTTGAAATCCGCAGAAATTCCGCACTGATTTTTCCACACCATGTGCACAACTTTTTTTTTTGCCCATTGATTTACATTGTACTGTAAATCACAGTGCGGATCTGCAGCACTTCTGCGTGGAAAAATCTGCTGCGGATCCGCAGCAAATCCACATCGTGTGCACATAGCCTATCTGATCTAATTTTGGAGATACCAGGGGTGATGAGGTAAGAAGAGGCTTCTCACACTGCTGTCTACCCTGTTTATCTGAACTACACCATGTTCCAAATTATTATGCAAATTGGATGTAAGTGTCATAAAGATTTAATTGTTTTGTTTTTCAAATAAACTCGTGGATGGTATTGTGTCTCAGGGCTCAATGGATCACTGAAATCAATCTTAAACACGTGATAATTAGTTTTCCAGGTGATTCTAATTAAAGGAAAACTACTTAAAAATGATGTTCCACATTATTAAGCAGGCCACAGATTTCAAGCAATACGGGAAATAAAAAGGATCTCTCTGCTGCTGAAAAGCGTTAAATAGTGCAATGCCTTGGACATTGTATGAAAACATTAGATATTTCACAAAAACTTAAGAGTGATCAGCATACTATGAAGAGATATGTGACTGAAACAGAGTACAGACAGAGTTCATGCAGATAAAGGCATAATGAGGAAGGTTTCTGCCAGACAAAGTCATTGGATTAAGAGAGCAAATGCCAAAATACCATTGCAAAGCAGCAAACAGTTATATTAAGTTGCTGGTGCCTCTCGAGTCCCTCGAACCTCAAGGTGTAGGATCCTTCAAAGGCTTACTGTGGTGCATAAACCTACTACTCCGCCACCCTTAAATAGTGTTCAGAAGCAAAAACGGTTGCAGTGGGCCCAGACATATATGAAGACTAATTTTCAAACAGTCTTATTTACTGATGAGTGTCGAGCAACCCTGGATGGTCCAGATGGATGGAGTAGTGGATGGTTGGTGGATGGCCAGAATGTACCAACAAGGCTGTGACGTCAGCAAGGAGGTGGAGGAGTCATGTTTTGGGCCAGCTGGTAGGGCCCTTTATGGTTCCTGAAGGTGCGAAAATGACCTCTGCAACGTATATAGAGTTTCTGACTGACAACTTTCTTCCATGGTATAACATTACGTGCTTGACATATAAGGTTGCTTAAGGGTGCACTTGTGCATGAGAAAATCTAACTACCCAGTGTTTGCATTGTATGGTTTTACTTATCAAGACATAATAATAATAAAAAAATACTGTGTCATTACTTAATTATCAAAAACAAGGCCAAAATGCAGAAGCGGTGTGTGAAAAATTAGGTACGCACCATGAATGAATAGCACTTAGAACCACCTTTATCAGTAATAACTTGATGTAATTATTTTCTCTATGACTTTACCAGTCTCTCACATTGTTATGGAGAAGTTTTGGGCCACTCTTCTTTACAACATTGCTTAAGAACATTGGGGTTTGTGGGTATTCTCTTAGGCCCAGTTCTCTTACAGTCATCCCACAGCATCCACAGCATTTCTTTTAAGTTGAAGTCTGGACTTTCACTTGGCCACTGCAACACCTTGATTCCCTTTTTTTGCTATTCTATGGATTTGCTTGTGTGCCTAAGATCATTGTCCTGTTTCATGACCCATTTTTGGCTAAGTTTCAACTTTTAGATAGATGACCTTTCATTTGACTATAGCATACTTTGGCATACAGAAGAGTTCATGGTTGACTCAGTGATTGCAAGCTGCCCAGGTTCTGTGGCTTCAAAATAAGGTAAAAAAAAAGCAGAAACGTGCCTTGAGGAGCAAAATCATCTTCATGCATGACAATGCACCATCTCATGCTGCAAAGAATACCTCTGAATCATTGGCTGCTATGGGCATAAAGGAGATAAACTCCACCATCTTCCCCTGACCTCAACCCTATAAAGAACCTTTGAAGTATCATCAAGCAAAAGATCTATGAGGGTGGGAGGCAGTTCACATCAAAACAGCAGTTCTGGGAGGCTATTCTGACTTCATGCAAAGAAGTACAAGCAGAAACCCTTAAAAAAACTCACAAGTTCAATAGATGCAGGAATTGGGAAGGTGATATAAAAAAGAGGGTACTCTAAAAGGTAGAGAGGCCCAAGTCGCCAACCTTACTATTAATGTCTTAAGCTGAACCCCCCACCTCCCCCAGGAGGCCTGGGACAGATATGTTAGTGTATGTACATATAAGACAAACAGGGATAGCAAAAAGCAACTTACATACAAAAACACTCACCAAGGGTAGAGAGGAATAAAGGGAAGAATAGGAAAGTACAAACCAAATGGGAATAGGATAATAGAGGAAGAATACACCAAAAAACAATAATAATAATAATAAAAAAATAATACTGTGTCATTACTTAATTATCAAAAACAAGGCCAAAATGCAGAAGCGGTGTGTGAAAAATTGGGTACGCACCATGAATGAATAGCACTTAGAACCACCTTTATCAGTAATAACTTGATGTAATTATTTTCTCTATGACTTTACCAGTCTCTCACATTGTTATGGAGAAGTTTTGGGCCACTCTTCTTTACAACATTGCTTAAGAACATTGGGGTTTGTGGGTATTCTCTTAGGCCCAGTTCTCTTACAGTCATCCCACAGCATCCACAGCATTTCTTTTAAGTTGAAGTCTGGACTTTCACTTGGCCACTGCAACACCTTGATTCCCTTTTTTAGCTATTCTATGGATTTGCTTGTGTGCCTAAGATCATTGTCCTGTTTCATGACCCAGTTTTGGCTAAGTTTCAACTTTTAGATAGATGACCTTTCATTTGACTATAGCATACTTTGGCATACAGAAGAGTTCATGGCTGACTCAGTGATTGCAAGCTGCCCAGGTTCTGTGGCTTCAAAATAAGGTAAAAAAAAAGCAGAAACGTGTCTTGAGGAGCAAAACCATCTTCATGCATGACAATGCACCATCTCATGCTGCAAAGAATACCTCTGAATCATTGGCTGCTATGGGCATAAAGGAGATAAACTCCACCATCTTCCCCTGACCTCAACCCTATAGAGAACCTTTGAAGTATCATCAAGCAAAAGATCTATGAGGGTGGGAGGCAGTTCACATCAAAACAGCAGTTCTGGGAGGCTATTCTGACTTCATGCAAAGAAGTACAAGCAGAAACCCTTAAAAAAACTCACAAGTTCAATAGATGCAGGAATTGGGAAGGTGATATAAAAAAAGAGGGTACTCTAAAAGGTAGAGAAGCCCAAGTCGCCAACCTTACTATTAATGTCTTAAGCTGTCCCCCCCACCTCCCCCAGGAGGCCTGGGACAGATATGTTAGTGTATGCACATGTAAGACAAACAGGGATAGCAAAAAGCAACTTACGTACAAAAACACTCACCAAGGGTAGAGAGGAATAAAGGGAAGAATAGGAAAGTACAAACCAAATGGGAATAGGATAATAGAGGAAGAATACACCAAAAAACAGCATACTACAACCTCCAGCAGCAACTACGAACTCCAACTTCAGCACACGAATTCCAGGAAGCCAGGAAGCAAAAAATTCACAGGCAGGAATGAGAAGGTCTGGCCAGGTTTTATAGAGATAAAAGAAGCAGATCAGGAACAGCTGTGAGATGGAGCTACATGTCTCCGGCCAGCATACAAAGAGTCATTAACCTCTTCAGCACCAAAGGAAACAAAGTCCATTTAATTTGAGGAACAAAATACACAGGCTAATCGGAAGATCTGCGATTCAAAGATCGCCTCACCCCAGATCTCACAGGAGGACATGACACCCTTGTGACAAAAAAGCACTTCAACTGCTGGGTTTATAAGGCACAATCCTTGTACTGATTAGCTGTATGCAAGACAATCGATGGTCATTTACTGGCATAGGCAGAACGATAGTTAATATTTTCTGTGTCCATACAATATCTAGACTATTGGTTGCACATCTCGTCTTTACGCAGGGTGATGTGGTGTTGATAACAAGAATTTCTAAGCCACCTAAAAAAATTATTGCAATCGATCGACATGCATTGCTTGTTTGTCAGGTTTTTGCCAACCTGTTGAGTAGATAATTTTTCCTATGAACACTCGTTCCCCAATTGTTGGCTCATCAAAGTGGACCTTTAGAAAGCACCTGAGATAATAAAACTGACTATGCTGTTCAATGCTTTGTGGATGATAGTTTATTGTTCCATCAGTGCAAAATTATATACAGTAACTCCTATAAAGCGCAGACATTTCACCAGCAGTGAATGTCTGTGGGGGATGAAGTGAGTTCAAGTCAGGCTAAATGCTAAAGAAAAACTTTAGAATTTTTAAAAGATATCCAACCTACTGTACTTAAACAGAGCAGATTCTCCCCAGTTAATTTCATAGACTTTTCTGAAGTTTCCTTTTACATTTGTATTACAATAAATTATTCCAGCATGTGAGTATTGTCCAAGTGTAAATCGCACAGCACTGACCTAAGAAATTCAACAGGACAATTCACATGTGCGATTTTACAAGTTGTTGGCCTGTCCTGAAAAAATTGCAGCACACACTACTTTGGCCCAGCTGAGTCCCCTCCAGGACCTATTCAATAAGTCAATGAAAAATGGACGACACAACCACAAAACTGATTAAATCAGAACTGAAGGAATCTATTAATTTGTTTGAACACAGCCTAAAGGTAAAGCTATTAACCTGCCCATCAAACAGCTACTAAAGTGGCTCGGACACAAGTACTTCGGGGCTATATACAGTATATAAATATATATAGAGTATATGATTTTGGCTATATACAATATATAAATATAAAAATACATGTATGATTTTGTCTTGTATGCCTTGCTTTTTCCTTCACCTTGAGGCACAATAAAATAAAAGAGTTGTCAAATATAATTTGAGAGTTAATTAGAGGAAATCACAATACAAATTGTGTGAGGTGAGAACATTCTGTGCTCTGTGATTCTTAGGAATGACTCCTCGGTGCTGAGAAAATATGGAAACCATTGTGTACTTAGTTGACTTAAAGTAAAATGATAATGCAGAATTATGTAAAAGGGTACTATTTTGAGTATTTTTTTCGCAATTCTAAAAGAAAAGAGCGTGGGGGAAACCAAGTAACAGAACCCACAAATGGTCTGTTCAAAAGAAAAGTACAAACTGTGTTGCCTTATTAAAAACTTCTAGGTACACTTTTTGCCACCCTTGGTGCCAAGAGGAGCAGCTATTAAGAAAGGGAATTTGTCACCCCCCACAGGGCATTTTTAAGCAAAAGAGCCACCTTCAGCAGCACTAAGGCTGCACTCTGTGAAGGTGGCTCTTATGTTTCTGATCTCTAGTAGCACTGAAATATTGACTTTTATAAATTGCGCCCCACACCTGTATTGAGTCCCAGAGGTATGGTTTCTCTCCCTGTTCAGCCGCCTCCCAGCCGTCCGGCATCCCCCTCTTGCGTCTGTGTGCCGCCTCCTGTGTTGCTGTTACATGCCCGGCGCCTGCTCTGTGTCAACAGTTCTCGGACATACGCAGTGCGCGAAGCCGGGAACTGACATCAGGCTATCGCGCCTGTGCGTTGCGGAGGCCCCCGATCCCGCCCCGCAGTGTGTTATGATGTATTCACACTGCAGGGCTGGGAATCTGGCATCTGCGCAGTAGAGTGGGTCACCGTGCTTTATTGAATAAAGCAATGCTTTACAATGCTCCAAAATTTTGCAACATTTCAAAGCTTTTTACACCAGAATTGTGATGTAAAAGTTTTGATGAGTCGGGTCCTATGTCTGGCCGCAGCAGGAGCTGCAAAAAATGTAATGGTTCGGGATGAAGTGTTGGACACTGACTGATCTGAAACGGATAAGGAGGAGCCTATTACACCAATATTCACAATCCGAATGATACAGAATATGATGTGAGGCCGTACTAATTATTTTGCCATACAGTTACCTGGTAACGCTAAAAGTCCTGTTGGAGCTGTAATGTCAAGCACATTGGGTTGCACCAAACCTTAGGAAAGAAGACATTAAAAATTTTAACAATTTGACAAAAGAGGTCAAATCATAACAGAAATATTTTCTCTTTTACTTCAATTTAATTTCAGTTCTCTTTTTGCTTAATCTTTGCTTTTCTACGCTAATGCTATGGAAGAGGGGCAAGAACTGATCATGCAATAAATAAATAAATAGAATTAGCACAAGGTGACAAAAAGTTAATTTCATCCTTAGGGCCATCTGTCCCCTGTGTGCATACTGAGAAATGAAGACATTGTGGCGATCAGCAACTTACCTAATAGGAAAACCTTGATCAATTGCACCATATGGGATCATGTTCAAAAGATGTTGCGTCATCTGCCATCACAACACCACAATTGTGCTCCAGTGGAAGTTTTGTTGCCCAATGCAAGATCCAAGCTAGAAACCAGAATCATCTATTTAGTGAAATGAATATTTGTGAATTAACATAATATAATGACAATCCTTAATATTGTGCCAGTATCCACACAGTTTTGGCTGACAAGAGGGTTGAGCTTGTGCTGCTCTAGCTGCATACTTCGCTGTATGTCAAATGCATAAAGAGGGACAATTTTGGCTTATTTTGTGAAATATCCAAAACTCCATGCATTTGCATATTCTTCAGCTGTTTTCCATTAACCGTGGCCAATTTCCATTTTTGCATCTGTTTTTTCCTCCCCTTATTCCCAGAGCCATAACTCATTTATTTTTCTGTCTATATGGGCTTGTTTCTTTGCAAGACAAGTTGTACTTTTGAATGACACTATTAATTTTGCTAAATAGTGTACTGTAAAATGGGAAAAAAATTAAATTACTGTGAAATTGTGAAAAAAACACAATTGTGACATTGTTTTCTGGAATTGTTTTACGGTGCACATTTTGTGGTAAAAATGGCCTTGCAATATGATTCTTCTCATCAATACAATTCTGACAATAGCCTACATATCAAGCTTTTTTAATTATTTTAGTGGTGAAAAAAAAATTAGAAGTTTGCAAAAAAAAATGTATGGGTTGTGTCGCCTTTTTCCAAGACTTGCAATATTTTTATTTTTTGCCCAAAGAAGCTGTGTGATGGCTTACTTTTGTGGGGTGAGGTAACGTTTTTAATAATACCATTTTGGGATAGGTGTGATTTTTTGATCACTAGTTACAGCCATTTTTCTGGAATTGCGGCAACCAAAAAATTTAATTTTGGCGTTTTAGAATTTTTTTGTTTACCGTTTTTACCAATCGTATTAATTGTTTTATGTTTTTATAGATCAGACTTTTCTGAACTTGGGGATACAACATAAGTGTGGAGCGCCCCCAAGGGCTGTGGGGAACTCGGTACCGGGCCCTTCTGTTCTCCGTGGGGATGTCACGGTGGCTGACCCAGTCCATGGCCCTCGGGAGGTCCATTGATGATGTGGGGGAAAGGTCTTTAAAGAGATAATGTTTGTGACGCCACCTGTGGTATTCAGTCAGGGTGACTGACGCTGCTTAGGGGTCTGCTGGGGTGTTTTGTGGTTGTGATACCTGGACAGAAGATCTCCTTCATTGCTTTCAGACGTAACATCACTCCCCCTGGTGGAAGAATAACATTACTGCAACGAACCAGGACACTGGGGCGCTGCACAACCCCCCCCCCCCACCACCAAACCCACCCCGATAAATCCAGTACTCCCGGACTGGGAAAAAGAAAACAACAATACATCAGCAAAAGACATGCAAAATTTTTGAAATGCTATAAAACAAGTTAATATATACTAAGCTTCCCTTTATGGGAGGTGAGAACACTTGAATGTTGCAAACAATAACATATTTACATTGTGCGTACGATTTTTAAAGGCAAATAGAAAAACAATTACTATCTAACTATGAAACACAATTACCTGTACAGGTATTCTATCTACTACGTGCAAGTACCCTCTAAGGGTATACTATCATTAACCCTTAAAGTGCTAATCAGCATTTTCCTTATCTTTCTTCTACATATGCAGGACTACCTGTCTACCCCCATGGGCCTACTGCATTTTCTTTCCTAAAACCTATCATTTTTAACTTAACTTCAATTTTATTTAAAGTACATCACTTTAACATTTTATTCTCAATATTATAAAACATTCTATCACTATCTAACCTTCTACATACTATCTGCTATGTAAACATTATTGCTATCTAACTTCTTAAGGCAACATTATCACTCTTTAGCAAGGTGCAACAAACGAACATTCCCTTTAAGAGGGAAACTCAAGTTTTTTTCGAGGTAGTGCAAACAATCAACAAGTCAGTCATCAACTTTTAAAACAGCAAAACATTCTCGTCATCATCAGGAACAGTTTCTTCGCAATGAGCTTCTTCTTGTAAAACCAGTAGAGAGCACCTTTAAGAAGGTGCAAACTATATACAATGGACAGTTTGTGATCATGCACAGTTCATGATTCCGCAGTTCTTTTTAAAACAATGATGTAACGTTGTGCAAACTGAGGATCCCTTTAAACAGGGGACCCCTTTTAGTACTTGGAAAAGCAGCAAAACTAGTAACTGCATCCAAGGCCCAGTACGGTATCTGGTAACCTTTGGCCTTGGACAATCCGTGTATATGTCCTTGTCTATGTTGACCCCATCGCGGTCTGAGTGCGCAGACTAGTCACCGCATCAGCTTGTGCTGCCACGTCCTGAGTGGCTGCGGGGGTGGTCAAATCAGTCTGCCAGGCACTGGGTGACAACATTAAGGGGGCACTTTTCCTTACATCCCATGCACGCCAACCATCAACTGTCCAATAGCGGGTGTATGTGACTATGTCTCTGCGGGAGATGGTCTTTCTTGGTGTGGCGGAGGCCCCAACTGGTGGCTCTATCACCTATATATAGCCCTTTCCAGTCAGGTGGGGAGAGACTACCACCAACCCCATCGCACCGGAAGCGCAGGGGTCAGATGCGGGGCGGCGAGCGACCGCTGGAGTCAGCCTGGTCTCTGGGGGGCCGGCGTTCTTCATACCTGCACTGGATATGGTCCTCTCGGCGCCGATTCGCTCTGCTGTCCGGGATGTTGAAATCGTTGACTGCCCGGATGTCGGCTCCACCTGAGCGTTCTCCCGGTGTAGGGTAGGTCTCACCACCCTCGGTGCCGTATATCTGTTGTGCCACGACAGTCAACGCAGCTGTTCTACCCATAGCTGCCCGAAGTCGATTTCCTCTAGCGGCAGCATGCCCGAGTATTCCTGCTCTGACGACTTGAGGCCGCAATGGATCAGGTCGCCCTCTCCCAGGTCCCCGTCGGTAGCCATCTCAGCTCCGGGACCTTTGTTCACTCTCACATGCTGCTCCTCCATTTTCTGGGGTTTGAGCTCCTGGATTCCTGAGCTCGTCATCCAGCAGCCGTAGTCGGAGGGGGCGGTCGTCACTTTTGGCGCCGCTTTGGCGGTCTCCTCCCATGTCACGCCCTCCTTCTTCTCCAGCGCTCCTCGTGGCGCGGTAATGGCGGTGGTTTTGGCGGGAATCTTGGCGGCAAATAGCAATACATAGTCTTTCAGCAGAAACAGTTCAAACACGATTCTGGCACAGTTCTTAAGCACACATGACCCGATTTTTCAGGCTTAAGTAGATCCTGTTCGTGACGCCAAAGTTGGAGCACCCCCAAGAGCTGTGGGGAACTCGGTACCGGGCCCTTCTGTTCTCGGTGGGGATGTTACGGTGGCTGACCCAGTCCGTGGCCCTCGGGAGGTTCGTTGATGATGTGGGGGAAAGGTCTTTAAAGGGATAATGTTTGTGACGCCACCTGTGGTATTCGGTCAGGGTGACCGACGCTGCTTAGAGGTCCGCTAGGGTGATGTTATGGCAGCTAGATGGTATACCTTCCCACAGGTGAAGTATGTCCCCAGGGCTTCCCAGAGTGTAGATGGTGGATGGTAGATGATGTAAGGCGCAGTGAATAACGAGGACACAAGGTTGCAGTCTCTTTACCTTTACTGAAGGCTTCGGCATCCACATTCCAGAGTAGAGACCACAGGGTAGGCAGAGTCCGGCCGGTCTGAAGGCAAATCCAGAGTCCCCTTATGCAGGTGGAATTCAAGAGCCTTCCTCTAGCGCCTGGGCGTTGTAGTACCTCACTGCTGAGCAACTCGATAAGGTCCTCACAGCTATTGTAGATGTTAAGTTTCTTCTCTCTGTCCCCCTGATGGATAGGACAAACCTGTATGACTGGTGGCCTGAGGCTTTTTACAGGGACCCTAGAGACGCCCCAGCCCCCACAAGTTGCCACCCTGCCTCCTGGGTAAATGGTCGGGCAGCTAACGTGGAATTAACTGTCTTGCCAGTCTCTGAAGTAACGGCATAGAGATCCTTACTCCCTCGGTGTTCTGGCTACCAGTAGTGCGCTTCAGAAGGAGGCAGCCTGCTTCTAGCTGGTCTCCCTCTGATGTTCCTCTACTGTTGCTATGACTTCATTGCTCACTCACTGCAACACAATTCCTTTTGTGTCCTTTCTTAGGATGCTGCCGCATGGGATGCAGGCGCAGCTCCGTGTACCTTCCTCTTCCACAGGCCGCAGTCTGGAGCTGGCTGGAACCCACTCCAACCAGCCTCTGCCAAACTCGGTCGGGACTCACTGTCTGGGTGTAGCCCAGACAGCTTCTGTCTAGGTCGATGCCCAGTCAGTTTCTGTCTAACTTCCTAACCAACACACCAATTTTACCTAAGTGTGAGGAGTGCCCTAATAGAAAGAAGCATGGCTCCCCCTGGCGGACTGGAGTGTGAAGTGTGTTTTGTGGTTGTGATACCTGGACAAAACATCTCCATCATTGCCTTCAGACGTAACATCACTCCCCCTGGTGGAAGAATAACATTACTGCAACGAACCAGGACTCTGGGGCGCTGCATGTGCATTTTTTTATTATCTTTATTTTCAATGGCCGAAAAAGGGAGTTATTTGAACTTTTACATTTTTTACATTTTTTTTAAATTTTTACTGTTATTGTTAGTCCACTCAAAGGACTTGCAGATCCAATAATCCGATTGCTTGTGCTATATACAGTGATTCGACAGCATCGCTACATACAGTGCCTTGCAAAAGTATTCGGCTCCCTGGATCATGCTTCAAGCATAAAGATACCAAATGTAAATTTTTGGTGAAGAATCAACAACAAGTGGAACACAATTGTGAAGTTGAACGAAATTTATTGGTTATTTTAAATTTTTGTGGAAATTCAAAAACTGAAAAGTGGGGTGTGCAATATTATTCGGCCCCTTTACTTTCAGTGCAGCAAACTCACTCCAGAAGTTCATTGTGAATCTCTGAATGATCCAATGTTGTCCTAAATGCCTAATGATGATAAAAATAATCCACCTGTGTGTAATCAAGTCTCCGTATAAATGCACCTGCTCTGTGATAGTCTCAGGGTTCTGTTTGAAGCACAGAGAGCATCATGAAGACCAAGGAACACAATAGGCAGGTCTGTGATACTGTTGTGAAGAAGTGTAAAGCCAGATTTGGATACAAAATTATTTCCAAAACTTTAAACATCCCAAGGAGTAGGGTTGAGCGAAACGGGTCGAACATTTTCAAAAGTCGCCGACTTTTGGCTAAGTCGGGGTTTCATGAAACCCGATCCGACCCCTGTGCGTGGTCGGCCATGCGGTACGCGACTTTCGCGCCAAAGTCGCGTTTCAATGACGCGAAAAGCGCCATTTCTCAGCCAATGAAGGTAAACGCAGAGTGTGGGCAGCGTGATGACATAGGTCCTGGTCCCCACCATCTTAGAGAAGGGCATTGCAGTGATTGGCTTGCTGTCTGCGACGTCACAGGGGCTATAAAGAGGCGTTCCCGCCGACCGCCATCTTACTGCTGCTGATCTGAGCTTAGGGAGAGGTTGCTGCCGCTTTGTCAGAAGCAGGGATAGCGTTAGGCAGGGTCCATTAACCACAAAACCGCTTGTGCTGCAGCGATTTGCACTGTCCAACACCACCCTCGGTGTGCAGGGACAGTGGAAGTTTTTTTTTTTTTTTTTCCCCTCAGCGCTGTAGCTCATTGGGCTGCCCTAGAAGGCTCCCTGATAGCTGCATTGCTGTGTGTACGCCGCTGTGCAAACCAACTGCTTTTTTCAAAGCACAAATCCTCTTGTTCCTTCCTTTCTGCACAGCTATCTTTTTTGTTTGTCCACACTTTTTATTTCATTTGTGCATCAGTCCACTCCTTATTGCTGCCTGCCATACCTGGCTGAGATTACTGCAGGCAGGGAGATAGTAGCTGCCTGCCATACCTGGCTGAGATTACTGCAGGCAGGGAGATAGTAATTGTAGGACATTCCCTGTGTTTTTTTTTTTTTTTTTTTGGTGGGAGATTAAGATTGGCAATTTGGCATTTCTGCTAGAGTGCCATCCCTGTGTGTGCCATCTCTCTCACATAGTGGGCCATAGAAAGCCTTTTCATTTTTCTGTATTTTTTTTTGTGGGGTGTATAAATTCTCCCTGATAAAAATACAGTGGGAGATTAATATTGGCCTTTGGGCTTGTGTGCCAGTCCTGAGTGTGCCATCTCTCTCACAAATAGTGGGCCATAGAAAGCCTATTTTATTTTTTTTGGGGTTTTATAAATTCTCCCTGAAAAAAAGGGAGATTAATATTGGCCTCTGGGCTTGTGTGCCAGTCCTGAGCGTGCCATCTGTGCCAGCCCTGAGCGTGCCATCTCTCTCACAAATAGTGGGCCATAGAAAGCCTATTTAATTTTTTTTTGGGTTTTATAAATTCTCCCTGAAAAAAAGGGAGATTAATATTGGCCTCTGGGCTTGTGTGCCAGTTGTGAGCGTGCCATCTGTGCCAGTCCTGAGCGTGCCATCTCTCTCACAAATAGTGGGCCATAGAAAGCCTATTTAATTTTTTTTTTTTGTTTTATAAATTTTCCCTGAAAAAAGGGAGATTAATATTGGCCTCTGGGCTTGTGTGCCAGTTGTGAGCGTGCCATCTGTGCCAGTCCTGAGCGTGCCATCTCTCTCACAAATAGTGGGCCATAGAAAGCCTATTTAATTTTTTTTTTGGTTTTATAAATTTTCCCTGAAAAAAGGGAGATTAATATTGGCCTCTGGGCTTGTGTGCCAGTTGTGAGCGTGCCATCTGTGCCAGTCCTGAGCGTGCCATCTCTCTCACAAATAGTGGGCCATAGAAAGCCTATTTAAATATTTTTTTGGTTTTATAAATTCTCCCAGAAAAAAAGGGAGATTAATATTGGCCTCTGGGCTTCTGTGCCAGTCCTGAGCGTGCCATCTGTGCCAGTCCTGAGCGTCCCATCTCTCTCACAAATAGTGGGCCATAGAAAGCCTATTTTTTTTTTTTGGGGGGTTTTAGAAATTCTCCCTGGAAAAAAAAAGGGAGATTAATATTGCCCTTTGGGCTTGTGTGCCAGTACTAAGCGTTCCATCTCTCTCTCTCTCTCTTAGTCAGTGGGCCATAGAACGCCTATTTTTGGTTTTATTTGTTTTCTAAATTCTCCCTGAAAAAATCATTTTATTTTATTTGGTTTCTAAATTCTTCCTGACAAAATCATATTTTTTTTATTATTTTTTTTTCTAAAGTCTCCCTGAAAAAAAAAAAAAAAACAGTGGGAGATTAATATTGGCCTTTCTGCTTGTGTGCCAGTCTTGACTCCTGGGTGCGTCATCTCTCAGTCAGTGGGCCATAGAACGCCTATTTTTGGTTTTATTTGTTTTATAAATTCTCCCTGAAAAAATCATTTTATTTTATTTGGTTTCTAAATTCTTCCTGATAAAATCATATTTTTTTTATTATTTTTTTTTCTAAAGTCTCCCTGAAAAAAAAAAAAAAAAAAAAAAAAAACAGTGGGAGATTAATATTGGCCTTTCTGCTTGTGTGCCAGTCTTGACTCCTGGGTGTGCCATCTCTCTCTCTCTCTCTCTCTCCAATTGTGGTCCATAGAAAGCCTATATTTTTTTTCCTTGATTTGGGTTCCAAAATCTACCAGAGAAAATAACTCCATCAATCATTGGTAGAAAAATATTGGCCTCTGGGCTTGTGTGCCACTCCTGATTCCTGTGTGCGTCATCTCTCAGTCAGTGGGCCATAGAACGCCTATTTTTGGTTTTATTTGTTTTATAAATTCTCCCTGAAAAAATCATTTTATTTTATTTGGTTTCTAAATTCTTCCTGATAAAATCATATTTTTTTTATTATTTTTTTTTCTAAAGTCTCCCTGAAAAAAAAAAAAAAAAAAAAAAAACAGTGGGAGATTAATATTGGCCTTTCTGCTTGTGTGCCAGTCTTGACTCCTGGGTGCGTCATCTCTCAGTCAGTGGGCCATAGAACGCCTATTTTTGGTTTTATTTGTTTTATAAATTCTCCCTGAAAAAATCATTTTATTTTATTTGGTTTCTAAATTCTTCCTGATAAAATCATATTTTTTTTATTATTTTTTTTTCTAAAGTCTCCCTGAAAAAAAAAAAAAAAAAAAAAAAAAACAGTGGGAGATTAATATTGGCCTTTCTGCTTGTGTGCCAGTCTTGACTCCTGGGTGTGCCATCTCTCTCTCTCTCTCTCTCTCCAATTGTGGTCCATAGAAA
The DNA here is from genome assembly GCF_032444005.1 of Ranitomeya imitator. Lineage (NCBI taxonomy): Eukaryota > Metazoa > Chordata > Amphibia > Anura > Dendrobatidae > Ranitomeya > Ranitomeya imitator. Next base: position 451,474,220 of record NC_091283.1, on the reverse strand, counting down.
GCCTATATTTTTTTTCCTTGATTTGGGTTCCAAAATCTACCAGAGAAAATAACTCCATCAATCATTGGTAGAAAAATATTGGCCTCTGGGCTTGTGTGCCACTCCTGATTCCTGTGTGCGTCATCTCTCACTCAGTGGCCCATAGAAAGCATATAGTTTGTTACATTTGTTTTCTAAATTCTCCCTGCAAAAATCAATGTTTTTTTTTTGGGGGGGTTTCTAAAGTGTTCCTGAAAAAAATAAAAATAAAAAAAAAATAATAGTGTGACATTAATATTAACATTTGTGCTTCAGTGACAGTCCTGCGTGTGGGGCATCTCTCTAATTTGCAGCCACCAAAAAAAGAGTGTGTAACATTGGGCCTGATTTTCGCTGTGGTCTCACCAACCTGTAAAGGGGTAGCTAAATCATACTGAAGTTATAGCTCACCGTGTAAGTTGTGTGACTGCAACAAATAACGTTAGTTTGGTTACGTTTTTAAAACAATGAGGAAGTCTAGTGGAAGAGGTCGTGGCCGGGGGCGTTCATTGTCAGCTGGTAATGAGGGTAGTGGTAGTGGTGGAGCATCAGGTGGTCGTGGGGAAAAAAATATTGCACCTAAGTCTGGAGCTGTGGAGCCAGGTTCGTCGTCCGGCTACACAAGGCCTCGAACGCTCCCTTTTCTGGGATTAGGAAAACCGCTTTTAAAGCCGGAGCAGCAAGAGCAAGTTTTGGCTTATCTTGCTGACTCAGCCTCTAGCTCTTTTGCCTCCTCTCGTGAAACTGGTAAAAGTAAAAGCAGCGCGTCGTTAGTGGATGTTCACGGTCAGGGACAAGTCACTTCCTTGTCCTCTTCAGCAAAAACAACAACAGAGAAGAATGCAGCAGGCGACACAACGGGTTACTCCATGGAGCTCTTTACACATACCGTCCCTGGCTTAGAAAGTGAAGCAGTTAACAGTCCATGCCCATTACAAATTGAATCTGACATGGAGTGCACTGACGCACAGCCACAGCCAGACTACTATGCTGGTCCTTTGACTCAGACCACAACATTGCCCTCGCAGGGTGCTGATCAAGAATCAGACCCTGATGAGACTATGTTGCCCCATCACGAACGCTATACCACCGAACGACACGGTGACACAGACGAAGTTGCGCAGGAGGTACAAGAAGAGTTATTAGATGACCCAGTTCTTGACCCCGATTGGCAGCCATTGGGGGAACAGGGTGCAGGCGGCAGCAGTTCTGAAGCAGAGGAGGAGGAGGGGCCGCAGCAGGCATCAACATCGCCACAGGTTCCATCTGCCGGGCCCGTATCTTGCCCAAAACGCGTGGCAAAGCCAAAACCTGGTGGAGGACAGCGTGGCCATCCGGTTAAAGCTCAGTCTGCAATGCCTGAAAAGGTATCCGATGCTAGAAAGAGTGCAGTCTGGCATTTTTTTAAACAACATCCAATTGATCAGCGCAAAGTCATCTGTCAAAAATGTTCTACTTCCTTAAGCAGAGGTCAGAATCTGAAAAGTCTCAATACTAGTTGCATGCATAGACATTTAACCACCATGCATTTGAAAGCTTGGACTAACTACCAAACGTCCCTTAAGGTTGTTGCACCCTCGGCCAATGAAGCTAGTCATCAACGCAACATCCCTTCCGGCAGTGTAGGACCACCATTTAGCGCACCACCTGCTGTATCTGTGCAGGTATCTTTGCCAGGCCAAAGCAGTCAGGGTCAGGGAATCACCAGTTTCGTAGTAGGAAACACTGCATCTAGGGCACCGGCGGCAACAATACCATCTCCCACCGTCTCTCAGTCTGCCATGTCCACCGGCACCCCCGCTAGTTCCACGATCTCCATCTCTCCAGTCCAGCTCACCCTACATGAGACTATGGTTAGAAAAAGGAAGTACTTAGCCTCGCATCCGCGTACACAGGGTTTGAACGCCCACATAGCTAGACTAATCTCGTTAGAGATGATGCCCTACCGGTTAGTTGAAAGCGAAGCTTTCAAAGACCTGATGGACTACGCTGTACCACGCTACGAGCTACCCAGTCAACACTTTTTTTCCAGAAAAGCCATCCCAGCCCTCCACCAGCATGTTAAAGAGCGCATCGTCCATGCACTCAGGCAATCTGTGAGCACAAAGGTGCACCTGACAACAGATGCATGGACCAGTAGGCATGGCCAGGGACGTTACGTGTCCATCACGGCACACTGGGTAAATGTGGTGGATTCAGGGTCCACAGGGGACAGCAAGTTTGGGACAGTTCTGCCTAGCCCACGGTCTAGTAAACAGTTGTCTGTAGCCGTTCGCACCCCCTCCTCCTCCTCCTCCTCCTCGTCCTCCTGCAGAAGCAAGAGCTCGTCCACAGACCGCAGTCGCACAAACACTCCATCCGCACCTGCCACAGTTGCACACCAGGTCTCCCATTATGGGGCAGCTACTGGCATACGTCAGCAGGCTGTATTGGCTATGAAGTGTTTGGGCGACAATAGACACACCGCGGAAGTTCTGTCCGAGTTCTTGCAGCAAGAAACGCAGTCGTGGCTGGGCACTGTAGATCTTGAGGCAGGCAAGGTAGTGAGTGATAACGGAAGGAATTTCATGGCTGCCATCTCCCTTTCCCAACTGAAACACATTCCTTGCCTGGCTCACACCTTAAACCTGGTGGTGCAGTGCTTCCTGAAAAGTTATCCGGGGTTATCCGACCTGCTCCTCAAAGTGCGTGGACTTTGCGCACATATCCGCCGTTCGCCTGTACACTCCAGCCGTATGCAGACCTATCAGCGTTCTTTGAACCTTCCCCAGCATCGCCTAATCATAGACGTTGCAACAAGGTGGAACTCAACACTGCACATGCTTCAGAGACTGTGCGAACAGAGGCGGGCTGTTATGTTTTTGTGGGAGGATACACATACACGGGCAGGCAGTAGGATGGCAGACATGGAGTTGTCAGGTGTGCAGTGGTCGAAGATTCAAGACATGTGTCAAGTCCTTCAGTGTTTTGAGGAATGCACACGGCTGGTTAGTGCAGACAACGCCATAATAAGCATGAGCATCCCCCTAATGCGTCTGCTGATGCAAAGTTTGACGCACATAAAGGATCAGGCGTCTGCACCAGAGGAAGAGGAAAGCCTTGATGACAGTCAGCGATTGTCTGGTCAGGGCAGTGTACATGACGAGGTACCGGGCGAAGAGGAGGTGGAGGATGAGGAGGATGATGGGGATGAGTATATTTTTAATGAGGAAGCTTTCCCGGGGGCACGGGAAATTGGTGGCGCGGCAAGGCCGGGTTCTGGTTTTTTGAGGGACACAAGTGACGTAGATTTGCCTGCAACTGCCCCTCAACCAAGCACAACCGCAGATTTGACAACGGGAACTTTGGCCCACATGGCGGATTATGCCTTGCGTATCCTCAAAAGGGACACACGCATTACAAAAATGATGAACGATGACGATTACTGGTTGGCCTGCCTCCTTGATCCTCGCTATAAAGGCAAATTGCAAAATATTATGCCACATGAGAACTTGGAACTAATATTAGCAACAAAACAATCAACTCTTGTTGACCGTTTGCTTCTGGCATTCCCTGCACACAGCGCCCGTGATCGTTCTCACACGAGCTCCAGGGGCCAGCAGACCAGAGGTGTTAGAGGGGCAGAAATCAGAAGTGGCGTTGGCCAGAGGGGTTTTCTGACCAGGTTGTGGAGTGATTTTTCTATGACCGCAGACAGGACAGGTACTGCAGCATCAATTCAAAGTGACAGGAGACAACATTTGTCCAGTATGGTTACAAACTATTTTTCATCCCTTATCGACGTTCTCCCTCAACCGTCATTCCCATTTGATTACTGGGCATCCAAATTAGACACCTGGCCAGAATTGGCAGAATATGCATTGCAGGAGCTTGCTTGCCCGGCAGCTAGTGTCCTATCAGAAAGAGTATTCAGTGCTGCAGGTTCAATACTAACAGAAAAAAGGACTCGTCTGGCTACCCAAAATGTAGATGATCTAACCTTCATTAAAATGAACCACAACTGGATTTCAAAATCTTTTGCCCCACCCTGCCCGGCTGACACCTAGCTTTCCTATGAAAAGGTCTTGCCTGTGGACTATTCTGAATGACTTTTCCAATCTCGTAATTTTCTTCACCTGATTGTCCAGCATACGACATGTTTCCACCTCACGAAATGGCCAAACTCCCCACACGGGGCCGTGCTATCGCCACTTTGCGCTTGGACCCTTGAGAGTGCTGTTTGTCTGAAGAGGTGGGTGTGGCCGCTTTTGGTCGACGGCACTGCCACTGGGTCCCTCATAGTACAATAAAGTGTCTCTGGCGGTGGTGGTGCGCACCCAACGTCAGACACACCGTTGTAATATGAGGGGCCCTGTGCCTGTACCGCCGGCCACAAGCCAGTTCCCCCCCCAGCTCAAACAGTGCTCTACCACTAGCAAAATTATCTCTCACAGCTTCACCAATGTGTAGTCTAGGCGCTGACATCCTTCAATGCCTGGCACTGACAATACCATTGTTTTGACATTTTTGTTATGTTAGGCCTTCGAAGCCTGTCTGCGGTCCCTTCTTTCTACAACTACTACACTGACCAGGCCACTGCTGGCCATGTTACCCTGGAACCAATTTAAAAGTGCCTATAGTCAGCCCAATTTTGTTATGTTAGGCCTTCGAAGACTGTCTGCCGTCACTCCTTCCACTAGACTTCCACTGACCATACACTGCTGCCCATGTACCCCTGGAACCAATTTAAAGTGCCTACAGCCAGCCCAATTTTGTTATGTTAGGCCTTGGAAGCCTGTCTGCGGTCACTCCTTCCACTAGACTTCCACTGACCATACACTGCTGCCCATGTACCCCTGGAACCAATTTAAAAGTGCCTACAGCCAGCCCAAGTTTGTTATGTTAGGCCTTCGAAGCCTGTCTGCGGTCACTCCTTCCACTAGACTTCCACTGACCAGACCACTGCTGCCCGTGTACCCCTGGAACCAATTTAAAATTGCCTACAGCCAGCCCAATTTTTTTATTTTAGGCCTTTGATGCCTGTCTGCGGTCCATTCTTTCAACTACTACTACACTGACCAGGGCACTGCTGCCCAAGTACCCCTGGAACCAATTTAAAATTGACTACAGCCATGTGTTAATATTTTAGGCCTTCGATGCCTGTCTGTGGTCACTCCTTCCACTAGGCCTCCACTGACCACACCACTGCTGCCCGTGTACCCCTGGAACCAATTTAAAATTGCCTACAGCCATGTGTGATTATTTTAGGCCTTCGATGCCTGTCTGCGGTCACTCCTTCCACTAGGCCTCCACTGACCACACCACTGCTGCCCGTGTAACCCTGGAACCAATTTAAAATTGCCTACAGCCATGTGTTATTATTTTAGGCCTTCGATGCCTGTCTGCGGTCACTCCTTCCACTAGGCCTCCACTGACCACACCACTGCTGCCCGTGTACCCCTGGAACCAATTTAAAATTGCCTACAGCCAGCCCAATTTTTTTATTTTAGGCCTTCGATGCCTGTCTGCGGTCCATTCTTTCAACTACTACTACACTGACCAGGGCACTGCTGCCCAAGTACCCCTGGAACCAATTTAAAATTGCCTACAGCCATGTGTGATTATTTTAGGCCTTCGATGCCTGTCTGCGGTCACTCCTTCCACTAGGCCTCCACTGACCACACCACTGCTGCCCGTGTAACCCTGGAACCAATTTAAAATTGCCTACAGCCATGTGTTATTATTTTAGGCCTTCGATGCCTGTCTGCGGTCACTCCTTCCACTAGGCCTCCACTGACCACACCACTGCTGCCCGTGTAACCCTGGAACCAATTTAAAATTGCCTACAGCCATGTGTTATTATTTTAGGCCTTCGATGCCTGTCTGCGGTCACTCCTTCCACTAGGCCTCCACTGACCACACCACTGCTGCCCGTGTACCCCTGGAACCAATTTAAAATTGCCTACAGCCAGCCCAATTTTTTTATTTTAGGCCTTCGATGCCTGTCTGCGGTCCATTCTTTCAACTACTACTACACTGACCAGGGCACTGCTGCCCAAGTACCCCTGGAACCAATTTAAAATTGCCTACAGCCATGTGTGATTATTTTAGGCCTTCGATGCCTGTCTGCGGTCACTCCTTCCACTAGGCCTCCACTGACCACACCACTGCTGCCCGTGTAACCCTGGAACCAATTTAAAATTGCCTACAGCCATGTGTTATTATTTTAGGCCTTCGATGCCTGTCTGCGGTCACTCCTTCCACTAGGCCTCCACTGACCACACCACTGCTGCCCGTGTAACCCTGGAACCAATTTAAAATTGCCTACAGCCATGTGTTATTATTTTAGGCCTTCGATGCCTGTCTGCGGTCACTCCTTCCACTAGGCCTCCACTGACCACACCACTGCTGCCCGTGTACCCCTGGAACCAATTTAAAATTGCCTACAGCCAGCCCAATTTTTTTATTTTAGGCCTTCGATGCCTGTCTGCGGTCCATTCTTTCAACTACTACTACACTGACCAGGGCACTGCTGCCCAAGTACCCCTGGAACCAATTTAAAATTGACTACAGCCATGTGTTAATATTTTAGGCCTTCGATGCCTGTCTGTGGTCACTCCTTCCACTAGGCCTCCACTGACCACACCACTGCTGCCCGTGTACCCCTGGAACCAATTTAAAATTGCCTACAGCCATGTGTGATTATTTTAGGCCTTCGATGCCTGTCTGCGGTCACTCCTTCCACTAGGCCTCCACTGACCACACCACTGCTGCCCGTGTAACCCTGGAACCAATTTAAAATTGCCTACAGCCATGTGTTATTATTTTAGGCCTTCGATGCCTGTCTGCGGTCACTCCTTCCACTAGGCCTCCACTGACCACACCACTGCTGCCCGTGTACCCCTGGAACCAATTTAAAATTGCCTACAGCCAGCCCAATTTTTTTATTTTAGGCCTTCGATGCCTGTCTGCGGTCCATTCTTTCAACTACTACTACACTGACCAGGGCACTGCTGCCCGTGTACCCCTGGAACCAATTTAAAATTGCCTACAGCCATGTGTTATTATTTTAGGCCTTCGATGCCTGTCTGTGGTCCCTCCTTCCACTAGGCCTCCACTGACCTGTCTACTGCGGCCCGTGTACCCCTTGAACCAACCTAATAAAATATTTAAAAAATTAATTTGATTATAAAAAATAAGATCGTGTTGAGATCTCAAATGCAGACATTTTAACAATCAAAACAAACACACAACAAATATCTGGAACTGTACTACAAAGGTCCAACAGCTACAATTTCTTTCTCCTGCAAGAAGTTAACTGAAAGTTTTTTGGAGTTGTTAACACAGATATGGCATCCACCGAGTGTTGTCCTGTCGCGTCTCCTTTAAATTATTTCCAATAAGATGTTAAACTATTAATTTAATAAAATCAATAATTAAAAAAATAATTGAGTAAGTCAAAAGCACATTGCAAATAAACATTAATTACAAATCAAGAAGCATGGCGCGTCCGAGGGTGAGTAGATACCGAATAAGAATATAATCACCCTCGGACGCGCAATGCTTATTTACAACAGCCTTCCTTCCTAAGAATCAGCCCTTCCGTGGTGTAGAGAGAGGTTGTGTTACACTCCAAGGTGTTCCCCAGGTTGCCTTTCCTGAGCTTCTATCTTCAGGCTCTCATTAAATTGTGGTTAAATGGAACAACTGCATTTGGCGTACTAGTTGGTTTGGGGCCTACTATCGGTGTCTGCCACTCCTTGCTGTTCTCCTGGTTTCCTGTCCTGAAATTCCATTTTCAGCCTCTCGTTAAGTAGTTGTTAATGTTAGACTGCATTTGGCCTACTAGTTGGGTTGGGGCCTACTATCGGTGTCTGCCACTCCTTGCTGTTCTCCTCCACTGAACAAAGCTGTGCCGCCTGTTTACTACGGTTGCCAATTTTGAACTGCATTTCGACTACTTACTGATTTGGCCCTACTCTCTGTGTCAGCCTCTCATTCCAGTTGTCCTCCACTGCAATGCCCCCTGGTTATTCCTGTGTTACCAATTTTGAACTGCATTTAGCCCACTTTCTTCTTTGGGCCTATATCTGTGTTTCCACTTCATCGTGCCCATTGCCCAGCCAGTGATAGATGAGTCTGCTGGTACATTGACCCATAACGCAACATTCCCCGTGCACGCTACACAACAACATTGTGACCCTGCTGAAAGTCAGGTTGCTCTTCCCGCATACCATACCACCTTACACGGGGACAAAGAGGAAGGTGCAGATGAAAGTGCAGGTTCCTTCATCAGGTGGGGGGAGGAATACTAGTTGGCGACGTCACTGGCACAGGGCCTCTCATAGTACGCAAAAGTGTTGCTGCCGGTGGGAGGCGCCCCCGCCGTGCAAACACACCGCTGTACTTTGAGGGGCCCTGTGCCAGTGCCAATGCCAACGAGTGGGCCCCCCCCTGCTTGCTCAGGATCACAGCACTTGCAAAGTTGAAATACTTACCTCTCCCTGCTCCACTGCCGTGACGTGGTCCAGATTTACTGGGCCCACTAATTACTTGAACCAGCCCTACCCCCCACAACTTTAGCCAAATGACCCCCAATTTCAAATGCCTTCCAATTATTTTAAGGTAAATTACGCTTGACAAGCTTCATTAAGAAGAATGGATGGTTTTGACATTAAAATGGGCACTCTAGGTGTTTTCCTGGCCCCCACTCACTGCCGACTATGCTGCCCCATTGACTTGCATTGGGTTTCGTGTTTCGGTCGATCCCGACTTTACGTCATAATCGGCCGATTTCACTCGACCCGACTTTGGACATAGTCGGGTTTCGCAAAACCCGGCTCGACTCTAAAAAGGTCAAGGTCGCTCAACTCTACCAAGGAGCATTGTGCAGGCGATCATATTGAAATGGAAGGAGTATCATACCACTGCAAATCTACCAAGACCTGGCCATCCCTCTAAACTTTCATCTCAAACAAGGAGAAGACTGATCAGAGATGCAGCCAAGAGGTCCATGATCACTCTGGATAAACTGCAGAGATCTACAGCTGAGGTGGGACAATCTGTCCATAGGACAGTCGTACACTGCACAAATCTGGCCTTTATGGAAGAGTGGAAACTTGCAAGAAGAAAGCCATTTCTCAAAGATATCCATAAAATGTGTAGTTTAAAGTTTGCAACAAGCCACCTGGGAGTCACACCAAACATGTGGAAGAAGGTCAGATGAAACCAAAATCGAACTTTTCCAGGCCGTACCCCTGACAGCACTCTGGAGGACGTCCTCCTCCTCCTTGCAGGGACAAGAAAAACAAAATGAGAGGTTAAAAAGTCCCACTCCGCCCCCTTTCCTTCAGTGTTTTTTTCCTGTCCCTGCACGGAGGGACACACGAGAGATCAGCAGAAGCTTACCAGACCGGAGGGCTCAGGGGCATCGTCCAGTCCAATATCCTTCCCCCTCTTTAGTAGCCCAGGGCATAAACTTCCCGGGGGGAGTCTCTCTGCCCCAGAGACCAGTCGAGCGGGCGGGCTCCTGGGTAGAGCCGCTTCCTCCCAGTGGGAGGCTCTCGGCTCGGGCGCCATATGGGAGAAGAGGCGTCGGCGCCAGCTCGGGGAAGAGGTGCAGGAACCCACGTGTTCCAGTCACGAACGTGGAGGGATCAGGAGAACTTCCAGCATCAGCGGGGCCCAGCGTGTGTTCCACTGCGTGGAACGCGGAAGTAGGTGATCTTAGCAGCCGAGCATCATTTCCAGTGACGTCATCGGCATATCCCGATCAGGCCGGACGTCATTTCCGGTATCATTGGCAACCCAGCGTGCGTCCCACTTCACCGAACGTGGAAGTAGGCATTATAGCCGAGCGTGGATTCCTGGGTGTCAGTGGTGCATTCGTACAGCGTTCCAGGAGCGGTGGGCGCCAACTTTTGATTAAGTTTGCGCTGGCTTCCGACCGCAGGAACAGAGGGCTGGAGCAGAGGTGTCTGCAATGCCGGAGACAAAGGGTGAGTGCAGCAACGGCTGCGGGGTCCTTCTGTTATGGGACGGCACATTTATCCAGGTCTGTTGTTCTCTCAACAGAGGATATGGAAGTCAGAAGTGAGGATGCTGGGGTAAGTGCGCATAGTGCAGATATGCCTACACACATGTAGACGCTAAGCAGTCCCTATTCTTATATTTAGGATAGGGATGTCCCACAGACACCCCTCCCAATGACAAAAAAGCCAGGCAAGGCCTCGGCGAAGGCTAGGCGGTGCTCCATATGTAATGTAAAGCTACCAGAGGCATATAGGCATATAAATAAAGATTATTATTATTATTATATAGTAAAGCTCTCTGCAACGCCTCTATTTCCAAGGTTGTAAGAGAAGAACAGCCAACATTCTTATCAGAGATGAGGAGTCTAATTTGGGAGGAGGTACAAAGCTCATTAGCTACCATGTCACAGCAGTACCCTTCCAGTCCAGGTCCGAATCGCAAGAGACCTAGAGGGAACCCAGAACAAAGAGATCCTGATATTTCTTCAAAAGAAGAATCAGACTTTACGAGTTCAGATCAGGAGGAAGGAGAGCTGACACTAGAAGAGCAGGATCAAGGAAGGAAGTTTTTTTTTCCAGTGGAAGACACGGAAGATCTAGTTCAAGCGGTGAGAAATACGATGCAGATGAAGGAAGAGCCATGTCCAAAGTCCAGACAGGACTTGATGTTTGGAGGTCTTACATCTCAGAGACAGACGGTGTTCCCGGTGAGCGAACACATCCGACTAATGATACTGCAGGAATGGAAGGATGCGGAGCGTAGACCGGCAGATGTTCCGGGAATTTAAGAACCGTCTACTGTTTGACCCAGAAGATATCAAGACATGGGAAGAAATCCCTAAAGTTGATGTACCTGTGGCCAAGGTTACAAATAAGACAGCCATCCCTTTTGAGGATTCGTCAAGCCTTAGAGATGCCATGGACCGCAAGGCAGATATTCTTTTACGTCGAGCCTGGGAAACATCGGCAGCTCTGATAAAGGCTAACATAGCAGCTACTTCAGTGGCCAGGTCCATGTATTTGTGGATGGGACAATTAGAAGAACATTTAGTTAATAAGACTCCACGGGCTGATATAATTTCTTCCCTGCCCATTATAAAGTCTGCCACTGCCTTCATGGCAGATACTTCAGCTGAATCATTGAGATTTGCAGCTAGAAATAGTTCCTTATCTAATGCAACCCGTAGGGCTATATGGCTTAAATCTTGGTCGGGAGATAATGTCTCTAAAAATAAATTATGTGCCATTCTCTTTGCAGGTTCCAGGGTTTTTGGACAGGCTTTAGATGACATTTTAGAATTTGCGTCTGACAGAAAAAAGGTTTTCCGGAGGATAAACCTAAGAAATTTCAGCCCTTTCGGAAAAGGCCCCCACCTCGCAAACAGCCAGACTATAGAAAACAGTGGAGATCCAGCAGAGGGACCTATGAAGGATCCTATGTTCAGAACAGAAGGGGAAGAAATTCCCTTTTTGGGTCAAGCTCTAGACCTAGAAGACAATGACGCCATAGGTATAGGGGGCAGGCTCAGTCTTTTTCGGACAACTGGAGTTGAATCACAAAGAACAAATATGTTCTCAATATAATATCCGAGGGCTACAAAATAGAACTTATATCTCCCGTGCCACAAAGGTGTATCTCACCAACAACTGTGGCAACCAATTCTCAAATGTTCGCAGACCTTCAGAAACTTTTCAGCTCACAGGTAATAGTTCGGGTTCCCTCATCAGAAATAGGCAGAGGAGTAAAGATAGAAAGGGGCGCACCAATATATAATGTCACAGTCACCATCAAGGGGTGCAATACTTAGTCTATAAATAGAACAGGACAAACGAAAAGAGAAAGGGTAGACTAAAAATAGTATGCACAACCCAAAATATAGAGACAATCGGTAATACCATAAAGCAAAACACCTTTATTAAACACCTCAAAAAACATGTTAAAAACATTTAAAAACAAATGTACAAATCCCTATACCCACCATATCCCATAATAAATGACAATCCAATAATACAATAGGAAAACAGTAATATCCTACCCTAGATGCACCTAGTCACATATGCTCTCCTGCAAAAATGTGCCTATACAGGCCGCAAAGGACTCGACCACAATATGTCAGTATCCACTGCTAATAACCAAAAAATGAAACATCCATGCAATACATGGTCCTGAGATTGGAATGTGATAGCATGCTATATAACAGCTGTGGATACAACCTGTCCTGCGTCAATTCTGGTATATGGAGATGCAGCAATGTCAAAGGGCACAGAGCACCACAAGGGTTAAATCCACATAGAGCCAGGGAACATAACAGCCCCAAAATGGCCCTGAGGTAGGAGAAGGATAAGGTGGGAGCGCACCCACCTTATCCTTCTCCTACCTCAGGGCCATTTTGGGGCTGTTATGTTCCCTGGCTCTATGTGGATTTAACCCTTGTGGTGCTCTGTGCCCTTTGACATTGCTGCATCTCCATATACCAGAATTGACGCAGGACAGGTTGTATCCACAGCTGTTATATAGCATGCTATCACATTCCAATCTCAGGACCATGTATTGCATGGATGTTTCATTTTTTGGTTATTAGCAGTGGATACTGACATATTGTGGTCGAGTCCTTTGCGGCCTGTATAGGCACATTTTTGCAGGAGAGCATATGTGACTAGGTGCATCTAGGGTAGGATATTACTGTTTTCCTATTGTATTATCGGATTGTCATTTATTATGGGATATGGTGGGTATAGGGATTTGTACATTTGTTTTTAAATGTTTTTAACATGTTTTTTTGAGGTGTTTAATAAAGGTGTTTTGCTTTATGGTATTACAGAAATAGGCAGAGGTCACTACTCTTCCCTATTCTCAATCCCAAAACCGTCAGGAGAAACTCGCACAATAATAAACCTGAAACCTTTAAACGTATACGTCAAATACAAAAGGTTCAGAATGGAATCTATAAGGTCAACAATACACCTTATAGACAAAAATTCAGTAATGTGCACTCTCGACCTGAAGAGTGCGTATTATCAGGTTCCAATCCATGCAACTTCTCAAGAGCTTCTGAGGTTTTCGGTAAGATTTCCGGACCAAACCTGCCACCTCCAGTTTCAGTGCCTCCCGTTTGGCCTTGCCACAGCCCCAAGAATATTCACAAAGCTGGTGGCAGAGGTAGTGGCATACCTAAGAAACCAAGTAATTACAATAATTCCGTATTTGGACGATTTTCTCCTGGTAGCCCGAGCAGAAGACACTTTACTCCTACACAGAGATCGAGTTATAGCAGTGTTGGATATCTGGGTTGGGTCGTAAATCGGAAAAAGTCACACCTAAAGCCCGAGTCTCGAAAGGTATTCCTGGGAGTACTTCTGGATTCTACCTCCAGACATTCATTTCTACCAAGAGAAAAGCAGGAGTCAATGAAAAAGATGATCATAGAGTTCCTGAGACATCAAGTTACCATAAGATCAGCCATAAAGATCTTAGGAAAGATGACAGCTTGTATCACGTGTGTCAGGTGGGCCCAAGCTCACTCAAGACTATTACAAAATCAGGTTCTCTCGGTATGGGATCGTCGCCAGTAGCGTTGAGCGAAACGGATCGGTCAATTTCATAAGTCGCCGACTTTCGGCAAAGTCGGGTTTCGTGAAACCTGAGCCGATCCCAGTGTGGGATCGGCCATGCGGTCGGCGATCTTCGTGCCAAAGTCGCGTTTCATATGACGCATTCAGCGCCATTTCTCAGCCAATGAAGGTGGATGCAGAGTGTGGGCAGCGTGATGACATAGGTCTCAGTCCCCACCATCTTAGAGAAGGGCATTACAGTAATTGGCTTGCTTTCTGCGGCGTCACAGGGGCTATAAAGGGCGTGCACGCCGACCGCCATCTTACTTCTGCCGATCTGAGCATAGGGAGAGGTTGCTGTAGCTTCGTCTGAAGCAGGGATATTGTTAGGAAGGGAATATTAACCCCCAAACCGCTTGTGCTGTAGCGATTTCCACTGTCCAACACCACCTTTTCTTTGCAGGGACAGTGGAGGCTAGATTTCTGTGCATCAGCTCTGTAGCTTATAAGGCTCCCTGATAGCTGCATTGCTGTTTGTACGCCGCTGTGCAAACCAACTGCTTTTTTCAAAGCAAAAATCCTGTTGCTCCTTCTTTTCTGCACAGATCTCTTGTTTCTTTGTCCACACTCTTGTGTGCAGCAGTCCTTTTTATTGCTGCCATACTTGTCCTTTGATCATTGTAGGGAGATTGAAATTCTACTACAGCCCTTGTATTTTTTGATATATCTGTCAACCACTTTCTGCCACACAAACTGAGTAGTGTAATACAGTTGGCCTGATTTTTTCCTGCATTCTCCCACACATAAAAAAGGGAGATTTGTATTGCCACTGAGTGCATCTGCGTCAGTCCTGTTTGTGGCATCTGTCATCCACTTTCTGCCACTCAAACTGTGTAATGTAATACAGTGGCCCTGATTTTTTCCTGCATTCTCCCACACATAAAAAAGGGAGATTTATATTTTGCCACTGAGTGCATCTGCGTCAGTCCTGTTTGTGGCATCTGTCATCCACTTTCTGCCACACAAACTGTGAAACTGTGTAGTGTAATACAGTGGCCCTGATTTTTTCCTGCATTCTCCCACACATAAAAAAGGGAGATTTGTATTGCCATTGAGTGCATCTGCGTCAGTCCTGCTTGTGGCATCTGTCATCCACTTTTTGCCACTCAAACTGTGTAGTGTAATACAGTGGGCCTGATTTTGTCCTGCATTCTCCCACACATAAAAAAGGGAGATTTATATTGCCACTGAGTGCATCTGCGTCAGTCCAGAAAGGCCATACTGGCCCCTCGGGCCATCAGGGGAGGCCGCCATGACGGGGTCACATGCAAAATCAGGGCCACAGGGGGTTAATGGGCATTGCAGGGTTAAGTGGGCTGCAGGGAGTTTTTTGAATTAGTGATGGGGAGGGACCCAGAAGGGTGGAGTGAGGGAGCTTTGGGCTGAGAGACTGCAGGGCAGTTATTGGAAAACTGCCAAAGGACAGGTCAGCATTTGACTGGAGCACTTAATTACCTTCGGTCTGCCAGCAAGCGAAGCTCCCACCCACCCTCCCTTATTTTCCAAAATCAGGATTTGATTTGTTAAGTTTGTTAACGGTGTTTATGTTTTACGTTAAATAGTGAATGTTAATTTTCTGTCATAGCAGTAAGGCGGGGGAGGGAGGTCCTCGAAGTTGGTGGAAAGGGCGATGGCGGATTGCAGGGGGGGATCTCTATTGGTCCTGGACTCTCCCGGAGTAGTTTACGAGGAAATGTGGTCGATCAGTCGGTGGAATGGATAATTATGGGAATTGGTATTGGTTGGTTTTGGCCGGGTTGATCATTAGCTGCCTCCAAGCTGGTGCTTTGCGGCTGGGGGTAAGACTAAGCCTGGAGGCCAAAAGGAATATCTATAATAGGAACATTGAAAATCCTTAATTTGTGGCTTCGAGGACCACCTCTTCCTAGTTTGGGTTTTTATTTAATTTTGTAATTGTTTGTTAATAAAAGGCTGCTGTGGCCATTTAATCCAAACAGGTGTAATGTCATTTTTGGGTGTTACAACTGATGATACTATAGGGTGGGGGCAGTATGGATAAGAATTTGGGAATAAGGGGATAGTATCAGAGGCGCTGGTGAGTCAAGTGTACCCCATATGTCCTGTTTGTGGCATCTGTCATCCACTTTCGGCCACTCAAACTGTGTAGTGTAATACAGTGTGCCTGATTTTTTCCTGCTGTCTCCCACACAAAAAAGGGAGATTTATATTGCCACTAAGTGCATCTGCGTCAGTCCTGTTTGTGACATCTGTCATCCACTTTCTGCCACTCAAACTATGTAGTGTAATACAGTGGTCGTGATTTTTTCCTGTTGTCTCCCACACATAAAAAAGGGAGATTTATATTTTGCCACTGAGTGCATCTGCGTCAGTCCTGTTTGTGGCAGCTGTCATCCACTTTCTGCCACTCAAACTGTGTAGTGTAATACAATGGGCCTGATTTTCCCAGCAGTCTCCCACACCTATAAAGGGAGATTTAAACTCACAACAAGTTTACGTACACCTTCTAACTGGTTTTACAGTACCATATAACGTTTGTTAGTTTGGTTACATTTTTCCAAGAATGAGGAAGTCTGGTGGAAGAGGTTGTGGCCGTGGGAAAAGCAATATAGCACCTAAGTCTTGAGTTGTTGAGCCAGCGTCATCGTCTGGCTACACAAGGCCTTGAACGCTCCCTTTTCTGGGAGTAGGAAAACCACTTATAAAGCCGGAGCAGCAGGAACAAGTTTTGGCTTTCCTTGCTGACTCTGCCTCAGCGTGGCCATCTGGTTAAAGTAGCTCAGTGTGCAATGCCTGAAAAGGTATCCGATAGTAGGAAGAGTGCAGTCTGGAAATTTTTTAACCAAGATCCAAATGATCAGTGCAAAGTCATCTGTAAGAAATGCTCAAAGACCTTCAGCAGAGGTCAGAATGTGAAAAATCTAAATACAAGTTGCATGCGTAGACATTTAACCACCGTGCACTTGCAAGCCTGGACTAACTACCAAACGTCCCGTAACATTGTTGTACCCTCTCACAATGAAGCAAGTCAGCAACGCTACATTCCTTTCCTCACTGTAAGCCCACCATTTACGACACCACCTGCAGCAAATGTGGAGGTTTCATCGCAAGGCCAAAGCAGTCAGGGAATCACCAGGTTCGTGGTAGAAAACACTGTATGTAGGCCAACTGCAAGAATACCATCACCAACCCTCTCTCAGTCTGCCATGTCCACCATCACCCCCGATAGTTCCACCATATTACTACCAAAATATACAGTTAGGGCCAGAAATATTTGGACAGTGACACAATTTTCGCGAGTTGGGCTCTGCATGCCACCACATTGGATTTGAAATGAAACCTCTACAACAGAATTCAAGTGCAGATTGTAACGTTTAATTTGAAGGGTTGAACAAAAATATCTGATAGAAAATGTAGGAATTGTACACATTTCTTTACAAACACTCCACATTTTAGGAGGTCAAAAGTAATTGGACAAATAAACATAACCCAAACAAAATATTTTTATTTTCAATATTTTGTTGCAAATCCTTTGGAGGCAATCACTGCCTTAAGTCTGGAACCCATGGACATCACCAAACGCTGGGTTTCCTCCTTCTTAATGCTTTGCCAGGCCTTTACAGCCGCAGCCTTCAGGTCTTGCTTGTTTGTGGGTCTTTCCGTCTTAAGTCTGGATTTCAGCAAGTGAAATGCATGCTCAATTGGGTTTAGATCTGGAGATTGACTTGGCCATTGCAGAATGTTCCACTTTTTGGCACTCATGAACTCCTGGGTAGCTTTGGCTGTATGCTTGGGGTCATTGTCCATCTGTACTATGAAGCGCCGTCCAATCAACTTTGCAGCATTTGGCTGAATCTGGGCTGAAAGTATATCCCGGTACACTTCAGAATTCATCTGGCTACTCTTGTCTGCTCTTATGTCATTAATAAACACAAGTGACCCAGTGCCATTGAAAGCCATGCATGCCCATGCCATCACGTTGCCTCCACCATGTTTTACAGAGGATGTGGTGTGCCTTGGATCATGTGCCGTTCCCTTTCTTCTCCAAACTTTTTTCTTCCCATCATTCTGGTACAGGTTGATCTTTGTCTCATCTGTCCATAGAATACTTTTCCAGAACTGAGCTGGCTTCTTGAGGTGTTTTTCTGCAAATTTAACTCTGGCCTGTCTATTTTTGGTATTGATGAATGGTTTGCATCTAGATGTGAACCCTTTGTATTTACTGTCATGGAGTCTTCTCTTTACTGTTGACTTAGAGACAGATACACCTACTTCACTGAGAGTGTTCTGGACTTCAGTTAATGTTGTGAACGGGTTCTTCTTCACCAAATTAAGTATGCGGCGATCATCCACCACTGTTGTCATCCGTGGACGCCCAGGCCTTTTTGAGTTCCCAAGCTCACCAGTCAATTCCTTTTTTCTCAGAATGTACCCAACTGTTGATTTTGCTACTCCAAGCATGTCTGCTATCTCTCTGATGGATTTTTTCTTTTTTTTCAGCCTCAGGATGTTCTGCTTCACCTCAATTGAGAGTTCCTTTGACCGCATGTTGTCTGCTCACAGCAACAGCTTCCAAATGCAAAACCACACACCTGGAATCCACCCCTGACCTTTTAACTACTTCATTGATTACAGGTTAACGAGGGAGACGCCTTCAGAGTTAATTGCAGCCCTTAGAGTCCATTGTCCAATTACTTTTGGTCCCTTGAAAAAGAGGACGCTATGCATTACAGAGCTATGATTCCTAAACCCTTTCTCCGATTTGGATGTGGAAACTATCATATTGCAGCTGGGAGTGTGCACTTTCAGACCATATTATATATATAATTGTATTTCTGAACATGTTTTTGTAAACAGCTAAAATAACAAAACTTGTGTCACTGTCCAAATATTTCTGGCCCTAACTGTAAGTGCATAAAAGCACTTACAGACCACTATGACACATTAAAATAAAATCAATAAAGTTTATTGAAACAAAATCTTAAAACAATACAAAAATACCATGTGAGGATGAGGAAAAAAGACTCAGACAGATTTACATATTTAAGCAGCAAGAAAATATCAAAATATTTTAGGACAAGCATACCGGTATCATATTTGTAAATAGGGTCATGCAAAAAAAGGGCCTCCTATACAAATCCTCTAAGGTCCTAGTCTCATTTATATCGACCCGGATAATGGGAATCCAATTGCATTAGACACCTATCGACCAGTAATAAATAAAGTGCTTACCCATAGTGAGTACTGCTGCAGAATTGCCCCGACGCGCGTTTCGCCGATGATGTGCTTTCTCAAGGGGAGTGTATACTTTGCCCCCACCTTACCTCATTAAATACCCCCTGCAGGTGCCCGTTGGCCAATCATATGTCGCATGCGAGGACGCACCACCCCGACACCATGTGCGTCAAATTCGGTACTCCAATCCAGCGCGTGTTAGAGAAAAAACCTCATAGACGTCATTGAACACGCGCCGGAAATTGTAGGAGACCTTCATTAATGCACGGGACAAGGTGCGCGAACACGCATGCGCACACCGGCGCCATTTTCAGGAAGCCCATAAAGGGCTACCATCATTCCGTGTCCTAAAGCTGATCAACTGCGCATGCGCACCCAAGCGCTGTCTCGTACAAAAAGAATAAGTGTATGTGCGTATGTCAACGCTATACAAAAGCACCTCATTTTCTCCAAAAAGCTGACAGCTATTTAATCAAATGCGTCCCTACATATATGTATGCAAGGTGCGCGACCACGCATGCGCACACCGGCGCCATTTTTAAGAAGCCCATAAGAGGCTACCATCATTCCGTGTCCTAAGCTGATCAACTGCGCATGCGCACCCGAGCGCTATCTCATACCCAAAGAATAAATGTACGTGCGTATGTCGGCGCTATACAGGAGCACCTAATATTCCCCAAAATGCTGACAGCTATTTAATCAAATGTGCCCCCTAATATATATATGCAATCATAGAAGACAACACTCAAATTAAATACCAGACAGAGAGCTCAAGCACGCATGCGCATGTCAGCATCATTTAAGGAAGCCTATAAAGAGCTGCCATAATCCCTTGTCTCAAGTTGGTGAGCTTGTGACTGCATACCCGAGTATCTTCATGCATATGATACTATATATGATTTAAAATAAACGAATGCGCATGCGTATATCCACGCTATTCTTATGCAGTCCACCAAAACTCACCATCATTCCTAAGATCATAATCATACTTAACAAGATGTACTTTGTGCATGTATATATGGTCCTAGGAAATGATGTTATCTAATCTACGGGGAAAGCAGTTCGTGAAAAATAGATGTCTCAACGTGTATCAGATTATCCAATATAATCCAGTACAATCAATTACCTCGTGTCCCGCTGTGCAAGAAGCTCTCATAAGTACGATATATATGATATCGTGTAAAAATCACCTAACAGTGTATACATAATATTTACTATCAAAAAATATTATGTCAATGATAAAATATACAAAAAATAATAACATACACTAATCTTAGAATATTAATATTGTGCATCCAGACTGTCCGTATCTACCAAAGGGTAGTTACGCCATGTAATAAGCACGGACATCCCTCCCAGAGTACATACGGGCAGAGGAAATAAAGTGCCGTGTTGAAAATTAAACAAAATAAAAATATGAAAAAATAAACATTAAGCCAGAAAATTAATCCTTGACAAAGAGATGACCAGATACTCCATTCCGAACATCATCAAGTCCTTACGATGTTCACATAAGTATGTAAAGTCTTTCAAAAGAATCCATACTGTTAATATACACGATGATTCTGACAAGGCTTGACACGAAGCATAACCGCAGGAGGTAAAGAGGTTGGGGGTAAATCTTCTTTTAAGCCAGAGTAGAAACAGAAGTGGCCTAAATCTCACAAGAGATGATATTAGTGCTATAAAAACATTTAAGAAAGAAGAAAATTAAAAACACACAAAGACACACATACTTAAAAAAACAGGGATCACAAGAAAGGTACAAAACTAACATTTTCGTTTAACCCGTCAGGAGACATGGTTCCCAACTCAACAATCCACTTGGATTCCAATTGGGCTAAGGCTTTTTTGGTGTTACCTCCCCTAATGCCACAATGAAGCCTATCAATACCGATAACTTTAAAACCTCTTGGATCAGAGTTATGAAGAGCTCTGAAATGTTTCGGTATAGTCTTCAATGCTGAAAGGTCATCCACCTCTCCTGCCGCAACAATATCTCTCACATGCTCCCTAGTCCTGATGCGTAACTCTCTTAATGTTAGTCCAATATAGACCTTACGGCAAGGGCAGATTGCATGATATATGACATAGGTCGTGCTACATGATATATAGCTGGTGACCGCAAAGGACCGAGTCCCATCCACTGAAGAGAAGGAGTTCCCTCTTACAATATTGCCCCTATTGCATGCAAGGCAATCGCCACATGGGAAACATCCCCATTTTTGTTTTCCAGCCCCAAATAGATTTTTCGATTTAACCGTATAGTGGCTCCTAACCAGATGATCTTTTAGGTTTTTGCTACGTCTTGCTGTCATTAATGGAGCCGAAGAAATCTCTTTTTGTAACACTGGATCGGTCATCAAGACTGGCCAATGCTTAGTGAGAATTGTTCGGATAGAGTGCCAACGACAATTAAACGTTGCTAGACTAATCTCGTTAGAGATAATGCCCTATCGGTCAGTTGAAAGCAAAGCTTTCAAAGCCCTGATGGACTACGCAGTACCATGCTATGACCTACCCAGTCGACACTTCTTTGCGAGAAAAGCCATCCCAGCCCTCCACCAGCATGTAAAAGACCGCATTGTCCATGCACTCAGGCAATCTGTCAGTAGAAAGGTGCACCTCACAACAGATGCATGGACCAGTAGGCATGGCCAGGGACGTTACGTGTCCATCATGGCACACTGGGTTAATGTGGTGGATGCAGGGTCCACAGGGGACAGCCATATTGGGACAGTTCTGCCTAGCCCACGGTCTAGGAAACAGTTGGCTGTAGGCGTTCGCCCCCCCTCCTCCTCCTCCTCGTCCTCCAGCAGAAGCGAGAGCTTGACCACAGACCACAGTCGCATGACCACTCCATCCGCAGCTGCCACTGTTGCACATGAGGTGTCCCATTATGGAACAGCTAGTGGCAAGCGTCAGCAGGCTGTGTTGGAAATGAAGTGTTTGGGCGACAACAGACACACCGCGGAAGTTCTGTCCGAGTTCTTGCAGCAAGAAACTGAGTCATGGCTGGGCATTGTACAATTTGAGGCAGGCAAGGTAGTCAGTGATAACGGAAGGAATTTTATGGCTGCCATAGCCCTTTCACAACTGAAACACATTCCTTGCCTGGCTCACAACTTGAACCTGGTGGTGCAGTGCTTCCTGAAAAGTTATCCGGGGTTACCCGACCTGCTCCTGAAGGTGCGCAGACTTTGCTCGCACATCTGCCGCTCGCCCGTACACTCCAGCCGTATGCAGAACCATCAGCGATCTTTAAGCTTCCCCAGCACCGCCTAATAATCGACGTTGCAACAAGGTGGAACTCCACACTGCACATGCTTCAGAGGCTGTGCGAACAGAGGCATGCTGTTATGTATTTGTGGGAGGATACACATACACGGGCAGGCAGTTGGATGGCAGACATGGAGTTGTCAGGTGTGCAGTTGTCGAAGCTACAAGACCTGTGTCAAGTCCTTCAGTGTTTTGAGGAATGCACATGCCTTGTTAGTGCAGACGACGCCATCATAAGCATGAGCATCCCCCTAATGCGTCTGCTGATGCAAAGTTTGACGCACATAAAGGAGCAGGCGTCTGCAGCCGAGGACGAGGGAAGCCTTGATGACAGTCAGCCATTGTCTGGTCAGGGAAGTCTACTGGGCAAGGTGGTGGGCAAAGAGGAGGAGGACGAGGAGGATGATGGGGATAAATATTTTTTGGATGAGGAAGCTTCTCAGGGGGCAATAGAAACTGGTGGCGTTGCAAGGTCAGGTTCAGGGTTTTTGAGGGAGACAAGTGACGTTGATTTGCCAGAAAGAGCTCCTCAACCCATCACAAGCAGTGAATTGACACCTGGAACATTGGCCCACATGGCGGATTATGCCTTGCGTATCCTAAAAAGGGACCCCCGCATTATAAAAATCATGACCGATGACGATTACTGGTCGGCCTGCCTCCTGGATCCACGCTATAAAGGGAAATTGCAAAATATCATGCCACATGAGAACCATGAGCAAATATTGGCATCCAAACAAGCAACTCTTGTAGACCGTTTGATTCAGGCATTCCCAGCACACAGCGGCGGTGATGGTTCTCACAAGAGCTGCAGGGGGCCACATGGCAGAGGTGTTAGAGGTGCACAAATCAAAAGTGGCGTTGGACAGAGGGGTTTTCTGACCAGGTTGTGGAGTGATTTCGCAATGACCGCAGACAGGACAGGTACTGCAGCATCACTTCAAAGTGACAGGAGACAACATTTGTCCAGTATGGTTGCTAACTATTTTTCCTCCCTTATCAATGTTCTCCCTCACCCGTCATTCCCATTTGATTACTGGGCATCCAAAATAGACACCTGGCCTGAATTGGCAGAATATGCATTGCAGGAGCTTGCTTGTCCAGCAGCTAATGTGCTATCAGAAAGAGTATTCAGTGCTGCTGGTTCAATATTGACCGAAAAAAGGAGTCGTCTGGCTACCCAAAATGTTGATGATCTAACCTTCATTAAAATGAACCAATCATGGATTTCTACTTATTTTGCCCCACCTTTGCCGGCTGACACCTAGCTTTCCTGTAAAAAGGTCTTGCTTTTGGACTGGTCTTACTGACTGTTCCAATTTCTCCATTTGCAGCTGCTGTATGTCTAGCATACGACATTTTTACACCTCCCTAAATGGGCTGACTCCCCCCACGGGGCCGTGGTCACCATTTGGCGCAAGCACCCATGAGAGTGCCGTTTGTCTGAAGAGGTGGGTCAGACACACCGTTGTAACATGAGGGGCCCTGGGCCAGTACCGCCGGCCACGAGAGAGTGTTCCCCCCAAGCTCAAACAGTGCTCTACCACTTGGAAAATTACCTCTCTCTGCTCCACCACTGTTTCGTCTATGCGGTTAAATCCTTCAATGGCACTGCCAATACCAATTTGTTGACATATATGATGCTAGTAAAAATATTCAGGGGCCCTGCCCTACATTTACACTAGTTAATACTTTGCACCAAATACCACTGTCTGCAAGTCAGCAGAGGAGCCCACCCCTGTACCTAGGTATGCCACCTGTTTATTTGTTAAATTTTTTTTTGCCAGACATTAACCTCAATTTATTATTTTGGCCTACTAACTGTGTCAGACACTCCATCCAATTGTCCTCCGCTCACCACACCAATGCTGCCTGTGTACCCCTGGAACCTACATAAAAGTGCATAGAGCCTATTTTATTTATTTTAGGCCTAATAAGTCTGTCTGCGGTCCCTCCTTCCAATTGTCCTCCACTGACCACACCAATGCTGCCTGTGTACCCCTGGAACCTATTTAAAAGTGCATAGAGCCTACTTTTTTTATTTTAGGCCTAATAAGTCTGTCTGCGGTCCCTCCTTCCAATTATCCTCCGCTGATCACACCAATGCTGCCTGTGTACCCCTGGAACTTATTTAAAAGTGCATAGAGCCTACTTTTTTACTTTAGGCCTACTAAGTCTATCTGCGGTCCCTCCTTCCAATTGTCCTCCACTGAATACACCAATGCTGCATGTGTACCCCTGGAACCTATTTAAAAGTGCATAGAGCCTACTTTATTTAATTTTAGGCCTAGTAAGTCTGTCTGCGGTCCCTCCTTCCAATTGTCCTCTACTGACCACACCAATGCTGCCTGTGTACCCCTGGAACCTATTTAAAAGTGCATAGAGCCTACTTTTTTTATTTTAGGCCTAGTAAGTCTGTCTGTGGTCCGTCCTTCCAATTGTCCTCCACTGACCACACCAATGCTGCCTGTGTACCCCTGGAACCTATTTAAAAGTGCATAGAGCCTACTTTTTTACTTTAGGCCTACTAAGTCTGTCGGCGGTCCCTCCTTCCAATTGTCCTCCACTGAATACACCAATGCTGCCTGTGTACCCCTGGAACCTATTTAAAAGTACATAGAGCCTACTTTTTTTTATTTTAGGCCTAGTAAGACTGTCTGTGGTCCGTCCTTCCAATTGTCCTCCACTGACCACACCAATGCTGCCTGTGTACCCCTGGAACCTATTTAAAAGTGCATAGAGCCTACTTTTTTATTTTAGGCCTAGTAAGTCTCTCTGCGGTCCCTCCTTCCAATTGTCCTCCACTGACCGCACCAATGCTGCCTGTGTACCCCTGGAACCTATTTAAAAGTGCATAGAGCCTACTTTTTTTATTTTAGGCCTAGTAAGTCTGTCTGCGGTCCCTCCTACCAATTATCCTCCGCTGACCACACCAATGCTGCCTATGTACCCCTGGAACCTATTTAAAAGTGCATAGAGCCTACTTTTTTTATTTTAGGCCTAGTAAGTCTGTCTGTGGTCCGTCCTTCCAATTGTCCTCCACTGACCACACCAATGCTGCCTGTGTACCCCTGGAACCTATTTAAAAGTGCATAGAGCCTACTTTTTTTATTTTAGGCCTAATAAGTCTGTCTGCGGTCCCTCCTTCCAATTATCCTCCGCTGATCACACCAATGCTGCCTGTGTACCCCTGGAACCTATTTAAAAGTACATAGAGCCTACTTTTTTTTATTTTAGGCCTAGTAAGACTGTCTGTGGTCCGTCCTTCCAATTGTCCTCCACTGACCACACCAATGCTGCCTGTGTACCCCTGGAACCTATTTAAAAGTGCATAGAGCCTACTTTTTTATTTTAGGCCTAGTAAGTCTCTCTGCGGTCCCTCCTTCCAATTGTCCTCCACTGACCGCACCAATGCTGCCTGTGTACCCCTGGAACCTATTTAAAAGTGCATAGAGCCTACTTTTTTTATTTTAGGCCTAGTAAGTCTGTCTGCGGTCCCTCCTACCAATTATCCTCCGCTGACCACACCAATGCTGCCTATGTACCCCTGGAACCTATTTAAAAGTGCATAGAGCCTACTTTTTTTATTTTAGGCCTAGTAAGTCTGTCTGTGGTCCGTCCTTCCAATTGTCCTCCACTGACCACACCAATGCTGCCTGTGTACCCCTGGAACCTATTTAAAAGTGCATAGAGCCTACTTTTTTTATTTTAGGCCTAATAAGTCTGTCTGCGGTCCCTCCTTCCAATTATCCTCCGCTGACCACACCAATGCTGCCTGTGTACCCCTGGAACTTATTTAAAAGTGCATAGAGCCTACTTTTTTACTTTAGGCCTGCTAAGTCTGTCTGCGGTCCCTCCTTCCAATTGTCCTCCACTGAATACACCAATGCTGCATGTGTACCCCTGGAACCTATTTAAAAGTGCATAGAGCCTACTTTATTTAATTTTAGGCCTAGTAAGTCTGTCTGCGGTCCCTCCTTCCAATTGTCCTCTACTGACCACACCAATGCTGCCTGTGTACCCCTGGAACCTATTTAAAAGTGCATAGAGCCTACTTTTTTTATTTTAGGCCTAGTAAGTCTGTCTGTGGTCCGTCCTTCCATTTGTCCTCCACTGACCACACCAATGCTGCCTGTGTACCCCTGGAACCTATTTAAAAGTGCATAGAGCCTACTTTTTTACTTTAGGCCTACTAAGTCTGTCGGCGGTCCCTCCTTCCAATTGTCCTCCACTGAATACACCAATGCTGCCTGTGTACCCCTGGAACCTATTTAAAAGTACATAGAGCCTACTTTTTTTTATTTTAGGCCTAGTAAGACTGTCTGTGGTCCGTCCTTCCAATTGTCCTCTACTGACCACACCAATGCTGCCTGTGTACCCCTGGAACCTATTTAAAAGTGCATAGAGCCTACTTTTTTATTTTAGGCCTAGTAAGTCTGTCTGCGGTCCCTCCTTCCAATTGTCCTCCACTGACCGCACCAATGCTGCCTGTGTACCCCTGGAACCTATTTAAAAGTGCATAGAGCCTACTTTTTTTATTTTAGGCCTAGTAAGTCTGTCTGCGGTCCCTCCTACCAATTATCCTCCGCTGACCACACCAATGCTGCCTATGTACCCCTGGAACCTATTTAAAAGTGCATAGAGCCTACTTTTTTTATTTTAGGCCTAGTAAGTCTGTCTGTGGTCCGTCCTTCCAATTGTCCTCCACTGACCACACCAATGCTGCCTGTGTACCCCTGGAACCTATTTAAAAGTGCATAGAGCCTACTTTTTTTATTTTAGGCCTAATAAGTCTGTCTGCGGTCCCTCCTTCCAATTATCCTCCGCTGATCACACCAATGCTGCCTGTGTACCCCTGGAACTTATTTAAAAGTGCATAGAGCCTACTTTTTTACTTTAGGCCTACTAAGTCTGTCTGCGGTCCCTCCTTCCAATTGTCCTCCACTGAATACACCAATGCTGCATGTGTACCCCTGGAACCTATTTAAAAGTGCATAGAGCCTACTTTATTTAATTTTAGGCCTAGTAAGTCTGTCTGCGGTCCCTCCTTCCAATTGTCCTCTACTGACCACACCAATGCTGCCTGTGTACCCCTGGAACCTATTTAAAAGTGCATAGAGCCTACTTTTTTTATTTTAGGCCTAGTAAGTCTGTCTGTGGTCCGTCCTTCCAATTGTCCTCCACTGACCACACCAATGCTGCCTGTGTACCCCTGGAACCTATTTAAAAGTGCATAGAGCCTACTTTTTTACTTTAGGCCTACTAAGTCTGTCGGCGGTCCCTCCTTCCAATTGTCCTCCACTGAATACACCAATGCTGCCTGTGTACCCCTGGAACCTATTTAAAAGTACATAGAGCCTACTTTTTTTTATTTTAGGCCTAGTAAGACTGTCTGTGGTCCGTCCTTCCAATTGTCCTCCACTGACCACACCAATGCTGCCTGTGTACCCCTGGAACCTATTTAAAAGTGCATAGAGCCTACTTTTTTATTTTAGGCCTAGTAAGTCTGTCTGCGGTCCCTCCTTCCAATTGTCCTCCACTGACCGCACCAATGCTGCCTGTGTACCCCTGGAACCTATTTAAAAGTGCATAGAGCCTACTTTTTTTATTTTAGGCCTAGTAAGTCTGTCTGCGGTCCCTCCTACCAATTATCCTCCGCTGACCACACCAATGCTGCCTATGTACCCCTGGAACCTATTTAAAAGTGCATAGAGCCTACTTTTTTTATTTTAGGCCTAGTAAGTCTGTCTGTGGTCCGTCCTTCCAATTGTCCTCCACTGACCACACCAATGCTGCCTGTGTACCCCTGGAACCTATTTAAAAGTGCATAGAGCCTACTTTTTTTATTTTAGGCCTAATAAGTCTGTCTGCGGTCCCTCCTTCCAATTATCCTCCGCTGACCACACCAATGCTGCCTGTGTACCCCTGGAACTTATTTAAAAGTGCATAGAGCCTACTTTTTTACTTTAGGCCTACTAAGTCTGTCTGCGGTCCCTCCTTCCAATTGTCCTCCACTGAATACACCAATGCTGCATGTGTACCCCTGGAACCTATTTAAAAGTGCATAGAGCCTACTTTATTTAATTTTAGGCCTAGTAAGTCTGTCTGCGGTCCCTCCTTCCAATTGTCCTCTACTGACCACACCAATGCTGCCTGTGTACCCCTGGAACCTATTTAAAAGTGCATAGAGCCTACTTTTTTTATTTTAGGCCTAGTAAGTCTGTCTGTGGTCCGTCCTTCCATTTGTCCTCCACTGACCACACCAATGCTGCCTGTGTACCCCTGGAACCTATTTAAAAGTGCATAGAGCCTACTTTTTTACTTTAGGCCTACTAAGTCTGTCGGCGGTCCCTCCTTCCAATTGTCCTCCACTGAATACACCAATGCTGCCTGTGTACCCCTGGAACCTATTTAAAAGTACATAGAGCCTACTTTTTTTTATTTTAGGCCTAGTAAGACTGTCTGTGGTCCGTCCTTCCAATTGTCCTCTACTGACCACACCAATGCTGCCTGTGTACCCCTGGAACCTATTTAAAAGTGCATAGAGCCTACTTTTTTATTTTAGGCCTAGTAAGTCTGTCTGCGGTCCCTCCTTCCAATTGTCCTCCACTGACCGCACCAATGCTGCCTGTGTACCCCTGGAACCTATTTAAAAGTGCATAGAGCCTACTTTTTTTATTTTAGGCCTAGTAAGTCTGTCTGCGGTCCCTCCTACCAATTATCCTCCGCTGACCACACCAATGCTGCCTATGTACCCCTGGAACCTATTTAAAAGTGCATAGAGCCTACTTTTTTTATTTTAGGCCTAGTAAGTCTGTCTGTGGTCCGTCCTTCCAATTGTCCTCCACTGACCACACCAATGCTGCCTGTGTACCCCTGGAACCTATTTAAAAGTGCATAGAGCCTACTTTTTTTATTTTAGGCCTAATAAGTCTGTCTGCGGTCCCTCCTTCCAATTATCCTCCGCTGATCACACCAATGCTGCCAGTGTACCCCTGGAACTTATTTAAAAGTGCATAGAGCCTACTTTTTTTTATTTTAGGCCTAGTAAGTCTGTCTGCGGTCCCTCCTTCCAATTGTCCTCCACTGAATACACCAATGCTGCCTGTGTACCCCTGGAACTTATTTAAAAGTGCATAAAGCCTACTTTTTTTAATTTTAGCCCTAGTAAGTCTGTCTGCGGTCCCTCCTTCCAATTGTCCTCCACTGACCACACCAATGCTGCCTGTGTACCCCTAGAACATATTTAAAAGTGCATAGAGCCTACTTTTTTTATTTTAGGCCTAGTAAGTCTGTCTGCGGTCCCTCCTTCCAATTGTTCTCCACTGACCAAACCAATGCTGCCTGTGTACCCCTGGAACTTATTTAAAAGTGCATGGAGCCTACTTTTTTATTTTAGGCCTAGTAAGTCTGTCTGCGGTCCCTCCTTCCAATTGTCCTCCACTGACCACACCAATGCTGCCTGTGTACCCCTGGAACCTATTTAACCCCTTCATGACCATGGGATTTTTCGTTTTTCCTTGTTCGTTTTTCACTCCCCTCCTTCCCAGAGCCATAACTTTTTTATTTTTCCGTCAATTTGGTCATGTGAGGGCTTATTTTTTGCGGGACGAGTTGTACTTTTGAACAACGTCATTGGTTTTAGCATGTCGTGTACTATAAAACGGGAAAAAAATTCCAAGTGCGGTGAAATTGCAAAAAAAGTGCAGTCCCACACTTGTTTTTTGTTTGGCTTTTTTGCTAGGTTCACTAAATGCTAAAACTAACTTGACAATATGATTCTCCAGGTCAGTACGAGTTCGTAGACACCTAACATGACTAGGTTATTTTTTATCTAAGTGGTGAAAAAAAATTCCAAACTTTGCTAAAAAAAAAAAAATTGCGCCATTTTCCGATACTCGTAGCGTCTCCATTTTTTGTGATCTGGGGTCGGTTGAGGGCTTATTTTTTGCGTGCCGAGATGACGTTTTTAATGATAGCATTTCGGTGCAGATACGTTCTTTTGATTGCCCGTTATTGCATTTTAATGCAATGTCGCGGCGACCCAAAAAACGTAATTCTGGTGTTTCGAATTTTTTCCCCGCTACGCTGCTTAGCGATCAGGTTAATGCTTTTTTTATTTGATAGATCGGGCGATTCTGAGCGCGGCGATACCAAATATGTGTAGATTTGATATTTTTTTTATTGATTTATTTTGATTGGGGCGAAAGGGGGGTGATTTAAACTTTTATATTTTTTTTATTTTTTTAACATTTTTTTCAACTTTCTTTTTTTACTTTTGCCATGCTTCAATAGCCTCCATGGGAGGCTAGAAGCAGGCACAACGTGATCGCCTCTGCTACATAGCAGCGATCTGCTGATCGCTGCTATGTAGCAGAATTGCAGGTGTGCTGTGAGCGCCGTCCACAGGGTGGCGCTCACAGCCACCAGCGATCAGTAACCATAGAGGTCTCAACGACCTTTATGGTTACAATGGAGACACATTGCCGACCCCCGATCATGTGACGGAGGTCGGCGATGACGTCATTTCCGTCCGACCGGCCGGAAGCGGTAGTTAAATGCCGCTGTCTGCGTTTGACAGCGGCATTTAACTAGTTAATAGGTGTGGGCAGATCGTGATTCTGCCCGTGCCTATTATGGGCACATGTCAGCTGTTCAAAACAGCTGACATGTCCCGGCTTTGATGCGGGCTCACCGTGGAGCCCTGCATCAAAGCAGGGGATCTGACTTTGGACGTACTATCCCATGCAAGGTCAGATAGGGGTTAAAAGTGCATAGAGCCTACTTTTTTATTTTAGGCCTAATAAGTCTGTCTGCGATCCCTCCTTCCAATTGTCCTCCACTGTCCATGCCAATGCTGCCTGTGTACCCCTGGAACCTATTTAAAAGTGCATAGTGCCTACTTTTTTTACTTTAGGCCTAGTGAGTCTGTCTGCGGTCCCTCCTTCCAATTGTCCTCCACTGACCACACCAATGCTGCCTGTGTACCCCTGGAACCTATTTAAAAGTGCATAGAGCCTACTTTTGTTATTTTAGGCCTAGTAAGTCTGTCTGCGGTCCCTCCTTCCAATTGTCCTCCACTGTCCACGCCAATGCTGCCTGTGTACCCCTGGAACCTATTTAAAAGTGCATAGTGCCTACTTTTTTTTATTTTAGGCCTAGTAAGTCTGTCTGCGGTCCCTCCTTCCAATTGTCCTCCACTGACCACACCAATGCTGACCGTGTACCATGTAACCTTTTTTTAAACCTGCGTTGAGCCAAATTTGTGGTGTAAGGCCTACTAGCAGTGTCTGTCTGTGCCACTCTATACAGCTGTCCTCTTAAAAAAAATTACCTGCAATTGTCAGGTTTTCAGCCTATCGGAATTTGATAACTACATAGGGACTACTAGTTTGGTTGGGGCCTACTAACGGTGTCTGCCGCTCCTTGGTGTTCTCCTGGTTTTTTTTCATTAGCTTCAATCTTCAGGCTTTCGTCCTATGTTTTTTTAAAAATTATACTGCATTTGGCCTACTAGTTTGGTTGGGGCCTACTAATGGTGTCTGCCGCTCCAAGGTGTTCTCCTGGTTTACTTGCCTTAGCTTCAATCTTTAGGCTTTCATTAAGTAGTTTTAATATTACACTGCATTTGCCCTTCTAGTTTTGTTGGGGCCTACTAACGGTGTCTGCCGCTCCTAGGTGTTCTCCTGGTTTCCTTTACTGAGCTTCTATCTTCAGGCTTTCATTAAGTAGTTTTAATAATATAAAGCATGTGGCCTACTAGTTTGGTTGGGGCCTACTAACGGTGTATGCCGCTCCTAGGTGTTCTCCTGGTTTCCTTTCCAAAGCTTCTATCTTCAGGCTTTCATTAAGTAGTTTTTAGATTACACTGCATTTGGCCTACTAGTTTGGTTGGGGCCTACTAACAGTGTCTGCCGCTCCAAGGTGTTCTCCTGGTTTTCTTTCCTGAGCTTCTATCTTCAGGCTTTCATTAAGAAGTTTTAATATTACACTGCATTTGGCCTACTAGTTTGGTTGGGGCCTACTAGCGGTGTCTGCCGCTTCTTGCTGTTCTCCTCCACTGAGCAAAGCAGTGCCGCCTGTTTACTACTGTTACAATTTTGAACTGCATTTAGCCTACTTACTGATTTGGGCCTACTCACTGTGTCAGCCTCTCATTACAGTTGTCCTCCACTGAACAAAGCAATGCCGCCTGGTTAGTCCTGTTACCAATTTTGAAATGCATTTAGCCCACTTTATTATTTGGGCCTATATCTGTGTTTCCTCCTCTTTATCCTACCTATTGCCCAGCCAGTGCTAGATGAGTCTGCTGGTAAATTGACCCAGACCACTACATTCCCCTTGCACGCTACACAGGCAGAATCTGACCCTGCTGAAAGTCAGGTTCCCCTTCCCGCATACCATACCACCTTACACGGGGACAAAGAGGAAGGTGCAGATGAAAGTGCAGGTTCCTTCATCAGGTGGGGGGGAATACTCGTTGGCGACGTCACTGGCACAAGACCCCTCATAGTACGCAAAAGTGCCGCTGCCGGTGGGAGGCGCCCCCGCCGTGCAAACACACCGCCGTACTTTGAGGGGCCCTGTGCCAGTGCCAATGCGAACGAGTGCCCCCCCCCCACTTGCTCAGGATCATAGCACTTGCAAAGGTGAAATACTTACCTCTCCCTGCTCCACTGCCGTGACGTGGTCCATGTTTCCTGGGCCCTCTAAATACCTGAACCAGCCATACCCCCCACAACTTTAGCCAAATGACCCCCAATTTCCAATGCCTAACTATTATTATAAGGTAAATTAAGATTGACAAGCTTCAGTAACAAGAATGGATGTTTTTGCCATTAAAATGGGCACTGTAGGTGTTTTCCTGGCCTCCACTCACTGCCGACTATGCTTCCCCATTGACTTGCATTGGGTTTCGTGTTTCGGTCGATCCCTGACTTTTCGCGATAATCGGCCGATTTCACTCGACTCGACTTTTGAGATAGTCGGGTTTCGCGAAACCCGACTCGATCCTAAAAAAGTAAAAGTCGGTCAACCCTAGTCGCCAGTCGTCTCTGGACAGAACAATTCATCTATCTTCAGCAGTAAGAAGATCATTACGGTGGTGGACAAAATGCAGCAACCTAAGAATAGGGGTACCATGGATCTTGACCCCTTGTGTGCTAATCACCACAGACGCCAGTCAGTGGGGATGAGGAGCACATATAGAAGGAAGTTTCTTCCAGGGCAGGTGGTCCGAAGACATCAGCCACAAGTCGTCAAACTACAGAGAATTTTACGCGATTTTGGAGACCCTAAGAAGAAATTGTTCTCACCTAAAGAACAAGCATGTGAAGATTCTAACAGACAACATGACAGCAGTATCCTTCCTGAAACACCAAGGAGGTCCCAGACACAAAGCACTTCAAGAGTTGGCACAAAGGATATTTGTTTGGGTGAAGAACACAGTTCTTTCAATTACAGCAGTACACTTAGAAGGGTCTCAGAACATCCTGGCCGACTACCTGAGCAGGAAGAAAGTCTATCCAACAGAGTGGGAACTAAATCAAGAAATTTTCCAACTATTATGCGACCATTGGGGAACTCCCAAAATAGATTTATTTGCCACAAGAAAAAATTCAAAGGTGCCCAGATTCTATTCTCTCAACCCTTCAGACATGCCAGAAGCAGTCGACGCCTTAAGCCAAACTTGGGACGAACCACTCTCCTACGCGTTTCCTCCATTGGCACTCATTCTTATGGTACTCAGGAAAATTCAGGAAGACCAGGCAACAGTACTGCTGATTGTACCATTCTGGCCAAAAAGAAGCTGGTTTCCATTGCTGGGATCCATGACAACAGAGAACC
The DNA here is from genome assembly GCF_032444005.1 of Ranitomeya imitator. NCBI lineage: Eukaryota > Metazoa > Chordata > Amphibia > Anura > Dendrobatidae > Ranitomeya > Ranitomeya imitator. The sequence continues at coordinate 451,440,240 of NC_091283.1, read as the reverse complement.
CAATCAAACTTCCTCTATGGAAGGACATCATTCATCAGGGTCCTGTCCTACACCAAATCCGGAACGATTACACCTTTCAGCATGGATCCTGAGAGGGACATTTTGAAAGCCCGAGGTTTATCCGATGAAGTCATTTCAACCATTCAGGCTAGTCGAAAACCGGTAACTTCAGCCATCTACTACAAAATCTGGAAAAAATTCTGTATGGAGGGTGGCAGGTCGGCCGTGATGCCGGATACCCCAGACGTTCCCAGAGTTCTGGATTTTCTCCAATCTGGTTTCAATATGGGGCTTAGACCTAGTACCCTTAAAGTGCAGGTCTTGGCCCTCAGCACTTTCTTAGATTATCCTTTGGCCTCTCACCCTTGGATAATTAGGTTTGTTAAAGCCATCCAGAGATTACGTCCCACCTTTAGACAAATAACTCCCACTTGGGACTTAAACCTAGTTCTCAGGGCTCTATGTAAAAACCCTTATACCCTTGAGGAAAACATGCCTATCTCGGTTCGTACCTGGAAAACAGCCTTTTTGGTAGCAATTACAATGGCTAAAAGAGTGGGAGAAATTCAAGCCCTGTCTATTAGGGATCCATACCTTCAGATTCGTGACGACCATATAATTCTAAAATTAGATCCATTGTTTATCCCAAAAATAGCTTCAGTACAAAACTGAAACCAGGAGATAATTTTACCCTCCTTTTGCAAAAACCCCTCTAATGCAAAAGAGCAATCTTTACATTCCCTGGATGTCAGACAAGCAGTGTTAGACCATCTAGAGTCCACTAGTACTTGGAGGAAGGACCCTACCCTATTTATCCTTTTTTGGGGAAAAAATAGGGGTAAAAAAAACTTCCAAAACCTCTATAGCTAGATGGATCACAACGGTAATTGCTAAAACCTACTCATCAGAAGGGGTAGATTGTCCAGCAGGTATTAAAGCTCATTCTACGAGGGCCATTTCAGCATCATGGGCTGAACAAATATGTAAGGCCGCAACTTGGGCCAGGGTGAACACATTTTGCAAACATTATAAACTTGACGTGTTAGCAGCCCAGCAAACATCATTTGGGAGAAAGGTTCTCCAAGCAGTTGAGCCACCCTAAAGGAGTCCTGGAAAATGGGTATTAGACCTACCGGTAATTCGTTTTCCAGGAGTCCATCCTGACAGCACCGTTACTTTCCCCCCTATGTTTACTATTTCATATGCTGTAATATGATTTGGTTAATAAAGAATTCAAATTGTATCTATCCATGGTGTGGTACTTGTCAAAACACTGAAGGAAAGGGGGCGGAGTTGGACCTTTTAACCTCTCATGTTTTTTTTCCTGTCCCTGCAAGGAGGAGGAAGACGTCCTCCAGAGTGCTGTCAGGATGGACTCCTGGAAACCGAATTACCGGTAGGTCTAATACCCATTTTTGGCAACAAAATACAACACAGCTCATCATCCTGAACACACCATCCCCACTGTCAAACATGGTGCTGGCAGCATCATGGTTTGGGCCTGCTTTTCTTCAGCAGGGACAGGGAAGATGGTTAAAATTGATGGGAAGATGGATGGAGCCAAATACAGGACCATTCTTGAGGAAGTTTGAGTCTGCAAAAGACCTGAGACTGGGACAGAGATTTGTCTTCCAACAAGACAATGATCCCAAACATAAAGCAAAATCTACAATGCGAATGGTTCCCAAATAAATGTATCCAGGTGTTAGAATGGCCAAGTCAAAGTCCAGACCTCAATCCAATCGAGAATCTGTGGAAAGATCTGAAAACTGCTGTTCACAAACGATCTCCATCAAACCTCACTGAGCCTGAGCTGTGTGCCAAGGAAGAATGGGCAAAAATTTCAGTCTCTCGATGTACAAAACTGATATACACTGACAGACATACCCCAAGCGACTTGCAGCTGTAATCGCAGCAAAAAGTGCCGCAACAAAGTATTAAGTTAAAGGGCCAAATAATATTGCACGCCCCACTTCCAATAAATTTCTTTCAACTTCACAATTGTATTCCACTTGTTGTTGATTCTTCATGAAAAATTTACATTTGGTATCTTTATGTTTGAAGCGTGATATGTGGGAAAAGGTTGAAAAGTTTGAGGGAGCCGAATACTTTGGCAAGGCAGTGTATAGCACAAATCATGGTCTCCCTTGTAGTCCGGCCACAGGCATCAGCCAAGCCCCAACTGTCATGACAACCCATCGGCAAGCCGCGATCACGGGAGCTCCGATGGGCAGAGGCAATTATGCACACGCTTGTCGGCGCGTGTTAAATGCCGCTGGTAGAGATTGACAGCAGCATTTAACAGGTTAATAATGCTCCGCCCACGATTGTTAACAACAATACACAGCCATCACTGGCCTCCGACTTGTTTCTGGCATACGCCGTACATGTAGGGCAAATATAATGAAGGGGTTAACTAATTCCAAAAAAAGGTATGGGCCGTATGGTGGCAGGAAGTTCCTGATGGAGTACTGAAGGAGTTTTTAGACAGAATTTAAAAAATTACATTAAAGCACATATTCTTTCTTGTGTTTGCTCCAGAAATCTGGCATAAAAAACTTTGAAAAGACTCAAAAAATATTGCACAAAATTGCATAATTTTCAGTTTTGGTCCAGCCCTGCCAAAAAGGGTACAGTTGTAGTGAGACGGAGGCAGGATGGTGATGCACCCTCATCTAATACATGATGAGCTGTGGCATACTTTACTCCTCCTATTTTACTTGGGAAGACTGGATTAAGATTTGTGGTGAAGCACACATAGGTGTACCTCACTTTTAGGAGGCGCCTGATTCATTAAGAAATATGCACCTCTTAAGGAATTAATCATAGAATCATAGAATCATAGAATGTTAGAGTTGGAAGGGACCTCCTGGGTCGTCTGGTTCAACCCCCTGCTCAAAGCAGGATTCACTAAATCATCCCAGACAGGTGTCTGTCCAGCCTCTGTTGGAAGACTCATCACCCTGAACACACCATCCCCACTGTCAAACATGGTGGTGGCAGCATCATGGTTTGGGCCTGCTTTTCTGACCACACATAGGTGTACCTCACTTTTAGGAGGCACCTGATTCATTAAGAAATATGCACCTCTTAATGAATTAATCATAGAATCATAGAATGTTAGAGTTGGAAGGGACCTCCTGGGTCGTCTGGTCCAACCCCCTGCTCAAAGCAGGATTCACTAAATCATCCCAGACAGGTGTCTGTCCAGCCTCTGTTTGAAGACTTTGATTGAAGGAGAACTCACCGCCTCTCGTGGCAGCCTGTTTCACTTGTTGATAACCCTCACTGTTGTTGTAGCTGTTTGCGTTCTGACCCAGTGTCAGACATGCCAGATCACCAGTGAGGCCAAATCAGGAGGTTACACCCTTCATTTACAAGTGCTCGGAGAAAAAGGAAATCACATATGTTCTGTGAGCAAAGTCACTTTTATCTGATGTAATGCAGCAAGAGGCAGTATTTTATACCATTTACAACAAATGTAACTGATGTAACTCATGTAGCCCCCACCATTACCCAGGGTCATACTTTATTTACCATGCACCAAGAACATGTTGTGGCTGACTATTGAAAACATACATGATAAGAAGTATAGTCTCCTTGAAGAGGAGACCATCAGACTACTGCATCAACAGATTCTAGAAATTCTAGCAATTAAAGGCAAAAAGCACTTAAAGGCAAACTATTAGCCCTTCTATATCACTGTCAAAAAGTTTTTTTCTAATATCTAATCTGTGTCTCTTCCCATTCAGTTTCGTCCCACTGCTTCTAGTCTTTCCTTTTGCAAATGAGAATAAAGATGATCCTTCTACAATGTGACAGCCCTGGAGATATTTGTAGACAGCTATCAAGTCTCCTCTCAGTCTTCTTTTATGCAAGCTAAACATTCCCAAATCTTGTAAATGTTCCTCATAGGACATGGTTTGCAGACCAGTCACCATTCTGGTCACTCTTCTCTGAACTTGCTCCAGTTTGTTGATGTCTTTTTTAAAATGTGGTGCCCAAACACAGTATTCCAGATGAGGTCTGACCAAAGAGGAGTAATGGGCAATAATGACTTCACGTGATCTAGACTGTATGCTTCTGTTAATACATCCCAGAATTGTATTTGCCCTTTTTGCTGCTGCATCACACTGTTGACTCATGTTTAGTCTGTGATCTATTAGTATACCTAAGTCTTTTTCACATGTGCTGTTGCTTAGCCCTATTCCTCCCATTCTGTATATGCTTTTTTCATTTTTATTGCCCAGATGTAGCACTTTGCATTTTTCCCTGTTAGATGCTTCTTACTCCTCCACAGCCCCATTACATGCTTGACGTTTAAGGTTGTTTTAGGGTGCACTTGTGTACCACTGAATAGAGTCATGAGAAAATCTAACTTCCCCATCTTTGCATTCTATGTTTTTACTTATCAAGACATAATAATAAAAAATACTGTGTCATTACTTAATTATCAAAAACAAGGCCAAAATGCAGAAGGGGTGTGTGTAAAATTAGGTACGTACCATGAATGAATAGCACTTAGAACCACTTTTAACAGTAATAACTTGATGTAATTATTTTCTCTATGACTTTAACAGTCTCTCACATTGTTATGGAGAAGTTTTGGGCCACTCTTCTTTACAACATTGCTTAAGAACATTTGGGTTTGTGGGTATTCTCTTAGGCCCAGTTCTCTTACAGTCATGCCACAGCATTTCTTTTAAGTTGAGGTCTGGACTTTCACTTGGCCACTGCAACACCTTGATTCCCTTTTTTAGCTATTCTATGGATTTGCTTGTGTGCCTAAGATCGTTGTCCTGTTTCATGACCCAGTTTTGGCCAAGATTCAACTTTTAGATAGATGACCTTTCATTTGACTGTAGCATACTTTGGTATACAGAAGAGTTCATGGTTGACTCAATGATTGCAAGCTGCCCAGGTTCTGTCGCTTCAAAATAAGTCAAAATCATCAGCCCCACACCACCACCACCACTACCACCATGCTTGACATTTTGTGTAAGGTGTTTGTGCTGATATACTGTTTGATTTTCACCAATCATGGCTCAGGGCATTATGGCCAGTCATCTCCACTTTGTGTTTTGCTTGGATACAACTTTACAAACTTAAGACATGCTGCCATTTTCTTTTTAGAAACAAAGAGTATTCTCGTGGCTGTCCCTGCAAACAAGTCAAAATTGTTCCGTCTTCTAATTGTTCTGCAGTGAACTTGAACAATTAACATGCTGAGACCTTTGGTCTTGGGTTTTTTGCAATAACTCTGAACACTGCAAAATCTGACTTGGAAGTGGAGGGAATTCTCAGGTATGCCCACTCCTGGGAAGATTGTCAACTGTTAAATGTTCTCCAGTTGTGAATAATTTTTTTCACTGTGGAATGATGGACTCCAATTTGTTTGGAAATGGCTGGACAACCCCTCACATATTGATAGACAGTAACAATTGCTTCTGTAATATCATTGTTAAGGTATTTCTTTCTTGACATTGTGTTAGCAAACGCCTCCACTATTCTAGAAGAAAAACTACAGAAAAACAGTCAAAGGTTCTCACCTGTCTAGGCCATGAATCAAATGCACTATCATGGTGCAGCGGGCCCAAGTAAAGATGGCAACTACACAGGTGCGGTAATGCCAATGAGACAGCCAGCCTCCAATCAGGCATTGGCCATTTGGTTCACCAGGCAAACAAATAATCTGCAGCAGTGTTCACACAGAAAATGCAAAGCATCTGGATCATAGCTTATTAGTAACGCCCTGTGGCAGGTTGCCCAGTGCTGTGTAGTTGCCCTCTTTACTTGGGCCTGCTGCACCATGATAGTGCATTTGATTCATGGCCCAGACAGGTAAGCACCTTTGCCTGTTTTTCTGTTGTTTTTTTCAAGATATATTGGTATAGCCAACTTTAATTTAATATGCATAGAGCTCCATCAAAATTATGTAAAAATATAAGAATGACTTCCATTGTTTTAATAGGAAAGACTAAAAATGCTCTAAACTAAACTTATTTGTTTTTAGACTGGATTTTTTTACATTTCCCGCTATCTACAGAATGTATGACCGCAGCAAGTACTGTAGATAATATTCAGTGCTACCAAAATCATGCAAATTATATAATTCATCTTGTATATTATGCAAGGGAATTTGGGAATGGTTTTAAACTGAATCTTTGATGTGCTGATAAGCAGCCAGGGATTTCTAAGTTGTGCTTTTATGACATGAAAGAGAATTAGAGAAGCAAGGTCTTGTTATTAATTTCCTCTTCAAGATGCACAGAACCATAGGACATACAGAAGAGATGCTGCTATAACCTCTCGATAATGCTTTTTTCCCCAATGCGAATGCATTACTATAAATATTTACACTCAGGTTTTCCCTAAGGCTGTATGCACACGTTGCGTTTTTTTCGCGTTTTATTGCTATAACAATGCATAAAAAATGCATACATTATGCATCCCATCATTTAGAATGCATTCCGCAATTTTTGTGCACATGATGCGTTTTTTTCCTAAAAAAAAAAACGCATCGTGGTAAAAAACGTAGCATGTTTATTAATTTTGTGGATTTTTTGCGTTTTTCCCCGCTATATAATGTATTGGGAAGCTCCGGAAAAAAAACGCTTCAAAAATGTGAAAAAACGCATGCTGATTTCTTGCAGAAAATGAAATGTCCGGTTTTGCTCAGGAAATTTCTGCAAGAAATACTGAATGTGTGCACATAGCCTAAAAGCGTTCCTATGATGGACTTCATATTTAAAGATGAGCCAGTTCTTTGTAGCGCTTGATGGTTTTTGCCACTGCACTTGGGGACACTTTCAAAGTTTTCCCAATTTTTCGGACTGACTGACCTTCATTTCTTAAAGTAATGATGGACACTCATTTTTCTTTACTTAGCTGTTTTCTTCTTGACATAATACAAATTCTAACAGTCTATTCAGTAGGACTATCAGCTGTGTATCCACCAGACTTCTGCACAACACAACTGATGGTCCCAACCCCATTTATAAGGCAAGAAATCCCACTTATTAAACCTGACCGGGCACACCTGTGAAGTGAAAACCATTCCCGGTGACTACCTCTTGAAGCTCATCAAGAGAATGCCAAGAGTGTGCAAAGCAGTCATCAAAGCAAAAGATGGCTACTTTGAAGAACCTAGAATATAAGACATATTTTCAGTTATTTCACACTTTTATGTTAAGTATATAATTCCACATGTGTTAATTCATAGTTTTGATGCCTTCGGTGTGATTGTACAATTTTCATAGTCCTGAAAATACAGAAAAATCTTTAAATGAGAAGGTGTGTCCAAACTTTTGGTCTGTACTGTATATATATATATATATATATATATATATATATATATATATATATATATACATATATATAAATTCACGCTAATTGCAGCCAGTAAAAAAGGATAGTAAGTATTAAGATAACCATTGGGTGAGCCAACCTTAATAAATATAAATGCAGGTACGTATACCTAATATTAAAAAACGCAAATCTAGTTCCACAGTTGATAATGAGCACATAAGCCCATAGAGAAGAGACCGTATAGTTAAAATATTTCACTTCTTACCCCAATGTAAAGGCAGTGGATAAAGAAAAAAGATAATCCACAGCGATGGGGATGAGGTGGAGAGAATCTTGCAGATAATACCGGATGGCTGCCCCGGCCGGTGGCAGTGTTTCCCTCCAGAGCTTGCAGTGTGCGGCGGGATCCAAACAGCCTGGCGCCTCACAATGTGCGAGCGGTGAGAGCGACGCGTCTGAAGGACCTGCATGACGTAGCGAGTAACGTGACCGCACGCGTGATTAGGCAGTGACCGCACGCAGTATTATAGTAGTTACATATATTCTTGCACATAGTGGCAGTATTATAGTAGTTATATATTTTTATACATAGGGGCAGTATTATAGTAGTTATATTTTTATATATAGAGGGCAGTATTACAGTAGTTATTCTTGTATATTGGGGCAGTATTATAGTAGCTATTCTTCCAAACCTTCCCTTTCAATATATTAGTTTTTTATTGTTCCCTTTATATCCTAAGGACAGGCAATCTTCATGAAAAATTTCTAGATTGTCCCAATAAAGACGAGACAGACAAGTGGTCAGACTGTATGTGATTGAGCCTCTATGAAACACATTAAATTGTGTTACTTAATCCCTCAGTGTGATCCTGATTCTCTGTGAGTGTTTGCGCTCCCTGTGATATCTGCCATGATGGTGCGGAGCTGTGAAGAACCACTTCACACTGCAATCACTGCCTCGACTTCCATTATTTCCTTCAATATCTGGAAAATAGAGGAGGAAATTCAGCCGCTAAATACTGTTTTTGTGTCTCTCATCTCCAAGAATAATTTGTGCTTGGGAAGGAGCAAGGGATATACTGTAGAAAGCACAAAGCGTATTAACATGTGGATGTTAGATTTAATGGAAGAGTGATTACCTGAAGCGTTAAATAAATGTGCACGCTTCACAACTGTACTTTCACGGACTGCTGCATTTTAGTGACACTAGAAATATGATTTACAAAGATGATGTTGCTGTACCTAGTTAACTCAATCACTACCAAGTATGGGAATTAGAAAGTACAAGGCACAAAAACTTTTAGGTTATGTGCATACAATACCAATATTCTGCAGACTTTCATGGAATGGGACATCTGCAGCAACAGAAATTGCACTACAATTTGTTTTTCTTTTTTTTTTCATTGTGAAGGTGATGTGGAGTTGGTGCAAATTTGATCCTCTGAGTTGCAAAGAGTGAAATCTACAGCATAAATTGCAAATTGAAAACTGATCAATTTATACTTTTTGGAAGGTTTTTGTGATGAGCACATTTTAATAGTTTTCTAGTGAAGGGAGATATGTGTCAAAGAAACTGCTTTCCTCCGTGATCTAGAAACCCATAAGTGTCTTTTCAGCATGCTAGGTGCTGAAGCAGTTAAGCGGCCATGTTATGGGTGGGTTTTTAGGTGAGTAGGTAAAGAGATGGGCGGGACGCCTACTCACCATATCTCCACCTCAAGGGTGTGGCTGGCAAAATAAATGCCCAGCCAGTTTTTTTCCTCTGTCTGTGTTGTGTGGAGGCAAGAAAGTCTCCATACTGAAGTTCGTGTGAGAGCTGCCATACGAAGTACTGGGCAGGACTGTGTATGAACTGTTTTATTTTATTTTCAGCTGGTCAGGCCCTTTTCTGTTACCATTTTGGGTTTTTGGTTTATGATACAATAAACCACCCAGAGACTTTAACCCCACGTGTGCCTGTGTCTACCTCAAGGAGCATCTAAGTGAGCTGACTTTCCATAATAGAATAAAGAAAGTTCCTCCTGACCATACCTGGATGGTCTGCACTATCATCTCTATGTACTACTAGGTTTATCTACAGTGGGTGTGTGGGACTGGTGGGGAAACTCTTCAAGAAGCATAGGAAAGCGATGGAAGGATAGGAGAAAAGACCAATAGCTATTAAATGCGTAACTTTTACCCCTGGTAAACAGGGAAGTAACTTTTGGTGAATAATTTGAGGCTAGTAAGAAGTACCATGGATTTCTAGTGTTGTACATTTTGCACTTGAAAATAAAATTTTCAAGTACTTTCAAGTGACTTTTCAGAACAGTCTGCCATGTGAGGAATAAGGGATGATGTTTCTTCTTGTGGTAAGTGACATACTAGAATAAATGAAATCTCATGATTTGCACTGACGAGGGGTAGTACCCTGAATCACAGTATCCGCTAATTGAGGTTCTGGTTTAACTTTTATCCAAGTCATGTGGCAATGCTTGCTAAAGGGTCGATATTGACTTTTAGGATTGCTACTTCTACTAGGCGGCACTAGAGTTCAAATCCTGTAGAGGAACATTTGCTCTCTGAAGAGGCAATTTGAATAATGGAGGAATAACACATTTCTGGCTATTTTATGACTTGTTCTGTATTTTACTCCGCTGTGGGCTCTACCTTGTCTCTATGTAGCATATGTTCAGAAACAGTAGAATGGAGGACGTTGGACAGCAGTACTGAGCAGTGTAATTGTAACTCCAGCACTAGGGTGAGATAAACACTTACTGGAAAGTAGCAGCATCACCTACTGCTACATTCATGCAGTCACTTCGTCCATCTTCCCTCTCCATAAACTTCAATAGGCAGATTTTGAGCCTTAGTGAACTGGAGTTCCATTTTGTTTTGATCATAATTTTTAGAGCACTTTTTCAATGAGTTCATGAGAATGGAAGGAAGAGAAGTGGCTCATAAGCAGAGAAAGCAGAGAGCAGATTTCTCTGATAAGATATACTGCAAAGGTTCTTATATTTGCTTGTACTATTGATACATGTAAAGTTTTTGAAACAAAAGTGACATTTAATGTTACTAGAGAACTTGATGCCTTGTAAGCAAGTCAAGCAATTGTTCCACATGCATAAAACACACAGACATAATAGATTACTGCAGTTTGCTATCCAGACAAATATGAACACAGAAAAGAAAACATTAGCCATGTAGGCTTCAACAAATGGGATCTTTATTGTATACAAAATGACACAGTGCAATGAACCAGACTTAATGAGGAAATCTGGTAGGGACAGGTTGTTTTATTAGGACCTTCTCAATCGCTGCTTTCATTACACATTGGATTGCTTCCGACCAGCCTTGAACTTTACACAAACATCTGTTCTCTCTTCTCCAGGCCCCGGACAGCAAGGAACTTAAAGGGAACTGCAATAGCAGATAATTATCATTCATGGAATCATTGCAAGTGTGTTCACTGTGGTCAATCGTTTCACATTTGAGGGTCCCTTAAAGGGGTTTTCCAGGACTTTAACATTGATGGTCTATTCTTCGGATAGGTCATCAATATATGATTGTTGAGGTGCGACACCGGGCACCCCCTCAATCAACTCATCCTGCTGACGGCTACGGTTAGTACTGCTCAGTTACAGAGCTGTACAGCTCTGTCTATGTAATAGCAGCCATGGTAGGGTACTGAAGATCCACCCCTTATTAATTAAATAGGCGCGGATGTGCAGTTCCCGGCCACGACCACTATACAGTTGATGGCGCTGTCTCATAACTGAGTAGTTCCGCCTACCGCTGAGTTCTAGAACTGCTGATCAGTGAGGTAACAGGTGTTGCACCACCATCGTCAGACATTAATGTCCTATCCAAAGGATAGGCAATCAATGTTAAAGACCCAGACAACCCCTTTAAAGAGAACATGGCACAGAGACAAGTAAATGAGAGTATCTTGTAAATGCATGAATGCACTTAAATCACATCTGGGAATGGAAACAAGTTCTCCTTAAAGTAAATATTCACCCTGTAACATTATTTTTAAGCAAATAATTCATTGCAAACTTCTTAGAAATCTGGAGACAGAATTGGTTAACAACTGCATTCAGCTACTAATTAACTGAAATATATCATTAGACTGGGAGCAATCCCTTGATATAGATCTCCTAGATCCGTTGCGACTAGTGTTGAGCATTCCGATACCGCAAGTATCGGGTATCGGCCGATACTTGCGGTATCGGAATTCCGATACCGAGTTCCGATACTTTTGTGGTATCGGGAATCGGTATCGGATCCATATTAATGTGTAAAATAAAGAATTAAAATAAAAAATATTGATATGCTCACCTCTCCGGAGGCCCCTGGACATCACCGCTGGTAACCGGCAGCCTTCTTTGTTTAAAATGAGCGCGTTTAGGGAATTCCATGACGTCACGGCTTCTGATTGGTCGCGTGCCGCTCATGTGACCGCCACGCGACCAATCAGAAGCCGCGACGTCATTCTCAGGTCCTAAACTCCTCATTCTAGGAATTTAGGACCTGAGAATGACGTCGCGGCTTCTGATTGGTCGCGTGGCGGTCACATGAGCAGCACGCGACCAATCAGAAGCCGCGATGTCATTCTCAGGTCCTAAACGCGCTCATTTTAAGCAAAGAAGGCTGCCGGTTACCAGCGGTGATGTCCAGGGGCCTCCGGAGAGGTAATTATATCAATATTTTTTATTTTAATTCTTTATTTTACACATTAATATGGATCCCAGGGCCTGAAGGAGAGTTTCCTCTCCTTCAGACCCTGGGAACCATCAGGATACCTTCCGATACTTGGTGTCCCATTGACTTGTATTGGTATCGGGTATTGGTATCGGCGATATCCGATACTTTTCGGGTATCGGCCGATACTATCCGATACCGATACTTTCAAGTATCGGACGGTATCGCTCAACACTAGTTGCGACTGATGTTCTTATTTTCAAAATCGATGTCAAAATATCTGCTTAATCTTAAAAAGCGCAGGGCTCCTAAAATGCTAATTTCAATATTAAGCAGGAACATAGGTTTTTAAAGGGAACCTGTCACCCCGTTTTTTCGGTACGAGATAAAAATACTGTTAAATAGGGCCTGAGCTGTGCGTTACTATAGTGTATTTTGTGTACCCTGATTCCCCACCTATGCTGCCGAAATAACTTGCCAAAGTCGCCGTTTTCGCCTGTCAATCAGGCTGGTCAGGTCATATGGGCGTGGCGACATCGCTGTTTCTTCCCCCAGATCTTGCATATATTTCCATTGGTGGCGTAGTGGTTTGCGCATGCCTATCTTCTGAATCCACTGGGCAGGAGAAGAAAAAACGCGCGATCGGCCCTATTTCCCTGGTGATCTGTGGGGGCGGTCATCTTCCTGAGGCCGCGCGTGCGCATATGGAGTCCTCTGCTGCCCGGGGCTTCAGGAAAATGGCCGCGGGATGCCGCGCGTGCGCAGATGGAGATCGCGGCGGCCATTTTCCTGATGCCGAGTTCGCATCTCGGCCACTTTCCTGAAGTCCCGGGCAGCAGAGGACTCCATATGCGCACGTGCGGCCTCAGGAAGATGGCCGCCCCCACAGATCACCAGGGAAATAGCGCCGATCGCGCGTTTTTTCTTCTCCTGCCCAGTGGATTCAGAAGATGGGCATGCGCAAACCACTACGCCACCAACGGAAATATATGCAAGATCTGGGGGAAGAAACAGCGATGTCGCCACGCCCATATGACCTGACCAGCCTGATTGACAGGCGAAAACGGCAACTTTGGTAAGTTATTTCGGCAGCATAGGTGGGGAATCAGGGTACACAAAATACACAATAGTAACGCACAGCTCAGGCCCTATTTAACAGTATTTTTATCTCGTACTGAAAAAACGGGGTGACAGGTTCCCTTTAAAGTAAGTATACCAGTCTCATTGGGTCTAAAATAATTATTTTATAATATTTGTAGTTTGTATTGCAAAATCTGATGACAGATCTGCTTTAATATACACGATATAGACAAAAGTATTGGCACATATTACATCTGGAAAAGCTTTTATAGCAGCCCTTTCTAAATCCAAAGACATTAATATTGCAGCTATGGCAGCTTCCACTTTTCTGGAAAGCCTTTCTTAAATTTTGGAGTGACTGTTTTTTTTGCCCCTTCATCCACAAGATCATTTGTGGGATCAGACATTGATGTTGGAAGAGAGGGTTGGACTCACAATCTGTTCTAGTTCATCCACAAAGTAGTTTGTGTGGTCGAGGTCAGAGCTTTGTGCAGCCAATCAAACTCTTCTTTACACCACTCCATGCAACACTTCGCATTGTGCTTGGTAATGTAAGGCTTGCATGCAGGTGCTAGACAATGGAAATTCATGACATGAAGCTTCCAGCTCCCGAGGTTAATTCCAAAGGAGGAGAAGAGCATTTTGTGACTTTTATGTATTTTGCACCTAAGCACTCAGCAATCTCGGTCTGCTAATTCATGCCTGAGTTGCTGTAGCTCCTAAGTGCTTTGAATCACAGTTCATGAAATATTTTAGGAAGGAAATTTTACAAACTGACTTGTTGGACACGTGATGTCTCTTTACAGGACCACACTAAATATCTGTGCTCTCTTTAGAACGAGCCATTTTTTCCCAAATGTTTGTAAAGGCAGACACCATTGTTAGGGGCTTGACTGGGATTGGGACTGGATGATACACCTAAATTCAGTGATTACGAGATGTTTCCCTACACTTTTTTCTATATACTGTAGTTTATGTTTAGATAGTTCAGGACTGCATTTTTTGTTACAGGGCTACAAATCCCCTGCATAAGAGCTTATTAAAAGCAAAATAACATTTATACGCCTGCAGCCACCACCAGAGGGAGCTTATGAGTTTAGGGAATACCCAGTAAGCGCCCTCTATTGGTGGTTAAGCCTAAGAATTTTGTAATGGTTATGACTATGTAGAAGATTTGGTTAAAGCCACTTCTGAACAAAAATAAAGATATAAATCAGTAGTGAAATATGAAAATAACAAAAATAAAATTCACCACATATTGAACAGAGAGACTCCGATCATTCTCTATCTATTGACTAGAAACAAAATGGCTCATATCAAAAGATATTATATTAGCCCGTATATTAGGAAGCAGGTAGGAAAGCTCCTAAAATTAAAGAGATCTGTGTTATGCATGAACCATGAAGACAGAGGCGTAGCTAGGGTTTTGGTTCAGGGGGCGTGAAACTTCTGAGTGGGCCCCTAACCAGGTAATCTTGATTACAACTGGGTGACGTGCCCTAATAGTGGAGGAAAACCTCAGCAGATGACTGAGCTGTTGCTGAAAATAATCTCTATATAAAGACCAATATTGATATTACCGTCATATGGTCAGTGGTAGATACCAGTCCTACAGAACATATAAAGAGATCACAGCACAGTTACAGATAATGACTGACCGCTGACGTTCTTTCTGATGTAATCATTCATTTTTCCGGTCTTTTCCATCTGGCCCAGACCGACATGACAACTTCTCCAGCCAGGACTCGTCTGCAGAGAATACAGCAAATATGGTAATAAACTTGGCACTCAATGTTCAGAAAAATTAGAGCTTCCTTTTATTGGTGCAGCCAGACAAAAACAAGTACTGTAATGAACGTTTTAAGTCCGTCACAGGACCTTCATCAGAACTTCTTTAGTGTGAACGTCTAGCACCATGACAGCAGAGCAGAGTAGCAGAGAATACAACAAAGACCCATTTCACTTCTCACATTTCCAGCCCCATCACCATCTATTCCCAACCTGCACAAACTCTTCATCCTGCTGATACCCCAATACTGAGCCGCTGCTGCCGTAGTGTGTCCCTATTACTGCACCTGATATCCCAATACTGAGCCGCTGCTGCCGTATGTATCCCTATTACTGCTCCTGATACCCCAATACTGAGCTGCTGTTGCTGTGTGTGACCCCATTACTGCACCTATTGTGTCGTATTGTGTGCCCTCTAAATTCTAAAGCAACCCTCTAGAATATAGTAATGCTGGGTGCAAGTGCCCTAGAAAACAGTGCCCATATTTTGCCCCCTAGAAAGTAATATTGCCCTGTGTGCCCCTTTGATAGTCACAGTAACCTGAGTTCCCCTATAATAATAAGTGCCCACTTTTACATTTAATAATGCCTCAAGTCTCCCCCCTGTACAGCTCCCCTATACACAGTACGATGCTCTCTTATACACAGTATAATGCTCCCTCACTGTATATATACTGACCTCTTAGTATCCCACAAACTGTTTGATGGCTCCAACACTGTATGATGGCCCCGTCACTGTAATCTCCACACTGTATGATGGCCCCCTAGATAGCCTCCATATAGTATAATGCACCAGATAGTTCGCAATATAGTATAATGCACTCCCCATAGACCTCCATATACTATAATGCACCTGAAAGTCCTCATTATAGCATAATGCACTCCTCATAGGTAGACTCTATATAGTATAATGCACTCCTCATATGTAGACTCTATATAGTATAAAGCAGGGGTCCCCAACTCCAGTCCTCAAGGCCCACCAACAGATCATGTTTTCAGGATTTCCTTTGCATTGCACAGGTGATGCAATTATTACCTGGGCAAGACTAAGGAAATCCTGAAAACATGACATGTTGGTGGGCCTTGAGGACTGGATTTGGGGACCCCTGGTATAAAGCACCCCCCAAAGGCAGACTCTATATAGTATATTGCACCCCCCATATGTAGACTCTATATATTATAATGCACCCCCCATAGACACTCTATATGGATAATGCAGCCCCCAAAGACAGACTCTATATGGTATAATGCAGCCCCCCATAGACAGACTCTATATATTATAATGAACCCCCCATAGACATACTCTATATGGTACAATGCAGCCCCCATAGGCAAACTATGGCATACTGCAGCCACCCAAAGGTAGACTCTATATTGTATAATGCAGCCTCCCATAGGCAGACTCTAATAAAATGCAGCCCCCCCATAGGCAGACTCTATTAAAGATACGTTGGTATGCTCCTGTCACCCAAATGTACTTTTCAGTTTATCCCCCAAGTACCCTCACTTGTCTTCCCTTCTTTTGAGGTCCATGCGGTCAGAATCTTTATCCCCTTCTCCATGCGAGTGGCGGTGGTGTATTGTCCCCCGGGCCCCTCCCCTCAGTTCCTGGATCACTTTGCCACCTGGCTTCCATACTTTCTCTCCAGTGACATCCCCACCCTCATTATGGGTGATTTCAACATCCCCATCGCTTTTCCCCTCTCCCCATCTGCTACTTACCTTTTATCTCTAACTTCCTCCTTTGGCCTCTCGCAGCATACTAACTCTCCAACTAATGAAGACGGAAACTCCCTCAACTTGGTCTTCTCCCGGCTTTGCTCAGTGGATGATTTCACAAACTTCTCTCCCACTCTCTGACCACAACGTTCTTTCATTCTCTATCAAGAACTGCCATCCCGCTCAGGGCACCCCCACTTTCCACACTTATAGAAAGATACAGGCCATTAACACCCAGAAACTTATGAAGAACTTGCAGTCCTCATTGGCCCCTATCTCCTCCCTCTCATGTCCTGATTCTGCACTGAAGCATTACAATGAAACCCGGCAAAGTGCCCTCGATGAAATTGCACTTCCAATACATAGAACAACTCTGCACAGATGGCGACAACTGTGGCACACGCTGCAAACTCGTTTCCTGCAACGGTGCTCCGAACGCCTGGGGAGAAAATCTAATCTACCCGAAGATTTCATCCATTATAAGTTTATGCTTAAAACATACAACACTACCCTACACCTCCCCAAACTAACCTATTTCAACACCCTCATCACCTCACTGTCCAATAACCCTAAACGCCTCTTTGACACTTTTCATTCCCTACTCAACCCAAGAGTGCAGGCCCCTACCACATTTAACTATAAGTTTATGCTTAAACCATAAAACACTGCCCTTCACTTCTCCAAACAAACCTATTTCAACACCCTCATCACCTCACTGTCCAATAACCCTAAACGTCTCTTTGACATTTTCATTCCCTACTCAACCCAAGAGTGCAGGCCCCAACCACAGATCTCCATGCTGACAATCTCGCCAATTACTTCAAAGAAAAAAAATTGACCATATCTGACAGGAAATTATCTCCCAATCCCCTCATACCATGCACTGCCCTCCCTGTTGTGAATTCTGTTATCGAACTCCCTCCTGTGGTCATGAATGGTACTTCGGCGAGTTCGGTCCATGGACTCCCTCTGGTGGCTGTGAATGGAGCTGCTGCTTCTGAGGTTCCTTCCACAGGTGTCTTAGTTTATTCTTTGGCTGACTGCTCTATTTAACTCCACTCAGATCGTTACTCCATGCCAGCTGTCAATGTTCTTGTACTGGTTCAGTTCGCTCTTGGATCTTTCTGGTGACCTGTCTACTCCAGCAGAAGCTAAGTCCCTGCTAGTTAATTATTTGTTCATTGTTTTCTTGTCCAGCTTGCTATCATGATTTTGCGTTGCTAGCTGGAAGCTCTGGGATGCAGAGTGGCACCTCCGCACCGTGAGTCGGTGCGGAGGTCTTTTTGCACACTTTGCGTGGTCTTGTTGTAGTTTTTTGTGCTGACCGCAAAGATACCTATCCTCTGTCTGTTTAGTAAGTCTGGCCTCCCTTTCCTGAAACCTGTTTCATTTCTGTGTTTGTGACTTTCATCTTAACTTACAGTCAATATATGTGGGGGGCTGCCTTTTTCTTTGGGGAATTTCTCTGAGGCAAGGTAGGCTTTATTTTCTATCTCTAGGGCTAGTTAGCTCTTAGGCTGTGAAGAGGCGTCTAGGTACAGTTAGGTACGCTCCACGGCTATTTCTAGTTGTGTGATAGGATTAGGGGTTGCGGTCAGCAGAGCTCCCACTTCCCAGAGCTTGTCCTGTGTTAGTTGAACCATCAGGTCGTTCCGGGTGCTCCTAACCACCAGGTCCATAACACCTCCCACCAGCACTGCTTCTAGCTCAATCTCTGACTTTGAACCAGTCACAGAAGAAGTAATCAGGCTCCTTGCATCTTCTCGCCCAACCACGTGCACCAGTGACCCCATTCCGTCACATCTCCTCCAGTCCCTTTCCTCTGCTGTCACCTCTCACCTAACAAAAATATTCAACCTTTCTCTCTCTCTTCTGGTATCTCTCCCTCCTCATTTAAGCATGCCACCATACATCCATCACTTATAAAGCCATCTCTCGACCAAAACTGTGCTGCTAACTATAGACCTGTCTCTAATCTTCCCTTCATCGCTAAACTCCTCGAACGCCTGGTCCACTCCCGTCTTATCCGCTATCTCTCAGATAACTCCCTTCTCGACCCTCTTCAATCTGGTATCCGCTCTACTGACACTGTCCTTACCAAAGTCTCTAATGATCTACTAACAGCTAAATGTAAAGGTCACTACTCCATGCTAATTCTCTTGGATCTCTCCGCAGCATTCGACACTGGATCATCAGCTCCTCCTCACTATGCTGCACTCCATTGGCCTTAAGGACACCGTTCTCTCCTCGTTCTCTGTTGTGAATTCTGCTTTTGGGCTCCCTCTGGTGGTTGTAGGTGGTAATGCAGTTGTCTCTGGGCTGCAGTCCTGGACAGGTGTTTCTGCTGATTGCAATTCTGACTGGGGTATTTAGGTTTGCAGGACCCATTAGTCCTTGCCAGTTGTCAATGTTTCTTGGGAAGTGTTGGATCTCTGTCTGGCTTCTCCTGCTTAGCTGCCAATTCAGCAAAGATAAGTGTCTGTTTCTTTTTCTATGGCACACAAGCTGTGTGCTTGTTTTTTTGATTGTATTCCTGCTCTGAGTTTAGTAGTCTCTGGAGTTGCAGATATACGTTCCACGTCTTTAGTTAGATGGAGGAATTTTTTGTATAATCTGCTGTGAAAATTTTTGGAATGTTTTTAATACTGACCGCACAGAACTCTGTCCTATCCTTTCCTATTTTAGCTAGAGTGGCCTCTTGTGCTAAATCCTGTTTTCTGACTGTGTGTGTCTTTCCTCTCCTACTCACAGCCAATATTTGTGGGGGGCTGCTCTGAGGCAAGGTAGTATTCCTATTTCCATCTTTAGGGGTATTTAGTTCTCCGGCTGTGACGAGGTGTCTAGGGCTTGTTAGGTACACCCCACGGCTAGGGTTAAGATCAGGATTTGCGGTCATTATAGTTACCACCTACTCCAGTGAAAGTTTTCATGCTGCTCCAAGATCACCGGATCATAACAGTACAACTGGCCAATAATGAGTTAAATGCATCTCAGAAGAAGTATATCAAAGCAGGGTGTGACTAATAATAAAAATTAACTTTTAATATGTAATGCTAAAATCGGTATAATCAACCACATATAAATAAACAAAAAAAGGACTCACAGAACAAATTCCCATATACATGGAATCTGCGGATAATAGGATCCCTAAGACTGTCCACATGGACGCCTCAGTGTCAGTCTTAAAAGGGAAAAATCAAACATCTCCCAAGAAGGAGCATGTAACATGTACGAGTTGTTTCTCTCACCGCATATAATAAATACCGTGAAAATGCGGTGAAGGTGCATGTATCCTGTCTTTGTCGTTAATGCAGAGCCATACACCATACATAAAAAATTGGAACGATCTCACCTCCAGTTTTCTTGTAACGGCAAGACCACTCACATCCGCAGCATCTGGGAGGGGGGTCCACAGTTTTGACCACACATATACCCATCCAAGCTGTCAGACGTGTGAATTAACCCCAAAACATCAACCGCATTCTTGCCTACGCGTTTCGTTTTATGGACTCATCAGGGGAAACCGATGTGACGTCCCTCCACGTCCGTGGGGGACCCTAAATCTAAGGGTATGCCAGTAATCGCTGTGTAGTGGCGTTCCTGTTATTTAAATAACCCGCCCCCTGTTAGCTGGGCCCGGGCTACTTGACGTCATTTCCTGTGCGCCCTCTTGGAACGCACGTCTTGGACCGCACGCGCCACTTCCGGTGACGTGCGCTGTCCCATTGCCATGGCAGCGCACTGCCCATACAAACCACCGGTATAGTGGCGTCTCATTGCGCCATGCCCCTCCCTTCCGGTGTGGCGCACCTGTCGTGTTGCCATAGCAGCGCGGCGCCCGACCGTAACCTCAGGTCCAGGCGCCCCTGCTGTATATTAGCGTTCCGGAGTCCCGGAGTATCGCTGCCTTGGGCTGTGTAAAGCCCAATCTGCAGCGCAATGAACAGGAGAAGTTTTCATAATCTCTTCCCGGATGTAACAAATGTCAGTCATGAACATGCTGCACTGTTTTTCCATACCGGGTCACTTCTCAAAGGGCAATAGATCCTACCATAACCTCCTCTCAGGAGGGAGGATCCTCACAGTGGGCACATGCTGGCTGATCCCTGCAGAGGGGGGAGGGACACCCACACCAAGGGACAGTGAAAAGGCCCTATTCATATGTCCAAGATCGTTACTGGAAAGTTCTAATTAAAGACCCAAAAATCATGATCAGAAAAAAATGACCAGAATAAACATGGATGGGGCCTAATGGTGAGATGGGGCGGAGACAAAAGACAGGAATGGTGCATTGGAAAAAAATCAGAGAGAGGGATAGTGTTATGTATACCCCCCCCAACTTGTCCCTAACCAAACTCCTATCCTCCCAGGCCTACCTAGCAATGGAGGTTGGCACCCTAGGACAGAAAACGCAAGATTGGCGCCCCCATTCCACGACGGCTGACCCTATTAAAAAGTCCTACCACGCCCTAATGGAAGGAGAGAAAAAGGGGGGAAAGAAGGAAAGAATAAATGTGCGTGTATTTAGTTGTCCAGAAAGCAACTATAAGTTAAGATCTCGTTTAGGCCTCCTGGTGCTTGTGTTTTCAGATGGAAGATCCATCTTGTCTCACATTGTAACAGCATTTGATCCCAATTCCCTCCCCTCTGGGTGCACCAATCCTGTCAATTCCCATGAACTTAAGTCCTCGACTATCGCCACTATGTTCAGTGTTGATATGTCTGGCCAGGGGTGTGTCTCTATTCAGGGCAATATCTCTCAGGTGTTCCCCGACGCGTCTTCTAAATTCGCGTATTGTTTTGCCAATGTATTCTAGACCGCACTTGCAAATTACTCCCTTGGATCTACAGTTTATAAAGTGGTAGATCTGATATTCCTTCCCTGTCACTCCACTTTGGAACTTTGGGCCCACTGCCATTACAGGACATGCTACGCACCCACTACACTTGTAGCATCCCTTTGGTGGTTTTGGGAGCCACGTGTCATTCACCGGCGGGGAATAATAACTATGTACAAGTCTATCGCCTATGGACCTGCCTTTCTTAAAGGTGATCCTCGGGGAGTCCCCCACCATCTCTCCAATGTCCTCATCCATGTTTAGGATGGACCAATACTTCTGCAGTATTGTCCGTATCTTTTGAGCCCCATTGTTGTAGGTGGTAATGTATCTGCAAACCGGCATTGCATCTTTTGTTGGAGCTGGTACCAATAGACTATTTCTATTAATGTCTTTCACCTCATTGAAAGCCTTTTTTAGGATCCCATCCGGGTATCCCCTGGCTATAAATCGTGTCTTTAAATCGTCAGCCTGTATCTTGTATTCTTCATTCGAGGAGCAGTTTTGTCTCGCTCGCAGATATTGGCCTTTGGGAATACCCTTTTTCAGAGACACCGGGTGATGGCTATCCCATCTCAGAAGGGCATTCGTGGAGGTAGGCTTTCTGTATGTCTTAGTATCCAGATGTCCATCTGGCATTTTTTGGATATATAGATCCAAGAACGGTAGTTTGTCTTTATGGTATTCGAAAGTAAAAGACAAGCCCAACTGGTTATCATTTAGTTTAGATACGAAGTTAGTCAAGGTTACAGCATCCCCATTCCAAATTAGTAGCACATCATCTATATATCGGGCCCAAAGGGCTATATTAGCCTGTTCTTCTATAAACATGTCTCCAAAGACCTCGGATTCCTCCCACCAACCCAGGAGCAGATTTGCGTACGCGGGCGCACATGAATTGCCCATAGCGGTGCCCCTGAGCTGGTGGAAGATAGATCCGTTAAAAAGAAAAAAATTCCTTGTGAGACAGAACTCAAGTAGGTCCAAAGTAAATTTGTTGTGCCCTGTATATTGTTGGCCTCTACTCTTGATGAAGTACTCCACTGCCCTTAGACCATCACAGTGTCTTATTGACGAGTAGAGTGCCTCCACATCGATGCTGCAGAGTAGGGCCTCTGGTTCCAGGGTTAGTTCGTCTATTTTCCTCAAGAGGTCCATAGAGTCTCTAGTATAAGAGTTGAGCGCTGTCACATGTGTTTTGAGAATTTCATCAAGGTAAATCCCCACATGGTGACATAGACTGTTGATTCCTGAGACTATGGGTCTCCCCCTAAGGGGGACTAGACCCTTATGGACCTTTGGGAGGCAATAGAACGTTGCCACTACCGGATGTTGTGGGAGTAAGTATTCATACTCGTTCTTGTCAATTAGGTCATTACTTAGCCCTCCATCCAAAATCGACTTAAGTTGTTTTCTATACAATGAGGTGGAATTTGAGGAGATTTTTTCATAATTTACCGGATCCTCAAGGATCCTTTCACACATATTTACATAGTCTTCAGGATTCATAACTACTGTGTTGCCCCCCTTATCTGAGGGCTTGATTACGATCTTGGGGTCCTTCTCTAGGCCCTTCAAAGTCTCCATCTCTGATCTGGACAAGTTGTACTTCCTTCCCATTGGTTCGTTTTCCAACTTCTCCAGATCTCTGGTCACCAGCTCTTCAAAGATGTCAATTGCAGAACGGTCACCCTGTATTGGGGGCATTTTTTTACTTCTGTTTTTTAAATTAGTAAATGGGCCTTTCCCCGTGTTTTCTGGGGTAGAGTCTGCCAAGTCATACAAGAACCTAACATCTGCTAGCAATGAGTCTGGTATGTCCATGTCCCTACACGTCCTCTTGTCCTCTCTTACAAAAAACTTCTTCCACTTAAGCCTTCTTGTGAAGAGATGTAAATCCTTCACACTTTCAAATGTTTGGAAGTTCGATGTGGGTATAAAGTTGAGGCCTTTGTTCAAGACCCCAACCTCTAAATCACTCAGATTTCTTGATGAGAGGTTAATAACTTGTGGGGCCAGGGGTTGTGTTAATTCCCGTTGTGGTTGGGCCGATTCCTCAGGAAGTATTCTCGGTCTAAAAAACGAGCCCCTCCTGACCTATCGCTGGGCCGCCCCCTTTGGTTCCCCCTTCCCCTGTGTTTGCTTTTGGTGTTTCTTGGACGTGTGTCGGAATCAGATAAATCTGTATCTGTGGACGAGATATCTGTTTCAAGTGTCCTGTTTGCTTGTCTACTTTGTGGGAGTTGGTATGCTTTATTCTCTTTAAACTCTTGTAAGTCTCTTACAAAGTTTCGGTGTTTCCTCTCTTTTAAATGGAATTGGTACCGTTCCACAGAGTTCTGCAGGACTGTCTCTTTTGAAGCAAAATCAGGTTCTGCCGCGAATTTTTTTGTAATGCTTATTTGTTCTTTCAAGCTCTCATTAAGTTTTATTAGAGTCTTTTTCTCTTCTTCCAGGAGAAGGTTCATAAACCTCAAAGAGCTCAGGGTGGCCTCCTTTTCCCACTGTTCACTTAAACCAGAGTTTCTGTACCTGAAACCAGGCTGTAGTTTAATCCTTAAGTGGCGGGGGACAATGCCCGCTTTAATGTAGTTATCTAGGCTTTGTACCTCCCACCAACTGCAGATCTGGTTCTTGTAAACTTTGGTCAGCTCTTTAAAGGCACTATTATATGTTGGTGTGTACTTGGGCTGCACAAAATTGCGGTCCGAAAAAACCTCCTTGGCCTCGACTACCCACGATCTAGTGTCGACCCCCCTCTCCAGGAAGCCAGCCATGCCCCAAAAGAAGGCAAAAATCAAAACAGCGGTGTATCACCAGTCAAAAAGATGTATATCAAAGCAGGGTGTGACTAATAATAAAAATTAACTTTTAATATATAATGCTAAAATCGGTATAATCAACCACATATAAATAAACAAAAAAAGGACTCACAGAACAAATTCCCATATACAGGGAATCTGCGGATAATAGGATCCCTAAGACTGTCCACATGGACGCCTCAGTGTCAGTCTTAAAAGGGAAAAATCAAACATCTCCCAAGAAGGAGCATGTAACATGTACGAGTTGTTTCTCTCACCGCATATAATAAATACCGTGAAAATGCGGTGAAGGTGCATGTATCCTGTCTTTGTCGTTAATGCAGAGCCATACACCATACATAAAAAATTGGAACGATCTCACCTCCAGTTTTCTTGTAACGGCAAGACCACTCACATCCGCAGCATCTGGGAGGGGGGTCCACAGTTTTGACCACACATATACCCATCCAAGCTGTCAGACGTGTGAATTAACCCCAAAACATCAACCGCATTCTTCCCTACGCGTTTCGTTTTATGGACTCATCAGGGGAAACCGATGTGACGTCCCTCCACGTCCGTGGGGGACCCTAAACCTAGGGGTATGCCAGTAATCGCTGTGTAGTGGCGTTCCTCTTATTTAAATAACCCGCCCCCTGTTAGCCGGGCCCGGGCTACTTGACGTCATTTCCTGTGCGCCCTCTTGGAACGCACGTCTTGGACCGCACGCGCCACTTCCGGCGACGTGCGCTGTCCCATTGCCATGGCAGCGCACTGCCCATACAAACCACCGGTATCGTGGCGTCTCATGCTGTTACAATGCGAGACAAGATGGATCTTCCGTCTGAAAACACAAGCACCAGGAGGCCTAAACGAGATCTTAACTTATAGTTGCTTTCTGGACAACTAAATACACGCACATTTATTCTTTCCTTCCTTCCCCCCCTTTTTCTCTCCTTCCATTAGGGCGTGGTAGGACTTTTTAATAGGGTCAGCCGTCGTGGAATGGGGGCGCCAATCTTGCGTTTTCTGTCCTAGGGTGCCAACCTCCATTGCTAGGTAGGCCTGGGAGGATAGGAGTTTGGTTAGGGACAAGTTGGGGGGGTATACATAACACTATCCCTCTCTCTGATTTTTTTCCAATGCACCATTCCTGTCTTTTGTCTCCGCCCCATTTCACCATTGGGCCCCATCCATGTTTATTCTGGTCATTTTTTTCTGATCATGATTTTTGGGTCTTTAATTAGAACTTTCCAGTAACGATCTTGGACATATGAATAGGGCCTTTTCACTGTCCCTCGGTGTGGGTGTCCCTCCCCCCTCTGCAGGGATCAGCCAGCATGTGCCCACTGTGAGGATCCTCCCTCCTGAGAGGAGGTTATGGTAGGATCTATTGCCCTTTGAGAAGTGACCCAGTATGGAAAAACAGTGCAGCATGTTCATGACTGACATTTGTTACATCCGGGAAGAGATTCTGAAAACTTCTCCTGTTCATTGCGCTGCAGATTGGGCTTTACACAGCCCAAGGCAGCGATACTCCGGGAGTCCGGAACGCTAATATACAGCAGGGGCGCCTGGACCTGAGGTTACGGTCGGGCGCCGCGCTGCTATGGCAACTGGACAGGTGCGCCACACCGGAAGGGAGGCGCATGGCGCAATGAGACGCCACGATACCGGTGGTTTGTATGGGCAGTGCGCTGCCATGGCAATGGGACAGCGCACGTTGCCGGAAGTGGCGCGTGCGGTCCAAGACGTGCGTTCCAAGAGGGCGCACAGGAAATGACGTCAAGTAGCCCGGGCCCGGCTAACAGGGGGCGGGTTATTTAAATAACAGGAACGCCACTACACAGCGATTACTGGCATACCCCTAGGTTTAGGGTCCCCCACGGACGTGGAGGGACGTCACATCGGTTTCCCCTGATGAGTCCATAAAACGAAACGCGTAGGGAAGAATGCGGTTGATGTTTTGGGGTTAATTCACACGTCTGACAGCTTGGATGGGTATATGTGTGGTCAAAACTGTGGACCCCCCCTCCCAGATGCTGCGGATGTGAGTGGTCTTGCCGTTACAAGAAAACTGGAGGTGGGATCGTTCCAATTTTTTATGTATGGTGTATGGCTCTGCATTAACGACAAAGACAGGATACATGCACCTTCACCGCATTTTCACGGTATTTATTATATGCGGTGAGAGAAACAACTCGTACATGTTACATGCTCCTTCTTGGGAGATGTTTGATTTTTCCCTTTTAAGACTGACACTGAGGCGTCCATGTGGACAGTCTTAGGGATCCTATTATCCGCAGATTCCCTGTATATGGGAATTTGTTCTGTGAGTCCTTTTTTTGTTTATTTATATGTGGTTGATTATACTGATTTTAGCATTATATATTAAAAGCTAATTTTTATTATTAGTCACACCCTGCTTTGATATACATCTTTTTGACTGGTGATACACCGCTATTTTGATTTTCATCTCAGAAGAAGGGAAGAAAGGTGTTGAGCCATTTTTTTCTTCAGTCTGCTTAATCTTCTCTTCCCTCTTTATCTCTGGGTGGCTGAGGAGCCTTGTGCAAGCATGGATGTTCAGGAATTAGTTTCTCGTGTAGACCAGCTTGCTGCTAGGGTACAGGTTATTTCCGATTATATTGTTCAAACTCCTGTTTTAGAGCCGAAGATTCCTACTCCTGATTTATTTTTTGGTGACAGGTCCAAATTTTTGAGTTTTAAAAACAACTGTAAACTATTTTTTGCTCTGAGACCTCGATCCTCTGGTGATTCCATTCAGCAGGTTAAAATCGTCATCTCCCTGCTGCGTGGCGACCCGCAGGATTGGGCATTTTCCCTGGAATCTGGGAATCTGGCTTTGCTTAATGTAGACTCCTTTTTTCAGGCTTTAGGATTATTATATGATGAACCTAATTATGTGGATCAAGCTGAGAAGACCTTGTTGGCCCTGTCTCAGGGTCAAGAGGCGGCAGAATTGTATTGTCAGAAATTCAGAAAATGGTCTGTGTTGACTAAATGGAATAATGATGCTTTGGCAGCAATCTTCAGAAAGGGTCTTTCTGAATCCGTTAAAGATGTTATGGTGGGGTTTCCCACG
Source organism: Ranitomeya imitator (assembly GCF_032444005.1). Classification (NCBI taxonomy): domain Eukaryota; kingdom Metazoa; phylum Chordata; class Amphibia; order Anura; family Dendrobatidae; genus Ranitomeya; species Ranitomeya imitator. The sequence continues at coordinate 451,412,917 of NC_091283.1, read as the reverse complement.
CCTTCCGGTCTGAGTGATTCTATGTCTCTGGCCATTCAGATTCACCGGCGCTTACTGGAGCGCAGAACTGTGCGCGCTGTGGCGTTGTTCTCAGAGCAGACTCCTGAGCCAATGCAGTGTGATAGGATTCTGTCTAAAATGGAACGACAAGGATTCAGACGTCAGAATAGGTTGTGTTATTATTGTGGCGACGCTTCTCATGTCATTTCAGTCTGCCCTAAGCGGACAAAGAGGATCGCTAGTTCATTTACCATCAGTACTGTACAACCTAAATTTCTGTTATCTGTGTCCTTGATCTGCTCATTGTCATCATTTTCTGTCATGGCGTTTGTGGATTCAGGCGCCGCCTTGAACTTAATGGACTTTGAGTTTGCCAGGTGTTGTGGTTTTCCCTTGCAGCCTTTGCAGAACCTTATTCCATTAAGGGGCATTGATGCTACACCCTTGGCTAAAAATAAGCCCCAGTTTTGGACACAGGTGACCATGCGCATGGCGCCAGCCCATCAGGAAGATTGTCGATTTCTGGTGTTGCATAATTTGCATGATGCTATCGTGCTGGGTTTTCCGTGGTTGCAGGTACATAATCCTGTGTTGGATTGGAAGTCCATGTCTGTGACTAGTTGGGGTTGTCAGGGGGTTCATAATGATGTTCCTTTGATGTCAATCTCCTCTTCTTCCTCTTCTGAAATTCCAGAGTTTTTGTCTGATTTTCAGGATGTATTCGATGAGCCCAAGTCCAGTTTCCTTCCACCGCACAGGGACTGCGATTGAGCTATTGATTTGATTCCAGGCTGTAAGTTTCCTAAGGGTCAACTTTTCAACCTGTCTGTGCCTGAATATACCGCCATGCGGAGCTATATTAAGGAGTCTTTGGAGAAAGGGCAAATTCGACCATCTTCTTCACCGTTGGGAGCGGGTTTCTTTTTTGTTGCTAAAAAAGATGGTTCCTTGAGACCCTGTATTGATTATCGCCTCTTGAATATAATCACGGTCAAGTTTCAATACCCTTTACCTTTGCTTACCGATTTGTTTGCTATGATTAAGGGAGCTAGTTGGTTTACGAAGATTGACCTTCGGAGGGCATATAATCTTGTTCGTATTAAGCAGGGTGATGAATGGAAAACTGCGTTTAACACGCCCGAAGGCCATTTTGAATACCAAGTGATGCCATTCGGGCTCACTAATGCTCCATCTGTTTTTCAGTCCTTCATGCATGATATTTTCCGGACTTATATTGACAAGTTCTTGATTGTATATTTGGACGATATTTTGATTTTTTCCGATGATTAGGAGTCTCATGTGGAACAGGTCAGGATGGTATTTCAGATCCTTCGTGACAATGCCCTGTTTGTGAAAGGGTCTAAGTGTCTCTTTGGGGTGCAGAAGGTTTCTTTTTTGGGCTTTATTTTTTCTCCCTCGTCTATAGAGATGGATCCGGTTAAGGTTCAGGCCATTCATGATTGGATTCAGCCCACATCCGTGAAGAGCCTTCAGAAATTTTTGGGTTTTGCAAATTTTTATCGCCGTTTCATTGCTAATTTTTCCAGCGTGGTTAAACCCTTGACCGATTTGACGAAGAAAGGTGCTGATGTGGCGAATTGGTCCTCTGCGGCTGTCTCTGCCTTTCAGGAGCTTAAACGTCGATTTACTTCTGCTCCGGTGTTGCGCCAACCGGATGTTTCTCTTCCGTTTCAGGTTGAGGTTGACGCTTCTGAGATTGGGGCAGGGGCCGTTTTGTCTCAGAGGGATCCTGTTGGTTCCTTAATGAAACCGTGTGCCTTCTTTTCCCGTAAGTTTTCGCCTGCTGAACGCAATTATGATGTCGGCAATCGGGAGTTGTTGGCTATGAAGTGGGCGTTTGAGGAGTGGCGACATTGGCTTGAGGGAGCTAAGCACCGTATTGTGGAATTGACGGATCCTAAGAATTTGATTTACCTCGAGTCTGCCAAACGGCTGAATCCTAGACAGGCTCGATGGTCCTTGTTTTTTTCCTGTTTTGATTTCGTGGTCTCGTACCTTCCGGGTTCTAAGAACATTAATGCTGATGACCTCTCTAGGAGTTTTTCGCCTGATTCTCCTGAGGTCTTAGAATCGGTCGGTATTCTGAAAGAAGGGGTGGTCCTTTCTGCCATTTCCCCTGATTTACGACGGGTTCTTCAGGAATTTCAGGCTGACAAACCTGACCGCTGTCCTGTGGGGAAACTGTTTGTTCCTGACAGATGGACTAGTAGAGTGATTTCTGAGGTTCACTGTTCCGTGTTGGCTGGTCATCCTGGCATTTTTGGTACCAGAGACTTGGTTGGTAGGTCCTTTTGGTGGCCTTCTTTGTCGCATGATGTGCGTTCTTTTGTGCAGTCCTGTGGGCCTTGTGCGCGGGCCAAGCCTTGTTGTTCCCGTGCTAGTGGGTTGCTTTTGCCAATGCCGGTCCCTGAGAGGCCCTGGACGCATATTTCGATGGATTTTATTTCCGATCTTCCGGTTTCCCAGAGGATGTCGGTTATCTGGGTTGTTTGTGACCGGTTCTCTAAGATGGTTCATTTGGTGCCTTTGCCTAAATTGCCTTCCTCTTCGGATTTGGTTCCGTTGTTTTTTCAGCATGTGGTCCGTTTACATGGTATTCCGGAGAATATTGTGTCCGACAGAGGTTCCCAGTTTATTTCTAGATTTTGGTGGGCCTTTTGTGCTAGGCTGGGCATTGATTTGTCTTTTTCTTCTGCGTTTCATCCTCAGGCAAATGGTCAGACCGAGCGAACTAATCAGACTTTGGAGACTTATTTGAGATGCTTTGTGTCTGCTAATCAGGATGATTGGGTGGCTTTCTTGCCATTGGCCGAGTTTGCCCTTAATAATCGGGCTAGTTCGGCTACTTTGGTTTCGCCTTTCTTTTGTAATTTTGGTTTTCATCCTCGTTTTTCTTCTGGGCAGGTTGAGCCTTCTGACTGTCCTGATGTGGATTCTGTGGTTGACAGGTTGCAGCAGATTTGGGCTCATGTGGTGGACAATTTGGTGTTGTCTCAGGAGGAGGCTCAACGTTTTGCTAACCGTCGTCGGTGTGTTGGTTCCCGGCTTCGGGTTGGGGATCTGGTCTGGTTGTCTTCCCGTCATGTTCCTATGAAGGTTTCTTCTCCTAAGTTTAAGCCTCGGTTAATTGGTCCTTATAGGATTTCTGAGATTATTAATCCGGTGTCTTTTCGACTGGCGCTTCCGGCCTCTTTTGCTATCCATAATGTCTTCCATAAATCTTTATTGCGGAAATATGTGGAGCCCGTTGTTCCCTCTGTTGATCCTCCGGCCCCTGTGTTGGTCGATGGGGAGTTGGAATATGTTGTTGAGAAGATTTTGGATTCCCGTTTTTCGAGGCGGAAGCTTCAGTACCTTGTCAAATGGAAGGGTTATGGCCAGGAGGATAATTCTTGGGTTTTTGCCTCTGATGTCCATGCCGCTGATTTGGTTCGTGCCTTTCATCTGGCTCATCCTGATCGGCCTGGGGGCTCTGGTGAGGGTTCGGTGACCCCTCCTTAATGGGGGGGTACTGTTGTGAATTCTGCTTTCGGGCTCCCTCCGGTGGTTGTAGGTGGTAATGCAGTTGTCTCTGGGCTGCAGTCCTGGACAGATGTTTCTGCTGATTGCAATTCTGACTGGGGTATTTAGGTTTGCAGGACTCATTAGTCCTTTCCAGTTGTCAATGTTTCTTGGGAAGTGTTGGATCTCTGTCTGGCTTCTCCTGCTTAGCTGCCAATTCAGCAAAGATAAGTGTCTGTTTCTTTTTCTATGGCACACAAGCTGTGTGCTTTTTTTTTATTGTATTCCTGCTCTGAGTTTAGTAGTCTCTGGAGTTGCAGATATACGTTCCACGTCTTTAGTTAGATGAAGGAATTTTTTGTATAATCTGCTGTGGATATTTTTGGAAGGGTTTTAATACTGACCGCACAGAACTCTTTCTTATCCTTTCCTATTTTAGCTAGAGTGGCCTCTTGTGCTAAATCCTGTTTTCTGACTGTGTGTGTCTTTCCTCTCCTACTCACAGCCAATATTTGTGGGGGGCTGCCTATCCTTTGGGGTTCTGCTCTGAGGCAAGGTAGTATTCCTATTTCCATCTTTAGGGGTATTTAGTCCTCCGGCTGTGACGAGGTGTCTAGGGCTTGTTAGGTACACCCCACGGCTACTTCTAGTTGCGGTGTTAAGATCAGGATTTGCGGTCAGTATAGTTACCACTTACTCCAGTGATAGTTTTCCTGCTGCTCCAAGATCACCGGATCATAACAGTTCTCCTCCTATGTCTCTGACCACTCTTTCACTGTATCTTTTGCTAGCTCCTCCTCCTCTCATCTTCGCCTTACTGTTGGGGTTTCTTAAGCATCAGTCCCAGGCCCCCTCCTCTTCTCGTTGTATACTGCCCCTATTGGACAAACAATTAGTAGATTTGGGTTCCAGTACCATCTCAATGCTGATGACACCCAATTATACACGTCTGTGCCTGATATCTCGCCTGCCTTTTTAGAAAACACCAGTGATTGTCTTACCGCTGTCTCTAACATCATATCCTCCCTCTATCTGAAATTGAACCTGTCAAAAACTGAACTCCTCGTGTTTACTCCCTCTTCTAACCTACCTTTGCCCGACATTGCAATTTCCGTGTGTGGTTCCACCATTACTCCCAAGAAACATGCCCGCTGCCTTGGGGTTAGACTTGATTCTGAGCTTTCATTCACCCCCCACATCCGAACACTGGCTTGCTCTTGTTATCTGCACCTCAAAAACATTTCTAGAATTTGACCTTTTCTTACTTTCGACTCTGCAAAAACTATTACTGTTTCTCTTATTCATTCTCGTCTGGACTATTGCAACTCTCTACTAATCGGCCTCCCTCTTACCAAAATCTCCCCTCTCCAATCTGTCCTGAATGCTGCAGCCAGGATCATATTCGTCACCAACCGTTATTTTGATGCCTCTACCTTGTACCAGTCATTACACTGGTTACCTATCCACTCCAGAATCCAGTACAAAATTATTACCCTCACCCACAAAGCACTCCATGGCTCAGCTCCACCCTACATCTCCTCTCTGGTCTCAGTGTACCACCCTACCCGTGCCCTCCGTTCTCCTAATGACCTGAGATTAACATCCTCAATAATTAGAACCTCCAACTCCCATCTCCAAGACTTTTCATGTGCTGCGCCAATTCTTTGGAATGCAAAATCAAGGTTAATACGATTAATCCCCAATCCCCACAGTTTTAAGCGTGCCCTAAAAACGCATTTGTTCAGACTGGCCTACCACCTCAACGCATTAACCTAACTAGACCTGGTTGCCCATTCAAAATAATTTATCTATAATCAGGTTCCTCACACCATGTTTCTCATAAGTTTTATGTATTTAATAGCCCTCTGTATCTGTATTGTTACATAATTAGGCTGATAACCGGTTCATGCAGCATTACATGAACACCCGATCCTTACACTATTGCTGGTCCGAACAACTAAAGCAATTGTTACCATCCACCTCTCGTGTCTCCCCTTTTTTCTCATAGATTGTAAGCTTGCGAGCAGAGCCCTCATTCCATTCTATGATGTAAAGTGCTGCAGAATATGTTGGCGCTATATAAATGCGCTATATAAATAAATATGTATTATTATTATTATTATTATAAAATACAACCCCCATAGGCAGACTCTAATAAAATGCAGCCCCCCATAGGCAGATTCTAATAAAATGCAGCCCCCGATAGGCAGATTCTAATAAAATGCAGCCCCCGATAGGCAGACTCTAATAAAATGCAGCTCCCCATAGGCAGATTCTAATAAAATGCAGCCCCCGATAGGCAGACTCTATGCTATAAAATGCACCCCCCATAGGCAGATTCTAATAAAATGCAGCCTCCCCATTGCCAGACTGTAACTTAATGCAGCCCCCCCCATAGGCAGACTCTAATATAATGCAGCCCCCTATAGGCACCCCCATAAAACAAAAGATACAATACTCACCTTTCTTCTGGGTTCCTCCGCTGCTCCAAGCTCCTCCAGATCTCTGGAATGCAGGCGCTGAGTAGAGACGTCAGTGTCATAGTAACATAGTAACATAGTAACATAGTTAGTAAGGCCGAAAAAAGACATTTGTCCATCCAGTTCAGCCTATATTCCATCATAATAAATCCCCAGATCTACGTCCTTCTACAGAACCTAATAATTGTATGATACAATATTGTTCTGCTCCAGGAAGACATCCAGGCCTCTCTTGAACCCCTCGACTGAGTTCGCCATAACCACCTCCTCAGGCAAGCAATTCCAGATTCTCACTGCCCTAACAGTAAAGAATCCTCTTCTATGTTGGTGGAAAAACCTTCTCTCCTCCAGACGCAAAGAATGCCCCCTTGTGCCCGTCACCTTCCTTGGTATAAACAGATCCTCAGCGAGATATTTGTATTGTCCCCTTATATACTTATACATGGTTATTAGATCGCCCCTCAGTCGTCTTTTTTCTAGACTAAATAATCCTAATTTCGCTAATCTATCTGGGTATTGTAGTTCTCCCATCCCCTTTATTAATTTTGTTGCCCTCCTTTGTACTCTCTCTAGTTCCATTATATCCTTCCTGAGCACCGGTTACGTCAGATGCTGACAGGGGATGATCGGAGAGGGAGCGTAACGCTGCTCCACTCATCAATGTGGTCAGGTGTATTGGCATCCAGCCAATAGAGTTGAACCTGCGATGACAGGCAGAGGGGCCACTGCTGGCATCGCCCCACATGCTCAGTGGCCCCAAATCGTCCGGGTGGCAGTGCAGGAAGATCGGTTCTCCCTGCTCTGCCGCAGAATGTAACTGCAACAGTGTGCTTCGCACGCTGATACAGTTACAGAAGCGTAGCTCCGGGTGGGCCCCCTCAGAGTGCAAAGTCCAGGTAGACCGCCCCCTCTGCCCCCCGGTAGCTACGCTACTGCCTGAAGAATAGGTCTCCAGACCCATATTTTGACCAAATTTCTTTTTTCTTGGTTTTTATGAGTTTTTACCTTGTTTAATAAATCAGAGTCTTAAGATTGCAAATTTCTGATCAGGTACCCTCAATTTTTATGTCTAAGCCAATCTTCAGGTTAGGGCTAGGGTTGAGCGAAATGGATCGGACAAATTCAAAAATCGCCGACTTTCGGCAAAGTAGGTTTCAGAAAACCTGACCCGATCCTAGTGTGGGATCGGCCATGAGGTCGGCGATCTTCGCGCCAAAGTCGCGTTTCGTATGACGCTTTCAGCGCCATTTTTCAGCCAATGAAGGAGGACGCAGAGTGTGGGCAGCGTGATGACATAGGTCTCGGTCCCCACCATCTTAGAGAAGGGCATGACAGTGATTGGCTTGCTTTCTGCGGCATCACAGGGGCTATAAAGAGGCGTGTACGCCGACCGCCATCTTACTTCTGCCGATCATAGCATAGGGAGAGGTTGCCGCAGCTTCATCAGAAAAAGGGATATAGTTAGGGAGGAAAGATTAAGCCCCAAAACTGCTTGTGCTGTAGCGATTTCCACTGTCCAACACCACCATTTGTTTGCAGGGACAGTGGAGGCTATATTTTTGTGCATCAGCTCTGTAGCTTATTAGGCTGCTTTATAAGGCTCCCTGATAGCTGCATTGCTGTTTGCATGCCGCTGTGCAAACCAACTGCTTTTTTAAAAGCAAAAATCCTGTTGCTCCTTTCTGCACAGTTATCTTGTTTATTTGTCCACACTTTTGTGTGCAGCAGTCCTTTTTATTGCTGCTATACTTTTCCTGAGATCATTGTATGGAGATTGAAATTGTACTAGAGTCCTTGTATTTTTTCATATATCTTCCAGCCACTTTCTGCCACTTACATTGTGTTGCTTTATACACTGGGCCTGAGTTTTGGTTCAGTCTCCCCCCAAAAAAGTGAAATTCAAATTCTCACAAAGTGGATATTCTGTCCTGTTAGTTTGTCGTACATCAGCCACTTTCTGCCACTTAGATTGCGTTGTTATATACACTGGGCCTAAGTTGTGGTTCAGTCTCCCCCCAAAAAAGGGGATATTCAAATTGTCACAAAGTGGATATACTTCTGTCCTGTTAGTTTGTCGTATATCAGCCAGACACTTTCTGCCACTTAGATTGCGTTGTTATATACACTGGGCCTAAGTTGTGGCTCAGTCTCCGAATAAAAAAGGGGAGATTCAAATTCTCACAAAGTGGATATACTTCTGTCCTGTTAGTTTGTCGCATATCAGCCAGCCACTTTCAGCCACTTACATTGTGCTGTTTTTTGCACAGGGCCTGATTTTTTTGTTCAGTCTCCCCCCAAAAAAGGGAGATTTAAAATCTCAACACGTTTATATACACCTTCTACCTCGTTTTACAGTACCATAAAACGGTTGTTATTTTGGTTAGATTTTCCAAAAAATGAGGAAGTCTGGTGGAAGAGGCCGTGGGCGGTGGTTGCGAGCTGGTACTGATGGTGGTGGTGGTGCATCTGGTGGTAGTGGCAAAAGCACAATAGCACCTAAGGCTGGAGGTGAGCCAGCGTCATCGTCTGGCTACACAAGACCTCGAAGGCTCCCTTATCTGGGAGTAGGAAAACAGCTTTTAAAGCCGGAGCAGTAGGAAAAAGTTTTGGCTTTCCTTGCTGACTCAGCCTCCAGCTCTATCGCCTCCTCTTCAGAAAGTTCCAAATATAAAAGCAGCGAGTCGTCAGTGGATGCTCCCGGTCAGGAACAAGACGTTTCCTTGTGTCCTTCACCCAAACCAAAAGTGAAGGATGCGTCAGGCGACACTGCAGGTTACTCCATGGAGCTCTTTACACATACCGTGCCTGGGTTAGAACGGGAAATTGTTAACTGCCCATTACAAGATGAATCGGACATGGAGTGCACTGATGCACAGCTACAGCTAGATTATAATGCTGTTCCATTGACTCAGATCACTACATTGCCCTCGCAGTGTACTGAGCCAGAATCTGACCCTGATGAGACTATGGTGCCCGTCCTGAACCCTATAGCACTTTACATGGTGAGACAGAGGAAGGTGCACATGACATTGAAGAGGAGGTGATAGATGACCCAGTTGTTGACCCAGATTGGCAGCCATTGGGGGAAGAGGGTGCCTGTTGTGAATTCTGCTCTTGGGTTCCCTCCAGTGGTTGTAGGTGGGAATGCAGTTGTCTCTGACTCGCAGTCCTGGCCAGGTGTATCGGATGATTACAATTCTGACTGGGATATTTAGGTGTGCAGGATCCTTTAGCCCTTGCCAGTTGTCAATGTTCCTTGTGAAGTGTTGGATCACTTTCTGGCTTCTCCTGCTTGCTGCCAAATTCAGCAAAGATAAGTGTTTGGTTTTTGTATCTGTGGCACACTGCTGTGTGCTTGTTTCAGTTTTATTCCTGCTCTGATTGTAGGATTCACTGGAGTTGCAGATTTACGCTCCTACATCTTTTAGTTAGATGTAGGAAGTTTTTTGTATATTCTGCTGTGGATGTTTTGAAGGGTTTTAGTACTGACCGCACAGAACTCTGTCCTATCCTGTCCTATCTAGCTAGAGTGGCCTCCTGTGCTAAATCCTGTTTTTCTGCCTGTGTATGTTTTTTCCTCTCCAACTCACCGCCAATATTTGTGGGGGCTGTCTATCCTTTGGGGATTTTCTCTGAGGCAAGATAGTATTCCAATTTCCATCTTTAGGGGTATTTAGTCCTCCGGCTGTGACGAGGTGTCTAGGTGTGTTAGGTACACTCCACGGCTACTTCTAGTTGCGGTGTTAAGTTCAGGATTGCGGTCAGTATAGTGGCCACCTTCTCCAGTGAAAGTTCTCATGCAGCTCCAAGGTCACCGGATCATAACAGTTGTCTTGCCTTCTGGATTACATGGTGCTCCGGCCACATTCCAGAGGCTGATGGACATAGTGTTAGAGCCTCTTTGGAAGTACAAATTGGCATATTTAGATGACATAGTCGTCTTTAGTACCAACTGGAATACTCTCCTGTCCCAGGTACAAGCCGTGCTGGATTCTTTCAGAATTGCAGGGTTAACAGCGAACCCAAAAAAGTGTGCGATAGGACTCACGGAAGCCTGTACGTGATTGGCCGCGGGGTTATCAAACCTCAAATAAATAAAATTGAGGCCATCCAAAACTGGCCCAAGCTGCTAAGCACAAAACAGTTGAGGGCATTCCTCAGCATCACTGGGTACTACTTTATAGGGAGATCAGCACCCCTAATTTACCTGTTAAAGGGTAAGAAGTCGGTTATGGTCTGGTGGAATTCTCAATTGGAGGAAGCATTCCAGTCCCTGAAATCGGCGTTGTGTGGACAGCTGGTTCTCATCAGCCCCAGCATCCAGTCACCTACTTGAGCAGGAAACTGAGCCCGACAGAGAAAATTATAGCGTAGTGGAGAAGGAGTGCTTGGCGATGAAGTGGGCCTTAGAGTCCCTACACTACTATTTCCTTGGGCATCAATTTTATTTGGTAACAGACCTCTCACCCCTTGTCTGAATGAGAAATGCAAAGGAAATGAATGCTCGGGTAACCAGAAGGTTCCTGTCCCTACTAAACTTCAGTTTTTCAGTGGAACATTGGGCAGGGAATTCGCAGGGAAATGCAAATGCCCTGTCACGAACCCCCTGTATTGTGAAAACTGTTCAACCTCACAAGTTTTAACAATGGGGGGGATATGTGAGGGAGTGAGGGGGATCATATGCGAGGGTCGATATGTATCACCTGGGATGTGCATAGAAGTGTATTGAGACCACTGGAGTGCATTTCAGTCATAGGCATTGCTGTGATTGCAGTGCAAAATAAAAGTAAGTGTGGACCCGGTCAAGTTATTTGGCCAAGGCACTGTTTAGGAAAACCTGTTAAGGACTTTTATTTTTGGAGTGTATCAGGATGGTAGTGTAGTGGTACGCTCTCTCCAGCCCGGTCTTACAAGTGGCCCATGGAACAGATTCCAATAAATTAAAAACCCTGCAGTAAAGGGTTGGGTGTGTCAGTCTTCATTTGCAAACTGCAGAGCAGGTGACTCTGCAACATCTGCTTGTGAGAAGTAACACGGAGCCAAGGGAAGCAAAAATGTCTGGCCCCCCTCAGCGTGAGATGGCAGTGCAGTCACCCACAGCAACCAGTCTTGGATGGATATGGACTGTCTTGACGCCTCCGTCTGTGACCTGGAGGACACCATTTGCTTTCCATTTGTGAGTTTATTTGGACATTAAAGACATTTGCTTTGAACTTTTATGTGGTGCTGCCTGCCTATCTGTTGCACTACACCAACCCCGCTGCACTACACTTTGTACATATGGGTAGTACTATAATAGTAGAAGGGAAAAAATTCCAGCAAAAAAGGAAGGGTCCTTGAAATAATTGAAACTTATTACAAAATCCACAAATCTATAAAATCCAAAAGTGCATGCTGAACCGCAGCAGTACTATAATAATTACACAATTCACATAGTTGGCAGTAAATACTGTATATTCTTGTACATAGAGGATAATATAATTGTAATTATATTCTTGTAAATAGGAAGCAGTTTTATACTTGTGATATTCTTGTACATCGGAGCAATAATATGATAGTTATACTGTATTCTTATAGTTAAGTTATAGGTCAGGGTGAGCAACATGGATAACACTACGAACTTGCCAGATGTCACACGGATAAGCAAGTGCCGGGAGAGGGGGAAATGTTGGACTGCAGGTAGACAAGCGTAGCAGCAAAAAGCTGAAGATACAGAACCAGAAGTAAGGTTATACTCGGGAACTGGATGTATATAGTCAATTAAGGGCTTGCAGCAGAAAAATGCTTAATGCCAGAGTTGTATGTTACCACAGACAGATGGACAATGGCAATGACTTATGCAGTCATCAGACAGTAGTGATAAATGGGCAAACCTGATGATTGTGGAGAATTTTACACATTGTGGCATCAGAGTTGTGTGAACAGCACCAGTATTAGCAGAGAAGAGTTTGTGAGTGATGCCTGCAGCAAACAAATGGTTAACTACATGTCTGAAGTAAATGCATATAGTTGATAACCAAACAAGAGTTCACTGAAGAGATAAATAGAAGGTCTAATGAACTTGGATGTTGCAAATTCCTGAATTAGTACTGAATATACAAACAGCACATAACTGCATAAGTCAGACTTAGAAGGCCAGACCTTCCAGCATCTAATTAGTTTGTGGTCAGCGTCAGACTGGAGCACGTTGGGCCCACCAGAGAAAATAATTGTGCAATAAAACACGTTAATATCAGGGTATAATTTAAAGTAGTACACGTCCTAATGATATTGCAGTGGTTGAGGTGGCCCCCCTCATAGAATATAATATAGCTCCCCTCATAGAATATAATGCAGCCCCCTCATAGGGTATAATGCAGCCCCCCACATAGAATATAATGAAGACCCTCAATTTATAATGCAGCCCCTTTCCATAGAAAATAATGTAGCCCCCTGAAATAGTATAATGCAGCCCCCAAAGAATATAATGCAGCCCCTTCAGAGTATAATGCAGCCCCCCATAGAATATAATGTAGCCCCCTCATCTATATATATAATTGCCTAAGGGTTTTTCCGTCTCTCTGTCTGTCTGTCTGTCTGTCCTGGAAATCCCGGCTCTCTGATTGTCGAGGCCGCCATATACTACGGGGACATGCATATTCTAGAATACCCGATGCGTTAGAATCGGGCCACAATCTAGTATAGTATAATACTGTCCCACCATACAACATAATGTAGCCCCCTCATAGGGTATAATGCATCCTCCCTTGGAATATAATGTAGCCCTCTCATAGGGTATAATGTAATTCCCTTATATAGTATCATGCAGCCTTCCATAGAATATAATGCAGACCCTCTGAGTATAATGTAGCCCCCCATAGAATATAATGTAAACCCCTCATATAGTATAATGCAGCCCCCCATAGAATATAATGTAGCTCCCCTTCATAGAATAAAATCTAGACCCTTGAGGGTATAATGCAGCCCCCCTCCATATAAAATAATGTAGACCACTCCACAGTATGATGGCCATCAGTACTCACTGACAGGGCCAGACTGGGGCTAAAATTCAGCCCTGGCATCTGAAGTTACACAGGCCCACTTGTCACATGGTGACTGTATCATATCTTTGTACACTTGTAGGTTACAAGAAGTGAGGAGAGTGTAACACGACTATATAACATATAATTACAACTGTATCCAGCATTACAGCTCAGTCCTATTTATTGCTTTTAGTTGCAGTACCAAGAAAAGCCGCTACTTTACCTACATAACTGGATTTCGTAGATAATGATGGGATTGAGACAACCAAAGGCTATGGAACCTCATTCTGATGCTCCATAAACGTTGCCTACAGCCACTTTTAGTTCCGCTGCGCAGCACGAGACCCGGTGACTCTGAAGAGCGGTGACATCAATAACGTCACCGCTCTTCAGATATTCCGGGTCTTGCGCTGAGCTCGGCGACTGTGAAGAGCGGTATTGTTACTATCGTCAACGCTCTTCAGAGTCACTGGATCTCGCCAGGTCTGGGCTAGTAGTGGGGGTGACTAATAGACACCTCTCCATTACTTACACCAGGGATTGATAGCAGCTGACATTATGCAGCTAACATCAACCCTAAAAATCATTACACATACCAGAATTAAATGCTTTGGTGGCGGCTGGGAAAAGCAGTAGAGTTAGCGCTATTCCCAGGCATCAGGTGCTAACTACAATTGTCATCATCCTTGCCTGGTCTCCCTGCGAAGCATTTCTGTTGTATTTACATGCGCTGATCTCAGGCCACTAATCGAGTGTGATCGACAATACTGAAGTTGTTCGCTTGTTTCCCGGCCTCTTTACACCAACTTGAGAAAGAATGTTGGGGACAGAACAATCACAATTAGATCAATCTGTCCCCATATAGTATCATGTTATTAACAGCACCTCTACAGTTTACTCCGGCGATGTGCTGCTGAGAACAAGGATTTCTGTTCCCACATAAACAATCCAATCACACCATAGTCCTCCATATATTATAATGTGTGTTGTGAATTCTGCTCTTGGGCTCCCTCCGGTGGTTATGAGTGGTAGTGCTGCGGTAGTTGGATCGCAGCATTTATCAGGTGTATCTATTTTTTGCAATTTGGGCTGGGCTATATAGCCTTGCTTGATCCTTTAGTCAGTGCCAGTTGTCCATTGTTTTTGGAGGATTCACATCTCTTCTGGTCTCTCCTGTTTGCTGTGCTTTTCTTCAAAGATAAGTCCTGACTTTGTTTTTGCTGTCCACCTGCTGTGGACCTTATAGTTCTGTGCATTTTCATGTTTTTGTCTTGTCCAGCTTAGTCTGTGAAGGATTTTTTGCAGCCTTGCTATTTCTCTGGAGATGCAGATATACCCTCCATGTCTTTAGTCAGATGTGGTGTTTTGTATTTTCTGTGGTGGATATTTTCTAGTGTTTTAATACTGACTGCATAGTACTCTGTTCTATTCTTTCTTTTTAGCTAGTATGGCCTCCTATGCTAAATCCTGATTTCATTTCTGTGTATGTTATTTCCCTCTCCTCTCACAGTCAATATTTGTGGGGGGCTGTCTTTCCTTTGGGGATTTTCTCTGAGGCAAGATAGGTCTCCTGTTTCTGTCTTTAGGGGTAGTTAGTTCTTAGGCTGTGTCGAGGGGTCTAGGGAGTGTTAGGTAACCCCCACGGCTACTTCTAGTTGCGCTGTTAAGTTCAGGGTTTGCGGTCAGTACAGGTTCCACCTTCTCCAGAGTCGTCTCATGTTGCTCCAAGGCCACCAGATCATAACAGTACAACTGGCCAACAATGAGTTAATTGCATCTCAGAAGAAGGGAGGAAAGATTTTGAGCCATTTTTTTTTCCTTAGCCTGTTTGGTCTGTTCCTCCCTCTTAATCTCTGGGTGGCTGCGGAACCTAGTAATAACATGAGTGTTCAGGAGTTAGTTTCTCGTGTGGATCAGCTTGCTGCTAGGGTACAGGGTATTTCAGATTATATTGTTCAGACTCCTGCCTTAGAGCCTAGGATTCCCACTCCAGATTTATTCTTTGGTGACAGATCCAAATTTTTGAGTTTCAAAAATAACTGTAAACTGTTTTTTGCATTGAGACGGTTCCATTAAGGAACCAACAGGATCCCTCTGAGACAAAACGGCCCCTGCCCCAATCTCAGAAGCGTCAACCTCAACCTGAAACGGAAGAGAAACATCCGGTTGGCGCAACACCGGAGCAGAAGTAAAACGACGTTTAAGCTCCTGAAAGGCAGAGACAGCCGCAGAGGACCAATTCGCCACATCAGCGCCTTTCTTCGTCAAATCGGTCAAAGGTTTAACCAAGCTGCAAAAATTAGCAATGAAACGGCGATAAAAATTTGCAAAACCCAAACATTTCTGAAGACTCTTCACGGATGTGGGCTGAGTCCAATCATGAATGGCCTGAACCTTAACCGGATCCATCTCTATAGATGAGGGAGAAAAAATGAAGCCCAAAAAAGAAACCATCTGCACCCCAAAGAGACACTTAGACCCTTTCACAAACAAAGCATTGTCACGAAGGATCTGAAATACCATCCTGACCTGTTGCACATGAGACTCCCAATCATCGGAAAAAATCAAAATATCGTCCAAATATACAATCAAGGATTTATCAAGATAAGTCCGGAAGATATCATGCATGAAGGACTGAAAAACAGATGGAGCATTAGAGAGTCCGAATGGCATCACAAGGTATTCAAAATGGCCTTCGGGCATGTTAAACGCAGTTTTCCATTCATCACCCTGTTGTGAATTCTGTGGTCGAGCTCCCTCCTGTGGTCACAAGTGGTACTTCGGCTGATTCTGTCTATGGGCTTCCGTTGGTGGATGTGAGTGGTACTGCGGCTTCTGAGTTTCCTTCCTCAGGTGATGAGGTTAAGTCGTTAGGTGCTGCTCTATTTAACTCCACCTAGTGCTTTGATCCTGGCCTCCAGTCAATGTTCTAGTATTGGTCTTGCTTCCTCCTGGATCGTTCCTGTGGCCTGTCTCCCAGCATAAGCTAAGTTCTGCTTGTGTTACTTTTGTTTGCTATATTTTCTGTCCAGCTTGCTATTTTGGTTTTTCTTGCTTGCTGGAAGCTCTGAGACGCAGAGGGAGCACCTCCGTACCGTTAGTCGGTGCGGAGGGTCTTTTTGCCCCTCTGCGTGGTTGTTTGTAGGTTTTTGTGTTGACCGCAAAGCTATCTTTCCTATCCTCGGTCTATTCAGTAAGTCGGGCCTCACTTTGCTAAATCTATTTCATCTCTGTGTTTGTATTTTCATCTTAACTCACAGTCATTATATGTGGGGGGCTGCCTTTTCCTTTGGGGAATTTCTCTGAGGCAAGGTAGGCTTATTTTTCTATCTTCAGGGCTAGTTAGTTTCTCAGGCTGTGCCGAGTTGCATAGGGAGCGTTAGGCGCAATCCACGGCTACCTCTAGTGTGGTGTGATAGGATTAGGGATTGCGGTCAGCAGAGTTTCCACGTCTCAGAGCTCGTACTATGTTTTTTGGTTATTGTCAGGTCACTTTGTGTGCTCTGAACTTCAAGGTCCATTGTGGTTCTGAATTACCTATTCATAACAGTACTGGAGGCCCAAAGTACTATGCTTCTCAATAGAGGAAAAAAGAAGTTCTGAGACCATTTTTTTTTCTTTGCACTGTGTTTTGCCTTTTTTTTCCCCTAGACATTTGGGTGGTTCAGGACACAGGTGTAGTGATGGACATAAAAGGTCTGTCTTCATGTGTGGATCATCTCACTGCAAGAGTACAAAATATTCAAGACTTTGTGGCTCAGAATTCTATGTTAGAACCAAGAATTCCTATTCCTGATTTGTTTTCTGGAGATAGAGCTAAATTTCTGAGTTTCAAAAATAATTGCAAACTGTTTCTGGCGTTGAAACCTCGCTCCTCTGGTGACCCAGTTCAACAAGTTAAGATCATTATTTCTTTATTACGTGGCGACCCTCAAGACTGGGCATTTTCCCTTGCGCCAGGAGATCCTGCATTATGTAATATTGATGCGTTTTTTCTGGCGCTCGGATTACTGTACGATGAACCTAATTCAGTGGATCAGGCAGAGAAAAATTTGCTGGCTCTGTGTCAGGGTCAGGATGAGATAGAGATTTATTGTCAGAAGTTTAGAAAGTGGTCCGTGCTCACTCAATGGAATGAATGTGCGCTGGCAGCTATTTTCAGAAAGGGTCTCTCTGAAGCCCTTAAGGATGTCATGGTGGGATTTCATATGCCTGCTGGTCTGAATGAGTCTATGTCTTTGGCCATTCAGATCGGTCGACGCTTGCGTGAGCGTAAATCTGTGCACCATTTGGCGGTATTATCTGAGCATAGACCTGAGCCTATGCAGTGCGATAGGACTTTGACCAGAGCTGAAAGGCAAGAACACAGACGTCAGAATGGGCTGTGTTTCTACTGTGGTGATTCCACTCATGCTATCTCCGATTGTCCTAAGCGCACTAAGCGGTTCGCTAGGTCTGCCACCATTGGTACGGTACAGTCGAAATTTCTTTTGTCCGTTACTTTGATCTGCTCTTTGTCTTCCTATTCTGTCATGGCATTTGTGGATTCAGGCGCTGCCCTGAATTTGATGGACTTGGAGTTTGCTAGGCGCTGTGGGTTTGTCTTGGAGCCCTTGCAGTGTCTTATTCCATTGAGAGGAATTGATGCTACGCCTTTGGCCAAGAATAAGCCTCAGTATTGGACCCAGCTGACCATGTGCATGGCTCCTGCGCACCGGGAGGATATTCGCTTTCTGGTGTTGCATAATCTGCATGATGTGGTCGTGTTGGGGTTGCCATGGCTACAAGTCCTTAACCCAGTATTAGATTGGAAATTAATGTCTGTGTCCAGCTGGGGTTGTCAGGGGGTACATGGTGATGTTCCATTTCTGTCTATCTCATCATCCACCCCTTCTGAGGTCCCAGAGTTCTTGTCTGATTACCGGGATGTATTCGATGAGCCCAAGTCCAATGCCCTACCTCCGCATAGGGATTGTGATTGTGCTATCGAGTTGATTCCTGGTGGTAAGTTTCCTAAGGGTCGACTGTTTAATTTATCTGTGCCTGAGCACGCCGCTATGCGGAGTTACGTAAAAGAATCCTTGGAGAAGGGTCATATTCGCCCGTCGTCATCGCCATTGGGAGCAGGGTTCTTTTTTGTGGCCAAGAAGGATGGTTCGCTGAGACCTTGTATTGATTACCGCCTTCTAAATAAAATCACGGTCAAATTTCAGTACCCCTTGCCGCTGCTATCTGATTTGTTTGCTCGGATTAAGGGGGCTAGTTGGTTCACCAAGATAGATCTTCGTGGTGCATATAATCTTGTGCGTATTAAACGGGGCGATGAATGGAAAACTGCATTTAATACACCCGAGGGCCATTTTGAGTACCTAGTTATGCCATTCGGACTTGCCAATGCTCCATCAGTATTTCAGTCCTTTATGCATGACATCTTCCGAGAGTACCTGGATAAATTCCTGATTGTATACTTGGATGATATTTTGGTCTTCTCGGATGATTGGGAGTCTCATGTGAAGCAGGTCAGAATGGTGTTCCAGGTCCTGTGTGCTAATTCTTTGTTTGTGAAGGGATCAAAGTGTCTCTTTGGTGTTCAGAAGGTTTCATTTTTGGGGTTCATTTTTTCCCCTTCTACTATCGAGATGGACCCTGTTAAGGTCCAGGCCATTTATGATTGGACTCAGCCAACATCTCTGAAGAGTCTGCAAAAGTTCCTTGGCTTTGCTAATTTTTATCGTCGCTTCATCTGTAATTTTTCTAGTATTGCTAAACCATTGACCGATTTGACCAAGAAGGGTGCTGATGTGGTCAATTGGTCTTCTGCTGCTGTGGAAGCTTTTCAAGAGTTGAAGCATCGTTTTTCTTCTGCCCCTGTGTTGTGCCAGCCAGATGTTTCGCTCCAGTTCCAGGTCGAGGTTGATGCTTCTGAGATTGGAGCAGGGGCTGTTTTGTCGCAAAGAGGTTCTGATTGCTCGGTGATGAAGCCATGCGCCTTCTTTTCCAGGAAGTTTTCGCCTGCTGAGCGAAATTATGATGTTGGCAATCGAGAGTTGCTGGCCATGAAGTGGGCATTCGAGGAGAGGCGTCATTGGCTTGAAGGAGCTAAGCATCGCATGGTGGTCTTGACTGATCACAAGAACTTGACTTATCTCGAGTCTGCGAAACGGTTGAATCCTAGACAGGCTCGTTGGTCGCTGTTTTTCTCCCGTTTTGACTTTGTGGTTTCGTACCTTCCGGGCTCTAAAAATGTGAAGGCGGATGCCCTGTCTAGGAGTTTTGTGCCCGACTCTCCGGGTTTGCCTGAGCCGGCGGGTATTCTCAAAGAGGGAGTAATTGTGTCTGCCATCTCCCCTGATTTGCGGCGGGTTCTGCAAAAATTTCAGGCTAATAAACCTGATCGTTGCCCAGCGGAGAAACTGTTTGTCCCTGATAGGTGGACGAATAAAGTTATCTCTGAGGTTCATTGTTCGGTGTTGGCTGGTCATCCTGGAATCTTTGGTATCAGAGATTTAGTGGCTAGATCCTTTTGGTGGCCGTCTCTGTCGCGGGATGTGCGTTCTTTTGTGCAGTCCTGTGGGATTTGTGCTCGGGCTAAGCCCTGCTGTTCTCGTGCCAGTGGGTTGCTTTTGCCCTTGCCGGTCCTGAAGAGGCCTTGGACACATATCTCTATGGATTTTATTTCGGATCTCCCCGTCTCTCAAAAAATGTCGGTCATTTGGGTAGTTTGTGATCGCTTTTCTAAGATGGTCCATTTGGTACCCTTGTCTAAATTACCTTCCTCCTCTGATTTGGTGCCATTGTTCTTCCAGCATGTGGTTCGTTTACATGGCATTCCAGAGAACATCGTTTCTGACAGAGGTTCCCAGTTTGTTTCGAGGTTTTGGCGAGCCTTTTGTGCTAGGATGGGCATTGATTTGTCTTTTTCCTCGGCTTTCCATCCTCAGACAAATGGCCAGACTGAACGAACCAATGAGACCTTGGAAACATATCTGAGATGTTTTGTTTCTGCTGATCAGGATGATTGGGTGTCCTTTTTGCCGTTGGCTGAGTTCGCCCTTAATAATCGGGCCAGCTCGGCTACCTTGGTTTCGCCGTTTTTCTGCAATTCTGGGTTCCATCCTCGTTTCTCTTCAGGGCAGGTTGAGTCTTCGGACTGTCCTGGTGTGGATACTGTGGTGGACAGGTTGCAGCGGATTTGGACTCATGTAGTGGACAATTTGACCTTGTCCCAGGAGAAGGCTCAACGTTTCACTAATCGCAGACGCTGTGTGGGTCCCCGACTTCGTGTTGGGGATTTGGTTTGGTTGTCATCTCGTTATATTCCTATGAAGGTTTCCTCTTTTAAGTTTAAGCCTCGTTTCATTGGTCTGTATAGGATTTCTGAGGTTCTTAATCCTGTGTCTTTTCGTTTGACCCTTCCAGATTCTTTTTCCATCCATAACGTATTCCATAGGTCATTGTTGCGGAGATACGTGGCACCTATGGTTCCATCTGTTGATCCTCCTGCCCCGGTTTTGGTGGAGGGGGAATTGGAGTATATAGTGGAGAAGATTTTGGATTCTCGTGTTTCGAGACAGAAACTCCAGTATCTGGTTAAGTGGAAGGGTTATGGTCAGGAAGATAATTCCTGGGTCTTTGCCTCTGATGTCCATGCTGCCGATCTTGTTTGTGCCTTTCATATGGCTCATCCTGGTCGGCCTGGGGGCTCTGGTGAGGGTTCGGTGACCCCTCCTCAAGGGGGGGTACTGTTGTGAATTCTGTGGTCGAGCTCCCTCCTGTGGTCACAAGTGGTACTTCGGCTGATTCTGTCTATGGGCTTCTGTTGGTGGATGTGAGTGGTACTGCGGCTTCTGAGTTTCCTTCCTCAGGTGATGAGTTTAAGTCGTTAGGTGCTGCTCTATTTAACTCCACCTAGTGCTTTGATCCTGGCCTCCAGTCAATGTTCTAGTATTGGTCTTGCTTCCTCCTGGATCGTTCCTGTGGCCTGTCTCCCAGCATAAGCTAAGTTCTGCTTGTGTTACTTTTGTTTGCTATATTTTCTGTCCAGCTTGCTATTTTGGTTTTTCTTGCTTGCTGGAAGCTCTGAGACGCAGAGGGAGCACCTCCGTACCGTTAGTCGGTGCGGAGGGTCTTTTTGCCCCTCTGCGTGGTTGTTTGTAGGTTTTTGTGTTGACCGCAAAGCTATCTTTCCTATCCTCGGTCTATTCAGTAAGTCGGGCCTCACTTTGCTAAATCTATTTCATCTCTGTGTTTGTATTTTCATCTTAACTCACAGTCATTATATGTGGGGGGCTGCCTTTTCCTTTGGGGAATTTCTCTGAGGCAAGGTAGGCTTATTTTTCTATCTTCAGGGCTAGTTAGTTTCTCAGGCTGTGCCGAGTTGCATAGGGAGCGTTAGGCGCAATCCACGGCTACCTCTAGTGTGGTGTGATAGGATTAGGGATTGCGGTCAGCAGAGTTTCCACGTCTCAGAGCTCGTACTATGTTTTTTGGTTATTGTCAGGTCACTTTGTGTGCTCTGAACTTCAAGGTCCATTGTGGTTCTGAATTACCTATTCATAACATCACCCTGCTTAATACGAACAAGATTATATGCCCCCCAAAGGTCAATCTTCGTAAACCAACTAGCTCCCTTAATCCTAGCAAACAAATCGGAAAGCAAAGGTAAAGGGTATTGAAACTTGACCGTGATCTTATTCAAGAGGCGATAATCAATACAGGGTCTCAAGAAACCATATTTTTTAGCAACAAAAAAACCCCGCTCCCAACGTTGAAGAAGATGGTCGAATATGCCCTTTCTCCAAAGACTCCTTAATATAGCTCCGCATGGCGGTATGTTCAGGCACAGACAGGTTGAAAAGTCGACCCTTAGGAAACTTACAGCCTGGAATTAAGTAAATAGCACAATCGCCGTTTCTGTTCGGTGGAAAGAAACTGGACTTGGGCTCATCGAATACATACTGAAAATCAGACAAAAACTTTGGAATTTCAGAAGAGGAAGAAGAGGAGATTGACATCAAAGGAACATCATTATGAACCCCCTGACAACCCCAACTAGTCACAGACATGGACTTCCAATCCAACACAGGATTATGTACCTGCAACCACGGAAAACCCAGCACGATAGCATCATGCAAATTATGCAACACCAGAAATCGACAATCTTCCTGATGGGCTGGTGCCATGCGCATGGTCACCTGTGTCCAAAACTGGGGCTTATTTTTAGCCAAGGGTGTAGCATCAATGCCCCTTAAAGGAATAGGGTTCTGCAAAGGCTGCAAGGGAAAACCACAACGCTTGGCAAACTCAAAGTCCATTAAGTTCAAGGCGGCGCCTGAATCCACAAACGCCATGACAGAAAATTCTGACAATGAGCAGATCAGGGACACAGATAACAAAAATTTAGGTTGTACAGTACTGATGGTAATTGAACTGGCGATCCTCTTTGTCCGCTTAGGGCAGACAGAAATGACATGAGAAGCGTCGCCACAATAATAACACAACCTATTCTGACGTCTGAAACCTTGTCGTTCCGTTCTAGACAGAATCCTATCACAGTGCATTGGCTCAGGAATTTGCTCTGAGGATAACGCCACAGCGCGCACAGTTCTGCGCTCCCGCAAGCGCCAGTCAATCTGAATGGCCAGAGACATAGAATCACTCAGACCGGAAGGTGTGGGAAACCCCACCATAACATCTTTAATGGATTCAGAAAGACCCTTTCTGAAAATTGTCGCCAAAGCATCATTATTCCATTTAGTCAACACCGACCATTTTCTGAATTTCTGACAATACAATTCTGCCGCCTCTTGACCCTGAGACAGGGCCAACAAGGTCTTCTCAGCTTGATCCACAGAATTAGGTTTATCATATAACAATCCCAAAGCCTGAAAAAAGGAGTCTACATCAAGCAAAGCCGGATTCCCAGATTCCAGGGAAAATGCCCAATCCTGCGGGTCGCCACGCAGCAGGGAGATGACGATTTTCACCTGCTGAATGGAATCACCAGAGGATCGAGGTCTCAAAGCAAAAAACAGTTTACAGTTGTTTTTAAAACTCAAAAATTTGGACCTGTCACCAAAAAACAAATCAGGAGTAGGAATCTTCGGTTCTAAAACAGGAGTTTGAACAATATAATCAGAAATACCCTGTACCCTAGCAGCAAGCTGGTCTACATGAGAAGCTAATTCCTGAACATTCATGCTAGCACAAGGCTCTTCAGCCACCCAGGGATAAAGAGGGAGGAGAAGACAAAGTAGACTGAAGAAAAAAAAATGGCTCAAGACCTTTCTTCCCCTCTTCTGAGATGCATTTAACTCATTATGGGCCAGCTGTACTGTTATGATCTGGTGACCTTGGAGCAGCATGAAAACTTTCACTGGAGTAGGTGGTAACTATACTGACCGCAAACCCTGATCTTAACACCGCAACTAGAAGTAGCCGTGGGGTGTGCCTAACAAAACCTAGACACCTCGACACAGCCGGAGGACTAAATACCCCTATAGATGGAAATAGGAATACTATCTTGCCTCAGAGCAGAACCCCAAAGAATAGGCAGCCCCCCACAAATAATGACTGTGAGTAGTAGAGGAAGAGACACACACAGGTAGGAAACAAGATTTAGCAAATGAGGCCACACTAGCTAAATAGGAAAGAATAGGACAGGATACTAAGCGGTTAGTATTAAAAATCCTTCCAAAAAGCCACAGCAGAAAATACAAAAACTCCACCATCTAACTAAAGATGTGGAGTGTATATCTGCAACTCCAGAGAATCCAACAAGAATGAGAAAACACTGACACAGTCTGAGCTGGACAAGAGAAAAACAAAAGAATAGCACAGAATACAAGCACACTGCATGTGTGCCTCAGAAACAGAAACAGACACTTATCTTTTGCTGAATTGGCAGCTAAGCAGGAGAAGCCAGAAAGTGATCCATCACTTCACAAGAAACATTGACAACTGGAAAGGACTAATGATTCCTGCAAACCTAAATACCCCAGCCAGATTTGCAATCAGCAGATACACCTGTCCAGAACTGCAGGCCAGGGACAACTGCATTACCACCTACAGCCACCGGAGGGAGCCCAAAAGCAGAATTCACAACAAGCATCCCCCTAATGCGTCTGCTGATGCAAAGTTTGACGCACATAAAGTAGCAGGCGTCTGCAGCCGAGGAAGAGGGAAGCCTTGATGACAGTCAGCCATTGTCTGGTCAGGGCAGTCTACAGGACGAGGTAGCGGGCGAAGAGGAGGAGGACGAGGAGGATGATGGGAATGAGTATTTTTTGAATGAGGAAGCTTCTCCTGGGCCAATAGAAACAGGTGGCGTTGCAAGGCCGGGTTCAAGCTTTTTGAGGGAGACAAGTGACGTAGATTTGCCAGAAACTGCCCCTAAACCCAGCACAAGCGCAGATTTGACAACTGGAACTTTGGCCCACATGGCGGATTATGCCTTATGTATCGTCAAAAGGGACCCACGCATTATTAAAATGATGACCGATGACGATTACTGGTTGGCCTGCCTCCTTGATCCTCGCTATAAAGGCAAATTGCAAAATATCATGCCACATGAGAACCTCGAACAAATATTAGCAACCAAACAAGCAACTCTTGTAGACCGTTTGATTCAGGCATTCCCAGCACACAGCGCCGGTGATGGTTCTCACACAAGCTGCAGGGGGCAACAGGGCAGAGGTGTTAGAGGTGCACAAATCAGAAGTGGCATTGGACAGAGGGGTTTTCTGACCAGGTTGTGGAGTGATTTCGCAATGACCGCAGACAGGACAGGTACTGCAGCATCAATTCAAAGTGACAGGAGACAACATTTGTCCAGTATGGTTACTAACTATTTTTCATCCCTTATTGATGTTCTCCCTCAACCGTCATTCCCATTTGATTACTGGGCTTCCAAAATAGACAACTGGCCTGAATTGGCAGAATATGCATTGCAGAAGCTTGCTTGCCCAGCAGCTAGTGTGCTATCAGAAAGAGTATTCAGTGCTGCTGGTTCAATATTGACGGAAAAAAGGACTCGTCTGGCTACCCAAAATGTTAATGATCTAACCTTCATTAAAATGAACCACTCATGGATTTCAAATTATTTTGCCCCACCTTTCCCGGCTGACACCTAGCTTTCCTATGAAAAGGTCTTGCTTGTGGACTGGTCTTACTGACTGTTCCAATCTCTTAATTTGCAGCAGTTGTTTGTCCAGCATATGACATGTTTACACCTCCCTAAATGGGCTAACTCCCCCCATGGGGCCGTGGTCTCGCCACTTGGCGCAAGCACCCGTTAGAGTACCGTTTGTCTGAAGAGGTGGGTGTGCCCACTTTTGGTCGACGGCACTGCCACTGGGTCCCTCGTAGTATAATAAAGTGTCTCTGGCAGTGGTGGCGCGCACCCAACGTCAGACACACCGTTGTAACATGAGGGGCCCTGGGCCTGTACCGCCGGCCACAAGAGAGTTTCCCCCCCAGCTCAAACAGTGTTCTACCACTTGCAAAATTATCTCTCACAGCTCCACCAATGTTTAGTCTATGCGCTGACATCCTTCAATGCCTGGCACTGACAATACCATTTTGTTAACATGTATGATGCTAGTTAAAATAGTCAGGGTCAGTGTCCTATATTGACACCAGTAAATACTTAGCGCCAAATTACTATGTCTGAAACTCAGCAGAGGAGCCCACCCCTGTACCTAAGTATGCCACCCTTTTTTGGGGGGTTTTGTTGTTTTGCGAGACATTAACATCTATTTCTTTTTTGGGAGTACTAACTGTGTCAGACACTCCTTCCAATCGTCCTCCGCTGACCACAACAATGCTGCCTGTGTACCCCTGGAACCTAATTAAAAGTGCATAGAGCCTACTTTTTTTAGTTTAGGCCTACTAAGTCTGTCTGCGGTCCCTCCTTCCAATAGTCCTCCGCTGACCACACCAATGCTGCCTGTGTACCCCTGGAACCTAATTAAAAGTGCATAGAGCCAACTTTTTTTAGTTTAGGCCTACTAAGTCTGTCTGCGGTCCCTCCTTCCAATAGTCCTCCGCTGACCACACCAATGCTGCCTGTGTACCCCTGGAACCTAATTAAAAGTGCATAGAGCCTACTTTTTTATTTTAGGCCTACTAAGTCTGTCTGCGGTCCCTCCTACCAATAGTCCTCCGCTGACCACACCAATGCTGCCTGTGTACCTCTGGAACCTAATTAAAAGTGCATAGAGCCTACTTTTTTTAGTTTAGTCCTTCTAAGTCTGTCTGTGGTCCCTGCTTCCAATAGTCCTCCACTGACCACACCAATGCTGCCTGTGTACCCCTGGAACCTAATTAAAAGTGCATAGAGCCTACATTTTTTTAGTTTAGGCCTACTAAGTCTGTCTGCGGTCCCTCCTTCCAATAGTCCTCCACTGACCACACCAATGCTGCCTGTGTACCCCTGGAACCTAATTAAAAGTGCATAGAGCCTACTTTTTTATTTTAGGCCTACTAAGTCTGTCTGCGGTCCCTCCTTCCAATAGTCCTCCGCTGACCACACCAATGCTGCCTGTGTACCCCTGGAACCTAATTAAAAGTGCATAGAGCCTACTTTTTTAGTTTAGGCCTAATAAGTCTGTCTGCGGTCCCTCCTTCCAATTGTCCTCCACTGACCACACCAATGCTGACCGTGTACCCATGTAACCTTTTTTAACCCCTTTCTGACATTAGACGTACTATCCCGTCGAGGTGGTGTGGGCC
This sequence comes from Ranitomeya imitator, assembly GCF_032444005.1. Classification (NCBI taxonomy): domain Eukaryota; kingdom Metazoa; phylum Chordata; class Amphibia; order Anura; family Dendrobatidae; genus Ranitomeya; species Ranitomeya imitator. The sequence goes on along the minus strand of NC_091283.1, from coordinate 451,386,162 downwards.
CCTATGACCACCGACGGGATAGTACGTCATATGCGATCGGCAGCGCTCACGGGGGGAGCGCCGCCGATCGCGGCCGGGTGTTAGCTGCCTATCGCTGACACATCAGTGGCTCTCTAAACGCAACATGGCGTCCCATCTCAATTCCTGTCAATTTTGCATTGAAAAGTCAAACGGCGCTCCTTCCCTTCCGAGCTCTCCCATGCGCCCAAACAGTGGTTTACCCCCACATATGGGGTATCAGCGTACTCAGGACAAATTGTACAACAACTTTTGGGGTCCAATTTCTTCTCTTACCCTTGGGAAAAAAAACATTGGGGGCGAAAAGATAATTTTTGTGAAAAAGTATGATTTTTTATTTTTACGGTTCTGCATTATAAACTTCTGTGAAGCACTTGGTGGGTCAAAGTGCTCACCACACCTCTAGATAAGTTCCTTAGGGGGTCTACTTTCCAATATGGTGTCACTTGTTGGGGGTTTCAATGTTTAGGCACATCAGTGGCTCTCCAAACGCAACATGGCTTCCCATCTCAATTCCTGTCAATTTTGCATTGAAAAGTCAAACGGCGCTCCTTCCCTTCCGAGCTCTCCCATGCGCCCAAACAGTGGTTTACCCCCACACATGGGGTATCAGCGTACTCAGGACAAATTGTACAACAACGTTTGGGGTCCAATTTCTTCTCTTACCATTGGGAAAATAAAAAATGGGGGGGGGGAAAGATAATTTTTGTGAAAAATATGATTTTGTATTTTTACGGTTCTGCATTATAAACTTCTGTGAAGCACTTGGTGGGTCAAAGTGCTCACCACTAGGGTTGAGCGACCTTTACTTTTATAGGATCGGGTCGAGTTTCACGAAACCCGACTTTTTCAAAAGTCGGGTCGAGTGAAATCGGCCGATCCTATAAAAAAGTTGGGGTCGGGGTCGGCCGAAACCTGAAACCCAATGCAGTGCATTGGGTTTCCATGGTTCCCAGGGTCTGAAGGAGCGGAAACTCTCCTTCAGGTCCTGCGATCCATATTTTAGTGTAAAATAAAGAATTAAAATAAAAAATATCGCAATACTTACCCTCTGACGCGCCCTGGTACTAACCGGGAACCTTCCTTCCTTAGAATCAGCCTTCCAGGACCTAGCGGTGACGTCGCGGTGACGTCGCGGCTTGTGATTGGCCGCGCGGCTGCCCATGTGACCGCTCGCGCGACCAATCACAAGCCGCGACGTCACCGCGACGTCACCGAAGGTCCTGGAAGGGCTGATTCTTAGGAAGGAAGGCTGCCGGAAAGAAGCAGGGCACGTCCGAGGGTGAGTATATTCCTATTAGGTATATACTCACCCTCGGACGCGCCCTGCTTCTTTCCGGCAGCCTTCCTTCCTAAGAATCAGCCCTTCCAGGACCTTCGGTGACGTCGCGGTGACGTCGCGGCTTGTGATTGGTCGCGCGAGCGGTCACATGGGCAGCCGCGCGGCCATTCACAAGCCGCGACGTCACCGCGACGTCACCGCTAGGTCCTGGAAGGCTGATTCTAAGGAAGGAAGGTTCCCGGTTAGTACCAGGGCGCGTTAGAGGGTAAGTATTGCGATATTTTTTATTTTAATTCTTTATTTTACACTTAAATCTGAATTCCGATACCAATTCCCGATATCTTAAACATATCGGGAATCGGTATCGGAATTCCGATTCTAGATTCAAAAGATCGCCGACTTCATGGCCGACCCCACACAGGGGTCGGGTCGGGTTTCATGAAACCCGACCTTGCCAAAAGTCGGCGACTTTTGAATATTTTCGACCCGTTTCGCTCAACCCTACTCACCACACCTCTAGATAAGCTCCTTAGGGGGTCTACTTTCCAAAATGGTGTCACTTGTAGGGGGTTTCAATGTTTAGGCACATCAGGGGCTCTCTAAACGCAACATGGTGTCCCATCTCGATTCCAGTCAATTTTGCATTGAAAAGTCAAACGGCGCTCCTTCGCTTCCGAGCTCTGTCATGCACCCAAACAGTGGTTTACCCCCACATATGGGGTATCGGTGTACTCAGGACAAATTGTACAACAACTTTTGGGGTCCATTTTCTCCTGTTACCCTTGGTAAAATAAAACAAATTGGAGCTGAAGTAAATTTTTTGTGAAAAAAAGTTAAATGTTAATTTTTATTTAAACATTCCAAAAATTCCTGTGAAGCACCAGAAGGGTTAATAAACTTATTGTATATGGTTTTGAGCACCATGAGGGGTGCAGTTTTTAGAATGGTGTCACACTTGGGTATTTTCTATCATATAGACCCCTCAAAATGACTTCAAATGAGATGTGGTCCCTAAAAAAAAATGGTGTTGTAAAAATGAGAAATTGCTGGTCAACTTTTAACCCTTATAACTCCCTAACAAAAAAAAATTTTGGTTCCAAAATTGTGCTGATGTAAAGTAGACATGTGGGAAATGTTACCTATTAAGTATTTTGTGTGACATATCTCTGTGATTTAATTGCATAAAAATTCAAAGTTGGAAAATTGCAAAATTTGCATAATTTTCGCCAAATTTCCATTTTTTTCACAAATAAACACAGGTACTATCAAATAATTTTTACCACTATTATGAAGTACAATATGTCACGAGAAAACAATGTCAGAATCACTGGGATCCGTTGAAGCGTTCCAGAGTTATAACCTCATAAAGGGACAGTGGTCAGAATTGTAAAAATTGGCCCGGTCATTAACGTGCAAACCACACTTGGGGGTAAAGGGGTTAAACCTGCGTTGAGCCAAATTTGTGGTGTAAGGCCTACTAGCAGTGTCTGTCTGTGCCACTCTATACAGCTGTCCTCTTTAAAAAAATGACCTGCAATTGTCAGGTTTTCAGCCTATCGGAATTTTAAAACTGCAGTGGGGTTACTAGTTTGGTTGGGGCCTACTAACGGTGTATGCCGCTCCTTGCTGTTCTCCTGGTTTCCTGTCCTGAACTTCCATTTTCAGGCTCTCGTGAAGTAGTTGTTAATATTACACTGCATTTGGCCTACTAGTGTGGTTGGGGCCTACTAACGGTGTATGCCGCTCCTTGCTGTTCTCCTGGTTTCCTGTCCTGAACTTCCATTTTCAGGCTCTCGTGAAGTAGTTGATAATATTACACTGCATTTGGCCTACTAGTGCGGTTGGGGCCTACTAACGGTGTATGCCGCTCCTTGCTGTTCTCCTGGTTTCCTGTCCTGAACTTCCATTTTCAGGCTCTCGTGAAGTAGTTGTTAATATTACACTGCATTTGGCCTACTAGTGTGGTTGGGGCCTTCTAACGGTGTATGCCGCTCCTTGCTGTTCTCCTGGTTTCCTGTCCTGAACTTCCATTTTCAGGCTCTCGTGAAGTAGTTGTTAATATTACACTGCATTTGGCCTACTAGTGCGGTTGGGGCATACTAACGGTGTATGCCGCTCCTTGCTGTTCTCCTGGTTTCCTGTCTTGAACTTCCATTTTCAGGCTCTCGTGAAGTAGTTGTTAATATTACACTGCATTTGGCCTACAAGTTGGGTCTGGGTTGTAGGGACGGTGTCTGCCGCTCCAAGGTGTTCTCCAGGGTGCCTCTCCCTAGCTTCTATCTTCAAGCTCTTGTTAAGTAGTGGTTGAAACAACACTGCATTAGGCCTACAAGTTGGGTCTGGGTTGTAGGGATGGTGTCTGCCGCTCCAAGGTGTTCTCCAGGGTGCCTCTCCCTAGCTTCTATCTTCAAGCTCTTGTTAAGTAGTTGTTGAAACAACACTGCATTAGGCCTACAAGTTGGGTCTGGGTTGTAGAGACGGTGTCTGCCGCTCCAAGGTGTTCTCCAGGTTGCCTTTCCCTAGCTTCTATCTTCAGGCTCTCGTTAAATTGTTTTTAATATAACACTGCATTTGGTCTACTTGTTTTGTTGGCCCTACTAACGGTGTCTGCCGCTCCTTGATGTTCTCCTCCACTGAACAAACCAGTGCTGCCTGTTTACTTCTGTTAACAATTTTGAACAGCATTTAGACTACTTACTGATTTGGGCCTACTCACTGTGTCAGCCTCTCATTACAGTTGTAGTCCACTGAACAAAGCAATGCCCCCTGGTTAGTCCTGTTACCAATTTTGAACTGCATTTAGCCCACTTTATTATTTGGGCCTATATCTGTGTTTCCTCCTCATCCTGCCCATTGCCCAGCCAGTGATACATGAGTCTGCTGGTACATTGACCCAGAACGCTACATTCCCCGTGCACGCTACACAGCCAGAATGTGACCCTGCTGAAAGTCAGGTTCAACTTCCCACATTTCCTGGGCCCACTAAATACTTGAACCAGCCCTACCCCCCACAACTTTAGCCAAATGACCCCCAATTTCCAATGCCTAACTATTATTATAAGGTAAATTAAGATTGAAAAGCTTCAGTAACAAGAATGGATGTTTTTGCCATTAAAATGGGCACTGTAGGTGTTTTCCTGGCCTCCACTCACTGCCGACTATGCTTCCCCATTGACTAGCATTGGGTTTCGTGTTTCGGTCGATCCCCGACTTTTTGCGATAATCGGCCGATTTCACTCGACTCGACTTTTGGGATAGTCAGGTTTCGCGAAACCCGACTCGACCCTAAAAAGGTAAAAGTCGCTCAACCCTAGTCCTGATGGATAAGTGCATCCGGTTGTAACCTGAAAGACCACCTAACTTTCATCAAGATGAAAAGTCATGGATCTCAAAGGACTTTTGCATCCCAGTCACAGACTGGGCAGACTAGGTGATGGTGTAGTTTTTAGTGTGATGCATTGATCTCACGTTATTGCAGTCTGTGGCCTTTGTGCCTGCTGTTGCTTCTGCTGCTGATGCTACAAACTATTTTGTTAAATGTTTGCACTGAAAGTTAGGTCTCCTTCATGTGTGTTGCCTTTAACAGTAGGTCTCCTAATATAGACCGGCAGACCTGCACTTAATTTCAGTCAGCTATCTGTGTTGCTATCCTTAAATTTTTATAACATTTGTGGTAGAGCTGATATTTGTGCCACCTGAGTGTGGCTGAGCAAAAAAGCAGTTTGAGCTGTTGTATGATGTATCAGGGCTCCCAGCAAAGCAGGCTTACACCACTCTCTCACCCACCTCGTCTTAATTGAAACTTCAATTCAAAGGTCTGAAGGCTGGTTCAGACCCTGATATCTCATGCATGGCACATGGCTGAATGTTGCTGTACCATTCTAAAATTTCAACTGTGGGTAAATTGACCATCACTTAACTACCTGTGTTACTATCTGTTACGAAACTGCAGCACAGAACTAGGAAAGAAGGGGGAAAGCTGACCCTGCACTAGGACTAGGCTGAAACCCTACGATGGAGTCGGCAACCCATTCCTAGCGAATAGACCCACCGACGATCCTGGTCTAAACTCAGCGAAGACCTATAGATAAGGGGAAGGAGGTCCCTAAAAGATCTAAGGATTGGGTACAAAAAGCAGGTCAGCTCCTGATAGGAAACACAGAGAAGGCTGCAGGAGCAAACTGAAAACAGAAACAAAAGATAGCAGAACCAGAGATCCCAGAACTGCAATATATCAAACACAGAAAGCGGCCTAAGCACCTAGCCAGAACTCTAGCGGCTGAGCAAAAATCCAGTTTGAGCTGTTGCATGAGGTATCAGGTCTCTCAGCAAAGAAGGCTTACACCAGTCCATCACCCACCTCGTCATAATTTAAACTTAAAAAAATGCTATAAATTCTGTCCCAGACCTCATTATTATTATTATTATTATTATTACTATTATTATTTATTTATATAGCACCATTAATTCCATGGTGCTGTACATGAGAAAGGGATTACCGTATTTTTCGGACTAAAAGACGCACTTTTTCCCCCCCAAAAAAGGGGGGAAAATGGGGGGTGCGTCTAATAGTCGCAATGCAGGCTTACCTAGGTGGCAGAGGTGCGGTGGCAGAGGTCCGGTGGCAGAGGTGCGGTTGCGGGGGTGTGGCGGCAAAGGAGGCGCAGTAAGCGGGGTCCCTTTCCCCGGTATGGTGATGCAGCAGGCCCGGTATGCAGCAGAGCCGGGTGAATCCTCTTGTTATCGGTGGGTGCGGCCATTTTCCGGAGGCCGCGCGTGCGCAGATGGAGCGCTCTGGTTCCCGGGGCTTCAGGAAAATGGCCGCCGCGATCTCCATCTGCGCACGCGCGGCCTCCCGCGGCCATTTTCCTGAAGCCCCGGGAGCAGAGCGCTTCATCTGCACACGCGCGGCCTCAAGAAGATGGCCGCGCCCACCGATAACAAGAGGATTCACCCGGCTCTGCTGTATACCGGGCCTGCTGCATCACCATCCCGGGGAAAGGGACCCCGCTTACTGCGCCTCCTCTGCCGCCACCGCACCTCTGCCACCGGACCTCTGCCACCGCACCTCTGCCACCTAGGTAAGCCTGCATGGTAAGCCAGGGACCCCTCTCACGCCATACCTCTCACTGCACCTCCTGATCCCAGCACCTCCTGATCCCAGCACCTCCTGATCCCAGCACCTCCTGATCCCAGCACCTCCTGATCCCAGCACCTCCTGATCCCAGCACCTCCTCATCCCAGCACCTCCTGATCCCAGCACCTCCTGATCCCAGCACCTTCTCATCCCAGCACCTTCTCATCCCAGCACCTCCTCATCCCAGCACCTCCTGATCCCAGCACCTCCTGATCCCAGCACCTCCTGATCCCAGCACCTCCTCATCCCAGCACCTCCTCATCCCAGCACCTCCTCATCCCAGCACCTCCTGATCCCAGCACCTCCTCATCCCAGCATCACCCCACCTCTGCCGACACCTTGCCTCCTGTGACCCTGCTCTGCCACCGCCATCCCTCAGGTAAGATACTGTAAATTCGGACAATAAGACGGACCCCCATCTTATAAAAAATCTTTTTTTCTGCAATTTTCACCCCAAATTTGGGGTGCGTCTTATGGTCCGGTGCGTCTTATAGTCCGAAAAATACGGTACATACAGGGTTATAGATATCATTTACAGTAAACAGGTTTAGCGTACAGTGACAGACTGGTACAGAGGGGAGAGGACCCTGTCCTTGCGGACTTACATTCTATGGCCTATGGCTGACTGCTGCTGTGCCATTCGAAAATTTCTACTATGGGTGATTAGTTAACTACCTCTGTTATGATCCTTACATTTTTATAACATTAGTAATCTAATGATATTTGTGCCACCTATCAAATTTCTACTGTGGGTCAATTGATGCAATTTTTCTTGTTGTCTGCCTCTAATTTTTGGAAATGTTTGGACTCCTTTATGTGTGTTGCATGAATTTTGCAGGGCTCTCAGAGCACCAGGCCTACATCTGTCACTCATCCACTTGTTATTGATCAATGTTTCAGCTTGAAATGCTGGTCTAGGCCCTGTCCCATGCATCCATGCTGTGCAATTATACTACCGTATATACTCGAGTATAAGCCGAGATTTTCAGCCCAAATTTTTGGGTTGAAAGTGCCCCTCTCGGATTATACTCGAGTCACGGTCGGCGGTGGGGTCGGTGGGTGAGTGGGAGAGAGGTCTGAGGCATACTTACCTGCTTCCGAGGCTTCTGGCGCTGTCCCTGCAGTCCCACGGTCTTCGGGTGCTGCAGCTCTTCCCCTGTTCAGCGGTCTCGTGGGACCGCTCATTAAAGTTATGAATATGGACTCCACTCCCATAGTGGTGGAGCCGCATATTCATTTCTCTAATGAGCGGTGCCAGAGACCGCTGACAGAAGAAGAGGCTGTGGCACCCGGAGACCAGCTGTCCGGGGGAAGGAGCCAGGGATGCCGGGAGCAGGTAAGTATCTCATAGTTACCTGTCCGCGTTCCACACGCTGGGCGCCGCTCTGTCTTCGCGTCCTCTTGCAGTGACTGTACAGGTCAGAGGGCGCGATGATGTACTAGTGTGCGCACCGCCCTTTGTCTGATCAGTCAGTGCGGAGAGACGCCGAGACGGGACGCTGGGGAGCTGCAAGCAAGAGAGGTGAGTATGTCATTTTTTTTTTTTATTGCAGCAGCAGCAGCATTATATATGGCACAGATTTATATGGCACATCTATGGGGCAATAATCAACGGTGCAGAGCATTCTATATGGCAGAGCACTATATGGCACAGCTTTCTATGTAGCATCTATGGTGCAATAATGAACGGTGCAGAGCAATATATGGCACAGCTTTATATGGCACATCTATGGGGCAATAATAGTAACATAGTAACATAGTTAGTAAGGCCGAAAAAAGACATTTGTCCATCCAGTTCAGCCTATATTCCATCATAATAAATACCCAGATCTACGTCCTTCTACAGAACCTAATAATTGTATGATACAATATTGTTCTGCTCCAGGAAGACATCCAGGCCTCTCTTGAACCCCTCGACTGAGTTCGCCATCACCACCTCCTCAGGCAAGCAATTCCAGATTCTCACTGCCCTAACAGTAAAGAATCCTCTTCTATGTTGGTGGAAAAACCTTCTCTCCTCCAGACGCAAAGAATGCCCCCTTGTGCCCGTCACCTTCCTTGGTATAAACAGATCCTCAGCGAGATATTTGTATTGTCCCCTTATATACTTATACATGGTTATTAGATCGCCCCTCAGTCGTCTTTTTTCTAGACTAAATAATCCTAATTTCGCTAATCTATCTGGGTATTGTAGTTCTCCCATCCCCTTTATTAATTTTGTTGCCCTCCTTTGTACTCTCTCTAGTTCCATTATATCCTTCCTGAGCACCGGTGCCCAAAACTGGACACAGTACTCCATGTGCGGTCTAACTAGGGATTTGTACAGAGGCAGTATAATGCTCTCATCATGTGTATCCAGACCTCTTTTAATGCACCCCATGATCCTGTTTGCCTTGGCAGCTGCTGCCTGGCACTGGCTGCTCCAGGTAAGTTTATCATTAACTAGGATCCCCAAGTCCTTCTCCCTGTCAGATTTACCCAGTGGTTTCCCGTTCAGTGTGTAATGGTGATAATGAACGGTGCAGAGCAATATATGGCACATCTATGGGGCAATAATGAACGGTGCAGAGCACTATATGGCACAGCTTTATATGGCACTTCTATGGGGCAATAATGAACGGTGCAGAGCTCTATATGGCACAGCTTTCTATGGCACATCTATGGGGCAATAATGAACGGTGCAGAGCACTATATGGCACAGCTTTCTATGGCACATCTATGGGGCAATAATGAACGGTGCGGAGCACTATATGGCACAGCTTTATATGGCACATCTATGGGGCAATAATGAACGGTGCAGAGCATTCTATATGGCACAGCTTTATATGGAGCATCTATGGGCAATAATGAACGGTATGGAGCATCTATTTTTATTTTTGAAATTCACCGGTAGCTGCTGCATTTCCTACCCTAGGCTTATACTCGAGTCAATAAGTTTTCCCAGTTTTTTGTGGCAAAATTAGGGGGGTCGGCTTATACTCGGGTCGGCTTATACTCGAGTATATACGGTATTTCTACTCTGGATTAAGTGATGCCCCTAATTTGAGCTGTTTGGGATGCGTTTTGACACCCCTTAAGGTATTGTCTATGCATTTGATTTTGCCTCCCATTGAATTCAGTGGTGTTCGGGTATATTTGACGAACCATTTGACGAATATGTTTGGCGATCATTGGGACCTTGAGGCTATGTGCACACGTATTCTGGTCTACTGCGGATTTTTCCGCAGCAGATTTCAGCAGATTTGATAAATCCGCAGTGAAAAAACGCTGCGGATTTATCGCAGATTTACCGCGGTTTTTCTGCATTTTTCACTGCGGTTTTACAACTGTGGATTTCTATTGGAGCAGTTGTACAACCGCTGCGGAATCCGCAGAAAGAAGTGATATGCGCAGTTTTTTCCGCAGCATGTGCACAGCGTTTTTTGTTTCCCATAGGTTTACATTGTACTGTAAACTCATGGGAAACTGCTGCGGATCCGCAACAAAATCCGCATTGTGTGCACATACCCTGAAAGTTTAGCTCATCTATACTGTTCATAAAGGGCAACATATTGTAATTTGGTTATACATACAATAGATACCAGTGTTCTAGTGGTCTAGCAATTGGTTACAAGATAAATCTCTCTAAAGAACAAAAATCATGTTAGAGTGTGACAGTGAAATTCAATAAAAACTTTTTTTATACTAAATAGTTGGTAATGCTTAGCGCAGCATCAATGTGATCATCAGTTGTTTGTGCCTTACAAAAAGCTGTACTTTAGCTTTAATCTTTATTTGCTACATAATTGTTATTCAGATACATAATCGCATATTTTGTCCTCATCTCATCTTGTACTAATGTATTTGTGAAGTATATCGTTCTGATGAGTCAGTTGGTGATCCCTTTGCCATTAGACATGTTTATTTAGCGTTTAGTGCAATCTTCTCATTTGTTTATCGAGTTACTATATGTTCTGTCATTATCTCACGGTTGATAACAATCCATGTGCAGTAATTATATTCACAATCACGATCATTTAAATACATTATTTTTAGCATACATTGTGCAGTATAGAGTAAGTGGCGTGTTTTACACTTCCTTTATTGGTGGTGATATATGGTCAATGTTCACGAAGCTATAAAACTTGAGTAAGTGACATTCAGACTCATTTGCTCAATTGTACGGACTGTGTTTATTCTGTAGGCTGCAGTGAATTGAGGCAGATGTACATTAGATGACAGATACCGGGGTTGTGGCTGAGGTAAGACTGAAGCAATTAGGTCCAACTTTCATCAAGTATAGAAGGCATAGAGAAAGATTTAGTAATAAATTAGAATTAAAGCATTATGACAAATGTATGTTTTGCTTTTATGATTTCATGTATGGTATTGGTAATTATTATGATTGCACTAGAAGAGTAGGCATGTCAACACATTATATGCAACTCAATGCATCTTCGTCCAAGAGACAAGCCGAATTCTGAAGAAAAATGTGAGCAAACTATAGAAAACAGGCTTAGTTTTATTTCTTAATGCAATATCACTTACATGTACGCAATTTGTCGGTTGATCACATGTAGAAAGGGCTCAGGAGATCAACTCTCTTCCCACACAGAAGATACACTGGCTATATTAAATAGCGCATCTATCTCTAACAGTAGTGGTTGGAGCTCAGCTCAATCTGACAGCAGCCATTAAATGGAACGCACACCAGTGCTTGCGTGTACTGGCTCCCATCGACTCACCGTGACACAATCGTGGAGCACTGATGGGTTACTATGACAGCTAATGGCCTGTTGAAGGATCCCATCACTGCTTTCTTGGTCTTCATATGAAGTTCAGCTATGTGCTGAGCTTCAAAGGATGACACAAATCAATAGCTACAGCCTCATTCCCCTGGTGAAACATGTTGGAGAGGATAGTAGCTGACTAATTTTTATGTTGTATATGCCTGATGAGGGATGATAGAAATTATAAGAGGATAGGGTCTCTGTAATATAATTGCAGTTTTGACCTCACAAAAGCTAAATAGCAGCTAAAAGCACTTTGCACTTTGCAGCTAAAAGCAGTTTGCACTTTGCAACCCATCATGAGGTCCTGTTTATGGGGGACTTTAACTACCCGGATATTAGCTGGGAAACAGAAACCTGTGAAACCCATAAAGGCAACAGGTTTCTGCTAATAACCAAGAAAAATTATCTTTCACAATTGGTGCAGAATCCAACCAGAGGAGCAGCACTTTTAGACCTAATACTATCTAATAGACCTGACAGAATAACAAATCTGCAGGTGGTCGGGCAGCTAGGAAATAGCGACCACAATATTGTAGAGTTTCACCTGTCTTTCACTAGGGGGACTTGTCAGGGAGTCACAAAAACACTGAACTTTAGGAAGGCAAAATTTGACCAGCTTTGAGATGCCCTTAATCTGGTAGACTGGGACAATATCCTCAGAAATAAGAATACAGATAATAAATGGAAAATGTTTAAGAACATCCTAAATAGGCACTGTAAGCGGTTTATTCTTTGTGGGAATAAAAGGATTAGAAATTGGAAAAGCCCAATGTGGCTAAACAAAGTAGTAAGACAAGCAATTAACAGTAAAAAGAAAGCATTTGCACTACTAAAGCAGGATGGCACCATTGAAGCTCTAAAAAACTATAGGGAGAAAAATACTTTATCTAAAAAACTAATTAAAGCTGCCAAAAAGGAAACAGAGAAGCACATTGCTAAGGAGAGTAAAACTAATCCCAAACTGTTCTTCAGCTATATCAATAGTAAAAGAATAAAAACTGAAAATGTAGGCCCCTTAAAAAATAGTGAGGAAAGAATTGGTTGTAGATGATGAGGAAAAAGCTAACATATTAAACACCTTCTTCTCCACGGTATTCACGGTGGAAAATGAAATGCTAGGTGAAATCCCAAGAAACAATGAAAACCCTATATTAAGGGTCTCCAATCTAACCCAAGAAGAGGTGCGAAACCGGCTAAATAAGATTAAAATAGATAAATCTCCGGGTCTGGATGGCATACACCCACGAGTACTAAGAGAACTAAGTAATGTAATAGATAAACCATTATTTCTTATTTTTAGGGACTCTATAGCGACGGGGTCTGTTCCGCAGGACTGGCGCATAGCAAATGTGGTGCCAATATTCAAAAAGGGCTCTAAAAGTGAACCTGTAAATTATAGGCCAGTAAGTCTAACCTCTATTGTTGGTAAAATATTTGAAGGGTTTCTGAGGGATGTTATTCTGGATTATCTCAATGAGAATAACTGTTTAACTCCATATCAGCATGGGTTTATGAGAAATCGCTCCTGTCAAACCAATCTAATCAGTTTTTATGAAGAGGTAAGCTATAGGCTGGACCACGGTGAGTCATTGGACGTGGTATATCTCGATTTTTCCAAAGCGTTTGATACCGTGCCGCACAAGAGGTTGGTACACAAAATGAGAATGCTTGGTCTGGGGGAAAATGTGTGTAAATGGGTTAGTAACTGGCTTAGTGATAGAAAGCAGAGGGTGGTTATAAATGGTATAGTCTCTAACTGGGTCGCTGTGACCAGTGGGGTACCGCAGGGGTCGGTATTGGGACCTGTTCTCTTCAACATATTCATTAATGATCTGGTAGAAGGTTTACACAGTAAAATATCGATATTTGCAGATGATACAAAACTATGTAAAGCAGTTAATACAAGAGAAGATAGTATTCTGCTACAGATGGATTTGGATAAGTTGGAAACTTGGGCTGAAAGGTGGCAGATGAGGTTTATCAATGATAAATGTAAGGTTACACACATGGGAAGAAGGAATCAATATCACCATTACACACTGAACGGGAAACCACTGGGTAAATCTGACAGGGAGAAGGACTTGGGGATCCTAGTTAATGATAAACTTACCTGGAGCAGCCAGTGCCAGGCAGCAGCTGCCAAGGCAAACAGGATCATGGGGTGCATTAAAAGAGGTCTGGATACACATGATGAGAGCATTATACTGCCTCTGTACAAATCCCTAGTTAGACCGCAATGGAACTAGAGAGAGTACAAAGGAGGGCAACAAAATTAATAAAGGGGATGGGAGATCTACAATACCCAGATAGATTAGCGAAATTAGGATTATTTAGTCTAGAAAAAAGACGACTGAGGGGCGATCTAATAACCATGTATAAGTATATAAGGGGACAATACAAATATCTCGCTGAGGATCTGTTTATACCAAGGAAGGTGACGGGCACAAGGGGGCATTCTTTGCGTCTGGAGGAGAGAAGGTTTTTCCACCAACATAGAAGAGGATTCTTTACTGTTAGGGCAGTGAGAATCTGGAATTGCTTGCCTGAGGAGGTGGTGATGGCGAACTCAGTCGAGGGGTTCAAGAAAGGCCTGGATGTCTTCCCGGAGCAGAACAATATTGTATCATACAATTATTAGGTTCTGTAGAAGGACGTAGATCTGGGGATTTATTATGATGGAATATAGGCTGAACTGGATGGACAAACTATGTTACTATGTTACTATGTTACCTATCCAAACTATTAGGATATACCTGGCTTATCTATTTTCTTTTAATTATGGTAGTATGTGTTTTTAATAATGTAGCGTCATTCTGTTAATAATATGAATTAAAAGTTATATCTTAATTAGGGTTTTTAGCTAGGAGACCTATTTGCCTATTATTTGGCAACTTGTTAATAGAGCTTCAAAGGAAACTTCTATATGTCTCTCTATATATTCTCATACCGTAGTACTGCTGCATATACAGTGGGGAAAAAAAGTATTTAGCCAGCCACCAATTGTGCAAGTTCTTCAACTTAAAAAGATGAGAGAGTCCTGTAATTGACATCATAGGTAGACCACAACTATGAGAATCAAAATGAGAAAACAAATCCAGAAAATCACCTTGTCTGATTTGGTAAGATTTATTTTGCAAATTATGGGGGAAAATAAAGTATTTGGTCACCTAAAAACATGCAAGATTTCTGGCTCTCACAGACCTGTAACTTCTTCTTTAAGAGGCTCCTCTGTCTTCCACTCATTACCTGAAGTAATAGCACCTGTTTGAACTTGTTATCAGTATAAAAGACACCTGCCCACAACCTCAAACAGTGACACTCAAAACTCCACTATAGTGAAGAGCAAAGAGCTGTCGAAGGACACCAGATACAAAATTGTAGCCCTGCACCAGGCTGGGAAGACTGAATCTGCAATGGGCAAGTAGCTTGGTGTGATGAAATCAACTGTGGGAGCAATAATAAGTATATGGAAGAACACTGACAATCTCCCTTGATCTGGGCCTCCACGCAAGATCTCAACCCGTGGAGTTAACAAGAACGGTGAGCAAAAATCCCAGAACCACATGGGGGGACCTAGTGAATGACCTGCATAGAGCTGGAACCACCGTAACAAAGGCTACCATCAGTAACAGGGACTCAGATCCTGCAGTGACAGATGTGTCCCCCCTGCTTAAGCCAGTATTTGTCCGGGCCCATCTGCAGTTTGCTAGAGAGCATTTGGATTATCCAGAAGAATATTGGAAGAATGTCATATGGGCTGATGAGACCAAAGTAGAACTGTTTGGTAGAAATAAAACTCGTCGTCTTTGGAGCAGACAGAAAGCTGAGTTGCATCCAAAGAACACCATACCTACTGTGAAGCATGGGGGTGGCAACATCATGCTTTAGGGATGTTTCTCTGCAAAGGGACCAGGATGACTGATCCGTGTACATGAAAGAATGAATGGGGCCATGTACCGTGAGATTTTGAGTGTAAACCTCCTTCCATCAGCAACATTGAAGATAAAACATGGATGGGTCTTTCAGCATGATAATGATCCCAAGCACACCGCCCGAGCAATGAAGGAGTGACTTTGTAAGAAGCATATGAAGGTCCTGGATTGGCTTAGCCAGTCTCCAGATCTCAACCCCATAGAATACCTTTGGAGGGAGTTAAAAGTCTGTGTTGCCCAGTGACAGGCTCAACACATCACTGCTCTAGAGGAGATCTGCATGGAGAATTGGGCCAACATACCACTAACAGTGTGTGCCAAGCTTAAGAAGACTTACAGAAAGTGTTTGACCTCTGTCATTGCAAACAAAGGGTATATAACGAAATATTGAGATGAACTTTTTTTACTGACCAAATCAAACAAGGTGATTTTCTGGATTTGTTTTCTCATTTTGACTCTCATAGTTGTTGTCTACCTATGATGTCTATTACAGGCCTCACTTAACTTTTTAAGTGGGAGAACTTGCACAATTGGTGGCTGAATAAATACCTTTTTTCCCTACTGACACAAAAGAGAATAGTAAAACCAAAAACACTCAGTTTGAAAAAATGTTGCAGTAATCCGCAAGTGCTAGTAAAAGATGTAAAAAACAGGGTATTTGGTTGATACGTTTTTTGCAAAAAATGTATACTAAGCTGCTCTACCAATCTTCACGGTATACCCTTATCCATGTGTTCCTGTGTTCCTGTTTCCTTTTTTCCCTACTGTAGCATAACTGATATGACAGTTGCAAAATTGCAAACTAAATTTTCCCATGGAGTCTAAAAAAAAGTATTTTATACATACTCTGTGTTAGGTGTCGAGTTCCCACCTCTGCACAGGGGGAATCTCGAACCATCTCTGCTGCGGTTTCCCATTCTTCTCCAGCCGCAGTGGAGTCTGCTCAGCGGAGACGTAGTTCCCAGCGTTTTGCTCAGTCTCACTCTGTGCATAGGATTACTGCTGCTTTGCCTGCTTCTACCATTGAAGCCAGTGCTGGGCAGCGGCGAGCAGACGCTT
The DNA here is from genome assembly GCF_032444005.1 of Ranitomeya imitator. NCBI lineage: Eukaryota > Metazoa > Chordata > Amphibia > Anura > Dendrobatidae > Ranitomeya > Ranitomeya imitator. The sequence continues at coordinate 451,369,962 of NC_091283.1, read as the reverse complement.
TTGGGATCTAAGTCCTGCTTTTTCCCTTCTGAGCATGCCCAGAGTGAGATCTCCCATTGGAGATCGAGGGTCACATGCTCAGATGCTGCAGCGGTTCCCATTGGTCCTTTATTGGAAGGTCCTGAACGTGCTGCAGCTATATAAGCTGCGCATGACCGCACGGCCATGCGCTAGTGTACATTTGTAAACGTGTGTGTGTTGTGAGTGAAAGTCGTTCATTAAAATCCCCTCCCTATTGGATGACTGTTCGCGGAAGGTGGGTGATTGCTATCTAGCGCCCGACTTAGCTACCAGCACGTTACACACCATACAGCGTCTAATTGCTGTGACCGCCAGTGCGGCGCCGTGCGCTTTCACAGCGCTTTCCTGACCCAAGCCTGGGTGGTTAGTGGCGTCCGCCAGTGTGGCACCGCATGCACTCTCGTGCATCTTTTATTATTATTTTGGTTACGCTGACACCCCATTAGCGGTGTCGAGCGCAAGTAGTCTAGTCGGACTCGGATCCCAAGTCTTGGGACTGAGCTTGGTGACTCCTTGCTTGCGCTCTTGTGTACGGTACCGCGGCCCTGTGACTTAACAGGGTTCGCTTCCTTCACACAGGGTGAAGTTAACCCATGTGTGTATTCACATTGTACCGCCATATAGTCAGTCACACTTGGCAGCAGGTTCCATCTCTGCACGGTGGACCCCGGGCTGCGAACGCACCTTAATCTATCTTATTATTTGGTGCGTTCCGCTAGCCCTAACACTCTGTATATATATATATATATATATATATATATGTATACATATATATATATATATATATATATATATATATACTAGATGGTAGCCTGATTCTAACGCATGGGGTATTCTAGAATATTTATGTAGTTTATTTATGAAGCCCGCGTAGTACCTTGCACAGCCCGTATACTATATTGCACAGCCCGCGTACTATATTGCACAGCCCGCGCAGTATATTGCACAGCCCTCACAGCACATTGCACAGCCCACGTAGTATATAGCACAGCCCACGCCGTATATTGCACAGCCCACATAGTATATTGCCCAGCCCACATTGTATATAACAAAGCCCACGTAATATATTGCACAGCCCACGCAGTACATTGCACAGCCCTCGCAGTACATTGCACAGCCCGTGCAGAACATTGCACAGCCCGCGCAGTACATTGCACAGCCCGCACAGTATATTGCACAGCCCGCGTAGTATATAGCACAGCCCACGTACTATATAGCACAGCCCACGCAGTATATTGCACAGCCCACGTAGTACATTGCCCAGCCCACATAGTATATAACACAGCCCACGTAATATATTGCACAGCCCATGCAGTATATAGCAATGTGGGCACCATATCCCTGTTAAAAAAAAGAATTAAAATAAAAAATAGTTATATACTCACCCTCCGTTGGCCCCCGGATCGAAGCGGTTACCGGTCTGAAGAGTGCATTGCGGTCTCGCGAGATGATGATGCAGCGGTCTCGCAAGACCGCACGTCATCATCTCGCGAGACCGCAATGCATGGAGCGGTCACCGGAGTGTCACGAGGAGCGGGAAAGGCCTGTTCCTGATCCGGGGGGGCTGACGGACGGTGAGTATATAACTATTTTTTATTTTTTTAATTATTTTTAACATTAGATCTTTTTACTATTGATGCTGCATAGGCAGCAGCAATAGTAAAAAGTTGGTCACACAGGGTTAATAGCAGCGGTTACCGAGTGCGTTACACCGTGGGCAACGCTGCCATTAACCCTGTGTGAGCGCTGACTGGAGGGGATAATGGAGTGGGCACAGACTGCGGGGAGGAAGAAGCGGCCATTTTTCCGCCGTACTGTGCCCGTCGCTGATTGGTCGTGGCTGTTTTGCCACGACCAAACAGCGACTTGGATTTCCATGACAGACAGAGGCCGCGACCAATGAATATCCGTGACAGACAGAAAGACAGACAGACAGACAGACGGAAGTGACCCTTAGACAATTATATAGTAGATATCTTTAAAAACATATACATATATATATATATATATATATATATATATATATATATATACAGTATGGACCAAAAGTTTGGACACACCTTCTCATTTAACCCCTTTCTGCCATTAGACGTACTATTGCGTCCATGTGGGGTGGGCTTTACTTCCCAAGGACGCAATAGTACGTCATATGCGATCGGCAGCGCTCACGGGGGGAGCGCCGCCGATCGCGGCCGGGTGTCAGCTGTTTATCGCAGCTGACATCCGGAACTATGTGCCAGGAGCGGTCACGGACCGCCCCCGGCACATTAACCCCCGGCACACCGCGATCAAAGATGATCGCGATGTGTCGGCGGTACAGGGAAGCACCGCGCAGGGAGGGGGCTCCCTGCGGGCTTCCCTGAGCCCCCCGCAGCAACGCGATGTGATCGCGTTGCTGCGAGAGTCTCACCTCCCTCCCTGCTCCCTCCAGCCCCGGATCCAAGATGGCCGTGGATCCGGGTCCTGCAGGGAGGGAGGTGGCTTCACAGAGCCTGCTCAGAGCAGGCACTGTGAAGGCTGCAGCGCTGCATGTCAGATCAGTGATCTGACAGAGTGCTGTGCAAACTGTCAGATCACTGATCTGTGATGTCCCCCCCTGGGACAAAGTAAAAAAGTAAAAAAAAAAAATTTCAAATGTGTAAAAAAAAATAAAAAAAAATATTCCAAAATAATGAAAAAAAAAATAAAAATATTATTCCCATAAATACATTTCTTTATCTAAATAAAAAAAAAAACAATAAAAGTACACATATTTAGTATCGCCGCGTCCGTAACGGCCCGACCTATAAAACTGGCCCACTAGTTAACCCCTTCAGTAAACACCGTAAGAAAAAAAAAAAAAACGAGGCAAAAAACAACGCTTTATTATCATACCGCCGAACAAAAAGTGGAATAACACGCGATCAAAAAGACAGATATAACTAACCATGGTCATCTTGTCCCGCAAAAAACGAGCTGCGATACAGCATCATCAGCAAAAAAATAAAAAAGTTATAGTCCTGAGAATAAAGCGATGCAAAAATAATTATTTTTTCTATAAAATAGTTTTTATCGTATAAAAGCGCCAAAACATAAAAAAATGATATAAATGAGGTGTCGCTGTAATCGTACTGACCCGAAGAATAAAACTGCTTCATCAATTTTACCAAACGCGGAACGGTATAAACGCCTCCCCCAAAAGAAATTCATGAATAGCTGGTTTTTGGTCATTCTGCCTCACAAAAATCGGAATAAAAAGCGATCAAAAAATGTCACGTGCCCGAAAATGTTACCAATAAAAACAGCAACTCGTCCCACAAAAAACAAGACCTCACATGACTCTGTGGACCAAAATATAGAAAAATTATAGCTCTCAAAATGTGGTAACGCAAAAAATATTTTTTGCAATAAAAAGCGTCTTTCAGTGTGTGACGGCTGCCAATCATAAAAATCCGCTAAAAAACCCGCTATAAAAGTAAATCAAACCCCCCTTCATCACCCCCTTAGTTAGGGAAAAATAAAAAAAATGTATTTATTTCCATTTTCCCATTAGGGCTAGGGTTAGAGTTAGGGCTAGGGTTAGGGCTAGGGTTAGGGCTAGGGTTAGGGCTAGGGTTAGGGTTAGGGTTAGGGCTAGGGTTAGGGCTAGGGTTAGGGCTAGGGTTAGGGCTAGGGTTAGGGTTAGGGTTAGGGCTAGGGTTAGGTTTAGGGTTAGGGCTAGGGTTAGGGCTAGGGTTAGGGTTAGGGCTAGGGTTAGGGCTAGGGTTAGGGCTAGGGCTAGGGCTAGGGTTAGGATTAGGGTTAGGGCTAGGGTTAGGGCTAGGGCTACAGTTTGGGTTGGGGCTAAAGTTACAGTTAGGGTTTAGATTACATTTACGGTTGGGAATAGGGTTGGGATTAGGGTTAGGGGTGTGTCAGGGTTAGAGGTGTGGTTAGGGTTACTGTTGGGATTAGGGTTAGGGATGTGTTTGGATTAGGGTTTCAGTTATAATTGGGGGGTTTCCACTGTTTAGGCACATCAGGGGCTCTCCAAACGCGACATGGCGTCCGATCTCAATTCCAGCCAATTCTGCGTTGAAAAAGTAAAACAGTGCTTCTTCCCTTCCGAGCTCTCCCGTGTGCCCAAACAGGGGTTTACCCCAACATATGGGGTATCAGCGTACTCAGGACAAATAGGACAACAACTTTAGGGGTCCAATTTCTCCTGCTACCCTTGGGAAAATACAAAACTCGGGGCTAAAACATATTTTTTGTGGGAAAAAAAAAGATTTTTTATTTTCACGGCTCTGCGTTATAAACTGTAGTGAAACACTTGGGGGTTCAAAGTTCTCACAACACATCTAGATTAGTTCCCTGGGGGGTCTAGTTTCCAATATGGGGTCACTTGTGGGGGGTTTCTACTGTTTAGGTACATTAGGGGTTCTGCAAACGCAATGTGACGTCTGCAGACCATTCCATCTAAGTCTGCATTCCAAATGGCGCTCCTTCCCTTCCGAGCTCTGCCATGCGCTCAAACGTTGGTTTCCCCCAACATACGGGGTATCAGCGTACTCAGGACAAATTGGACAACAACTTTTGGGGTCGAATTTCTCCTCTTACCCTCGGGAAAATACAAAACTGGGGGCTAAAAAATAATTTTGGGGGGAAAGATTTTTTTTTTTAATTTTCACGGCTCTGCGTTACAAACTGTAGTGAAACACTTGGGGGTTCAAAGCTATCACAACACATCTAGATGAGTTCCTTAGGGGGTCTAGTTTCCAAAATGGTGTCACTTGTGGGAGGTTTCTACTGTTTAGGTACATTAGGGGCTCTGCAAATGCAATGTGACACCTGCAGACCATTCCATCTAAGTCCTCATTCCAAATGGAGCTCCTTCCCTTCCGAGCCCTCCCATGCGCCCAAACAGTGGTTCCCCCCCACATATGGGGTATCAGCGCACTCAGGACAAATTGTATAACAAATTGTGTGGTCGAATTTCTCCTGTTACCCTCGGGAAAATACAAAACTGGGGGCTAAAAAATAATTTTTGTGGGAAAAAATTTTTGTTTTATTTTTACGGCTCTCCATTATAAACTTCTGTGAAGCCCTTGGTGGGTCAAAGCGCTCAGCACACATCTAGATAAGTTCCTAAGGGGGTCTACTTTCCAAAATGGTGTCACTTGTGGGGGGTTTCTACTGTTTAGGTACATTAGGGGCTCTGCAAACGCAATGTGACACCTGCAGACCATTCCATCTAAGTCTGCATTCAAATGGCACTCCTTCCCTTCTGAGCCCTCCTATGTGCCCAAACAGTGGTTCCCCCCACATATGGTGTATCATCGCACTCAGGACAAATTGGGCAACAAATTTTGGGGTCCAATTTCTCCTGTTACCCTCAGGAAAATACAAAACTGGGGGCTAAAAAAATAATTTTTGTGGGAAAAAAATTTTGTTTTATTTTTACGGCTCTGCATTATAAACTTCTGTGAAGCACTTGGTAGGTCAAAGTGCTCACCACACCTCTAGATAAGTTCCTTAGGGGGTCTACTTTCCAAAATGGTGTCATTTTTGGGGGGTTTCAATGTTTAGGCACATCAGTGGCTCTTCAAACGCAACATGGCGTCCCATCTCAATTCCTGTCAATTTTGCTTTGAAATGTCAAACGGCGCTCCTTCCCTTCCGAGCTCTCCCATCCACCCAAACAGTGGTTTACCCCCACATATGGGGTATCAGCGTACTCAGGACAAATTGTACAACAACTTTTGGGGTCCAATTTCTTCTCTTACCCTTGGGAAAATAAAAAATTGGGGGCAAAAAGATAATTTTTGTGAAAAAATATGATTTTTTGTTTTTACGGTTCTACATTATAAACTTCTGTGAAGCACTTGGTGGGTCAAAGTGCTCACCACACCTCTAGATAAGTTCCTTAGGGGGTCTACTTTCCAAAATGGTGTCACTTGTGGGGGGTTTCAATGTTTAGGCACATCAGTGGCTCTTCAAACGCAACATGACGTCCCATCTCAATTCCTGTCAATTTTGCATTGAAAAGTCAAACGGCGCTCCTTCCCTTCCGAGCTCTCCCATCCGCCCAAACAGTGGTTTACCCCCACATATGGGCTATCAGCGTACTCAGGACAAATTGTACAACAACTTTTGGGGTCCAATTTCTTCTCTTACCCTTGGGAAAATAAAAAATTGGGGGCGAAAAGATAATTTTTGTGAAAAAATATGATTTTTTATTTTTACGGTTCTACATTATAAACTTCTGTGAAGCACTTGTTGGGTCAAAGTGCTCACCACACCTCTAGATAAGTTCCTTAGGGGGTCTACTTTCCAAAATGGTGTCACTTGTGGGGGGTTTCAATGTTTAGCCACATCAGGGGCTCTCCAAACGAAACATGGCGTCCCATCTCAATTCCAGTCAATTTTGCATTGAAAAGTCAAATGGCACTCCTTCGCTTCCGAGCTCTGCCATGCGCCCAAACAGTGGTTTACCCCCACATGTGGGGTATTGGCATACTCAGGACAAATTGTACAACAATGTTTGGGGTCCATTTTCTCCTGTTACCCTTGGTAAAATAAAACAAATTGGAGCTGAATTAAATTTTTTGTGAAAAAAAGTTAAATGTTCATTTTTATTTAAACATTCAAAAAATTCCTGTGAAGCACCAGAAGGGTTAATAAACTTCTTGAATATGGTTTTGAGCACCTTGAGGGGTGTAGTTTTTAGAATGGTGTCACACTTGGGTATTTTCTATCATATAGACCCCTCAAAATGACTTCAAATGAGATGTGGTCCCTAAAATAAAATGGTGTTGTAGAAATGAGAAATTGCTGGTCAACTTTTAACCCTTATAACTCCCTAACAAAAAAAAATTTTGGTTCCAAAATTGTGCTGATGTAAAGTAGACATGTGGGAAATGTTACTTATTAAGTATTTTGTGTGACATATCTCTGTGATTTAATTGCATAAAAATTCAAAGTTGGAAAATTGCGAAATTTTCATAATTTTCGCCAAATTTCCGTTTTTTTCACAAATAAACGCAGGTACTATCAAATATTTTTACCATTGTCATGAAGTACAATATGTCACGAGAAAACAATGTCAGAATCACCAGGATCCATTGAAGCGTTCCAGAGTTATAACCTCATAAAGGGACAGTGGTCAGAATTGTAAAAATTGGCCCGGTCATTAACGTGCAAACCACCCTTGGGGGTAAAGGGGTTAAAGATTTTTCTGTATTTTCATGACTATGAAAATTGTACATTCACAGGTGGAATTATATACTTAACCAAAAAGTGTGAAACAACAGAAATTATGTCTTATATTCTAGGTTCTTCAAAGTAGCCAACTTTTGCTTTGAAGAGTGCTTTGCACACTCTTGGTATTCTCTTGATGAAAACCATTCCTGGTGACTACCTCTTGAAGCTCACCAAGAGAATGCCAAGAGTGTGCAAAGCAGTCATCAAAGCAAAAGGTGGCTACTTTGAAGAACCTAGAATATAAGACATAATTTCAGTTGTTTCACACTTTTTTGTTAAGTATTATAATTCCACATGTGTTAATTCATAGTTTTGATGCCTTCAGTGTGAATGTACAATTTTCATAGTCATGAAAATACAGAAAAATCTTTAAATGAGAAGGTGTGTCCAAACTTTTGGTCTGTACTGTGTATATATATATATATACAGTGGGGCAAAAAAGTATTTAGTCAGTCAGCAATAGTGCAAGTTCCACCACTTAAAAAGATGAGAGGCGTCTGTAATTTACATCATAGGTAGACCTCAACTATGGGAGACAAACTGAGAAAAAAAAATCCAGAAAATCACATTGTCTGTTTTTTTATCATTTTATTTGCATATTATGGTGGAAAATAAGTATTTGGTCAGAAACAAAATTTCATCTCAATACTTTGTAATATATCCTTTGTTGGCAATGACAGAGGTCAAACGTTTTCTGTAAGTCTTCACAAGGTTGCCACACACTGTTGTTGGTATGTTGGCCCATTCCTCCATGCAGATCTCCTCTAGAGCAGTGATGTTTTTGGCTTTTCGCTTGGCAACACGGAATTTCAACTCCCTCCAAAGGTTTTCTATAGGGTTGAGATCTGGAGACTGGCTAGGCCACTCCAGGACCTTGAAATGCTTCTTACGAAGCCACTCCTTCGTTGCCCTGGCAGTGTGCTTTGGATCATTGTCATGTTGAAAGACCCAGCCACGTTTCATCTTCAATACCCTTGCTGATGGAAGGAGGTTTGCACTCAAAATCTCACGATACATGGCCCCATTCATTCTTTCATGTACCCGGATCAGTCGTCCTGGCCCCTTTGCAGAGAAACAGCCCCAAAGCATGATGTTTCCACCACCATGCTTTACAGTAGGTATGTGTTTGATGGATGCAACTCAGTATTCTTTTTCCTCCAAACACGACAAGTTGTGTTTCTACCAAACAGTTCCAGTTTGGTTTCATCAGACCATAGGACATTCTCCCAAAACTCCTCTGGATCATCCAAATGCTCTCTAGCAAACTTCAGACGGGCCCGGACATATACTGGCTTAAGCAGTGGGACACGTCTGGCACTGCAGGATCTGAGTCCATGGTGGCGTAGTGTGTTACTTACGGTAGGCCTTGTTACATTGGTCCCAGCTCTCTGCAGTTAATTCACTAGGTCCCCCCGCGTGGTTCTGGGATTTTTGCTCACCGTTCTTGTGATCATTCTGACCCCACGGGGTGGGATTTTGCGTGGAGCCCCAGATCGAGGGAGATTATCAGTGGTCTTGTATGTCTTCCATTTTCTAATTATTGCTCCCACTGTTGATTTCTTCACTCCAAGCTGGTTGGCTATTGCAGATTCAGTCTTCCCAGCCTGGTGCAGGGCTACAATTTTGTTTCTGGTGTCCTTTGACAGCTCTTTGGTCTTCACCATAGTGGAGTTTGGAGTCAGACTGTTTGAGGGTGTGCACAGGTGCCTTTTTATACTGATAACAAGTTTAAACAGGAGCCATTACTACAGGTAATGAGTGGAGGAAAGAGGAGACTCTTAAAGAAGAAGTTACAGGTCTGTGAGAGCCAGAAATCTTGATTGTTTGTTTCTGACCAAATACTTATTTTCCACCATAATATGCAAATAAAATGATAAAAAAACAGACAATGTGATTTTCTGGATTTTTTTTTCTCAGTTTGTCTCCCATAGTTGAGGTCTACCTATGTTGTAAATTACAGACGCCTCTCATCTTTTTAAGTGGTGGAACTTGCACTATTGCTGACTGACTAAATACTTTTTTGCCCCACTGTATATATATATATATATATATGTGTATATATATACACAGTGCTCAAAAATATAAAGGGAACACTAAAATACCACATCCTAGATATCACTGAATAAAATATTCCACTTGTAAATCTTTATTCACTACATAGTGGAAAACGTTGAGAACAGTAAAACATAAAAATTATCAAAATAAATCAAAATAAATATCTCATGGAGGCCTGGATTTGGAATGATACTCAAAATCAAAGTGGAAAATCAAATTACAGGCTTATCCAACTTCAGTGAAATGCCTCAAAACAAGGAAATGATGCTCAGTAGAGTGTGTGTGGCCTCCATGTGTCTGTATGACTTCCCTACAAAGCCTGGGCATGCTCGTCATGAGGCGGGGGATGGTCTCCTGAGGGATCTCCTCCCAGACCTGGACTAAAGCATCTGCCAACTCCTAGTCAGTCTGTGGTACAACGTGACGTTGGTGAATGGTACGAGACATGATGTCCCAGATGTGTTCTTTATTCAGGTCTAGTGAACGGGAGGGCCAGTCCATAGCTTCAATGCCTTCATCTTGCAGGAACTGCTGACACACTCCAGCCACATGAGGTATGGTATTTTCCTGCATTAGGAGGAACCCAGGACCAACCGCATATGGTCTCACAAGGGGTCTGAGGATCTAATATCGGTATCTAATTTCAGTCAGGCTACCTCTGGCGAGCACATGGAGGGCTTTGCGGCTCTCCAAAAAAATGCCAACCCACACCATTACTGACCCACTGCCAAACTGGTCATGCCGAAGGATGTTGCAGGCAGCATATCGCTCTCCACGGCGTCTCCAGACGTCTGTCACATGTGCTCAGTTTGAACCTTTCATCTGTGAAGAGAACAAGGCGCAAGTGGTGAATTTGCCAATCCTGGTGTTCTATAGCAAATGCCAAGCATCCTGCAGCACAACCCCCATCTGTGGACGTTGGGCACTCAGACCATCCACATGGAGTCGGTTTCTAACCGTTTGTGCAGACACATGCACATTTGCGGCCTGCTGGAGGTCATTTTGCAGGGCTCTGGCAGTGCCTGTTCCTCCTTGCACAAAGGCTGAGGTAGCGGTCCTGCTGCTGGGTTGTTGCCCTCCTACGGCCCCCTCCTGGTGTACTGGCCTGTCTCCTGGTAGTGCTTCCAGCCTCTGGACGCTACACTGACAGACACAGCAAACCTTTTTGCCACAGCTCGCATTGATGTGCCATCCTGGATGAGCTGCACTACCTGAGCCACTTGTGTGGGTTGTAGAGTCCGTCTCATGCTACCATGAGTATGAAAGCACAACCAGCATTCAAAAGTGACCAAAACATCAGCCAGAAAGCATTGGTACTGAAATGTGGTCTGTGGTCCCCACCTGCAGAACCACTCCTTTATTGAGTGTGTCTTGATAATTGCCAATAATCTCTATCTTTTGTCTATTCCATTTTCACAACAGCATGTGAGATTGACTGTCAATCAGTGTTGCTTCCTAAATGGACAGTTTGATTTCACAGAAGTTTGATTTACTTGGAGTTATATTCTGTTGTTTAAGTCTTCCCTTTATTTTTTTGAGCAATATCTACTATATAAAGCTGAATGTGTGTATGTGTGTATGTGTGTATGTCCGGGATTGGCATCTGCACCGTCGCAGCTACAGCCACAAAATTTTGCACAATCACACGTCTGGACCCCGAGAGCGTCATAGGCTATGTTGTGAGGTGAAATTTTAACCCCGCGCTTTCCAATTCACCAAACAATTTTGCCCCTATATACATAATGGGGAAAAAAGTGAAAGGGAAAGTGTTGGAGGCGTCGCAGCTACAGAAACAAAATTTTGCACAGTCACACGTCTGGACCCTGAGAGCGTCATAGGCTACGTTGTGAGGTGAAATTTTAACCCCGCGCGTTCCAATTCACCAAACAATTTTGCTCCTATCTACATAATGGGGAAAAAGTGAAAGGAAAAGTGTTGGAGGCGTCGCAGCTACAGCCACAAAATTTTGCACAGTCACACGTCTGGACCCCGAGAGCGTCATAGGCTATGTTGTGAGGTGAAATTTTAACCCCGCGCTTCCAATTCACCAAACAATTTTGCCCCTATCTACATAATGGGAAAAAAGTGAAAGGAAAAGTGTTGGAGGCGTCGCAGCTACAGAAACAAAATTTTGCACAGTCACACGTCTGGACCCTGAGAGCGTCATAGGCTACGTTGTGAGGTGAAATTTTAACCCCGCACGTTCCAATTCACCAAACAATTTTGCTCCTATCTACATAATGGGGAAAAAGTGAAAGGAAAAGTGTTGGAGGCGTCGCAGCTACAGCCACAAAATTTTGCACAGTCACACGTCTGGACCCCGAGAGCGTCATAGGCTATGTTGTGAGGTGAAATTTTAACCCCGCGCTTTCCAATTCACCAAACAATTTTGCCCCTATCTACATAATGGGAAAAAATGAAAGGAAAAGTGTTGGAGGCAAATTGACAGCTGCCAGATGTGAACAAGGGGGACTTAAAGAATGAGAGCGATGGCGCCAAAGAGTATATACCGTACAGTTGCTAAGGTGGGGCCCCGACATGGGATACTCGCCACACACGGGGATATGAAAACACACAAAATGCGCCACACACTACCACGTGCTTGAACACATATTACCCTCAGCACACATTTCACCACAAATACACCAACCTCGCCACATAAAAGTCGAAACACAAAAGTCGCCGCTCAAAACTCGCCACGCGCAGAACTCGCCACATGCAAAAACTAGGCTCTTGCAAAACTCGCCACAAGTGCAAAATTCTCCTCATGAAAAACTCGCCACACGCAAAACTTGCACACGCGGAAAAATTGCCACATGCACAAAAGTTGCAACACATGCAAAAGTTGCCTCACACAAAACTTGCACATACTCAAAAGGCACCACACATAATACTCGCAACGCGCAAAACTCGCCATGCGCAAAACTTGCTGCACACAACTTGCTACACTAACCTGTCACATGCAACTCGACACACAAAAAGTTGCTACACGCATGTTGCCACACAAAACTCATCTCACAAAAGTCGCTACATGCATGTCGCCACACGCAACTCAACACACACAACTTGACAAACGAAACTCGCCCAAAAACACACACAAGTCTGGTATTATCCTTCAAAAATAAAAATCTGATTAATAAGCAGACAAACTACAACAATTGTACCATATAGGAAATACGGCAGCTGTCAGTCACATGACCTGTCTATTATGTGTATGTGTGAGCTAATATATACTGCCAGGGGGAGGGCTTCCTGTTGGCTGGGGATTTATCAGGCTGCCAATTTAGCTTACAAATACTGAGGTAAAAATACTGAGCAAATAACGTGTGAACGAGGTCTAATACAGGAGGAGATGACACACAGGTATATACTATATACAGGGGAGATGACACACAGATATATACTATATACAGGAGAGATGACACACAGGTATATACTATATAGAGGAGGAGATGACATATAGGTACATATATATACAGGAGGAGATGACATACAGGTATATTCTATATACAGGAGGAGATGACATACAGGTATATGCTATATATAGAAGATGACATGCAGGTATATACTATATGCAGGAGGAGATGACACTCAGATATATACTATATACAGGGGAGATGACACACAGGTATATACTATATACAGGAGGAGATGACATACAGGTATATGCTATATATAGAAGATGACATACAGGTATATACTATATACAGGAGGAGATGACACACAGATATATACTATATACAGGGGAGATGACACACAGGTATATACTATATACAGGAGGAGATGACATACAGGTATATACTATATATAGAAGGAGATGACATTCAGGTATATACTATATAAAGGGGAGATGACACACAGCAGGTATATACTATATACAGGGGAGATGACATACAGGTATATACTATATACAGGAGGAGACATACAGATGTATACTATATATAAGGGAGATGACAAACATGTATATACTGAGGTGATGAGGTGAAAATGAGAGGTGTGAGGTGAAAATGAAAAGGTGTGAGTGCAAAATGACAGGAGTGAGGAAAAATAGTGGAGTGATCAGAAAATGACAGATGTGAGGTTGAAATGACAAGTGTTAGGGGGGAATGAGAGGAGTGAGGGAGAAAATGAGAGGTGTGAGGGAGAAAATGAGAGATGTGAGGGGGGAAATGAAAGATGTGATTGGGAAAATGAGAGGCGTGATAGGAAAATAAGAGAAGTGAGGTGCTATAACTAACCACAGATATTTACTATGCCCAGGCAACGCCGGGCTCTTCAGCTAGTATATATATATATATATATATATATATATACAGTTAGGGCCAGAAATATTTGGACAGTGACACAAGTTTTGTTATTTTAGCTGTTTACAAAAACATGTTCAGAAATACAATTATATATATATAATATGTGCTGAAAGTGCACACTCCCAGCTGCAATATGATAGTTTCCACATCCAAATCGGAGAAAGGGTTTAGGAATCATAGCTCTGTAATGCATAGCGTCCTCTTTTTCAAGGGACCAAAAGTAATTGGACAATGGACTCTAAGGGCTGCAATTAACTCTGAAGGCGTCTCCCTCGTTAACCTGTAATCAATGAAGTAGTTAAAAGGTCAGGGGTGGATTCCAGGTGTGTGGTTTTGCATTTGGAAGCTGTTGCTGTGAGCAGACAACATGCGGTCAAAGGAACTCTCAATTGAGGTGAAGCAGAACATCCTGAGGCTGAAAAAAAAGAAAAAATCCATCAGAGAGATAGCAGACATGCTTGGAGTAGCAAAATCAACAGTTGGGTACATTCTGAGAAAAAAGGAATTGACTGGTGAGCTTGGGAACTCAAAAAGGCCTGGGCGTCCACGGATGACAACAGTGGTGGATGATCGCCGCATACTTAATTTGGTGAAGAAGAACCCGTTCACAACATCAACTGAAGTCCAGAACACTCTCAGTGAAGTAGGTGTATCTGTCTCTAAGTCAACAGTAAAGAGAAAACTCCATGACAGTAAATACAAAGGGTTCACATCTAGATGCAAACCATTCATCAATACCAAAAATAGACAGGCCAGAGTTAAATTTGCAGAAAAACACCTCAAGAAGCCAGCTCAGTTCTGGAAAAGTATTCTATGGACAAGATGAGACAAAGATCAACCTGTACCAGAATGATGGGAAGAAAAAAGTTTGGAGAAGAAAGGGAACGGCACATGATCCAAGGCATACCACATCCTCTGTAAAATATGGTGGAGGCAACGTGATGGCATGGGCATGCATGGCTTTCAATGGCACTGGGTCACTTGTGTTTATTGATGACATAAGAGCAGACAAGAGTAGCCGGATGAATTCTGAAGTGTACCGGGATATACTTTCAGCCCAGATTCAGCCAAATGCTGCAAAGTTGATTGGACGGCGCTTCATAGTACAGATGGACAATGACCCCAAGCATACAGCCAAAGCTACCCAGGAGTTCATGAGTGCCAAAAAGTGGAACATTCTGCAATGGCCAAGTCAATCTCCAGATCTAAACCCAATTGAGCATGCATTTCACTTGCTCAAATCCAGACTTAAGACGGAAAGACCCACAAACAAGCAAGACCTGAAGGCTGCGGCTGTAAAGGCCTGGCAAAGCATTAAGAAGGAGGAAACCCAGCGTTTGGTGATGTCCATGGGTTCCAGACTTAAGGCAGTGATTGCCTCCAAAGGATTTGCAACAAAATATTGAAAATAAAAATATTTTGTTTGGGTTATGTTTATTTGTCCAATTACTTTTGACCTCCTAAAATGTGGAGTGTTTGTAAAGAAATGTGTACAATTCCTACATTTTCTATCAGATAATTTTGTTCAACCCTTCAAATTAAACGTTACAATCTGCACTTGAATTCTGTTGTAGAGGTTTCATTTCAAATCCAATGTGGTGGCATGCAGAGCCCAACTCGCGAAAATTGTGTCACTGTCCAAATATTTCTGGCCCTAACTGTATACATTTTCCCCCATTAAAATACCTAACCCTAGGTAATGCCAAAACATTAAAAAAAAATCATATAAATGAGTTATCGCTGTAATTGTACTGACCCGAAGAATAAAACTGCTTTATCCATTTTACCGAACGCGGAACGGTATAAACACCCCCCCCCCCCCCCCCAAAAAAAAAAAAAGAATTTCATGAATAGCTGGTTTTTGGTCATTCTGCCTCACAAAAATCAGAATAAAAAGCGATAAAAAAATGTCACGTGCCCGAAAATGTTACCAATAAAAACGTCAACTCGTCCCGCAAAAAACAAGACCTCACATGACTCTGTGGACCAAAATATGTAAAAATTATAGGTATCAAAATGTGGTAACGCAAAAAATATTTTTTGCAATAAAAAGCGTCTTTTAGTGTGTGACAGCTGCCAATCATAAAAATCCGCTAGAAAGCCCGCTAGAAAAGTAAATCAAACCCCCCTTCATCACCCCCTTAGTTAGGGAAACATAAAAAAAATGTAAAAAATGTATTTATTTTCATTTTCCAATTAGGGTTAGGGTTAGGGCTAGGGTTAGGGCTAGGGTTAGGGTTAGAGCTAGGGTTGGGGCTAGGGTTAGGGTTGGGGCTAGGGTTGGGGCTAGGGTTGGGGTTAGGGTTGGTGCTAGGGTTAGGGTTGGGGCTAAAGTTAGGTTTGGGGCTAAAGTTAGAGTTAGGGTTGGTGCTAAAGTTAGGGTTGGGGCTAAAGTTAGGGTTAGGGTTACATTTACAGTTGGGATTAGGGTTAGGGGTGTGTCAGGGTTAGGGGTGTGGTTAGGGTTATGGTTGGGATTAGGATTAGGGGTTTGTTGGGGTTAGGGTTTCAGTTAGAATTGGGGGTTTCCACTGTTTAGGCACATCAGGGTTAAGGCAGTTAAGGTTGGGTCTAAAGTTAGGGTTAGGGTTGGGGCTAAATTTAGGGTTAGGGTTTGGATTACATTTACGGTTGGGAATAGGGTTGGGATTAGGGTTAGGGGTGTGTCAGGGTTAGGGGTGTGGTTAGGGTTACCATTGAGATTAGGGTTAAGGGTGTGTTTGGATTAGGGTTTCAGTTATAATTTGGGGTTTCTACTGTTTAGGTACATCAGGGGCTCTCCAAATGCGACATGGCGTCCGATCTCAATTCCAGCCAATTCTGCGTTGAAATAGTAAAACAGTGGTCCTTCCCTTCCGAGCTCTCCCGTGCCCCCAAACAGGGGTTTACCCCAACATATGGGGTATCAGCATACTCAGGACAAATTGGACAACAACATTTGGGGTCCAATTTCTCTTGTTACCCTTGGGAAAATAAAAATTTGGGGGGATAAAAAAACATTTTTGTGGGAAAAAAATTCATTTTTATTTTCACGGCTCTGCATTAAAAACTGTAGTGAAACACTTGGGGGTTCAAAGTTCTCACAACACATCTAGATAAGTTCCTTGGGGGGCCTAGTTTCCAAAATAGTGTCACTTCTGGGGGGTATCTACTGTTTAGGTGCATCAGGGGCTTTGCAAATGCAACGTGATGCCTGCAGACCAATTCATCTAAGTCTGCATTCCAAATGGCGCTCAATCACTTCCGAGCTCTGCCATGCAAACAAACGGTGGTTCCCCCCCACATATGGGGTATCAGTGTACTCAGGACAAATTGGATAACAACTTTTGGGGTCGAATTTCTCCTGTTACCCTTGGGAAAATACAAAACTGGGGGCTAAAAAATAATTTTTTGTGAAAAAAAATATATATTTTCACGGCTCTGCATTATAAACTGTAGTGAAACACTTGGGGGTTCAAAGCTGTCAAATCACAGCTAGATAAGTTCCTTTGGGGGTCTACTTTCCAAAATGGTGTCACTTCTGGGGGGGGGTTTAATGTTTAGGACCATCAGGGGCTCTCCAAACGTGACATATATCCCATCTCAATTCCAGTCAATTTTGCATTGAAAAGTCAAATGGCGCTCCTTCCCTTCCGAGCTCTGCCATGCGCCCAAACAGTGGTTTACCCCCACATGTGGGGTTTCGGCATACTCAGAACAAATGGCACAACAACTTTTGGGTCCAATTTCTTCTCTTACCTGTTATGGACCTGGTGGTTAGGAGCACCCGGAACGACCTGAAGGTTAAACTCACACAGGACGAGCTCTGGGAAGAGGGAGCTCTGCTGACCGCAACCCCTAATCCTATCACACAACTAGAAATAGCCGTGGAGCGTACCTAACCTCAGAGAAATTCCCCAAAGGAAAAGGCAGCCCCCCACATATATTGACTGTGAGTTAAGATGAAAGTCACAAACACAGAAATGAAACAGGTTTCAGCAAAGGAGGCCAGACTTACTAAACAGACTGAGGATAGGAAAGGTATCTTTGCGGTCAGCACAAAAAACTACAAAAAGACCACGCAGAGTGTGCAAAAAGACCTCCGCACCGACTCACGGTGCGGAGGTGCCACTCTGCATCCCAGAGCTTCCAGCTAGCAACGCAAAATCATTATAGCAAGCTGGACAAGGAAACAATGAACAAATAATTAACTAGCAGGGACTTAGCTTCTGCTGGAGTAGACAGGTCACCAGAAAGATCCAAGAGCGAACTGAACCAGTACAAGAACATTGACAGCTGGCATGGAGTAACGATCTGAGTGGAGTTAAATAGAGCAGCCAGCCAAAGAATAAACTACGTCACCTGTGGAAGGAACCTCAGAAGCAGAAGCTCCACTCACAGCCACCAGAGGGAGTCCATGGACAGAACTCGCCGAAGTACCATTCATGACCACAGGAGGGAGTTCGATAACAGAATTCACAACACTTACCCTTAGGAAAATAAAAAATTGGGGGCGAAAAGATCATATTTGTGAAAAAATATGATTTTTTATTTTTACAGCTCTGCATTATAAACTTCTGTGAAGCACTTGGTGGGTTAAAGTGCTCACCACACATCTAGATAAGTTCCTTAGTGGGTCTCCTTTCCAAAATGGTGTCACTTGTGGGGATTTTCAATGTTTAGGCACATCAGGGGCTCTCGAAACGCAACATGGCGTCCCATCTCAATTCCAGTCAGTTTTGCATTGAAAAGTCAAACGGCGCTCCTTCCCTTCTGAGCTCTGCCATGCGCCCAAACAGTGGTTTACCCCCACATGTGGGGTATCGGCATACTCAGAACAAATGGCACAACAACTTTTGAGGTCCAATTTCTTCTCTTACCCTTGGGAAAATAAAACAAATTGGAGCTGAAGTAAATTTTCTGTGAAAAAAAGTTAAATGTTAATTTTTTTTAAAACATTCCAAAAATTCCTGTAAAACACCTGAAGGGTTAATTAACTTCTTGAATGTGGTTTTGAGCACCTTGAGGGGTGCAGTTCTTAGAATGGTGTCACACTTGGGTATTTTCTATCATATAGACCCCTCAAAATGACTTCAAATGAGATGTGGTCCCTAAAAAATATTGGTGTTGTAAAAATGAGAAATTGCTGGTCAACTTTTAACCCTTATAACTCCCTAACAAAAAAAATTTATTGGTTCCAAAATTGTGCTGATGTAAAGTAGACGTGGGAAATGTTATTTATTAATTATTTTACATGGCATATCTCTGTGATTTAAGGGCATAAAAATTCAAAGTTGAAAAATTGCAAAATTTTCAAAATTTTCACCAAATTTCCATTTTTTTCACATATAAATGCAAGTTATATCGAAGAAATTTTACCACTATCATGAAGTACAATATGTCACAAGAAAACAGTGTCAGAATCGCCAAGATTCGTTGAAGTGTTCCAGAGTTATAACCTCATAAAGGGACAGTGGTCAGAATTGTAAAAATTGGCCCGGTCATTAACGTGCAAACCACCCTTGGGGGTAAAGGGGTTAAAAAGTCACTATTTCTTCAATTTTATTATCACAAAGCAATCACAGCTGCTGCCCGGCACAAAAATGCCATTAATAAGGACATGCTCAATATCGATCGCATCCTTTGTTTGCACAGAGAGAAAGTTATTACGTTCACCAGTCAATGAAAATGAATGGCCAATAGGTTGGTCTTAAACATATGTGACTTCTGCGGAGTATTTCTAACACAGCTGGTACTGAAGTGAGGGTCCGCCAGAATTTACAAAGTCCAACAAAGAAAATTGACGAATGAAACCCTGAAATGAAGCTGCAAGCCTCAGCTGTCAGACGTATTAGGACAGGAAAGGTTTTTCAGCCTTGAAAAGAAAATACTGTATGAATAGCCTCTTTCACTGACAGCCAGGAGAAAGTGGTGTGAATCACAAAAAAATGTGAAAATTGTTGAGCTTTTCATTAAACAACTTTCAAAGGGCATATGCCAGCAGGTTTTTGCTATGTAATCTGAGAGTAGCATAATATAGGGGCAGAGACCCTGATTCCAACAGTGTGTTACTTACTGGGCTGCGTGGGAAAATCTCAATGGGACAGAGGCGCACATGCAAGACGGTACGGTAAGGAATAAAATGGGGATCAGGGTGATGGTAACGCTCATCTGCAGGGGTGTAACTACAACAGGTGCAGGGGTTGCAATCGCACCTGGGCCCTGGAGCCTAGGGGGCCCTAAAAGATCCTTTGGCCTAGAGAAAAAGACTATTGCTATTAAAGGTGGAAAATATTTTGGGGCCCCGTTGGAGCTTTCACATTGGGGCCCCTGAGTTTCATGTTACACCACTGCTCATCTGTAAGGATTGTGTAAGGACACCACCTGGAGAAGCCTGACGTACTGTAGCTGCACCGGAGATTATCGTCCAGATAGCAGTTTATCAAAGTCAAGATTATCATGAATATTCCGATGTGCAGGCTGCGCTCATGAAAAGGATGAAATCTGGAGAATATAAGCAAGATATTTTATTCACAACGCGCTTCGTCTCCGGACAAGCCACTTTCTCATGGTAAAAAAAAACATATGCACAATACTGTAACAGCAGGCTGAAGCGCAATGAAGAATGCCCATAAAGGAGAGGGAAATGTAGGCAGGAAATAGTTAGGAATAGGGGATGTGATAGTAAATAAAGTATGGACAAAGGAAAAAAAAGAAAAATACATAAGATGGTGGAAAAACTACTGGGCTGCTTTTCACATGTACAATAAAATCAGTGGTTTATCATTAAAACACTTATGGCAATTATTGATGTGGGGCAATTCACAGCTGACATCAACCCCAAGCACCATTACCTTTATTGCCAACACACCAATGCAATCGAGAAGTGCCAGAGTTGGCGCATCTAATGTTATGCGCCACTTCTGGGGCAACTGATGGCTGGTATTTTTAGGCTAGGAAGGGCCCAATAACAATGGACCTTCCCAGGCTGATAATATCAGTTCTCTGCTGTCTGCTTTACCTTGGTTGGTTACCAAAAATAAGGGGGACCCCATATTGTTTTTTTTTATTATTTATTTTGTTAAACAAGACTAAACATCCTCTAGTGCCACACGAAAGGCACTAAAGGGATCAAACTTATTATAAAAAGGAGCTTGTAAAATTATGTATCTGCAGGATATCTATCTATTCTAGCTAATATCTATTTATTATATATCTATTATACAGTATATCTAATGTCTTTCTATCAGCTATCTAATAGTGATGAGTGAGTGTGCTCATTACTTGAGTTTCTCAGAGCATGCTCTGGTGGTCTCCGAGTATTTCAGCGTGCTCGGAGATATAGTTTATGTCGCCGCCGCTGCTAGACAGCCTAAATACATGTGGGGATTTCCTAACAAACAGGCAACCCCCACATGTATGCAAGCTGTCTAGCAGCCACAAATCATGCAGCTGCAGCGACAAACTATATCTCCGAGCACGCAGATATCCTCGGAGACCAGCCGAGCATGCTCGGAGAAACTCGAGTAACGAGCATACTCGCTCATCACTGCTATCTATATGTTTATATAAGCTTGCTTTATTTTTTATAACAACTAGATTTAAGTTATATAGAGTATTATAGTATGTAAAAGATGATGTTAAAAATGCATAGCATACGGATGGCATACGAATGCAAGGCGAGAAAATACACACAGTTGAATAGCACTTGCATGAAATACCTAATGACATATGCACGACACTCGTCAACTTTTCTAGCCGAGAATATGAGTGATCTTCTATACGCAGATGTGAGCGAACCCTAACAAAATGAAACAGACAAAAGAATCTATCTCAGATACTGACACATGATTTACCCCATTGCTAATTCCACCTGGCCATCTGGTTTTGCAAATAATACTGCGAGATTACCAGCAAGATGTTGTGGCCAATAACAAAGCTGCTCTACGTGTTCTTCACTTAAAACATCATGATATGCAGGACTCTTAGGCTATGTGCACACGTCCGGATTTTTAGCGTTTTTTTTGCGGAATTTCGCCATAAAAACGCTATAAATCCGCTAAAAAACGCTAACATTATGCATCCTATCATTTAGAATGCATTCCGCATTTTTTGTGCAGATGTTAGCGTTTTTTTCCGCAAAAAAAACGCATACCGCAAAAAATCCGGACATGCTCTATCTTTTTGCAGATTTTTTTGCGGATTTCCTATCAAAAAGGACATTCCGGAAAATAAAAAAAAAAAACGCAAAAAATCCGCGCAAAAAACGCTCAAATTCCGTGAGAAATCCGCTTGAAAAAAGCACGCGGATTTCTGGCAGAATTCTCAGGATTATGTCAGGAAAAAATCCTGACGTGTGCACATAGCCTTATGGGAAGAAACAGATGGTGGAGGGTCCCTGAGCAAGAACGGTGAGTGGGTCTTTGACTCCTACAACTAATTTGCTGATAACAGGTATTGACAATTTTGAAAATCTCATATTGGTTTTACAGTTTCTATGTTCCATTGCAATGAGAACAGCTATCCAGGTCTCACCGTTATTTTTGTGGCACAGTGAACCTCTACTTACAGGGTTCATATTTATCATTCAAATATATCGACCCTGAACTGCATTTGACAGAAGAGGATTAACATATACAATCATCAATCTAATGGAATGGCATGACCTAGAAACAATGTAGCGTTATTATTTGGCCACCATATTGCTATTTCAAAGCACTGTCATGAGTTCCCTATATGGCTTCATTATATAGGCACGTTTGGTGACGTCACATACTGTGACTGGCATATGACTCCACACATCATGTCCAAGTGTCAACTCAGACTTTGATCCTGCCTAATTGGAGTAAGAATGTTTTCCAATGTAAAGCTTAGGCTATGCTCACATGTTGCATTTTTGAAAATTAAAAGTGGATTTTAACAGTAGCAGCAAAATCTTGAGATTTCAGAAATCTCATGCACACTCTTGTTTATTTTTTTCTGTCAGCATTTCTAACCCATAGACAGCAATATGTAAGTGCAAAAACACAAGGAATAACACTTTTTTGTAGCGTTTTTAGTGAAGAAAACATAGGTACAGCAGTATTTGAAACCCATTTATTTTTGTGATTTTGTTTCTCTTGGCTCCAAGTACAGTTTAATTAAATTAGTGATTTATGTGAAAATAAATAATGCCTGACCATCTCAATGCCCTACCAATGTGGTAAGTAAGCAATACCTGACCAACTCAATTCCCTACAAATGTGGTAAGTAAGCAATGTCTGACCAACTCAATGCCCTACAAATGTGGTAAGTAAGCAATGCCTGACCAACTCAATGCCCTACCAATGTGGTAAGCAAGCAATGCCTAACCAACTCAAAGCTCTACCAATGTGGTAAGTAAGCAATGCCTGACCAACTCAATGCCCTACCAAGTGGTAAGCAAGCAATGCCTAACCAACTCAAAGCTCTACCAATGTGGTAAGTAAGCAATGCCTGACCAACTCAATGCCCTACCAAGTGGTATGCAAGCAATGCCAGAATGCCTGACCAACTCAATGTCCTACCAGTGTGGTAAGCGATGCCTGACCAACTGAACGCTCTACCAATGTGGTAAGTAAGCAAAGCCTGACCAACTCAATGCCCTACCAATGTGGTAAGTAAGCAATGCCTGACCAACTCAATGCCCTACCAATGTGGTAAGCAAGCAATGTCTGACCAACTCAATGCCCTACCAATGTGGTAAGTAAGCAATGCCTGACCAGCACAATGCCCTACCAATGTGGTAAGTAAGCAATGCCTAACCAACTCAAAGCTCTACCAATGTGGTAAGTAAGCAATGCCTGACCAACTCAATGCCCTACCAATGGGGTAAGCAAGCAATGCCTAACCAACTCAAAGCTCTACCAATGTGGTAAGTAAGCAATGCCAGACCAACTCAATGCCCTACCAATGTGGTAAGCAAGCAATGCCTAACCAACTCAAAGCTCTACCAATGTGGTAAGTAAGCAATGCCTGACCAACACAATGCCCTACCAAGTGGTAAGCAAGCAATGCCTGAATGCCTGACCAACTCAATGCCCTACGAATGTGGTAAGCAAGCAATGCCTAACCAACTCAAAGCTCTACCAATGTAGTAAGTAAGCAATGTCTGACCAACTCAATGCCCTACCAATGTGGTAAGTAAGCAATGCCTGACCAACTCAATACCCTACCAATGTGGTAAGCAAGCAATGCCTAACCAACTCAAAGCTCCACCAATGGGGTAAGTAAGCAATGCCTGACCAGCGCAATGCCCTACCAATGTGGTAAGTAAGCAATGCCTAACCAACTCAAAGCTCTACCAATGTGGTAAGTAAGCAATGCCAGACCAACTCAATGCCCTACCAATGTGGTAAGCAAGCAATGCCTAACCAACTCAAAGCTCTACCAATGTGGTAAGTAAGCAATGCCTGACCAACACAATGCCCTACCAAGTGGTATGCAAGCAATGCCTGAATGCCTGACCAACTCAATGTCCTACCAATGTGGTAAGCGATGCCTGACCAACTCAACGCCCTACCAATGTGGTAAGTAAGCAATGCCTGACCAACTCAATTCCCTACCAATGTGGTAAGCAAGCAATGCCTGACCAACTCAATTCCCTACCAATGTGGTAAGTAAGCAATGCCTGACCAACTCAATGCCCTACCAATGTGGCAAGTAAGCAATGCCTGATCAACTCAATTCCCTACCAATGTGGTAAGTAAGCAATGCCTGACCAACTCAAAGCTCTACCAATGTGGTAAGCAAGCAATGCCTGACCAACTCAATTCCATACCAATGTGGTAAGTAAGCAATGCCTGACCAACTCAAAGCTCTACCAATGTGGTAAGTAAGCAATGCCTGACCACCTCAATGCCCTACCAATGTGGTAAGCAAGCAATGCCTGACCAACTCAATGCCCTACCAATGTGGTAAGTAAGCAATGCCTGACCAATTCAATGTTCTAACATTGTGGTAAGTAAGCAATGCCAGACCAACTCAATGCCCTACCAATGTGGTAAGCAAGCAATGCCTAACCAACTCAAAGCTCTACCAATGTGGTAAGTAAGCAATGCCTGACCAACACAATGCCCTACCAAGTGGTATGCAAGCAATGCCTGAATGCCTGACCAACTCAATGTCCTACCAATGTGGTAAGCGATGCCTGACCAACTCAACGCCCTACCAATGTGGTAAGTAAGCAATGCCTGACCAACTCAATTCCCTACCAATGTGGTAAGCAAGCAATGCCTGACCAACTCAATTCCCTACCAATGTGGTAAGTAAGCAATGCCTGACCAACTCAATGCCCTACCAATGTGGCAAGTAAGCAATGCCTGATCAACTCAATTCCCTACCAATGTGGTAAGTAAGCAATGCCTGACCAACTCAAAGCTCTACCAATGTGGTAAGCAAGCAATGCCTGACCAACTCAATTCCATACCAATGTGGTAAGTAAGCAATGCCTGACCAACTCAAAGCTCTACCAATGTGCTAAGTAAGCAATGCCTGACCAACTCAATGCCCTACCAATGTGGAAAGCTAGCAATGCCTGACCAAATCACAGCTCTACCAATGTAAGTAAGCAATGCCTGATCAACTCAAAACTCTACTAGTGTGGTAAGTAAGCAATCCCTGGCCAATTCAATGCTCCACTAATGTGGTAAGAAAGCAATGCTTGACCAACTCTAAGCTCTACCAATGTGGTAAGTAAGCAATACCAGACCAATTTGACTAGGCCCACTGTTTTTGCATTTGCAATTGTGTGTTGTTTAATGAAATCATATAATATTAGTTGATTTCATACATGAATCCAGCTGTTTTGCTCAGACTAGTCCCTATCTTTTCAGACATAAAAAACTTTTCTCCCTAAATAATTTGATCAAATTGCCTTTTTTCCAAAATGTTTGATGGTTTCACATACATCTTTCATTTGTGACCTAGCACATTACATTGTTTATGCTTTCAAGGTGGAAATAAGGCTGGAATTCGGATACTGAAAAAAGCTGCAAAAACAAGGCAATGAAAGAAGAAAAAAGGCAGCAAAACCTGTGGTTTTGAATGCAGTTTTTTTTTTTTTTTTACTGCAGATCAGGTTTTGTCTGCAGAAACAAATGCTGAAAAAAGCCATGTGTGAACATAGCCTTAAAGTATCCATATGCTTTAAATCCTTCCCAACTGGGTGCATTCAATTTCCTCCCCTTTTTTCATCACAGTTTGAGGGATTATTTTTTGTTGGATGAGTTCTAATTTTGAATTACACCATGTTGTATGTCTGGGTCTGCAGCAGGGCAACGACCCCAAACATACAGCCAATATCTGAGTCCTTTCAGAGCCATTATACAGTATTAACATAATCATACTGATAGGGAATTTAAATTGAAAGCTCCATTGGGAACAGCAATTTCCTGCGGAATATGACAGCATTTTCTAAACAATGTATAGTAAAAATCACATTTGTTTGGGATTAAATGGGACATCCAGAAGATCTGTGGTTGGTTGTCCAACATGTTTGGAACAACCCCCATGAGTTGATGCTGTTTTTTTATTCACTCTGTATTTTGTTAACTGACAAAAATAAGCTAACACTTCTATTTTCTAAATCATTTTTACTTTAAAGCATTTTCCTTCTGCCTAAAACTTTAGCACAGTAATATATGTCTGTACATACACTCCTCAACATTGAAATTGCACCACAAAGAGGAAAAAGTCATGGAATTCTGAATATCATAGGATCGATGGAGTTGTTAATGACTTGCAAATGATAAAAAATGAAACAAAATTTTCAAAACATATTGATTTATTCAGTGTTTAGTTTGAGATCAACACATAAAAATACACAAACTTACATGACTAAGTATACAATCACGGTTAAACGTATCACTGTTTTTTTAACCCCTTCATGACCCAGCCTATTTTTACCTTTAATGACCTGGCCGTTTTTTGCAATTCGGACCAGTGTCCCTTTATGAGGTAATAACTCAGGAAAGCTTCAACGGATCCTAGCAGTTCTGAGAATGTTTTTTCATGACACATTGGGCATCATGAAAGTGGTAAATTAAGGTCGATAATTTTTGCGTTTATTTGTGAAAAAAATGGAAATTTGGCTAAAATTTTGAAAATTTCGCAATTTTCAAATTTTGAATTTTTATTCTCTTAAACGAGAGAGTTATGTGACACAAAATAGTTAATAAATAACATTACCCACTGGGGATGAGCGAAACGGGTCGTTCATTTTCAAAAGTCGCCGACTTTTGGCAAAGTCGGGTTTCATGAAACCCGATCCGACCCCTGTGCGGGGTCGGCCATGCGGTACGCGACTTTCGCGCCAAAGTCGCGTTTCAATGACGCGAAAAGCGCCATTTCTCAGCCAATGAAGGTAAACGCAGAGTGTGGGCAGCGTGATGACATAGGTCCTGGTCCCCACCATCTTAGAGAAGGGCATTGCAGTGATTGGCTTGCTGTCTGCGGCGTCACAGGGGCTATAAAGGGGCGTTCCCGCCGACCGCCATGTTACTGCTGCTGATCTGAGCTTAGGGAGAGGTTGCTGCCGCTTCGTCAGAAGCAGGGATAGCGTTAGGCAGGGTACATTAACCCCCGAACCGCTTGTGCTGTAGCGATTTCCACTGTCCAACACCACCTTTTGTTTGCAGGGACAGTGTAGGCTACATTTTTTTTCCTCAGTGCTGTAGCTCATTGGGCTGCCCTAGAAGGCTCCCTGATAGCTGCATTGCTGTGTGTACGCCGCTGTGCAAACCAACTGGTTTTTTCAAAGCACAAATCCTCTTGTTCCTTCCTTTCTGCACAGCTATCTTGTTTGTTTGTCCACACTTTTTATTTAATTTGTGCATCAGTCCACTCCTTATTGCTGCCTGCCATACCTGGCTGAGATTACTGCAGGGAGATAGTAATTGAAGGACAGTTCCTTTTTTTTTTTTTTTTTTTGTGGGAGATTAAGATTGGCATTTCTGCTAGAGTGCCATCCCTGTCTGTGCCATCTCTCACTCAGTGGGCCATAGAAAGCCTATTTATTTTTTTGCTTGATTTGGGTTCTAAAATCTACCTGAAAAAATCACTACATCAATCAGTGGGAGAAAAATATTGGCCTAAGGGCTTGTGTGCCACTCCTGACTCCTGTGTGTGCCATCTCTCAGTCAGAGGGCCATAGAAAGCCTATTTATTTTTTTGCTTGATTTGGGTTCCAAAATCTACCTGAAAAAATCACTACATCAATCAGTGGGAGAAAAATATTGGCCTCAGGGCTTGTGTGCCACTCCTGACTCCTGTGTGCATCATCACTCACTCAGTGGGCCATAGAAAGCCTTTTTTTTTTTTTGCTTTATTTGGGTTCTAAATTCTACCTGAAAAAATCAATAAATCAATCAGTGGGAGATTAATATTGGCCTTTGGGCTTGTGTGCCAGTCCTAAGCGTGCCATCTCTCTCACAAATAGTGGGCCATAGAAAGCCTATTTATTTATTTTTTTTTGGTTTTATAAATTCTCCCTGAAAAAAAAAAGGGAGATTAATATTGGCCTTTGGGCTTGTGTGCCAGTCCTAAGCGTGCCATCTCTCTCTCTCAGATAGTGGGCCATAGAAAGCCTATTTATTATTTTTTTTATTGGGTTTATAAATTTTCCCTGGGAAAAAAAAAAAAAAAGTGGGAGATTAATATTGGCCTCTGGGCTTGTGTGCCAGTCCTGAGCGTGCCATCTCTCTCACAAATAGTGGGCCATAGAAAGCCTATTTATTTATTTTTTTTGGTTTTATAAATTCTCCCTGAAAAAAAAAAGGGAGATTAATATTGGCCTTTGGGCTTGTGTGCCAGTCCTAAGCGTGCCATCTCTCTCTCTCAGATAGTGGGCCATAGAAAGCCTATTTATTTTTTTGCTTGATTTGGGTTCCAAAATCTACCTGAAAAAATCACTACATCAATCAGTGGGAGAAAAATATTGGCCTCAGGGCTTGTGTGCCACTCCTGACTCCAGTGTGCATCATCACTCACTCAGTGGGCCATAGAAAGCCTTTTTTTTTTTTTTGCTTTATTTGGGTTCTAAATTCTACCTGAAAAAATCAATAAATCAATCAGTGGGAGATTAATATTGGCCTTTGGGCTTGTGTGCCAGTCCTAAGCGTGCCATCTCTCTCACAAATAGTGGGCCATAGAAAGCCTATTTATTTATTTTTTTTTGGTTTTATAAATTCTCCCTGAAAAAAAAAAGGGAGATTAATATTGGCCTTTGGGCTTGTGTGCCAGTCCTAAGCGTGCCATCTCTCTCTCTCAGATAGTGGGCCATAGAAAGCCTATTTATTATTTTTTTTATTGGGTTTATAAATTTTCCCTGGGAAAAAAAAAAAAAAGTGGGAGATTAACCCCTTTACCCCCAAGGGTGGTTTGCACGTTATGGACCGGGTCAATTTTTACAATTCTGACCACTGTCCCTTTATGAGGTTATAACTCTTGAACGCTTCAACGGATCCCGGTGATTCTGACATTGTTTTCTCGTGACATATTATACTTCATGATAGTGGTAAAATTTCTTTGATATTACCTGCGTTTATTTGTGAAAAAAATGGAAATTTGGCGAAAATTTTGAAAATTTCGCAATTTTCCAACTTTGAATTTTTATGCAATTAAATCACAGAGATATGTCACACAAAATACTTAATAAGTAACATTTCCCACATGTCTACTTTACATCAGCACAATTTTGGAACCAAAATTTTTTTTTGTTAGGGAGTTATAAGGGTTAAAAGTTGACCAGCAATTTCTCATTTTTACAACACCATTTTATTTTAGGGACCACATCTCATTTGAAGTCATTTTGAGGGGTCTATATGATAGAAAATACCCAAGTTTGACACCATTCTAAAAACTGCACCCCTCAAGGTTCTCAAAACCACATTCAAGAAGTTTATTAACCCTTCAGGTGCTTCACAGGAATTTTTGGAATGTTTAAATAAAAATGAACATTTAACTTTTTTTCACAAAAAATTTACTTCAGCTCCAATTTGTTTTATTTTACCAAGGGTAACAGGAGAAAATGGACCCCAAATGTTGTTGTACAATTTGTCCTGAGTACGCTGATACCACATATGTGGGGGTTAACCACAGTTTGTGCACATGGCAGAGCTCGGAAGGGAAGGAGCGCCATTTGACTTTTCAATGCAAAATTGACTGGAATTGAGATGGGACGCCATGTTGCGTTTGGAGAGCCACTGATGTGGCTAAACATTGAAACCCCCCACAAGTGACACCATTTTGGAAAGTAGACCCCCTAAGGAACTTATCTAGAGGTGTGGTGAGCACTTTGACCCACCAAGTGCTTCACAGAAGTTTATAATGCAGAACCGTAAAAATAAAAAATCATTTTTTTTCACAAACATTATCTTTTCGCCCCCAATTTTTTATTTTCCCAATGGTAAGAGAAGAAATTGGACCACAAAAGTTGTGGCACAATTTGTCCTGAGTACTCTGATACCCCATATGTGGGGGTAAACCATTGTTTGGGCGCATGGGAGAGCTCGGAAGGGAAGGAGCGCCGTTTGACCTTTCAATGCAAAATTGACAGGAATTGAGATGAGACGCCATGTTGCGTTTGGAGAGCCACTGATGTGCCTAAACATTGAAACCCCCCACAAGTGACACCATTTTGGAAAGTAGACCCCCTAAGGAACTTATCTAGAGGTGTGGTGAGCACTTTGACCCACCAAGTGCTTCACAGAAGTTTATAATGCAGAACCTCAAAAATAAAAAATCATTTTTTTTCACAAACATTATCTTTTCGCCCCCAATTTTTTATTTTCCCAATGGTAAGAGAAGAAATTGGACCACAAAAGTTGTGGCACAATTTGTCCTGAGTACTCTGATACCCCATATGTGGGGGTAAACCATTGTTTGGGCGCATGGGAGAGCTCGGAAGGGAAGGAGCGCCGTTTGACCTTTCAATGCAAAATTGACAGGAATTGAGATGAGACGCCATGTTGCGTTTGGAGAGCCACTGATGTGCCTAAACATTGAAACCCCCCACAAGTGACACCATTTTGGAAAGTAGACCCCCTAAGGAACTTATCTAGAGGTGTGGTGAGCACTTTGACCCACCAAGTGCTTCACAGAAGTTTATAATGCAGAACCGTAAAAATAAAAAATCATTTTTTTTTCACAAAAATTATCTTTTCACCCCCAATTTTTTATTTTCCCAATGGTAAGAGAAGAAATTGAACCACAAAAGTTGTGGCACAATTTGTCCTGAGTACTCTGATACCCCATATGTGGGGGTAAACCATTGTTTGGGCGCATGGGAGAGCTCGGAAGGGAAGGAGCGCCGTTTGACCTTTCAATGCAAAATTGATAGGAATTGAGATTGGACGCCATGTTGCGTTTGGAGAGCCACTGATGTACCTAAACATTGAAACCCCCCACAAGTGACACCATTTTGAAAAGTAGACCCCCTAAGGAACTTATCTAGATGTGTGGTGAGCACTTTGACCCAATAAGAGCTTCACAGAAGTTTATAATGCAGAGCCGTAAAAATAAAACAAAATTTTTTTCCCACAAAAATAATTTTTTAGCCCCCAGTTTTGTATTTTCCTGAGGGTAACAGGAGAAATTGGACCCCAAAAGTTGTTGTGCAATTTGTCCTGAGTGCGCTGATACCCTATATGTGGGGGAGAACCAGCGTTTGGGCGCATGGGAGGGCTCGGAAGGGAAGGAGCGCCATTTGGAATACAGACTTAGATGGAATGGTCTGCAGGCGTCACATTGTGTTTGCAGAGCCCCTAATGTACCTAAACAGTAGAAACCCCCCACAAGTGACCCCATATTGGAAACTAGACCCCCTAAGGAACTTATTTAGATGTGTTGTGAGAACTTTGAGCCCCCAAGTATTTCACTACAGTTTATAACGCAGAGCCGTGAAAATAAAATAAAAAATTTCCCCTCAAAATTATTTTTTAGCCCCCAGTTTTGTATTTTCTCGAGGGTAAAAGGAGAAATTGGACCCCAAAAGTTGTTGTCCAATTTGTCCTGAGTGCGTTGATACCCCATATGTGGGGTGAACCAGCGTTTGGGCGCATGGGAGGGCTCGGAAGGGAAGGAGCGCCATTTGGAATGCAGACTTAGATGGAATGGTCTGCAGGCGTCACATTGCGTTTGCGGAGCCCCTAATATACCTAAACAGTAGAAACCCCCACAAGTGACCCCATGTTGGAAACTAGACCCCCCACGAACTTATCTAGATGTGTTGTGAGAACTTTGAGCCCCCAAGTGTTTCACTACAGTTTATAACGCAGAGCCGTGAAAATAAAAAATCTCTTTTTTTCCCACAAAAATTATTTTTTAGCCCCCAGTTTTGTATTTTCCCAAGGGTAACAGGAGAAATTGGACCCCAAAAGTTGTTGTCCAATTTGTCCTGAGTACGCTGATACCCCATATGTTGGGGTAAACTCCTGTTTGGGCACACGGGAGAGCTCGGAAGGGAAGGAGCACTGTTTTACTTTTTCAATGCAGAATTGGATAGAATTGAGATCGGTCGCCATGTCGCGTTTGGAGATCCCCCTGATGTGCCTAAACAGTGGAAACCCCCCAATTATAACTGAAACCCTAATCCAAACACACCCCTAACCCTAATCCCAACGGTAACCCTAACCACACCTCTAACCCAGACACACCCCTAATCCTAATCCCAATCGCAAATGTAATCCAAACCCTAACCCTAACTTTAGCCCCAACCCTAACTGTAGCCTTAACCCTAACCCTAGCCCTTACCCTAACCCTAACCCTAGCCCTAACCCTAGCCCCAACCCTAACCCTAGCCCTAACCCTAGCCCTAACCCAAGCCCTAACCCTAGCCCTAACCCTAGTCCCAACCCTAACCCTAGCCCTAACCCTAGCCCCAACCCTAACCCTAGCCCTAACCCTAGCCCTAACCCTAGCCCTAACCCTAGCCCTAACCCAAGCCCCAACCCTAACCCTAACCCTAGTCCCAACCCTAGCCCTAACCCTAGCCCTAGCCCTAACCCTAGCCCTAGCCCTAACCCTAGCCCTAACCCTAGCCCTAACCCTAGCCCTAGCCCTAACCCTAATGGGAAAATGGAAATAAATACATTTTTTTCATTTACTTTTATAGCGGGTTTTTTAGCGGATTTTTATGATTGGCAGCTGTCACACACTGAAAGACGCTTTTTATTGCAAAAAATATTTTTTGCGTTACCACATTTTGAGAGCTATAATTTTTCTATATTTTGGTCCACAGAGTCATGTGAGGTCTTGTTTTTTGCGGGACGAGTGGACGTTTTTATTGGTAACATTTTCGGGCACGTGACATTTTTTGATCGCTTTTTATTCCGATTTTTGTGAGGCAGAATGACCAAAAACCAGCTATTCATGAATTTCTTTTGGGGGAGGCGTTTATACCGTTCCGCGTTTGGTAAAATTGATAAAGCAGTTTTATTCTTCGGGTCAGTACGATTACAGCGACACCTCATTTATATCATTTTTTTATGTTTTGGCGCTTTTATACGATAAAAACTATTTTATAGAAAAAATAATTATTTTGGCATCGCTTTATTCTCAGGACTATAACTTTTTTATTTTTTTGCTGATGATGCTGTATGGCGGCTCGTTTTTTGCGGGACAAGATGACGTTTTCAGCGGTACCATGGTTATTTATATCTGTCTTTTTGATCGCGTGTTATTCCACTTTTTGTTTGGTGGTATGATAATAAAGCGTTGTTTTTTGCCTGGGTTTTTTTTTTTTTTTTCTTACTGTGTTTACTGAAGGGGTTAACTAGTGGGCCAGTTTTATAGGTGGGGTCGTTACGGACGCGGCGATACTAAATGTGTGTACTTTTATTGTTTTGTTTTTTTTATTTAGATAAAGAAATGTATTTATGGGAATAATATTTTTTTTTTTTTTCATTATTTAGGATTTTTTTTTTTTTTTTTTTTTTTACACACTTGGAAATTTTTTTTTTTACTTTTTTACTTTGCCCCAGGGGGGGACAATACAGATCGGTGATCTGCCAGTTTGCACAGCACTCTGACAGATCACCGATCTGTCTGAGAGCAGTGCAGCGTTACCAAGTGCCTGCTCTGAGCAGGCACTTGGTAAGCCACCTCCCTCCCTGCAGGACCCGGATCCGTGGCCATTTTGGATCCGGGACTTACTGCAGGGAGGGAGGTAGGAGACCCCTGGAGCAACGCGATCACATCGCGTTGCTGCGGGGGTCTCAGGGAAGCCCGCAGGGAGCCCCCTCCCTGCGCGATGCTTCCCTGCACCGCCGGCACATCGCGATCATCTTTGATCGCGGTGTGCCGGGGGTTAATGTGCCGGGGGCGGTCCGTGACCGCTCCTGGCACATAGTGCCGGATGTCAGCTGCGATAAGCAGCTGACACCCGGCCGCGATCGGCGGCGCTCCCCCCGTGAGCGCGGCCGATCGCGCTGGACGTAATATTCCGTCCTTGGGAATTAAGGCCCACCCCACATGGACGGAATATTACGTCCAATGGCAGAAAGGGGTTAATATTGGCCTCTGGGCTTGTGTGCCAAACCTGAGCGTGCCATCTCTCTCACAAATAGTGGGCCATAGAAAGCCTATTTATTTATTTTTTTTGGTTTTATAAATTCTCCCTGAAAAAAAAAAGGGAGATTAATATTGGCCTTTGGGCTTGTGTGCCAGTCCTAAGCGTGCCATCTCTCTCTCTCAGATAGTGGGCCATAGAAAGCCTATTTATAATTTTTTTTATTGGGTTTATAAATTTTCCCTGAAAAAAAAAAGTGGGAGATTAACCCCTTTACCCCCAAGGGTGGTTTGCACGTTAATGACCGGGCCAATTTTTACAATTCTGACCACTGTCCCTTTGTGAGGTTATAACTCTGGAACGCTTCAACGGATCCCAGTGATTCTGACATTGTTTTCTCGTGACATATTGTACTTCATGACAATGGTAAAAATTCTTTGATAGTACCTGCGTTTATTTGTGAAAAAAACGGAAATTTGGCGAAAATTATGAAAATTTCGCAATTTTCCAACTTTGAATTTTTATGCAATTAAATCACAGAGATATGTCACACAAAATACTTAATAAGTAACATTTCCCACATGTCTACTTTACATCAGCACAATTTTGGAACCAAATTTTTTGTTAGGGAGTTATAAGGGTTAAAAGTTGACCAGCAATTTCTCATTTCTACAACACCATTTTATTTTAGGGACCACATCTCATTTGAAGTCGTTTTGAGGGGTCTATATGATAGAAAATACCCAAGTGTGAAACCATTCTAAAAACTACACCCCTCAAGGTGCTCAAAACCATATTCAAGAAGTTTATTAACCCTTCTGGTGCTTCACAGGAATTTTTTGAATGTTTAAATAAAAATGAACATTTAACTTTTTTTCACAAAAAATTTAATTCAGCACCAATTTGTTTAATTTTACCAAGGGTAACAGGAGAAAATAGACCCCAAACATTGTTGTACAATTTGTCCTGAGCACGACAATACCCCACATGTGGGGGTAAACCACTGTTTGGGCGCATGGCAGAGCTCGGAAGCGAAGGAGCGCCATTTGACTTTTCAATGCAAAATTGACTGGAATTGAGATGGGACACCATATTTCGTTTGGAAAGCCCCTGATGTGCCTAAACATTGAAACCCCCCACAAGTGACACCATTTTGGAAAGTAGACCCCTTAAGGAACTTATCTAGATGTGTGGTGAGCACTTTGACCCACCAAGTGCTTCACAGAAGTTTATAATGTAGAACCGTAAAAATAAAAAATCATATTTTTTCACAAAAATTAACTTTCCGCCCCCAATTTTTTATTTTCCCAAGGGTAAGAGAAGAAATTGGACCCCAAAAGTTGTTGTACAATTTGTCCTGAGTACGCTGATACCCCATATGTGGGGGTAAACCACTGTTTGGGCGGATGGTAGAGCTCGGAAGGGAAGGAGCGCCGTTTGACTTTTCAATGCAAAATTGACAGGAATTGAGATGGGACGCCATGTTGCGTTTGGAGAGCCACTGATGTGCCTAAACATTGAAACCCCCCACAAGTGACACCATTTTGGAAAGTAGACCCCCTAAGGAACTTATCTAGATGTGTGGTGAGCACTTTGACCCACCAAGTGCTTCACAGAAGTTTATAATGCAGAGCCGTAAAAATAAAACAAAAAATTTTTCCCACAAAAATTATTTTTTTAGCCCCCAGTTTTGTATTTTCCCGAGGGTAACAGGAGAAAGTGGACCCCAAAAGTTGTTGCCCAATTTGTCCTGAGTGCGATGATACCCGATATGTGGGGGGAACCACTGTTTGGGCGCATGGGAGGGTTCGGAAGGGAAGGAGTGCCATTTGAATGCAGACTTAGATGGAATGGTCTGCAGGTGTCACATTGCGTTTGCAGAGCCCCTAATGTACCTAAACAGTAGAAACCCCCCACAAGTGACACCATTTTGGAAAGTAGACCCCCTAAGGAACTTATCTACATGTGTGGTGAGCACTTTGACCCACCAAGGGCTTCACAGAAGTTTATAATGGAGAGCCGTAAAAATAAAACAAACATTTTTTCCCACAAAAATTATTTTTTAGCCCCCAGTTTTGTATTTTCCCGAGGGTAACAGGAGAAATTGGACCCCAAAATTTGTTGTCCAATTTGTTCTGAGTGCGCTGATACCCCATATGTGGGGGGGAACCACTGTTTGGGCGCATGGGAGGGCTTGGAAGGGAAGGAGCTCCATTTGGAATGCAGGCTTAGATGGAATGGTCTGCAGGTGTCACATTGCATTTGCAGAGCCCCTAATGTACCGGAACAGTAGAAACCCCCCACAAGTGACACCATTTTGGAAACTAGACCCCCTAAGGAACTCATCTAGATGTGTTGTGAGAGCTTTGAACCCCCAAGTGTTTCACTACAGTTTGTAACACAGAGCCGTGAAAATTGAAAAAAAAAAATCTTTCACCCCAAAATTATTTTTTAGCCCCCAGTTTTGTATTTTCCCGAGGGTAAGAGGAGAAATTTGACCCCAAAAGTTGTTGTCCAATTTGTCCTGAGTACGCTGATACCCCATATGTTGGGGGGAACCACCGTTTGGGCGCATGGGAGGGCTCGGAAGGGAAGGAGTGCCATTTGGAATGCAGACTTAGATGGAATGGTCTGCAGGCGTCACATTGCATTTGCAGAACCCCTAATGTACCTAAACAGTAGAAATCCCCCACAAGTGACCCCATATTGGAAGCTAGACCCCCATGGAACTTATCTAGATGTGTTGTGAGAACTTTGAACCCCAAGTGTTTCACTACAGTTTATAACGCAGAGCCGTGAAAATAAAACATCTTTTTTTTCCCACAAAAATTATTTTTTAGCCCCGAGTTTTATATTTTCCCAAGGGTAACAGGAGAAATTGGACCACAAAAGTTGTTGTCCTATTTGTCCTGAGTACGCTGATACCCCATATGTTGGGGTAAACCCCTGTTTGGGCACACGGGAGAGCTCGGAAGGGAAGGAGCACTGTTTTACTTTTTCAACGCAGAATTGGCTGGAATTGAGATCGGACGCCATGTCGCGTTTGGAGAGCCCCTGATGTGCCTAAACAGTGGAAACCCCGCAATTATAACTGAAACCCTAATCCAAACACACCCCTAACCCTAATCCCAACAGTAACCCTAACCACACCTCTAACCCTGACACACACCTAACCCTAATCCCAACCCTATTCCCAACTGTAAATGTAATCTAAACCCTAACCGTAACTTTAGCCCCAACCCTAACTGTAGCCTTAACCCTAGCCCTAACCATAGCCCTAACCCTAACCTTAGCCCTAACCCTAGCCCTAACCCTAACCCTAACCCTAGCCCTAACCCTAGCCCTAACCCTAACCCTAGCCTTAACCCTAGCCCTAACCCTAGCCCTAACCCTAGCCCTAGCCCAAACCCTAACCCTAGCCCTAGCCCTAACCCTAGCCCTAATGGAAAAATGGAAATAAATACATTTTTTTTATTTTTCCCTAACTAAGGGGGTGATGAAGGGGGGTTTGATTTACTTTTATAGCGGGTTTTTTAGCGGATTTTTATGATTGGCAGCCGTCACACACTGAAAGACGCTTTTTATTGCAAAAAATATTTTTTGCGTTACCACATTTTGAGAGCTATAATTTTTCCATATTTTGGTTCACAGAGTCATGTGAGGTCTTGTTTTTTGCGGGACGAGTTGACGTTTTTATTGGTAACATTTTCGGGCACGTTACATTTTTTGATCGCTTTTTATTCCGATTTTTGCGAGGCAGAATGACCAAAAACCAGCTATTCATGAATTTCTTTTGGGGGAGGCGCTTATACCGTTCCGCGTTTGGTAAAATTGATAAAGCAGTTTTATTCTTCGGGTCAGTACGATTACAGCGACACCTCATTTATATCATTTTTTTATGTTTCGGCGCTTTTATACGATAAAAACTATTTTATAGAAAAAATAATTATTTTTGCATCGCTTTATTCTCAGGACTATAACTTTTTTTTTTTTTGCTGATGATGATGTATCACGGCTCGTTTTTTGCGGGACAAGATGACGCTTTTAGCGGTATCATGGTTATTTATATCTGTCTTTTTGATCGCGTGTTATTCCACTTTTTGTTCGGCGGTATGATAATAAAGCGTTGTTTTTTGCCTCGTTTTTTTTTTTTTCTTACGTTGTTTACTGAAGGGGTTAACTAGTGGGCCAGTTTTATAGGTCGGTCCGTTACGGACGCGGCGATACTAAATATGTGCACTTTTATTGTTTTTTTTTTTATTTAGATAAAGTAATGTATTTAGGGGAATAATATATATATATTTTTTCATTATTTAGGAATATTTTTTTTTATTTTTTTTTACACATTTTGAAATTTTTTTTTATTTTTTTACATTGTCCCAGGGGGGGGACATCACAGATCAGTGATCTGACAGTGTGCACAGCACTCTGTCAGATCACTGATCTGACATGCAGCGCTGCAGCCTTCACAGTGCCTGCTCTGAGCAGGCTCTGTGAAGCCACCTCCCTCCCTGCAGGACCCGGATCCGCGGCCATCTTGGATCTGGGGCTGGAGGAAGCAGGGAGGGAGGTGAGACCCTCGCAGCAACGCGATCACATCGCGTTGCTGCGGGGGGCTCAGGGAAGCCCGCAGGGAGCCCCCTCCCTGCGCGGTGCTTCCCTATACCGCCGGCACATCGCGATCATCTTTGATCGCGGTGTGCCAGGGGTTAATGTGCCGGGGGCGGTCCGTGACCGCTCCTGGCACATAGTGCCGGATATCAGCTGCGTTTTTTGTTTTATTTGTTTTCTAAATTCTCCCTGAAAAAATCATTTTATTTTATTTGGTTTCTAAATTCTTCCTGAAAAAATCATTTTTTTTTATTATTTTTTTTTCTAAAGTCTCCCTGAAAAAACAAACAAAAACAAATCAGTGGGAGATTAATATTGCCCTTTCTGCTTGTGTGCCAGTCTTGACTCCTGGGTGTGCCATCTCTCTCTCTCTCTCCAATTGTGGGCCATAGAAAGCCTATTATTTTTTTTGCTTGATTTGGGTTCCAAAATCTACCTGAAAAAATCACTACATCAATCATTGGGAGAAAAATATTGGCCTCCGGGCTTGTGTGCCACTCCTGACTCCTGTGTGTGGCATCTCTCACTCAGTGGGGCATAGCCTTTTTTTTTTTTTTTTTATTTGGTTTCTAAATTGTCATTGGAAAAATCATTTTATGTTATTTGGTTTCTAAATTCTTCCTGAAAAAATCATTTTATTTTATTTTGTTTCTAAAGTCTCCCTGAAAAAAAAATAAAATAAAAAAAAACAGTGGGAGATTAATATTAACATTTGTGCTTCAGTGACAGTCCTGCGTGTGTGGCATCTCTCTCATTTGGTGCCACCAAAAACAGAGTGTGTAACATTGTGCCTGATTTTCGTTGTGGTCTCACCCACCTGTAAAGGGGTAGCTAAATCATACTGAAGTTATAGCTCACCGTGTAAGTTGTGTGACAGCAACAAATACCGTTAGTTTGGTTACGTTTTTAAAACAATGAGGAAGTCTGGTGGAAGAGGTCGTGGCCGGGGGCGTTCATTGTCAGCTGGTAATGAGGGTAGTGGTAGTGGTGGAGCATCAGGTGGTCGTGGGAAAAAAAATATTGCACCTAAGTCTGGAGTTGTGCAGTCTGGCATTTTTTTAAACAACATCCAATTGATCAGCGCAAAGTCATCTGTCAAAAATGTTCAACTACCTTAAGCAGAGGGCAGAATCTGAAAAGTCTCAATACAAGTTGCATGCATAGACATTTAACCACCATGCATTTGCAAGTTTGGACTAACTACCAAACGTCCCTTGAGGTTGTAGCACCCTCGGCCAATGAAGCTAGTCATCAACGCAACATCCCTTCCGGCAGTGTAGGGCCACCATTTTCCCCACCACCTGCAGTATCTGTGCAGGTTTCTTTGCCAGGCCAAAGCAGTCAGGGTCAGGGAATCACCAGTTTCGTAGTAGGAAACACTGCATCTAGGGCACCGGCGGCAACAATACCATCTCCCACCGTCTCTCAGTCTGCCATGTCCACCGGCACCCCCGCTAGTTCCACGATCTCCAGCTCTCCAGTCCAGCTCACCCTACATGAGACTATGGTTAGAAAAAGGAAGTACTTAGCCTCGCATCCGCGTACACAGGGTTTGAACGCCCACATAGCTAGACTAATCTCGTTAGAGATGATACCCTAACGGTTAGTTGAAAGCGAAGCTTTCAAAGCCCTGATGGACTACGCTGTACCACGCTACGAGCTACCCAGTCGACACTTTTTTCCAGAAAAGCCATCCCAGCCCTCCACCAGCATGTTAAAGAGCGCATCGTCCATGCACTCAGGCAATCTGTGAGCACAAAGGTGCATCTGACAACAGATGCATGGACCAGTAGGCATGGCCAGGGACGTTACGTGTCCATCACGGCACACTGGGTGAATGTTGTGGATGCAGGGTCCACAGGGGACAGCAAGTTTGGGACAGTTCTGCCTAGCCCACGGTCTAGGAAACAGTTGGCTGTAGCCGTTCGCACCCCCTCCTCCTCCTCCTCGTCCTCCTGCAGAAGCGAGAGCTCGTCCACAGACCGCAGTCGCACAACCACTCCATCCGCAGCTGCCACTGTTGCACACCAGGTCTCCCATTATGGGGCAGCTACTGGCAAACGTCAGCAGGCTGTATTGGCTATGAAGTGTTTGGGCGACAACAGACACACCGCGGAAGTTCTGTCCGAGTTCTTGCAGAAAGAAACGCAGTCGTGGCTGGGCACTGTAGATCTTGAGGCAGGCAAGGTAGTGAGTGATAACGGAAGGAATTTCATGGCTGCCATCTCCCTTTCCCAACTGAAACACATTCCTTGCCTGGCTCACACCTTAAACCTGGTGGTGCAGTGCTTCCTGAAAAGTTATCCGGGGTTATCCGACCTGCTCCTCAAAGTGCGTGGACTTTGCTCACATATCCGCCGTTCGCCCGTACACTCCAGCCGTATGCAGACCTATCAGCGTTCTTTGAACCTTCCCCAGCATCGCCTAATCATAGACGTTGCAACAAGTTGGAACTCAACACTGCACATGCTTCAGAGACTGTGCGAACAGAGGCGGGCTGTTATGTTTTTGTGGGAGGATACACATACACGGGCAGGCAGTAGGATGGCAGACATGGAGTTGTCAGGTGTGCAGTGGTCGAAGATTCAAGACATGTGTCAAGTCCTTCAGTGTTTTGAGGAATGCACACGGCTGGTTAGTGCAGACAACGCCATAATAATCATGAGCATCCCCCTAATGCGTCTGCTGATGCAAAGTTTGACGCACATAAAGGATCAGGCGTCTGCAGCTGAGGAAGAGGAAAGCCTTGATGACAGTCAGCCATTGTCTGGCCAGGGCAGTGTACAGGACGAGGTAGGGGGCGAAGAGGAGGAGGAGGACGAGGAGGATGATGGGGATGATTATATTTTTAATGAGGAAGCTTTTCCGGGGCCACTGGAAATTGTTGGCGCGGCAAGGCCGGGTTCTGGTTTTTGGAGGGACACAAGTGACGTGGATTTGCCTGAAACTGCCCCTAAACCAAGCACAACCGCAGATTTGAGAACTGGAACTTTGGCCCATATGGAGGATTATGCCTTACGTATCCTCAAAAGGGACACACGCATTACTAAAATGATGAACGATGACGATTACTGGTTGGCCTGCCTCCTTGATCCTCGCTATAAAGGCAAATTGCAAAATATAATGCCACATGACAACTTGGAAATAATATTAGCAACCAAACAATCAACTCTTGTTGACCGTTTGCTTCTGGCATTCCCTGCACACAGCGCCCGTGATCGTTCTCACACGAGCTGCAGGGGCCAGCAGACCAGAGGTGTTAGAGGGGCAGAAATCAGAAGTGGCGTTGGCCTGAGGGGTTTTCTGACCAGGTTGTGGAGTGATTTTGCTATGACCGCAGACAGGACAGGTACTGCAGCATCAATTCAAAGTGACAGGAGACAACATTTGTCCAGTATGGTTACAAACTATTTTTCATCCCTTATCGACGTTCTCCCTCAACCATCATTCCCATTTGATTACTGGGCATCCAAATTAGACACCTGGCCAGAATTGGCACAATATGCATTGCAGGAGCTTGCTTGCCCGGCAGCTAGTGTCCTATCAGAAAGAGTATTCAGTGCTGCAGGTTCAATACTAACAGAAAAAAGGACTCGTCTGGCTACCTAAAATGTAGATGATCTAACCTTCATTAAAATGAACCACAACTGGATTTCGAAATCTTTTGCCCCACCTTGCCCGGCTGACACCTAGCTTTCCTATGAAAAGGTCTTGCCTGTGGACTATTCTGAATGACTTTTCCAATCTCGTAATTTTCTGCACCTGATTGTCCAGCATATGACATGTTTACACCTCACTAAATGGCCAAACTCCCCACACGGGGCCGTGGTATCGCCACTTGGCGCCAGCACCCGTGAGAGTGCTGTTTGTCTGAAGAGGTGGGTGTGCCCGCTTTTGGTCGACGGCACTGCCACTGGGTCCCTCATAGTACAATAAAGTGTCTCTGGCGGTGGTGGTGCGCACCCAACGTCAGACACACCGTTGTAATATGAGGGGCCCTGGGCCTGTCCCGCGGCCACAAGACAGTTCCCCCCCCCAGCTCAAACAGTGCTCTACCACTTGCAAAACTATCTCTCACAGCTCCACCAATGTTTAGTCTATGCGCTGACATCCTTCAATGCCTGGCACTGACAATACCATTGTATTGACATTTTTGTTATGTTAGGCCTTCGAAGCCTGTCTGCGGTCCCTCCTTCCACTAGGCCTCCACTGACCATTGTACTGCTGCCCGTGTACCCCTGGAACCAATTTTAAATTGCCAACAGCCCTATTTTTTTATGTTAGGCCTTCGAAGCCTGTCTGCGGTCCCTCCTTCCACTAGGCCTCCACTGACCATTGTACTGCTGCCCTTGTACCACTGGAACCAATTTTAAATTGCCAACAGCCCTATTTTTTTATGTTAGGCCTTCGAAGCCTGTCTGCGGTCCCTCCTTCCACTAGGCCTCCACTGACCATTGTACTGCTGCCCTTGTACCACTGGAACCAATTTTAAATTGCCAACAGCCCTATTTTTTTATGTTAGGCCTTCGAAGCCTGTCTGCGGTCCCTCCTTCCACTAGGCCTCCACTGACCATTGTACTGCTGCCCGTGTACCCCTGGAACCAATTTTAAATTGCCAACAGCCCTATTTTTTTATGTTAGGCCTTCGGAGCCTGTCTGCGGTCCCTCCTTCCACTAGGCCTCCACTGACCATTGTACTGCTGCCCTTGTACCACTGGAACCAATTTTAAATTGCCAACAGCCCTATTTTTTTATGTTAGGCCTTCGAAGCCTGTCTGCGGTCACTCCTTCCACTAGGCCTCCACTGACCACACCACTGCTGCCCGTGTACCCCTGGAACCAATTTAAAATTGCCGACAGCCAGCCCAATTTTATTATGTTAGGCCTTCGATGCCTGTCTGCGGTCCGTTCTTTCTACTACTACTATACTGACCAGGCCACTGCTGCCCGTGTTCCCCTGGAACCAATTTAAAATTTCCTACAGCCATCTGTTATTATGTTAGGCCTTCGATGCCTGTTTGCGGTCACTCCTTCCACTAGGCCTCCACTGACCACACCACTGCTGTCCGTGTACCCCTGGAACCAATTTAAAATTGCCTACAGCCAGCCCAATTTTTTTATTTTAGGCCTTCGATGCCTGTCTGCGGTCCGTTCTTTCTACTACTACTACACTGACCAGGCCACTGCTGCCCGTGTTCCCCTGGAACCAATTTAAAATTGCCTACAGCCATGTGTTATTATGTTAGGCCTTCGATGCCTGTCTGCGGTCACTCCTTCCACTAGGCCTCCACTGACCACACCACTGCTGCCCGTGTACCCCTGGAACCAATTTAAAATTGCCTACAGCCAGCCCAATTTTATTATGTTAGGCCTTCGAAGCCTGTCTGCGGTCCGTTCTTTCTACTACTACTACACTGACCAGGCCACTGCTGCCCGTGTTCCCCTGGAACCAATTTAAAATTGCCTACAGCCATGTGTTATTATGTTAGGCCTTCGATGCCTGTCTGCGGTCACTCCTTCCACTAGGCCTCCACTGACCACACCACTGCTGCCCGTGTACCCCTGGAACCAATTTAAAATTGCCTACAGCCAGCCCAATTTTTTTATGTT
The DNA here is from genome assembly GCF_032444005.1 of Ranitomeya imitator. Lineage (NCBI taxonomy): Eukaryota > Metazoa > Chordata > Amphibia > Anura > Dendrobatidae > Ranitomeya > Ranitomeya imitator. Next base: position 451,325,634 of record NC_091283.1, on the reverse strand, counting down.
AGGCCTTCGAAGCCTGTCTGCGGTCCGTTCTTTCTACTACTACAACACTGACCAGGCCACTGCTGCCCGTGTTCCCCTGGAACCAATTTAAAATTGCCTACAGCCATCTGTTATTATGTTAGGCCTTCGATGCCTGTTTGCGGTCACTCCTTCCACTAGGCCTCCACTGACCACACCACTGCTGCCCGTGTACCCATGGAACCAATTTAAAATGGCCTACAGCCATCTGGTATTATGTTAGGCCTTCGATGCCTGTCTGCGGTCACTCCTTCCACTAGGCCTCCACTGACCACACCACTGCTGCCCGTGTACCCTTGGAACCAATTTAAAATTGCCTACAGCCATCTGTTATTATGTTAGGCCTTCAATGCCTGTCTGCGGTCACTCCTTCCACTAGGCCTCCACTGACCACACCACTGCTGCCCGTGTACCCCTGGAACCAATTTAAAATTGCCTACAGCCATCTGTTATTATGTTAGGCCTTCGAAGCCTGTCTGCGGTCCTTTCTTCCAATAGTTCTCCACTGACCAGACCAATGCTGGCCGTGTACCCCTGGAACCCAGCTGAAAGTGCATGTAGCCTCCTTTTTTTCTTTGTTTTATATTTAGAAAGCCCAGATGAACTACGCTGTGCAACGGTTCAAGCTACCCAGTCAACATTTCTTTTGCGAGAAAAGCCATCCGAGCCCTCCAGCGGCATGAAAAAGTCTGCATTGTCATAGCACTCAGGCAATCAAACAGTAGAAAGGTGCACCTGACAAGAGACGCATGGACCAGTAGGCATGTCCACAAAAAGTTACGTGTCCATTACGGCGCACTGGGTTAATGTGTTGGATGCATGGTCCACAGGGGACAGCCTACAAAGTCTGTCTGCAGTCCCTAATTCCAATTTTCTTCCGCTGACCACACCACTGCTGCCCGTGTACCCCTGGAACCAATTTTACAGTGTCTACAGCCTAATTTTGTTATGTTAGGCCTACTACGCCTGTCTGCGGTCCCTCCTTCCAATACTCGTCCACTGACCACACCACTGCTGCCCGTGGACCCCCTGGAACCTATTTTTAATTGCATAGAGCATCCTTTTTTTAATAGTAGGCGTACAAAGTCTGTCTGCGGTCCACTATTGAAATTGTCCTCCACTGCCCAGAGCACTGCTGCTTGTGTACCCCTGTAACTTTTTTAAGCTGCAGTGAGCCACATTTTTGGTTTAAGTCCTACTACCTGTGTCTGTCTGCGCCACTCAATTCAGCTGTGTTCCTTTGAAAAAAGCTGAGCGTCAATAGTCTTGTTTTCAGCCTCTAGGAATTTTAAAACTGCATTGGGGGTACAACTTTGGTAGGGCCTACTAACGGTGTCTGCCTCCCCAAGGTGTGCCCCAGGTTTCCTCGCCATTGCTTCGATCTTAATGCTCTCGTTTAGTAGTTGTTGGAAACTACACTGCATTAGGCCTACAAATTGGGTATGGGGTGTAGAGAGATGGTGTGTTCCACTCCATGGTGTTCCCCAGGTTTCCTCTCCATTGCTTTGATCTTCATGCTCTCGTTTAGTAGTTGTTGGAAACTACACTGCATTAGGCCTACAAATTGGGTATGGGGTGTAGAGAGATGGTGTGTTCCACTCCAAGGTGTTCCCCAGGTTTCCTCTCCATTGCTTCGATCTTCATGCTCTCGTTTAGTAGTTGTTGGAAACTACACTGCATTAGGCCTACAAATTGGGTATGGGGTGTAGAGATGGTGTGTTCCACTCCAAGGTGTTCCCCAGGTTTCCTCGCCAATGCTTCGATCTTCATGCTCTCGTTTAGTAGTTGTTGGAAACTACACTGCATTAGGCCTACAAATTGGGTATGGGGTGTAGAGAGATGGTGTGTTCCACTCCAAGGTGTTCCCCAGGTTTCCTCGCCATTGCTTCGATCTTAATGCTCTCGTTTAGTAGTTGTTGGAAACTACACTGCATTAGGCCTACAAATTGGGTATGGGGTGTAGAGAGATGGTGTGTTCCACTCCATGGTGTTCCCCAGGTTTCCTCTCCATTGCTTTGATCTTCATGCTCTCGTTTAGTAGTTGTTGGAAACTACACTGCATTAGGCCTACAAATTGGGTATGGGGTGTAGAGAGATGGTGTGTTCCACTCCAAGGTGTTCCCCAGGTTTCCTCTCCATTGCTTCGATCTTCATGCTCTCGTTTAGTAGTTGTTGGAAACTACACTGCATTAGGCCTACAAATTGGGTATGGGGTGTAGAGATGGTGTGTTCCACTCCAAGGTGTTCCCCAGGTTTCCTCGCCAATGCTTCGATCTTCATGCTCTCGTTTAGTAGTTGTTGGAAACTACACTGCATTAGGCCTACAAATTGGGTATGGGGTGTAGAGAGATGGTGTGTTCCACTCCAAGGTGTTCCCCAGGTTTCCTCGCCAATGCTTCGATCTTCATGCTCTCGTTTAGTAGTTGTTGGAAACTACACTGCATTAGGCCTACAAATTGGGTATGGGGTGTAGAGAGATGGTGTGTTCCACTCCAAGGTGTTCTCCAGGTTGCCTTTCCTGAGCTTCGATCTTCCGGCTCTCGTTTAGTAGTTGTTGGAAACTACACTGCATTAGGCCTACAAATTGGATATGGGGTGTAGAGAGATGGTGTGTTACACTCCAAGGTGTTCCCCAGGTTTCCTCTCCATTGCTTCGATCTTCATGCTCTCGTTTAGTAGTTGTTGGAAACTACGCTGCATTAGGCCTACAAATTGGGTATGGGGTGTAGAGAGATGGTGTGTTCCACTCCAAGGTGTTCTCCAGGTTGCCTTTCCTGAGCTTCGATCTTCCGGCTCTCGTTTAGTAGTTGTTGGAAACTACACTGCATTAGGCCTACAAATTGGGTATGGGGTGTAGAGAGATGGTGTGTTCCACTCCAAGGTGTTCTCCAGGTTGCCTTTCCTGAACTTCTATCTTCAGGCTCTCATTAAATTGTGGTTAAATGGAACAACTGCATTTGGCGTACTAGTTGGTTTGGGGCCTACTATCGGTGTCTGCCACTCCTCGCTGTTCTCCTGGTTTCCTGTCCTGAAATTCCATTTTCAGGCTCTCGTTAAGTAGTTGTTAATGTTAGACTGCATTTGGCCTACTAGTTGGGTTGGGGCCTACTATCGGTGTCTGCCACTCCTTGCTGTTCTCCTCCACTGAACAAAGCTGTGCCGCCTGTTTACTACGGTTGCCAATTTTGAACTGCATTTCGACTACTTACTGATTTGGGCCTACTCTCTGTGTCAGCCTCTCATTCCAGTTGTCCTCCACTGCAATGCCCCCTGGTTAGTCCTGTGTTACCAATTTTGAACTGCATTTAGTCAACTTTATTCTTTGGGCCAGCCAGTGATAGATGAGTCTGCTGGTACATTGACCCATAACGCAAAATTCCCCGTGCACGCTACACAGCAAGATTGTGACCCTGCTGAAAGTCAGGTTCCTCTTCCCGCAAACCATACCACCTTACACGGGGACAAAGAGGAAGGTGCAGATGAAAGTGCATGTTCCTTCATCAGGTGGGGGGAGGAATACGTCACTGGCACAGGGCCTCTCATAGTACGCAAAAGTGTTGCTGCCGGTGGGAGGCGCCCCCGCCGTGCAAACACACCGCTGTACTTTGAGGGGCCCTGTGCCAGTGCCAATGCCAACGAGTGGGCCCCCCCTGCTTGCTCAGGATCACAGCACTTGCAAAGTTGAAATACTTACCTCTCCCTGCTCCACTGCCGTGACGTGGTCCAGATTTACTGGGCCCACTAATTACTTGAACCAGCCCTACCCCCCACAACTTTAGCCAAATGACCCCCAATTTCAAATGCCTTCCAATTATTATAAGCTAAATTACGATTGACAAGCTTCTGTAACAAGAATGGATGTTTTTGCCATTAAAATGGGCAGTGTAGGTGTTTTCCTGGCCTCCTGGCCTCCACTCACTGCCGACTATGCTCCCCCATTGACTTGCATTGGGTTTCGTGTTTCGGGCGATACCCGACTTTTCGCCATAATCGGCCGATTCCACTCGACTCGACTTCTAAGATAGTCGGGTTTCGCGAAACACGACTCGACTCTAAAAAGGTCAAGGTCGCTCAACCCTAATTCTGAGTATTCTGAAGAGATTCTTCTGCTTTGTCAAGGAAATCGTCATCTTCTTTGATCTTCAGTGTAGCTATTCTCTACTGAAGACTTTGCATCTTTTCCTCTAACTGAGAGGCAAGAATGCATTTCTGGCATGTAAAGTTTATCTTTTCCTCTGGCAAGTCTGTAAACATATAGCACACATTGCATCTCACATAAATTGTTGTTGAACTGTCATAAAAGTTTGATGATTTCTTTCGAGCAGATTACAAATTACCTTCCTCAAGTTTCAAATTCCTGGTTTAAAGGCTGCTCACTCTAGCATGTGCAACATTAGGCCTGGCATTGTTGTATCCTGTCCTGCGACACTTTTCCTGCAACAGCTTGGAATTACATTTATTTAGTCATGGAACCCATGGTATGGCCATTTTTGGCCATACCATGGGTTCCATGGCTAAATAAATGTATTTCCAAGCTGTTATTGTATGTGGAATGAAGACTAGAAGGGCCTAGCAACCATGCGTTACTATAAACCCGGGAGTAGGACAGTTGCAACATTACCACATGAAGGCCCTTTCATTGACATCACGCCACTGCTCTCAAAGGTCATCACGGCTTAGAGCAAGATGGCAGTGGAGGCTGGAATGGAGGTCTATGCTTTTCAATAATGAGTCTGGAGACAATGTGGCAACACCATGAACAGGCCTTCATGAGGGAATGTCACACTGGTCCTACTCCCAAGATTATGGTGTGTAGGGGTATAATGTGGGGTAGCTGGACCCCTCTAGTCTTCATTCCAAATAAATTTACATCTCAGTGTTACCGTATATACTCGAGTATAAGCCGAGATTTTCAGCCCATTTTTTTAGGCTGAAAGTCCCCCTCTCGGGTTATACTCGAGTCATATACCTGGGGGTCGGCAGGTGAGGGGGAGCGGGGGCTGTGTAGTTATACTTACCTGCTGCGGCGCGGTCCCTGCAGTCCCTGGCTTCCCCGGCGCTGCAGATTCTTTCTGTACTGAGTGGTCACATGGCACCGCTCATTACAGAAATGAATAGGCGGCTCCACCTCCCATAGGGGAGGAGCCGCATATTCATTGCTGTAAATGATCGGTAACTGTGACCGCTCAATTACAGGAAGAAGCTGCAGCGCCGGGGAAGCCAGGGACTGCAGGGACCGCGCCGGAGCAGGTAAGTATACGGGGAGGGGAGCGCTGCACGATATTTACCTGCTCCTCGCTCCGGTGCGGCTCCATCTAGCAGTGACGCTCAGGTTAGATGGCGCGGTGACGTAGTCAATGCGCGCCCTCTGCTGAGCGTCAGTGCTGGAGACGGAGCCGCACGAGGAGCAGGTAATTATTGAAAGCGCCGGCGTCCTGAGCAAGAGGGTGAGTATGTGATTTTTTTTTTTATTGCAGCACCAGCAGCATTCTATATGGCACAGCTTGATAAGGAGCATCTATGGGGCCATAATCAACGGTGCAGAGCATATATATATATGGGGCCCAGCTTTATAAGGAGCATCTATGGGGCCATAATCAACGGTGCAGAGCAATATATATGGGGCACAGCTTTATAAGTAACATCTATGGGGCCATAATCAACGGTGCAGAGCAATATATATGGGGCACAGCTTTATAAGGAGCATCTATGGGGCCATAATCAACGGTGCAGAGCAATATATATGGGGCACAGCTTTATAAGGAGCATCTATGGGGCCATAATCAAAGGTGCAGAGCAATATATATGGCACAGCTTTATAAGGAGCATCTATGGGGCCATACTCAACGGTGCAGAGCAATATATATGGCACGGCTTTATAAGGAGCATCTATGGGGCCATAATCAAAGGTGCAGAGCAATACACATGGCACAGCTTTATAAGGAGCATCTATGGGGCCATAATCAACAAGGCAGAGCAATATATATGGGGCACAGCTTTATAAGGAGCATCTATGGGGCCATAATCAATGGTGCAGAGCAATATATATATGGCATAGCTTTCTATGGAGCATCTATGGGGCCATAATGAACGGTATAGAGCATTCCATATGGCACAGCTTTATGTGGAGCATCTATGGGGCCATAATGAACAGTGCAGAGCATTGTATATAGCACAGTTGTATATGGAGCATCTATGGGGCAATAATGAACGGTATGGAGCATCTATTTTTATTTTTGAAATTTACCAGTAGCTGCTGCATTTCCTACCCTAGGCTTATACTCGAGTCAATAAGTTTTCCCAGTTTTTTGTGGCAAAATTAGGGGGGTCGGCTTATACTCGGGTCGGCTTATACTCGAGTATATACGGTACATTGATTTTGTTTTGGACCAGTGGTTCAGCCATTTTTTCAAGGTGTCGCAATTATATCAAGATGCTTTTAAAATTTAGTTTCAATAGTTTCATCATTTACATATTACTAACAGCCCTATTGATCCCGTGATTTCCATGATTCCATGACTTTTCTTGGTGTTGCAATCTTAATTCCAGGAATGTATGTACATATTTATATTGTGACAAATTCACTGGTAAAGTGCTGAAGGGGCGATATGTTTCACTACGCTTTATGGCGTCAGTAATATAAAACCCACAGTTTTTCCTCCAGCAAGTGAAGTGCGGTGAGGGGTTAAGGTAATTTGTATAATGGGCTGGCTTTTATGTGGACATCCATAGAGGGTGGGAGGATGTCCACCTCATCTCCACCCCAGAGTGTGGTCTGGGGTTGAAGTAGCTAGCTTCCAAAGGCAGCAGTGTTCGGTGTCTGGAGAGGAACATTCCAGAGAAGTGTTTTGTGTTTTGCTTATGCTTGAACCGTGGGTCTTACTAACCCTGAGCCGCCTGATCTCCACTAATACAAGGACTGTGTATAGTGCTACTGTTTTGTTTTGCCAAGAGGGCCATGTTTACTTTGTGCTTCACCTTGGTTTTGTGCTTTGCCTTTGTTTATGCTGCATCTAAATAAACCAAGTGCATTCCTATAGCAACAGCGTTCCCGTGTCTACCTCTCTGTGCAGCTGAATGAGCCGATCTACCATAAACATTATATTGGTATATCTTCACTGGCTTGCTATATATCTACACTTTGTTTCACCTTCCTTTAAGTGGTATATTATTATATCTTATTGTCTGTTCATCTAACTAAGGAAATACAAAACTACTGACATTTAATGTTATCCAGGGATTGAAGGTACCTCCCCTTAAATGAGAGCTCTTTTGGATAAATTCAGTTGAAACAATCAAATACGGCTTCTTGTTTAAGATGATCATCAAGCTGAAATGATAGTTTCTTCTTAAGTTTAAACTAACTGACTGTTAGGGTTGGTGGAAGGCACCAAATATATTTATTAGATGGGATGCAGGAAAGAACCTGCTGCTAAGTAAGTGGCGGCACTATATGGCGGTATGAACCAGCTCTGTTAGCTTCACAGAGCAGCCGAGAAAGCAAGGCTCTGTGCCCTGTTAGACTTTCACAGAGGCACAGGCTAACTACCCAAATGAGAGCAGTCAGTGGTCATGAATGCACACAAAACTCCTCGCCGGAGGTGCCAGCATTCTAGGGGCTTATTTCAGCCAGGTCCCTGAATACACATAAACACAATCTCCTCGCCGGAGGTGTCAGCATTCTAGGGGCTTATTTCAGCCGGGTCCCTGAACACATACAAACACATGACCACACTGGCACAAAGCACATAACTTAAGAAGATACTAGCGCATGGCCGTGCGGCCATGTGAGCCTTAAATAGTTGCAGCACGTACAGGACCTTCAAAGAAGGACCAACGGAGTTGCTGCAGTACTTGAGCATGTGACCCTAGATCTCCACTGAGAGACAGTGTGTGCAAAGCAGGACTTAGTCCCAGAAAAGCCTGTTCGCCGCAGATCAGTGCAGGGTACAAAAGCATAGCCTGGAGAGGCAGCAGTAACCCTTTGCACAGTATCAGTCTCAGTGAGACGTTGAGACCGACGTCTCCGCTGAGGAGGCTCCACTTCGGCAGATGCAAAATGGGAGACCGCAGCAGACACGGATTGAGATCCCCCCTGTGCAGCACAGGAAACTCGAATCCTAACACTGACCCTCGTTTTGGTTGAGATCATTCATTCTTATCATCTAAAGTCTAATGTTAATGGACACCTTTAGGATATGTTGCTTCTAAGGCTAAGTTCACATTAGCGTTCGGGGGCTTTGTGGAGGGCTCTGTACGTCCTCCATTAAGCCCCGCCTACTTCTGCATACTTCTGCATGCGTCCTGCATACCTATCTTTAACATTGGGTATGCAGGACATGCGGATGCATTGTTTTGACACGCCTGCCAACCACATGGGAACGTAACAAGTTGAGTTTTGTGCAAATGGGGGTGCGTCAAAAAGATGCACCCGCATACATCTGCATGTCCTGCATACCCAATGTTAAAGATAGTTACACAGGACGCAAGCAGAAGTATGCAGAAGTAGGCGGGGCTTAACGGAGGACGTACGCAGCCCTCCGCAAAGCACCCGAACGCAAAATGTGAACCCGGCCTAACTGAGCATGCCATGCTATTATGAGAAGTAGGCTTGAAGCCCATCAGAAAACCTATAGTACAGATGGGTAAGGTACTGTAAAAATGTTACTTTAACCTTACTACAAATGGTAAATGACTACTTCCGGATGTATCCTTATGACTAGGGTTGAGCATTCCGATACTGCAAGTATCGGCCGATATTCGCTGTATCGGAGCTCCAATACTGAGTTCCGATATCTTTACAATATTGAATACCGGAATTGGAAGTTCCCATAATGCAATGAGCCAGTTGAGGATCCTAAGAAGTGTGGGCACATCCTGTTAGGCATGTTAGCCATGTTAACTAGCATGGCTGTGATTGGCTGCTGAAATGATGTCATGATGCGCTGTAATGAAGTGTGGGCAGTGCGTGGGTGGAGACTGCGTGTCTGTGTGTGCGGGTGGGGTCTGTGCGTGACCGTGGGGGGTCTGTGCGGGCCTGCCGGGGGTCTGTATGGGCCTGCTGGGGGTCTGTGCGGGCTGCCAGGGGTCTGTGCGGGCCTGCTGGGGGTCTATGCGGGCCTGCCGGGTATCTATGCAGGCTGCCAGGGGTCTGTGCGGGCCTCTCGGGGGTTGTGTGTGTGTGCAGGCATCATCCGATGGGACTACAAGTCCCGTCGGGCTATGCCTGCTACAATGACAGTGATTGACACATTAATCAATGATGGAACACTAGTAGTCCCATCATCCGACTAATGTGTTGAATGTAAAAAAAACCCACAAACATACATACTACATACAACATACTACATACATACATACAACATACATACTACATACATACTACATATTACATACAACATACATACATACTACATACAACATACATACAACATACTACATGCATGCAATATACATACTACATACATACAACATACTACATACATACTGCATACATACAACATACCTACTACATACATACTACATACATACAACATACATACAACATACATACAGCATACATACTACATACATACAACATACATACATACAACATACTACATACATGCTACATACATACAACATACATACTACATACAACATACTACATACAACATACATACTACATACAACATACTACATACAACATACTGCATACATACTACATACATACAACATACATACAACATACTACATACATACAACATACTACATACATACTACATACATACAACATACTACATACATACAACATACATACATACATACATACTACTTACATACATACTACATACATACAACATACTACATACATACAACATGCATACTACATACATACTACATACAATACATTCATACGTTACATACAATACATACAGCTAGACATACAGTACATATAACATAGAGTACATACTCACCATCACTTTTCACTTTGATCCCCGAAGTCAGTGTCATCTGTAAAAAATATTAAAATAACAAACAACCAATATACTCCCTGATCCGCAGAAATCTACAAGTGTCCCACGACGATCTCCCGTGGAGAACAGCAGCATCAGCTGATGCGACCGCTCTCTAGGGGCTCCAGGAATACAATGACGGGAGGAAGGTATCCTTCTGCACTGTATTCCTCCACTGCTGTAAAAAAATAGTCCCTAGTCTCACTTTTGTCATTGCTGTGTGAGAAAGTTCCCACGCAGCTTTTGCCATAAAGTGAGACCAGTGAACTATAGTAACCTCTCAGTGATGCACTGCAGGAGCCATTGTCTCCTCTCAGTGTGTCACTGAAGGTCCTATAGAGCAGTGACAGCAAAACAGCACCAAAAACTGCATCAAAACTGCAACAAAACTGCATCAAAAACGGAACCAAAAACTGCATAAAAGCCTGCATCAAAAACTGGTGCAGTTTTGATGCAGTTTTTGGTGCAGTTTAGGTGCAGTTTTTGGTGCAGTTATGACGCAGTTTTTGATGCAGTTTTGGTGCAGTTTTTGGTGCAGTTTTTGCGCTGTTTTGATGCAGTTTTTGGAAATAAATAAACGGAAAATGTGCATGATTTGAATGGAAACATGTATGATAAAATGAATTCGGAGGCCGGATTCATCATTTCACATCTCAGTTTCATACGTCTTTCACCGGATCCGTCACTGTGCGTTTTTTCGCCGGTCAGAAAAACCGTTCCTCTGCATGTGCTTTCTGTCCGTCAGAAACAGCTTTTTTGATGGATCTGGCAAAAAACGGATCAGGCGCAATCCGGCACTAGTACAACTTTATGAGAAAAAATGGATCCAGCAGAAAAAAAACGGATCGCTTTTTTCAAAACTCGCCGGATTGTGCCTGACAGCAAAAACCTGATGTGTGAAATTAGCTAGATAGATATATGGTTAGAAACATCTATGTATCTATAGATATAGCTATAGATAGATATATCGATAGATAGGCCGATGTTGATAAATGAACATAAAAAAACGATGTGGACTCCCGCACCATTTTCTGCGCCAGAGGAGGAAAGCCGACGGCCGGGGGCCAATATTTGTAGCCTGGGAAGGGGGTAATACCCATGGCCCCTCCCAGGCTATGAATATCAGCTCGCAGCTGTCTGCGTAGCCTTTACTGGCTATTAAAATATGGGGACCCCCCCAAAAAATGACGTGGGGTCCCCCTATATTTTATAGCCAGAAAGGCTATGCAGACAGCTGCGAGCTGATATTCATAGCCTAGAGAGGGGCCATGGATATTGCCCCCCCCCCCCGGCTACAAATACCAGTCCGCAGCCACCCCAGAAATGGCGCATCTGTAAGATGCGCCAATTTCGGCACTTAGCCCCTCTCTTCCCACTCCCGTATAGTGGTCGGATATGGGGTAATAAGGGGTTAATGTCACCTTGCTATTGTAAGGTGACATTAAGCTGGGTTAATAGCGGAGAGGCGTCAATAAGACACCTATCCATTATTAATCCTACAGCATTGATAGAGTTAAAAAAAAATAAAGACACAGCCAGAAAAAAGTATTTTAATATACTTAATTTAGCCATACTTACCATACTTCAGCGCCTGCAAAAAATGTAAAATAATAAACCGTATACTACCTGTCCGCCGTTGTCCAATTAATAACGAGTGTCCCACGTCGATCTCCCCTATATAACAGTGACATCGGTTTTTGGTGCTGTTTTGCTGTCACTGCTCTATAGGACCTTCAGTGACACACTGACAGGAGACAATGGCTCCTGCAGTGCATCACTGAGAGGTTACTATAGTTCACTGGTCTCACTTTATGGCAAAAGCTGCGTGGGAACTTTCTCACACAGCAATGCCAAAAGTGAAACTGGGGACTATTTTTTTACAGCGGCGGAGGAATAAAGTGCGGAAGGATACCTTCCTCCCGTCATTGTATTCCTGGAACCCCTAGAGAGTGGTTGCATCAGCTGATGCTGCTGGACTGCGGAGACCCGTGCGTCATAAATAGTGCCTTCCCCCCTACCACCAAACCCGAAAAGATAACACGAACAGGCTTTGATGGGTTGAAGTAGTCGGTCACAGTTTATTAATTTGATAAGCAGGGAGGGGCAAATTACATTTCGCAACGGGCTCACAGCCGTGGGCTTAGTCTGCAACCGACAGGCGGCCAGCCAATGAGCGGCTACGAAGCTTCGCCCCTCCCTCCACTTCCGCCACGGAGGATCATGTGTACTACCTACAAGTGACTCTGACCCCCACCCATCAGCGCTAGGGCCTGTTCGATTCCGTCTTGTAGACCTGACAAAAATATATCGAGCCCAATGTCCGTGAGATGAATGCCGTCGGGCCTCAGCAGTCCTGATTTGTCGCCTTCCAGTTGGTAGTGGAGAACTACAATGCCGAATTTTGATTTTACAAATCTTGCCACTCTCAGGTTGACTTTTTTTCTTGTTCGTTCTAAGCCTCTTGGGTCCTTAGCCCAGTGCCAGACCGCCCGCGGCACCATCTCCGACCACACCAATATCATATCAGGCAACAGGTGGAAGAAATGCTCGATATCAGCTGTCATCGTTGAACTGAGGTCAATACATCTCCATTTTCCCAGATCGTTGCCACCAGCATGCAAGACTAGTATCACCGGCCCTTTGTTCCTTTTAGCGATGTCGATGGCTTCTGGGAAGATTTTTGGCCACTGTAGGCCTCTTATCCCTCTCCAGTTGACCACTACGTTCGTGAAGCCTGGATTTACACCCCTAGGCTGATGTTTGGCCCGCTTCTTTGTCCAGTAGATGTATGAATGTCCAACCACCCAAACTGCAGGTTTTTGAGCGCCTGGAAAAGACAAGATATGTTACTTAAGCAGGTCGGGTCTTATGTGTCTGGCGAAGCATGCAGATTTCCATCGACCCAATCGCTGAACTTCAACCTCGGGGATGCCAGCCTTAGCCGCCTCGGTGGCAGCCCCTATATGGAAAGAATGTGTACCGTATTCCGATGGATCGACGCTAACGGCTTCGAGACACCGATTAAAAATTGTGTGGAACTGGTATTTGGTAAGGGGGAGCCATCTGCGTGTGACAGAAAGTATCTACCCGTGCATTTCATTGCCGTTTATCTTTTTACTACATTTAATGGGCATACAGGGCCAACCGACGACTTAACATTTGGATTTGCGCACCCTAATGCCCAGAGCCTCATTACATATGACGAGGTCTTCGTTGATTAGTCCGCCATCTAGTGAGGTTTTTGAACGCGGTACCAGCTCACTGATCTGAAGCACTCTGAAAAAGGCGATGGCAAACGCGGCTGACACTAGGACTGACTCGTAATGGGAGGTGCATACCGACGGGGAAATTGTGATAATATCTTGTAGTAAACTCAAAGAAATGGGACAACGACACTCCTGACTAGGTTGGAGCCTTTTCCAGCCTTTAACAGCTTGTCTGATGAAAAAATATTTTGTCACATCTGCCCACCCCAAAAGCTGGAAGAAAAAGGCTATTCCCGAGAGATGGCGCTGCGCCGATGTTCCCGACGTGCCTCTTTGCCTGAGCAAATTCAAAAGATCGACCAGCACTTCGCATCTCGCCCGATCGCACCTATCGACTGGTCTTCCGTGAATTAATGAGCACCACTCGTCCCACGCCTTACCGTAAACCTGCCAGGTAGCCGGCGTAACTGATGCGCGGATCAGTGGCATCATTGATTGGCTACCGTGTCCAAAAGGAATGTTTGACACTGGACACCCGATGATTGTGCGGTCGGAAGGAGAGCTTTGAAGGCCTGCCAATCGGAAAATAACAGAGCGTTAACAAGGTTATCATCAACCGACGTAACTGTGGCACGACACCAGATGTTGTGTTTCAAGCATAGTAATGCCAGGCGGCGCAGCAGCGTGAGTAAAGGTGGGGATGCAGAAGACATGCTGTTCAAGCTCTTTGCTGTGCCGGGGTGTTTTGTGGAGAATTTTATGTTCCTGTTCTCTAGTTGTGCGCCCCAGAGCTCCACTGCCGTTAAAGGGGATAAAGATACCGAATTTAAAGCCGAGATCGAGTTGCAGCGCGGCCTCTTTATTGGGGTAGAGGCTTAGCCAAGGGCCCATTGCAGTAACGTTCACCGGGGTTATGCCATGCAGGTGCTTGGTGCGTACATCTTGCTGCGGGGTGACAGCCACCGCAGGCGGAGCAGTCATGTTTGTATCTACAGGAACCGTGGAAGCGGAAGTACCCCTCGTTATACAGCAAGCAGGCTCCTGGTCTCCGTACAACCACTGAATTTTGGCCTGCGGTGGCTGGGGAATTAGTGGCCGACGACGAAAAGGGGGGCTGTTTTTGGGATAGTATAAGACGCAACCACACATCCGTCGCTTTAACGCCCCAGCCTAGGTCGGGTTGCATGGCAAGCCGCCTGCGGAATTCTTCGTCATACCGCCTCCACACTGACCAACCGTGAGACTTATATGAGTTATATACTAGGTCTTAGTATATGAAGAGCTCGGAACAGCGTTCCGGATGTTTTTGACCCATTATGCAGCCTAAGACTGCAAAGGCCTGAAGCCAGTTATTCATGGTTTGGGCGATTTTTGGTCTGTTTCTTTCGAATCCTGCCCTCCGCTCCTTATCTACGGATTGTTGGTCTTCTGACAATAGCGACCATATATCCACGTAATCGTTATCCCATATTTTCTGCTTTATCTCTGGATCTACGTGTGTACCTAGGGGACTAATTCCGCAGAAAAATGCGTCTTTGTGAAGGCTAGCTGATTGAGCTGTCCTTGCGTCAGTTGGTCCAGCAGGGCGAGTCAGCTGGTGGACCAGCGCCCTGATAGTGGATGCTAATTCTCCTTCCCCTGTGATGTGTATGGCGTGATGCTCGCCAAATTCAGAGCTCTTACCGCTGTCTGACGCAGGCCAAGTGTCTCCCGGTCGTGGGGGTACTCCGACTCCCGTCATAGCGATAACTTGTTGGCAGGAAGCCCAGGGAGATAGATTGGTAGCCCGGGGACCTGCCGGTAGCCGAGGTTGGGGCAGTTGATGGCAATGGCTCATCGTGTGGCTGAGTGGTTACCGCTGATGGTGTCGCTCCCGCCATGTTGATGTGTGGCTGAGCGGTTACCGCTGTTGGCGTCGCTCCAGCCCTGATGGATCCTCGGGGTGAGTGCCGTCTTCTACGGTAGCGCCTCTCGCGGCACTCGGAACTGTCAGACTGTCCCGATAGCGGACCGGGATCTGTCGTGATATGTCTATAGGGGGAATAGTGGGGATTTGGGGGGCCATGGACATACTGCTGAGAGTCTTCAGAGGAGGATGGGGATGGTCTGCGGCATATACGCCTGTGACTGTCGTGGTCAGGGGATATGACGGAGGCACGCTGGCTGTGTGTCATAGCTGGCTGTGTGGGGCGGGGTGATGGCGTTGGCGATAAGGCAACGACGTTAGTCGCCGGGGGTGTGCGGGAAGGGACCGTGGAGGGAGTATTAAACAGCTCCATTTGCATCTGGATGTATGGGGGTGTCAGTGGCGCGCCGTTTATTATTGGTGTGTATGTGTTGCGTGCGCACGTTTGTGTTATACTGTACTGGTCGCAGAGTGTGCTGGTCGGACGAGAAGGCCCGATCAGTGCGCTCCGCGACCGCGTTGCTGGGTGATAGGCCTGACCCCACGGCCCCCCGTGCAGGCATTGCAGCGATGCCTGCCGGAAGGGCATTGTGGGCCAGGCCGCGGCTGGTGGATGATCTGTGCTGGGGCAATGGGAGAGCAGGAGCTGACTAGGGGGGCCAGACAGCACAGCCTGATGACTTGGTGGGCGGGGGCACCCCAGGCTAGCGCTGTGGTCGCCGAGAGTGCAGTTGCGTAATCGTACCGAGCAGGCAGCAGGGAGGGGGATCTGCCTGCAGCTGCGGGGGGCTTGCAGCGCAGCCGGGCTGTTTGGCCACGCCGTACCACTATCCCGCCGAGTGGCTGGCATGCTGCAGAGCTAACGGAGGTGGCGGGTGGTCCCTCGTGATGCCCGGATTTCCGGGCCTGCAGGGAGGAAGTGGGGGCAGAAGTGGGGGTATCCCTGCTTGCCCGCGGTGCGCTCTGGGAGACGGGGTGGGCCTGCATCCTTGAGGAGTGCAGGGGTTGCTCCATGCGTGCCAGGCCCCGGTCTGCAAGGCAGGGACCGGAAGTGACCGGGGCCTGCACATTTGTAGGAGGAGGGGGGCAGCGTGGACAGGCCCGATGTTGTGGCACCTTGCGGCGTGCAGCGGCGCTCGGGGGGTGTGCGGAATGCCCCGAGCGTCTACCCAGGGGCAGCGCTGCAGCGGTAAGAGGAGCGCCGGTGGCTGAGGGCAGAAGCCCCGGCGGAGTGTAGGAGGAGGAACAGCCCGCAGCACCAGCGATGGACAGAGGTGGGTTCTCAGGCGGGGGAGGGGGTGCAGGCAGTCCAGGAGATGGGGCAGCAGTAGTCCAGGAGACACCGAGGTCCATGGGCAGGGGACGGTGGATTGTCAGCCCCAGGGCAGCAGGAGAGGACGAGGCCCCGGGGGAGAGTGCATGGGAGGACGGAGCCCTGGGGGATGGCGAGGAGGCTTGAGGGGAGGCTAGGGGGTGAGGAGAGGGCACAGGAAGGTGAGTACCCTGGCCAGAAATAAGCGAACGCACCCATTGCTCACCTTCCTGTGCAGCTCTCCACTGTATGACTTCGATCATGGGGTCAGACATGGCAGACGGGATATTCGGGACAACAATTGCTTCCAGAGGGTCAACCGGGGAGAAAGAGGAAGGGACTGACCCCGGTACCTGGATTTAACCCTTGTGGGTGAGGCCGGACGCCCCTTCCTCTCTCTTCCCGTTGGTCAGCTGGGCGTCCCAATTAGTGCATCACCTGTGGGAGTAGTGTGAGGGGGGAATTGGCACTGCACGGCGTTTCCTATTAGCTTCATCTATCAGGGGCTCCGCAGTCAGAGGCACATTCCCTATGCGGTACCGTGCCTACCATTCTCCACGGGAGATCGTCGTGGGACACTCGTGGATTTCTGCGGATCAGGGAGTATATTGGTTGTTTGTTATTTTAATATTTTTTACAGATGACACCGACTTTGGGGATCAAAGTGACAAGTGATGGTGAGTATGTACTTTATGTTATATGTACTGTATGTCTGTATGTATGTATTGTATGTAATGTATGAATATATTGCATGTAGTATGTATGTAGTGTGTATGTAGTATGTATGTTGTATTTATGTAGTATGTATGTAGTATGTATGTATGTATTATGCATGTAGTATGTTGTATGTATGTAGTATATATGTAGTATTTATGTAGTATGTATGTAGTATGCATGTAGTATGGTGTATGTATGTTTGTATGTAGTGTGTATGTTGTATGTTGTATGTATGTTGCATGTATGTGGTATGTTGTATGCATGTAGTATGTTGTATGTATGTAGTATGTTGTATGTATGTTGTATGTACAGTATGTATGTAGTATGTGTGTAGTATGTATGTATGTTGTATGTATGTGTGTAGTATGTATGTAGTATGTTGTATGTATGTATGTTGTATGTATGTAGTATGTATGTTTTGGGTTTTTTTTTTTACATTCATCACATTAGCTGGATGATGGGACTACTACTGTTCCATCATTGGCTAATGTGTCAATCACTGTCATTGTAGCAGGCATAGCCCAATGGGACTTGTAATCCCATTGGACGATGCCTGCACACAGATACAAAGACCCCCGAGGGGCCCGCACAGACCCCCGAGAGGCCCAGCAGGCCCACACAGACCCCCGAGAGGTCTGTACAGGCCCTGGCAGACCTGCACAGACCTGCAAGAGGCCCATACAGGCCCCGGCAGGCCTGCACAGACTCCCGAGAGGCCCGTACTGGCCCAGGCAGGCCCGCACAGACCCCTGAGAGGCCCGCAAAGGCCCCAACAGGCCCGCACAGACCCCCGCACAGACACCGCCCGCACACACAGAAACTCACAGTTTCCGCCCACACACCGCCCACACTCTTCCCCCCTCCCGAACTGGATGTGCAAGGAAAGAAGGGGTTTATTTTCATTCCGATATTTGTGTCCCATTGACTTGTATTGGTTTCCGGTATCGGAATCGGCGATACCCGATATTTTTGGGGTATCGTCCGATCCAATCTGATCCGATATTTCCCGATATCAGAAGGTATCGCTCAACACTACTTATGACCACTGCCCTAATTCCTAAAAACAAAAGCACTTTATCCATAACATTCCTAACAGTGGCTCCCACAGATGGTGGCATAGATTGTCTTTCCTCAGTTTGGGAGCATTGTCTGAGAGACTCACACCTTATTCTACAGAATTTTACACTCGCACACTTTCCTTAATTGTTGCTTTTGATAATAGGTGAATACTACACTGTACATACATTTTGTTCTCTTCTCTTTAAAGGCAGAGAGGGAGATCAGTGTCAGAAGGCAGCAGATATTTTGGATAGGACCTATTGCATTATACACATAATCCAGCAAAAATCACATTACAGCAACTGGCAAGTAATGATTATCCTATTTGTAAAGTAATATAGATTTACAGCCATAATTAAATTATACTTGCACTCTTTAGTAGCAATCCGAAAATACAGGTAGGTGTAAATCTCAGCACATTTTTTTTTTACAGCGTGTTATTAAATATTAAGTAAACCCCACATCTAATGTGAATGCACAGGTAATATAACAATGTACAAGTGAGGAAAATCAAACATTACTAAAAGCAATTAGATCTGTCATTGAAACTATTTATTGCAGGAATAAATCCTGGATATTAAATATTTTCTATGCAAGTACCTGTGCATAGTTTTATCAGTTCACATTTTATTTTTTATTCCCAGGAATATGGTATAGGGTGGCATAAGGTATGAGAGCCTGACCACTGTAGTCTAAATCCAAGGTAGACTAACTGCTTGGCGTTACACTGATTTAGTTGTGGACCCATTGTTATGGCCATTTCTCCAAAGTATTCCAGAATCCATTTTTAACCCCGACTACACTGGGCCACATGTTGGTCGTGCTACTGTGCTTGGCCTTAAACGTGCTACCATGGCCTGCCTTGTCTCCGGACTTGTCTCCCATCGAGCACATTTGGGATGTCATTGGCCATCAATTGCAAAGGAGCAGGCAGCAGCAGATCTTGATCTCCCAACTGCAGACAACACAGCAAGACATTCCTCAGACAACCATTAATAACCTCACTGATAGCAGCCAAGTCTGTAAGTGCAGGAATTTCTCCATGTGGCATTCATACTCCATACTAAATAGATCGAGATGTTTAGAAAATTTTCTTTATAGTTTTTTTCATAATTTGCAGATCATTAACATGTCTATCCATCCTGTAATTTTCATAATCCCACAACTTTTCCTTCCTGGTGTTAAAATTTCAATCTTGAAGTCTATGTAATATTGTCTCACGTAAACAAGAGTATTACTATAATATTGCTTGCTTTGTACAATAATATAACTAATAAAAAACTGACCCATATGTACATGAATAAACAGTAACTACTATATTGCTGCCCCCTATGTCCAAGAATAAAACTACTGTAATACTGCCCCCTATGTACAAGAATATAACTACTATAATACTGCCCCCCTATGTACAAGAGTATAAATACTATAATACTATATATAGAGTATAATTATAATACTGCTCCTAAGTACGAGAATATGACTACTATAATACTGAACCTATGTACAAGAATATAACTACTATAATACTGCTCCTATATACAAGAATATTACTACTATAATACTACCCCTATGTACAAGAATATAACTACTATAATACTGCCTCCTATGTACAAGAATATAACTACTATAATACTGCCCGTTATGTACAAGAGTATAACTACGATAATACTGCTCCCATGTACAAGAATATAACCACTATAATACTGCCTCTATGTACAAGAATGTAACTACTGTAGTACTGCCCCCTATGTACAAGAATATAACCACTATAATACTGCCCCTATGTACAAGAATATAACTACTATAATACTGCCTCTATGTGCAAGAATATAACTACTATAATACTGCCCCCTATGTACAAGAATCTAACCACTATAATACTGCCCCTATGTACAAGAATTTAAACTACTATAACACTGCCCCTATGTGCAAGAATATAACTACTATAATACTGCCTCTATGTGCAAGACTATAACTACTATAATACTGCTCCTATGTACAAGAATATAACTACTATAATACCGCCCCCTATGTACAATAATATAACCACTATAATATTGCCCCTATGTACAAGAATATAACTACTATAATACTGCCCCCTATGTACAAGAATATAACTACTATAATACTGCTCCTATGTACAAGAATATAACTACTATAATACCGCCCCCTATGTACAATAATATAACCACTATAATATTGCCCCTATGTACAAGAATATAACTACTATAATACTGCCATCTATTTAAGCAGATGGGCATAATTTTCATTTCTTAACAATCCTGTTACTTGAAACCATAGGGAACAATAATCCATTTCAACCCATTGAGACCTGAAATAGAAAATTAATTGCAGATTGTTTCCAGCTTCTCCGTAAACCGATTTTAGGGTCTCTTAGCTGGTGTGTGAAGGCTAATAACACATTTAAAAGTTAGTGTGAGGTGTTTAGGTCTCTTCTGGTGAAGGGAAGAGAGAACAGAAAATAATTATCAGAATTCATTAATTCTGTCCAGAATTGATTGCATTCTAATCAGGATTTCGCATACACTGTAATCAAAACTAGTAGAGTGGAAAGTTGTACCTTAAAAAGATTCCTTAATTAACAAGGTACTGACAGATATTGCTGTAAAGTACAGTAGTCACATCAGGGCACTTGACTTAATTATATGAATTTGATAATAAGAGTTATAGAGTTATTACTAAGGCCGTTGGCTGTTCCCACATCAGCATACAGATAAATTTTGACGTTACTTTTGTCATAGATTTCATAGCATGATTCTAGTTAAAGTCCTAGCGCAGGATAGATTTGGAGCATACGTTTAATGTATGGCATATTATAATGACATAAGGACATATTGGTTGTACATTTACTAATCCTGGCTCATTTTAGACAGTGATAAAATGCACTAAATGTAAAATAAACTGCACCTGTGATACCTATCATGGTGGCTCTCGTCTTCCTCCAGATATGGACAGCTACCTCTGTTCCTCTGTGGTCTTCTCTGCTATGATAACTCAACATGCTCCAATGTCGTCATGCACCCTGGCCTTATAGCCTGGTTCAGTCAACTTGATACTCCATAAGCATTCAAGTACTTGCATCGTCCACAACTTAGATCCTCCAGGACTCCACTCTGCTATATTTTGTGCCTCCTCACATACTGAGTTCTGCTATGTTGCTGGACTCCATTGCCTCTATGTGCCTCCTTACATATAAAGCTCTGCTACATCTCTACTGTAATTCTGACCTACTCAGCTGTGCTACATGACTTCAGTGAACCCCATGAACTATTCAGCTCTGCCAAATCCCAATGTCTTTCTTGCTGTGCCATTTGCGCGACTGCTTCTCTGGTTACTATGCGTAAGTTCTCCAACTTTATATACAGTCTTTACAGCCTCCACTATTCCAACTGGACTACCCTGCTTCACCAACATCAGGTGTCCATGCTGCTTTCCATCTGCTCCTCTCGACTAAGAACCTTGAGAATCTGTCTCACCAGGTGAAATATAATAAAATATTAACCCTCAACTGGTGAGGTGGGGTTTGCCACACCCCAGGAAATTTTTGTTTGGCTGCCATTCGTTGAAAAATGCTGGTATGAGGATACGTGTCTCACTAGCTTGCATCCATTTCCTTGTCAACAGGATGTCGTCAAGGCCTCTCTCTTCTGGCCACGCATAACAGAGCTAGCTGTCGTTAAGTGCTGTCTTAGCCTTGCTGAACCCCATATTACCACTCATGTAATTTTTTTTACAAATTTTCACATTTTGAAAACTTCTTAATTTTTATCAAAGTATTACATTTTCCGATACTTGTGGGTGTCAAAAATTTGTTATACTCATGTGTAATCAATTGCCAATAAGAAAACGATTAAAACAAACGTGATCTTTGCATTTTCTGTCAAAATTAGAGATTTCTAAACACTGGGGTATAGGAAACCCCACATCACCAGTTGCATGACAAAAACCCCACTTCACCAGTTGAGGGTTAAGGCCATGGATACCAATTGAGTAGCAGAACCACCAGCTTTGCTGGTTGTGTTCACTCTGAGGCTTATGGTCCTCTCCACCTTATACAACAATCTAATTACAAGGGTCAATATTTGGATTCAATTTCAAATTCTGACATCTAGATTTTTTGGGAATGACAGAGCTTCATTGCCATTTTTTATGCCGGACTACATAACAGGATTAAATATATACTACATGTAATCAATCTTAGTCACGCAAGTGAATTTGCGCTTTGAGGAAATATCTAGAGAAGGATCAGGAATGTTGGCTATCCCAGGCTTCTCTAAAGTCTCCACTCATTGAGGATCAACCAGAATCCATAGAAATTGGCCAGAAGACTGCCTGCTTCTGAGTAGAAATGAGCAAACCTTTCAAAGTTCGGTTCGGTTCAGCAAACATCCCGATTTTCGCCAAACAGTTCATTGAACATACTGGAACTCAACTGAATTCAATTGGAGGCAAAACCAAACACAAAGACAACACCTTCAAGGATGCCAAAAAGTTTTCTAAACTGTTAAAATTAGGGGCAGACCCCAGGAAAAGTGGCATCAATTGACAAGAGTACAAGTAGTATAATTATACAGCATGGATTCATGGGACAGGGCTTGGACCAGCATTTCTAGCTTAAACATTGATCAGTAACAGGAGGATGAGTGACAGGTGTAGGCCTGGGCTCTGAGATTCCTGCCAAATTTAGGCAACACACATGAAGCAGACCCATCTTGGAGTCCAAACATTTCCAAAAATTGGGGGCAGACAACAGGAAAAGTGGCATCAATTGGCCCACATTATAAATTTGATAATGGCACAGCAGCAGTCAGCCATGGGCCATGCACAAGGTATCAGGGTCTGGGCCAGCATTTACAGCTTTGAATTTAAATTTCAACTAAGACGAGCTGGGTGAGGAAGTTGTGTAAGCCTGCTTTGCTGGGATACCTCATGCAACAGCTCAAACTGTTTTGTTTTTGCTAAGTCACACTCATGTGGCACAAATATCAGCTTGGTAGACCACTAATGTTAGAATAATGTAAGGATAGTAACACAGATAGTTATCCTTTCCACATCCTTCTCTGATTCCACCTCTCAATTTTGGACCACAACCTCCTCCCATAGACTATTCAAAGTGTGCTCCAACATATAGATGACCGGAATAGTGATCCTGACCACAGCATCGTCATCGCTAACCATCTGAGTAGCTGTCACGGTTCTACCCCTCAGTGTGTCTGGGATGCAGCTACTGACAGCAGGGCCATTCAATCCAGTACAGGGTCGTGCTGAAGCTGTCAGTACTTAAATTGACAGCTTTGCCATCCAATCTGGTGCAGGGGCATGCTGAGCTGTCAGTGTTGATTTACAGCTGGACTATCCAATCTGAGACTGGGAGGCGTTGGCTGTCTCCACGTGTTCATTATTCTGGGTGATTGCCATGTTACTTAACTGAGCTGCTTCTACCAGACCACTGTCAGACATACACTCAGCTTGTTAGGATTGTTCTCCTGTGCCTTGAGTTCTCTATGCTTGATTTTTTGATGCCTGACCTTCGACTTTGTTCTGAGCATCCGACTGTTTAACCCCTTCTGCTCTGATCCTTATCCTCCTCGGAATGCTAACTGACCACGCTTTTGTCTCTTCTTTCTGTTTATGACATTCCTTCCTGGCTTCTGACCTTGGACTGCTTGATAATTCTGACTAATGGCTTGGCTGTAAGAAGTGACTAGCGTCACATTACATCTGGCCAATACGTTTTTCTTTTCCTCAGTATGGATCCTGTTCACACACTTTGTGACCAGGTGGCGAATTTGACGCTGATGACTTAGGATCTGGATAAGGATTGACAGAGTCTGGAGTCATCGCAATATCATATCAGTTGCAGGGTCAGAAAAATAAATTAATGAATACTCGCCCATAACCACCCACTGCTGGCCGTGGCTGTGACGTCAGTACCCTCTGATGTACAGTTGGTCTCTCCTAAACCTGTGATATCCCTCCCTGATAAATTTTCAGGAGAGAAAGACCAGTTTAGGGTATTCAGGGAGAGTTGTAAGTTATTTTTTACCCTACACCCCCAGTCGTCAGGGGATGAGTTCTAGTGGGTGGGAATAATCATGTCCCTACCGTGAGGGAGTACTCAGACTTGGGCATTTTCTTTGTCCTCACAAACCCCAGAACAAATTTAAAAAAAACTGACAGTCACATCCAAACATAGAATAAGTGTGAACACTTATCTATGTTTGGATGTGACGGTCAGTTTTTTGAAATTTGTATTCTTTAGCTTCTGACTGAGCACTCCGCCTTCTAGCCACAGGTGTTTTAATCGCAGCAGGTCCATTACCCCTCCACAGAGAGAGAGAAATTTAGTCTAAGAAGAGGTTTCGCAGGTACCCATTCAGATGAAGACGTTTATTCTCAGCGAGGAAAGGCAAGTATAGGACCTGGTATAAGAGAGATGCCCTAATGTGGTTACCAGGTACACATAAATTGGCCAATTTATGTGCTAAACGCTCTCATTTTTTCATATTTCTAGTGCAGTAATGCAGTTCAATTTTCATGTTACATGTTTGCATGTTTTAGCGCCGCAGTGTGCTGCCTTATTTATTTGAGTCTGGGTGATGACCGAGGAGGTCACCCAGACTCCCAGGTACCTCTTTTTTCCTCTGATAAAGTACTGATAAATACAATGATATCCTTCAAGAACCAGGTGTTATCAACATTGGCGTTCAATGACTGTGGGTCTGCTGCTAACTTTATTGATTTGGGACTGGTTCTGAAGATAGGAATAGGAACAGTTAGTTTAGAAAGACCCATTCAAATCATCACCCTTGACAAGACACCGTTAGCTCACAATTTGGTCTAGAGAGCAACTGCTGGATCGGTACAGGGGTTCCCATGGTTGCAGATTCACAATCCTGTTATTGATTGGTGTCTGAAGGAGATTGTGAAGTGGAGCCCCAAATGTTACAAAACATGTCTAAAAAATGTACAAATATGCTCTGCTAGTCTGAAGGGTCTTCTGGGGTACCTGAAGACTTTGGAGATGTGTTCTCGGAAAAAGAGGTGGAAATATTACCTTCCCATTGTCCCTATGATTGCGCTATTGATTTTATTTATAGAGCAAAATTGCCAAAAGCTCACCTTTACAATTTGCCTGAACAGACCGCCATGAAAAGAATATAGTAACAAAAGTTTATGGAAAGGTCATATCCTCTTCCCGTATAGCTGCTGGATTTTTCTTTGTTAAAAAGAAAGATGGGTGTCTCCGTTCTTACATTGATTTCCGAAAACTAAACAAGATCACGGTTAAAAATACTTACCTACTTCCACTCATCCCTGAACTACAGTATATAATCAGCTTCTGGGGGCCACGGTGTTTTCTAAACTTGATCTTAGAGGGGCATACAATTTGATATGCAAATGATGAGGTGATGAGTGCAAAACAGCGTTTTTAATGTCTGAGGGTCTTTTTGAAAACCTTGTTATGCCTTTTGGATCATCTAATGCACCTGCTGTATTTCAAAATTTTATGAATGATATTTTCTCTGATTGGATTGGAAGGTATGTTGTGATTTCGATCGATGACATTATAATTTTCTCACCAGATTTGGACACTCACCAGGAACATGTCTGTGTTGTGTTACAGAGATTAAGGGAGAACTCTTTGTTAAACTAGAGAAATGTGTTTTTTCTGTTAAGAATATCTCTTTCTTGGGGCTTATCCTGTCAGCAGAAGGGTTTAAGATGGACCCTGGAAAGGTGCAGGCCATAATTGGTTGGGTTCTACCTTGTGATCTTAAGGCTTTACGGCGTTTTCTAGCATTAGACAACTATTATAGAAAATTTATCAAGGGGTTTTTGCAGATTACTAAACCACTTACTGACCTTAATTTTTCTATTACATTCAGGCCAGGGTCTAAGAATGTGAAAGCTGATGCGTTATATCGTAGTCTAGATTCCATTTCTCCTCCAGAACATCCATCCTCCATTATTCCTCAAGGTATTGTGGTGTCTATGGTAACCTCGGAATTGGAAAAACCACAAAAAGAGGACCAAAAATCCTCCAAAAATTCAAGAAATAATACAGCACAAAGGGACTGCAGCGCTTACCTGATCAGGTCTGTGAACTAATGCACTCCCAGAATGCAGCAAACCCATGTGATAAAGAAGGTGGCAATACAGGTGCAAAATACTGATGAAGCAATCACTCACAACCTACCAACTAATGGAGGGGGTGATTGTGGAGCGCCCCCATGGGGCCGTGGGGTACTCGGTATCGGGCCCTGCGGTTCACAGGGGGATGTCACGGTGGCTGACCCGGTCCGTGGCCCTGGGACGTCCATGTAAAAGGGAAATGTCTTTAAAGGGATAAAGTTTGTGTTTGTGATGCCACCTGTGGTATTCGGTCAGGGTGACAGACGCTGCTTTAACACTAGAAGTCCCAGAGACGGGTCATTTGACATTTCTACCTTTGAAACCCAGAGAAGGGTCAAATGACCTAAAGGATTTTATCTATAGCTTATCTTATCTCTATTCACTGTCTTTTGTTCTATAATTAAGGCCATTACTGTTGCACCACAGGAGGTTGTTTGCTGTTTTCCATCCAGTTTACCCATGTAGTTTCAAGTTAAGGTACCTTCACACATAACGATATTGTTAACGATATCGTTGCTATTTGTGACGTAGCAACGATATCGTTAATGAAATCGTTATGTGTGACAGCGACCAACGATCAGGCCCCTGCTGGGAGATCGTTGGTCGCTGAAGAAAGTCCAGAACTTTATTTAGTCGCTGGACTCCCTGCTGACATCGCTGGATCGGCGTGTGTGACGCCGATCCAGCGATGTCTTCACTGGTAACCAGGGTAAACATCGGGTAATTAAGCGCAGGGCCGCGCTTAGTAACCCGATGTTTACCCTGGTTACCATGCTAAAAGTAAAAAAAAACAAACACTAGATACTTACCTACCGCTGTCTGTCCTCCAGCGCTGTGCTCTGCACTCCTCCTGTACTGGCTGTGAGCCGGAAAGCAGAGCGGTGACGTCACCGCTCTGCTTTCCGGCTCACAGACAGTACAGGAGGAGAGCAGAGAAGCAGAGCGCAGCGCTGGAGGACAGACAACGGTAGGTAAGTATCTAGTGTTTTTTTTTTTTACTTTTAGCATGGTAACCAGGGTAAACATCGGGTTACTAAGCGCGGCCCTGCGCTTAGTTACCCGATGTTTACCCTGGTTACCGCCATCGTTGGTCGTTGGAGAGCGGTCTGTGTGACAGCTCTCCAGCGACCAAACAGCGACGCTGCAGCGATCCGGATCGTTGTCGGTATCGCTGCAGCGTCGCTTAATGTGAAGGGGCCTTTAGTTCTGTTCAGTTTATTGTATTTGATAATATAAAGACTATACATATTGTATTTAGTTTAGTATTATTTGTACAAAAAAGCGCTGAAACAATTAATCATTTTTTATATATTTTAAATAGAGAATTAGAAATTTTAGAGCAAGGTACAGCTGTGAGTAATGACCAGAAGCATTTGTGTCTAAGGCTATGTGCACACTTTGCGGATTCCACTGCGGATTTTTCCGCAGCGGAATTCCAAAATCCGCAGTGAAAACCCGTTGCGGTTTTACTGCGGATTTATCGCGTTTTTACTGCGGTTTCTTCTGCGGATTTTCATCTGCAGTTTCCTATTGGAGCAGGTGAAAATCCACAGGAAAGAAGTGACATGCTGCGGAATTTAATCCGCAGCGTTTCCGCGCGGATTTTTCCGCAGCATGTGCACAGCGTTTTTTGTTTCCCATAAGTTTACATTGTACTGTAAACTCAGGGGAAACTGCTGCAGATCCACAGCGGTCAAAGGTACCGTTACATGTTACGATCTCGTCGACGATATAGTTAGAAATGTCACGTGATCACATCGTTCGTGCAATCAGTTTCACATCGTCCAAGAGGCGTCACATGCAACTATCTTGTTAACGATGTAAATTTTGGCTCCGCGTTAGCCTCATTGCAAACGTTTGCA
The DNA here is from genome assembly GCF_032444005.1 of Ranitomeya imitator. Taxonomy (NCBI): domain Eukaryota; kingdom Metazoa; phylum Chordata; class Amphibia; order Anura; family Dendrobatidae; genus Ranitomeya; species Ranitomeya imitator. The sequence continues at coordinate 451,297,402 of NC_091283.1, read as the reverse complement.
GAACGATTTTTCACAATGGCAGTAATAGGAGAATTTACACCAAAATCGTTCATCTCAGCGTTACACTGAACGATGCTGCACATCTTCTGACACATAATTGGACGAGGATCGTCAGATTTGAGATCCTGACCTCAAATCTGCGATCAGCGATCCAACGATGTGTTCGTCCGATATCTTCATGTTACACGCAAAGATGTGAAAACGACATTGCATGAACGACGTGATCATGTGACGTTTTCAAACGATATCATCAACGAGATCGTAACGTGTAACAGTACCTTTAGGCCTCAATCACACTAACGAAAAAAAATCGCAGCATGTTTATTCTTGTGCAAATTTGGCGCAAAAAAAATTCCCACAAGAGGACTGAAATTTTAGTGTGAAAAATATACAAAAGAACAACTGTTATTTGTTTTGATGCTTTTAATTTTTTTTTTTAAACCAATAAGATTTTTTTTTCACTAAAGGGTTATTTCACACCAACATCAAACAAATAGTCACATTTTCAAGATGAGCAGTGTATAAGCGGCATGGCCAAACAAATGTGATAAAACAGTGAACAAGAAAACAATATAATCAAATTATACAACAGGGAGGGATGTTGGTGGAGGAGTGGGAAGAGGGGAGGGGGGAAAGGGTAAAGACAAATACATGGGGGTAGGGGAGTAAAGGAGCACGCATCAAAGGATGCTTTTTATTTTTGTTATAAAAATGTTAAAAAAATACAAGGAATAAAACAATTCCACACATATTTTCCATAGGCTGCAGTGGGGGGCTGTGTGTGTGTGAGTGGCATGTCCTTGTGTGACTAGCATTTCAGCACTCACTCAGCAGTCTGTCTGAACATGTCGGAACATATCTGGCACTGCCTGGGTATGTCCCTGGTACATTTGCCACACGTGTATTTGTAGCAGTCAACACATCTCTCAGTTGCACAATTGTTCGTGCATCGATGGTTTACATGACACTTCACCCTTTTGCCAGGGCTGGGTGTGGAAGGAAGTTGCCAAAGGAGTTTCTCCTTGCGTGCCTCCTTTTCAGTCACATGACGGCCACCTAACTCTTTTGCAAGCTCAACCAGGAAGTCCACCCGTCTCTCCCGCACCCCAGTGCATGCCTGATAAAGTACATGAGCATAGAGTGCTGCCATGTCAATCATGTTGTAGAACACGGCGACTGGCCATCTCTGTGTTCCTGCACGCATGCTGTACTCCCGCACCATTTGGTCCATTACATCCACACCGCACTTTGTGTGGTTGTATTGTGTGACCGTGTTTGGCTTCCTTTTGTTGGTATCCTCAGTCTCAACCACGCTGTGCATGCTGCTGAGAATGTAGACGGCCTTCTTTCGTTTGGGTGCATACACTGTCAGTGTGGCACCAGTGGTTGAAAACACCTGAGTGGTGAATTCAGTGCGGTCCATCTGTCTAGCGGATTGAGGAATTTTCCGGCGACTCTTGTTGACTGTGCCGAGGATAGTGGTTTCCCGGCTAAGCAGTCGTTGTGCAAGTGACAATGATGTAAAGAAATTGTCCGTGGTTACAGTTCTGCGGTTTCGGGTCATAGTTGCAATGATCCTTGGGTTTCCCAGGTTTGCTGACCAGCTGTCACGTAGTGATGGAATCTTGGTCACCCCCCGCAAGATAATGACTGAAATAAATGCCATTAGTTCCGGGAGACCCATGAACAAATCCACCTGCTCCGTGTGACGTGCATGTTGAGTAGTCCATTCTTCAATGCTACGAAGCATGTCAAGACTGATAAAACAGAGGAAGCTCGGAAGGCGACTCTGGACACTTCGTCTGGCCTTAGCACTTGGCTCTCCATCTGTAGGGTACGGTTCTATTGGGGTCAAATGGAGATGTTTCCCCACTTGTACTTCATGCCACACTGTGCCATCTTTTGCGGTCTCTGTCGGCTCACTCGCCAACCGAGCTCTCTTTTTTGGTAGAGGAGGAGTCTCCTCATCTGCAAGATAAATAATTTCAAATAAGCATTTTGTTTTGGTTCAAAATAAAAAAGATAGTCATGAAATAAAATAGGTAACTCACACTGCCTTTTTTGGCATCCTGTTCCGTCCGTTTTTTAAACAAGCATAACAGGATCCCTTTTGGCCCCCGTGCACCGTGGGTGATGTCCGTGTGCTATCCGTGAATCCACAGATAGCGCTGTCTGCTGTCACCACATACTCACCTCCCTCCAGCGCCTCTTCTCCTCTCACTTCCGGTTCACTCTTGGGCTCAGTGAAGTAACATAGTAACATAGTAACATAGTTAGTAAGGCCGAAAAAAGACATTTGTCCATCCAGTTCAGCCTATATTCCATCATAATAAATCCCCAGATTTACATCCTTTTACAGAACCTAATAATTGTATGATACAATATTGTTCTGCTCCAGGAAGACATCCAGGCCTCTCTTGAACCCCTCGACTGAGTTCATATGAACTCAGGCGAACATATTCATAGCCTAATGAGCGGCACCAGAAGTGAGAGGAACTGTCAGCGCTGAACTGAGGTGAATATGAAATTCTTTATTTTTAGGCTTTTCACTTTCCTCCGTTGTCCGTGCACACGGAAGTCACACGGATGACATCTGTGTGCATGGATGTTTTCTGCAAAAAGCGGTCCGTGCTTCCGCAAAACAACGGACATGTCTCTGTGTGGAGCAGACGGACACGCATGTGCTCCACACAGAGACACAGTTCGTGCGGAATGGGGCCATAGGGGAACATGTGTCCCGTATGTCCGTGCCTACGGCATGTGTCAGCACAGACCCCACATGTGCCGGTTGAAGGACTATGTCTTCTCCATCTGAGTCTGAAGGGTTTGTGTTGCTCAGAATCAGTTCCAATGTCTCTTCAATGGTGTACCTTCTCTCCATTTTCTTTCCTGTGAACAAAATAGGTTTCTCCCCCACACTCAGGGAGAAACCAAAATAGGTTTTTCTTGTGAGCAGCAACCCCCACACTCAGGAACAGCTTGCATTATTCTGTTTACACACTCTTATCTTAGATAATCCCCCCTGCAGATTCCTCAGGCAAGAGCACATTTACAAATGAAAGGATGCTAATTAAGGTGTCACTATGGACTGAGGGTCATTTGACCCTCTCTCAGGACTTCAGGGGGATCTTGAAATTCCCTGGACTTCTAGTGTTATGGCAGCTAGATGGTATACCTTCCCACAGGTGAAGTATGTCCCCAGGGCTTCCCGGTGTGCAGATGATGGATGGTGAGAGGCGCAGAGAAGAACGAGGAGACAAGGTTGCAGTCTCTTTACCTTTACTAAAGACTTCAGCATCCACAGTCCAGGGCACCAGATCACAGGGCAGGCAGAGTCCGGCCAGTTTGGAGGCAAGTCCAGAGTCCCCTTGTCCAGGTGGAAATCAGTAGCCTTCCCTTGCACTGTAGTGGTGTAGTCCCTTACTGCCTATGGCTTCACATAAGGGTCTTACAGATGTGGTGTTTGTCTCTCTGTCCCCTGTAGTCAGATAGGACAATACCCGTATGACTGGTGGCTTGAGGCTGTTTGTAGGGATTCTAGCATGCCCCGGCCTCTGAGGGGTGCCACCATGTCTCCTGGGTGTAGGTTTGGACAGGTAACTTGCAATTAACTGTCCTGCTGGTCTCTGGAGTAAAGCATAAAGGTCCTTACTCCCTCTGTGTTCCGGCTATCGGGATTCTGCACCTCAGAAGGAGGCAGCCTGTGCAGGGCTGGTCCCCTTCTGGTATCCTCTCCTTCACTTTGCTTTCCTTCACTCTCACTGCAATACAGTTCTGCCTTTCAATGTCTCTTCCCAGGAGCTGTAGCACTTTAGGCTACACGGCTCCTCTGCTTCCTTTCCTTCTGTCTTTCTGACAGGAACTGACCCCTTTCCCTCCAGATCAGGATGTTCTTATAGGAGATTTCACCTAAAACAGGCTTAGAGCTCCCCCTTCTGGTCTGAAATGTGAAATGTGTTTGTGATATCTGGATGCAGTTATCCTTCTTTGCCTCCAAACATAGCATCACTCTTCCCGAGAGGAAAGCAATACCCCTGCGATGACCAGGACCCTGGGGCGCTGCAATTGCTTAGTATCTGATTGCATAAAAGAGGCTTGTATAGAACGCTGGTCACACACAGGTAATGCACAGTGTCTGGTTTACAGCCTATTAGTGATGCCCATACTATTAGATCAGGCGGGCTGCCCAGCACTATGTACAGGGCCGGACTGGGACTAAAATTCAGCCCTGGCATTTGAAGTTACACAGGCCCACTTGTCACATGGTGACTGTATAATATCTTTGTACACTTGTAGGTTACAAGAAGTGAGGGGAGTGTAACACGACTATATAACATATAATTACAGCTGTTTCCAGCATTACAGCCCAGTCCTATTTATGGCTTTTAGTTGCAGTACCAAGAAAAGCCGCTACTTTACTTACATAACTGGATCTCGCAGATAATGAAGGGATTGAGACAACCAAAGGCTATGGAACCTCATTCTGATGCTCCATAAACTTTGCCTACAGCCACTTTTGGTTACACACGCAGCACGAGACCCGGTGACTCAGAAGAGCGGTGACATCAGTAACGTCACCGCTCTTCAGATATTCCGGGTCTTGCGCTGAGCTTGGCGACTTTGAAGAGCGGTATTGTTACTACCGTCACCGCTCTTCAGAGTCACTGGATTTCGCCAGGTCTGAGCTAGTAGTGGAGGTGTTTGATAGACACCTCTCCATTACTTACACCAGGGATTGATAGCAGCTGACATTACACAGCTGACATCAACCCTAAAAATCATTACACATACCAAAATTAAATGCTCTGGCTGCTGGGAAAAGTAGTAGAGATAGCGCTATTCCCAGGCGCCGGGTGCTAACTACATCTGTAATCATCCTTGCCTGGTCTCCTTGCAAAGCATTTCTGCTGTATTTGCATGCGCTGATCTCAGGCCACTAAACGAGTGTGATCGACAATATTGAAGTCGTACACTCCTCCACATAGTATAATACACTCCTCATAGTCCTCCATATATTAAAATACACTGCCATTCCTCCATATAGTATAATACACTCCTCAGTCCTCCAAATAGTATAATACATTCGTCATAGTGCTCCATATAGTATAATGAACCACCATTGTCATCCATGTAGTACAATTCACTTCCCATAGTATAATGCACCCCATAGTTCTTCATATAGTATAATGTATTCCCCATAGTCCTCAATACAGTATAATGCAGCCCACATATAGTATAATGATGCCACCCCAGAGTATAATGCAGCCACCCCACATAATATATTGTAGCCCCCTGAGTATACAGTAATGTAACCCCCCAGAGAATATAATACAGCCCCCTCATATAGTATAATGCAGCCCCTACATATATAATATATGGTAGCCCCCTGTAGAATATAATGTAGCCCCTCCATAGAATACAATGCAGCCCTCCTCATATAGTATAATTAAGCTCCACATAGAATATAATGTAGCCCCCTCATAGAGTATGATGCAATCACCCCTCATAGAATATAATACAGCCCCCCATAGAATATAATGTAGCCCCAGAGAATGTAATACAGCCCCCCATAGAATATAATACAGCACCCCATAGAATGTAATACAGCCCACCTCCCCATATAATATAATACAGCCCCCCATAGAATATAATGTAGCCCTCAGAGAATGTAATACAGCCCCGCGTAGAATGTAATACAGCCCCCCATAGAATGTAATACAGCCCTCCCCCATAGAATGTAACACAGCCCCTCATAGAATGTAACGCAGCCAGCCCCCATAGAATGTAATGCAGCCAGACACCCATAGAATGTAATGCAGCCAGCCCCCATAGAATGTAATGCAGCCAGCCCAAATAGAATGTAATGCAGTCAGCCCCCATAGATTGTAATGCAGCCAACCCCCCATAGAATGTAATACAGCACAGCCCCATAGAATGTAGTACAGCACAGCCCCATAGAATATAATGCAGCACAGCCCCCATAGAATGTAATGCAGCCAGCCCCCATACAATGTAATGCAGCCAGCCCCCATAGAATGTAATGCAGCCAGCCCCCATAGAATGTAATGCAGCCAGCCCCCCATAGAATGTAATGCAGCCAGCCTCCATAGAATGTAATACAGCACAGCCCCATAGAATGTAATACAGCACAGCCCTATATAATGTAATGCAGCCAGCCCCCATAGAATGTAATGCAGCCAGCCCCCCATGGAATGTGATGCAGCCAGCCACCCATAGAATGTAATGCAGCCAGCCCCCATAGAATGTAATGCAGCCAGCCCCAATAGAATGTAATAAATCCCCCCATAGAATGTAATAAAGCACAGCCCCCATAGAATGTTATACAGCCCCCCCAATAGCCCCACAATCCAGTTATCACTCATTGATATATTTAAAAAAAGCAAAAAACACTCTCCTCACCTCTCCTCGTGCCCTGCGCTGCTACCGGCTCCGGTCTCAGCAGCTGCAGTCTGCCCGCCCGACACACAGCAGGTACGCGATGACATAATGTCATCACGCACCCACAGTGTCAGAGGCAGAGCGGGGAATGATGGGAGAGGGAGCGACAGCAGACGCTCTCTCCTCCATCATTGCATTCAACTGTACCAGCGTCATAGACGCTGGTATAGTTGAATGCGGCCGCGCTGGCGGGGGGGTGAGTCGGCGCTGGGGGGAAGTCGGCACTGGCGAGCGGCCTACCACTGCCACTGGCCCTTCTCCCGTGCTTCCCCCATTCTCTGGAACTCTCTACCCCAACACATCAGACTCTCGCCTAACATAGAAACCTTCAAAAAGAACCTGAAGACACCTCTTCTGACAATCTTACAGCCTGCAGTGATCCTCAACCTACTGAACCACTGCACAACCAGCTCAACCCTCTCCTAGTGTATCCTCACCCATCTCCTGCAGACTGTGACCCTCGCGGGCAGGGTCCTCCCTCCTTCTGTACCTGTTAGTGCCTTGTGTTTTGCTCATGTTTAATGTATTTGTCTATATTTGCCCCCTTTTCACATGTAAAGCACCATGGAATAAATGGAGCTATAAAAAATCTATAATAATAATACAATAATAATGGGTCACAAGGTGCAAGAGGGCAGTGTCTAAAGCGCTGTCATGCAGTCTGTTACAGGGAATGCTGATAGGAGTGGAGAATAAATATGCAAGGATGCAGAGTCTCGGCTCTAGATACAGAGGTTTGCCCCGTAAGCCTTGGGGATTGCAAGACTTGTGGAGCAGCCCCTTGACCACCTGGCCCACAGACACCAGCGTCACCCAGTGCACAGCAAAATGTAACGCCCCGGATTACATGTTTGCTCATCCAGGTGTCAGTGGTGAAATACACCCTGGCAGACATAGATTTTTTCAGGAAACGGGTGATGTCTGCGACATGCTGGTGTAGTGCAGGTACAGCATTCTTAGAGAAGTAATCGTGGCTGGGCAACTAGCACCTGAGGACTGCGACAGCCATCAGCTTTCGGAAACTATTTGTATCCACCAGGTGACAGCATTTCCGTGACCAACAGATTGGAGATGATGGAGTTCAATCTCTTAGCTTTGGCATGTGTAAGAGGAAATATTCTTTTATGTGACAACAACTGCAGGACTGACGGCTTGCTGTTGTGCTGAAACAGGGTGGAGTAGCGTGAACACGACAAACTGCTTGATTGTGAGTGAGGTGCAGGCGGAGATGTTATGGTGGATTGAGATAGATGTGATGCTCTCGGTGAAACAAAAACAGCAGGCATATCCACTTCCGTAACAGCTAACAGGCTTTCACTCACCCCAACCATAGTGAGTAAATAAGTGGTGATTCTGCGGCCGGAGACAGAGGAGGAAGAAGCAGCAGATGCGGTTGATGGGACAGCCACTGGTTGAGTAGGCATGCTAGTACGCATTTTTTGCGCAGTGAGATTCCCAGACTAACTTCATGTTGATTACGCAAAGGCCAGTTCATGCATATACTAGTCAAATTATTGCAACTTTTTACCTCTACTGAGTCGTTTTTTTGCAAAGTTGGCAGATAGCGTGAGTTGGGTCATCCTAGAATTATAGAATGGTAGAGTTGGAAGGGATCTCCTGGGTCATCAGGTCCAATTGTCACAGATCCCTTCTCCATGGTGTCACTTATTTGTCACGTGCCTGCTCTCACAGCATTCAACCTCTGTCCTATGCTGTAATGGGAGCATAAATCACACACCGACCAAGGCCACACACCCGCTCATACGCGCTGCCACAACTCATCGAATTTACGGGCGATGAGTCCCGGACTAATAATACTAATAAAAATATGTCTATCACTCATAAGGCTCACACACCTTCACCTTTAGGCTATGGATTCTTTTAGAACATTCAAGGTTCAACTTGTTAAAGTTTTATACTTTAATAGCAAAAAGTTCAATGCTTACAATAAGAAAAAGGTATAAAAATAGGTTAATAAAAAAGACATACAACTTATGCAAAACAGTGTCAAAATGAACAAGAGAAAACTTACAGAAATCATCCAACTGGTAGTTTGCTTTCTGCTCCCTGAGGGGGGGGTGAATGGAGTTGGTGGAACACATCAGCTTCTCAGGCTGCCCTCACATGTGAACACAATTCTCTGTCTGCAGCCTAAATTTATAACTTTGGTCTGAGGTCAGGTTTCTAGACCGGCCCCTCAGGCCAATATCATAACTGCTGCCTGTTTGATTGAGCCACGGCCACGCCCCCAATGAATATATTATTTTCTCTTGTGGAAAGGTTCTCAGGGATAGATTCCCTCAGGCCGCAAACTACTAACACTGATCTACAAAGCCATCCACAACCTGTCCCCTCCCTATATCTCTGAACTAATCTCCCAATACCTTCCCTCACGTAATCTCCGATCCTCCCACTTATTCGTTCCTCACACAACTGCCTCCAAGATTTCTCCCGAATATCCCCCATCCTCTGGAATTCCATGCCTCAACACGTCTGACTATCCACCACCCTCGGCTCCTTCAGACGGAACCTGAAAACCTATCTCTTCAAGAAAGCCAACAGCCTGCAATAACCATTCTGCCACCTCACCATCGCCAGAGCCGCCACCTCGCCATCGCCAGAGCCACTGCCTCGCCATCGCCAGAGCCGCCGCCTCGCCATAGCCGCCAACTCGCCCCTACTTTCTACCTCTTCCCCACTATCCCATAGAATGTAAGTCCGCAAGGACAGGGTCCTCTCCCCTCTGTACCAGTCTGTCACTGTAACCTTGTTTACTGTAAACGTTATCTATAACTCTGTATGTAACCCCTTTCTCATGTACAGCACCATGGATTTAATGGTGCTATATAAATAAATAATAATAATAAAAAAATAATAATAACCCCCTGCTCAAAGCAGGATTCAGTAAATCATCCCAGTCAGATGTATATCCAGCCTCTGTTTGAAGACTTCCATGGAAGGAGAACTCACCACCTCTCGTGGCAGCCTGTTCCACTCATTGATCACCCTAACTGTCAAAAAGTTTTTTTCTAATATCTAATCTGTGTCTCCTCCCATTCAGTTTCATCCCATTGCTTCTAGTCTTTCCTTGTGCAAATGAGAGTAAAGATGATCGTTCTACAATGTGACAGCCCTTGAGATATTTGTAGACAGCTATTTGCAGACAGCTATTTGTAGACAGCAAACTGCAGGCTCGCAACCGAGTTGTGGCTGAGGGTGCAATGCTTGTTGTGGTTACCCGCAATGTAACCTGCTCATCTTCCTCCTCCACCTCCTCTGTTGAGTGGGATCTACAACCTCATAGTCATCCTCTCTGTTCTCCCACTTGTCGCCCTGGGAGTCACCCTCCTCCTCTTCCTGCCCCGGCAGCATAGTACAGTCTGCATGCACCTCAAGTATCTGAGTCTCATCAGGATCATTTCCACTCTTAGGGGTTAACATCTGGTGACGAGGGTCTTGATTCTGCCTAGAACCTACTTCCTCTGGCCCCAGATCAAACAGGAAAAAATTTGGGCATCGGTGCACATGCTTTCCTTCTCTGGAACAATATGTCCGCTTTTTATATGGAGAGGGACATGTAACTTCAGCAGCCATTGAAAGAAGCCCTTGTTTCTGGACGTAGTGGATGGTTTCTGCGCCCTGATTGCTGGAATGTTCGCACATTAAGTTCATTTAAATAAATAACAGTCCGCCACTTCTCAGACCTCTACCCACCCCCTCCCCTCATAAAACACCCCCAGCTCATTATACAGCCCAACTATCCTAGCCAAAGTCCTAACAAAAGCATTAGTGGAAATGCGATCATTTTCCGAACTACACCTGAATGTTGCCGACTTTAAGTGAAAATGACCAGGAATCTGAACACGAATCCGAATGAGCTACATTCATGCCAAAATTGAGATTCGCTCATCTCCACTTCTGAGTATAGAAATATCACCTCTTAAGAAATGTGCTCCTCCACAAAAGAGATGTGTCTGATTCCAGTTTAATTCTCCATTTAGTCCTTTGAATTCTCTACCTAGGCTATTTTGGGCTTTGAAGCTTCTACAAATTTTATTCATTTATCTTTAGCCAGGCAGCTGTACATTGCTTTAAATCTCTTCCAATCATTAGACAATCTCATCTGTTTGACTGGCTCTAATCTACCTTTTGACAAAGATCATTTTGACACCAAGAATGTAATGCTTCAAATAGGAATTTTAAAGTTTTGAAGACATTTAGTTTTTTGTTCTTTCCATTATAGAAATATCTATAATTTTATGATTAAGAGTCATTAGACTCCAAAAAAAAATTTCTGTATTTTTCTATGCCTGTGCTATTTTAATAAAAAAAATAGAAACTGTCACGTTTTGGCGGGCTGTGCTGTGCAAAGAAGAGCATTGGCATTTCAAATAGATTTTTATTAATACCAACACGTTTCTGCTCCAGACCTGGTATAAATGCCTTTCTGTACCAGACCCGGTTTCTCAAGGTATAAAAACCAAGTCAATTTGGAATCCCAATCCTCCTCGTTCCCGCAGCACAGCCCATTTAAATGTGACAGTTTCCATTTTTGCCATTATACATCTGGAAGATCCCTTTCCTCCAGTCAGGGGGCAGCAACAGCGGCTTTCCGCATTCTTATAGGTGTTGTGCCTGTACACAACACCTTCAGGTGAGCGCTACAATCGCATATACTTATCCTTTACCAGACGGTACTGCCTTATTTTTGTATGTGCTTCTGCACCTCTCCAGAGCTTCACTATTTTAATAGAGTCACAGCAAATAATTTTTTATGCTTTTAGTTATCTGTGCTGGCTAGAAAAAATCTTTATCATCACTCTAAATATAACTTGTCTAAAGTCCAAGGTATTTGTATTTCCTATTTGTAAAATTTTGTTAAATATTAGTGTGAAACTTACCATATTATGGCCGCTGCTGCCTAAGTGCTGGCGCACCTGCAGATTTGATATTGGACTTGGTCTATTTGAAAGGACCAGATCCAACAACTTATTTCCTCTGGTTGGTTCATTAACCAAAAGAGGAAATTGTCTTGAATTGTGGAAAAGAACTTACTGCTTTTATCATAGCTAGCAGACTTTCGTCCAATTGAATATGTGGATGGTTAAAATCTCCAATAATGACCATATTATTATTTGCAGCTTTTTCTATTTGTTGCATCATTTCATCTTCGAAATAATGAGTTATGTTAGGAGACTTAAGAGCTAACACCAATTAATAGCTTACCATTATCGCCATCCCCATGAATATTTACCTATATTTGTCACAGCTCAGTGGGGGCTCCGTGCTGCATCCTCAGTTCGTGTATACTATGACTGTTTTTTTTATTATTATTATTATTATTATTGTTTGCAATACTATGCTGCTAATTTCACCTACATGCTGTTAGTGTGTATCTATATGTGCTGCCACTGGGTTTCTCATATCCACTGGATCTAGAGATACTCATTTTCTCTCATTTCACTCCATATGTGATGTTATTATATACCATGTTTAATCAGATCCTTTTTTATTGTGAAAAATATCAAGATATATTCACATTTTGATTTTGTTTTTAGAAACAATCAACACTAAATGGAACAAACACAAATAAAAAAAAAACATAATTAAAAACCAAATACAAAACAGTTCATATTAACATTAATCGTAGGTATTATCATTTGCTTACTACTGTTTACATACATGAATACAAATATAAATGAATACGATCAGATGTCTCGCGTATTGCGCTAAAATACAGAGAATCACAGCATTTACATATCTAGGACTCCTTTGTTTCCCAAAACCAAATTCTATCACTTTGGGTATGTGAGTTAGGGATCTGTGATGAGTTAGGAGATTTTAGAGGTTTATGACAAGGAAATGTACAAATGGTCTATCCAGTAGCGTAGCTACCAGGGTGGCAGAGGGTGCGGTCGCCCCGGGCCCACTGCTTGCAGGGGCCCACCTGGAGCTACTGCCAGTGCTAACTATATGCACAGCAAGCAGATATAGGTAAGCTCCACTGTAGTGCAGAGAGACATGATCTCCCTGCACTACAGCTGTCTGTTCTATTGACCGGGGACCCTGAATGCCGCCCGGAACTGTACCTCTGCTGCAGGGGTCAAACTGCAGACATGCCCACATTGCACGCTGTGTCTGCAGGAGAGACCACCACACAGTGCAGGGCACCGGCTTCTTCCTGCTGAGAGGAGCAGGAGAAAGGACAGACTGTGGTGCTGTAAGTAGGAGCTCAGGCTGCTGCCCGCATCCGGGGGCTCGGAGGTGTCTGTGCAGTGAGGAGCTGCCAGGAAGCTGATCACCTCCTGAAAAGTCCTGGATGATTTCTTGTGTTGGGGGTCTTAAATCGCTGGAGCATCACCATAAATCTTTGTGCCCCAGATAGAGGGACTGACATGAGTAGTCAATATCATGCCCTGCACTGACAGACTTGACCCCTGCTCAGCACAGCAGAGATTACAATATGTCCCTTTCCCTTCATATATATATATACTGCATATAGATAACTGTAAAGATGTATAGTTGCAAAAAAATGAAAACTGAACACCATTGACAAAATGAAAAACAAAAGTGTTTTAATAGCCTATTGTGGCTCAGCGACATTTTGGTTCTACTGAGATCCTTTTTCCAGGAGAACCGAAACACTATTTTTCATTTTGTCTAAATTGTGTGCTGCCTTCATTATTTTGCTACTATATTGAGGATCAGTAAATGCCTGGAAGGTTTGGCAGCTGTATAATACACAGTTTGCTAGTGCTGCTTTCATATCTTTGCTGTATGTATATATAATATATATATAATATATATCGTATATGTACATGTACAGTATATACACGCCATGTGACGTAGTCCTGTAGTTGGGGTCAGGCTCCTATTATCTCATATTGTAAATCCAGGGTGGCAAGCATGAAAACCCAATTATTTTTATTAAAATAAATCCAATAAAGTAGGTGCGTTTCCCTCTTTGGGTTCTTGTCCAGACAAGAGTATTTTTTTAGGGTTACCTGGATACATTCAGGGAGCTGTACCCATATCCTTGCCTCTGTATGCACCTACTGGCTGTTTCTATTTTCTTCTATTTAGCTCTTTGTCATATATATCAGGCCTGTGCAAGTTGTAGCACACAGACAGACCAGAATCAAAGGCGTGGGAGCTACTGCGGGGTCCATTACACAGTGTGAGAGCTAATACAGGGGCCAGTATACAACGTGATAGCTATTGCAGGGGCAATTATACAGTGTTAGAACTAATTCAGGGACCGTTATACAGCAGATGAGCAAATGTGGGGGTCACTATACAGTATGGGGGCTGATGCGGGGGCCAGTATACTGAATGATAGCTATGGCGGGGGCCATTATACAGTGTTGAAGCTATGCGAGGGCCATTATACAGTACAGTTTAAAGGCTACTGTGGGGGTCATCATCAAAGTATCGGGGCCTATATAAAGTGAGGGAGTTACTGTGGGGGCTGTCATAAACTGGGGTCTATATACAGTGTGGGAGCTACTGTGAGGGCACAAAAGAGACATTCTACTATGTATAGGGCCCAGTGGTGGCATTAGTATGAGGCAGAAAGAGGATCTCAGCGCTTGTACCTTACAGCAGGTGCAGTAATAGGGACACCTACGGCAGCAGCGGCTCAGTATTGGGGTATCAGGTGCAGTAATAGGGACACATACGCCAGCAGTGGCTCAGTATTGGGGTATCAGGTGCAGTAATAGGGACACATATGGCAGCAGCGGCTCAGTATTGTGGTATCAGTTGCAGTTAGGCTAGTTTCACACTAGTTTTTACCTGATCTGCAGCTGGCTGCGGACTTCCTCTGTGAAGCCCGCCCTCCGCCGCACCTCCGCTGCTAGCTCGGCCTACATCTGCATGCAGCCCGCATGCGGTCTGCGTACCTATATTTAACATTAGGTACGCAGGTCGTGCGGCTGTATGCGGATGGTGCCGCAGCGTCATTTTGACGATGCGGCGACCAGCGTAGGACGCAGCCTGTAGCATTTTTTTTCCGCATCGTCAAAACGACGCATGCGACACAATCCGCATACAGCCGCACGACCTGCGTACCTAATGTTAAATATAGGTACACAGGCCACATGCGGGCTGCATGCAGATGTAGGCGGAGCTAGCAGTGGAGGTGCGGCGGAGGGCGGGGCTTCACGGAGGACGTCCGCAGCCCGCCGCAGATCAGATAAACGCTAGTGTGAAACTAGCCTAATAGGGACACATATGGCAGCAGCGGCTCAGTATTGGGATATCAGGTGCAGTAATAGGGACACATACGGGAGCAGCGGCTCATATTGGGATATCAGGTGCAGTAATAGGGACACATACGGCAGCAGCAGCTCAGTATTGGGGTATCAGGGGCAGTAATAAGGACACATACGGCAGCAGCGGCTCAATATTGGGGTATCAGGTGCAGTAATAAGGACTCATACGGCAGCAGCGGCTCAGTATTGGGGTGACAGCACGTTGAGGCATTTGTACATGTTGGGAATAGATGGAGATGGTGCTGGAAATGTTAGTCAGATGAGTCTGTTGTAATCTGCATACAAGTACTGGCTGGAGAAGTTGTCATGTCGGTCTGAGTAAGATGTCAAAGTGAACGACTATCATAAAAAATCTTAACCTGTAAGTTATTATGTGTAACTCTATTGTAAACTCTTGTATATTCTGCAGCACTGGTATCTACCAGTATATGGTCACCATGTGGTGGCAATATCAGTCTTGGCCATTGTATAGAGATTTTTGTCAGTTATAGCTCTGTCATCTGCTGATATTCCCCAATACCCACGACTAGAGTGCGCCACCTGAGTTGTAATAAGGGTTACCGGTTAGGGGCCCACTCAGATTTTTCGCCCCCCCCCCCCTCCTGAGCTGAACCCTTAGCTACGCCTCTGGTTAAATAAATATTTTTTAGGAACTCTTCGATATCTTCATTCGTGGCACTGCTTTTAGATGAATATATGGAGAAATAATAACTATGTAAAATTTGGAGGATATCCTCATCCTCTGT
The DNA here is from genome assembly GCF_032444005.1 of Ranitomeya imitator. Taxonomy (NCBI): domain Eukaryota; kingdom Metazoa; phylum Chordata; class Amphibia; order Anura; family Dendrobatidae; genus Ranitomeya; species Ranitomeya imitator. Next base: position 451,281,924 of record NC_091283.1, on the reverse strand, counting down.
GACCACTACGCCATTTACAGAGGTTAGTCTAGGTATAAATGATGTTCCATTTTGACTTTCACAATAGTAGCCAATAAATGTCCGGCATTTTCTCCCTCCGCAAAGAATGCCTGTTTCATAAAAAGTCTCTTTTGTGTACCTAAGTCAAATAGGTGATCTTTCAACATTGTTTGAGCCTTCTCCAGCTCTTTGGATTTATAAATGGAGGGGTCTGCAATGAACAGTAGCTCAGTGTTGGTAACCTCCTCTTGCAATTTTTGCATGAGTTCCCTATTCTTTACCATGTTCTGCTGCTACACTTGTCCTAAATATCCCTAAGGCACTTCGCCTATGTTAAGCTGTTCTACATGTAATATATATATATTGAAAATTATGCACTAAGCACTTTATTATATTACTTAGGCACCTTTTAGAGGGCAACTGACTATTTAAACTAACTTTCTTAATCTGCCGCTACATTGGTGAAATATTTCTATTATTGTACGCACTATACTTCCATTATAGAATGCCTCCCCATGCACAGTGACTCTTGATATAGGAGCAAACTGTATTTGTATGCATACTAATTATCTATTATTTATGCTTACCAAGCCTTTTCATTGAGACCCTATACTCTATTCTCTCTGTATGTGGTTTACTTCCCTATTGAATACTTTATTCAGATCAATCTATTTAGGTTGTAGGCAGCCTCTATCAAAAACTTTCTTGGACATGTACCAGACAATAACAGGAATGTAATTAACCTATATGTATCACTTGATTTAAAAATTAAATAAAGTACATCCTGTGTATACAGTAATTTTTGTACTTGTATCTGGGGTTGAGCGAAACAGATTGGTCATTTTCATAAGTCGCCGACTTTTGGCAAAGTCGGGTTTCATGAAACCCGATCCGATCCTAGTGTGGGATCGGCCATGCGGTACACGACCTTCGCGCCAAAATCGCGTTTCATATGACGCGTTCAGCGCCATTTCTCAGCCAATGAAGGAGGACGCAGAGTGTGGGCAGCGTGATGACATAGTTCTCGGTCCCCACCATCTTAGAGAAGGGCATGGCAATGATTGGCTTGCTTTCTGCGGCGTCACAGGGGCTATAAAGGGGCGTGCACGCCAACCGCCATCTTACTGCTGCTGATCTGAGCATAGGGAGAGGTTGCTGCCGCTTCGTCAGAAGCAGGGATAGCGTTAGGCAGGGAATATAAACCCCCAAACCGCTTGTGCTGTAGCGATTTCCACTGTCCAACACCACCTTTTCCTTCCAGGGACAGTGGAGGCTAGATTTCTGTGCATCAGCTCTGTAGCTTATTAGGCTGCCTTATAAGACTCCCTGATAGCTGCATTGCTGTTTGTACGCCGCTGTGCAAACCAACTGCTTTTTTCAAAGCACAAATCCTGTTGCGCCTTCCTTTCTGCACAGCTATCTTGTTTGTTTGTCCACACTTTTGTGTGCAGCAGTCCTTTTTATTGCTGCCTGCCATACTTTTCTGAGATTACTGTAGGGAGATAGTAATTGTAGTACAGTCCTTTTTTTTTTTTTTTTTTTATATATATCTTCAAGCCACTTTCTGCCCCTGAAACTGTGTAGTGTGATACAGTGGGCCTGTATTTTTCTGCACTGTCCCACACCTAAAAAGGGAGATTTATATTGCCAATCAGTGCATCTGTGCCAGTCCAGTCTGTGGTATCTGTCAGTCAGTTTCTGCCACAGAAAATGTACTGTAATACAGTGGGCCAGATTTATTCACCAGTCTTCCATATAAAAAAAAAAGAAGGGGAGATTTTTATTTCCAGTGTGTGCATCTGCGTCTGTCCTGTTAGTGGCATATCTGTCAGCCACTGTCTGCCACTGAAACTGAGTACTGTAATACAGTGGGCCTGATTTTCCCTGCAGTCTCACACACCTATAAAGGGAGATTTAAATTCACAACAATTTTGCGTCCACCTTGTAACTGGTTTTACAGTACCAAATACCGTTTGTTAGTTTGGTTACATATTTCAAGAATGAGAAAGTCTGGTGGAAGAGGTCGTGGCCGTGGGCGGTCATTGCCAGCTGGTAATGATGGTAGTGGTGGTGGAGCATCAGGTGGTCATGGGAAAAGCAATATAGCACCTAAGTCTCGAGTTGTTCAGCCACTGTCATCGTCTGGCTACACAAGGCCTCGAACGCTCCCTTTTCTGGGAGTAGGAAAACCGCTTTTAAAGCCGGAGCAGCAGCAACAAGTTTTGGCTTTCCTTGCTGACTCTGCCTCTAGCTCTTTTGCCTCCTCTTCGGAAAGTGCAAAATGTAAAAGCAGCGCGTCGTCAGTGGATGTTCCCGGTCAGGGACAAGTCGCTTCCTTGCGTTCTTCACCCAGAACAACAGAGAAGGATGCGTCAGGCTACACAACGGGTTACTCCATGGAGCTCTTTACACATACCGTTCCTGGGTTAGAAAGGGAAATTGTTAACAGGCCATGCCCATTACAACATGAATCGGACATGGAGTGCACAGATGCACAGCCACAGCCAGATTATTATGCTGTTCCTTTGACTCAGATCACAACATTGCCCTCGCAGTGTACTGATCCAGAATCTGACCCTGATGAGACAATGGAGCCCCGTCACGAATGCTATAGCATCGTCTTACACGGTGACACAGAGGAAGGTGCACAGGACATAGAAGAGGAGGTCATAGATGACCCAGTTGTTGACCCCGATTGGCAGCCATTGGGGGAACAGGGTGCAGCCGGCAGTAGCTCTGAAGCGGAGGAGGAGCCGCAGCAGGCATCAACATCGCAACAGGTTCCATCTGGCATGCCTGTATCTGGCCAAAAATGTGTGGCAAAACCTAAACCAGTTGTTGGACAGCGTGGCCATCTGGTTAAAGTAGCTCAGTGTGCAATGCCTGAAAAGGTATCCGATAGTAGGAAGAGTGCAGTCTGGCATTTTTTTTAACCAAGATCCAAATGATCAGTGCAAAGTCATCTGTAAGAAATGCTCAAGGACCTTCAGCAGAGGTCAGAATGTTAAAAATCTAAATACAAGTTGCTTGTGTAGACATTTAACCACCATACACTTGCAAGCCTGGACTAACTACCAAACGTCCCTTAACGTTGTTGCACCCTCTCACAATGAAGCTAGTCAGCTACATCCCTTCCCTCACTGTAAGCCCACCGCTTACCATACCACCTGCAGTAAATGTGGAGGTTTCGTCGCAAGGCCAAAACAGTCAGGGAATCACCAGGTTCTTGGTAGGAAACACTGTATGTAGGCCAACTGCAAGAATACAATCATCACCAACCCTCTCTCAGTCTGCCATGTCCACCGGCACCCCCGCTAGTTCCACCATATGCAGCTCTCCAGTCCAGCTCACCCTACAAGAGACTCTCGTTAGGAAAAGGAAGTACTCATCCTCTCGTCCGCGTACACAGGATTTGAACGCCCACATTGCTAGACTAATCTCGTTAGAGATTATGCCCTTCCGGTTAGTTGAAAGCGAAGCTTTCAAAGCCCTGATGGACTACGCTGTACCACGCTACAAGCTACCCAGTCGACACTTCTTTTCGAGAAAAGCCATTCCAGCCCTCCACCAGCATGTAAAAGACCGCATTGTCCATGCACTCAGGCAATCTGTGAGTAGAAAGGTGCACCTGACAACAGATGCATGGACCAATAGGCATGGCCAGGGGAAGGGGCGTTACATGTCCATCACGGCACACTGGGTTAGTGTGGTGGATGCAGGGTCCACAGGGACAGCAATATTGGGACAGTTCTGCCTAGCCCACGGTCTAGGAAACAGTTGGCTGTAGGCGTTCGCCCCCCTCCTCCTCCTCCTCGTCCTCCAGCAGAAGCGAGAGCTCGTCCAAAGACCGCAGTCGCAAGACCACTCCATCCGCAGCTGCCACTGTTGCACACGAGGTGTCCCATTATGGAACAGCTAGTGGCAAGCGTCAGCAGGCTGTATTGGCAATGAAGTGTTTGGGCGACAACAGACACACCGCGGAAGTTCTGTCCGAGTTCTTGCAGCAAGAAACTCAGTCATGGCTGGGCAGTGTGCATCTTGAGGCAGGCAAGGTAGTGAGTGATAACGGAAGGAATTTTATGGCTGTCATAGCCCTTTCACAACTGAAACACATTCCTTGCCTGGCTCACACCTTAAACCTTGTGGTGCAGTGCTTCCTGAAAAGTTATCCGGGGTTACCCGACCTGCTCCCGAAGGTGCGCAGACTTTGCTCGCACATCCGCCGTTCGCCCGTGCACTCCAGCCGTATGCAGAACCATCAGCGATCTTTGAACCTTCCCCAGCATCGCCTAATCATCGACGTTGCAACAAGGTGGAACTCCACACTGCACATGCTTCAGAGACTGTGCGAACAGAGGCGTGCTGTTATGTATTTGTGGGAGGATACACATACACGGGCAGGCAGTTGGATGGCAGACATGGAGTTGTCAGGTGTGCAGTGGTTGAAGCTACAAGACCTCTGTTAAGTCCTTCAGTGTTTTGAGGAATGCACACGGCTGGTTAGTGCAGACAACGCCATAATAAGCATGAGCATCCCCCTAATGCATCTGCTGATGCAAAGTTTGATGCACATAAAGGAGCAGGCGTCTGCAGCCGAGGACGAGGGAAGCCATGATGACAGTCAGCCATTGTCTGGTCAGGGAAGTCTACTGGATGAGGTGGCGGGCAAAGAGGAGGAGGACGAGGAGGATGATGGGGATGAGTATTTTTTGGATGAGGAAGCTTCTCAGGGGGCAATAGAAACTTGTGGCGTTGCCAGGTACAGGGTTTTAGAGGGAGGCAAGTGACGTTGATTTGCCCGAAAGTGCTCCTCAACCTAGCACAAGCAGTGAATTGACAACTGGAACATTGGCCCACATGGCAGATTATGCCTTGCGTTTCCTAAAAAGGGACCCCCGTATTATAAAAATGATGACCGATGATGATTACTGGTTGGCCTGCCTCCTGGATCCACGCTATAAGGGGAAACTGCAAAACATCATGCCACATTAGAACCTTGAACAAATATTGGCAACCAAACAAGCAACTCTTGTTGACCGTTTGATTCAGGCATTCCCAGCACACAGCGCCGGTGATGGTTCTCACACGAGCTGCAGGGGGCAACAGGGCAGAGGTGTTAGAGGTGCACAAATCAGAAGTGGCGTTGGACAGAGGGGTTTTCTGACCAGGTTGTGGAGTGATTTCGCAATGACCGCAGACAGGAAAGGTACTGCAGCATCAATTCAAAGTGACAGGAGACAACATTTGTCCAGTATGGTTACTAACTATTTTTCCTCCCCTATCGATGTTCTCCCTCACCCGTCATTCCCATTTGATTACTGGGCATTCAAAATAGACACCTGGCCTGAATTGTCCGAATATGCATTGCAGGAGCTTGCTTGCCCAGCAGCTAGTGTGCTATCAGAAAGAGTATTCAGTGCTGCTGGTTCAATATTGACCGAAAAAAGGACTCGTCTGGCTACCCAAAATGTTGATGATCTAACCTTCATTAAAATGAACCACTCATGGATTTCTAATTATTTTGCCCCACCTTTCCCGGCTGACACCTAGCTTTCCTTTAAAAAGGTCTTGCTTTTGGACTGGTCTTACTGAGTGTTCCAATTTCTCCATTTGCAGCTGCTGTATGTCCAGCATACGACATGTTTACACCTCCCTAACTGGGCTGACTCCCCCCACGGGGCCGTGGTCTCGCCACTTGGCGAAAGCACCCGTGAGAGTGCTGTTTGTCTGAAGAGGTGGGTGTGCCCACTTTTGGTCGACGGCATTGGCACCGGGTCCCTCATAGTACAATGAAGTGTCTCTGGCGGTGGTGGCGCGCACCCAACGTCAGACACACCGTTGTAACATGAGGGGCCTTGGGCCAGTACCGCCGGGCACGAGAGAGTGCCCCCCACCCCCCAGCTCAAACCACTTGCAAAATTATCAGTCACTGCTCCATCGCTGTTTAGTCTATGCGGTGAAATCCTTCAATGCTTGGCACTGACAATACCAATTTGTTGACATGTATGATGCTACTTAAAATATTCAGTGGCACTGTCCTACATTTACACCAGTAAATACTTTGCACCAAATAACAATGTCTGAAAGTCAGCAGAGGAGCCCACCCCTGTACCTAAGTATGCCACCCTTTTTTTTGGTATGGTTTTTTTGTGAGACATTAACATCTATGTATTCTTTTGGAGTACTAACTGTGTCAGACGCTCCTTCCAATAGTCCTCCGCTGACCACACCAATGCTGCCTGTGTACCCCTGGAACCTATTTAAAAGTGCATAGAGCCTACTTTTTTTTATTTTAGGCCTGCTAAGTCTGTCTGCGGTCCCTCCTTCCAATAGTCCTCCGCTGACCACACCAATGCTGCCTGTGTACCCCTGCAACATAATTGAAACTGCATTGAGCCTACTTTTGATTTTAGGCCTACTAAGTCTGTCTGCGGTCCCTCCTTCCAATAGTTCTCCGCTGACCACACCAATGCTGCCTGTATACCCCTGCAAGATAATTGAAACTGCATTGAGCCTACTTTTTTATGTTAGGCCTACTAAGTTTGTCTGCGGTCCCTCCTTCCAATAGTCCTCCACTGACCACACCAATGCTGCCTGTGTACCCCTGGAACCTATTTAAAAGTGCATAGAGCCTACTTTTTTTTTCATTTTAGGCCTACTAAGTCTGTCTGCGGTCCCTCCTTCCAATAGTCTTCCGCCGACCACACCAATGCTGCCTGTGTACCCCTGCAAGATAATTGAAACTGCATAGAACCTACTTTTTTTATTTTAGGCCTACTAAGTCTGTCTGCGGTCCCTCCTTCCAATAGTCCTCTGCTGACCACACCAATGCTGCCTGTGTACCCCTGCAAGATAATTGAAACTGCATAGAACCTACTTTTTTTATTTTAGGCCTACTAAGTCTGTCTGCGGTCCCTCCTTCCAATAGTCCTCTGCTGACCACACCAATGCTGCCTGTGTACCCCTGGAACCTATTTAAAAGTGCATAGAGCCACCTTTTTTATTTTAGGCCTACTAAGTCTGTCTGCGGTCCCTCCTTCCAATTGTCCTCCGCTGACAACACCAATGCTGCCTGTGTACCCCTGCAAGATAATTGAAACTGCATTGAGCCTACTTTTTTATTTTAGGCCTACTAAGTCTGTCTGCGGTCCCTTCTTCCAATAGTCCTACACTGACCACACCAATGCTGCCTGTGTACCCCTGCAAGATAATTGAAACTGCATTGAGCCTACTTTTTTATGTTAGGCCTACTAAGTTTGTCTGCGGTCCCTCCTTCCAATAGTCCTCCACTGACCACACCAATGCTGCCTGTGTACCCCTGGAACCTATTTAAAAGTGCATAGAGCCTACTTTTTTTTCATTTTAGGCCTACTAAGTCTGTCTGCGGTCCCTCCTTCCAATAGTCCTCCGCTGACCACACCAATGCTGCCTGTGTACCCCTGCAAGATAATTGAAACTGCATAGAACCTACATTTTTTATTTTAGGCCTACTAAGTCTGTCTGCGGTCCCTCCTTCCAATAGTCCTCTGCTGACCACACCAATGCTGCCTGTGTACCCCTGGAACCTATTTAAAAGTGCATAGAGCCTACTTTTTTATTTTAGGCCTACTAAGTCTGTCTGTGGTCCCTCCTTCCAATTGTCCTCCGCTGACCACACCAATGCTGCCTGTGTACCCCTGCAAGATAATTGAAACTGCATTGAGCCTACTTTTTTATTTTAGGCCTACTAAGTCTGTCTGCGGTCCCTTCTTCCAATAGTCCTCCGCTGACCACACCAATGCTGCCTGTGTACCCCTGCAAGATAATTGAAACTGCATAGAACCTACATTTTTTATTTTAGGCCTACTAAGTCTGTCTGCGGTCCCTCCTTCCAATAGTCCTCTGCTGACCACAACAATGCTGCCTGTGTACCCCTGGAACCTATTTAAAAGTGCATAGAGCCTACTTTTTTTTATTTTAGGCCTGCTAAGTCTGTCTGCGGTCCCTCCTTCCAATAGTCCTCCGCTGACCACACCAATGCTGCCTGTGTACCCCTGCAAGATAATTGAAACTGCATTGAGCCTACTTTTGATTTTAGGCCTACTAAGTCTGTCTGCGGTCCCTCCTTCCAATAGTCCTCCACTGACCACACCAATGCTGCCTGTATACCCCTGCAAGATAATGGAAACTGCATTGAGCCTACTTTTTTATTTTAGGCCTACTAAGTCTGTCTGCAGTCCCTCCTTCCAATAGTCCTCCGCTGACCACACCAATGCTGCCTGTGTACCCCTGCAAGATAATTGAAACTGTATTGAGCCTACTTTTTTATGTTAGGCCTACTAAGTTTGTCTGCGGTCCCTCCTTCCAATAGTCCTCCACTGACCACACCAATGCTGCCTGTGTACCCCTGGAACCTATTTAAAAGTGCATAGAGCCTACTTTTTTTTTCATTTTAGGCCTACTAAGTCTGTCTGCGGTCCCTCCTTCCAATAGTCTTCCGCCGACCACACCAATGCTGCCTGTGTACCCCTGCAAGATAATTGAAACTGCATAGAACCTACTTTTTTTATTTTAGGCCCACTAAGTCTGTCTGCGGTCCCTCCTTCCAATAGTCCTCTGCTGACCACACCAATGCTGCCTGTGTACCCCTGCAAGATAATTGAAACTGCATAGAACCTACTTTTTTTATTTTAGGCCTACTAAGTCTGTCTGCGGTCCCTCCTTCCAATAGTCCTCTGCTGACCACACCAATGCTGCCTGTGTACCCCTGGAACCTATTTAAAAGTGCATAGAGCCACCTTTTTTTATTTTAGGCCTACTAAGTCTGTCTGCGGTCCCTCCTTCCAATTGTCCTCCGCTGACCACACCAATGCTGCCTGTGTACCCCTGCAAGATAATTGAAACTGCATTGAGCCTACTTTTTTATTTTAGGCCTACTAAGTCTGTCTGCGGTCCCTTCTTCCAATAGTCCTACACTGACCACACCAATGCTGCCTGTGTACCCCTGCAAGATAATTGAAACTGCATTGAGCCTACTTTTTTATGTTAGGCCTACTAAGTTTGTCTGCGGTCCCTCCTTCCAATAGTCCTCCACTGACCACACCAATGCTGCCTGTATACCCCTGGAACCTATTTAAAAGTGCATAGAGCCTACTTTTTTTTCATTTTAGGCCTACTAAGTCTGTCTGCGGTCCCTCCTTCCAATAGTCCTCCGCTGACCACACCAATGCTGCCTGTGTACCCCTGCAAGATAATTGAAACTGCATAGAACCTACATTTTTTATTTTAGGCCTACTAAGTCTGTCTGCGGTCCCTTCTTCCAATAGTCCTACACTGACCACACCAATGCTGCCTGTGTACCCCTGCAAGATAATTGAAACTGCATAGAACCTACATTTTTTATTTTAGGCCTACTAAGTCTGTCTGCGGTCCCTCCTTCCAATAGTCCTCTGCTGACCACACCAATGCTGCCTGTGTACCCCTGGAACCTATTTAAAAGTGCATAGAGCCTACTTTTTTTATTTTAGGCCTACTAAGTCTGTCTGTGGTCCCTCCTTCCAATAGTCCTCCGCTGACCACACCAATGCTGCCTGTGTACCCCTGCAACATAATTGAAACTGCATTGAGCCTACTTTTTTATTTTAGGCCTACTAAGTCTGTCTGCGGTCCCTTCTTCCAATAGTCCTACGCTGACCACACCAATGCTGCCTGTGTACCCCTGCAAGATATTTGAAACTGCATTGAGCCTACTTTTTATGTTAGGCTTACTAAGTTTGTCTGCGGTCCCTCCTTCCAATAGTCCTCCACTGACCACACCAATGCTGCCTGTGTACCCCTGGAACCTATTTAAAAGTGCATAGAGCCTACTTTTTTTTCATTTTAGGGCTACTAAGTCTGTCTGCGGTCCCTCCTTCCAATAGTCCTCCGCTGACCACACCAATGCTGCCTGTGTACCCCTGCAAGATAATTGAAACTGCATAGAACCTACTTTTTTTATTTTAGGCCTACTAAGTCTGTCTGCGGTCCCTCTTTCCAATAGTCCTCTGCTGACCACACCAATGCTGCCTGTGTACCCCTGGAACCTATTTAAAAGTGCATAGAGCCACCTTTTTTTATTTTAGGCCTACTATGTCTGTCTGTGGTCCCTCCTTCCAATTGTCTTCCGCTGACCACACCAATGCTGCCTGTGTACCCCTGCAAGATAATTGAAACTGCATTGAACCTATTTTTTTATGTTAGGCCTACTAAGTCTGTCTGCGGTCCCTCCTTCCATAGTCCTCCGCTGACCACACCAATGCTGCCTGTGTACCCCTGGAACCTAATTAAAAGTGCATAGAGCCTACTTTTTTATTTTAGGCCTACTAAGTCTGTCTGCGGTCCCTCCTTCCAATAGTCCTCCACTGACCAGACCAATGCTGCCTGTGTACCCATGTAACCTTTTTTAAACCTGCATAGAGCCAACTTTGTGGTGTAAGGCCTACTAGCAGTGTCTGTCTGTGCCACTCAATACAGCTGTCCTCTTAAAAAAAATGACCTGCAATTGTCAGGTTTTCAGCCCATCGGAATTTTACAACTGCAGTGGGGCTACTAGTTTGGTTGGGGCCTACTAACAGTGTCTGCCGCTCCAAGGTGTTCTCCAGGTTGCCTTTCCTGACCTTCTATCTTCAGGCTCTTGTTAAATAGTTGTTAAATGGAACAAATGCAGTGGGGGTCCAAGTTTGGTTGGGGCCTACTAACAGTGTCTGCCGCTCCAAGGTGTTCTCCTGGTTGCCTTTCCTGAGCTTCTATCTTCAGGCTCTTGTTAAATAGGTGTTAAATGGAACAAATGCAGTGGGGCTACTAGTTTGGTTGGGGCCTTCTAACGGTGTCTGCCGCTCCTTGCTGTTCTCCTGGATTCCTGTCCTGAACTTCGATCTTCAGGCTCTCATTAAGTAGTTGTTAATATAACACTGCATTTGGCCTACTAGTTGGGTTAGGGCCTGCTAACGGTGTCTGCTGCTCCTTGCTGTTCTCCTGGTTTTCTGTCCTGAACTTCCATTTTCAGGCTCTCGTTAAGTAGTTGTTAATATTACACTGCATTTGGCCTACTAGTTTGGTTGGGGCCTACTAACGGTGTCTGCCGCTCCAAGGTGTTCTCCTGGTTTCCTGTCCTGAACTTCCATTTTCAGGCTCTTGTTAAGTAGTTGTTAATATTACACTGCATTTGGCCTACTAGTTGGGTTGGGGCCTACTAACGGTGTCTGCTGCTCCTTGCTGTTCTCCTCCACTGAACAAAGCAGTGCCGCCTGTTTACTACTGTTACCAATTTTGAACTGCATTTAGAATACTTACTGATTTGGGCCTACTCACTGTGTCAGCCTCTCATTACAGTTGTCCTCCACTGAACAAAGCAATGCCGCCTGTTTAGTCCTGTTACCAATTTTGAACTGCTTTTAGCCTACTTTTGTATTTGGGACTATATCTGTGTTTCCTCCTCATCCTGCCCATTGCCCAGCCAGTGCTAGATGACTCTGCTGGTACATTTACCCAGACCGCTACATTCCCCTTGCACACTACACAGCCAGATTCTGACCCTGCTGAAAGTGAGGTTCCCCTTCCTGCATACTATACCACCTTACACGGGGACAAAGAGGAAGGTGCAGATGAAAGTGCAGGTTCCTTCCTCAGGTGGAGGGGGGATACTCGTTGGCGACGTCACTGGCACAGGGCCCCTTATAGTACGCAAAAGTGTCGCTGCCGGTGGGAGGCGCTACCGCCATGCAAACACACCGCCGTACTTTGAGGGGCCCTGTGCCAGTGCCAATGCGAATGAGTGGGCCCCCCCTGTTTGCTCAGGATCACAGCACTTGCAAAGTTGAAATACTTATCTCTCCCTGCTCCACTGCCGTGACGTGGTCCATGTTTCCTGGGCCCACTAAATACTTGAAGCAGCCCTACCCCCCACAACTTTAGCCAAATGACCCCCAATTTTCAATGTCTAATTATTATTAGAAGGTAAATTAAGATTGACAAGCTTCAGTAACAAGAATGGATGTTTTTGCCATTAAAATGGGCACTGTAGGTGTTTTCCTGGCCCCTACTCACTGCCGACTATGCTTCCCCATTGACTTGCATTGGGTTTCGTGTTTCGGTCGATCACCGACTTTTCCAGATAATCGGCCGATTTTACTCGACTCGACTTTTGAGATAGTCAGGTTTCGCAAAACCCGACTCGACCCTAAAAAACTAAAAGTCGCTCAACCCTACTTGTATCCCCTTCAATTGTAGTCATTTTTTGTGTATTATATGTGTAATAAATATATTTATTTGCATATTTGGCATAGCCTTCCTTGCGTTTATAGGATTATACTGTATGTATTGATGGAAGTGCCATTAATCTAGGCCAGGAATGGTTTTATCTTCTCTGGTTGGTTCATTAACCAAAAGAGGAAATTGTCTTGAATTGTGGATAAGAATTCACGGCTTTTAACACAGCTAGCAGACTCTTGTCCCATAATAATGACCCTATTCTTATTTGCAGCTTTTTCTATTTGTTGCATCATTTCATTTTCGAAATAATGAGTTATGTTAGGAGACTTAAGAGCTAGCACCAATTAATAGTTTACTATTATCGCCATCCCCATGAATATTTACCCATATTTGTTGCAGCTTCTCCATATGTCATCATTGAGCACAGGTTCAAAATTAGATTTAACGAAAATACTCACCCTTCCCCTTTTTTGTCTCTCCTGTCCCTTCTGAACAGAGTGTACCTTTACTCATTTGTCACCCAGTCATTACTCTTGTCCAACCATGTTTCTGTAATACCCACTAGTAATGAGCAAACACTAAAATGCTTGGATGTTTGTTACTCCAACCGAGCAATTCCTAATGAATCATAGAATGTAAAAGTTGGAAGGGACGTCCAGGGTCATCATGTCCAACCCACTGCTTAATGTAGGATTCACTAAACCATCTCAGACAGATATCTGTCTAGCCTCTGTATGAAGACTTCCACTGAAGTAGAACTCACCACCTCTCGTGGCAGCCTGTTCCACTCATTGATCACCCTCACTGTCAAAAAGTTTGTTCTAATATATATTCTGTATTTCCTCACTTTCAGTTTCATTCCATTGCATGTAATCAGAGTCAATGGAAAATCTGAGCATTTTTCCTGCAGACCTTACAAGGAGGTTTGGGGGCAGTGAAAATGTTGAAATGGAAGGAAAAAGTGCTAAATGGAGGGAGAACAGCGTGAGGAAGACCCCTGGAAATATCTCTGACTCCCACATCACTGCTGAGACTAATGATGTTACAATTTTACTCCACTTTAAGGACTGGCAATAAAAAAAATAAAAATGGAAGAGAAATTGGAGTTTACAGGAAAAAAATGTTAACAAACATTCTTTCCTGTATAATTACTTGTATGTAAAGCAAAAGTTAAAAGGGATTTTTTAAAAACAAAAAAATAATAATTTAAGTAAACCAAAATTTAAATTTGTATTTAAAAAAATGGAAACTTCAGTGTAATTTATGAAGGAAGCAAGAACTGCCAAAAATTAGATGGAAGAGGAACTCAGCTATACCCTATATTAGACATAAAGGAGGGCCTCATATACATTCTGTTCAAATTGTCATGTTGTTGTACCCATAGACTCATAATGCTTATGCACTAAGTGCAAAGCCTGCCAAAAATTACAAGCATGGTCATCCATACACCCTTGAAGGCACCAACTTTAGTACCGCATTCAAATATTTTGATCAAAGTGTAGTTGTGATACTCCTACACTCATAAAAGCTCTGCACACAGTGCAAAGCCTGACAAAAATTACAATCAGGGTCATCCATACACTCTTGAAGGCACCGACAGTAGTACCTCATTCAAATATTGTGGAAAAAAGTGTAGTTGTTGTACTCCTAAACTCATAAAAGCTCTGCACACAGTGCAAAGCCAGACAAAAGTTATAAACATGGTCATACACACACCCTTGAAGGCACCAACTGTAGTATCTCATTCAAACATTGTAAAAAAAGTGTAGTTGTTGTACTCCTACACTTATAAAAGCTCTGCACACAGTGCAAAGCCAGACAAACATTCTAAGCATGGTCATACATACACCCTTGAAGGTACTAACTGTAGTGCCTCACTCATTCAAATATTAAGAAAGTGTTGATGTGGTACTCCTACACTCATAAAGGCTCTGCACACAGTGAAATGCCAGATTATAAGTCAAATCATCCATAGACCCTTGAAGGCAACAACTGGAGGGCTTCATTCAAATAAGGAAGATTAAAAACACTTTATGCTGCTGTCATTTGGTGGTATGGAAAAGTCGGGGATAATCCAGGCTTTGTTCATTTTTATCAGAGTGAGCCTGTCAGCATTTTTTCATGAAAGCGTCTATCTGTTATGACCCCCTCGTGGCACTAAAAACCCACTTAGACAAGATACTAGTGGTAGGGCAGCACAACACCTCCGAGGCATAGAGGAACAGCTCATGCCAGGTGTCCAGCTTCGAGACCCAATAGCTGAAGGCCACAGAGGAATTAGGGGTGATCATATATTAGAAAAAGTGCAAATATAGACCATAACTACAAAAATATATATAAAATTACAAATTTTATTGGATGAAATAATAATAATACAAGATAAAAATCAGCCAAAATGACGGAACACGTCACAAATTGGGAATGTTAGTAGTGATAATAACTCCAAAAGAGATTCTACGGGTAATAGAGTCAATTTGCATATAAGTGCATAATTATACAAATAATGTTACAGATCAACAACTTGATAGTATAAAACGCTAATATTTCGAATAGATGTGGTAGAAACACCAAAACAGATATACATATATTTTAAAGGTGCAAGGCACAGGGTATATGGAGTTACTAGACCACAATTGAAGGAATAAAGTGCTAATGCGATGAGGTAGATAAATAACAGTAAAAATAGATGCATGAGGAGCATATTGGCAAGAAACATGGTATCAAGTAAAGTGTTTATGCAAAGAGGAGTTAATAGAGGTATAATGTTTGTTTACCCAAAGTGTGAGCGTGCTGCCGGGTCACCTACGCATGTTTTGGAGCTTGCCTTCTGGCAGAAGCTCCTGTTCCTTCCCCTCGTCCTTAGCCTCCATGTCCTCTGTTACCCAATCCATGATGAGCAGATGAGATGAGACTGGGCTGGGTAGTATCTCCCTGTCTCATGTCTTCCTCCATCTCCACCCGATTCGCATGTCTAATTGTCGGCGATAACGGTTTAGGTAGGCACAGAAGAGGGACTGTTGCTCTGATTATGACATCATCGCTGCTCACCATATTTGTGAAGACCTCAAAGTCTTGGAGAACTGCACAAATGACAGACATACATACCCACTCTTCAGTTGTTATGTGCAGAGGCTGTCCAGAATACTGATAGACATGGTGGAGATGGTATTCAACAACTGGGCTCTGCTGCTCACAAAGTCTTGCCAGCATGTGGAGGGTGGAGTTCTAGTGTGTGGTCACGTTGCACTCCAGTCGGTGAGCTGGCATTTGCATGCACTCCTGCAACACTGCCAGAGCAGTGGCAGCTGTAGCTGATTTGCGGAAATGGGTGCTCACGCACATACCTTGACAAAAATCTCTGGCAAATCTGGGTAGGTTTTCAGAAACCACTGAACCAGTAGGTTGAACATGTGGGCCGAGCATGGTACATATGTGGGCTTGCCAAGGTTCACAGCTTCCACCTAGTTACCGACATTATCACAAATGACCATGCCTGATTGTAGTTTCCGCGGTGAGAGCCACAGATCTGTCTGATCTATTATTCCTTTCAATAACTCTGCGGCGGTGTGCAGTTTGTCTCCTAGACAAATTAGCTTCAGCAGAGCCTGTTGCCGCTACGCTGAGGCAGTGCTTCAGTCCTTCCAGCTTCAGGCTGATGTAGACTATGTGCTCTAAGATTTAAAATCAGAGATGGAGGATGAGGAGGAGCATGAGGGGTTACAGGAACTGGTGTAGGAAACCCTAATAGAAGTAGTGCCAGCAATCCTCGGCGTCAGTAGCACATGTGCCATGTCAGGGTGGGACTCGGCCACAATGTTCACCCAGTGTGCCATCAGGGTAATGTAACATCCCTGACCACAAGCGCTTGTCCACGTGTTGGTCGTTAAGTGGACAATCCGAGTAGCTGCATTGGTAAGGGCATGGGTGAGGTTTCTGTACACGCGCTGAAAGAAATAATGGAGGATGGGGACCGAGTACCAAGGAACTGCTGTCACCATGAATAGGTGGAAATCATCTGTGTCCACAAGACTAAACGGTAACATTTCCATGGAAAGTAGCCTGGAAATGTGCCTGTTTAACATTTGGGCCTTTGGGTGGGTGGGTGGCTGGGAACTTTCATTTTAGTTCCAAGGCCTGGGGTAGGGACAGCTGAATACTGTGCTGGGACTGGGATTTGGATGTGCCTGATAATGGTGCCTCAAAATGTGCAAGGACTGGTGCAGGGTGGGAGGCATCTGTACCAGTGTCATGGACAGGGGAATGACAAGAACCTAGTAAAGAGGAAGAGGCAGTGGTGTCACCTGCTGGCACCAATTGTGGACTCAGGTGTTTGGCCCACCGAATCGATTGCTTAGATGGCATACAGTATGTCTGATCATGCTGGTGGTGCTTAGGCTCATCTCATAGTAGTTAGGCACCTGCTGATATTGGCATGGAACAGGTTGCAAATGACCTTTTTATTTTTTTGTTTCAGAACTGTCTTTAAAAAGTCCCAGACTGAGTAACAACTAACTCTTTGACGGACAAATTTGCGAGTGTCGGTGCTCTGCAGAACAGTTGCCTGCCTTCTCCCTATGGTCAACCACTGCCTCTTCCTGCCTGCTTCAGTGCTATCAATCCCTCCCCCTCAGCACTGATGTCCTCACTCTGCATGCCAGCTTCCCAGGTTGGGTCAGTCACTTTGCCGCACCTTAGTCTTCCTGACTGTATTGTTAACAACAACATGACTTATCGTCAACCGTGTCTCATCATCATTTACCTCCTTAGACAAAATTTGCCGTTCCCCACAGTCATCTTGTGACCGTAGCTGCTGTGGGTGCCATGAGCCCACCAGAGTTGATGTGTAACGCCGGATTAGAGATGTTGTAATGAATGAGCTCAGAGAATCAGTGCAGTACACACACACTGTACACACAGCATAAGATTTCACTTCAATTAAATGCTGGTGGGGTTTATATACACCCCTCGTAGAAAGGGTTTTATGCCAACAAGCAAGAAACTGTTTTGTGGGATTCACAGATAATTGTGTCTAAGTGTCTACTTCGATCCAGAATCTCACGGACTTGTAATGAGTAGGAAAGAAGTTTCTGTGTAAAGGTTCTGCGTGATAGAGTTACAGCATTAAATGGGGCCTGAGAAGACAAAATGGACCCTGATTTCCATAAATCCCTCCTATTGTGATTCTTGAAGACCGAAAATATTCCTGTGCCCATACTTCAGGGTCTAATCCATCCTGACGGACTTATTAACTCTTCACCGGATTCCAGATATCAGATAATTTTTGGCTTCTTTTGAACTCATAACACTCTTTCCTCTCAGTACTATTGATTGGAAAAGGCATTGACTATCTGATTCCCTGAAGTGCTAAATCTCATAAAATTATCATTCCAGTGATGTTCAGTAAAGTGACCTATAGATGAAACAAATGTACTAGCTCATCTTTAACAAAGCTGCATCTACCAAAGCTTCTTGTAAAGTTAGATTATGATCATTTATTTGAAAATTGTAATCATGTTCTTTCTACTAATACAGTCTTATGAAAATCTACTTCTAAATTCTCACGAAAAATTAAATTGAAACAGGTTATCTTTGTCAACAGATTATTTTCAATGCTTCCAACACCATTTGGCCTGAGGCTCACCCCTACGTTTTTATCAAAAGGATGCATAAAAGGATATATTTTCTCATTTTTGAGGAATGTATCTTTTACAATGACTGGTGTAATCCAATTGGCTCTTCCTTCTAACTTTACAGAAGTGGATGTGGTCAGTAGGAGTTGGAATGGACCGTCATATCTGGGCTCCAGGGATTTCCTGACGTGTCTTTTTACCATAACCAGATCTCCAGGTTAGAGATCATGAGTCCCTTGTAGACTGTTTGGGTCTGGAATGGAAGAAAAGACCAGCTGGTACAGAGATGTTAGCTTACTTTGTAAATTTTGCACATAACAACAAATCATCAAAGTAAGAACCTGAGGAAAATACAATCCTGTATTCCCTGTCTAACCAAAAAGTATATCAAAGGGTGTTAATCCTGTCTTTTGTTCTAAGTTTTGTGCAACACTAAACAGCATGTCCATCTGTCCCTCTTGGACTATGCAAGATGAGAGGCCACAATGAAGAAATGATGATGAAAATAGCTCCACAGAGTGTCATAGTGTAGGATCACTGGTTTCCTGGGATTTGACATGGTTGGAGAAAGGAGGATCAGGGTGAGGATTAAGTGATCCAGACTCTTGGCTGGTGAGACTTGACCCTGTAGAAGACTAGGTGGTGCTGGCAAGTATGCTGGAACCATCAAGTGCTATCCAACCAACCACCTGTTTGCACTGGTATAGCTTCAGAAGTGGTGTCCTGTTCCCCCTGCAAATAGCCCGGTTCACTATGTAATTTCGCCGGAATTTTCTGGAGAGTTTCAAATATGTACATTTTTGGAAAGGCTATGGTATAAGCAATAAGAAAAACAATGTTTCCATTTGCCCCGAGTCCTAAGTGGCCGCCATCTTGGATTTTACAAAATGGCTGATTTACATCGATTTTTGTTAATATCTCAGCTTGTAAGTAACGTAAAACTTAAATTTTGACAGCTAAACATACATTTTGAGTACTAAGAAATGCAGTGGTATCCAAATAAATACTCTATATACGACTACAAATTGTATCGGTTTATATTTGAACAAATTTTCGAACTCGAAAAGCAGAGAGTTAATGTTTTTAACTTTTGAACAACCAGAGTGTCTTTACATATCGCCACCATCACTGTCATCATCAGTTTCATATTTGGTCTGAGTGTCCTCGTCATTCATACACTCGCTGTCACACTGACAAAGATCGGTACAGGATAAGTTATTTTTTCGGCACGAACACCTTGAAGAAGAACAGTCATGTTTGCATTGACAACTAATCATCTCGATTATTGCTTTTGGAGCTGGAAGAACATCTGTCATGGTTGGTTTCAACTGTCCATCCAACCCTTTGTGATAGCCATTCTTCTCGGGATCCAGCTGAGAATCCTGCAAAGCAATGTTAGCTTGTCCCCACACTCTGGCTTGGATATGGACTCTGAGGACATGTTGTTTTAGAGCTCCGAGTGTAGGAGGTAACCTGTCACTTTCTGCCATATGCTTGCAAAATAGATGCCATCGCAGTTCGGGAATATTCTTAATAAAAATGCCTTTTGGAGAGTAAGCAAAACATACGAAGGTAGCAAGAGTTGACAACATAGTTTTGCTCACTTCTTTTTCAGTCGAAAGCATCTGCAGAGAACTGATTACATCTGGTGTTGCGTTCATGTAAGCTTGCAGCCAGATTGCTTTGCCAATTCGAGAGAACCTTCCACTTGTGTCAGCACCAGTGAATGCATGGAAGGCTGTCAAAGCCTTTGCTCTGTCTGCCCCTATGACTCTCCTTATTGGCTCTATCTCGATCATCCCAGAGACCATTGAAATCGATGTATTCTTCAGCATGAGGTCATAGTTAGCTATGACCAACACCAGTACATCGGTATCAGGGGAGAAGAAAACCATCCTTGCATCCGGTGGGTTTCGTTGTGTTGCCAAGACAGCTTGGTAGATCAACAGTGTGTCTGCTTCTTCGTGATTGTTGTCGTCGAAAACTAAGTTTTTGTTGCTCCTGGTACACCCTGAAGAACAAGTGATGACCAGTTTTTGTGATGAACTGTTGAACTCTAGAGTCTTTGCAGCAAGATAGTTGGTCAGGTCAGCCTTTGTCTTGTCATGTGAAAGGAACCTGTTCATTGGAATATGATTAATGTTTGTTTCATCTCTGACCTGGTACTGAATTGGTGCCTTTCCTTTTCTTCTTTTATCCCTGGTAGCATCCTTGAGAGAATTTTCCCTATACGTATCAAACACAAGGATTATTTCATCGTAATTTTCTGTGAGAGACATAAGCCTGTCATTGAAGCAGTAACTGAGATCTTTGACTGTCACTAGTGTTGCCGGTTTCTTGGCCATCTTTTGCAGAAGAACCATTCCATCTACCAGGGCTATCTTGCGACTTGGATCATCTGATCTTGTGTCCATCCTATCTTCTGGCTGCAGATCTTTCTGTGGAGTTTCTACTATAACCAACTTGTTAAGGAGACTGATCAGTTTCGATTTGTCATGGCATGGTAACATTGTACCATCTGGAGCAAAAAAGGCTCTTGGGGTCAGAGTGAATTCGTAGTTCCCAATGGCCACTTTCTGGTTTATGTCTCTGTTGGACCTTGCCAAAACCATCATTCTTCCATACAAGTCCTTGGTCTCCTTAAGATCAACAGTCTTGTCTCGGAGTTTTACTGTGGTTTTCTTGTTTGCCGACATGAACATCCTGTTGTTCTCCTTCTTTACTGGTGCCCATAGGCTAACATCCCCATTGATTCGCGCCAACACATAGTCTTCATACAGCTTTTGACCTGTCTCATCTGCATTCAGGATCATTTTTACATACTCATCAGGGATGTAGGCATGGGTGATTACATTGTGCAACTTGTCACCTACAACAGCAAATGGGTTGCCATGTTTCAAAATTGCTTCCTTAATCTTGTCAATAACATGATGACACTTCTTGACTGCACTTGGCCCAAGATCGTGATGCTCTCTGGTTTTGTCACGTTCTAAATCAAACTGTCTGGTATATTCTTTGACAACTCGGGAGAGTTCAGGTGTGGCCATGAAGAATCTCTGACGAGCATTGGCATTGTTCGAGATGCCAACTATGCCAGCATGGATTTTCATCAGCTTGTTCAGATGCTCGCATGCATGGTCCGCCCCAATGGATACAAATGGGACAGCACTTTTCGTGACTGAAATGTTACCCGCTTTCATTTCTTCCCATGTTTGAGGGTGATTTATTTTAAGGTCATGCATGTCCGTGATATACCTTGGCCACAATCGCTTGTATTTCATCCGGTCAAATGCAAAGAAGAGCTTGCTGAGCTGCTCTCCGGCTTGAAGATGAAGCTCAAGGTCTGCATTCCTGGTTGCAGCAACAAATAAAAGGATTGTTTCCACTCGCTGTAGGTAGTTCATCATTGACTTGAACATTGCATTTTTGGATCTCTGTTTCACCCATGTTTGAAAGACTGTGATTATGTCAGCAGTGGTCAAGGCCTCTAGTAGGGTAGTGCTTGCTTGTTTCACTGACTTACTTTTTGTGTTCTTGTTTTCCTCAGAACAGGCAGCTTCAATTCCCTCTGTTGCCATCAAACACACCTGTTTTAGTTCTGGATTATCAATGAAGAACTCGTCCAGCAACAGTTCATACAGAGCAACATATGTATATGTGTGAGCACGAAGAGCACGCTTGTAATGGGTACATTTCAGTATTTGCCTTGTTGTTGCAGACCCATACACATCACCTTCTATCCATGCATCATCAATACCCGAGTTCTCCGTAGAGGTACCCAGAGCGCGCAGGGCAGCCATTACAACATGTAGCTCTCCCAGTCGTGGAACAACGGTGCGTTTCAGATCAGGTCTTGCATCTAGAAGTTGGACAACCTTCTCATACAGAGCCATATCAAATGAAATAACAATGGGATGATCTTCACCAACAGTCAACTTCCTCAGTTCACTTGCTTGCATGATCACAGTCAGCAAGGTTGACCACTCGTGTGCTAGCTCTGGTAGCAGTGGTAAGGCTCCAACGTTGGTAAATCGCTTGCTTTCGGACAACAGTGAGTTGTATCCTGACCATCCAGGAATTTTGCTCGATGCTTTCTCTAGTTGCTGCATTCTGGATACAGCAGTAGCAACAATCCATCCAAATTGTGAAAGTTGGGAAGAACCTGATATTTCCTTGTTTGTGACAAAGTGTTCTGATCTTTGGGTATGTTGTACTTTTGGCTTGTCACAGTGCAACATATGTACATGGTATGGAGTGACAGATAAAGTGTGGGCATCTGTTATCTTCAAGGGTGGTGCAACTGGTTCTCCAACAGCATCTACTTGCTGATATACAGCAGTAATAGTTCCATGTGTGGTTCCTTTCCCATCAGGGGTATCCTCTGCAAAGTCTGTGTTATCAACTGCAAAGAACACAAAGGTACCCTTCTTCAAGAATGGTGGCACGTAAAGACCTTTTAACTCTCGGGTGTTTTCTACAACAGCATTAGCCAAAGCAGTTTCCATTCGTAGGGTACGGCCATAGGGAACACAAAACCCATGTGAACTAAGAAGATTCATTAATTTCTTATCGCGAGTTGTGTGATGAACAGTCAGAGCTAGCCCCAGGACCTGTGGGTTTTCTCGTGCGTTGGGTTGTCTGAATACTGATGATTCGGTTTTTGGCTTGTAGTTGACCTGGCGTTTTGATTTGAATTCATACATGATGTTCTGACTCATAGTGAGTGCTGCTCGGTCAACAATTTTGGTCCTTCTTTGAGTTTCAAGGCTGTCAATCGGCCCTGTTATGATCCAACGGATAGCGGAATATAATTCTGCTGGAACGTCGTTTATGTCACTAGTGACCGTTATGGTGTTTTTATCATTGACTTCCGTTGTAAAATTAGCAATGCTTTTCCTAATTAACTGTGCTGCTTTGTAGATTGTCTGCATGTTGTCTGCATCATCACTACGACATTCCATTGCAGAATTAACCATGATTTCCTCACAGGCTTCTGGTGAATAAAGAACTGCTGATTCCCTTCTGTTTTTTGAAAGACAGGATTTCAGATGTGGCAAGGCATTCATTATAATTTCTTTGAGCCACTTTCTAGTGAATGTAGGTTTGTGATTTTCCACGCCTTCTATACCAAGCATATTCAAATAAGTGGTTTCGATATCTTGTATAGATAGATATGATTGGTTCTGTGTTTGAATATCCACTAGGTTTATCAACTCTAGCAGACTTGCACGTTGTAATAAGGGTTCTTTGTGGTCTGTTCTGTTGGTACTACGTTCTCGTTGTCCATGAAAAACATGCTTTGTCCAACAGCTTTTGTGGTACCGGACGTCAATAGAATGTGCATCCCCTGGTGCAATGCATGTGTTCAGTCTTGTTTTCAGTGTTAAATTATCTGATGTTTCAATAGCTTGTTTCAACGATTTCCCTGCGTTGACTGTCCTCACATTATAAAGCTTCTCATTCTCATCGTTCTGACAAAAGAAACATTTTTCCTTATCCAGTGGCCATGTATGTGACCTCGTGAATGGTGATGAAGAGTCAGATGTTAATGAACCTGATTCGTCCATTTCAGCACGTCCTCTTTTTAATCCTTGTTTCTTGGTAATGTGGCTACCAGTAGCTAATGCATGTGCATAACGGTCCCGGGCTCGTTGTATTTGGTCGTTGTTAATTGCATTTGTGTAACAACTTCGATGGTAGACTGCCTGATGTGTAGCGATTGTGTCTTTCCTGTTGCTAATCCGTCGATGGATATCAACATAGTTGCCATCTTGTAAACTTGCCCTCTCTGCTACTATGTCCAAAACGCGCTGGTAAGACTGTATCCGAGGATTTTGCACCAACTTCTCATTGCCATTGGAAGACTGACAGAGCATACATAGCTTCCAGTTGATAGGTGCCTCACCTTCACAAGTGACTTCAGTAGCTTGTGGTTTGTCTGTCATGTTCAACTCCTGTAATAAAAGAAAAAAAAAACATGTGATTCCTGTCATTATGTATTATTATGTCAATACTAATTAATTATAAAAAACTGCTGTAGTAAATATCTAAAACACATCTGCAACTAGTAATATTGCATTTCTTAGCCCTAAAATGTATGTTTAGCTGTCAAATTTTATTTTTATGTTATTTATAAGCTGAGATATTAACGAAAATTGGTTTTACGTCAGCCATTTTGTCAAATCCAATATGGCGGTCACGTGGGACTCGGGGCAAATGGAAACATTGTTTTTCGTATTGCTTATACTATAACCTTTCCAAAAATGTATAGTTTTCAGACTCTCCAAAAAAATCCGGCGAAGGCCTAAATCAATACATAGTGAACCGGACTAAAAGTGGGGCAGGAAGCTTTGTGTCATGGATGGGCATGTTTCTTGTGCTCCAGCAACATGCAGAGTTGCACCTGCCCCACATCCTCCACGTCTGCATGCACCAACATCAGCATTTCTACTTCCCCGTCCCTTACCAAATGCCTTGTCTTTTCTAATTGCTAGGTTTCTGGAAACCAAGTTTCCTTGATTATTTGGAAATATATTTTTTAATTAAAAAAATGTGGTCACCTGCAGCAGACAAAACTTTTTTTAGTTTAAAATCACAGCAATTTAGTACAAAGCAGGTTAAACTGCATAGATGATAATACAGTAAATTTTTTGGAAGCTTTTTTTTGTTTAATACCACCGTAACTTGACACAAAGCAGGTTAAACTGTATGGATGACAAATTCAATACTGTAATTTTTTTTTAAGTTTTTTTTTTTAGTTTAATACCACCGTTAATGAAATAGAGTGCAGGGTTGAGTATGTCACCACGGAACAGACAGACCAACTGTTGAGGGGAATTTATTAACAGGAGTAAGATTCTCCTCGCAGGGAGTAAACAGGGGGTTAATAGAGACAAATCAAACAGTAAACAGTTAAGCAGAATCAAAAGGGTTAACGAGTGTTCTTGTAACTTATCAGTCCATGGAGGTCCTGACTGGAGGGTCCTTATTCCAACGTGGGTACAGTCACCAGCAGGGCTTGAGATCCTGAAGTCTCTTCTCTGTCTCCTGGAAACTGGAAACTCCGGGGGTTAGGCCTCTGCAGCCTTTTCTCCCTGTGCAGCTGGAAGCAGGAAGTCACACAGCCACTCTGCTGGAGTCTCTGGATATTAGGCTGACAGTCTTTCTCTCTCTACAGCAAGAATACACACACACTGAGCAGTTTCCTTAGTCACACTCAGGGGTCCTGGCTTGTCAGTGCGGTCACCGGGGCTGCGCGCTCAGGTCACTGTAAGGGGATACGTCGTCTCTGATTATGGAGGCTTCCAAGTCCCCACTCTCACTCCAGCTTTAGTGCCCTCACGGGGAGCACTCTGTCATGGGGAGCGTGGCGCTGCAGCCTGCTTTCTCTCTGGCACGCTGTCCCCTCTGTCTGGCGTGCTCTGCTCTCCCGCTCTTTTCTGACCACACCCCCCTCTCTTCCTCTCTGCCCCCAGCCGTCACATGGTCCCTTCTGTCCAGGGCAGAAAGTCTTCCCCCCGACAACCCAGCTGTCTGACTAAGTGGTTCCAGGTAAGGAGCAGTGAAAGCAACCTCCTTACATTCCCCCTCTCTTGAATCTCGCCATTCCACGGGCGAGGACTCTTCGTGCTTCTCTTTGTTCTTTTGAGTGGAGTCAGATAACTGCAATTCTCACATCTCCTTCTGCCTTTCTTCTTTCACATACTGCCAAACTAAATGGTCTAGGAGTTGTTCATCGGTCAGGTTGAGATATGCCTTCTCCGCTTCATCGACAACTGCTGGCCTCTTCTTCTTTTTCTTCTTCTTCTTAGCTTTGCCGCTAGCAGATGTCTGCGTAGATGATTCATCCTCTTCCTTGCCATTATCAGAAACTTTAGGGACTTCTTGCTCGGGCTCCTCAGTTTGGGGGCTTAGTGCAAGCAATTCTTCTCCATAGCTCCCCCTCTCTTTGACAGGAGCATTCTCGTCAAAACTTGAGTCAGATGAATTAAGACCATGCAGGCCGGACTCTATGTCATCTGCACCGGGCTCTGCGGGCATCACTTCCCAGGGCTTCTCAGCCACATGCCCTGTCTCACACAGCTATTCCATTTCCCCTGTCCGATCAGGAACTGGTGAGCTGACAGCCAGCACATTCTTCACCTCAGGGGATGACATCAGTGGTTCCTCCTTCTCATCGGCTAGGACCTTGAAAACGAGTGTTGCAGGAACACTTGGCACTTTCTCTCCATCTTCGGGAACTCGTGCTGGGCAAGGTAGTAAAGCACTTCGGTTGTCTTCTTGAGTGAACATCCCTTTCTTTCCTCTGGGCTGAGTCTCACCAACAAAACCTTCAGACCCAGGCTGGAGATCCACCAGGCTCGCCTTTACACGTCGGGACAGCGCAGTCATTCTACCAGAGATGCTTGACACTTTCTCCACCTCTCCTTGGCGTCTGACATTGTGGTACTGTCTTGCCTTAGGTGGAACTCTTCTCTTCCTGCCGTACCATTCTCTCTAGGGGCGACGTTCCCTCCAGTTAGCAGGACCCTCAGAGGGGTGAGCGGATCTCTGCCACCGCTCTTCTCGGGTAGGGCAATTTCTGGACATATGTGCCACCTTTCTGCACGACCAGCACTCACGTCTGCATCTGTCTGGAGGGCGCTTCTGTCTGGATCGTCGACCTCGGTGGGGGACATCTCTCATCTGCAGTTGCTCTTCACCCCAGGATACGGAGTTACACTCTGGGGCCATCACCAAAGCCTTCTTCATACTGCGCACCTCTCCTCTATCTCTTCCTGGCAGCTTCCGCATGTTACCTCGGGGTATGCCGCTGGTCTCCAAAATGGCAGTAAGGGCTTTCCCCAGACTCTCAATCTCCTCCCAGATTCTTCTTATCTTCAGCTGGGAATCTCGGGTCCACATCGCCTCCTCTTCATTTTGACTGGGTGCTCCACAGTTGTAGCATGTAGGCAGTCTTCTTCGCCGAGCGGCACTAGTCTCACTTTGGGGGGCGGTCTCTCGTTCTCGCACCGGAGGGCTGTACTCTGCAGCAGGGATCTTCTTATATTCAGCCACTTCCTCACGGACTCGCTTAACCTCCTTCTTCAAGTCTTCTACCCATTGAGGGGCTGTTACCTCCCCGCTCCATACCTGTCCCACTGGCACTACTACCCCTTGCTCTTGCTCGCGCGTGCGTGCGTGCCTCACTCCTGACCTCAGAGAAAGTCATATCTAGCTTTACGCACATGCGCTCTCGCAGGGCCTGTTTCACCAACACATCTCGCAAGCCTGTCACCAGTTGGTTTCGCAGCACAATGTCAATTGACCCCACACCTACGCCGTCCTTCCGTATAATGGCAGTATGAAGCTCCTGCAGTGCGTTCATATATTGCGTCATGGTCTCCCCCTCTCTTTGTACCCGGTGGAACAGTCACATGCGCAGCTCCCCTACGTCAGTGGGATCCCCATGCGTCTCCTCAAGTATACGTAATACTTTGTCCAGGGTATCTCTATCCTGGGGGGTCTGAGCTTAACAGAGTCCCGTGCATTCCCCTCTGTCATAGGATGCATCCGCATCATCCCTCGGATGCGCTCCGTCCAACTCCACAACATGACATTGCTCCCCGAGAACTTTGGCAGGTTAACTAACATGGCTCCCAGAGAGATGCTAGACCTGGGGCCTCCCTCAACTGCTTGGTCTGCCCCTTCCATGCTACCGTGTGACATCCTGCTGACTACGCCAAGTGTAATAGAGTGCAGGGTTGAGTATGTCACCACGGAACAGACAGACCAACTGTTGAGGGGAATTTATTAACAGGAGTAAGATTCTCCTCGCAGGGAGTAAACAGGGGGTTAATAGAGAAAAATCAAACAGTAAACAGTTAAGCGGAATCAAAAGGGTTAACGAGTGTTCTTGTAACTTATCAGTCCATGGAGGTCCTGACTGGAGGGTCCTTATTCCAACGTGGGTACAGTCACCAGCAGGGCTTGAGATCCTGAAGTCTCTTCTCTGTCTCCTGGAAACTGGAAACTCCGGGGTTAAGCCTCTGCAGCCTTTTCTCCCTGTGCAGCTGGAAGCAGGAAGTCACACAGCCACTCTGCTGGAGTCTTTGGATATTAGGTTGACAGTCTCTCTCTCTCTTCAGCAAGAATACACACACACTGAGCAGTTTCCTTAGTCACACTCAGGGGTCCTGGCTTGTCAGTGCAGTCACTGGGGCTGTGCGCTCAGGTCACTGTAAGGGGATACGTCGTCTCTGATTATGAAGGCTTCCAAGTCGCCACTCTCACTCCAGCTTCAGTGCCCTCACGGGGAGCACTCTGTCATGGGGAGCGCGGCGCTGCAGCCTGCTTTCTCTCTGGCACGCTGTCCCCTCTGTCTGGCACGCTCTGCTCTCCCGCTCTTTTCTGACCACACCCCCCTCTCTTCCTCTCTGCCCCCAGCCGTCACATGGTCCCTTCTGTCCAGGGCAGAAAGTCTTCCCCCCGACAACCCAGCTGACTGACTAAATGGTTCCAG
Source organism: Ranitomeya imitator (assembly GCF_032444005.1). Lineage (NCBI taxonomy): Eukaryota > Metazoa > Chordata > Amphibia > Anura > Dendrobatidae > Ranitomeya > Ranitomeya imitator. The sequence goes on along the minus strand of NC_091283.1, from coordinate 451,253,565 downwards.
GTAAGGAGCAGAGAAAGAAACCTCCTAACAGTAATTTAACACAAATTAAGGTAAACTGTATGGATGACAAATTCAATACAATACATTTTTTTCAAGGTTTTTCTTAGTTTAAGACCACCGTAGTTAACACAAAGCAAGTTAAACTGTATGGATGAAATTATAGTAAATTTTTCACCCCCTCCCCAAAAAATGTGGACACCTGCAGAGACTATATATTTAGCAATGGACTGCAAAGCCCTAAGCCCTGCCTAGAGGCTCCTGCAGGTGTCCTTAGGCTAAATGCACAATGTATCGCATAGAAACAGCAAAGCATAAGGCTAGAAGGGCTTTTTGTATGGTGGTTAAGCAACAGTATCACCACTTGAAAACTCTGATTCCTGAAACTGTGCACACAGGCCTCGACAGCTACTCTCTCCCTCCAGTCAGAACTGTCCCTAAGGCTGCCGTCACACTAGCAGTATTTGGTCAGTATTTTACATCAGTATTTGTAAGCCAAAACCAGGAGTGGATGATAAATGCAGAAGTGGTGCATATGTTTCTGTTATACTTTTCCTCTATTTGTTCCACTCCTGGTTTTGGCTTACAAATACTGATAAAATACTGCTAGTGTGATGGCAGCCTAAGGCCGGGATCACACATGCGAGAAACACATCCGTGTCTCGCATGTGAAATCCAAGCTCTGGCGCCGGCACTGTGGAGCGGAGCGTGCGGCCGCATAGGAACACATGGAGCCGCACGTTTCGCTCTGAAGTGCCGGCGCCAGAGCTTGGATTTCACATGCGAGACACTGACGTGTTTCTCGCATGTGTGATCCTGGCCTAAAGTGTGCAATGGAATCAGTGTGCCGAGCTTGGTGGCGCCGCTCCTTTTATAACCTTGGATGACGTAATGCAACCAGCAAATCACAGTAAAGCAACTACCAAGATGGCTCCGGTATTACAGTGACTGTCTGGCAATGTTTATTGGCTGTGTAAGGCCGCCATCACACTAGCAGTATTTGGTCAGTATTTTACATCAGTATTTGTAAGCCCAAACCAGGAGTGGGTGATAAATGCAGAAGTGGTGCATACGTTTCTATTATACTTTTCCTCTAATTGTTCCACTCCTGGTTTTGTCTTTCAAATACTGAGGTAAAATACTGACCAAATACTGATAGTGTGACGCCAAACATGCAGGCAGAGATTCCAGCATTAAATCTGAGCACTAGCCAATGCTTGGCCCAGCTCCGAACACATATGACCACCCAGATACTCAAGTGATATCCAAGTATCACAGAGCACATTCAGTCATCCCTAATACCCACCACATCATAATCTGTGGCTGAAATTTAAGTAAGCAGTTCATACATTTGTTTGCAAAATTTCTTGAATTCACCGGCCGACACTTTATACCATTAACACATGTATTAGTCCTAGACATCTTTCTACTTTACTTGCTAGTCCCACCCCCCTCTAAATCCTCATTAACCCCTCTACAGTATCCCACTCTTTGTCTCCTCTATTCCTTTTTTTCCCGCCCACCACACTCCTGCACCCAGATCCTACTTAACCCCTTATCCCCGGAGCTTTTTTTCAGCTTTGCGTTTTCGTTTTTCACTCCCCTCCTTCCCAGAGCCATAACTTTTTTATTTTTCCATCAATATGGCCATGTGAGGGCTTAGTTTTTGCAGGACAAGTTGAACTTTTGAATAACATCATTGGTTTTACCATATCCTGTACTAGAAAACGAGAAAAAATTCCAAGTGCAGTGAAATTGCAAAAAAAGTGCAATCCCACACTGGTTTTTTGTTTGGCTTTTTTGCTAGGTTCATTGAATGCTACAACTGACCTGCCAATATTATTCTTCAGGACATTGCGAGTTCATAGACAACAAACATGTATGGGTTATTTTTTATATAAGTGGTAAAAAAAATTCCAAACTTTGCTTAAAAAAATTGCGCAATTTTCCGAGTCCCGTAGCATCTCCATTTTTCATGATCTCAGGTCGGGTGAGGGCTTATTTTTTGCATGCCGAGCTGATATTTTTAATGATACATTTTGGTGCAGATGCGTTCTTTTGATCGCCCGTTATTGCATTTCAATGCAATGTTGTGGCAACCAAAGAAAGTAATTCTGGCGTTTTGATTTTTTTTCTCGCTACGTCATTTAGCGATCAGGTTATTCGTTTTTTTATTGATAGATTGGGTGATTCTGAACTCGGCGATACCAAATATGTGAATGTTTGATTTTTTTTTTTATTGTTTTATTTTGAATGGGGCGAAAGGGGGGTGATTTGAACTTTTATATATTTTTTTTTTTTTCATATTTTTTAAAACATTTTTTTTACTTTTGCTATGCTTCAATAGCCTCTATGGGAGACTAGAAGCTGGCTCTGCTACATAGGAGCAATTGGCTTACACCATTTCATGCCCCTCATGCCAGATTATACCCACCTTGATATCTGCAGCGCTGAGTGATATGCACAAAAATTACTTAATTTTTCACCATTCAAGTTAACTCTTAGGCTGCCGTCACACTATCAGTATTTGGTCAGCATTTTACATCAGTATTTGTAAGCCAAAACCAGGAGTGGAACAATTAAAGGAAAAGTATAACAGAAACATATGCACCACTTCTGCATTTATCACCCACTCCTGGTTTTGGCTTACAAATACTGATGAAAAATACTGACCGAATACTGATAGTGTGACGGCAGCCATAAAGTTCTAAACACATAGACTTTTATTACTTGAACCAGAAAAACATTGATCAGTGAAAATATTAGACATCCGCAAAGATATAATGAAGTAAAGAATCCTACCGCACTTCTCAGTAGTTACACATTAAAAGCAGCTGGATGCCTGACTTTGATAGAAAGAGATCTGCACACATTTCAACCAATCAGAGACAGGGTGAGAAAACCACTGAAATGATAAGATCAATTGCATTTTATGGAAAAAGCACTTATCTTATTGGACAACAGTGTAATCTCAGATGTAATGAATGTTATCTGTTACAGTCACATTGAATTGAAAGTTCAATCTTCATCATGTGATTAAGGGTACCGTCACACAGTGCCATTTTGATCGCTACGACGGTACGATTCGTGACGTTCCAGCGATATCGTTACGATATCGCTGTGTCTGACACGCAGCAGCGATCAGGGATCCTGCTGAGAGTCGTACGTCGTAGCAGATCGTTTGGAACATTCTTTCGTCGCTGGATCTCCCGCTGTCATCGCTAGATCGGTGTGTGTGACACCGATCTAGCGATGCGTTCGATGCGTTCGATGCGATGCGTTCCGCTGTGCTGTGCTTTCACTTTACGGCCGGCAGTCAGTGAGTGCGGGAAGCAGACAGCAAGGGACAGACACCGGAATGTAAGTATGTACTGTTTGTTTGTTCTTTACGCTGGTAACCAGGGTAAACATCGGGTTACTAAGCGCGGTCCTGCGCTTAGTAACCCGATGTTTACCCTGGTTACCCGGGGACCTCGGCATCGTTGGTCCACACTATGACTTACCAACGATCACGGCCAGGTCGTATCGCTGGTCGTGATCGTTGGTAAATCGTATAGTGTGACGGTACCCTTACAACACAAATACCTTCTCACTACATGCAAGTCAGTTTTAACCCCTTTCTGACCTCGGACGGGATAGTACGTCCGAGGTCAGAACCCCCGCTTTGATGCAGGGCTCCGGCGGTGAGCCCGCATCAAAGGCGGGACATGTCAGCTGTTATGAACAGCTGACATGTGCCCACAATAGTGGCGGGTGAAATCGCCATTCACCCGCCGCTATTAACTAGTTAAATGCCGCTGTCAAACGCTGACAGCGGCATTTAACTGGCGCTTCCGGCCATCTGGCCGGAAATGAGCGCATCGCTGACCCCGTCACATGATCGGGGGTCAGCGATGCATCAGAATGGTAACAATAGAGGTCCTTGAGACCTCTGTGGTTACTGATCCTGGCTAGCTGTGAGCGCCACCCTGTGGTCGGTGCTCATAGCACACCTGCAATTCAGCTACATAGCAGTGATCTGATGATCGCTGCTATGTAGCTGAGCAGATCGAGTTGTGCCAGCTTCTAGCCTCCCATGGAGGCTATTGAAGCATGGCAAAAGTAAAAAAAAGTTTAAAAAAAAATGTGAAAAAAATATAAAAGTTTAAATCACCCCCCTTTTGCTCCATTCAAAATAAATCAATAAACAAAAAAATCAAACCTACACATATTTGATATCACCGCATTCAGAATCACCCAATCTATCAATAAAAAAAGGATTAACCTGATCACTAAACGGCGTAGCGAGAAAAAAAATTGAAACGCCAGAATTACGTTTTTTGGTCACCACGACATTGCATTAAAATGCAATAACGGGCGATCAAAACGTATCTGCACCAAAATGGTATCATTAAAAACACCAGCTCGACACGCAAAAAATAAGCCCCCAACCGACCCCAGATCATGAAAAATGGAGACGCTACGGGTATCGGAAAATTGCAAATATTTTATTTTATAAAGTTTTGAATTTTTTTTCACCACTTAGATAAAAGAGAACCTAGTCATGTTAGGTGTCTATGAACTTGAAATGACCTGGAGAATCATAACGGCAGGTCAGTTTTAGCATTTAGTGAACCTAGCAAAAAAGCCAAACAAAAAACAAGTGTGGGATTGCACTTTTTTTGCAATTTCACCGCACTTGGAATTTTTTTCCCGTTTTCTAGTACACGACATGCTAAAACCAATGATGTTGTTCAAAAGTACAACTTGTTTCGCAAAAAATAAGCCCTCACATGGCCATATTGACGGAAAAATAAAAAAGTTATGGCATTGGGAAGGAGGGGTGCGAAAAACAAACAATGAAAAATGGAAAATCCCAAGGTCATGAAGGGGTTAAGCTATTAAAAAATGGCATCTAAAATCTATCTCATTTATAGAGGGATATATTATAGCAGGTATAGTTTGGCCTAGGCTATTTGACACACTTGGGTATAGTTTGGTTTAGAACAGTTTATTCCACGGGGTATACTCTGGCCTGGGCCAAACTATAGCCAGGTTTAATCTGGACAGAGGTTAATGTAGTCTGTTATACCAACCCCCCATCCTGATATATATACTAGAAATAAGTCCGATGCTATCGCATCAGGAGTGCGATGAAATTAACAACTGTGTACGCTTAGTGGTGCTGACAGGAGCAGCGGACACATCTCACACCATTTGCGCTTTCCAACATACCGTATTTTTCAGATAATAAGACGCTTCGGATTATAAAATGCACTCCAAATTTTGAGGAGAAAAATAAGAAAAAAATATTTTTTTATAAAATGGTGGTGCTTCTTATAATCCTTGCATGTTATTGCTTACCGGGGGTGGTGGCTATGGTGAAGTGAGGTGCCAGGGTCGCTGCTGGAGGAGGCAGGAGTGGGGTGATGCTGCAGGACGCAGGCAGAGATACGGGGGGGCTCCGATGTGCTGCATGCTGCTGTGGGGGTGGATCTTGTGGTGCTGCCGGGTGTCTTCGGGTGCCTGGCGGTTGCTGGCCGGGGATGCTGGTGTCTCCGGTGCCCAGCGGTGCTGCGTGGGTGTCCGGCGCTGCCCGGGGCTCTGCCGACATTTTGCAACAGGCCAAAGCCCCAGCACTTCCACAGTTCCATGTGCGGTGGTCTTCGGGAATATGGCCACAGCCGGGGGCGGCGCATGTGCAAATAGTGATCTCGGGACCAAGATCTCAAGAGATGAGATCTCAGCGCTGAAATCCCCGAGACCACCACACATGGAACTGTGGAAGTGCTGGGACTCTGGCCTGTCGCAAAATGTTCGCAGAGCTCTGGGCAGCGCCGGACACACACGCAGTACCGCTGGGCACCGGAGACACCTACAGCACCGGACAGCAACTGAGTCGCCCACCAGGGCAGCCGGGTACTCGGCACCGGGTCTGGTCGCTGTTAAAGTGGATATCACAGTGCCTGCAACCCACTCCATGGCCCTGGGACTCACTGTAAAAGGGGAACGGTCTTTAAAGGGAATTGCGATAAAGTCTGTCGTGATGCCACCTGTGGAGTTCAGTCAATAGGGGGACCGACGCTGCTTTAAAGGGGTCCTCTGGGGATTGTTGTTGCAGCAATGATGGTGACGCTTCCCAAAGGTGAAGCGGGTCCCCCGGGCTCCCAAGGTGTATGGCAATGATGGCATAAGCCGGTCAATGAGTAAAGGACACAGCGTTGCAGTCTTTTACCTGGTTTACTGAAGATGTAACAGGCCTCAGTCCAGGGAACCGCTAACAGGTACATTAGGTGTCCAGGTAGCCCAGAAACAAGTGAAATCCCCTTGGCAAGTCAGGTTGGGAGCCTTCCACTTTGCCCTCACTATAAGTCCCTTGCTGCCTGAAGTGTCCTAACAAGGTCCTGGTTCTCTCCCCTGTCCTGGGACAGGTACCTGTATGGTAGGCAGCTTGAGCCGTTCCTTCTGGGGTCTCTGCATGGTGACTCCAGGCTCCAGAATGCTGCTGTACCACAGGCTTAATTTGGGCAATATACGTGTAGTTCTGTGCCCTCCGGTTCTGCTGTGGGGCTTGCAGCTCCCCACAGCCTCTTGCTCCCGGTACCCGGTCTCTGCGCTCTGGCTCCTCAGAGGTTGTGTGTGTGGTTACCTGCCAAAGAGATCCCACTTGTTTCCAGGCATAGCACTACCCTCCCCAAGAGGAAGGTAGCACTACTGTGGTATCCAAACTCCTGGGGTGCCACACAACCGCCAGACACCCTGTATGTCACTTGCGCAGGCGCAGTTCGTGACACTGATTCTTTATGGGGTTAAGGTCAGGCAAGTTTCCTGGCCAATCAAGAACAGTGATAATGTTGTTTTTAAAACAAGTATTGGTACTTTTGACAGTGTGGACAGGTGCCAAGTCCTGCTGGAGAATGAAATTTCCATCTCCAAAAAGCTTGTCAGCAGAGGGAAGGATGAAGTGCTCTAAAATTTCCTGGTAGATGGCTGCACTGACTTTGGTCTTGATAAAACATAGTGGACCTACACCAGCAGATGACATGGCTCCCCAACCCATCACTGATTGTGGAAACTTCACGCTAGACCTCAAGCAGCTTGGATTGTGGCCTCTCCACTCTTCCTCCAGACTCTGGGACCTTGATTTCAAAATTAAATACAAAATTTACTTTCATATGAAAACAAGACCTTGGACCACTGAGCAAAAGTCCAGTTCTTTTTCTCCTTGGCCAGGTAAGTCCCATGATTGTGGAGCCTACTGAAACAGACTAAGGGACCTTTTTAAATGCTTAGGAAGCCTTCACAGTTGTTTTTTGTTACCATATTTTCCGGCGTATAAGATGACTTTTTAACCCCTGAAAATCTTCTTAAAAGTCGGGGGTCATCTCATACGCCGGGTGTCGTCTTGTACGCCGGGTGCAGACCAATGTGTATATGGTGGGTGGGGGGGGAGTGGTCCCGATGATGAAAGGCAGCGTCTCACAGGAAAGCGTGAGTGGAATATCCCCCTATTACCTCATTGTGGCAGCGTGGGTGCTGTGCTGGTGAGCGGTGGCAGCTCCTCTTTGTGCCGTGTGGGTGCTCTGTGCTGTGGGGCAGTGGCGGCGTATCTTCGTGCAGAGTCGGGGCTCCTCCGGCATTTCCCAATTCTTCAAAGCCATTGCTGCGCATGCTCAGATTCAGATCTCATCCCGAGATGCCGGAGAAACACGACGTTGCACAAAGATACGCCGCCCCACAGCACAGAGCCCTGACGCTGTACGAAGAGGAGCCACCGCCCCACAGCACAGCTCCCATGCGGCACAAAGAGGAGCAGCCGCTGCCGCTCCCCAGCACAGAGACCCCACGCTGCAGCTACAATGAGGTAATAGGGGGATACTCCACTCACACTTTCCTGTGAGACGCCCCCTCTTCGTCATCAGGACCACTCCCCCCCAAAAGGCACATTAGTCACCGGCCCTATAAGACGACACATGGCATATAAAAAGACCCCCGACTTTTAAGAAGATTTTATATTTTAACTGGAAAAGTTGGGGGGTCGTCTTATACGCCCAGTCGTCTTATACTCCGGAAAATACGGTAATCATTATAATTTACTGAGATAATGACTTTTGGGTTTTCATTGGCTGTAAGCCATAATCATCAACATTAACAGAAATAAACACTTGAAATAGATCACTCTGTAATGATTCTATAATTTATGAGTTTCACTTTTATGTATTCAAGAACTGAAATAAATTAACTTTTTGATGATATTCTAATTTTCCATATATATTGGAAAAGATATTAATTAGTAATCATGTGACAGGTGTATTTAATTTGCAGCAGGACTCACCCCATCATGCATTTCTTATTCTGTACCCATTTTGACATCTAGCTATTCCATTTGTGCATGTTAATGATCTAATCAGGAAGATTGACTCACGCCATATTTGATAAGGTAATTCCTAAACCGCATGTTTCGCATGCGCATACAGGAAGACTAAGATAAAAAAAACTCACTCCACGGCGCATGCACCATAGTCACCGCCATACTTGAAAACAAAATCTATTTAATTGATCTCAATTTTAGACTAAACGCGTATAATGAGAATTTATATATATAGTGATTGTGCATCTTCACCGCAATTGTTATAAAACGGATAATAAACTGGAGTGTGACGGAATTACTATTAGGTCGGAGTCACACTAGCGTATTGCATCCGATGCATCTGTGCTCCGATTCTCTCGCACAGGGAGGATCGGAGCACAGCTGCGGAGGAGGCGGAGAAATGAATTTCTCCATCTCCTCCATTGCTGGGGTCCGCTTATAGCGCACATCACTCGGATGATATCCGAGTGGTGTGCGCTGTCTCACTCGCACCCATAGGCTTATATGGGTGCGAGTGAGCTGAGAGTTTTCCTCGGTCCGAGGCAATCGCAGCATGCACAATATCCCATATAGACTTTAAAGCACCTTTTGTATGGCGGGAAAAAAAAAATTAGTAACACCATAGCAAAAACATTTTTTTAAAATAAAATACATAAATAAAAATATTTCATTCTCAATCCTGTATATACAGTACAGACCAAAAGTTTGGACACACCTTCTCATTTAAAGATTTTTCTGTATTTTCATGACTATGAAAATTGTACATTAACACTGAAGGCATCAAAACTATGAATTAACACATGTGGAATTATATACTTAACAAAAAAATGTGAAACAACTGAATTATGTCTTATATTCTAGGTTCTATAACGTAGCCACCTTTTGCTTTGATGAATGCTTTGCACACTCTTGGCATTCTCTTGATGAGCTACAAGAGGTAGTCACCGGGAACGGTTTTCACTTCACAGGTGTGCCCTGTCAGGTTTATTAAGTGGGATTTCTTGCCTTATAAATGGGGTTGGAACCATCAGATGTGCTGTGCAGAAGTCTGGTGGATACACAGCTGATAGTCCTACTGAATAGACTGTTAGAATTTGTATTATGGCAAGAAAAAAACAGCTAAGTAAAGAAAAACAAGTGGCCATCATTACTTTAAGAAATGAAGGTCAGTCAGTCCAAAAATTGGGAAAACTTTGAAAGTGTCCCCAAGTGCAGTGGCAAAAACCATCAAGCACTACAAAGAAACTGGCTCACACGAGGACCGCCCCAGGAAAGGAAGACCAAGAGTCACCTCTGCTTCTGAGGATAAGTTTATCCGAGTCACCAGCCTCAGAAATCGCAGGTTAACAGCAGCTCAGATTAGAGACCAGGTCAATGCCACACAGAGTTCTAGCAGCAAACACATCTCTACAACAACTGTTAAGAGGAGACTTTGTTCAGCAGGCCTTCATGGTAAAATGGCTGCTAGGAAACCACTGCTAAGGACAGGCAACAAGCAGAAGAGACTTGTTTTGGCTAAAGAACACGAGGAATGGACATTAGACTAGTGGAAATCTGTGCTTTGGTCTGATGAGTCCAAATTTGAGATCTTTGGTTCCAACCACCGTCTGTTTGTGTGACGCAGAAAAGGTGAACGGATGCCTGGTTCCCACCGTGAAGCATGGAGGAGGTGGTGTGATGGTGTGGGAGTGCTTTGCTGGTGACACTGTGGGGGATTTATTCAAAATTGCAGGCATATTGAACCAGCATGGCTGCCACAGCATCTTGCAGCGGCATGCTATTCCATCCGGTTTGCGTTTAGTTGGACCATCATTTATTTTTCAACAGGACAATGACCCCAAACACACCTCCAGGCTGTGTAAGGGCTATTTGACCAAGAAGGAGAGTGATGGGCTGCTACGCCAGATGACCTGGCCTTCACAGTCACCAGACCTGAACCCAATCGAGATGGTTTTGGGTGAGCTGGACCGCAGAGTGAAAGCAAAAGGGCCAACAAGTGCTAAGCATCTCTGGGAACTCCTTCAAGATTATTGGAAGACCATTCCCGGTGACTACCTCTTGAAGCTCATCAAGAGAATGCCAAGAGCGTGCAAACCAGTCATCAAAGCAAAAGGTGGCTACTTTGAAGAACCTAGAATATGAGACATATTTTCAGTTATTTCACACTTTTTTGTTAAGAATATAATTCCACATGTTTTAATTCATAGTTTTGATGCCTTCAGTGTGAATGTACAATTTTCATAGTCATGAAAATACAGAAAAATCTTTAAATGAGAAAGTGTGTCCAAACTTTTGGTCTGTACTGTACATAGATAGGATAGATAAATATCCGTGAGATATAATCAGTGCTTTGTGTGTGCAGTTTACTGTACATGTATTAAACTTATAAATTAATTAAAAAAACAACGGTGGATTCCCTCCTATATTTGATGACCAGCAAAGATAAAGCAGACAGTTGTTAGCCGATATTATCAGGCTGGGAAGGTGGCCCTTCCCAGCCTATAAATACCAGCCCGCAGCTGCCGTAGAAGTTACGCAGCACAATAGATGTGCCAATTCTGTCTCTTTGCCCGGCTCTTCCCGATTGTTTTGGTGCAATGACAATCGGGGTATTGAGGTTGATATCAGCTGTGATTTGTTAAAAATCATAGGTGCTGTAACAACTCTGCTGGCATCACGGCATGGCCTCACATCTCTCACACAATCTTACCCACTGCTCCAGGCCATGATGTGGTTTCTGCTTCATGCCAGCTCCATGTTCTGTGTCTCTGCTCTGTGCATGCTTCATGGCTATGTGTATAGGGGGCCGGCGCCTGAACTCTCTGGTTCTTATAGGAATCAGGTGCATCTGTCTAATCAGTTCCTGACCAATTACCAAGAGGCCTCCTGTATATAGTGCAGCTCCACCCTGTGCTCTGGGCCTGTGCAACTTACTCCCTCAGTCAGTTCTTAGCTGCTGAGGTGCCAGGTCCTGTCTCGGTTACTCTCTCTTGTCTGCCACCCAGGGGGGCGTTGTACCCTGGTCTGTGTCCTGTGTAGCCACCCAGTGGGGCTTAGTACCCTGGTCTCTGTCTTGTGTAGCCACCCAGCGGGGCTTCGTACCCTGGCCTATGACTGCCACCCAGAGGGGCATCATACCCTGGCTTGTGTCTATGTCTCCGTGTCTTGTCTCGTTCCTGACTCTGTCTTAGTCTAGTCCTATTCCACTGTCTGTTTATATCTGTCTTGGTTTGCCTTTTCTGCTCTGTTCGCCACTGTCTGTGGCTCTGCTTCTCTTTGCTCAGTTCTAGCACAACCTGTGCTTCTGTGTCTCTCAGCTTTTCCCTCAGCTCTGCTCTCTGTAACTTTGCTCTGCACTCTGACCTTGCTTTACACTCTGTGGCTTTGCTCTCAGCTCTGCACTCAGACCTTGCTCCGCACTCTGTGGCTTTGCGGTTCTACCTGGCTCCGCTCTTTGCGGTTCTACCTGGCTCCGCTCTTTGCGGTTCTACCTGGCTCCGCTCTTTGCGGTTCTACCTGGCTCCACCTCCTGCGTTTCTGCACTTGGCTCTGTCTCCGCTCTTGGCTCCGCCTCCAGCATCTCCGCTCTTGGCGTTACCTCCAGCGTCTCCGCTCTTGGCTCCGCCTCCAGCGTCTCCACTCTTGGCTCCGCCTCCAGCGTCTCCGCTCTTGGCTCCGCCTCCAGCGTCTCCGCTCTTGGCTCCGCCTCTTGCGCCTCCGTCCTTGGCTCTGCCTTCTCCTTCTCTTCTCTTAGTTCCACCTTCTACTCGTACTCAGCCTCCTGCATTTCTGTTCTTGGTTCTAGCTCTTGTGCTTTCGCTCTGCATCCGCTCTTGCGGTCTTTCTCTACTAGTTACTTAGTCCTCCTGTCTGAACAGGTTCCTACCTGTTTCACATACCTGCCTGCAGACCGGTCCCTACCGGTTTTTCCTATGTTCCAGCCGTACCCACCTGCTTACCAGAGAGCCAGCCGTGTCCGCCTGCCCGCCAGTGTCTCTGTTGTACCCGTCTGCCTGCCTGTGTCCCAGCCGTGCCCACCTGTCAGCCAGAGTGCCAGCCGTGCCTGCTCCGTTCCTTAGTGGGATCAGCAGCCACAGCCAGACATCACTCTGGAGTGGCACCTGGTAGCTTCCTATTGCACAAGTCTGACCTCACCATCAGAGGCTCCAGCGAACACCTAGGAAGCTACTTAGTTACGCCCCTTCCAGGGAAGTTTTGTCTGTGGTCCAGTGGGGCCACACCCCTGTATGCCCGCGCCAACCAGTCTGGGCGCGTGTGTGACAGGTGCCATCAAGTCCCGGGGTTAGTAATGGAGATGTGTCTATCAGACACCCCCATTATTAGCAAAGTAATCAAAAAAAAAAAAAACAATGCAAAAAAAATATTTTATTTAGTATCCCTGGTTCACCAATTTATTGAAAAAAAAAACCCACACAGGTCCGCCGCAATTCAATGAATCTGATGTACTCCAGAAATGGATACCTTAAAAATATAAAACAAGAGAAATTAAAACAAGAGACTGTCCCTTGTTCACCAATTTATTAGCAAAAATGTTCCCACGAAGCTCCAATGTAGTTCACATTCCCTAAATTCTACTCCAGCTTCTGTAAATAGCAGTAGAGTTACAGCTATGCATAGGCGTCAGGTATTGACGATAATGCTTATCAGACCTGCTGGATCTCGCTGAGCACAGTGTGAGCCAGCGATGTTCATGAGCGTCGTTGTCAGTACCTCGTGTCTGTGAGAATAGCAGCAACTTTGCTGTTATTCACAGGCACCGCAGCTGGATTCGAAGAACGTGGACTACATTGGAAACTACATCATGGGAACATTTATAGCCTGATAATATAAGCCCATAGATGTCTGCTTTACCTTTGCTGGATATTAAAAATAGAGGGTACCCCATGTATTTTTTTTCCATTTATTTATTTATCAGGTAAATACAAGTAAGCTGCACATGCAAAGCACTAGTAATTATATATCTTACAGATATCTATCCAACTATTTATCTACTCCGAATCTTAACTATATTTACCTTTACAAATCTAACACCTAAACATGTAACATTTCTATTCTGCATTCTTTTCTGGTACGTCTCACGCAGACGGCACAGGGTTGTTACACACTATGTCATCTGTGTGCACGTGTGCGGAATATATTGACATCTGTCCTGCCGGAGAAAAACAGACATGTCTGCGTGTGGGACCCACAGTTTATGTGAGCACATGAATATGTGTGCAGCCCCATATATTAAAATGGGTGTGCGTGTGTCTCCAGTATGTGAGAAAACGGTCACTGGAAACACTGGCACGTGAAGGTGGCCTAAGGCAGGTTTTCTTGTGCAAATTAAGCCAGACTTCTGGTGAATTTTCCTTAGTAAGGCTAGTTTCACATTTGCGTTTAAATCCGCAGCGTTTAAAATGCATCTGCAAGTGGTGGAAAAAACGCATATAAACACGTACAAATGCAGCGGTTTTTAGACGCATGCGTTGTCGCATGCAGTTAAAAAAACGCCGCATTTGTACGCGTTTACATGCGTTTTTCCTGCATTTGCGTTTTTGGTGCGCATGATGAGAAATTTCACAAGAGAAAAATCAAGATACCAGACACCGCCAATGGGATTACAGAGGGAGTGTATTATGACGAAACGCGGAACAGTATAATGGCCCCCCAAGAGAAATTCATGAATAGCTGGTTTTTGTTCATTCTGCTTCACAAACATCGGAATAAAAAGCGATAAAAAATGTCACGTGCCCGAAAATGTTACCAATAAAAATGTCAACTCGTCCCGCAAAAAAACAAGACCTCACATGACTCTGTGGACCAAAATATGGAAAAATTGTAGTTCTCAAAATGTGGTAACGCAAAAAATATTTTTTGGAATAAAAAGCGTCTTTTAGTGTGTGACAGCTGCCAATCATAAAAATCCACTAGAAAACCCCCTATAAATAGAAATCAAACCCCCTTCATCAACTCCTTAGTTAGGGAAAAATTAAAAAATTTAAAAAATGTATTTATTTCCATTTTCCCATTAGGGTTAGGGCTAGGGCTAAGGTTAGGGCTAGGGTTAAGGCTAAGATTAGGGCTAGGGTTAGGGCTAGGGTTAGGGCAAGGGGTAGGGTTAGGGCTAGGATCCCTTTATCACCTTGATGGTTGGGGGTGGCTTATCAGTGTCTAGACTTGTTTTTCTCTATTGAAACGCATGCGTTCAAAAACGCAACCAAACGCATGTGCTTAAAAACGCATGCGTTTACATAGACAGCAATGCGTTTTTTTGTCGCAATCGACCGCATGCGTTTCCTGGTGGCAAATAGACGCCTCTAGAAATTACTACATGTTGCATTTCCGCGCCAAGCCGCAAACGATGAAAAAACGCATGCGTCGTCAAACGCGGAAAAACGCGAGAAAACAAAAACGCATGCGTTTTTAATGTTAAATATAGGAAAACAAAACGCATGCGTTTATATGTGGTATAAACGCTGCGACAACAACCGCAAATGTGAAACCAGCCTAAATCTCTCAATGTTTTGTAAAAATTTTCCTTCAAGAAAAAAATGTTTCAAAACAGTATACGTTATTACAGACTAAAAAGATCAGACAACCGCATGTCACCTTGAACCTGGCTGTACTTATGTATAATTCCTCAAAAATCAAATTTAAAGGGCGATTAATTCATTTTTATAGAACAGTTTCCCAACCGGACATATTTATGGGAATATGTGGATTACCTCCATGTATGTTCTGTGGAAAGGCTTTGTGGTTTATTAGAAAATGTTATCATATGTACAAGGGGGAGCGTCAGCTTGGTTTCTTTTTTTTTTGTCATGGTTCTCTGTCGCTTCCAGCCGCTGACTCATAAGACAATGGCAGGCAGTGAATTTTCAGCTCTGTAGTGTTTGTATACTAATTATCTCTCTATATGATGTGAGTGCTTGCATGTGAAGTACAAGGACGAGCAACGTGTTTGCTTCTAGAGGAGAACACAGACCTTATGTTCATTGTCAAGGTACTCTGTAGTGTTATGTATGTGATTCTGCTTATTACCGATGTCACTTCAAGGTACTGGGAATTTGATTTGACAGAGAGCAAAATGATCTATTTGTATGTTTCCACACACACACATACACAGAAAAATAAGGATGCAACTTTTATGACAAACCCATTTATATAAATGTAGATTTTACTGCCTTTTCTTCTTTAGCAGTATATTATGCAAACATACGTACACTACTGTTCCAAAGTTTAGGGTCACTTAGAATTTTCCTTAATTTTGAAAGAAAAGCACAGTTTTTTCCAAAGAAGGTAACATTAAATGATTCAGAAATACACTTTATACATTTTTAATGTGGTAAATGACTGTTCTAGCTGCAAACGTCTGGTTTGTAATGCAATATCTTCATAGGTGTATACTGTAGCGTGTTATGGACCTGGTGGTTAGGAGCACCCGGAACGACCTGATGGTTAAACTCACACAGGACAAGCTCTGGGAAGTGGGAGCTCTGCTGACCGCAACCCCTAATCCTATCACACAACTAGAAATAGCCGTGGAGCGTACCTAACACGACCTAGACGCCTCTTCACAGCCTAAGAGCTAACTAGCCCTAAAGATAGAAAATAAAGCCTACCTTGCCTCAGAGAAATTCCCCAAAGGAAAAGGTAGCCCCCCACATATAATGACTGTGAGTTAAGATGAAAGTCACAAACACAGAGAAGAAACAGGTTTCAGCAAAGGGTGGCCAGACTTACTAAACAGACTGAGGATAGGAAAGGTATCTTTGTAGTCAGCACAAAAAACTACAAAAGACCACGCAGAGTGTGCAAAAAGACCTCCACACCGACTCACGGTGCGGAGGTGCCACTCTGCATCCCAGAGCTTCCAGCTAGCAAGACAAAATCATGATAGCCAACTGGACAAGGAAACAATGAACAAATAAATAACTAGCAGGGACTTAGCTTCTGCTGGAGTAGACAGGTCACCAGAAAGATCCAGGAGCGAACTGAACCAGTACAAGAACATTGACAGCTGGCATGGAGTAACGATCTGAGTGGAGTTAAATAGAACAGCCAGCCAACGAATAAACTACGTCACCTGTGGAAGGAACCTCAGAAGCAGCAGCTCCACTCACAGCCACCAGAGGGAGTCCATGGACAGAACTCGCCGAAGTACCATTCATGACCACAGGAGGGAGTTCGAAAACAGAATTCACAACAGTACCCCCCCCTTGAGGAGGGGTCACTGAACCCTCACCAGAGCCCCCAGGCCGATCAGGACGAGCCAAATGAAAGGCACGAACTAGATCAGCAGCATGAACATCAGAGGCAAAAACCCAAGAATTATCTTCCTGACCATAACCCTTCCACTTGACCAGGTACTGGAGTTTCCGTCTCGAAATACGAGAATCCAAAATCTTCTCCACCACATACTCCAACTCCCCCTCGACCAACACCGGGGCAAGAGGATCAATGGAGGGAACCATAGGCGCCACGTATCTCCGCAATAACGACCTATGGAACACATTATGGATGGCAAAAGAAGCTGGAAGGTCCAAACGAAATGACACAGGATTAAGAACTTCAGAAATCTTATATGGACCAATGAAACGAGGCTTAAACTTAGGAGAGGAAACCTTCATAGGAACATGACGAGATGACAACCAAACCAAATCCCCAACACGAAGTCGGGGACCAACACAGCGCCGGCGGTTAGCGAAACGTTGAGCCTTCTCTGTTATGAATAGGTAATTCAGAACCACAATGGACCTTGAAGTTCAGAGCACACAAGTGACCTGACAAAAACCACAAAACATAGGACAAGCTCTGAGACGTGGGAACTCTGCTGACCGCAATCCCTAAACCTATCAAACCACACTAGAGGTAGCCGTGGATTGCGCCTAACGCTCCCTATGCAACTCGGCACAGCCTGAGAAACTAGCTAGCCTGAAGATAGAAAAATAAGCCTACCTTGCCTCAGAGAAATTCCCCGAAGGAAAAGGCAGCCCCCCACATATAATGACTGTGAGTTAAGATGAAAATACAAACACAGAGATGAAATAGATTTAGCAAAGTGAGGCCCGACTTACTGAATAGACCGAGGATAGGAAAGATAGCTTTGCGGTCAACACAAAAACCTGCAAACAACCACGCAGAAGGGCAAAAAGACCCTCCGCACCGACTAACGGTACGGAGGTGCTCCCTCTGCGTCTCAGAGCTTCCAGCAAGCAAGCAAAACCAAAAAAGCAAGCTGGACAGAAAATATAGCAAAAAAAGAAACACAAGCAGAACTTAGCTTATGCTGAGCAGACAGGCCACAGGAACGATCCAGGAGGAAGCAAGACCAATACTAGAACATTGACTGGAGGCCAGGATCAAAGCACTAGGTGGAGTTAAATAGAGCAGCACCTAACGACTTAACCTCATCACCTGAGGAAGGAAACTCAGAAGCCGCAGTACCACTCGTGACCACAGGAGGGAGCTTGATCACAGAATTCACAACACTTCTCCTGGGACAATGTCAAATTGTCCACCACATGAGTCCAAATCTGCTGCAACCTGTCCACCACCGTATCCACACCAGGACAGTCCGAAGGCTCAACCTGCCCTGAAGAGAAACGAGGATGGAAACCAGAATTACAGAAAAAAGGCGAAACCAAAGTAGCCGAGCTGGCCCGATTATTAAGGGCGAACTCAGCCAAAGGCAAGAAGGACACCCAATCATCCTGATCAGCAGAAACAAAGCATCTCAGATATGTCTCCAAAGTCTGATTAGTTCGTTCGGTTTGGCCATTTGTCTGAGGATGGAAAGCCAAAGAAAAAGACAAATCAATGCCCATCTTAGCACAAAAGGACCGCCAAAACCTTGAAACAAACTGAGAACCTCTGTCCGAGACGATGTTCTCCGGAATGCCATGCAAACGAACCACATGCTGGAAAAACAATGGCACCAAATCAGAGGAGGAAGGCAATTTAGACAAGGGTACCAAATGGACCATCTTAGAGAAGCGATCACAAACCATCCAAATGACCGACATCCTTTGAGAGACAGGGAGATCTGAAATAAAATCCATGGAAATATGCGTCCAGGGCCTCTTCGGGACCGGCAAGGGCAAAAGCAACCCACTGGCACGAGAACAGCAGGGCTTAGCCCGAGCACAAGTCCCACAGGACTGCACAAAAGAACGCACATCCCGTGACAAAGAAGGCCACCAAAAGGATCTAGCCACCAAATCTCTGGTACCAAAGATTCCAGGATGACCCGCCAACACCGAACAATGAACCTCAGAGATAACTCTACTAGTCCATCTATCAGGGACAAACAGTTTTTCCGCTGGACAACGGTCAGGTCTATCAGCCTGAAACTTCTGCAGCACGCGCCGCAAATCAGGGGAGATGGCAGACAAAATTACCCCCTCTTTGAGAATACCCGCCGGCTCAGGAACACCCAGAGAGTCAGGCACAAAACTCCTTGACAGGGCATCAGCCTTCACATTCTTAGAGCCCGGAAGGTATGAAACCACAAAATCAAAACGGCAGAAAAACAGCGACCATCGAGCCTGTCTAGGATTCAACCGTTTGGCAGACTCGAGATAAGTCAAATTCTTGTGATCCGTCAAGACCACCACGCGATGCTTGGCTCCTTCAAGCCAATGTCGCCACTCCTCGAATGCCCACTTCATGGCCAACAACTCTCGATTGCCAACATCATAATTGCGCTCAGCAAGCGAGAATTTTCTAGAAAAGAAGGCACATGGTTTCATCACCGAGCCATCAGAACTTCTTTGCGACAAAACAGCCCCTGCTCCAATCTCAGAAGCATCAACCTCAACCTGAAATGGGAGCGAAACATCTGGCTGGCACAACACAGGGGCAGAAGAAAAACGACGCTTAAACTCCTGAAAAGCCTCTACAGCCGCCGAGGACCAATTGACCACATCAGCACCTTTCTTGGTCAAATCAGTCAATGGTTTAGCAACACTAGAAAAATTAGCGATGAAGCGACGGTAAAAATTAGCAAAGCCCAGGAACTTCTGCAGGCTCTTCACAGATGTCGGCTGAGTCCAATCATAAATGGCCTGGACTTTAACATGGTCCATCTCGATAGTAGAAGGGGAAAAAATGAAACCCAAAAATGAAACCTTCTGAACCCCAAAGAGACATTTCGACCCCTTCACAAACAAGGAATTCGCACGAAGGACCTGGAACACCATTCTGACCTGCTTCACATGAGACTCCCAATCATCCGAAAAGACCAAAATATCATCCAAATATACAATCATGAATCTATCCAGGTACTCTCGGAAGATGTCATGCATAATGGACTGAAACACAGATGGAGCATTAGAAAGCCCGAATGGCATAACTAGGTACTCAAAATGGCCCTCGGGCGTATTAAATGCTGTTTTCCATTCATCGCCCTGTTTAATTCGCACAAGATTATACGCCCCTCGAAGATCTATCTTGGTGAACCAACTAGCCCCATTAATCCGAGTAAACAAATCTGACAGCAGCGGCAAAGGGTACTGAAATTTGACTGTGATCTTATTAAGAAGGCGGTAATCAATACAAGGTCTCAAAGAGCCATCCTTCTTGGCCACAAAAAAGAACCCTGCTCCCAACGGTGATGACGACGGCCGAATATGACCTTTCTCCAAGGATTCCTTTATATAACTCTGCATAGCGGCGTGCTCTGGCACAGATAAATTAAACAGTCGGCCCTTAGGAAACTTACTACCAGGAATCAAATTAATAGCACAATCGCAATCCCTATGAGGAGGTAAGGCACCGGATTTGGGCTCTTCAAATACATCCCGGTAATCTGACAAAAACTCAGGGACTTCAGAAGGAGTGGATGGCGAAATTGACAGCAATGGAACATAACCATGTACCCCCTGACAACCCCAGCCGGACACAGACATAGATTTCCAATCCAATACTGGATTATGGACCTGTAGCCATGGCAACCCCAAAACGACCACATCATGCAGATTATGCAACACCAAAAAGCGAATATCCTCCTGATGTGCAGGAGCCATGCACATGGTCAATTGAGTCCAGTATTGAGGCTTATTCTTGGCCAAAGGCGTAGCATCAATTCCTCTCAATGGAATAGGATACTGCAAGGGCTCCAAGAAAAAACCACAGTGCCTGGCAAACTCCAAGTCCATCAAATTCAGGGCAGCGCCTGAATCCACAAATGCCATAACAGAATAGGACGACAGAGAGCAAATCAGAGTAACGGACAAAAGAAATTTAGACTGTACCGTACCAATGGTGGCAGACCTAGCGAACCGCTTAGTGCGCTTAGGACAATCGGAGATAGCATGAGTGGAATCACCACAGTAAAAACACAGCCCATTCCGACGTCTGTGTTCTTGCCGTTCCGCTCTGGTCAAAGTCCTATCACATTGCATAGGCTCAGGCCCATGCTCAGAGAATACCGCCAAATGGTGCACAGCTTTGCGCTCACGCAAGCACCGATCGATCTGAATGGCCAAGGACATAGACTCATTCAGACCAGCATGCGTGGGAAATCACACCATGACATCCTTAAGGGCTTCAGAAAGACCCTTTCTGAAAATTGCCGCCAGGGCACACTCATTCCACTGAGTAAGCACAGACCACTTTCTAAACTTCTGACAGTACACCTCCGCTTCATCCTGACCCTGACACAAAGCCAGCAAGATTTTTTCTGCCTGATCCACTGAATTTGGTTCATCATAAAGCAATCCAAGCACCAGAAAAAACGCATTAACATCACGCAATGCAAGATCTCCTGGCGCAAGGGAAAATGCCCAGTCTTGAGGGTCACCACGCAACAAGGAAATAATGATTTTTACTTGTTGAACGGGGTCACCAGAGGAGCGGGGTTTTAAAGCTAGAAACAGTTTACAATTATTTTTTAAATTCAGGAATTTAGATCTATCCCCAGAAAACAATTCAGGAATTGGAATTCTAGGCTCTAACATCGGATTCTGAACCACAAAATCTTGAATGTTTTGTACCCTTGCCGTGAGATGATCCACACAAGAGGACAGACCCTGAATGTCCATATCTACACCTGTGTCCTGAACCACCCAGAGGTAAAGGGGAAAAGAAAGACAAAAAACACTGCAGAGAAAAAAAAATGGTCTCAGAACTTCTCTTATCCCTCTATTGAGATGCATTAATACTTTGGGCCAGCTGTACTGTTATGGACCTGATGGTTAGGAGCACCCGGAGCGACCTGATGGTTAAACTCACACAGGACAAGCTCTGGGAAGTGGGAGCTCTGCTGACCGCAACCCCTAATCCTATCACACAACTAGAAATAGCCGTGGAGCGTACCTAACACGACCTAGACGCCTCTTCACAGCCTAAGAGCTAACTAGCCCTAAAGATAGAAAATAAAGAATACCTTGCCTCAGAGAAATTCCCCAAAGGAAAAGGCAGCCCCCCACATATAATGACTGTGAGTTAAGATGAAAGTCACAAACACAGAGATGAAACAGGTTTCAGCAAAGGGAGGCCAGACTTACTAAACAGACTGAGGATAGGAAAGGTATCTTTGCAGTCAGCACAAAAAACTACAAAAGACCACGCAGAGTGTGCAAAAAGACCTCCGCACCGACTCACGGTGCGGAGGTGCCACTCTGCATCCCAGAGCTTCCAGCTAGCAAGACAAAATCATGATAGCCAACTGGACAAGGAAACAATGAACAAATAAATAACTAGCAGGGACTTAGCTTCTGCTGGAGTAGACAGGTCACCAGAAAGATCCAGGAGCGAACTGAACCAGTACAAGAACATTGACAGCTGGCATGGAGTAACGATCTGAGTGGAGTTAAATAGAACAGCCAGCCAACGAATAAACTACGTCACCTGTGGAAGGAACCTCAGAAGCAGCAGCTCCACTCACAGCCACCAGAGGGAGTCCATGGACAGAACTCGCCGAAGTACCATTCATGACCACAGGAGGGAGTTCGAAAACAGAATTCACAACAGTAGAGGCCCATTTCCAACAACCATCACTCCAGTGTTCTTATGGTACTTTGTGTTTGCTAACTGTGTAAGAAGGCTAATGGATGGTTAGAATACCCTTGAAAACCCTTGTGCAAGTATGTTAGCACAGCTGAAAACAGTTTGGCTGATTAGAGAACCTATAAACCTGACATTCCTTTGAGCTAGTTGAGAATCCGGAGAATTACTTTTGTTGGTTCCATTAAACTCTCAAAATGGCCAGAAAAAAAGAACTTTCATGTGAAACTCGACAGTCGTCTATTCTTGTTCTTAGAAATGAAGGCTATTCCATGTTAGAAATTGCCAAGAAACTGAAGATTTCCTACAACAGTGTGTACTACTCCCTTCAGAGGAGAGCACAAACAGGTAGAAAGAGAAGTGGGAGGCCCCGCTGCACAACTGAGCAACAAGACAAGTACATTAGAGTCTGTAGTTTGAGAAATTGACGCCTCACAGGTCCTCAACTGGCAGCTTCATTAAATAGTACACACAAAACGCCAGTGTCAATATCTACAGTGTCCGGGATGCTGGCCTTCAGGGCAGAGTGGCAAAGAAAAAGCCATATCTGAGACTGGCTAATAAAAGGAAAAGATTAATATGGGCAAAAGAACACAGACATTGGACAGAGGAAGATTGGAAAAAAGTATTATGGACAGACGAATCCAAGTTTAAGGTGTTTGGATCACACAGAAGAACATTTGTGAGACGCAGAACAACTGAAAAGAAGCTGGAAGAGTGCCTGACGCCATCTGTCAAGCATGGTGGGGGTAATGTGATGGTCTGGGGTTGCTTTGGTGCTGGCAAAGTGGGATATTTGTACAAGGTAAAAGGGATTTTGAATAAGAAATGCTTTCACTTCATTTTTCAACGAAATGCCAAAACCTGTGGACAGCGCTTGATTGGAGCCAATTTCATCCAACAGGACAATGACCCGAAGCACACCTCCAAATTATGCAAGAACTATTTAGGGAAGAAGCAGGCAGCTGGTATTCTATCTGTAATGGAGTGGCCAGCGCAGGCACCAGATCTCAACCCAATTGAGCAGTTGTGGGAGCAGCTTGACTGTATGGTACGCAAAAGCCCATCAAGCCAAACCAACTTGTGGGAGGGGCTTCTGGAAGAATGGGGTGAAATATCTTCAGACTACCTCAGCAAATTAACTGCTAGAATGCCAAAGGTCTGCAATGCTGTAATTGCTGCAAAGGGAGCATTCTTTGACAAAAGCAAAGTTTGAAGGAGAAAATTATTATTTCAAATAAAAATATTTTTTCCGCACCTTGTCAATGTCTGGACTAGATTTTCAATTCATTTGGCAACTCATTTGATTAATAAAAGTATGAGTTTTCATGGAAAACACAAAATTGTCTGGGTGACGCTAAACGTTGGAACCATAGTGTACGCAATACTATACCAATACATTTGTATTATTCGAATTAGAACAAATGACACCCTCTGAGGAAGCCACAAATGCGAAACGCACGTTTGGGATTCTGGCTGATGCCATGCCTTGATACAACTACTGGCTACTTAACCCTTATAGATAACCACAAAGAAGTGAAGTATATTACCTCAGATTAATCCATAAAACTATCATTTTATTTCAAATGTTTAAAAAAGAACAAAGTATAGTTCAGACAATAAAGATATAAATACAGAGATATTTGAATATAAGGAAAGGGTGCACCACAACACCTACTATCACATCCAAGGAGGGGTGGAGGACATAAATTCTAAAGGAAGGTGATAGTCAGTCCCTGTAAACACTTATTGGAATCTAAAGTGCCAGTGCTCAATATCCATCAGGGCATTACAGACTTCTGCTGTGGACAAATGTCAGGGAGAGCTCCCAAGATCTAGTGACCCATCGTCCCCATATATGCAGCTAAACTTCTATTCCTCATGTAACAATCAAACCCTTCTCGGGCCCCCCAAGGAAGCCGAGGGCGAAACGCGCGTTGGGGCGTGTTTTATCATCTATGGAGACGGAGAAGGGTTAGACTGTTACATGAGGAATAGAAGTTTAGCTGCATATATGGGGACGATGGGTCACTAGATCTTGGGAGCTCTCCCTGACATTTGTCCGCAGCAGAAGTCTGTAATGCCCTGATGGATATTGAGCACTGGCACTTTAGATTCCAATAAGTGTTTACAGGTACTGACTACCATTTTCTTTGCATCTTTTCAACATTTTTGGGGTTAATTTTTGTAGTTTTTTTCCTCAACGTTTTCTAAAGCCACTAAACTTTTTTTTTTTAGCCTTCCCATTGACTTCTATTGTAATGGGGATTTTTTTAGCATTCCTATTGACTTCTATTGTAAAGTATTTTGCATCTTCATAGTAGAAAATGTGAGAAGAATGTACATGTTACTTCTTTATAAGCACTTGATGTGTGTTTTTAATGAGGCTCAAACAAGTCATTTTCCCATATAAATTAATAGCCATGTTTTAGATTATTTTGTTAGCACGTTCTCCACCATTTCACTTTAAAAATAAAGGAATAAGAATCTGTCACTGGTTTACCACAACAGAGAGGAGCCAGGAGACTGCAGCGTCTGATTTACCGTACTCCTGCACTGATTAGATGCACTTCTCCTTCATATTAAATGGTGCAGGCTTCTGCTAGAAATGCAGGGGTTAAACTGTTCAGCTTAATGTCTCTGAGGCATTCCTGCTTGGACTATATCAACTGTTCAGTATTGTCCACTCCCCTCTACTATATATACTCGCCTCTGGCAATCTGGACTGCCAGTATAAAGGTACCGTCACACTGAACGATATCGTTAACGATATCGTTGCTTTTTGTGACGTAGCAACGATATCGTTAACTAAATCGTTCTGTGTGACAGCGACCAACGATCAGGCCCCTGCTGGGAGATCGTTGGTCGCTGGGGAAAGTCCAGCACTTTATTTTATCGCTGGATCTCCCGCTGACATCGCTGAATCGGCATGTGTGACGCCAATTCAGCGATGTCGTCACTGGTAACCAGGATAAACATCGGGTTACTAAGCGCAGGGTCGCGCTTAGTAACCCTATGTTTACCCTGGTTACCGTTGTAAATGTAAAAAAACAAACACTACATACTTACATTCCTGGTGTCTGGTCATGTCCCTCGCCTTCAGCTTCCCGCACTGACTGGTGAGCGCCGGCCAGCCGTAAAGCAAAGCACAGCGGTGACGTCACCGCTGTACTTTACGGCCGGCGCTCAGTCAGTGCTGGAAGCTGAAGGCGAGGGACCTGACCAGACATCGGGAATGTAAGTATGTAGTGTTTGTTTTTTTACATTTACAACGGTAACCAGGGTAAACATCGGGTTACTAAGCGCGGCCCTGCGCTTAGTAACCCGATGTTTAGCCTTGTTACTCGGGGACTTCAGGATCATTGGTCGCTGGAGAGCTGTCTGTGTGACAGCTCTCCAGCGACCAAACAGCGACGCTGCAGCGATCGACATCGTTGTCGGTATCGCTGCAGCGTCGCTTAGTGTGAGGCCCGAATTTTGAGAGCCGCATTGCCATAATTTTCATGGTTTGCCGCAAAAACTGGCTACAAAAATCTTGCAGATTGACGTTTTTTGGACTAAAAAACTGTGTTCCGCAAATACGGTCTTCACTGTGCACTGCAAAAACAAGCTTTTCATTTTTTTGAAAATCAATGGGGGCAGTGTCCGTAAGCCGTGAAAAATATCGAGCAGGATCGATATTTTTTCACAGCCGTAAGTACGGCCCTCAAGGTCCTACGGCGTATGGCGCTCCGACGAATTTTTGGAGCCCGTATTTGTGGCCCCATAGAAATCTATTGGAGCCACAAAAACGGACCGCAAAAACACAGCAAGTGTAAAAGAAGCCTTAGGCTGGGGACACTCTAGCTATTTTAAAATCGGTCCGATTTTGATGCAGGAGAGTCTGACGAGTGTAGTGCAATTGTCATGCAAGTGTCATGTGTTTTTTATGCGAGTACAATCCGATTTTTCACACCTAGCATCTGATTTCGATCCGAATGCAGAACAATAAAACCGAAAAATGATCAATGTAAATGACAACTAGTATAAATGAATTTAAAGGCTGATCCAACTTCAGTGGAAATGCCTCAAGACAAGGAAATGATTCTCAGTGGTGTGTGGCCTCCACATGCCTATATGATATCACTACAACGCCTGGGCATTCTTCTGATGAGGCGGTGGATGGTCTCCTGAGGGATCTCCTCCCAGACCTGGACTAAAGCATCCGTAAAGCCCAGGACAATCTGTGGTGCAACGTGACGTTGGTGTATGGTGCGAGACATGATGTCCCAGAGGTGTTCAATTGGATTCGGGCGGGAAAGTGCACAGCTTCAATGCCTTTATCTTGCAGGAACTGCTGACACACTCCAGCCACATGAGGTCTGGCATTGTCCTGCATTAGGAAGAACCCAGGACCAACTGCACCAGCATATGGTCCCACAAGGGGTCTGAGGATCTCATCTCAGTACCTAATAGCAGTCAGGCTACCTCTGGCGAGCACATGGAGGGCTGTGCGGCCCTCTTAAGAAATGCCACCCCACGCCATTACTGACCCATTGCCAAACCGGTCACATGTGCTCAGTGTGAACCTGCTTTCATCTGTGAAGAGCACAGGGCGCCAGTGGCAAATTTGCCTATCCTGGTGTTCTGTGGCAAATGCCAAGCGTCTTGTACGGTGTTGAGCTATGAGAACAACCCCCATCTATGGACGTCGGGCACTCAGACCATCCTCATGGAGTCAGTTTCTAACCATTTGTGCAGACACATGCACATTTGTGGCCTGCTGGAGGTCATTTTGCAGGGCTCTGGCAGTGCTCCTCCTGTTCCTCCTTGCAAAAAGGCTGAGGTAGTGGTCCTGCTGCTGGGTTGTTGCCCTCCTATGGCCCTCTCCACATCTCCTGGTGTGCTGGCCTGTCTACTGGTAGCGCCTCCAGCCTCTGGACACTATGCTGACAGATACAGCAAAACTTATGCCACAGCTCACATAGATGTCTCATCCTGGATGAGCTGCACTACCTGAGCCACTTGTGTGGGTTGTAGAGTTCGTCTCATGCTACCACGAGTGTGAAAGCACAAGCAACATTCAAAAGTGACCAAAACATCAGCCAGAAAGCATTGGTACTGAGATGTGGTCTGTGGTCCCCACCTGCAGAACCACTCCTTTATTGAGTGTGCCTTGATAATTGCCAATAATTTCCATCTGCTGTCTATTCCATTTGCACAACAGCATGTGAAATTGATTGTCAAACAGTGTTACTTCCTAAGTGGACAGTTTGATTTCACAGACGTTTGATTTACGTGAAGTTATATTATGTTGTTTAAGTGTTCAATTTATTTTTTTTGAGCAGTGTATATATATATGCACAATACAGACCAAAAGTTTGGACACACCTTCTCATTTAAAGATTTTTCTGTATTTTCATGACTATGAAAATTGTACATTCACACTGAAGGCATCAAAACTATGAATTAACACATGTGGAATTATATACTTAACAAAAAAGTATGAAACAACTGAAATTATGTCTTATATTCTAGGTTCTTCAAAGTAGCCACCTTTTGCTTTGATGACTGCTTTGCACACTCTTGGCATTTTCTTGATGAGCATCATGTGTTAATTCATAGTTTTGATGCTTTCAGTGTGAATGTACAATTTTCATAGTCATGAAAATACAGAAAAATCTTTAAATGAGAAGGTGTGTCCAAACTTTTGCTCTGTACTGTGTGTATATATATACCCACACACATGTATTCTATGTGTATATATCTATTCTATTCTAACCTGTAAGAGTGATTTTACTGTACCCGAGTGCTGTGCAATTTTTTTCTCGCATCCATTGATTGCTATTGCGGGATGTGATCTGATTTCTGATTACAATCGCAGCATGCTGCGTTTTTTTTCCAGTCCGATTAAGATCCGATCAGAGCTGGAAAAAAAAATGCAGATGAAGACACAATCATAGAATAACATTGTCCGAATGCAATCCGGATTGCATTCATCCAATTTCATCGCAAGTGTGCATGAGCCCTAAAGGCCCCTTCACATTAAGCGACGCTGCAGCGATACCGACAACGATCCGGATCGCTGCAGCGTCGCTGTTTGGTCGCTGGAGAGCTGTCACACAGACAGCTCTCCAGCGACCAACGATGCCGGTAACCAGGGTAAACATCGGGTAACTAAGCGCAGGGCCGCGCTTAGTAACCCGATGTTTACCCTGGATACCATGCTAAAAGTAAAAAAAAACAAACACTAGATACTTACCTACCGCTGTCTGTCCTCCAGCGCTGCGCTCTGCTTCTCTGCTCTCCTCCTGTACTGGCTGTGAGCTGGAAAGCAGAGCGGTGACGTCACCGCTCTGCTTTCCGGCTCACAGACAGTACAGGAGGAGTGCAGAGCACAGCGCTGGAGGACAGACAGCGGTAGGTAAGTATCTAGTGTTTGTTTTTTTTTACTTTTAGCATGGTAACCAGGGTAAACATCGGGTTACTAAGCGCGGCCCTGCGCTTAGTTACCCGATGTTTACCCTGGTTACCAGTGAAGACATCGCTGGATCGGTGTCACACACGCCGATCCAGCGATGTCTCCAGGGAGTCCAGCGACGAAATAAAGTTCTGGACTTTGTTCAGCGACCAACGATCTCCTAGCAGGGGCCTGATCGTTGGTCGCTGTCACACAGAACGATTTCATTAACGATATCGTTGCTACGTCACAAATAGCAACGATATCGTTAACAATATCGTTATGTGTGAAGGTACCTTTAGTCTTGTACTACCTGATGTGAAGTGGAGGTGTCGGTTGTTGGATAAGGCGTTTGGAATGTTGATCTGTGACTGTTGCTAGGTGTTTTGGCTTTGTGCAAATCCTCTTCATCTCCTATGTAGTTTCCCTCCTTTTCTTCCTGGTGTATCTCACTGTTGTCTGTGAGTGCATATTTGCATTTTTGGTATTTTCATTTATCCCTGTACATCCTCCCTTGTTAGTCTGGTTTGTGTGTATGTATATATATATATATATATATATATATATATATATATATATATATATATATATACCCTATCACCCCCCACTTCCATTGTTGGGGGAGGGGAACAGATACAGGGCTGATTCATGAGTTCATCAAGGTACGTGGTTCCAGTGTCTTCACCATCTGAAGTAAACTGGGGAGCAGTGATAGCTAGGATGCTAGGGACTGGAAAGGAGCCCCAGGTCCCAAGTATACCGGAAACAGAGTTATGACAAAAACCGTGTTGCACATACCCTTAGCGCTTCTATATAGTTGTCTTGTGTGTGTAATATGTAACACCACTACCTGCGTCACTGCATGGTTTCTCATCCCCCACCATGCTGCGACACCGATTAAATACTCCTGGCCGTGCTGTAAGCTCCTTTTCCTATGCTTGCTGCACGCGCGGGAAATTCCTGGTTCTTGCAGAGACAATGCATGTACCCCTAATGTGTCCTCGGCCAATTGCTGGAAGGCACTGAGTACTTAAAGCACCTCCACCTGTTGAGAGATGTTGGTGCAACTATTAAGTTGCCAGGTTCTGTCTTGTTTCTGCCTCTGGACTTTGAACCTGATTTCCCTCGGTCTGTATGCCCAGGCTTGAACCATAAACCTGTTTCCCTGGGACTGTATGCCCAGGCCTAAACCCTGAACCTGTACCCGTGTGTGATCTTTGCTGAATTAGAACCAATCCCTGAACCAGTTTGCATTTAAGTCTGGATCTTTAAAAGGTTTTTGTGCTTGGCTTTGCGAGCACCTTCTTGAGTTTCATCTCTATAATGGAGTGATACCCTTCTCCCTTTAAGACCTAGAAGCGACCTCCACCTTCTGCTGCTTATTGACACACATTTGCTGGATGCTTAAATACCCTGAGTCCCTTCAGCAAGGCACTGGTGTTAGCTCTATTTACCTCTGTCTGTTGGAAGTGCTAGAAGTCGACTAGTCTCTTCTTGGAGGATCGCTGGTGTGAACTCTCGTGTCATCTCAAGCTAAGTGTATTCCATCATTTGTCTTCCTGCTTTGCCTTTAGTTGTAGTGGGGGCTGACTAGTGCATACCCCATCCGCTCCCTATCCAGGGCCTATTGCTATGTGCATTCAGGTATTAGGTTCCTGCTCAGCGATAGGTGCGGAACCTATTTAGGAACGTTAGGGCAGACAGGGTGTTGTCAGATCTGCCTAGGGATATCCACTTCCCCCTTTCCTAGTGTTTATGCTCCCCTACTCTCTTTCCGTTGTTGTGCACCTAGCTTCTACTTCACCCAGCGTGACAATTTCCCTCACCCTCCTGTGTCTGGACCAGTACCTATTTCTAAACCTGCTTTGTCAGATCCAGTACCTATCTCTACAGCTGTAGAGTCTGAACCAGTACCTATCTCTAAACCTGCAGTGTCTGCACTTGTATCTATCTCTAAACCTGCTGTTTCTGAACCAGTACCTATTTCTAATACCTGCAGTGTCTGAACCAGTACCTTTGCTAATACCTGCTGTACCTGAATTAGTACCTATGTCTAATCTGTTGCTGCTCTGCACCTTTAGTGATCAGTATGTAAACTTTCTACTTCACTGAAAGTACTCTATGTGAATCAGACCCTGTCGGTCCTGTGCTAACCTAGTCTTGTCTGTCCTGCGTGTACCTCTCCTTGTGCTCTATGTGAACCTGCTGTATGAGCTGTGCCCGCCAGCACCTGCCTGCCAGTGCATCAGACATGCCCGCCTGCACCAGCCTGTATATTTGACATGAAATAAAGTTGTTACACACATATTCCATGCATAGACATCTATATGAACCGCTAACTAATGACACAATCACTGTAGTGCCTCAGTGCATGTACGTCAGGACTATAAACGGGAAAAACTGACCACTATACAGTACAAAACATCACAGACTTGCAGTCAAATGTTCCCATAAAATAGTATAAATTTATTAAATACTCAAAATAGCACAAGTAAAACACAGAAAAGATAAATGGACAACAGAGGGTAACAGGTTAAGCACCATATGGCGGTACAATTGCCCAAAGACTCAAGACCTCATCACTGCAACGATATACATAGTAAGGTATGTTAAAGGCCTATGGCCATATAAATACAGCGATCAATATCCCCAAATAATCCACCATAGTAACTACACACCAATATAGCCAGGCCGTTAAAGTGTTAAAATACCTGATAGTGTCACAGTGGAGAGTCAGGAGTCCATTCCGACGCGTGTTTCGGAGTGCAATGCTCCTTCCTCAGGGGGTGTGAAAGATAGTGGCAGTGTCACCATTTATACCTACATACCGCAAATCCCCATAATCGCGCTACACGCCGCTGATGCAGCCGCGCCCGGCACTCAAACCGCCAGCCAGGACAGGAAACACATGGGGCCACACGTGATCCTTCACTGGGTAGCCATGGAGACGCCCGACCCGGCCAGACACAGACCGCGCGCATGCGCGATGGAACCGCGGCCATTTTGAAAATGGGAATGAATAAGGGCACGACCATCGACCTTGCTCAGTTTGTGTCTTCCTTAACCCCTTAATGACAGCCAATACGTCTTTTAACTGACCTGAGATATAAGAGAATAGCCTCCCCATACAGGTGACAATCCTGCAGCTGTCGGCTGGACACTATAGCTGACAACTTGCTGTATCAGCCACGATCAGTATTTCCACCATCCAAATCTGTTTAACCCCTTAGATGCTGCTGTCAATAGTAACTACATCATTATAAATGGTTAACAGAGTGTGGGGGCTTCCTCTTTATCCAAACTGGTGCCCTCAGGTCATGATTTTGTGGTCCTGATGTTTGCCATGGCAATTCACGTCCAAATAGCGGCCTTACAGTCTGACAGCTCTAGTAATCTCCAAAAACCAAAAACACATGGGCTACTTGCACATTGAACAAGTCTGTAGAAACCTGTTCACACCACTAAAGAACTTGAAGACACAAAAGCGCACAGAGAGGTAAAAAAATACTCTGTTGTAAAAAAGTCACAGTAAATAAGCAAGTGCTAGTCACAAAATGAAAAAATACAGGGTATTTAGTTAATACGTTTTTGGTTTTATAATTGTTCTCTTGTTTCTACAAGACTGGGGAGTCCACCACTCCTCTGTGGGTCATTTGCATTGTAGCATTTCAAAAAAGAAGAAAAAGAAATAGACCAAAAATCGGGGATCACCGGAGGCACGGATCAAGTAAAAAGAGCAAATTTTATTCAAAAGTGCATAGACGGACACAGAAAACCACATAGAGCACACATTAAAAACATTTAAAACATTGGTCATCCATGTGACCTATACATGGTACACTTAGGCCCAAAATGGAGCCATCCCCCTGTATGAGCCAACTCCCCAGTATCAATAGATGACAAATATAAAGAAAATCCTTACTATTACCGAGTGTGATGTCTGTGAACAGCACCTTATTTTATCATACAAAGAAATTATTAAAGAGAGCTAAATGGTAAGTACACATATAGTCATATAGCTAGCACATTCAGCATGTGTCACAATGACTTGTAAGGAGATCCACATTGCCTAGATGCACCATGTTATAATGAAGGCAATATCCATGGTATAAACACATGAAAAAATGAGTCATCTAGACATGAACCCCAATTGCCATAGAAATAAATTAAGATACATATAGAGATGTAGATAGCCAGCCCTGCTGAGGGCACAATCAGGTTCAAAGACTAGTATATCTATTAGCA
This sequence comes from Ranitomeya imitator, assembly GCF_032444005.1. Taxonomy (NCBI): domain Eukaryota; kingdom Metazoa; phylum Chordata; class Amphibia; order Anura; family Dendrobatidae; genus Ranitomeya; species Ranitomeya imitator. The sequence goes on along the minus strand of NC_091283.1, from coordinate 451,220,524 downwards.
GAGTAAGTACGAGACTCAATGTGCCAAAGCTGCAGAGACTCCCATGCTGAAGAGGCATACACACAGTTACCAAAGCCTCTGGGGCTAGATGACCAAAGCTCAATCATGGCATATGAGGTAAAGCCAAGGGCTGCTGGACACACACAGGACCACCTGGGGAGTGGAGACAGGGGGTACGCTGACCCGACGCGTGTCGCCACACTCAGTGGCTTCGTCAGGGGACCTCCTTACAAGTAATTGTGACACATGCTGAATGTGCTAGCTATATGACTATATGTGTACTTACCATTTAGCTCTCTTTAATAATTTCTTTGTATGATAAAATAAGGTGCTGTTCACAGACATCACACTCGGTAATAGTAAGGATTTTCTTTATATTTGTCATCTATTGATACTGGGGAGTTGGCTCATACAGGGGGATCACTCCATTTTGGGCCTAAGTGTACCATGTATAGGTCACATGGATGACCAATGTTTTAAATGTTTTTAATGTGTGCTCTATGTGGTTTTCTGTGTCCGTCTATGCACTTTTGAATAAAATTTGCTCTTTTTACTTGATCCGTGCCTCCGGTGATCCCCGATTTTTGGTCTATTTCTTTTTCTTCTTTTTTGAAATGGTTCATATCATATAGACCTGGTTGGATCCCTTGGTATCTGTGGTGCCCCCTCTCTTTCTTATCATTTGCATTGTAGCTGTTCCATCTCGCATGTTCTACATGGATATTTTCTCTCTGAACCCTGTTCATATAGGTACTATACAGATGATCAGGTTTTTAAATACATCAGATAGGGATTATATACATTAGACAGGACTGCTCTATTATGGGTATACCTTGGCGATTGGTGGAGCAGCTTAACATACTTTTTTTTTTGCCAAAAAACGTATTAACTAAATACCTTGTATTTTTTCATTTTTTGACTAGCACTTGCTTATTTACTGTGACTTTTTTTACAACAGAGTATTTTTTTTACCTCTCTGTGCGCTTTTGTGTCTTCAAGTTCTTTGGTGGTGTGAACAGGTTTCTACAGACTTGTTCACTGTGCAAGTAGCCCATGTGTTTTTGGTTTTATAATTGTTCTCTTGTTTCTACAAGACTGGGGAGTCCACTACTCCTCTGTGGGTCATTTGCATTGTAGCTGTTCCATCTCGCATGTTCTACATGGATATTTTCTCTCTGAACCCTGTTCATACAGGTACTATACAGATGATCAGGTTTTTAAATACATCAGATAGGGATTATATACATTAGACAGGACTGCTCTATTATGGGTATACCTTGGCGATTGGTGGAGCAGCTTAACATACTTTTTTTGCAAAAAAACGTATTAACTAAATACCCTGTATTTTTTCATTTTTTGACTAGCACTTGCTTATTTACTGTGACTTTTTTACAACAGAGTATTTTTTTTACCTCTCTGTGCGCTTTTGTGTCTTCAAGTTCTTTGGTGGTGTGAACAGGTTTCTACAGACTTGTTCACTGTGCAAGTAGCCCATGTGTTTTTGGTTTTATAATTGTTCTCTTGTTTCTACAAGACTGGGGAGTCCACTACTCCTCTGTGGGTCATTTGCATTGTAGTTGTTCCATCTCGCATGTTCTACATGGATATTTTCTCTCTGAACCCTGTTCATACAGGTACTATACAGATGATCAGGTTTTTAAATACATCAGATAGGGATTATATACATTAGACAGGACTGCTCTATTATGGGTATACCTTGGCGATTGGTGGAGCAGCTTAACATACTTTTTTTGCAAAAAAACGTATTAACTAAATACCCTGTATTTTTTCATTTTTTGACTAGCACTTGCTTATTTACTGTGACTTTTTTAAAACAGAGTATTTTTTTACCTCTCTGTGCGCTTTTGTCTTCAAGCTCTGGTAATCTGTTCAGAAGTTAGAGGCATTTAGGTGGTAAAAACACACATTTTCATTTGTCATACCACTTTGCATTAATTCCTGTAAAGCACCTGAGGGGTTAATAAACTACCTGACAGCAGTTTTCAATATGTCTATTGGTGCTGTTTTTAAAATGGTATCATGTTTGGGGGTTTCCCAATATATGGGACCCCCTAAAGTCACTTCAAACATGGATAAGTCCCTAAAAAAATAAATTTCGTAAATTTCCTTGAAAAAATGAAAAATTGCTGCTACATTTTTAAACCTCCTAAAATGCTAACAAAATAAAAGAACATTTTACAAATGGTGCTGATGTAAAGCAGACATGTGGGAAATGTTATTTATTAATGGTGTGCTGTGGTATGAGCATCTGGATTAAAGGGATAATCATTCAAATTTAGAAAATTGCAAATTTTTTAACATAATTCTACAATTTTTGATATTTTTTATAAATAAACACAACACACATTGACCTAAATTTACCATTATCATAAAGTATAATGTGTCACGAAAAAACATTCTCAAAATCACTGGGATTTGTTGAAGCATTGCAGAGTTATTACCACATAAAGTGAAACTGGTAAGATTTAAAAAATGTGGCTTTGTCACTAAGGGGTTAAATAACAACGATCTTAATATTCGTCTTACCCCGGTGTGGGATGCAGAAAGAATAGGCTTCCTTGATGTTACCATCCGTAAAGATAGATTTGGCCTTATACAGACTGATATTTTCAGGAAACAGACGGCCACTAACACTCTGTTACATGCGTCTTCTTGCCATCCGCGCCACATGATTCGAGCCAATTCCTCCGCCTTTGTCGGATCTGCTCTACGGATGCGGACTTTGAGACGAGGGCGGAGGAGCTGAAATTACGCTTTCTCTCTAGGGGTTACAGCCGCTGTAGTGTTAAGTGAGCATACCATCGCGCTAAGCACTCTAACCGCAATAATCTTCTTTATAACCAAACATCAAAACAATCTAAGATAGGCGGTATGGTGAGGTTTGTGACATCCTATAATCCCCAACATGAGAAAGTGCGAACAGCAATGAATAAGGCATGGCCCATCCTAAAAGTGGATCCCAAAATCAGGAAATTTCTTCCAGACAGCCCCTCGATTACATTCCGACGGGCTAAAAATCTCCGGGATCGATTGACACAGAGTCACTTACGTTAGTCGTCCAGTTCCTACTTTTTTGGATAAGATGCGGCCAGGGGGTGGTTGTGTGCCATGTGGGAGGTGTGTCGCCTGTCCCAATGTTGAGAGGTGTACTTCTTTTGTCGATTCAAGGGGTACGAAGGTGTATGACATCAAACAGAACATATCGTGTGTCTCTAGATACGTAATTTATTACGCTACTTGTCCCTGTGGTCTAATTTATATCGGGCTGACTACACGACAGCTTAAAGTTCGTACCAGAGAACACGTTTTGGGCATAGAGGCGGCTGCCACATGCACGGACTCATCCACCCTCAAGACACTAGCACGGCACGTTAGGGAATTTCATCAATGTGATGCCTCTGGACTTAAAGTCCGGGGGATTGATCTATTAAGCATCAATATTAGGGGGGGGTAACTTGAGTAAACGTTTGGCCCAAGCAGAGACTAGATGGATCTGGACTCTGCAGACCATCTATCCTAATGGGCTTAACGAAAACATCTCCTTTGCGCCATTTCTGTGATTTGTTCCCCTGAGCACCTTTGATTACGCACATATATGGCAGGTTTATGATGTTTTTAACTTTTTTATTTTTTATGTGCTAAATATAGATATATTGTCGTCTGGAAGGTGTGGCCAGATGATGGAGCTGTGCTCTGTGACAACCATCAATATGACTAACGTGATTCTTCTATCAACATTTTGGCCCATACAAGAATTCCTATCTAGTTTATGGCTCTCTAATGACTTATTTATGGGGATCCACATATGTCTTAATTAAAAATACCAATTAGACAAACAATACACAGGGTGAACAGGTTACACCCTGTGCTCATCCGGGGATATATAACTATATCGGCCCCGTACAATATATATACATTGTAGGGATTGTACTCGATCAGGTGCGGCGGATGACACTCTGAAGGCACGTTTCATTAAAAGTTCACAGGTTTATTGCTCCATAAACCACATAGCAACAGGAACAACAGGTAAACAGTCTTACGTCAGACAGATGAATCTTCAATGTCCATAGTAGAGCTCCGCGCTCTCTCAGACCTGTAGGCACAAAGGCTGTGCTATGTCCAGCACATAGGCTCTCCAGCCTAAATATGGTCTCTGTGTGCTGTTCAGGACGTCTGTCCCCACGCGGAACCGTCCAACACACAGGCCACTCTGCAGTGTCCAGCCAGGACACATGGAAGTGTGTCCACCCTGACAGACTCCCAAACACACTCACTCCCCATGTGCTACACATACACCTCTTTACATAGGTGTAACCACACCCAGGAACCCATCACATGATTAGACATGTGGTTCTGACATCACCACAGGTCCTGAAACAAACATAGATAGGCACGATTATGCCCCTTACCCAGGGGTGAGGTATATGGGTAGCCAGACCCTCCCATCTCTCATAGCTACCCGTAACCAGGACCCAAATATCCTAAACAATTTCTTATTGCTTTATGTGCATTACAGAAAACACTCCGGGCCACATCACAGCGACAAGCCTTCTCTGTGATACATACCTCCCGTCGACTATCCAACCTTTAGCCACGTTACATACCTCCCCCCTCTGCCTAAAGCCGTGGGGCTTGGCACTTGTCCTAAACCGACTAGAGACCCCTCTCAGTCGTCCCTGACAGTCAAACCATCTGTCTAAGTCAGGGCCTGTTATTGAACCCTTTCGTCGGCATTCGTCATCCCTTTCCGTCACACCCTTTGATAATGATGACCCCTTGTCATCTCGTCTGCTGCAGGATCTCCCTCTTAAGTCACTGAGCCCTGAACTAACTGAAGAGTCACTACTTCTAACTCTTCCATCTGACCACCTTCGGTTCTCTCTCGGTTCTTGATCTCTCCTATTGTCTTTCTTCGGAGAGCAGCTCTTCACTTTACGTCTATATCCTCTGTTAACTTCTGCTTGAGGACTTCCAGTCTTTAGGGAACCTCTTTGCCTCTCTAGACCACGAGTTGAAGGTGGTGGCAACCTGTTGCCAATCCTTGCAGCTCTATATTGATCTGCTCCTTCTCACGTCTTAGCTGCTCTATCTGTTTCATAGGCTCTCCATGGAATGGAACCATCCCATCTTTACCCACGACCTGGGCTTCATCATCAGCCGGAATGCTCACTCTCATAACACCGGACCTATTCACCATCTCTTGCATCACCTTGCCAAATCTTCAAATGACTTTCCCCACCAGACCTCTGGGCACTTGCACAACATCTTCTACAATACCCAACCGACTTTGAGCTTCTCTTGCTAGCTCCAGACGTCGAGCGGCTTCCTTATTCTTCAACATGATCATTTGTTTTGTGCGGAGGCATTGTAGATGCATCTCTCTCAGGACAGCCACCCGCTTCACTGTGACTTCGTTAGTGGACAGTATGACCAGTTGATGGGTCTCAGGTGCCCAGTGCACCCTACACGCGTCGACCGCCTTTTTAAACACTTCATGCACCTCCTCACTGGCACACGCTTCTTGCATGTCTTTGGGTACGTCTATTACGCACTTGAAAATCGAAGTCTCACCTTCTTGGTCATATCGTTGGACCTCCTCGTCCTTAGCATCAGCGCAGTTTTCCAAGACCTCGATGTCCTTTGTTCGGCCATCTGCGTGGCACTTCCATTGCTGGATTTCTTCCTCCGTGGAGGCCTGTTCTTTGGTCAGCCTCTCCAGCTTACTCACATTCACCGCGGTCAGATCGGGAGAGCGAAACAGTTCGATTTCCTGGTCATCTGTGGATTTCTGGAGCTGTTGATTAGTCTCCTTTGTCTTGAGCTCTTGGAGAACTTTATCTTGCTTTTCTACCAAGCAGCGATGCTCATTCTCTCTCTGGAGAAGCTCCTGCTGATTCTTCTCTTGGGCCTCTCTGAGCACCTCCATATCTTTTAATACGGCCTTATTTATGGTTTGACATGCTGACAGGTGACCTCTGAGCTCAGCGACTTCCTTTTCCAGCTCACCCACTCTGTGCTCAATCACCTATCTCAGGACCCTTTCTCACTCAACTATTTCTTTAAGCAGCTCTATCTCATGGTCCTGCTCTCTTTTGGCCATCACATGTCGCACCATCACCTCTTTAATTAGATTTTCAGATGGGGTCTCTTGCCCACCCACACTCTGCCTCTTCAGAGTTCCACCTGTTTCTTCAGCATCAGGTACTTCATAATACTGAGCCACTTCACTCTTTGCGGGCATTGCAGATGTGGGTCTACTACAGGTCTGTTCTAACCCCAGCCCGTCACTAACCACCTCAGTGCTAGGGTTTGTCAGAGATAAAGTGACCCCCTCGTCAAGGACAATAACGTTATCTGCACCTGACCCTGTCACTTCCTCATCATCTTTCTTCTCAGAGGGTATAACTTGTCCCGCCTTTCTGCGGCCCCCGCGACGTAATGAAGATCTGTGATTTTTACTCGGCTCCTCCTTACTGCACTCCTTTCCCTTTGTGCTCAAGTCACAGTCTGAATAGGAGTCACCCACTCTCACTCTGTCATCCTGGAACAGCAATTCCCCATTTAAACAGGTGTCAGACCCACACATTCTTCCAGTTACACGGAACTCTGGACTATCGACCTTAGGTGTCGCTATCACACAATCCGGAATCACTACAGCCGCCTGTTGTGGTGGGGCTTCAATATGACCATTCCATCTCTCCTCTGAACAACCCCACACTGCATCAACTTCCCATATGTCTTCAAAGATCACAAAGTCTCGGCACCTCTCAAAGGGGTAAAACAAGTCTGGTGTTATACCGCCACCTTGGCACTTTACATTTTTGGACATACAGTTAGGGCCAGAAATATTTGGACAGTGACACAAGTTTTGTTATTTTAGCTGTTTACAAAAACATGTTCAGAAATACAATTATATATATAATATGGGCTGAAAGTGCACACTCCCAGCTGCAATATGATAGTTTCCACATCCAAATCGGAGAAAGGGTTTAGGAATCATAGCTCTGTAATGCATAGCGTCCTCTTTTTCAAGGGACCAAAAGTAATTGGACAATGGACTCTAAGGGCTGCAATTAACTCTGAAGGCGTCTCCCTCGTTAACCTGTAATCAATGAAGTAGTTAAAAGGTCAGGGGTGGATTCCAGGTGTGTGGTTTTGCATTTGGAAGCTGTTGCTGTGAGCAGACAACATGCGGTCAAAGGAACTCTCAATTGAGGTGAAGCAGAACATCCTGAGGCTGAAAAAAAAGAAAAAATCCATCAGAGAGATAGCAGACATGCTTGGAGTAGCAAAATCAACAGTTGGGTACATTCTGAGAAAAAAGGAATTGACTGGTGAGCTTGGGAACTCAAAAAGGCCTGGGCGTCCACGGATGACAACAGTGGTGGATGATCGCCGCATACTTAATTTGGTGCAGAAGAACCCGTTCACAACATCAACTGAAGTCCAGAACACTCTCAGTGAAGTAGGTGTATCTGTCTCTAAGTCAACAGTAAAGAGAAGACTCCATGACAGTAAATACAAAGGGTTCACATCTAGATGCAAACCATTCATCAATACCAAAAATAGACAGGCCAGAGTTAAATTTGCAGAAAAACACCTCAAGAAGCCAGCTCAGTTCTGGAAAAGTATTCTATGGACAGATGAGACAAAGATCAACCTGTACCAGAATGATGGGAAGAAAAAAGTTTGGAGAAGGGAACGGCACATGATCCAAGGCACACCACATCCTCTGTAAAACATGGTGGAGGCAACGTGATGGCATGGGCATGCATGGCTTTCAATGGCACTGGGTCACTTGTGTTTATTGATGACATAAGAGCAGACAAGAGTAGCCGGATGAATTCTGAAGTGTACCGGGATATACTTTCAGCCCAGATTCAGCCAAATGCTGCAAAGTTGATTGGACGGCGCTTCATAGTACAGATGGACAATGACCCCAAGCATACAGCCAAAGCTACCCAGGAGTTCATGAGTGCCAAAAAGTGGAACATTCTGCAATGGCCAAGTCAATCTCCAGATCTAAACCCAATTGAGCATGCATTTCACTTGCTCAAATCCAGACTTAAGACGGAAAGACCCACAAACAAGCAAGACCTGAAGGCTGCGGCTGTAAAGGCCTGGCAAAGCATTAAGAAGGAGGAAACCCAGCGTTTGGTGATGTCCATGGGTTCCAGACTTAAGGCAGTGATTGCCTCCAAAGGATTTGCAACAAAATATTGAAAATAAAAATATTTTGTTTGGGTTATGTTTATTTGTCCAATTACTTTTGACCTCCTAAAATGTGGAGTGTTTGTAAAGAAATGTGTACAATTCCTACATTTTCTATCAGATATTTTTGTTCAACTCTTCAAATTAAACGTTACAATCTGCACTTGAATTCTGTTGTAGAGGTTTCATTTCAAATCCAATGTGGTGGCATGCAGAGCCCAACTCGCGAAAATTGTGTCACTGTCCAAATATTTCTGGCCCTAACTGTATCAATGATCACTCTGTCCACAGTATAGTCAACAGTGCCCCCCATGCATGCAGCGAACATTGACCTTTTTCTCGGTTAGACAGAAGACGAGAGGAGTTCCTGTCAGAGTCACCTGACTCTTTGAATCCAGCAGTCCAGATACTCCTTCACGGTGTAACATAACAGTACACACCTGCGCCCTGTCATCAAACGGGAAGTCTATGCCGCACTCGGAATATATAAAACGCAAACATTGCTGTTCCCCTTTTGAAAGATCCACCCCTTTTGGGGTAACCATCCCCTTTTTAGACTCCGCCCCTTTTAGGGCCACCACCCCCTTGTGGGCTTTTTTCTTCTTTAGGGCCACCGCCCCTTTTAGGGACTCCACCCCCTTTTGGGCAACTACCCCGTTTTGAGACGCAGCCCCTTTTTGGCCAACCATAATTATTTGGGCACTGCTCCGTTTTTGGGACTCCACCCACTTTTTAGGGACACCACCCCACTCTGGGGTACACCCTGTGGACTTCCCACAGTACTCTCAGGCCCCAGTTTGCACAGCACACCAATGTGACTCTGGCCCTTTAAGAGTCTGCACACTCTAAACCAGCAATGTCTCTTTTTTTTTTTCTCTCTTTTGCTGCAACTGCACTTCACAAGGCTCTGCACCGCAGACTTCGTGGACCCGCCGATCCACAGCAAAACTTCGTAACCCCACCGAGTCCGTTACCTGTTGGTGCCGGCCACATAGGTTCCCAGATCCCTCTTCTCCTCAGAGGTATCCCAAAACAGCAGTTCTCACTGATCCCGATCAGTATTTACTCACGGTTACTAAGACTGTTTGTGACCTAGCACACCGCGAGACCGCTGAAACCACAAGATTGTGTACTGTCAGTACACTGCTACTATTAGCTATGATCATGAAGTCGGAAGCTGGGTCAGAGCGCACAGGTTTGCAAGTCGGCAGGGTGGATGTGATTAATTACTTCAGAGAATGTGAGAAAGCCGATGAGGTACACACCTTAAAGGGAACCTGTCACCCTGAAAATCGCGGGTGAGGTAAGCCCACCGGCATCAGGGGCTTATCTACAGCATTCCGTAATGCTGTAGATAAGCCCCCGATATTACCTGAAAAAGGAGAAAAAGACGTTATATTATACTCACCCAGGGGCGGTCCCGCTACTGGTCAGGTCAAACGGGCGTCTCCGGTCCGCTGCGGCGCCTCCCATCTTCATTACAAGACGTCCTCTTCTGATCTTCAGCCACGGCTCCGGCGCAGGCGTACTTTGCTCTGCCCTGTTGAGGGCAGACAAAGTACTGCAGTGCGCAGGCGCCGGGCCTCTGACCTTTCCGGCGCCTGCGCACTGCAGTACTATCCTATGCCCTCAAGAGGGCAGAGCAAATTACACCTGCGCCGGAGCCGTGGCTGAAGATCAGAAGAGGACGTCTTGTAATGAAGATGGGAGGCGCCGCAACGGACCGGAGACGCCCATCCGACCTGACCAGCAGCGGTACCGCCCCTTGGTGAGTATAATATAACGTCTTTTTCTCCTTTTTCAGGTAATATCGGGGGCTTATCTACAGCATTACAGAATGCTGCAAATAAGCCCCTGATGCCGGTGGGCTTACCTCACCCGCGATTTTCGGGGTGACAGATTCCCTTTAAGCACAAAGGCACTGGAGCAGAAATTGTTCACCCTTTCGGAACGAGAAGTGAAATTGTTCTGGACTAATAACTCTTTAGCCTCCTATGCAGATAGCGGGAGGGTTCCACGAGGACTAAGGGTGTGGAAGGAGATTTCCCACTTCACTAATGATCCTGGTTTTCGGACACAGTGGGAGCAAATTATGTTAAAATGCTCACAAGAGTTGCTGATGTTAGTCCTTAAATCTAATACTCAGAATTATGAGTCTGTTGAAATGGACATTGAGAAAACACGGACGGAACTGCGGACGCGGCTTACGGGTAGTCAGTGGGTCCAACTAAACAAAAAACTAGAGGCCAAACTGATTCCTATACAAGCCGACATTAAGCATAAAAAACGTGACAAGTTCATAAGGGACAAAAAAGATTTTGAACTTGGTCAGATCTTCACATGGAATAAACAACCTAAAAATGAAGGACGATTTAACTATGATAAATCCGGCCGACAGAAAAGGAGGCCCTGGAGGCGCAGCACTCACCAAAGGAAGGATTACGTCACTACCGAATCCGATTCAAGTCAGAGTGAAGGGGCTACGGCCTCAGGGGGTCTGACTGAAGGCTCCGCTGCAACAAGCACCCCCGTGCCAGGTTTCCCTTTAGGAGAAGAAGGATACGCCGAGGAGGTAAGAGAAAACAGATCGGCGTAGGAAAGGAAAAGGAAATTTGTGTCATGGAGGCAGAGGAGATGAATACACTCCACGCGCAACATATAGTTAATCTGACTGACCACACATTAAATTTTGCTCACTTGTCCTTGCTTGCTAAAGGTTTGAATTTTTGTATTCCCAAGGAGTTCGATTTGGTGGAATTTAGGATCGACTTATTTAAGTCTGTTCGTAAAATTCACCTTTATAAACATTTTCGTAGTGCTCCTACGACTCAGCGGACCCTAGAGGGTGAGCGACCGTGTGTCATCGGGCCCCTGGGCTTTATGGCAGGGGCAGGGTTATACACATTAGCAGATACTTACGGAGAGGCGGAGACCCTGGTAAGTTTGATGGAGACTGACTGTTCCGGTATAGGGGGGTGTGAGACCACTATTACCCCTTTCACAGGAGGGGTGGCATCATGATACATGCCCCCAGTGTCCCCTGGGAATGCCATAGACTTGTTCGAGACACAGGTCATCAAAGATGTGGAGTCCCTGATCTATCCAGCAGCACCGGCGAATCTTACGGTAGAAGAACAAACGGCCTTACGAGAAATAAGGGGATGGAAAGACACCGTAGTCCGCCCGGCGGACAAAGGGGGTAAAACGGTGTTGATACCGAAAGACATGTATATTGGCGAGGCCCATAGACAATTGGCAGATACGTGCACTTATAAGAAATTGCAGGGTGACCCCACTAATAAATTTAAGAGCGAATTGAGAACTCTATTGAGAAAAGCGGTAGAAACCCAGATTTTGTCTATGGGGAGAGCGGAAAAATTGCTGCCGGAGTTCCCCAATAAGCCGCACTGGTACCATGTCCCCAAAATTCACAAGGCTGTCACTAATCCTCCGGGTCGACCCATAGTGTCGGGGGTGGGGTCACTCACAGAACCCCTTTCAAGATACATTGACTGGTTGCTACGCCCGTTGCTGACTCACATACCAGCATACATTAAGGACACTAATGCCTTTCTGCGACAGATCCGCACGTTTAGTTGGCAGCCAACTTTTCAGTTGGCGTCAATAGATGTAGTTAATCTCTACACACAGATACCGCAAGATTTAGGGGTTACAGCAGTACGTCATATCCTAGACACGACCGACATAGGGCAGGACACTATAGAGTTCATATGTGGCAGCCTCGGTTTCATTTTGATGCATAATGCGTTTACATTTTTGGACCTCTGGTACCTGCAGATAGTTGGTACGGCAATGGGGACTCCGGCAGCTTGTACTTTCGCCAACCTATATCTGGGGTATTTTGAAGAGCTTCACATGTACTCCTTACAAAATCCCTACCTCAAGCATATTAGGATGTACTTACGGTACGTCGATGATATGTTCGTGGTATGGGATGGGCCGCAGGATACCTTCGAACAATTTGTCACATATCTGAATAACAATACTATGGGTATGGCCTTCACTTCTAATTTTGGGGGGTCACATTTAGAATTCTTGGACGTGGCAGTTGACATAGTAGATGGGGAGGTTCATACCTCGCTGTATCGGAAGGCAGCCTCTTCTAACGCGCTGATGCATTATGAAAGTTATCATCCGGGTCACACTAAACGTTCGTTACCCTATGGGCAGTTGGTGCGTACTCATCGGGCCAATAATACACGGGAGGGCTTAGAAGCTCAAACCCTGGAGTTGGAACAGAGATTACGTTATAGGGGGTACCCGGGTCACGTCTGGCAGGATGCTTGCGATAAAATGAAAAATAGGGATCACAATATGAGTGAGACGCAGAAACCCATGGGTAAAAGATTCACATTTTGTTTTCAATACGGCCCCATGGACCAACAGATCCGGTCCGCAATAAGAAAGAACTGGCACCTGCTGGATAGGGATAAAGAACTAGCCGAAGTGGCAGCTAGGGGCCCCCTCATTTCTAATAGGAGGAGTACCAGGTTACGAGATGTGATAGTACAAAATAGAGTGGTAGAGAGCAGGCCCGACAATTGGTTAAGTATCAGTGTGGGCGCTGCACATTCTGTGAGCGGCATATTACGGATAGGGTTCTACACATTGGACCAATTGAACATAAAGTGACACAATTTATTACATGCCAAACCAAAAACGTGGTATATGTAGTGTGGTGCCCGTGTGGGCGATACTATTTGGGTAAGACCATCAGATGTTTATATGTGCGATTTAGGGAACACTGTCGTTCCGTAATTACAGGTAAGGGAGTCCCTAGACTTATTAATCATCTGCGGGAGGAGCATGGGGGGAACGCGGAGGTACTCACATTTGCAGGGGTGGAACAGGTTAAGGTCCCGAAAAGAGGAGGTGACCACCATAATGTCCTATTGAAATGTGAGGCAATGTGGATAATGCGCACAGGGGCCATGGGTCTGGTGGGGCTCAATGACAAAGTCGACATGTCCATCTTTTTGTGAAAGATATTTACTACACTTTGCGATTGAGTGGATCGCATTGGTGGTGGTTAGAGTTGAGCGACCTTGACCTTTTTAGAGTCGAGCCGGGTTTCGCGAAACCCGACTATCTCAAAAGTCGGGTCGAGTGAAATCGGCCGATTATGACGTAAAGTCGGGATCGACCGAAACACGAAACCCAATGCAAGTCAATGGGGCAGCATAGTCGGCAGTGAGTGGGGGCCAGGAAAACACCTAGAGTGCCCATTTTAATGTCAAAACCATCCATTCTTCTTAATGAAGCTTGTCAAGCGTAATTTACCTTATAATAATTGGAAGGCATTTGAAATTGGGGGTCATTTGGCTAAAGTTGTGTGGGGTAGGGCTGGTTCAAGTAATTAGTGGGCCCAGGAAATCTGGACCACGTCACGGCAGTGGAGCAGGGAGAGGTAAGTATTTCAACTTTGCAAGTGCTGTGATCCTGAGCAAGCAGGGGGGCCCACTTGTTGGCATTGGCACTGGCACAGGGCCCCTCAAAGTACAGCGGTGTGTTTGCACGGCGGGGGCGCCTCCCACCGGCAGCAACACTTTTGCGTACTATGAGAGGCCCTGTGCCAGTGACGTCGCCAACTAGTATTCCTCCCCCCACCTGATGAAGGAACCTGCACTTTCATCTGCACCTTCCTCTTTGTCCCCGTGTAAGGTGGTATGGTATGCGGGAAGAGCAACCTGACTTTCAGCAGGGTCACAATGTTGTTGTGTAGCATGCACGGGGAATGTTGCGTTATGGGTCAATGTACCAGCAGACTCATCTATCACTGGCTGGGCAATGGGCACGATGAAGTGGAAACACAGATATAGGCCCAAAGAATAAAGTGGGCTAAATGCAGTTCAAAATTGGTAACACAGGAATAACCAGGGGGCATTGCAGTGGAGGACAACTGGAATGAGAGGCTGACACAGAGAGTAGGGCCAAATCAGTAAGTAGTCGAAATGCAGTTCAAAATTGGCAACCGTAGTAAACAGGCGGCACAGCTTTGTTCAGTGGAGGAGAACAGCAAGGAGTGGCAGACACCGATAGTAGGCCCCAACCCAACTAGTAGGCCAAATGCAGTCTAACATTAACAACTACTTAACGAGAGCCTGAAAATGGAATTTCAGGACAGGAAACCAGGAGAACAGCAAGGAGTGGCAGACACCGATAGTAGGCCCCAAACCAACTAGTACGCCAAATGCAGTTGTTCCATTTAACCACAATTTAATGAGAGCCTGAAGATAGAAGCTCAGGAAAGGCAACCTGGGGAACACCTTGGAGTGTAACACACCATCTCTCTCCACCCCATACCCATTTTGTAGGCCTAATGCAGTGTACTTTTCTACAACTACTAAACGAGAGTCGGAAGACCGAAGCAATGGCAAGGAAACCTGGGGAACACCTTGGAGTGTAACACACCATCTCTCTCCACCCCATACCCAATTTGTAGGCCTAATGCAGTGTAGTTTCCAAGAACTACTAAACGAGAGCCGGAAGATCGAAGCTCAGGAAAGGCAACCTGGGGAACACCTTGGAGTGTAACACACCCTCTCTCTACACCCCATACCCAATTTGAAGGCCTAATGCAGTGTAGTTTCCAAGAACTACTAAACGAGAGCCAGAAGATCGAAGCTCAGGAAAGGCAACCTGGGGAACACCTTGGAGTGTAACACACCCTCTCTCTACACCCCATACCCAATTTGTAGGCCTAATGCAGCGTAGTTTCCGACAACTACTAAACGAGAGCATGAAGATCGAAGCTCAGGAAAGGCAACCTGGGGAACACCTTGGAGTGTAACACACCCTCTCTCTACACCCCATACCCAATTTGAAGGCCTAATGCAGTGTAGTTTCCAAGAACTACTAAACGAGAGCCGGAAGATCGAAGCTCAGGAAAGGCAACCTGGGGAACACCTTGGAGTGGAACACACCATCTCTCTACACCCCATACCCAATTTGAAGGCCTAATGCAGCGTAGTTTCCAACAACTACTAAACGAGAGCCGGAAGATCGAAGCTCAGGAAAGGCAACCTGGGGAACACCTTGGAGTGTAACACAACGTCTCTCTACACCACGGAAGGGCTGATTCTTAGGAAGGAAGGCTGTTGGAAATAAGCATTGCGCGTCCGAGGGTGATTATATTCTTATTAGGTATATACTCACCCTCGGACGCGCCCTGCTTCTTTATTTGGAATGAATGTTTATTTGCAATGTGGTGTTGACTTTCTCTATTATTTTGGTAATTAATGATTTTATTATTTTCATTGTTTTGCATCTTCTCGGCAATAATATAAAGAAGACGCGACAGGACAACACTCGGTGGATGCCATATGTGTGTTTTCAATTTAAAAAACCTTTCAGTTAACTACTTGCAGGAGAAAGTAATTGTAGCTGGTGGCCATTTTTAGTACTGTACCAGATTTTAGTTGTGTGTTTGTTTTCAATGTTAAAATGTCTGCATTTGATATCTCACCAGTATTTTCTTTTTTATAAGCAAAATACTTTTTTTTTTATTTTATGATGTTGGTTCAAGGGGTACACGGGCAGCAGTAGACAGGTCAGTGGAGGCCTAGTGGAAGGAGGGACCGCAGACAGGCTTCGAAGCCCTAACATAATAAATTGGGCTGCCTGTAGGCAATTTAAAATTGGTTCCAGGGGAACACGGGCAGCAGTAGACAGGTCAGTGGAGGCCTAGAGGAAGGAGGGACCGCAGATGCGCCAATGTTTCCCCCATACCAAATTTGTAGGCCTAATGCAGTGTAGTTTCCAACAACTACTAAACGAGAGCCGGAATATCGAAGCTCAGGAAAGGCAACCTGGGGAACACCTTGGAGTGTAACACACCCTCTCTCTACACCCCATACCCAATTTGAAGGCCTAATGCAGCGTAGTTTCCAACAACTACTAAACGAGAGCCCGAAGATCGAAGCTCAGGAAAGGCAACCTGGGGAACACCTTGGAGTGGAACACACCATCTCTCTACACCCCATACCCAATTTGAAGGCCTAATGCAGCGTAGTTTCCAACAACTACTAAACGAGAGCCGGAAGATCGAAGCTCAGGAAAGGCAACCTGGGGAACACCTTGGAGTGTAACACAACGTCTCTCTACACCACGGAAGGGCTGATTCTTAGGAAGGAAGGCTGTTGGAAATAAGCATTGCGCGTCCGAGGGTGATTATATTCTTATTAGGTATATACTCACCCTCGGACGCGCCCTGCTTCTTTATTTGGAATGAATGTTTATTTGCAATGTGGTGTTGACTTTCTCTATTATTTTGGTAATTAATGATTTTATTATTTTCATTGTTTTGCATCTTCTCGGCAATAATATAAAGAAGACGCGACAGGACAACACTCGGTGGATGCCATATCTGTGTTTTCAATTTAAAAAACCTTTCAGTTAACTACTTGCAGGAGAAAGTAATTGTAGCTGGTGGCCATTTTTAGTACTGTACCAGATTTTAGTTGTGTGTTTGTTTTTAATGTTAAAATGTCTGCATTTGATATCTCTCCAGTATTTTCTTTTTTGTAAGCAAAATACTTATTTTTATATTTTCTGATGTTGGTTCCAGGGGTACACGGGCAGCAGTGCCCTGGTCAGTGTAGTAGTAGTTGAAAGAATGGACCGCAGACAGGCATCGAAGGCCTAAAATAAAAAAATTGGGCTGGCTGTAGGCAATTTTAAATTGGTTCCAGGGGTACACGGGCAGCAGTGGTGTGGTCAGTGGAGGCCTAGTGGAAGGAGTGACCGCAGACAGGCATCGAAGGCCTAAAATAATAACACATGGCTGTAGGCAATTTTAAATTGGTTCCAGGGGTACACGGGCAGCAGTGGTGTGGTCAGTGGAGGCCTAGTGGAAGGAGTGACCGCAGACAGGCATCGAAGGCCTAAAATAATAACACATGGCTGTAGGCAATTTTAAATTGGTTCCAGGGGTACACGGGCAGCAGTGACCTGGTCAGTGTAGTAGTAGTTGAAAGAATGGACCGCCGACAGGCATCGAAGGCCTAAAATAATAACACATGGCTGTAGGCAATTTTAAATTGGTTCCAGGGGTACACGGACAGCAGTGGTGTGGTCAGTGGAGGCCTAGTGGAAGGAGTGACCGCAGACAGGCATCGAAGGCCTAAAATAATAACACATGGCTGTAGGCAATTTTAAATTGGTTCCAGGGGTACACGGGCAGCAGTGGTGTGGTCAGTGGAGGCCTAGTGGAAGGAGTGACCACAGACAGGCATCGAAGGCCTAACATAACAAAAATGTCAATACAATGGTATTGTCAGTGGCAGGCATTGAAGGATGTCAGCGCATAGACTAAACATTGGTGGAGCTGTGAGATAATTTTGCAAGTGGTAGAGCACTGTTTGAGCTGGGGTGGGGGGAAACTGTCTTGTGGCCGGCGGTACAGGCCCAGGGCCCCTCATATTACAACGGTGTGTCTGACGTTGGGTGCGCACCACCACCGCCAGAGACACTTTATTGTACTAGGAGGGGCCCAGTGGCAGTGCCGTCGACCAAAAGCGGGCTCACCCACCTCTTCAGACAAACTGCACTCTCACGGGTGCTGTCGCCAAGTGTCGATACCACGGCCCCGTGTGGGGAGTTTGGCCATTTAGTGAGGTGTAAACATGTCGTATGCTGGACAATCAGGTGCTGAAAATTACGAGATTGGAAAAGGTATTCAGAATAGTCCACAGGCAAGACCTTTTCATAGGAAAGCTAGGTGTCAGCCGGGCAAGGTGGGGCAAAAGATTTCGAAATCCAGTTGTGGTTCATTTTAATGAAGGTTAGATCATCTACATTTTGGGTAGCCAGACGAGTCCTTTTTTCTGTTAGTATTGAACCTGCAGCACTGAATACTCTTTCTGATAGGACACTAGCTGCCGGGCAAGCAAGCTCCTGCAATGCATATTCTGCCAATTCTGGCCAGGTGTCTAATTTTGATGCCCAGTAATCAAATGGGAATGACGGTTGAGGGAGAACATCGATAAGGGATGAAAAATAGTTTGTAACCATACTGGACAAATGTTGTCTCCTGTCACTTTGAATTGATGCTGCAGTACCTGTCCTGTCTGCGGTCATAGCAAAATCACTCCACAACCTGGTCAGAAAACCCCTCTGGCCAACGCCACTTCTGATTTCTGCCCCTCTAACTCCTCTGGTCTGCTGGCCCCTGCAGCTCGTGTGAGAACGATCACGGGCGCTGTGTGCAGGGAATGCCAGAAGCAAACGGTCAACAAGAGTTGATTGTTTGGTTGCTAATATTAGTTCCAAGTTCTCATGTGGCATTATATTTTGCAATTTGCCTTTATAGCGAGGATCAAGGAGGCAGGCCAACCAGTAATCGTCATCATTCATCATTTTAGTTATGCGTGTGTCCCTTTTGAGGATACGTAAGGCATAATCCGCCATGTGGGCCAAAGTTCCAGTTCTCAAATCTGCGGTTGTGCTTGGTTGAGGGGCAGTTTCAGGCAAATCCACGTCACTTGTGTCCCTCAAAAAACCAGAACCCGGCCTTGCCACGCCACCAATTTCCAGTGGCCCCGGAAAAGCTTCCTCATTAAAAATATAATCATCGCCATCATCCTCCTCGTCCTCCTCCTCCTCTTCGCCCGCTACCTCGTCCTGTACACTGCCCTGGCCAGACAATGGCTGACTGTCATCAAGGCTTTCCTCTTCCTCAGCTGCAGACGCCTGATCCTTTATGTGCGTCAAACTTTGCATCAGCAGACGCATTAGGGGGATGCTCATGCTTATTATGGCGTTGTCTGCACTAACCAGCCGTGTGCATTCCTCAAAACACTGAAGGACTTGACACATGTCTTGAATCTTCGACCACTGCACACCTGACAACTCCATGTCTGCCATCCTACTGCCTGCCCGTGTATGTGTATCCTCCCACAAAAACATAACAGCACGCCTCTGTTCACACAGTCTCTGAAGCATGTGCAGTGTTGAGTTCCACCTTGTTGCAACGTCTATGATTAGGCGATGCTGGGGAAGGTTCTAAGAACGCTGATAGGTCTGCATACGGCTGGAGTGTACGGGCGAACGGCGGATATGTGAGCAAAGTCCACGCACTTTGAGGAGCAGGTCGGATAACCCCGGATAACTTTTCAGGAAGCACTGCACCACCAGGTTTAAGGTGTGAGCCAGGCAAGGAATGTGTTTCAGTTGGGAAAGGGAGATGGCAGCCATGAAATTCCTTCCGTTATCACTCACTACCTTGCCTGCCTCAAGATCTACAGTGCCCAGCCACGACTGCATTTCTTTCTGCAAGAACTCGGACAGAACTTCTGCGGTGTGTCTGTTGTCGCCCAAACACTTCATAGCCAATACAGCCTGCTGACGTTTGCCAGTAGCTGCCCCATAATGGGAGACCTGGTGTGCAACAGTGGCAGCTGCGGATGGAGTGGTTGTGCGACTGCGGTCTGTGGACGAGCTCTCGCTTCTGCAGGAGGACAAAGAGGAGGAGGAGGGGGTGCGAACGGCTACAGCCAATTGTTTCCTAGACCGTGGGCTAGGCAGAACTGTCCCAAACTTGCTGTCCCCTGTGGACCCTGCATCCACCACATTTACCCAGTGTGCCGTGATGGACACGTAACGTCCCTGGCCATGCCTACTGGTCCATGCATCTGTTGTCAGGTGCACCTTTGTGCTCACAGATTGCCTGAGTGCATGGACAATGCGCTCTTTAACATGCTGGTGGAGGGCTGGGATGGCTTTTCTGGAAAAAAAGTGTCGACTGGGTAGCTCGTAGCGTGGTGCAGCGTAGTCCATCAGGGCTTTGAAAGCTTCGCTTTCAACTAACCGGTAGGGCATCATCTCTAACGAGATTAGTCTAGCTATGTGTGCGTTCAAACCCTGTGTACGCGGATGCGAGGCTAAGTACTTCCTTTTTCTAACCATAGTCTCATGTAGGGTGAGCTGGACTGGAGAGCTGGAGATCGTGGAACTAGCGGGGGTGCCGGTGGACATGGCAGACTGAGAGACGGTGGGAGATGGTATTGTTGCCACCGGTGCCCTAGATGCAGTGTTTCCTACTACGAAACTGGTGATTCCCTGACCCTGACGGCTTTGGCCTGGCAAAGAAACCTGCACAGATACTGCAGGTGGTGCGGAAAATGGTGGCCCTACACTGCCGGAAGGGATGTTGCGTTGCTGACTAGCTTCATTGGCCGAGGGTGCTACAACCTTAAGGGACGTTTGGTAGTTAGTCCAGGCTTGCAAATGCATGGTGGTTAAATGTCTATGCATGCAACTTGTATTGAGACTTTTCAGATTCTGTCCTCTGCTTAAGGTAGTTGAACATTTTTGACAGATGACTTTGCGCTGATCAATTGGATGTTGTTTAAAAAAATGCCAGACTGCACTCTTTCTAGCATCGGATACCTTTTCAGGCATTGCAGACTGAGCTTTAACCGGATGGCCACGCTGTCCTCCAACAGGTTTTAGCTTTGCCACGCGTTTTGGGCAAGATACGGGCCCGGCAGATGGAACCTGTTGCGATGTTGATGCCTGCTGCGGCCCCTCCTCCTCCGCTTCAGAACTGCTGCCGCCTGCACCCTGTTCCCCCAATGGCTGCCAATCGGGGTCAAGAACTGGGTCATCTATTACCTCTTCTTGTAGCTCGTGTGCAACTTCGTCTGTGTCACCGTGTCGGTCGGTGGTATAGCGTTCGTGATGGGGCAACATAGTCTCATCAGGGTCTGATTCTTGATCAGCACCCTGCGATGGCAATGTTGTGGTCTGAGTCAAAGGACCAGGATAGTAGTCTGGCTGTGGCTGTGCATCAGTGCACTCCATGTCAGATTCAACTTGTAATGGGCATGGACTGTTAACTGCTTCACTTTCTAAGCCAGGGACGGTATGTGTAAAGAGCTCCATGGAGTAACCCGTTGTGTCGCCTGCTGCATTCTTCTCTGTTGTTGTTTTTGCTGAAGAGGACAAGGAAGCGACTTGTCCCTGACCGTGAACATCCACTAACGACGCGCTGCTTTGACATTTACCAGTTTCACGAGAGGAGGCAAAAGAGCTAGAGGCTGAGTCAGCAAGATAAGCCAAAACTTGCTCTTGCTGCTCCGGCTTTAAAAGCGGTTTTCCTACTCCCAGAAAAGGGAGCGTTCGAGGCCTTGTGTAGCCAGACGACGAACCTGGCTCCACAGCTCCAGACTTAGGTGCAATATTTTTTTTCCCACGACCAGCTGATGCTCCACCACTACCACTACCCTCATTACCAGGTGACAATGAACGCCCCCGGCCACGACCTCTTCCACCAGACTTCCTCATTGTTTTAAAAACGTTACCAAACGAACGGTATTTGTTGCTGTCACACAACTTACACGGTGAGCTATAACTTCAGTATGATTTAGCTACCCCTTTACAGGTGGGTGAGACCACAACGAAAATCAGCCACAATGTTACACACTCTGTTGTTGTTGGCAACAAATGAGATGGCACACACGCAGGACTGTCACTGAAGCGCAAATGTAAATATTTATCTCCCACTGATTTGTGTTTGTTTTTTTTAAAAGGGAGACTTCAGAAAAAAAAAAAATTAAAAAAAATTTATTTTTTACAGAAGAATTTATAAAACAAATAAAATGAAATGATTGTTTCAGGGAGAATTTAGGAAAAAAAAAAAGGCTTTGTAGGGCCCACTGAGTGAGAGAGGACGCACACAGGAGTCAGGAGTGGCACACAAGCCCAGAGGCCAATATTAATCTCCCACCGATTGATTTAGTTATTTTTTTTGGTAGATTTTGGAACCCAAATCAAGCAAAAAAATTAATAGGCTTTCTATGGCCCACAATTGGGGAGAGAGAGAGAGAGATGGCACACCCAGGAGTCAAGACTGGCACACAAGCAGAAGGGGCAATATGAATCTCCCACAGATTTTTTTTTTTTTTTTTTTTTCAGGGAGACTTGAGAGAAAAAAAAATACAAAAAAAATGATTTTTTTCAGGAATAATTTAGAAACCAAAGAAAATAAAATGATTGTTTCAGGGAGAATTTAGAAAACAAATAAAACAAAAAATAGGCTTTCTAGGGCCCACTGAGTGACAGATGACGCACACAGGAGTCAGGAGTGGCACACAAGCCCAGAGGCCAATATTAATCTCCCACTGATTGATTTAGTGATTTTTTTCAGGTAGATTTTGGAACCCAAATCAAGCAAAAAAATTAATAGGCTTTCTATGGCCCACTATTTGTGAGAGAGATGGCACGCTCAGGACTGGCACACAAGCCCAGAGGCCAATATTAATCTCCCATTTTTTTTTTTTCCAGGGAAAATTTATAAACCCAATAAAAAAAATAATAATAAATAGGCTTTCTATGGCCCACTATCTGAGAGAGAGAGATGGCACGCTTAGGACTGGCACACAAGCCCAAAGCCCAATATTAATCTCCCACTGATTGATTTAATGATTTTTTCAGGTAGAATTTAGAACCCAAATCAAGCAAAAAAATTAATAGGCTTTCTATGGCCCACTGAGTGAGAGATGGCACACACAGGAGTAAGGAGTGGCACACAAGCCCTGAGGCCAATATTTTTCTCCCACTGATTGATTGATTGATTGATTTTTTCAGGTAGAATTAGGAACCCAAATCAACCCAAAAAATAAATAGGCTTTCTATGGCCCACTATTTGTGAGAGAGATGGCACGCTCAGGACTGGCACACAAGCCCAGAGGCCAATATTAATCTCCCACTTTTTTTTTTTTCCAGGGAAAATTTATAAACCCAATAAAAAAAATAATAATAAATAGGCTTTCTATGGCCCACTATCTGAGAGAGAGAGAGAGAGATGGCACGCTTAGGACTGGCACACAAGCCCAAAGGCCAATATTAATCTCCCACTGATTGATTTATTGATTTTTTCAGGTAGAATTTAGAACCCAAATCAAGCAAAAAAATTAATAGGCTTTCTATGGCCCACTGAGTGAGAGATGGCACACACAGGAGTAAGGAGTGGCACACAAGCCCTGAGGCCAATATTTTTCTCCCACTGATTGATGTTGTGATTTTTTCTGGTAGATTTTGGAACCCAAATCAAGCAAAAAAATAAATAGGCTTTCTATGGCCCACTGAGTGAGAGATGACACAGACAGAGATGGCACTCTAGCAGAAATGTCAATCTTAATCTCCCACAAAAAAAAAAAAAAAAAAGGAACTGTCCTTCAATTACTATCTCCCTGCAGTAATCTCAGCCAGGTATGGCAGGCAGCAATAAGGAGTGGACTGATGCACAAATTAAATAAAAAGTGTGGACAAACAAACAAGATAGCTGTGCAGAAAGGAAGGAACAAGAGGATTTGTGCTTTGAAAAAAGCAGTTGGTTTGCACAGCGGCGTACACACAGCAATGCAGCTATCAGGGAGCCTTCTAGGGCAGCCCAATGAGCTACAGCGCTGAGGAAAAAAAAAAAAAAAGGAGCTTCCACTGTCCCTGCACACCGAAGGTGGTGTTGGGCAGTGGCAATCGCTACAGCACAAGCGGTTTTGTGGTTAATGGACCCTGCCTAACGCTATCCCTGCTTCTGACGAAGCGGCAGCAACCTCTCCCTAAGCTCAGATCAGCAGCAGTAACATGGCGGTCGGCGGGAACTCCCCTTTATAGCCCCTGTGACGCCGCAGACAGCAAGCCAATCACTGCAATGCCCTTCTCTAAGATGGTGGGGACCAGGACCTATGTCATCACGCTGCCCACACTCTGCGTTTACCTTCATTGGCTGAGAAATGGCACTTTTCGCGTCATTGAAACGCGACTTTGGCGCGAAAGTCGCGTACCGCATGGCCGACCACGCACAGGGGTCGGATCGGGTTTCATGAAACTCGACTTCGCCAAAAGTCGGCGACTTTTGAAAATGTTCGACCCGTTTCGCTCAACCCTAGTGGTGGTAATTGGGGCGACCGCAAAATGTTGTCTCAGATCACTTTGTTATGACATGTCAAGCTTAGGAATAGGCAGTAAATACATAGGTTGCGTTATCATGTGAGGTATAAGTGGTTAGATATGTTTGTGTAGCCACTTGTCAAGCCGAGCCCATGGTTACAGTACTATCTTGTAAGGTCCGTTGTGTATTGTGTTTTAACATGTGCATATTAGTATAATGTTCATTATGGAGATAATGTTGGTTCCGTGCTTGTTGCTAAAGGTATTGTTTTTATGTATTATTATGTGTTAATTGGAAAGTGTACCGAGGGTGGGCGGGTGATGGCGCAGGGAGGGGCGCTTGTGTGAGGCGCTACTTCAGGCGTCACATCTGTCCTCCCATCGAACCCGTTGAAGCGCCGGGAGGGCGCGAAACGGCCGTCGTTCGGCTGCCACCTTCTCTGTACACACCCCCGAGCCGTGAAGTTTGGCTAATAAAGTACCTGTTTTAAAAAGATTAGTGAGTGCTGCCACAGTTTCTTCCTTATCGCTGCAAAATGCAAACATTGCTGTTCCACTTTTGAAAGATCCACCCCTTTCGGGGTCACCATCCTCTTTTTAGACTCCGCCCCTTTTAGGGCCACCACCCCCTTGTGGGCTTTTTTCTTCTTTAGGGCCACCGCCCCTTTTAGGGACTCCACCCCCTTTTGGGCAACTACCCCCTTTTGAGACGCAGCCCCTTTTTGGCCAACCATAATTATTTGGGCACTGCTCCGTTTTTGGGACTCCACCCACTTTTTAGGGACACCACCCCACTCTGGGGTACACCCTGTGGACTTCCCACAGTACTCTCAGGCCCCAGTTTGCACAGCACACCAATGTGACTCTGGCCCTTTAAGAGTCTTCACACTCTAAACCAGCAATGTCTCTTTTTTTTTCTCTCTCTCTTTTGCTGCAACTGCACTTCACAAGGCTCTGCACCGCAGACTTCGTGGACCCGCCGATCCACAGCAAAACTTCGTAACCCCGCCGAGTTACCGCCAGACGCTTTCAGTCTTCGTGTCCCCGCCGAGCCACAGTAAGTCGATCACAGAAAAAAAAAAAAGACATACAGTTAGGTCGATATATATATTTGGACAGAGACAATATTTTTCTAATTTTAGTTATAGACATTACCACAATGAATTTTAAACAAAACAATTCAGATGCAGTTGAAGTTCAGACTTTCAGCTTTCATTTGAGGGTATCCACATTAAAATTGGATGAAGGGTTTAGGAGTTTCAGCTCCTTAACATGTGCCACCCTGACCTTCAACTGCATCTGAACTGTTTAGTTTAAAATTCATTGTGGTAATGTCTATAACCAAAATTAGAAAAATGTTGTCTCTGTCCAAATATATATGGACCTAACTGTATATGGACTCGCCGGTCCACAGCAAGCACTTGCACACGTGCTTATAGAAATAAAAACACAGTCTCTCACTGACCCTGGTCAGATTAACACAGACTACGGTCTGTTACACACCCGGCTTTAACATAGCCCAAACACAGTTTTTTCCACTGACCCCGGTCAGTACAATACACGGTTTTCAGACCGTCACCCGTTGGCAACTTCACGGGTTTCTGGACACCCCTCAGCCTCAGAGATGCCCAGACGCACTGTCTCTGTTTTCTTCCACTCTGACCCCGGTCAGTACACACGGACACCTGTCCGTTACCTGTTGGTGCCGGCCACACAGGTTCCCAGATCCCTCTTCTCCTCAGAGGTATCCCAAAACAGCAGTTCTCACTGATCCCGATCAGTATTTACTCACGGTTGTCAAGACCGTCCACTCCTCTGGCTCAGACCAGCCAGCGCTGCAACATGTGCTCCTTGGATCGCTGCCCGCATTCGAAACACCAATTGTAGGGATTGTACTCGATCAGGTGCGGCGGATGACACTCTGAAGGCACGTTTCATTAAAAGTTCACAGGTTTATTGCTCCATAAACCACATAGCAACAGGAACAACAGGTAAACAGTCTTACGTCAGACAGATGAATCCTCAATGTCCATAGTAGAGCTCCACGCTCTCTCAGACCTGTAGGCACAAAGGCTGTGCTATGTCCAGCACATAGGCTCTCCAGCCTAAATATGGTCTCTGTGTGCTGTTCAGGACGTCTGTCCCCACGCGGAACCGTCCAACACACAGGCCACTCTGCAGTGTCCAGCCAGGACACATGGAAGTGTGTCCACCCTGACAGACTCCCAAACACACTCACTCCCCAAGTGCTACACATACACCTCTTTACATAGGTGTAACCACACCCAGGAACCCATCACATGATTAGACATGTGGTTCTGACATCACCACAGGTCCTGAAACAAACATAGATAGGCACGATTATGCCCCTTACCCAGGGGTGAGGTATATGGGTAGCCAGACCCTCCCATCTCTCATAGCTACCCGTAACCCAAATATCCTAAACAATTTCTTATTGCTTTATGTGCATTACAGAAAACACTCCGGGTCACATCACAGCGACAGGCCTTCTCTGTGATACATACCTCCCGTCGACTATCCAACCTTTAGCCATGTTACAACATATAAACCTACAAAAATTTGCACAAAGACCTCATCGTACAAAAAATCTTAAATTTTATTAGGAACAATTAATAGGAATGTTAAAAACAGCAATGATGGAAAATGGTACTAAATAAAGACACCCCAGGCCAGAGGTAAGCACGGAACAACATTGTATCACACCACCATATAAATGTAATGATGTGTTTGGGAAAAAAAGTCTCACATGCCAACACGGCACAATCACTATATAACCCAAAACTAGATTATCATCTGGCGGCGCAGATAAAGTATATATAATATAATGCTACTATACCTCCGGTCTGATGGTGCCACGACGCCTACGTGCGTTTCGGCTGCGTGTGCCTTCTTCCGGGGGAGTGGCATCATCAGATCCAGCATGCCTTATAAATCCCGGCTGACCAATAAACAAGATTAAAAGTACGCCACATCATAAGATCACCGCCTTGTAGCAGCGCATTCGCAGTCCACCCCGGCAAGGTCCGAGTCATCCCCGGCGTCATCGGGCAACCACACCCACGGGAACGCCTCTAAGGACGGTCACGTGAGCGCCAACCCGACTGAGACGCCGGCAACAATGCGCAACCCCCCACAAGCGAACGCGCACGCGCACAGGAGGGGATCGTAGACGGGACTAGCCGCCTCACACATTGTAAGTATACCCACATGAAAACAATTCATCCCGCGAAAACAGTCCATCTATGAGCACAATGAATACCAAACAATACCAAGTACATACAAATCAAATATACAGTGATGGACATTATAATAGATAATAATATTAAGGCTCACAATACACATTATATATATATGGACATAAATATGATAAACAAAATCATTATACCACATGTGACGAGTGCATTAAGTGCAAATATAAAACAACTTATTACAGATAATCGATATGATCAACATAATTAAATATTACTTATATAATTATTGAATAAATATAACAACATAGACAATAGTCAATAAAGTGCAACGTGCTTGAACATGCTTAAAGATGATGACCATTCTCTCCGTACTCTCAACATCCATCTAAGAGTTCATAGCGGGGATACAAACTGGTGGCTGTAAGTATAATAATATAAAATCAAAATCAGCCAAAACATAACACAATAAAAGCAAGAAACCAATGAAACCAACATAAAAAAATATAAAAAGCGACCATTTTAAAGAAAGGGTGCAAAGCTCAGGGTCTCATTTAACCCATTTGGTTTAAGGCTCCGTAGTTCCCAGATCCACCGAGATTCTTTTTGGGCCAAAGCCCGACTCACATTACCCCCTCTTGGGCTTAAAGGAACACAATCAATACCCTTCACATGGAACTCGGAGGGGTCACATGCATGGTGCTGTTTAAAATGTCTGGGAACACTTTTTAGTAGATCCAAATTATCCTCCTCCTTAGCAGCAAGAATTTCCCTAACATGTTCCCTAACGCGCACTTTTAAAGCCCTTGTTGTCAGTAAGTACAGTAAGCATAGTACACAACTGCACTTGTAGTGCAGGTTATCGTGTGCGTGATTTTAAACTTACGTCCATCTGAGGACACAAAATCCGTTGCTGTATCCATGTTGGGATATCCCACACACTTCCCACAAGGTTTACTACCCCATGGAGGTTTGGATATTTGTTTTTGCAAAGGAAATAATTGGGGGCGATCTTTTGGTGTGTAGTAACTCTTAACTAATAAGTCCCTCAGGTTCTTCGATCTCCGTGCAGTAAGTGAGGTGTTGTGAATTCTGTTAAGCTCCCTCCTGTGATCATGAATGGTACTTCGGCTGGTTCTGTCCATGGGCTTCCTCTGGTGGTTGTGAGTGGAGCTGCGGCTTCTGAGGTTCCTTCCACAGGTGACGAGGTTAATTCGTTAGCTGGCTGCTCTATTTAACTCCACCTAGATCATTGCTCCATGCCACCTGTCAATGTTCCAGTATTGGTCAAGTTCGCTCCTGGATCGTTCTTGTGACCTGTCTTCCCAGCAAGTTCCTGCTTGTTTTCTCTGTTTGCTTTTTTTTCTGTCCAGCTTGCTATTTTGATTTTTGTCTTGCTTGCTGGAAGCTCTGGGACGCAGAGGGAGCGCCTCCGCACCGTGAGTCGGTGCGGAGGGTCTTTTTGCGCCCTCTGCGTGGTCTTTTTGTAGTTTTTTGTGCTGACCGCAAAGTTACCTTTCCTGTCCTCTGTCTCTTCAGTAAGTCGGGCCTCACTTTGCTAAATCTATTTCATCTCTGTGTTTGTAATTTTCATCTTTACTCACAGTCATTATATGTGGGGGGCTGCCTGTTCCTTTGGGGAATTTCTCTGAGGCAAGGTAGGCTTTATTTTTCTATCTTTAGGGCTAGCTAGTTCCTTAGGCTGTGACGAGGCGCCTAGGGAGCGTCAGGAGCGCTCCACGGCTATTTCTAGTGTGTCTGATAGGTTTAGGGATTGCGGTCAGCAGAGTTCCCACGTCTCAGAGCTTGTCCTGTATTATTAGTAACTATCAGGTCATTCCGTGTGCTCTTAACCACCAGGTCCATTATTGTCCTCACCACCAGGTCATAACAGTACAGGTGGCTAAAAGTATTAATGCATCTCAATAGAGGGATAAGAGAAGTTCTGAGACCATTTTTTTTTCTTTGCAGTGTGTTTTGTCTCTCTTTTCCCCTTTACCTCTGGGTGGTTCAGGATACAGGTGTAGATATGGACATTCAAGGTCTGTCCTCTTGTATGGATAATCTCACTGCAAGGGTACAAAACATTCAAGATTTTGTGGTTCAGAATCTGATGTCAGAGCCTAGGATTCCAATTCCTGATTTGTTTTTTGGGGATAGATCTAAGTTTCTGAATTTCAAAAATAATTGTAAATTGTTTCTTGCTTTGAAACCTCGCTCCTCAGGTGACCCTGTTCAACAAGTGAAAATCATTATTTCTTTGTTACGTGGCGACCCTCAAGACTGGGCATTTTCCCTAGCGCCAGGAGATCCGGCATTGCGTGATGTTGATGCGTTTTTTCTGGCGCTTGGATTGCTTTATGATGAACCAAATTCAGTGGATCAGGCAGAGAAAATCTTGCTGGCTCTGTGTCAGGGTCAGGATGAGGTAGAGATATATTGTCAGAAGTTTAGAAAGTGGTCTGTACTCACTCAGTGGAATGAATGTGCGCTGGCAGCAATTTTCAGAAAGGGTCTCTCTGAAGCCCTTAAGGATGTCATGGTGGGATTTCCCATGCCTGCTGGTCTGAATGAGTCTATGTCTTTGGCCATTCAGATCGATCGACCCTTGTGTGAGCGTAAAGTTGTGCATCATTTGGTGGTATTATCTGAGCATAGACCTGAGCCTATGCAATGTGATAGGACTTTGACCAGAGCTGAACGGCAAGAACACAGACGTCGGAATGGGCTGTGTTTTTACTGTGGTGATTCCACTCATGCTATCTCCGATTGTCCTAAGCGCACTAAGCGTTTCGCTAGGTCTGCCACCATTGGTACGGTACAGTCGAAATTTCTTTTGTCCATTACTCTGATTTGCTCTTTGTCATCCTATTCTGTTATGGCATTTGTGGATTCAGGCGCTGCCCTGAATTTGATGGACTTGGAGTTTGCTAGGCGCTGTGGTTTTTTCTTGGAGCCCTTGCAGTATCCTATTCCATTGAGAGGAACTGATGCTACGCCTTTGGCCAAGAATAAGCCCCAGTACTGGACCCAATTGACCATGTGCATGGCTCCTGCACATCAGGAGGATATTCGCTTTTTGGTGTTGCATAATCTGCATGATGTGGTCGCTTTGGGGTTGCCATGGCTACAGGTCCATAATCCAGTATTGGATTGGAAATCTATGTCTGTGTCCAGCTGGGGTTGTCAGGGGGTACATGGTGATGTTCCATTTTTGTCTATTTCGTCATCTACCCCTTCTGAAGTCCCGGAGTTTTTGTCGGATTACCGGGATGTATTTGATGAGCCCAAATCCAGTGCCCTACCTCCTCATAGGGATTGCGATTGTGCTATCAATTTGATTCCTGGTAGTAAGTTTCCTAAGGGCCGACTGTTCAATTTATCTGTACCAGAACATGCCGCTATGTGGAGTTATATAAAGGAATCCTTGGAGAAGGGTCATATTCGCCCGTTGTCGTCACCATTGGGAGCAGGGTTCTTTTTTGTGGCCAAGAAGGATGGTTCTTTGAGACCTTGTATTGATTACCGCCTTCTTAATAAGATCACGGTCAAATTTCAGTACCCTTTGCCGCTGCTGTCTGATTTATTTGCTCGGATTAAGGGGGCTAGTTGGTTCACCAAGATAGATCTTCGTGGTGCGTATAATCTTGTGCGTATTAAACAGGGCGATGAATGGAAAACAGCATTTAATACGCCCGAGGGCCATTTTGAGTACCTGGTTATGCCATTCGGGCTTTCCAATGCTCCATCAGTATTTCAGTCCTTTATGCATGACATCTTCCGAGAGTACCTGGATAAATTCCTGATTGTATATTTGGATGATATTTTGGTCTTCTCGGATGATTGGGAGTCTCACGTGAAGCAGGTCAGAATGGTGTTCCAGGTCCTTCGTGCTAATTCTTTGTTTGTGAAGGGGTCTAAGTGTCTCTTTGGAGTTCAGAAGGTTTCATTTTTGGGTTTCATTTTTTCCCCTTCTACTATCGAGATGGACCCTGTTAAAGTCCAGGCCATTTATGATTGGACTCAGCCGACATCTGTGAAGAGTCTGCAAAAGTTCCTGGGCTTTGCTAATTTTTATCGTCGCTTCATCAGTAATTTTTCTAGTGTTGCTAAACCGTTGACTGATTTGACCAAGAAGGGTGCTGATGTGGTCAATTGGTCTTCTGCGGCTGTGGAAGCTTTTCAGGAGTTGAAGCGTCGTTTTTCTTCTGCCCCTGTGTTGTGCCAGCCAGATGTTTCGCTCCCGTTTCAGATCGAGGTTGAAGCTTCTGAGATTGGAGCAGGGGCTGTTTTGTCGCAAAGAAGTTCTGATGGCTCGGTGATGAAGCCATGTGCTTTCTTTTCTAGAAAGTTTTCGCCTGCTGAGCGCAATTATGATGTTGGTAATCGAGAGTTGTTGGCCATGAAGTGGGCATTCGAGGAGTGGCGTCATTGGCTTGAAGGAGCCAAGCATCGCGTGGTGGTCTTGACGGATCACAAGAATTTGACTTACCTCGAGTCTGCCAAACGGTTGAATCCTAGACAGGCTCGTTGGTCGCTATTTTTCTCCCGTTTTGATTTTGTGGTTTCGTACCTTCCGGGCTCTAAGAATGTGAAGGCTGATGCCATGTCAAGGAGTTTTGTGCCCGACTCTCCGGGTGTTCCTGAGCCGGCGGGTATTCTCAAAGAGGGGGTAATTTTGTCTGCCATCTCCCCTGATTTGCGGCGGGTGCTGCAAAAATTTCAGGCTGATAGACCTGACCGTTGCCCAGCGGAGAAACTGTTTGTCCCTGATAAATGGACTAGTAGAGTTATCTCTGAGGTTCATTGTTTGGTGTTGGCTGGTCATCCTGGAATCTTTGGTACCAGAGATTTGGTGGCTAGATCCTTTTGGTGGCCGTCTTTGTCGTGGGATGTGCGTTCTTTTGTGCAGTCCTGTGGGACTTGTGCTCGGGCTAAGCCCTGCTGTTCTCATGCCAGTGGGTTGCTTTTGCCATTGCCGGTCCCGAAGAGGCCCTGGACGCATATTTCTATGGATTTTATTTCGGATCTCCCTGTCTCTCAAAAGATGTTGGTCATTTGGGTGGTTTGTGATCGCTTCTCTAAGATGGTCCATTTGGTACCCTTGTCTAAATTGCCTTCCTCCTCTGATTTGGTGCCGTTGTTTTTCCAGCATGTGGTTCGTTTACATGGCATTCCGGAGAACATCGTTTCGGACAGAGGTTCCCAGTTTGTTTCGAGGTTTTGGCGATCCTTTTGTGCTAGGATAGGCATTGATTTGTCTTTTTCCTCGGCTTTCCATCCTCAGACTAATGGCCAAACCGAACGTACTAATCAGACTTTGGAAACATATCTGAGATGCTTTGTTTCTGCTGATCAGGATGATTGGGTGTCCTTTTTGCCTTTGGCTGAGTTCGCCCTTAATAATCGGGCCAGCTCGGCTACTTTGGTTTCGCCGTTTTTCTGCAATTCTGGTTTCCATCGTCGTTTCTCTTCAGGGCAGGTTGAGTCTTCGGACTGTCCTGGTGTAGATACTGTGGTGGATAGGTTGCAGCAGATTTGGACTCATGTGGTGGACAATTTGACATTGTCCCAGGAGAAGGCTCAATGTTTCGCTAACCGCCGGCGCTGTGTGGGTCCCCGACTTCGTGTTGGGGATATGGTTTGGTTGTCGTCTCGTTATGTTCCTATGAAGGTTTCCTCTCCTAAGTTTAAGCCTCGTTTCATTGGTCCGTATAAGATTTCTGAGGTTCTCAATCCTGTGTCATTTCGTTTGACCCTTCCACCTTCATTTGCCATCCATAATGTATTCCATAGGTCGTTGTTGCGGAGATACGTGGCGCCTGTGGTTCCATCCGTTGATCCTCCTGCCCCGGTGTTGGTTGAGGGGGAGTTGGAGTATGTGGTGGAGAAGATTTTGGATTCTCGTATTTCGAGACGGAAACTCCAGTACCTGGTCAAGTGGAAGGGTTATGGTCAGGAAGATAATTCCTGGGTCTTTGCCTCTGATGTTCATGCTGCCGATCTGGTTCGTGCCTTTCATTTGGCTCGTCCTGGTCAGCCTGGGGCTGTGGTGAGGGTTCGGTGACCCCTCCTCAAGGGGGGGGTACTGTTGTGAATTCTGTTGTTAAGCTCCCTCCTGTGATCATGAATGGTACTTCGGCTGGTTCTGTCCATGGGCTTCCTCTGGTGGTTGTGAGTGGAGCTGCGGCTTCTGAGGTTCCTTCCACAGGTGACAAGGTTAATTCGTTAGCTGGCTGCTCTATTTAACTCCACCTAGATCATTGCTCCATGCCACCTGTCAATGTTCCAGTATTGAAACAGGAACACATGGGCTACTTGCACAGTGAACAAGTCTGTATGATCATGTTCACACACCACCAAGAAACCTGAAGACACAAAAGAGAATAGTAAAACCAAAAAAACTCAGTTTGAAAAAATGTTGCACACATGGATTTTTCCTCTCTGAACCCTGTTCACACAGGTTATATACAGATGATCAGGTTTTTAAATACATCAGATAGGGATTGCATACATTAGTTAGGACTGCTCTGATAAGGGTATACCGTGAAGATTGGTAGAGCAGCTTAGTATACATTTTTTGCAAAAAACGTATCAACCAAATACCCTGTTTTTTACATCTTTTACTAGCACTTGCGGATTACTGCAACATTTTTTCAAACTGAGTGTTTTTGGTTTTACTATTCTCTTTTGTGTCTTCAGGTTTCTTGGTGGTGTGTGAACATGATCATACAGACTTGTTCACTGTGCAAGTAGCCCATGTGTTCCTGTTTCCATAATTGTTCTCTTGTGTCTACAAGATTGGGGAGTTCCACCACTCCTCTTGGGCTATCTGCACAAAAGCTGTTCTACCCTGTATGCACACATGGATTTTTCCTCTCTGAACCCTGTTCACACAGGTTATATACAGATGATCAGGTTTTTAAATACATCAGATAGGGATTGCATACATTAGTTAGGACTGCTCTGATAAGGGTATACCGTGAAGATTGGTAGAGCAGCTTAGTATACATTTTTTGCAAAAAACGTATCAACCAAATACCCTGTTTTTTACATCTTTTACTAGCACTTGCGGATTACTGCAACATTTTTTCAAACTGAGTGTTTTTGGTTTTACTATTCTCTTTTGTGTCTTCAATGTTCCAGTATTGGTCTAATTCGCTCCTGGATCGTTCTTGTGACCTGTCTTCCCAGCAGAAGCTAAGTTCCTGCTTGTTTTTCTCTGTTTGCTATTTTTTCTGTCCAGCTTGCTATTTTGATTTTTGTCTTGCTTGCTGGAAGCTCTGGGACGCAGAGGGAGCGCCTCCGCACCGTGAGTCGGTGCGGAGGGTCTTTTTGCGCCCTCTGCGTGGTCTTTTTGTAGTTTTTTGTGCTGACCGCAAAGTAACCTTTCCTATCCTCTGTCTGTTCAGTAAGTCGGGCCTCACTTTGCTAAATCAATTTCATCTCTGTGTTTGTAATTTTCATCTTTACTCACAGTCATTATATGTGGGGGGCTGCCTGTTCCTTTGGGGAATTTCTCTGAGGCAATGTAGGCTTTTTTTTTCTATCTTTAGGGCTAGCTAGTTCCTTAGGCTGTGACGAGGCGCCTAGGGAGCATCAGGAGCGCTCCACGGCTATTTCTAGTGTGTCTGATAGGTTTAGGGATTGCGGTCAGCAGAGTTCCCACGTCTCAGAGCTTGTCCTGTATTATTAGTAACTATCAGGTCATTCCGTGTGCTCTTAACCACCAGGTCCATTATTGTCCTCACCACCAGGTCATAACAGTGAGGGTCTTTTAGACAAATATTGTTTCAGCACTGGATCTTCCAGTAAAACTGGCCAGTGCTTTTCCACACTCTCCAAAAGTTTCCCCCATTGGGAATTATACATAGTTACAAGTCTTACCTGATTGTTTGCTGCTTTCTTATTGGAGGAATACAAAAGTTGGTGACGGTCCATGTTCTTAGCTCTATTATAGGCCTTTTTGATGCTTCTCTTGCTGCAACCCCTCTCCAAAAACCTTGCCTTCATTTCTGTTGCGCGGCATTCAAAGTCTTCCATGGTGGAACAAATTCTTCTAATTCGAAGAAACTGTCCCACTGGCACTGCATTGACTATAATGTGTTCCTGGGGCTGTGGGAGAGGGATCTATTCACGTCAGATCATGGTCTGTCGATGGAGCGGGTCATTTTTTGGACCCGCTACATCGACGACATATTCATGATCTGGCGTGGGACATCATCTGAATTGGAAGCATTTTTTTCAAATTTTAAATAATAACGATTATAATATCCATTTGACTTATCATTATAGTTCTCAACAGATTGAATTCCTCGACGTCTTGGTCAGAAGGGATCCTAGTGGTCTCTTACTCTCAGATGCTTTCCGTAAGGATACAGCAGTCAACGCTGTCCTCCATGCCAGCTCCTCTCATCCATCTCATGTCGTCAATGCAGTGCCAGTGGGACAGTTTCTTCGAATTAGAAGAATTTGTTCCACCATGGAAGACTTTGAATGCCGCGCAACAGAAATGAAGGCAAGGTTTTTGGAGAGGGGTTACAGAAAGAGAAGCATCAAAAAGGCCTATAATAGAGCTAAGAACATGGACCGTCACCAACTTTTGTATTCCTCCAATAAGAAAGCAGCAAACAATCAGGTAAGACTTGTAACTACGTATAATTCCCAGTGGGGGAAACTTTTGGAGAGTGTGGAAAAGCACTGGCCAGTTTTACTGGCAGATCCAGTGCTGAAACAATATTTGTCTAAAAGACCCTCACTTACTGAACGGAGATCGAAGAACCTGAGGGACTTATTAGTTAAGAGCTACTACACACCAAAAGAACGCCCCCAATTATTTCCTTTGCAAAAACAAATATCCAAACCTCAATGGGGTAGTAAACCTTGTGGGAAGTGTGTGGGATGTCCCAACATGGATACAGCAACGGATTTTGTGTCCTCAGATGGACATAAGTTTAAAATCACGCACACGATAACCTGCACTACAAGTGCAGTTGTGTACTATGCTTACTGTACTTGTACAAAAATTTATGTAGGATTGACAACAAGGGCTTTAAAAGTGCGCGTTAGGGAACATGTTAGGGACATTCTTGCTGCTAAGGAGGAGGATAATTTGGATCTACTAAAGTGTTCCCAGACATTTTAAACAGCACCATGCATGTGACCCCTCCGAGTTCCGTGTGAAGGGTATTGATTGTGTTCCTTTAAGCCCAAGAGGGGGTAATGTGAGTCGGGCATTGGCCCAAAAAGAATCTCGGTGGATCTGGGAACTACGGACCCTTAAACCAAATGGGTTAAATGAGACCCTGAGCTTTGCACCCTTTCTTTAAAATGGTCGCTTTTTATATTTTTTTTATGTTGGTTTCATTGGTTTCTTGCTTTTATTGTGTTATGTTTTTGCTGATTTTAATTTTATATTATTATACTTACAGCCACCAGTTTGCATCCCCGCTATGAACTCTTAGATGGATGTTGAGAGTACGGAGAGAATGGTCATCATCTTTAAGCATGTTCAAGCACGTTGCACTTTATTGACTATTGTCTATGTTGTTATATTTATTCAATAATTATATAAGTAATATTTATGTTGATCATATCGATTATCTGTAATAAGTTGTTTTATATTTGCACTTAATGCACTCGTCACATGTGGTATAATGATTTTGTTTATCATATTTATGTCCATATATATATAATGTGTATTGTGAACCTTAATATTATTATCTATTATAATGTCCATCACTGTATATTTGATTTGTATGTACTTGGTATTGTTTGGTATTCATTGTGCTCATAGATGAACTGTTTTCGCGGGATGAATTGTTTTCATGTGGGTATACTTACAATGTGTGAGGCGTCTAGTCCCATCTACGATCCCCTCCTGTGCGCGTTCGCTTCTGGGGGGTTGCGCGTTGTTGCCGGCGTCTCAGTCGGGTTGGCGCTCACGTGACCGTCCTTAGAGGCGTTCCCGTGGGCGTGGTTGCCCGATGACGCCAGGGATGACTCGGACCTTGCCGGGGTGGACTGCGCATGCGCCGCTACAAAGCGGTGATCTTATGACGTGGCGTACTTTTAATCTTGTTTATTGGTCAGCCGGGATTTATAAGGTATGCTGGATCTGATGATGCCACACACGCAGCCATGCAGGCACACGCAGCCGAAACGCGCGTAGGGGTCGTGGCACCATCAGACCGGAGGTATAGTAGCATTATATTATATATACTTTATCTGAGCCGCCAGATGATGATCTAGTTTGGGGTTATATAGTGATTGTGCCGTGTTGGCATGTGAGACTTTCTTTCCCGGACACATCATTACATTTATATGGCGGTGTGATACAATGTTGTTACGTGCTTACCTCTGGCCTGGGGTGTCTTTATTTAGTACCATTTTCCATCATTGCTGTTTTTAACATTCCTGTTAATTGTTCCTAATAAAATTTAAGATTTTTTGTACAATGAGGTCTTTGTGCAAATTTTTGCAGGTTTATATATCTTAATTAGTGTTGTTTGTTTTTATTATCATATTTTGGGTTTTTGTTGCTGTTAATTGACATTGTTGTGTTTCATTGTTTGTTTATGATCTATGTATGGGGTTTATTTGCAGAGTTTAAGTATTATTATCCCCATTCCTCTTTATACAGCGCGGCCATACTGGTGGGCAGTTGTGCCCTTATTCGTTCCCATTTTCAAAATGGCCACGGTTCCATCGCGCATGTGCGCGGTCTGTGTCTGGCCGAGTCTGGCGTCTCCATGGCTACCCAGTGAAGGATCACGTGGGGCCCCACGTGTTTCCTGTCCTGGCTGGCGGTTTGAGCGCCGGGCGCGGCCGCATCAGCGGCGTGTAGCGCGATTAAGGGGATTTCTGGTATGTAGGTATAAATGGTGACACTGCCACTATCTTTCACGCCCCCTGAGGAAGGAGCATTGCACTCCGAAACGCGCGTCGGGGTGGACTCCTGACTCCCCACCGTGACACTATCAGGTATTTTAACACTTTAACGGCCTGGCTATATTGGTGTGTAGTTACTATGGTGGATTATTTGGGGATATTGATCGCTGTATTTATATGGCCATAGGCCTTTAACATACCTTACTATGTATATTGTTGCAGTCATGAGGTCTTGAGTCTTTGGGCAATTGTACCACCATATGGTGCTTATACCATATGGTGTTACCCTCTGTTGTCCATTTATCTTTTCTGTGTTTTACTTGTGCTATTTTGAGTATTTAATAAATTTATACTATTTTATGGGAACATTTGACAGCAAGTCTTTGATGTTTTGTACTGTATATTGGACATGCCCACCAGCACCTGCCTGCCAGTACAGGTGCCAGCACCTGCCTGTATATCAGCCGTGCCAGCCTGCAATGACCTGTCTTTATACAAGCCGGGTCTGCTTGTACCTCCTGCCTGTACATCACACGTATACGCCAGCACCTGCCTGCATACCAGCCGTGCCAGCCAGTACCTGCCAGCTGTCAGACAGTATGCCTACAGTATCTGCCTGCATCTGCTGTTAGTGTCCTGTCCCTTTGGGGGTCAGCTGCCGTGCCTTCGAGGTCTCTTCTGGAGTAGCACCTGGTGTCCATCCGGAGTCAAGTCTAACTCCACTATCAGGGGCTCAAGCGAAGAGTCAGGTGTTCGCTTAACCACACCCCTCCATGCTCTTCTCGGTCCACGGCACAGTGGATCCATGAACCACGTGCGCTTTATACGCCCTAAACATAATAGTTAGTGTTTGTGAACAATGGCCTGTACTAATATCATAATGTTATTACTATAGTGCCAATATATTATACACCATTTTACAATTGGGTGTAGACATGTACGACAATAAAGACATTACAGAGTAACATATAGTTCAATAGTTACAGTAGGAATGAGGACCCCTGCTTGTAAGCTTACAATATTTAAATTAGTTTAAGTGGGCTAGTCTGGGGTCCAAGTTTGGGAAACAGCCTACAGTCTATGGTATATTAATTCCCTCACAGGACATCCATGGGGTATATGTACTAAAGAATGAGAACCAAGTACACAGTGGTTAAAAGGATCTCAAAAATTAAAAGGGAGTTAATACCTAAAGGGATTTTTTCCAGTTTTGCTCCTTGGTTAATTTTTAGCCAAAAGGAAGAGGTTTAACTACAGTCCCTACAGGGAATCTGAGGTAGTCTGAAACAAAGCTCCTGCCCGATCACTGGTTCAATCTGCAGCCTGAACCTGGTACAAAAAGATGATTATCATTAAATTGTCACACATATACTGAGAGCAATGAGATTAGAAAAAAGAAACATGGAGGGTCAATTTGAAGACCAAATGATATTTTTATTAAGATAATATAAAAACCTAATCTGGAATGAGTGATTGTATGGTGCCATCTGTATGATTTTCATAGAATACTCGGATGAGTGCTATTCATTGTTTTGTTGTATAGCACTCGTCCCCATGTTATTCTATGGGGCCATGCACACATCCGATTTTTCCTCAGATTAATCTAGTCCGAGGGCAATAAATAAGGCATGAACGAGTTGCCTCCTATAATCAGAGGGCACTTGGCCATTCATGTCTATTGATCCGTGGAAAATATCGGACCGCACTCAGATGACATCCGCGTCCATTTTGATTTTCACACTCACTGCATATAGAAGATAATTTTTTTTTCCACATCCGAAAAAATTGAATCACATTATGATCACACTCTGATCAAACTCCGACGGTGATTAGCTTAATTAGATCAACTGTCTAGGATGAGAAAAAAGGATACATGACCCCGTCCTTATTGGTATTGTAGAGATTTGTACTCACTCAGCTGTGGTTGAGGTAGGCACAGGAAGCGGTATTGCTGAAACATCCAGGAAAGTTTATTCAACCTTCATAAACCGCTCAGGATAGCAAACAAAAAAGCAGCCTTTTCCGGCACAAGGTGAAAACACAAAGTAAAAAGTCCATACAACATACAGTGGTCCGCCCGCTCCGGACAGTGTCCAGTTCTTTTGGTCTCAGCACAGACCAACACATTGGAGATCCACACATCTCCAGCTCCAGACACTGAATAAGAGACTCAGCCTCCATTTTATTTGCTAAACCATGCCCCTGGGGTTGGGATATGTGAGCAGTCATACCCACCCATCTCTTATGACTGCTCATAAAACCCGGCCCTGGAATGGTTTAATAACTCTCTCAGCACTATATGTGCTGGAGCATGCTTTCGAGCTCACATCACCGCAGCTAACAACCGCAATAACACATATCTCCTCTAAAGGACCCGTTTGGCGGCCATCTTACAGTATTCATTGTTTCAAAGAAATTTGTGTAAATAAACTAGGCAAACATCACATTGCTTTGTTACAAGCCCGGGTTAAAAGATGTTAAACATTTGATTCTACCTTAAATTAAAAAGAAAAAGGATAAGATGCCAATATACTTATCTCAAAAAAGATACTTGATCATTGTATAGTCCTGAGCTCCAGTTAATTAGTGCTACAGAAAGAAGAAAATCCGATGCTTTCAAGCAAATCGATATCCAGTTGGTGATGTTCTCCTGCTAAATGAGGGCTTACAAATCAGACTATCTAGATGTACATGTATTAACCCTGTTCTAGCACTGGTTGGGGATTTGCATCTTAGCATTTGATTTTGGCTTTTTTTTCAAAAGCTTTGTCGTTTCATCTTTTGAGCATTTTTTCTGGCGCTTCAATATGTATTTTTCTCGCTGTCTACTTGATAACATTAAAAATAAATGGTAATATAGGAATTGCTAAATGTTGGTTAGGGTGTCCATAATATTCAGTGGGTATATAATATATATATAAAAAAAAATAATAATAATGACCCTACCACCAAACAGCCGGACTAAAGTGATACTACGTGGACAATCGAAAAATAAGATAAGGCTAAAAAGAGGAGGAGGAAACCGATCATATAATAATTAAAAAGTTTATTTATTGAATACAGGTAGAAATAACTGGACAATAAGCAATGGTAGGTAAAATAGACAAAAACTAAAAGGAACGCACACAGAGATATGCAAAAGGGCTAACGTTCTGCACTACTCTGTAAATGACTACCTATTTTTGGTCTTATTATTGTACACACATTTTTATGCTTTAAGGCACGTTATTTTACATCTCCATCTAGTACTGCTATTATGTTACTCTAGTCACTTGATGCATACACAGTTTTTTATGCTATGGCAATAGTATTTATTACACTGTTCTAATATAAAAAATGTTTGTATCACTTGGTATCTTAATCTTTTGATTTGTTTATAACATACAATTGAGTTTTCTTCGTTGTAATATTATTTTTTGCCATATTGCACTAAGCACTTTTTCCAATCGTCACTCGTGCATATTTATTTCCAAATTGTATGCACATTATCTTTATCTATTTTCTTTATAATTATACCTGGTAGCGGGCCTTTTGCATATCCCTATGTGTGCGTCCCTTTTAGTGTTTGACTATTTTACCTACTATTGCTTATTGTCCAGTTATTTCTACCTGTATTCAATAAATAAACTTTTTAATTTTGAACTATATGATTGGTTTCCTCCTCTTCTTTTTAGCCTTCTTGATAACAGCATTCTCGTGTTCACAGTTTAGGACTTTTCAGACATTTTTATTTGTGATTGCATCCTAAGAAAAGACTAGGAGGCAGCACTAGCTGTGTGTGTACATTTACAGAAAGAGAGAGGGGATAGCACTATCTGTTCATAAGTCATTACAGTCACGTATAAATTAGATGAAGCTGAATAATATATGTGTATACTTTACCTGAACTTGAGAGAACCCCATGATGTAATTAAAATAAATCTTGAGTTTTAACCTTTTTTTTGCATTATTGGGTCAATTGGAGCTTTAGGTTATTTTTGGCAATTGAGCCAGGGATCTCCCAGTACATATGCTAAATTTGTTCACATACCATTTGTAACGGGGTCTCCTGTGCTGTAGTACCTCTTTCAGCACCCCCCCGTGTTTCAGGAGGTCCACTCTGCTTTTGCTGGATTCTGAATGAAGGATGCTGGCTGGAATTCCTTGATTACGTGAGAGCATATAAAAGCTGACTGCTACTCCACGTATTTCCAGTCTAAAAGAACACACTTTATTCACCGCACACAGAATATATAACACAGATACACAGGGCAGGCCAATAGAAAAAGCAGTCCAGACATACATTACAATAGCCGCAGGGGGCCGGAGCCTGCTGATATTTACTGTGGGAATTACAAAGGTGGAGGAGGATAGAAGGGGAATATCGTGTCCTCTCTGCCCAGGGGCGCAGCCTGTGGACTGATGCATTTAACATGGAACCTATTATACATAATATATACTGCATAACATATTCTTGGTGCTGGGGGTTCTGTAACACGATTATACAAAAAAGAGCTTATACTAAAAATAATAGGAGAATATATAGAATACTGCCCTCTGCAGATAAAAATAAGATTCAAATATTACTAAACACAACATTACTACAGTGAAACACCTCCAAAACACTAACCTTTTGAAAAGAGTATCTTTTAATCTACCCCCAGAAATCCTATCAGAGATTATTACATTCAATTTCAGGTAGTAGTTTCAAATACATTTCTTTATACTATCAAATTCCTTATCTGTAAGAATATAATTACTATAATACTGCCTACTACATACAAAATCATTACAATATGTCCCCTGTTATGATAAGGTAATTCAGTACCACAATGGACATAGAGGTCAGAGCACATACAGTGACCTGACAATAACCCAAAATCATAGAACGAGCTCTGAGACGTGGGAACTCTGCTGACCGCAATCCCTAATCCTCTCCAACCACACTAGAGGCAGCCGTGGATTGCGCCTAACGCTCCCTATGCAACTCGGCACAGCCTGAGAAACTAGCTAGCCTGAAGATAGAAAATAAGCCTACCTTGCCTCAGAGAATTACCCCAAAGGAAAAGGCAGCCCCCACATATAATGACTGTGAGTTAAGATGAAAAGACAAACGTAGAGATGAAATAGATTTAGCAAAGTGAGGCCCGACTTTCTGAACAGAGCGAGGATAGGAAAGGTAACTTTGCGGTCAACACAAAACCCTACAAAAACCACGCAAAGGGGGCAAAAAGACCCTCCGTACCGAACTAACGGCACGGACGTACACCCTCTGCATCCCAGAGCTTCCAGCAAGCAGGAAAAAACAAATAGAAAAGCTGGACAGAAAAAACAGCAAACAAAATAGCAAAGCAGAACTTAGCTATGCAGAGCAGCAGGCCACAGGAACGATCCAGGAGGAAACAGGTCCAATACTAGAACATTGACTGGAGGCCAGGATCAAAGCACTAGGTGGAGTTAAATAGAGCAGCACCTAACGACTTCACCACATCACCTGAGGAAGGAAACTCAGAAGCCGCAGTACCACTTTCCTCCACCAACGGAAGCTCACAGAGAGAATCAGCCGAAGTACCAGTTGTGACCACAGGAGGGAGCTCTGCCACAGAATTCACAACAGTACCCCCCCTTGAGGAGGGGTCACCGAACCCTCACCAGAGCCCCCATGACGATCAGGATGAGCCATATGAAAGGCACGAACAAGATCGGGAGCATGGACATCAGAGGCAAGGACCCAGGAATTATCTTCCTGAGCATAACCCTTCCACTTAACCAAATACTGGAGTTTCCGTCTTGAAACACGAGAATCCAAAATCTTCTCCACAATATACTCCAACTCCCCCTCCACCAAAACCGGGGCAGGAGGATCAACAGATGGAACCATAGGTGCCACGTATCTCCGCAACAATGACCTATGGAATACGTTATGTATGGAAAAAGAATCTGGAAGGGTCAGACGAAAAGACACAGGATTAAGAACCTCAGAAATCCTATACGGACCAATGAAACGAGGTTTAAACTTAGGAGAGGAAACCTTCATAGGAATATGACGAGA
Organism: Ranitomeya imitator; assembly: GCF_032444005.1. Classification (NCBI taxonomy): domain Eukaryota; kingdom Metazoa; phylum Chordata; class Amphibia; order Anura; family Dendrobatidae; genus Ranitomeya; species Ranitomeya imitator. The sequence goes on along the minus strand of NC_091283.1, from coordinate 451,176,250 downwards.
AGATAACCAAACCAAATCCCCAACACGAAGTCGGGGACCCACACAGCGTCTGCGATTAGCGAAACGTTGAGCCTTCTCCTGGGACAAGGTCAAATTGTCCACTACATGAGTCCAAATCTGCTGCAACCTGTCCACCACAGTATCCACACCAGGACAGTCCGAAGACTCAACCTGCCCTGAAGAGAAACGAGGATGGAACCCAGAGTTGCAGAAAAACGGCGAAACCAAGGTAGCCGAGCTGGCCCGATTATTAAGGACGAACTCAGCCAAAGGCAAAAAGGACACCCAGTCATCCTGATCAGCAGAAACAAAGCATCTCAGATATGTTTCCAAGGTCTGATTGGTTCGTTCGGTCTGGCCATTAGTCTGAGGATGGAAAGCCGAGGAAAAAGACAAGTCAATGCCCATCCTACCACAAAAGGCTCGCCAAAACCTCGAAACAAACTGGGAACCTCTGTCAGAAACGATATTCTCTGGAATGCCATGTAAACGAACCACATGCTGGAAGAACAATGGCACCAAATCAGAGGAGGAAGGTAATTTAGACAAGGGTACCAAATGGACCATCTTAGAGAAGCGATCACAGACCACCCAAATGACTGACATCTTTTGAGAGACGGGAAGATCTGAAATAAAATCCATAGAGATATGTGTCCAAGGCCTCTTCGGGACCGGCAAGGGCAAAAGCAACCCACTGGCACGAGAACAGCAGGGCTTAGCCCGAGCACAAATCCCACAGGACTGCACAAAAGAACGCACATCCCGCGACAGAGATGGCCACCAAAAGGATCTAGCCACTAACTCTCTGGTACCAAAGATTCCAGGATGACCAGCCAACACCGAACAATGAACCTCAGAGATAACTTTATTCGTCCACCTATCAGGGACAAACAGTTTCTCCGCTGGGCAACGATCAGGTTTATTAGCCTGAAATTTTTGCAGCACCCGCCGCAAATCAGGGGAGATGGCAGACACAATTACTCCCTCTTTGAGGATACCCGCCGGCTCAGATAAACCCGGAGAATCGGGCACAAAACTCCTAGACAGAGCATCCGCCTTCACATTTTTAGAGCCCGGAAGGTACGAAATCACAAAGTCAAAACGGGCAAAAAACAGCGACCAACGAGCCTGTCTAGGATTCAACCGCTTGGCAGACTCGAGATAAGTCAAGTTCTTAAGATCAGTCAAGACCACCACGCGATGCTTAGCTCCTTCAAGCCAATGACGCCACTCCTCGAATGCCCACTTCATGGCCAGCAACTCTCGATTGCCCACATCATAATTTCGCTCAGCAGGCGAAAACTTCCTGGAAAAGAAGGCGCATGGTTTCATCACCGAGCAATCAGAACTTCTCTGCGACAAAACAGCCCCTGCTCCAATCTCAGAAGCATCAACCTCGACCTGGAATGGAAGCAAAACATCTGGTTGACACAACACAGGGGCAGAAGAAAAACGACGCTTCAACTCTTGAAAAGCTTCCACAGCAGCAGAAGACCAATTGACCACATCAGCACCCTTCTTGGTCAAATCGGTCAATGGTTTAGCAATACTAGAAAAATTGCAGATGAAGCGACGATAAAAATTAGCAAAGCCCAGGAACTTTTGCAGACTTTTCAGAGATGTCGGCTGAGTCCAATCATGGATGGCTTGGACCTTAACAGGGTCCATCTCGATAGTAGAAGGGGAAAAGATGAACCCCAAAAATGAAACCTTCTGAACACCAAAGAGACACTTTGATCCCTTCACAAACAAAGAATTAGCACGCAGGACCTGAAACACCATTCTGACCTGCTTCACATGAGACTCCCAATCATCCGAGAAGATCAAAATGTCATCCAAGTACACAATCAGGAATTTATCCAGGTACTCTCGGAAGATGTCATGCATAAAGGACTGAAACACTGATGGAGCATTGGCAAGTCCGAATGGCATTACTAGATACTCAAAATGGCCCTCGGGCGTATTAAATGCAGTTTCCCATTCATCGCCTCGCTTAATACGCACAAGATTATACGCACCACGAAGATCTATCTTGGTGAACCAACTAGCCCCCTTAATCCGAGCAAACAAATCAGATAACAACGGCAAGGGGTACTGAAATTTAACCGTGATCTTATTTAGAAGGCGGTAATCTATACAAGGTCTCAGCGAACCATCCTTCTTGGCTACAAAAAAGAACCCTGCTCCTAATGGCGACGATGACGGGCGAATATGCCCCTTCTCCAAGGACTCCTTCACATAACTCCGCATAGCGGCGTGCTCAGGCACAGATAAATTAAACAGTCGACCTTTTGGGAATTTACTACCAGGAATCAAATCGATAGCACAATCACAATCCCTATGCGGAGGTAGGGTATCGGACTTGGGCTCATCAAATACATCCCGGTAATCAGACAAGAACTCTGGAACCTCAGAAGGGATGGATGACGAAATAGTCAGAAATGGGACATCACCATGTACCCCCTGACAACCCCAGCTGGACACAGACATGGATTTCCAATCTAATTCTGGATTATGGACTTGTAGCCATGGCAACCCCAACACGACCACATCATGCAGATTATGCAACACCAGAAAGCGAATAACCTCCTGATGTGCAGGAGCCATGCACATGGTCAGCTGGGTCCAGTACTGAGGCTTATTCTTGGCCAAAGGCGTAGCATCAATTCCTCTCAATGGAATAGGACACTGCAAGGGCTCCAAGAAAAACCCACAACGCCTAGCATACTCCAAGTCCATCAAATTCAGGGCAGCGCCTGAATCCACAAATGCCATGACAGAATACGATGACAAAGAGCAGATCAAGGTAACGGACAGAAGAAATTTTGACTGTACCGTACCAATGGTGGCAGACCTAGCGAACCGCTTAGTGCGCTTAGGACAATCAGAAATAGCATGAGTGGAATCACCACAGTAGAAACACAGCCCATTCAGACGTCTGTGTTCTTGCCGTTCAACTCTGGTCAAAGTCCTATCGCACTGCATAGGCTCAGGTTTAAGCTCAGGTAATACCGCCAAATGGTGCACAGATTTACGCTCACGCAAGCGTCGACCAATCTGAATGGCCAAAGACATAGACTCATTCAGACCAGCAGGCATAGGAAATCCCACCATGACATCTTTAAGGGCTTCAGAGAGACCCTTTCTGAAAATAGCTGCGAGCGCACCTTCATTCCATTGAGTGAGTACGGACCACTTTCTAAATTTCTGACAATATACCTCTATCTCATCCTGACCCTGACACAGAGCCAGCAAATTTTTCTCTGCCTGATCCACTGAATTAGGTTCATCGTACAGCAATCCGAGAGCCAGGAAAAACGCATCGATATTACTTAATGCAGGATCTCCTGACGCAAGAGAAAATGCCCAGTCCTGAGGGTCGCCACGTAAAAAAGAAATAATGATCCTAACTTGTTGAACTGGGTCACCAGAGGAGCGAGGTTTCAAAGCTAGAAATAGTTTACAATTATTTTTGAAACTCAGAAATTTAGTTCTTTCTCCAAAAAACAAATCAGGAATAGGAATTCTCGGTTCTAACATAGAATTCTGAACCACAAAGTCTTGAATATTTTGTACTCTTGCCATGAGCTGATCCACACATGAAGACAGACCTTTAATGTCCATCGCTACACCTGTGTCCTGAACCACCCAAATGTCTAGGGGAAAAAAAAGGCAAAACACAGTGCAGAGAAAAAAAAATGGTCTCAGAACTTCTTTTTTCCCTCTATTGAGAATCATTAGTACTTTTGGCCTCCAGTACTGTTATGATAAGGTAATTCAGTAGCACAATGGACATAGAGGTCAGAGCACATACAGTGACCTGACAATAACCCAAAAACATAGAACGAGCTCTGAGACGTGGGAACTCTGCTGACCGCAATCCCTAATCCTCTCCAACCACACTAGAGGCAGCCGTGGATTGCGCCTAACGCTCCCTATGCAACTCGGCACAGCCTGAGAAACTAGCTAGCCTGAAGATAGAAAATAAGCCTACCTTGCCTCAGAGAAATACCCCAAAGGAAAAGGCAGCCCCCACATATAATGACTGTGAGTTAAGATGAAAAGACAAACGTAGAGATGAAATAGATTTAGCAAAGTGAGGCCCGACTTTCTGAACAGAGCGAGGATAGGAAAGGTAACTTTGCGGTCAACACAAAACCCTACAAAAACCACGCAAAGGGGGCAAAAAGACCCTCCGTACCGAACTAACGGCACGGAGGTACACCCTCTGCGTCCCAGAGCTTCCAGCAAGCAGGAAAAACCAAATAGACAAGCTGGACAGAAAAAACAGCAAACAAAATAGCAAAGCAGAACTTAGCTATGCAGAGCAGCAGGCCACAGGAACGATCCAGGAGGAAACAGGTCCAATACTAGAACATTGACTGGAGGCCAGGATCAAAGCACTAGGTGGAGTTAAATAGAGCAGCACCTAACGACTTCACCACATCACCTGAGGAAGGAAACTCAGAAGCCACAGTACCACTTTCCTCCACCAACGGAAGCTCACAGAGAGAATCAGCCGAAGTACCACTTGTGACCACAGGAGGGAGCTCTGCCACAGAATTCACAACAGCCCCCTACAGAGGCAGCCAATATTAAATTGACAAAAATGCCATGATGGAGTAAAAAATCCCAATACAGGGAAATGCAACTTGTCACCTAAGAATACAAATTCAAAGGATTTTTATTTTATTTTAAAGTTAAAATGAGATTCTGGTTTGGCTTTTATCCTGAGTAATGTGGCAAGACTCATTAGAGGGTCGATATTGACTTTTAGGATTGCTACTTCCAGTAGGTGGCACTAGATTTTTTGCTCTCTTCCTCTCTGAAGAGGCAATTTGAAAATTTTATTTCTCAGAGGACTATGCTTGGCATGTCACTATCCACAAGAATAAATGTCACTCCTTATATCCCGTGCAGATGCCTCCCATCCAGCCAAACCAGATCTCACACTTTGCACTGTTGAGGGGCAGCACCCCAAAATACAGTGTCTGCAAATTGAGATTCTAGTTTAGCTTTTATCCTAAGTCATGTAGAAATGCTTGTTAAAGAGTAGATATTTACTTGTCTGCAAATTGAGATTCTAGTTTAGCTTTTATCCTAAGTCATGTAGAAATGCTTGTTAAAGAGTAGATATTTACTTTTAGGATTGCTACTTCCAATAGGTGCACTAGAATTCTTGTCCCATTCCTCTCGAAGAGACAATTTGGAAGTGTTAAACTAACACACAATAAAGTTATCATGGAACTGAGAGTTAGGAATGGTTATATCTGCACATGCAAAAATATAACTACTATAATACTGCCCCTATGTGCAAAAATATTACTATAATACTGCTTTCTATGTACAAGAATATAACCACTATAACACTGCCCCTACTGTATGTACAAGAATATAACTACTATAATATTGCCCCCTATGTTGTTATTATTATTATTATTTATTTATTTATTTATATAGCACCATTGATTCCATGGTGCTGTACATGAGAAGGGGTTACATACAAATTACAGATATCACTTACACTAAGCAAACTAACAATTACAGACTGATACAGAGGTGAAAGGACCCTGCCCTTGCGGGCTTACATTCTACAGAATAGTGGGGAAGGAGACAATAAATTGAGGGTTGCAGGAGCTCCGGTGGTAGCTTCGGTAGTGGTGAGTAGGCAGCGGGGTGGGTTTTTAGGCTCCATCTGAAGGATCCGAATGTGGTTGATAGTCGGACGTATTGGGGCAAAGAATTCCAGAGGATGGGGGATATCCGGAAGAAGTCTTGGAGGTGGTTGTGTAAGGAGCGAATAAGTGTAGAGGAGAGAAGGAGGTCTTGGGAGGACCGGAGATTACGTGAGGGAAGATATTGGGAGATTAGTTCAGAGATATATGAAGGAGACAGGTTATGGATGGCTTTGTAGGTTAGTATTAGTAATTTGAACTGAATACGCTGAGGAAATGGGAGCCAGTGAATAAATTTGCAGAGGGGGGAAGCGGAAGAGTTGCAAGGAGAGAGATGAATTAGTAGGGCAGCAGAGTTAAGGATGGACTGGAGAGGTGCAAGGGTGTTAGCAAAGAGGCCACAGAAAGGATGTTGCAGTAGTCAAGGCGGGAGATGATGAGGGCATGCACAAGCATTTTAGTAGATTGATGGTTGAGGAATGGATGGATTCTGGAGATATTTTTGAGCTGGAGGTGACAGGAGGTGGAAAGAGCTTGCATGTGCGGTTTGAAGGACAGGGCAAAGTCAAGGGTTACTACGAGGCAGCGGACTTCCGGTACAGGGGAAAGCATGATGTCGTTAATTGCGATAGGTCAGGTAAGGAAAATCTATGAGATGGAGGAAAGATGATGAGTTCAGATTTGTCCACATTGAGTTTGAGGAAGCGAGAGGAGAAGAAGGAGGATATGGCTGGTAGACACTCCGGGATTCTGGACAGCAGAGAGGTGACGTCTGGGCCAGAAAGGTAGATCTGAGTGTCATCAGCATAAAGGTGGTACTGGAATCCATGAGACTTTATGAGTTGTCCCAGGCCAAGTGTATAGATTGAGAAGAGTAGGGGTCCTAGTACAGAACCTTGGGGGACTCCAAAAGAGAGAGGGTGGGATGAGGAGGTAGTGTGGGAGTGGGAGACGCTGAATGTGCGGTTGGAAAGGTATGAGGAGATCCAGGAGAGGGCGAGGTCTTTGATGCCAAAGGAGGAGAGGATCTGTAGTAGGAGGCAGTGGTCAACTGTGTTGAAGGCAGAGGACAGGTCTAGAAGGAGGAGTATAGAGTATTGTCCATTAGCTTTGACTGTAAGTAGGTCGTTAGTGATTTTGGTCAGGGCTGTCTCAGTTGAGTGATGGGGCGGAAACCAGATTGTACATTGTCAAAGAGCAAGTTAGATGAGAGGTGGGAGGTGCAAGGTTTCTGCGGGGGTGCGCATGTTGCTGGACATGGGTGATGGGTGAGGAGGACAGGAATGAGAAGGTGAGCAGATGGTGGTCGGATAGAGGGAGAGGGAAGGTGGTGAAGTTAGATAGAGAGCAGAGAAGGGTGAATACCAGGTCTAGTGTATGTCCATCTGTGTGGGTGGCAAGAATATACAAGAATATATGTACAAGAATATAACTACCATAACACTGAACCCTAATGTACAAGAATATAACTACTATAATACTGCCCTCTATGAACAAAATATAACCGCTATAACACTGCCCACTATGTACAAGAATATAACTACTATAGTACTGCCCCTATATACAAGAATATTACTACTATAATACTGCCCCTATGTACAAGAATATTACTACTACAATACTGCCCCTATGTACCAGAATATATCTACTATAATACTGCCCCTATGTACAAGAATATAATTACTATAATACTGCTTCTATGTACAGGAATATAACTACTATAATACTGCCCTCTATGTACAGGAATATACTGTAACTACTATAATGCTGTCTCCTATGTGCAAGAATATACAGGTGCTACTCACAAAATTACAATATCATCTAAAAGTTAATTTATTTCAATTCTTCAATACAAAAAGTGAAACTCGTATTTTATATAGAGTCATTACAAACAGAGTGATCTATTTCAAGTGTTTTTTTTTCTGTTAGTGTTGATGATTATGGCTTACAGCCAATGAAAACCCAAAAGTTATTATCTCAGTAAATTAGAATAATTAACAAAAAGCACCAGCAAAGGCTTCCATGGGGAAGACTGCTGACTTGACAGATGTCCAGAAGGCAATCATTGACACACTCCACAAGGAAGGTAAGCCAAAAAAGGTAATTGCTAATGCTGGCTGTTCCCGGAGTGCTGTATCCAAGCATGTTATTGGAGAGTTGAGTGGAAGGAAAAAGTGTGGTAGAAAAAGGTGCACAAGCAACCGAGATAACCACAGCCTTGAAAGGATTGTTAAGAAAAGGTCATTCAAAAATTTGGGGGAGATCACAAGCAGTGAACTGCTGCTGGAGTCATTGTTTCAAGAGCCACGGCACACAGAGGTATCCAGGACATGGGCTACAAGTATTGCATTCTTTGTGTCAAGTCACTCGTGACCAACTGACAATGCCAAAAGCGTTTTACCTAGGCCTAGAAGAAAAAGTGGACTATTGCTCAGAGGTCCAAGGTGTTGTTTTCAGATGAAGTAAATTTTGCCTTTCATTTGGAAATCAAGGTCCCAGAGTCTGGAGGAAAAGTGGAGAGGCCACAATCCAAGCTAGTGTGAACTTCCAGGTCTAGTGTGAAGTTTCCACAATCTGTGATAGTTTGGGGAGCCATGTCATCTGCTGGTGTAAGTCCACTGTGTTTCATCAAGACCAAAGTCAGCGTAGCTGTCTACCAGGAAATTTTAGAGCACTTCATGGTTCCCTCTGCCGACAAGCTTTTTGGAGATGGAAATTTCATTCTCCAGCAGGACTTGGCACCTGTCTACACTGCAAAAAGTACCAATACCTGGATTAAAAACAGCATCATCACTGTTCTTGATTGGCCAGCAAACTTGCCTGACCTTAACCCATAGAGAATCTATGGGGTAATGTCAAGAGAAAGATGAGAGACACCAGATTCAACAATGCAGACGAGCTGAAGGCTGCTATCAAAGCAATCTGGGCTTCCATAACACCTCAGCAATGACAGGCTGATCACCTCCATGCCACGCCGCATTGATGCAGCAATTGATGCAAAAGGAGCCCCGACCAAGTATTGAGCGCATTTACTGAACATACATTTCAGTAGGTCAACTTTTCGGATTTTAAAATAACTTTTCAAGTTGGTGTTATAAAGTTTTCTAATTTAATGAGATAATGAATTTGGGGTTTTCATTGGCTGTAAGTCATAATTATCAACATTAACAGAAATAAACACTTGAAAGAGATCACTCTGTAATGACTCTATATAACATATGAGTTTCACTTTTTGTATTGATGAACTGAAATAAATTAACTTTTTTATTTTATTCTAATTTTGTGAGAAGCACCTGTAACTACTATAATACTGTCCCTATGTACAAAAATATAACTACTATAAGGCTGTGTGCACACGTTGCTGTTTTTTCGCAGTTTTTTTGTGTTTTTTCCCGATAAAAATGCTATAAAACCACAAAAAAACGCATACAATAAGCATCCCATCATTTAGAATGAATTCCACATGTTTTGTGCACATGATGCATTTTTATCCGCGAAAAAAATGCATCGCGTTAAAAAACGCAGCATGTTCATTAATTTTGCGGGTTTTTTGCGGATTTCCCACTACAAAATGCATTGGGAAATGTCCGGAAAAAAACACATCAAAAACGCACCAAAAATGCGGCAAAAACGCGGCATAACACGGCAAAAACGCATGCAGATTTCTTGCGGTTTTCTTGCCGAAAATTTCAGTTTTTTCTCAGGAATTTTCTGCGAGAAATCCTGAACGTGTGCACATAGCCTAATACCGCCCCAATGTACAAGAATATAACTACTATAATACTGTCCCTACAGTGGCTTGCAAACGTATTGCACTCCCTTGGCATTTTGTCACATTTTCCTACCTCACGACATAGAACTTCACTTGGTTTTTTAGGGTTTGCATCAGTTCATGTACAGAACATGCCTACAACTGTGAACACTTGGTTTTCTTTTTATAGTGATGCAAATAACAAATTTGACAAAATAACTGTAAACTTCAGTGTGCATAACTGTTCACCCCTCTAAAGTCCTAACTTTTAAGAGCCTACTTTTGTGGCAATTACAACTGCGAGCCACTTTGGATAAGTCTCTGTGAGCTTTCCATATCTTGCCACTGGGAGTTTTCCCCATATCTCAAGGCAAAACAGTTCCAGCTCCTTCAAATTAGATAGTTTCATTTGGTGAAAAGCAATCTTCAAGTCTGACCACAGATTCTCAATTGGATTAAGTTCTGGGCTTTGACTAGGTCACTCCAAAATATTTACGCATTTCCCCTAAAAACACTCGAGTATTCCTTTAGCAGTATGCTTTGGGTCATTGTGTTGTTGGAAGGTGAACCTCTGTCCCAGTCTCAAATCGCTGACAAACATGTTTTGCTCAATAATATCCCTGCATTTATCACCATCCATCTTTGCCTCGACTTGAAACATTTTCCCTTTCCCTGTTGCCGAAAAACATCCCCGCAGCATGATGCTACCACCACTATGTTTCACTGTGGGAATGATGTTCTTGGGCTGATGAGCTATGTTGATTTGGCGCCAGACATAGCATTTACCTTGGTGGTCAATTCTGATCTCATCTGACCACAGCACTTTCCTCCAAACATTTGGGGAGTCTCCCACATGCCTTTTGACAAAGTCAAAATGAGCCTTACAATTTTTGTGTGTAAGTAAAGGCTTTTTCTGCCCGTTCTTCCATAAAGGCCACCTCTATGGAGTGTACGGCTTATTGTGGTCAAATGGACAGATACTCGAATCTCTGCTTGGGAACTCTGCAACTTCTTCAGGGTTACCTTTATTCACTGTGCTGTCTCTCTGATTAATGCCCTTCTTGCCCAGGCTGAGAGTTTTGGTGGGAGGCCCTGTCTTGGCAGGTTTGTTGTAGTACATGTTCTTTCCATTTAAAGAAAATGGATTTGATATGGATAACGGATTATTGTTATGCTGTAATGTCTATTGTCTTTACAAATCCCCTCTATAATTGTAAAGCGCTGTGGAATATGTTGGCGCTATATAAATAAAATTATTATTATTACAATCAGAGATTGGGATATTTCTTGATAACACAACCCTGACTTGTACTTCCCATCAACTTTCCTGTTCCTGACTTCTTTGGAGATCTCCTTGGTCTTCATGGTGTTTTTTAGTGGTGCCTCTTGGTTAAAGGCGTTGCTGCCTCTGTGGCCTTTCAGAAAAGGTGTGTATACAGTTAAGTCCATATATATTTGGACAGAGACAACATTTTTCTAATTTTGGTTATAGACATTGCCACAATGAATTTTAAACAAAACAATTCAGATGCAGTTGAAGTTCAGACTTTCAGCTTTCATTTGAGGGTATCCACATTAAAATTGGATGAAGGGTTTAGGAGTTTCAGCTCCTTAACATGTGCCACCCTGTTTTTAAAGGGACCAAAAGTAATTGGACAATTGACTCCAAGGCTATTTCATGGACAGGTGTGGGCAATCCCTTCGTTACGTCATTCTCAATTAAGCAGATAAAAGGCCTGGAGTTGATTTGTGGTGGTGGTGCTTGCATTTGGAAGTTTTTGCTGTGAAGTAAACATGCGGTCAAAGAAGCTCTCCATGCAGGTGAAACAAGCCATCCTTAAGCTGCGAAAACAGAAAAAACTCATCTGAGAAATTGCTACAATATTAGGAGTGGCAAAATCTACAGTTTGGTACATCCTGAGAAAGAAAGAAAGCACTGGTGAACTCATCAATGCAAAAAGACTTGGGCACCCACGGAAGACAACAGTGGTGGATGATCGCAGAATAATCTCCATGATGAAGAGAAACCCCTTTACAACAGCCAACCAAGTGAACAACACTCTCCAGGAGGTAGGCGTATCAATATCCAAATCTACCATAAAGAGAAGACTGCATGAAAGTAACTACAGAGGGTTCACTGCACGGTGCAAGCCGATCATAAGCATCAAGAATAAAAAGGCTAGACTGGACTTTGCTAAAAAAAAATCTAAAAAAGCCAGCACAGTTCTGGAAGAACATTCTTTGGACAGATCAAACCAAGATCAACCTCTACCAGAATGATGGAAAGAGAAAAGTATGGCGAAGGCGTGGTACAGCTCATGATCCAAAGCATACCACATCACCTGTAAAACACGGCGGAGGCAGTGTGATGGCTTGGGCATGCATGGCTGCCAGTGGCACTGGGTCACTAGTGTTTATTGATGATATGACACAGGACAGAAGCAGCCGAATGAATTCTGAGGTATTCAGAGCCATACTGTGTGCTCAGATCCAGCCAAATGCAGTCAAACTGATTGGTCGTCGTTTCATACTACAGATGGACAATGACCCAAAACATAAAGACAAAGCAACCCAGGAGTTTATTAAATCAAAGAAGTGGAATATTCTTGAATAGCCAAGTCAGTCACCTGATCTCAACCCAATTGAGCATGCATTTCACTTGTTAAAGACTAATCTTCAGACAGAAAGGCCCACAAACAAACATCAACTGAAAACCACCGCAGTGAAGGCCTGGCAGAGCATCAAAAAGGAGGAAACACAGCGTCTGGTGATGTCCATGAGTTCAAGACTTCAGGCAGTCATTGCCAACAAAGGGTTTTCAACCAAGTACTAGAAATGAACATTTTATTTTAAATTATTTAATCTATCCAATTACTTTTGGTCCCTTTAAAAACAGGGTGGCACATGTTAAGGAGCTGAAACTCCTAAACCCTTCATCCAATTTTAATGTGGATACCCTCAAATGAAAGCTGAAAGTCTGAACTTCAACTGCATCTGAATTGTTTTGTTTAAAATTCATTGTGGTAATGTCTATAACCAAAATTAGAAAAATGTTGTCTCTGTCCAAATATATATGGACTTAACTGTATATTGACAGAGCATGTGAGGCTTAGATTGCACACAGGTGGGCTTCCTTTTCACTAACCAAGTGACTTAGGAAAGTAATTGCTTGCACCAGAAATGTTTAGGAGCTTCTTAGCGAAAGAGTGAATACATACACATGGCAATTTTTACTTATTTGATTCCATAAATGTAATTTATGTCTTAATTTGTCTCACTTCACTTCACTTCACTAACTTAGACTTTTTATTGCTAATACATTACACACAAACCAGATTACAAAAAATATTTGAAAACAAATGTAACGTAACAAAATAGGTAAAAATATGTATAAGAATATAACTACTAGAATACTGCCCTAAGTAAAAAATATTATATAACTTTCACTATTTATAAAAAAGCTACCTATTTACATTTTTACATTTAAAATAAAAATGTAATTTCACTTGACATTTCAATTTACATATCAAAGAAATATAATTTTGCTTTTCTTGAATAATTACTCTTAATTGTATAAGAGACGGTAGGATAATGACAATTAATTGTTGCATAAGAAGAATAATGAATGGCATTGAGAATCAGAGGTTAAATTCAGTAAGGGAGTTGCCCAGTAGCTTAGCTACCGGGGGGCGGGGGGGGGGGGGGGCAGAGGGTGCTCTGTAGGGCCCATCCAGAGCTACACTACTTTTACGTGTATCAGCGTGTGCACAGCGCACCGATGCAGTTAAACTCTGTGCAGATCTAGCACAGCAGAGCAGAAAGAAAGCAATACCCAACACCGCAAAAGGCAGGAAGAGGCAGTTGGGTGGTTAGAGGGAGAAGGCAGGTAACTGGTCCCCAGAGCTCCCACATGCGGCAAGTTCCCGGGCCAAGTGTTAGGTATTCCCCAGTCTAGTGATTTTTTTCAAACAAAGTTCTGATGTTAAAAGAATAGTCAATTGTCCTGTTCAGGACACAGGCATGGGTGCCTCCTGCCCTGCAACTGTCGTTGCACATTTGCAAGCACCATCAGCAACCATGTCCAATTCTTTGTCCCAGTGGAGATCTTGGAATGAAAACGAAAATAGCCAGCTACCCACACACAGGCACAAACATTAAAGGCCATATTTCAAGACTGCTTACCCTGGAAATATTGCACACATCTGTAACACCCCAGATAACCGGTTGTTACATTGATGTTGCCTTCCCTTCGGGGAGGGTAATATCATGCTTGGAGGCAATGGAGTTCTCTTTACCAGGTAAGGCACCCACACAACACATTCCAAATCAAGGCCAGAAGGGGGAGTTCAGGACCTGGAATCAGGGAAGCTTCCCTTAGCAATAGGCATCCTGGTCTGGAGGAGGAGTCAGTTAGTAGGCAGAGAGTCTCCAGGAGGGAAAGATAGGAGGACGTCTGGAACAGACTGGGAGACCTAGCAGCCACGTGGGAGCTGCGGCCTCTGGAAAGGGAGATAACCCGAGGGGTTGAATGTGGTGGAGCTACAGAGGAAAGGAGCAGAGAAGAGATAAAGGACTCTGAGGGGAACTGGCAGCCTCAAAACCAGAGCGCAGCAACCGGATACCGGGAGCCCAAGGCCTTAGTGGGACACTTAGCAGAACTGGAGGGCTAAGAACTTTAAGTGATCGGCCCGCACCACACCTGAGACGCAGCAGCACCTGAGGAGCCTGGAGCATGATAGAGTCCCTGTGAAATGGCTCAAGCTGCCCATCATGCAGGTACCTGTTCCAGGACAGGGGAAAAGAGGACTTTGCCAGAAAGTTTCAGGCAGCAGGGACCACATACAACAGCGCAAGAAGGAAAGGCTCACGGACCTCAACTGGGAAGGAGATTCTCCCACTGCCTCCGAGCCGGCCAGACTACGGGGCACCTGTACCTGGTACCCAGGACTGTGGACTATTACCACCAGTAAACCAGGTAAAGACTTTAGAACACTGTGTCCTCCACTTATTTACCGGAAAACTATCACCTCTGCCATTCACCTTGGGAGCCCTGGGGACCCTGCTTCACCTGTGGGAAGCGTCACCATCCAGCCGCCATACCATCACCCCAGAGGACCCCTTTAAGCGGCGTCCGTACCTACTGACCGAAAACCACAGGTGGTGTCACGAATTGACTTTATCACCAAAATTCCCCTTAAAGTCCGTTCCCCCAGGGCCACGGACTGGGTCGCAGCCACGGTGACATCCCCTTTAAGAGTGACCGGACCTGGTACCGAGTAGCCCACTGCCCAGGAGGGCGACTCACATCCGATAACATTACCCATGCCCTGACCAATGCAGTTACTGGAAAGGTCCACTGAGGCTACGTTCACATTGGCGTTCCGCCAATGTGCGTCGCTGTTGCGCCGGCGACGCAGCGGCGACGCAGCGGCGACGCAGCGGCGACGCGCCCCTATGTTTAACATAGGGGACGCGTGCGTTTTTAGGGTGGCGTTTTTCGACACTTGCGTCGTTTCCGACGCTAGCGTCGGACGCAAGAAAATGCAACAAGTTGCATTTTCTGTGCGTCCGATTTTGGTCAAAAAACGACGCACGCGTCGCAAAACGCAGGGCGGCGCAACGCTAGTGTGAACGTAGCTTTAATGACCAACATGTGGATAAGCGCTTGTAGCCAGGGACGCTACGAGTTGTGGAAAGGTATAACAGACCAGACAGATCTAGCCATTATCACACACTCATGGTCGTGTGTGATAATGGCCGTACCCTGGTGGCAGCTCTGAAGCTTGGTAAGCTTGCACATGTACCATGCCTCGCCCATGTGCTCAACTTAGTGGTTCAGTGGTTTTTGAAAACCTACCCAGATTTGCATGAGGTACTTGTGAAGGTAAGCTGTATGTGGTCTCATTTCCGCAAGTCAGCTACAGCTGCTGCCGGTCTGGCAGTGCTACAGCAGCACTTGCAAATGCCAGCTCACCGACTGATGTATGACATGACCACGCTCTGGAACTCCACATTACACATGTTGGCAAGGCTTTGTGAGCAGCGGTGGGCAGTAGATGAATACCAACTACAACATGCCCATTGGTATTCCAGTCAGTCTCCGCATAAAACAACTGAGTGGGCATGGATGTCTGACATCTGTGAGGTTCTACAAAACTTTGAGGAATCAACCAAGATGGTGAGCAGTGATGATTAGGGTTGAGCGAAACGGGTCGTTCATTTTCAAAAGTCGCCGACTTTTGGCAAAGTCGGGTTTCATGAAACCCGATCCGACCCCTGTGCGGGGTCGGCCATGCGGTACGCGACTTTCGCGCCAAAGTCGCGTTTCAATGACGCGAAAAGCGCCATTTCTCAGCCAATGAAGGTAAACGCAGAGTGTGGGCAGCGTGATGACATAGGTCCTGGTCCCCACCATCTTAGAGAAGGGCATTGCAGTGATTGGCTTGCTGTCTGCGGCGTCACAGGGGCTATAAAGGGGCGTTCCCGCCAACCGCCATGTTACTGCCGCTGATCTGAGCTTAGGGAGAGGTTGCTGCCGCTTCGTCAGAAGCAGGGATAGCGTTTGGCAGGGTCCATTAACCACCAAACCGCTTGTGCTGTAGCGATTTCCACTGCCCAACACCACCTTCGGTGTGCAGGGACAGTGGAAGCTACATTTTTTTTTTTTCCCCTCAGCGCTGTAGCTCATTGGGCTGCCCTAGAAGGCTCCCTGATAGCTGCATTGCTGTGTGTACGCCGCTGTGCAAACCAACTGCTTTTTTCAAAGCACAAATCCTCTTGTTCCTTCCTTTCTGCACAGCTATCTTTTTTGTTTGTCCACACTTTTTATTTAATTTGTGCATCAGTCCACTCCTTATTGCTGCCTGCCATACCTGGCTGAGATTACTGCAGGGAGATAGTAATTGTTGGACACTCCCTGTTTTTTTTTTTGTTTTTTTTTTTGTGGGAGATTAAGATTGACATTTCTGCTAGAGTGCCATCCCTGTGTGTGCCATCTCTCACTCAGTGGGCCATAGAAAGCCTATTTATTTTTTTGCTTGATTTGGGTTATAAAATCTACCTGAAAAAATCACTACATCAATCAGTGGGAGAAAAATATTGGCCTCAGGGCTTGTATGCCACTCTTGACTCCTGTGTGTGCCATCTCTCAGTCAGTGGGCCATAGAAAGCCTATTTATTTTTTTGCTTGATTTGGGTTCTAAAATCTACCTGAAAAAATCACTACATCAATCAGTGGGAGAAAAATATTGGCCTCAGGGCTTGTGTGCCACTCCTGACTCCTGTGTGCATCATCACTCACTCAGTGGGCCATAGAAAGCCCATTTTTTTTTTTTTTGCTTTATTTGGGTTCTAAATTCTACCTGAAAAAATCAATAAATCAATCAGTGGGAGATTAATATTGGCCTTTGGGCTTGTGTGCCAGTCCTAAGCGTGCCATCTCTCTCTCTCAGATAGTGGGCCATAGAAAGCCTATTTATTATTTTTTTTATTGGGTTTATAAATTTTCCCTGGAACAAAAAAAAAAAAGTGGGAGATTAATATTGGCCTCTGGGCTTGTGTGCCAGTCCTGAGCGTGCCATCTCTCTCACAAATAGTGGGCCATAGAAAGCCTATTTATTTATTTTTTTTTGGTTTTATAAATTCTCCCTGAAAAAAAAAAGGGAGATTAATATTGGCCTTTGGGCTTGTGTGCCAGTCCTAAGCGTGCCATCTCTCTCTCTCAGATAGTGGGCCATAGAAAGCCCATTTATTATTTTTTTTTATTGGGTTTATAAATTTTCCCTGGAACAAAAAAAAAAAAGTGGGAGATTAATATTGGCCTCTGGGCTTGTGTGCCAGTCCTGAGCGTGCCATCTCTCTCACAAATAGTGGGCCATAGAAAGCCTATTTATTTTATTTTTTTTGGTTTTATAAATTCTCCCTGAAAAAAAAAGGGAGATTAATATTGGCCTTTGGGCTTGTGTGCCAGTCCTAAGCGTGCCATCTCTCTCTCTCAGATAGTGGGCCATAGAAAGCCTATTTATTTATTTTTTTATTGGGTTTATAAATTTTCCCTGAAAAAAAAAAAAAGTGGGAGATTAATAATGGCCTCTGGGCTTGTGTGCCAGTCCTGAGCGTGCCATCTCTCTCACAAATAGTGGGCCATAGAAAGCCTATTTATGTTTTTGGTTGATTTGGGTTCTAAATTCTACCTGAAAAAAATCAATAAATCAATCAGTGGGAGATAAATATTGGCCTCTGGGCTTGTGTGCCACTCCTGACTCCTGTGTGCGTCATCTCTCACTCAGTGGGCCATAGAAAGCCTTTTTTTGTTTTATTTGTTTTCTAAATTCTCCCTGAAAAAATCATTTTATTTTATTTGGTTTCTAAATTCTTCCTGAAAAAATCATTTTATTCTATTATTTTTTTTCCCTAAAGTCTCCCTGAAAAAAAAAAAAAAACAAATCAGTGGAAGATTAATATTGCCCTTTCTGCTTGTGTGCCAGTTTTGACTCCTGGGTGTGCCATCTCTCTCTCTCTCTCCAATTGTGGGCCATAGAAAGCCTATTCTTTTTTTAGCTTGATTTGGGTTCCAAAATCTACCTGAAAAAATCACTACATCAATCAGTGGGAGATAAATATTGGCCTCTGGGCTTGTGTGCCACTCCTGACTCCTGTGTGCGTCATCTCTCACTCAGTGGGCCATAGAAAGCCTTTTTTTGTTTTATTTGTTTTCTAAATTCTCCCTGAAAAAATCATTTTATTTTATTTGGTTTCTAAATTCTTCCTGAAAAAAATCATTGTATTCTATTATTTTTTTTTCCCTAAAGTCTCCCTGATAAAAAAAAAAAAAAAAAAAAAACAGTGGGAGATTAATATTGCCCTTTCTGCTTGTGTGCCAGTCTTGACTCCTGGGTGTGCCATCTCTCTCTCTCTCCAATTGTGGGCCATAGAAAGCCTATTATTTTTTTAGCTTGATTTGGGTTCCAAAATCTACCTGAAAAAATCACTACATCAATCAGTGGGAGATAAATATTGGCCTCTGGGCTTGTGTGCCACTCCTGACTCCTGTGTGCGTCATCTCTCACTCAGTGGGCCATAGAAAGCCTTTTTTTGTTTTATTTGTTTTCTAAATTCTCCCTGAAAAAATCATTTTATTTTATTTGGTTTCTAAATTCTTCCTGAAAAAATCATTTTATTCTATTATTTTTTTCCCTAAAGTCTCCCTGATAAAAAAAAAAAAAAAAAAAAACAGTGGGAGATTAATATTGCCCTTTCTGCTTGTGTGCCAGTCTTGACTCCTGGGTGTGCCATCTCTCTCTCTCTCTCCAATTGTGGGCCATAGAAAGCCTATAATTTTTTTAGCTTGATTTGGGTTCCAAAATCTACCTGAAAAAATCACTACATCAATCAGTGGGAGATAAATATTGGCCTCTGGGCTTGTGTGCCACTCCTGACTCCTGTGTGCGTCATCTCTCACTCAGTGGGCCATAGAAAGCCTTTTTTTGTTTTATTTGTTTTCTAAATTCTCCCTGAAAAAATCATTTTATTTTATTTGGTTTCTAAATTCTTCCTGAAAAAATCATTTTATTCTATTTTTTTTTTTTCCTAAAGTCTCCCTGAAAAAAACAAACAAAAACAAATCAGTGGGAGATTAATATTGCCCTTTCTGCTTGTGTGCCAGTCTTGACTCCTGGGTGTGCCATCTCTCTCTCTCTCTCTCCAATTGTGGGCCATAGAAAGCCTATAATTTTTTTAGCTTGATTTGGGTTCCAAAATCTACCTGAAAAAATCACTACATCAATCAGTGGGAGATAAATATTGGCCTCTGGGCTTGTGTGCCACTCCTGACTCCTGTGTGCGTCATCTCTCACTCAGTGGGCCATAGAAAGCCTTTTTTTGTTTTATTTGTTTTCTAAATTCTCCCTGAAAAAATCATTTTATTTTATTTGGTTTCTAAATTCTTCCTGAAAAAAATCATTGTATTCTATTATTTTTTTTCCCTAAAGTCTCCCTGAAAAAAAAAAAAAATCAGTGGGAGATTAATATTGCCCTTTCTGCTTGTGTGCCAGTCTTGACTCCTGGGTGTGCCATCTCTCTCTCTCTCTCCAATTGTGGGCCATAGAAAGCCTAATATTTTTTTAGCTTGATTTGGGTTCCAAAATCTACCTGAAAAAATCACTACATCAGTGGGAGATAAATATTGGCCTCTGGGCTTGTGTGCCACTCCTGACTCCTGTGTGCGTCATCTCTCACTCAGTGGGCCATAGAAAGCCTTTTTTTGTTTTATTTGTTTTCTAAATTCTCCCTGAAAAAATCATTTTATTTTATTTGGTTTCTAAATTCTTCCTGAAAAAATCATTTTATTCTATTATTTTTTTTTCCTAAAGTCTCCCTAAAAAATAAAAATAAAAAAATCAGTGGGAGATTAATATTTACATTTGTGCTTCAGTGACAGTCCAGCGTGTGTGGCATCTCTCTCATTTGTTGCCACCAACAACAGAGTGTGTAACATTGTGCCTGATTTTCGTTGTGGTCTCACTCACCTGTAAAGGGGTAGCTAAATCATACTGAAGTTATAGCTCACCGTGTAAGTTGTGTGACAGCAACAAATACCGTTAGTTTGTTTACGTTTTTAAAACAATGAGGAAGTCTGGTGGAAGAGGTCGTGGCTGGGGGCGTTCATTGTCAGCTGGTAATGAGGGTAGTGGTAGTGGTGGAGCATCAGCTGGTCGTGGGAAAAAAAATATTGCACCTAAGTCTGGAGCTGTGGAGCCAGGTTCGTCGTCTGGCTACACAAGGCCTCGAACGCTCCCTTTTCTGGGAGTAGGAAAACCGCTTTTAAAGCCGGAGCAGCAAGAGCAAGTTTTGGCTTATCTTGCTGACTCAGCCTCTAGCTCTTTTGCCTCCTCTCGTGAAACTGGTAAATGTCAAAGCAGCGCGTCGTTAGTGGATGTTCACGGTCAGGGACAAGTCGCTTCCTTGTCCTCTTCAGCAAAAACAACAACAGAGAAGAATGCAGCAGGCGACACAACGGGTTACTCCATGGAGCTCTTTACACATACCGTCCCTGGCTTTGAAAGTGAAGCAGTTAACAGTCCATGCCCATTACAAGTTGAATCTGACATGGAGTGCACTGATGCACAGCCACAGCCAGACTACTATGCTGGTCCTTTGACTCAGACCACAACATTGCCCTCGCAGGGTAATGATCAAGAATCAGACCCTGATGAGACTATGTTGCCCCATCACGAACGCTATACCACCGACCGACACGGTGACACAGACGAAGTTGCACACGAGCTACAAGAAGAGGTAATAGATGACCCAGTTCTTGACCCCGATTGGCAGCCATTGGGGGAACAGGGTGCAGGCGGCAGCAGTTCTGAAGCGGAGGAGGAGGGGCCGCAGCAGGCATCAACATCGCAACAGGTTCCATCTGCCGGGCCCGTATCTTGCCCAAAACGCGTGGCAAAGCCAAAACCTGTTGGAGGACAGCGTGGCCATCCGGTTAAAGCTCAGTCTGCAATGCCTGAAAAGGTATCCGATGCTAGAAAGAGTGCAGTCTGGCATTTTTTTAAACAACATCCAATTGATCAGCGCAAAGTCATCTGTCAAAAATGTTCAACTACCTTAAGCAGAGGACAGAATCTGAAAAGTCTCAATACAAGTTGCATGCATAGACATTTAACCACCATGCATTTGCAAGCCTGGACTAACTACCAAACGTCCCTTAAGGTTGTAGCACCCTCGGCCAATGAAGCTAGTCAGCAACGCAACATCCCTTCCGGCAGTGTAGGGCCACCATTTTCCGCACCACCTGCAGTATCTGTGCAGGTTTCTTTGCCAGGCCAAAGCAGTCAGGGTCAGGGAATCACCAGTTTCGTAGTAGGAAACACTGCATCTAGGGCACTGGCGGCAACAATACCATCTCCCACCGTCTCTCAGTCTGCCATGTCCACCGGCACCCCCGCTAGTTCCACGATCTCCAGCTCTCCAGTCCAGCTCACCCTACATGAGACTATGGTTAGAAAAAGGAAGTACTTAGCCTCGCATCCGCGTACACAGGGTTTGAACGCCCACATAACTAGACTAATCTCGTTAGAGATGATGCCCTACCGGTTAGTTGAAAGCGAAGCTTTCAAAGCCCTGATGGACTACGCTGTACCACGCTACGAGCTACCCAGTCGACACTTTTTTTCCAGAAAAGCCATCCCAGCCCTCCACCAGCATGTTAAAGAGCGCATCGTCCATGCACTCAGGCAATCTGTGAGCACAAAGGTGCACCTGACAACAGATGAATGGACCAGTAGGCATGGCCAGGGACGTTACGTGTCCATCACGGCACACTGGGTGAATGTTGTGGATGCAGGGTCCACAGGGGACAGCAAGTTTGGGACAGTTCTGCCTAGCCCACGGTCTAGGAAACAGTTGGCTGTAGCCGTTCGCACCCCCTCCTCCTCCTCTTCATCCTCCTGCAGAAGCGAGAGCTCGTCCACAGACCGCAGTCGCACAACCACTCCATCCGCAGCTGCCACTGTTGCACACCAGGTCTCCCATTATGGGGCAGCTACTGGCAAACGTCAGCAGGCTGTATTGGCTATGAAGTGTTTGGGCGACAACAGACACACCGCGGAAGTTCTGTCCGAGTTCTTGCAGAAAGAAACGCAGTCGTGGCTGGGCACTGTAGATCTTGAGGCAGGCAAGGTAGTGAGTGATAACGGAAGGAATTTCATGGCTGCCATCTCCCTTTCCCAACTGAAACACATTCCTTGCCTGGCTCACACCTTAAACCTGGTGGTGCAGTGCTTCCTGAAAAGTTTTCCGGGGTTATCCGACCTGCTCCTCAAAGTGCGTGGACTTTGCTCACATATCCGCCGTTCGCCCGTACACTCCAGCTGTATGCAGACCTATCAGCGTTCTTTGAACCTTCCCCAGCATCGCCTAATCATAGACGTTGCAACAAGGTGGAACTCAACACTGCACATGCTTCAGAGACTGTGCGAACAGAGGCGGGCTGTTATGTTTTTGTGGGAGGATACACATACACGGGCAGGCAGTAGGATGGCAGACATGGAGTTGTCAGGTGTGCAATGGTCGAAGATTCAAGACATGTGTCAAGTCCTTCAGTGTTTTGAGGAATGCACACGGCTGGTTAGTGCAGACAACGCCATAATAAGCATGAGCATCCCCCTAATGCATCTGCTGATGCAAAGTTTGACGCACATAAAGGATCAGGCGTCTGCAGCTGAGGAAGAGGAAAGCCTTGATGACAGTCAGCCATTGTCTGGCCAGGGCAGTGTACAGGAAGAGTTAGCGGGCGAAGAGGAGGAGGAGGACGAGGAGGATGATGGGGATGATTATATTTTTAATGAGGAAGCTTTTCCGGGGCCACTGGAAATTGGTGGCGCGGCAAGGCGGGGTTCTGGTTTTTGGAGGGACACAAGTGACGTGGATTTGCCTGAAACTGCCCCTCAACCAAGCACAACCGCAGATTTGAGAACTGGAACTTTGGCCCACATGGCGGATTATGCCTTACGTATCCTCAAAAGGGACACACGCATAACTAGAATGATGAACGATGACGATTACTGGTTGGCCTGCCTCCTTGATCCTCGCTATAAAGGCAAATTGCAAAATATAATGCCACATGAGAACTTGGAACTAATATTAGCAACCAAACAATCAACTCTCGTTGACCGTTTGCTTCTGGCATTCCCTGCACACAGTGCCCGTGATCGTTCTCACACGAGCTGCAGGGGCCAGCAGACCAGAGGAGTTAGAGGGGCAGAAATCAGAAGTGGCGTTGGCCAGAGGGGTTTTCTGACCAGGTTGTGGAGTGATTTTGCTATGACCGCAGACAGGACAGGTACTGCAGCATCAATTCAAAGTGACAGGAGACAACATTTGTCCAGTATGGTTACAAACTATTTTTCATCCCTTATCGATGTTCTCCCTCAACCGTCATTCCCATTTGATTACTGCAGGAGCTTGCTTGCCCGGCAGCTAGTGTCCTATCAGAAAGAGTATTCAGTGCTGCAGGTTCAATACTAACAGAAAAAAGGACTCGTCTGGCTACCCAAAATGTAGATGATCTAACCTTCATTAAAATGAACCACAACTGGATTTCGAAATCTTTTGCCCCACCTTGCCCGGCTGACACCTAGCTTTCCTATGAAAAGGTCTTGCCTGTGGACTATTCTGAATGCCTTTTCCAATCTCGTAATTTTCTGCACCTGATTGTCCAGCATACGACATGTTTACACCTCACTAAATGGCCAAACTTCCCACACGGGGCCGTGGTATCGACACTTGGCGACAGCACCCGTGAGAGTGCTGTTTGTCTGAAGAGGTGGGTGTGCCCGCTTTTGGTCGACGGCACTGCCACTGGGTCCCTCCTAATACAATAAAGTGTCTCTGGCGGTGGTGGTGCGCACCCAACGTCAGACACACCGTTGTAATATGAGGGGCCCTGGGCCTGTACCGCCGGCCACAAGACAGTTCCCCCCCCCCCCAGCTCAAACAGTGCTCTACCACTTGCAAAATTATTTCACAGCTTCACCAATGTTAGTCTATGCGCTGACATCCTTCAATGCCTGCCACTGACAATACCATTGTATTGACATTTTTGTTATGTTAGGCCTTCGAAGCCTGTCTGCGGTCACTCCTTCCACTATGCCTCCACTGACCACACCACTGCTGCCCGTGTACCCCTGGAACCAATTTAAAATTGCCTACAGCTAGCCCAATTTTTTTATTTTAGGCCTTTGATGCCTGTCTGCGGTCCGTTCTTTCTACTACTACTACACTGACCAGGCCACTGCTGCCCGTGTACCCCTGGAACCAATTTAAAATTGCCTACAGCCAGCCCAATTTTTTAATTTTAGGCCTTCGAGGCCTGTCTGCGGTCACTCTTTCCACTTCTCCACTGACCACACCACTGCTGCCCGTGTACCCCTGGAACCAATTTAAAATTGCCTACAGCCATGTGTTATTATTTTAGGCCTTCGATGCCTGTCTGCGGTCACTCCTTCCACTATGCCTCCACTGACCACACCACTGCTGCCCGTGTACCCCTGGAACCAATTTAAAATTGCCTACAGCCAGCCCAATTTTTTTATTTTAGGCCTTCGATGCCTGTCTGCGGTCCATTCTTTCTACTACTACTACACTGACCAGGCCACTGCTGCCCGTGTACCCCTGGAACCAATTTAAAATTGCCTACAGCCATGTGTTATTATTTTAGGCCTTCGATGCCTGTCTGCGGTCACTCCTTCCACTAGGCCTCCACTGACCACACCACTGCTGCCCGTGTACCCCTGGAACCAATTTAAAATTGCCTACAGCCATGTGTTATTATTTTAGGCCTTCGATGCCTGTCTGCGGTCACTCCTTCCACTAGGCCTCCACTGACCACACCACTGCTGCCCGTGTACCCCTGGAACCAATTTAAAATTGCCTACAGCCATGTGTTATTATTTTAGGCCTTCGATGCCTGTCTGTGGTCACTCCTTCCACTAGGCCTCCACTGACCACACCGCTGCTGCCCGTGTACCCCTGGAACCCATTTAAAATTGCCTACAGCCATGTGTTATTATTTTAGGCCTTCGATGCCTGTCTGCGGTCACTCCTTCCACTAGGCCTCCACTGACCACACCACTGCTGCCCGTGTACCCCTGGAACCAATTTAAAATTGCCTACAGCCATGTGTTATTATTTTAGGCCTTCGATGCCTGTCTGCGGTCACTCCTTACAATATGCCTCCACTGACCACACCACTGCTGCCCGTGTACCCCTGGAACCAATTTAAAATTGCCTACAGCCAGCCCAATTTTTTTATTTTAGGCCTTCGATGCCTGTCTGCGGTCCGTTCTTTCTACTACTACTCCACTGACCAGGCACTGCTGCCCGTGTTTCCCTGGAACCAATTTAAAATTGCCAACAGCAATGTGTTATTATTGTTAGGCCTTCGATGCCTGTCTGCGGTCACTCCTTCCACTAGGCCTCCACTGACCACACCACTGCTGCCCGTATACCCCTGGAACCAATTTAAAATTGCCTACAGCCAGCCCAATTTTTTTATTTTAGGCCTTCGATGCCTGTCTGCGGTCCGTTCTTTCTACTACTACTACACTGACCAGGCCACTGCTGCCCGTGTTCCCCTGGAACCAATTTAAAATTGCCAACAGCAATGTGTTATTATGTTAGGCCTTCGATGCCTGTTTGCGGCCACTCCTTCCAATAGTTCTCCACTGACCAGACCAATGCTGGCCGTGTACCCCTGGAAGCCAGCTGAAAGTGCATGTAGCCTCCTTTTTTTCTTTGTTTTATATTTAGAAAGCCCAGATGAACTACGCTGTGCAACGGTTCAAGCTACCCAGTCGACATTTCTTTTGCGAGAAAAGCCATCCCAGCCCTCCACCGGCATGAAAAAGTCTGCATTGTCATAGCACTCAGGCAATCAAACAGTAGAAAGGTGCACCTGACAAGAGACGCATGGACCAGTAGGCATGTCCACAAAAAGTTACGTGTCCATTACGGCGCACTGGGTTAATGTGTTGGATGCATGGTCCACAGGGGACAGCCTACAAAGTCTGTCTGCAGTCCCTAATTCCAATTTTCCTCCGCTGACCACACCACTGCTGCCCGTGTACCCCTGGAACCAATTTTTGTTATGTTAGGCCTACTACGCCTGTCTGCGGTCCCTCCTTCCAATACTCGTCCACTGACCACACCACTGCTGCCCGTGGACCCCTGGAACCTATTTTTAATTGCATTGAGCATCCATGAGCATTTTTAATAGTAGGCGTACAAAGTCTGTCTGCGGTCCACTATTGAAATTGTCCTCCACTGCCCAGAGCACTGCTGCTTGTGTACCCCTGTAACTTTTTTAAGCTGCAGTGAGCCACATTTTTGGGTTAAGTCCTACTACCTGTGTCTGTCTGCGCCACTCAATTCAGCTGTGTTCCTTTGAAAAAAGCTGAGCGTCAATAGTCTTGTTTTCAGCCTCTAGGAATTTTAAAACTGCATTGGGGGTACAGCTTTGGTAGGGCCTACTAACGGTGTCTGCCTCCCCAAGGTGTGCCCCAGGTTTCCTCGCCATTGCTTCAATCTTAATGCTCTCGTTTAGTAGTTGTTGGAAACTACACTGCATTAGGCCTACAAATTGGGTATGGGGTGTAGAGAGATGGTGTGTTCCACTCCAAGGTGTTCTCCAGGTTACCTTTCCTGAGCTCCGATCTTCCGGCTCTCGTTTAGTAGTTCTTGGAAACTACACTGCATTAGGCCTACAAATTGGGTATGGGGTGTAGAGAGATGGTGTGTTCCACTCCAAGGTGTTCTCCAGGTTGCCTTTCCTGAGCTCTGATCTTCCGGCTCTCGTTTAGTAGTTCTTGGAAACTACACTGCATTAGGCCTATAAATTGGGTATGGGGTGTAGAGAGATGGTGTGTTCCACTCCAAGGTGTTCTCCAGGTTGCCTTTCCTGAGCTTCGATCTTCCGGCTCTCGTTTAGTAGTTGTTGGAAACTACGCTGCATTAGGCCTACAAATTGGGTATGGGGTGTAGAGAGATGGTGTGTTCCACTCCAAGGTGTTCCCCAGGTTTCCTCGCCAATGCTTCAATCTTCATGCTCTCGTTTAGTAGTTGTTGGAAACTACGCTGCATTAGGCCTACAAATTGGGTATGGGGTGTAGAGAGATGGTGTGTTCCACTCCAAGGTGTTCTTCAGGTTGCCTTTCCTGAGCTTCGATCTTCCGGCTCTCGTTTAGTAGTTCTTGGAAACTACACTGCATTAGGCCTACAAATTGGGTATGGGGTGTAGAGAGATGGTGTGTTCCACTCCAAGGTGTTCTCCAGGTTGCCTTTCCTGAGCTTCGATCTTCCGGCTCTCGTTTAGTAGTTCTTGGAAACTACACTGCATTAGGCCTACAAATTGGGTATGGGGTGTAGAGAGATGGTGTGTTCCACTCCAAGGTGTTCTCCAGGTTGCCTTTCCTGAGCTTCGATCTTCCGGCTCTAGTTTAGTAGTTCTTGGAAACTACACTGCATTAGGCCTACAAATTGGGTATGGGGTGTAGAGAGATGGTGTGTTCCACTCCAAGGTGTTCTCCAGGTTGCCTTTCCTGAACTTCTATCTTCAGGCTCTCATTAAATTGTGGTTAAATGGAACAACTGCATTTGGCGTACTAGTTGGTTTGGGGCCTACTATCGGTGTCTGCCACTCCTTGCTGTTCTCCTGGTTTCCTGTCCTGAAATTCCATTTTCAGGCTCTCGTTAAGTAGTTGTTAATGTTAGACTGCATTTGGCCTACTAGTTGGGTTGGGGCCTACTATCGGTGTCTGCCACTCCTTGCTGTTCTCCTCCACTGAACAAAGCTGTGCCGCCTGTTTACTACGGTTGCCAATTTTGAACTGCATTTCGACTACTTACTGATTTGGGCCTACTCTCTGTGTCAGCCTCTCATTCCAGTTGTCCTCCACTGCAATGCCCCCTGGTTAGTCCTGTGTTACCAATTTTGAACTGCATTTAGCCAACTTTATTCTTTGGGCCTATATCTGTGTTTCCTCCTCATCCTGCCCATTGCCCAGCCAGTGACAGATGAGTCTGCTGGTACATTGACCCATAACGCAAAATTCCCCGTGCACGCTACACAGCAAGATTGTGACCCTGTTGAAAGTCAGGTTCCTCTTCCCGCATACCATACCACCTTACACGGGGACAAAGAGGAAGGTGCAGATGAAAGTGCAGGTTCCTTCATCAGGTGGGGGGAGGAATACTAGTTGGCGACGTCACTGGCACAGGGCCTCTCATAGTACGCAAAAGTGTTGCTGCCGGTGGGAGGCGCCCCCGCCGTGCAAACACACCGCTGTACTTTGAGGGGCCCTGTGCCAGTGCCAATGCCAACGAGTGGGCCCCCCCTGCTTGCTCAGGATCACAGCACTTGCAAAGTTGAAATACTTACCTCTCCCTGCTCCACTGCCGTGACGTGGTCCAGATTTACTGGGCCCACTAATTACTTGAACCAGCCCTACCCCCCACAACTTTAGCCAAATGACCCCCAATTTCAAATGCTTCCAATTATTATAAGGTAAATTACGATTGACAAGCTTCTTTAACAAGAATGGATGTTTTTGCCATTAAAATGGGCAGTGTAGGTGTTTTCCTGGCCTCCACTCACTGCCGACTATGCTCCCCCATTGACTTGCATTGGGTTTCGTGTTTCGGGCGATACCCGACTTTTCGCGATAATCGGCCGATTCCACTCGACTCGACTTCTAAGATAGTCGGGTTTCGCGAAACACGGCTCGACTCTAAAAAGGTCAAGGTCGCTCAACCCTAGTGATGATGCCATAATCAGCATAACCATCCCGCTTTTGTGTCTATTCAATTGCACGCTACTCATAATTACAGAGGAATCTTTGCATGTGGACCAGGTAGAGATGGAGGAAGAAAGTACACAAGGTGATACTACCCAGCTCAGCCTCATCTCATCTTCACAGCACAGATTTGGTGATAATGAGGAGGAGACAGGAGATGGTTGCCTGCACGACAGTAGATACTACCCACACCAGCTTCATTCCATCTGTTCAGCATAGATGGGCTGAAGAGGAGGAGATGCTCCCCTGGTGGGACAGGGAAGTCTTGCCTGATGGGAGTCTGGCACACATGGCTGACTTTATGTCCCTCTGCCTTTCCGGTGACCCTTGCATTATACGCATTTTGGTGAACACCGATCACTGGTTGTTCAGCCTTCTTGACCCACGATATAAAGATAACTTTCCATCTCTCCTTCCTGTGGCAGAAAGAGCTAGTAATATGGTACACTACAAGAAGGCCCTAGTCGAACAATTAGTACAAAAATTCCCATCTGACAAAGCTGGCGGGAGAGGTCATAGATCCTTGGGCAACCAAGCATGAAAAATGAAGGAGACACACAGCAGGTCCAACAGAGGCAGGGAAACACTATCAAAGGTCTGGGATGGGACAGTTTCATTAGACCCTCACAGCGCCCAGGCTGGGATAGTCTGACAAGGATGGAAAAAATGGTGAAGGAGTACATAGCCGACTGTACTAGCATCATCCGTGATTAGTGTTGAGCATTCCGATACCGCAAGTATCGGGTATCGGCCGATACTTGCGGTATCGGAATTCCGATACCGAGATCCGATACTTTTGTGGTATCGGGTATCGGTATCGGATACATAGAGATGTGTAAAATAAAGAATTAAAATAAAAAATATTGATATATTTACCTCTCCGGCGGCCCCTGGACTCAGCGCGGGTAACCGGCAGGCTTCGTTGTTCAAAATCAGCGCTTTTAGGACCTGAGAATCACGTCCCGGCTTCTGATTGGTCGCGGGCCGCCCATGTGACCGCCACGCGACCAATCACAAGCCGCGACGTCACCGCAAGCTATTAGCGCGCTCATTTTTGAAAAATGAGCGCGTTAATGACTTTCAAAGACGTAGCGGCTTGTGATTGGTCGCGGCCACGCGACCAATCACAAGCCGCGACGTCACCGCAAGCTATTAACGCGCTCATTTTTAAAAATGAGCGCGTTAATGGCTTTCAAAGACGTAGCGGCTTGTGATTGGTCGCGTGGCCGCGACCAATCACAAGCCGCGACGTCACCGCAAGCTATTAACGCGCTCATTTTTAAAAATGAGCGCGTTAATGGCTTTCAAAGACGTAGCGGGTTGTGATTGGTCGCGGCCGCGACCAATCACAAGCCGCGACGTCACCGCAAGCTATTAACGCGCTCATTTTTAAAAATGAGCGCGTTAATGTCTTTCAAACACGTAGCGGCTTGTGATTGGTCGCGTGGCCGTGACCAATCACAAGCCGCGACGTCACCGCAAGCTATTAACGCGCTCATTTTTAAAAATGAGCGCGTTAATGGCTTTCAAAGACGTAGCGGGTTGTGATTGGTCGCGGCCGCGACCAATCACAAGCCGCGACGTCACCGCAAGCTATTAACGCGCTCATTTTTAAAAATGAGCGCGTTAATAGCTTGCGGTGACGTCGCGGCTTGTGATTGGTCGCGTGGCCGCGACCAATCACAAGCCGCTACGTCTTTGAAAGTCATTAACGCGCTCATTTTTCAAAAATGAGCGCGCTAATAGCTTGCGGTGACGTCGCAGCTTGTGATTGGTCGCGTGGCGGTCACATGGGCGGCCCGCGACCAATCAGAAGCCGGGACGTGATTCTCAGGTCCTAAAAGCGCTCATTTTGAACAAAGAAGCCTGCCGGTTACCCGCGCTGAGTTCAGGGGCCGCCGGAGAGGTAAATATATCAATATTTTTTATTTTAATTCTTTATTTTACACATCCCTATGGATCCCAGGGCCTGAAGGAGAGTTTCCTCTCCTTCAGACCCTGGGAACCATGAGAATACCTTCCGATACTTGATGTCCCATTGACTTGTATTGGTATCGGATATCGGTATCGGCGATATCCGATATTTTTTGGGTATCGGCCGATACTATCCGATACCGATACTTTCAAGTATCGGACGGTATCGCTCAACACTATCCGTGATTCCTCTGTGCCGTACAACTATTGGGTATCTAAGCTGGACACATGGCATGAACTGTTCCGATATGCCTGCCCTGCCACAAGCTTTTTGTCAGAGAGGGTTTTTAGTGCCTCAATTGAAAATGCTGACAGGCTGACTCTTTACAAAATGAAAAAGGCCTGGATTGGGAAGACTTCTCAACCCCACTGGATGACAGCAGCTGAACATAAAGCCAATTCAAATGTTCCTTTTTCTGGTATATTCCCATGCACTCCTTCCCATCTTAAAAGGGTATATGCGACACCTGCTAGGGCCGTGGGGTACTTGGAGCCGGTTCGGACAGTTCTTCAGGGAGTTGTCACGGCAGCGGTGACCCGGTCCATGGCCCTGGGCGTGCAATAATAAAAATGATGAGGGAAAGTTTGTAAGGGGTTTAACGTGACGCCACCTGTGGTGTTCGGTAATGAATGGCAAACGCTGCTAAAGCGGACCGCTGGGGTCGATGGTGACACAGCTGAGATGGTTCTGCTCCCCACAGGTTGAATGGGGCCCCAGGGCTACTGTTATAATTGTAAGAGATCGTGGACATTGAGGTGCAGGACTGAGGGTGATGACTGGAAGACACAAGGACTGTAGTATTCTTTACCTTTACTTGGTATTTGAAGGTGCAGTCCAGGGCACGGGTTACAGATGATGATGGGGGTCCGGCCGGACTCTTGGGGTGCCACATACCGTATACAGTTCATGGTTTCTTCTTTTTCTTGTCCTCTTCCTCCTCCTTCACCATAAGCACAGCGTCATCATGGGGCCCACACTCTAAATTTTTAGAGGGTCATCCAACAGCTCCCGCTCTAAATTTTTACAGGGTCATCATGTGGCACTTGCTCACAATTTCTACAGGATCAACATGGGGCCTCAAACATATTTTTAAAGTGTAAAATGGTTGCTCTCACTACTAATATTTAGAGGGTCATCATGCAACCCTCACTCTTAATTTGTCCAGGGTATGTATGCTGCCCTCCTTCATAAAAAGGGAGATGGACATATGGACATATATATAAAGAGATATACATGTCGCATGTTAGCCCATGTATGCGAATATACCCGTATTTTCTGGTGTATAAGACGACTGGGCGTATAAGACGACCCCCAACTTTTCCATATAAAATTTGGAATTTGGGATATACCCGCCGTATAAGAGGGGGGTCATCTTATATGCCCAGTCATCTTATACAGCGTGTGGTTGCCAGGGTCTGGAGGAGAGGAGACTCTTCTTCAGGCCCTGGGATCCATATTCATGTAAAAAATAAAGAATAAAAATAAAAAATATGGATATACTCATCCCTCCGACGAACCCTGGCTCTCAGCGCTGCAAGCGTCTGCCTCCGTTCCTAAGAATGCAGTGAGTGAAGGACCTTCGATGACGTCACGGTCACGTGAGTGGTCAGGTGACCGGTCACCTGACCGAGACGTCATCGAAGGTCCTTCACTCACTGCATTCTTAGGAACGGAGGCAGACACTTGCAGCGGTGAGAGCCAGGGTCCTTCGGAGGGGTGAGTATATCCATATTTTTTATTTTTATTCTTTATTTTTTACATGAATATGGATCCCAGGGCCTGAAGGAGAGTCTCCTCTCCTTCAGACCCTGGGAACCATCCAGGATCGCTCCCTTCAGCCGTACCCGGCGTATAAGACGACCCACGACTTTTGGGACAATTTTTAGGGGTTAAAAAGTCTTCTTATATGCCAGAAAATACGGTATATACATATATATCTATATCTACAGTACATATATAATCCCCCACATGTATTTCACATAGATACTGCCCCCATTAGTGTCCCAAATATATGTGGGGGGGCAAGGATTTCTGATATATACATATATCTCTGTCAGAATCTTTCCTTCCCATCATCGTACAATCGGACACAATCACAGCGTGTTTGCTGCTGGCGGAGGATTCTATAGAATGTCTAGTCACTGTCCTAAAAAACCAGGTTAGGATGGGTGGACATGAAAAATGAACCTTAGCCAGTGGGTGGGGAATAATACATAATTTTTTTTCACATGAAACTGGACACCTCCTCTTGGCTCTTGGACTTAAAACCTCAGAGCTAGCTACATGCTCTTCTCTCTTACTCCATTTTTGCACCATGATGAGCACATTATCTGAGTATCCACTTACTCACTGCTCTCCTGTAAGCCCTTATTATATATCTGTATTACAGGGACAGTTACATATTTATATTGTTAGGTGGGTGGGCGATATTGGATGTGTGTGATTATGTAAAGTGGATGGTATATTATTAGGAAATTGTGGGGTTGAATGTGTGATATTGTTTTGCTATTACTGTATTAGTGCTGTAGTACCAATATATGTGTATACAGTTGTGTGAAACTGTGTTTACCACCTTCCTGATTTCCTATTCTTTTGCATGTTTGTCACACTTAAATGTTTCAGATCAACAAACAAGTTTCAATATTAGACAAAGAAAACACAAGTAAACACAAAAAGCAGTTATTAAACGAAGGTACACAGTGAGTGTCATGTTATACTGTGTGCTTAGACCTTGAAATTTATATACAGTGTGTCCGTAAAGTCATGGTGCACTTTTGACCAGTCACTGGAAAGCAACAAAAAAAGATAGAAATATTAAATCTGCTCCAAATAAAAGAAAAACTCTCCCAGTTTCATACCTATTTAGTGCCGTTCAATGTGGGCTAAATTTGTTGCCCTACACATATCCAAACGATAGCATAAGCTTGTGGTTGCATGATGTCACAGACCTGGCAGTGTATTAATCAGTGTTCAGTTTATCAGGGGTTAATCTGACAGGGGGCTCAGCAACAGCCTAAATGAGTTTGTGTTGTTTGATTGGTTCTTGTTATCTCTCCTCATCAAGAGGTCTGATATGATTGGGCCAGAGAAAGGGTGCCAAAATGTAAACTATAAAAGTGCACCATGACTTTGCAGACACACTGTATATATAACACAGTTTTGTTTAAAACTTGATGCAGGATGCAACTAAAAACAGTGAACCTAAGTTTGATGTTTATTTTTCCTATATGTGTTAACATTTTTCTGTTTGCTTTGTCAGAAATTAATCTTTGAGAGATTGGGGTGATCTATACCAAGGCATTATTCCAAAGAGTCATGTCATTTTTCTCAAGGGAAAGTCCAGCTGTTTGGGAAAAGGTGTTCAAGATGTAGAAGGACCTTTTTCAAGCATCACAGAAGGGACAAGAAGGATGACCAAGATGGCTCCAGGAAGAGTATCTATCCTGAAACGCTTAGCAAAACACAGTGCATTTAACCCAGTACCCCTCACTACACCTGTTGTGAATTCTGTGGCTGAATTCACTCCTGTGGTCACAAGTGGTACTGCAGCTTCTGAGCTTCCTCCCTGAGGTGTTCTGGTGAGCTCGTTGGCTGCTTTGTTATTTAACTCCACCTGATTCTGTCTTCCTTGCTCCTTGTCAATGTTCCAGTGTTGGACCTGAGCTTCTGGATCTTTCCTGTGGCCTGCTGCTCTGCTTAGATAAGTGTTTCTTTGCTTTTGTTGCTTCTTTTTCTGTCCAGCTTGACTATTCGTTTTTTGCTTTAGGGTTTTTTGTAGACTGCAAAGTTCTCTTTGCTATCCTCGCTCTATCTAGAATATCGGGCCTCACTTTGCTGAATCTATTTCATCCCTACGTTTGTCTTTTCATCTTGCTAACAGTCATTATATGTGGGGGGCTGCCTTTTCCTTTGGGGTATTTCTCTGAGGCAAGTCAGGCTTGTTTTTCTATCTTCAGGCTAGTCAGCTCCTCAGGCTGTGCCGAGTTGCATAGGTAGTGACAGGCGCAATCCACAGCTGCCTTTAGTTGTGTTTAGGATAGGTTCAGGAATTGCGGTCTACAGAGATTCCACGTCTCAGAGCTCGTTCTATTGTTTTTGGGTTATTGTCAAATCACTGTATGTGCTCTGATTGCTGGCACACTGTGTCACTGGATTGCCTACATAACATACACCCAAATCTGCAGAATTGCTGTGGTCTGCTCTATTGGAGCAAGCATGCAGTCATGATAGCATGTGTAAAGACAGAAGGTCTTGAATAAATGAAGTTGGTCTTGAATAAATCAACTAAACGGTTGCACATGCTAGCTAAACTTTGTGCTTATAAGGAATCACTTTGTAAGACAGTTTCCCCAAATTTTCACTAACAGTGTTATGTCACTAATTTGCAGAGAGTTTGTACTTTACAGACACAGATGGCAGAAAATAGTCAATGTAAGGCTGGAGTCACACTAGACCATAATACGGACGAGTGCTATGCGATAAAAAAAATCGCATAGCACTTGGACCAATCTATGGGACAGCTCCTATCACCAGTTTTTTTCTCGGTCGCATTATACGTGCGAGAGAAATCGTCCGAGAACCGCCAATGAAAGTCTATGGGTGTGAGAAAAACTCGCACACCACCCGGACCATCAGTGTGATTGGTGAGAAATACACACCGGTGTCCTTTAGAAAAGCCGGTAATTCAGTGCGGTGTACAGTAAAATCACACTGACAGGTTAGAATAGAATAGATAAAATAAATGTCACATAGTATAGGTATATATATATATATATATATATATATATATATATATATATATACACATATATTTCATAGAGAGTTAGATAGCTGAATAGCCGATAATTCATTCAATTGTCGGGTTCTGTAGAATCATTGCAGAAGCCGACAGGATATGAGACATGGTTTACATACAGTAAACCATTGCAGAACAGTTAGATTTTTATATGTCCCTCACTAATAATGTTCGTAGTATGTGTGTGTAAAATATGGGAGCTGTAGGTGTTAAATTAAAGGATTAATTCACGGAAAAAACTGGCGTGGGCTCCTGTGCAATTTTCTCCTCCAGAGAGGGAAAGCCAGTGACTGAGGGCAGATATTAATAGCCTGGAGAGGGACCATGGTTATAGAACCCCCCTGGATAAAAACATCTGCCCCCAGCCACCCCAGAAAAGGCACATCTGTAAGATATGCCGGTTTTATTGCATGGACTAAGACAGGTAGAGAGATGTGCACAGGTATATATTGTGCACATAGGCCTTGAAGTTCAAGCGGGTTGTGGTTGCCTGCACATCTTCATCAGAGGTATGTGGCAATAGGGAGAACGGGACCCAGAAATGGGCAGTTTCATGATGAGAAAGAACTCCTTTCCTTACTCATGAGACTGGCAACAGTGGACGTTACTTTGGAAATACTGATGTAGTTGAAGCCAACTATACACGATGAACCTTTGTCTCTGTGTAGTCAGATTGAAGCTTAGTAATGGGCAGCACGGTGGCGCAGTGGTTAGCACAGCAGCCTTGCAGCGCTGGGGTCCTGGGTTCTAATCCCACCCAGGACAACATCTGCAAAGAGTTTGTATGTTCTCTCCGTGTTTGCGTGGGTTTCCTCCGGGCACTCCGGTTTCCTCCCACATTCCAAAGACATACTGATAGGGATTCTAGATTGTGAGTCCCATTGTGAGTTCCAGTGCTGATGCAAAAAAACTGTAAAGCGCTGCGGAATATGTTAGCGCTATATAAAAATAAAGATTATTATTATTATTATTAGTAGTAGTAGTAGTACAGGAAAATAAGCAGCTGCGAGGGTTGTGAATTGTGAAAAACTGGAGGGGGTGTCTGTATACGGAACAGAAGCAATCGACCAGGAATGGACTACAGAAAATTTGCATTTATTTTGTGGGGACCAGGAGAGTCAAGACATTAGCTATGCAACAGGAATTTACTGGGCAACAGGGAAGGGGGGGTCACCCTAAAGGGACAGCATAAAGAATGAGTGATTTTGGTTGGACAGGAAAGCATAAAGTATGGGAGGTTATCCAGTGTAAGAATTTTAAGTACTTGGTACTCAGTGTTGGTTGTATGTTAATTAACTGCAGCGGAAAAACTCCCAGGATGACCTTGGTTAATGAACTTCCTTATCTGACTGCATACCAGGAAGCAGTCCCAAGTTGTACTAGTGTTTGACCCTTACACTATGGGCTAGTCCTGAACTTTAACTATGTCTGTCCCTACGTCTGTAGCTGACAGATTTCCTTCACAACATTATGCATTACATTTACGTACATTAGACATATTACACCTATAATTCTTACCGAAGTCTCTTACCCTATAGTCATTACCTTATGTCCTAAACCTAACATATATCTTACGCTATAAATTACCATATTACAGTCTATATTAAAATACATACTAAAAAAGCAGGACATAGTTCACACTTCACATGGCGCAATATATGTATATAAATGCATGACATCATTTACATAACACGATTATTGTCTTCAGGGGCAAGAATGCGATAGCACAGTACAACTACACTCCTGTGAAGGTTTGGCTTAATAGGAGACCATGATTTTTGGTATAAACTGCAAAAAAGTAACAGTAGTACTGCGGTATTTAGCATAAGCATTGCAGGCTCAAGTTCCCTAAGTTTCTTAAGTGAACTTTTAAAAATTAAAGCAGACAAGTAAAAAAAAAAAGTTTAAAACATAAAAATAATAAAAACCATAAGAACATCCCTTCCACCACTGCGATAACCGTTTAAAATTAAGAACATTACAAAGTTATAATAACATATTCAGTATATTCTTTTCTGTAAAATTATGATCTATCAAAATAACACATTATTTTGACCTATATAGCAAACACTGTACAGAAAAAAAAAATCATCAGAATGTTTTCAGCTCAGTTCACCTTTCTCCAAAAAAATGCAACAAAAAGTAGGTGTCAAATATTAATTATTAATTGAATTATTCTTATTCTCAATTCTGTACTGAGCACATTGTCTTTCGCTGACGTTGCAAAAGCTATCTACTATATAATTGTCTAAGGGTCACTTCCGTCTTTCTGTCCCTCTGTCTGTCTGTCTGTCTTTCTATCTGTCACGGATATTCATTGGTCACGGCCTCTGTCTGTCATGGAATCCAAGTTGCTGATTGGTCGCGGCAAAACAGCCACGCCCAATCAGCGATGGGCACAGTGCGGAAGAAAATGGCCGCTCCTTCCTCCCCGCAGTCACTGCCTGGCGCCCGCATACTCCCCTCCAGTCACCGCTCACATAGGATTAATGCCGGCGGTAACGGACCGCGTTATGCCGTGGGTAACTCACTCTGTTACCGCTGCTATTAACCCTGTGTGACCAAGTTTTTACTATTGATGCTGCCTATGCAGCGTCAATAGTAAAAACATCTAATGTTAAAAATAATAAAAAAAATAAAAAATCATTATATACTCACCTTTCGCCGCCTTTCCCGCTCCTCGCGACGCTCCGGTGACCGCTCCATGCAACCGGCAGGTTCCGGTGGCAATGATGGTATGCGACAAGGACCTGCCATGACGTCACGGTCATGTGACTGTGACGTCATCACAGGTCCTGCGTGAGAAAGACCTGCCATGACGTCGCGGTCATGTGACCGCGACGTCATCTCACCCTGGGACCGGAAGCTGCCGCGCGGTGACAGAACTACAAGGGGCCCTCGGACCGGAAGGTGAGTATGTTTATTTTTTATTTTTTAACCTGTGACATACGTGGCTGGGCAATATACTATGTAGCTGGGCAATATACTACGTGGTTGAGCAATATACTACGTGGTTCTGTGCTGTATACTACGTAACTGGGCAATATACTACGTCACTCTGTGCTGTATACTACATCGCTGTGCAATATAATACGTGGCTACGTAATATACTATGTGGCTGGGCAATATACTACGTCACTGGGCAATATGCTACGTGGCTGGCCAATATACTACGTCACTGGGCAATATACTACGTGTTGTGAATTCTGTGGTCAAGCTCCCTCCTGTGGTCATGAGTGGTACTTCGGCTGGTTCTGTCTATGAGCTTCCGCTGGTGGATGTGAGTGGGGCTGCGGCTTCTGAGTTTCCTTCCTCAGGTGACGAGGTTAAGTCGTTAGGTGCTGCTCTATTTAACTCCACCTAGTTCTTTGTTCCTGGCCTCCAGTCAATGTTCCAGTATTGGTCTGGCTCTCTCCTGGATCGTTCTTGTGGCCTGTCTGCCCTGCATAAGCTAAGTTCTGCTTGTGTTACTTCTGTTTGCTATTCTCTGTCCAGCTTGCTATATTGGTTTTTCTTGCTTGCTGGAAGCTCTGAGACGCAGAGGGAGCACCTCCGTACCGTTAGTCGGTGCGGAGGGTCTTTTTGCCCCTCTGCGTGGTTGTTTGTAGGTTTTTGTGCTGACCGCAAAGCTATCTTTCCTATCCTCGGTCTATTCAGTAAGTCGGGCCTCACTTTGCTAAAATCTATTTCATCTCTGTGTTTGTATTTTCATCTTTACTCACAGTCATTATATGTGGGGGGCTGCCTTTTCCTTTGGGGAATTTCTCTGAGGCAAGGTAGGCTTATTTTTCTATCTTCAGGGCTAGTTAGTTTCTCAGGCTGTGCCGAGTTGCATAGGGAGCGTTAGGCGCAATCCACGGCTACCTCTAGTGTGGTATGATAGGATTAGGGATTGCGGTCAGCAGAATTCCCACGTCTCAGAGCTCGTCCTATGTTAGTAACTATTAGGTCACTTTGTGTGCTCTTAACCACTAGGTCCATTGTGGTTCTGAATCACCTGTTCATAAAAACTACGTAACTGGGCAATATACTACGTAACTGGGCAATATACTACGTGGCTGGGCAATATACTACGTGGCTGGGCAATATACTACGTGGGCTGTGCAATATACTATGTAGCTGGGCAATATACTATGTGGCTGGGCAATATACTATGTGGGCTGTGCAATATGCTACGTAGCTGGGCAATATACTATGTGGCTGGGCAATATACTATGTGGCTGGGCAATATACTATGTGGCTGGCTAATATACTACGTGGCTGGGCAATATACTATATGGATATGCATATTCTAGAATACCCGATGCGTTATAATCGGGCCACCATCTAGTTTCTATATATATATATATATATATATATATATATAGCTCAGAGTATAAGTCAACACCATATAGAGGGAACAAGTGCTCTGTGGGACATATAAATAACGTCTCTTAGGAGGGTGTGGGGCTTGTCACGTGGGAGCTGTCATCTCCTGCCTTCACCATCATTCTCCATGGACATCAGACAAGTCACACAAGGAAGGAACAGCCATGATTCTACTCCATGAAAGAAAGATGACTTCTCCATCTCAGAAACGATGAGGAACAAGCGCTGATATTTATAAATGGACAATCTGTTGGTAACTATTTCATCTAATTTTATGTTTTGCTGCAATGTGGTTTTTCTCTGGCCAATTTAATAAACCACTACATTTTTTATGAAAATATCATGACATTTTTTCTTTAAGAGTAACGCACCTGGTAAAGTCTTGATTAAATAAATGTGCAAAATAAGCATATTTAACAGTAGGAAGGGCTTAAAATAAGCAGATAACTCTGATAAGATATAGTACAGTGTTTCTTATTTTTCCAAGTATTATTGACTTAAGAAA
Source organism: Ranitomeya imitator (assembly GCF_032444005.1). Classification (NCBI taxonomy): domain Eukaryota; kingdom Metazoa; phylum Chordata; class Amphibia; order Anura; family Dendrobatidae; genus Ranitomeya; species Ranitomeya imitator. The sequence continues at coordinate 451,135,823 of NC_091283.1, read as the reverse complement.
AATAGTAAGATGCTGCTTTTTCTTTAAACATTGTGAATTGCTTCTGAATTAGGTCTTTGATGATAACTTACTTTTCTAAGCACTTATCGGGATTTGTCTATCAGGTTTTACCATTATCCCTTCAAATACACAACTGCCCATTCAGGGAACATTACCCCTAAGGTCATTTTCAAGAAATGCATAAATAGTGGGTATTCTGTTAAAATTGCTGAGGCTCCAGTCTCATTAACTCAGCAAGCTACAAGTGTGAATTGATTTACTTTTAAGAGAGTAATTAAGGTGTTGTGTGGTGCCTGGTAAAGACTGAGGAATATTGCAAGAGGCGTGAAGGGAGAGTGGGTTTACGTATGACCTGAACTGGAGGGCCCTTCTAGCATAGTGGTGCTGATGATGTTCTCCAGATCTATACAGGGGGGAGGAGGGAATGTTGGTGCTGTTGGAGCGCCCCCAGGGGCTAGGGGTTACTCGATACCGGGCCCTTCTGTTCGCAGTGGGGATGTCACGGTGGCTGACCCGATCCGTGGCCCTCGGGGAATGTCCGTTGAAAATGAGGGAAAGGTCTTTAAAGGGATAATGTTCGTGACGCCACCTGTGGTATTCAGTCAGGGTGACCGACGCTGCTTAGGGGTCCACTGGGGTGATGTTATGGCAGCTAGATGGTATACCTTCCCACAGGTGAAGTATATCCACAGGGCGTCCCAGAGTGTAAATGGTGGATGGTAGATGATGTAAGGCGCAGTGAATAACGAGGACACAAGGTTGCAGTCTCTTTACCTTTACTGAAGGCTTCAGCATCCACAGTCCAGGGTAGGGACCACAGGGTAGGCAGAGTCCGGCCGGTCTGAAGGCAAATCCAGAGTCCCCTTATCCAGGTGGAATTCAATAGCCTTCCTCTAGCGCCTGAGTGTTGTAGTTCGTCCCTGCTGAGCAACTCGGTGAGGTCCTCACAACTATTGTAGGTGTTAAGTCTCTTTCTCTCTGTCCCCCTGACGGATAGGACAAACCCGTATGACTGGTGGCCTGAGGCTTTTTATAGGGACCCTAGAGACGCCCCAGCCTCCACAAGTTGCCACCGTGCCTCCTGGGTATATGGTCGTGCAGCCAACGTGGAATTAACTGTCCTGCCAGTCTCTGAAGTAAAGCATAGAGATCCTTACTCCCTCGGTGTTCTGGCTACTAGTACTGCGCTTCAGAAGGAGGCAGCCTGCTTCTAGCTGGTCTCCCTCTGATATTCTTCTCCTTTTGCTATGACTTCGTTTCTCACTCACTGCAAACTAAATTCCTTTCAATGTCTCTTTCTTGGGATGCTGACGCATGGGATGCAGGCGCAGCTCCGTGTACCCTCTCCCGCAGGCCGCAGTCTGGAGCTGGCTGGAACCCACTCCAACCAGCCTCTGCCAAACTCGGTCGGGGCTGACTGTCTAACTTCCTAACCAACCCACCAGTTTTACCCAAGTGTGAGGAGTGCCCTAGTAGATAGAAGCATGGCTCCCCCTGGCGGACTGGAGTATGAAGTGTGTTTTGTGGTTGTGATACCTGGACAGAAGATCTCCTTCATTGCCTTCAGACGTAAAATCACTCCCCCTGGTGGAAGAATAACATTACTGCAACGACCAGGACTCTGGGGCGCTGCACTATGATCTACTAATGGGCCCTTGAACACTGAGGAATTACATGTGCGGAAAGACATTATTCTTTACATCTTCTTTGTTGATGATTGATTGGCAATGTTGATGGTGAAGTCCACAGAGAGCCCTGTGTTCCTATAACTTTAGTACAGGGCGCACAAATCTAAATCAGACCTGATTGTGGTTACTAAATGGGAGTTTTCATTGTTTACATGGTCATTAGTGTTGAGCATTCCGATACTGCAAATATCGGGTATCGGCCGATATTTGCTGTATCGGAATTCCAATACTGAGTTCCGATATTTTTGCGATATCGGAAATCGGAATCGGAAGTGTTCCCAGTCATGCGTGTGCGGTGCGTATGGTTCCCAGGGTCTGAAGGAGAGGAAACTCTCCTTCAGGCCCTGGGATCCATATTCATGTAAAAAATAAAGTATAAAAATAAAAAATATGGATATACTCACCCCTCCGACGAACCCTGGCTATCACCGCTGCGAGCGTCTGCCTCCGTTCCTTAGAATGCAGAGAGTGAAGGACCTTCGATGACGTCACGGTCAGGTGAGCGGTCAGGTGAGCGGTCACCTGATCGCGACGTCATCGAAGGCCCTTCACTCACTGCATTCTTAGGGACGGAGGCAGACGCTTGCAGCGGTGACAGCCAGAGTCCTTCGGAGGGGTGAGTATATCCATATTTTTTATTTTTATTCTTTATTTTTTACATGAATATGGATCCATATGAATATGGATTTTTTGCGGGACGAGTTGTACTTTTGAACAACATCATTTGTTTTAGCATGTCTTGTACTAGAAAACGGGAAAAAAAATCCAAGTGCGGTGAAATTGCAAAAAAAAAGTGCAGTCCCACATTTGTTTTTTGTTTGGCTTTTTTTGCTAGGTTCACTAAATGCTAAAACTGACCTGACATTATGATTCTCCAGGTCAGTACGAGTTCATAGACACCTAACATGATTAGGTTATTTTTTACCTAAGTGGTGAAAAAAAATTCCAAACGTTGCTAAAAAAAAAAAAAAAATTGCGCCATTTTCCAATACTCGTAGCATCTCCATTTTTCATGATCTGGGGTCAGTTGAGGGCTTATTTTTTGCGTGCCGAGATGACGTTTTTAATGATAGCATTTTGGTGCAGATATGTTCTTTTGATCGCCCGTTATTGCATTCTAATGCAATGTCGCGGCGACCAAAAAAACGTAATTCTGGCGTTTTGAATTTTTTTCTCGCTACGCCCTTTAGCGATCAGGTTAATGCTTTTTTTTAATTGATAGATCAGGCGATTCTGAACGCGGCGATACCAAATATGTGTAGATTTGATTTTTTTTATTGATTTATTTTGATTGGGGCGAAAGGGGGGTGATTTAAACTTTTATATTTTTTTATTTTTTTCACATTTTTTTAACTTTTTTTTTTTTACTTTTGCCATGCTTTAATAGCCTCCATGGGAGGCAAGAAGCAGGCACAGCACGATCAGCTCTGCTATATAGCAGCGATCTGCTGTTCGCTGCTATGTAGCAGAAAATCAGGTGTGCTTTGAGAGCCGACCACAGGGTGGCGCTCACAGCTACCGGCGATCAGTAACCATAGAGGTCTCAAGGACCTCTATGGTTACTATTCAGAAGTATCGCCGACCTCCGATCATGTGACGAGGGTCGGCGATGCCATCATTTACGGCCGCCCGGCCGGATGCGGTAGTTAAATGCCGCTGTCTGCATTTGACAGCGGCATTTAACTAGTTAATAGGCGCGGGCAGATCACGATTCTGCCCACGCCTATTACGGGCACATGTCAGCTGTTCAAAACAGCTGACATGTCCCGGCTTTGATGCGGGCTCACCTCCGGAGCCCGCATCAAAGCGGGGCTTCTGACCTCAGACGTACTATCCCGTCCGAGGTCAGAAAGGGGTTAAGGTTCGATTCGGGTCAGATCGCCAAAGTTCCCAATGTTCGCCAGTTCACCAAACTTATCCAAACCCCACTGAATTCAATGGGAGGCAAAACCAAATAGCACAGACAACACCTTCAGGGGGGCCCAAAAGCTACCAAAACAGCTCAAATTAGGAGCAGACACAAGAAAAAGTGACATCAATTGACCCAGAGTAAAAATAGTATAATTGTGCAGCCTAGATGCATGGGACAGGGCTTGGACCAGCATTTATAGTTTAAACATTGATCAGTAACAAGTGGCTGAATGACATGTGTAAGAATGGTGCTCTGAGAGCCCTGCCAAATTCATGCAACACACATGAAGGAGACCCAACTTCGAGTCCAAAGATTTTAAAAAATTTGGGACAGACAACAAGAAAAGTTGCATAAATTGAACCACAGTAGAAATTTTACAATGGTGCAGCAGTCAGGTATGGGCCATGTATGAGACAGAGTCTTGGCCAGCATTTACAGCTTTGAATTTAAATTAAAATTAGGTGAGAGAGGGCCTAGTGTAGGCCTGCTGTGCTGGAGTCCTGATACCTCATTCAACAGCTCAAAATGCTTTTCTGCTCAACCCACACTCAAGTGGCACAAATATCAGCTTTGCAGACTGCTATTGTTAGAATCATTTAAGGATAGTAACTCAGGTAGTTGACGGAAAGTAAGTGCAGGCTTGCTGGTCTGGGAGCCCTGCTGCTACAGGCAACACACATGAAGGAGACCCAACTTGGAGTCCAAACATTTCCAAAAATTAGGGGCAGACACAAGGAAAAGTCGCATTAATTGACCCACAGTAGAAATGTTATAATGGCGCAGCAGTTAGGAATGGGCCATGCATGAGACAGGGACTGGGCCAGTGTTCACAGCTTTATAATGAAGTTCAAATTAAGAGGAGGGTGAGGGACTGGTGTAGGCCTGCTGTGCTGGGAGCCCTGCCAAATTCAGGCAAAACACTTAAAGGAGACCCAACTTGGAGTCAAAACATTTTAAAAAATTAGGGGCAGACATCAGGAAAAGTGGCATCAATTGACCCACAGTAGAAATGTTATAATGGTGCAGTTTGGATGGATGGGACAGGGCCTTTCCCAGCATTTCTAGCTTACAAATTAATCAGTAAGAGGTGGATGAGTGACAGGTATAGGCCTGGTGCACTGAGACCACTTCCACTACAGGCAACCCACTAAATGAAAACCCAACTTTGAGTCTCCACATTCCAAAAAATTATTGGCACCCATCACTAAAGTCGCATCAATGTCCCCAGAGTTGAAATAGTGTAATGGTGCTCTCAGATCTCTGCCACTACAGGCAACACATAACAAGTAGACCAGAATAAGAGTCTTTATTTACCAAAAATTTGGCTTGTCATCACTCAGGAGGAAGCAAAGGGAGTAGGAATAGGAGGAATATTAGGTGTTTAAAAAAAAAAGGCAAATTGTAAAAGTAGTAGCGGTGGGCACACATGTTAAGGGTGAAAGCTGGCTGCCGGGCATGACAATCTCCAAGGTGTGACAGGCGAGCTCAGGCCACTCTTCCATTTTTGAAGAACATAATGCAAAAGAGTACAAAAAACAGGGATTTTTGTGTTACTCACCGTAAAATCCTTTTCTCCGAGTCATTCATTGGGGGACACAGGACTGTGGGTGTATGCTATTGCCGCCAGGAGGCTGACACTAAGTAGACAAAAAAAAAGTTAGCTCCTCCTCCATAGTATACACCTTGCCACTGGCCCTGACAGCTCCAGTTTGGTGCACAAGCAGTAGGAGATAGAGAAACAAAACAGCATTAGAGCAAAGACAACATGTCTAGAATAATACTACTGTCTGAACAATCCCGTAGAAAAATAACAAGAAGAAATAGGGAGGGAGCTGTGTCCCCCAATGAATGACTCGGAGAAAAGGATTTTACGGTGAGTAACACAAAAATCCCTGTTTCTCCATCGTCTCATTGGGGGACACAGGACTGTGGGATGTCCCAAAGCAGTCCCAGGGTGGGAAAAAAGACTCACTGGAACAAAACCCTTAGGTACTTACCGCCTATAGGTGTGATACCGCAGCCTGATTAATTTTTCTTCCCAAACTTGCATCAGCAGAGGCCTGAGTGTGCATATTATAATGTTTAGAGAAGGTGTGCAGGCTGGACCAAGTTGCCGCTTTGCAAACCTGTTCTGCTGAAGCTTGGTGCCAAAGCGCCCAGGAAGCCCCTACCGCTCGAGTAGAGTGTGCTCTGATCCCAGCCGGGATGGCTGCACCCTTGATGCGGTAGGCCTCCTGAATGGTGGCTCGTATCCATCTGGCTAAGGTCGACCTAGAGGCTGCGAATCCCTTTCTGTGACCCACAGGAAGAACGAACAGGACATCCGTCTGTCGAAAAGAAGCGGTCCGAGAAACATATCTTCTCAGCGCTCTCACCAGGTCCAGAGTATGGAGAGCTTTTTCCACACGGTGTGAAGGTGCAGGACAAAAGGAAGGCAAGACTATGTCCTCATTGATGTGAAACGAGGAAACTACCTTTGGCAGAAAAGAGGGAACTAGTCTTAATACTACCTTATCCTGATGAAATTGCAGAAACGGCAACTGGCAGGACAAGGCCGCCAATTCCGACACCCGCCTAATGGAGGTTATGGCTACCAAAAACAAAACCTTCCAAGAAAGATACGTTAAAGAAACTTCTTGGAGGGGCTCAAATGGGGCTTCCTGAAGAGCGCTCAAGACCAGATTAAGGTCCCAAGCTTCTAGCGGGGCTCTGTAAGGAGGAACCATGTGAGAGACTCCCTGCAAAAAAGTCTTGACCTGTGAAATGGTAGCAATTCTGCGCTGGAAAAGAACCGATAAGGCTGATATTTGCCTCCTAAGGGTACTTGGAGCGAGACCTGAGTCTAAACCAGCTTGGAGAAAAGCTAAAACATTAGGAACGGAGAACGGTAAAGGAGGAAGACCCTTCTTCCTGCGCCACGAGAGAAAAACTTTCCAGGTGTGGTGGTAAATGCGCGCAGAAACCGTCTTTCGAGCATTCATCATAGTGGAAGCTACCTTCTGAGAAAAACCGGCCTGGGTCAGAATCCAAGATTCAACGGCCAAGCCGTCAAACGCAGGGCCCCTAAGTTCTGGTGGAATATCGGCCCCTGCGACAGAAGATCTGGCCGTATTGGTAGCTGCCAAGGAACCCCGGCAATCAGCTTAACGAGGTCCGCGTACCATGACCTCCGAGGCCAATCTGGGGCGACTAGAATTGCCGGAACTCCCTCTATCTTGATCTTCCTGACTACCCTTGGGAGGAGCGCCAGAGGAGGAAACAGATATGGAAGACGAAACGGATTCCAAGGAAGGACCAGTGTGTCTACGGCGAGAGCTCTTGGATCTCGATAACGAGCTACGAACCTGGGGACCTTGGCATTCCACCCGGATGCCATTAGATCCACGTCCGGGATACCCCAGCGTTGGCAAATCTGCCGAAAAACGTCGGGGTGAAGAGACCATTCCCCGGGCGCAAGACCCTGACGGCTCAGAAAGTTCGCTGCCCAGTTCTCCTTGCCCGGGATGTAAACTGCCGAGATCACGGAGTGGTTGTTCTCGGCCCAGCGGAGGATTTGCCCTACCTCGCGCATGGCTGACCTGCTGCGGGTGCCCCCCTGATGATTTACGTAAGCCACAGCCGTGGCATTGTCCAACTGGATCCGGACCGGGAGACCCGCCAGGAGATGGTGAAAGTGCTGCAGAGCCAGCCAAATTGCCCTTATCTCCAACAGATTGATTGGAAGAGTTGACTCCCCTGGGGACCAAAAACCTTGTGCTGTGTGTTGGTGAAACACTGCTCCCCAACCGAGAAGACTGGCGTCTCTAGAAACTACCAGCCAATGGACTGGAGAAAAGGCTTTCCCCTGCCGCAGAGAGGAGCTCCTCATCCACCATATGAGAGATTGCCTGACCCGGGGAGACAGACGACACAGGAGGTTGAGAGAAGCATGACTCCTGTTCCAGGCTGACAAAATTGCCTGCTGGAGAAGGCGAAGATGAAATTGGGCGAATGGTACTGCTTCCATGGCCGCCACCATCCTGCCCAAGACCCTCATGCAAAACCGGATTGAGTGAAAACTCAGCTGCTGTAGTATTTTCACTTCCTGCCGAAGGCAGAGTACCTTGTTCTGGGGTAGGATAGTCAGACCCCGAGAAGTATTGAAGATCATTCCCAAAAAAAGAAATCTTTCGAGATGAGACTAGAGATGACTTTTTTAGATTGACCAGCCACCCTAGTCGGGATAGAGTGTCCAAAGTGATGCTGACGTTCTCTTTGCATGCTTGAAAAGTTGGCCCCTTGACCAAGAGATCGTCCAAGTATGGCAAAATGACTATGCCCCGGGAGTGCAGGATGGACACAACTGTTGACATCACCTTTGTGAACACCCTGGGAGCAGAGGCGAGACCGAAAGGTAATGCTGTGAATTGGAAGTGACGTTCGCCTATGGAAAACCGTAGAAATCTTTGATGCAGAAGAAATATGGGGACATGCAGATAGGCATCTTGGATATCTATGGAGGCTAGGAATTCTCCCTTTTCCATAGCCGCAATAACCGAGCGGAGCGACTCCATACGGAAATGACGAGTGCTGATGAACTTGTTCAAACACTTTAGGTCCAGAATGGGTCTTACAGTCCCGTCCTTTTTGGTGACCGTAAACAGATTGGAATAGAATCCTTGGAACCTTTCTACCCCTGGAACGGGAACAATGACCCCGTTGGACTGAAGAGACTCGACTGCTTTGAATAAAGCCCTTAGACGGGATTTTGAACTGGGAAGACTGGACGGAAAAACCGGCTTGGAGGGAAAGAGAGAAACTCTATTTTGTACCCTGAAACCACCAGTTCTCTCACCCATCTGTCGGAAACGACTGACAGCCAGGACTGATGGAACAGAAGTAGGCGACCGCCTACTTTGTTGAAGACGACATGAGGTTGCCTCCAGTCATTTAGCCGAAGACCTAGGATATCTAGATCCCCTAGATCTTGATGGTTGATATCGCATTCTTGCCAATGGATTGGCTCTATATGAGACTTGGTGCTCCCTGTCTTGGTTAGACCGACTTGGAGGACCTGAGCTTGGTGCTGCAGACCACCGGGTGTTACGAAAGGATTTAAACCTTGCTTGAAATTGGTTACTTAACCCTTTGTTGTGGAAGGAAATTACTCTTTCCCCCTGTGGTATCAGATATAAGTTGATCCAACTTTGCGCCAAATAATCGGCCACCTTGATAAGGAAGGGATGTAAGGGACTTTTTTGAAGTAGAGTCCGCCCGCCAATTTCATAGCCATAGAGCCCTTCTGATAGCGATAGCATTTGCAGCTGCCAATGCAGAACAATTTGCCGCATCCAAAGATGCATTAATCAGATAATTCCCAGCCAAGGATATCTGATTAGACATCTCTATCACTTCTACAGGAAACTCCCTATCCTGAAGAGCCTTAGTGACGGACTCTGACCAAGCTATCATAGCCTTGGCAACCCATGTCGCCGCAAAAGACGGCGCGAGGGCTGACCCTGAAGCCTCAAACACCGACCGAGCTAGACTCTCTAAGAGCCGATCAGTTGGATCTTTAATAGCAGACCCATTAGGAAGAGACAGCAGTGTGATTCCACAGAAGGGGATTCTGCCCATTTTTTACAAATCTCGGGTGCGAAAGGATACCTGGTACCCAGGGCCTTCCGGCCTAAGAAACGTTTATCCGGTCGCTCCATGTGACGTTGAACTAAATCCTCAAACTCAGGATGAGAAGAAAACACCTTATGAGGTTGCTTGAATCTTTTAAAAGACACCTTATGACCTGAAGGTAAGGTGGCTACATCCTCTACTCCCAAAGACTGGTTAACGGCCTCAATGAGACTGTCAACTGATTCCTGATAATCAGGAGCTTCTAAATCAAAAGACCCTTCAGAGTCAAAGTCCGAACCATGTTCACTCACTCCCACAGGTGAGGGAGACCGAGAGACGGAATTTACAGATGCGGATGCACCCGACGGACCAGGAGACGCTGTATGGGTACGCTTCCCCCGCGTCTGCCTAGAGGGAGTACGGCCCCTGCAGGCCGGAGGGTCCTGAGAATCGGAGGATCTTTCCAAAACAGATGGATGAACGTCCCTGACAGGGGCTTGAAGGGACTCAACCTCCTTAGTTAGAGACGCCATAGATTGCGTTAAGGATGCGACCCACTCAGGGGGAGATGCCGCAGTCTCAGATACAGGCATACCCGGCAGAATAGCAGGCGGGGTAGCAGGCGGGGGCTCCTGAGCGCGTTCGGAATCGCAAGCTTCACAGAAATGGCTAGTTTGCGCATGCGGAAAAGAAGCCCGGCAACTATTGCTGCTGTTGCTGCTATGAAACGCCTTATGAGCTACTGGGTCTTAGAACAAAAAAACTGCTGTCAGGCTGAGGGAAGTAGCACTTACCCCAGTCCTGTGTCCCCGTCGGTTCTGAGCACCACACTAAACCGAGCTCTGAGCAGAGAAAACCTCCCTTATGAAGATCATAAAAAAGGGGGAGGAGCCGCCATAAGGATCGTGCAAAGGCCAAAGCAGGGGACTTGATTTTCCCCATACCTGCGCTCTCCTAGAAACGCTGGGAGCGCGAAACCGGAAGTACGCGCTGCCGAAGGGGGTGGAACTTCCGCCCACGACCCTGCAGGAAACTACAGCGACCATGATGCAGCGGGCCGCCGGAAGGAAGTTGCTAGGGGCGGAACTTCCGCCCATGATCCTGCAGGAAACTACAGAGACCATGATGCAGCGGGCCGCCGGAAGGAAGTTGCTAGGGGCGGGACTTCCGCCCGTGCTTTAGCTATGGAGAGACAATCTGGAACCGGTGCCGCACTGAGTGCAGCATGGCGTTTTACCACCTGAGACCGCGCAATGAAGCAGGAGCCCCCCTGCAGCCTCTGACAACACATCAGGTTAGAAAAGAGGCATACACGTAAATCCACATATAAATATATATATATACATACATATGGGGAAAAAAAGACGGTGCAGGCACCCTAACTCCTTCACCCTTCAGAAGGTGAGGAGAGGGACCGTCTGCCTCCTTTAAGCACCTCAGTCCAATGCATTGGTGATTGAAGTGGAGGCTGCACGGACAATGCATGAATGCCTGTACAACCTAGGGTTTCGTTACCTCAGGGTGGTCAGGTTTTTAGTCCGGCAATCCCACGTCGCAGGAAAGGATACGTGGAGGCGACACTCACACGTGCTCGCCCGTTGTTGGTTTCGGGAGATCGGACCCCTTCAAAAAGGTCCGTCGCCCCTATCTTATCCTCAAGGTAGAATGTATCTGGGAAAACCCAGAGATGTGCCTCCTACGGACACTAAGCATAAACTGGAGCTGTCAGGGCCAGTGGCAAGGTGTATACTATGGAGGAGGAGCTAACTTTTTTTTTGTCTACTTAGTGTCAGCCTCCTGGCGGCAATAGCATACACCCACAGTCCTGTGTCCCCCAATGAGACGATGGAGAAAAACCCTGATGGCATCGATAGACTTGTACTCTGTTCTGCTGGTGCACTGGCTGGTCTAAAAAATTTGTGAAACGACTCACAGAAATTGCTTATGCCACTTACAAAGCTGCTAACATTTTTGCGTCGATAACTCGACGTTCCCAGGGTTGGAAGTCTAGAACTGCAATGCATACTGTGTGCCTCACTACTGTCTTGGGGAAAACCACTCTTAAGATGGTTTCCAAGCGTGTTTTGATACTCTACCATGCGCACATCCCTTTTCAGGGGGAGGGGAGTATCTGGCAAAATTTATTCTTGTACCGTGGATCTAATAGAGTGGAAACCCAGTAGTCTGCACTATTTCTAATCCTAACAATATGGGCATCATGTTGCAGATAGTGCAACAAGAAGGCACTCATGTGTCAGGTGCTTCTTTGCCATCCAAGTCCAAGGTGTGCTGGTGGCGGGGTAACACATAAAGCTTGCTTCCTCCATCCCCGCCCGCCAACCACAGACAACAGAGTAGGGGATCATTATCCTCTTCATCTCCTGAGTGTTTTGCGCCCATCACCTCTTCCTTCTCCATTTGATCCTCGGCTCTGCACCTTCATTAACAGTTTGAGCCCTCCTTGATCGCTGTAATCCACCCTCTCATGGCACTAGAGATATTGCTATCCCTTCCGCATCCTCCTCTTCCTCTGGGACCACCAGTTCCTTGTGCAGGTAATTCAATGTGTGCTTTAGATTGTACATGACCGTAATAGTGATGCTGATGATGGCATTGGCAGCACTAACCAATTTTGTAGCTATTTTGAAACTGTGCAGAAGGGGACAGAGGTCCTTCTTCTGTGCCTACTTCACAAGCATGATTTGCACCATGTCTGTACTTTGTTGGCCAAGGCTATGCAAAACGAAATACTGCACCATGGCCCGTTGCTGCTGCCAGTCACTGCAACATGCGCAGAGTGGAATTCCACCGTGTCGGCACATAGCATATCAACCGGTAGGCCAAAAAGCCTCTGCAGCAGTGCATTCAGGCTGGGATAGTGGCAGAGAAATTGCTGTACTCCAAGATTGGGGACAAGAGCCATGCAAAGCACATGTGGGAGGTTGCCCTGGCATAGGGACACCACCAGGTACGCACTGTTATCGCGTGCGGCCTTACCTGGCTCTAGGTTCAGAGGAGACAGCCATTACTCAAACTCAGCCTGGATCGCTGTCCACAACTCTTGAGCTTTGTGACTGCGATCTCCAAGGCATACTCATTTAAACACTGCCTGATTGCAGTGAGACCTTTCTTCTGCAGTTTTGCAGATTGCAGTACGGAGGAGGGGGAATTTTCTCTGCACTGTTGTAACCCATGTCACATTAAGGGAGATGTTGAGGGTGCAGATGGAGGCCCTAGAGGAGGCGTCGGAAGCAGAAGCAGTGGAGGAAGTAGTAGATACAGAGGTTTCTCTCTCAAGATTTGTGGAGAAGCCCCTTCCCTGCCTGCCCACGCAGCCACCAGAGTCACACAGTGCCCAGTCAGTGAGATGTAATGCCCCTGGCCATGCTTGCTAGTCCAGATGTCAGTTGTGAAGTGTACCCTGGCAGACATAGACTTTTTCAGGAGATGGGTGATGCTATCTGCTGGTGTAGCGCAGGCACTGCTTTCTTAGAGAAGTAATGGCGACTGAGCAACTGGTACTCGGGGACTGCGACGGCTATCAGCTTTTGGAAACCATCTGTATTCATCAGGCAGAAAGGCAGCATTTCCGTGTCACCAGATTGGATATGGTGGAGTTCAAGCTCTTAGCTTTGGCATGTGAAGGAGGAAACATTCTGTTATTTGACCACAACTGTGGGACAGAGAGCTGTGCTGAGAGAGAGCGGAGTAGTGAGTGAGGTGCAGGCGGAGATGTTATGGTGGATTGAGAAATACAGTTGAGCTAAAAAATGTACATAACCTGGCAGAATTTTTTGCTTTCTTGGCCTTTTGTCAGAGAATATGAATGATAACACCAAAACTATTTCTCCACTCATGGTTAGTGGTTTGGTGTCAAACTACTGTGTTTTCTCTTTTTAAATCATAATGACAACCCAAAACATCCAAATGACCCTGATCAAAAGTTCACATACTCTTCTGATTTTGGCCTGATAACATGCACAGAAGTTGACACAAATGGGTTTGAATGGCTAAAAAAGGCAACATCCTCACCTTTGACCAGTTTGCTTGTAATCAGTGTGTGTGCATAAAAGCCGAGTGAGTTTCTGGGTTCCAGACAGACTCTTACATCTTTCATCCAGCCACTGACATATTTGGATTGTGAGTCATTGGGAAAGCAAAATAATTGTCAACGGATCTATGGGAAAAGGTAGTTGAACTGTATAAAACAGGAAAGGGAAACAAAAAATATCCAAGGAATTGATAATGCCAATCAACAGAGTTCAAACTGTGATTAACAAATGGAAAATCAGGGGCTCTGTTAAAACAAAAGCACGGTCAGGTTGACCAACAGAAATGTCGTCCACAGCTGCCAGGAAAATTGTTCAGGGTGGAAAGAAAAACCCACAAACAACATCAGCTGAAATACAGGGCTCTCTGAAAACTAATGGTGTGGCTATTTCAATATGCTCAATAAGGAGGCACTTGAGGAAAAAAGGGATGCATGGTCGAGTCGCCAGAAGAAAGCCATTACTGCTCAAATGCCGCAAAGTATCTAGCCTACAGTACAATACGCAAAACAGCACAGAGACAAGCCTCAAAACTTCTAGAACTAGGTAATTTGGAGTGATGAGACCGAAATTAAATATTTTGGCCACAACTATAAACGTTACATTTGGAGAAGTCAACAAGGCCTATGATGAAAGGAAATCATTCCAATTGTAAAGCACGGAGGTGGATCGCTGATGTTTTGGGGATGTGTGAGCTGCAAAAGCACAGGAAACTTTATCAAAGTTGAAGGAAAGATGAATGCAGCATGTTATCAGCAATTGCTGGAGGCATATTTGCACTCATCAGCCAGGAAGCTGCGCATGGGACGTTCCAACATGACAATGATCCAAAACACAAGGCCAAGTCGACCTGTCATTGGGTACAGCAGAACAAATTGAAGGTTCTGGAGTGGCCATCTCAGTCTCCTGACCTCAATATCATTGGACCGCTCTGGGAAGATCTCAAGCGTGCAGTTCATGCTAGACAGCCCAGGAATTTACAAGAACTGGAATCTTTTTGCCAAGAAGAGTGGACAGCTTTACCATCTGCGAAAATAAAGAACCTCATCCACAACTACCACAAAAGACTTCAAGCTGTCACAGATATTAGAGGGGGCATTACACGGTATTAAGAAATGGGGTATGTGAACTTTTGATCAGGGTCATTTGGATGTTTTCAGTTGTCACTATGATTTAAAAAGAGAAAACACAGTAGTCTGACAATAAATGGTTTCACCCAACCACTAACCATGAGTGGAGAAAAAGTTTTGGTGCTATCATTCATGTTCTCTGAAAAAAGGTCATTAAAGCAAAAATTCTGCCAGGGTATGTAAACTTTTGAGCACAACTGCATGTGGTGTGCTTGGTGTCTGAGATCCATCAAAAACAGCAGGCATATCCACTACCGTAACAGCTAACAGGCTCATACTCACCCCGACTGTAACAGGTAAACCAATGGAGGTTCTGCAGCCAGAGACCTGTGTGAGAACACTTACCACAGTGACGGATGAGGAAGAAGCAGCAGATGTGGTTGATGGGGGGGGGGCTGGTGGTTGGTGAGGCCTTCTAGGCTGTATTTTAGCACAGTGATATTGCTATACTAGCGCATGTTGATCCTGCATGTTCCGTTTCATGCAAGTAGTAGTCAAATTATTGGAATTTTTGTCTCTACTCAGTCTTTTTTTTACAACGTTGGCAGATAACGTGAGTTGGGTCATCCTTTGCAATCTCAAAAAAGGCCAGGCTAGGTAACCCTTGCCGCCCCTGCAAACTACAGACCCGCCAACACTGCTGGCTACAGCCAGAGTTATGGCTGAGGATACAGTGCTTGTCGTAGTTGAATCACTCCGTGTCTGTGCGGGAAGCCGCAATGTAACCTCCTCCACCTCCTCTGCTGAGCTATTCAGCTGCATGCCTCTGGTCTCACACCAAGTGTGATCTACAACCTCAATGTCTTCCTCTGTGTTCTCCCACTTCTTGCCCTGAAAGTCACCCTTCTCTTCTTTCTGCTCTAACAGCACAGTACAGTACACGTGCACCTCAGGTATCTGAGTCTCATCAGGATCACCTTACCCCCAGGAGATAACATCTGGTGACAAGGGTCTGGATTTTGCTCAGACTCTACTTCATGTGGCCCCACATCCAACTGAAAAACATTTTGGACATCGGTGCCAATGCTTTCCTCCTCTCCGGTCACCTGGCTTCATGGAGACGTTCGGAGACGATAGATTCGGAATCTCCAGTCACCTGACCCCATGGAGACATTCAGAGAAGCCTGTTTGGGACAATCGGGTCACCTGGCCACATACCTCAATGGACTTTCAGCTTCATAACCTTGTTGTTACCTCCTCGCTGTGGGTGCCTGCCAAAAGTGAGGTTCCACTGGTGGAGGCAGTCAGCCCTGGAAGCCCCGAGGCCGCTCTAATCCAGGCGAGCCAGCAGAAGGTTGAGACTCTGTTATTTGCACCATCTTGGGTATTTGCTGGGACTGTTCTAAATGTTATGGTCTGTTGGTTCAATAAATTATTGGCACGTTGTTTTACACTCACCCTGTGTTATCTGAGTGGTATTCTGTCCACGGGAAAGGAGTGCGCTGTACAGTGGGATCAGTCCTAGTCCATGCGGTCTTCCTTAAGACAGCCAGGCAAGCAGACTAGAGCACCCACTGACCCTCATGTCTTCACAGCTTCCCTTTCTCAATCCATCGACACCCACACAATGTTATCAACAAAATACAATCCAAAAAGGTCCAATTAATCAATGCAAAAAGCTTTAATGGTCACATAGACAGGTATGGATAAACTAGGTAAAAACATGGGCAAACATACAGCCATGCAATGCGGAGGGCAGGTAAGACCAAAGATATATACCTTGCTATACAACATTGTGTGTGGCTGTATCAGCCATCATATCAGAGATCCGCTATCAATATGTCTAAATACACCAAAAATGATAATAAAGTACTTATTAGGTAGATGCATGAAATAGGTACATACTGCACTTTTTAATTCAAGATCAAACAATATTGCACATGTCCCAATCCTTAGTACCCTGAGGAAGGAGAAATCCGAAACGTGCGTAGGGGTGAGTGGGCTGACCATTGGAGACACAGCTACCATATTATATCAGGTAACTAAGGATTGGGATGGGGCAATATTCTTATATCTTGAATTTAAAGTTATAGTATACACCTATTTCATGCCTCTACCTAATATGTACTATATTATCATTTTTTGTGTATTTAGACATATTGATAGCGGATCTCTGATATGATGGCTCATACTGCCATATATCTTTGGTCTTAACAATAAACAAAAAAAAATTGGAAAAACATTTTTTTAAATTATACTGCCAAACAAAAAGTGGACTAAAACGTGCCAAAAAATAAAAATGGTAACCCTGAAAATGTGATTTGTCCTGCAAAAAAAAGCCCTCACCCAGCTCCGTCAGCAGAAAAAACAAAAAAAATTATAGCTGTCAGTTAGGCGATGGAAAAACAAATTTTATTTCAGCAAAATTGTTTTTAGTGTACAAAAGTAGTAATCATAATGAGGCAAAGAATAATGTTGTTCTATCACTTTTTCCACACGCTGAACGGTGTAAGTAAAAAATAAAAATTCCTGAATTGCTATTTTTGATTACTCTGCTTCCCCAAAAATCAGAATAGAAAGCAATAAAAAAAGTTACGTGTCTGAAAATGGTACCAATAAAAATGTCAACTCATCCAATAAAAAATAAGCCATCCATTACTTTATTGGCCAAAAAATAGAAAATTACAGTTCTCAAAGCATGGTGATGTAAAAAAGTGCTTTTAGAGTGTAAAAGCAGCAAGCCATAAAGAATATAAATCTGGCATAGCTGTAATGACTCAAAGAATGAAGGTGACTTACCACTTATACCGTAATAAGGCTCGGTTCTCATTTATCCTGTGTTCTATTCTGAGTACTTACAGCATCGAAATCGCAGTAAAACGCAATTTAGACAAAATCATTCACTGTAATGAGGCAGCCGGAGATGCATTCACTTTAGAATCCATCTGACTTATGATCCAGCGATATCAATTT
This sequence comes from Ranitomeya imitator, assembly GCF_032444005.1. Lineage (NCBI taxonomy): Eukaryota > Metazoa > Chordata > Amphibia > Anura > Dendrobatidae > Ranitomeya > Ranitomeya imitator. Next base: position 451,118,521 of record NC_091283.1, on the reverse strand, counting down.
GTTCAGTAAGGCCGAGATCACACATACGCGAGATACGGCAGAGTCTCGCAGATGAAAACCCAGCTCTGGCGACGGCACTCCGGAGCGGAGCGTGCAGCTCCATGTATTGCTGTGCGGCTGCACGCTCTGCTCCGAAGTGCCAGTGCCAGAGCTGGGTTTTCACCTGCGAGACTCGGCCATATCTCGCGTATGTGTGATCCCGGCCTCAAACTCAAAAGTGCGGTCAAACACAGTTTTGTGCACCTTTGAAAAGATGGACACTGCAGAAATGAGGCCACACAGAGTCCATAGTAATTCTGATGCCTCTTTATAGTGAATGGATCAAGCAGTGGTTCCACCTGAAACATGAATTAATGAGGTTTAAATGCTCACATGCCTACATGAGTCCCTCCAGGGGTGTAGTTTCCAAAATGGGATCAGTAGTGGCAAGTTTCTGCTGTTTTGGCATCTTGGGAGCTCTTCTAATGTGACATGGTGTCCGCAATCTATTCTAGAAAAAATTAAGCTCCAATAGTCAAATGGTTCACGTTCTCTTTCATTTGCCCAAACCAAATATGGGGTGTCGGTGGACTCAGAGTCAAGAGAAAATGAGCCACATTTTCAATTTTGTGCAATTTTTCCTCTTAGTTTTGTGAAAATTAGAAATTTGGGGCTACAAACATTTGTGAGGTAAAAAAAACGATTTAATTTTTTATTTTCATAGCCATGACATGCTATGGCCGGTTCGCATCATTAAAGACTTCTCTCCCTATTACCAAAATTCCAGATAACATTGATCCCTACAGTCTTAATAAGCATACACAGGAGACAATATTTTGGATAAAAGTGGCCACAGTGGCCACTTATTTTACTAAATAATACAATAACAAAAGCCAGTGTTAATTACCAGAAAAAGAGGGAGGTCCTTGGAGCTACCAAATCTGGCTCACCTTAACCAATTATTCAAATTAGAAATATCTTTACCCTAAGCCGTGAAATCCAAGCTCAAGATAAGTAACAAACAGTCGCACTCAAGATTTAGATTTTCAAATGCAAAAATTAAGTGACATTTTATTATTTTCAGCACAGTAGCAAAAAGGTGTTGAGGTACAGTAGCATAAAGGTGTTGAGGTAACGTTTCGACCCGGTAGTGGGCCTTTATCAAACCTCACTTGATGCAGAATCGCAGTGGAAGAGCGGAGAAGAACCGCAGTAGGCAAATACTAATTTGAAAAGAGCTAATGGCGCTGTATGAAGGAATATGGTAGCAAATGAAGAGATGCGGTGCCAGTCCGAGCTGCGGGTCCGGGGCGTACAGGATCCTGTGGTGATGTGCCTGTACACCTTTTTGCTACTGTGGTGAAAATAATAAAATGTCACTTAATATTTGCATTTGAAAATCTTGAGTGCGGCTGTATGTTACTTATCTATGACTCAACTGGATTATATCCAGGTTCAGCCTGCACCTGCCTTTTCTTGTCTGAGTGCATGCCTTTTTTTCTAAATCCAAGCTCAAGGGCACCACACCATGGTCAGTGGTAAAATATTGCCAACCACCGGTTCCCAGTGTCCATCTGATTCCCCCCCAACCAATTTTTTACACCAACTCCAATGACCCCCTCAGCACCACCTCCACAACTGTGACCCCAAATGTTCATACCTTTCAAATTACCTTATGTTATATTTTTTTAATCTTTTATTTTAACACAGTAACTCAAATAACCAAAACAAAATAGTGTGTGAGGGTGGGACTCTTCACCTTGAGGATCCCCAAAAATGGCCTCCTTACAGCATTTTTTTTTACATACATCCCCTATCGTCCCTCCCCCTTTATTTTAAATGCAAATCCTATAACCACCTATCATATACCATTTAACTCACGGCCCAACCCCTGTCATGTGGAGTTCACACTTAACTAGTTCAACCCATTCTTGACATTGTATGGTCGAGTCGCAGCATTAAAGACTTCTCTCGCTATTACCATAACTCCACATTCCATTAATCCCCTCCGATCTTAATAATCATACACAGGAAACAATATTTTGGATAAAACTGGCCACAGCGACCATTTATTTTAATAAATAATACAACAACAACAACCCTTATGAATTACTGGAAAAAGAAAGGGCTACCAGATTTGACACACCTAAACCAATTATTCAAATTAGAAATATCTTTACCCTCAGCCACGGTCAGTGGTAAAACAACGCCAACCACCGAATCCAGGGTCAACTTCCGTGCAGATCAGCCATTATTAAATCCATCCTGTGACTGCAATGCACTCCCATTTCCTCAATACGCCTCCGTGCACATCCTGGGGGGAACAAATAGCGACCCCTACATGTAACAGAAGTCATTGCCTCAGATACCCCCTCCCTCTGTTCAAACCTGTGGGGTTGAACACTTGTCACCCGACATGGGCGTGTGACAGGGCATCCGTATGACCCTGTGACACCCCTGCCCAACACTGTACTGAGAAACCAAAGTAGGGACCGGAACCATTGGTTGACGCAAGCATTCCACTCCTTTATGCTTCTCCTCCATACTTTGTTACGTGACCACCCACCTCCCCGTTCTCCATTGCAGAAGACCCACCCACTTTCCTGACTAATAGTAGATTTGAGCCAGTTATGGGGGGTCTCGACCTTGTTTATTTGGGGTTCACTAACCCCGCTGCTCATCCCGTGACCTAAGTACCTGCCCTCAGGCATCTAGTACCATTTCCTTCGTACACTTACTCATGCTTCGGTGACTACGTCATGCTGAAATGCTGTGGTCCACCCTGGCCACTCCAGGCATACATCCGTACCACGTTGCACCAGTACCCGAGCCTCCTGACACTGCTGTCTAGCGAGAGCTCTATCCATATTACTCTGACTCCCGGCCACATCCTTGGTCAGTGCCAAAGGGTTCCTCATGCGAACGTCCCGAGTTGCCTCCGCAACCACATACTCCCGGTTCCTCCTGGCTTTCTTTTAACACATGCATTTTTTACACCTGCGTCTCTGCGTGGGACCCTGCAACTGAGCTGTCTCGAACTTACCAGGGGACATTTCTAGATCAGGGTTCACCCCTACTCTGGAACCCTCTATCACAACACATCAGACTCTCGCCTACCATCGAAACCTTCAAAAAGAACCTGAAGACCCACCACTTCCGACAAGTCTACAACCTGCAGTAACCACTGATCGACCAAACTGCTGCATGACCAGCTCTATCCTCACCTACTGTATTCTCACCCATCCCTTGTAGATTGTGAGCCTTCGCGGGCAGGGTCCTCACTCCTCCTGTACCAGTTATGACTTGTATTGTTTAAGATTATTGTACTTGTTTTTATTATGTATACCCCTCCTCACATGTAAAGCGCCATGGAATAAATGGTGCTATAACAATAAATAATAATAACCATTCTGTACCGCCACTACAGGCACTGCCGACAGTAAACCGTGGCTGTGCCAGGAACTCATGAATGGGTACCAAACAGAGGCTCTTCTGGACTCAGGAGCGTAGTGACTTTTGTCCATGGGTCCCTTGTTGCCCCATGGGAGGTGGAGCCGCATATTCATCACTGTAATAAGCGGCACCACGTGACCGCTCATACAGGACAAGCAGTGACGCTGAGAGGAAGCACCGAGGGAGCTGGGTAAGTATTTTAATGCCAGCGGGCGGGTGCACAGGGGGAGGGAGGGGGGAGATTACCGGGAACTTTATTTTAACAACAAAAAAAAATGATTTTTCATTCTTTCGCTCCAGCGAACGCTACCGGAGAGAAGAAATGAATGGGGATTCAGCACCACAAGCTGGGGGGACAGCGCTTACTGTAGCGCTGTCTCCTGCACGGCACACGGACATGTCTCCGTGTTTTTCAAACGGACACACGGTTCGTGAAAACACGCTGACATGTGCAGAGACACATTGATTTTAATGTGTCTACATGAGTCAGTGTCTCCGGTACGTGAGGAAACTGTCACCTCACGTACCGGAGCCACTGACGTGTGAAACCGGCCTTACACTGTGACCCACACCCCCGGGTGGAAATATGGTAAACAGCCGTTCCACCCTTACTCTTGAGCTGCTCACAATTAGATCTGGCCCTAGCATGGCCGATTATCCCCTCATAGTACTATGTGAACTAGAGCATTACTCCAGATTTATATCACATAGAACATGCACCTCTGTGATACATATCTCCCATCCACTATGTGTCCGGCAGCCACCTTACAGGGCATACATAAATATATATAGTATATTTGATATATATCACATTGCAGTTTGCAGAATAACCCTTTAAATCATCATTAAATACTTCCATCGGTCACATTTTCTTGTTTAAAGGGAATCTGTCACCTCATTTTAGGCTTATAAGCTAAGGCCACCTCCATCAGGGGCTTATCTACAGCATTCTGTAATCATTCCAATTCAAGCACCTGATAAGTGATCCATCACTGCTCTTGTGCCTGTTTTTTGTCTAGTTTTGCATGTTTTGTTTTTATTTAATATGTGTTAGCCTTTTTTGTGTTTTTCACATCTTTTGCAAAATTCTAAAAACATTGTGACTTTTTGCACAAAAAGTCACAAAAAATGACAAGTGACAGGAAACTTTATGCTAAATTCTTAAACTGTGTGCGCAATTTTGGTTCATTTGGTATAATAAACATCTGTGAATGACACAAAAAAAAATGCACATGATGAATCGGCCCTAGATGTACCTCCATTTTTTATTTTATGAACACTTCAGGTCAAAAAAACTGCACAATGTTTAAAGGGACACTGTCACCTGAATTTGGAGGGAACAATCTTCAGCCATGGAGGCGGGGTTTTGGGGTTTTTGATTCACCCTTTCCTTACCCGCTGGCTGCATGCTGGCTGCAATATTGGATTGAAGTTCATTCTCTGTCCTCTGTAGTACATGCCTGCACAAGGCAAACTTTCCTTGCGCAGGGGTGTACTATGGAGGACAGAGAATGAACTTCAATCCAATATTGCAGCCAGCGGGTAAGGAAAGGGTGAATCAAACACCCAAAAACCCCGCCTCCATGGCTTAAGATTGTTCCCTCCAAATTCAGGTGACAGTGTCCCTTTAAAGAGGATTTTCTTATGATAGCAATGCCTTCATCTGCAGTATTTTTCTTCGTTAGTTCACTGGCTTAATTAGTAACTGCACTCAAAAAACATTCCTTGTTTTTCTGAATTAAATTCACTAGACTGGCTGCTATATTTAACTGGAAAAAAACTCCTAGACACTTGATAGAAGAAGTGCACTACTTCAAATAGCATTGAAAAGATAAGGACACAGCTGTTACTACCATTTGCAGTCATGTTGTAAATGTCTAACACTCCTTAGGAACTGCGGTAACCATGGTAATAGTCACTGCATTGCACAATTTGTCACCTTGCCTCCAGATGTTGCTAAGGAGTACCAGGTAATCAGGAATTCCGAGCATGCTGCAAATTCTAGAAATGATAACAAGTATCCCCCTGTGAATAAATGGTGTTAATCCACATAAGGTGATTCTTAGTTTAAAAAAATAAATAAATAATTGCATTATTTTCCAGTGTCACCCTTTAGGGTCTGTGCACACGTTGCGGTTTTTACTGCAGACCCGCAGCGTTTTTGACGCTGCGGATCCGCAGCAGTTTTCCATTCGATGTATAGTACCAGGAAAACCTATGGAAAATAAAAACCGCTGTGCACATGCTGCGGAAAAAAACACGCGGAAACGCAGCGGTTTATTTTCCACAGCATGTCAATTCTTTGTGCGGAATCCGCAGCGGTTTTACACCTGCTCCATAATAGAAAACCGCAGGTGTAAAACCACAGTAGAATCCGCACAAAAAAATGCGGAAAATCCGCAGTAAATCCGCGATAAATCCGCAGGAAAAACGCAGTGTTTTTGCCCTGCGAATATATCAAAATCAGTGTGGAAAAATCCGCACACCAGTCCGCAGCGTGTGCACATAGCCTTAGGCTGTGTTCCCAACATGAGTTTTTGACGCCATGTGTTTTCGATGATCAAAAAATGCAGTGTCTTACCCCTATGGGAGGTGGAGCCACATATTCACGACTGTAATCGGCGGCACCATGTGACCGCTCATACAGGAGAAGGTGCGGCGCGGAGAGGACGCTGCGAGGGAGCCGGGTAAGTATTTTATTAACAGCGGGTGGGCGCACAGGGGGTTGGAGGGGTTTGGGGACAGGGATCTTTATTTTAAACACGAAAAAAAAAAAAAGGATTTTTCATATCTTCTCTCCAGCGAACGCTGCTGGAGAGAAGATATGAATGGCGACTTCAGCACCACGTGGGGGGACAGCGCTTACTGTAGCGCTGTCTCCTGCATGGCACACGGACTGCACATGGACAGCTTCCGTGTGCGGTACGTGTTTTACACGGACCCATTGACTTTAATGGGTCCGTGTAATCCGTGCGCTCCCACGAACACTGACATGTCTCCGTGTTTTGCACATGGACACACGGTCCGTGAAAACACGCTGACATGTGCAGAGACACATTGATTTCAATGTGTCTACGTGAGTCAGTGTCTCCGGTACGTGAGGAAACTGTCACCTCACGTACCGGAGCCACTGACGTGTGAAACCGGCCTAAGGTTTTGTCAAAGCCATAAATACCAGTAAGTATAAAAAACAAAGCAGCTTTACATAAGTATGACATACCAAGAAGCACCTTAAAAAACGCATGTAAAAAAACACACTCAAAGACGTAATGAAAAAAAGCCGCAAGTAACCTAATTTAGTTATTAGGTGGAGAAATGCAAAAATTCACCAAAGGCCACTTTTCCACTTGTGAGAAAAAAAACGGTCCGATATACGGGCCGAAAAAACGGATGTATCGTCTGCGAGTGTCATGCGAGTGTCATGCGATTTTTTTATCGCAACATCCGTATGACATCCGTATTGCTGTCCGATTTTTACGCACGGGTCTCCTTTGAAAAGCCGGTAATTCAGCGCAGTGTACAGTAAAATCACACTGACAGGTTAGATTAGAGTAGATAAATACACATAGAATAGGTATATATACATATATATATATATATATATATATATATATATGTCAGGGAGACATATATATATATATATATATATATATATATATTTATATTTAATGCAGCGCTAGATAGCTTAAAAGCCGGTAATTCAATTGACAGCTTTGATATGAGACATGGTGTACATACAGTAAACCATCTCATATTCAGAAAAGTTCCCAGGCTCGAGTTCATATGAGGACATCCAGCAGAGGGCGCATCACCGCAACTGAAGGTAACTACAGGTCTTTGACCTACTTTCCATTCATTCGCTGGGGTTTTACAGCCACGAGCACAGCTGCATTAGCAGAGCTCCTGGGTGTAAAATTATTTAACCCCTTCAGATGGATTTACAGCGTGGGACGTGACAGATCATCGGAAGGTATGGGATATTGTTGTTTTTTTATTTTTCCTTTGTTACAGAGCGAGGGTCTTCAGGTGGATTAAGAGTCTAATAAAATATTACAACAACCTGTGTGTTTATTTCATTAAAAGACTTTGTAATAATGTGTGTGTGTGTGTGTTTTTTAACCATTTCATACAATTGGATATAATGGATAGGTGTCATAATTGATGCTTCTCCATTATTAATCTGGTTTAATGTCACCTTACAATAGCAAGGTGACATTAACCCTTCATTACCCCATATCACACCTCTACACGGGAATGGGAAGAGAGTGGCCAAGTGCCAGAATAGGCGCATCTTCCAGATGTGCCTTTTCTGGGGTGGCTGGGGGAAGATGTTTTTAGCGAGGGGGGCCAATAACCATGGACCCTCTCCAGGCTATTAATATCTGCCCTCAGTCACTGGCTTTACCACTCTGGCGGAGAAAATTGCGCGGGAGCCCACGCCAATTTATTCCGCGATTTAACCCTTAAAAATAACAGCTAGAGCGCCCAAATTTTGCACATACACACTACTAACATTAGTTGTGTGGAATATGCAAAAAAAGGGGATATGAGATGGATTACTGTATGTAAACCATGTCTCATATCATGTCGGGTTTGTGAAGGAGATAGCAAAAGCCGGCAATTGAATTAGGCTACGTTCACATTTGCATTGTGCGGTGCTGTGTCGGTGACGCAACGCACAACGCAAACAAGAACGCATGCAAAACGCACAGTTTTGTGACGCATGCGTCCTTTTTTGGCCGGATTTTGGACGCAAAAAAATGCAACTTGCTGCGTCCTCTGCGCCCTGACGCTTGCACCAAAAAATACGCATGCATCACAAAATGCATGAAAACGCATGTCCATGCGCCCCCATGTTAAATATAGGGGCGCATGACGCATGCGTCGCCGTGGCTGCGCCCGACGCAGCCCCGCAAAATGCTAATGTGAACGTAGCCTTACCGGCTTTTAAGCTATCTAGCGCTGCATTAAATATATATATAGGTGTCTCCCTGACATATATATGTATATATACCTATTCTATGTGTATATATCTACTCTAATCTAAGCTGTCAGTGTGATTTTACTGTACACCGCGCTGAATTGCCGGCTTTTCAAAGGACACCGGTGCGTAAAAATCGGACAGCACTCGCATGGTGCGAGTGCTGTGCGATTTTTTTCTCGCACCCATTGACTTGCATTGGCGCGTCTCATCCGAGAATCGCAGCATGCTGCGATTTTTTTCTCAGTCCGATTTTAGCTGAGAAAAAAAATCGCAAATGGAATGAATAACATTGGTCCGAGTGCAATCCGATTTTTTTTTTTTTATAAATCTGTTTATTGAGTTTCTCAACATAAAACAAAACAGTCATATAAAAGTAGTTAATTCAACAGTAACTCCCTTCCCTTAAGCCCACCCATAACCCTCCCACCTAACCTCTGTGTGCGCATCTGTAGCCATAAGATTATGGAATTGGTGAATGACCACTTATCCGTTGCAGCAAATACCGCAATCAGATTTTTTATCGGATTGCACTCGTCCGTTTTCCTCGCAAGTGGAAAAGAGGACTTAAGGTTTCATCAGTACATTTCATACGCCTACACTACACAATGACACTGAATCCTCTATAGCACATTATAAAATATTCTAACATTATGCAGAGCTGAGGAGAGAATGTAATCACCATCATCTGCCACTGTTCACCTTCACCCACAATCTAATTAACCTATTAAGGTTATTAGCAATCTCTTCTGGAGAGATCTATGACAGTATAAACCTTTAAAAACTAAACTTTACAGAACAGCCCAAGTCCCATTGTGGCCCATCATAATTATATTTAGGGGGACTGTAAAAAACTTGACTGATTACATTAAATTGAAACTTAAAAAAGAATAATCATACAAACGTTCCCTTTGGCAAATTTCAGAAAAGCTCTAATATTAATAGGAAATATATGAAGGAGAGACAACATAGCAAAATCAAAAACGTGACACATAAGAGGCCACAGATGCGTGTACCAGCAAAGCCAAGACTCAGACGACGATGGTCAAGCATCAAAGACCAAAGCTACGCCAGTCAAGGTCCAGACTTCACCCATTTGTGGTCAAGCACAGAAGACTCGAACAACGCCGGTCAAGGTTCCTGACCAAGACGACACCGGTCAACAGTCAAGGACCAGCCCCCATCAATACGGACCAAGGAGACACTCATCGGTGGTCAAGTACTGAAAATGCCCTGAAGATAGCCATCCAGAAACTCAAGCAGGACATGTGAGATGAGCCGTCACTTTCAGCTTGAACTTACGGTGCCAGGCGTGGGCACAGGAAAGGCTGCAGGCCAGACAGCATCCAGCTGACGCTAAAGCGGCACAGACAAAGCTGATAGACTTGGTTAGGAAAACAGACAACTGGTAAGCGGCTCTTGTCAGGACCTGGAAAGCAATGGACATTCCAAAGGACTGTTCTTGCTAAATACAGAGTTTTCCCCCATCCCAACTACAACTAGGTTGGACTGTAGACCCTGAGCTAATCCCGAGATTCTGTGTTGTATACTAACCAACAAATCTCAATCTACATGATTGTGTTGCCAGTAATTCTCTGAATATTGTTCTTCCGTGATTTGCCTTTAACAATAACCTTTTCCACAAATAATCCTGTTAAGTGAATAAAGTAAATTGTTGTTGCTGCTTGGTGTCTCGGCTGTTGCATTCAGTCCAACTGCTTCACCACAGCAGATCCTTTTGAGGGAGAGTGGGACCAAAACACCACTGCCCAAAATTAAGATAATCCATGTCCCAAAGCTGTAATGATCACCACCCTCTACCACATCTGTGATGAACCCACACCCTGCAACCTCGCCTGATGTCACTGATACATCACGTAGTGCGGACTTCCCACTTGGATCAATGTGATGGTCCGGACTCCCTAGAGACACGTAAGGTCAGCTTGGTACAATTTTATTATACAGACACCCCCTGTCCACATGGGACCGATGAGGCAGAGGCAGTGAGAGGATGAGGCCCACACAGTCACTGACGTAGCACCACACTCTCCCACAACCCTGACAGGCTGAGAGGTCAGCTCAGTAGGATTGCCATTAGTGCCTCATTAGATATAAGCCCGGTCCATTAACAGGATTATATCGGGCCAAAAACCAACTCCGGTAGCATGGAAAGTTAAACCAAGAATACGGACAAGTGGATCGAGATAAAAGAGCAGCCCAAGGTTAAATTATGTATTTAATCACCTTAATTGCACACTAGACAATACACTATACCATACTATAGCACACTATGATATATATGCAATGGTTATACATATACAATGGTCAGTTATGCAAATACGGGTGAAATACAGAATATAGGAGCAGATTGATCTTGTTAATTACCAGTTTGATGTTCGACCATGTGTATGTTGGGCTGCAGGGGGCTTGGCTGCCAGTTGGCTCCTAGTTCCTTCACAGAACGTTACTCGACATGGTCCCCACTTGCAAAGTGAACAGCAAACATAACAGGCAGAGACCACACGGCATCACACAAGCTTTTATCCACTTGGTTGATCACTCCCTTTTCCACCCCCAGGAGGGTCCTTATCCCAATCCCCTGCAGGTTTGTAGCTCCCAAAACTTATGAAAAAGCAGAAGGTCACAGGATAGTGATTCTGGTGCCATCAGGTCCGGCCGTGCCCCCATTATGCTACCTGGCTCCTACTAGCCATTCTATGTATTCCCCCTTATCCTGGGTGGGTAGAATGGATTGAGACCCTGGAAGGCGTTCGTCTCATTCCAGAGATCTCAAAAATGTAACCGGTGTTGGGTCATGACGTACGATAAGTTCATATTCTCCTTATGAAATCATAGCTGACTCAACAAAGCAGTTAGACTGCATGGTATTCACAGGGAGTCTTCCCTGGAGGATTTTTTGAGAGGATCCACTCCGACAAAGAGAATTAAAAAAAAAAAAATCTGTGTGAACAGTTCTGGTTGACCTTTTATTAAAACATTGTGACATTATTTTGGTATTTCTCTACAAAAACATATGAATTAATTGACGACTGGACTCTTCTTCATGATTATTGCCGGTGCAAGGAGACGTGTTTTAAATGGTAATTGATAGTCAATATATTCATATTTTTCCAGAAGCAAAGTAACATTAGGGAGTTAGAGGGGACTGGAGCATGAAGACTTCAGTCTAATACAAATGGCTCCTTCTTCCACAAAAAAAACTATGTTTTATAATGATACTACAAGCAGGCAACAGTAATCCTCGTGGGTAACACCTATTTCCTTTTGTACTAGTGTTCACAAATGAGCCCGCTGTGTGTTTACTTATACAGTAAAGGTGACTTTAGTGTTAAATTTGATTTGCATGCAGCACTCCAGTAAAGCTCCATTTGTTTTTCCTGGCCATGCTTTCAGCATGTGAATAGATTACCAATACTTTCTCCCAAGTGATGTGCAATCTGAGGGAATCAAACATATGGCAATGAATGATGATGCAGATACTGGGCAAGCAGAGTATGGACTGACTAGGACAGTGTCATCAGCGCATGTAGGTCGTTGATTATCCAGTTAGTTATTTTAGGAGTGAGACTATGCAGAATTACACCAGTTGTTTATGTGAAAAACAGAATGGGTGTATAATATGATCTTGTTAATCATCAAGGCAAATCCAGGGGACGTGGTCGGTCACAGCTCAGACTGTGATTAATGAGACCTCTTAGAAAGCAAATCAAGAGCTCTATTGTCTATCTGTGTCCCCAGCCAAAGCAATATTTCCATTACATCATCACAAAATCTGTCCCAAGCTATGCGAGAAAAGCGGTCACTGCATCGGTTTAACATACATTGTCGTAAAATTACATTATACTAAAATACTACTACTTATGGTAGGAGTACTGCATGAGGCTAAAGATGGTCATATACAGCTCTGGCAAAAATTAAGAAACCACTGCAAAATTTTCAGTTTGTCTGATTTTTCTCTTTATATATACCGTATATACTCGAGTATAAGCCGACCCGAGCATAAGCCGACCCCCCTAATTTTGCCACAAAAAACTGGGAAAACTTATTGACTCGAGTATAAGCCTAGGGTAGGAAATGCAGCAGCTACCGGTGAATTTCAAAAATAAAAATAGATGCTCCATACCGTTCATTATTGCCCCATAAGATGCTCCATAAAAAGCTGTGCCACATACAGTTAGGTCCATATATATTTGGACAGAGAAAACATTTTTCTAATTTTGGTTATAGACATTATCACAATTAATTTTAAACAAAACAATTCAGATGCAGTTGAAGTTCAGACTTTCAGCTTTCATTTGAGGGTATCCACATTAAAATTGGATGGAGGGTTTAGGAGTTTCAGCTCCTTAACATATTCCACCCTGTTTTTAAAGGGACCAAAAGTAATTGGACAATTGACTCCAAGGCTATTTCATGGACAGGTGTGGACAATCCCTTTGTTATGTCATTCTCAATTAAGCAGATAAAAGGCCTGGAGTTTATTTGAGGTGTTGTGCTTGCATTTGGAAGGTTTTGCTGTGAAGTAAACATGCAGTCAAAGGAGCTCTCCATGCAGGTGAAACAAGCCACACTTTAGCTGCGAAAACAGAAAAAAAAACATCCGAAAAATTGCTACAATATTAGGAGTGGCAAAATCTACAGTTTGGTACATCCTGAGAAAGAGAGAAAGCACTGGTGAACTCATCAATGCAAAAAGACCTGGGCGCCCACGGAAGACAACAGTGGTGGATGATCGCAGAATAATCTCCATGGTGAAGAGAAACCCCTTCACAACAGCCAACCAAGTGACCAACACTCTCCAGGAGGTCGGCGTATCAATATCCAAATCTACCATAAAGAGAAGACTGCATGAAAGTAAATACAGAGGGTTCACTGCACGGTGCAAGCCACTCATAAGCATCAAGAATAAAAACGCTGGACTGGACTTTGCTAAACAACATCTAAAAAAGCCACCACAGTTCTGGAATAACATTCTTTGGACAGATGAAACCAAGATCAACCTCTAGCAGAATGATGGAAAGAGAAAAGTATGGCGAAGGCGTGGTACAGCTCATGATCCAAAGCATACCACATCATCTGTAAAACACTGCGGAGGCAGTGTGATGGCTTAGGCATGCATGGCTGCCAGTGGCACTGGGTCACTAGTGTTTATTGATGATGTGACACAGGACAGAATCAGCCGAATAAATTCTGAGGTATTCAGAGCCATACTGTGTGCTCAGATCCAGCGAAATGCAGCCAAACTGATTGGTCATCGTTTCATACTACAGATGGACAATGACCCAAAACATAAAGCCAAAGCAACCCAGGAGTTTATTAAAGCAAAGAAGTGGAATATTCTTGAATGGCCAAGTCAGTCACCTGATCTCAACCCAATTGAGCAGCATTTCACTTGTTAAAGACTAAACTTCAGACAGAAAGGCCCACAAACAAACAGCAACTGAAAACCACCACAGTGAAGGCCTGGCAGAGCATCAAAAAGGAGGAAAAACAGCGTCTGGTGATGTCCATGAGTTCAAGACTTCAGGCAGCCATTGCCAACATGGGTTTTTGAACCAAGTACTAAAAATGAACATTTTATTTAAAATTATTGAATCTGTCCAATTACTTTTGGTCCCTTAAAAAAACAGGGTGGCACATGTTAAGGAGCTGAAACTCCTAAATCCTTTATCTAATATTAATGTGGATACCCTCAAATGAAAGCTGAAAGTCTGAACGTCAACTGCATCTGAATTGTCTTGTTTAAAATTCATTGTGGTAATGTCTATAACCAAAATTAGAAAAATGCTGTCTATGTCCAAATATATATGGACCTAACTGTATAATGCTCCATACTGTTCATTATTGCCCCATAGATGTGCCATATAAAGCTGTGCCATATAGTGCTCTGCACCGTTCATTATTGCCCCATAGATGTGCCATATAAAGCTGTGCCATATAGTGCTCTGCACCGTTCATTATTGCCCCATAGCTGCCATATAGTGCTCTGCGCCATTCATTGCCCCATAGCTGTGCCATATAGTGCTCTGCGCCATTCATTATTGCCCCATAGCTGCCATATAGTGCTCTGCGCCGTTCAGTATTGCCCCATAGCTGCCATATAGTGCTCTGCGCCGTTCAGTATTGCACAATAGCTGCCATATAGTGCTCTGCGCCGTTCAGTATTGCCCCATAGCTGTGCCATATAGTGCTCTGCGCCGTTCATTATTGCTCCATAGCTGTGCCATATAGTGCTCTGCGCCGTTCATTATTGCCCCATAGATGTGCCATATAAAGCTGTGCCATATAGTGCTCTGCACCGTTCATTATTGCCCCATAGCTGCCATATAGTGCTCTGCGCCATTCATTGCCCCATAGCTGTGCCATATAGTGCTCTGCGCCATTCATTATTGCCCCATAGCTGCCATATAGTGCTCTGCGCCGTTCAGTATTGCCCCATAGCTGCCATATAGTGCTCTGCGCCGTTCAGTATTGCACAATAGCTGCCATATAGTGCTCTGCGCCGTTCAGTATTGCCCCATAGCTGTGCCATATAGTGCTCTGCGCCGTTCATTATTGCTCCATAGCTGTGCCATATAGTGCTCTGCGCCGTTCATTATTGCCCCATAGCTGTGCCATATAGTGCTCTGCACCGTTCATTATTGCCCCATAGCTGTGCCATATAGTGCTCTGCACCATTCATTATTGCCCCATAGCTGCCATATAGTGCTCTGCACCGTTCAGTATTGCCCCATAGCTGCCATATAGTGCTCTGCGCCGTTCAGTATTGCCCCATAGCTGTGCCATATAGTGCCCTGCGCCGTTCATTATTGCTCCATAGCTGTGCCATATAGTGCTCTGCGCCGTTCATTATTGCCCCATAGCTGTGCCATATAGTGCTCTGCACCGTTCATTATTGCCCCATAGCTGTGCCATATAGTGCTCTGCACCGTTCATTATTGCCCCATAGCTGCCATATAGTGCTCTGCACCGTTCATTATTGCCCCATAGCTGCCATATAGTGCTCTGCGCCGTTCAGTATTGTCCCATAGCTGTGCCATATAGTGCTCTGCGCCATTCAGTATTGCCCCATAGCTGTGCCATATACAGCTGTGCCATTGCTGCTGCTGCTGCAATAAAAAAAAAACGCCATACTCACCTTTCTTGCTTGCAGCTCCCGGCGTCTCGTCCCGGCGTCTCTCGCACTGACTGATCAGGCAGAGGGCGCCGCGCACACTATATGCGTCATGGCGCCCTCTGACCTGCACAGTCAGAGCGGAGAGACGCCGGGAAGATGGAGCGGCACCCGGCGTGTGGAACGCGGACAGGTGAATATGACATACTTACCTGCTCCCGGCGTCCCGCTCCCTCTGCCTGTCACACGGTCTTCGGTGCCGCAGCCTCTTCCTCTATCAGCGGTCACCGGCACCGCTGATTAGAGAAATGAATATGCGGCTCCACCCCTATGGGAGGTGGAGCCACATATTCATTTCTCTAATGAGCGGTCCCACGTGACCGCTGAAGAGGGGAAGAGCTGCAGCGCCGAAGACAGTGTGAAAGGCAGGGTGAGCGCCAGGATCGCCGGGACTAGGTGAGTATGCCTCAGCGCCCTCTCCCCCTCACCAGCCGACCCTGCCGCCCACCGTGACTCGAGTATAAGCCGAGAGGGGCACTTTCAGCCCAAAAATTTTGGGCTGAAAATCTCAGCTTATACTCGAGTATATACGGTAGGTATATTTTTGAGTAAAATGTAAATTATTCTTTTAGACTATAAACTACTGAAAACATGTCTCCGAAGTTCCAAGCAATAAATTTTCTATATATACTCTGAACAAAAAAATGCATTGCTTGCAGACCTCAAATAATGCAAAAAATAAACCAAGTTCATAATCATTTAGAAACAACAATACTAATGTTTTAACTCAGGAAGAGTTCAGAAATCAGTATTTTGTGGAATAACCATGATTTTTAATCACAGCTTTCATGTGTCTTGGCATGCTTTCCACCAGTCTTTCACACTACTTTTGGGTGACCTTATGCCACTCCTGGTACAAAAATTTAAGCAGTTCTTTGTTTGATGGCTTGTGACTATCCATTTTCCTCTTGATTACATTCCAGAGGTTTTCGATGGGGTTCAGGTATGGAGATTGGGCTGGCCATGACAGGGATATGATGTGGTGGTCCTTCAGCAACACCTTGATTGACCTAGCTGTGTGGCATGGCGCATTGTCCTGCTGGAAAAACCAGTCCTCAGAGTTTGGGAACATTGCCTGAGCAGAAGGAATCAACTGTTTTTCCAGGATAGCCTTGTATGAGGCTTGATTCATAAGTCTTTCGCAAAGAACAACCTGCCAAATTCCAGCCTTGCTGAAGCATCCACACATCATCACCGATCCTCCACCAAATTTCACAGTGGGTGCAAGACACTGTGGCTTGTACGCCTCTCCATGTCTCTGTCTAACCATTAGACCACCAGGCGTTGGGCAAAGCTGAAAATTAGACTCATCAGAAAAGATTACCTTACTCTAGTCCTCTATGGTCCAATCCTTATGGTCTTTGGCAAACTTCAGCCTTGCCCTCCTTTGCATCTCATTGATGAAAGACTTTTTTCTAGCTTTACATGAGTTGAGTCCTGCCTCTAGGATCCTTTTATGAACTGCTCTTGCTGTGCATTTCACCCCAGCTGCCATTTGCCATTCCTTTTTGTAGGTTACTTGATATCATCCTGCAGTTGCTGAGTGACATTTGAATAAGATGACCGTCATCCCCAGTGGCGTATCTAGGGGGGGGGCAGCCGGGGCATGTGCCCCGGGCGCAGCCGGCAGGGGGGCGCAGTCGGGCCGCCTAATTCGGCGGTCCGCAGTGTCTCCCCCGGCCGCTGCATTCTGCCGCCCCCGCACTGGGAGTCAGCTGTTCTCTGTGTCGACTGTCAAGCTGACAGCCGGCAGAGAGAAGCTGCAGCGCGCCGGCTCCCAAAGTGTGCAGAGGTGGAGGGGGGCCCTACTGGGTGGCTGTGGCAGGCAAGAAGAAATCCCTGCAGCTCCGCTGCCCAGCGATCTGTCTTCTTCCTGCTTCCTCTCACACAGACGCGCCGCTGTATGACGTCATCATTCAGCGGCCAGCTGTGTCAGAGGAAGGCATGAGATGCTGCGGCAGAGCACGAGGAGAGGTGGGTAGGTGAGGGGTGTGTGTGTGTGTCCAGGGGGGCAGAGGGTGCGGTCGCCCCGGGCCCTGTGCTCAGAGGGGCCCCCCTAGAGCTAAGCTACTCTTGACTATATTTGCCTGCTGTGCACGCAAATATAGTTAACCTGTGCGGTAGTGCAGGGAGACAATCTCCCTGCACTACCACGGTCTGTTCTGTAGAGGAACATGTGTGGGACGCTGGGTGCTGGCAGTGTACCTGCTGCCTTCAGCATACTGCAGACAGCACACATTGCCGGCTGCGTGGTGTCTGCTGAAGAGACTTCAGGACGCTGCTTCTTCCCTGAGCCCTGCACAGATGAGCAGGGCAGGAGATAGGACGGAGTAGGAGCTCAGGCTACAGGGGGCTGTATCCGGGCTGGTGGTGACTGCACTGTGCAGTGAGAAGGAGGCAGGACACTGCTCTCCTCCTGACAAGTCCTAGGATTCTTGCATCCGTTTTGCTCTCAGTCTCTCTCAATCTCTCTGTCAGTCTTTCTGTCTCTCTCAGTCTCTGTCTCTCTCAGTCTCTCTCAATCTCTCTGTCAGTCTTTCTGTCTCTCTCAGTCTCTGTCTCTCTCAGTCTCTGTCTCTCAGTCTCTATCTCTCACAGTCTCTGTCTCTCTCAATCTGTCAGTTTCACTGTCTATCAGTCTCTGTCTCTCCCAGTGTCTCTCAGTCTCTGTCTTTCTCAGTCTCTGTCTCTCTGTCTTTCTCTGTCAGTCTCTCTCTGTCTGTCAGTCTCTCTGTCTGTCAGTCTCTCTGTCTCTGTCAGTCTCTCTGTCAGTCGTGCTTTCTCTATCTCGCTCTCTGTCTCGCACTCTCTGTCTCAGTCTGTCTCACTCTCTGTCTCTGTGTCTGTCTCAGTCTCTGTCGCTCTCTGTCTCGCTCTGTCTTGCTCTCTCTGTCAGTCTCTGTCTCTCAGTCTCGCTCTCTCTCTTTCTCTGTCGCAGTCTGTCTGTCTGTATCTATCTGTGTCTCTCAGTCTGTCTCTCTCTGTGTCTCTCAGTCTGTGTCTCAGTGTCTCACTCTGTCTCTCTATCTCTGTCTCTCTGTGTCTCTCTGTCACTCTCTCTGTCTCACTCTCAGTCTGTCTGTCTCGAGCTCTCTGTGTCTTTCTCTCTGCCTCTCTCAGCATCTCTGTCTTTCTATCTCTTGCAATATCGTCCTGTAGCCAGGGTCAGGGTCCTATCAGTCCAGTGTCTGTGTCCTCTCATATCAGTACATACAAGGTGACAAATATGAACATGCCATTTGTATAAACAATAAAAATCCCCATAAAGTTGAGGATAAATATATATATGATAAAGAGCCAAATAGAATAAAAATGGGTACAGCCAGTAGGTGCGTATAGACAATCACCTTTAGCTACATACAGACTGAATACAAGGCCCGCAAAGAGGGAGAAGGGAAAAAAAGAAGAGATGACGTACAGGGGGAACAATTTCTTTTTTACATCTGTGTTATTTTACCTCCCCCTCTTTCTTCTGCTTCCCTCTTTCTTTCCATTCCCCGCTTTAGGGTCTTGTCCAGACAAGAGTATTCCTATTGGGGTTACCTGGATGCATTCAGGGACCTATTCCTATATGATGGACTCTATATGCACTTACTGGCTGTTTTATTTTCTGGAATTTGCAGCCCACAGAAAGGGTCAGAGACCTAAATCAAAGGGAGATAAGGTGGGAGCCATTACACCACATGGGAGCTAATTTTGGGCCCATTATACAACGTGGGGGCTAATGCGGGGCCATTATACATTTTCAATTGCAGCAGGATCATCTGCTGAGGTTCCCCTATACCCATGATTAAAGGGAACCTGTTACCCTCAAAATCGACGTTGAGCTAAGCCCACCAGCATCAGGGGCTTATTTCCAGCATTCTGTAATGCATTCTGTAATGCTGTAGATAAGCCCCCGATGTATCCTGAAAGATGAGAAAAAGAGGTTAGATTATACTCACCCAGTGGCGGTCCGATCTTACGGGCGTCGCGATCTGGGGCCTCCCATCTTCTTACGATGACGTCCTCTTCTTGTCTTCACGGTGCGGCTCCGGCGCAGGCGTACTTTGTCTGCCCTGTTGAGGGCAGAGCAAAGTACTGCAGTGCGCAGGTGTCGGGAAAGGTCAGAGAGGACGTCATCGTAAGAAGATGAGAGGCCCCGGACCGGACCGCAGCGGGAACGCTCCTGGGAGAATATAATATAACCTCTTTTTTTCACCTTTCAGGATACATCGGGGGCTTATCTACAGCATCCCAGAATGCATTCCAGAATGCTGTAGATAAGCCCCTGATGCCGGTGGGCTTAGCTCATCATCGATTTTTGGGGTGACAGGTTCCCTTTAAAGTGTGCCACCATAGTTGTAATCAATGGTTAGGGGCCCACTTAGATAGTTTGCCCCCCCCCCCCCCCCTGAGCTGAACACCTAGCTACGCCTCTGGTGTGTGTGTGTGCGTGTGTGTATGTGTGTGTGTGAATGTGTGTGTATGTGAATGTGTGTATGTGCGGCTCAGTATTGGGTGTGTGTGTGTGTGTATCGCACTGCAGGGGAATGTGCAGAGAAGTGAATGCTGTATGTGTGTGTGTGTGGGGGGGGAGGAGAGGGCAATGATGGGGCTGACAGGGAGAGAGCAATGATGGGGATGGTGGAGGAGGAGAGGGCAATGATGGGGCTGACGGGGAGAGAGCAATGATGGGGCTGACGGGGAGAGAGCAATGATGGGGATGGTGGAGGAGGAGAGGGCAATGATGGGGCTGACAGGGAGAGGGCCATGATGGGGATGGTGGGGGAGGAGAAGGCAATGATGGGGCTGACGGGGATCATATGTCCTTGGGGGGGGGGGGGGGGCGCCAAAATGAATTCTTGCCCCGGATGCCAGAAACCCTAGATACACCTCTGGTCATCCCAGTCGGTGGAGAGTCGTTTTTGCCCTATGCCAGTCTGTAGCTTTGTTGCCCCAATGTCTGCAGCTTGACCATGATGTAATGGACTGCCGTCTTAGAAATTTTAAGGATGGAGGCAACATGACACTCACTGTCTCCCTTTGCTAGTAAAGCCAGAATTGAGCCCTTCTTTTCATCACTCAAGACTTTTCTTTTCAACTCCTTTGGCATGGTTAAAAGTTATTTTTTCATTCCTATTACTTTGGGATATTACTAGCACTTGTTTTGCCATCCAGCTTGTCCTATTGCAAAAGGATTGTGAACACCACAGCAGTGTTTTTTAGACTTTCCTTTTTTAAATAAGATTTGGTTCAGGTGATCAACTAGTCAGAAGCACATTAAGTAGAATGAGGTGGAATTCAACTGACACTGGAATGGGATGGCTGTCAGACACGTAGAGAAGCTGATTTTTATAAAACTGTGCAGTGGTCTCTTAACTTTTGCCAGAGCTGTATATTAGATGGCAGTCAGCCGAATGATCCTGTGGCTGTTTGTTTGTCCGACAGCCATTTCAGCTGACTCTCTCATATGTAAGAAGGTGACGGAGACCCTCGGTGCTCCCTCTCTCCTTCATGCTGGTACCATACACTTTAAGACTTTATTGTAAAATGTCTATGTATTGTCGTGTGTTTTACGCTGTTGTGTAATGCTATGTACCACTTATGCTTTAATGTTGTCTCCTTGTGTGTTACACTGTTAAATGTGCTGTGTCTGTCATGTATAACTGTTGTGCTGTGATTGTAAGGCACATTCACTCCCTGACAGAAGTTATGTCGCTTATCCATGTTATGTAAATAAAAGCTTATAACCTGAAGTTAAATTCATCCACTGGTGGTATAAATTATTCTTTTGAAAGCTGAAACCCTCTGAATTGTTGTTTAGGTTAAGAAAATAAATTGACATCAATGTGCAGTGCCCCAGAGTCCTGGTTGCTGCAGTAATGTTGCTCTTCCACCAGGGGGAGTGATGTTACGTCTGATGGCACCGAAGAAGTCCACCCTGCCAGGTATCACAAGACCCACAGCACACTTCACACTCCAGTCCACCAGGGGGAGCTAAGGGTTCTATCTACTAGGCCACTCCTCACAGATGGGTAAAATTGGTGGGTTGGATAGGAAGTTAGGCAGAAGCTGGGAGCGGGAGGGAGAGAGAGGAAGCGAGAAGGAGAGAGAAGGAAGGAGCTGCCTGGGCTCGGCCCAGGAGACACCTGTCACACAGACAGAGGAGAGAGAAAGGACATTGGAGGCTCAGCAAGATAGAAAGACACGGAGCTGCGCCTGCACTACATTGCGGCAGTATCCCTAGAAAGGACACGAAGCGAAGTGTGTTCGTAGGGAGTGAGACACGAAGTCACGGCAAAGGAGTATAGAAAACCAGAAGGAATCTGTCCTGTGAGAGGCTGCCTCTTTCTGGAGCGCGGACCGGTAGCCGGAGCACCGAGGGAGTAATAGACTCTATGCTTTACTTCAGAGACCAGCAGGGCAGTCAATTCCAAGTTGGCTGTCTGACATAAGAACCTAAGCAGACAAGGTGACAACGTGGAGGAGGGGCGACACTAGGGTCCCTATAAAATAGCCTCAGGCCACCACCGTCATACGGGTTTGTCCTATCCATCTGGGGGACAGAGAGAAGAGAAACATCTACAACAGTTGCAGGACCTCACCGAGTTGCTCAGCAGGGGGGTACTACAACGCCTGAGCGCTAGTAGGTAGGCTACTGACTTCCACCTGGACAAGGGGGACTCTGGAAGTGTCATCGGACTGGCTGGACCCTGCCTACCCTGTAATCCTGTACTCTGGACTGCGGACGCAAAAGCCTTCAGTAAGGGTAAAGAGACTGCACCCTTTGTGTCCTCGTTATTAACTGGGCCTCACATCATCACCATCTACACTACTGGGAAGCCCTGGGGAAACAATTCACTTGTGGGAAGGTATTCCATCTAGCTGCCATAACATCACCCCAGTGGACCCCTAAGCAGAGTCGGTCACCCTGACCGAATACCACAGGTGGCGTCACGAACACTTGACAAACTTACATCACCTTTAATTGGGCGCCCCTTAGCAGGGCCACGGACCGGGTCGGGCCACCGTGACATCCCCGCAGAAGGGACCGAAGGACCCGGTACCGATTACCCCATTGCCCTGCGCCTGGGGGCGATCCAAATGCAGAAATATTGATCAGTTAATGGACACAGAATGGTCAGATTTTGGCAAGACAAAAGTGTTGTCGCCTGGTCATATATTGCACCCAATCCTAGTTTATATCCTCACCTGTGCTCAGTAAATAATCGGTTAATTAGTGTGTGTGTATGAAAAGAAACCCAGCACCCCAGACCTTCACTTGAACTGCAACTTGAGCTCTGACAACATGCCAAAAATCCACCCTGCAACCAAAGCCTGGATTATCAAGAGGCTGAAGAACAGATCCACTGCAGAGGTGGCTGGCATCTTTAATGTGTCTCAGTGTCAAGTTCAAAGAATTAAAAAAAGATTTGAAGAGACTGGAGATGTGTTTGACAAGCCCAGGTCCGGCAGACCCCGCAAGACAACTGCTCAGGAGGAATGTTTGTTGGTTAGAAAATCCAAAGCAAGCCCCTTTTCCACTTCAACAGAGCTCCAACAGGCCTGGTCACCTCAAGTCCCTGTGTCAACTAGAACAGTTTGTAGGATTCTGTCTCAAAATGGCCTCCATGGTCGAATCAGTGTCCAGAAGCCAGCACTAAATAAAAGGCAAATAATAATCCATGTGGCATTTGCAATGTCCCACAACCTGCTAAACAGATAGACGCAGGGAAAGTGGCAGAAGGTGGATTTCTCTGATGAATCTTCAGTAGAATTATACCATAGCCACCACAAATACTGCAGGAGACCTACTGGAGCCCATATGGATCCAAAATACACCCAGAAAACAGTTAAATTTGGTGGTGGAAAGATCATGGTCTGGGGCTACATTCAGTATGGGGGTGTGCAAAACATTTGTAAGGTGGAAGGCAATATCAATAGCCTAAAATATCAAGAAGTATTAGCTACCGCTTATATTCCAAATCATAAAAGGGGTCAAATTCTGCAGCAGGATGGTGCTCCATCTCATGCATCCATCTCTACAACAAAGTTCCTCCAGGCAAAAAAAATCAAGGTGCTCAAGAACTGGCCAGCCCAGTCACCAGACATGAACATTATTGAGCATGTTTGGGGTAGGATGAAAGAGGAAGCTTGGAAGACAAAACCAAAGAATCTAGATGAAGTCTGGGAGGCATGTAAGACTGCATTCTTTGTTATTCCTGATGATTTTATTAATAAATTGTATGAATGATTGTTGAACCGCATGGATGCAGTCATTCAAGCTCATGGAAGTCACACAAAATATTAAATATGACTCTAATAGCACCACAACTTCATTCACCAATGTTATGCAACATATATTTGTATTTTAAGTTAATTATTTGAATATCACATCACTTTCTGTGGGCGACAAAACTTTTGTCTTGCCAAAATCTGACCATTCGGTGTCCATTAACTGATCAATATTTCTGCATTGATGCCAATTTATTTTCTTAACCTAATCCACATTTCGGAGGGTTTTAGCTTTCAAAAGAATAATTTATACAACCAATGGATGAATTTAACATCAGGTTATAAGCTTTTATTTACATGACATGGATAAGCGACATAACTTCTGTCAGGGAGTGTACTAGAGGCAGTGACAGTAGGGGTTAAAGAAGGGGCTGGACTTGCAGCCTCAAGGAAGCAGGAAGCTCCTGCTTCCTGGTCAGAGCCCGGCCAGGCTTTGCCATGACAAGATGTGCTCCCCTGTTGGGAGCTGGCTGGACCCCTGGAGAGAACAGAGAGTGCTGCCCAGGACCCATGGGCAGTGAAATGGGCACCAGGACTATGTAGGTGCCCAACCGAAGGGACTTGAAGCATCCAGATTCCGGCATATGGACTTTGCTGGCTGCTGTGTCTAGGGACAAAATAGAAATCATTCATGTCTTGTTCATTTCTACACCTTTATTATTAAAATACAAATTGCCACTGTTGGGCCCTATACAGTGTGAAGCGTGGTTCATCCGAAAGACATCATCTCATGATGGAGAACAGCTTCAGGACTGAGGTAACTGACTGCGAGCCAGGGCTGGGATTGGAACTGTCTTCTCATGTGCAAGGGGCCGGGTTGCTAACTGACTGTGACCTAGTGGACTCGGCTATGACTACCACCCCGTGCCACCTTGTTACATATACACATGCTCGCTCGGCTGAACGCTCCTGCGTTCTTTATGAGACAGCCACCCATTTACACATTGGCCAGCTGCTTACCTCTGAAACAATACAATGTGATCGGCAGACTGAAATCAGATATACGCGATCGACATCTCCCTCCACAATCAGTCGCCAAACCCATCAATATCAGCAGGTAGTCTTACGTGTATGGGGGCCTTAAAACAGGCCATAGACAATAGAAAAGAATGATGAAAGAGGTTTTTTTATTGTTTTTAGTGGATATGTTGTTTAACTCTGCTGTGGAACCATGGGGTCATATAGACCCCAGCGCTGAATAAATTGAAATATTACTAAAACTGGTCAATGTCAGACATTGACTTTCTACAGTATGTATTTTCAAGTAACATATTTCTGCTTATGTTGATGATATTTTGCATTTGTTTTTCAATTTTGTTTCAAAGTTATTTTCAATTTTTTGTGTTTGGGTACTCTCCTGACCCCATAGTACCTTTGTTGTCTGACTTTTTTTAAAATATTTTCTGTTTATTCACAGGTTTTGTAATATAATTGTAAATCAATGGCTAGACACCTCCAAGTGACACCAGCAGTTACATGACAGCGCAAACGGTGCTATGTTTGTCCTCGATTGAAGGACAAAAAGACGAGATTAGTTTGCAATGACTGCAAGAAGTTCATTTGTGAAGAACATGGCACTATGACGTGCAGTGAAAGCAAGGGCTAAATTTATTGTCGGATCATTCGTTGTTATTATGTTTTTACTAAAATCCACACAGTTGCAGTTAATTGTGTATTTTTTTAATTGAATTTGAATACTTTAAGTTATTAGTAAATTTAGTAAAATAGTAATTTTGGTATAAATTTCAGTTTGTGTTTGATGATGACAAATAAATCACTTCAAAGTTACGTTTGATTTCATAACTGTGTTCTGAAATTATGACAGAATAAAATCATTTTAATGAAATATGATGATTTTGAGCCTGGGATCATATAGACCCCATGGTACCAAAGCAGTGATTCTTTTCATGGTTCCATAGCAGGGTTAAGTAGTGATGAGTGAGTGTGTTCGTTACTCGAGATTTCTGAGCATGCTCAGGTGTTCTCCGAGTATTTGAGGTGTGCTCGTAGATTATGTTTGTCTCGCCACAGCTGCATAATTTACAGCTGTTAGACAACCTGAACACATGCAGGGATTGCCTGTTTGTTAGGGAGTAACCACATGTATTCAGGCTGTCTAGCAGCTGCAAATCATGCAGATGCGGCAAACACAAACAATCTACGAGCACGCCCAAAATACTCGAGCATGCTTGGAAATCTCAAGTAACGAGCACACTCGCTCATCACTATGTTTAAGTCATTCATAGGGTATGTGCACACGTTGCAGATTCCATTGCAGGCCCGGATTTAGGGGTGGGCCCAAGGGGCCCGGGCCCTGGGCCACCCACCAAGCGGGGGCCTCCCACCAATATAGGGATAAATATCTCAAAACATGTAAAATATGCGTCTCTATGCTGTGAACCATTTCTAATGATAAAGAATATTTAACAAAAGAGAAACTATTGAAAGTGTAGGAACCTGGCTACGGTCCTACATCTCAGTGGCTGGCGCAGAGCGGCAGAGTCATGGCACCTGACCTGCGTCAGCATCCACTGACCTGACTAGCCAGACTTCCTTAAGGTACAGTCACACATAGCGACGCTGCAGCGATACCGACAACGATCCGGATGGCTGCAGCGTCGCTGTTTGGTCGCTGGAGAGCTGTCACACAGACAGCTCTCCAGCGACCAACGATCCCGAGGTCCCCGGTAACCAGGGTAAACATCGGGTAACTAAGCGCAGGGCCGCGCTTAGTAACCCGATGTTTACCCTGGTTACCATCCTAAAAAGTAAAAAAACAAACGCTACATACTTACCTACAGCCGTCTGTCCTCGGCGCTCTGCTTCTCTGGTCTGGCTGTGAGCGCCGGGCAGCCAGAAAGCAGAGCGGTGACGTCACCGCTCTGCATTCCGGCTGACCGACGCTCACAGCCAGAGCAGGAGGAGTGCAGAGCACAGCGCTGGAGGACAGACGGCTGTAGGTAAGTATGTAGTGTTTGTTTTTTTACTTTTAGGATGGTAACCAGGGTAAACATCGGGTTACTAAGCGCGGCCCTGCGCTTAGTTACCCGATGTTTACCCTGGTTACCAGCGAAGACATCGCTGAATCGGTGTCACACACGCCGATTCAGCGATGTCTACGGGGAGTCCAGCGACGAAATAAAGTTCTGGACTTTCTTCCCCGACCAGCGATTTCCCAGCAGGGGCCTGATCACTGCTGCCTGTCACACTGGACGATATCGCTAGCGAGGACGCTGCAACGTCACGGATCGCTAGCGATATCGTCTAGTGTGACAGTACCTTTAGTACCCTCCCTGTACCTAATGCTTAGCTCATGGCATGCGGCAGCCTTCTCCGATCCCAACAGAAGCTTCTAGACGCTACCTATTCAGCTATATGATCACTCCCTCAGTTTAGATCAGATGAGAGTTTGTTCAGCTACCTTTGAGGAAGGAGGTGGAGCCACGATGTCGGCATGAGAAGAGGATTCTCAACCGCAGAGCGCGGCAGGACTTCACTCTGGATATTCAGTCACTGAAGATCCAGAGGTGAAGTGGTTCAATCTTCACAGTGTTGCGGTGGGTGAGTATGATCTCTGTCTGTGTGTGTCTATGTGTGTCTGTCTGTGTATCTTTCTTGGAGCTCCTGTCCTACACAGTACCATACTGTATATACAAGTCCACACTATATCCTGCATTACAGTGTGTCTGTGTATACTGTATGTATATAGTGTGGACCTGTTTACAGTATATTGCTGTGTATACACTTTATACAGCCCCTCAGCCTCTATTCTATATACAGCCAGCACAGCAACACCCTCTGATATATACAGCCCGGCAGCAGCCCCTCATATATATACAGCCCAGCAGAAGCCTCTCATGCATATAGAGCCCAGCAGAAGCCTTTGACATATAGAGCCCAGCAGAAGCCCCTCATATATATACAGCCCAGCAGAAGCCTCTCATACATATACAGCCCAGCAAAAGCCTCTCATACATATACAGCCCAGCAAAAGCCTCTCATACATATACAGCCCAGCAGAAGCCTCTCATACATATACAGCCCAGCAGAAGCCTCTCATACATATACAGCCCAGCAGAAGCTCCTCATATATATACACAGCCCAGCAGAAGCCTCTCATATATATACAGCCCAGCAGAAGCCTCTCATACATATACAGCCCAGCAGAAGCCTCTCATACATACAGGTCCTTCTCAAAAAATTAGCATATAGTGTTAAATTTCATTATTTACCATAATGTAATGATTACAATTAAACTTTCATATATTATAGATTCATTATCCACCAACTGAAATTTGTCAGGTCTTTTATTGTTTTAATACTGATGATTTTGGCATACAACTGCTGATAACCCAAAAAACCTGTCTCAATAAATTAGCATATTTCACCCATCCAATCAAATAAAAGTGCTTTTTAATAACAAACAAAAAAACCATCAAATAATAATGTTCAGTTATGCACTCAATACTTGGTCGGGAATCCTTTGGCAGAAATGACTGCTTCAATGCGGCGTGGCATGGAGGCAATCAGCCTGTGACACTGCTGAGATGTTATGGAGGCCCAGGATGCTTCAATAGCGGCCTTAAGCTCATCCAGAGTGTTGGGTCTTGCGTCTCTCAACTTTCTCTTCACAATATCCCACAGATTCTCTATGGGGTTCAGGTCAGGAGAGTTGGCAGGCCAATTGAGCACAGTAATACCATGGTCAGTAAACCATTTACCAGTGGTTTTGGCACTGTGAGCAGGTGCCAGGTCGTGCTGAAAAATGAAATCTTCATCTCCATAAAGCATTTCAGCCGATGGAAGCATGAAGTGCTCCAAAATCTCCTGATAGCTAGCTGCATTGACCCTGCCCTTGATGAAACACAGTGGACCAACACCAGCAGCTGACATGGCACCCCACACCATCACTGACTGTGGGTACTTGACACTGGACTTCAGGCATTTTGGCATTTCCTTCTCCCCAGTCTTCCTCCAGACTCTGGCACCTTGATTTCCGAATGACATGCAAAATTTGCTTTCATCAGAAAAAAGTACTTGGGACCACTTAGCAACAGTCCAGTGCTGCTTCTCTGTAGCCCAGGTCAGGCGCCTCTGCCGCTGTTTATGGTTCAAAAGTGGCTTTACCTGGGGAATGCGGCACCTGTAGCCCATTTCCTGCACACGCCTGTGCACGGTGGCTCTGGATGTTTCCACACCAGACTCAGTCCACTGCTTCCTCAGGTTCCCCAAGGTCTGGAATCGGTCCTTCTCCACAATCTTCCTCAGGGTCCGGTCTCCTCTTCTCGTTGTACAGCGTTTTCTGCCACATTGTTTCCTTCCAACAGACTTACCATTGAGGTGCCTTGATACAGCACTCTGGGAACAGCCTATTTGTTGAGAAATTTCTTTCTGGGTCTTACCCTCTTGCTTGAGGGTGTCAATGATGGCCTTCTTGACATCTGTCAGGTCGCTAGTCTTACCCATGATGGGGGTTTTGAGTAATGAACCAGGCAGGGAGTTTATAAAAGCCTCAGGTATCTTTTGCATGTGTTTAGAGTTAATTAGTTGATTCAGAAGATTAGGGTAATAGGTCGTTTAGAGAACCTTTTCTTGATATGCTAATTTATTGAGACAGGTTTTTTGGGTTATCAGGAGTTGTATGCCAAAATCATCAGTATTAAAACAATAAAAGACCTGACAAATTTCAGTTGGTGGATAATGAATCTATAATATATGAAAGTTTAATTGTAATCATTACATTATGGTAAATAATGAAATTTAACACTATATGCTAATTTTTTGAGAAGGACCTGTATACAGCCCAGCAGAAGCCTCTGACAAATAGAGCCCAGCAGAAACCTCTGAGATATAGAGCCCAGCAGAAGCCCCTCATATACAGGTCCTTCTCAAAAAATTAGCATATAGTGTTAAATTTCATTATTTACCATAATGTAATGATTACAATTAAACTTTCATATATTATAGATTCATTATCCACCAACTGAAATTTGTCAGGTCTTTTATTGTTTTAATACTGATGATTTTGGCATACAACTCCTGATAACCCAAAAAACCTGTCTCAATAAATTAGCATATTTCACCCATCCAATCAAATAAAAGTGTTTTTTAATAACAAACAAAAAAACCAACAAATAATAATGTTCAGTTATGCACTCAATACTTGGTCGGGAATCCTTTGGCAGAAATGACTGCTTCAATGCGGCGTGGCATGGAGGCAATCAGCCTGTGACACTGCTGAGATGTTATGGAGGCCCAGGATGGTTCAATAGCGGCCTTAAGCTCATCCAGAGTGTTGGGTCTTGCGTCTCTCAACTTTCTCTTCACAATATCCCACAGATTCTCTATGGGGTTCAGGTCAGGAGAGTTGGCAGGCCAATTGAGCACAGTAATACCATGGTCAGTAAACCATTTACCAGTGGTTTTGGCACTGTGAGCAGGTGCCAGGTCGTGCTGAAAAATGAAATCTTCATCTCCATAAAGCATTTCAGCCGATGGAAGCATGAAGTGCTCCAAAATCTCCTGATAGCTAGCTGCATTGACCCTGCCCTTGATGAAACACAGTGGACCAACACCAGCAGCTGACATGGCACCCCACACCATCACTGACTGTGGGTACTTGACACTGGACTTCAGGCATTTTGGCATTTCCTTCTCCCCAGTCTTCCTCCAGACTCTGGCACCTTGATTTCCGAATGACGTGCAAAATTTGCTTTCATCAGAAAAAAGTACTTGGGACCACTTAGCAACAGTCCAGTGCTGCTTCTCTGTAGCTCAAAAGTGGCTTTACCTGGGGAATGCGGCACCTGTAGCCCATTTCCTGCACACGCCTGTGCACGGTGGCTCTGGATGTTTCCACACCAGACTCAGTCCACTGCTTCCTCAGGTTCCCCAAGGTCTGGAATCGGTCCTTCTCCACAATCTTCCTCAGGGTCCGGTCTCCTCTTCTCGTTGTACAGCGTTTTCTGCCACATTGTTTCCTTCCAACAGACTTACCATTGAGGTGCCTTGATACAGCACTCTGGGAACAGCCTATTTGTTGAGAAATTTCTTTCTGGGTCTTACCCTCTTGCTTGAGGGTGTCAATGATGGCCTTCTTGACATCTGTCAGGTCGCTAGTCTTACCCATGATGGGGGTTTTGAGTAATGAACCAGGCAGGGAGTTTATAAAAGCCTCAGGTATATTTTGCATGTGTTTAGAGTTAATTAGTTGATTCAGAAGATTAGGGTAATAGGTCGTTTAGAGAACCTTTTCTTGATATGCTAATTTATTGAGACAGGTTTTTTGGGTTATCAGGAGTTGTATGCCAAAATCATCAGTATTAAAACAATAAAAGACCTGACAAATTTCAGTTGGTGGATAATGAATCTATAATATATGAAAGTTTAATTGTAATCATTACATTATGGTAAATAATGAAATTTAACACTATATGCTAATTTTTTGAGAAGGACCTGTATATACAGCCCAGCAGAAGCCTCTCATACATATACAGCCCAGCACATGCCTCTCATACATATACAGCTCAGCAGAAGCCTCTCATACATATACAGCCAGCACAGCAGCTCTGATATATACAGGTAAACAGCCTCTGATATATACAGCCCAGCAGAAGCCCCTCATATATATATATATATATATATATATATTACAGCCCAGCAGAAGCCCCTCATATATATACAGCTCAGCAGAAGCCCCTCATATATATACAGCCCAGCAGAAGCCTCTCATACATATAGAGCCCAGCAGAAGCCTCTCATACATATAGAGCCCAGCAGAAGCCTCTGACATATAGAGCTCAGCAGCAGTCTTTGATATAGATAGCCCAAATTTCTACAATATACATACATATGTACATATTTTAATCTTTAACACCCTTTCAGGACTTCAAGGGTTGACAGGGTCAGATATACTGCGTGAATTGGACTTTAGTGACATCATTAGTGATTTTGCAGCACAAAAATCAAGGAAAGTGCCCGGATTGTAAAAAATGAATGATTTTACTTGAATTACTCTGTGTAAATGATTTTTGTAAATAAACCTGTGTTCGTTTCATTTTGTGCTTTTGCATTACATATTGCAGCACCTTGAAAAATGGGCCACCCTCCAAAATGGGCCCCGGGCCACCCACCTTCTAAATCCGGCCCTGTTCCATTGCGGATTTTTCCACAAGGATTGTTTGTGGATTTACCACGGATTTACTGCGGATTTTGTGCGGATTTCATCTGCGTTTTTACACCTGCGGATTCCAATTATGGAACAGGTGTAAAACGCTGCGGAATCCGCACAAAGAATTGACTTCCTGCGGAAAATAAACCGCAGCATTTCCGCGTGGAATGTTCCGCAGCATGTGCACTGCGGATTTGGTTTTCCATAGGTTAACATGCTACTGTACAACACATGGAAAACTGCTGCGATCTGCAGCCAAATCCGCAACGTGTGCACATACCCATAGGCTTATAATGTGTTACTGGTCTTTTTAGGTTCTAACTCCTGGTCTTGCATTGCAGTGTCAAGTTGACAAGTCCATTTGTACTCAAGAAGAGTTTGACGATACAGTAAATGACAATCTCTTAAGTGCTTCATATGACATTGAGTTGGCAGTTTTGTAGAATATTTATTTCTAGTGGTGGTTTTTAAGTGGTACCTGATATAAGCATTACGTTATTAGGTCTTCCTCCTACTATAATACCATGGCACCACCTGGCTACAGAAAACTTCACATCAAACCCAAAAAGGCTATGACAAAAGGAGGAACATTTAATCTTCACCCCTTCTCTATCTGTCACAGGGCTCACAAGTGTGAAACTTTTAGATAAGCCCATTCTTTAAGCTCATCATATGGTGATGTTTGTGTATGAATGCACTGCTTTCTCGGACCTGGATAACATGCCATTTTCAATGGACACGTGTTCTGCACTGAAGTAGACAGTGGTCCAGAAATTATCAGTTCATTTATCTGTTTAAAGGAATCTGTCAGCAGTTTTTTTGCTATTTAATCTGAGAGCAACATGAGGTAGTGGCTGTGCCACAGATTTCAGGGATGTGTCACTTATTAGGCTGTGTGTTGAAGTTTCAATACAATAACTGCTTTATCATCAGGAGATTAACACTAGAGGACTACAGCTTCCGTGCATCATCGTCCAACCATGTCCTCAGCACTGATTAGCAGTTCACTGTCAATATACAATGTACGCACAAAGCTGTAGTGTAGACAGGGTTGGCTTTCTGAGCTGTGCTACATCTAAAAACTCTAATTGTATCATAACTGCTGCACCCAGTAAACTAAGTGATACATCGTTGGAATCTTTTCATACATTTTGCTGCTCTCGGATGAGGTAGCAAAAACCTGGTGACAGATTCCATTTAACTATAGCATAATTGGTCAGTGTGTCTGTATATCTATGTGTGTATCTATATAATCATATCACACATTTTAACCCAAGAATGTAGCTGATATGACTTTGCATTAAGCCCCAGGGGGATGAAAGCTCCTAACAACCACAGTCACAGGTAGGAATTCACTACCATTCATTCTTGACACATGAATATCACCCACTGTGCTCGCAAGATACACAGTAACACTGGCTGCTGTGACACTTCAGAGAGTCCTGTAGATACAGAATTCAGTCTTTGAGGAGCACACTGTGCTCTGCCAAGACTGCCAAAGGTAATCTGCATTACAAATAGAGGTATTATGCATCTGCTGGCCGGGCTCCAGAACCAATACACTCTACTTCTTAAATGATTAATAGAACAAGTGCAATGCAGAAAAATCTATTGTTGTTTGGAGGGTATTTTTATGCTTCATTTTTTATTGGCTATTACATTTCCTCTACACAAAACAAACCATGTGCATTATAGAATAAACCACACTGCTAAAGCTGGAGATAGACATGAGCTTGTTGTCATGTTTGGCCTGCAGCTATCTTCCTGACTCCCCCATACACATATGGTAATGGCTCAGCTGGACAGTCATGAGGAGACCTCCACACCTGTAAATGTAGAAATACCAACTGGTCTGGATATCCATTTTACATTAAGAGTGTGCCCCTGTCCTCACTAGTATTATCATAGGAGAGAAATTACTGCCCAGTACAAAATCAGCAGTGTTGGGGCCCCTCAGTTTCTTGTACCACCCCTGGTCTCTAATCTCAAAGTATATGACACAGGTGTCAATCATGTATCACAATGTCACCCCTGTCATTAGTAGACCTGTCTATACAAACATCCCTATAGAGGTGGATGGGTCACTTCCTCCCACAAGATCAGCATATTCCTCTTATGATGCTGTGGTTAGTCCACACCCCTAAGAAATGGACAGGTCACTGCTTCCCACAAGATCAGCAGAGATCTCTTCTGTTGCAGTGGTTAGTCAACATCCCTAGACAGGTGGTCAGGTCACTGCCTCCCACAAAAGCAGCACACTCTTTTTCTGCGTCTATGGTTAGTCCACATCCTCAAAGAGGAAAGTCACTGCCTTCCACAAAATCAGCACACTCCTCTTCTGCTGATATGGTTAGTCCACATCTCCAGAAAGGTGGACAGGTCACTGCCTTCCACAAAATCAGCACACTCCTCTTCTGTAACTGTGCTTAGTCCTTTAATCTAATTGATTACAGTGTTAATTCCTGTGCACCAACGGGACAAATAGGACATGAGTAAACATGATGATCATTCCTAGGACACCATGTTACTTACCAAACATAGAAAGGTTGGAATACTAGGTACATAGCAAAAGATCCTGTATAGAAACCATCTTAAGGAAACATGGAGTCTATTAGCACGGAGGGAGGACTGAATCGAGACTGGCAATCTGCAATATATCTAACAATAACCATTTTCTTCAGATATTTTGCGCTCAAAAATCACAAAAATGTTATAACATTCCTGATCATTTTGTTACCATGGGCACAATGATTTTTGGTATAAGCTGTAATTATTAGATGTATTATTTACGCAGCTAAGATTATTCCTGCGGCCAGCTCAAGTTGGAGAGTGGAAACTGCTCTTATGAGAACTTACAAGTCTCGACAGTCATGTCCTGTTGCCATGGAGATACCATAGCTATTGTCATTACTGAAATGGTCCCAATAGATCCCCCAGAGACTTTTATTGCTTCTGAAAAATTTGTTTCTTTGCTTTTTTTTTTCCCTCTTTTGATTTCTGCTTTCTCAATCTTGACCCTGAGAAGCACAATTTCTTAATGGATGCTTACTAACGAGTATAATGGAAGTCAATGGGAAATCCGAGCATTTTTTAGGCGGCTCCCACCCTGAGGTCTGGAGGGGTCTATAAATTGCTGAACACGATGTAAACAGTGCTGAAATGGAATGGGAATAGCATGGAGAAGACCCCTGGAGGCATCTCTGAATCCCATGTCAGTTCTGAAAACAATGTTGTCACAGTATTACGCCACTTTTACGGACCGGATGAATGGTTTTGATTGCAAACAATATTAAGAAACATTCTTTCCAGGATAATGACTTGTATATAAGCCAAAATAAATAACATTAAAAAAAAAAGGAAAAAAAAGCTCATCCACACCTTGGGCTATGTTCATGCGTAGTGTTTTTGCTGCATTTTTACAGGTTTGCATTGCTGTAAGGTGAAAAAAAATTCTACACAAAATATAATTTTAGCATTTTAATACCGTATCTGTCTGTGTGGTATGTGAGACATGATCAGACATATCTTGTTTAAGTCACTTTTTTTTTTTCAGGGCCATTTAACGACCATCAGTATTTGTAGAGGGCCCTCAGGCGGTCCTTACTATTGTCAGAGGGCCATCAGGTGGCCCCCACTCTAATTTTAGAGTGCCAACAGCCAGCCTTCACTAAGCACTTCTTTTTCGTATTAATACTGTAAAGTTTTATGGTGGAGGTTCAGAGAAATTTAGGGGTCCTAGGCCCTGGGTGCCTTGACTGTGAGCTAGGCATCATGAAATGTGAAGATTCCCAAAGGATTTGGGGTTGCAATGCAGTGCCCAGGGTGTGAAAGTTGGGTTTGAATCCTAGGTTATGAGTCTTCCAGAAGGACAATTATCCAAACCTACTTAAAGAAGCACTCATAAAAGATGGAAACAAAACACTCGAGAGTTCAGAAGTGATAATTCCAGCTCCAGCAGCATAAAGTATCCCACCACTACCTCTCTAGAGAGAACTGTGAATGAACACATTAAAACAGTTAATTTTGCCTGCTTTGATAAATTTCTGAGTTCAGAAACATGAATGAGTCCATGGAAAAAAGCAGCAGCAAGGCTTAGAATTTTTTAAGGTAATAATTCCTGACTAGATGCCTGTCATACGCTAAATCTACTCCAACACCACACCGTATAAGAATGGCAGATAAGGGTATTATAGCAGAATACAGAAGGGAATTGAACAATCCCTAAAAATATTTTTTCTTGTATGTGGCAGAAACAAACTCTGGAGGAACACAAATAACACTGCCAGCTTTGATGAATTTCTGATTATAGATCACCACAAAAAGACTTGTATCAGTCACTGAGTCAAAGGAAAAAAGTAACAGCAAGGCTTAGAATTTATAAAGCAATAATCCCTGACTAGATGCCTGTCATACACTATACCTACTGGAACACCTCACCGTATATGAATTACAGATAAGATAGGTATTATTAGAACAGAATAGAATCTATTTAAATTAACCTTGAAAAAAGTGATTGGTTTAATGTAGCAGCATCAAGGACTGTTATTTCATAAACCCTGTTGAGGAATATAGTGTAGCGTTTCGCATCTGTCAAAAGAAGGGCCGAACTGGGGGTACCTTTCTTGCGCTGGGTCTGGAACTGTCGGGGCTGTCACCTTTGTTGTCTGGGGGAAAACGAAGAGACCCGGACCGTCCTTTGCATTGGACAGCCGGGGGCGTGGCAAGACTAAAAAAGGGAGAGCGTGCAAAAAAGCAGACAGACTTGGTGGGAGCGCGCAGCAGTGGAAGTTTGGTGCACCGTGACAGCGCAGGTCCGCGATATAGTATCCCTCCTGCGACTTACAAAGACTGTGACCAGAGAACTGTCTTTTACCAGTTGGCTCCCGCTGCTGAAGGTACTCAACGCAACAGGTCAGTAAATACCACACGCGTGCCACCTAAGAAAGACCGGGTGACTCACCGAGAACTGTACCCTTTCTAATCCACATACTTCTAGCAAGCTTTGTCAAGCTCCGGCAGTGTTGCAGACTGCACTTTACTTTGCAACCCGGATTCTGGACCCAGCATCCCGCACAAGACGACGACGATTCACCATCTCCGCCAGGAGCCAGATCATCAACGCCTACAGGATGACACCAGATTCACCATGTGCTAACAGCGTTGGCACCACCATTTGAACCTAGTACTCTGCAGTCAGGAAGACTTCGGACTGATAAGTTAACCCTTAATGAACAGTTGCTATACTTGTTGCCCTTGTTATTTCATTCAGCACACCTACTGTGCTTATATCATCTGCCAAACCCCTGTCTGTCATGGTTTACTGTGCTCTCGAGTCAGGTAGGTGCAGGGGTAACTCGGATGGCCTCTTTCTGGGTCCTGGGAGGCTTTTTATAGCCTCACTGTGAGGTCAATCCTTGTCATTTATACTCTGACCCTTGGCTGAGTGTGTCTGACCCTGGTGTGCCTCTGCTTTGTGCAAGTACTAAAGTCTGTCTGTTTGGTTGCTGATCTGGTCCTGTCCCTGTTGTTATTCCTGCCTGCTGTTTCTGTACCATCTATTGCCCGTTCTGGTTTTCTGATCTCTTGCTACGTCCCGACTATTCTTCTGACTGCCCTTGTGTACTGCGCCGCCCTCTCCGTGTATGACCCCTGCCTGTCCGACCTGAGTTCCCCTCTCCTCTACTTCAGATTCCCTGTAGAATCCTGCACTTATCTCCAGCAGCAGGGCGCTAAGCCCCGCCCCCTGTGGTCACATGATCGTAGGTCCTTCTGTTCTCTGCCGTACTCCGCACACTGCTCAGGTCCCGTCTGTCTGAGTTTTCCTTGTGGTATCTGACCTCGGGTTCTCCCCCAGTGTGGGTGAGTCACCCATTTCAGCCGTGGCAGTGCGCCAGTGCTGACAGGATCCTGACAGTCTCTCCCTTCTCCTCCTTTCGTGGAGTATTCCCCTGTTCTAGTAAAACTAACGTTAATACTTGACTTGCCTCCTGTCTGTTACTGCATCCCGCTACCTGCTCTCACTTGGCTTAGTCGGCAGGATGCAGTCCAACAGAACGGAGGCGACAGACCAAGCAGTGGGGGGGCAAAGTCCAGCATATCACTGGGGGCAATGTTGAGTAACCTCCCGAAGTTTACTGGGAACAATACTATGCTATGGAGCTGGACTAAGCGGATCGGGGAATGATGAGGATGCACCCCATGACTCCTGCATTAGAGGCGGTTGTTGCCACGATGGCTTTAGATAGAGAGGCGAGGGAATCTGTTATGCTACGCCCCCCGTGATTAAGGGACACTTTTAATAAGGTATTACAGATACTGGAAGAAACACAAGGAGAACCCACTGACAGGGGAGTTATGCATTTGTTTATTTTGCCTGGTGCAAAGGGAGAGGAGATGGTGGCCCAGTACATGAACGCACTACAGGAGATCCACACTGCCATTACCAGAAAAGACGGCATGGGCATAGGGTCTACTGACATAGTACTGCGAGACCAGTTGGTGACAGGCTGGCGAGAAGTACTGCTGAAAAAAGGCCTTGTGCGAGTGCTTACGGGTAAATCCACATATTACCTTTTCTGAAGTGGGCAGCGAAGCAAGCAGGAGCAAGGGGTGCAGTCCCAGCTGGGAAGGTTCAGAGCAGAGACATAGTTTGAAAGTGAAGCCACAGGAGTGTCATTTATTTTGCACCCAGATTGAGTACTTAGGACATGTCGTCTCTGCAGAGGGGCTGAGACAGTCCCATGAGAAAATTGCCGCAATTCAAGATTGGCCTACCCTAAAGACCGAGAAAGATGTACGGGCCTTCCTGCGCCTCACTGGGTATTATCGGTGATTCGTAAAGAACTTTACTCACATTGTGAACCCGTTACTAGAAGTGCTGAAAGGAGTGCAATCTGGTGCAAAGAACAGGACTATTCAAAGGGGAGAATGCCAGGAGAAAGCGTTTCGAGCTTTAAACGTGGCTTTGACTGAAGCGCCAGTGTTAGCCTATGCAGACTTCTCCCAGCCGTTTATTCTCCACACTGATGGAAGCTTGCATGGACCTGGAGCTGTGTTGTCTCAGATCCAAGAAGGAAACGAGTGGGTAATCGCATATGCTAGCCAGTCCCTACACGACTCTAAACATAATCCAGACAATTACAGTTCATTCAAACTGGAGCTGTTGGCATTAGTGTGGGCCATGACTGAGAAGTTTGCGGAATACTTGTCTGGCTCTGAAGTCCTGGTGCATACAGATAATAACCCTTTGGCCCACCTGGAAAATGCGAGACTAGGGCCCCTGGAGCAGCGCTGGGTGGCTTGGATGGCAAAGTTTCGATATCAAAAAAATCACATACAAGAGGGTTAGCTGAGAATACTCACGCAGATGCCTTATCCAGAGGGACACACGAAAAGCCTGGGCTCAACTGTGACAAAAAGCTGGAGACTGAAGAAGTCCCTGAGTTCTGGGATTCTGGCAGGACATTGGCAGCTAAGCAGGAACAGGTACAGACAGTGACTCGTGAATGCATACTGGGATGGTCCCGTGATGAGTGGGGCCAGGGAGCTCAGACAGCTCACAAGA
The DNA here is from genome assembly GCF_032444005.1 of Ranitomeya imitator. Lineage (NCBI taxonomy): Eukaryota > Metazoa > Chordata > Amphibia > Anura > Dendrobatidae > Ranitomeya > Ranitomeya imitator. The sequence goes on along the minus strand of NC_091283.1, from coordinate 451,078,902 downwards.
ACCAGAGAGCCCAGGCAGTCCTAGAGGGCCCTGGAGCCTCGAGGCAACACAGTGGACCCAGTAACATTTGAAGCAGAAGCCCAGACATCCAAGGCCAGGAGATCAGGAACTGCAGCAGCACAGGAATGCAGGTGGCTCTATCATGTGGCAGCTTACTACGTGGACAGATGCCCTTTTGTCTGGGGTGAAGCGGACAAGAGAATTCCTAAGAGTAGTGAAGCTGGGCAGGCAGGACGCTGCGATGCTGGATACGGCAGTCCAATCTGGGAACGTGTTGAAGGACATGAGGGAGAGCACAGGGAAAGCGAAGGATGTAAACTGTATGGAACCCTATGTTGATGCAAGACATGGATGTGCTGAGAGAAGAAACCAGTAAAGTTATCTGTTTTAAGTTGAATGTTGAATCTGTCTCTATTTGTGCACCAACGCCGGCAGCAGAACTTCGGCCGCTCAGATGGGACCCTGACAGTGCAGATGATGTAGCTGAAGGTACGCTGAAAAAGGGACATTGTTTTCATGTGACGGGAGGCCAGGGCGCATGTAAACAGATATTCTCAGCCACGACTACGGCCCTGGCCTTCCCTTAAAACAAGAGGATGGTGAACTCACCCAAATGAGACAGTGGGTAACTCTGAGACAACTTCCCAGTCAAAGAGTGGGAGACGCCCTGTCCCCAGGAACTCTGCAGATCCTTTGACAGTGGGAAAGGCTCCAACTGAAGAATGGGCTATTGTACCGAAAGGTTCAGTTACAACGGGAACTGGGTGTCACCTGGCATGTTGTGATACCCGAGGCGCTGCTGTCTAAGGTGGCCACGGAAGCACACAAAAGAGCTCACTTCAGTCAAGAGAAGACCTTTCAGTGGCAGCAAAAGCTGATTTACTATCCACGCCTGAAGGCCGTGGTGGAAGAGGCCTGTCCGCAATGTAGAAGCTGCAAATTAGCTAAACCTCGGGAGCACAGGGCTCCCACACAGACCATTGTGACTTCAGCTTCTCTAGAAATATTGATGATAGATTATCTGACGATAGGTCCGGCCCACGAGTGATATGAGCATTGTCTAGTAATGACGGACCACTTCACTAAGTTTGCCGTTGTGACTCCGACACGTGACCAAACTGCCGAATCAGCAGCACATGCCACCTGCAAGAATTTCATTCAAGTGTATGGCTGCATGAAGAGAATCCACTCCGATCAAGATGCCTGTTTTCTAGGGCGAATGATGGAAGAACTGCACCACCTGTACCAGATTGAGAAATCTCGGACGACCTTAGGAGCCTGTGAACGGTTTAAGTTTCAAAGAAAGCAGTAAAGCCGCACCCTATAATTATATAGTCTCTATGAACATCGGGGCGCACGTCCTCACCAGGGGTCCATCCCAGACAGAACATCCAAATCCAAACTGAAGAAAAGGACAGCGCCACACCGGATAGTGAAAAGTAGTTCACATATTTATTCTGCCTCCTGCTGCAACGTTTCGGTCCGAAGACCTTTGTCCAGCCCAGTACACAGCATTTCAACCACCATTATATACCCATAAGCCCTCCCCTTTAATTAACCATCTACCAATAGGGATACAATAGAAAAATAGAAAAAAACATACATATCACAGTTCACATATACACATATAAAAAACAATTGTACATGAGTAGTATTCACTGCACCACCCCCTCTAACATAGATCAACTAACCTTGATCCCTCTTTTGCATACATCTTATCGCCAAAACACAGAGATAAAATCCCAGTACATAGAATGTAAACAAACCGTGTCCCACCTATCGGAGCAATGCTTTGGCAGTTACCATAGTACTCAGATACTCCCACAGGCGTGTTCATGAAGGATATAGTCCAATCATATCGCCGGGTTACAGGTCATGTGACCGCATCATCCCCATGTGATATGTATCACACTGCGCAGGTCCAGCAAACATCTCCCCAGTCCAAATAGTAATCCCAGCTGCGCATGTCGCAGGCAAGATTCTGCTCATAAGAGGCAAAGTCCCACATATTAGTGCGCATGTCCATAGGGCTCATAGATCCGGAGATATCCTTGCGCACACATATCTTTTCAGTCAATGTCCGCAGTGGGGAAGCAGATCAATAGTGCGCATGTCCGGAGCTCCTCCTCAGTACTCCTGCATTCAGCGCCGATATATAGCAAAACAATGATGCGTATGTCTGAAATCACAGATCGTATCCCCAAATAACAGATAGAACGATGTTATGCATGTCCAGAAAGCCTTCTTCAATCCTCCATATATATGGTAATGGCACACATGACTTAAATAATCGCACCTTTAAATATGTCCTTAATGCTGTGCTGAAACCTATAATAGAATATAATATACCTAAAAGGGAAAGCACATCCCTCCCAATTGTTTAATAATATATACACCACAATATGCAAATGAAAAATCGCATATTACATTATAGTACCCTAGGATATTAATCATTTGACTCTAAATATAAACAAAAAAAGGAAAAACACAACATCATAACCAAATAGAGCCATAACATCTCAACTTAGCCATCAACACCGCCATGTCCCCCATGTCGTACCAAGGATTCCCAGACAGTCTCCCATGCTGGTACTTGCCCAGCCTCAAGCTGCTTAGCATTTGCGATCTGACAAGGGCAGGCACATTCAGCCTAAAGTGGCCATTGACACAAAGGAGCACAGTAGCATAGACAGCCAGTCTCCGAAAGGTATATATCCAAACACAGTGTATCGCCTTTAAGGCTAAATGGGGACATGTAACCATAATACAATTATGGAATAACCCTCATCGAATAGGTAAGGGATATAATGTACCAAACATCAAAGCATATTAGCCATAAAGTAAGACCCTATATTCTCCTTCATAAATCAGTGTTCATATAAATGATGGTATCAATAATCCCTGGGACACCAATCGGCCTCAAATAAACGGCCACATGGTTAACCCCTTTATCACTGATACTCAACAATTATCCCTCAAAAGAAGGGACAAAACATTGATCGGAGTGTGCTTCAAACTACCCAAATAATCTGTACAATATAAAAAACAAGGCAAACAAAGAATATATAATACAGTTAAAACATTATACCGATGAGATACCGCAACAAAACCTCAGAGGAAACAATTCTGTTGGTATTCTATATTCCAGGGGTGTCAAACTGCATTCCTCGAGGGCCACAAACCATGCGTGTTTTCAAGATTTCCTTAGCATTGCACAAGGTGCTGTAATCATGATGTGTGTAGGTTATTAAATTATCACCTGTGCAATACAAGGAAATCCTGAAAACATGACCTGTTTGCAGCCCTTGAGGAATGCAGTTTGACACCCCTGCTATATTCAATCCTTTGGGGAAAAGAGTGTCCAATTCAAATATCCATTTTAGTTCTTTTCTCTTCAGGAGAGTAACGCGATCTCCACCTCGTCTTGGCATGGGTACATCGTCTATAAACCCTATACCTCAATTGATTAACCAAATGGCCTATTTCATGAAAATGTCTCGGTACCGGAAGCTCAATTAATTTCGTTCTAATAGTGCTTTTGTGTTTGCTGATCCTTGCTTTAACCTCCCTCGTGGTCTCCCCCACATAGAAGAGACCACATGGGGAGCTAAGGACATAAACAACAAAGCTGCTCTTACATGTATAGCGTTTCCGTATTTCGTATCTCTTTCAAGTGTATGGATGATAGAAGGATGCACCTTTTACTAAGTTGTTACAACATGCACATCCAAGACAAGGGAAATTTCCCAAGCTAGGACGGCTAAGAACGGTTTAGTCAGACTCTTATCAGATGTTAAGAACATTAGAGGAAGACTGAAAAGCTCGGTTGCCTGAAATCATTGCTGGGTTAGTGTGGGTGTATAACAACCTAGTACATCGCACCATTGGTTACACTCCATATACCCTGCTGTTCGTCCAGCCAGGAAGAGAGATTACCGAGCTGGAGCTGGATCCAGAAGAGGACTACCCACGGACGGGTGTGTCCACCTGGGTCCAGGAAAATGAACATCGTCATTGTCTAGAGACACTACATCACCTGGTGCAGACCAAGTTCCAGGAAGTAGAGCATCCGGAGACAGCTCCTCTGCAAGGGACAGCTTTTCAAGCCGGGGACCATGTGTTGGTCTGAGATAAGTGTCCTAGGGACAAACTGGAGTACCGGTGGGAAAAAACCTGTATCGGGTGAAGCAGAGAATCAGCTTAGAAGAGCGCGTTTATGAAATCCAACCTGAAGGGGAAGAAACTGGTCCCACTCGAGTAGTTCACCGGAATATGCTACGTCCCTGTTTGTAAGAGATCCTGACCAAATTGAAGAGGAGCAAAGTGCTCCTGAGATATCCCCGCCGCTCATTGCTGTTTGTGAAGAAGAGTTGCCTGACCTGTCACCTGTAAATTCCGTAGAGGGACAAGTTCCTGAGGTTCCTGAAGTGGTTGCTCCATTGGGCGCGTCCCTGCCCTCGTCTGTTCAGCCCGACTCGACTACCCAACCTGACTCGACTACTCCGTCTGACTTACGGCTGGGATACCCCCCAACAGATATGATCAAGTCCAATTCATTTGGCAACAAATCGTTCAAGGACTAGAAGAATCTTAACGCAAACTGCAAGAACTCTCGCCCGTGGAATGATGAGCAAAAGGAGAGGCAGAGTGTAAGAAGAGGGGCTGAACTGAGGGTACCTTTCTTGCACCAGGTCCGGAACTGTCAGGGCTGTCACCTTTGTTGTCTGGGGGAAAACTTAGAGACCCGGACCAACCTTTGCACTGGACAGCAGGGGGCATGGCGATACCAAAAAAGGAAGAATGTGCGAAAAAGCAGACAGACTTGGCAGGAGCACGCAGCGCGCAGCAGGGGAAGTTTGGTGCTCTGTCCTATGCTATAGTATCCCTCCTGAGACTTACAGAGACTGTGACTGGAGAACTGTCTTTTGCCCGTTGGTTCCCGCTGCTGAAGGTACTCAACGCAACAGGTCAGTAAATACTGCGCGCATGCCGCATACTTCTGGCGAGCTTCGTCTAGCTCTGGCAGTGTTGGAGGCTAAATCCTTTCACCACAATCTCTACCTAAGTGCAGCTAACAGCAGTATTACTATTATTATTAGCCCTAAGAAGGGTTGTTGTAATTAAAAGAAATGTTAATGTGGTTGAATCCTTGGGTAATACTCAGCTACAATTCTGTACCTCTCTCACCAACACCTCTGCCTATGCTGCTTTTTCATAGCACCACGGGTCTTATATAGACCTGATGATGCTATGCGGCCAGCCCATCACAGTAGTGCCACAACCAAGATGGCTATGGCATTACAGTGACTGGCAGGCAAACCCCCCATGTTTTTTGGCTGTCTAAAAAGCGACAAACATGTAGGGTAGAGACTCGAGCTCCCGTTCGATAATTAAAAACAATACCCGCCAAGTAACGAGCATCCTGAGCACACCTTATGCTCCAGTGAGTAACGAATAGTGATGAGCACACTTTCTCATCACTAATGCTTACCTCCCATCCAGCATCCCTTTATCCCCTTTATTGTTGCTTTGTTGTCTTTGTTACATTTTTTGACTCAGCTTAAATTCCTAACCTCCACCAACACCTGTTATCTCCTATGTAACTTCCTCCCACTCAATATCTCTCCACCACATATCTGTTATTATCGTCACCTTTTCTCACCCTCTTCCATCTCCTTTCCCACCGTGCTCTGTGCATTTTCAATCCATTATTGATTTGTTTTCGCTCTCAATCCATGCCTCTTGATTTTTGTGTCATATTTATAATCTCATCTATGACCATTAGTTTATCAAGCTAATCACCAGCATTCTTTTTCAACGCGGTGGGTAGTGAGAGGTTGAGAGAGGGTTTGCTGCATTTTTCTGTTCTTATTTTCTGTGTTTTTGATCATTCTAAAGTGCTGGATACTAGGCTTTACTACTAGATAATATTTTGTAAGTATAAGAATTAGTGATGATGACTGAATGTGCTCAGATATCCTATTATCCGAGCATGCTCAAGTGTTATATCCGAGTATCTCAGGCATGCTTGAGCAATATGTTCGAGTCCCTGCGGCTGTTAGACAGTGGCAACACATGCGATAGATTGCATGTTTGTTAGGCAATCCCCGTATGTGTTGCGTCTGTCTAACAGTCGCCAATATAATATACTAGATGGTGGCCCGATTCTAACGCATCGCGTATTCTAGAATATGCATGTCCACGTAGCATATTGCCCAGCCACGTAGTATATTGCCCAGTCACGTAGTATATTGCCCAGTCACGTAGTATATTGCCCAGCCACGTAGTATATTGCCCAGCCACGTAGTATATTGCCCAGTCACGTAGTATATTGCCCAGCCACGTAGTATATTGCCCAGTCACGTAGTATATTGCCCAGCCACGTAGTATATTGCCCAGCCACTAAGTATATTGCCCAGTGACGTAGTATATTGCCCAGCCATGTAGTATATTGCCCAGCGACGTAGTATATTGCCCAGTGACGTAGTATATTGCCCAGGGACGTAGTATATTGCCCAGCCACGCAGTATATTGCCCAGTCACGTAGTATGTTGCCCAGCCACGTAGTATATTGCCCAGTCACGTAGTATATTGCCCAGGGACGTAGTATATTGCCCGGCCACGTAGTATATTGCCCAGTGACGTAGTATATTGCCCAGGGACATAGTATATTGCCCAGCCACGTAGTATATTGCCCAGTCACGTAGTATATTGCCCAGCCACGTAGTATATTGCCCAGTCACGTAGTATATTGCCCAGCCACGTAGTATATTGTCCAGTGATGTAGTATATTGCCCAGCGACGTAGTATATTGCCCAGCGACGTAGTATATTGCTCAGCGACGTAGTATATTGCCCAGCCACGTAGTATATTGCCCAGTCACATAGTATATTGTCCAGCCACGTAGTATATTGCCCAGTCACGTAGTATATTGCCCAGTGACGTAGTATATTGCCCAGTCACGTAGTATATTGCCCAGTGACATAGTATATTGCCCAGCCACGTAGTATATTGGCCAGTCATGTAGTATATTGCCCAGCTACGTAGTATATTGCCCAGCCACGTATGTCACAGGTTAAAAAATAAAAAATAAACATATACTCACCTTCCGAGGGCCCCTTGTAGTTCGGTCACATGACCGTGACGTCATGGCAGGTCCTTCTCGCGCAGGACCTGTGATGACGTCGCGGTCACATGACTGTGACGTCATGGCAGGTCCTTCTCGCGCAGGTCCTTTTCCCATACCATCCTTGCCACTGGAACCTGCCGCTTGCATGGAGCGGTCACCGGAGCGTCGCGAAAAGTGAGTATATAATGATTTTTTTTTTTTTTTTAACATTAGATGTTTTTACTATTGACGCTGCATAGACAGCATCAATAGTAAAAACTTGGTCACACAGGGTTAATAGCGGCGGTAACGGAGTGAGTTACCCGCGGCATAACGCTGTCCGTTACCGCTAGCATTAACCCTGTGTGAGCGGTGACTGCGGGGAGTATGGAGCGGGTGCTGACTGCAGGGGAGTAGGGAGGGACTAATCGGACTGTGGCCGTCGCTGATTGGTCGCGGCAGCCATGACAGGCAGCTGGCGAGACCAATCAGCTACTTGGATTCCATGACAGACAGAGGCCGCGACAAATGAATATCCGTGACAGACAGAAGGACAGACAGACAGAAACACGGAAGTGACCCTTAGACAATTATATAGTAGATATATGATGCGTTTCGGAGCCGTAGCATGTTGTTTTTCTCTTGAAAAAGGAGTCTGTGTGGCTCTGAAATGCGTTGACCAATAAATACACCATACATTTATATTGAACTATCATCATGTGTGAAGTTTTATCTACATCCAGCAACACAGCTTTCCCCCCCGTGAATACTCCTTCATCCATGTCAAATCTGCTGAGGATGATCCTTTTACGAACGGAGCAACAGCAACTGGGATTTTTACATGCTTTCAAATGAAAGTCAAAGAAGTGAACCAGACCATAAGTTGGTATAAGTGCAATGTGTAGGAGCACATTCTCACTGCTCCTACACAATGCACTGTGCCCATCTATACTGAGATTGGCTGACACATGGTAAGGATTTCATACTAGTGTCGGGACTATGCCGAATGGGTACATCGTGTCGCAGTGGGATAGCTTTTACGCCATCAAAATAGTGTTAATTACCCTATGTTATTTAAATGTATTATTATTATTATTTACTTGCTACAGGGTATATCTTCATTTTGGTTTTTTTCTTAGGTTTTGTACATTTTCAAAGGAGTTGTGCCTCTCGCAACCTATATAGGTGAGCAGACTCCCTTTCTTATCTCCCATGTTTTTACTCTATTACCCTAGGTGCACATTTGTCTCTATTTAAGTACACATCAACTAGCTAAATTGTTGACATCCAAGCAAAGGGCAGGAATATGGTGTAAAAAAATTAAAAAATTGTAAATTTATCTTCTTCCCTATGGCTTGAAGAAGGTCTAAGGGTCCCAAATGCACCTTATAGTACCATTAGTGCTGCAAATGGGCTCCATGGGAAGCAATGGCATCATATACTTTACAAGTGTCTAATCTCAGTGGAGAGTGCTTAATAACATTATTAGGCCCTTATCTCGCCTTTCTGTGCCTCATCATTATAGTTTTCAAAACTCTTTTGTGCTAATTTCACTTTTTTTTCAGCTGCAAAGACGTTGTCCAGGACTACTCTTCTGATTGATCGAACATCAAGCATAATAGTGAATGATGGGCAGTACAGCTATGGAATCCACCCACCAAAACCCAAAACATATTAGTCCTATTTTAATTAAAGAAGTTATCCACTACTATAAAGTTTTTGTTTTTTTTTCATAAATCTTGCTATTATGTGCCACTGAAAACATCTACTGTGTTTATTTTAGCAATATTAGCTGTTATCATGCTGTAGCAGCACATCTTCAGTGCTGGATTCAGCTCTCATGGGGTTAATCGACTACTTCCTTATTGTGACCTAATACTACAAGTTCCATGATGCTTTGCAATGCCACTAAGCCCGAATCTAGCACACCCCCTCCAAAAACACACCCAAACCCCTCCCTCCTCTCCCTCCTCTCTCTTCAAAAAGATTTGTGGTGTCATTTCTGTCCAACTCCTCTTTTACATTTGTCCAACCCACACTCCATTACACACAGAGATAGATAGATAGATAGATAGATAGATAGATAATAGATAGAGAGATAGATAGATAGATATGGGATAGATAGATAGATATTAGATAGAGAGAGAGAGAGAGATATGAGATAGATAGATAGATGTGGGATAGATAGATAGATAGATAGATAGATGTGGGATAGATAGATATGGGATAGATAGATAATAGACAGACAGATGATAGATAGATAGATAGATAGATAGATAGATAGATAGATAGATAGATAGATAGATAGATAGATAGACACAGACATAATAGATAGATAGATATGGGATAGAGAGATAATAGATAGATAGATAGATATGGGATAGAGAGATAATAGATAGATAGATAGACACAGACAGATGGATAGAATTAGATAGATATGGGATAGATGGATACATACAGATATATCTATATATCTATTTCCATAGATATGTCCATATCCATGTTTCTAAACCCCTTCACCCCTGGAGCTTTTTTCGTTTATCGCTCCCCTTCTTTCCAGAGCCATAATGTTTCCGTCAATATGGCCATGTGGGGGCTTATCTTTTGCGGGACAAGTTCTACTTTTGAACGACACCATTGGTTTCACCATGTCGTGTAACAGGAAATGTGAAAAAAATTCAAAGTGCGATGAAATTGCAAAAAAAGTGCAATCCCACACTTGTTTTTTGCTTGCCTTTTTGCTAGGCTCACTAAATGCTAAGGCTGTGTGCACACGTTGCGGATTTGATTGCAGATCCGCAGCGTTTTTTGCCGCACAGAATTGCAGCAAATCCGCATTGTAGTGCACAACCAATGTAAGTCTATGGGAGCCGCAGACTTGTTGTGCACATGCTGCGGAAAAGGCCGCACCGAAACGCAGCTTTTTTTTTTCTCCGCAGCATGTCACTTCTTTTGTGCCGAACTGCAGCGTTTCTGCACCCTTAGGCCGGGATCACACACAGCGAGATACGGCCGAGTCTCACAGGTTAAAACCAAGCTCTGGCACCGGCACTCCGGAGCGGAGCGTGCAGCCGCACAGCAATACATGGAGCCGCACGCTCCGCTCCGGAGTGCCGGTGCCAGAGCTTGTATTTAACCTGCGAGACTCGGCCGTATCTCGCTGTAGTGTGACTCCGGCCTCAAACTTTCATTGAGATGTAGAAAATATCTGCAGTTTTGCTGCGGATGTGGGTCCAAGAAACGCTGCAGTTCAGGAGGAGGGAAGTGTGTGGGTGGTGACCAGGGCCGAACTGGCCATCGGGCACTTCTGGCAAATGCCAGAAGGGCCGGTGCCAGTAGTGGGCCGCTGCACTCTTTCCCCCCTACTCCCGCCAGTGCCGCCGCCGCATTCAACTATACCGGCGTCCATGACGCCGGTATAGTTCAATGCAATGATGGAGGAGAGAGCGTCCGCTGACGCTCCCTCTCCCATCATTCCCCGCTCTGCCTCTGACACTGCGGGTGCACGATGACGTCATATCATCGCATACCTGCTGTGTCCCGGGCAGACTGCAGCCGCCGAGACAGGAGCCAGGAGCAGCGCGGGCAAGAGGAAAGGTGAGGAGAGTGTGGAGCCATTATCGGGGGGATGAGATGTGGGTTGTGCTGTATATACCACTGTGTGGGCTGGGCTGTGTATGTACCACTGTGTGGGCTGTGTATATACCACTGTGTGGGCTGTGCTGTGTATATACCACTGTGTGGGCTGTGCTGTGTATATACCACTGTGTGGGCTGTGCTGTGTATATACCACTGTGTGGGCTGTTCTGTGTATATACCACTGTGTGGGCTGGGCTGTGTATGTACCACTGTGTGGGCTGTGTATATACCACTGTGTGGGCTGTGCTGTGTATATACCACTGTGTGGGCTGTGCTGTGTATATACCACTGTGTGGGCTGTGCTGTGTATATACCACTGTGTGGGCTGTGCTGTGTATATACCACTGTGTGGGCTGTGCTGTGTATATACCACTGTGTGGGCTGTGTGTTGTGTATACTACTACGCGGGCTGTGCTGTATATACTACTACGCGGGCTGTGCTGTATTTACTACTACGCGGGCTGTGCTGTATATACTACGACCCGGACTGTGCTGTATACTACTACACGGGCTGTGCTGTATACTACTACACGGGCTGTGCTGTAAACTACTATTCGGGCTGTGCTGTATATACTACGACCCGCGCTGTGCTGTATACTACTACATGGGCTGTGCTATATACTATGCAAGTTGTGCTATATTATATGCGGGCTTTGATATATACTATGGGAGGTATATTATATTCTATGGGGGAGGCCGTGTTATATACTACTAGCTATTGAACCCGTTCTACGCCCAGGTGGCGAGCATTTATATTGGTATATGGTCTCCATCCTGTCATGTGCTGCTCCATCCTGCGCCCCCATCCTGTCATGTGCTGCTCAAATCCTGCACCCCTGTTCTGTCATGTGCTGCTGCCATCCTGCAGCCCCATTCTGACATGTGCTGCTCCCATCATGCGCCACCGTTCTGTAATTTGCTGCTCCCATGCATATGGCCGGTACACTGCTCCATTATGGTTCATGGCCCCCATAACATGCTCCATAGTATATGCCCCATACACTGCTCCATAAATGTTGATGGCCCCCATAAGATGCTTCATAGTATTAAATGCCCCGTATGCTGCTGCGATATATATATATAAAAAAAAAAAAAATAACATACTCACCTATCGTCGCTGGGCACCGAGTGCTGGGGGGCCTGAGCAGGCGGGGACACCGGCGCGCTGTGGGGGTCAGGTGCCGGTATTGCCGCTAGCTCAGGCCCCCGACACTTGCTATATTCACCTGTCCCCTGTTCCAGCGCTGCACGCCACTTCTTCCGGTCCTCTGGCTGTGACTGTTCAGTCAGAGGGCAGCGCGCATTAAGCGCGTCATCGCGCCCTCTGAACTGTGAAAATCACAGGCAGAGGACCCGGGAGACAGAGTCGCACGCAGCGCTGGAACGGGGGACAGGTGAATATAGCTTATACTTACCCTCCTGGCGCGTCCCTGCCTCTCCGTTGGAGATCGTGGTGTGCGTTCAGTGTTTACGCATACCTCGATCTCCTGGGAGCGTCACTCTGTGGGGTCCAGACTGCGCCGGCGCTTGCGCAGTCTATAAAGGCTTCGGACAGAGTGACGCTCCCAGTGTTATATTATAGATGTGGCTGTGTTATATACTACTGCGGGGGTATATTCTATTCTATGGGGGAGGCTGTCTTATATACTATGTGGGGTATATTATATTCTATGGGGGAGGCTGTCTTATATACTATATGCGAGCACATTTGCAGGATCCTTTTTTTTTTTTGCCGGATCCGTTTTTTCTCAGAGTTGTATTAGCGCCTGATGGCCACACGTTTCATCCGTTTTTTGCTAGATCCGTCGCTGTGCATTTTTTCGACGTACCGAAAAACCGTTTCTCTGTATGTGTTTTCCGTCCGGCGGAAACAGCTTTTTTGACGTATCCTGCCAAAAACGGATGAAACGTGTGGCCATCAGGTGTAATCCGGCGCTAATACAACTCTATGAGAAAAAACGGATCTGGCGTAAAAAAAAGGATTCGGCGAAAATAAACGGATCCGGTGGAAAAAACAGATCTGGTGGAAAAAAAAAAACATCCGGCGGAAAAAAACGGATCCGGCGGAAAAAAAACATCCCGGTGGAAAAAAATGGATCCTGCAAATGTGCTCGCAGGATGCGTTTCACCCATAGACTTGTATTAGCGACAGATGGCCACAAGTCGCGTCCGTCGTGCTACGAATCAGTCGTGTTTTGGAATACCGTCGGCACGAAAAAACGTTCAAGTGAACGTTTTTTTGGCCGTTGCGGCAGAAACTCCGCCCCCTCCTCCCCGCACTTCAGAATGGGCAGCAGATGCGTTGAAAAACTGCATCCGCTGCCCACTTCGTACACAAATTTCACAACGTGCGTCGGTACGTCGGCCCGACGCATAGCGACGGACCTGTACCGACGCAAGAGTGAAAGAGGCCTTAATGAGCGTTGAATTTTCTAAAAATAAAGAAAAAAACGGCGTGGGCTCCCGTGCAATTCTCTGCGCCAGAGGGGGAAAGCCGACGGCCGGGGGCCAATATTTGTAGCCTGCTATGAATATCAGCCCGCAGCTGTCTGCGTAGCCTTTACTGGCTATTAAAATAGGAAGACCCCCCCAAAAAAATGATGTGGGGTCCCCCTATATTTTATAGCCAGAAAGGCTACGCAGACAGCTGCGGGCTTATATTCATAGCCTAGAGAGGGGCCATGGATATTGGCCCCCCCCCGGCTACAAATACCAGTCCGCAGCCATCCCAGAAATGGCGCATCTGTAAGATGCGCCAATTCCGGCACTTAGCCCCTCTCTTCCCACTCCCGAGTAGCGGTGGGATATGGGGTAATAAGGGGTTAATGTCACCTTGCTATTGTAAGGTGACATGAAGCCGGGTTAATAACGGAGAGGCGTCAATAAGACGCCTATCCATTACTAATCCAATAGTAAGAAAGGGTTAATAAAACACACACATTTGGAAAAAAATATTTTAATATTCTTCATTTAACCATACTTACCATACTTCTGCGCCTGCAAAAAAAAGTAAAATAATAAACCGTATACTACCTGTCCGACGCAGTCCAATTAATAACGAGTGTCCCACGACGATCTCCCCTATAGAACAGTGACATCGGGTGATGTCACTGCTCTATAGGACCCTCAGTGACACACTGACAGGAGACAATGGCTCCTGCAGTGCATCACTGAGGTTACTCTAGTTCACTGGTCTCACTTTATGGCAATTGCTGCGTGGGAAAATGTCTCACCCAGCAATGCCAATAGTGAGACTAGGGACTATTTTCTCACAGGGGCGTAGGAATACCTTGTGAGGAATACATGATGGAAGGATACCTTCCATCATTGTGTTCCTGGAGCCCCTGGAGAGTGGTCGCATCAACTGATGCTCCTGCTCTCCACGGGAGATCGTCGTGGGACACTCGTTTTAATTGGATTTCTGCGGACAGGGAGTATATTGTTTGTTTATTATTTTAATATTTTTTACAGGTGACAATGGCTTCGTGGAACAAAGTGACAAGTGATGGTGAGTATGTACTCTATGTTATATGTACTGTATGTCTGTAGTATGTATGTACTGTATGTCGCATGTCGTCGCATGGTGCATGTCGTTGCATGGTGCATGTCGCATGCCGGCGCATGGTGCATGTAGCATGTCGCATGGTGCATGTCGTCGCATGGTGCATGTCATCGCATGGTGCATGTAGCATGTCGTCGCATGGTACATGTCACATGCCGTCGCATGGCGCATGTTGTTGCATGGTGCATGTCGTCGCATGGTGCATGTCGCATGCCGCTGCATGGTGCATGTTGCACGCCTCTGCATGGTGCATGTCACATGCCGCTGCATGTCGTCGCATGGTGCATGCCAGCGCATGGTGCATGTAGCATGTCGCCGCATGGTGCATGTCACCGCATGGTGCATGTCGCATGCCGTCGCATGGTGCATGACGCATGTCGTCGCATGGTACATGTCGCATGCCGTCGCATGGTGCATGTAGCTGCATGGTGCATGTAGCTGCATGGTGCATGTCGCTGCATGGTGCATGTCGTCGCATGGTGCATGTCGTCGCATGCCGCTGCATGGTGCATGTCGTCGCATGCCGCTGCATGGTGCATGTCGCATGCCGTCGCATGGTGCATGGCGCATGTCGTCGCATGGTACATGTCGCATGCCGTCGCATGGTGCATGTCGCTGCATGGTGCATGTCGCTGCATGGTGCATGTCGTCGCATGGTGCATGTCGTCGCATGGTGCATGTCGTCGCATGGTGCATGTCGTCACATGGTGCATGTCGCATGCCGCTGCATGGTGCATGTTGCATGCCGTCGCATGGTGCATGTCGCTGCATGGTGCATGTCGCTGCATGGTGCATGTCGCTGCATGGTGCATGTCGCTGCATGGTGCATGTCGTCGCATGGTGCATGTCGTCGCATGGTGCATGTCGTCGCATGGTGCATGTCGCATGCCGCTGCATGGTGCATGTTGCATGCCGTCGCATGGTGCATGTCGCTGCATGGTGCATGTCGCTGCATGGTGCATGTCGTCGCATGGTGCATGTAGCATGGTGCATGTAGCATGGTGCATGTCATCGCATGGTGCATGTAGCATGTCGTCGCATGGTGCATGTCGTCGCATGTTACATGGTGTGTGTTGTATGTATGTACTGAGTGTTTTTTTTTTTTCATTCAACACATTAGCCGGATGATGGGACTACAACTGTCCCATCATTGGCTAATGTGCCAGTCACTGTCAGTGTAGCAGGCAGAGCCTGCACACACATACATACACACACATATATATACATACACACACACACACACACACCAACAACCCCCCACAGGAGACCCCCGGCGCCGAGCGGCACAGGAGACCCCCGGCGCCGAGCGGCACAGGAGACCCCCGGCGCCGAGCGGCACAGGAGACCCCCGGCGCCGAGCGGCACAGGAGACCCCCGGCGCCGAGCGGCACAGGAGACCCCCGGCGCCGAGCGGCACAGGAGACCGCCGGCGCCGAGCGGCACATGCCGGCACCCAGACCCCAGCGTCAGGCATCCACGCACTCCCCCCAGCAGAGCCAGCACAGCCCTGTCCTCAGATCCCAGCGTGAGCAGTGAGCACACATAGCCCCGCCCGCCCCCAGCACAGCCCTGCAGGCAGCCCCGCCCCCAGCCCAGTGACTTTTGCTGAGTGACTGCAGACTGTGGGGGCTGGTCACGCCTGCTGCTGACGTCACGTCAATTTTCAGAGCCTGGAAATTGACGTGACGTCGGCGGAAATGAGCGGCGGCTGCAGTCTGGGGGTCATGTGACCCGTACCCAGCTGCAGCCATAGCGCCGCTCACAGGCAAAAACGACAACGCAAGGTATTTACACAATGCAATAGGGGCCCTGGGGGGATACATTGGGGGGTTACATGAAAGTAGTGGACAACCCCTTTAATGGAACACATACTTAATACTTGCTGAGTGTTGTTCAGTTACCTCTGCATCTGTGCTGACCGCTTGTACTAGTGTCTATCCCAATCTAATGAAGGATTGTGCAGAAGACTATGCCTGGACAACCCATTTACAAAAAGAAGGTTGACCAAAACAATCCTCTTTCAAAGTGATCAGGTGTCTAAAAGAGCTCATCGGGTCTTTCCTTGATGATGTGCTCTTTCTGGAGCAGACCTCCGGAGTGACCTGCATTGGATCCGCATGGGTGCTGGAAAAAAAGTATGTCACCATTTAAGAAAAAAAGTTTTCCAATATCAGAAAACCCTTTTACACTAAGAAGAAGTGATATATATCAACAGACTTTTGTGAAGGAAACATAAAGGGAATCTGTCAACCCAAATTTCGCCTATAAGCTAAGGCCACCGGCATCAGGGGCTTATCTACAGCATTCTGTAGATAAGCCCCCGATGTAACCTGAAAGATAAGAAAAACCAGTTAGATTATACTCACCCAGGGGTGGTCCCGATGCGGTCCGGTCTGATGGGCGTCGCGGTGCGGGGCCATCGCCTCCCATCTTCATACGATGACGTCCTCTTCTTTGCTTCTTGTTGCGGCTTCTGCACAGGTGTACTGTGTCTGCCCTGTTGAGGACAGAGCAAAGTACTGCAGTGCGCAGGCGCTGGGCCTCTCTGACCTTTCCCGATGCCTGCGCACTGCAGTACTTTGCTCTGCCCTCAACAGGGCAAACAAAGTACGCCTGCGCAGAAGCCGCGACAGGAAGCAAAGAAGAGGACGTCATCGTACGAAGATGGGAGGTGCTGGACCTGGACTGCGATCGCCCATCGGACCGGACCACACCAGGACCACCCCTGGGTGAGTATAATCTAACTGGTTTTTCTTATCTTTCAGGTTTCATCGAGGTCTTATCTGCAGCATTACAGAATGCTGTAGATAAGCCCCTGATGCTGGTGGCCTTAGCTTACTGTATAGGCGAATTTTGGGGTGACAGATTCACTATAAAGAATGTACTATGTAATCCCTAAGGGTCTGAAGTAAGGGAAATGCTTGATAAGGTTTTGTAACCCCTTTTTTGGTCACTATGCAAGCTTTTTTCGGGGCACAGTTGCTGCATTTAGGTACCTAGTGAAATAATATAGAGTACAATACATAAAGCATTTTGCTAGAACTTATAAGTAGCCCATACAATGAGGCCATATAATGCACTGTATAAAAAGCTAATGTAATGATTCTTCTTTCTATCTGTAAACAACAGGGATATGGTCAAAATAATTAAAGGTGGAGTTTCCCTTTAATCTTAGCCTTCCTCTTTGCACAAAGCCCTTTGTCTCACCTCCCTAACATCGGTATGATTATCGACTTGTTTTCCAACCTCTTCTGTTATTTTTCTACATTCTTTTTTTAACACCTTTCTTCTCACACATCAAAAACCTAATGCCTCCTCGCTTCTCTGAGCAAAATCTCATCCTTTACTGAAGCGGAAATATATTGAAATGCCACTGGATCTGTCCCCGTCTCACCTGTGCCAAACTCATCCTATTTCCACCCACGCATCTAGATTTTTTCTGCTCAGAGTAAGCTGCATCTACATAGGTCAAGCAGTGTGTGCGCCAAAGGGCGACATAAAGAAGGCCGCAAACATAGCAAAGTATGAATACGTGGCCACATCAGAAGTGAGAGCGTCTACATTCTCCTGCCAAGCCACTGTGCCTAAAGTCTAAGAAACTTTGCTGCTCATTGATTGCGGTCATATTCATAATTGGTTAAATTACAATCTGTCATGTCGAGAAATGCTATTTACCTACAGATATAGTGGTGATCTGTATCTAAATAGTGTTTAAATGATGTCTGTCTGCTGAACCGCAGTAACAGCTACAGGGAGAAAATTAAGTTTTATTCTCCCTATAGCCACTCGCTTACTCTCATCATGCATACAGCAAACTATTCCAACAAGAGCGCTATAATCACTGTCTGCCACTTTTATTGACAGTCTCTTCTACAGCTTGTGTGTGCAGAGCATGCTGTCAATCAATGTGTATTGAGCAGTGATGGTGACAGTTCTCTGCACCGCTCCGATGACTGGATGCAAAGGTCTGCAGGGAGATAGCAACTTCAGTGATGCAGCCAGGTATGATTTGAATTACAATTACCTGCAGAATACCTTCATATTTGTATACAAGTAGCATTGCTAGAGATGACAGATTCCTTTTGGGAAAAAGAACTAGAAAAATAAAAAATTAGTGCCCACACACCTTTAGTATTTGTAACAATCCTGCCGGCATCACTGCATGGCCTCCCATCCCCCACCTGCCTTACACACCAACTTACTCACTTTCCCGGGCCATGCTGTGAGTTCTGTCTTCTGCCGGCTCCATGCTGGGTGCCTCTTGTCTCCTGCCTGCTCTCTGCATACTTTCTGGCTGTGTGCATAGGGGGTGGCCCCGCACTCCCTGGCTCTTATTGAGTCAGTGTGCATCTTCCTAAGGTGTCCCCAGCCAATTGTAAGAGGCCTCAGGTACATATGGCATCCCTGCTCATAGGAGGATACCTGAGCATCTTACTTCCTCAGTTAGTGTCTTGCTATTTCTCTTGTGTCAGCCACCCAGAGGGGCTTTGTACCCTGGCCTGTACATGTGTCTCTTGTTTCTGCCACCCAGTGGGGTTTCATACCTTGGTCTGAGTCCTTGTTTCTGTGCCTTGTTCCGTTCCTGACCCTGTCTGAACCTAGTCCTATACCTGTGTCCGTTTGTATCCCTGCCTGTAGCCTTTCCTAATCCGCTGTGTGTTTCCTTGTGTTCACTCCTTCTCCTCTTTGCTCCACCTCCTTTGGCTCTGCTCTTTGCTCCGGCTCCTGCGGTTCTGGTATTTGCTCCGCCTCTTGCGGTTCTGGTCTGTTTCCATATACCTGCCCGTATTCCTATCCCTACCAAGTCAGTGCCTCTCCTGCCAAAGTACCAGCCGAGTCTGCCTGGCCTGCAGTGTCTCAGCCGTGCCCGCCTGCCTGTGTCTCAGCCCGGTTACCATTCTCTCAGCCCGCCTGCCAGTGTCTCAGCCATGCCCGCCTGCCAGTGTTTCAGCTGTGCCCACCTGCCAGTGTCTAAACTGTGCCCTCCTGCCAGTAGAGCTGTTGCCTGCTCCCGTCCTAGCGTTTCATCCCCCAGCGGGATCAGCAGCCACAGCCACACACCACCCTGGAGTGGTACCTGGCAGCTACCTGCCGCACAAGCCTGACCTCACCATCAGAGGCTGCAGTGAACACCAAGGTAGCTGCTTAGTCACGCCCCTTCCAGGGTAGTCTGGTTTGTGGCACAGTGGGGCCACACCCTCCACGCTCCCTCCAACCTGCCAGGGTGCGAGCATAACAGTATTAAATGAATGTACAGGTGCCAAAAACTCTATGTGGCCAACATACAAACATGTACATACACAATGCGTCAACCAGAGCCAGGAAAAGATATTTTGGTGCCTTAGGCAGATTAAGCCTCACCCCTCAGCCCCCAAGCAAAGGAATGGGTCAGACCCCTAATGCACCCTCCTCCAATAGGTCAGGTAACAACCTCTGATGATCACATCCACTAGAATTGTTATCTTTTTCACCAAAAAATACCAGCAAAAGTAAAAATTTGGTATGTTTTATGTTGGAGACTCAACAGGCAGTGCAATTTCAAAGTAAGATATAGAACCACTCTTTGTGGGCCACTTACAAAATACCAGGGACAAATAGTGATAATCGTCACGGACAAATGTCGGACCAAAGGACAGTCATGGAAACTAATATTGCTTAACTATAAAGGGGGCCATTTGCTTACAATCAAGGTATCCAGCATTTGGTGGATAGTCTAATGAAAACTAAAAAGACACCATTATAGATAAAGTGATATGTCTCAAGTTTTTCGTGTCTATCATGCAACGAATACAGCTTGCAACAAAACTGAATGGTGGTTCTGGTGCCATATTCCTATACTGATCGTTGTTCTGATGATGTATAACTGTCCGGATATTGGTTCTGGTGATGAATTCATGTAGTGATGGTTATTTTAGCGCTGTGTTCATATACTACTGATGGTTCTAATGATGTATTCATGTAGTGATGATGGTCCTGGTGATGTATTCATGTAATCATGGTTATTCTGGTGATTTATTCATTACCAAACCCATCATCAGTATATAAATAGAAATTCACACTCATCATCAGTACATAAATAGAACACTAGAGCCTGATGAAGCTGTCTTAAAACAGCGGTACGTGTGGGCTTTTCCACCCACCCCTCTGTCCTTATACACTGCTCATTATGGCAGACTCTGTAACGCCGCTGGGTTTATACCTTTTTCTTCGGCGTTACTTTTGCATGTCACTGCTTTAACCCTGCTGTTCTGTTGGTCAAAAATGACCGACTTTGAACTTCAATATTCTTTAAAATATTCAAGATGCGGCTCTGAAACCCGTGGCCGACCGACCCATCCTCATTTAAGTCAATCAACCACAAGTTTCAGAACCGCATCTTGAACACCCCAAAAAATACCAAAGTTCAAAATAGGTCTCCCCAGACCGAACAGAACAGCAGGGTTAAACCTTGCTCCTCTCCCCCTAACTTGCAGGGATACTGTCATCTGTTACCTGTATGGATGCTGCTCAGTTTCCTGCCACCGCTGCGTAGCTGTACATGTGCTGTGATGTCTTTGCTCTGTTGCATGGCCATTCGCATGTGCGGTCCCTGGCAGTCTCTGTGGAAGCTAGCCACAGCTTGCGAGGTCCTCTGCAGCTAGTGCATGACTTTCCACGTGTGTCCAGGCTAGCAGTCACTGCCAGGTGCCCTAAGCCACAGTTCCTGTGCTGACTGTGCTGTAATGGTTTCTGTTTGTGCTTAGGGTGCGCGCGGCCACACCTACCCTGCTTTTATTAGGGTTTGAGTGTGCACCTGTGTTGCTTCCTCAGCCTATTGCTGAGGAGCAGCTCCCATATAAACTCCCTCTGTCCCATTGGGCGTGGCCAGAGCATTGCATTGTGTTTCTGTGTCTTGCCTTGTGAGGTATCCAGCTCCCGTTCTGTCTGCAGTATGTTCTGGGAGAGCTGATACCTGTCTCTCGCCTGTTCTGGGGGCAGAGTACCCAGATCCGCCTATCCTGGAGGCTGTATATCCAGATCCGTTTGTGTCTTGTTTACCCGCCTGTTCTGGGGGCAGAGTACCCAGATCCGCCTATCCTGGAGGCTGCATATCCAATCCGTTTGTGTTTCGTTTTTTCGCCTAATCTGAGGGCAGAGTACCCAGACCCGCCTATCCTGGAGGCTGCATATCCAGTACCTGTTCCTGTCTGAACTGTGTCTGTTGTGTTATGTCCCTGAAGTCCTTTTGTGTCTGACATCCCGCACCCAGTGATTGAACTTTCTGGGCTCTTCTTTTAAAGATGGAGTCCAGTGTTCTTGCTGAGCTCTCACTATGCTGTGCTCAGCCTTCCATGGGGTGCTAACCCCGTCTGGTCCAGTTCCAGTCCAGCGGTGCTTGCACCATCACGCTTGAGTTCCTTCCTAGGTCCGATGCCTGGAGCCTGACGGTCATAGCTAGGAACCTGATTACCTCCGCTACCTGGTCCTGTGCCATCTGTGTCACAGCTGTCTATCCGTATTCTTGATGTCCTGATGCCCTGGGTTGCCACGCCAGTGTCCCAGCCGATGACCTGGGCTGCCACGCCAGTGTCCCAGATGTCTATCCGTTATTCCTGATGTCCTTCCTGTGTCCGATGTCCTGATTCCCTGGGCTGCCACGCCAGTGTCCCAGCTGATGACCTGGGCTGCCACGCCAGTGTCCCAGATGTCCTGCCTGTGTCCTGATGGCCTGAGGCCCACCCTGTGACGACGTCCTTCTGGGATCGGTGTCTGATGTTCTCCTGCTGAGCCTGTGCTATGCCTGAAGCCTGAGAGAGAGGCCGTTCTAGTAAGCCCGTGCCAGATGACCCTGGACTGCATCAACCCGTGATGACTCCTGCCATCATCTGACATCTGTCCAAGGTGTCCTGCCTGTGTCCTGATGTCCTGCCTGTGACCTGATGTCTTGCCTGTGATCCAATGTTCCACTGGCTTCCCGGGGTTCACCCAGTGACGACGTCCTTCTGGGATCGGTGTCTGATGTTTTCCTGCTGGGCCTGTGCTGCGCCTGGGGCCTGGGAGAGAGGCCGTCCTGGTGTGCCCGTGCCAGTTGATCCTGGATCCAACCTGTGATGACTCCTGCCATCATCTGACGTCTGAAACGTGTACCCTTCCTTGATGTGTGGAATCGGGATCCTGACATCATTATGTTTTGTTATGCACTGTGCTTTCATATAAGTAAACTTTGTTTCTTCATACCTTAAAGGGAACCTGTCACCCCATTTTTTCAGATTGAGATAAAAATACTGTTAAATAGGGCCTGCGCTGTGCGTTACAATAGTGTATGTAGTGTCACGGAAAAGAAAACGGCAGCACTCACCAACCTTCTTGACAGGTACCTTTATTAGTTAAAAGTCTTCACGGCTCGGGGGTGAATAAACAGAAGAATGTGAAGGCAGAACGACGGCCGTTTCGCGAGATGCAAACTCGGCTTTGGGAAAATGGCCGCCGCGATCTCCATCTGCGCACGTGCGGCATCCCGTGGCCATTTTCCTGAAGCCCCGTGCAGCAGAGCACTCCATCTGCGCACGCGCGGCCCCAGGAAGATGGCTGCCCCCACCGATGACAAGGGTAATAGCGCAGATCGCGTGCTGTTTCTTCACGTGCGCGCAGTGGATTTGGCACTTGGACATGCGCACACCACTACACCACCAACAGAAAGCTGGGGAAGAAACATCGGTCACCACGCCCACCTGACCTGACCAGCCTGATTGACAGGCGAAAACGGCGACTTTGGTAATGTATTTCGCAGCATAGGTGGGGAATCAGGGTACACTACATACACTATTGTAATGCACAGCGCAGGCCCTATTTAACAGTATTTTTATCTCAATCTGAAAAAACGGGGTGACAGGTTCCCTTTAAGTTGTGCGGTGTAGTCTAGTTCTGCATATTGACATCTTGTTCACATGCTCAGCTGCCACAGACCCTGCTCGCTGCCCTTCCCTAGTTTGGGTAGGTCCAGGTTACTCTTTGTGGTCCAGTGGGTCCACATTGCGTTCCTTTTTGGGATGCTCGCCTACGTCGTTATAGTCAGGTGACGTGGAGGCGTCGGCACGGCCGCGTCTGCGGTCGCAGCCGTAACAGTCTCTTGGTGCCTCCCGTGTGTTTTCAGGTAGACATACTTAATGATCCTTTCTTCCAGTCACTGGCTTATTTCTATTGAGGTCTCCAGCCTTCTCCCCTACTAGTATTAAATAGCATTGCCCTTGATTAGGTCTTTTTGATGTGCACATTTTGTGGTGTTTTTTGTGACCTCCATGCCATGCAATCCTAAATATAGTTGACTCATTGCTATAGGGATTGACTGGGACATACAGGTCCTTCTCAAAAAATTAGCATATAGTGTTAAATTTCATTATTTACCATAATGTAATGATTACAATTAAACTTTCATATATTATAGATTCATTATCCACCAACTGAAATTTGTCAGGTCTTTTATTGTTTTAATACTGATGATTTTGGCATACAACTCCTGATAACCCAAAAAACCTGTCTCAATAAATTAGCATATCAAGAAAAGGTTCTCTAAACGACCTATTACCCTAATCTTCTGAATCAACTAATTAACTCTAAACACATGCAAAAGATACCTGAGGCTTTTATAAACTCCCTGCCTGGTTCATTACTCAAAACCCCCATCATGGGTAAGACTAGCGACCTGACAGATGTCAAGAAGGCCATCATTGACACCCTCAAGCAAGAGGGTAAGACCCAGAAAGAAATTTCTCAACAAATAGGCTGTTCCCAGAGTGCTGTATCAAGGCACCTCAATGGTAAGTCTGTTGGAAGGAAACAATGTGGCAGAAAACGCTGTACAACGAGAAGAGGAGACCGGACCCTGAGGAAGATTGTGGAGAAGGACCGATTCCAGACCTTGGGGAACCTGAGGAAGCAGTGGACTGAGTCTGGTGTGGAAACATCCAGAGCCACCGTGCACAGGCGTGTGCAGGAAATGGGCTACAGGTGCCGCATTCCCCAGGTAAAGCCACTTTTGAACCATAAACAGCGGCAGAGGCGCCTGACCTGGGCTGCAGAGAAGCAGCACTGGACTGTTGCTAAGTGGTCCCAAGTACTTTTTTCTGATGAAAGCAAATTTTGCATGTCATTCGGAAATCAAGGTGCCAGAGTCTGGAGGAAGACTGGGGAGAAGGAAATGCCAAAATGCCTGAAGTCCAGTGTCAAGTACCCACAGTCAGTGATGGTGTGGGGTGCCATGTCAGCTGCTGGTGTTGGTCCACTGTGTTTCATCAAGGGCAGGGTCAATGCTGCTAGCTATCAGGAGATTTTGGAGCACTTCATGCTTCCATCGGCTGAAATGCTATATGGAGATGAAGATTTCATTTTTCAGCACGACCTGGCACCTGCTCACAGTGCCAAAACCACTGGTAAATGGTTTACTGACCATGGTATTACTGTGCTCAATTGGCCTGCCAACTCTCCTGACCTGAACCCCATAGAGAATCTGTGGGATATTGTGAAGAGAAAGTTGAGAGACGCAAGACCCAACACTCTGGATGAGCTTAAGGCCGCTATTGAAGCATCCTGGGCCTCCATAACATCTCAGCAGTGTCACAGGCTGATTGCCTCCATGCCACGCCGCATTGAAGCAGTCATTTCTGCCAAAGGATTCCCGACCAAGTATTGAGTGCATAACTGAACATTATTATTTGATGGTTTTTTTGTTTGTTATTAAAAAACACTTTTATTTGATTGGATGGGTGAACTATGCTAATTTATTGAGACAGGTTTTTTGGGTTATCAGGAGTTGTATGCCAAAATCATCAGTATTAAAACAATAAAAGACCTGACAAATTTCAGTTGGTGGATAATGAATCTATAATATATGAAAGTTTAATTGTAATCATTACATTATGGTAAATAATGAAATTTAACACTATATGCTAATTTTTTGAGAAGGACCTGTATTGTCTACATGAACAGGTCAGTTTGACATTTGATTATAGTTGCTATGCATTATCTGTTATTATCTATCCTCATAAGTGATTGCTATATGATATTTTGTGATCCTGCAATAGCTTACTATTAACTGTTATTTGTCTACTGTTGGTTCAACACACGGTTATAAATCTGATAGTCACCCTTTAACTTTGAGTGGACTGCCATGATAGTTGCATGTTTTTAATTGTTTTTATTGTTTGTGGATTTGTGTGTCCTAGAGTTTAAATAAAGCTACCGTATATACGCGTGTATGAGCCGAGATTTTCAGCACATTTTTTTTTGTGCTGAAAATGCCCCCCTCGGCTTATACACAAGTCATTGTCCCAGAAAGTCAGGAAGGGAGGGGGAGAGGAGCAGCAGCAGGAGCCAGCGGCTGTGACATCACACTCACCCTCCTCGCTCCATCGCTGAACGTCCCTGCATCTCCACTGTCCCGGCGCAGCAGCTGTTCCTGTGTTGAGCGGTCACATCGTACTGCTCATTAAGGTAATGAATATGTACGTGTCTCCACTCCCATAGGCGTGGAGTATTATTCAGTGTCTTAATGAGCGGTACCACGTGACCGCTCAACACAGGAAGAGCTGCTGTGTTGGGACAACGGAGATGCAGGTACGTTCAGCGACGTAGCGAGGAGGGCGAGTATGATGGGGGAAGACTGGGGAAGCCACGCATACGAGGGGACCGGGAGAGCCACGCATATAACGGGGGAGCCACGCATATGATGGGGAGGATGACGGAACCACGCATATGACGGGG
Source organism: Ranitomeya imitator (assembly GCF_032444005.1). Classification (NCBI taxonomy): domain Eukaryota; kingdom Metazoa; phylum Chordata; class Amphibia; order Anura; family Dendrobatidae; genus Ranitomeya; species Ranitomeya imitator. The sequence goes on along the minus strand of NC_091283.1, from coordinate 451,052,854 downwards.
GAGGACAGGGAGCCACGCATATGATGGGGAGGTTTGCGGAGCCACGCATATGACGGGGAGGATGGGGGAGCCAGGCATAGGATGGGGGAGCCACGCATACAATGAGGGGACAATGAGGGGATCGGGGGAGCTACGCATGCAATGACGGGACGGGGAGCCGCACAGAGCAGGACAGGGATGAGAGGACAATGCATACCCGGCTTATACTTGAGTCAATAAGCTTACCCAGTTTTCCGTGACAAAATTAGGTGCCTTGGCTTATACTCAGGTCGGCTTATACTCGAGTATATATGCTTTATATTTTATCATTGTTTTCTTGGTCTGAGTATTGAAACAGATGTGCACACCCGTCATGTGTCTGGCCTTTCTTGCTTTTTATTCAGAGCCATCAATAGAACATACTGTATATACAGCACCAGAACATCATTAGAAATAAATAGGTCACTAGAACTAGCATCAGTACATAAATGTCACTAGAACCACCATCAGTACACAAATACATCACCAGAACCACCATCAGTAAATAAATACAATAACAATGCCATCATAAGTACATGAATGCATCATCAGAACAACCATAAGTACTTGAATACAAGAACCAAGCTTAGTACAGTAATCAATTGTAATGTCAGGTCAGCCCCATATACAATTGTATCACATGAACCTACAACCTCCAGTGTGTCCTTAACAATGGTTAAGGAGATGCTGGGAGTTGTTGTTATCAGTCTTTATCGGACTGTGGACTGTACAGGAATCACAGCACTGATGAGACACAGACAGAATCACAAATAGATTTTTACATCCAGGTACCTTACAGGTGCCATCTTCTGTGATTTGAATCATTCTCTTTCTTTTCCACTCCATCTTGTCCAGATGCCATTGAGGACTTCTCACATCCAGAGCTCATCTCTACAGACTTCCATCCTCTCCTAGTTGCTGCAGCACATCCAAACATGGTTCCCTTAAAAATAAGATTGTTATCAACTGTCCTCTGGATAAAGTATCTGTCTATACTGTGCCCTAAATATGCCTCTTATGGTATATGGCCTCCACACTCTTTACCCTTATGTGGTATAACCACACCACTGTCTGCCACTATGAGCTCTAAACACCATACTGTCTGTCCTTATGAACCATGGCCTATAACATTATTGTCCCGTGTTTTCCCTTTTTCACTCCATTACTCCACACTGTCCCCCGCCTGGCTAACATCTCTCCATAATGTGTCCCCATTTCACGCTGCTCCCTCTCCATATCCATTCTGTGCCCTCTATTCACAATATGACCTCATACTAAACAACACATTATCCTCTCCAAACTGTACCCCGTGCTCGCACTGTCCTACTGCATAGTATGATGGGCACAACAGCTGACCAACATACACTATGATGGCCCCACATTTCCCCATAAAGTATTATGACTCCCCAGTCACTGATACAGTATACTGTCCCCCACAGCACCCTACACAATATGATGTCTACCACAGCTCCCTATACAGTATAATGTCCCTCACAGCCCCTCATATATTATTACGTCCCCACAGCTCCAGTGTAATGTCCACCACCGACCCCCAAATAATATGATGTCCCTCCAGTCACCCATTCTGTGGCCAACTAAAATAAGAAAAAAAAGCTTATACTCATCTAATCCAGACTCCCATTCACTGTCTCATCTTATGGTACAGCAGTGGGCATTGGATGTTGCGATGCAGTGATGTCATCACACCACTTGACATCAGCTGCGTCGCATCGTCTCCCCCAACCACCCAAATAAACTATAAATATCGAGTCTTAACTCTATGAGTACAGATAATGTAGTAGATGTCATCTGCAATCCTATGTAACACCATAGATAATACACTGATAACTCTCTTACAACTTAAAAAGTTATCACTTTTATCTGAGGTGTTACATAGGACTGCATGTAACATCTACTTCATTACCTGTACTCAGAGTTATCACTGTGTTATCTGTGGTTTTACATAGGACTGCGGGTGGCATCTATTACATTATCTGTACTCAGAAAATTATTAGCGATCAATGAATATAGAGCGCCCCCAAGGGCTAGGGGAACTCGGTACCGGGTCCTTCGGTTCTCAGGGGGATGTCATGGTGGGTGACCCGGTCTGTGGCCCTAGAGATGTCCGTGTAAAAGGGAAAGGTCTTTAAAGGGGAAATGTTCGTGACGCCACCTGTGGTATTCGATCAGGGTGACCGACGCTGCTTAGGGGTCAGCTGGGGTGATGTTATGGCAGCTAGATGGTATACCTTCCCACAGGTGAAGTATGTCCCCAGGGCTTCCCAGTGTGTAGATGGTGGACGGTGAGAGGCGCAGTGAAGAACGAGGACACAAGGTTGCAGTCTCTTTACCTTTTACTGAAGGCTTCAGCATCCACAGTCTAGAGCACCAGACCACAGGTCAGGCAGAGTCCGGCCGGGTTGGAGGCAAATCCAGAGTCCCCTTATCCAGGTGGAAATGAGTAGCCTTCCTATAGCACCTGGGTGTTGTAGTACCTTATTGCTGAGCCTCTCATAAGGTCCTCACAACTGTTGTAGATGTTCTAGATGTTATGTCTCTCTCTGTCCCCCTGATGGATAGGACAACCCGTATGACTGGTAGCCTGAGGCTTTATACAGGGACTCTAGCATGCCCCCGGCCTCTCGTGGGTGCCACCTTGCCTCCTGGGTATGGGGCGGATCAGTAACTTGCAATTAGCTGTCCTGCCAGTCTCTGGAGCAAGGCATAAAGGACTGTTGCTCTCTCGGTGTTCCGGCTACCGGATCCTGCGCCTCAGAATGAGGCAGCCTGTGCAGGGCAGAACTCCTTTTGGTTTCCACTCCTTTTGCTATGACTTCTTCTCACTCTCTACAATACAGTTCTCTGTTCATGTCCTTCCTTAGGAACTGCCGCACGTGGGGCTGGCGCAGCTCTGTGACCTTCTGTCTAGGCCTCTGACAGGATCCCACACCTGTCAGGGACCAACTACCTGAGCCGAAGCTCAGCTAGCAACTGCCTGAGCGAAGCCCAGTCAGCATCTGCCTAACTTCCTATCCAGGCCAACAGTTTTACCTAAGTGTGAAGAGTGCCCTAATAAATAGAAGCATAGCTCCCCCTGGTGGACTGGAGTATGAAATGTGTTGTATGTTTGTGGTACCTGGTAAAGAGATCTCCTTTATTGCCTCCAAACATAACATCACTTCCCCCTAGAGGAGAATGATATTACTGCAACGACCAGGACCCCGGGGTGCTGCACTCCCCACCCCCCCCGTTAAATCCAGTACTCCGGGACTGGGAAAAGAAAACACCAATACATTAGCAAAAATACATTCAATTTTTGAAACAAGTTTATTTATCTGTTGCTTCCCTTTATGGGAGGTGAGGACTCGAACGTTGCAAACAAGAACATATTTACATCTTGCGCGCGACTTTAAGTCAAGTAGAAAACAGTTATTAACTAGCTATGAAACACAATTACCCGTACAGATATACTATCTCAAAAACTTTAAAGTGCTACTCAACATTTTGTTACTGTTATTCTTCTATAAGTGCAAAACAATTATTCTCTTCTGTTGTGAGTTCTGTTTTTGGGCTCCCTCTGGTGGTTACTGATGGTACTGGGTGACTTGTCTTTCCTGGGTTTCTGGGTTCCACCTGTTCCATCAGCATATGGGAGTTTCCTATTTAACCTGGCCTTGCTGGCATTTCCTCGCCGGTTATCAATGTATCCAGTGTGTCTTGTTACCTCTGCTCCCTGCTCCTAGAACCTTCTGGTCAAGCTAAGTTTGGATTTTCCTGTTTTGGTGTTTTGCTTTATTTGGTTTTTAGTCCAGCCTGCAGATATGTGATTCTTGCTGCTGGTTGCTCTAGTGGGCTGAAATTGCTCCTCATGTACCATGAGTTGGCACATGAGTTCAAGTAATTTCAGGATGGTTTTTGAAGGGTTTTTCGCTGACCGCGCAGTTCACTTTTGTATCCTCTGCTATCTAGCTTTAGCGGGCCTCATTTTGCTGAAACTGTTTTCATACTGCGTATGTGCTTTCCTCTCATTTCACCGTCATTATATGTGGGGGGCTGCTATTTCTGTGGGGGATTTCTCTGGAGGCAAGAGAGGTCTGTGTTTCTACTAATAGGGAAAGTTAGATCTTCGGCTGGAGCGAGACGTCTAGGATCATCGTAGGCACGTTCCCCGGCTACTTTTATTTGTGTGTTAGGTTCAGGGTCGCGGTCAGCTCAGGTTCCATCGCCCTAGAGCTTGTTTGTATCTGTGCTTGTCCTTTGGTGATCCCCTGCCATTGGGATCATGACAGTATAACCGGCCCACAAAGTGTTAATTGTATTGGCTGAAGTAGGAGGATAAGTAGTCTGAGGAAGTTTTTTTTTTTTTTTTCCTTCTCTTTCCCTCAGAGTTTGCTGCCTAGCCTTATTGCAGCCTGGCTACTTCCTCCTCCTCTTAATCTTTGAATGGCTCTGATCCCAGCTGTTTATCATGGACGTCCAGAGTTTGGCTTCCAGCCTGAATAATCTTGCCACTAAGGTTCAAAATATACAGGATTTTGTTGTACATGCTCCTATGTCTGAACCTAGAATTCCTGTCCCAGAGTTTTTTTCTGGAGATAGATCTCGTTTTCTGAATTTTAGGAACAATTGCAAGTTGTTTCTTTCTCTGAAATCTCGCTCCTCTGGAGACCCTGCTCAGCAAGTCAAGATAATTATATCTTTCCTGCGGGGTGACCCTCAGGATTGGGCATTTGCATTGGCACCAGGGGACCCTGCGTTGCTTAATGCGGATGCGTTTTTTCTGGCATTGGGTTTGCTCTATGAGGAACCTAACCAAGAGATTCAGGCTGAAAAAGCTTTGTTGGCCCTCTCTCAGGGGCAAGATGAAGCAGAAATTTATTGTCAAAAATTTCGGAAGTGGTCGGTGCTTACTCAGTGGAATGAGTGCGCTCTGGCTGCAAAGTTCAGAGATGGCCTTTCTGAGGCCATTAAAGATGTTATGGTGGGGTTCCCTGCGCCTGCTGGTCTGAATGAGTCTATGACTATGGCTGTTCAGATTGATCGGCGTTTACGGGAGCGCAAACCTGTGCATCATTTGGCGGTGTCGTCTGAACCGTCACCTGAGATAATGCAATGTGATAGAATTCAGTCCAGAAGTGAACGGCAAAAGTATAGGCGGAAAAAAGGGTTGTGCTTTTATTGTGGTGATTCAGCTCATGTTATATCAGCATGCTCTAAACGCACAAAAAAGGTTGATAAGTCTGTTGCCATTAGTACTTTACAGTCTAAGTTCATTCTGTCTGTGACTCTGATTTGTTCATTATCATCCATTTCCGTCGATGCCTATGTGGATTCAGGCGCTGCCCTGAGTCTTATGGATTGGTCATTTGCCAATCGCTGTGGGTTTAGTCTGGAGCCTCTGGAAGTCCCTATTCCTTTGAAGGGAATTGACTCTACACCTTTGGCTATGAATAAACCTCAGTACTGGACACAAGTGACCATGCGTATGACTCCTGTTCATCAGGAGGTGATTCGCTTCCTGGTACTGTATAATTTGTATGATGTTCTAGTACTTGGTCTGCCATGGTTACAAACTCATAATCCAGTCCTTGACTGGAAAAAAATGTCTGTGTTAAGCTGGGGTTGTCAGGGGGTTCATGATGATGCACCTCCGATTTCTATCGCTTCATCTACTCCTTCTGAGATTCCTGTGTTTTTGTCTGACTATCGGGATGTTTTTGAGGAGCCTAAGCTCAGTTCGCTTCCTCCTCACAGGGATTGCGATTGTGCTATAAATTTAATTCCAGGCAGTAAATTTCCTAAAGGTCGTTTGTTCAATCTGTCAGTGCCAGAGCATACTGCTATGCGGGATTATGTTAAGGAGTCCTTGGAAAAGGGACATATTCGTCCATCTTTGTCCCCTTTGTGAGCAGGTTTTTTTTTCGTGGCCAAAAAAGATGGTTCCTTGAGGCCTTGTATAGATTATCGTCTTTTGAATAAGATTACCGTAAAATATCAGTATCCTTTGCCATTGTTGACTGATTTGTTTGCTCGCATTAAGGGGGCTAAATGGTTCACTAAGATTGATCTTCGGGGTGCGTATAATCTTATACGAATAAAGCAAGGTGATGAGTGGAAAACCGCATTTAATACGCCTGAGGGCCATTTTGAGTATTTGGTAATGCCTTTTGGACTTTCTAATGCTCCTTCAGTCTTCCAGTCCTTTATGCACGATATTTTCCGTGAATATCTGGATAAATTTATGATTGTGTATTTGGATGATATTTTGTTTTTTTCTGATGACTGGGAGTCTCATGTTCAGCAGGTCAGGAAGGTGTTTCAGGTCCTGCGGGCCAATTCCTTGTTTGTAAAAGGCTCAAAGTGTCTCTTTGGAGTCCAGAAGATTTCTTTCTTGGGGTATATTTTTTCCCCTTCTACTATTGAGATGGATCCCGTCAAGGTTCAGGCTATTTGTGACTGGACGCAGCCTACATCTCTTAAGAGTCTACAGAAGTTCTTGGGCTTTGCTAATTTCTATCGTCGTTTTATAACTAATTTTTCTAGTGTTGTTAAGCCTTTGACGGATTTGACTAAAAAGGGTGCTGATGTTGCTAATTGGTCTCCTGCGGCTGTGGAGGCCTTTCAGGAACTTAAGCGCCGGTTTTCTTCTGCTCCTGTGTTGCGTCAGCCAGATGTTTCGCTCCCTTTTCAGGTTGAGGTTGATGCTTCCGAGATTGGAGCGGGGGCGGTTTTGTCACAGAGAAGCTCCGATGGCTCAGTGATGAAGCCATGCGCGTTTTTTTCTAGAAAGTTTTCGCCGGCTGAGCGGAATTATGATGTTGGTAATCGGGAACTTTTGGCCATGAAGTGGGCATTTGAGGAGTGGCGTCATTGGCTAGAGGGTGCTAGACATCGTGTGGTGGTCTTGACTGATCACAAAAATTTGATTTACCTTGAGTCTGCCAGGCGTCTGAATCCTAGACAGGCTCGTTGGTCACTGTTTTTCTCTCGTTTCAATTTTGTGGTTTCATACCTGCCAGGTTCAAAGAATGTGAAGGCGGATGCTCTTTCTAGGAGTTTTGTGCCTGACTCCCTTGGAAATTCTGAGCCCTCTGGTATCCTTAGGGATGGGGTGATTTTGTCTGCTGTCTCCCCAGACTTGCGACGTGCTTTGCAGGAGTTTCAGGCGGGTAAACCTGATCGTTGTCCGCCTGAGAGACTGTTTGTTCCAGATAATTGGACCAGTAGAGTCATCTCCGAGGTCCATTCTTCTGCGTTGGCAGGTCATCCTGGAATATTTGGTACTAGAGACTTGGTGGCCAGGTCTTTTTGGTGGCCTTCCTTGTCGAGGGATGTGCGTTCTTTTGTGCAGTCTTGTGAGGTTTGTGCTCGGGCTAAGCCTTGCTGTTCTCGGGCCAGTGGATTGTTGTCACCTTTGCCTATCCCGAAGAGGCCTTGGACGCACATTTCAATGGACTTTATTTCGGATCTCCCTGTCTCTCAAAAAATGTCCGTCATCTGGGTTGTGTGTGATCGCTTTTCTAAAATGGTTCATCTGGTACCCTTGCCTAAGTTGCCTTCCTCCTCTGAGTTGGTCCCTCTGTTTTTTCAGAATGTGGTTCGTTTGCATGGGATTCCTGAGAACATCGTTTCTGACAGGGGATCCCAGTTTGTGTCTAGATTTTGGCGGACGTTCTGTGCTAAGATGGGCATTGATTTGTCCTTTTCGTCTGCATTCCATCCTCAGACGAATGGCCAGACTGAACGAACTAATCAGACCTTGGAAACTTATTTAAGGTGTTTTGTTTCTGCTGATCAGGATGACTGGGTTACCTTTTTGCCGCTGGCCGAGTTTGCCCTTAATAATCGGGCTAGTTCTGCTACTTTGGTTTCTCCTTTCTTTTGTAATTCGGGGTTTCATCCTCGTTTTTCCTCTGGTCAGGTGGAACCTTCTGATTGTCCTGGAGTGGACATGGTGGTGGATAGGTTGCACCGGATTTGGAGTCATGTGGTGGACAATTTGTAGTTGTCCCAGGAGAAGGCTCAGCAGTTTGCTAATCGCCGTCGCCGCGTGGGTCCTCGACTTCTTGTTGGTGACTTGGTGTGGTTGTCTTCTCGTTTTGTTCCTATGAAGGTCTCTTCTCCTAAGTTCAAGCCTCGGTTCATCGGTCCCTATAGGATTTTGGAAATTCTTAACCCTGTGTCGTTTCGTTTGGATCTCCCGGCATCGTTTGCTATTCATAATGTGTTCCATCGGTCGTTGTTGCGGAAGTATGAGGTACCTGTTGTTCCTTCGCTTGAGCCTCCTGCTCCAGTGCTGGTGGAGGGAGAATTGGAGTATGTTGTGGAGAAGATCTTGGATTCTCGTGTTTCCAGACGGAAACTCCAGTATTTGGTCAAGTGGAAGGGTTATGGTCAGGAGGATAATTCTTGGGTGGTTGCCTCGGATGTTCATGCTGATGATTTGGTTCGCGCTTTTCATAGGGCTCATCCTGGTCGCCCTGGTGGTTCTCGTGAGGGTTCGGTGACCCCTCCTCAAGGGGGGGGTACTGTTGTGAGTTCTGTTTTTGGGCTCCCTCTGGTGGTTACTGATGGTACTGGGTGACTTGTCTTTCCTGGGTTTCTGGGTTCCACCTGTTCCATCAGCATATGGGAGTTTCCTATTTAACCTGGCCTTGCTGGCATTTCCTCGCCGGTTATCAATGTATCCAGTGTGTCTTGTTACCTCTGCTCCCTGCTCCTAGAACCTTCTGGTCAAGCTAAGTTTGGATTTTCCTGTTTTGGTGTTTTGCTTTATTTGGTTTTTAGTCCAGCCTGCAGATATGTGATTCTTGCTGCTGGTTGCTCTAGTGGGCTGAAATTGCTCCTCATGTACCATGAGTTGGCACATGAGTTCAAGTAATTTCAGGATGGTTTTTTGAAGGGTTTTTCGCTGACCGCGCAGTTCACTTTTGTATCCTCTGCTATCTAGCTTTAGCGGGCCTCATTTTGCTGAAACTGTTTTCATACTGCGTATGTGCTTTCCTCTCATTTCACCGTCATTATATGTGGGGGGCTGCTATTTCTGTGGGGGATTTCTCTGGAGGCAAGAGAGGTCTGTGTTTCTACTAATAGGGAAAGTTAGATCTTCGGCTGGAGCGAGACGTCTAGGATCATCGTAGGCACGTTCCCCGGCTACTTTTATTTGTGTGTTAGGTTCAGGGTCGCGGTCAGCTCAGGTTCCATCGCCCTAGAGCTTGTTTGTATCTGTGCTTGTCCTTTGGTGATCCCCTGCCATTGGGATCATGACACTCTTCTAAGTGCAAAATTTTAACCAACCCCCACGGGTTTACTTTTCAAATGCAGAACAGCCTATCAACCCCCACGGGCTCACTGCATCTTCTTAGTACATCATATCAGACTATCTAACTTTATGATACCGGTTACATACTATCAACTATATAAAACACAATTCTAATCTAATTAAGATATGTAGCGGTTGGCGTAAAAAGTGGCGATATTGGGAGAAAAATGCAGCGTGAGCGCGGCCGATCGCAGACGGGTGTCAGCTGACTATCACAGCTGACATCCGGCACATTAACCCCCGACACACCGCGATCAAACAAGATCGCAGTGTACCGGCGGTACAGGGAAGCATTGCGCAGGGAGGGGGCTCCCTGCGGGCTTCCCTGAGACCCCCGGAGCAATGCGATGTGATCGCGTTGCTGCGAGGGTCTCTTACCTCTCCTCCCTGCAGCAGGCCCGGATCCAAAATGGCCGCGGCATCCGGGTCCTGCAGGGATGGAGGTGGCTTACCAAGTGCTTGCTCAGAACAGGCGCTTGGTAAGCCTGCAGTGCTGTAAGTCAGATCGCTGATCTGACAGAGTGCTGTGCAAACTGTCAGATCAGCGATCTGTGATGTCCCCCCCCCCCCCCCCCCGGGACAAAGTAAAAAAAAAAGTTCCACATGTGTAAAAAAAAAAAAAAATCCTAAATAAAGAAAAAAAATATATATTATTCCCATAAATACATTTCTTTATCTAAATGAAAAAAAAAACAATAAAAGTACACATATTTAGTATCGCTGCTTCCGTAACGACCCAACCTATAAAACTATCCCACTAGTTAACCCCTTCAGTAAACACCGTAAGGAAAAAAAAAAAACGAGGCAAAAAACAACCCATTATTATCATACTGCCGAACAAAAAGTGAAATAGCACACAATCAAAAACACAGATATAAATAACCATGGTACCGCTGAAAATGTCATCTTGTCCCACAAAAAACGAGCCACCATACAGCATCATCAGCAAAAAAATGAAAAAGTTATAGTCCTGAGAATAAAGCGATGCCAAAATAATTATTTTTTTATAATAGTTTTTATCTTATAAAAGTGCCAAAACATAAAAAAATGATATAAATGAGATATCGCTGTAATCGTACTGACCCAAAGAATAAAACTGCTTTATCCATTTTACCAAATGCGGAACGATATAAACGCCTCCCCCAAAAGAAATTCATGAATAGCTGGTTTTTGGTCATTCTGCCTCACAAAAATTGGAATAAAAATCGATCAAAAACTGTCACGTGTCAGAAAATGTTACCAATAAAAACGTCAACTCGTCCCGCAAAAAACAAGACCTCACATGACTCTATGGACCAAAATATGGAAAAATTATAGGTCTCAAAATGTGGAGACGCAAAAACTTTTTTGCTATAAAAAGCGTCAATAAGTGTGTGACAGCTGCCAATCATAAAAATCCGCGATAAAAAACGCTATAAAAGTACATCAAACACCCCTTCATCACCCCCTTAGTTAGGCAAAAATAATAAAATTAAAAAAAATGTATTTATTTCCATTTTCCCGTTAGGGCTAGAGTTAGGGTTAGGGCTAGGGTTAGGGTTAGGCCTAGGGTTAGGGTTGGGGCTAGGGTTGGAGCTAAAGTCAGGGTTAGGGTTGGGGCTAAAGTTAGGGTTAGGGTTGGGGATAAAGTTAGGGTTAGGGTTGGGGCTAAAGTTAGGGTTGGGGCTAAAGTTAGGGTTAGGGTTGGGGCTAAAGTTAAGGTTAGGGTTGGGGCTAAAGTTAGGGTTTGGATTACATTTACGGTTGGGATTAGGGTTGGGATTAGAGTTAGGGATGTGTCAGGGTTAGGGGTGTGGTTAGGGCTACTGTTGGGATTAGGGTTAGGGGTATGTTTGGACTAGGGTTTCAGTTAGAATTGGGGGTTTCCACTGTTTAGGCACATCAGGGGCTCTCCAAACGCGACATGGTGTCCGATCTCAATTCCAGCCAATTCTGCGTTGAAAAAGTAAAACAGTGCTCCTTCCCTTCCGAGCTCTCCCGTGCGCCCAAACAGGGGTTAACCCCAACATCAGCGTACTCGGGACAAATTGGACAACAACTTTTGGGGTCCAAGTTCTCTTGTTACCCTTAGGAAAATAAAAATTTGGGGGGCTAAAAATCATTTTTGTGGGAATAAAAAGATTTTTTATTTTCACGGCTCTGCGTTGTAAACTGTAGTGAAACACTTGGGGGTTCAAAGTTCTCACAACACATCTAGATAAGTTCCTTGGGAGGTCTAGTTTCCAATATGGGGTCACTTGTGTTAGGTTTCTACTATTTGGGTACATGAGGGGCTCTGCAAATGCAATGTGACGCCTGCAGACCAATCCATCTAAGTCTGCATTCCAAATGGTGCTCCTTCCCTTCCGAGCTCTGCTATGCGCCTAAACAGTGGTTCTCTCGTACATATGGAGTATCAGCGTACTCAGGACAAATTGGACAACAACTTTAGGGGTCCAATTTATCCTGTTACCCTTGTGAAAATACAAAACTGGGGGCTAAAAATCATTTTTGTGAAAAAAAAAAGAATTTTTATTTTCACGGCTCTGCATTATAAACTGTAGTGAAAGACTTGGGGGTTCAAAGTTCTCACAACACATCTAGATAAGTTCCTTGGGAGGTCTAGTTTCCAATATGGGGTCACTTGTGGAGGTTTCTACTGTTTGGGTACATCAGGGGCTCTGCAAATGCAATGTGATGCCTGCAGACCAATCCATCTAAGTCTGCATTTTAAATGGCGCTCCTTCCCTCCGAGCTCTGCCATGCGCCCAAACAGTGGTTCCCCCCCACATATGGGGTATCAGCATACTCAGGACAAATTGTACAACAACTTTTGGGGTCCAATTTATTTTGTTACCCTTGTTAAAATACAAAACTGGGGGCTAAAAAATCATTTTTGTGAAAAAAAAGAATTTTTATTTTCACGGCTCTGTGTTATAAACTGTAGTGAAACACTTGGGGGGTTCAAAGCTCTCAAAACACATCTAAATAAGTTCCTTAGGGGGTCTACTTTCCAAAATGGTGTCACTTGTGGGGGGTTTTAATGTTTAGGTACATCAGGGGCTCTCCAAACGCGACATGGTGTCCCATCTAAATTCCAGTCAATTTTGCATTGAAAAGTCAAATGGCGCTCCTTCCCTTCCGAGCTCTGCCATGCGCCCAAACAGTCGTTTACCCCCACATATCGGGTATCAGCATACTCAGGACAAATTGTACAACAACTTTTGGGGTCCATTTTCTCCTGTTACCCTTGGTAAAATAAAACAAATTGTAGCTGAAGTAAATTTTTTGTGAAAAAAAGTTAAATGTTAATTTTTATTTAAACATTCCAAAAATTTCTGTAAAACACCTGAAGTAACCCTTCTTGAATGTGGTTTTGAGCACCTTGAGGGGTGCAGTTTTTAGAATGGTGTCACACTTGGTTATTTTCTATCATATAGACCCCTCAAAATGACTTCAAATGTGATGTGGTCCCTAAAAAATATTGGTGTTGTAAAAATGAGAAATTGCTGGTCAACTTTTAACCCTTATAACTCCCTAACAAAAAAAATTTTGGTTCAAAAATTGTGCTCATTTAAAGTAGACATGTGGGAAATGTTACTTATTAAGTATTTTGTGTGACATATCTCTGTGATTTAATTGCATAAAAATTCAAAGTTGGAAAATTGCAAAATTTTCTAAATTTTTGCCAAATTTCCATTTTTTTCACAAATAAACGCAGGTAATATCAAAGAAATGTTATCACTATCATGAAGTACAATATGTCTTGAGAAAACAGTGTCAGAATCGCCAAGATCCGTTGAAGTATTCCAGAGTTATAACCTCATAAAGGGACAGTGGTCAGAATTGTAAAAAAATGGCCTGGTCATTAACGTGCAAACCACCCTTGGGGGTAAAGGGGTTAAAAACACTATGTTTGTTTGCGCTATGCATATAATCTCCACCTTTTGGTAACAAAACTACCTATATTCAATAGAAACTACCCATATTTAATAGAAATAACATAAAATAAATAGCAAAAATCCACCCTCATAAAACCCAATCCGCACATGAGTATAATAACTATACATATACAGTAGTCCACCAGATTCTGAGAATGTGAGCCAAGTAGTCCAAGTACCGCAAAGTTGTCAGCAGTTCAATTAAATAAAGTGCATAGTGCTAGCGGTTACCTTAATAGTAGGCGATAATATCAGGCTCAAAAAATGGAGGTGCAGTTTCGAATGATGTCCAGATGGAGTCCGAGGTAAGAAAGGGAAGGAAATCTCTTCCGGAGTGCAGTCCTGGCTGGTGACATGAACCTCCTAAACGTCCTCACTAGTGGTGCGTGACAAGAGCCGGTACACGCTCGAAGCCTGTGGTGCTGCAGACGCCGAACAGGACCTTGCGTGACGTAGATCAGGGGCGTCAAACTGCAATCCTCGAGGGCCTCAAACCATGCGTGTTTTCAAGATTTCCTTAGGATTGCACAAGGTGCTGGAATCATTCTCTGCAGGTGATTAAATTATCATGTGTGCAATGCAAGGAAATCCTGAAAACATGACCTGTTTGCAGCCCTTGAGGAATGCAGTTTGACACCCTTGACGTAGATAGTCACGTGACCATCCAAAGTAAGCAATGCTGTAAGGACCAGTTCCTACGCGTTTCGAAGATCGTGGTCTTCTTCGTCAGGGATGGTTCATGAAATGTATTTAATTCTTCATACAAAGCCTTTGTTGTGATGTCTTCTGTATGGAGAAACTAGTTGCATGAATTGCTCAGGTGTGATTTTGGCCCATTATTCCACACAAACACTCTTCAAATCCTGAAGGTTCCGTGGGCTCCTTCTATTCAGTTTCCTTTGGATTCAGGTCAGGTGATCCGCTGGGGCATTCTAGCAGCTTTATTTCCTTTTTCAGGTACAGGCAGATCACAGGGCGACCTCCCAGCTGTGCTGCACGGAGAGCGGACACTGACGCGGTCTTTTCTGAGGTAGTGCAAAATAATCAATACACAAGTCAATAATAACATTATAACAGCAGGAACGATGCGAGGGACCCGTTATGAACCCCCAACGTTGGGTTGGGCGGGCTACAAGATGTGTATCCTGACCCGGAATTCTGCCACACCAAGAGGTTTTTCTTCAGGTCTGAAAAACAAAGCAATTCTTACAACATGATTAGTAGCAGTCTCTGTTGAAGGCAGTCTCTGTAAAAGCCTCCATTGTAAAAACAGTAGGAAGCACCTTTAAGAAGGTGCAAACTATTTACAGAACAGTTTGTGAATCATTCACTGTCCATGATTCAAGTGTTCTTTGAATGGAACGTAACTTGTGCAAACTCGTGCAAACTCTTGGGATCCTCCTGGAACTGAAGACCCCTTTAACCCCTTCATGACCCAGCCTATTTTGACCTTAAAGACCTTGCCGTTTTTTGCAATTCTGACCCGTGTCCCTTTATGAGGTAATAACTCAGGAACGCTTCAACGGATCCTAGCGGTTCTGAGATTGTTTTTTCGTGACATATTGGGCTTCATGTTAGTGGTAAATTTAGGTCAATAAATTATGCGTTTATTTGTGATAAAAATGGAAATTTAGCGAAAATTTTGAAAATTTCGCAATTTTCACATTTTGAATTTTTATTCTGTTAAACCAGAGAGTTATGTGACACAAAATAGTTAATAAATAACATTTCCCACATGCATACTTTACATCAGCACAATTTTGGAAACAAAATTTTTTTTTGCTAGGAAGTTATAAGGGTTAAAATTTGACCAGCGATTTCTCATTTTTACAACGAAATTTACAAAACCATTTTTTTTAGGGACCACCTCACATTTGAAGTCAGTTTGAGGGGTCTATATGGCTGAAAATACCCAAAAGTGACACCATTCTAAAAACTGCACCCCTCAAGGTACTCAAAACCACATTCAAGAAGTTTATTAACCCTTCAGGTGCTTCACAGCAGCAGAAGCAACATGGAAGGAAAAAATGAACATTTAACTTTTTAGTCACAAAAATTATCTTTTAGCAACAATTTTTTTATTTTCCCAATGGTAAAAGGAGAAACTGAACCAAGAAAGTTGTTGTCCAATTTGCCCTGAGTACGC
Organism: Ranitomeya imitator; assembly: GCF_032444005.1. Classification (NCBI taxonomy): domain Eukaryota; kingdom Metazoa; phylum Chordata; class Amphibia; order Anura; family Dendrobatidae; genus Ranitomeya; species Ranitomeya imitator. The sequence goes on along the minus strand of NC_091283.1, from coordinate 451,037,448 downwards.
TGATACCTCACATGTGGGGGTAAACCACTGTTTGGGCGCACGGCAGGGCTTGGAAGGGAAGGAGCGCCATTTGACTTTTTGAATGAAAAATTGGCTCCACACTTTAGCGGACACCATGTCACGTTTGGAGAGCCCCCGTGTGCCTAAAAATTGGAGCTCCCCCACAAGTGACCCCATTTTGGAAACTAGACGCCCAAAGGAACTTATCTAGATGCATAGTGAGCACTTTGAACCCCCAGGTGCTTCACAAATTGATCCGTAAAAATGAAAAAGTACTTTTTTTTCACAAAAAAATTCTTTTAGTCTCAATTTTTTCATTTTCACATGGGCAACAGGATAAAATGGATCCTAAAATGTGTTGGGCAATTTCTCCTGAGTACACCAATACCTCACATGTGGGGGTAAACCACTGTTTGGGCACATGGTAAGGCTCGGAAGGGAAGGAGCGCCATTTGACTTTTTGAATGAAAAATTATCTCCATCGTTAGCGGACACCATGTCGCGTTTGGAGAGACCCTGTGTGCCTAAACATTGGCGCTCCCCCACAAGTGACCCCATTTTGGAAACTAGACCCTACAAGGATCTTATCTAGATGCCTAGTGAGCACTTTAAACCCTCAGGTGCTTCACAAATTGATCTGTAAAAATGAAAAAGTACTTTTTTTTCACAAAAAAATTCTTTTCGCCTCAATTTTTTCATTTTCACATGGGCAATAGGATAAAATGGATCATAAAATTTGTTGGGCAATTTCTCCCGAGTACGACGATACCTCATATGTGGGGGTAAACCACTGTTTGGGCACTCGGCAGGGCTCGGAAGGGAAGGCGCGCCATTTGACTTTTTGAATGGAAAATTAGCTCCAATTGTTAGCGGACACCATGTCGCGTTTGGAGAGCCCCTGTGTGCCTAAACATTGGAGCTTCCCCACAAGTGACCCCATTTTGGAAACTAGACCCCCCAAGGAACTTATCTAGATGCATACTGAGCACTTTAAACCCCCAGGTGCTTCACAGAAGTTTATAACGCAGAGCCATGAAAATAAAAAAATAATTTTTCTTTCCTCAAAAATGATTTTTTAGCCTGGAATTTCCTATTTTGCCAAGTGTAATAGGAGAAATTGAACCCCAAATGTTGTTGTCCAGTTTGTCCTGAGTACGCTGATACCCCATATGTGGGGGTAAACCACTGTTTGGGCGCACGGCAGGGCTCGGAAGGGAAGGCACGCCATTTGGCTTTTTAAATGGAAAATTAGCTCCAATCATTAGCGAACACCATGTCGCGTTTGGAGAGCCCCTGTGTGCCTAAACATTGGAGATCCCCCAGAAATTACCCCATTTTGGAAACTAGACCCCCAAAGGAACTAATCTAGATGTGTGGTGAGGACTTTGAACCCCCAAATGCTTCACAGAAGTTTATAACGCAGAGCCATGAAAAAAAAATATATATTTTCTCAAAAATGATCTTTTAGCCTGCAATTTTTTATTTTCCCAAGGGTAACAGGAGAAATTTGACCCCAAAAGTTGTTGTCCAGTTTCTCCTGAGTACGCTGATACCCCATATGTGGGGGTACACCACTGTTTGGGCACATGCCAGGGCTCGGAAGTGAAGTAGTGACGTTTTGAAATGCAGACTTTGATGGAATGCTCTGTGGGCGTCACGTTGCGTTTGCAGAGCCCCTGATGTGGCTTAACAGTAGAAACCCCCCATATGTGACCCCATTTTGGAAACTAGACCCCGAAAGGAACTTATCTAGATGTGTGGTGAGCACTTTGAACCCCCAAGTGCTTCACAGAAGTTTATAATGCAGAGCCGTGAAAATAATAAATACGTTTTCTTTCCTCAAAAATAATTATTTAGCCCAGAATTTTTTAATTTTCCCAAGGGTAACAGGAGAAATTTGACCCCAATATTTGTTGTCCAGTTTCTCCTGAGTACGGTGATACCCCATATGTGGGGGTAAACTACTGTTTGGGCACATGCCGGGGCTCAGAAGGGAAGTAGTGACTTTTGAAATGCAGACTTTGATGAAATGGTCTGCGGGCATCAAGTGGCGTTTGCAGAGCCCCTGGTGTGCCTAAACAGTAGAAACCCCCCACAAGTGACCCCATTTTAGAAATTAGACCCCCCAAGGAACTTATCTAGATATGTGATGAGCACTTTGAACCCCCAAGTGCTTCACAGACGTTTACAATGCAGAGCCGTGAAAATAAAAAAATCATTTTTCTTTCCTCAAAAATGATGTTTTAGCAAGCATTTTTTTATTTTCACAAGGGTAACAGGAGAAATTGGACCCCAGTAATTGTTGCGCAGTTTATCCTGAGTATGCTGGTACCCCATATGTGGGGGTAAACCACTGTTTGGGCACACGTCGGGGCTCGGAATTGAGGGAGCACCATTTGACTTTTTGAATACGAGATTGGCTGGAATCAATGGTGGCGCCATGTTGCGTTTGGAGACCCCTGATGTGCCTAAACAGTGGTAACCCCTCAATTCTACCTCCAACACTAACCCCAACACACCCTAACCCTGATCCCAACTGTAGCCATAACCCTAATCACACCCCTAACCACAACCCTAATTCCAACCCTAACCCTAAGGCTATGTGCCCACGTTGCGGATTCGTGTGAGATTTTTCAGCATCATTTTTGAAAAATCCGCGGGTAAAAGGCAATGCGTTTTACCTGCGGATTTTCCGCGGATTTCCAGTGTTTTTTGTGCGGATTTCACCTGCGGATTCCTATTGAGGAACAGGTGTAAAACGCTGCGCAATCCGCACAAAGAATTGACATGCTGCGGAAAATACAACGCAGCATTTCCGCGCGGTATTTTCCGCACCATGGGCACAGCGGATTTGGTTTTCCATGGTACTGTAAACCTGATGGAACACTGCTGCGGATCCGCAGCTGAATCCGCACAGTGTGCACATAGCCTAATTCTAAAGGTATGTGCACACGCTGCGGAAAACGGGGCGGATTCGCAGCAGTTTCCCATGAGTTTACAGTTCAATGTAAACCTATGGGAAACAAAAATTGCTGTACACATGCTGCGGAAAAACTGCACGGAAACGCAGCGGTTTACATTCCGCAGCATGTCACTTCTTTCTGCGGATTCCGCAGCAGTTTTACAACTGCTGAAATAGAAAATCGCAGTTGTAAAACCGCAGTGAAATGCGCAGAAAAAACGCGGTAAATCCGCCAAAAAATCTGCAGCGGTTTAGCACTGCGGATTTATCAAATCCGCAGCGGAAAAATCCGCAGAGGACCAGAATACGTGTGCACATACCAAAACCCTAACCCTAGCCCTAACCCTAGCCCTAACCCTTGCCCTAACCCTACCCCTACCCCTAACCCTACCCCAAACCCTACCCCAAACCCTACCCCTAACCCTAACCCTATTCTAACATTAGTGGGGAAAAAAAAATTCTTTATTTTTTTATTGTCCCTACCTATGGGGGTGACAAAGGGGGGGGTCATTTATTATTTTTTTTATTTTGATCACTGAGATATAATCTATCTCAGTGATCAAAATGCACTTTGGAACGAATCTGCCGGCCGGCAGATTCGGCGTGCGCACTGCGCATGCGCCCGCCATTTTGGAAGATGGCGGCGCCCAGGGAGAAGATGGATGGACCCCGGCAGGATCGGTAAGTATGATGGGGTGGGGGGGAGCATGGGGGGGGGGATCGGAGCATGGGGGGGTGGATCGGAGCGCGGGAGGGGTGGAACGGAGCACAGGGGGTGCATTGGAGCATTGGGGGGTGGATCGGACTGCAGGGGGGTGGATCGGACTGCAGGGGGGGTGGATCGGAGTGCAGGGGGGGTGGTTGGAGCACGGGGGGGTGATTGGAGCATGGGGGGGAGCGGACAAGAGCACGGGGGGAGCGGAGCACAGGACAGAGGGGAGCCGGAGCAGTGTACCGGACAGATCGGGGGGCTGGGAGGGCGATCGGTGGGGTGGGGTGGGGGCACATTAGTGTTTCCAGCCATGGCCGATGATATTGCAGCATCGGCCATGGCTGGATTGTAATATTTCACCAGTTATAATAGGTGAAATATTACAAATCGCTCTGATTGGCAGTTTCACTTTCAACAGCCAATCAGAGCGATCGTAGCCACGGGGGGGGTGAAGCCACCCCCCCTGGGCTAAACTACCACTCAACCTGTCCCTGCAGATCGGGTGAAATGGGAGTTAACCCTTTCACCCGATCTGCAGGGACGCGATCTTTCCATGACGCCACTTAGGCGTCATGGGTCGGATTGGCACCGACTTTCATGACGCCTACGTGGCGTCATGGGTCGGGAAGGGGTTAAAAAAATAACCCTGGACGGGTTTAAAGCAGCAAAAGAGTTAAAGAACTATGTACAATCAGTGTTCCAATTTGCGGTATCATATTATAGCAATTTCCAAGGCACCAGCCGGCATCAAACACTTCCTTGCCTGGAAAGGTGGTTGACCGGATGTTCTTCTGGTTCCAAGTAAACGTCATGGGTTTGCTTCTCATGTATTGTCAAGTCATTAGCTGCTATCAAAGTTTGTGTAGCTTGAGTACGAAAGTTAGCTTTAGCATTGGCCACAGCGGTAGGTCCAGTAGTAGTAATTATGCACACAGTAGTAGTAGTGTTGGCTTGAGGAGCTGTTGATTTAGAGACTAGAGGGGTAGCACTGATAGTCTCAGTTGTAGCAGCAGGTGGCGCTACTGCAGGTGCACATCGTTTAACGTTCTTGGCGTACCAACCTTGCTCACTCCAGTGGCGGGTATAGGTTACATTATCCCCTCTGCACAAGTTTTGGTTAGAGTGACCGTCCCAGAAATGGGCTTCCACGTTATAGCTGGTAACAAAGACTTCTGTTTGCAGTCCCGGCTCCTGAATGAAACCCCAACCCCTTTTCGAGTGAAAGGCTATTACTGTCCCCCGCATTGCTGGACGCGGTTTATGGCGTTTGGTCTTATCTGTCGGTGTTTTACGTTGGGCATTCTGCTCCTTCTCCTTACAGTCTTTCCAGTGTAAGAGCAGGCATTGTTTATACTCCTCCCAGGTGAGGACTGCAATATAGGACCCGCTCAACCCATCTCTCGGAGTGTCCCAGCAAAAGATCACCCCCTCAGGGCTTACTTCCAGCGGTACGCTCTCGGTCGCTAGGAGCGGAAGTGGTGTCCCGTCAGTGGTGTGGGGAGCCACCGGTGCTGGCGTTTGGTCACAGTCTGGGCGAGGAGAGGTCACTGAAGCGGAATCAGCAGCTTGGGGAAGAGTGGTTGCTAGAGCAGGATCGGTCGGTGGGACAGGGTCGCTTTCGGTACCTGCGTCTGATGTGGTTCCATTGATGCCGGTCTGCTCCACTGATGAGGACGCTGGAGTCTGCTGCTGCCCGGACCGCGACTCTTCCAGTGCGATCTTTCTGCACAGGGCCGACTTCCATTTCTTCACAGCGGTCAGCTCCGTGTCCAGGAGCTGGTGGCTCAGCTAGTCCACCTGCGGTTTCAAGAAGTTCGGATCCTCCAGCAGCGGCGAGTTCGGGTTTGCCTCCGGTCGCCTGGGATGACCCTGGGTCACTTCGTCGTCGCTCAGGTTCCCGCTGGTCGCCATTTCTGCTCCGGGGTCTGTGGCCACACATGCATGCTGCTCCTCCATTTTCTGGGGGCGGGGCTCCTTCTCCTTGTTCCCGCCATTGCAAATAAGGGGGCGGACCTCCTTGGCTGCTGGGCACGTCTTCATCTCGTAGCAGTAGTCGGAGGGGGCGGTCGTCACTTCTGGTGCCGCTTTGGTAGTCTCCTCCCATGTTAGTACGCCCTTCTTCTTCTTCTTCTTCTCTTGTGCTCCTCGTGGCGCTGTAATGGCGGCGGTTTTGGCGAGAATTTTTTTGGGCGGTCTTTTGCAATACACAGTCCTTCAATAAATCACAGTTCAAGCACAATTCTGGCACAGTTCTTAGGCGCACATGACCCGATTTTCAGGCTTAAGTAGATCCTGTCTGTGACGCCAAAATTTGGAGCGCCCCCAAGGGCTTGAGGAACTCGGTACCGGGTCCCTCGGTTCTCAGGGGGATGTCAGGGTGGCTGACCCGGTCCGTGGCCCTAGGGACGTTCGTGTAAAAGGGAAAGGTCTTTAAAGGGGAAATGTTTGTGACGCCACCTATGGTATTCGGCCAGGGTGACCGACGCTGCTTAGGGTCCGCTGAGGTGATGTTATGGTTTATCAGCAAGGACAGTACTCCAAATAACCTGTATATTCTTAAATCTTAGCAGCTGGTTAAAGAATTTAATGATAAAACTTAGCTTTTAATCCTAATAATTAAAATCTCAATAGTGACCACAAGTGCATAAGGTGCCAGTGCTTCAAAAAAAAACAAAGAAAACACAACCAAAAAATGCAGATAAAAATCAATAGTACAATATTTGTAAACCACACATATGCCTCAACCTGAAGGTTGTCAATACTATCACCCCCAGGGGAGCAGGTGTACGAGTATGGCAGTTTGCAGAGACCGCTCTGTTTTAGGGCTTGGTCCCTCTTACCACCGCCTATAACCTTAGTGGGGTATCATTAAATGTCTTTTCATGGACATGGCAATATTCCTCATAGTATAAACCCCATACGTACTTGTCAACCACAGCAAAAATCCACCTGGTTGGACCAACAAGAGTCCGTCTAATACATTCAGTTGGTACAAGTGTAACCAGCGGACATATCTGTTATCCTCTTAACTGCATATGGTGTTACAACACAGCAGCAAGCTCAACAAAACATAAGAGAGGGCAATTCCCCGTCTCATTATATCCAACCCACAAGTTACACCAGAATACATATATGCCTCCCAGACAAAGCAGCACACACCAGCATATGTTCAGTAAGTGTTATACATGGGTATATTCCTTTAAAGAATCATAGTTTATACTCATCCATGGGACCGGGTCTATAAGCAGTGCCTTCTCAGAGTGTTCGGGATCTGGTAATGAATCATGGAATTCCGTCCACTGATCCCTTCTAGAGCTTATGTCTCCCGACACATTTCATCTTTAGATTCATCAGGGGAGTATTGACATACGTCCTGCAACATGTCCGAGCATTGCTAGACCACCAATGTCTTTACCTGCCTTAAATATACTCCATGTGTGTCTTGGTATCGCGTGCTTCCAGATGCTGGCAAATCATTTCCGGCTCCTGGTGCACGCGCGCTGTGCGATGTGTTTACCTACGTCACACAGCATCCATGTGTGTCTCAATACCGCATGCTTCCGGATGCCGGCGAGTCATCACCGGCTCCTGGTGCACGTGCGCTCTGTGATGTGTTTACCTACGTCACACCGCATCCGGTTACTGGGCCGCAAGCGGTGAGTGTTTAAGAACGCTCACAACATTTCCGGTTGCTGGTATGCACTCCGGAATGCCCTGGCCCGTAAACGCCACATCCGATTCCGAAATCACATGATCAGAGCCGGAGTATCAATTATACAAATGAGCGCCCGATCCATCCGATCCGCCCCAAAATACCAAAACATCTAAGTGAGTACCAATTAGTACATAACAACAGATGCTGTCCTTTCAAAAGGACTAAATGTACAAATTTTCAAAGTCCATACTTTTTTTTTATACCTCAAGGAACACCGGCCCTTAATATGTCTTCATTTCAGTTTGATGTACTCACGCAAAATTGAGATCAGCACGACTTTTTAGGAAATTATGTGTACTCTACTTACAAAAATAGACAGTAGCGTGAGATATATAACCAATAAAGGGGAGGAGGAATTCTGGCAAAAGAGACCAAAACGGGACACGATGGACCCTCCCCCCGAAACATATACCAACGTGAAGGGATAGAAAAGGGTAACACTACAGACTGACCCTATTACCCCCTAGCTGTTAGAACCCTGCCTATCGCGGAGGTTGGCACCCTAATAACCTGTGCAGAGGCGCCCCCACTCAACGATGGCTATCCCTGGTTCTAGAGTCCCTGTTAGATAACTATACTTATAAGAAGGAAGAAAAGTTAAGATGCTCATTAAGGCCCATTGGGCTCTGAGTTTGTAGCCGAAAGATCCACATGCACTCTCTTTGTAAGATACGTCTGTCCCAGTCACCTCCCCTTTGTGGCTGGGCAATCTTATCGATCCCCATGAACCTTACTCCTCTCAGGTCGCCATTATTTAGTCTGTTTATGTGATTCGCTACAGGGGTGTCCCTCTTGTTGATGGTGTCCCTATGGTGCTCTCCTACCCTTCTTCTTAGTTCTCAGCTGGTCTTCCCTATATACTCAACACCACAGACGCAGGTCATCTTATAAACCACCCCCCTAGTTTTACAGTTAATGAACTGGTGTATAACAAAGCTCTTTCCTGTAACGTTGCTTATGAATTCTTTTACTTGACCAGTAGAGCCACAATATTTACAACTTCCGCATCTGTAGCAGCCCTTAGTTTGACCACCTAGCCAGGTGGAGTTGTGAGCCCATCCAGGCGGGGGAGTAAAATGGCTGTGGACTACCCTGTCTTTAATTGAGCGTCCTTTCTTGAAAGTGATTTGAGGTGATGTTGTGACAATATTTCTAAGATTATTATCCATCTGTAAAATGGACCAATGACGCTGCAGAATCTCCCTGAGGTCCCTTGCTCCTTTAGCGTATTTTATGATGAACCTAATCACATTACCCTTGTCCCGTTTTTCAACTGGGATCAGTAGGTCTTTCCTATCTCTCGATAACGCCGAGGTGTAAGCTTCTCTGAGGATGCTATCGGGATATCCACGCTCATGAAAACGCATTTGAAGATCATCCGCTTGTTTCTTATATGTCAATGGGTCTGAGCAGTTCCTTCGGATCTGCAAATACTGGCCCTTGGGAATACCTCTCCTGAGAGGGAATGGATGGTTTGACTCCCATCTCAGGAGGGAATTAGACGCGGTTGGCTTCCTGTATGTACTCGTGATTAGCTGACCATCCTCCCCTCTTTCAATCAGCACATCCAGGAATGGCAGCCTACAGGCGTTTGATTCAAAGGTGAATCGCAAGCCCAGATCATTCTCGTTCAGACCTGTAACAAACTTGCGGAAGCCTTCCTCATCCCCTCTCCAAATGACAAACATATCATCTATGTAACGCAGCCACAAGACAATGTTGCTCTCTGCTGCGTCCATAATGTCCTCAGAGATGACATTCTCCTCCCACCAGCCCAGGAGCAAATTAGCATACGAGGGAGCACAGGGGCTCCGCATAGCGGTGCCCCTGAGCTGGTGGAAGTAATTGTTGTCAAAAAGAAAGTAATTCCTGGTCAGGCAAAATTCAAGCGCCTAAATGACAAATGTATTATGAGCGCCGTATTTGAGTCCTCGTGTGCCCAGGTAGTAGTCCACAGCCATAATACCTTTATCGTGGGGGATTGAAGAGTATAGCGCTTCAACGTCAATCGAGCATAACCACATGTCATCATCCAATACAATCTGGTCAAGTTTGAGGAGAAGGTCTATCGTGTCCCGTGTATATGAACTCAGGGATGTGACGAATGGTCTCAAGATTCTGTCAACATACAGGCCTAAATTTTGTGTCAAACTATCGATTCCGGAGACAATGGGTCTCCCTTTCAGGGGATTAATGCCCTCATGGACTTTGGGTAGGCAATAAAAAGTGGCCACCACTGGGTGTGAAGGTATCAAAAAATCTCTCTCATTGGCATCTATCACCTTATTCCGAAAGGCCCCCATTACCAGATCCCTCAACTCCCTGTAGTAAATGTCTGTAGGGTTACTCTCAAGTCTCTCATAGCCCATGTCCATGTTCAAGAGAGAGTAACACATCTCTTTGTATTGAGTAACGTCCATGACCACTACATTCCCCCCTTTATCCGAGGGCTTTATGACTCTCTCGTGATCTTTCTCGAGTTCACAGAGACTTACCATGTCTACTTTCGTCAGATTGTGCGCATGTCTCTTATTTCCCTTCTCGAGCTGCATAATCTCACTAGTGAGCAAATTTACAAAAACGTCCACTGTTTTGAATTCTGCTCTTGGGCTCCCTCCGGTGGTTATGAGTGGTAGTGCTGCTGTCTTTGGATCGCAGCATTTATCAGGTGTGTCCACTTAATTGCAATTTGGACTGGGCTATTTAGTCTTGCTTGATCCTTTAGTCAGTGCCAGTTGTCCATTGTTTTTGGAGGATTCACAACCATACCTGGTCTCTCCTGTTTTGCTGTTCATTTCAACAAAGATAAGTTCTGGCTTTGTTTTTGCTGTCTACATGCTGTGGACCTTATAGTTCAGTGCATTTTCATGTTTTGTCTTGTCCAGCTTTGTCTGTGAAGGATTTTTTGCAGCCAAGCTGTGTCTCTGGAGATGCAGATATACCCTCCATGTCTTTAGTCAGATGTGGAGATTTTTATTTTCTGTGGTGGATATTTTCTAGTGTTTTAATACTGACCGCATAGTACTCTGTCCTATTCTTTCTTTTTAGCTAGATTGGCCTCCTTTGCTAAATCCTGATTTCAGTCTGCGTATGTCATTTCCCTCTCCTCTCACAGTCAATATTTGTGGGGGGCTGTCTATCCTTTGGGGATTTTCTCTGAGGCAAGATAGTTTTCCCGTTTCTATCTTTAGGGGAAGTTAGTTCTTAAGGCTGTGTCAAGGTGTCTAGGGAGTGTTAGGTACATCCCACGGCTGCTTCTAGTTGCGTTGCAAAGTTCAGGGTCTGCGGTCAGTACAGGTACCACCTTCTCCAGAGTGCTTCTCATGCTGCTCCTAGACCACCAGATCATAACAGTCCACTGTAACCAAGTCACTGGTTATAGGTGGCATCCGTTTACTTTTGTTTTTTAAGTCCGTAAAGGATCCCTCTCCCACATCATTTGGGTTGGGGTCACCTAAATGAAACAAAAACCTCACATCCCCAAGCAGATTTTCATCAATGCCTAGTTCGGTACAACATTTTTTATTCTCGATGGTGAAGTGTTTCTTCCACTTCAACCGGCAAGCAAAAAGATTAAGGTCCTTTATCGCTTCGAAGCTATCAAAATCGGTGGTGGGGACAAATTACATGCCCTTACTCAAAACTGCCATCTGTTCCTCACTCATGGGTCTCGATGACAGATTAATAACCTGACTTTTTACATGGGGTTCCAGGAATTGAACCTGTTCCTGAGTGGGTAGCCCGAATCTAACAAACGCTCACCCTTTGGTGATCCTCTACCGGCTCCTCTACCTCTGCGTGCTACTCCACTCCCTCTGGTTTTCCCCCTTATGTTTTTAAATCTTGTCTCCGGGTCAGAAAACTCAGCCTCTGACGAAGATATATCTGTCTCCTGAGGTCTAAATGGTTTCGAACTTGATACCAAATATTCCTTATTGTCTCGAAACTCCTGTAAGTCCCTAATAAAGAATCTGTTTCCTTTCTTTTAGATGGTACTGAAATTTATCTATGGTGTTTTGCAGTTCAATTTCTTTGGCTGCAAACTCTGGCTCTGCTGAAAACTTTTTGGTGACCTCAATCTGCTCCTTCAGGCTTTCATTCAGGTTGCAGAGCATCACCTTCTCCTCATCAAGAAGCAGTCTCATTAATCTTAGAGAGCTATCTGTTGCCTCTTTTTCCCATCTACTTAACAGATTAGCACTTTTATATCTGTAGCCTGGGGCTAGAGGGATTCTTAAGTGTCTAGGGACTATCCCCGCCTTAATGTAACTCTCCAGGCTTTGGACTTCCGACCAGGTGATATTATGACAGCTAGATGGTATACCTTCCCACAGGTGAAGTATGTCCCTAGGGCTTCCCAGTGTCTAGATGGTGGATGGTGAGAGGCGCAGTGAAGACCGAGGACACAAGGTTGCAGTCTCTTTACTTTTACTAAAGGCTTCAGCATCCACAGTCCAGAGCACCAGGCCACAGGGCAGGCAGAGTCCAGCCGGTTTGGAGGCAAATCCAGAGTCCCTTATCCAGGTGGAAATCAGTAGCCTTCCTCTGGCACCTGGCTGTTTTAGTACCTTATTGCTGAGCCTCTCATAAGGTCCTCACAACTGTAGTAGATGTTCTAGATGTTATATCTCTCTCTCTCTCTGTCCCCCAGATGGATAGGACAACCCATATGAGTGGTGGCCTGAGGCTTTTTACAGGGACTCTAGCACGCCCCGGCCTCTCGTGGGTGCCACCTTGCCTCCTGGGTAACTTGCAATTAGCTGTCCTGCTGGTCTCTGGAGCAAGGCATAAAGGACTGTTGCTCCCTCGGTGTTCCGGCTACCGGATCCTGCGCCTCAGAGAAAGGCAGCCTCTGCAGAGCACAACTCCTTCTGGTTTCCACTCCTTTTGCTATGACTTCTTCTCACTCTCTACAATACAGTTCTCTGTTCGTGTCCTTTCTTAGGAACTGCCGCACGTGGGGCAGGCGCAGCTCCGTGACCTTCTGTCTAGGCCTCTGACAGGATCCCAGACCTGTCGGGGACCAACTACCTGAGCCGAAGCTCAGCTAGCAACTTCCTGAGCAAAGCCCAGTCAGCATCTGCCTAACTTCCTATCCAGGCCACCAGTTTTACCTAAGTGTGAAGAGTGCCTTAATAAATAGAAGCATAGCTCCCCCTGGTGGACTGGAGTATGAAATGTGTTGTATGTTTGTGGTACCTGGTAAAGAGATCTCCTTTATTGCCTCCAAACATAACATCACTCCCCCTAAAGGAGAACGATATTACCGCAACGACCAGGACCCTGGGGCGCTGCAAATACATTCGGCACTATTCGTTACACGCACGAATAGTACGGTATTCGTTATTCAGTGAGTAATTAGGTATTCGCCTCGGTATATTCACGTAACCTGCCCAGCATGTTTGCTGCTTTATTTGCAGCCAATGAACATGCTGGGCTGGCCTGCAACAGTAATGCCGGCACCATCTTTGGTGTGGCATTACTGTGATTGGCTGGCCTTCCAGCATCATAGGGACTATTTAAAGGCTGCCGGCGCCATCTTGTGCACATTGCAGCTGCAAGCAGCATAGGGAGAGCGCAGTTTCAGTGTAGGGAGAGTGAAAGTAGCATAGGGAGAGTGATAGGAGGTTATAGTGAGCACTATTTATTCCAAAATGCTCTTTCAAGTGGTGAAGATTGTCAAGAGATTACCTGTTTGTTTTGTGGGGTTTTAAGTAGGGAGAGATTTAATAGGAGGGAGGGTGAAAGGCAGGCAGCTAGGTGTTCTCATCATTGCGAGTACATGCTGAAGCTCTATGCCATTTTCCACTTAAAATACCTAATATTTGTCTAGCAGTTGTGCGACTGGCGAAATCTGGGAAGAGATAATCGCACGTGACAATATAGCAGGGACAATAATCTTCATTACTCCGCATTTGGAGTGTGTCAGGTAAGACGTTTGAAAAAAAAAATCTATTGTTTTAAAAAATAGCGTATCTTTATCTAGCAGTTGTGCGACTGGTGCAATCTGGGTACAGATAATCTTACGTGACAATTTAGCAGGGGCAGTAATCTAAGTTACTCAGCATTTGTACATTTGTAGTATCGATAGGGAGTGCAAGTTTCACCTTTGCACAATGTGACAAGTTTTCACAAAGTACAAAACATTAGCCACATGGGGTATACATACATGACCACTTACTACTTGTTGCAGAAGCAGGAGGAGGAGGTGATTTCATGAACAAAATGGGTTTGGACGGTAAGGGATGGATGTTAAGACAACTTTCCAAACAAAACATTTGGTTTGCTTTTACATTACATTGCTGTCATCCGTAGGGCTTAGGCTACTTTCACACTAGCGTCGGATTCGGCCCGTCGCATTGCGTCGGGCCGAGATTCCGACGCTAGCGTTTGTTGTGCCGCACAACAGATGCAGCGGATGCATTTCTCCGGCGCATCCGCTGCCCCATTGTAAGGTGCGGGGCGGAGTTCCGGCCGCGCATGCGCGGTCGTAAAAAGCGGTCCGTCGGCTGCAAAAAAACATTATTTAACGTTTTTTGCTCCCGGCGGTCCGCCACAACATGGCGCAACCATCTTGCAACGTGTGTGAATACGTCGCAATGCCTCGGTAATATAACTCTATGGGGCAAAAACGCATCCTGCAACTTTGCAGGATGCGTTTTTTTCCCCTAAACGACGCATTGCGACGTATTAAAAAAACGCCAGTGTGAAAGTAGCCTTACAAAGTTGCTGGAAATCCAGCCCTTGTTCAATTTTAGAAGCGTCAGCCTGTCTGCATTTTCCATTGACAGGCATGCGCACCTATCCATTATGATTGCACCAGCCAAACTAAAAACCTGCTCAGACAACACACTTGCAGCAGGCCATGGCAGCACCTCCAAGGTGTAGAAGGCGAGGTCGGGCCAAATGTGGAGCTTGGGCAACCAATAGTTAAAGGGCACTGAAGAATAAGGAAGGACACTGGTATGGTCACTTAAGAAGTCAGTCATCATCTTGGTCAACTTCTCCCTCCTCATCATGGTTACACCCACAGATAGCCCTTGCTGATGTGATGGTCTCATGAAAATGTATCAGTTGGTGGACATTTTCCTGCCGAGTTGCATCTGGTGTGCGTGACCCTCCCCTGTAATCCTTATGGGTGAAAAGAGCCGGTACCTCTGCCAGCAGCGTTGTCTGAGGGTAATCATTTTAGCAAGTCTTCCACAATGGCCCTCTGGCATACATGCACTGAAAATGGCACATCTGCCTCTGACATGAGAGAAGCAAATTTCTCCTTGTACTGTGGGTCAAGAAAGGTGCGCAGCCAGTATTTCATGTTGGTCAAAATGTGTTTCAAGCAAGGGTTTTTGGGAAAGGTATCTGGACATGAACTCTGCCATGTGTGGCAGACTACAAAGAGTCAAACGTTCAGTGTCCTCACCAGGAAGAAAACTGACCATCCTCTCCTCCTCGCGACACATAGCCTCCTGCTCCTTCTCCTCTTCAGACCATCCATTCTGGACAGGCATGAAGCTGGGATTTGGAGTCCCCTCTGTATCATAGACCAAAAACTCCTGTTCTGCTTCATCCTTCTCCTCCTGTTCCTCATCATCCCTAGAGATGAGCAAATTTGATCAGGTTAGGGCTTTTTTGGCAAGCTATAGCGCTTACCGAATAAGCTGCAGAGGGAACCCGGCTTCCTGGATCGCTCTGGCTGATCAACTGTTCGGCTCCGCAGCTGCATGTGTCGTGGCTGTGTGACAGTCACAACACATGCATGGAGAGCCTGTTTGTCGCTGTTGAGCCCAATGTATCTTGAGAATATTGTGTGACGATGGGGGTGTGGTATCAGCCACTGTAAAATCTTGCTCTATGGCCACCTGCTCGGCATTAAAAGCTTCCTCTTTGAGATTCTGCAGCAAACGTTTTAACAGATGGAGCATTGGGATGGTTACGCTGACAATAGCATCATCAGCGCTCACCATCTTGGTGCAGTTCTCAAAGTTTTGAAGAACCTTGGAAATGTCTTCGTTCCACACCCACTCGGCAGTTGTTATGTGTGGGGGCTTAGTGTTACTCTGACGGGCATTGAGAAGCTGGAATTCAGACACTGCTCTCTGCTGCTAACAAAGCCTGGCCAACATATGAACCGCCTACCGCCACAATACAGTTATCTAACTATCCCTGTGTTTCCCATTCCAAATTTTCTTCATGCGTTATGCATTTAATAGCCCTCCGTATCTGTAATTTTACACATACTGGTTGGTAAGAAGTCAAAATGGCAACATTTCCAGGGCTAGCTATCTGGCTATGTGGGTGTTTTTGGCCTGGGGGTGGGTCGATATTTATGCTTTCTGGTAAACGTCTGGGGAAGGGACAAGTGATCGCTGCGCTGGGACAATGAACTGGACGTCGTTGCTGACTGTTGTGTCTGCACAACTGCAGGTTGTGGGCAGGAGGCCTCAGCCCTGCTTCATGGACAGCAGATTGGGAAGGCCGTAACACAGGGGAAGGAGCAGTGGTTTCACCAACACACAAAGATTTTGTACCCAGGCGTTCCGCCCATCTACTGGGAAGCTTGGCTGCCATGTGCTTTTGTGATAGTAGTTATACTTTTTTAGATAAAGAGCAGTAGTGTAGTAGTTACATCTTTTTTAATTTGTACATCATAGGCTATGCTTTAATGTTTATATTCTTAAAACTATTACTAATATCTATGAGAAGAAATCATAATGATGACCTTTTATAATGAACAAACTTATCTGCAATATATGTTGCTTTAACATTCTTCAGTCTCTCTGGCCTCCTTGAGCTCAACCACTGCAGTTTGGCAATTCATCTACCTATTGCAATATTTATTACATTACTATTAATCCTCATTGTTGCTACTTTAGCCACTCCTACTGTGAGTGGTTTCTTCAGTCTTTAGTGTGCCATTATTCCTTGTTTTTCTTTGCAACTTTTATACAGTGTGGTTCTTTGAGAGTGGAAATACCTTTCCCTCTTGTTTTATTGTTCACTTTTCTAATGTATCTACACACAGGGCCTGGTCAGTTTGCCAGCAGCGTAAATTCCGACAGTAATTAGTGGGCACTGCTGTTTTCACTTCTTATTGATTAAAAAAAGTTTAAAAACATAAAAGTACTTTGCTGGAATCAATTACATGCTGTAAATGGTCCAATAAGGGATGTTTTTAGCACCAAAGGAAATTAGCTAAAACTTAGCCTTTAAAATATGGGATAAAAAAATGAAAAATATGCACATAATAAAAAAGAAAACCCATAATGGTTACATGTTTCAGGAAGAAAAACATTTACGGTAATGATAGCTATGATTAAGTGCATTTCTAAACAAAACGCATAACCATTCTGGGTTTTCTTTTTTAATATATGCACATTCTCCCTTTTTATCTTCTATGATTAAAGGCTAAGTTTTAACTACTTTCTTTTGGTGCTGGAGAACATCTACTTGGGTACCATTGAGAGCGAGTTGACCTGGAAGCATACTCTGCACACCACACCCAGACCACAGACTGCGGAAGTCTCCTGAGATACTTATCCCTAGCACAAGCGATGAGCTGAATTGCCACTTTTTCTATTTTTTTTGTACCAATTAGATTCACAAAACAACCATGCACTACTTTCTAAATTGGGAATTGCACCTGCACAGAATGTGTAATAGTCTGCTCTGCTGAGCTTTAATGGATGTGCTAGTACCTTCCTAAATTACTTCCCGTGTATGACCGAATCCAGATACAAATGAGCTTTCTAGTAATTGGGTTTGAGAGGAAGGAATAGTAAATTATTATGAAATCGATTCATACGTCAATGCCAAGATTGTAGCAAAAGATCTACAGTGCACCAGGTATAGGCAGTTCTAATGTGTAATTGTCATGCAAACGTGTCAATTTCAGTGGGACTGGACAATTTAATGGGTATGGAGGTGTCACAACATCCCCTCACAACAGATGTCAAAAGTGAGACAGATTGGGGAAGATAAGCAGCTACCAGAGAAGCTTTCTTCCCTTTCAGAACATATCCAGGCTCAGCGGAGCATGCATTTGTATGAGAGGGTCAGGAAAAATAGCTGTTAGGCATACAACCAGGGGTGTAACTACAACAGGTGCATGGGTCCCTTTGGCCTAGAGAAAAAAACTATTGCTATTAAAGATTTAAAATATTTGGGGGCCCGGTTGATGCTTTCATGACATTCAAGGCATGACATGACCTTCTTAGCAATAATAATCTTTGATTTTATATAGCGCTAACATATTCCACAGCACTTTACAGTTTGCACACATTATCATCACTGTCCCCGCTTGGGCTCACAAGCTAAATTTCCTATCAGTATGTCTTTGGAATGTGGGAGGAATCCAGAGGAAACCCACACAAACACGGGGAGAACATACAAACTCTTTGCAGATGTTGTCCTGGGTGGGATTTGAACCCAGGACTCCAGTGCTGTAAGGCTGCAGTGCTAACCACTGAGCCACCGTGAAGGATTTAACTGTGATTTACATTCCTCTGGTCGCAGCAGGAGACTGTGGAGTGCTCCATAAACATATATATGTAATCAGGGTCGGACTGGGGCCCACCAGAGGAATGGACTCTAGGGGCCCACCCTACAGCTATATGCAAATATCTGTCATTATAGTGGAGAATCGGCTGTAAAACACCGGCGGTTGCTGCACATCTACCGTGTGCCGCAATAACTGGGATGTATAATTACGGTAGTTTACATTAATGGGGTTCTTGGTTAAAACATTATCACTGATCCATGGGCTCCACAGGATAGGTGATCGCTTATATCCGATCATTAGAAACTGCACCGATCGGAAGAATGGGGAAGTTTTATCCCTGACAGGACACTTTTATCACTATTTTAAAATGCAGCGGCAGGTGGGATTTATGACCGCAGCTACATTCATTCTCTTTGTGGCTTCCAGAAAAAAACAAGTGCAGCCACTGAGGGAATGAATGGATCAGTGATCTAGTCGGACATGCCACTCCAGTCTAATGGGAATAAAAAGTGCAACATTTTGCTGAATGGGTCCAAGCAGTCAGACCCCCACCAATCAATACGTTATCACTTATCCTGTGGAGAGGTGATTACTTTTTTCCACAGGAAACCCCCTGTAAGTGCATCTCCGCCGCTGTGTACAAAGCACTAAAACTCTAATGGAAAATAAAGAATCTTCTCCTAATTAATATCAGAGAGAACAAATGACCGCCATACACAAGACAATCCACTATACCAAGACCAATAATACCACATACAGGAAGAAATACCACCACACCATGACCAGACCACATAGTGACCGAATAATACTACATACAAGGAACAAATACCACCGCACCATGTCAAGACCACATATTACCACCACTTGGTGACCAAATAGCACATACAAGGGACAAATACCACAACACCATTTCCAGACCACATATTACCACCACATAGTGACTGAATACTACAATACTGATCAGTAATAAAAAAATAAAAAAACACAATACTATAAGGAAGGTGACGGGCACAAGGGGGCATTCTTTGCGTCTGGAGGATAGAAGGTTTTTCCACCAACTTCTTTACTGTTAGGACGGTGAGAATCTGGAATTGCTTGCCTGAGGAGGTGGTGATGGCGAACTCAGTCGAGGGGTTCAAGAGAGGCCTGGATGTCTTCCTGGAGCAGAACAATATTGAATCATACAATTATTAGGTTCTGTAGAAGGACGTAGATCTGGGGATTTATTATGATGGAATATAAGCTGAACTGGATGGACAAATGTCATTTTTCGGCCTTACTAACTATGTTACTATGTTACTATCACCATAAGTGCCAGTATTCACAGGAGATCTGTACTTAGTATGCAGTGTCTGTGTAGAGGTAATACAGAGATCACTGGTGGCATTATACACAGGAGCTCTGTATATAATGTATAGGTAATACAATGATCACTGGTGACATTGTACACAGGACCGCTGTATATAGTATACAGTGTTTAGTGTCAGTGTATAGGTAACACTGACTCACCAGTGACGTCTCTAGGTGAAGTGCTTCATCTTTCATCCAGCACAGAGCGCCATCGTTTCTTCCAGCCAGGACTCGATTCTGCATGAAATAACACAGTTATCTCAAGCTCCGCTTGCAGAACACATTACTTAATTTTTCACAACTTCTACATTACACCACATGAAGAAAAAATAGGCGAGATAGAATCACTCTGCACAATAACAGGATCGCCCCCCCCCCCATTTAAAACAGTATACTCAAAAATAAAATAAATACATCACTGCAGTAATAAAATCCCTTAATTAGCCCCTATGGTAATAATATTCCCCACCCTGGCCCCGTTTATCTCATTCCTGGCTCAAGCCATATGTTCTCGCATCCTGCCCTCATGAGTATCCATTCTACCCCATATGATCGCCCCATCTGCCTCCATCGTATCCATCTTGCCCCATGATCCAATCCTGACCCATGTCTTTCATTCTGCCCCATGTCTCCAATCATGCCCTGTATTTACATTCTGCCCATGCCTCCAGTCCTGCCCCAGTGTGTCCAGCAATCTGCCCCAGTGTGTCCAGCATATTACCCCTAGTGTGTCCAGCATATTACCCCCAGTGTGTCCAGCAATCTGCCCCAGTGTGTCCAGCAATGCCCCCAGACAGTGTCCAGCAATCTGCCCCAGTATGTCAAGCATATTACCCCAGTGTGTCCAGTATTGCCCCCGGACAGTGTGTCCAGCAATCTGCCACAGTGTGTCCAGCAATCTGCCCCAGTGTGTCCAGCAATCTGCCCCAGTGTGTCCAGCATATTACCCCTAGTGTGTCCAGCATATTACCCCCAGTGTGTCCAGCAATCTGCCCCAGTGTGTCCAGCAATGCCCCCAGACAGTGTGTCCAGCAATCTGCCCCAGTATGTCAAGCATATTACCCCAGTGTGTCCAGTATTGCCCCCGGACAGTGTGTCCAGCAATCTGCCACAGTGTGTCCAGCAATCTGCCCCAGTGTGTCCAGTAATCTGCCCCAGTGTGTCCAGCATATTACCCCCAGTGTGTCCAGCAATCTGCCTCAGTATGTCTAGCATTGCCCCCAGACAGTGTGTCCAGCAATCTTCCCCAGTATGTCAAGCATGTTGCCCCAGTGTGTCCAGCATTTCCCCCAGACAGTGTGTCCAGCAATCTGCCCCAGTATGTCCAGCATATTGCCCCAGTGTGTCCAGATTTGCCCCCAGTGTGTTCAACAATCTGCCCCAGTATGTCCAGCATATTGCCCCAGAGTGTCCAGCATTGCCCCCAGTGTGTCCAGCAATCTGCTCGTGTGTCCAGCATATTACCCCCAGTGTGTCCAGCAATCTGCCCCAGTATGTCCAGCATTGCCCCACAGTGTGTCCAGCAATCTTCCCCAGTATGTCAAGCATATTGCCCCAGTGTGTCCAGCATTTCCCCCAGACAGTGTCCAGCAATCTGCCCCAGTATGTCCAGCATATTGCCCCAGTGTGTCCAGATTTGCCCTCAGACAGTGTGTTCAACAATCTGCCCCAGTAGGTCCAGCATATTGCCCCTAAGTGTCCAGCATTGCCCCCAGACAGTGTGTCCAGCAATCTGCCCCAGTGTGTCCAGCAATCTGCCCCAGTGTGTCCAGCATATTACCCCCAGTGTGTCCAGCATATTACCCCCATTGTGTCCAGCAATCTGCCCCAGTGTGTCCAGCATATTACCCCCAGGTTGTCCAGCACTCTGCCCCAGTGTGTCCAGCATATTACCCCCAGTGTGTCCAGCACTGCCCCCAGTGTGTCCAGCACTGCCCCCAGTGTCCAGAAATCTGCCCCAGTATCTCCAATTGTCCAGCATTGCCCACAATGTGTCCAGCAATCTGCCCCAGTGTCCAGCATTGCCCCAGTGTGTCCAGCAATCTGCCCCAGTGTCTCCAGCATTGCCCCAGTGTGTCCAGCATTGAGCCCAGTGTGTCCAGCAATCTGCCCCAGTGTGTCCAGCATATTACCCCCAGTGTGTCCAGCATATTACCCCCAGGTTGTCCAGCAATCTGCCCCAGTGTGTCCAGCATATTACCCCCAGTGTGTCCAGCAATGTGCCCCAGTATGTCCAGCACTGCCCCCAGTGTGTCCAGCAACCTGCCCCAGTGTCCAGCATTGCCCCAGTGTGTCCAGCAATCTGCCCCAGGGTCTCCAGCATTGCCCCAGAGTGTCCAGCATTGCCCCCAGACAGTGTGTCCAGCATATTACCACCAGTCTGTCTGAGTCAGACATAAAGAAAAAAAAAAGTAAAATCCTCACCTCTTCCGTTCCCAGCGCAGGTCCGGTGCACTCAGCGTCTCTCCGGCTCTGCAACGCTCAGGACAGAGAGGCTGAGCGCGCAGTGATGACGTCATTGCACCCTCTGCCCTGAGACGTCGCAGAGTCAGGCCGCCGTCACACTTGCGAGTTTTACGGACGTAAGAGCGCAGAAACTACGTCCGTAAAACTCGCATAACATACGGCACAACAATTCTCAATGGGTCTAGTCCTATCAGCCGTATATTACGGTTCCGTAATATACGGCGTTCTACGGCTGCACAAAATCGCAGCATGCTGCGTTTGTCAACGTATTGCGCAAAAAATACGCCAAAAAATACGCCAATGCAAGTCTATGGGAGAGTGTATAATACGGAATGCATACGGACCATGCGTGTGACTTGCGAGAAATACGCAACTCACTGGCAGATGTCCGGAAATGTCCAAAGGCCTCAATCAGGCAGGTGAGACATGCTAATTAGCTGAAAAAGCCAGACAGTGAACCCGAAAGTCTGCTGCACGCCTCCACGGAGTGAGATTCAGCATGGCCAGCATAATTAATGTAGACATGCTGATCATTTTGGTCCAAGAGAGGCCTATAATCTGGGACCAAAGAGACCCCAACTATGCCAACAGGGCACAAAAAGAGGCAGCATGGAGGAGCGTGTGTGGGTCCCTCTTCCCACATTATAACCAGCAGCCACGTGAGGCACAGCGACAAATAAGTAAGTACACCCATGTTTGAAATGTAATGTTCTTGTTAAACTGCAGGCCCTTACTACTTTGAATTTCTAAACATGAATTTATAAATTAATCCAGAAATTAATAGAAAGCACACCAGTAGATACATGGTGTTGTACATGATAAACGGATTTCAGTAATGTTTTGAACAGATGTCCCTTACTAACAGTGTTTTCCAGTAATTGTGCTTTCTGGGATAGAGGGTAGCGGACTCTGTCCTTGTGGCCTTGCTTCATAATTGTGTGAGTTTTTCAAATGTAATAATAAATGTGCTCCACAAATGCCTATTTCTATGCTACACTTAAATCTGTGTAGTCAATTACACCTTGTGTGAGCACTCTGCATAATGGGCTAATCAATGTGTTTAATTTTTATTGTTTCAGTGGGTGATGTTAGGTGGCGGAGTATCCATGACCAATACAGGAGGGAGAGGCAGCAGCGGGAGAGAAGTGGAGCCGGGGCACCTCCTAAAAAAAGGAAATATGTTTATTTTGACCGGCTAACCTTTTTGAACCCCAGCATGGACCTCAGGCCGTAAGTAAAAACATCACAACCTTTTTTTATTTTTTAACCCCTTCATGACCCAGCCTATTTTGACCTTAAAGACCTTGCCGTTTTTTGCAATTCTGACCAGTGTCCCTTTATGAGGTAATAACTCAGGAACGCTTCAACGGATCCTAGCGGTTCTGAGATTGTTTTTTCGTGACATATTGGGCTTCATGTTAGTGGTAAATTTAGGTCAATAAATTCTGCGTTTATTTGTGATAAAAACGGAAATTTGGCGAAAATTTTGAAAATTTCGCAATTTTCACATTTTGAATTTTTATTCTGTTAAACCAGAGAGATATGTGACACAAAATAGTTAATAAATAACATTTCCCACATGTTTACTTTACATCAGCACAATTTTGGAAACAAAATTTTTTTTTGTTAGGAAGTTATAAGGGTTAAAATTTGACCAGCGATTTGTCATTTTTACAACGAAATTTACAAAACCATTTTTTTTAGGGACCACCTCACATTTGAAGTCAGTTTGAGGGGTCTATATGGCTGAAAATACCCAAAAGTGACACCATTCTAAAAACTGCACCCCTCAAGGTACTCAAAACCACATTCAAGAAGTTTATTAACCCTTCAGGTGCTTCACAGCAGCAGAAGCAACATGGAAGGAAAAAATGAACATTTAACTTTTTAGTCACAAAAATTATCTTTTAGCAACAATTTTTTTATTTTCCCAATGGTAAAAGGAGAAACTGAACCACGAAAGTTGTTGTCCAATTTGTCCTGAGTACGCTGATACCTCATATGTGGGGGTAAACCACTGTTTGGGCGCACGGCAGGGCTTGGAAGGGAAGGAGCGCCATTTGACTTTTTGAATAAAAAATTGGCTCCACTCTTTAGCGGACACCATGTCACGTTTGGAGAGCCCCCGTGTGCCTAAAAATTGGAGCTCCCCCACAAGTGACCCCATTTTGGAAACTAGACGCCCCAAGGAACTTATCTAGATGCATAGTGAGCACTTTGAACCCCCAGGTGCTTCACAAATTAATCCGTAAAAATGAAAAAGTACTTTTTTTTCACAAAAAAATTCTTTTAGCCTCAATTTTTTCATTTTCACATGGGCAACAGGATAAAATGGATCCTAAAATGTGTTGGGCAATTTCTCCTGAGTACACCAATACCTCACATGTGGGGGTAAACCACTGTTTGGGCACATGGTAAGGCTCGGAAGGGAAGGAGCGCCATTTGACTTTTTGAATGAAAAATTATTTCCATCGTTAGCGGACACCATGTCGCGTTTGGAGAGCTCCTGTGTGCCTAAACATTGGCGCTCCCCCACAAGTGACCCCATTTTGGAAACTAGACCCCCCAAGGAACTTATTTAGATGCCTAGTGAGCACTTTAAACCCTCAGGTGCTTCACAAATTGATCTGTAAAAATGAAAAAGTACTTTTTTTTCACAAAAAAATTCTTTTCGCCTCAATTTTTTCATTTTCACATGGGCAGTAGGGTAAAATGGATCATAAAATTTGTTGGGCAATTTCTCCCGAGTACGTCGATACCTCATATGTGGGGGTAAACCACTGTTTAGGCACTCGGCAGGGCTCGGAAGGGAAGGCGCGCCATTTGACTTTTTGAATGGAAAATTAGCTCCAATTGTTAGCGGACACCATGTCGCGTTTGGAGAGCCCCTGTGTGCCTAAACATTGGAGCTCCCCCACAAGTGACCCCATTTTGGAAACTAGACCCCCCAAGGAACTTATCTAGATGCATATTGAGCACTTTAAACCCCCAGGTGCTTCACAGAAGTTTATAACGCAGAGCCATGAAAATAAAAAATAATTTTTCTTTCCTCAAAAATGATTTTTTAGCCTGGAATTTCCTATTTTGCCAAGGATAATAGGAGAAATTGGACCCCAAATATTGTTGTCCTGTTTGTCCTGAGTACGCAGATACCCAATATGTGGGGGTAAACCACTGTTTGGGCGCACGGCAGGGCTCGGAAGGGATGGCACGCCATTTGGCTTTTTAAATGGAAAATTAGCTCCAATCATTAGCGGACACCATGTCACGTTTGGAGAGCCCCTGTGTGCCTAAACATTGGAGATCCCCCAGAAATGACACCATTTTGGAAACTAGACCCCCAAAGGAACTAATCTAGATGTGTGGTGAGGACTTTGAACCCCCAAGTGCTTCACAGAAGTTTATAACGCAGAGCCATGAAAAAAAAAAAAAATTATTTTCTCAAAAATGATCTTTTAGCCTGCAATTTTTTATTTTCCCAAGGGTAACAGGAGAAATTTGACCCCAAAAGTTGTTGTCCAGTTTCTCCTGAGTACGCTGATACCCCATATGTGGGGGTAAATCACTGTTTGGGCACATGCCGGGGCTCGGAAGTGAAGTAGTGACGTTTTGAAATGCAGACTTTGATGGAATGCTCTGTGGGCGTCACGTTGCGTTTGCAGAGCCCCTGATGTGGCTTAACAGTAGAAACCCCCCACAAGTGACCCCATTTTGGAAACTAGACCCCCAAAGGAACTTATCTAGATGTGTGGTGAGCACTTTGAACCCCCAAGTGCTTCATAGAAGTTTATAATGCAGAGCCGTGAAAATAATAAATACGTTTTCTTTCCTCAAAAATAATTATTTAGCCCAGAATTTTTTATTTTCCCAAGGGTTACAGAAGAAACTGGACCCCAAAAGTTGTTGTCCAGTTTCTCCTGAGTACGCTGATACCCCATATGTGGGGGTAAACCACTGTTTGGGCACATGCCGAGGCTCGGAAGTGAAGTAGTGACGTTTTGAAATGCAGACTTTGATGGAATGCTCTGCGGGCGTCACGTTGCGTTTGCAGAGCCCCTGATGTGCCTAAACAGTAGAAACCCCCCACAAGTGACCCCATTTTGGAAACTAGACCCCGAAAGGAACTTATCTAGATGTGTGGTGAGCACTTTGAACCCCCAAGTGCTTCATAGAAGTTTATAATGCAGAGCCGTGAAAATAATAAATACGTTTTCTTTCCTCAAAAATAATTATTTAGCCCAGAATTTTTTATTTTCCCAAGGGTTACAGAAGAAACTGGACCCCAAAAGTTGTTGTCCAGTTTCTCCTGAGTACGCTGATACCCCATATGTGGGGGTAAACCACTGTTTGGGCACATGCCGAGGCTCGGAAGTGAAGTAGTGACGTTTTGAAATGCAGACTTTGATGGAATGCTCTGCGGGCGTCACGTTGCGTTTGCAGAGCCCCTGATGTGCCTAAACAGTAGAAACCCCCCACAAGTGACCCCATTTTGGAAACTAGACCCCGAAAGGAACTTATCTAGATGTGTGGTGAGCACTTTGAACCCCCAAGTGCTTCATAGAAGTTTATAATGCAGAGCTGTGAAAATAATAAATACGTTTTCTTTCCTCAAAAATAATTATTTAGCCCAGAATTTTTTATTTTCCCAAGGGTTACAGGAGAAATTGGACCCCAAAAGTTGTTGTCCAGTTTCTCCTGAGTACGCTGATACCCCATGAGTGGGGGTAAACCACTGTTTGGGCACACGTCGGGGCTCAGAAGGGAAGTAGTGACTTTTGAAATGCAGACTTTGATGGAATGGTCTGCGGGTGTCACGTTGCGTTTGCAGAGCCCCTGGTGTGCCTAAACAGTAGAAACCCCCACAAGTGACCCCATTTTAGAAATTAGACCCCCAAGGAACTTATCTAGATATGTGGTGAGCACTTTGAACCCCCAAGTGCTTCACAGACGTTTACAACGCAGAGCCGTGAAAATAAAAAATCATTTTTCTTTCCTCAAAAATTATGTTTTAGCAAGCATTTTTTTTGATTCACAAGGGTAACAGGAGAAATTGGACCCCAGTAATTGTTGCGCAGTTTGTCCTGAGTATGCTGGTACCCCATATGTGGGGGTAAACCACTGTTTGGGCACACGTCAGGGCTCGGAAGTGAGGGAGCACCATTTGACTTTTTGAATACGAGATTGGCTGGAATCAATGGTGGCGCCATGTTGCGTTTGGAGACCCCTGATGTGCCTAAACAGTGGTAACCCCTCAATTCTACCTCCAACACTAACCCCAACACACCCCTAACCCTAATCCCAACTGTAGCCATAACCCTAAACACAAACCTAACCGCAACACACCCCTAACCACAACCCTAACCCCAACACACCCCTAACCATAACCACAACCCTAATTCCAACCCTAACCCTAAGGCTATGTGCCCACGTTGCGGATTCGTGTGAGATATTTTCGCACCATTTTTGAAAAATCCGCGGGTAAAAGGCACTGCGTTTTACCTGCGGATTTTCCGCGGATTTCCAGTGTTTTTTGTGCGGATTTCACCTGCGGATTCCTATTGAGGAACAGGTGTAAAACGCTGCGGAATCCGCACAAAGAATTGACATGCTGCGGAAAATACAACGCAGCGTTTCCGCGTTGTATTTTCTGCACCATGGGCACAGCGGATTTGGTTTCCATATGTTTACATGGTACTGTAAACCTGATGGAACACTGCTGCGAATCCGCAGCCAAATCCGCACCGTGTGCACATAGCCTAATTCTAAAGGTATGTGCACACGCTGCGGAAAACGCTGCGGATCCGCAGCAGTTTCCCATGAGTTTACAGTTCAATGTAAACCTACGGGAAACAAAAATCGCTGTGCCCATGCTGCGGAAAAACTGCACGGAAACGCAGCGGTTTACATTCCGCAGCATGTCACTTCTTTGTGCGGATTCCGCAGCGGTTTTACAACTGCTCAAATAGAAAATCGCAGTTGTAAAACCGCAGTGAAATGCGCAGAAAAAACGCGGTAAATCCGCCATAAATCCGCAGCGGTTTAGCACTGCGGATTTATCATATCCGCAGCGGAAAAATCCGCAGAGGACCAGAATACGTGTGCACATACCGAAACCCTAACCCTAGCCCTAACCCTAGCCCTAACCCTAACCCTACCCCTACCCCTAGCCCTAACCCTACCCCTAGCCCTAACCCTAGCCCTAACCCTACCCCTAACCCTACCCCTAACCCTACCCCTAACCCTAACCCTATTCTAACATTAGTGGAAAAAAAAAAATTTCTTTATTTTTTTATTGTCCCTACCTATGGGGGTGACAAAGGGGGGGGGGTCATTTATTATTTTTTTTATTTTGATCACTGAGATAGATTATATCTCAGTGATCAAAATGCACTTTGGAACGAATCTGCCGGCCGGCAGATTCGGCGGGCGCACTGCGCATGCGCCCGCCATTTTGGAAGATGGCGGCGCCCAGGGAGAAGACGGACGGGACCCCGGCTGGATCGGTAAGTATGATGGGGTGGGGGGGGACCACGGGGGGGGTATCGGAGCACGGGGGGGGAATCGGAGTGCGGGAGGGGTGGAACGGAGCACGGGGGGCGTGGAACGGAGCACGGGGGGGCTGGAATGGAGCACGGGGGGTGGAACGGAGCACCGGGGGGGGTGGATCGGAGTGCAGGGGGGGTGATTGGAGCACGGGGGGGTGATTGGAGCACGGGGGGAGCGGACAAGAGCACGGGGGGGAGCGGAGCACTGGACGGAGGGGAGCCGGAGCAGTGTACCGGCCAGATCGGAGGGCTGGGGGGGCGATCGGAGGGGTGGGGTGGGGGCACACTAGTATTTCCAGCCATGGCCGATGATATTTCAGCATCGGCCATGGCTGGATTGTAATATTTCACCCGTTATAATGGGTGAAATATTACAAATCGCTCTGATTGGCAGTTTCACTTTCAACAGCCAATCAGAGCGATCGTAGCCACGAGGGGGTGAAGCCACCCCCCCTGGGCTAAACTACCACTCCCCCTGTCCCTGCAGATCGGGTGAAATGGGAGTTAACCCTTTCACCCGATCTGCAGGGACGCGATCTTTCCATGACGCCGCATAGGCGTCATGGGTCGGAATGGCACCGACTTTCATGACGCCTACTTGGCGTCAAAGGTCGGGAAGGGGTTAAGTTTGAGAAATGATTACAAATAAAATTTCAACTAAATAAATTTTTCATTTACAGAACACAGTCTAACCTCACTGACAGGGAGACAGGGTCTGACTCTGAACTGGTCATTGACCCAGTTGGTGAAGGTGAAGAGGTGGCTGGTCCATCTTCTGCTCCTTCAGGCTCCATCCCTCCAGGATCCTCCTCATCTGGCCAGCCAGCTCCAGCTGCACCAGAACAACATCAAGAGGCACCACAGTTCTCATCATCAGCAGCAGCAGCAGCACCACCACCTAGCCAGGATGACCCTGGAAATAGCAGCAGCCCTACTGTTGCCCTGGAGCGATCCCCACAGGCTGCAGTCAGACCACAGCGTTCACGCCGCAGGAGAGAGCTTCTCCAAAGCAGGAGAAACGTGGATGCTGGGGTCATGAACTATTTGGCACGGGTTCGAGAGGATGATGGGGAGGAGGGATTTACAAGGAGCCTTGCCCAGTACTTACGGTCCATAGAGCGGGAGTTGAGGCTTCGTGTGAGAGGGTGTTTTCAGATCCTTATTGATGCATGCACCCCCCCAAATAACCCATACAATCTCTTGCAGATGATTGAACAGTGGCAGATGTCACCAGAAAATATACTGCGGCCTCAGAGATTACAAGGCATGCATGCTCAACAAGGATCTGAAGCACCCCCTCCACGTCAGCCAACACCTCAACCCCAACCCACAACGAACGCACAATGGCAACCTCAGCACCATATGGCGGGATATGAGCAACCATCCCAATATGGCCACTTGTCCACACCCAGTGCTGGAGGCTGGTCCCAACCTGGGTTTGGACAATATGGTCATTTTGGTTTGGGGTATGATTCCCGCCCATATGGTCATCAACATCAGGGGTATCTCCAAAATCCTGTCCCCAATCTTCAAAGTGCCCAGCAACATAGCAGGCATAATGTCCCTCAGGCCACTACCACATCTGCACAGGGTGCTGGACAATTGGGCCTACAAAGGCCACCTGATGCTGACCCTGAGCAATCAACATCTCCAGCACCTACCTACCATGACTTGTAATTTTTTTTTTTTTTTAACCATTTTGTTTATTTTTTATATTTGATTTGTATACACAATATTGTGTTTGTTTGTGCTTACATAGCAATCTGTAATGTGGATGTGTAATGTAATGTGGATGTTGATCCTAATTGTTATGGCCACAAAAAAATGTGGAATTTAGAAAAAAAAAAAAAGGTTATGACAAAACAATAACCAACCCAAAACAAATTTAGATAAGTAAAATTTTCGTTACTAACAATCAAATTCTGGATGCGCTCTATTCATTCTTACATCACACACACATGATATGCCCATAACCATATGTGAAATAATTAAATACAACAGACCTAGTTTCAAAATTGTAAATTTTTTTTTTATATATCTCAATAATTACACATGCAAAATTGCATAGTCTTGCCAGGGAGTAGCACCTTGAGGAGTCAAAAAATAATTTGTCAATACATCACGAACTTTGAGGCCAGAAAGTGGACGACGCGGAGGAGGGACATATGGGGTAGGCCTACTAACATTGCTCATGAGGTGATCTTCAAAATTTGGTGAGGAACAATCATGTATTCTGGTGAAATTATGTAGAATAACACAGACTTTGATCACTTCATTGATTGTAGCCTCACTCAGCTGAATGGCAGACTGAAGAACCCGCCATTTGGCTACAAGAATCCCAAAGGCGCACTCAACCAGTCTCCGTGCCCTGGAAAGTCTCAAATTAAACACCCTTAGTTTTAGGCGCTCGCTCAAAACACATTTGTTCAGAGCGGCCTATCACGTTCACTAATCAAAATTATGTTATGTTTGTGTGTGTGTAGCCCATTCACTATCCCCATCTATTCCCCAACCCCTGAAGATGGCTGGACCATCATTGTAAATACATCATTGTAAATACACACCTGTACTTTGTATCTCCCCCACCTCATTGTAGATTGTAAGCTCTCACAAGCAGGGTCGTCTTATTTTGCTTTAATTATTGTATTGTTAACGTTGTTACTTATGACTTTTGTGTTTGAAACTGTTAAACTGTAAAGCGCTGCGGAATATGTTGGCGCTATATAAATAAAGATTATTATTATTATTATTACCCTCCGCCGGTGGTCAAGGTTGCGCCTGGGGTAAGGCCTCATGACGTGCCTCGTCAGTTGGAATGCCTCATCTCCAACCAAAACAAAAGGCACTGCTTCCGCATTGGAGCCTGGGAGTTGTTGTGGTGGTGGGAGGTTCAACTGGTTGTCACGTAGCCGCCGACCCATTATGGACGAATTGAAGACCCTTGAGTCTCCAGTTTGCCCATAGGCCCCAATGTCTACAATTATAAACCTGTAGTTACTGTCAGCAACTGCTAACAGAACTACAGAGAAAAACTGCTTATAATTGTAGAATTGGGAACCAGAGTTCGGCGGCTTACGCACCCTGATATGTTTCCCATCCACAGCTCCAATGCAGTTAGGGAAGTCACAAGTGTTTTTGAAACCAGTGGCGATTTTGAGCCAATCCTCCTGTTTGGGCTCAGGCATCACAACTTCCTGAAGTTTCTGCCATATTTGGGAACAGGTTGTCCGAATAATGCGTGAAATTGTCGACCGCCCAATCAGAAACTCCAGGTGTAGACCCGCATAGGACAACCCTGTGGACAGGAAGCTGAAATACAAGAAAAATAAATAAAAAACATTAACATGAGGACTAAGAAAACATGAATAAGCACAAGTGTATATTTCATTTACTATGACATTATTGACAATATAAAAATGTTCATTTAACATTCTTACAATACTAGAATATTAAAACCAGTTTTGTTGATGTGCTTGTGGCTTCATGTCCAACTAAAGTTACTGAAACATAGTAGGACACAACACATTTAAAAAAAAGATCATCAACATACAGTATGTGCGAATGTTGAATACATACCGTAAGGTTCGGAGCAGACGCTCCTCAGCAGAGATGGCTTTTCTCATCCAGGTGTCCTGATAGGTGATCCCAGGACGTAAGATCTCCAACAACATGTCAAAAGTCCTGATGGACATGCGACTATACAGGTAAAACTTGTCAGGATGTGCCCTCAAAGCTGAATATAGTCTCTGGAAATGTCCTTTACTCTGGCGTTGGGTCAATAGAGGACCGGATATGGCTGGCCAAAGCGACGAGACAACACCCAGTGAAGCAACACCCGCTCAGTTGTGCTTAAATACACATGGTCAGACATGTTTGTAAGGTCAAAGCAACACAGCCAAAATATGCTAGAGAACATATAGGGCAGATGGGAGGGGTCCACCTGTTGTAGAGGTCTTAAATAGTGTTGTTAATGATGGTTTAAATGATTTGCAGGCCTGAAAACCGTTAAATGTCCATTTTGTGATGGTGCGTGCAAAATACGCCATACGGATCACATACGGATTACACACGCACAAGCACATGCGCGAAATACGCGACCACACCTAAGCAACGCATTAACTACGGAAGTAGATTTCTGGGACATTTTGGCGTATTGAACGCGTAGTACGGACGTATAATACGTTCTGTATTGTCTTACGCCAAGTGTGACGCCGGCCTCAGAGGGCGCTGAAGATGCTGCAGCTGCCGCAGGAACCAGGAGAGGTGAGTATTAGAAGGGGGGCCCAATGCCAGCGCTGGCACCGGGGGGGGGGGGGGGGTGCTGGTCACGGCGGCGGTCGGCGCCGCCCGAAGATTTAAAGGGCATGCGTCTCTTTTTTTTTTCTTCCTCCTCTCTGGGTCGGGGCCCACCGGGCATTTCACCGATATCCCGGTGGGCCAGTCCGACGTTGTATGTAATCATTAATCCTGTTAACCTCTTTAAAGGCAATGTGTCTTCAGGTATTTGCTGTCCCATCTGAAAGCAGTATGGTGTAGGGGCAGAGACTCTGATTCTAGCAATGTATCACTTACTAGGCTTTTTGTTGCATGTTAAATATTAATTATTCTTATTTTTATTCTGTACCGAGCACATGGTTTCTTGCTGACACTATCAAAAGCTATTTCTGTGTATGTAGCTCAGAGTATAAGTTAACACCATATACAGAGGACATGTGATCTGTGTTGAACATATATAAATGTCTCTTAGGAGGGTGTGGGGGCTTTTGTCACGTGGGATGGTCACCTCCCTGCCTTCACCATCATTCTCCATGGACATGAGACAAGACACGAGGAACAACAGCTGTTAGCTACTCCATGCCATGATGATCTTCAAACTTCACACAGACAGACTGTTTTACCATTCAGGACCTTGGGAAAGATGAGTAACAAGACAAGCGCTGATATTTACACATGGACACTCTGTTCGTAACTGTTTAATCTACTTTTATGTTTTTGCTGCAATGGTGGATAATTCAATAAACCACTATACTTTCTTCAGAATATCATGACATTTTTCTTTTAAGAATAACGCACCTGGTTAAGTCTTGATTAGATATTTTTGCTAAATAACCATTTTTAACACTGCACTTTTGATAAATCACTGTTTTCCCTGCTGCAGATCTACCAGTTCTCTGAATAACCCCGCCAACATCACTGATTAGCAGCTTTCAGTGTACACTGTGCATAGGCAGAAAGCTGACAATCAGTGCTTGGGGCAGGGTTATACAGAGCTCATGAATATGGAAGACTACCTGGCAACAGGTTTATTATTCCTCTAGTGATAATTTTCTGCTTATATAACTATGATTTTATTAAAACTACAGCAAGCAGAACAGTAAGTGACACATCAGTGGAAACGGGGTCTCTGTCTTTAAATTATGCTGCTCTCAGATTGCGTGGCAAAAACCTGGTAACAGATTCCCTTTGAGTGACTGCAACAGCTAAACTTTACATTATAACTGTTATAAGACTTGAAAAAAAAACTATGGGGCCGATTAATCCGTTTTATCCTGAAATCTACTGTAAATCTTTGTGAAATGTTGCTGACATGTCAATGTAAGGAGGCTTATTTGTTGTGCAATGCTCCTTTGGGAAATGTAATATGCAAATTACCTCTTCAGAGATGAAGAGGACTTTAACTCTATAGCGCCACCTGTTGGAAGCAGCAATCCTACAAGTCATTATTGCAAGGCAATTTGCATTTGAAATGTTGCAAAATTTTTGTAACTTTTGCTGGATTGATGTCAGCTTAGGCGTCTTTCACACTTACGGTTTTTACAATCAGTCACACTCCGTCAAAATGTTGAAAAGACGGATCCTGTGCAGATTGTAAAAAACGGGAGCACTGGATCTGTTTTTTTGATGGACCAGTCAAGGCAGTTGTTGCCAGAATTGGCTATGTGCACACGTTGTGTATGCCTCTTCGCCGCATTTTTTTGCGCGAAAACGCATACACAACACAACCCATGTTAAAAATAATTAAAAAATAAAAAATCGTGATATTCTTACCTTCCGGCGTCCCCCGCAGACTTCCCGATGCTCGCGATGCTCCGTTCCCAGTGATATCTTACGAGACAATGACCTGTGATGACGTAGCGGTCTCGAGAGACTGCTACGTCATTGGGTCATTTCATTTCGCAAGGCATCACTGGGAAAGGGAGCTGCCGGGAGCATCGCGGGGCTGCGGGGAAAACGCCAGAAGGTGAGACTATCACGATTTTTTAATTATTATTTTTAAAATTATATCTTTTTACTGTTGATGCTGCATAGGCAGAGAGAGAGAGAGCGAGAGAGAATTTCTCTGACGGGAAATTCTTCCGCGCATGCTTAGTTTCAAAAGACGGCATCCGTACCTGGATTCCTGCTTTTGACAGTCAGTAATGGATCCTGCATCCATAGGCTTCCAATTATAGCAAAAGCGCAAGATCCGTCACTGGGCGATTTTCCGACGTACACAAAAAACGTTCCTATGTGTGTTGTCTCTGCCCGACGGACAGTGATTTTTACGACGGATGCAGTGCATGATGAATGAATCGGAAGGCCATCCGTTGCTAATACAAGTCTATGAGAAAAAAACGGATACAGCAGAAATATTTGCTGGATCCGTTTTTTTTCACAAAACGACGCATTGTGATGGAAAAAGAAAGACGGAAGTGTGAAAGAGGCCTAACCCAAATCTTTGGACAATGCAAAGATTTTAGCATGAGAGGATATGGCTAAGCACTGCCCAACTTATTCATCATGATGTACACAACAGAAGTAGCCTAAAGTAAGGTTACTTTCACACTAGCGTCGTACAACGCACGTCGCAATGCGTCGTTTTGGAGAAAAAACGCATCCTGCAACGTTGTCTGCAGGATGCGTTTTTTCCCCATAGACTAACATTAGCGACGCATTGCGACATGTCGCAACCGTCGTTCGACGGTTGCGTCGTGTTGTGGCGGACCGTCGGAACAAAAAAGTTACATGTAACGTTTTTTTGTGCGTCGTGTCCGCCATTTCCGACCGTGCATGCGTGGCCGGAACTCCGCCCCCTCCTCCCCGCAACTCACAATGGGGCAGTGGCTGCCCCCTTTGTGCTGCGTTGTCACAGGATGCGTCGGTACGTTGGCCCGACGCACTGCGACGGGCCGACGCTAGTGTGAAAGTAGCCTAAGACAAATAAGTACATCACAGGAATACATTTCTGATGCTGATGCATGGCAGCAGAGCAGTGCACCAAATTCATTGACAGGCACATGCCTGTTAATGAATTTGCCAAATCTTACTACAGAACATACTAGATTAAAGGGAACCTATCTCCAGGTTTTTCTAATATAAACTATGATTACCATCTTTAATGCCTCTTTGACAGCAGTCTAGCAAGGATATAAATCCCCATCCCCATCTGCAAATTAAAAAAAAAAACCTTTTATAATCCCCCCCTTATTGGGCAGTTTGATCCGATAGGCGTCAATGGTCTTCGCTGCCTCCTCTATCCTCGCAATCGCTATCCTCGTGTCTTGCTTCATGTGGATGACGCATCCTACGTCCTGAAAACAAAACCTCCAATCTCACTCATGTGCAGGCGCACTTTTCTATGCCCTGATGAGAGCAGAGCAAACTACTGTGATGCGCATGTGCCAGCTTTACATGCGGGTTACCAGTGCTCTTCGCTTCTCCTGGAGATGGGAATAAGGACAGAGTTGAACGAATATGTTCGGAATTGGTCACCGAATCTGAATTTGCCATATTCGTGCCGAATTTATGTTTGACGATTGATTCCGAACATATATGTGCATTTCTACTTCCATTGACTCCAATGACGTTCGGCTGTGTTCGACGAATATTGCAAATACAATATTTGCCGCAGATCAAAATCGGAACTGAATTTTGAAAAATTTCTCAACTCTACTGTCGAGAACATTACGTTCAATGAACACAGATCACTCGTATCAACAATCTTTCTGTGTGCATGATACTGCGGTCAGGCTTGTCATAACAGACCATTAGATGACAGCTGATCAGCTTGCGTGTAGCTGATAGGTGGCTGTTTAATGACTGGTCAACCTGTCTAAATGGGCCTTTAATCATATTACTATTTGGCAGAGCTTCAAAAATTTATTCCAATTTAAAAAACAAAAAATTAAGACAACAGATAAGACTGTCAGCATCTGTCTGCGGGTTCATCAGTGATCTAACTTGTATGGGCATCTCCCAACTCTCCTCTCACTACACATATCAGGAAAAGAAGGATTAGTAATAATTATAAGCAAGCACTAAAATGCTCAGATGCTCGTTACCCAAACTGAGCAATTCCTAATGCTTGAATGCTCGTTTGAAGTAGCGAGCATAATGGGAGTCAGTGGGTTAAT
This sequence comes from Ranitomeya imitator, assembly GCF_032444005.1. Taxonomy (NCBI): domain Eukaryota; kingdom Metazoa; phylum Chordata; class Amphibia; order Anura; family Dendrobatidae; genus Ranitomeya; species Ranitomeya imitator. The sequence goes on along the minus strand of NC_091283.1, from coordinate 451,000,807 downwards.
TCAAGCATTTTTCCGGCAGACCCTACAAGGGGGCAGTAAAAGTGTTCAAATGGATGGAAAAAATGCTGAATGGAAGGAGAACAGCATGGGGAAAACCCCTGAAAGCATCTCTGACTCCCAGATAACTACTGAGAACAATGGTATCACACTTTTACTCCACTTTAACCCCTTTCTGAAATGGGTGTAATAATACGCCATCGGACTCCCTTCTTTTGATGTAGGCTGCGGCGCTGAGCCCACATCTTTCCTAGCACATGTCAACTGTTTTGAACAGCTGACATGTGCCTCTAACAGCCACAGGTGGAATCGTAATCCACCCGGAGCTGTTAACCCATTAAATGCCGCTGTCAATCTCAAGGAAGTGCTCCGGAAATCCTGCCCATAGGTGACCCTGTCACGTGAACACGGGTCACCGAAGGGTTGGCATGACAACCAGTGGTCTCCAGCAGACCTGTATGGTTGTCATAGCTGGATTGCTATGAGCGCCGCCCGGTGGTCGGCGCTCATAGCAAGTGAGCATTTCTGTTACATACAAGCAATCTGATCATAAAAAAATGTTTTTAAATATATAAATATATACATATATACACTGCTATAAAATAAAGAGAACACTTAAACAACAGAATATAACTTCAAATGAATCAAACTTCTGTGAAATCAAACTGTCCACTTAGGAAGCAACACTGACAATCAATTTCACATGCTGTTGTGCAACAGGAATAGACAATAGATGGAAATTATTGGCAATTATCAAGACGCACTCAATAAAGGAGTTGTTCTGCTGGTGGGGAACACAGAGCACACCTCAGTACTAATGCTTTCTGGCTGATGTTTTGGTCACTTTTGAATGTTGGTTGTGCTTTCACACTCGTGGTAGCATGAGGCGGACTCTACAACCCACACAAGTGGCTCAGGTAGTGCTGCTCATCCAGGATGGTACATCAATGCGAGCGAGCTATGACAAGAAGGTTTGCTGTGTCTGTCAGCGTAGTGTCCAAATGCTGGAGGCGCTACCAGGAGACAGGCCAGTACACCAGGAGAGGTGGAGGAAGCCGTAGGAGGGCAACAATCCAGCAGGACCGCTACCTCTGCCTTTGTGCAAGGAGGAACAGGAGGAGCACTGCCAGAGCCCTGCAAAATGACTTCCAGCAGGCCACAAATCTGCATGTGTCTACACAAACGATTACAAACCGACTCCATGAGGATGGTCTGAGTGCCCGACGTCCACAAATGGGGGTTGTGCTCACAGCCCAACACCGTGCAGGACAATTGCCATTTGCCACAGAACACCAGGATTGGCAAATTTGCCACTGGCGCCCTGTGCTCTTCACAGATGAAAGCAGGTTCACACTGAGCACATGTGACAGACGTGACAGAGTCTGGAGAAGCCGTGAAGAGCGATCTGCTGCCTGCAACACCCTTCAGCATGACCGGTTTGGCAGTGGGTCAGTAATGGTGTGGGGTGGCATTTCTTTGGAGGGCCGCACAGCCCTCCATGTGCTCGCCAGAGGTAGCCTGACTGCCATTAGGTACCGAGATGAGATCCTCAGACCCCTTGTGAGACCATATGCTGGTGCAGTTGGCCCTGGGTTCCTCCTAATGCAGGATAATGCCAGACCTCATGTGGCTGGAGTGTGTCAGCAGTTCCTGCAAGATGAAGGCATTGAAGCTATGGACTGGCCCGCCCGTTCCCCAGACCTGAATCCGATTGAACACATCTGGGACATCAAGTCTCGCACCATCCACCAACGTCAAGTTGCACCACAGACTGTCCAGGAGATGGCAGATGCTTTAGTCTAGGTCTGGGAGGAAATCCCTCAGGAGACCATCCTCGGCCTCATCAGGAGCATGCCCAGGCATTGTAGGGAGATCATACAGGCACGTAGAGGTCACACACACTACTGAGCATTCTTTCCTTGTCTTGAGGCATTTATGCTGAAGCTGGATCAGCCTGTAACTTCATTTTCCACTTTGATTTTGAGCATCATTCCAACTCCAGACCTCCGTGGGATATAAGTTGTGATTTACGTTGATCATTTTTAGATTTTTTTGTTCTCAACAAATTCCACTATGTAATGTAGATTTAAAACTGGAATATTTCATTCAGCGATATCTAGGGAGTGGGATTTTAGTGTTCCCTTAATTTTTTGAGAAGTATATATATATATATATATATATATATACATATACATATGTATATATATACATATATATCCAGCTTTGGCAAAAATTAAGGGACTACTGCAATATTTTCAGTTTGTTCGATTGTTCTCTTTATAGGCATATTTTTGAGTAATATGTAAATTGTTCTTTTATTCTATAAACTACTGACAACATGTCTCCGAAGTTCCAAGCAATATATTTTCGTATTTATTTTCTGAAACTGAGAAATGGTCAAAATAACAAAAAAAATGCATTGCTTGCAGACCTCAAATAATGCAAAAAACAAAACAAAAAACAAGTTTATAATCATTTAGAAACAACAATACTAATGTTTTAACTCAGGAAGAGTTCAGAAATCAATATTTTGTGGAATAACCATGATTTTTAATCACAGCTTTCATACGTCTTGGCATGCTTTCCACCAGTCTTTCATACTGCTTTTGGGTGACCTTATGCCACTCCTGGTACAAAAACTTAAGCAGTACTTCTTTGTTTGATGACTTGTGACTATCCATCTTCCTCTTGATTACATTCCAGAGGTTTTCAATGGGGTTCAGGTCTGGAGATTGGGCTGGCCATGACAGGGATTTGATGTGGTGGTCCTTTAGCCACACCTTGATTGACCTAGCTGTGTGGCATGGCACATTGTCCTGCTGGAAAAAACAGTCTTCAGATTTGGGGAACATTGCCTGAGCAGAAGGATTTAACTTTTTCCAGGATAACCTTGTATGCGGCTTGAGTCATATGTCCTTCGCAAAGATTAACCTGCCCAATTCCAGCCTTGCTGAAGCATCCACACATCGTCACCGATCCTCCACCAAATTTCACAGTGGGTGAAAGACACTGTGGCTTGTACGCCTCTCAAGGTCTCCATCTAACCATTAGACGACCAGGTGTTGGGCAAAGCTGAAAATTAGACTCATCAGAGAAGATTACCTTACTCCAGTCCTCTATGGTCCAATCCTTATGGTCTTTGGCAAACTTCAGCCTGGCTCTCCTTTGCTTCTCAATGATGAAAGGCTTTTTTCTAGCTTTACATGACTTGAGTCCTGCCTCTTGGAGCCTGTTACGAACTGTTCTTGCCGTGCACTTCACCCCAGCTGCTATTTGCCATTCCTTCTGTAGGTTATTTGATGTCATCCTACGGTTGCTGAGTGACATTTGAATAAGATGATGCCATCCCGGTCAGTGGAGAGTCGTTTTTGTCCTCTGCTGGTCTGTAGATTTGTTGTCCCCAATGTCTGCCTCTTGACCTTGATGTAATGGACTGCTCTCTCAGAAATCTTAAGGATGGAGGCACATGATGCTCACTGTGTCCTTCTACTTCTAAAGCCAGAATTGAGCCCTTCTTTTCCTCACTCAAGACTTTTCTTTTCAACTCCTTTGGCATGGTTAAAAGTTATTTTTCATTCCTATTACTTCTAGGATATGTGTAGCACTTGTTTTGCCATCCAGCTTGTCCTACTGCAAGAGGATTGTGAACACCGCAGCAGTGATTTTTAGACTTTCCTTCGTTAAATAAGATTTGGTTCAGGTGATCACCTAATCAGAAGCACATTAAGTAGAATGAGGTGTACTCTGGTTGGAATTCAAGTGACACTGGAATGGAATGGCTGTCAGACATGTAGAGAAGCTGATTTTTATAAAACTGTGCGGTGGTCTCTTAATTTTTGCCAGAAGTGTATATAAAAGTTCAAATCATCCCCCTTTCAACCTATTCAAAATGAAACAAAAAAAAAAATATATATATACATATTTGGTATCGCCGCATTCAGAATAGCCTAGTCTATCAATATAAAAAAGAATTAACCTGATCGCTAAATAGCATAACGAAAAAATAGTCAAAGCGCCAGAATTACGTTTTATTTGTCACTGATACATTGCAATAAAATGCAATAATGTGTGATCAAAAGATCAAATCTACACCAAAACGGTATCAATAAAAATGTCAGCTTGGTGCACAAAACGTAAGCTCTCACCTAGCCCCAAATCACGAAAAATGGAGCAGCTACATATCTCAGAAAATGTCGCTTTTTTTAACCAAAGTTTGGATTTTTTTTTCATCACTTAAATAAAAAATAATCTAGACATGTTTGGTGTCTATGAACTCATAATGACCTGGAGAATCATAGTGGCCGGTCAGTTTTATCATTTATTGAACATGGTTAAAAAAATCTGTGGAACTGCACTTTTTTTTTGCAATTTCACCGCACTTTGAAGTTTTCCAGTACATGATGTGTTAAAAGCAATGATGTCGTTCAAAAGTACAACTTGTCCTGAAAAAAACAAGCCCTCACATGGCCATTTTGACCCAAAAATAAAAAAGTCATGGCTCTGTGAAGGGGAGCAAAAAACAAAAATGCAAAAACGGAAAATGGCCTGGGGGTTAACTGGGATATCCGTGACTTTAAACAAAAAAAAAGGCATGTTGCTAACAGGGGCAACTACCTGTCTGTTGTCTCCCCCAATTAGGCAGCAGAAGCCGGATGTCAATCATCATGACACCAGTAGGCCCACCCTGTCAACAGGAAGAGAAACTGCTGCTCTGTAGACAGGGAGTAGCTGAATCTCTGGCAGGAGCGGTCAATGATCGGCGCCAGGTACAACAGAGAGGTAGTTGCCACTGTTAGCAACTACATGCCTTTTTTCTAAAGTCCCAGATATCCTCTTTAAGGACTGACAATGAAACATTCAAAATCAACGAGAAACAAAACATTGTACAGGAAACAAAACATTCTTTCCTGTACAATGACTTGTTTATAAAGCAACATTTAAAACAGATTTTTTTTAAATTATTTAAGTAAACCAAAAAAACTTGGAAATTTCAGTGTAATTTATGAAGGGAGCAAGAACTGTCAAAATTTAGATGGAAGAGGCACTTAGATACACTCTGTATTAGACATAAAGGAGGGCATCATACACATTCTGTTCAAATTGTCATGTAGCGATACTCTTAGACTCAAGGCTATGCTTTAGTGCAATGCCTGCCAAAAACTAGAAGCAGGGTTATCCATACACCCTTGAAGGTAACAACTGGAGGGCATTATTCAAATACTATGAACAAAGTGTAGTTTTGATACTCTTACACTCATAAAGACTCTGCACACAGTGCAAAGTCTGCCAAAAATTACAAGCAGAGTCATCCATACACCCTTGAAGGCACCAATTGGAGTGCCCCATTCAAATACTAACAAAGTGTAGTTGTGGTAATTCTACACTCATAAAGGCTCGGCACACAGTGCAAAGCCAGAAAAAATTAGGAGGGTCATCCATAGACCCTTGAAGGCAACAACTGGAGGGCCTCATTCAAATATTAAGAATATATAGTTGTGGTACTTCCACACTCAAAGACTCTGCATAGTGGAAAGCCATAAAAAATTTTGAGGAGGGTCATCCATACACCGTTGAAAACAACAACTGGAGGACTTCATTCAAAATATTGAAATTTAAAACCACATCAAGCTAGGTATTGCTTGACCAGCTTTAAAAACTTTTCTCTCCTTGTCAAAAATACTCGGTCATCAGGGCCTGGATGCTAGGAGGGTGTCATGAAATTGGCGCAGGCCTTTGTCAGTGTACCCCTGCCTCTGCTGTATCTGGTGTATGTGTCCCTTGCCTCTCCTCTTTGGTTACGGCAATAAGCTTGCCCCGGCTGCTTGCGTTGTCTGATGGGGATTTTTTTAACATATTTTAGAAATATTAGAGATTAGAAAGAAAATTATAAACATACATGTTAAAGGTAAAAGTTATAAGACCATCTCCAAGCAGTTTGATGTTCCTGTGACTACAGTTGCACATATTATTCAGAAATTTAAGATCCATAGGACTGTAGACAACCTGAGCCGACGTGACTGCAGGAGGAAAATTGATGATAAATCAAAGAGACAGATGATACGAATGGTAACAAAGAGCCCAGAAAAACTTCTAAACAGATTAAAGGTGAACTTCAAGCTCAAGGAACATCAGTGTCAGATCGCACCCATCCATCGTTGTATGAGCCAAAGTGGACTTCATGGGAGACAACCAAGGAAGACACCATTGTTGAAAATAAAACATAAAAAAGCCAGACTGGAATTTGCCAAACTACATGTTGACTGACAAGCCACAAAGCTTCTGGGAGAATGTCCTATGGACAGATGAGACAAAAACGGAACTTTTTGGCAAGGCACATCAACTCTATGTTCACAGACGGAAAAATGAAGCATATCAAGAAAAGAACACTGTCCCTATTGTAAAACATGGAGGAGGCTCTATGTTCTTGGGCTGCTTTGCTGCATCTGGTACAGGGTGTCTAGAATTTATGCAGGGTACAATAAAATCTCAAGACTATCAAGGCATTCTAGAGAGAAATGTGCTGCCCAGTGTCAGAAAGCTTGGTCTCAGTCGCAGGTCATGGGTCTTCCAACGGGTTAATGACCCAAAACACACAGCTTAAAGCACCCAAGAATGGCTAAGAGGAAAACATTGGACTATTCTGAAGTGGCCTTCTATGAGCCCTGACCTAAGTCCTATTGAGCATCTTTGGAAAGAGCTGAAACATGCTGTCTGGAAAAGGCAACCTTCAAACACGAGACAACTGGAGCAGTTTGCTCTTGAGGAGAGGGCCAAAATACCTGACGAGAGGTACAGAAGTCTCATTGACAGTTACAGGAATTGTTTGATTGCAGTGATTGCCTTCAAAAGGCTGTACAACAAAATATTAAGTTAAGGATACCATCATTTCATAAGTTTTTTGTTTGTTTTTTAATTCTGTGGAAGCATGGTTGAAAAGCAATGTCTGACTTTCATTTGTACATTGTCATAGAATTTTTATTTATTATTACTTTGGTCAGATTCAAGTTATTTCTGTGACCATTGTTGGTTTTTCTGTCATTAAACGAGAGGTATCAACAATTTTGACTGTGTATATATTTAGCAACAGACTGAAAAGCCCTAAGCCCTGCCTAGTTGCTGTATTCAGCCACTCTCCTATGCTCCAGAAGGTGTCCTTAGGCTAAATGCAGAATGTATCGCATAGAAACAGCAAAGCACAAGATTAGCCCTTAGAAGGACTTCTAGTTTGATGGTTCACCAAAGTATCACAACTAAAGGACTCTGATTTCTAAAACTGTGCATACAGGCCTAGACAACTACTCTCTTCCTCCAATCAGAACTGTCCCTGCGCTGTGCAGTGGCATCTCTGTGCTGAGTGTGGTGGCGCCGGTCTTTTTATAACCTTTGATGGGGTAATGCGGCTAGCCAATCACAGTAATGCCACTATCAAGATAGTTATGATATTACAGTGACTGTGTCACGACTGTTGTCGAGAGTCTCAGGACCAGGGGTTCCTTCCCTGTCCCTAATTCTAGGGGCACCCTAGCTTGCTCTGTTCCCCTGATTACTTCTGATGGTGAAGATGCCAGGGGCACGTACTTTGCCTTGGCGCCTTAATCCGTCCTAAGTCTGTAGTCTTCCCCCACCCAGGGAAGAGGGGAGAAGTAGTGTTATTATTATTATTATTATTTATTATTATAGCGCCATTTATTCCATGGCGCTTTACATGTGAGGAGGGGTATGCATAATAAAACAAGTACAATAATCTTTAACAATACAAGTCACAACTGGTACAGGAGGAGAGAGGACCCTGCCCGCGAGGGCTCACAATCTACAAGGGATGGGTGAGGATACAGTAGGTGAGGGTAGAGCTGGCTGTGCAGCGGTTTGGTCAATCGGTGGTTACTGCAGGTTGTAGGCTTGTCGGAAGAGGTGGGTCTTCAGGTTCTTTTTGAAGGTTTCGATGGTAGGCGAGAGTCTGATATGTTGTGGTAGAGCATTCCAGAGTAGGGGGGATGCACGAGAGAAATCTTGTATGCGATTGTGGGAAGAGGAGATAATAGGGGAGTAGAGAAGGAGATCTTGTGAGGATCGGAGGTTGCGTGCAGGAAAGTACCGGGAGACGAGGTCGCAGATGTATGGAGGAGACAGGTTGTGGATGGCTTTGTATGTCATGGTTAGGTTTTTGTACTGGAGTCTCTGGGTGATGGGGAGCCAGTGCAGGGATTGACAGAGGGGAGAGGCCGGGGAATAGCGGGGGGACAGGTGGATTAGTCGGGCAGCAGAGTTTAGAATAGATTGGAGGGGTGCAAGAGTGTTAGAGGGGAGGCCACAGAGCAGGAGGTTACAGTAGTCAAGGCGGGAGATGATGAGGGCATGGACTAGGGTCTTTGCAGATTCTTGGTTTAGGAATGTGCGGATCCGTGAAATATTTTTGAGTTGGAGGCGGCAGGAAGTGGAAAGGGTTTGGATATGTGGTTTAAAGGAGAGATCAGTGTCAAGGATTACCCCAAGACAGCGGGCTTGTGGGACTGGGGAGAGTGGGCAGCCGTTTACTGTAATGGATAGGTTCGTTGGGGAGGTCGCGTGAGATGGGGGAAAGATGATGAATTCTGTTTTGTCCATGTTAAGTTTTAGAAATCTAGTGGAGAAGAAGGATGAAATAGCAGACAGACATTGAGGGATTCTGGTTAGTAGGGAGGTGATATCTGGTCCAGAGATGTAGATCTGTGTGTCGTCAGCATAGAGATGATACTGAAAGCCGTGAGATTCTATGAGCTGTCCCAGGCCAAAGGTGTAGATGGAGAAGAGCAGGGGTCCTAGAACTGAACCTTGCGGGACTCCGACAGATAGGGGGCGAGGTGAGGAGGTGGTGTGTGAGTGGGAGACGCTGAATGTACGGTCAGTTAGGTATGATGAGATCCAGGATAGGGCCAATTCTGTGATTCCAAGGGATGAGAGGGTCTGCAGCAGCAGGGAATGGTCCACTGTGTCAAAGGCAGAGGACAGGTCCAGGAGGAGGAGGACAGAGTAGTGTCGCTTGCTCTTGGCGGTTAATAGGTCATTGGTGACCTTAGTTAGGGCAGTTTCAGTGGAGTGGTGTGACCGGAAGCCTGATTGAAAGCGGTCGAAGAAGGAGCAGGAAGATAGATGGGAGGACAGTTCAAGATGGACATGTTGTTCCAGTAGTTTTGAGGCAAAGGGGAGAAGTGATATAGGGCGATAGCTAGATGCAGAGGATGGGTCAAGAGAGGGCTTTTTGAGGATAGGTGTGATTGAGGCATGTTTAAAGCTTGAGGGGAAAATGCCAGTTGTTAGTGATAGGTTAAAGAGATGGGTTAGGGTTGGGATGAAGACTGTGGTGAGGTTTGGGATGAAGTGGGATGGGAGTGGGTCACGTGCACAGGTGGTGAGATGCGATCTTGAGAGTAGAGTGGAGAGTCCATCTTCTGTAATGGTGGAGAAGTTGGTTTTGGAGGTGGAGGGCTGGGTAGTTGGGAGGAAGGGTTCTGGGGGTTGTTTACTAAAATTGTCTCTGATGTTCTTAATTTTCTGCTTGAAAAATGAGGCAAAGTCTTCAGCTGAGATGAGTGGGGAGGGAGGAGGTGCTGGGGGACGGAGGAGAGAGTTGAAGGTGTTGAATAACTGTTTGGGGTTGTGAGACAGGGAGGATATGAGATATGAGAAGTAGGTTTGTTTTGCTGTGGCGAGCGTGGTTTTGAAAGCAGTGAGGGACTGTTTGAATGCGATGAAGTGCTCGATGGAGTGGGATCTTTTCCATCTGCGCTCAGCAGCTCTGGAAGCTCGCCTCAGTTCTTTGGTCATGCTGGTGTGCCAGGGTTGTCTGTTGATTTTGCGAGCTTTGGTATGTGTGAGAGGGGCAAGAGATTCCAAAGCTGCAGCTATTGTGGTGTTATATAGAGCGGCAGCATCATCCGCATTGTGTAGGGAGCTTATGTCTGTGAGAGGGAGGAGGGATTCAGAGAGTGAGTGAAGATCAAGGTGTTTAAGATTTCTGCGAGGGTGTGAGAGTTTGTGGGGTGGGGGTTGTAGACAAGGAGTGGAAAGGGAAGAGAATGTAAGTAGGTTGTGGTCAGAAAGAGGAAGAGGTGAGTTTGAGAGGTTAGATAGGGAGCAGAGGCGGGTGAGAATGAGGTCCAGTGTGTGACCATCTTTGTGGGTGGCTGTAGAAGACCATTGAGTAAGGCCAAAGGAGGAAGTGAGGGATAGAAGTTTAGTGGCAGCTGAGAGGGAAGTGTCAATGGGGATGTTGAAGTCGCCCATGATGATAGTGGGGATGTCAGCGTACCACAATACACCAACCAGACTAACAAGGCAATACAAACAGGGATAATGAAAAATACGAAACATACAAATACACAGACAATAGAGAAATGCATCTGGGAGTGGAGGATGGGGTTAAACCAAAGTAGGAGAAGAAAGGGAATCACACACTCAAAATCTAGCAACAGTCACAGATAAATCCACCAACTGCCTACCCTAATAACCACCAACAACAATCTCCAGCCATGCAGCAAAAGCTAGCTCTGCAATAAGAGCTAGCCAGGACCCAGTTTATATAGGAGATCGGAGTGGCTAACAGTGCACAGCTGAGAGCCTAAACTAAACTCTCCAGGAGCTCTCAACTGATCAGATTAACCCCTGCACTACCCAAATAAAATTACACCTTTAATAAGAAGAAGTGATTCTAACCATTGCAGGAGTAGGAAGAATCAGATGCTGTGGTTTTCTGGCTCCACTCTGTTGCAGTAAACCTGTGACAGACTGCATGTTTATTGACTGTGTAACAGGCGCTAAACTTGCAGGGTGGAGATCAAGTATTAAATCCATGCACCTGTCAATGCTCGGTGCCGAGCACATCCGAGCACCCAGATACTTAAGGGATATCCAAATATCACTGAGCACGTTCGCTCATCACTATTCAGTAATGTTCGATGTCAACATGCCTGATCCTTTGTCTTGAAGGGAATAAACCTAAACCAAAGGAGTCTTGGCAGTGGCTAATTCCCCTTTTAATCAGTTAAATATACATTTATACTCAATTGACCCTGCATGCTTGTAGTAAATTAAGGATAAATAGTTTTTCAGCCAACAGCTTTGATACATGGATACAGTACCCTGGTTGCAGTTCTCCAGAAAGTTGAGAATGCCAAGATTGATATAATTCAAAACTTTAAATGGTTGAATAAAAAGTACTTTTGATAGTACTTCTCTGTTATTGTGGTCAAGGACACAATAGTCTTTATGATTTGTAATGTCTTTACAGCTAAAAAGCCTTAATGTCTAGTGAGGGAGATACTGCCCACTGTCTAGCAATTATCGTCTGGATGCCTAAGTACAGAGCAAAGAGGGAGAGGACAAGGTTTCATATCACTTATGGCACCTTAAAAGCCACTTGGTGTGACTTTCCCAATCCCCAGTTGGTAATAAGATGGCTTGCAATTTACGATTAATATCTTGTTTTGCTGGCAGCAGGAAAATAAGTATATTTATCTTTTTTTATTTGTCGTTTGGTTTGAAATGTTAGTAAACATACAGGACCCGTGGAAGCGCGGCAGCACGAAACGGCCGTCGTCCGGTTTTTGTCCACGTTCTCCCTGCTGTACACTGCACATGTTCCATTAAAGGATTGTTGAAATTTGGACCCGTGAGTGCGCTTTAACTTTTTCTGTCTTGAATTTATACATATTTTTGGATCAAGTGCACCCGAGTGTCCTTCAGCTAGGCTACATAGCATGAGCGGCTGCACATAGTTGCATGTAATGGTGGTCAGCCAAATAATAGCGGTGCCGTGATATCTTTCTTTCTATTGAAACATACAGGTGCTTCTCACAAAATTAGAATATCATCAAAAAGTTAACTTATTTCAGTTTTTCAATACAAAGAGTAAATCTCATATTATATAGTCATTACAAACAGGGTGATCTATTTCAATTTTTTATTTCTGTTAATGTTGATGATTATGGCTTACAGCCAATGAAAACCCAAGTCATTATCTCAGTAAATTAGAATAATTAACAAAAAACTCCTGCAAAGGCTTCCTAAGTGTTTACAAAGGTCCCGTAGTCTGTTTCATTGACACACTCCACAAGGAGGGTAAGCCACAGAAGGTCATTGCTAAAGAAGCTGGCTGTTCACAGAGTGCTGTATCCAAGCATATTAATGGAAAGTTGAGTGGAAGGAAAAGATGTGGTAGAAAAAGGTGCAAAAGCAACCGGGATAACCGCAGCCTTGAAAAGATTGTTAAGAAAAATTTAGGGGAGATTCACAAGAAGTGGGCTGCTGCTGGAGTCATTGCTTCAAGAGCCACCACACACAGACGTATCCAGGACATGGGCTACAAGTGTCACATTCCTTGTGTCACGCCACTCATGACCAATAGACAACGTCAGAAGCGTCTTACCTGGGCCAAGGAGAAAAAGAACTGGACTGTTGCTCAGTGGTCCAAGGTGTTGTTTTCAAATGAAAGTAAATTTTGAATTTCATTTGGAAATCAAGGTCCCAGAGTCTGGAGGAAGAGTGGAGAGGCCACAATCCAAGCTGCTTGAGGTCTAGTGTGAAGTTTCCACAATCAGTGATGGTTTGGGGAGCCATGTCATCTGCTGGTGTAGGTCCGCTGTGTTTTATCAAGACCAAAGTCAGCACAGCCGTCTACCTGCAAATTCAGCGCGCCGATCTGGGTCATCCTTGTTGAGATGCTGCAGCAGCTGAATTTTGTAAGGGTGCCATTTGTGAGTAGCTAATTTCAGCCGAAGGGATGTTCGATTGATGCCAGACCGACGAGCTGAATTTGCAGAATAGGCAAAACAAAAATTGGAACAGGACCCTCCGTTTACACAGAACATTATGTTCAGTGATGAGGCAAACTTTTTTGGGTGGGTCATTTATATGGATACACCTAAATAACATGGGAATGGTGACAGTTTTCTTGCATAGGGTGTCTTGTATTGGAATCTGCTGCAATGACCCGGGTACTGCATTCCCCAGACAACACAATTTCCATCAGCTCCTCACTTGTTAACGTCTGCGACATGTCAATGGCTGTAAACAAAGAGAAACTTGTAAATAACTCATGAAAGAATAGTTACATTAAAACCAAGCACACCATTGTTTTCTTGTGAAACGCTCAATAAGTTTGATGTGTCACATGACCCTCTTCCGGTTGGAAAAAATAAAAATGGCCGACTTCAAAATGGCCGCCATGGTCACCACCCATCTTGAAAATTTTTCTCCGTTCCATATTCTAATGTGCCACAAACAGGAAATTGATATCACCAACCATTCCCATTTTATTTAGGTGTATCCATATACATGGCCCAATATAGTATAATACTACCCCATGTATACAAGAACACAATTAATATGTAACACTGCTTCATATGTACAATAATATAATTGCTATACTACAATAGTGCTCCTCTGTACAAAAAAATACTGCTTTATGGTCAGAAATGTGTAATCTTTGTTATGGCCTTTCGGTGCAAAAAATGAATAAAAAAGTATCATTGACCCACAGCTATACTCATGTACTCTGACCTTGCCATGCTGTAAAAACAGAGGGCAGCCTGCCAAGTCCATGCTATATAAAATTGATATTCAAGTGAAATCAATGCAGCAGCTGACATCCATTACGTGTGATAGCAGGGAGCTATGCTCTGCTGTATAGTATACATTCATATCCAATAATGTTGCTGATTTGAGTCCGACCTGCAGTGATGTTCCACTGTGTCGCTCTTTCCCTACCTGCTGGGAGAAATGTTTCATACTTTATTTCTGTATGACTCTGAGCAATGTTTTGCACTTAGTGAAGGAGTTAATAGACTTTGGTGCCATTGTGGATAATTGGTCTGTTTGTCTCAATGAGGACACACCTGTCGTATTGTTTTGTCATGTGTACAGAGTGATTGCTCTCATTATAGAATAGCGCAAGATCATTTTATGGCACTTAGAGTAAAAACCCAGAGCTGCGTTTCCTGCATTCAAAAAGGGTCCTAGCTGAGAGACAGACGAGTAGTGACAGTCAGCCTATGAAAGTGTTTGAGAAGGCATACAAAAATACAAATATCCTTTTTGAAGAGTATAGGAACTCTAGTGCCCCCTATTAAGGATAGCAAGTCTAAAATTCAATATTGATCCTTTAGGCTGTGTGCACACATTGTGTTTTTGCCGCGCGGATTTGTCACAAAACCTGTAAGGATTCCTTATGCTAGCTAAGTGAATGAGACTCCTGAAGTCTCATGCACGTTTATTTGTGAGTTATAGATTTGGTGCAGTTTCAAATATGCAGCATGACAATTCTTTCAACGTTATTTCCTCCATTTGGAAAGAGAGAAAGAAGTGTGCTAAGAAAATTGGGATCACAAAATATAATACAAGTTTATTAAAAAAAAAGCAAACAATGACATATAGGATTTAAAAGCATTTAAAATATTTATCTCTACTATATAATAGCCTAAGGGTCACTGCCGTCTTTCTGTCTGTCTTTCTGTCACAGATATTCATTGGTCGCGGCCTCTGTCTATCATGGAATCCAAGTCGCTGATTGGTCGTGGCAAAGGTCATGGGCGTTTTGACCAATCAGCGACCGGCACAGTCCGGCGGCAACATGGCCGATCCTTCCTCCCCGCAGTCAGTGCCCACTCCGTACTCCCCTCCAGTCAGCGCTCACACAGGGTTAATGGCAGCGCTAATGGACCGCGTTATGCAGCGGTGTAATGCACTCCATTAACGCTGCTATTAACCCTGTGTGACCAACTTTTTTACTATTGAGGCTGCCTATGCAGTAATAGTAAAAAGATCTAATGTTAAAAATAATAAAAAAAAATACAAAATCATCATATACTCACATTCCGGCGCCTTTCCCGCTCCTCGCGACACTCTGATGACCGCTCCATGCAAGCGGCAGGTTCCGGTGGCAAGGATGGTATGCGACAAGGACCTGCCATGACGTCACGGTTATGTGACCGTGACATCATCACAGGTCCTGTGCCCATACCAACCCTGGGACCGGAAGCTGACGCGTGCACCTCACACAGGGCCAGGACTTCAACGGAGGGTGAGTATATGCTTATTTTTTATTTTAAGTCTGTATACTACGTGGCTCTGTGGGTGACCAGAAAAATGCACACAGGAAAATTGCACACAGGAAAATTGCCCACAGGAAAATTGCCCACAGGAAAAATGCCCACAGGAAAATTCCCCACATGGAAAATTCCCCACACGGAAAATTCCCCACACGGAAAATTGCCAATTAAAGCATCACAAAAGTTTCAGATCTATGATATTTCAGGTGCAAGGTGAGGATGTTCACATAATATGTGATCAACTTGTGATTTACAGTTGACCTAGTGCAAAACTGCAAAAATGATGATCTGTGGTTTGCAGCAGCCTGTCATTATCAGCAATAGATAGATCTAGTCTGCTCTCATCTCTCACTGATTCTGCCTTACTCCTCCCACCAGCCCAAAAGAGCAGCACATGCAGAACCAGCAGCAGTGTGATCCAGAGGAGTCATCACTGCTGTCAGTGCTCGCAAAAGTATCACTGCTGCTGGCAGAGATAGTTGGTCCTGGAAGCCCAGAAGGCACAGAAGAAAGGTGAGATTCTGTCACTTGTACCACTTTGCGTTCTTGCTGAGAATGATATGCTTTTGCAGTGGAGTCCGATGGGCCCCAGTGTGAAATTTGGCCCTTCCCCCCACACACACGTTGGTCAGATGTATGGCCCCCTGTAGTGTTCTAAATTCTATAAAGACGTATGAATTGCCCCCCTCCCCCTTCATTATGTAGTAATGTCCCCCATACTGGTATATATGCCCATCATCCTGGTGAATATGTCTGCATCCTGGTATATATGGTCCCCATCCTAGTATGTATGGTCCACATGATCTCCATCCTGGTATTTATGCCCCTTTTCTGGTATATATGTCCCTATCCTGGTTTACATGGTCCCCAATCCTAGTGTATGTGTCCCCGTTCTGACCCTAATGCATAATTAAAAACAATAACATTCTACTCACGTTTCCTCTGCTCCCACATCGCCCAGTGTCTTTTGTAGCCACCGCACAGCCCAGCAGCTGACATCGGAGTGTGCGCCATATCATGCACCGCTCCCTGTGGCTGCACCTCTGATGTCAGCTCACAGCCAACGCGCTCCTGCCCTGCAGAGAATCTCATCTATAATTCTATATTATTCTCCTGCCCTGCAGAGCATCTCACCTATAATTCTATATTGTTCTCCTGATCTGCAGAGCATCTCACCTATATTTCTATATTATTATCCTGCCCTGCAGAGCATCTCACCTATAATTCTATATTATTCTCCTGATCTGCAGAGCATTTCACCTATAATTCTATATTGTTCTCCTGCCCTGCAGAGCATCTCACATATACCTGAATACTATCCCCCTGTCCTGCAGAGCATTTAGCCTATAGCTCTATGCTATTCTCTGTTCTGCAGAGCATCTCACCTATAACTCTCTACTGTTTTCCTGTGAGTATTCATGTCTGTGGGCACTTTTCGCATATCATGTGAACCTTGTACCTGAAATATCATAGATCTGAAACTTTGTGATGATGCAATTGGCAATTTTCCGTGTGGGGAATTTTCCATGTGGGGAATTTTCCATGTGGGGAATTTTCCTGTGGGCATTTTTCCTGTGGGCATTTTTCCTGTTTTCCTGTTTCACAGCTTATTATGTGTTGCTGGACTACTGCATGTTATAATACTGCACAGTGCTTAATTAAATGGGGCCCAAACACCCTCTATAAACAAATGCAATTATCCCGCATACAAAGCCAAGTGTACTAAGCTGTAATGTGTATGTAGACTTACATGATTAGCTATCCCGATAAGTGCTGTTCCACAACGACCCCGACAGCGCCGTTTCGCCTGACTGGCTTCCTCAAATAGGGGGCATATGCTTTGAGGAAGCCAGTCAGGCGAAACGGCGCTGTCGGGGTTGTTGTGGAACAGCACTTATCGGGATAGCTAATCATGTAAGTCTACATACATTTTACTCCACATTACAGCTTAGTACACTTGGCTTTATATGCGGGATAATTGCATTTGTTTATAGAGGGTGTTTGGGCCCCATTTAATTAAGCACTGTGCAGTATTATAACATGCAGTAGTCCAGCAACACATAATAAGCTGTGAAGTGAAGCTTGGGAGGCTACAGGTTACCCATAAGTATAACTTAAGATGCAACTGATGGAATTTTGATGGCTATATGCACTTGGCTTTACCTGGTACTGTGTACTCACTGTTCCCAACCATATGTACTGTGAGCTTTACCCCTGGTTTGTGTATTTTGTGTGTATTTTATGAAAATATATTTATTAAAAATTGGTTTTAATTTTGAAAATTTAGTCCATGCCTTTTTTCTCCCAGATTATATTTTGGGGATTGGTGGTTTATGAATACCAACAAATTTTGCAGCATAATGTAGGGCCCAGTGTGAGAAGGCTGGGTCTCCCTCAGAGGTCATGGGTCTTCTAGCAGGACAATGACCCAAAACACACTTCAAAAAGCACTAGAAAATGGTTGGAGAGAAAGCACTGGAGACTTCTAAGGTGGCCAGCAATGAGTCCAGACCTGAATCCCATAGAACACCTGTGGAGAGATCTAAAAATGGCAGTTTGGAGAAGGCACCCTTCAAATATCAGGGACCTGGAGCAGTTTGCCAAAGAAGAATGGTCTAAAATTCCAGCAGAGCATTGTAAGAAACTTATTGATGGTTACCGGAAGCGGTTGGTCACAGTTTATTTGGCTAAAGGTTGTGCAACCAAGTATTAGGCTGAGGGTGCCAATACTTTTGTCTGGCCCATTTTGGGAGTTTTGTGTGAAATGATCAATGTTTTGCTTTTTGCTTCATTCTCTTTTGTGCTTTTTCATTTAAGACAAGTTAAATGAAGATAATAATACCAAAGAATTTGTGATTGCAATCATTTTCAGGAAGAAACGGAGTATTATCTGACAGAATTGCAGGGGTGTTAATACTTTTGGCCATGACTGTATGTGTTGCCACACACATGTATCTCCATTTGTATCATATATCAATGTATTACCATGTTCATTGCCAGCTCCAGGTTTTCGTGGGCCCCAGGCGAAAGAGTATCAGTGGACCCCTTTAACACATACCACAATTCATGATGCACAGATACAGCAGAGAAATATAGGTATAGTACATTGCCAAAGATTTACATTACATGAGTTATATCAATAGCTCAGAAACCGGACAGTATAGTCCTCCATACAGTATTATTGGCACCACATAGTGCTCCATACAGAATAATGAGCCCCATATAATACTCCATACAGAATAATAGACCCCATATATTGCTCCATACAGAATAATGAGCCCCATATAGTGCTCCATACAGAATAATGGGCCCCATATAGTGCTCCATACAGAATAATTAGCCCATATAGTGCTCCATACAGTATTATGGGCCCCATATAATGCTCTATACAGAATAATGAGCCCCATATATTGCTTTATACAAAATAATGGACCCAATATAATGGTCCGTACAGAATGAGCTCCATATAATGCCCCAAACAGTAGAATGATCCCCATATAGTGCTCCATACAGTATAATGGACCTCATATAATGTTCCATACAGAATAATGGACACCATATAATACTCCATATAGTATAATGGACCCGATATAATGCACCATACAAAATAATGGACCCCATATATTTCTTAATACATAATGAGCACCATATAAGGCTATATAAAGAACTCCATATAATGCTCCGTACAGTATATGATGGGCCCCATATAATGCTCCATACAAAATGGGCCCCATATGATGCTCCAGTATATGATGGGCCTCATATAATGCTCCAGTATACGGTGGTCCCCATATGATGCGCCATATATAATGGGCCCTATATGATGCTACAGTATATGATGGTCCCCATATGATGCTCCAGTATATGATGGCCCCATATAATCCTGCAGTATATAATAGGCCCATATAATGCTTCAAACATTAAAAAAAATTGAAATAGACACCTATCCTTGCTGGCTGCTGCTCTTTTCCGGACTCCTCAGCTACGCCGTTTTCCGCCTCTCTGCTCTGACCCCATCCCGCCCTATGGCCTAAAATGTCAAAGTCAGAAGACGCGGAAGACACCACAGCGGAGGAACGGGAAGAGATAAAAATTGCAAGTGGTGGGGAGGGGCCCACTCGGGGGCGCTGGCAACGGGGTCCCTTGGCGTGTCGGTGTCCCTGACAGCAAGTGGGCCCCCTCCTGCTCAGGGCCCTGGCTCTCGCCCGGGTGCTGACGCCGGCCCTGCTAATGACCCTCGGCTCCTGCTCTGCTGAGAGCGTGAACCGAGTGTCATGCTACTGTGCTTCGATCTTCTCACATAACAGGATCAGAGCATAGCTGTGGAGGAGACTGAGAAAGTAATTTCTCCATCTTCTCTGCGGCTGGCGTCTGCAGGCATCTCACTGATATCCGAGTGCAGTGTGATGTTTCACTTGCACCCATAAACTTGTATGGGTGCGAGTGAGCTGAATCTCGCTGCCAATCGCAGAATGCTGCAATTGTTCTCTCATGCCGAATCGGCATGAGAAAATTAATCGCAGATCTTAGCTGCCCCATAGTATAACACTGGGCCGAGTGCTATAAGATGTTTTATCGCATAGCATTCGGCCGTATTTTACGGTAGTATGACTCTGGCCTAAGAGTAAAATCTCCCTGGGTGTCCCTGGGGCACATTTATATGGCAACTAATCTCCTGCATTACTGCATTATTTACAGGTGTATTAAACATATTATAATGGGTAAGTGTGGTTGTTATTTGATTTTGCACTTATTTCTGCTTATTTCATTGCACTTGCTTAGTTCTCTGTTTGTGAGAATTCCATATTGTCACACCTTGGAGAATTACAGTGGGTACGGAAAGTATTCAGACCCCTTTGAATTTTTCACTCTTTGCTTCATTGCAGCCATTTGGTAAATTCAAAAAAGTTAATTTTTTTTACCATTAATGTACACTCTCCACCCCATCTTGACTGACAAACAGAAATGTAGAATTTTTTGCAAATTTATTAAAAAAAGAAAAACTGAAATATCACATGGTCATAAGTATTCAGACCCTTTGCTCAATATTGAGTAGAAGCACTCTTTTGAGCTAGTACAGCCATGAGTCTTCTTGGGAATGTGCAACAAGTTTTTTCACACCTGGATTTGGGGATCCTCTGCCATTCTTCCTTGCAGACCCTCTCCAGATCAATCAGGTTGGATGGTGAACGCTGGTGGACAGCCATTTTCAAGTCTCTCCAGAGATGCTCAATTGGGTTTAGGTCAGGGCTCTGGCTAGGCCAGTCAAGAATGGTCACAGAGTTGTTCTGAAGCCACTCCTTTGGTATTTTAGCTGTGTGCTTAGGGTCATTGTCTTGTTCCAAAGTGAACCTTCGGCCAAGTCTGAGGTCCAGAGCCCTTTGGTTTTCATCCAGGATATCTCTGTACTTGGCCACATTCATGTTTCCTTCAATGTCAACCAGTCGTCCTGTCCCTGCAGCTGAAAAACACCCCCACAGCATGATGGTGCCACCACGTTTCACTGATGGGATTGTATTGGGCAGGTGATGAGCAGTGTCTAGTTTTCTGCACACAAACCGCTTCGAATTATCACCAAAAAGGTCTATCTTCATCTCATCAGACCAGAGAATCTTATATCTCAAAGTCTGGGAGTCCTTCATGTGTTTTGTAGCAAACTCTATGCTGGCTTTCATATGTCTTGCACTGAGAGGCTTCAGTCGGGCCACTCTGCCATAAAGGCCCGACTGGTGGATGGCTGCAGTGATAGTTGACTTTGTGGAACTTTCTCCCATCTCCCTACTGTATCTCTGGAGCTCAGTCACAGTGATCTTGGGGTTCTTCTTTACCTCTCTCACCAAGGCTGTCCTCCCATGATTGCTCAGTTTGGCTGGACAGCCAGGTCTAGAAAGACTTCTGGTGGTCCCAAGCTTTCTCCATTTAAGGATTATTGAGGCCACTGTGCTCTTAGGAACCTTAAGTACTGCAGAAATTCTGCTGTAACCTTGGCCAGATCTGTGCCTTGCCACAATTCTGTCTCTGAGCTCCTTGGCCAATTCCTTTGACCTCATGATTCTCATTTGGTGTGACATGCACTGTGAGCTCTTATATAGACAGCTGTGCCTTTCCAAATCAAGTCCTATCAGTTTAATTAAACACAGCTGGACTCCAATGAAGGAGTAGAACCATCTCAAGGAGGATCACAAGGAAATAGACAGCATGTGACCTGTCACCCCCAAAATCGAAGGTGAGCTAAGCCCATCAGCATCAGGGGCTTATCTACAGCATTCTGGAAACTGATCTCTCTCTCTCTCTCCCGGATCAGCTACTTGGATATTCTCCCCAGAACAGCTAGTCGATTCCGGTGAAAAAACGGATCCGTCTCATGAGTTTTTCACAATTTGCGACGGATCCGCTTTTTAAAAAATTCGCCGGATTGAGCCTGACAGCAAAAACCTGATGTGTGAAAGCAGCCTTACCTTTGTGAAAATAAAAACTTTCAAGCAAAAGGAACATTTTGTAGGAAAAATTATTTTTTTTTTATTTTCAAGGCTCAACATTATAAAATTCTGTGAAGCACTTGTGAGTTGAAAGTGATCATCACAGATCTAGATAAATTCCTTGAGGGGTGTAGTCTCCAAAATGGGTTCACCTGTGGGAGGTTTCCACTGTTCAGGCATATCAGGGGCTCTACAAACATGACATGACGTTTGCTATCTATTCAAGCCAATTCTGTGTTACAAAAGTCAAATGTGCGCTTAAATAGTATTTTTCCACCACATATGGGGTATTAGTGTACCGTGTAAATTTTCACGCCTCAACATTATAAAATTCTGTGAATCGCCTGTGGGTTCATGGTGCTTACTATACATTTAGATAAATTCCTTGAAGGGTGTAGTTTCCAAGTTGTCTCACTTGTGGGGGTTTTCCACTGTTTAGGAACATCAGGGGCTCTTCAGGCTCTGCAAGCGTGACATGAAGTCCGCTATCTATTCTAGCCAAGTTTGCATTCAAAAGTCAAACGGTGCTTCTTCCCTTCAGAGCCCTGCCATGCACTGAAACAGTAGTTTTCCACCACATGTGGGGTATCTGCGTACTCTGTAGAAATTGCACAACAAATTATATGGTCCATTTTCTCCTGTTACCCTTGTAAACTTCAAAATATGAAGCTAAAGTAACATTTTTGTGGGAAAAAGTTACGTTTTCATTTGTTCCTTCCATATTGCTTTAATTCCTGTGAAGCACACATTTGCCTCAACTCTCCTTTCAGCTGGGACATTCTTCTTGGGGATCATTTCCACATTTGCCAACCCCTGCTTACTTCCCTGTGGATCCTAAGGCTTGCTGTAGATTTGGTAACCAATGTACCTAACATTTTGAACTTTATCAGGAACAATTACTTCTAATCTATCAAAGGCTACACAATTTTTTTTCTTTCCTTCTCAGTGAAGCCTTGGGTTAAGCTGCTACTTTATGACAATGAGACAATACTATAATGCATTCCCTTCTATATTTCATATACATTTCGTATTTCTGCTTTTCAAGTTACCTTACATCGTACATTGATTCTCATTAAATTCTCCTGAACCATCAAGTCTGTCTCTGCTCGTGATCCTGTCATGGAGTATAAAATGAACTTGACAATGCCTATAGTTTACTTAGCAAAATCCTGCTGACAAGTTCTCTTTAAGTCCCACTCAGGTTGCTCCCTCTTGGCTGAGTATTAAGGTAGTACCAAAATCTGATTCTGCATGCATTCTCGGACCTGAGCTACTTATCTGGGCTGTACTGCAGACAGGACCGGATTGGCCATCAGGCATTTCTGGCAAATGCCAGAAGGGCCGGTGGCAGTCGTGGGCTGCTTGCCAGCGCCGACTCCCCCCCCCCCCCACCGCCGACTCATCCCCTTGCCAATGCTGCCGCATTCAACTATAACGGCGTCTATGACGCCGGTACAGTTGAATGCAATGACGGAGGAGAGAGCGTCTGCTATCGCTCCCTCTCTCATCATTCCCCGCTCTGCCTCTGATACTGCAGGTGCGCGATGATGTCATATCATCGCGCACCTGCTGTGTGTCGGGCGGGCAGATGCAGTTGCTGAGACCGGAGCCGAGAGCAGCACGGGCACGAGGAGAGGTCAGAAGAGTGTTTTGTTTTTATTTTTAAATATCAATGAGTGATAACTGGATTGTGGGGCTATTGGGGGGGCTGTATTACATTCTATGGGGAGGATTTATTACATTCTATGGGGGGGATTTATTACATTCTATGGGGGCTGTGCTGCATTACATTCTATGGGAGCTGTGCTGCATTTCATTCCATGGGGGCTGGCTACATTACATTCTATGGGGGCTGGCTGCATTACATTCTATGGGGGCTGGCTGCATTACATTCTATGGGGGCTGGCTGCATTACATTCTATGGGGCTAGCTGCATTACATTTTATGGGGGCTGGCTGCATTACATTCTATGGGGGCTGTGCTGCATTACATTCTATGGGGGCTGTGCTGCATTACATTCTATGGGGGCTGACTGCATTACATTCTATGGGGGGGCTGCACTACATTCTATGGGGGAGGGCTGTATTACATTCTGTGGGGGGAGCTGTATTACATTCTATGGGGGCTACAGTATATTCTATGGGGGCTACATTATATTCTATGGGGAGGTGAGCTGTATTACATTCTATGGGGTGCTGTGTTATATTCTATGGAGGGGCTACATTATATTCTATGGGGGCTACATTATATTCTATGGGGAGGTGGGCTGTATTACATTCTATGGGGGGCTGTGTTATATTCTATGGAGGGGCTACATTATATGCTATGGGGTGCTGCATTATGCTCTGTGAGGGGGCTACCATATATTATATATGCAGGGGCTGCATTATACTATATGAGGGGACTGCATTATATTTTCGGGGGGGTTACATTATACTCGGGGCTACAATATATTCTGTGGGGTGGCATCATTATACTATATGTGGGCTGCATTATACTGTATCGAGGACTATGGGGAATACATTATACTATATGAAGAACTATGGGGTGCATTATACTACAAGAAGTGAATTGTACTACATGGATGACAATGGCGGGCATTATACTATATGGAGCACTATGAGGAATGTATTATACTATTTGGAAGACTGAGGTGCACATTATAATATATGGAGGACTATGGGGTGTATTATCCTAAACAAGCAAAATGCTGCCTATTCATCGAGTGATTGGATTGTTTATGTGGGAACAGAAATCCTTGTTCTCAGCAGCACATCGCCGGTGTAAACTGTAGATATGCTGCTGATAATATGATACTGTATGGGGACAGATTGATCTAATTGTCATTGTTCTGTTCCCTTCATTCTTTCTCAGTTGGTGTAAAGAGGCCGGGAAACAAGCGAACGACTTCAGTATTGTCGATCACACTCGTTTAGCGGCCTGAGACTAAGACATGTAAATACAGCAGAAATGCTTTGCAGGGAGACGAGGCAAGGATGATGACAGTTGTAGTTAGCACCCGGCACCTGGGAATAGCGCTAACTCTACTGATTTTCCCAGCCGCCAAAGCATTTAATTCTGGTATGTGTAATGATTTTTAGGGTTGATGTCAGCTGCGTAATGTCAGCTGCTATCGATCCCTGGTGTAAGTAATGGAGAAGTGTCTATCAGACACCCCCACTACTAGCCCAGACCTGGTGAGACCCAGCGACTCTGAAGAGCGGTGACGGTAGTAACAATACCGCTCTTCAGTCGCCGAGCTCAGCGCAAGACCCGGAATATCTGAAGAGCAGTGACGTTACTGATGTCACCGCTCGTCAGAGTCACCGGGTCTCGTGCTGAGCAGCGGTACCAAAAGTGGCTGTAGGCAACGTTTATGGAGCATCAGAATGAGGTTCCATAGCCTTTGGTCGTCTCACCTCTTCATTATTTACGAGATCCAGTTATGTAGGTAAAGTAGTGGCTTTTCTTGGTACTGCAACTAAAAGCAATAAATAGGACTGAGCTGTAATGCTGGATACAGCTGTAATTATATGTTATATGGTAGTTTTACACTCCCCTAATTTCTTGTAACCTACAAGTGTACAAAGATATTATACAGTCACCATGTGACAAGTGGGCCTGTGTAACTTCAAATGCCAGGGCTGAATTTTAGTCCCAGTCCGGCCCTGACTGCAGATAATACAAAGTGTGTCTCTTAACAAAAATTCCTCTGCTGTTCCAAGGCTCTGCCCACACATTCAGCTCTGCTACTTCAAGGTGTTTTCTGCTATCTCAGCAGTACTGTTACAAGGTACTGTCAGTTCTGCCAAATGAACATGCCTGTATGCAGTCTGCTGTCTTAAAGTGCTGACCTCACACTCGACTTTGTTACAATATATCTGACTGCCTACAGGATTCTACTATTCCAAAGTGCTGTACACATATTCAGCTGAGCTGAATCAAGGTATCTGTCTGACTACATGACTTTGCTGTTCATGGCTGTCAGCTTTTAATAGGTCTCTCATGGACAGACTTTATGATGGCTACTCTATCAGGTCCCAGGAGTGATCTGGCCTTCACCCTTTGGCTATGAGCACACGATGCAGATTTAGTGCGGATCCGCAGCGTTTTTTTCCGCGCAAAACGCTGCAGATCGGCAAAGTGATTTACAGTACAATGTAAATCAATAGGAAAAAATATGCTGTGCTAATGGTGCGGAAAAAATTCCGCATGGAAAACGCTGCGGATCAAAAGACGTAGCATGTCACTTCTTTTGTGCGGATCTGCAGCGTTTCTGCACCCTTCCATTATAGAAATCGAAAGTGGTAAAAAAAACGCATGAAATCCGCACAAATTCAGCAACAGAAACGCACAAAACCCGCATAAAAAACGCATCAAATCTGCACCTGCGTTTTCTGCCAGGAGATGTAGATTTTGTGCAGAAAATTCTGCACCCCAATCCGCAACGTGTGCACATAGCCTTTAACCCCTGCACAGAGATGCTTACACAGGCTCCCAAGTGTTGAGTCCTCGGCGTAGTTTTAATCCGATATAGTGGGCTGGTAGGAATGGTCAGATCAGAACACAGAGGACAGATAAAGAACCAAATTGAAAGACAGAAAAAGTATAGTCAGGAAATGGACCAAGGTCAGAATGGAATAACACAAACTAAACAGAAACTAGACTTGACATGTGAACGAGGGCTTGTAAAACCATAAATGAGGATTACCAGTAGCAAGCTAGGTGCTTTAGAACTGTATGGTATTCTCCCATTGGCCAAAGCAGAGAGCTAAATACTCCAGCTTGACAGCAGGACATTACATGTTCCAGCCACCCTAGTTTCAGTGATTGTTCAAAGCCTGCGCTGGCCCAGAACTTGAAATTTGATGTCTTCTCTATCACCAGCACCGCCCACTGCAGAACTAAACCAGTGTCATCTGGTGAAAGAAGTAGAATCACGGGAGCAGATTCACTAAAGGGAACCTGTCACCCCCCTCAGGCGTTTGTAACTAAGGCTACTTTCACACTAGCGTCGTGCACTGCACGTCGCAATGCGACGTTGCGGCGCACCAACGCATATTGTGGAAGCGCCGCACAACGGGGGCAGCGGATGCTGTTTTTCAACGCATCCGCTGCCCCATTGGGAGGTGCGGGGAGGCGGGGACGGAGTTCTGGCTGCGCATGGACGGTCGGAAAAGACGGTAACGACGCACCAAAAAACGTTACATGCAAAGTTTTTTGGTGGCGACGGTCCGCCACAACACAACGCAACCGTCGCACGACGGTTGCGACGTGTGGCAAAGCGTCACAATGCGTCGCTAATGTTAGTCAATGGAGAAAAAACGCATCCTGCAAGCAATTTTGCAGGATGCGTTTTTTATCCTAAACGACGCATTGCGACGTGCAGTGCACGACGCTAGTGTGAAAGTAGCCTAAAAGAGCCACCTTGTGCAGCACAAATGCTGCATTCTGACAAGGTGGCTCTTTTAGTTATGCTCCCTGCATACGCTGAAATAATCACTTATAAAATGTGCCCCCTCTTACCCTGAAATCGCCAGGGTGGCGGGTCTTTCCTTCCTAATCAGACACAGCACACCCGTCACTCCGGGCCTGTGCGCGCCGGGCGCCACCTCCTCAGAGTTGTTTGAATCTGTCCTGGAGCCTGCGCTGTGTTGTTAACCCTTGGGCATGCGCAGTGTGAATAAATCAGAAGACACTGCGGGGCGGGATGTCCGGCAGGGCGGCCGCACAGGCGCAGTCAGCTAGACAGCAAATGAGGACAGAGGACGGGCAGCGCTCACTGCGCATGCCCAAGGGTTAACAACACAGCACAGGCTCCAGGACAGATTCAAACAACGCTGAGGAGGCGGCGCCCGGCGTGCACAGGCCCGGAGTGACGGCTGTGCTGCGTCTGATTAGGAAGGAAAGACCCGCCTCCCTGGCGTTTTCAGGGTAAGAGGGGGCACATTTTATAAGTGATTATTTCAGCATGTGCAGGCATCATAACTAAAAGAGCCACCTTGTCAGAATGCAGCATTTGTGCTGCACAAGGTGGCTCTTTTAGTTACAAACGCCTCTTGTCTGTGCTGCTAACTCTAAACTATAAAACCTAAGATAAAAGATAAAAACAAAATGAGCAAATACCCTACAGTAAATAGATAGCAATAGTGCATGAAAATAACATAAGGTACTTACGGTAGTAAACATAATTTTGAACAAAAAAATTTGAAAGCCATCCCACCACATCACGGTGATCCTATTCGGGACAGTCCTAATCTTTAGTACTAAAACCTTACCATATGTCAAAAATGTGAATAAGGGTCACGCAGGACACAGACCCCGAGTAATGGACACCCAGCCATGGAAACCTATATAAATGTAATGTCCAGCTGAAAGAAAAAGGGAGGCCACACTCTTACTGTATTTACACAGTGCAAAGGCTTGATACAAAAACCTAAAGCAATGAACTGGAATATGAGTTGGTGGGCATGCAGGGTGTAGGCACGTATTCAAACTGGCCACTAAACAGACAAAAGCTAAGATAAAAAACAAAATGAGCAAATATCAAACAGTAAATAAATAAATAGCAACAGTGCATGAAAGTATCAGAGGTACATACTCTGTTTGTTCTCACACGATTACGCACGTAACAGGGGCCACTGTATACACTGTATAGGATACATGGCTAGACAACTGTGCACCATTGGGACACATTGTTAAAAAAAGTGAAGTCATCTAGGCCTACCTATGCAGTAAAATAAACAGTATGCTAACACATACCTGCCAGCCAAAAGCCAAGAGAAAACACTTTTTGCTTCCGTCTGGTGAATGAGAGCCCATAGTAATGTTGCAGTATATGTTTGGAAAAGCTGACATACAGTATACTTACTGTAGGCCAAGTGCACATACACAATGTGAACTTAGCAAATCCACCTCACCAAGTGAGCCAAACACAGATCATCTCTGTCCCTCACTTTGATTTCAAGTTAGGATACGTTCACATTTGCGTTGTGCGGCGCTGCGTCGGCGACGCAACACACAACGCAGATATGAATGCATGCACAAACGCATGCGTTGCTTTTTGCATGGTTTTGGGCGCAGGAAAAACTGCATCACGCGGCGTTCCCTGCGCCCTGACGCATGCGCTGCAACGACGCATGCGTCACAAAACGCAAATGCAACGCATGTCCATGCGCCCCCATGTTAAATATAGGGGTGCATGGCACGTGCGACGCAGCCGGGAGCGGCGCAAATGTGAACGTAGCCTTATTCCTTCATATGGAAGCAAACTTACTAATAAGTAAAATCAGCTGAATGAGCAGAGAAGAAGTAGAGAGCACACAAAGCATGACAGACAATCTCAATGACTAAGGCACAGCTTCCCATAATGCCTCCACCTGCATCTTTCCCTGCAGGAGTGCTGTCTATCAGAAACAAAGCCTCACATCACAGGCAAAGCAAGGCAGGCTGAGTCCCAGCATTGGACATAGCAAGTGCTTGTTATCCTACCATTACAGTGTAACTGCCGTCACATAAATCCTGAATGATGTTAGATGAATTACACGCAGTTCCGCTAGCGTAAAGCATGGCATTTGATCAGACAGCAGAATAATCACATTTTGCATGCAGCCATGCTCTTTAATTCACAAGCATCGCACAAGGCATACTGCTAGTGGGATACACAGAATAAAATCAAGGGGGAAATTACTAATTTGATGTAGGTAAATAATAATTGTTATGTATTATCTTGAAGAGTTTCCTAGCGTAACATTAAAAACACACATTTATAATTACTTATGGTGAGGACTTAGGCTATGTGCACACATAGCGGATTTAGATGCGGATCCGCAGCATTTTTGGAAGTGCAGAATTGCATCAAATCCGCAGTATAGTGTGCAGCGCCCCAGGGTCCTGGTCGTTGCAGTAATGTCATTCTTCCACCAGGGGGAGTGATATTATGTCTGAAGGCAATAAAGGAGATCTCTTTACCAGGTATCACAAACCACACAACACACTTCACACTCCAGTCTGCCAGGGGGAGCTATGCTCCTATCTATAAGGGCACTCCTCACAATCAGGTAAAACTGGTGGGCTGGACAGGAAGTAGTGAGAAGCGAGCTGGGTTTCACCCAGGCAGCACCAGTCTGGCGGACGCTGGCTGGGCTACACTCAGTAAGCTGCTATCTGAGCTCTACTCAGGTAGTGGGTCCCTGACAGGGGTGGGATCCTGTCAGAGGCCTAGACAGAAGGACACAGAGCTGCGCCTGCTTACCAATGCGACAGCATCCAAAGAAAGAGACATTGAAGGGAATTGCGTTGCTGAGAGTGAGAAATGAAGTCATAGCAAAAGGAGAGGAAACCAGAAGGAGCTCTGCCCTGTAAAAGGCTGCTTCCTTCTGAGGCGTAGAATCCGGTAGCCAGAATACCGAGGGAGTAAGGATCTCTACGTTTTACTTCAGAGACTGGCAGGACAGATAATTGCACATTGCTGATCCGCACGTACACCCAGGAGGCACGGTGGCAACTTGTGGAGGCTGGGGCATGCTAGAGTCCCTGTAAAAAGCCTTAGGCCATCAGTCATACGGGTTTGTCCTATCCTTACCATCAGGGGGACAGAGAGAGAAAGACATAACATCCACAACAGTTGTGAGGACCTAACTGAGAAGCACAGCAGGGAGGTACTATAACACCTAGGCACTAGAGGAAGGCTACTGATTTCCATCTGGATAAAGGGACTCTGGATTTGCCTTCGGACCGGCCGGACTCTGCCTGCCCCGTGATCTGGTGCTCTGGACTGTGGATGCTGAAGCCTTCAGTAAAAAGGTAAAGAGACTGCACCCTTGTGTCCTCGTTCTTCACTGCGCCTCACACCATCCACCATTTACACTTCGGGAAGCCCTGGGGATATACTTCACCTGTGGGAAGGTATACCATCTAGCTGCCATAACATCGCCCCAGCGGACCCCTAAGCAACGTCGGTCACCCTGACCGAATACCACAGGTGGCATCATGAACATTCCCCCTTTAAAGACCTTTCCCCCTTTTATCAACGGACGCCCCTAGGGCCACGGAGCGGGTCAGCCACTGTGACTTCCCCCTTGAGAACCAAAGGGCCCGGCTCCGAGTACTCCACTGCCCTTAGGGGGGCGCTCCAAGTGCACAAGCAGTGTTAGTCTATGTGAAATTGACATTTGGTGTGTCCATGCTGCGGATGAAATCGCAGCTTTTTTTTCTGCAGCATGTCAATTCTTTTTTGGGATCTGCAGCGTTTCTGCACCTATTGACTTCCATTGTGTCAGGGCAATCTGCAGCAAAACCTCAGGTTTAAAAAAGATCTGCTGTTTTGTTGCAGATGTACCTGCGAGAAACACTGCAGATCGGGAGGGGGAAGAGTGTGCGGGCGGAGTGTGTGCGGATACTGTGTGTGTGGGCGGAGACTGTGTGAGCGGAGGTGTGCAGGGCTGTGTGCGGGTGTTTGGGTGTGTTTGTGTGTGTCTGCGGGGGTCTGCGGGGCTGTGTTTGGGGCTGCATGTGTGTGCGGGGCTGCATGTGTGTCTGTGTGAACGCAGGCATCATTCGATGGGACTACCAGTCCCATTCAGCTATGCCTGCTACAGTGACAGGTAGCCGGATGATGGGACAGCAGTAGTTCCATCATCTGGCTACTGTGTTCAAAAGTAAAAAAAAAAAAAAAAGCTACATGTACACACATCAATCACATACTAATGTCCAAAATTATTTTAACCCGTATCAATATTGGGTAGAGCACCCCTTTAAATACTTAATTTCCATGACACTATGCTACCAGAAATATATTAGTCACTTGGAACACAAGGTACTTTTATAAAAACAAGAGTTTTTTTATTGATATTACAATATTAAAACAAATACATGAAAGGTGCTGAATCATTGAAAAGAGGACATGATGCCATGGAGTACCACAAAGCACAAGCTCATTCTAAGAGCATAGCTTCCCTATACAAGTTACTGGCTAATAATGCAAAGGCATAGCAGATTTAAAGCAACTTAAATACAAAATGCATATTTTAATAACTAAAAGACTTGTCAATGCATATGTTTTGGTCCTATATAGTGATTGGCTGTAAGGACAACATGCCATATATAAATAGCTTAAACAAACTGTTACATTGCAATTATGTCTGCAAATACTGCTGTCCTAGTAGATAGACATGAGTAAGATGTAAAGATGTAAGGTCATAAAATATCTGTGAAGGTATCTGCAAGTGTATAACCCAGGCGTCCCTCTGCCCCGACACGCATTTCGCACTGCTTCTTCAGGAGGCGTGTCATACACACATATACAGTACATACATGTAGACATACAGTACATACAACATACAGTACATACTTACCATACAGCTAATCCCCGAAGCCCTCGATCACCTGTAAAGAAATTTTAAATAATAAACCAACAGTATACCCCCTGATCCCATGTAATCCATTTAATAATGAGTGTCCCACAACGATCTCTCGTGGAGAGCTGTCACATCAGCAAATGCGGCCGCTCTCCAGGAGCTCCAGGATACTATGATGGAAGGTATCCTTCCGCACTGTATCCCTCTGCCGATGTGAGTGCAGAATTCATACTGTCACTTGCGGCACTGCTGCGTGGGAAAATTCTCACGCAGCAGTGCCATAAAGTGAGAGGCCATTGAACCCACAGTGATAACACTGCGGGAGCCATTGGTTCCTGTCAGTGTGTCACTGGAGGCCTATAGAGCTGTCACATCTCCTGATGTGACAGCTCTATAGGGAGGATCGTCGTGGGACACTCGTTATTAAATGGACTGCGTCAGACCAGGGAGTATTTGTGTTGGTTTATTATTTTTTCTTTTTTTTCCAGGCAATAGAGGGAAACATGGATTGGCAGAAAAATAAAGATGGCAAAACTGTGTGTTTTTTTTCATTAAAATACTTTATTCCGCATGTGTGTGTGTTTATTTAACCCATTAACAAATATAGGATTAGTAATAGATATGTCTTATTAATGCCTCTCCATTACTAAGCAGGCTTGATGTCACCTTTGAAATGTAAGGTAACATTAACCCCCCTATTATTCCTTATATGCTATTGCTACAGGGCAGTGGGAAGAGTGAGACTAAGTGCCGAAATTGGCGCATCTTACAGATGCGCCATTTCTGGTTCGGCTGAGTGCTGGTGTTTGTAGCCAGGGGAGGGCCAATATCCATGGTCAACCCAAAAACAAAAATTACTTATTTTCCTTTAAACAATTTAGTCTCGCACACAGACCTTCTTGTACTTACGAGCGCTGAGACACTGTTTTCTGAAGAAAGAGCAGTTGGTCATAATGCACATACGGTGTCACCCGTTTGCCACTTGATCCGCTTGGTGCATTCTGACTGTTCCGGTAGTCACGGACAAAGCGATCGCGGATGGACTTCCAACGGGTATGGACAGCATCGGCTTTAAATTTAAAAAAAAATATATATATATAAAAATAGTAGATTGTGTTAAGATATAGGAAAAAGTGTTCATAGTTTGCTACGATAGTTGATATATAAATAGTAGATAGATAGTTGTTAGATAAGAAATAGTGTAGAAATAGTGTATAGATAGATAGATATATAGTGTACAGATAGTTGATAATTGAGAGATAGATAGCAGACAACAAGTGGATAGGTTGATAGGATAGAAAATTTTTTTTTTTTTAAACATTTTCCGATGTTACGTTACCAATATTTACCAATTTTTTTCTTTGAGGTTGTCGACTTCTCCATGTATCGGGGATCAAAGTGACAGATTATTTGATCCCACAACTTCCGGTTCTTCACGATGTCATGGTGGGAGCTGTCGCTCTGGTCCCATATGGAGGGGTTGGC
Source organism: Ranitomeya imitator (assembly GCF_032444005.1). Lineage (NCBI taxonomy): Eukaryota > Metazoa > Chordata > Amphibia > Anura > Dendrobatidae > Ranitomeya > Ranitomeya imitator. Next base: position 450,967,405 of record NC_091283.1, on the reverse strand, counting down.
TTCCACAAGGTTAATAAGTGTCTCATTGTGGATAGTCAATGGCTCTTCGTCAACGACAATCCTTTTTTTTTTTGTCGCTGACTTGGACTATGTAAACACAAAACGTTATGTTGATAGTGTCAATTTCACTGGATGGCCATATTCATATATACAGAGATAGATAGATACATAGATATAGCAATATATAGATATATAGATAGATAGATAGATATACATTGATAGATAGATAGATACATAGATATTGATAGATATATAGATAGATACATAGATATTGATAGATAGATATATAGATAGATAGATAGATACATAGATAGATAGATATAGATTGATAGATAGATATTGATAGATAGATATATAGATAGATAGATACATAGATATAGATATAGATAGATACAGTGGGGCAAAAAAGTATTTAGTCAGTCAGCAATAGTGCAAGTTCCACCACTTAAAAAGATGAGAGGCGTCTGTAATTTACATCATAGGTAGACCTCAACTATGGGAGACAAACTGAGAAAAAAAAATCCAGAAAATCATATTGTCTGTTTTTTTATAATTTTATTTGCATATTATGGTGGAAAATAAGTATTTGGTCAGAAACAAAATTTCATCTCAATACTTTGTAATATATCCTTTGTTGGCAATTACAGAGGTCAAACGTTTTCTGTAAGTCTTCACAAGGTTGCCACACACTGTTGTTGGTATGTTGGCCCATTCCTCCATGCAGATCTCCTCTAGAGCAGTGATGTTTTTGGCTTTTCGCTTGGCAACACGGACTTTCAACTCCCTCCAAAGGTTTTCTATAGGGTTGAGATCTGGAGACTGGCTAGGCCACTCCAGGACCTTGAAATGCTTCTTACGAAGCCACTCCTTCATTGCCCTGGCGGTGTGCTTTGGATCATTGTCATGTTGAAAGACCCAGCCACGTTTCATCTTCAATGCCCTTGCTGATGGAAGGAGGTTTGCACTCAAAATCTCACGATACATGGCCCCATTCATTCTTTCATGTACCCGGATCAGTCATCCTGGCCCCTTTGCAGAGAAACAGCCCCAAAGCATGATGTTTCCACCACCATGCTTTACAGTAGGTATGGTGTTTGATGGATGCAACTCAGTATTCTTTTTCCTCCAAACACGACAAGTTGTGTTTCTACCAAACAGTTCCAGTTTGGTTTCATCAGACCATAGGATATTCTCCCAAAACTCCTCTGGATCATCCAAATGCTCTCTAGCAAACTTCAGACGGGCCCGGACATGTACTGGCTTAAGCAGTGGGACACGTCTGGCACTGCAGGATCTGAGTCCATGGTGGCGTAGTGTGTTACTTATGGTAGGCCTTGTTACATTGGTCCCAGCTCTCTGCAGTTCATTCACTAGGTCCCCCCGCGTGGTTCTGGGATTTTTGCTCACCGTTCTTGTGATCATTCTGACCCCACGGGGTGGGATTTTGCGTGGAGCCCCAGATCGAGGGAGATTATCAGTGGTCTTGTATGTCTTCCATTTTTTAATTATTGCTCCCACTGTTGATTTCTTCACTCCAAGCTGGTTGGCTATTGCAGATTCAGTCTTCCCAGCCTGGTGCAGGGCTACAATTTTGTTTCTGGTGTCCTTTGACAGCTCTTTGGTCTTCACCATAGTGGAGTTTGGAGTCAGACTGTTTGAGGGTGTGCACAGGTGTCTTTTTATACTGATAACAAGTTTAAACAGGTGCCATTACTACAGGTAATGAGTGGAGGAAAGAGGAGACTCTTAAAGAAGAAGTTACAGGTCTGTGAGAGCCAGAAATCTTGATTGTTTGTTTCTGACCAAATACTTATTTTCCACCATAATATGCAAAAAAAATGATAAAAAAACAGACAATGTGATTTTCTGGATTTTTTTTTCTCAGTTTGTCTCCCATAGTTGAGGTCTACCTATGATGTAAATTACAGACGCCTCTCATCTTTTTAAGTGGTGGAACTTGCACTATTGCTGACTGACTAAATACTTTTTTGCCCCACTGTACATAGATATTGATAGATAGATATATAGATAGATACATAGATATAGATAGATATAGATAGATATAGATAGATAGATAGATACATAGATATTGATAGATGGATATATAGATAGATACATAGATATAGATAGATAGATATAGATAGATAGATAGATAGATACATAGATATTGATAGATAGATAGATACATAGATATAGATAGACAAATAGATGGAGCGATAGATAGTTGATAGATAGTTTATAGGTATAGTAGATAGAAAGTGAATAGATAGATTGTTGGTAAATATTGGATAGAATATTTCTATTTTATATTTATCACTGGCAGTTGTGGCGACGACAGACGTCTAGGGACCTTTTTTCTTTTTTGTCCTCCTTGTGCCACAACCTATTGTGTATGTAAAATGTAAAAAAAAATATTTTAACATTAAATAATGTTAACATTCATTGGATCAATAAATTTATGCCTGAAAAATTCAACATGTGTGCTATGTACCTTTGTTGTTTTTGCGTGTTTTTTGGGGGGAGGTCTAACAGCCTCGGGCTCAGAAGACTCCTATTCACAATAAAACAATAAACAGGATTGTTATGCCTAGCTCAATACAATGGAGTTTCACATAACATGGTTTTTTAAAGTGCAAGCCTACCGACTCAGAAGAAAAAATCGCAGACACGCTGCTGCTGCTGACATCTGTATCCGACATCTGTGTGCAACAAAACAATACATTTTTAGTACACACACATCCGACGGACATTACAGACTCCCATGATGTATACAGAGATATATAATATATAGAAATGTACTTACAATTTAGCTTCGGCAAAACACTCTGTCACGTGCAGGAGACTTTGTGTGAGTGGGATATTTTAATGGCCGAAGTCACATTTCCTGTCACATGACCACATGTGACCACCCTTAAACGCTATTAAAACGTGTGGTTCTATTTGGAAATTTTTCATGATTTGCGTCTGACTGCGTTTGCCATAGCCTTCTATGGCAGAATGAACGCTTCCGTTAGTAGTGCGTTAGCTTGGCCGGACCCGAAAACGCTGCAAGCCGCGTTGAAGGTCCGTCAGAAAAAAAACGTTATGTGACAAACGCATACCAATTTAGGGATGCGTCACGATGCGTCAGACAATGCAAGTCTATGGGCGCGTTAGTATGTGCGTTACATTGCGTTTTTACTACTTAAAAACGAGTCTGTTAGACGGACACACCTAGCGCAATGTGAACCCAGCCTAAGACCAATATTGCTTGGGGAGAGAGGATAGATCTGCGGGTACCTCTGTAGTAGCAACCTGAACGCACTCCCTCTGACACCTACCCCCACAAGATTCACCCCACCCCAGAATCCTGCCTGAGGACCACTCGATGTGAGGAGAGTGATACCGTAGCCAAGGTATCCCCAACAAAACCTCGTCAATTCCCTCAGGAATGACGAGCAGAGATATAATCTCATGATGGGATGGCGACATGGACAGAGTAAAAGGGATGGTCTGGTGTGTTATCTGTGAGGGCAGTGTCGACCCATTCACCACTCATACCGTTACTGGTTGAGCTAGCATAACCAGGGGTATTGCGTGACGCTGAGCGAAGGCAGAAGACATAAAATTGCCCTCCGCCCCAGAATCCACGCAAAGCTCTACCAAGTGAGAGGATGAGCCTATTATAATTGTCCCCTTAAAGGACAATTTGGAGGCAAACGTCGCCGTGTCTAGTGTATCTCCACCTACTACCACTAGACGCTGACGTTTCCTCGACCGCTGGGGACATCTGGTGGCAAGATGTCCTGACTGCTGGCAAGCATGACAGACCTTGAGTGCACAAGCGGTCCGGGACTTAGATCCCACTCGTAACACTTCCATGGCCTCCTGTGACTCAGGAACCTGGACCGGAGATTCCAGAGGTTTGGCGAAGGTGGGAGCCAGCCGAAACCTCTGCCTACACTGGGCTCGCTCTAACCTCCGCTCGTTAAAACGGAGGTCAATTCGAGTAGAGACAGTTATTAATTCCTCCAGTGTGGCAGGAATCTCCCTAGTGGCCAGAGCGTCCTTAACGTCATCAGCCAGGCCCTTCCAAAATATGGGGATAAGGGCTTTATCCGACCACTCCAGCTCTGAAGTTGAAGTGCTAAAGCGGACGGAAAAATGGCTGACCAAGGACTCACCCTGAGTTAATGCCAGCAGTTGGAGCGCCGTGTCATGGGTGACTTGAGGTCCTAAAAAAACCTGCTTCAGAGTGCTCAGGAAAAGCGGAGCACTCTGCACCACATGATCGCCACGCTCCCACAGCGGCGTAGCCCACTCCAACGCCCTGTCCGACAAGAGAGACACAATAAATCCCACCTTAGCCCGCTCTGTGGGAAAACGTGCAGCCAGGAGCTCGAGGTGAATAGAGCACTGACTCAAGAATCCCCTACAAAATTTGCTATCTCCAGAAAATTTTTCTGGCAGCGGGAGGCGAGATAATGTCGGAACAGGGGTGGCAGTGGACAAGGTTGCTGCAGCCACGGAGATGACCCGAGATTCCCCCTGTGCAGAGGCGGGAACTCGACCCCTAACACATACAGAAGAAATGTTCAGGGAACATTGATGCAATTTTCGTCCGTGAAAAATGGACCGATTTTTTTTATACGTTATGGGTGACTCCAGTCTTAAACTCAATTACCTATGAATCCTTATTACCAAGCCCACTGATGACAGAGCCAATTTTCCTTTTGATACCTTCATAAATGTTTTTGATCACATATGTAAGCATATGACATACAATGCTAGTGTTTGGTATTTTCTATAACACATACCTGAGGAAAAAAGTATTTACCAGGCACAAAAAGATGTTAGTTGCCATGGGAACTGTTCCATTATACAATACTAATTCAAGGTCATTTGACCAAGTGTACAATCTTAGCTGCTTTCCTCTGTTATTTTTGGAATATGATTTGATACAAAGATGAAAGAAAATTCAGTTTATATTACTATATTCTATAGAGATTAGAAGGGAAGATCTACCGTAAATATAAAAAAGACACAAAGGTTTAGTAAATCTTTTGTGTGCTATTTAAATTACAAGATCAGTGAGGGGTCTATTCCCTGAGAGCCCACCAATGGCTCAAAAACCCCCAAAAAGGAATAGAGTACATATACAATAAAAAGCATTGGCTATGAAGTCAATCTTTTATGTTCCAGACTCTCCCACACTTGAGCTCTCATCCTCCTGTAATAAAGGCCACACTGAAAATGCTTGTTTTGACCTTCTCTGTGGGAGTTTTCATTTTTTTTCCCCTCTATGACACTGCCTTCTTGTGATTGAGCTGGATCATAGAGGGGACAAAGTAAATGCCTACAGAGAAGAAACTCTATTCCAATGTCTTGGTTGAATGGAAAATTTGCTTAATAGAAGCTCAAACCTTCAATAGCTTTAATTAGACTTTCAGTCCATTTTTAGTGAGCTTTAAAATAATAAATGTAGGGATATGCCCTATTTGACAAGTAGGGATTGCTCAAAACAGTACCAATTTAAAAAGGTATACACCATAGGGAAGGAAACCCATATGTCTGTTTCATGGAATCTCTGTCCAGTACAGAGATGAGCCAGTATTTCAAGAAGGAGAAAAAGCGCAATAGGGTCTTATCCCACAGATTAAGGACAATATACTTCAAAAAGCTGCTCACCTGATGATGAGAGACACACGTTCAAAATGTCGGCTGCTGTAGATCCACGGGACGGTAAACGGCCATATAATGCAGTGTATAGGAGGTGTGTGTATATTTTCTGCGCTGCCGCAACACAATTTCAAACTTGATGAGGCAGTAATGGTGGTTTATTCAATGAGTTTCAGGTTTTTAGTGACCCCTTCTTCAGGAATGCCACAGAAAAACTGTTTTTGTGTGGCATTTCCGGAAGAAATCAAATCTCATTTTTCCTGTTATATACAGTACAGACCAAAAGTTTGGACACACCTTCTCATTTAAAGATTTGTCTGTATTTTCATGACTATGAAAATTGTAAATTCACACTGAAGGCATCAAAACTATGATTTAACACAAGTGGAATTATATACTTCACAAAAAAGTGTGAAACAACTGAAAATATGTCTTATATTCTAGGTTCTTCAAAGTTGCCACCTTTTGCTTTGATGACTGTGCAGCGCCCCAGGGTCCTGGTCGTTGCAGAAATGTCATTCTCCTCTAGAGGGGAGTGATGTTACGTTAGAAGGCAATAAAGGAGATCTCACTAACAGGTAACACAAACACACAACACATTTCATTCTCCAGTACACCAGGGGGAGCTATGCTCCTATTTATTAGGGCACTCTTCACATATAGGTAAAACTGGTGGTCAGGAGAGGAAGTGAGGCAGAAGCTGGCTGGGCTTCACCCAGTGAGCTGCTATCTGAGCTCCGCTCAGGTAGTGGGTCCCTGACAGTGGTGGGATCCTGTCAGAGGCCTAGACAAAAGGCCACGGAGCTATGCCTGCCCCACATGTGGCAGTTCCTAAGAAAGAGACACTGAAGGAGAATTGTATTGTAGAGAGTGACAAGAAGTCAAAGCAAAAGGAGAGGAAACCAGAAGGAATTCTGCCCTACACAGGCTGCCTCCTTCTGAGGCGCAGGATCTCGGTAGCCGGAACACCGAGGGAGCAACAGTTCTCTATGGCTTGCTCCAGAGACTGGCAGGACAGCTAATTCCACATTACCTGCCCACCCTATACCCAGGAGGCACGGTGGCAACTTGTGGGGGCTGGGGCGTGCTAGAGTCCCTGTAAAAAGCCTCAGGCCACCAGTCATATGGGTTTGTCCAATCCATCAGGGGGACAGAGAGAGACATAACATCTAGAACATCTACAACCGTTGTGAGGATCTTATGAGAAGCTCAGCAGTAAGGTACTACAACACCTAGGCACTAGAGGAAGGCTAATGATTTCCAGCTGGTTAAGGGGACTCTGGATTTGCCTCTAAACCGTCCAGGCTCTGTCTACCCTGTGATCTGGTGCTCTGGACTGTGGACGCTGAAGCCTTCAGTAAAAAGGTAAAGAGACTGCACCCTTGTGTCCTCGTTCTTCACTGCGCCTCACACCATCCACCATCTATACTCTGGGAAGCCCTGGGGATATACTTCACCTGTGGGAAGGTATACCATCTAGCTGCCATAACATCACCCCAGTGGACCCCTAAGCAGCGTCGGTTACCCTGACCGAATAGCACAGGTGGCGTCACGAACATTTCCCCTTTAAAGACCTTTCCCTTTTAATATGGACATCTCTAGGGCCACGGACTGGGTCATCCACTGTGACATCCCCCTTGAGAACCAAAGGACCCAGTACCGAGTACCCCACTGCCCTACAGGGGTGCTCCAACTGCTTTGCACATCCTTGGCATTCTCTTGATGAGCTTCAAGAGATAGTCACCGGAAACGGTTCTCACTTCACAGGTGTGCCCTGTCAGGTTTAATAAGTGGGATTTCTTGCCTTATAAATGGGGTTGGGACCATCAGTTGTGTTGTGCAGAAGTCTGCAGCTGATAGTCCTACTGAATAGACTGTTAGAATTTATATTATGGCATTACTTTAAGAAATGAAGGTCAGTCAGTCTGAAAAATTGGGAAAACTTTGAAAGTGTCCTCAAGTGCAGTTGCAAAAACCATCAAGCGCTACAAAGAAACTGGCTCACATGAGGACCGCCCCAGGAAAGGAAGACCAAGAGTCACCTCTGCTTCTGAGAAGTTTATCCAAGTCACCAGCCTCAGAAATCACAGGTTAACAGCAGCTCAGATTAGAAACCAGGTCAATGCCACACAGAGTTCTAGCAGCAGACATATCTCTACAACAACTGTTAAGAGGAGACTTTGTGCAGCAGGCCTTCATGGTAAAAATGCTGCTAGGAAACCTCTGCTAAGGACAGGCAACAAGCAGAAGAGACGTGTTGGGCTAAAGATCACAAGTAATGGACATTAGACGAGTGGAAATCTGTGCTTTGGTCTGATGAGTCAAAATTTGAGATCTTTGGTTCCAACCACCGTGTCTTTGTGCGACGCAGAAAAGGTGAACGGATGGACTCTACATGGCTGGTTCCCACCGTGAAGCATGGAGGAGGAGGTGTGATGGTGTGGGGGTGCTTTGCTGGTGACACTGTTAGGGATTTATTCAAAATTGAAGGCATAATGAACCAGCATGGCTACCACAGCATCTTGCAGCAGCATGCTATTCCTTCCGGTTTGTGTTTAGTTGGACCATTATCTATTTTTCAACAGGACAATTATCCCAAACACACCTCCAGGCTGTGTAACGGCTATTTGACCAAGAAGGAGAGTGATGGGGTGTTACGCCAGATGACCTGGCCTCCACAGTCAGCAGGTGATACCATCGTATGTGCCTCCAGGATATCGCTCCATTGATCATCAGCAATAGATGGAATTAGGTGCGCCACTTACTCTCCACAGCGAGCCGAGTAGATGCGATTTTAGAGTTTAACAAAAAGGTGTAAAGGGAGGATATTATTCCTGTGGGTCCTTGGGTCGATCGTATTCCTATCAGTGGGTATTTAGATATTCTCATTCTAGGATACGGGAACTGGCACATTATGGCATGTCTTAATTGCAAATATCTATAAAAATCTCTGTGGGGAATTCCAAACCTGACATGGATTTGTTCAAACGATAATAAAGTTTCATTTTCAAAAAATTGAGCAAGTGATGTCATTCCATTTTGTTTCCAGAACACAGGATCCTGTAAATCCAGAAGGTGCGGAAATTCGGGATTGTCCCATATCTGAACATCCCCAATTTGATAAGTGAATTTCAAAATGCGTTTACACTCTCGCTAAACCTGTATTGCTAGGTTATGCGCAAACAACAAGCCTTGGGGTGGTGTATATGAACCCTCCAACATTGCCCACGGAGTACTCCCTCCCAAGAAATGTACGAAATGGGCTTCTGCATTGTTAAGTTCACCCTGAGTTACCCAATATTTTAAGTAGCGCAGCTGACCTGCCAGATAATAAAAATATAAGTCAGGGACCACATATCCACCTTGGTTTTTAGGCCTCTGTAGGGATCCAATACTTAATTTAGGTCTTGCCAGTCCCTATATAAACGCTGCCATCATGGTATGTATTTTCCTGAAGAAACTTTTAGGGATCTTTAATGATGTGTGTTCCAGCATATGTAAGCACTTAGGAAGAATTATCATTTTAATTAATCCAATTCTTCCTGCAACAGATAAGGGTAGTCAGGACCATATCCCAATCTTAATTTTCATCAGATCCTCCAGAGGGTATATATTATCCCTAAGATCTCTAATTGGATGTTGATTAGTCACGATGTCCAAATATTTACATTTTTGTACTACCTTTAAACCACATAGCACGGGTACAGTTATGTTATCTATTAATGGCATAATCACAGACTTACTCCAATTAATTTTAAGGCAAGATAGTTCCCCAAAATAATTAATAAGATAAATTGCCCTTGGAAGAGACTGCTCCACTCTCTCCAAAAAGAGTACCAGATCGTCAGTATACAATCCCACTTTATCCACTCTAGAATTAATCTTAATTCCTTCCACCATAGGGTCCTGTCTAATTGCAAGCGCAACTGGCTCAATTGCAAGAGCAAATAACATTGGGGACAGTGGGCAGCCCTGTCTGGTTCCCTTACCCAAGTCAAAATAATCCGACAGCAAGCCATTAACAAGAATATTAGCTCTGGGCTTATAATAAAGTAATTCAATCCACTTACAAAATCTGTCAGAGAAACCAAAAGGCAAACAGGATCATGGGGTGCATTAAAAGAGGTCTGGATACACATGATGAGAGCATTATACTGCCTCTGTACAAATCCCTAGTTAGACCGCACATGGAGTACTGTGTCCAGTTTTGGGCACCGGTGCTCAGGAAGGATATAATGGAACTAGAGAGAGTACAAAGGAGGGCAACAAAATTAATAAAGGGGATGGGAGAACTACAATACCCAGATAGATTAGCGAAATTAGGATTATTTAGTCTAGAAAAAAGACGACTGAGGGGCGATCTAATAACCATGTATAAGTATATAAGGGGACAATACAAATATCTCGCTGAGGATCTGTTTATACCAAGGAAGGTGACGGGTACAAGGGGGCATTCTTTGCGTCTGGAGGAGAGAAGGTTTTTCCACCAACATAGAAGAGGATTCTTTACTGTTAGGGCAGTGAGAATCTGGAATTGCTTGCCTGAGGAGGTGGTGATGGCGAACTCAGTCGAGGGGTTCAAGAGAGGCCTGGATGTCTTCCTGGAGCAGAACAATATTGTATCATACAATTATTAGGTTCTGTAGAAGGACGTAGATCTGGGTATTTATTATAATGGAATATAGGCTGAACTGGATGGACAAATGTCTTTTTTCGGCCTTACTAACTATGTTACTATGTTACTATGTAAATTTCAGAAGAACACGTTGCAAAAACTTCCACTCCATTGAATCGAAAGCCTTCGCAGTATCAAGAGAGGCTATTGCCCAAGGCATCTCATATTTGTGTCCTATCTGAGTTAGAACCTGCACTCTTCTAATATTTGAGGAGGTGGATCTCCCCGGCATGAAACCAGATTGATCTTCATGTATTATGGACGGTTAATATTACTGTTTTAAGTCAATTGGCTATCAGTTTAGACAGTATTTTATAGTCTGTATTAAGAAGAGATATGGGACGGTAAGAGGTACACTCCTCAGCTGGTTTATCTGGCTTTGGTATTACCACTATGGTGGCATCATAAAAGGATTGGGGGAGTGAATGTCCTGTAAGTGCCTCAGAAAGGGTCTGCATCAGAATTGGCCCTATCTGATCAAGATATCTTTTATATAGTTCTATGAGTATGCCATCAGGGCCCAGGGTTTTCCCTATTACAGAGAGACATGGCTGCCTCCCGAATCTCCTCCAACGTGATATCTCTATCTAAAGAGGTCCGTTCTTCATGGGAAAGTTTAGGGAACTCTATACGATCCAAATATTCATCAATTTCCTCCATAGTATGATTTAGTTTGGAACTATATAATTCTCTAAAATATTCTTCATATCCATTTGCAATTTTGTCATATTTAAGCATTGGAGTTCCGTCCACTGCACTGATGGCAAGAATGGACTGGGACATTTGATTTTGTTGGACCATATATGCCAAAAATTTACTCGACTGATTTCCCAATTCAAAATATGTCTGTTTAGAGAAAAAGTTTTCTCTGCGCCTTCTCCTTTAAATGCGTCAGGTACTCCCTCCCCTTACCCAGCCATCCACTCAGTGAAGTATCAGAGGGGTTATTGATATATTCAACTTCCAACAAATTACATTCCTCAGCCAGTCTCTGCTCACTAATACAGAACTCTCTTTTAATATATGAAATTGTAGATATGACACATCCCCTCAAATATGTTTTAAGAGTGTCCCATACTATCAATTTATCAGGAAAATCAGTATGATCTGCGATGAATATCTCTAATTGGTCAACTATTTTATCTTGCTCTCCTCTAAGGGACAACCAAAATAGGTGTATGCGGAATCTCTTGGGTCTATTGGGGCCGCCTAAGTGAAGGCATATCATCAATGGAGCATGGTCTGACACTGCCCTAGGAAGGTACTCAATTTCGTGCAGGTCAGACAATGCAGCACTGTTTCCAAATGCATGGTCAATTCTGGACAGACAACGAACAGCTGGCGTATAACAGAATTCCTTCTTAAGGGGATGATGCTGTCTCCACAAATCAATCCAGCTCATTTCCTTTATAAAAGCTTCAAGTATAGTAGTGTCTTGATTACTAGGCCTCAAGTTTGCAGCACTCATTCTATCCAAACAGATGTTAAGTACCATATTGAAATCACCCATACATATCATTTTAGCATCAGATACTGCGATACAAAGATCGCAGCTTAATGAAGTATCTCCATCTTAGCTGGTGGTGGATTATAAATATTGAGCAATACATGAGGCATCATATCTATAAATGCATAAATAAAAAATCTACCCTCTGGGTCCCTTTTAACCATTTGAACCGACCATCGCAAAGACTTATGTACCATAATGACCACCCCCCTAGAATAGGATGTGTGTGTAGCGTGTCTCTGCCATTGTATCCAGGGTTTATTCATTCTGGATATAGGGTTTGGTGTTAGGTGAGTTTCCTGAAGACATATTATCTGCGCCTGTGTTTTACATATTTGAGAGAATACCATATTCCTTTCCTAGCTGTCCCTAATCCCCTGATGTTCCAAGAAAGGAGTTTAAGTGACGCCATGTAGGACTTGTAAAGATTTCTTTTCAAAAATAACTTTTACTTTGAGAATGATCAAATCCAAGACATACAAATCATTTCCTGCTGGTAGAATATAAGTGCAGTGCTGGTTATTAACAAAATTTCTCAAAGAAATAAAAAACATTGACCAGTAACGATCATAAAGGTATAACAAGAGATGCCTATAAACTTCTCTAAACTGAAGCACAGGCATAAACGAAAGTTTCATACTTTTCCCAATCAATCCGAACCACCAATAACAAGATTATCGGATATAGTGTATACCTTAAAGCAATTTTACCACCTCACAACTAAGCCCCCACTTCCCCTCCTATCTCCCCATCCCATCCCTGGTAGAATATTCACAGGATCATTGGTCCAATCACCTAGTTTTAACTAAACCCGTAAGGTAACCAGGCTTTCAGACCAGGAAGAATGGCGCCAGCACCCCTGAAGTGAGCCCTCGCCACTCCCCCATTACCAATATTTATTATCTAATGGTATATTTACTTTTATAGTTTTTTATTTGCTAACTAAAACACTATCGTTCATATTTATTTTTTTAGGTGAAGGGCCTATATATCAAAGGAAAAACCTTGTGGTTTTCATGCGGAGGAGGTCCATAACTTGCCCTGGAGCCCATTGGACTCTAGTTATACTCTGTAATTATCTGACTAAGGGGGTTCAATCCTTTGCAGGACACTAATGGGGACAGTGCATCACCTTGGTATATGCCGCATTTGATGGTCACTTATGCTAGTTGTCTTGAGTGCGTCATTTCACGTGCGTCGTTTTGACTTGCCCGTCAAAAGCAACATGTTGCATTTTCTTGGTGGGCACGTCAAAACGACGCACGCGGACGCATCTTCATGCAACGCATGTCCCTGCGTACCCAATGTTAAAGATAGGTACGCAGGATGTAGGCGGAGCTTAAGGAAAGAAGTCCACAGCACCACGCTGCGGACTCGAGCGTTAATGTGAACTTATCCTAGTGCACAGCCGCCTACAACATGGGAGACTGGGGTTCAAATCCTGGTACTGCCCTAGTATACCAGTAGTGGACCTTAGGCAAGACTATTAAAATTATAGTGCCTCAATAAACATGAGAGTGTCACGAACAAAGAGTCATGCCAGTTCAGACATTGCCTGAACTAATAAGGTCCGAGTCAGATGTCAAGGAACAGAACAATCTGATGATAAATGGGCTACTGGAACAAACCAAACATGGACAAGGAAAGAGAACTTGGATCTGATGAAATGCTACTATAACAGCAGACTAAATGAGAGAAGATATATGAAGCGTATGAGGAAACTCTGGAAGGACACCAGACTTACATGTCCACTGTCACCCAACGTTTCAATGTCATAAAGAGAAAGCTATTATCACAACTTGAGATGGATCAACTGCACTGCAGATCCACCCCACATGAAGACCTGGAAGAGCAACATGTGCAACCCCCTGAAGATCCTGATTAAGATCCTGATCCAATCCTGCAACTAGAGAAGATCTTAAATAAACTACCATCAATACCACAGATCGACTACCAAGGATCAGCAAAGAAACACCACCAGACAGTATGCTAGAAGATGCCAATAGAGCATTTACATCAATACCTACCACCACCATAACTCAAACTAATAAACTGATCTATGTTACTTCCTCAGCAATGCTTGGATATATAACCAGCAAGAACAACAGAAGTACGTGCTCCCCTTGGAAAAGAAGACTGGATACAAAAATCAAGGTGATCCGAAGTGAAGTCAGCCAACTAACAGAAATACAGAACGGTGCAAAGATCAAGAATAAGACCAAACTGAACAAGTACCAAGGTCTTACCCCAATTGAAGCCATAGAGCAGTGGTCCACAACCTGTAGCTCGAGAGCCACATCAGGCTCGCGGTCCTATGAACTGTGGCTCGCAGCTGTCTGCCAGCTTGGTGCATTAGCTCCAGATTTAGTAAACTGGTATGAAGAGCACATCTCAAAATGGTGAACTTTGTGAGTAGCCCTGCAGAGAAGAGCAGATTTGGGTATACTTCTACAGGTTTGGGGAGTTTAGAGACACTTTAAGTATGGTACGCTGGAGACAGGATCCTACTACCGGTCAGAGCAGCTGCTTGAAGCTGGATGTGATTGCGTTGGGAGTGCGTGATTGGAGAATGCTGAGTGTGGTGGAGTGTGGTGGGAACCCCTGGATCTTGTTATACTGATTTGGGGTGATTTGCATGGAAAAGTTTTGGTTATCATTATACCCGTAATGAGGGCTTTGGTTGCCACTACTGAGAGGAGGGACAAAAGCTGGATGTGGCTCGCGACACTCTTGTCGAGCTGAATGTGGCTCTCAAGGTCAGAAAGGTTGGGGATCACTGCCCTAGAGACTGCTAAACAAAGACTCACTGCACTTGCTGCAAGAATAGGGAGATACACTAGAGAAGCTGAGGCCAAGAGGATAAAAGAACCATCCTAGGTGTATTCCCAATGGGGCTATGGAGAACATTGGAAGTCAACTCAAGACAACTAGCACAGGTGACCATCAAATGCGGCATATACCAAGGTGATGCACTTATAAAATAAAAAGTGCTGCCCATTGTGTTGGATTGTCAATGCAACCCTGTTCTCCCACTCTTGACACACTGATAGCAGTCATGTTTAGTGCTAGGATAATTGAACAGCTGTAGAGTGGGAGAGTCCAAAAAAGAAAATGTCCAGCTTCACCGAAATCCATAAAAAAAGAGTTTTCTTTATTCACAAACTTTGAACATAGAGGATATAGACTTCAGCACAAACCATATGGGTAAGAATCTCAACGCGTTTCTGGAGACTAAGCTCCCTTAACCCCTTTCTGACCTCGGACGGGATAGTACGTCCAAGGTCAGATCCCCTGCTTTGATGCGGGCTCCGGCGGTGAGCCCGCATCAAAGCCGGGACATGTCAGCTGTTTTGAACAGCTGACATGTGCCCATAATAGGCGCGTGCAGAATCGCGATCTGCCCGCGCCTATTAACTAGTTAAATGCCGCTGTCAAACGCAGACAGCGGCATTTAACTACCGCATCCGGCCGGGCGGCCGGAAATGACATCATCGCCGACCCCCGTCACATGATCGGAGGTTGGCGATGCTTCTCCATTGTAACCATAGAGGTCCTTGAGACCTCTATGGTTACTGATCGCCGGTAGCTGTGAGCGCCACCCTGTGGTCGGTGCTCACAGCACACCTGCAATTCTGCTACATAGCAGCGAACAGCAGATCGCTGCTATGTAGCAGAGGCGATCGTGCTGTGCCTGCTTCTAGCCTCCCATGGAGGCTATTGAAGCATGGCAAAAAAGTGAAAAAAAAGTGAAAAAAATATAAAAGTTTAAATCACCCCCCTTTCGCCCCAATCAAATTACATCATTAAAAAAAATCAAATCTACACATATTTGGTATCGCCGCTCTCAGAATCGCCCGATCTATCAATTAAAAAAAAGCATTAACCTGATCGCTAAAAAAAAATTTGAAACGCCAGAATTACGTTTTTTTAGTCGCCGCGACATTGCATTAAAATGCAATAACGGGCGATCAAAAGAATATATCTGCACCAAAATGCTATCATTAAAAACGTCATCTCGGCACGCAAAAAATAAGCCCTCAACCGACCCCAGATCATGAAAAATGGAGACGCTACGAGTATCGGAAAATGGCACCATTTTTTATTTATTTTTTTAGCAAAGTTTGGAATTTTTTTTCACTACTTAGGTAAAAAATAACCTAGTCATGTTAGGTGTCTATGAACTCGTACTGACCTGGAGAATCATAATGTCAGGTCAGTTTTAGCATTTAGTGAACCTAGCAAAAAAGCCAAACAAAAAACAAGTGTGGGATTGCACTTTTTTTGGTTAGAGAAAAAAAAAAAAATTTCCTTTCTAGGCGCTTCCGGAAGACAAGGATAATTTGAAGGTTGAGATAATTTGCTCAGTACCAAATTTATTAGGACACTTTAATAAGAACAAAACAACGCGTTTCAGCCCACAACGGCCTTCATCAGGTATTATATGTGCTTTTAAAAATGTTTTACAAGAAAGTTATCTTTATAGACTGCTACTTTCAAAAAGTATTTAAAAAGCAATTAAATTACATATCGTCTTAGCAAAATTTAAAAGTTAGGAAAGGATTTACTGTGTAACTCTACAATTTATAATATGTCTTGTATATTTATTTACATATATATAATTTTTTTATTTTATTATACCAGGATTGGTTTAAGATCACACTGACTCACTTGGGGTGGAGTGTTAATCCTAATCAATTCAGGCACACCCCTGCTATGTGTTAGGAGTCAGCAGTCTATAAAGATAACTTTCTTGTAAAACATTTTTAAAAGCACATATAATACCTGATGAAGGCCGTTGTGGGCTGAAACGCGTTGTTTTGCTCTTATTAAAGTGTCTTAATAAATTTGGTACTGAGCAAATTATCTCAACCTTCAAATTATCCTTGTCTTCCGGAAGCGCCTAGAAAGGAGATTTTTTTTTTTTTTCCTCTAACCATTGTATTCACATGCAATCCTTGGATCAAGGCTGGCATAGTTCCTGCAATAGTGCTGCATACCGGAATATTATAAGGCGTGGATCCATCATACGGATCAATTGAATGTACATACAAGACATCCAAAGGGTGAGTGCAACAATATATATTTCTTGCTGTGAATATACATCTACACTTAGACTCTGCGCCCCTTGTCTCCCTTTTTAGATCTCCTTCCGAGATCCTTGTGAAATTGCACTTTTTTTGCAATTTCACCGCACTTGGAATTTTTTTCCCGTTTTCTAGTACACGACATGCTAAAACCAATGATATCGTTCAAAAGTACAACTCGTCCCGCAAAAAATAAGCCCTCACATGGCCAAATTGATGGAAAAATAAAAAAGTTATGGCTCTGGGAAGGAGGGGAGTGAAAAACGAACACGGAAAAACGAAAAATCCCAAGGTCATGAAGGGGTTAATCGTGTCCGTGATTAAGGGCGCTTAGTCTCCAGAAACGCGTTGATATTCTTACCCATATGGTTCGTGCTGAAGTCTGTATCCTCTATGTTCAAAGTTTGTGAATAAAGAAACTCTTTTTTACGGATTCGGTGAAGCTGGACATTCTTTTCTTTTTTGGAATTTATACGCCAGGACACAGCGGGTCCGTGCTCCCGAAAATTGGTTTATGCATCACGGGTGAGCTGGCTTATTTTTCTTCTTTCAGAGTGGGAGAGTCCAGAGGATAAATACCTATTTGAGTGTGGGTAGGTGCAAGTTCCGGAGATGTCCTTTTGTGTTAAGGAAAGCTGGATGTATGGAGATTGGAGGGCTACTGGATTGAATGTCTTTTGCTTAAGGACATAGAAGCTGGAATCTAAGGCAGGTGGGCTAACCAGCCCTATTATATTGACTTGTTACTTTTATGTTTTACCTTCTAGTGGAGAAAGGCTGTATTCACGTTTTCTAGTGACGAGGTTTATGAGGATTCCAATAAACCAGGCGGACTTTAAATAGAAACAGTTCATGTGTCTACCTCTTTAAGAGTGAATCGACCTACCACAATATGTAAACTGTTTCCAGCACAGTTGCATCACAATGAGTATATTGTGTGGTGATAAATGGGTTAAATTCCTTCTTCTGCATCCCCCTCTTGTCATCCACAGTCATCTCTGTGATTTCTCCATACACAGCATTCCTGTAGAGATGTGACCTCCTCTGCTCAGTCTCCACAGCACGTTCACAGTTGTGGATAAATCTATTCTGCACGCTCAGTGCGAATATCATTCATCAGACGCTGTCACAGTGAAGCTCCTATCTTCTGAGATGTTGATCATTAGTTAAGAAGCTGCAGACACTAATCAGCAAGAAAAAAACTCTAGATGGCGCCCTGCTTGTCTTAAAGCCATGATGCAGAACAATACAGATGAATTCTTCAATTTATCTACGTTTTTTATTGTTTTTGTTTAGTTTTTGTTTTATTTTACTCAAAAAGTATTTATACAGCAATGCAATTAACGTGAAAGGTGAATTAAAAATAAATAAATAAATGGCTAGCTTTAGTGGAATCTAATAATTAGACTTTTGCCACTTTTAAGAGTGTAGTTTCAGTATATACCGTACTTTACTAAGATGTGGTGGCGGTTGTGTGGCCACATCAAGGTATCATATTCAATGGATGAATGGATAATCCTTGTTATATCATTTGTGATATATCCTAATAGTACATAGAGACATTACCTGAGATGTGAGAAAACATCCCATGGGATAGAAAGCAATTAAGAGTCATGATACAAGATAAATGGCAATAAAGAGGTATCCCCAGAGATAGAAAGCAATCATGAGAGATTAATCATTATATATTGCAGTCAAACGAAGACTTGAACTAAAAAGCAATTAAGAGTTATCCCTGGAGATGTATACCCATCAAAATACATTAATCAGATATACAGCATGTAAGAATCATATACCGCAACGTTAAGACAACGTCCAAAATAGAGCACACCAAAATAAATGGCAATTTAGGCAGACCGTCCAGACACAGCACATATTTGTACCGGTCTGTACCTCTCAAATTAACTGGCATCACATCTACCTCATTCTTTAAATCATCTGATCTAAAGCATCACCATGTCACAAGCTGTAACAAAAAACTATTATGGAAACATTTGCACCTTTTTCTAGTTTTGGATAAACTTTTGGTTTAGGCCTACATATACTGATGCAAAACACTGACTGAAAGAGAATGAGTTGCTAACCCAAATTGGACCTGATAAACCGTTGCTAAAAAGCTGCCATTGTCTGGAAATTAACTGTCTTGCAGTCACTCATCTCCCCAACTTTTTTTTCTAATATATATACACATTTGGCCAATTGATGTGCATGTTATTAGGGGCATTAGTGCTAATAGCTACCCAATTTGTCTCTCTTTAGCCTTTAAGTTAAGGGACTGTGGAGCTGGAAGACTGTGGTGGAGGTCATTAGCGGTTATCATCTATATAGGAGAACAAGATCACTCAGAAATGGTTCATTGTCACTAGAATGGAACTCAGGGATGTTTAGAGCTGCACGGGAATCAGAGAGTGAGTTGTACCAGACTATTTTAGTAGCAGTAAGAGTGATATAGTTTGATGAGGTGGTTTGACAGCATTACTAAAGAGGTCTCTAGAAGAATGTACACAGATAGGGGGAAATGCAATAGACAAACATTATGGCATACGAGAGAACAGTCAAGTAGTTGTAGTGGTAAATGGGACACTTATAAGTAAGCTCTTGTGGTCTGATCACAGCAAATGAGCGGAGACAACTCTTTACAACTACTCAGTGATTGTCTATGAAGCACAACATAGTGTAGCAGATGCATGAAAACACTGTATGAAACATGAAAGGCTTGTTATACATTTCACTATTATCCACCATGATAGGAGAAACCATTGTCATGGAAAATATGACATAAATGATTGTGTACATTGCTATTCTGTCACCCATGATCAAAGTGTGCAATTAATATAGTATAAAATATTGAACCATTTACAGTAATGTTATTGAAGGTGATCAAACTGTTAATTCATCATTGACCGGTAGAAATTAATGTGCCGAGGCCAACATAGATCACTAAAAACAAACAGCAGAATAACTAAGAAGAGCACTTTTCTTTTCCAAGACTGAAGATAGGCTCACTAAAATGCTGTCGGCCCAATTCATTATTGCATTTGCACTGTTTGTTTTTTTTTGGGGGGGGGGGGGAGAGGTTGTCTAGTCTTTTTTATTCAGCCATTTTTCAGTTGCATTTTTTTTGGCTAAAAAGTCACAAACAAGGTAAAGACTAAAAAAAAGAATTGCAGCATTGCACAAGTTTGTGAAACACGTGCCATTTTGAAGAACGGAGGAAAAAAAAAAAGGGAGACGAGCGCACATAGGGTAATATTGTATGAAAATTGAAATCGAAGGGTGAGGGGGTTGCTCACCTGATAGGATTGTGTATGTCACAACTTCAATAAATGCCCATAGAATATTGAGCTGCTGCAGTTACATCTGCAAAAAAAAAGATGATCATGTTCTGCTTGTAGATTGAAGAGAAGTAGGAGATAGACGTTCTGGTAGACCACACTGCTGTGAAAAAGTTGTTCCAAGTGTGGTAATGATTCGCGTAGCTTTTCTTATCGATTTACAAGTTCATATCGAACACTTTCTCAAACCTAGGTGCATATCGAACCCTTTCTCAAAACGGAGTATGTAAGAGTAGTTATAGTGCTTTGGCACAAAGCACTATCTTGTAATCCGATCGTAGTTAACTTCTTATTATTATAGTGCTTTGGCACAAAGCACTATATTGTTATTCCACCGTAGTTAACTTCTTCTTATTCTTCTTATTATTATTAGGCTTTTTTCCGCAATTAATGCGGCCCGAACCGCTGCACGCACAGACTCCAGTGAGGTGTCATTTCGAAGCCAGCGTCCATGAGAGGTGTGCTAAGTATTTTTCATGTCGATCGGATTTGTAGTTTTGGCGCAATTTGCGTTTGAAATTTTTTTTCCCCTCATTGGAATGCATTGCCTCAATGTTTTTCAAAGGGGAAATTTTGCCATAGGGTATAATGGCTGATTTCTGAAGCAATTTCAAAATAACTGCCAACTGCCACCTGGCTGATTAGCTCATTGATATGCGCAGTCAGATCCAGTTACTATGCCAACGCGTACGAACTCTACATGACCCCACTAGGACACAGGTTTTGCCAGATAATATCTTAAAGTGACCCGCCCACCAAATTGGCACCTGAGGTGCCCAGCCCTCCAAATCGGACGACGAGTGGCCCTGCCCACCAAATCGGACCATGAGTGGCCCCGCCCACCAAATTGGACCACGAGTGGCCCCGCCCACCAAATCAGACCCAGAGTGGCCCCGCCCACCAAATCGGACCCAGAGTGAACTAACCCACCAAATCGGACCCAGAGTGACCCCGCCCACCAAATCAGACCCAGAGTGACCCCGCCCACCAAATCGGTCCCTGAGGTGCCCCGCCCACCAAATCGGCTTCTGAGGGGCCCTGCCCACCAAATCGGCCCCTGAGGGTTCCCGCCCACCAAATCAACCCCTGAGGGGCCCCGCCCACCAAATCAGACCCAGAGTGACCCCGCCCACCAAATTGGACCCAGAATGACCCCCCCACACCACATCGGCCCCTGAGGGGCCCCGCCCACTAAATCATACCCCGAGTGGCCCCACCCACCAAATCGGACCCCGAGGGGCCCCGCCCACCAAATCGGCACCTGAGGTGCCCCGCCCACCAAATCGGACCCAGAGTGGCCCCACCCACCAAATTAGACCCAGAGTGGTCCCGCCCACCAAATCGGCCCCTGAGGGGCCCCGCCCACCAAACCAGCACCTGAGGGGCACCCAAGTGTGAAAGTCTTGCAGGGGCAGCCCGGGCACCATTCCAAAGCACTATCTGTAGTTCCTTCAGGAAATACCCATCTAGTTGTTTTGAAAACTGGTTCGGTGCAAACCTGAAATGTGTTAAGAAAAGTTACTTGAAGTATTACCAGTATTTTCTACAATTGTTGATTCTAAATTGCAATCAATCTTAACGCCCATTATTGGTCATATTAAATACAGCTTTGCCTAAAAATTCTTATTCTAATTTCTTTGTATGGCGCTTTTTAATGATTGCCCACTTTTTATAATAAATAGCTCTTTTCCGTTTGCTTGGTTTGTCATTTTTGAACCACTTAAGTGACATTAGGATTTTTGAGTGCTAGATTGTTGGTTATCCCAAAGGAAAACAAAAGTTTCATTGTGCGGAGATTACTTGTGATCCTGGCTCTGATTGGCAGCGCAAGTATCCCGCTGCCTCCCCTTTCTCAGGATCACGATGTGTCTGCTCTATTGAAATCCTTATCTCGGCTCAACGAAGATCCAATTATACTCTGAGCTAGTTATATATTAAATACATCCTTGTCCGCGGCTCCAGGAGATTTAGCTCCCATGGCATTAGCAAATCAAAATAATTTTATACATACTTTTTCTTTTAGACAGGGATGTCAAAAATCAGGAAAAATAGCATTGTATGACAGCCACATACAAAACGATAACTTTACAAAAGTAAGGATAGTCTCTCCTGTAATATCACGATTAAGATATTTAGATTCCTCAACACTGAAACTGCTACAACGAGAAGGAAGTCTTAGTGGTAACAGTTCTCCTCATGGAGAGAGTGACATGCCTTATATGTGAAGGTAAGAAGGCTTATAGGTCATGCAATGCTCCTCTGGGAAATTAAGTATGTAAATTGCCTCTTCAGAGAGGAAGAGGACTAGAACTCTTTACCCTGGAATGTCACTCTCCATGAGGAGAAAAGTTACCTTTAAGACCCCAGTCAGAGGTCTCTTATAAAGCCAAATAAGATCTCTATATTTTGCACTGAAGAGAGGCACAACCCTGAAACACGCATCTACAAATTGAAGTTCTGTTTTATATATCTTTTATTCTGTCATGTTGCAACGCTCCTTAAAGGATTGATTTTGTCGTTTATGATTGCTTCTTCCTATAGGTGGTACTAGAGTTCTACTTCTTTTACTCTCAGAAGAGGCAATTTGCATAAACAGGAAGGAAAATTCATGGAATTTTGAAAATCACAGGATGGATAGATATGTAAATGATATGTAAATGATGAAAACATGGAAAAGACTTTCCAAATATTTTGATTTATTCATGATGGAATTTGAAAGGTCTGAACAAGTTTTTCAGCATGACAATTCTAGGCTGCATGTTGATCCTGTTACTGCGAGCAGCCTTCATAGCCTAAGTGTGCTGACATGATCAGATTCTCGGCACTTCGCTTTCATCTAGCTCATCTTGGACATCATTGGTCGCCAATTGTACAGAGAACTGCCAGCAGTGGATCTTGATGATTTACTCAAGTGTATTCAGTGCAGAACATTCCTCGGACAATAGTCTAATTGATAGCAGCCAAGGCTGTAAGTGCTGTGATTTCTGCATGTGGCTCATACTCCATACTGAACAAATAGAGGTATTTTGAAAACGTTATTTCCGTTTTTTCCACCATTTGCAGATCAGTAACATATCTCCAGCCTGAGATTTCCATAATTCCATAATTTCCTTCTCCGTGTTGCAATTTCAACGTTGGGGAGTGTAGATAA
This sequence comes from Ranitomeya imitator, assembly GCF_032444005.1. NCBI lineage: Eukaryota > Metazoa > Chordata > Amphibia > Anura > Dendrobatidae > Ranitomeya > Ranitomeya imitator. The sequence goes on along the minus strand of NC_091283.1, from coordinate 450,943,995 downwards.
AAGAGTTGGTAAATTCACCAGTGAACAATTATTATGAAAAATCGTTCTCTTTATAAGTCTAGATTCCCACAATGCGCATTTTATTGAGTTTCTAATGTTGCAGATATTCTGTATCTATGAGGTAAATTAGGTTATTTGCGTTTTTGTGTTTTTTTTTTTAAAGCTGGAGCCCTTTCTGATCTGTCAGGTTACTTCAGCCTGTTGATAGTCAGATTATTCATACAAAATTATCATATGTGTGTGGCTGACTTACAGCTTCAGATTTTGCAGAAGAGGATCTAAAAATCACTAATCTCCACTGAAGAGCTCTAGCTTTGGGGCTTTATCCATTCTGTTATCTTTAAATGAAGCTTAACCCCTTAATCCCATATGACGTACTATCCCGTCAAAGTGACCTGGGACTTAATTCCCAGTGACGGGATAGTACCTCATATGCGATCGGCCGTGCTCACGGGGGGAGCGCGGCTGATCGCGGCCGGGTGTCAGCTGACTATCGACTATCGCAGCTGACATCCTGCACTATGTGCCAGGAGTGGTTACGGACCGCTCCCGACACATTAACCCCCGGCACACCGCGATCAAACATGATCGCAGTGTTCCGGGGGCAAAGGGAAGCATCGCGCAGGGAGGGGGCTTCCCTGAGACGATCGGTACAAGGCGATGTGCTCACCTTGTACCGAGCGTCTCCTCCCTGCAGGCCCCGGATCCAAAATGGCCACGGGGCCACTTCCGGGTCCTGCAGGGACTACTTCCGGGTCCAGAGCAGGCGCTGGTAACCAAGGAGCAGGGCACGCCAGATCGCTGATCTGACACAGCGCTCTGGAAAGTGCAAGATCAGTGATCTGTCACTATACAGTGATGTCCCCCCTGGGAAAAAGTAAAAAAAAAAAAATTTAGATGTGTAAAAAAAAATTTAAAAAATCCTAAATAAAAGAAAAAAAAATATTGTTCCCATAAATACATTTATTTATCTAAATAAAAAAAAACAAAAGTACACATATTTAGTATCGCCGCGTCCATAACGACCCGACCTATAAAACTGTCCCACTAGTTAACCCCTTCAGTGAACACCATCAAAAAATTAAAAAAAAGAGGCAAAAAAAAAGCTTTATTATCATACCGCCGAACAAAAAGTGGAATAACACGCGATCAAAAAGACGGATATAAATAACCATGGTACCGCTGAAAACGCCATCTTGTCCCACAAAAAACGAGCCACAATACAGCATCATCAGCGAAACAATAAAATAGTTACAGTCCTCAGAATAAAGCAATGCAAAAATAATTATTTTTTCTATAAAATAGTTTTTATCGTATAAAAAGCGCCAAAACATAAAAAAATGATGTAAATGAGGTATTGTTGTAATCGTACTGACCCAAAGAATAAAACCGCTTTATCCATTTTACCAAACGCGGAACGGTATAAACGCCCTTCCCCCCAAAAAAGAACTTCATGAATAGCTGGTTTTTGGTCATTCTGCTTCACAAAAATCGGAATAAAAAGTGATCAAAAAATGTCACGTGCCCGAAATTGTTACCAATAAAAACATCAACTCGGCCCGTAACAAGACGCAAAAAGACCTCACTTGACTCTGTGGACCAAAATATGGAAAAATTATAGGTCTCAAAACGTGGTAATGCAAAAAATATTTTTTGCAATAAAAAGAGTCTTTTAGTGTGTGACGGCAGCCAATCATAAAAATCCGCTAGAAAACGCGCTATAAAAATAAATCAAACCCCCCTTCATCATCCCCTTAGTTGGGGAAACATAAAATTTTTTTAAAAAATGCATTTATTTCCATTAGGGCTACGGTTAGGGCTAGGGTTAGGGTTTGGGTTGGGGCTAGGGTTAGGGTTGGGGCTAAAGTTAGGGTTTGGATTACATTTACGGTTGGGATTAGGGTTAGGGGTGTGTCAGGGTTAGGGGTGTGGTTAGGGTTATGGTTGGGATTAGGGTTAGGGGTGTGTTTGGGATAGGGTTTCAGTTAGAATTGGGGGTTTCCACTGTTTAGGCACATCAGGGCTCTCCAAACGAGACATGGCGTCCGATCTCAATTTCAGCCAATTCTGCGTTGAAAAAGTAAAATAGTGGTCCTTCCCTTCCGAGCTCTCCTGTGCGCCCAAACAGGGGTTTACCCCAACATATGGGGTATCAGCATACTCAGGACAAATTGGACCACAACTATTGGGGTCCAATTTCTCCAGTTACCCAAGGGAAAATACAAATTTGGGGGGCTAAAAAAACATTTGAGGGAAAAAAAATTAATTTTTATTTTCACGACTGAGTTATAAACTGTAGTGAAACACTTGGGGGTTTAAAGCTGTGAAAACAAATCTAGATAAGTTCCTTGGGGGGTGTAGTTTCCAAAATGGAGTCACTTGTGGGGGGTTTCGACTGTTTAGGTGCATCAGGGGCTTTGCAAATGCAACGTCACGCCTGCAGACCAATCCATCTAAGTCTGCATTCCAAATGGCGCTCCTTCCCTTCTGAGCTCTGCCATGCGCCCAAACGGTGGTTTCCCCCACACATATGGGGTATCAGCATACTCAGGACAAATGGGACAACAACTTTTGGGGTCCAATTTCTCTTGTTACCCTTGGGAAAATAAAAATTTGGGGGGCTAATAAAAACATTTTTTGTGGGAAAAAAAATTATTTTTATTTTCACGACTCTGCGTTATAAACTGTAGTGAAACACTTGGGGGTTCAAAGCTGTCAAAACACATCTAGATAAGTTCCTTGGGGGGTATAGTTTTAAAAATGGTGTCACTTGTGGGGGGTTTCTACTGTCTGCATTCCAAATGGCGCTTATTCCCTTCTGAGCTCTGCCATGCGCCCAAACGGTAGTTCCCCCCACATATCGGGTATAGCGTACTCAGGACAAATTGGACAACAACTTTTGGGGTCCAATGTCTCCTGTTACCCTTGGAAAAATACAAAACTGGGGGCTAAAAAATAATTCACGCCTGCAGACCAATCAATCCAAGTCTGCATTCCAAATGGCACTCCTTCCCCTCTGAGCTCTGCCATGCGCCCAAACGGTGGTTCCCCCCACACATATGGGATATCAGCATACTCAGGACAAATTGGACAACAACTTTTGGGGTCCAATTTCTCGTTACCCTCGGAAAAATACAAAACTGGGGGCTAAAAAATAATTTGTGAAAAAAAATAATTTTTATTTTCACGGCTCTGCATTATAAACTGTAGTGAAAGACTTGGGGGTTCAAAGCTGTAAAAACACAGCTAGAAAAGTTCCTTAGGGGGTCTACTTTCCAAAATGGTGTCACTTGTGGAGGGTTGCAATGTTTAGGCCCATCAGGGGCTCTCCAAATGTCACATGGTGGCCCATCTCAATTCCAGTCAATTTTGCATTGAAAAGTCAAACAGCGCTCCTTCCCTTCCAAGCTCTGCCATGCGCCCAAACAGTGGTTTACCCCCACATGTGGGGTATCGGCGTACTCAAAACAAATGGCACAACAACTTTTGGGGTCCAATTTCTTCTCTTACCTGTTGTGAATTCTGCTTTTGGGCTCCCTCCGGTGGTTGTAGGTGGTAATGCAGTTGTCCCTGGGCTGCAGTCTTGGACAGGTGTATCTGCTGATTGCAATTCTGACTGGGGTATTTAGGTTTGCAGGACTCATTTGTCCTTGCCAGTTGTCAATGTTTCTTGGGAAGTGTTAGATCTCTGTCTGGCTTCTCCTGCTTAGCTGCCAATTCAGCAAAGATAAGTGTCTGTTTCTTTTTCTGTGGCACACATGCTGTGTGCTTATATTCTGTGCTATTCATTTGTTTTCTCTTGTCCAGCTTAGACTGTGTCAGTGTTTTCTCAGTCTTGTTGGATTCTCTGGAGTTGCAGATATACGCTCCACATCTTTAGTTAGATGGTGGAGTTTTTGTATTTTCTGCTGTGGATATTTTTGGAAGGATTTTAATACTGACCGCTTAGTATCCTGTCCTATCCTTTCCTATTTTAGCTAGTGTGGCCTCTTTTGCTAAATCCTGTTTCCTGCCTGCTTGTGTCTTTTCCTCTACTACTCAGTGTCATTATTTGTGGGGGGCTGCCTATCCTTTGGGGTTCTGCTCTGAGGCAAGGTAGAATTCCTATTTCCATCTATAGGGGTATTTAGTCCTCCAGCTATGTCGAAGTGTCTAGGATTTGTTAGGCACACCCCACGGCTACTTCTAGTTGCGGTGTTAAGATCAGGGTTTGCAGTCAGTATAGTTACCACCTGCTCCAGTGAAAGTTTTCATGTTGCTCCAAGGTCACCTGATCATAACAGTACAACTGGCCAATAATGAGTTAAATGCATCTCAGAAGAAGGGAAGAAAGGTCTTGAGCCATTTTTTTTCTTCAGTCTGCTTTGTCTTCTCCTCCCTCTTTATCTCTGGGTGGCTGAGGAGCCTTGTGCTAGCATGAATGTTCAGGAATTAGCTTCTCGTGTAGACCAGCTTGCTGCTAGGGTACAGGGTATTTCTGATTATATTGTTCAGACTCCTGTTTTAGAACCGAAGATTCCTACTCCTGATTTGTTTTTTGGTGACAGGTCCAAATTTTTGAGTTTTAAAAACAACTGTAAACTGTTTTTTTGCTTTGAGACCTTGATGCTCCGGTGATTCCATTCAGCGGGTTAAAATCGTCATCTCCCTGCTGCGTGGCGACCCGCAGGATTGGGCATTTTCCCTGGAATCTGTGATTCCGGATTTGCTTAATGTAGACTCCTTTTTTCAGGCTTTAGGATTATTATATGACGAACCTAATTATGTGGATCAAGCTGAGAAGACCTTGTTGGCCCTGTCTCAGTGTCAAGAGGCGGCAGAATTGTATTGTCAGAAATTCAGAAAATGGTCTGTGTTGACTAAATGGAATAATGATGCTTTGGCGGCAATTATCAGAAAGGGTCTTTCTGAATCCGTTAAAGATGTTATGGTGGGGTTTCCCATGCCTTCCGGTCTGAGTGATTCTATGTCTCTGGCCATTCAGATTGACCGGCGCTTGCGGGAGCGCAGAACTGTGCGCGCTGTGGCGTTATCCTCAGAGCAAATTCCTGAGCCAATGCAGTGTGATAGGATTCTGTCTAGAATGGAACGACAAGGTTTCAGACGTCAGAATAGGTTGTGTTATTATTGTGGCGACGCTTCTCATGTCATTTCTGTCTGCCCTAAGCGGACAAAGAGGATCGCCAGTTCATTTACCATCAGTACTGTACAACCTAAATTTCTGTTATCCGTGTCCTTGATCTGCTCATTGTCATCATTTTCTGTCATGGCGTTTGTGGATTCAGGTGCCGCCTTGAACTTAATGGACTTTGAGTTTGCCAGGTGTTGTGGTTTTCCCTTGCAGCCTTTGCAGAACCCTATTCCTTTAAGCGGCATTGATGCTACACCCTTGGCTAAAAACAAGCCCCAGTTTTGGACACAGGTGACCATGCGCATGGCGCCAGCCCATCAGGAAGATTGTCGATTTCTGGTGTTGCATAATTTGCATGATGCTATCTTGCTGGGTTTTCCGTGGTTGCAGGTACATAATCCTGTGTTGGATTGGAAGTCCATGTCTGTGACTAGTTGGGGTTGTCAGGGGGTTCATAATGATGTTCCTTTGATGTCAATCTCCTCTTCTTCCTCTTCTGAAATTCCAGAGTTTTTGTCTGATTTTCAGGATGTATTCGATGAGCCCAAATCCAGTTTCCTTCCACCGCACAGGGACTGCGATTGTGCTATTGACTTGATTCCAGGCTGTAAGTTTCCTAAGGTTCGACTTTTCAACCTGTCTGTGCCTGAATATACCGCCATGCGGAGCTATATTAAGGAGTCTTTGGAGAAAGGGCATATTCGACCATCTTCTTCACCGTTGGGAGCGGAGTTCTTTTTTGTTGCTAAAAAAGATGGTTCCTCGAGACCCTGTATTGATTATCGCCTCTTGAATAAGATCACGGTCAAGTTTCAATACCCTTTACCTTTGCTTTCTGATTTGTTTGCTAGGATTAAGGGAGCTAGTTGGTTTACGAAGATTGACCTTCGGGGGGCATATAATCTTGTTCGTATTAAGCAGGGTGATGAATGAAAAACTGCGTTTAACACGCCCGAAGGCCATTTTGAATACCTTGTGATGCCATTCGGACTCTCTAATGCTCCATCTGTTTTTCAGTCCTTCATGCATGATATCTTCCGGACTTATCTTGATAAATTCTTGATTGTATATTTGGACGATATTTTGATTTTTTCCGATGATTGGGAGTCTCATGTGCAACAGGTCAGGATGGTATTTCAGATCCTTCGTGACAATGCTTTGTTTGTGAAAGGGTCTAAGTGTCTCTTTGGGGTGCAGAAAGTTTCTTTTTTGGGCTTTATTTTTTCTCCCTCGTCTATAGAGATGGATCCGGTTAAGGTTCAGGCCATTCATGATTGGATTCAGCCCACTTCCGTGAAGAGCCTTCAGAAATTTTTGGGTTTTGCAAATTTTTATCGCCGTTTCATTGCTAATTTTTCCAGCGTGGTTAAACCCTTGACCGATTTGACGAAGAAAGGCGCTGATGTGGCGAATTGGTCCTCTGCGGCTGTCTCTGCCTTTCAGGAGCTTAAACGTCGATTTACTTCTGCTCCGGTGTTGCGCCAACCGGATGTTTCTCTTCCGTTTCAGGTTGAGGTTGACGCTTCTGAGATTGGGGCAGGGGCTGTTTTGTCTCAGAGGGATCCTGTTGGTTCCTTAATGAAACCGTGTGCCTTCTTTTCCCGTAAGTTTTCGCCTGCTGAACGCAATTATGATGTCGGCAATCGGGAGTTGTTGGCTATGAAGTGGGCATTTGTGGAGTGGTGACATTGGCTTGAGGGAGCTAAGCACCTTATTGTGGTCTTGACCGATCATAAGAATTTGATTTACCTCGAGTCTGCCAAACGGCTGAATCCTAGACAGGCTTGATGGTCCTTGTTTTTTTCCCGTTTTGATTTCATGGTCTCATACCTTCCGGGTTCTAAGAATATTAAGGCTGATGCTCTCTCTAGGAGGTTTTTGCCTGATTCTCCTGAGGTCTTAGAACCGGTCGGTATTCTGAAAGAAGGGGTGGTCCTTTCTGCCATTTTCCCTGATTTACGACGGGTTCTTCAGGAATTTCAGGCTGACAAACCTGACCGCTGTCCTGTGGGGAAACTGTTTGTTCCTGACAGATGGACTAGTAGAGTGATTTCTGAGGTTCACTGTTCCGTGTTGGCTGGTCATCCTGGCATTTTTGGTACCAGAGACTTGGTTGGTAGGTCCTTTTGGTGGCCTTCTTTGTCACGTGATGTGCGTTCTTTTGTGCAGTCCTGTGGGACTTGTGCGCGGGCCAAGCCTTGTTGCTCCCGTGCTAGTGGGTTGCTTTTGCCATTGCCGGTCCCTGAGAGGCCCTGGACGCATATTTCTATGGATTTTATTTCCGATCTTCCTGTTTCCCAGAGGATGTCAGTTAACTGGGTTGTTTGTGACCGATTCTCTAAGATGGTTCATTTGGTGCCTTTGCCTAAATTGCCTTCCTCTTCGGATTTGGTTCCGTTGTTTTTTCAGCATGTGGTCCGTTTGCATGGTATTCCGGAGAATATTGTGTCCGACAGAGGTTCCCAGTTTGTTTCTAGGTTTTGGCGGGCCTTTTGTGCTAGGCTGGGCATTGATTTGTCTTTTTCTTCTGCATTTCATCCTCAGACAAATGGCCAGACCGAGCGAACTAATCAGACTTTGGAGACTTATTTGAGATGCTTTGTGTCTGCTGATCAGGATGATTGGGTGGCTTTCTTGCCATTGGCCGAGTTTGCCCTTAATAATTGGGCTAGTTCGGCTACTTTGGTTTCGCCTTTCTTTTGTAATTTTGGTTTTCATCCTCGTTTTTCTTCTGGGCACGTTGAGCCTTCTGACTGTCCTGGTGTGGATTCTGTGGTAGACAGGTTGCAGCAGATTTGGGCTCATGTGGTGGACAATTTGGTGTTGTCTCAGGAGGAGGCTCAACGTTTTACTAACCGTCGTCGGTGTGTTGGTTCCCGGCTTCGGGTTGGGGATCTGGTCTGGTTGTCTTCCCGTCATGTTCCTATGAAGGTTTCTTCTCCTAAGTTTAAGCCTCGGTTTATTGGTCCTTATAGGATTTCTGAGATTAATAATCCGGTGTCTTTTCGACTGGCACTTCCGGCCTCTTTTGCTATCCATAATGTCTTCCATAGATCTTTATTGCGGAAATATGTGGAGCCCGTTGTTCCCTCTGTTGATCCTCCGGCCCCTGTGTTGGTTGATGGGGAGTTGGAATATGTTGTTGAGAAGATTTTGGATTCCCGTTTTTCGAGGCGGAAGCTTCAGTACCTTGTCAAATGGAAAGGTTATGGCCAGGAGGATAATTCTTGGGTTTTTGCCTCTGATGTCCATGCCGCTGATTTGGTTCGTACCTTTCATCTGGCTCATCCTGATCGGCCTGGGGGCTCTAGTGAGGGTTCGGTGACCCCTCCTCAAGGGGGGGTACTGTTGTGAATTCTGCTTTTGGGCTCCCTCCGGTGGTTGTAGGTGGTAATGCAGTTGTCCCTGGGCTGCAGTTTTGGACAGGTGTATCTGCTGATTGCAATTCTGACTGGGGTATTTAGGTTTCCAGGACTCATTAGTCCTTGCCAGTTGTCAATGTTTCTTGGGAGTGTTAGATCTCTGTCAGGCATCTCCTGCTTAGCTGCCAATTCAGCAAAGATAAGTGTCTGTTTCTTTTTCTGTCGCACACATGCTGTGTGCTTATATTCTGTGCTATTCATTTGTTTTCTCTTATCCAGCTTAGACTGTGTCAGTGTTTTCTCAGTCTTGTTGGATTCTCTGGAGTTGCAGATATACGCTCCACATCTTTAGTTAGATGGTGGAGTTTTTGTATTTTCTGCTGTGGATATTTTTGGAAGGATTTTAATACTGACCGCTTAGTATCCTGTCCTATCCTTTCCTATTTTAGCTAGTGTGGCCTCTTTTGCTAAATCCTGTTTCCTGCCTGCTTGTGTCTTTTCCTCTACTACTCACAGTCATTATTTGTGGGGGGCTGCCTATCCTTTGGGGTTCTGCTCTGAGGCAAGGTGGAATTCCTATTTCCATCTATAGGGGTATTTAGTCCTCCGGCTGTGTCGAGGTGTCTAGGATTTGTTAGGCACACCCCACGGCTACTTCTAGTTGCGGTGTTAAGATCAGGGTTTGCGGTCAGTATAGTTACCACCTACTCCAGTGAAAGTTTTCATGTTGCTCCAAGGTCACCTGATCATAACACTTACCCTTGGGAAAATAAAAAATGGGGCGAAAAGATCATATTTGAGAAAAAATATGATTTTTTATTTTTATGGCTCTGCATTATAAACTTCTGTGAAGCACTTGGTGGGTTAAAGTGCTCACCACACATTTAGATAAGTTCCTTAGGGGGTCTACTTTCCAAAATGGTGTCACTTGTGGGGGGTTTCAATGTTTAGGCACATCAGGGGCTCTCCAAACGCAACATGGCGTCCCATCTCAATTGCAGTTAATTATGCATTGAAAAGTCAAACGGCGCTCCTTCCCTTCCGAGCTCTGCCATGCGCCCAAACAGTGGTTTACCCCCATATGTGGGGTATTGGCGTACTCAGAACAAATGGCACAACAACTTTTGGGGTCCAATTTCTTCTCTTACCCTTGGGAAAATAAAACAAATTTGAGCTGAAGTAATTTTTTTGTGAAAAAAAGTAAAATGTTCATTTTTTTTAAACATTCCAAAAATTCATGTAAAACACCTGAAGGGTTAATAAACTTCTTGAATGTGGTTTTGAGCACCTTGAGGGGTGCAGTTTTTAGAATGGTGTCACACTTGGTTATTTTCTATCATATAGACCCCTCAAAATGACTTCAAATGTGATATTGTCCCTAAAAAATATTGGTGTTGTAAAAATGAGAAATTGCTGGTCAACTTTTAACTCTTATAACTCCCTAACAAAAAAAAATGTTGGTTCCAAAATTGTGCTGATGTAAAGTAGACATGTGGAAAATGTTACTTATTAATTAGTTTACATGAGATATCTCTGTGATTTAAGGGCATAAAATTTCAAAGTTGGAAAATTGCAAAATTTTCCAAATTTTCGCCAAATTTCCATTTTATTCACAAATAAACACAAGTTATATTGAAGAAATGTTACCACTATCATGAAGTACAATATGTCACAAGAAAACAATGTCAGAATCGCCAAGATCCGTTGAAGCGTTCGAGAGTTATAACCTCATAAAGGGACAGTGGTCAGAATTGTAAAAATTGGCCCGGTCATTAACGTGCAAACCACCCTTGGGGCTTAAGGGGTTAATAATGTGAAGTGGAAGGTGAATGGAAGAAAGCAACAAGCTTTAATTTAGCTTGCTACCATCACAAGGACTCAACGCTAAGCATAATAAACATATATAAAATATTTATAAAATGAGGTGAACTTTCAAGCAGCAGAAGTGAAGGGTTGCAGGAAATGTACACTATAATAATAATGGCTAAAAATGAATAGAGGCTAAAGTGTGTTCAGTATGACAATTATGGATGAAATGCAATCGTTTTAAGCACAGGTACACTTCACAGAAACACAGAATTGTACAGTGGTACAAGACTATAACAGAATGAGAAGAAACACTCGTATAAGAGAGCGACATGCTGTGCAGCACTGCCATCCATTTTTTCACATCCATAGACCCACGACACTATCAGCATTTACATCTGACTCACCCACCTCAGAACAATGCACCTAATGGTTCTTTTCATCCATGCAAGTTCTTTATTCTTTGTGTAATAGCTGGGATCCGGTCTCTACAGCAACTGGTCCTAGGCTGCAGTGAGTGGGTTGAAGGACATAAGTACTACAAGGAAAAAAAGGTTTTCAATATCATATTATATTGATAGGAGGTGGCAAAGTGGTGAAGAAAATGAGAAGCAAAATATAAGGGGGCAATAATGTAGCCATGACAGGTTGTAAAACAAGGTGGTCCAAATATCCTGCATAAAGAGGAGAAAAAGAGAACAAAATAACAAATATTAGCATCAGAAAGTCAGCCCTTGGAAACCAGAGCCCTGTTCAGCCTCCGCACAAAATCTAAGACTAAACATACACAGTTGAGCACAATTATAATTTTTACAGACTTAAAAAACTGTACTTGCTCTCTGACTTTTTTCAGAACTTTACTCCTAAAATTGCCCAACACCTCTTAAATTATGTTTCCTTTTCTACGTATACACAGTAATTTTAGCCAAGACTTCATTCTTATTAATAACAATATATGAGTATAGTTTTCATGCTATAAAGTACCACAACGTCACTTTATATATTTTTTAACCCCTTAATCGCCAAAAGCCATATTTTAAATTTTTCAAATCTGACGTGTTACTTTAGGTGCTAACTCTGAAATGCTTTTACATATCTCCATGATTCAGAGAATGTATTTTGTGACACGTTGTACTTTTATGTGAATGCAAAATTTGTCGAAGCGATTTGTATTTATTTATGAAAATATCTCAAATTTACAAAAAAAAGTAGAAACATATGCAGTTTATGAACTTTAAGCCCTTAAAACAGATGGTCATACCACACAGAATAGTTAATAAATAACTTACCAAATGTATACCTAATGTCAGCATCAGGGTTTTTTTGGGGGGTTTTTTTTAAAAAAGCTTTTTTTTCCAGGACGTTGGAAAGGCTAAATGTTTAGCATCTATTTCTAAATTTTTCAATGGGGTCTAAGGAGTAACGTTTCTCCTTCTGGAGATAGGAAAGATATATATCTTGGTACCGTGTTAGCCAGTAGATAGAAAAATATTTAGAATTGAGAGTCCTCAGTGGTTGATACCTTTTAATGGCTAACTGAAAAGATGGTAACAAATTGCAAGCTTTCAAGACTACTCAGCTCTCTTCATCAGGCAGACTAATGCAAATTCTGAAGAATCACATATTTATACACAACACAGCACAGAACTGTCATTACGGGAGAGCGATAAGGCTAGGTTCACATTACGTTATGTGAACCCGTTTAATGGACTACGTTACACCTCGGCATAACGCGGTGTAACGTACTTCCGTTAACGCCGCCATTGCTAGTAATGGGCGTGCGATAGCGATGTGCTATCATGTGAGTGATGGACCGCGAACGCTGCTTGCAATGTTCGCGGTCCGTTCCTCGCTAGCGCAGATCGGGGATCTGCGCTAGCGGGATCGGCAAACGCAATCCCTTTTGGGACATTGCATTAGCGCAGTCCGTAGCGCTATGCGCTAAACGGACTGCCCTAACGCAATGTGAACCTAGCCTTAGTGATAAACAGTTGTGTCCATAAATATTTGAAAGTTCCTAGATTAGGAGTGAATGTTTTGTTGTGCTCTGATTGGGTTTTGTTCTGTTATGATGACCCCACATGGTCTGAAGTGCAAATTCCTTAATTGATGTAAAAAGACATAAATCCATGCGACACATTCATTCCTGCACTAAGTGTGTCAAAGGTTGCCATAAATTTATACTAAAAAAGAAAGGAATGTCCAGCTTCACCGAGTCCGTAAAAAAGCGATTTCTTTATTAACAAACTTTAAACATGGAGGATACAGACTTCAGCACAACCATATGGGTAAGAATCTCAACGCGTTTCTGGAGACTAGGCTCCCTTAATCATGTCCATGGTTGTGCTGAAGTCTGTATCCTCCATGTTTAAAGATGTTAATAAAGAAATCGCTTTTTTACGGACTCGGTGAAGCTGGAAATTCCTTTCTTTTTTTGGATCTTGCACGCCTGGACACAGCGGGTCCGTGCTCCCGAGGTTTGGTTGCTGAATCACGGGTGAGCTGGTTTATGTTCCTTCTTAATAAATTTATACTCCCAAATTCTCCTGTCTCTCTTAGATTTGAAGTTACCTTTCAATACAAAAATATGTAGAACTGAGAGTCCTCAGTGGTTGATACCTTTTAAACGCTAACTGAAAAGATTGTTATTTATATTGTGCATAAATATGTGATTCTCCAGAATTTCTTTTAGTCTGTGCCTGATGAAGAGACCTGTGTAGTCTCGAAAGCTCGCAATTTGTTACCATCTTTTCAGTTAGCCATTAAAAGGTATCAACCACTGAGTACTCTCAATTCTAAATATTTTTCTAGCTACTGGCTAACACGGTACCAAGATATAGATCGTTCCTCTTTCAATACAAGTAATTTCAGGTCCATGGTGGCATGATCAGGCATACAATAATGTTTGGCCACAGGTAGATCCATTATTTTTTCTCTTATTGTATGGCGGTGAGAATTTATCCTTGTTCTCAATTTTTGCACTGTCTCCCCAACATACAGACCCCCAGTTGGAGATTTAGTACAAATAATTAAAGGGAAGGTGCCATCAAAAAAATTTTTTTTTCAGAAATTGTAAAAATATAAGAATTAATGATTACATTTTCTTAAAAAATATTATCATTTGTTTATAATTTAGTAAAATATGAAAAATAATTTGAAAGTTTTGGAATTTCCACTTTTAAACACTAGGGGGAGCAGCTGCTGAAATTTCAGAAAAACCTAGTGTACAACTAGCTTACATTACTGCACTGCAGTAATTATGGGCGAGGTCTGCTGACATGTGTGATGTCTCCTCTCCTCTCCTTCTGGGTGTTTGCTAAGGGATTAGAGAGGATGATTTTCAGGAACCCAGTGAGCAGCCATTTTGTTGGTGACTGCAGAGTATGGCTGCCGTCACACTATCAGTATTTGGTCAGTATTTTACCTCAGTATTTGTAAGACAAGAGTGGAACAATTAGAGGAAAAGTATAATAGAAACATATGCACCACTTCTGCATTTATCACCCACTCCTTGTTTTAGCTACAAATACTGAGGTAAAATACTGACCAAATCCTGAGCGTGGACGGCAGCCTTAGGCTACTTTCACACTAGCGTTGTTGGCTGTACGTTGCAATGCGTCGTTCAGGAGAAAAAACACATCCTGCAAGGTTGTCTGCAGGATGCGGTTTTCCCCATAGACTAACATTACCGACGCATTGCCACACGTCGCAACTGTCGTGCGACGGTTGCGTCATGTTTTGGTGGACCGCCGCCACAAAAAGTTACATGTAACGTTTGTTTGTGCGTCGAGTCCGCCATTTTCGACCGCGCATGCATGGCCGAAACTCCGCCCCATCCTCCCTAGACCTTACAATGGGGCAGCGGAAGCGTCGTAAGACTGCTTCCGCTGCCCACGTCGGACATTTCTTTCACAGCATGCGTCGGTACGTCGGCCCGACGCACTGCGACGGGCCCGTACCGACGCTAGTGTGAAAGCAGCCTTATACTGACAAGTAGATGGTCACCGAGGATGGCAGGCAGCAAGGGTTCTGGGAGATATGTGGTGGAGGGAGCAGGGTGACAGCAGCACAGAGTATTTCAGGAGAGCAGTGTGCTGGTCTATGGAGGCACAATGTTCAGTGCGCGGAGCAGCCAGAGATTGTACATAGGGCGCTGTCTTTTATACACATGGATGGACCGTCTGCTTCACAGAAATCCAGGAAACATTTCTGCGGATTGATGGCCTGTTCTGATCCAGACTTTGCATACAGACCCCATTCCCCTCCTCAGATCCTGTCTTCTCCATCCTGTCCTGGCAATATGTGAAAGCGAGGTGACAGGCGCAGTCGGGGTGACGCTGGGAAGGAAATGTAGCCATATAGTAACGATAAAAATGAGACCCCTCTCTTCAGCTGCCTCACCAGCCTTCCCCTGACTACACCTAAATGGAGGTCATGCTGCCCCCTCTATTACCCCAGACCCGCGTGCAGGTGCTCAGCCAGAACCACCATAGAATGGGTCCGCTTTCTGAAGATAATACTGCCATAGTGTTCTCACATAATACCGCCATATAGATCACACATAATACCACCAGTGTTTTCACATACCGCCATATAGATCACACAATACTGCCAGTGTTCTCACATAATACCGACATATAGATCACACATAATACTGCCATAGTGTTCTCACATAATACCGCCATATAGATCACACATAATACCACCAGTGTTCTCACATACCGCCATATAGATCACACATAATACTGCCAGTGTTCTCACATAATACCGCCATATAGATCACACATAATACCACCAGTGTTCTCACATACCGCCATATAGATCACACAATACTGCCAGTGTTCTCACATAATACCGCCATATAGATCACACATAATACTGCCATAGTGTTCTCACATAATACCACCATATAGATCACACATAATACCACCAGTGTTCTCACATACCGCTATATAGATCACACATAATACCACCAGTGTTCTCACATACCGCCATATAGATCACACATAATACTGCCAGTGTTTTCACATAATACCGCCATATAGATCACACACAATACCACCATATAATTCTCACAATACTGATCAAGCATAATACCACCATACAGATCACATAATACCGTCATATAGATCTCACATAATGCCATAATACAGCATGACGCCCGCAGCTCCTGTTATCGCACGCATTGAGTTGTGTGTGCAATGGGGAAAGATATGCAGGGGGGAGAGGAGTGCATAGGAGAGGATTAGATACACGGTTCACCAGACAGTATCACACAAGAGAGGATTAGATACACGGCTCAGCATAATGTCACACAGTATAGGATTAGATACACGGCTCAGCATAATATCACACAGTATAGGATTAGATACACGGCTCAGCAGACAGTATCACACAGGAGAGGATTAGATACACGGCTCAGCAGACAGTATCACACAGGAGAGGATTAGATTCACGGCTCAGCAGACAGTATCACATAGGATAGGATTAGATACACGGCTCAGCAGACAGTATCACACAGGAGAGGATTAGATACACGGCTCAGCAGACAGTATCACACAGGAGAGGATTAGATACACGGCTCAGCAGACAGTATCACACAGTATAGGATTAGATGCATGGCTCAGCATAGTATCACACATGAGAGGATTAGATACACGGGCCAGTAGACACTATCACACAGGAGAGGATTAGATACATGGCTCAGCACAGTATAGTGATAGATGCACGGTGTGATGTCCTGTGAGGAGCTGCAGTGAGAGCAGGGTCGGAGCAGCACAGAGCCTCCCCCATCCCCCTGTTACCTCTCTGCAGCTCCTGATAGAGGACATCAGACGGCAGCACTCCTTCACCCTCTCTAGAGATTACAGGCAGCAGAGAAGAGGACAGGGAACGGCCGCTGACAGTGTGAGGGGAGACAGATGGAGCTGCCCCTCCAACAGCGCAGCTCTCAGTCATAGTAACATAGTAACATAGTAACATAGTAAGGCCGAAAAAAGACATTTGTCCATCCAGTTCAGCCTATATTCCATCATAATAAATACCCAGATCTACGTCCTTCTACAGAACCTAATAATTGTATGATACAATATTGTTCACTCCACTCCACTGTGGCTGAAGCAAGATGGCGCCGATCTCCTGCCTCTGCTGTGATGTGGAGACAGCCCAGGGGGCGTGGCCACATCACAGCACAATGATAGCTATGGGGTCGCCTCCCGACCACAGCCTCCTATGCCCAGGGCTGCCATATTTGCACAGTGTAAGTGTCGTGCTGGGACTCTTACACTGCTGCAAAGCAAAATGGCGCCCAGTGGCTGCAAAAATAATTAATAATAAAAAATATATTAAAGTTAAAAAAAATAATTTTGTATTAAAAATAATTGTTTATATAAACAATTATTTTTAATACAAAAACAAAATTGCGGCACCTTCCCTTTAAGTACACCAATATTTTTCCTTCTGGAGAGTGACAAGCCAAGCCTGGCATGTCAGAGTGAGGAGACAGGAGTTATAAGCCATGCATGCTCCTCTGGGAAATTAAATATGTAAATTGTCTCTTCAGAGAGGAATAGGACTAAGAACTCTAGCACCACTTGTTGGAAGTAGCAATCCTAAAAGTTAATGTCGGCTCATTAACAAGCCTTGCAATCTGACTTAGGATAGAAGCCAATACAGAATCTCAATTTGCAGACATTGTTTTGGGGTGTTGCCCCTCATCAGTGCAATGTATGAGATCTGATTTCTCTAGGTAAGAGGCTCTGGACTTGGGTCTAAGGGGTAACATTTCTCTTTATGGAGAGTGACAAGCCAAGCCTGGCATGTCAGAGTGAGTAGATTTATATTGCTGCTTCTGATAGGCGGCGTTAGAGTTCTAATTTTCTTGCTCTCTGAAGAGACAATTTGCATATTTAATTTCCAAGAGGAGCATGCATGGCTTATAAGTCTCTTGTTTCCTCATTCTGACATGCCAGGCTTGGCTTGTCACTCTCCACAAGGAGAAAGGTTCCCACTTAGACCCCAGTCCAGAGCCTCTCACCTAGCCAAATCAGATCTCAAACCTTTTACTGATGAGTGGAGATTCTGGTTTGGCTTTTATCTTGACTTTGGCTTTATACTGACTTTTATGATTGCGGCTTTCAATAGGTGGTGCTACAGTTTTAGTCCTGTCACTCTCTGAAAATAAAATTTACATATTAATTTTTTCAATGAAATTCACAAGCTGTATTTCTTTTTTTTAGGGACAACTTTGCCTTTGAAATGACTTAGAGGGGCCTATATATCAGAGGTGTCAAACTGCATTCCTCGAGGGCCGCAAACAGGTCATGTTTTCAGGATTTCCTTGTATAGCACAGGGTGCTGGAATCATTCTGTGCAGCTGATTAAATTATCACCTGTGCAATACAAGGAAATCCTGAAAACATGACCTGTTTGCGGCCCTCGAGGAATGCAGTTTGACACCTCTGCTATATATTACAAAAACCACCAAACAAGACCCTATTTTAAAAACTGCACCTCTTAAAAAACACTTTCAGAAAGTTTGTTAATTCTTCCGATTTTTTCACAGGAATTTATGCAACATAGAAAGAAAAACAAAAAGTTAAAAAACTAGAATATTTTTTCCCCAACACTAAAATACTGCTTTAGCAGCAAAAACAAAACAAAACATGGAATCCACAATTTGTTGTGCAATTTCTCCTAAGTACACCAATATACCACATGTTTTGCGAAACTACACCATGTTCCAAATTATTGTGCAAATGACATTTTTCTCTGATTTTCCTAAATGGTGGGTGCAAATGACAGTCAGTCTAATAAAAGTCATCACCCGTTAGCGTATACATCGAATTTTATTGGAGAAACCTTCCAATGATAACAGTATAAGGCTACGTTCACATTTGCGTTGTGCGGTGCTGCGTCGGCGACACAACGCACAACGCAAACAAAAACGCATGCAAAACGCATTGTATTGTGACGCATGCGTCCTTTAATGGCATGATTTTGGACGCAAAAAAATGCAACTTGCTGCGTCCTCTGCGCCCCGACGCTTGCGCCAAAAAAGACACATGCGTCACAAAACGCAAGACAACGCATGTCCATGCGCCCCCATGTTAAATATAGGGGCGCATGACGCATGCGTCGCCGCAGCTGCGCTCGACGCAGCCCCGCAAAACGCTAATGTGAACGTAGCCTAATCTCCAAAATTAATAAAAACTCAAAATGCAGTGTTCCAAATTAATAGGCACAGTAGAATTTCTAAACATTTGATATGTTTTAAAGAACTGAAATGCTCATTTGTGGAATTTGCGGCATTAGGAGGTCATAATCACTGAACAAAAAAGCTATTTAACTCCAAAACATCCGAACAGGCCAAGTTACATGTTAATATAGGACCCCTTCTTTGATATCACCTTCACAGTTCTTGCATCCATTGAACTTGTGAGTTTTTGGAGAGTTTCTGCTTGTATTTGTTTGCATGAAGTCAGAATTGCCTCCCAGAGCTGCTGTTTTGGTGTGAACTGCCTCCCACCCTCATAGATCGTTTGCTTGATGATACTCCAAAGCTTTTCTATAGGGTTGAGGTCAGGGGAAGATGGTGGCCACACCATGATTTTATCTCCTTTTTTGCCCATAGCCGCCAATGACTCAGAGGTATTCTTTGCAGCATGAGATGGTGCATTGTCATGCATGAAGATGATTTTGCTGCTGAAGGCATGTTTTTGCTTTTTATACCATGGAAGAAAATTGTCACTCAGAAACTTTATATACTTTGCAGAGGTCATTTTCACATCTTCAGGAACCTTACCAGCTGTTTCCCCATGATTCCGGCCCAAAACATGACTCCTCCATTCCTTGCTGACGTCGCAGCCTTGTTGGGACATGGTGGCCATCCACCAACCATCCACTACTCCATCCATCTGGACCATCCACAGTTGCTTGACACTCATCAGTAAACAAGACTGTTTGAAAATTAGTCTTCATGTATGTCTGGGCCCACTGCAACCGTTTCTGCTTGTGAACACTGTTTAGGGGTGGCCGAATAGTAGGTTTATGCACCACAGCAAGCCTTTGAAGGATCCTACACCTTGAAGTTCGAGGGACTCCAGAGGCACCCGCAGCTTCAAATATCTGTTTGCTGGTTTGTAATGGCTTTTTAGCAGCTGCTCTCTTAACCCCTTCAAGACCCAGCCTATTTTGACCTTAAAGACCTTGCCGTTTTTTGCAATTCTGACCAGTGTCCCTTTATGAGGTAATAACTCAGGAACGCTTCAACGGATCCTAGCGGTTCTGAGATTGTTTTTTCGTGACATATTGGGCTTCATGTTAGTGGTAAATTTAGGTCAATAAATTCTGCATTTATTTGTGATAAACACGGAAATTTGGCGAAAATTTTGAAAATTTCGCAATTTTCACATTTTGAATTTTTATTCTGTTAAACCAGAGAGATATGTGACACAAAATAGTTAATAAATAACATTTCCCACATGTTTACTTTACATCAGCACAATTTTGGAAACAAAATTTTTTTTTGTTAGGAAGTTATAAGGGTTAAAATTTGACCAGCGATTTGTCATTTTTACAACGAAATTTACAAAACCATTTTTTTTAGGGACCACCTCACATTTGAAGTCAGTTTGAGGGGTCTATATGGCTGAAAATACCCAAAAGTGACACCATTCTAAAAACTGCACCCCTCAAGGTACTCAAAACCACATTCAAGAAGTTTATTAACCCTTCAGGTGCTTCACAGCAGCAGAAGCAACATGGAAGGAAAAAATGAACATTTAACTTTTTAGTCACAAAAATTATCTTTTAGCAACAATTTTTTTATTTTCCCAATGGTAAAAGGAGAAACTGAACCACGAAAGTTGTTGTCCAATTTGTCCTGAGTACGCTGATACCTCATATGTGGGGGTAAACCACTGTTTGGGCACACAGCAGGGCTTGGAAGGGAAGGAGCGCCATTTGACTTTTTGAATCAAAAATTGGCTCCACTCTTTAGCGGACACCATGTCACGTTTGGAGAGCCCCCGTGTGCCTAAAAATTGGAGCTCCCCCACAAATGACCCCATTTTGGAAACTAGACGCCCCAAGGAACTTATCTAGATGCATAGTGAGCACTTTGAACCCCCAGGTGCTTCACAAATTGATCCGTAAAAATGAAAAAGTACTTTTTTTTCACAAAAAAATTCTTTTAGCCTCAATTTTTTCATTTTCACATGGGCAACAGGATAAAATGGATCCTAAAATGTGTTGGGCAATTTCTCCTGAGTACACCAATACCTCACATGTGGGGGTAAACCACTGTTTGGGCACATGGTAAGGCTCGGAAGGGAAGGAGCGCCATTTGACTTTTTGAATGAAAAATTATTTCCATCGTTAGCGGACACCATGTCGCGTTTGGATAGCTCCTGTGTGCCTAAACATTGGCGCTCCCCCACAAGTGACCCCATTTTGGAAACTAGACCCCCCAAGGAACTTATTTAGATGCCTAGTGAGCACTTTAAACCCTCAGGTGCTTCACAAATTGATCTGTAAAAATGAAAAAGTACTTTTTTTTCACAAAAAAATTATTTTCGCCTCAATTTTTTTATTTTCACATGGGCAGTAGGATAAAATGGATCATAAAATTTGTTGGGCAATTTCTCCCGAGTACGCCGATACCTCATATGTGGGGGTAAACCACTGTTTGGGCACACGGCAGGGCTCGGAAGGGAAGGCGCGCCATTTGACTTTTTGAATGGAAAATTAGCTCCAATTGTTAGCGGACACCATGTCGCGTTTGGAGAGCCCCCTGTGTGCCTAAACATTGGAGCTCCCCCACAAGTGACCCCATTTTGGAAACTAGACCCCCCAAGGAACTTATCTAGATGCATATTGAGCACTTTAAACCCCCAGGTGCTTCACAGAAGTTTATAACGCAGAGCCATGAAAATAAAAAATAATTTTTCTTTCCTCAAAAATGATTTTTTAGCCTGGAATTTCCTATTTTGCCAAGGATAATGGGAGAAATTGGACCCCAAATATTGTTGTCCAGTTTGTCCTGAGTACGCTGATACCCCATATGTGGGGGTAAACCACTGTTTGGGCGCACGGCAGGGCTCGGAAGGGATGGCACGCCATTTGGCTTTTTAAATGGAAAATTAGCTCCAATCATTAGCGGACACCATGTCACGTTTGGAGAGCCCCTGTGTGCTTAAACATTGGAGATCCCCCAGAAATGACACCATTTTGGAAACTAGACCCCCAAAGGAACTAATCTAGATGTGTGGTGAGGACTTTGAACCCCCAAGTGCTTCACAGAAGTTTATAACGCAGAGCCATGAAAATAAAAAAAAAAATTATTTTCTCAAAAATGATCTTTTAGCCTGCAATTTTTTATTTTCCCAAGGGTAACAGGAGAAATTTGACCCCAAAAGTTGTTGTCCAGTTTCTCCTGAGTACGCTGATACCCCATATGTGGGGGTAAATCACTGTTTGGGCACATGCCGGGGCTCGGAAGTGAAGTAGTGACGTTTTGAAATGCAGACTTTGATGGAATGCTCTGTGGGCGTCACGTTGCGTTTGCAGAGCCCCTGATGTGGCTTAACAGTAGAAACCCCCCACAAGTGACCCCATTTTGGAAACTAGACCCCCAAAGGAACTTATCTAGATGTGTGGTGAGCACTTTGAACCCCCAAGTGCTTCATAGAAGTTTATAATGCAGAGCCGTGAAAATAATAAATACGTTTTCTTTCCTCAAAAATAATTATTTAGCCCAGAATTTTTTAATTTTCCCAAGGGTAACAGGAGAAATTTGACCCCAAAAGTTGTTGTCCAGTTTCTCCTGAGTACGGTGATACCCCATATGTGGGGGTAAACTACTGTTTGGGCACATGCCGGGGCTTGGAATTGAAGTAGTGACGTTTTGAAATGCAGACTTTGATGGAATGCTCTGCGGGCGTCACGTTGCGTTTGCAGAGCCCCTGATGTGCCTAAACAGTAGAAACCCCCCACAAGTGACCCCATTTTGGAAACTAGACCCTGAAAGGAACTTATCTAGATGTGTGGTGAGCACTTTGAACCCCCAAGTGCTTCATAGAAGTTTATAATGCAGAGCCGTGAAAATAATAAATACGTTTTCTTTCCTCAAAAATAATTATTTAGCCCAGAATTTTTTATTTTCCCAAGGGTTACAGGAGAAATTGGACCCCAAAAGTTGTTGTCCAGTTTCTCCTGAGTACGCTGATACCCCATATGTGGGGGTAAACCACTGTTTGGGCACACGTCGGGGCTCAGAAGGGAAGTAGTGACTTTTGAAATGCAGACTTTGATGGAATGGTCTGCGGGTGTCACGTTGCGTTTGCAGAGCCCCTGGTGTGCCTAAACAGTAGAGACCCCCCACAAGTGACCCCATTTTAGAAACTAGACCCCCCAAGGAACTTATCTAGATATGTGGTGAGCACTTTGAACCCCCAAGTGCTTCACAGACGTTTACAACGCAGAGCCGTGAAAATAAAAAATCATTTTTCTTTCCTCAAAAATTATGTTTTAGCAAGCATTTTTTTAGATTCACAAGGGTAACAGGAGAAATTGGACCCCAGTAATTGTTGCGCAGTTTGTCCTGAGTATGCTGGTACCCCATATGTGGGGGTAAACCACTGTTTGGGCACACGTCAGGGCTCGGAAGTGAGGGAGCACCATTTGACTTTTTGAATACGAGATTGGCTGGAATCAATGGTGGCGCCATGTTGCGTTTGGAGACCCCTGATGTGCCTAAACAGTGGTAACCCCTCAATTCTACCTCCAACACTAACCCCAACACACCCCTAACCCTAATCCCAACTGTAGCCATAACCCTAATCACAACCCTAACCGCAACACACCCCTAACCACAACACTAACCCCAACACACCCCTAACCCTAACCACAACCCTAAGGCTATGTGCCCACGTTGCGGATTCGTGTGAGATATTTCCGCACCATTTTTGAAAAATCTGCGGGTAAAAGGCACTGTGTTTTACCTGCGGATTTTCCGCGGATTTCCAGTGTTTTTTGTGCGGATTTCACCTGCGGATTCCTATTGAGGAACAGGTGTAAAACGCTGCGGAATCCGCACAAAGAATTGACATGCTGCGGAAAATACAACGCAGCGTTCCCGCGCGGTATTTTCCGCACCATGGGCACAGCGGATTTGGTTTTTCATATGTTTACATGGTACTGTAAACCTGATGGAACACTGCTGCGGATCCGCAGCCAAATCCGCACCGTGTGCACATAGCCTAATTCTAAAGGTATGTGCACACGCTGCGGAAAACGCTGCGGATCCGCAGCAGTTTCCCATGAGTGTACAGTTCAATGTAAACCTATGGGAAACAAAAATCGCTGTACACATGCTGCGGAAAAACTGCACAGAAACGCAGCGGTTTACATTCCGCAGCATGTCACTTCTTTGTGCGGATTCCGCAGCGGTTTTACATCTGCTCCAATAGAAAATCGCAATTGTAAAACCGCAGTGAAATGCGCAGAAAAAAACGCGGTAAATCCGCCATAAATCCGCAGCGGTTTAGCACTGCGGATTTATCAAATCCGCAGCGGAAAAATCCGCAGAGGACCAGAATACGTGTGCACATTCCTAACCCTAGCCCTAACCCTACCCCTAACCCTACCCCTAACCCTACCCCTAACCCTACCCCTAACCCTAACCCTAACCCTAACCCTACCCCTACCCCTAACCCTACCCCTAACCCTAACCCTACCCCTAACCCTATTCTAACATTAGTGGAAAAAAAAAAATTTCTTTATTTTTTTATTGTCCCTACCTATGGGGGTGACAAAGGGGGGGGGTCATTTATTATTTTTTTTATTTTGATCACTGAGATAGATTATATCTCAGTGATCAAAATGCACTTTGGAACGAATCTGCCGGCCGGCAGATTCGGCGGGCGCACTGCGCATGCGCCCGCCATTTTGGAAGATGGCGGCGCCCGGGAGAAGACGGACGGGACCACGGCTGGATCGGTAAGTATGATAGGGTGGGGGGGGACCACGGGGGGGGGGGATCGGAGCACGGGGGGGGGAATCGGAGCGCGGGAGGGGTGGAACGGAGCGCGGGGGGCGTGGAACGGAGCACGGGGGGGCTGGAACGGAGCACGGGGGGGTGGAACGGAGCACGGGGGGGTGGATCGGAGTGCAGGGGGGGTGATTGGAGCACGGGGGGGTGATTGGAGCACGGGGGGAGCGGACACGAGCACGGGGGGGAGCGGAGCACTGGACGGAGGGGAGCCGGAGCAGTGTACCGGCCAGATCGGGGGGGTGGGGGGGCGATCGGAGTGGTGGGGTGGGGGCACACTAGTATTTCCAGCCATGGCCGATGATATTTCAGCATCGGCCATGGCTGGATTGTAATATTTCACCCGTTATAATGGGTGAAATATTACAAATCGCTCTAATTGGCAGTTTCACTTTCAACAGCCAATCAGAGCGATCGTAGCCACGAGGGGGTGAAGCCACCCCCCCTGGGCTAAACTACCACTCCCCCTGTCCCTGCAGATCGGGTGAAATGGGAGTTAACCCTTTCACCCGATCTGCAGGGACGCGATCTTTCCATGACGCCGCATAGGCGTCATGGGTCGGAATGGCACCGACTTTCATGACGCCTACGTGGCGTCAAAGGTCGGGAAGGGGTTAATCCGATGAACTTGCCTGGCAGAAACCTTCCTCTTTTTGCCTTTACCAGCACGCACACTTCTGTGCACAGATTCAGCCGCAACTCTCTTCACGGTATGATGATCACGCTTAAGTTTTCGGTAAATATCTAATGTTTTCATCCCTTGACCAAGGCATTGCACTATTTGATGTTTTTCAGCAACAGAGAGATCCTTTTTATTTCCCATATTGCTTGAAATCTGTGGCCTGCTTAATAATGTGGAACATCATTTTTAAGTAGTTTTCCTTTCATTAGAATCACTAAACTAATTATCACGTGTTTCAGATTGATTTCAGTGAACCATTGAGCCCTGAGACACAATACCATCCACGAGTTTATTTGAAAAACAAAACAATTAAATCTTTACGACACTTTAATCCAATTTGCATAATAATTTGGAACACAGTGTACTGATTGGGCACCCGGAAGAGTTCAGAAGAGAAGGAGCGCCAATTGACTTTTGGAGCACAATTTTTGCTGGAGTAGATTGCAGTTGCCATGTTACATTTGTAGAGCCTCTAAGGTGACGAAAAGGTAGAAACCTCCAAAAAATGAAGCCATTTTGGAAATTGCACCCCTTGTCGAATTAATCTACGGGTATAGTGTGCACTTTGTACCCACAAGTGATTTCCGGAATTTTATAATATTGGGCCGTGAACTTATGCATATTAACATCCGTGCTGCCGGAGAAAAATGGACATGTCTACGTGTAAGTCACACGAACAAACGTACATGTGCGCAGCCCCATAGATTATAATTGGTGTGTGTGTAAAGATACCACCACATTTAGCGACGCTGCAGCGATCTAGACAACGATCCCAATCGCTGCAGCGTCGCTGTGTGGTCGCTGGAGAGCTGTCACACAGACAGCTCTCCAGCGACCAACTATGCGAAGTTCCCTGGTAACCAGGGTAAACATCGGGTTACTAAGCGCAGGGCCGCGCTTAGTAACCCGATGTTTACCCTGGTTACCAGCGTAAACGTAGAAAAAAAAACCACTACATACTTACATTCCGGTGTCTGTCCCCCAACGCTGTGCTTCTCTGCACTGACTGTGAGCGCCAGCCGGAAAGCACAGCGGTGACGTCACCGCTGTGCTCTGCTTTCCGGCCGGCGCTTACACAGTGCAGAGAAGCACAGCGCCGGGGGACAGACACCGGAATGTAAGTATGTTGTGTTTGTTTTTTTTACGCTTACGCTGGTAACCAGGGTAAACATCGGGTTACTAAGCGCGGCCCTGCGCTTAGTTACCAGATGTTTACCCTGGTTACCAGTGAAGACACATCGCTGAATCGGCGTCACACACGCCGATTCAGCTATGTCTGCGGGAGTCCAGCGACAAAATAAAGTTCTGGACTTTCTGCTCCAACCAACGATGGCACAGCAGGATCCTGATCGCTTCTGCCTGTCAAACTCAACGATATCGCTAGCCAGGACGCTGCAACGTCACGGATCGCTAGCGATATCGTTCAGTGTGACAGTACCTTAAGTGTCTCTAGTACGTGAGAAAACTGTCACCACATATTCTGGAGACACTGACATATGAAGGGGCCTTAGACAGAAACCCAGATGTAAATGTTCATTGTAGATCACAGGATTGATTATTGATTATTTATTATTATAGCGCCATTTATTCCATGGCGCTTTACATGTGAGGAGGGGTATACATAATAAAACAAGTACAATAATCTTGAACAATACAAGTCACAACTGGTACAGGAGGAGAGAGGACCCTGCCCGCGAGGGCTCACAATCTACAAGGGATCGGTGAGGATACAGTAGGTGAGGGTAGAGCTGGCTGTGCAGCGGTTTGGTCAATCGGTGGTTACTGCAGGTTGTAGGCTTGTTGGAAGAAGTGGGTCTTCAGGTTCTTTTTGAAGGTTTCGATGGTAGGCGAGAGTCTGATACGTTGTGGTAGAGAATTCCAGAGTAGGGAGGATAAATGTGAACCACACATTATTCCGATTTTTGGAAGGTAGAATAAAATAAATTCAAAGCTGCTTAAGTGCTGTTTATTTAGTTTTACACTATTCACTGTGAGATATAAGTGATAAGACATCTTTTTTGTTCGGGTCATTACAATTACGGCGATACCAGATTTATATTCTTTTATGTTTTGCTACATTTACACACTAAACTTGCTTTAAAAAACATAAAATAAATCCACAAATAATTATTGTATCAACATATTTTGAAAGCCATAACTTTTAATTTTCTTTTATCAGGGCTGTATGATGGCTTGTTTTTTTACAGGATGAAATGAAGATTTTATTCACATCACGTGTAACTTTATTCTATTTTTGTTTTCACTGGCAACATTTTTTGGGTGATTTTTATATTCTTTAATTTTGTTGATTTTTTTTACTTAAATTTGTTCCTCAATGCGACATTATATTATTTTGTTATTGTTTTATTGCAGAGCATTAGATCTGTCAGTGCAACACTGGCAGGAGGCCTGTTGGACCATGCTTGTTACAGAGCCTATGAGGCCAATGTACTTGGCATTCTTTGACCACCAGTTGCCATAACAACAATCGGTACCACGTCATGCTTCTCCAGCAGCTTCTCCCTGCCCTGTTCATTTAGTCTTGACATCTCTCCCTATTCAGGCTAGTGGGGTGGGGAGGAGAGAAGGCACCTGGGACTAGCCTCTTGGACTAGACATCCAAGACGCATGGTAGCTTTTCAAAGTAAGCTACTCTGAAACAACACAGCATTTCTGAATAAACTATACATAGCTGCAACAACATAGCCAATCTACAATTCATGATGCCTGTAGTACAAGCAGCATGAATCTCCTGTCAGGTTCCCTTTAACACCTTCACAACATTGGATATTCCGATAAATCCAATTTGTTGAGTTGCGCTCAATGCCAATGCACAATGCAGATGCTCTCTGATTCCAGCTGCATGTCATCTGGGCACCACAAACCTCCTGTCAGGTTATCTGTCAAGTTACTTGGAAGAATATTACATGCAAAAAGTAACACAGGACAGATTTATCTGAAAAGACAGGCTTTAAAAAAAGAAACTTTTTCTTTACAAAGTACCGTACATTTTTATTTTGAAAGGTTATGTGTAAATATTCATAATACAGACACCAATGTCCATGAAATGTCACACACAATCCTGACATTGTGCTTGCCAATAAACTAGATAAAAGATATCCAGATTCACATGGTCAAAAAGGTCAACTATTTACTATATTTTAGATTCACTTTTGACAAATGAAAAAAAAATGTTCACAATTCAAAAGGGTCTAATTATCTAAAAATAGCTCAAACCAATAGCGTGAACTCTCTATCTTCTGTGTAATCTCCGGAAATCCATTAATAGCACCATAAACTCCGTTTTCCTTGCTACCGATCATTCAGGCCTCTGTGAGGCAGTGACTGGTGTTACATGTGAGGGTCACTGTATGTTCCCCCCAGGATGAGCACCGAGGTGTACTGAAGCCATAGGAGTGCATTGCAGTCACGGCGTAGCTGTGGTTGCAATGCAGGCTAAAGTGAGTATAGGTCTTGGACATGCTGGCTGTCCAAAGCAGATTTAGGTAAAACCTGCTCTGGGCTTTTTGTGTTTTGAAACAGATTACAGGACGGTAGTGGTGCAGTCCATTTAATTCTGGGGTGGGTTTTCCATGTGGCTGAAGGCCACAGATTCAAGTTTAAAACCCTGCAGTATAGAGTTTGGGTGTGTCAGGTTCAGAGTCAGTGTTAGTCTGGTGTTTGAAGGAGTACAGAGCAGAAGGCCCTGCAGCACTTCACCTGTGCGAAGCAACACAGGCCAGCGGAGCCAAACAGCCAAGGCAATTGAAAATCCTGGCACTCCACAGCATACATAGCAGTGCAGTCACCCACAGCAAATGGTCTCAGGAATTGGACTGGCATGTTTAGTGACTGTAAACGGGAGGATATAGTTCCGGCTGCGATCCGGAGGATATAGTGAACTGTGTAATGTTGTGAGTAGAACATTAACACGGCGGTGCAGTCGCCCATGACAACAGGTCAGAGGTGGACTGGCATGTTTAATGACTGTAATCCAGAAGATATGAGACCAGCTGTGAACCAGAGGTGGACTGTCTTGTTGCTGGCTGTGAACCGGAGGTGTACTGTCTTGTTCCTGGCTGTGAACCGGAGGTGGACTTTCCTGTTTCCAGACTGCGAACCAGAGGATATCGTGTGCACGACACCTCTTAATTGCAACATATGGCAAGTTGTGACTGAGAAAGACATAATGAGCAGTCACTGCGGATTGTCCAGAAGTATCTAATGAGAGCAAAAACTGCAATACACAGACATCATTAATTAGTGGAAGTCAAATATAAATATTGCACAAGTCTCTTGCATCAAGTCCCGGTACTGCCGCCAGCACTCGGACCGGAGTGTGTGGCTGCATATATTTCTATGTAGCTGAACGCTCCGGTCTGAGTGCCGGTGGCAGTACTGGGAATTGATGAGAGAGACTCGTTAGAGTTTCTCGTATTGAACTCGCAAGTGTGACCTCAGCCTTGGTGAGAGTGATAAGTCCACAGTCTGACAATATCCAGTGTGTAAGACCCCACACTGAAAGGGATAAAATGTGAAGAGTGATGCTCAAATTGGGCTTTTTTTTGATCCAGCAAAATATAAACTCAGATATCATTCAACATTTCGACTTACACAAAGGTCTTTTTCAAGGAGATCAAACAAGAATAGTAATAGGTACAAAAACAGTAAATGGAGGAAAGAAGGTGTAGGGATTTGTATCATCACGTGCAAATAAACAACTCATTGTCTGAACATTATACAAAGTAAGTAGAACCCAACTGCTCCAATCTAAGGACTAGGATACATTTTTATGTCAGTTGGAGAAGAAGGTATGACATAGATTATCTTGGGGTGGAAAAAGTGATGTGCCTCAACTGGTTAGAAGGATTATCAAAGCCTTGGATGAACAGCTTATGTGCAGCATGGACACAGGACGCTGGTGCAGCACGATGGTCCAGAGGGTGTAGTAACTAAATGGTAACTGGATGAGAAGAATTGGAACCATGAGATATGATAAAGAAGATACAGCATAGATCAATACAAGGGTAGAAAAAAAGTCCTTACCAGAGTTCAGCAGGGTAATCACAAGGTTCAAATACTGCCAATGATATAGCAAAATTGAGTAGTTATGAAGTTCAGGGTAGTACCCATCTGTGGTTTAACAGAGACCAGTAATGTAGTAGAGCTGAGTGTGTAAAGAGGCTCAATGCAGAGATAGTCAGCCATACAGCAAGTTGAAAAAAGACTCAGGTCCATCAAGTTCAACCTCTCGCTACCTGTAATACATTCTCTATCGCTATATTATTTACAACCTACAATGCCACTTGTTGTGAGAAAAGCATCCATCCCTTTTGTAAATGCTCCTAGAGTATCTGCCATTACTACCTCTTGCAGTAGGGCATTCTACAGTCTGACTGCTCTAACAATAAAGAATCCTTTCCTATTTAAATGTTAAACTTATCTTTCCTCCACATGTAATGAATGCCTCAAGGTCTTTTGTAAGGTTCTTGGATGGAATAAATCATGTGCCAGTCCTTCGTATTGGCCACACATGTATCGCCTCGCCCCTACCTTCTGTCTCTTCCCCACTATCCCATAGAATGTAAGTCCGCAAGGACAGGGTCCTCTCCCCTCTGTACCAGTCTGTCAATGTAAACCTCCTTACTGTAATCGATATCTATAACCCTGTATGTAACTCCTTTCTCATGTACAGCACCATGGAATTAATGGTGCTATATAAATGAAGAATAATAATAATAATAAAATAGTGAGTACAGAAAGTATTCATACCCCTTTAAATGTTTCACTCTATTTCATTGCAGCCATTTGGTAAATTCAAAAAAGTTCAGTTTCTTCTCATTAATGTACACTCTGCACCCCATCCTGACTGAAAAAAACAGAAATGTAGTAATTTTTGCAAATTTATTAAAAAAGAAAAACTGAAATATCACATGGTCATAAGTCTTCAGATCCTTTGCTCAGTATTGAGTAGAAACACCCCTTTGAGCTAGTACAGCCACGAATCTTCTTGGGAATGATGCAACAAGTTTTTCACACCTGGATTTGGGGACCCTCTGCCATTTTTCCTTGCAGATCCTCTCCGTTTCCATCAGGTTGGATGGTGAACGTTGGTGGACAGCCATTTTCAGGTCTCTCCAGAGATGCTCAATTGGGTTTAGGTTAGGGCTCTGGCTGGGCCAGTCAAGAATGGTCACAGAGTTGTTCTGAAACCACTCCTTTGTTATTTTAGCTGTGTGCTTAGGGTCATTGTCTTGTTGGAAGATGAACCTTCGGCCAAATCCGAGGTCCAGAGCACTCTGAAAGAGGTTTTCATCCAGGTTATCTCTATACTTGGCCGCATTCATGTTTCCTTCAATGGGAAGCAGTTGTCCTGTCCCTGCAGCTGAAAAATACCCCCTTAGCATTATGCCGCCACCACGCTTCCCTGTTGGAATTGTATTGGGCAGGTGATGAGCAGTGCATGGTTTTCTCCACACATACCGCTTAGAATTATCACCAAAAAGGTCTATCTTCATCTCATCAGACCAGAGAATCTTATTTCTCATAGTCTGGGAGTCCTTCATGTGTTTTTTTTAGCAAACTCGAAGTGGGTTTTCATATGTCTTGCACTGAGGAGAAGCTTCTGTTGGGCCACTCTGCCATAAAAGCCTGACTGGTGGAGGGCTGCAGTGATAGGAGAAAGTTGACTTTCTGGAACTATCTGCCCACTGCATCTATGGAGCTCAGCCACAGTGATCTTGGGGTTCTTATTTACCTCTCTCACCAAGGCTGTTCTCCCACGATTGCTCAGTTTGGCTGGACAGCCAGGTCTAGGAAGACTTCTGGTAGTCCCAAGCTTTTTCCATTTAAGGATTATGGAGGCCACTGTGCTCTTAGGAACCTTAAGTACTGCAGAAATTATTTTGTAACCTTGGCCAAATCTGTGCCTTGCCACAATTCTGTCTCTGAGCTCCTTGGCCAGTTCCTTTGACCTCATGATTCTCCTTTGGTCTGACATGCGCTGTGAGGCCTTATATAGACAGGTGTGTGCCTTTCCAAATCAAGTCCTATCAGCTTAATTAGATACAGTTGGACTCCAATGAAGGAGTAGAACTATCTCAAGGAGGATCACAAAAAAATGGACAGAATGTGACTTAAATATGATTGTCGGAGCAAAGGGTCTGAATAATTATGACCATGTGATAGTTCAGTTTTTCTTTTTTAAAAAATTAAGGCTAGGTTCACATTGCGTTAGGGCAATCCGTTAAGCGCATATCGCTAGCGGATTGCGCTAACGCAATGTTACTTTTTGGTCCGCGTTCGCCGTCCCCGCTAGTGAGGACCGGACCTCGGACGCGCCTCAGACGCTGCAAGCAGCGTCCGAGGTCCGTCACAAAAGAATGGCACGCGCTAGCAATGCGCTACAGGCAGAAATAACATTGCTGTCAATGGGTGCGCTAACGGACCCGTTGCACGGCGTTAATTGCGACATTTTCGCCGTGCAACGCTGTCCGTTAGCGTTAACCCATTAACGCAATGTGAACCTTGCCTTACAAAAAATTCTACATTCGTTTTTTTCAGTCAAGATAGGGTGCAGAGTGTACATTAATTAGAAAAAAAAATGAACTTTTTTGAATTTACCAAATGCTGCAATGAAACAAAGAGTGAAAAATTTAAAGGGGTCTGAACGCTTTCCATACCCACTGTATAAATTAGATATCTTCTGGAAGTGTATTTTTCTAAGCTAAACAAGTCCATTATTACACTAAACGATTTACCAACGATCACAACCGGTGATACGACCTGGCCGTGATCGTTGGTTAAGTCGTTGTGTGGTCGCTGGGGAGCTGTCACACAGACAGCTCTCTCCAGCGACCAACGATCCGGGGAAAGACTTCGGCATCGTTGAAACTGTCTTCAACGATGCCGAAGTCCCCCTGCAGCACCCAGGTAACCAGGGTAAACATCGGGTTACTAAGTGCAGGGCCACACTTAGTAACCCTATATTTACCCTGGTTACCATTGTAAAAGTAAAAAAAAAAAAAAAAAACAGTACATACTCACATTCTGATGTCTGTCACGTCCCCCGCCGGCGTCCACAGGGTTAAAACTGCTTTCGGCAGGAGCGCTGCTAATGCACGCACTCCGGCTAAGAGCTTGCCTGCACTGACTGTCAGCGCTGGGAGTAACAGCGGTGACGTCACCGATGTGCTTTGCATTACAGCCGGCACTGACAGTCAGTGCAGGGAAGCTCTCGGCCGGAGAGCGTGCATTAGCAGCGCTCTTGCCGAAAGCAGTTTTAACCCTGTGGACGCCGGGGGGACGTGACAGACATCAGAATGTGAGTATGTACTGTTTTGTTTTTTGGTTTTTTTTACTATTACAATGGTAATCAGGGTAAATATCGGGTTACTAAGCGCGGCCCTGCGCTTAGTAACCCGATATTTACCCTGGTTACAAGTGAACACATCGCTGGATCGGCGTCACACACGCCGATCCAGCGATGACAGCGGGTGATCAGCGACCAAAAAAAAGGTCCTGATCATTCCCCAGCGACCAACGATCTCCCAGCAGGGGCCTTATCGTTGGTCGCTGTCACACATAACGAGATCGTTAGCGGGATCGTTGCTACGTCACAAAAAGCGTGACGTTGCAATGATATCCTTAACGATATCGTTATGTGTGAAGGTACCTTAACTTCTCATCATAGACGAGGCCTTCGATCCCATGCAATAATCTAATTTACTACCTCTGTACTGACTAACTTCTCAATATCCTTTTTAAAATGTGGAGCTCAAAATTGGACCCCACATTCTATATGTGGTCTTACAAGTGATTTAGAGAGGGGTAATAATACATTGGTATCACAGGGTTTCACCTGTTTTATGCTGTACACTATAAAATCTTGTTTGCTTTTGCAGCTGCTGCCTGACATTGAGTACTGCTTCTCGGCTTACTTGCAATACTCAAGTTCTTCTTCTGTTCTGTAATCCATTGTATACAGGTCCCTCTCAAAAAATTAGCATATAGTGTTAAATTTCATTATTTACCATAATGTAATGATTACAATTAAACTTTCATATATTATAGATTCATTATCCACCAACTGAAATTTGTCAGGTCTTTTATTGTTTTAATACTGATGATTTTGGCATACAACTCCTGATAACCCAAAAAACCTGTCTCAATAAATTAGCATATTTCACCCATCCAATCAAATAAAAGTGTTTTTTAATAACAAACAAAAAAACCAACAAATAATAATGTTCAGTTATGCACTCAATACTTGGTCGGGAATCCTTTGGCAGAAATGACTGCTTCAATGCGGCGTGGCATGGAGGCAATCAGCCTGTGACACTGCTGAGATGTTATGGAGGCCCAGGATGCTTCAATAGCGGCCTTAAGCTCATCCAGAGTGTTGGGTCTTGCGTCTCTCAACTTTCTCTTCACAATATCCCACAGATTCTCTATGGGGTTTAGGTCAGGAGAGTTGGCAGGCCAATTGAGCACAGTAATACCATGGTCAGTAAACCATTTACCAGTGTTTTGGCACTGTGAGCAGGTGCCAGGTCGTGCTGAAAAATGAAATCTTCATCTCCATAAAGCATTTCAGCCGATGGAAGCATGAAGTGCTCCAAAATCTCCTGATAGCTAGCTGCATTGACCCTGCCCTTGATGAAACACAGTGGACCAACACCAGCAGCTGACATGGCACCCCACACCATCACTGACTGTGGGTACTTGACACTGGACTTCAGGCATTTTGGCATTTCCTTCTCCCCAGTCTTCCTCCAGACTCTGGCACCTTGATTTCCGAATGACATGCAAAATTTGCTTTCATCAGAAAAAAGTACTTGGGACCACTTAGCAACAGTCCAGTGCTGCTTCTCTGTAGCCCAGGTCAGGCGCCTCTGCCGCTGTTTATGGTTCAAAAGTGGCTTTACCTGGGGAATGCGGCACCTGTAGCCCATTTCCTGCACACGCCTGTGCACGGTGGCTCTGGATGTTTCCACACCAGACTCAGTCCACTGCTTCCTCAGGTTCACCAAGGTCTGGAATCGGTCCTTCTTCACAATCTTCCTCAGGGTCCGGTCTCCTCTTCTCGTTGTACAGCGTTTTCTGCCACATTGTTTCCTTCCAACAGACTTACCATTGAGGTGCCTTGATACAGCACTCTGGGAACAGCCTATTTGTTGAGAAATTTCTTTCTGGGTCTTACCCTCTTGCTTGAGGGTGTCAATGATGGCCTTCTTGACATCTGTCAGGTCGCTAGTCTAAGGGTATCGTCACACAGTGGCATTTTGATCGCTACAACGGCACGATCCGTGACGCTCCAGCATCGTAACAATATCGCTCCAGCGTCGTAGACTGCTGTCACACGTTGCAATGTACGACGCTGGAGCGATAATTTCATGACGTATGTGCGATGTAGAAGCCATTGGTTACTATGCGCACATCGTATACAATATCGTGCACACCTTTGTTACACCATGCGATCATGCCGCCACAGCGGGACACTAGACGACGAAAGAAAGTTTCAAACGATCTGCTACGACGTACGATTCTCAGCGGGGTCCCTGATCGCAGGAGCGTGTCAGACACTGCGAGATCGTAACTATATCGCTCGAACGTCACGAATCGTGCCGTTGTAGCGATCAAAATTGCACTGTGTGACGGTACCCTTACCCATGATGGGGGTTTTGAGTAATGAACCAGGCAGGGAGTTTATAAAAGCCTCAGGTATCTTTTGCATGTGTTTAGAGTTAATTAGTTGATTCAGAAGATTAGGGTAATAGGTCGTTTAGAGAACCTTTTCTTGATATGCTAATTTATTGAGACAGGTTTTTTGGGTTATCAGGAGTTGTATGCCAAAATCATCAGTATTAAAACAATAAAAGACCTGACAAATTTCAGTTGGTGGATAATGAATCTATAATATATGAAAGTTTAATTGTAATCATTACATTATGGTAAATAATGAAATTTAACACTATATGCTAATTTTTTGAGAAGGACCTGTATTTATAATTTACTTTCAATCCCATTCACAAGGTCATTAATAAAAGATAATAAAAATAATTGATCTCAACACGGATTGTTGTGGTCCAAACTGCTGACTTTGGCCCATTTAGAGAATGTACCATTTATAATGACTCTGTTTGCTGTGCATTAACCAGTTTTTGATCGATGTGTATATAGTGTCCCCTAGTCCTTGATCTGAAACTTTAATACAAGAATCCTGTTTGGTACAGTGTCAAATACTAAGTATGTTGGTTAGACACGACTCGTCTTTTATGAATTCATATTGGTTGCGTCCATCTGTATAGCAGGTTTGAACATACCAGGAAGCTGAAATGCAGAGGAGACCTGCGGTAGAAAAGCAAAGAGCTTTTATGGCCTGAGACGGTGACTTACAGAAGCAGACCAGGTTACCATGATAACTAGATGGGCAAAAAAACAGAGGTTGCCAGCAGGGGCAGTACTAAAACATAGAGCCCAACACTGGGGTCATGTCAGATGAGTAACAGTAAGTTTGGTATCACAATATGAAATAATATGAAAGATGGTGATCATGAAGGTAATAGCTGTGGTAGCATCATCTGCCAGGTGGAGCTGGCAGAAAAGCAGGGTTAGAATAGATAACTGAAATATATAGCAGAGTATATAGCTCCCTTTCACCTGCTCCTTCTTTCTAAGATTACATTGCTGTTCCTGTATCGACTTCCTGGCTATCAATAACTACGCTACATGCTGCTCCTTTAAACTACATTGCTCCTCCTGTGTACCAACTTCTTGGCTATCCTGACTATGCTACCTGCCGATCCTGCCCCTAGTGGTTGCAATACCACTACTCCAACCCAGGTCAGTCCATAGCATGCTGGGAACGACAGCTATGTCTGGGCTGTTAATTTACAGGGCGATTATCTTTTTAGGAATGACCATATACAGTTGTGGCCAAAAGTATTGACACCCCTTCAATTCTGTCAGATAATACTCAGTTTCTTCCTGAAAATGATTGCAAACATAAATGCTTTGTTATTATCATCTTCATTCAATTTGTCTTAAATGAAAAAAAAACACAAAAAGAATTGTCATAAAGCCAAATTGGATATAATTCCACACCAAACATAAAAAAGGGGGTGGACAAAAGTATTGGCACTGTTCGAAAAATCATGTGATGCTTCTCTAATTTGTGTAATTAACAGCACCTGTAACTTACCTGTGGCACCTAACAGATGTTGGCAATAACTAAATCACACTTGCAGCCAGTTGACATGGATTAAAGTTGACTCAACCTCTGTCGTGTGTCCTTGTGTGTACCACATTGAGCATGGAGAAAAGAAAGAAGACCAAAGAACTGTG
This sequence comes from Ranitomeya imitator, assembly GCF_032444005.1. Classification (NCBI taxonomy): domain Eukaryota; kingdom Metazoa; phylum Chordata; class Amphibia; order Anura; family Dendrobatidae; genus Ranitomeya; species Ranitomeya imitator. The sequence goes on along the minus strand of NC_091283.1, from coordinate 450,906,619 downwards.
AGGACTTGAGAAACCAAATTGTGAGGAAGCATGAGCAATCTCAAGGCTACAAGTCCATCTCCAAAGACCTGAATGTTCCTGTGTCTACTGTGCGCAGTGTCATCAAGAAGTTTAAAGCCCATGGCACTGTGGCTAACCTCCCTAGATGTGGACGGAAAAGAAAAATGACAAGAGATTTCAACGCAAGATTGTGCGGATGTTGGATAAAGAACCTCGACTAACATGCAAACAAGTTCAAGCTGCCCTGCAGTCCGAGGGTACAACAGTGTCAACCCGTACTATCCGTCGGCGTCTGAATGAAAAGGGACTCTATGGTAGGAGACCCAGGAAGACCCCACTTCTTACCCTGAGACATAAAAAAAGCCAGGCTGGAGTTTGCCAAAACTTAACTGAAAAAGCCTAAAACGTTTTGGAAGAATGTTCTCTGGTCAGATGAGACAAAAGGAGAGCTTTTTGGGCAAAGGCATCAACATAGAGTTTACAGGAGAAAAAAAAAGAGGCATTCAAAGAAAAAAAACACGGTCCCTACAGTCAAACATGGGGCCCCTCTTTCCACGCACAAGCAGCAGGTTGGTTCATTGTTTTCAGTTATATTTCTTACTATCCACCTCTATCCTTTGCTACCATTAAGGATTTATTTTTGGCCTCATCTACTATATATTTACGGGACGTCCCCAAAAATATCGGCACATACTATTCCCAATAGGCTGTATGGGTTTCCTTACAGTACTAGGATTGTATTAAAGTAATTGTTTGCATGTTTATACCCTGAACCTCCTTATTGATGTGGTACGCCATAGAGCCTTCTATTGTTGGTGTGGCTGCTCCTATGCTTTATTAGCTATTAGCACAATCATTCAATTGGATATTTATGCATGTGGAGTAATCAAGCTCACCTACTTTGGTCATTTATAGGCATATACTTATATGTACTTTTTGTATGGTTTAACTGACCATTTTTGCTTGTGCGTGGCACTAGTGTTGCCTTTCTTTTTTCATTGCATCTGTTTTACTGTTGTCTGTACTGTTGTTGTATTTATATACTCTTTTAGATTTTTGTCTTCAATAAAATTGTTCATTTTAGCTCGTGTGTCCATCCTTTATTGGGTTTCTTACAGTCAAACATGGCGGAGGTTCCCTGATGTTTTGGGGTTGCTTTGCTGCCTCTGCCGCTGGACTGCTTGATCGTGTGCATGTAATAAAACCATCCCACAATGGACACCAATGTACTTGGTCTTTTACACATCCTAATAGTACTGTGTTTAGAAAAATAACCAAGATCAAAACTCATTAAAGGACACTCCAACAGTATATAGAAAACACCAGAGAAAAATACGGAGTATGAGTCCCATTTAGAAAAAGTATAAATACATATCTTTGTTAACAAAACCGTCAAATACAAATTCATATAGACAATAAATCATTACAAACATAATATACACAGAGAGGAACCGAAGGACAGCACTGAAAAAGTCACTGCAAGGCGGCAGACCCTGTGAATCCCTGTCAGTTGAGCAATCATAAAGTGCCAATAGTGCATGTAAAGGTAAGAAACGCTATATAAACCGGATGACTAGAAGTCCATCAATATACCTCCCATAGTGGGATACTGATCGCCATATTCGGCTGCTATCATACTCGATCTGGTTCAATCTCTTACCCATAGGACAGGAGCACAGGGGTGACCGCCAAGGCCCCAACGCGCGTTTCGTGTCGGCTTTGTCAGGGGGCAGTCATCTTCTAGTCACGGTGCGGAGGCACCCCTCTGCGTCCCAGAGCTTCCAGCAAGCAAGACAATATTCACAATAGCAAGCTGGACAGAAAAAATAGCAAACAGGAAAATAGCAAAGAGGAACTTAGCTTCTGCTGGAGTAAACAGGTAATAGAACGATCCAGGAGCGAACTAGACCAATAGTACAACATTGACAGCTGGCATGGGGCAAAGATCTAAGTGGAGTTAAATAGAGCAGCCCACTAACGACTTAGCCTCGTCACCTGTGGAAGGAAACTCAGAAACACCCACAGCCACCAGAGGAAGTCCATGGACAGAACCAGCCGAAGTACCATTCATGACCACAGGAGGGAGCCCGACAACAGAATTCACAACAGAGCAATGAGTCCAGACCTGAATCCCATAGAACACCTGTGGAGAAGGCACCCTTCAAATATCAGGGACCTGGAGCAGTTTGCCAAAGAAGAATGATATCAAATTCCAGCAGAGCATTGTAAGAAACTCATTGATGGTTTCCAGCGGTTGGTTGCAGTTATTTTGGCTAAAGGTTGTGCAACCAAGTATTAGGCTGAGGCTGCCAATACTTTTGTCTGGCCCATTTTTGGAGTTTTGTGTGAAATGATCAATGTTTTGCTTTTTGATTCATTCTCGTTTGTGTTTTTTCATTTAAGGCAAATTAAATGAAGATAATAATACCAAAGAATTTGTGATTGCAATAATTTTAACCCCTTTACCCCCAAGGGTGGTTTGCACGTTAATGACCGGGCCAATTTTTACAATTCTAACCACTGTCCCTTTATGAGGTTATAACTCTGGAACGTTTCTATGGATCATGGTGATTCTGACATTGTTTTCTCGTGACATATTGTACTTCATGACAATGGTAAAAATTCTTTGATAGTACCTGCGTTTATTTGTGAAAAAAATGGAAATTTGGCGAAAATTATGAAAATTTCGCAATTTTCCAACTTTGAATTTTTATGCAATTAAATCACATAGATATGTCACACAAAATACTTAATAAGTAACATTTCCCACATGTCTACTTTACATCAGCACAATTTTGGAACCAAAATTTTTTTTTGTTAGGGAGTTATAAGGGTTAAAAGTTGACCAGCAATTTCTCATTTCTACAAAACAATTTTATTTTAGGGACCACATCTCATTTGAAGTCATTTTGAGGGGTCTATATGATAGAAAATACCCAAGTGTGACACCATTCTAAAAACTACACCCCTCAAGGTGCTCAAAACCATATTCAAGAAGTTTATTAACCCTTCTGGTGCTTCACAGGAATTTTTTGAATGTTTAAATAAAAATGAACATTTAACTTTTTTTCACAAAAAATTTAATTCAGCTCCAATTTGTTTTATTTTACCAAGGGTAACAGGAGAAAATGGACCCCAAACATTGTTGTACAATTTGTCCTGAGTACGCCAATACCCCACATGTGGGGGTAAACCACTGTTTGGGCGCATGGCAGAGCTCGGAAGCGAAGGAGTGCCATTTGACTTTTCAATGCAAAATTGACTGGAATTGAAATGGGATGCCATGTTTCGTTTGGAGAGCCCCTGATGTGGCTAAACATTGAAACCCCCCACAAGTGACATCATTTTGGAAAGTAGACCCCCTAAGGAACTTATCTAGAGGTGTGGTGAGCACTTTGACCCACCAAGTGCTTCACAGAAGTTTATAATGTAGAACCGTAAAAATAAAAAATCATATTTTTTCACAAAAATTATCTTTTCGCCCCCAATTTTTTATTTTCCCAAGGGTAAGAGAAGAAATTGGACCCCAAAAGTTGTTGTAAAATTTGTCCTGAGTACGCTGATACCCCATATGTGGGGGTAAACCACTGTTTGGGCGGATGGGAGAGCTCGGAAGGGAAGGAGCGCCGTTTGACTTTTCAAAGCAAAATTGACAGGAATTGAGATAGAACGCCATGTTGCGTTTGAAGAGCCACTGATATGCCTAAACATTGAAACCCCCCACAAATGACACCATTTTGGAAAGTAGACCCCCTAAGGAACTTATCTAGAGGTGTGGTGAGCACTTTGACCCACCAAGTGCTTCACAGAAGTTTATAATGCAGAGCCGTAAAAATAAAACAAAATTTTTTTCCCACAAAAATTATTTTTTTAGCCCCCAGTTTTGTATTTTCCTGAGGGTAAAAGGAGAAATTGGACCCCAAAATTTGTTGCCCAATTTGTCCTGAGTGCGATGATACACCATATGTGGGGGGAACCACTGTTTGGGCACATGGGAGGGCTCAGAAGGGAAGGAGTGCCATTTGAATGCAGACTTAGAAGAAATGGTCTGCAGGTGTCACATTGCGTTTGCAGAGCCCCTAATGTACCTAAACAGTAGAAACCCCCCACAAGTGACACCATTTTGGAAAGTAGACCCCCTAAGGAACTTATCTAGAGGTGTGGTGAGCACTTTGACCCACCAAGTGCTTCACAGAAGTTTATAATGCAGAGCCGTAAAAATAAAACAAAAATTTTTTCCCACAAAAATTATTTTTTAGCCCCCAGTTTTGTATTTTCCCGAGGGTAACAGGAGAAATTCGACCCCACAATTTGTTGTCCAATTTGTCCTGAGTGCGCTGATACCCCATATGTGGGGGGGAACCACTGTTTGGGCGTATGGGAGGGCTCGGAAGGGAAGGAGCTCCATTTGGAATGAGGACTTAGATGGAATGGTCTGCAGGTGTCACATTGCATTTGCAGAGCCCCTAATGTACCTAAACAGTAGAAACCTCCCACAAGTGACACCATTTTGGAAACTAGACCCCCTAAGGAACTCATCTAGATGTGTTGTGATAGCTTTGAACCCCCAAGTGTTTCACTACAGTTTGTAACGCAGAGCCGTGAAAATTTAAAAAAAAAATCTTTCCCCCCAAAATTATTTTTTAGCCCCCAGTTTTGTATTTTTCCGAGGGTAAGAGGAGAAATTCGACCCCAAAAGTTGTTGTCCAATTTGTCCTGAGTACGCTGATACTCCGTATGTTGGGGGAAACCACCGTTTGAGCGCATGGCAGAGCTCGGAAGGGAAGGAGCGCCATTTGGAATGCAGACTTAGATGGAATGATCTGCAGACGTCACATTGCGTTTGCAGAACCCCTAATATACCTAAACAGTAGAAACCCCCCACAAGTGACCCCATATTGGAAACTAGACCCCCCTGGGAACTAATCTAGATGTGTTGTGAGAACTTTGAACCCCCAAGTGTTTCACTACAGTTTATAACGCAGAGCCGTGAAAATAAAAAATCTTTTTTTTTCCCCACAAAAAATATGTTTTAGCCCCGAGTTTTGTATTTTCCCAAGGGTAACAGGAGAAATTGGACCCCAAAAGTTGTTGTCCTATTTGTCCTGAGTACGCTGATACCCCATATGTTGGGGTAAACCCCTGTTTGGGCACACGGGAGAGCTCGGAAGGGAAGAAGCACTGTTTTACTTTTTCAACGCAGAATTGGCTGGAATTGAGATCGGACGCCATGTCGCGTTTGGAGAGCCCCTGATGTGCCTAAACAGTGGAAACCCCACAATTATAACTGAAACCCTAATCCAAACACATCCCTAACCCTAATCCCAACAGTAACCCTAACCACACCTCTAACCCTGACACACCCCTAACCCTAATCCCAACCCTATTCCCAACCGTAAATGTAATCTAAACCCTAACCGTAACTTTAGCCCCAACCCAAACTGTAGCCCTAGCCCTAACCCTAGCCCTAACCCTAGCCCTAACCCTAACCCTAGCCCTAACCCTAGCCCTAACCCTAGCCCCAACCCTAACCCTAGCTCTAACCCTAGCCCTAACCCTAGCCCTAACCCTAGCCCTAACTCTAACCCTAGCCCTAATGGGAAAATGGAAATAAATACATTTTTTTAATTTTTCCCTAACTAAGGGGGTGATGAAGGGGGGTTTGATTTACTTTTATAGCGGGTTTTTTAGCGGATTTTTATGATTGGCAGCCGTCACACACTGAAAGACGCTTTTTATTGCAAAAAATATTTTTTGCGTTACCACATTTTGAGAGCTATAATTTTTCTATATTTTGGTCCACAGAGTCATGTGAGGTCTTGTTTTTTGCGGGACGAGTTGACGTTTTTATTGGTAACATTTTCGGGCACGTGACATTTTTTGATCGCTTTTTATTCCGATTTTTGTGAGGCAGAATGACCAAAAACCAGCTATTCATGAATTTCTTTTGGGGGAGGCGTTTATACCGTTCCGCGTTTGGTAAAATTGATAAAGCAGTTTTATTCTTCGGGTCAGTACGATTACAGCGACACCTCATTTATATCATTTTTTTATGTTTTGGCGCTTTTATACGATAAAAACTATTTTATAGAAAAAATAATTATTTTGGCATCGCTTTATTCTCAGGACTATAACTTTTTTATTTTTTTGCTGATGATGCTGTATGGCGGCTCGTTTTTTGTGGGACAAGATGACGTTTTCAGCGGTAACATGGTTATTTATATCTGTCTTTTTGATCGTGTGTTATTCCACTTTTTGTTCGGCGGTATGATAATAAAACGTTGTTTTTTGCCTCTTTTTTTTTTTTCTTACGGTGTTTACTGAAGGGGTTAACTAGTGGGCCAGTTTTATAGGTCGGGCCGTTACGGACACGGCGATACTAAATATGTGTACTTTTATTGTTTTGTTTTTTTTTATTTAGATAAAGAAATGTATTTATGGGAATAATATTTTTTTTTTTTTTCATTATTTTGGAATATTTTTTTTAATTTTTTTTACACATTTGAAAATTTTTTTTTTTACTTTTTTACTTTGTCCCTCGGGGGGACATCACAGATCAGTGATCTGACAGTTTGCACAGCACTCTGTCAGATCACTGATCTGACATGCAGCGCTGCAGCCTTCACAGCGCCTGCTCTAAGCAGGCTCTGTGAAGCCACCTCCCTCCCTGCAGGACCCGGATCCGCGGCCATCTTGGATCCGGGGCTGGAGGGAGCAGGGAGGGAGGTGAGACCCTCGCAGCAACGCGATCACATCGCGTTGCTGTGGGGGGCTCAGGGAAGCCCGCAGGGAGCCCCCTCCCTGCGCGGTGCTTCCCTGCACCGCCGGCACATCGCGATCATCTTTGATCGCGGTGTGCCAGGGGTTAATGTGCCGGGGGCGGTCCGTGACCGCTCCTGGCACATAGTGCCGGATGGCAGCTGACACCCGGCCGCGATCGGCGGCGCTCCCCCCGTGAGCGCCACCGATAGCGCTGGACGTACTATCCCGTCCATGGTCATAGGGGCCCACCCCACATGGATGGGATAGTACGTCCGATGTCAGAAAGGGGTTAAGGAAGAAACTGAGTATTAACTGACAGAATTGCAGGGGTGTCAATACTTTTGGCCACAACTGTAAATAAGTGAAGGGTTTGCTTACATATAAAATCTTCCTTAAAACCCATTCTCCATGATAACATATGTGAGGTAAATTAAAAATGTAAAGTCGCTATACAGTATGTGAAAGGTATGTTAGGGGGTTCTTTAAAAGTCAGCAAAAATAATGAAAGCAACCGAAAATATATTCAAAGCAAATAGATGAGGTACCACATCAAAACAGATTATTATGGGGTCTTCAGCTACCTCGTTAAAAATTGGGGGGCAAAAACATGCAGGTTTAGCGAAGGGAAATTGTTTTTGAGAATAGTAAAGGTCGGTTACCTGTCACAAATAATGCTCAAGACAACTAGAGGGGTTTAATTTTTAACATTTAGGCCAGAAAGAATAACAAATGTATCGCTGTGCGCAACTAATGTAATAGACATTAGAATATAATTAGCTCAGTCAGCCTTAAATAAGATGATGCTGGTTTATGAGGTTATTATTATTAACTACAGTATAGCATCTCTTAGAAAACCTTCAAACATTTTGCCAACAGCGAAGGTTAAACTTACAGGCCCATAGTTTCCTGGCTATTTGCTATGAGCCAGTCCTGTGTTACAGATCGGTTATGATAGAATCTGGATATAAAAAATAATACTCAGGAGAACGAGGAAAAACTGGCCACTTTTGTCCCAGTGATACGTCCTATTGAAGTAAGCTGTGATCAGGGCCGGCGTCAGCACCCGGCACAGCGGGCAAATGCCGGGGCCCTGGGGAGAGGGGGGGGCCCACTCATGCTGTCATAGATACAGCTGGGAGAGCAGAGCAGGAGATAACATGCTCTCTCCCCCCACAAAGTCACGCTGGCTGCGTTCTCTTAACCCCTATGTGCCAGCTCTGACACAAGCATCTTCTCACTCAGTCAGTGCAGCCAGGCAGGCACACATAGGGGTTAACAGAAGGCAGCCAGTGTGACATTGTGGGCGGAGAGCGCACATTCTCTGCTCTCCCCCCTGGGTGGCTGCAGACAGTGCTGAAGTTTATCAGGCAGATTCCGGAGGAGCTCCGTCCTACTAGTGCCTGAGTGACTGCAAAGGTATCCAGCAGAGCAGTGGTTGCAGACGGACTTGTGGCTCAGTCTGCTGCTGTCTTTCTCCACTGCCTAAAAATGTGGGTGATGTCTGGAGGAGCAGCTGGTGGGGTGCAACCTGCAGCCGCCCAGCTCACCCAGAATACATGCATGCTGCACCAAACCTGCACCAGTGAGGTAGGAAGAAGCTTAACCCCTTCCCATCTGTATTAAGGTTATTGCTGAACCTTAAAGATAACAATCCGACCCGCATAAGTGGGGTTAACCAGATGCCAGGAGGAAGGGGAGCTGCTGCCATGGATAAATCTGAGCTGTGGGCTGTACATTGGGGCTCCGTGGCCCCAGGCTGGTGACTGGAGGGACTCTGCCCAGTGCTGGCATGTGGGTGATTTCTGCTCCGGAGTCTCAGCTTCTCTCCTCCACATCACACTGTGCAGTCACAGCAACATTGGTTGTCTCTGTCCAGGTCCCAGCAGCTGCCACTGCTCCCACCAAGGACATGGCATCACTTAACCCTTCCCCTGCAGCCACTGGCAACAAATCCACATTATTCCTTGATTAAATCAGGTTCCAACCCAATAGAGGAGCAGACATTTCCTGCTGCCATTAGGGTCCGGGAGGGGGGACATTGGCTGCCCTGCTACTCTGTAGTGGGGGGTGACAAGTGTAACATGGGGTAACGATGATGGAGAAATGCACAGGATAATAGTGAGAGCGACAGAAGGCAGTGTATGGTATGGAGCAGTCAGGGGGTGGGCTGCAGGATCCCCCCATACTGTACATGACTGCTCGGGACAGGGAGGCGTTTAATGAGCTTCTAATTACAGGGCACTAGTTGGGTCATTAGGGTTTGTGGAAAGGATTCAGCATCAGGTCCCTCATTAATGCCCGAGCCGCCTGTTACTTTGTAGCACAGATCTGTTGGGGCCGCAAAACCAAACAACGTTGTTTATGTAGAAAAGTCTTTGTTTCATAGAAAAACTCAAAACAGAAAAGCACCTCTCCTGTATATATACACTGCACAGCACCTTTCCTCCTGTATATATACACTGCAGAATCTACAATAGCTGTCACTCATGTAAGAAGTGAAATCTGGCATTGTACTATACATTTCTCTGCCGTATCTGTGCATCATAAATCGGGGTATGTGTTAAAGGGGGGGGCCCACTGAGACTCTTTCGCCCGGGGCCCTCGAAAACCTGGAGCCGGCCCTGGCTGTGATGACACGGACTGAAAAATGGAACTTGAATTTTAACATACATAAATATTGAGCACTTGAGACGAGGAAAAAAAACAATTAATACCATATTAAGTAATAAAACACTGGGTAAAGCTATCACTAAATACTTGGATGCATAGGTTTTCAGCAAGCTGAAGTTTAGTGCCAGTGTCAGGCAGCTGTTGCCAAGGCAAATAAAATCATGGGATGCCTTAAAAGAAGCATAGAAGATTAAGTCAAGAACATAGTTTAGCCTCTATTAAAGTGTCACGCTGTGACGGTCTTTGGTAAGGAAGTGGGGCTTCAAACCGTCCCTGGAACTGGGACCCAACTATCCCTGTCCCGGGGGCACTCTTACAGGAAGAGAGGCCTGAGTCTCCGATCATACTCGGTACCCTCCCCCCACTCCATGAGGCATGGGACAGAAATGTAAGGTAAACAAGATACATAAACAAAACAGGGATAACAGAAAACCTCTATCATACAAAAGCACTAATCAACAATAGGGATGAGGATAGGGACAAGGAGGAATAAACTAAATGGGAACAGTGACCAGGAGATAAATGCACACGTACTTCAGCAAACCATAGAACACTACTACATACTGTATCTACCCCACCCACTTAGCTTTAACACACACAGCACAGGAAGACTAATCTTTCACTGACAGGGACAAGAAGGTCTGACCAGTTTTTATAGGAAGCGGTAATGACCCGATCAGAAGCAGATGAAATGAAGCTGCATGTTTCTGACCTGCATAGAAAGGGTCGTTAACCTCTTCATCACCAGGGGAAACAATCTGTTTAATATGGGACACAAATCACACCATCTCTAAAAAAGACCTGTGATTCATTACGCATCATGACTGCTAACTCCAGGTCTCCTATGGGGATGTGAAGAGCAGAACAAAAATGATTACCTCAATGAACAAAAATAAAAAAAAGAATTTGTGATAAATATTGACCTGTCCATTCAAGGACATTTTAGCTATAGTATGAAATCCTGTTTTTCTTGTCTGTGGAATTGCCTTTGTACTGTTTGTTGTGAAACTGCCGCCCACGAAACTGTTTTCTTTTCTTTTCTTTCTTTCCTGTTTTGTCTCTTTGTTTAAACATGCAAAACTTGTATAACCACTAAACCTACTATATAAAGAAGGGATAGCACCGTTGAAGGCAGGCGTGCTTCAGAGACTTCCCAGTGATACACTATACAAGACGTGTCTTGTGTATTATTTCTGGTGATTTCCCACTTCCAAAGGCTGCTCCGACTGAGTGTGATCCCGACATTTCCTGGCGCCTGAACAGGGACCTGAGGTCTGTGTATTCCTTCAAGAACACCGGCAGAATACGAACGAAAAGAGAATCTGGGATAATGGACGGCAGATGAACAAAAACCTGGCCAGGTAAGAGACACTGTTAGATCTCTTATATCTGCCCTGCACTGTCCGTAAGATTTTCTGTGTCGTGTTCTTTAGCGGGTAGTTCTAGTAGAGGAGGATACCTATAGCTCGGGTTCTTGAACTATTTAGGAATTGATCACCTCACGGAGTACGGCATTGAATGAGAGTGAATGTGAATAGAAGGTGTGTGGAAGTTGGGAATAGCCCTATAAGCCGCCCAGGGGGTTGAAACAGAAGAAGTGACTGTCCCACTGGGCAACGTGGTTGCGTCCTTTCAGGGAGACCTCCGCGCCTATGTTCAATCTCTGATCCTGTCTTTGACAAAAACCTGGTGACGGATAAGTGTATGATAGTATGAGCCCAGGACAGATAAATTAGCCTGGGACAAGAATACGTTGTATGTGATCGTATAAGCCCAGGACAGATAAATTAGCCTGGGACAAGATACGTTGTATGTTCTTTTTCTTTTTCTGTCTGGTTGCATTTGTGTTGTTTGCTATAGGTGTAGGAATCAGGATTTTCTTACATCAACACAGTTTAAACATCCTAGCTCCTTAGGAAGAAGGTAACGAGGTATTCTCATACCCAAACGCCACCTAGGGCAAGAAAAAAGACATCCTAGCTCCTTAGGAAGAAGGTAACGAGGTATTCTCATACCCAAACGCCACCTAGGGCAAGAAAGCTCAGGATAAGAAAATAGGGAATAAGCAAACAAAGTCGGAACCAGAAGAATTAGATATCTATACTATCATAAAGGAGAGAAGTGGTGAAGATGCCACTAAGGGGCTGAAAAAGATTTTTAGTAAGTTTGGAGTTACTAGGGCAGAAGCTTTTAGTAGAAAACTATGGGAAGGAATTCAGGAAAGGAAAAAAGGCATAATCAGAGACAAGAAATGGATAGATCAGATCCAAGCATTGATTGATGTCTCTAGGGTAGCAGAAAATGAGGGATGGACATATAATCAACAGAGTAAAAAGTGGTGTATTAGACCCACAGGCTGTGGAGAAAAACAAAATGTGGAATCTAAAAATACCCCACCCCCATACCTTAACCCACATGCCCCATCTTTTCTCCAAACACCACCTCAAAGTTTAGCCGGACCAGGAGGATGGGTATGTCCGCACTGTGGACAACAAAATCCAGACTGGAGAAATGATTGCCTAGCCTGTGGTACACCTAGACATGGCGCTGTACTTCTTGCCCCTGTTAGGGTAGTACCAAGACCCTTTAGGGAACCTGATGCTGACGGAGTAATGGGAACTAGATATCACCAAACTCGACAATATTTCCCTTGGTCCCCCGCTGAAGGCATGTCTCTCTTGCATAACGCACCAGATCCCACCCAGTGTCCAGTTAGATTTGCACAATATATACAGCAAATTATGCAGACTCACGCTGGAGTTTGGGCAGATGGAGAAGAATTATGTAGAATGAAAATGACTCCTGGACTCTTCCAGGAGCTATTAGCAAATCTACAGGTACATTGGCCCCAAGCAGGAGACGGTGCCTTACAAACGATAGAATCAGGTACACAATTTGTAGATCACTTAATGGTTTTCACGAGGGAGAGACAGAGGCAGAGAGGAACAACGGGAGTGGTGGCTCAGAAATCTGGACAATCAGTAGACGAATATTATCTAAGTGTAGAAAATAATTTCAGAGATGAAGGCATGGATCTAACCGCTCCAGGAATGATGAGGTTAGTTACAAAAACCTTTATAGATGGATTGTCTCCAAAAGTGAAGGAAAAGCTTAAGGCCGCAACCCCTGATTGGAGAACCTTGGAAGACCCACACCTGGCTAGACAGAAAGCTGTAGGGATAGAAATGGACTTAAGAGAAAATTCTAAGCCAGTAAGAATTGCACAGGCTAATACTGGCTCTGCTAATCAAAAGTTTACTTGTCATTACTGTAAGAAGCCAGGACATTTCCAAAGGGAATGTAGGAAGAGAAAAACAGATATAGATTCAGGAACCTTTGTACCCAAAAATAGGATAAATAACCCAGTGCCTGTCAAACAGACAGCTCAGAATGACTGAAAGTTATGCAGGTCTCTCTTCCTTCTAGAAGACCAATAATACAAGTTGAAGTTGAGGGTAAAAATGTACCTTTTCTGATAGATACGGGAGCAACATCCTCCATTTTAAATCAGGACTTTTTACCATATCCTGACAATATATCCTCAAAGGTTACATATGCAGAAGGGTATGATGGTAAAATTCAGGCGTTGCCCTTTACAAAACCTTTAAATGTGAGCTTTGGCCCTAAAACTTTTGTATCCAAATTTTTATTTGCTAAAGGTGCACCTACCTGCTTGTTGGGTACTGATGTCTTAAGTAAAATGCATGCAAACATCCATTTTAGAGAAGATGGCACAGTTATGCTGACCATCCCTGAAGATGCAGAAACTCTGGAACCATATGTTAGAATACAGGCAATGGAGGATTTTCCCGAAATTTACACTCAACAAGCAAAAATTGACTTGTCTCGGGTTCCTGACAGCCTATGGGCAAAAGGAGACACTGATGTAGGATTTTTATCAGTAGCTCCTATACTGTTAGAAACTGCCCCGGGAACCATATTACCTCAGCTTAGGCAATACCCCATCAGCGCCCAGCAAGAACAGGCGATTTCTCAACAAATTCAGGATTATGTGTTACAAGGTGTTTTGGTAGAAATCAGGTCACCCGCCAATACACCCTTATATCCTGTTAAAAAGAAAGTGTCCTCCAAAGAAACTATGGTGAAATATCGCATGGTGCACGACTTACGGGAAATCAATAAGGTTTTGGCACCGGTCACCCCTGTGGTACCGAATCCTCATACCTTACTGTCTCAAATTCCCAGCACTGCTGCATATTTTACGGTAATTGACTTATCAAACGCATTTTTTTCTGTGCCACTACATAAGAACTGTTGGCATTTGTTTGCCTTTACATTCAAGGGTAAACAATTAGCATGGACAAGATTGCCACAAGGTATGGTACACTCACCAACTTTGTACTCTGAAGCAATGCAGACCGTGCTAAAAAATTTCATCCCAGAACCAGGAGTAGTCATTCTACAGTATGTAGATGACTTACTTATTTGTTGCCCTGATGAACAGACGGCAGTTACCTCAACTGTTAATTTCTTAATTTTCCTAGCGCAAGAAGGCTGTAAAGTAAATAGACAGAAACTCCAGGCTTGTCAACAAACAGTCGTGTTTTTAGGTCACTGCATATCACAGGGCATCAGACACCTCACACCTCAACGTACGGAAGCCATACGTAACATGCTTGAACCCAGGAATCACAAACAGCTGCGTGCTTTCCTAGGTATTGTTTCACACTGTAGACAGTGGATCATACATGCAAGTCAACTCATGCAGCCTTTATATGACTGTATTGCCAACACACCATATTCACTCAGTGAAGAGGCTAAACAGTCATTTTCCTCTTTGAAAACAGCACTGGTATCAGCTCCGGCTTTGGGACTCCCAGACTACACTAAACCTTTTCAATTGATGGCAGCTGAGATATCCTCACATGCTACAGGGGTGCTCACACAAAAACATGGAAACAAACAGAGACCTGTGGCATACATATCAGCTCATCTGGACCCTGTAGCTAGAGCCGCACCTTCTTGTGTAAGAGTAGTAGCCGCAATTTCACTGTTATTAGATAAAGCTTCTGAGATTGTTCTTGATCACCCACTTCTAGTTCAGACCACTCATGATGTACATGGCATTATTAACCAGGTCCAACCTAAACATATTTCAATGGCCAGACACCTCCGTCTCCAATGTTCCCTACTACTGCCGCCCAACATTTCCTTTGCCAGGATTCAGACTCTTAATCTCGCGTCTTTGCTCCCTTTAGAGTCTGAGGGGGGTACCATACCTGAGGAAACTGCACTCTCCAACTCCTTTGAAACTGCACTCTCCAACTCCTTTGACCCATCAAAGTCAATGCATGATTGTGTACAATTAATGGAACAAGAGACTCAGGGCTTATGTAATGTACGTGACAAGCCACTCTGTAATGCTACATTTGAACTTTTCATAGATGGCAGTAGATATGCAGATATGAATGGACAATTTCATACAGGTTATGCGGTAGTAACTCAGCATGAAGTGCTGAAAGCAGAACCTCTCCCTGCTAATCAGTCTGCACAAGAAGCAGAACTTACGGCATTAGTTGAAGCTCTAAAAATAGCCAAAGATCAGACAGCAAACATATACACTGATTCTAGATATGCACATGGCATTATTTTCGATTTTGGCGTAATATGGAGAGCCAGAGGTTATATGACTGCTTCAGGCCAACCTGTTAAACATGCCTCCCTCATTAGACAGATTCTGGAGGCAGCACAAGAAACTAAAGAAATAGCGGTGATAAAGGTAGCTGCACATGTGAGACTCGACACCGAGGAAGCCAGGGGTAACGATAAAGCCGATAAGGCAGCAAAACAGGCAGCACGTAAACCCTTACATCATGCCCACACACTAGATAGCTCTGAAGATGATGAGGAAAGATTGAAGGAAGCTCAGAAACAGGTAGACGACGAAGAACGAGGGCAGTGGCAGAAAAAAGGGGCAGAAGATCAGCAAGGATTATGGAAAAAAGGAACTTTGTTGTGTTTACCCAGAGCCTGGTACCCCGCAGTGGCAAGTGACCTCCACCTACCCACGCATGTGTCGGCAAATGGTATGACGCTCAAGGTAAAAGAAAGGTGGTTGGCTCCAGGTTTTGGTAATTTTGCTCGGAACATGTGTGCTGCATGCGCTATATGCCTGGCACACAATCCAGGTCAGGCCATTAAAACCCCAACCAAGCATCATGTAAGACCACGGTATCCCTTTCAAAGACTCCAGATCGACTACATCCAACTTCCTAGGTACAATGGATACGAATATGTGCTTGTGTGTGTGGACATGTTCTCAGGGTGGCCAGAGGCTTATCCAGTTCGTAAAGCCTCAGCAAAAACTACTGCCATTAAAATAGCACATGAACTGATACCCCGTTACGGCATGCCTGAGGTGATCGAGTCAGATAGGGGTACCCATTTTACTGGGGAAATATTCCAGAATGTTATGAAAATGTTGGGAGTAGAAAACCAGTTTCACACTCCATATCATCCACAGAGTTCAGGTAAAGTGGACAATAAAATTAAAAATCCAGAAGGCCATGGCAGAAACAGGAAAGCCTTGGACCGAGTGTCTACCACTTGCCCTGTATTCCATCCGAAACACCCCAAGGGGGAAGGCTAAGCTGTCACCACATGAGATTCTTTTTGGTAGAGCAGCAAATTTGGGTTGTTATTTTCCACAACAACTGATGTTGAATACTGAGACTTTAACTGCTTATGTACAAGAATTACAAAAACGTTTAACTAAAGTGCATTCGCAAGTTTTTGCTTCCCTTCCAGATCCAGAAAATCTCGAAGGAGGCCACAAGTTGGAACCTGGTGATCAAGTCTACGTGAAAAGACACACCAGAAAGACTCTGGAACCGAGATTTGACGGACCTTTCCAAGTCCTGTTAACAACTCCAACAGCAGTCAAGCTTGAAGGAAAGGCATCATGGATACATGCAAGCCATTGCAAAAAAGACGTACAACGACTCAGGGATCAGTATGACAAAGACAATGACCAAAATAAGTTTAGCTGGTGGTCAGATACCTTTTCTTTTCTTAACCCCGCCAATTGGTTCAGAGGGATCGGTGGGTGGGTTACCGGAATTATGCAAAGCCTAATACATACAGTTATGGTTATTGTAATTATATATGTATTATTCAAGGTTGTACTCAAGGGTATCTCGGTATGCACAAATAAATTTTGTGTAATGGATGCGAGAATATAAAGTTTTTTTTTTGTAATATCACAAAAAGAATGACTAAAATGATCGACAAGGTTTTGAATGGAATATGTCAAAGGGGGGATTGTGAAGAGCAGAACAAAAATGATTACCTCAATGAACAAAAATAAAAAAAAAGAATTTGTGATAAATATTGACCTGTCCATTCAAGGACATTTTAGCTATAGTATGAAATCCTGTTTTTCTTGTCTGTGGAATTGCCTTTGTACTGTTTGTTGTGAAACTGCCGCCCACGAAACTGTTTTCTTTTCTTTTCTTTCTTTCCTGTTTTGTCTCTTTGTTTAAACATACAAAACTTGTATAACCACTAAACCTACTATATAAAGAAGGGATAGCACCGTTGAAGGCAGGCGTGCTTCAGAGACTTCCCAGTGATACACTATACAAGACGTGTCTTGTGTATTATTTCTGGTGATTTCCCACTTCCAAAGGCTGCTCCGACTGAGTGTGATCCCGACAGGGACGTGACTCCATTGTGACATCAAGTCATTAGTGTAGCTACACTTAAAGGGACACTGTCACCTGAATTTGGAGGGAACAATCTTCAGCCATGGAGGCGGGGTTTTTGTGTTTTTGATTCACCCTTTCCTTACCCGCTGGCTGCATGCTGGCTGCAATATTGGATTGAAGTTCATTCTCTGTCCTCCATAGTACACGCCTGCGCAAGGCAAGATTGCTTTGTGCAGGCATGTACTACGGAGGACAGAGAATGAACTTCAATCCAATATTGCAGCCAGCATGCAGCCAGCGGGTAAGGAAAGGGTGAATCAAAAACACAAAAACCCCGCCTCCGTGGCTGAAGATTGTTCCCTCCAAATTCAGGTGACAGTGTCCCTTTAAGGTACCGTCACATTTAGCGACGCTGCAGCGATCTAGACAACGATCCCGATCGCTGCAGCGTCGCTGTGTGGTTGCTAGAGAGCTGTCACACAGACAGCTCTCCAGCGACCAACTATGCGAAGTCCCCGGGTAACCAGGGTAAACATCGGGTTACTAAGCGCAGGGCAGCGCTTAGTAACCAGATGTTTACCCTAGTTACCAGCGTAAACGTTAAAAAAAAAAAAAACACTACATACTTACATTCCGGTGTCTGTCCCCCGGCGCTGTGCTTCTCTGCACTGACTGTGAGCGCCGGTCGGAAAACACAGCGGTGACGTCACCGCTGTAATCTGCTTTCCGGCCGGCGCTTACACAGTGCAGAGAAGCACAGCGCCGGGGGACAGTATGTAGTGTTTGGTTTTTTTTATGTTTACAATAGAAGTTTATAATGCAGAGCCGTAAAAATAAAACAAACATTTTTTCCCACATAAATTATTTTTTAGCCCCCAGTTTTGTATTTTCCCGAGGGTAACAGGAGAAATTGGACCCCAAAAGATGTGGTCCAATTTGTGCTGAGTGCGCTGATACCCCATATGTGGGGGGGAACCACCATTTGGACGCATGGGAGGGCTCGGAAGGGAAGGAGCGCCATTTGGAATGCAGACTTAGATGGAATGGTCTGCAGGCGTCACATTGCGTTTGCAGAGCCCCTAATGTACCTAAACAGTAGAAACCCCCCACAAGTGATCCCATATTGGAAACTAGACCCCCCAAGGAACTTATCTAGATGTGTTGTGAGAACTTTGAACCCCCAAGTGTTTCACTACAGTTTATAACGCAGAGCCGTGAAAATAAAAAAAAATTTTCCCACGAAAATTATTTTTTAGACCCCAGTTTTGTATTTTCCCAAGGGTAACAGGAGAAATTGGACCCCAAAAGTTGTTGTCCTATTTGTCCTGAGTACGCTGATACCCCATATGTTGGGGTAAACCCCTGTTTGGGCACACTGGAGAGCTAGGAAGGGAAGGAGCACTGTTTTACTTTTTCAACGCAGAATTGGCTGGAATTGAGATCGGACGCCATGTCGCGTTTGGAGAGCCCCTGATGTGCCTAAACAGTGGAAACTCCCCAATTATAACTGAAACCCTAATCCAAACACACCCCTAACCCTATTCCCAACCATAACCCTAACCACACCCCTAACCCTGACACACCCCTACCCCTAATCCCAACAGTAACCCTAACCACACCTCTAACCCTGACACACCCCTAACCCTAATACCAACCCTATTCCCAATCGTAAATGTAATCTAAACCCTAACCGTAACTTTAGCCCCAACCCTAACCCTAACTTTAGCCCCAACCCTAACTGTAGCCTTAACCCTAGCCCCAACCCCAACCCTAGCCCTAACCCTAGCCCTAACTCTAACCCTAATGGGAAAATGGAAATAAATACATTTTTTTAATTTTTCCCTAACTAAGGGGGTGATGAAAGGGGGTTTGATTTACTTTTATAGCGGGTTTTTTAGCGGATTTTTATGATTGGCAGCCGTCACACACTGAAAGACACTTTTTATTGCAAAAAATATTTTTTGCGTTACCACATTTTGTGAGCTATAATTTTTCCTTATTTGAGTCCACAGAGTCATGTGAGGTCTTGTTTTTTGCGGGATGAGTTGACGTTTTTATTGGTAACATTTTCGGGCACGTGACATTTTTTGATCGCTTTTTATTCTGATTTTTGTGAGGCAGAATGACCAAAAACCAGCTATTCATGAATTTCTTTTGGGGGAGGTGTTTATACCGTTCCGCGTTTGGTAAAATTGATAAAGCAGTTTTATTCTTCAGGTCAGTACGATTACAGCGATACCTCATTTATATTTTTTTTATGTGTTGGCGCTTTTATACGATAAAAACTATTTTATAGAAAAAATAATTATTTTTGCATCGCTTTATTCTGAGGACTATAACTTTTTTGCTGATGATGCTGTATGACGGCTCATTTTTTGCGGGACAAGATGACGTTTTCAGCGGTACCATGGTTATTTATATCCGTCTTTTTGATCGCGTGTTATTCCACTTTTTGTTCGGCGGTATGATAATAAAGCGTTGTTTTTTTGCCTCGTTTTTTTTTTTCTTACGGTGTTTATTGAAGGGGTTGACTAGTGGGCCAGTTTTATAGGTCGGGCCGTTACGAACGCGGCGGTACTAAATATGTGTACATTTATTGTTTTTTTTTATTTAGATAAAGAAATGTATTTATGGGAATAATATTTTTTTTTTTCATTATTTAGGAATTTATTTATTTTATTTTTTTTTTGCACATTTGGAAACTTTTTTTTAACTTTTTTACTTTGTCCCAGGGGGGGACATCACAGATGGGTGATCTGACAGTTTGCACAGCACTCTGTCAGATCACCGATCTGCCTTAAAGTGCTGCAGCCTTACCAAGCGCCTGCTCTGAGCAGGCACTTGGTAAGCCACCTCCCTCCCTGCAGGACCCGGATGCCGCGGCCATATTGGATCCGGGCTTGCGGCAGGGAGGGAGGTAGGGAGACCCTCGCAACGCGATCACATCGCGTTGCTACGGGGGTCTCAGGGAAGCCCGCAGGGAGCCCCCTCCCTGCGCGACGCTTCCCTGTACCGCCGGCACACCGCAATAATGTTTAATCGCGGTGTGCCGGGGGTTAATGTGCCGGGGGCGGTCCGTGACTGCTCCTGGCACATAGTGCCGGATGTCAGCTGCGATAGGCAGCTGACACCCGGCCGCGCTCCCCCCATGAGCGCGGCCGATTGCGCTGGACGTACTATTCCATCCTTGGGCATTAGGGCCCACCCCACATGGACGGAATAGTACATCCAATGTCAGAAATAGGTTAAAAACATTTGTCCCACGATCTGTCTTTAGGAGTGCACTACTCCTCAGCCTTCCAACTTCCTAGAAATCTGCAAGTACAAGGGGCAACATTTTTTGGCCCCAATATGTGTACCATTTTATTTGTTCAAGACACCTTTATCACTGCCACCAGATAAGACACAAATAATACTATTTTACAGATTTAGGGAAAAAATAAAAAAAAAATTGAATGCATGAAAAGGCATCTCCTGGTTCTGATATGGTGGAATAAAGCTCAAAGGGCTCAAGGGGTTGTAATTAAAACCCTACTCATTTCTCTGATGACTGTCACTCCTGAGGGCTGACAACTGTGCCCCTCGTCAAACTGCTGGCATTTAACATCCATTGAGGCATTCATGTGACGACTGCAGTCAATAAGCAGTCTTTGATCGGCTCCATTCAGCTTATTCAATTTGAATAGAAAACCTGTGCTGGTTTACAATCCTTCACTGTAAGGCCATGTGCATTTTTTCGCGCTAAAAACGCTATAAAAACTCATTAAAAACGCATGTATTATGCATTCTATCATTTAGAATGCATTCTGCATGTTTTGTGCACATGGATGCGTTTTTTCCGCGAAAAAAACGTATCGCGGTAAAAAAATGAGCATGTTCATTATTTTTGCGGATTTTCTGCGTTTTTCCCGCAATTCTATGCATTTTGGAAAAAACGCACAAAAAACGCACCAAAAACGCATCAAAATCGCGGTAAAAACGCATGCGGATTTCTGGCAGAAATATCCGGTTTTTGTCAGGAAAATTTCTGCAAGAAATCCTGACGTGTGCACATACCCTTAATGTAATGGAAAGTCCTCTTAATATAATCAAAGTACCGTATATACTCGAGTATAAGCCGAGATTTTGTCCCTATCGGCTTATACTCGAGTCACGGTAGCGGTGGGGTCGGCGGGTGAGGGGGAGAGGGCGCTGAGGTATACTTACCTAGTCCCGGCGATCCTGGCGCTCCCCCTGCCGTCCCACGGTCTTCTGTGCTGCAGCTTCTTCCCCTCTTCAGTGGTCACGTGGGACCGCTCATTAGAAAAATGAATAGGCGGCTCCACCTCCCATAGGGGTGGAGCCGCGTATTCATTTCTCTAATCAGCGGTGCCGGTGACCGCTGATAGAGAAAGAATCTGCGGCACCGAAGACAGATGTGACAGGCAGAGGGAGCGTCAGGAGCGCTGAGAGCAGGTAAGTATGTAATATTCACCTGTCCGCGTTCCAGCCGCCGGGCGCCGCTCCATCTTCCCGGCGTCGCTCCGCTCTGACTGTTCAGGTCAGAGGGCGCGATGACGCTTATAGTGTGCGCGCCGCCCTCTGCCTGATCAGTCAGTGCGGAGAGAGACGCCGGGGCCGGACGCTGGGGAGCTGCAAGAAAGAAAGGTATGTGTTTTTTTTTTTTTATTGCAGCAGCGGCAGCGGCACAGATTTATGTGGAGCATCTATGGGACAAAATGAACGGTGCAGAGCACTGTATGGGGCACAGCTATGAGGATATATGAACAGTGCAGAGCACTGTATGGGGCACATCTATGAGGATATATGAACGGTGCAGAGCACTGTATGGGGCACAGCTATGAGGATATATGAACGGTGCAGAGCACTGTATGGGGCACAGCTATGAGGATATATGAACGGTGCAGAGCACTGTATGGGGCACAGCTATGAGGATATATGAACGGTGCAGAGCACTGTATGGGGCACAGCTATGGGACAAAATGAACGGTGCAGAGCACTGTATGGGGCAGAGCACTATATGGGGCACAGCTATGGGGAAATATGAACGGTGCAGAGCACTATATGGCACAGCTATGGGGAAATAATGATCTATTTTTATTTTTGAAATTCACCGGTAAATGCTGCATTTCCACCCTAGGCTTATACACGAGTCAATAAGTTTTCCCAGTTTTTTGTGGCAAATTAGGGGGGTCGGCTTATACTTGGGTCGGCTTATACTCGAGTATATACGGTATCTTACCTCCAAATCTTACACCAGAGGGTGAGCTTGGCATTGATTTTGGAGAAAGATTCACAGTCACACATAATCATAGCAGGCTGCCCACAATTATAAATGACCATCCGGGGTAAGCTGAAAGACACTGAAGGGACTCGCCTAAGTATCAAGTCATTTCAAAACCCACTTTTCTTTGGAGACATTTCTCCCCTGGTTGGCAACACACAGAGGAATAAGGAGTGAGCCACACCACAGTCATTGCAACACCAAGCTTATGTGCTCAAAGTCCAAAACAGCAACTGCCACTTTATGGTATCCTATAAAATGGTCTAAAAACGTATACTGCATGGTATCGACTTTGTTAACATACAGTAGGTACTGCATGTCACTGTATTGAATACAATCTGTACATTTCTTTTCACTTGAGTACTTGAGATTATTCCTATAGAATGTAAGTCCGCAAGGACAAGGTCCTCTCCCCTCTGTACCAGTCTGTCACTGTAAACATGTTTACTGTAAACGATATCTATAACCCTGTATGTAACCCCTTTCTCATGTACAGCACCATAGAATTAATGGTGCTATATAAATAATAATAATAATTCCCACCTCCCCCTTATTCGGATTTGACAGTGACTGATTATGAAGGATTAGATCCTATCTTGCAGAATGATTTAACAGAAAAGCCTATGCCATCAAAGCAACATGGAGCTTTCTCTCATTCATTAATAGATAATATCTCACCTCGGAAAAGCACATTATTAGTTTCCAAGAGAGGGCTACAACAGTGTGTCCTTTGCTTTGCCGAACAGCTCTATTAAAATGCCCGGCGCCTGTCACATGAACAATATCCTCATATCAGGAATATGGTCCCGTATCTCCTGCTATTCAGCTGGATGTAATATAAGAGCCAGGGCTTTAATTGGATGGCTGCGAATGGCATCCACTAATACTGCATATGAATAGATGGTAATTCACATTTATTAAATTATGTATCAGCAGGAATGTAATTAAATTAATGGAACAATGGCTAAACAAAATCTGGACAGAATATCAGAAATCTTTTTAATTAAACTTATAGACCAATATTCTGCTTTTCTTTTAGGATTTGTACATTTTATTTTTAACCCGCTCTCTTATGGGCAGAATATCATTTGATTACCAAAAACAACATATATTAAAACTCCTCCGAGGCAGATTATCCATTACTCGTCATTCAAGCATCAGTCATGAACAAATCATAGGTCCATAATGTAGCTTATATAGCCAAGTGGAAGGCCCTATGCACACACGGTGCAATATTAGTGTGTTTTTGGTGTTTTTTCCATGCAGATTTTCTAGATAAACCTGAAAGTAATCCTGATGCCATCTAAGTGAATAAGAAACCTCAAGTGTCATGGTGCATAAAATAATCTGCAGCATGCCAATTTTATGTGCGCATTGGCCCTATGATTTTCACCATTGATTTCCCTCAAATCAGTCAAAAACGCAGGGGAAAAAAAGCACAAAAAAAACAGAGGCAAAAATGCACTTTTTTTTAGCTACATTTTTCCTGCCAAGAGCTACAGAAATTGTACGCAACGTGTGCACATAGCCTGTCTGTGTCTCTGTGGGAGCAATCTAGTCATCCTCTAGATCTGCTATTCTTAGCAGTCAAAAGAGAAGTGAAAAAAAATGTCACAGCATGACTCACATTGCAGTTTTTATTTTTTTAGTACAGATATTGATGCTCATTTGCCACAGATTTCACCCTAGTTACTGCAAACTCTAAGCACAAAAAAGGTTAAATAGATAACCAAAGAGTAAACACATATTAAAAATTAATTTTTATTTAATACTAGCTGTACTACCCGGCTTCGCCCGGGTTAATAACTGCTGTTAGCAAAATAGAATGGAACAAAAATGTATTCTGCACACAAAAACCACAAAACAAATTGAAATTAAAAGACAAAAACTAAGCTAATAGAAACATTTCACAGCATAACTCGTATATTTCATCTTGTTTTCATGTCTGCAAGCCTCGCTTCCCTCCCCTCAGAAAGTTCATTGGCCCTTGAGGAAGCAGCTCTTGTTCTCGTCTGCAAGCCTCGCTTCCCTCCCCTCAGAAAGTTCATTTGCTCTTGAGGAAACAGCTCTTGTTCTCTTGTCTGCAAGCCTCGCTTTCCTCTCCTCAGAAAGTTAATTGGCCCTTGAGGAAGCAGCTCTTGTTCTCGTCTGCAAGCCTCGCTTCCCTCCCCTCAGAAAGTTCATTTGCTCTTGAGGAAACAGCTCTTGTTCTCTTGTCTGCAAGCCTCGCTTTCCTCTCCTCAGAAAGTTCATTGGCTCTTGAGGAAGCAGCTGCTGTTCTCATGTGTGTCAGCCTTGTTTCTCGGTCTTCACATTTTTCATTGGCCCATAATGCAGCTTTTCTTTTCGCATCAGCTGACATTCGTGCGATGGAATTCCTTTTCTTATGAGGCATTATTGTGGTAAAAATAGTCTGTAACTGGCAGTTTCTATATCCTCTCACATAGAGGTAATGTGACTGACATCAGCCTTTCCACCAACACACCTTAAATGACATGCTATTACCTCACACAAGCTTTGTTATACTGAGAATGTCCTTTGTTGCCTAAATTAACCAATCAGAGCTCAGATTAATTAACTGTAGCAAAATTGAAGCTGAGCTGTGATTGGTTGCTATTGGCAACCTGATAAATCCCCAGCCAACAGGAAGCCCTCCCCCCTGGCAGTATATATTAGCTCACACATACACATGACACGTGACTGGCAGATGCCGTATTTCATATATGGTACATTTGTTGCTTTTGCAGTTTTTCTGCTTATTAATCAGATTTTTATTTTTGAAGAATATCAGACTTGTGTGTGTTTTAGGGCGAGTTTCAGGTGTTAAGTTGTGTGTGTTAAGTTGCGTGTGGTGACATGCATGTAGCGACTTGTGAGATGAGTTGTGTGGCGACATGCGTGTAGCAACTTTTTGTGTGTCGAGTTGCATGTGACAGATTAGTATAGCAAGTTATGTGTTGCAAGTTTTGCGCATGGCGAGTTTTGCGCGTGGCGAGTTTTATGAGTGGTGCGTTTTGAGTATGTGCAAGTTTTGTGTGAGGCAACTTTTGCATGTGTTGCAACTTTTGTGCATGTGGCAATTTTTCCGCGTGTGCAAGTTTTGCGTGTGGCGAGTTTTCCATGAGGTGAGTTTTGCACTTGTGGCGAGTTTTGCGTGAGCCTAGATTTTGCATGTGGCGAGTTTTGCGCATGGCGAGTTTTGAGTGGCGACTTTTGTGTTTCAACTTTTATGTGGCGAGGTTGGTGTATGTGTGGTGAAATGTGTGCTGAGGGTTGTATATGTGTTCAAGCACGTGGTAGTGTGTGGCCCATTTTGTGTGTGTGTTCATATCCCCGTGTGTGGTGAGTATCCCATGTCGGGGCCCCACCTTAGCAACTGTACGGTATATACTCTTTGGCGCCATCGCTCTCACTCTTTAAGTCCCCCTTGTTCACATCTGGCAGCTGTCAATTTGCCTCCAACACTTTTCCTTTCACTTTTCCCCATTATGTAGATAGGGGCAAAATTGTTTGGTGAATTGGAAAGTGCGGGGTTAAAATCTCACCTCACAACATAGCCTATGTCGCTCTCGGGGTCCAGACGTGTGACTGTGCAAAATTTTGTGGCTGTAGCTGCGACGGTGCAGATGCCAATCCCGGACATACATACACACACACACACATTCAGCTTATACATATATATATATTATATATTATATATATTTAATATATATATATATATATATATATATATATATATATACACACATATACATATATATACACACACATATTTACAGTACACACCAAAAGTATGGACACACCTTCTCATTTAAAGATTTTTCTGTATTTTCATGACTATGAAAATTGTACATTCATACTGAAGGCACCAAAACTATGAATTATCACATGGAATTATGTACGTAACAAAAAAGTGTGAAACAACTGAAATGATGTCTTATATTCCAGGTTCTTCAAAGTAGCCACCTTTTGCTTTGATGACTGCTTTGCACACTCTGGGCATTCTCTTGATGAGCTTCAAGTCATCGGGAATGGTTTTCAATTCACAGGGGTGCCCTATCAAGTTAAATAAGTGGGATTTCTTGCCTTATAAATGGGGTTGGGACCATCAGTTGTGTTGTGCACAAGTCTGGTGGATACACAGATGATAGTTCTACTGAATAGACTGTTAGAATTTGTATTATGGCAAGAAAAAAGTAGCTAAGAAAAACGAGTGACCATCATCATTACTTTAAAGGGAAGGTACCGCGTTTGTAGATTATTAATTAATCAATGTAATGTAGCATAACATGTTGTTATAACCCAGATTTGAATGCATGTAAAACAGATTTTGTGTGATATATGAGTAGAAAGAAGGAACTGAGGGCTGACATCTTGGTTTTGCAGCAGTAGTACGTCACTATCAGTGTCAGATTACAGCACCCCATGGACATAGGAGATAATAGACCGGCTCAGACCCTATCTGTAACATTGCAGCAGCATTAGCAGTGAGCTGGGCACGCCTCTGTGGGCTGCACAACTCACTGCTGTAGGTGTGACTAGCTGCCATTTTATTATAGTCCAGTGCTATCTGTTGAGCTCCACTTACTCTCTATCGCAGGACAGAAGCACTGACTGCTCCTCTATACTTCCAGGCACTGCAGGTTCTGGGCAGACATCCTCTGCTCTCACACGCTGCCCTGTGTGCTTCCCTCTGCTCTGTCTCCGCCTCCCCACAGTCCCAGTGATCTCCGGTAAACTGCACTCTCCCCCTGTCGCTCTCCCTCTCTGTGCGGCGTGGGGGGTCTCTGTGCGGCGTGGGGGGGGTCTCTGTGCGGCATGGGGGGATCTCTGTGCGGCATGGGGGGTCTCTGTGCGGCGTGGGGGGGTCTCTGTGTGGCGTGGGGGGGTCTCTGTGCAGCGTGGGGGGGTCTCTGTGCGGCGTGGGGGGGTCTCTGTGCGGCGTGGGGGATCTCTGTGCGGCATGGGGGGTCTCTGTGCGGCGTGGGGGGGTCTCTGTGCGGCGTGGGGGGGTCTCTATGCGTGTATGCAAGCATCGTCCGATGGGACTACAAGTCCCATCGGACGATGCCTGCTACAATGACAGTGATTGACACATTAGCCAATTCTGGGACAGTAATAGTCCCATCACCCGGCTAATGTGTTGAATGAAAAAAAAAAAAATACTCCATACATACTCCATATATACTCCATACATACATGCCACATACATGCTACATACAATACATTACATACTTATAGACATACAGTACATTAAACATAGAGTTCATACTCACCATTACTTGTCATTTTGTTCCCCGAAGCCAGTGTCATCTGTAAAAAAAAATATGAAAAAAACAAACAACCAATATACTCCCTGTCTGCAGAAATCCACGAGTGTCCCACGACGATCTCCCGTGGAGAACGGCAGCATCAGATAATGCGACTGCTCTCTAGGGGCTCCAGGAATACAATGACAGCAGGAAGGTATCCTTCCACCACTGTATTCCTCCGCCGCTGTAAAAAAAAAAAGTCCCTAGTCTCACTTTATGCCATTGCTGTATGAGAATTTTTCCCAGGCAGCAATTGCCATAAAGTGAGACCTTGTCCTAAGGTAACCTCTCAGTGATGCACTGTGGGAGCCATTGTCTCCTGTCAGTGTGTCACTGAGGGTCCTATAGAGCAGTGACATCACCCGATATCACTGTTCTATAGGGGAGATCGTCGTGGGACACTCGATATTAATTGGACTACGGCGGACAGGTAGTATACGGTTTATTATTTTACGTTTTTTGCAGGCGCTGAAGTATGGTAAGTATGGTGAAATGAAGAATATTAAAATACTTTTTTCCTAACGTGTGCGTGTTTTTTTTAACCCTTTCTTACTATTGGATTAATAACGGATAGGCGTCTTATTGACGCCTCTCCGTTATTAACCCGGCTTAATGTCACCTTACAATAGCAAGGTGACATTAACCCTTCATTACCCCATATCCCACCGCTACACGGGAGTGGGAAGAGAGGGGCTAAGTGCCGGAATTGGCGCATCTTACAGATGCGCCATTTCTGGGGTGGCTGCGGACTGATATTTGTAGCCCGGGGGGGGGGGGGGGACAATATCCACGGCCCCTCTCTAGGCTATGAATATCAGCCCGCAGCTGTCTGCGTAGCCTTTCTGGCTATAAAATATAGGGGGACCCCACGCAATTTTTTTTTTTGGGGTCCCCCTATTTTAATAGCCAGTAAAGGCTATGCAGACAGCTGCGGGCTGATATTCATAGCAGGCTACAGATATTGGCCCCTGGCCGTCGGCTTTCCCCCTCTGGCGCAGAAAATTGCACGGGAGCCCACGCGTTTTTTTTTTTTGTTTTAGTTCAACCCTCATAAAGGCCTCTTTCACACTTGCGTCTGTACGAGTCCGTCGCTATGCGTCGGGCCGACGTCTTGACGCACGTTGTGAAATTTGTGCCCGACGTGGGCAGCGGATGCAGTTTTTCAACACATCCACTGCCCATTCTGAAGTCTGGAAGGAGGGGGCGGAATTTTGGCAGCGCATGCGCGGTAGAAAATGGCGGACGCGCTGGACAAAAAAGTTCACTTGAACGTTTTTTCGTGCCGACGGTGCGCCAAAACACGACGGATCCGTTGCACGACAGACGCGACCACGCGACTTGTGGCCATCCGTCACGATCCGTCGCTAATACAAGTTTATGGGGAAAAAACGCATCCTGCGAGCACATTTGCAGAATCCGTTTTTTTCCGCCGGATCCACTTTTTTCCTGCCGGATCCGTTTTTTCCCGCCAGATCCGTTTTTTTTTTCCACAATTTCCTTTTTTTTCTGCCAGATCAGGTTTTTTTTCCATCAGATCCATTTTTTCCCGCCTGATCCGTTTTTTTCCACAATTTCCTTTTTTTTCTGTCAGATCATTTTTTTTTCCATCGGGTCCTTTTTTTTCCCGCCTGATCCGTTTTTTTTCCACAAGTTCCTTTTTTTTCTGCCAGATCAGGTTTATTTCCCATCGGATCCTTTTTTTCCCGCCTGATCCGTTTTTTTCATCAATTTCCTTTTTTTTCTGTCAGATCAGTTTTTTTTCTATCGAATCCTTTTTTTTCCACAAGTTCCTTTTTTTTCTGCCAGATCAGTTTTTTCCGCCTGATCCGTTTTTTTTCGCCGGATCCGTTTTTTTTCCACAATTTCCTTTTTTTTCTGCCAGATCAGTTTTTTTTCCATCGGATCCTTTTTTTCCCGCCTGATCCGTTTTTTTCCACCGGATCTGTTTTTTTCCACAAGTTCCTTTTTTTCTGCCAGATCAGTTTTTTCCGCCAGATCCGTTTTTTCCCGCCAGATACGTTTTTTTCCACAAGTTCCTTTTTTTTTCTGCCAGATCAGGTTTTTTTCGCCGGATCCGTTATTTTCTCATTGAGTTGTATTAGCGCCGGATGGCCACACGTTTCATCCGTTTTTTGCAGGATCCGACAAAACAGCTGTTTCCGCCGGACGGAAAACACATACAGAGGAACGGTTGAATCGCGATTTCACCCGCCGCTATTGCGGGCACATGTCAGTCATGTTTTTTTTTATTGACAGATCGGGCGATTCTGAACGCGGCGATACTAAATATGTGTAGGTTTGATTTTTTTTATTGTTTTATTTTTGATGGGGCAAAAGGGGGGTGATTTAAACTTTAATTTTTTTTTTTTTTTTTTCATATTTTTAAACATTTTTTTTTTACATTTGCCATGCTTCAATAGCCTCCATGGGAAACTAGAAGCTGGCACAACTCGATCGGCTCAGCTACATAGCAGCGATCATCAGATTGCTGCTCCGTAGCTGAATTACAGGCTTGCTATGAGTGCCGACCACAGGGTGGCGCTCACAGCAGGCCGGCATCAGTAACCATTGAGGTCTCAAGGACCTCTATGGTGACCATCCTGACGCTATTGCGCGCACATGTCAGCTGTACAAAACAGCCGACATGTTGTGACTTTGATGTGGGCTCAGCGCCGGAGCCCACATCAAAGGAGGAGACACGACATGCGCAGAACATGTTGCGTTTTTTACTGCGATGCGTTTTTTCCCCAGAAAAAACGCAACATATGCACAAGAATTGCGGAATGCATTATAAATGATGGGATGCATATGTATGCATTTTTAAATAGTTTTTATCGCATTTTTATAGCGAACAAACGCAAAAAAAATGCGAAAAATCCTGAACGTGTGCACACAGCCTCAATGTGTATCTCCCCATCACACTCCATATGGGTCTCACTCATCATACTTCACGTCTCTTTCTCTCCCATCAGTCACTCTTAGGCCGGGGACACACACAACGTATAAAAAAAGGTCCGTTTTTGACGGACGAGAATCGCACAAATGTTACCAAAACAGTGATCCGTGTGCAGTGCGAGGATGCGATTTTCTCGCATCCAATGATCCGTGTGACATCCGTATGGCATCCGTATGGTGAGATTTTCTCAAACACTTGCAAAATGAGCAAATAATGGCTGAGCCTTTCCTGTCACCTGCCCAATGCCTGAGAATTTCTCGCAAGTCACACTGATGGTCCATGTGCTGTGCTATTTTTTCTCACCCCCATAGACTTTCATTGGCGATTCTCGGCCGAGATACGCTGACAATCGCAGCATGCTGCGATTTCACTTGGGTCCTGAATACGGCCGAGAAAAAAAATCGGATGATGGGAGCTGCCCCATAGATTAACATTGGGACGAGTGCTATGCGATTTTTTATCGCATTGCACTCGTCCGTATTACGGTCTAGTGTGACCCCGGCCTTAGCCATACAATTCATCTCTCCCCTCTCTCCATAATGCCTGGCTATTCACTGCAGAGCTGGAGCTCCTTCTTATCTTCTTGAGGGATGAGTCCCAGACAGCTCCCAATGCTGCTCCATGCACACCACATGTCTTCACTCTTCTTGGGTCCAGATGCTGCTGAGCCCACTGTGTTTTGCTCCTCTGTAAACAAGCTGTGCCTCTGATGCAGTAACTGCAGGTGACAGCAGGTCACAGGGCAGTCACACACAAAATGGCTCTGCCCTGTGATGCTGCTCTTCATTCTTACTGTTGGGGCAGTAACTGCTGACATCACCATTTCCCTCCCCTTTTGGGTGGTCTAATATCCCTGGGGCAGAGCTGCTAAATCTTACTATAGCTGCTTGAGGTCTAAAACGGAAAATGCTCCCCCTAGTGGTAAATATGTATATTTGTAGAAAAATATATAATATTTTTCATATAGAAATGTTTGCAAACAGTGCAAACATTGCATTAATACATTTTAATTACTATTTTAAGCTTAATTTCACAAAAAAACAAAATACAAGAAAACTGGTGGCACCTTCCCTTTAAGAAATGAACGTCAGTCAGTCTGAAAAAATTGGGCAAACTTTGAAAGTGTTCCCAAGTGCAGTGGCAAAAACCATCAAGCGCTACAAAGAAACTGGCTCACATGAGGACCGCCCCAGGAAAGGAAGACCAAGAGTCACCTCTGCTTATGAAGATAAGTTTATCCGAGTCACCAGCCTCAGAAATCGCAGGTTAACAGCAGCTCAGATTAGAGACCAGGTCAATGCCACACAGAGTTCTACCAGCAGACACATCTCTACAACAACTGTTAAGAGGAGACTTTGTGCAGCAGGCATTCATGGTAAAATAGCTACTAGTAAACCACTGCTAAGGACAGGCAACAAGTAGAAGAGACTTGTTTGGACTAAAGAACACAAGGAATGGACATTAGACCAGTGGAAATCTGTGCTTTGGTCTGATGAGTCCAAATTTGAGATCTTTGGTTCCAACCACCGTGTCTTTGTGCGACGCAGAAAAGGTGAACGGATGGACTCTACATGACTGGTTCCCACCGTGAAGCATGGAGGAGGTGTGATTGTGCTTTGCTGGTCACACTTTTGGGGATTTATTCAAAATTGAAGGCATACTGAACCAGCATGGCTACCACAGCATCTTGCAGCGGCATGCTATTCCATCCGGTTTGCGTTTAGTTGGACCATCATTTATTTTTCAACAGGACAATGACCCCAAACACACCTCCAGGCTGTGTAAGGGCTATTTGACCAAGAAGGAGAGTGATGGGGTGCTACGTCAGATGACCTGGCCACCACAGTCACCAGACCTGAACCCAATCGAGATGGTTCGGGGTGGGCTGGACCACAGAGTGAAGACAAAAAGGCCAACAAGTGCTAAGCATCTCTGGAAACTCCTTCAAAGATTGTTGGAAGACCATTCCCAGTGACTACCTCTTGAAGCTCATCAAGAGAATACCAAGAGTGTGCAAAGCAGTCATCAAAGCAAAAGGTGGCTACTTTGAAGAACCTAGAATATAGTTTTTCTTAAGTATATAATTCCACATGTGTTAATTCATAGTTTTGATGCCTTCAGTGTGAATGTACAATTTTCATAGTCATGAAAATACAGAAAAATCTTCAAATGAGGTGTGTCCAAACTTTTGGTCTGTACTGTATGTGTGTATATAATATATATAAATATATATATATATATATACACATATGCTAGACGGTGGCCCGATTCTAACGCATCGGGTATTCTAGAATATGTAATTATGTATGTATATAGCAGCCACATAGTATATAGCACAGGCCACGTAGTATATAGGAGCCATGTAGTATATAGCAGACAAATACTATGTGGCTGCTATATACATACATATTGTAGAATACCCGATGCATTAATACAGGCCACGCAATATATAACAGTGGTCACGTAATATATAACACAGCCACGAACTACATAACACAGCCCACACAGTATATAGCAGCCACGCAGTATATAAGAGGTCACGCAGTATATAACACTGGCCACGTAATATATAGCACAGCCCATGCAGTATATAGCAACCACGTAGTATATAACACTGCCCACGTAATATATAGCACAGCCCACGCAGTACATAACACAGCCCACATAGTATATAACACTGCCTATGTAGTATATAGCAGCCACGCGGTATCTAACACAGCAAATGTAGTATACAGCAGTGTGGGCACCGTATCCCTGTTCAAAAAAGAATTAAAATAAAAAACAGTTATATACTCACCCCCTGGGACCCACCGAAGCTCCGGCGATACGCGTGCGGCTGCCGCCATCTTCCGTTCCCAGGATGCATTGCGAAATTTCCCAGACCGCTAAGTCTTCTGGGTAATTTCGCAATGCATCGCCGGGAACGGAAGATGGCGGCAGGTGAGTGCGGCTCGGCGGACTACGGAGGGTGAGAATAGCAGGTTTTTGTTTTTTTTATTATTTTTAACATTACATTTTTTTACTATTGATGCCGCATAGGCAGCATTAATAGTAAAAAGTTGGGGACACACAGGGTTAAAAGCAGCGGTTACGGAGTGCATTACCCGCGGCATAACGCGGTCCGTTACCACCGGCATTAACCCTGTGTGAGCGGTGACTGGAGGGGGCCACTGACTGCGAGGAGTAAGGATCGGCCATTTTCTTCCCGACTGTGCCCATCGCTGATTGGTCATGGCTGTTTTGCCGCGACCAATCAGCGACTTGGATTTCCATGACAGACAGAGGCCGCGACCAATGAATATCCATGACAGAAAGACAGGCGGAAGTGACCCTTAGACAATTATATATATATATATATATATATATATATATATACAGTTAGGGCCAGAAATATTTGGACAGTGACACAATTTTCGCGAGTTGGGCTCTGCATGCCACCACATTGGATTTGAAATGAAACCTCTACAACAGAATTCAAGTGCAGATTGTAACGTTTAATTTGAAGGGTTGAACAAAAATATCTGATAGAAAATGTAGGAATTGTACACATTTCTTTACAAACACTCCACATTTTAGGAGGTCAAAAGTAATTGGACAAATAAACATAACCCAAACAAAATATTTTTATTTTCAATATTTTGTTGCAAATCCTTTGGAGGCAATCACTAACTTAAGTCTGGAACCCATGGACATCACCAAACGCTGGGTTTCCTCCTTCTTAATGCTTTGCCAGGCCTTTAAAGCCGCAGCCTTCAGGTCTTGCTTGTTTGTGGGTCTTTCCGTCTTAAGTCTGGATTTGAGCAAGTGAAATGCATGCTCAATTGGGTTTAGATCTGGAGATTGACTTGGCCATTGCAGAATGTTCCACTTTTTGGCACTCATGAACTCCTGGGTAGCTTTGGATGTATGCTTGGGGTCATTGTCCATCTGTACTATGAAGCGCCATCCAATCAACTTTGCAGCATTTGGCTGAATCTGGGCTGAAAGTATATCCCGGTACACTTCAGAATTCATCCGGCTACTCTTGTCTGCTCTTATGTCATCAATAAACACAAGTGACCCAGTGCCATTGAAAGCCATGCATGCCCATGCCATCACGTTGCCTCCACCATGTTTTACAGAGGATGTGGTGTGCCTTGGATCATGTGCCGTTCCCTTTCTTCTCCAAACTTTTTTCTTCCCATCATTCTGGTACAGGTTGATCTTTGTCTCATCTGTCCATAGAATACTTTTCCAGAACTGAGCTGGCTTCTTGAGGTGTTTTTCTGCAAATTTAACTCTGGCCTGTCTATTTTTGGTATTGATGAATGGTTTGCATCTAGATGTGAACCCTTTGTATTTACTGTCATGGAGTCTTCTCTTTACTGTTGACTTAGAGACAGATACACCTACTTCACTGAGAGTGTTCTGGACTTCAGTTGATGTTGTGAACGGGTTCTTCTTCACCAAATTAAGTATGCGGCGATCATCCACCACTGTTGTCATCCGTGGACGCCCAGGCCTTTTTGAGTTCCCAAGCTCACCAGTCAATTCCTTTTTTCTCAGAATGTACCCAACTGTTGATTTTGCTACTCCAAGCATGTCTGCTATCTCTCTGATGGATTTTTTCTTTTTTTTCAGCCTCAGGATGTTCTGCTTCACCTCAATTGAGAGTTCCTTTGACCGCATGTTGTCTGCTCACAGCAACAGCTTCCAAATGCAAAACCACACACCTGGAATCCACCCCTGACCTTTTAACTACTTCATTGATTACAGGTTAACGAGGGAGACGCCTTCAGAGTTAATTGCAGCCCTTAGAGTCCATTGTCCAATTACTTTTGGTCCCTTGAAAAAGAGGACGCTATGCATTACAGAGCTATGATTCCTAAACCCTTTCTCCGATTTGAATGTGGAAACTATCATATTGCAGCTGGGAGTGTGCACTTTCAGCCAATATTATATATATAATTGTATTTCTGAACATGTTTTTGTAAACAGCTAAAATAACAAAACTTGTGTCACTGTCCAAATATTTCTGGCCCTAACTGTATATAGTGGGGCAAAAGAGTATTTAGTCAGTCAGCAATAGTGCAAGTTCCACCACTTAAAAAGATGAGAGGCGTCTAATTTACATCATAGGTAGACCTCAACTATGGGAGACAAACTGAGAAAAAAAAATCCAGAAAATCACATTGTCTGTTTTTTTAACATTTTATTTGCATATTATGGTGGAAAATAAGTATTTGGTCAGAAACAAAATTTCATCTCAATACTTTGTAATATATCCTTTGTTGGCAATGACAGAGGTCAAACGTTTTCTGTAAGTCTTCACAAGGTTGCCACACACTGTTGTTGGTATGTTGGCCCATTCCTCCATGCAGATCTCCTCTAGAGCAGTGATGTTTTTGGCTTTTCGCTTGGCAACACGGACTTTCAACTCCCTCCAAAGGTTTTCTATAGGGTTGAGATCTGGAGATTGGCTAGGCCACTCCAGGACCTTGAAATGCTTCTTACGAAGCCACTCCTTCGTTGCCCTGGCGGTGTGCTTTGGATCATTGTCATGTTGAAAGACCCAGTCACGTTTCATCTTCAATGCCCTTGCTGATGGAAGGAGGTTTGCACTCAAAATCTCACGATACATAGCCCCCTTCATTCTTTCATGTACCCGGATCAGTCGTCCTGGCCCCTTTGCAGAGAAACAGCCCCAAAGCATGATGTTTCCACCACCATGCTTTACAGTAGGTATGGTGTTTGATGGATGCAACTCAGTATTCTTTTTCCTCCAAACACGACAAGTTGTGTTTCTACCAAACAGTTCCAGTTTGGTTTCATCAGACCATAGGACATTCTCCCAAAACTCCTCTGGATCATCCAAATGCTCTCTAGCAAACTTCAGATGGGCCCGGACATGTACTGGCTTAAGCAGTGGGACGTCTGGCACTGCAGGATCTGAGTCCATGGTGGCGTAGTGTGTTACTTATGGTAGGCCTTGTTACATTGGTCCCAGCTCTCTGCAGTTCATTCACTAGGTCCCCCCGCGTGGTTCTGGGATTTTTGCTCACTGTTCTTGTGATCATTCTGACCCCACGGGGTGGGATTTTGCGTGGAGCCCCAGATCGAGGGAGATTATCAGTGGTCTTGTATGTCTTCCATTTTCTAATTATTGCTCCCACTGTTGATTTCTTCACTCCAAGCTGGTTGGCTATTGCAGATTCAGTCTTCCCAGCCTGGTGCAGGGCTACAATTTTGTTTCTGGTGTCCTTTGACAGCTCATTGGTCTTCACCATAGTGGAGTTTGGAGTCAGACTGTTTGAGGGTGTGCACAGGTGTCTTTTTATACTGATAACAAGTTTAAACAGGTGCCATTACTACAGGTAATGAGTGGAGGAAAGAGGAGACTCTTAACCCCTTCATGATCCAGCCTATTTTGACCTTAAAGACCTTGCCGTTTTTTGCAATTCTGACCAGTGTCCCTTTATGAGGTAATAACTCAGGAACGCTTCAATTGATCCTAGCGGTTCTGAGATTGTTTTTTCGTGACATATTAGTGGTAAATTTAGGTCAATAAATTCTGTGTTTATTTGTGA
This sequence comes from Ranitomeya imitator, assembly GCF_032444005.1. NCBI lineage: Eukaryota > Metazoa > Chordata > Amphibia > Anura > Dendrobatidae > Ranitomeya > Ranitomeya imitator. The sequence continues at coordinate 450,869,402 of NC_091283.1, read as the reverse complement.
TAAAAACAGAAATTTGGCGAAAATTTTGAAAATTTCGCAATTTTCAAATTTTGAATTTTTATTCTGTTAAACCAGAGAGTTATGTGACACAAAATAGTTAATAAATAACATTTACCACATGTATACTTTACATCAGCACAATTTTGGAAACAAAATTTTTTTTTGCTAGGAAGTTATAAGGGTTAAAATTTGACCAGCAATTTCTCATTTTTACAACGAAATTTACAAAACCATTTTTGTTAGGAACCACCTCACATTTGAAGTCAGATTGAGGGGTCTATATGGCTGAAAATACCCAAAAGTGACACCATTCTAAAAACTGCACCCCTCAAGGTGCACAAAACCACATTCAAGAAGTTTATTAACCCTTCAGGTGCTTCACAGCAGCAGAAGCAACATGGAAGGAAAAAATGAACATTTAACTTTTTAGTCACAAAAATCCGGATTACGTACCGGTAATGCTCTTTTAATGAGTCACGACAGCACCCCACATGAGAGAGAGGGATCCGCCCATAGGAACAGGAAACCTACCGAATAAAAGGAGGCGGTCCCCTCTCCTCCTCAGTTTAGTTTACAGAGTATAAAAAGGGAACCGCAAAAGTGTTAGTATTCATTCTTATTCAATAACATAAAAATTTCTTAACCCTATACAACCATTACTTCTCTGAACTTAAAGAAAAGTGCTGTGCATAATTTAGGGAGGGTAATACATGGGTGCTGTCGTGACTCATTAAAAGAGCATTACCGGTACGTAATCCGGATTTTTACTCTTCGTCACGACAGCACCCCACATGAGAGATTTTCAGAGATTCATTATTTGGGTGGGATTACTGTACTGAGCACAGCTCTACCAAAGGTCAAATCAGAGGAAGCAGAAAGGTCAAGTCTGTAATGGTTGTAAAAGGTAGAAGGTGAGGACCAGGTTGCGGCCTTACATATCATATGGATCGGTACATCTGCATGTTCCGCCCAAGAAGAAGCCATGGCCCGCGTGGAATGCGCTTTAATCCCCACTGGTGGGATTTCGCCCCTTGATGTGTAGGCTAGACAGATGGCTTCTCTAATCCATCGAGAAATGGTAGCCTTTGTGATCCCATATCCTTTCCTCAGGCCCTGAAAGGAGATAAGCAGAGCCCTACTCTGCCTCCATGTTTGAGATCTCTCTATATACGTCAGGATCCATTTTAAAAGTTCGATTATATAGAAAGGAATTTAATTTCTTGAGATTAATGATGGTTCTGAATGAACCATCTGGTTTTTTGATCAAAAACAAAGGGGAGTAAAATCCCCTTCCTCTTTGATCTTGGGGAACCTCTACCAACACTTTTTTAGATAGGAGAGAAATAATCTCGGACTCTAGAGCCTCTTGTTGTTCTTGTCCCTTTGGAGATGTTATTATAAAAGAATCCCAAGGGATTCTAAAAAATTCTAATTTAAGACCATCTTTTATAATGTCCAGGATTCAACGGTTGGATGTTATATGTTCCCACTTGGATAGAAAAAATTTTAATCTGCCGCCTACTTCAGGGTTAGCGGTACTTGCCACGTTTTGCGTTGTAAGACCCGGTAAACAGGGCTCCTTTTTGCTTAGGGTCTTTCGCCTCCCAGCGATCCCTTTGCTCAAATGGTTTCCTGGAAAAGGGTCGTCTCCTGAATGCTCTCCTGTAAGACGGAAGATACTGATTAGGAAAACCTTTCTTCCGTTCTCCTGCTTTCTTTAAGATCTCATCCAGAGTCTTCCCGAAAAGGAACTCACCCTGGCAGGGGAGCGCACAAAGCTTTGCCTTTGCCTGTGCGTCCCCTTTCCAGTTCTTCAACCAGAGTGCTCGCCGGGCTGTGTTTGTTAAGCCGGCTGACCTGGCTGCTAGGCGTAGCGAATCTACTGAGGCGTCTGCCAGGAATGCTACAGCCTCCTTCATCAGAGGGATCTTTGGTAGAATGGAGTCTCTTGCAGTTCTACCTCTGATCTGCTCCTCCAGTTGTTCCATCCAAACCAGCAGAGATCTCGCCGTACAGGTAGCAGAGATGGCTGGTCGGAATGCCCCTGTATTGGCCTCCCAAGATTTTTTAAGCAGGGCCTCTGCTTTACGGTCCAACGGATCCGTTAGCATCCCTGAATCCTCTACAGGCAAGACTGACTGTTTTGAGGTTGAGGCTACAGCTGCGTCCACTTTTGGCACTTTCGACCAAGTATTCAGCTCTTCGTCGCTAAAGGGATATCGCCTTTTAGAGGAAGATGGTAGAAAACCTCTGGCGCTCTGTTTGTCCCACTCTTTTTTAATTAATTCTTTAACGGTTGCGACAACGGGAAAGGATCTGCGCTTCCTTTGTCCTAACCCCGCGAACATAATGTCCTGAGCTGATTTTTTCCCTTTCTCATCAGGGCACCCCATCGTGTTTCTGACTGCTTTTACCAGGCTGTCCACGCTGCTGTTAGGCAGACATAACCCCCCTTCATCTTCGGATGAACTCGGCCGAGTTTCCGACTCATCTGAGGACTTATGCACCTCCTCCGATTCTGGATTTTCCGGAGATAGGGATCTGCTAGGTTGGCGGGAGCTAGAGATACTAGCCTGTGACAGTCCCTGCATCTCTTCTCGAATCATGGCTCTAACGTCAGATGGAGTCATAATGTTTTCCTGACGCAAGGTCAGTATGATGCAATCTGAGCATAACTTCTTCATATAGGAGTCTGGAAGGGGCTGTGAACATAAAGCACATTCTTTGTGCTTGGACTTGTGTGCCTTTTTCCTGGACTAAAGGAAGGGGACATAGGAGGAACATACATCAGCATATAGGTAGAGAAGTCTTTAAACTCACCCAGAGAAGCTGACAGGTACCGGATCTGGAGGCGGATTCTTTGAGGGATCTTTTTGCTTGGTGGAAGATCGCTCCTGACGACCACCATCTTTAATGCTGCTCCTGGCGCTTTTCTCCTTACTAGGAGAGCGCTCTGATACTACAAGGTGCGTTTCGTCGGCCGGTGAAGCCATACTCACATCCACACACCGGCCGACAGTAGCGCTGCAGCTTTTAAAAGTGGCGCCGAATCTCCTGCCTCCCCGGCCCGAACCCGGAAGTGCTCCAGCGACTTCCGGGTCAGACGCGCCGCTCATTCCTCCATGCGGCAGCGGCTGCTTATTTAGCCGGCCGCTTTGAGCGCGCGCGCCCTCATGGAGCCGGGCGGACCAGCGGTGACCGGACCCGGACCATGGCCATCCATCAGACAAGGGGGGAGGCTGTACACAGTGGCTCCCCCGCCGCTGCTACTGGAACCGCAGCCCCTGCCGTTCCTTACAGAGACCGACGCAGGCGGGTGCATGGCCCAGGATCTTCTGTAGGTACGTCCTGGGATTCCCATAGGAACAGGAAACCTAAACTGAGGAGGAGAGGGGACCGCCTCCTTTTATTCGGTAGGTTTCCTGTTCCTATGGGCGGATCCCTCTCTCTCATGTGGGGTGCTGTCGTGACGAAGAGTAAAAATGATCTTTCAGCAACAATTTTTTTATTTTCCCAATGGTAAAAGGAGAAACTGAACGACGAAAGTTGTTGTCCAATTTGTCCTGAGTACGCCAATACTTCATATGTGGGGGTAAACCACTGTTTGGGCGCACGGCAGGGCTTGGAAGGGAAGGAGCGCCATTTGACTTTTTGAATGAAAAATTGGCTGCACTCTTTAGCGGACACCATGTCACATTTGGAGAGCCCCCGTGTGCCTAAAAATTGGAGCTCCCCCACAAGTGACCCCATTTTGGAAACTAGACGCCCCAAGGAACTTATCTAGATGCATAGTGAGCACTTTAAAGACCCAGGTGCTTCACAAATTGATCCGTAAAAATGAAAAAGTACTTTTTTTCACAAAAAAATTCTTTTAGCCTCAATTTTTTCATTTTCACATGGGCAACAGGATAAAATGGATCCTAAAATTTCTTGGGCAATTTCTCCCGAGTACGCCGATACCTCATATGTGGGGGTAAACCACTGTTTGGGCACACGGCAGGGCTCGGAAGGGAAGGCGCGCCTTTTGACTTTTTGAATGGAAAATTAGCTCCAATTGTTAGCGGACACCATGTCGCGTTTGGAGGGCCCCTGTGTGCCTATGCATTGAAGCTCCCCCACAAGTGACCCCATTTTGGAAACTAGACCCCCCAAGGAACTTATCTAGATGCATACTGAGCACTTTAAACCCCCAGGTGCTTCACAGAAGTTTATAACGCAGAGCCATGAAAATAAAAAATAATTTTTCTTTCCTCAAAAATGATTTTTTAGCCTGGAATTTCCTATTTTGCCAATGGTAATAGGAGAAATTGGACCATAAATGTTGTTGTCCAGTTTGTCTTGAGTACGCAGATACCCCTTATGTGGGGGTAAACCACTGTTTGGGCACACGGCAGGGCTCGGAAGGGAAGGCACGCCATTTGGCTTTTTAAATAGAAAATTGGCTCCAATCATTAGCGGACACCATGTCGCATTTGGAGAGCCCCTGTGTGCCTAAACATTGGAGATCCCCCAGAAATGACCCCATTTTGGAAACTAGACCCCCAAAGGAACTAATCTAGATGTGTGGTGAGCACTTTGAACCCTCAAGTGCTTCACAGAAGTTTATAACGCAGAGCCATGAAAAAAAAAAAAAAATTTTCTTTTCTCAAAAATGATTTTTTTAGCCTGCAATTTTTTATTTTCCCAAGGGTAACAGGAGAAATTTGACCCCAATATTTGTTGTCCAGTTTCTCCTGAGTATGGTGATACCCCATATGTGGTGGTAAACTACTGTTTGGGCACATGCCGGGGCTCGGAAGTGAAGTAGTGAAGTTTTGAAATGCAGACTTTGATGGAATGCTCTACGGGCGTCACGTTGCGTTTGCAGAGCCCCTGATGTGGCTAAACAGTAGAAACCCCCTACAAGTGACCCCATTTTGGAAACTAGACCCCGAAAGGAACTTATCTAGATGTGAGGTGAGCACTTTGAACCCCCAAGTGCTTCACAGAAGTTTATAACACAGAGCAGTGAAAATAATAAATAAGTTTTCTTTCCTCAAAAATAATTTTTTAGCCCAGAATTTTTTAATTTTCCCAAAGGTAACAGGAGAAATTTGACCCCAATATTTGTTGTCCAGTTTCTCCTGAGTACGGTGATACCCCATGTGTGGGGGTAAACCACTGTTTGGGCACACGTCGGGGCTCAGAAGGGAAGTAGTGACTTTTGAAATGCAGACTTTGATGGAATGGAAAGCTCCCAGGCTTTCTAGGCAAGTTCCCACGATCTATAAACAGCCAGCAGAGGGCGCCTCACCGCAAATGAAGCTAAATATAGCTCATTGATCTATATTTAGACTCATTCCCCGGGGTTTTGCAGCGATGAGCAGCCTGCATTAGCAAAGCTCCTTGCTGCAAAATGTTTTAACCCCTTCAGAAGGATTTACATCGTTGGACGTTACAGATCTGCGGAGGGTAAGTATATTGTTGGTTTATTATGTTTTTTCTTTCACAGAACGAGGGTCTTCAGTGATTGGATTGGGCGTAGAATAAAATACTCCAACAACCATTGTTTTTATTTCATTAAAATAATTTTAAATAATGTGTTTGTGTTTTATTTAACCCTTTCATTCAATTGGATTAATAATGGATAGGTGTCATAATTGACGCCTCTCCATTATTAATCTGGCTTAATGTCACCTTACAATAGCAAGGTGGCATTAACCCTTCATTACCCCATATCCCACCGCTACACGGGAATGGGAAGAGAGTGGCCAAGTGCCAGAATAGGTGCATCTTCCAGATGTGCCTTTTCTGGGGTGGCTGGGGCAGATATTTTTAGCCAGGGGGGGGCCAATAACCATGGACCCTCTCCAGGCTATTAATATCTGCCCTCAGTCACTGGCTTTACTACTCTGGCGGAGAAAATTGCGCGGGAGCCCACGCCAATTTTTTCCGCCATTTAACCCTTCATTTTAAGAGCTAGAACGGCCAAATTTTGCAGATACACACTACTGACATTAGTAGTGTGGAATCTGCAAAAAAAATGGAGAGAAGACATGGTTTATTGTATGTAAACCATGTCTCAAATCATGTCGGGTTTTAGGAAGGAGAAAGAAAAAGCCGGTAATTGAATTACCGGCTTTCAAGCTGTATAGCGCTGGAATAAATAGTAATATATATACATATATGTGTCTCACTGACATATATATATATATATATATATATATATATATACCTATTCTATGTGTACACATTTATTCTACCTATTGGACTGTAAGCTGTCAGTGTGATTTTACTGTACACCGCACTGAATTACCGGCTTTTCTCTCTAACAGCGCTGCGTATTTCTCGCAAGTCACACTGCTTGTCCGTGTGAAATCCGTATTTTTCACGCTTCCATAGACTTTCATTGGCGTATTTCTTGCGCAGTACGGTGACAAACGCAGCATGCTGCGATTTTGTACGGCCGTAGAAAGCCGTATAATACTGATCAGTAAAATACGGCAGATAGGAGCAGGGGCATAGAGAATAATTGTGCCGTATTTTTTGCGTGTTTTACGGACGTAGTTTCTGCGCTCTTACGTCCGTAAAACTCGCAAGTGTGAAGCCGGCCTAAGGGGGGAGATCAGGGCACGGGGGGGGGGGGGCGTCAGAGCACGGGGGGGGGGTGGATCGGTGTGCGGTGGGGTGGATCGGTGTGCGGGCGGGTGGATCGGTGTGCAGGGGGGGTGGATTGGAGCACGGGGGTGGGATTGGAGCACGGGGGGAGCGGACAGGAGGACGGGGGAGCGGAGCACAGGACGGAGGGGAGCGGACCACAGATCGGTGGCTTTGGGGGCGGGCGATCGGTGGGGTGGGGTGGGGGCACATAAGTGTTTCCAGCCATGGCCGATGATATTGCAGCATCGGCCATGGCTGGATTGTAATATTTCACCAGTTTTTTAGATGAAATATTACAAATCCCTCTGATTGGCTGTTGAAAGTGAAACTGCCAATCAGAGCGATCGTAGCCACGGAGGGGGGGGGGGTGTAGCCACCCCCCCTGGGCTAAACTACCACTCCCCCTGTCCCTGAAGGCCGGGTGAAATTGGAGTTAACCCTTTCACCCAGCCTGCAGGAGCCCAATCCGGCCATGAGGCATATGCTGCGTCACAGGTCGGATTGGCACGGGTTTTCATGACGCATACGCTGCGTCAAAGGTCGGGAAGGGGTTAATTTGATTAAGATGAGTGTTTGTTTCTGACCAAATACTTATTTTCCACCATAATATGCAAATAAAATGTTAAAAAAACAGACAATGTGATTTTCTGGATTTTTTTTTCTCAGTTTGTCTCCCATAGTTGAGGTCTACCTATGATGTAAATTACAGACGCTTTTCAAGTGGTGGAACTTGCACTATTGCTGACTGACTAAATACTTTTTTGCCCCACTGTGTGTGTGTGTGTATATATATATATATATATATATATATATATATACACACACACATACAGTATATACACACACACACACACTAGCTGTACTACCCCGCAGGTCGTGCGGCTGTATGCGGATGCTTCCGCATGCATCGTTTTGACGATGCGGCGACCAGCGTAGGACGCAGCTGGTTACAATTTCTTTTTTTCTCCACATCGTCAAAACGAAGCATGCGGAAGCATCCGCATACAGCTGCACGACCTGCGTACCTAATGCTAAAGATAGGTATGTAGGCCGCATGCAGAAGTAGGCGGAGCTAGCGGCGGAGGTGAGGCCGAGGGCGGGGCTTCACAAAGGAAGTCTGAAGCCCTCCGCAGCTCCTCAAAACGCTAGTGTGAAACTAGCCTAAGGCTAGAGAAAAGCCGGATTACTCACCGGTAATACTCTTTTAGTGAGTCCACGACAGCACCCTACAGGAGAGAGGGATCCGCCCCACAGGAACAGGAAACCTACAGAAAGATAAAGGGGGGCGGTCCACCTTTCCTCCTCAGTTTCGATTTCAGAGTACCCGGAGGACCGCCAGTATTAGGCAAAATATCATTATTTAAGTTTAAACTTATTTGCACTATATTTAGTAAGAGGAACTTTTTACTTTATTAGTATATACTATATTAACCTAGGGAGGGATGTAATAGGGTGCTGTCGTGGACTCACTAAAAGAGTATTACCGGTGAGTAATCCGGCTTTTTACCCCTCGCCACGACAGCACCCTACAGGAGATCTTTCAGAGACCATCACCTGGGGGGGGGGGGGAGGCACCATGCTGAGGACAGTCCTGCCAAAGTCTAGGTCAGAAGTAGACGATAGGTCAAGCCTATAGTGGTTATAGAAAGTAGAAGGATCTGACCAAGTTGATGCCTTACATATGGTTTCTATTGGGACGTCTCCTCTTTCAGCCCAGGAGGATGCCATAGCTCTGGTAGAGTGTGCAGTTATGCCTTCCGGAGGGTTTTCTTTCCTCGCGGAGTAAGCCAGTGTGATAGACTCCCTGATCCTCCGGGATAAGGTGCTTTTTGTGACTGCATGACCCTTCTTGTGACCCTGAAAGGATATAAACAGAGCCCTACACTTTCGCCAGCTCCTAGTCCTTTCAATGTATTTTAAAACTACTCTTTTAACGTCTAGAGTGTGATATTTACATTCCTCAGGAGTGGAAGGGTTACTGAAAAAGGTGGGCAGGACTATTTCTTGTGACCTATGGAATTTCTTTGCTACCTTGGGGAGGTAGGAAGGGTCTGATTTAAGAATCAACTTATCCTGAAAAGTTAGCAGGAAAGGTGGATCTATAGAAAGAGCTTGGATGTCACTGATTCTCCTAGCTGAAGTCAGTGCTACCAAGAGGACCGTTTTTAGTGATAGGTATTTAATGGATATTGAATCTATTGGATCAAATGGAGAGTCTGTTAGGGCTTGTAAAACTAAATTTAGATCCCAGGGTGGAATTCTAGGTATATTAACAGGATTTATCCTTTCACAAGCCGTGATAAATCGGAATACCCATCTATTTCCTGCAATATTATGGCCATAAAGGGCTCCTAGTGCTGATACGTGAACTTTTAACGTATTTACAGCTAAACCTAGTTCCCTCCCTTTTTGAAGGAATTCCAATATAGATTGTATTGGAATTTCTGATGTGTTGGGAGATTTATGGAACTGTAGGAATTTTTTCCAAATTTTTGTATAAATTTTTGTGGTAGAACGTTTTCTACTTTGGAGGAGTGTGTCAATTAGTCCCTCGGAAAATCCCCTTAGTTTTAGCATCTGCCTCTCAAATTCCAGGCCGTCAGATGGAGAATGTCCACCTGGGGGTGGAGAAACAGACCCTGGAAGAGAAGGTTGGGTGTCGAGGGGAGGACCCAAGGGTCCGAAACCGACATGGCTTGTAGGCATGAGAACCATGGCCTTTTGGGCCAGAATGGTGCTATTAGTATAACTCTCGCGCCATCCTCCCTGATCTTCCAAATAACCTGTGGTAACAATATTATCGGAGGGAAGGCGTATGCTAGACTGTATTGCCAAGGGGTTTGGAGAGCGTCTAGAATGTCCGGATGATCTGCTAACGATAGGGAGGCAAATTTCCGGACTTGCCTGTTTTTTCTCGTGGCAAAGAGGTCTATTTGCGGACAACCCCATAGGGATACTATCCGTTGGAAGATATGATGGTTTAAGCACCACTCTCCCTGCCTTAGGGTATGTCGACTTAAGAAGTCTGCCTGCTGGTTGTTTTTCCCCTTTATGTGAACTGCAGTGAGGGATAATAGATGTTTTTCTGCCAAATCCAGAATTTTCCCAGCGGAAGACATCAGAGTCTCTGATTGAGTACCTCCTTGTCTGTTTATATAAGCCACTGTGGTGGTGTTGTTGGAAAGGATTCGGACGTCTTTTCCCCGGAGCTGTGGGAGAAAATGACATAAGGCGTATCTTACTGCATTTAGTTCTTTCAGATTAGATGAGTTGTGGCATTCTTCCGTGTCCCATAACCCTTGGCAAAAATCATTTCCCATATGAGCGCCCCATCCATGAGGACTGGCGTCAGTGGTTATAATATGAGATGGTGTTATTACCCATGGAACACCACTCATCAAATGGTTAGAATCCAGCCACCACGTTAAAGAAGATAAAACTTCCTGGGACAACGTTATCTTTGCATTTAAGCTAAGTAGCCGTCTTTCCTCTTGGAGGATTTGGTGCTTGGGTATGGTATTGTGCCCATTGGACTGCAGGGATACAGGAAATAAGAGATCCCAATAATGACATGGTTTTTCTTAGGGTCATGTGAGGATTATTTATTGCTGTTATGACTTTATGTCTGATGAGTGAGATTTTTACCTGAGGGAGCAGACATTTTTGAGTTATGGAGTCTAGATGGAAGCCCAGAAACGCTTGGAGTGACAGTGGAGCCAGTCTGGATTTGTCGTTATTGATTATCCAACCTAGATCCTGTAGAGATGAAATTGCATGAGCTAAACAGTCAGCACACTGAGAAACTGAATTTCCGATGACTAAAAAGTCATCTAAGTAGGGCACAATTAATGTCTTTTTTTGGCGAAGATAAGCCATCACCTCTAGAATCACTTTGGTGAAAATCCTTGGCGCTGTAGAAAGGCCGAAGGGCATGGCTGCATACTGGAAATGACAAATCTTGCCTTTGATTGCCACCGCTACCCTGAAGAACTTCTGGTATGTCATGAATAGGGAGATGGTAATAAGCATCTTTTAGATCAATGCCCCCCATCATACAGTTTGGAAAGAGTAGCTTTATGGTGGATTTTATAGACTCCATTTTAAATGTATTATTTTTAATAAATGAATTAAGCTTTTTGAGGTTAATGATTGTTCTGAATGAACCATCGGGTTTGGAAATTAAGAATAGAGGAGAATAGAATCCTCTAGTTTCCTGTCCTTTCGGAACTTGGACTAAAACCCGTTTTGATAATAGAGTTTGAATTTCACTCTCAAGGGCCTCTTGTATAGGCGAGCTGAGTGATGTTATAATGTATGATTCGTGGGCAAAGCGAGAGAATTGTAATTTTATTCCATCTCTGATTATATTTAAAATCCACGAACTAGTTGTAATTTTTTCCCACTGGGTGGTGAAAAATTTTAATCTGCCCCCTACTGGAATGGTTAGATCCTCAGTATTTGCTTTCTTTTGGGGGGTTGGGTCTTCTGAACATGGTACCTCTTTGTTTATCTTCTTTAGGGAACAATGTTGCCAACCTGTCCGTCTGCCTTCTTGCCGAATGGCCTTCTCTTAAAGGGACACTGTCACCTGAATTTGGAGGGAACAATCTTCAGCCATGGAGGCGGGGTTTTTGATTCACCCTTTCCTTACCCGCTGGCTGCATGCTGGCTGCAATATTGGATTGAAGTTCATTCTCTGTCCTCCGTAGTACATGCCTGCACAAGGCAATCTTGCCTTGCGCAGGCGTGTACTATGGAGGACAGAGAATGAACTTCAATCCAATATTGCAACCAGCATGCAGCCAGCGGGTAAGGAAAGGGTGAATCAAACACCCAAAAACCCCGCCTCCATGGCTGAAGATTGTTCCCTCCAAATTCAGGTGACAGTGTCCCTTTAAAGGCTCTCCTATAAAAGTGAATAGAAGTATCAGGAAAAGCTTTTTTCCTGTCTTTTGCCTTCTGGAGTATGTTGTCTAAGGTTTTGCCAAAGAGGAACTCACCCTCACATGGGATTGCGCATATCTTAGATTTTGATTGTGCGTCCCCTCTCCAGCTCTTCATCCATAACGCCCGTCTTGCATTGTTTACAAGACCTGCGGATCTTGCCGCTAGGCAGAGAGAATCTGCGGACAAGTCCTCCATAAAGGCTGCTGCACCTCGTATTAAGGGAATAGCAGCTCGTAATTTTTCCCGTGAAATTTTATTCTCAATACTTTGGTCTAGCTGGTCAATCCAGATGAGAATTGACCTGGCGGTACAAGTGCTCGCTATTGCTGGCTTGAATATGCCTGTAGTTGCCTCCCAGGATCTTTTAAGGGACGACTCGGCTTTGCGATCTAGAGGGTCTGAGAGCAATCCCGCGTCTTCAACAGGCAATGTGGACGGCTTAGAGGTAGAGGCAACAGCTGCGTCAACCTTAGGGATTTTGGTCCACGTAAGTAACTCATCGTCACTAAACGGGTATTTCCGTTTTGACGCAGAGGGCAAAAAACTTCTCTGATCTTGTTTCTCCCACTCTCTTTTTATTAATGCTTTCACTGCTGGAATGGCACAGATGATTGGCCTCGGGGAGACCAAAACATCCAACACCGCGGAGACACCATCACATGTTTCTCAACGCAGTGATTCCAGAACACTGCCCCCATCCCTTATGGGAAATATGCAGATGCATGTAAAGAAGCTGCGGAGACACCATCACGTGTTTCTCGACGCAAGCAGTGAATAGCCAGGCCTTTCCCCGGGAAGGAACAACCATGGGAAGGGCAGCATCCTATGAAGGAAAGCCACCTATGCCAAGCATGGTATCCATCCACAGACAGCTGTTTCGGGGTTTTTGCCCCTCATCAGTGTGGAGTAGGAATCTGGCTATTAGGAGCAGTGCCTAGTAAAAAGGCTATAAAGGCACAGATGATTGGCCTCGGGGAGACCAAAACATCCAACACCGCGGAGACACCATCACGTGTTTCTCAACGCATATTTCACATAAGGGATGGGGGCAGTGTTCTGGAATCAAAGCTGTCTGTGGATGGATACCATGCTTGGCATAGGTGGCTTTCCTTCATAGGATGCTGCCCTTCCCGTGGTTGTTCCTTCCCGGGGAAAGGCCTGGCTATTCACTGCTTGCGTCGAGAAACACGTGATGGTGTCTCCGCAGCTTCTTTACATTCACTGCTGGAATGACTGGAAAGCATTTCCTTTTTCTCTCCACCAATCCCGCAAACATTATATCCTGCGTGGTTTGTGCGCCCTTTGTCTCTTCACACCCCATAGTGTCTCTTATTGATTTCACTAGATTATCCACACTATCTAAGGGGAAACATGAACGTCCCTCAATTTCTGAAGATGATGATGATGATGAAGAGGCTATAGAGATATCTGAGAGTACGGCTTGTTCACTATCAGAATCTGATGAAGGCGTTGGCCTTTTGGATTTACTTTTTTGTGGTTTATCCTGTGACATAGGTTTTAACTCCTCTCTTATAATGGCGCGTAAGTCCGTAATAGACACCGCTGCTCCTTGTGTGGTTTCTGCTATACAATCTTTGCAGAGTTTTTTGGGGTATGAGTGGTAGGGGCTGGCTGCATAAGGCGCATTCCTTATGTTTAGTTTTTTGTCGTTTTTTGGCCTGATCAAAATAAGACATAGCGAGAGAAGGAGAAAGAAAGAGAAAGGAGGGGAGACGGCGTCAGCTTAATAGGCAGAGTTATAAACTCACCCAGTGAAGCTTTTTATTACCGGATCAGACGGCCGAGATCCTTTGGATTTATCCACCGTGTCGCTCTTTCGACCGGCATCTGATGATCCTCTGCTGGAGCGGTCCTTGGTGGGAACTGGGTCTCCTGCTGCAGGATCCATGGCACCTGGAGATGACATCTTGCATCGCAGGTAACAGTGGTTAGCCAGTTTAAATAGAGCGCCATTTTTTTTTAGCAGTACTGCGCATGCGCGAACTCGCGCTTCCCCCACCGCTGATCTCGGCCTGCTTACCCTGGAAGTTTAACATCTACTTCCGGGGTGAACTCACTTATGGTGGTCAGCGCACGCGCTGTGTGGCCTTCCAGCCCCGGACCACCATGCCGGAAGCTCCTCTCACTCACCCCTTCTGCTGGGCGAGGATTTCCAACGCTGAAGCCGCCGCATAATGCAGATGCCAGGCAGCTTTCTCCGGACCCGGCCATCTGTATGCCTCCCAGACGAGGAGGGAGCCGTCTAGCGGAACTCCCCCGACGCTGCTTCCAGGCTGCAGCCCCTGCCGTTCCGACGAGACTGCACAGGCGGCGTGCATGCCCAGGTACATCAGTAGCTTCCAGTGTCCTGTCGTTCCCGCAGGAACAGGAAACCAAAACTGAGGAGGAAAGGCGGACCGCCCCCCTTTATCTTTCTGTAGGTTTCATGTTCCTGTGGGGCGGATCCCTCTCTCCTGTAGGGTGCTGTCGTGGCGAGGGGTAAAACATGACTATTATAGAAGCAGAAAGTTGTGTACCTGAACTTATACAGTTTTGTGATACCTGCATAAGTGGGGACGCCTATGCAATGTTGTGAATTTTCCAGGAGTTCTTTCTATTGGTACTTGTTTCTTTGGTATTCCAGATGGATGATGTTTAACCCCTTCAAGTCGCGGCCCTTTTTCATTTTTGCGTGTTCGTTTTTCGCTTCCCTCCTTCCCAGAGCCATAACTTTTTTATTTTTCCGTCAATATGGTCATGTGAGGGCTTATTTTTTGCGGGACAAGTTGTACTTTTGAACGACACCATTGGTTTTACCATGTCTTTTACTAGAAAACGGGAAAAAAAATTCCAAGTGGGGTGAAATTGCAAAAAAAGTGCAATCCCACACTTGTTTTTTGTTTGGCTTTTTTGCTAGGTTCACTAAATGCTAAAACTGACCTGCCATTATGATTCTCTAGGTCATTACGAGTTCATAGACACCTAACATGACTAGGTTATTTTTTATCTAAGTGGTGAAAAAAAATTCCAAACTTTGCTTAAAAAAAAAATAGGGCCATTTTCCGATACCCGTAGCGTCTCCATTTTTTGTGATCTGGGGTCGGGTGAGGGCTTATTTTTTGCGTGCCGAGCTGATGTTTTTAATGATACCATTTTTGCGCAGATACGTTCTTTTGATCGCCCGTTATTGCATTTTAATGCAATGTCGCGGCGACCAAAAAAACGTAATTCTGGCGTTTCGGATTTTTTTCTCGCTACGCCGTTTAGCGATCAGGTTAATGCTTTTTTTTTAATTGATAGATCGGGCGATTCTGAACACGGCGATACCAAATACGTGTAGGTTTGGGGTTTTTTTTATTGTTTTATTTAGGATGGGGCGAAATGTTTTTTTCATATTTTTAAAAACATTTTTTTTTACTTGTGCCATGCTTCAATAGCCTCCATGGGAGGCTAGAAGCTGGCATAGCCTGATCGGCTCTGCTACATAGCAGCGATCATCAGATCGCTGCTATGTAGCAGAAATGCAGGTGTGCTGTGAGCACCGACCACAGGAGGGCGCTCACAGCAGACCTGCATCAGTAACCATAGAGGTCTCAAGGACCTCTATGGTTACCTTCCTGATGCATCGCCGACCCCCGATCATGTGACGGGGGTCGGCGATGACGTCATATCCGGCCGCCCGGCCGGATGCGGTAGTTAAATGCCGCTGTCTGTGTTTGACAGCGGCATTTAACAGGTTAATAGCGGCGGGTGAATAGCGATTTCACCCGCCGCTATTGCGCGCACATGTCAGCTGTACAAAACAGCTGACATGTCGCGACTTTGATGTGGGCTCACCGCCGGAGCCCACATCAAAGGGGGATTCACGGCACGCGCAGTAGATGTACGGCGCATGTCGTGAAGGGGTTAAAAGCTCCTTGGTGATGATTTGAGTATATGTATTTAATCTTTATATGTACTTAACCTTTGCATGTTAAAATATACAAAAGTGTACACAATCATACTATTCCTTTAATTTAGTACTGTGAAATAAAATTGTTAGTAGTAGTAGCCTTCTTTAAAGCTGTATCTGAGCCTTAGTGTTAAAAACTTTGCAATACACTTCCAAAATTGGATGTGTTTAAATAAATTCTTCCTGAGCTGAGATGATCTTATAAGTGTGCCCCTGCTACTGTGTAATGGATGAGTCTCACTGTGCAAGAACATGGTCTGATCATACCACAGCTCCTGGGCAGGGAGGAGGAGGGGCGAGTATGCAGACATTACAGCATGGGATCACAAATTCTTCTTTTTTTTTTTTTTTTTTTTTTTAAGTAAAACAGTGAAATGTTTTGCCTCACAAAAGGAATTGGCTGCGATCCCATGCTGTAATGTCAGTATTTTTGCTTGCCCCACTGCCCAGGAGATTTGGTATGATCAGACCATGTTCCTGCATGGTCAGACACAGACATTACACAGTACACAGCAGAGGAACATTTATAAGATTATCTCAACGCAGGAACAATTTATTTAACCCTCCGTCACATACAACTGATCTGACAGGCGCTTCTCTTTTACTTTCATTTCTCCTTCCTCACCAGATTGTGAGGAAACCCCCTCCCTCCAGGTAGTCTCCTGTCTCTTGAAGGTCTGTGAAACCTGATATCACAGTTGGATTTCAGAGCTTCAGGGGAGAGGATATAGCTGCACAGATCTCTCAGTCTCATTGTATGTGAATACGTCACATTCAGTAAGGTTGGTATTTTATGTTTTTATTCATCATAATAGTTTATTTAGCTTGTTTTATGAATGTATAGCACAAAATGTGAGGATATTTCATAGAAATAAGGGAGATTTTATAAAAGAAAGTGTGCTGCTCAGGCATATACAGTAGTTCCCTAACATATTCCTTCTCTTGCTTCAGATTATCTGCTGAAATGGAGAGGAAAATGTACAATTTATCCAAACAACTTGATGTTGAGGAAGTAGCAAACATGCTGTTAGATGATAGAGACCTCACACTGAATGAGGATTTAGGAGAGGAAAGTGAGATTGATTCTCATGATGAGGTGGAAGAATGTGTCCTGGATTCTGAAACAGAGCAAGATGGTGACAGTGGTGAGGATGAAGAAGTTGGATCATATTATATTGGAAAAGATAAAAATACTAAATGGAACAAGAAGCCATTCCAGAAAAAACGTAGGGAACCTTTAAACATTATTACTCACCTTCCTGCAGTAATAGGAACTGCACGTAATGCAAAAACTGCAGTTGAATGCTGGAACAGTATATTTACAGATGACATTCTGGACTCTATTGTCACATATACCAACCAATATATAGACATTATAAAGGACAAGTACATCTGCAACAGAACCATCAAGCCCACAGATGAAATAGAACTGCGTGCTTTTTTGGGATTACTGTACCTTGCAAGAGCTTATAGGGCAAATAGACAAAGTTTGGAGGAACTTTGGGGTAAAGATGGGGATGGAGTTGAAAAATTTAGCCTTGTTATGTCCATAAACAGATTCAAGATTCTAATTCGTTGCCTTCGGTTTGACGACAGAACTACCCGAACCGAACGCAAAACACATGACCGACTTGCTCCAATTCGTGATATATTTCAAAGATTTGTTGTAAACTGTAAACAAAGTTATTACCCTGGAGAGAATCTCACTATTGACGAAATGCTCCCTGGTTTTCGTGGTAGATGTGCCTTTCGTCAATATATTCCATCAAAGCCAAACAAATATGGAATAAAAATTTATGCCCTTGTTGATGCCAGTAAGACCTACACTTACAACCTGGAAGTTTATGCAGGAAAACAACCAGAAGGTCCTTACTGTGTGAGCAACAAACCCATTGATGTTGTAAAAAGACTGGCTGAACCCTTATTTGGATCGGGTCGCAATATTACAGCTGACAATTGGTTTACAAGTTGTGATCTGATTGATTATCTGAAAATTCAGAAGCTGTCATATGTGGGAACTGTAAGAAAAAACAAAAGGGAATTGCCGCCACAGTTTGTAAGTGTGAAAGAGAGACAACAGTACAGCAGTATGTTTGCATTCCATAATGGAAAGGCTTTAGTTTCCTATGTACCACATGCCAAAAAAATCGTACTTCTTCTATCAACACTTCATGATGATGCTGCCATCGATCCTGGGACTGGGGCAGAAAAAAAACCGGAGATAATTACATTTTACAATGCCACCAAAGGGGGTGTGGATACAGCAGATCAGATGTGCTCCACTTTCAACGTCAGCAGAAACATCAAACGCTGGCCAATGGTCATATTTTTTGCTATGTTGAATTTGGGTGGTATAAATTCACAAGTAATTTATCTTGAAAACAAGCTTGAACCACTCCGTAGACGATTGTATCTGAAAAAATTGGCCCATGAACTAGTACTTGGAGAGCTACGCAGGAGAAGCGTGAAAACAATCGGTATCCCCTCTCGCCTTCAAGTTCAGCTCAAAAGGTTCCGCCCAGAAGATGATGGTGAAAAGTCACCATCTGCACCACCTCACAAAAGAAGGAGATGCACCACCTGCCAAACGGAAAGCGGAACCAGAAGGCTTTCAAATTATGAATGTCTCAAATGTCATAAAGCAATTTGCCTGACACATGCAAAAATGGTGTGTAATTCTTGGTATTTGCTCTGCAAGTGTGACTTTTCTGGGGAAACCTCAGCATCTACTTCTGATTGAATATGTTTTTAATAGTACTTAAGGTACCTTAAAATTAAGCTTGTGTACAAAGAAAATTTTTGAACATTTTTTTGAGAGAGTCGAACTGGGGACTATTTGGCGGGAGTTTTGAAAAGTTTGTATTTCATAGTTATTAGTTTTATGTTAAGTAAATGTTTTTTTTTGCAACTGATTATGTGTAGTCTCTTTTATTACATCCCTATGAAGGTCACTGATCACTTTTAGAGCACTGAAATTGCAAACATTAGATATTATAGGTATTTTTCCAGCAGGCGCCTGACAGGCACATTGTATGTGAACTCGTTAGTCCGAATATTGTATGTGACGGAGGGTTAAAGGGAACCTGAAAATCGCGGGTGAGGTAAGCCTACCGGCATCAGGGGCTTATCTACAGAATTCTGTGATGCTGTAGATAAACCCCCGATGTTACCTGAAAGAGGAGAAAAAGACGTTAGATTATACTCACCCAGGGGCGGTCCCGCTGCTGGTCCGGTCGGATGGGTGTCTCTGGTCCTCAACAGGGCAGATAAAGTACGCCTGCGCCGGAGCCGTGGCTGAAGATCAGAAGAGGACGTCTTGGAATGAAGATGGGAGGTGCCACATCCAGTTGTGGAACTTATTATTATTCCAAAATCTATTGATTAAAATGAACTTTTGTTGCAAAACCCTTCTAAGGGTGACATTACACACTGAGTTTTTGTAGCTTTTTTTGTGGCCTGTTTAATAGCAGATGTTCCTTTCAAGTCTATAGTAAAATATGAAAGCACTACAAGCAAAGTTTTTGGTCAGTAGCCTTTTTATCAAAACGCAATAAGCTCTGGATGTGTTCTTGCATATTTCCAAATTAATTTTCTAGTAGTATTTGAAAACCAAATAAATTCTTGTTGCACCTCTGTCCACACCTGCTTTCTAGGCCTTGATATAAAAATCTGCTAAAGGAATAGCAAAATTGCTAAATTTCATCATGAAGTATTTTTTCTTTGTGTAACAATTTTACATAACGTTTTTACTTAATGTATTTGTATTTATTCTGCATTTTGTTCTAATTACATGTTTATCAAATATGTTGTTGTATGTTAAATTTTGAGACCAGTATATAATCTAAAATATATTGACCATAGCACCAATGTATAAGAAGCCTTTCCGAAGTACATTATTTGCATTACTCCATACACAGATGTACATACATATGGGTATCGTTTGCCCTCTTTTTTATATTGGAACTTAACATAAAATGACAAGCATTTATCAGTGTCACCATTTTAGGGCACATATAATTTATTAACAAACTTTTATTAACACTTTGTGTGAAGCCAAAGGAAAAAAAGCAATTCTAGCAGGTTTTTTACATTTAAAAATTTAACACTAAAGCAATACCAAATTTCTATAATTTTAGGCATTACTACTTTTGCACATTACACTGTTTGAAAAAAATAATAATAATTTGCTTTTGTTTGGCCATTTTCTGAAAACCATACATGGTACAGGTTTTCTATCAATGGAGCTGCGTGAGACCTTATTATTTTTTCAAGGCAAGATTTAGTATTCATTTGGACAATTGTGTGTTATGTACGACATTTTTTATTACACTTTTTGGAAATCAGAATTGAAAAAAACATCAATTTTGGAACCTGTATTATATACCGTATTTTTTGGATTATAAGACGCACTTTTTTCCCAAAATTTGGGGGGAAATTGGGGGTGCATCTTATAATGCGTATATACCTTACCTGCCGCGGTGGAGCGGGGTCCCAGGGTCGCTGCTGGAGGAGGCAATAGTGGAGTGTTGCTGCAGGCTGGGATGAGGGGGTGTTTTGATGTGAGGCACGCCGCTGCGGGTGTTTGGTGCTGCGGGGGTTCTACCAACATTTTCTGAAAGCCCAGAGCCCCCCGCAGTTACATGATTTCCTATGCAGATGGAGATCTCGGCACCAAGATCTTGTGAGATGAGATCTCAGCACTGAGATCTCCCGAGATCTCCATTTGCACAAGCGCCGCCCCCAGGAGCCATTTTCCCAGAGTCCACCGCATAGGAAACCATGTAACTGCGGGAGCTCTAAGCTTTCACAAAAAGTCGGTAGAGCCCACGCAGCACCGAACACCCGCAGCGGCACACCGCACATCCGAACTCCCCCTCATACCAACCTGCAGAAACACTCCACTCTTGCCTCCTCCAGGAGCGGCCCTGGGACCTCGCTTCACCACAGACACCACCCCCCGTAAGCAATAAGACGCATGGATTATAAGAAGCACCACCATTATAGTAAAAAAAAAAAAAAAAAGTTTTTTTCTATTTTTCTTAAAATTTGGGGTGCATCTTATAATCTGCAAAATACAGTATTAGCAAGGCTGAGGAAAATAGTGGATGAAATACAGAATAAATGATTGACCAAATAGGTCAGGTTACCTGGTTAATGACAAAGAGAAGGGGTGCTGACACCCATTTCCCATGAATCAAGATAAAAATGAAAGAAAAAGTAACAAAACCGTGGATGAGAGCATGCTATAGAAACATTTTTAATGTAAACACCAAGAGTTGTGCTTGCCCACATAATTTATTAACAAAACACCTCATAGATAAACTTCTGATCTAGATACGCTAATTATGATGTCACATATGTAAATATTACAAGAGTAAAGAGAAAATGATCCCTAGTGATATGTAATGCCAAAAAATATATAAAGAGAGATAGAAAACAGTCCAAGATCACAGCATATCCGCTGGAAGATATAAATGGATACAAGTAATGACCTGGATGTCTAAAGTCAAAGTCCAGATGTAGCATCGGAATGGTTGATCCAAGGTAAGACATACAGTCATACGGATATGGTCAATTTAAACAATAAGCTTGAAGTTAGAGTCCAATAGAAAGAAGAGATACAGTTAAAGAATCATCCTTCAAAGTGGGGTATACCTACTGGTTTAAGATGTAATCAGCCCAGAAATCCAGTGAAGAGAAATTCTTCATTCAAGCCAGAGGGATTGACTGTAGACGGAAAATCCATCTTGCATCCATCTAATTTCCTGTATTTTTTTGTAGGCCAAAAAAAACAAGTATCTTGAGGAAGCCCGCAAACAGCTAGGGAACTCCTGTTTTTACACTAAGTTACCATAGGACCCAACAGAGCAGTTAGCTAATAAATTTTTGGGACTTCTCAATCGAGCACAGGACTTGGGCATTATCTTCCCAGATGAGAAAAAATATTTGTGGGTTGAGCATCCGGTGACATCCACATTGTACATGCTTCCCAAGACACATAAGAATACCAATACACCACCTGGCCGCCCCAGTTGTGAATTCTGTTGTCGGGCTCCCTCCTGTGGTCATGAATGGTACTTCGGCTGGTTCTGTCCATGGACTTCCTCTGGTGGGTGTTTCTGAGTTTCCTTCCACAGGTGACGAGGTTAATTCGTTAGCTGGCTGCTCTATTTAACTCCACTTCTTTGCTCCATGCCACCTGTCAATGTTCCAGTATTGGTCTAGTTCACTCCTGGATCGTTCTTGTGACCTGTCTTCCCAGCAGAAGCTAAGTTCCAGCTTGTATTTCTTTGGTTTGCTATTTTTCTGTCCAGCTTGCTATTTTTATTGTTGTCTTGCTTGCTGGAAGCTCTGGGACGCAGAGGGAGCGTCTCCGCACCGTGAGTCGGTGCGGAGGGTCTTTTTTGCGCCCTCTGCGTGGTCTTTTTGTAGGTTTTTGTGCTGACCGCAAAGTAACCTTTCCTATCCTCGGTCTGTTCAGTAAGTCAGGCCTCACTTTGCTAAATCTATTTCATCTCTGTGTTTGTATTTTCATCTTTACTCACAGTCATTATATGTGGGGGCTGCCTTTTCCTTTGGGGAATTTCTCTGAGGCAAGGTAGGCTTTATTTTTCTATCTTCAGGGCTAGTTTCTTAGGCTGTGCCGAGTTGCATAGAGAGCGTTAGGCGCAATCCACGGCTATTTCTAGTGTGTTTGATAGGATTAGGGATTGCGGTCAGCAGAGTTCCCACGTCCCAGAGATCGTCCTTTATTATCAGTAACTATCAGGTCATTCCGTGTGCTCTTAACCACCAGGTCCATTATTGTCCTGACCACCAGGTCATAACACGCCCCATAGTGTCCAGCATTGGCAGGCTATGTGAACGGGCCTGTACCTACAAGGATTTCTTTTTGCAGCCAATTGCCTCCTCACTACCTTCATACATCAGGGATTCCTCTCACTTTATTCAAGTGTGTCGGAATGACACCCTGCCGGACTCAGTATTACTAGTGACTTGTGATGTCAAATCACTGTATACTAACATCAGCCATAAGGGTGGTCTCCATGCTCTCACATTTTTTTTCTTGACAAACGTATTACTTCCCATGCAATATGCAGCACCTTAGTATTGATGTATTGCCTGATCTAGTAGTGCACCCAATATTGTACTAATCATATCCGAATTTTATGGTGAGGACGCAGGAGAGGTTTTCTTCTGATCTGATGACTCTACCAATAAAGACCATATTTGTGCAGAACAATGTACCACAACTCTAGAGTCTGCTAAAGCTTTCTGAAGGTCTGTTGCAGTCAATAGGGGGTTGTGATTTGCCATTGTGGCAATCCTTTGAGCAGCTCTCACTGAAATTTTGCTTTGCCTTCTAGACCTTATCTTGACATCCACTGTTCCTGTTAACTGTCATTTCATAATTACAATTCAAACTGAGAAAAGGGCAACTTGAAAATGCTTCGCTATCTCCTTATAGCCTTCTGCTGCTTTGAGGGCCCCGCCATTTTCATTTCCAGAGTGCTAGGCTGCTGCTTAAAAGAATCTATGGCTGATGATTTGGGCACAAGGTTAGAGGAGTATGGATTTTATAAAGCTGGGAAATTTGCATTACCTGCCCTTTTCTAACGAAGATAATAAACCAGCACACAAATCTAGGGTGGCCACAATAAAAGACCACTAAAAATGTGAAGTTGTACAGTATTGGATGGGTCCAAGGGAGTCAAAAAACTAGTCAGTATCTGGCGTGACCACCATTTGCCTCATGCAGTGTGTTCTGTCTTCATACACATTGATGGTATGCAATTTAACATGCAGCATAAACCACTTCTGTCTTCCAAACAAGCAGACCGTTCTCCATAGTCTAACTTGTTTATTGGTGAACAAGTATAGAACATGCAGTAAAGGTATAAGAATACATACAACATAGGTAAGTATTGGGCAAATAATCACACAGCTGACACTTTACAATTAACAGGAAAGTATACAGCATGATGCAAACTTGAACATGGAAATACAGAGATCTCTAATAATCACATCTGCTATGTACTGGCTGCTATACAGTTAATCACATTTCTGTACAATACTGCAATGCAAGCACAGAGATATTAATCTTACCAGATATGCTTCACCAGATAGCAAACTCAAGTTGGAGCAGTTACAGGAGGGAAAATAAACACGTGTGTTCCAGGAAGTACAGAAAATGGAGTTTCTTCAACCCAGCTTACCTTGCTTTAATCCCACAATGCAACCCTCTATCTGCTGTTGAAGACACAGGCTATAAATTTAGCCACCACTAGATAGTGCTATAAAGCAACAAACAGCACATAAACACGAACATATTGCCTCTATTCAGAGGGGCAGAACACAGTGCAACACATTTTTGCATAGGGTTGATCAGGTTGTTGATTGTGGCCTGTGGAATGTTGGTCTGCTCCTCTTCAATAGCTGTGTGAAGTTGCTGGATATTGGCTGGAACTTGAACACGCCATCATATACATTGACTCAGAGCATCCCAAACATCTTGTCACCCTAAGCAAACAATTCTGTATGGTGAATTAATATGCACCAGACGAAATACTACCCTAAACACTACGTACCACAAAGAGGTTACCTTGGTTAATAATAGATTAAGGGAAAGGGGCTACTCCCAATGGAAGATGGATAGGGCTATGGATTCAGTTGTCCATAGCAACAGACAGGTGATGCTACAAGAAAAAAAAAAAACAGAACCCTTCTAAAAGAACAATCACATTGCTTTTGTAACTCAGGTTAGGCCACAATTCTCAAGGATTAAAAATATTATTATTATTATTATTATTATTTATTATTATAGCGCCATTTATTCCATGGCGCTTTACATGTGAGGAGGGGTATACATAATAAAACAAGTACAATAATCTTGAAAAATACAAGTCACAACTGGTACAGGAGGAGAGAGGACCCTGCCCGCGAGGGCTCACAATCTACAAGGGATGGGTGAGGATACAATAGGTGAGGGTAGAGCTGGCCGTGCAGCGGTTTGGTCAATCGGTGGTTACTGCAGGTTGTAGGCTTGTCGGAAGAGGTGGGTCTTCAGGTTCTTTTTGAAGGTTTCGATGGTAGGCGAGAGTCTGATATGTTGTGGTAGAGCATTCCAGAGTAGGGGGGATGCACGAGAGAAATCTTGTATGCGATTGTGGGAAGAGGAGATAATAGGGGAGTAGAGAAGGAGATCTTGTGAGGATCGGAGGTTGCGTGCAGGAAAGTACCGGGAGACGAGGTCACAGATGTATGGAGGAGACAGGTTGTGGATGGCTTTATATGTCATGGTTAGGCTTTTGTACTGGAGTCTCTGGGTGATGGGGAGCCAGTGCAGGGATTGACAGAGGGGAGAGGCCGGGGAATAGCGGGGGGACAGGTGGATTAGTCGGGCAGCAGAGTTTAGAATAGATTGGAGGGGTGCAAGAGTGTTAGAGGGGAGGCCACAGAGCAGGAGGTTACAGTAGTCAAGGCGGGAGATGATGAGGGCATGGACTAGGGTTTTTGTAGATTCTTGGTTTAGGAATGTGCGGATCCGTGAAATATTTTTGAGTTGGAGGCGGCAGGAAGTGGAAAGGGTTTGGATATGTGGTTTAAAGGAGAGATCAGTGTCAAGGATTACCCCAAGACAGCGGGCTTGTGGGACTGGGGAGAGTGGGCAGCCGTTTACTGTAATGGATAGGTTCGTTGGGGAGATCGCGTGAGATGGGGGAAAGATGATGAATTCTGTTTTGTCCATGTTAAGTTTTAGAAATCTAGTGGAGAAGAAGGATGAAATAGCAGACAGACATTGAGGGATTCTGGTTAGTAGGGAGGTGATATCTGGTCCAGAGATGTAGATCTGTGTGTCGTCAGCATAGAGATGATACTGAAAGCCGTGAGATTCTATGAGCTGTCCCAGGCCAAAGGTGTAGATGGAGAAGAGCAGGGGTCCTAGAACTGAACCTTGCGGGACTCCGACAGATAGGGGGCGAGGTGAGGAGGTGGTGTGTGAGTGGGAGACGCTGAATGTACGGTCAGTTAGGTATGATGAGATCCAGGATAGGGCCAATTCTGTGATGCCAAGGGATGAGAGGGTCTGCAGCAGCAGGGAATGGTCCACTGTGTCAAAGGCAGAGGACAGGTCCAGGAGGAGGAGGACAGAGTAGTGTCGCTTGCTCTTGGCGGTTAATAGGTCATTGGTGACCTTAGTTAGGGCAGTTTCAGTGGAGTGGTGTGACCGGAAGCCTGATTGAAAGCGGTCGAAGAAGGAGCAGGAAGATAGATGGGAGGACAGGTCAATATGGACATGTTGTTCCAGTAGTTTTGAGGCAAAGGGGAGAAGTGATATAGGGCGATAGCTAGATACAGAGGATGGGTCAAGAGAGGGCTTTTTGAGGATAGGTGTGATTGTGGCATGTTTAAAGCTTGAGGGGAAAATGCCAGTTGTTAGAGATAGGTTAAAGAGATGGGTTAGGGTTGGGATGAAGACTGTGGTGAGGTTTGGGATGAAGTGGGATGGGAGTGGGTCAAGTGCACAGGTGGTGAGATGCGATCTTGAGAGTAGAGTGGAGAGTCCGTCTTCTGTAATGGTGGAGAAGTTGGTTTTGGAGGTGGAGGGCTGGGTAGTTGGGAGGAAGGGTTCTGGGGGTTGTTTACTAAAATTGTCTCTGATGTTCTCAATTTTCTGCTTGAAAAATGAGGCGAAGTCTTCAGCTGAGATGAGTGGGGAGGGAGGAGGTGCTGGGGGACGGAGGAGAGAGTTGAAGGTGTTGAATAACTGTTTGGGGTTGTGAGACAGGGAGGATATGAGAGATGAGAAGTAGGTTTGTTTTGCCGTGGCGAGCATGGTTTTGAAAGCAGTGAGGGACTGTTTGAATGCGATGAAGTGCTCGATGGAGTGGGATCTTTTCCATCTGCGCTCAGCAGCTCTGGAAGCTCGCCTCAGTTCTTTTGTCATGCTGGTGTGCCAGGGTTGTCTGTTGATTTTGCGAGCTTTGGTATGTGTGAGAGGGGCAAGAGATTCCAAAGCTGCAGCTATTGTGGTGTTATATAGAGTGGCAGCATCATCCGCATTGTGTAGGGAGCTTATGTCTGTGAGAGGGAGGAGGGATTCAGAGAGTGAGTGAAGATCAAGGTGTTTAAGATTTCTGCGAGGGTGTGAGAGTTTGTGGGGTGGGGGTTGTAGACAAGGAGTGGAAAGGGAAGAGAATGTAAGTAGGTTGTGGTCAGAAAGAGGAAGAGGTGAGTTTGAGAGGTTAGATAGGGAGCAGAGGCGGGTGAGAATGAGGTCCAGTGTGTGACCATCTTTGTGGGTGGCTGTAGAAGACCATTGAGTGAGGCCAAAGGAGGAAGTGAGAGATAGAAGTTTAGTGGCAGCTGAGAGGGAAGTGTCAATGGGGATGTTGAAGTCGCCCATGATGATAGTGGGGATGTCAGCGGCGAGGAAGTGGAGTAGCCAGGTGGTGAAGTGGTCGAAGAAGGTGGTGGCTGGCCCTGGGGGACGGTAGATGACAGCCAGTTGGAGGTTGGAGGGGGAGTAGATGCGCACAGAGTGCACCTCAAAGGAAGGGAGGATAACAGAGGGTGGCAGTGGGATTGGGGTGAAGGAGCAGTTATCTGACAGGAGAAAACCAACTCCTCCGCCATGCTTGCTGCTGGGGCGGGGTGTGTGAGAAAGGTGGAAGCCACCGTAAGAGAGTGCCGCAGGGGAGGCTGTGTCAGAAGGGGTGAGCCAGGTTTCAGTGATGCCGAGGAAGGAGAGTTTGTTATTGATAAAGAGGTCATGGATAAATGGAAGTTTATTGCAGACAGAGCGTGCGTTCCATAGTGCTCCAGATAGGGAAATTGGGGGAGTGGGGGCAGGATGAATGGGTATGAGGTTACTGTGGTTGCGAGGACGTGTAGAGGATCGTGGCAGGGGATTAGAAATGAGTGTGGGGATGTGATGAGGAGGGCCAGGATTTGGGGATATGTCGCCAGCAATGAGGAGCAGCAGACAGAGCGTTAGAAGGTGTGAGCTGGATAGGTCATGATGTGGCCGTGTGTGCCTGGCGAGAAAGGATTGTATGTGGAGGAACAGTTCTGTGGAGGAGGTGAGATGACTGGGGAGGATGGAGGGAGAAATGACTAGTTCTTTACTGGGTGGAGGGACTACAGGAGATAGGAAGAAATAGAGTAGTATGGGGGTGAATGTGAAAAGAAACCGAAACATTATAGTGGTTTTCTATTCCTTTACCTTCCAGTCAATTCCAGTCCAATTCTAGTCTAATTCATAGCAATTAAAAAACTGCAATATATATTATATATATTATATATTATAATATATATTATAAAAAATATATGGTATATTATAAAAAATATATGGTATATTATAAAAAAATATATTCCTATTCTACATCAGAACGATAAACTCAGAAACGTTTTGAATAATCCAATTAGATACACCCACTCTTGGCAATGTTTTGTCCTCAGACCATTACTTAAATCAAAATCTTTAAAAAGAGAAAACTTGGCTCGATACAGTGGGTTTCTTCAAATGTGGACATAGAGTTTGTATATGTTGTAGACATACTGAGAATACCACGGAATTCATTTCTGCTGTCACTAAAATATCGTATAAAATTAACAGGTTCATTAATTGTAATAGTGTGTATGTCATATATTTACTTACTTACTTACCTATGTTGGCTGTATCTCCAATCAGCTAAAAATCAGAATTAGATGGCACCTATCTTTATTTAACCCCTTCAAAACCTTGCCCTTTTCCGTTTTTGCGTTCTCGTTTTTCGCTCCCCTCCTTCCCAGAGCCATAACTTTTTTATTTTTCTGTTAATATGGCCATGTGAGGGCTTGTTTTTAGCGGGACAAGTTGCACTTTTGAAAGACATCATTGGTTTTAGCATGTCATGTACTAGAAAGCGGGTGAAATTGCAAAAAAAAGTGCAATCCCACACTTGTTTTTTTTGTTGCCATTTTGATTCTCCAGGTCATTACGAGTTCATAGACACCAAACATGTCTAGATTTCGTTTTATCTAAGTGGTAAAAAAAAATTTCCAAACCTTGCTAAAAAAAAAAAAAAATGCGCAATTTTCCAATGCCCGTAGGGTCTCCATTTTTCATGATCTGGAGTTGGGTCAGAGCTTATTTTTTGCGCACCAAGCTGACGTTTTTAATGATACCATTTTGGTGCAGATATGTTGTTTTGATCGCCCGTTATTTCATTTTAATGCAATGTCACGGC
Source organism: Ranitomeya imitator (assembly GCF_032444005.1). NCBI lineage: Eukaryota > Metazoa > Chordata > Amphibia > Anura > Dendrobatidae > Ranitomeya > Ranitomeya imitator. The sequence goes on along the minus strand of NC_091283.1, from coordinate 450,840,632 downwards.
GACCAATAAAACGTAATTCTGGCGTTTCAATTTTTTTTCTCGCTATGCTGTTTAGCGATCAGGTTATTGCTTACTTTATTGATAGATCGGGCGATTCTGAAAGCGGCGATACCAAATATGTGTAGGTTTGATTTTTTTATTGTTTTATTTTGAATAGGGCGAAAGGGGGGTGGATTTAAACTTTGATTTGTTTTTTATTTTTTCATATTTTTTTTAAACTTTTTTTTTTTTACCTTTGCCATGCTTCAATAGCCTCCATGGGAGGCTAGAAGCTGATCGGCTCTGCTACATAGCAGCAATCATCAAATTGCTCCTATGTAGCTGAATTACAGGCTTGCTATGAGCGCCGACCACAGGGTTGTGCTCACAGCACATAGAGGTGTTTGCTATGCCGAAGCATCGCTGACCCCCGATCATGTGACAGAGGTCGGCGATGTGCTCATTTCCGGCCCGATAGCCGGAAGCATCGTTTAAATGCCGCTGTCAGCGTTTGACAGCGGCATTTAACTAGTTTAATAGCGGCGGGTGGATCGCGATTCCACCCGTCGCTATTGCGGGCACATGTCAGCTGTTCAAAACCGGTGTTCAAAAATCACTTATACCGCATGAGGAATGGCGTAAAAAATAAAACTAATTCTTCACATGCTGTGGATTTTTTCATTCTGCCTCCCAAAGATTGAACTAAGTCTTGGAGCACATTTATCCTGCGCTCTGCGCTGAGCGCGTGTCCTGGGGTTTCCCTGTAAATCTCTGAAATACGTGATTCAGACAGAACCCCCGGCGGAAAATTCCCTATAATGAGGCAGATAGTGTCACTGTGGACTCCATATGACCTGTGATCGGTGGTGTCTGTCTTTTTAGGATTGCACAGTTTTGTGCATCGGTGAACAGACGGAGTCCTGAGTAAATCTGCTGCGTCACTGTAGTGAATGGATCCCTCAGGGTTTCATCTGTCACGTCACTCAGAGATTTAGGTGGAAACCCCAAAGTAAGTGGTCAGCGCGCTAAATAAATGTGATCCCAAACTTTATGTAAAATGTTCCCAATAAAAACTTCAATTCCATCCACAAAGAAAGCAAGTCCCCACTCAGGTCTGTCATCTGTTAACGGAAAGATAGGGGGCTTCCACGTTACTGGTAGCACAAAGGCTCTGGAAAAACAACATGGTTCCTCACCCGCCAAAAGAAATTCAGCAAATTCTCCGCTCCCAAATCCAAATGCCCCCTCAATTCTGAGCCCCAGTGTGCCTAAACAACATTTAGTGCCCACGTTTGGCATTTCTGTAGTGAAGAGAGCCCGCCTAATTTAGGATGTGCGCACACGAACAGGATTTCTTGCAGAAATTTCCTGACAAAAACCGGACATTTCTGCCAGAAATCCGCATGCATTTTTTTTGTGTTTTTTGCGCGTTTTTTTCCGGAGCTTTCCCAATGCATTAGATAGCGGGAACAAAGCAAAAAATTCGCAAAATTAATGAACATGCTGCTTTTTTTTTACCGCGATGCGTTTTTTAGTGGAAAAAACGCATCATGTGCACAAAAATTGCGGAATGCATTCCAAATGATACGATGCATATGTTATGCGTTTTTTATCGCGAAAAAACCTGAACGTGTGCACATACCCTTACAGGTGCGTGGCCCAAGAAGCATGAGCTGGGCATAATGTACTGGTCACTACAACGTACTGGTCACTACAATGGCAGTTTGCAATTTTCACTCAGCAACTGAGCCTGTTTCTGGATAACACGCATGGAGTCAAAATCGTCACTACATCTGTAGATAAATCTGTAGATAGACGATGATGTCCTAAAGGTTGCCTCGACCAATCAGCGATGGGCACAGTCTGCCGCGAATTCTGGAATCATCATTTTCCATATACTACGGGGACATGCATATTCTAGAATACCCGATGCGTTAGAATGGGGCCACAAACTAGTATATATATATATATATATATATATATATATATATATATATTCCTGTTACGTATAAAACCAACCCTTCTTAGGTCTAATGATAATAAATAGTAATACTGCTGTTAGCACTTAGGGAGAGATTGTGCTGAAGAGATCGTGTAGGACAAGATAGGTTAAATTGTACGTCCTTTATACTGCAGGCTGCAACTGATACCAAAACCCCTTCTCAGGGCTAATAATATTCTTTTTGCGTTTAATCCTGCAAAGTATTCTGAGCAGCAGGGCCGGCGTCAGCACCCGGCATACCCGGGCAAGTGTTGTGAGTTCTGTTTTTGGGCTCCCTCTGGTGGTTACTGATGGTACTGGGTGACTTGTCTTTCCTGGGTTTCTGGGTTCCACCTGTTCCATCAGCATATGGGAGTTTCCTATTTAACCTGGCTTTGCTGGCATTTCCTCGCCGGTTATCAATGTATCCAGTGTGTCTTGTTACCTCTGCTCCCTGCTCCTAGAACCTTCTGGACAAGCTAAGTTGGGATTTTCCTGTTTGGTGTTTTGCTTAATTTGGTTTTTAGTCCAGCCTGCAGATATGTGATTCTCTGCTGCTGGTTGCTCTAGTGGGCTGAAATTGCTTTTCATGTGCCATGAGTTGGCACATGAGTTCAAGTAATTTCAGGATGGTTTTTTGAAGGGTTTTTCGCTGACCGCGATACTTTTGTATCCTCTATCTAGCTTTAGCGGGCCTCATTTTGCTGAAACTGTTTTCATACTACGTATGTGCTTTCCTCTCATTTCACCGTCATTATATGTGGGGGGCTGCTATTTGCTGTGGGGTATTTCTCTGGAGGCAAGAGAGGTCTGTGTTTCTTCTGATAGGGGAAGTTAGATCTTCGGCTGGAGCGAGACGTCTAGGATCATCGTAGGCACGTTCCCCGGCTACTTTTATTTGCGTGTTAGGTTCAGGGTCGCGGTCAGCTCAGGTTCCATCGCCCTAGAGCTTGTTTGTATCTGTGCTTGTCCTTTTTGTGATCCCCTGCCATTGGGATCATGACAGTATAACCGGCCCACAAAGTGTTAATTGTATTGGCTGAAGTAGGAGGATAAGTAGTCTGAGGAAGTTTTTTTTTTTTTTTTTTTTTCCTCTCAGAGTTTGCTGCCTAGCCTTATTGCAGCCTGGCTACTTCCTCCTCCTCTTAATCTTTGAATGGCTCTGATCTCAGCTGTTTATCATGGACGTCCAGAGTTTGGCTTCCAGCCTGAATAATCTTGCCACTAAGGTTCAAAATATACAGGATTTTGTTGTACATGCTCCTATGTCTGAACCTAGAATTCCTGTCCCAGAGTTTTTTTCTGGAGATAGATCTCGTTTTCTGAATTTTAGGAACAATTGCAAGTTGTTTCTTTCTTTGAAATCTCGCTCCTCTGGAGACCCTGCTCAGCAAGTCAAGATAATTATATCTTTCCTGCGGGGTGACCCTCAGGATTGGGCATTTGCATTGGCACCAGGGGACCCTGCGTTGCTTAATGCAGATGCGTTTTTTCTGGCATTGGGTTTGCTCTATGAGGAACCTAACCAAGAGATTCAGGCTGAAAAAGCTTTGTTGGCCCTCTCTCAGGGGCAAGATGAAGCAGAAATTTATTGTCAAAAATTTCGGAAGTGGTCGGTACTTACTCAGTGGAATGAGTGCGCTCTGGCTGCAAAGTTTAGAGATGGCCTTTCTGAGGCCATTAAAGATGTTATGGTGGGGTTCCCTGCGCCTGCTGGTCTGAATGAGTCTATGACTATGGCTGTTCAGATTGATCGGCGTTTACGGGAGCGCAAACCTGTGCATCATTTGGCGGTGTCGTCTGAACCGTCACCTGAGATAATGCAATGTGATAGAATTCAGTCCAGAAGTGAACGGCAAAAGTATAGGCGGAAAAAAGGGTTGTGCTTTTATTGTGGTGATTCAGCTCATGTTATATCAGCATGCTCTAAACGCACAAAAAAGGGTTGATAAGTCTGTTGCCATTAGTACTTTACAGTCTAAGTTCATTCTGTCTGTGACTCTGATTTGTTCATTATCATCCATTTCCGTCGATGCCTATGTGGATTCAGGCGCTGCCCTGAGTCTTATGGATTGGTCATTTGCCAATCGCTGTGGGTTTAGTCTGGAGCCTCTGGAAGTCCCTATTCCTTTGAAAGGAGTTGACTCTACACCTTTGGCTATGAATAAACCTCAGTACTGGACACAAGTGACCATGCGTATGACTCCCGTTCATCAGGAGGTGATTCGCTTCCTGGTACTGTATAATTTGCATGATGTTCTAGTACTTGGTCTGCCATGGTTACAAACTCATAATCCAGTCCTTGACTGGAAATCAGTGTCTGTGTTAAGCTGGGGTTGTCAGGGGGTTCATGATGATGCACCTCCGATTTCTATCGCTTCATCTACTCCTTCTGAGATTCCTGTGTTTTTGTCTGACTATCGGGATGTTTTTGAGGAGCCTAAGCTCAGTTCGCTTCCTCCTCACAGGGATTGCGATTGTGCTATAAATTTAATTCCGGGCAGTAAATTTCCTAAAGGTCGTTTGTTCAATCTGTCAGTGCCAGAGCATACTGCTATGCGGGATTGTTAAGGAGTCCTTGGAAAAGGGACATATCCGTCCATCTTTGTCCCCTTTGGGAGCAGGTTTTTTTTTCGTGGCCAAGAAAGATGGTTCCTTGAGGCCTTGTATAGATTATCGTCTTTTGAATAAGATTACCGTAAAATATCAGTATCCTTTGCCATTGTTGACTGATTTGTTTGCTCGCATTAAGGGGGCTAAATGGTTCACTAAGATTGATCTTCAGGGTGCGTATAATCTTATACGAATAAAGCAAGGTGATGAGTGGAAAACCGCATTTAATACGCCTGAGGGCCATTTTGAGTATTTGGTAATGCCTTTTGGACTTTCTAATGCTCCTTCAGTCTTTCAGTCCTTTATGCACGATATTTTCCGTGAATATCTGGATAAATTTATGACTGTGTATTTGGATGATATTTTGGTTTTTTCTGATGACTGGGAGTCTCATGTTCAGCAGGTCAGGAAGGTGTTTCAGGTCCTGCGGGCCAATTCCTTGTTTGTAAAAGGCTCAAAGTGTCTCTTTGGAGTCCAGAAGATTTCTTTCTTGGGGTATATTTTTTCCCCTTCTACTATTGAGATGGATCCCGTCAAGGTTCAGGCTATTTGTGACTGGACGCAGCCTACATCTCTTAAGAGTCTACAGAAGTTCTTGGGCTTTGCCAATTTCTATCGTCGTTTTATAACTAATTTTTCTAGTGTTGTTAAGCCTTTGACGGATTTGACTAAGAAGGGTGCTGATGTTGCTAATTGGTCTCCTGCGGCTGTGGAGGCCTTTCAGGAACTTAAGCGCCGGTTTTCTTCTGCTCCTGTGTTGCGTCAGCCAGATGTTTCGCTCCCTTTTCAGGTTGAGGTTGATGCTTCCGAGATTGGAGCGGGGGCGGTTTTGTCACAGAGAAGCTCCGATGGCTCAGTGACGAAGCCATGCGCGTTTTTTTCTAGAAAGTTTTCGCCGGCTGAGCGGAATTATGATGTTGGTAATCGGGAACTTTTGGCCATGAAGTGGGCATTTGAGGAGTGGCGTCATTGGCTAGAGGGTGCTAGACATCGTGTGGTGGTCTTGACTGATCACAAAAATTTGATTTACCTTGAGTCTGACAGGCGTCTGAATCCTAGACAGGCTCGTTGGTCACTGTTTTTCTCTCGTTTCAATTTTGTGGTTTCATACCTGCCAGGTTCAAAGAATGTGAAGGCGGATGCTCTTTCTAGGAGTTTTGTGCCTGACTCCCTTGGAAATTCTGAGCCCTCTGGTATCCTTAGGGATGGGGTGATTTTGTCTGCTGTCTCCCCAGACTTGCGACGTGCTTTGCAGGAGTTTCAGGTGGCTAAACCTGATCGTTGTCCGCCTGAGAGACTGTTTGTTCCGGATAATTGGACCAGTAGAGTCATCTCCGAGGTCCATTCTTCTGCGTTGGCAGGTCATCCTGGAATATTTGGTACTAGAGACTTGGTGGCCAGGTCTTTTTGGTGGCCTTCCTTGTCGAGGGATGTGCGTTCTTTTGTGCAGTCTTGTGAGGTTTGTGCTCGGGCTAAGCCTTGCTGTTCTCGGGCCAGTGGATTGTTGTCACCTTTGCCTATCCCGAAGAGGCCTTGGACGCACATTTCCATGGACTTTATTTCGGATCTCCCTGTCTCTCAAAAAATGTCCGTCATCTGGGTTGTGTGTGATCGCTTTTCTAAAATGGTTCATCTGGTACCCTTGCCTAAGTTGCCTTCCTCCTCTGAGTTGGTCCCTCTGTTTTTTCAGAATGTGGTTCGTTTGCATGGGATTCCTGAGAACATCGTTTCTGACAGGGGATCCCAGTTTGTGTCTAGATTTTGGCGGACTTTCTGTGCCAAGATGGGCATTGATTTGTCCTTTTCGTCTGCATTCCATCCTCAGACGAATGGCCAGACTGAACGAACTAATCAGACCTTGGAAACTTATTTAAGGTGTTTTGTTTCTGCTGATCAGGATGACTGGGTTACCTTTTTGCCGCTGGCCGAGTTTGCGCTTAATAATCGGGCTAGTTCTGCTACCTTGGTTTCTCCTTTCTTTTGTAATTCGGGGTTTCATCCTCGTTTTTCCTCTGGTCAGGTGGAACCTTCTGATTGTCCTGGAGTGGACATGGTGGTGGATAGGTTGCATCGGATTTGGAGTCATGTGGTGGACAATTTGAAGTTGTCCCAGGAGAAGGCTCAGCAGTTTGCTAATCGCCGTCGCCGCGTTGGTCCTCGACTTCTTGTTGGTGACTTGGTGTGGTTGTCTTCTCGTTTTGTTCCTATGAAGGTCTCTTCTCCTAAGTTCAAGCCTCGGTTCATCGGTCCCTATAGGATCTTGGAAATTCTTAACCCTGTGTCGTTTCGTTTGGATCTCCCGGCATCGTTTGCTATTCATAATGTGTTTCATCGGTCGTTGTTGCGGAAGTATGAGGTACCTGTTGTTCCTTCTCTTGAGCCTCCTGCTCCAGTGCTGGTGGAGGGAGAATTGGAGTATGTTGTGGAGAAGATCTTGGATTCTCGTGTTTCCAGACGGAAACTCCAGTATTTGGTCAAGTGGAAGGGTTATGGTCAGGAGGATAATTCTTGGGTGGTTGCCTCGGATGTTCATGCTGAGGATTTGGTTCGCGCTTTTCATAGGGCTCATCCTGGTCGCCCTGGTGGTTCTCGTGAGGGTTCGGTGACCCCTCCTCAAGGGGGGGGTACTGTTGTGAGTTCTGTTTTTGGGCTCCCTCTGGTGGTTACTGATGGTACTGGGTGACTTGTCTTTCCTGGGTTTCTGGGTTCCACCTGTTCCATCAGCATATGGGAGTTTCCTATTTAACCTGGCTTTGCTGGCATTTCCTCGCCGGTTATCAATGTATCCAGTGTGTCTTGTTACCTCTGCTCCCTGCTCCTAGAACCTTCTGGACAAGCTAAGTTGGGATTTTCCTGTTTGGTGTTTTGCTTAATTTGGTTTTTAGTCCAGCCTGCAGATATGTGATTCTCTGCTGCTGGTTGCTCTAGTGGGCTGAAATTGCTTTTCATGTGCCATGAGTTGGCACATGAGTTCAAGTAATTTCAGGATGGTTTTTTGAAGGGTTTTTCGCTGACCGCGATACTTTTGTATCCTCTGCTATCTAGCTTTAGCGGGCCTCATTTTGCTGAAACTGTTTTCATACTACGTATGTGCTTTCCTCTCATTTCACCGTCATTATATGTGGGGGGCTGCTATTTGCTGTGGGGTATTTCTCTGGAGGCAAGAGAGGTCTGTGTTTCTTCTGATAGGGGAAGTTAGATCTTCGGCTGGAGCGAGACGTCTAGGATCATCGTAGGCACGTTCCCCGGCTACTTTTATTTGTGTGTTAGGTTCAGGGTCGCGGTCAGCTCAGGTTCCATCGCCCTAGAGCTTGTTTGTATCTGTGCTTGTCCTTTTTGTGATCCCCTGCCATTAGGATCATGACAGGCAAGTGCCGGGGCCCTGGCGAGACAGGGGGGACCCATTCAAGGCCAGCGTTAAGGGCAGGCAGCTGCCAGTGCCTAGGACCACTGCTCCCCCAGGGGCCCTCAGCTAGCGGCACATCACAAAGCTGACTCGGCAGGGGAGGGGGAGCGGCCGAGGACTGTCTAATTATACTCACCTACTCCTGGCAGCTGGCGCTGTCCCTGCAGGTCCCCGGCTCCCCAGCTTCTTACTGTACTGAGCGGTCACATGGTACCGCTCATTACAGTAATGAATATGCGGCTCCACCTTCCATAAGGGTGGAGCCGCATATTCATTACTGTAATGAGCGGTAACAGTGACCGCTCAATACAGGAAGTGCAGCGCCGGGAAGCAGAGACTGCACAACTCCAGGAGCAAGTGAGTATAACGGAGAGGGGAGCGCAGCGCTGCGCGATATTCACCTGCTTCTCGTTCCAGCCGCCGCTCTGTCTTCAGTGTCTTCTGCAGTGATGCCGAGGTCAGAGGGCGTGGTGACGTGGTTAGTGCGCGCCCTCTGCCTGAGCGTCAGTGCACAAGACGCTGAAGTAGATGGAGCGGCGGCTGGAACGAGGACAGGTGAATATTGAAAGTGCCGGGGGCCTGAGCGACGGAGAGGTAAGTATGTGATTTTTTTTAGCGCAGCAACAGCAAATGGGGCAAGTGTCTGTATGGAGCATCTTATGGGGCAATAACATTTGTGCAGCACTATGTGGGGCAAGTGTCTGTATGGGGCCATAATGTTTGTGCAGCACTATATGGGGCAAGTGTCTGCATGGAGCATCTATGGGGCCATAACGTTTGTGCAGCACTATATGGGGCAAGTGTCTCTATATACTACATGGCTGTTCTATATACTACGTGGGCCGTGTTATATACTACGTGGGCTGTTATATGCTACATGGGCTGTGCTATATACTAGATGGGTGTTCTATAAACTACGTGGACCGTGTTATATACTATGTCGCTGTGCTATATACTATATGGGCTGTGCTACATACTACATGGCTGTGTTACATGCTATGTGGCTGTGCTATATACTACGTGGGCTGTGCTATATACTACATGGCTGTTTATAAGCTATCATGAATCGTGGTATGTGTTAAAGGGGAGGCCCACTGAGACTCTTTCACCCGGGGCCCTCAAAAACCGGGAGCCGGCCCTGCTGAGCAGGGTAATATTATACTTCGTTTTTTACTGTGGTAGTTGTGCGTCAAGAGCATACAGCCAGACGTGGTTAGATCCCAATAGTATTGATACTGCAGTCTCAAATGTCCATCTGAATAGGGCAAATTTGCCTGGCATTGTAATACTGCTTTTTTTTTGAGCTGTGAAATTTTAAACAGCATTTATTGTGCTACAGTTGGGCCCCAAACCCCCCCTTCCCCAAAAAATAATTTGTTAAAAATAAAAAATAAATAGCTTTTATGCTGCCTGTCAAGGTTACCACAACAAAAAGGAGCACAAAGACCGCAACGTCCGTTTGCTCCTGCTCTGAATAGAAGCACTTTACCTTGTGTAAATTTATTTTGGCAGTACAGGGGTTAATCGGCCATGTTGACAGCTCTAGGAGTCTTGGCTCTCAACTGAGCACGGTTAGCCACTCTTATCCCCTGTATAATCTGGGTCCTGACTGAAACACATCGTCAGAGCTAGCTTATGCTGCATGGCTGGGAGGATAGTTGTTTGTTGGTTATATTGGAAGGAGTTTGGTGGATTTATCTGTGACTGTTGCTTGTGTGATAATTCCCTTTCCTCCTCTTTGTTTTTTCCCCCATCCTCCACTCCCCAGTGCTTTCCTCTATTATATGTGAGTGAATATTTGTATGCCTGGTATTCTCAGTTACCCTTGTTCATGTTGCCTTATTCATCTGGTTGGTGTACTGCGGTGCAGGGCTGCTCCCCTCTTCCCTGGGTGGGTGAAGGGAACACGCGGAGGGCGGATACAGGAGAGAAGGCAAGGTTCCTGGCCTGGCATTTTCACCTTCAGACGTTACCTGGGAAACGGTGAGCTAGGGTGCCCCCTAGCGTTAGAGACAGGGAAGGAGCTCCGGGTCACCCAACATCCGAGTACTGACACTGCAGATTCATACGTCCATCTGATAAGTGCAAATTTTCCTGGCATTGTTATACAGCATTTTGTTTGAACTGTGAGATTTTGTACTGTATTTAGCATGTTACCGTTGGGCTTCAAGAACCCCCCTTGCCCCCCAAAAATTAAAAAAATGTTAAATTGCATTGCTACATTGATACTGCAGTCTTATACGTCCATCTGAAGTTGGCATGTTTTACTGGCATTGTAATACTGCAGTTTTTTTCTGCAGTGACATTTTGTACAACATTTATCGTGCTATAGTTGGGCCTCAAACCCCCCACCCCCAAATAATAATTTTATTACATATAGCATTGCCATATTGCTACAGCGGTCTCATATGTCCATCTGAAGTGGGCATTGTAATACTGCATTTTTTATAATGAAGAGGAGGACAAGCAGGAACTAGTTGCCTGCACTACAGATGACAGTACCCACACCACCTTAATCCTGTCTGTTCAGCGTGGATGTCCTGAAAACAAGGAGGAGAGGGGGAGGGTGAAGAGGATAACATGGACAGTTGCCCTCTTGTTGAGGACAGGTAAGTCTTGGCTGTTGGCAGTCTCTCACACATGACTGAGTTTACAGTATGTTCTGCTGCCTTTCCGATGACCCTCGCGTTGTACACATTTTGGCCAACACTAATAACTTGTTGATCACCCTTCTAGACCCACTCTACAAGGAGAACTTTACATTTCTCCTTCCCATGACTGTGAGGTATAATATAATGTTGCAGTACGAGATGGCCCTAAAAATGCAGACAAGTCTAACCCTTATTAAAATAAATAAGGGCTGCATTGGTCCAGATTTCTGTACACCACCGGATTACAGCAGCAGAACATAAAATCAAATGCAGTGGTTTTTTTTGTTGTTTTGTGTATTCCCATGCACCCCTTCCCACTCAAACCTTTGTATACACTTCAGGATTTTGTCTTTTTTGTGTAGTTTTTTTTCAGGGCTAATTCAAATAGATTCTATTATGTTATAATACCCCTCTTATCGGCAATTCGTGTAGGGTGAGGTGTGGCAGTAGGTATAGTATATGACAGGCTTCTAGTCAGAATTTATTAAGCAATAATCCCTAAGCCTTCCTGATGCTGCTTCCCTCCATGGACTCATTCACTGACTTTTTTTTTTTACAGTAATCTGTACTCTGAAATTCATCCAAGTTGCCAGTGTTACTTGCGTTCATAAAGACTTTGTGGCTGCCACGTACAAGAAAAATATTTTCAGGGCCGGTTCAAATCTGGGTGAGTATAATATATCCTCTTTTTCTCATATTTCAGGATACATTGGGGGCTTATCTACAGCATTACAGAATGTTGGAGGTGGTCAAGAAGCACCGGATTCCGGTCAGGATTCTGAAGGAGCCGCGTCTCATTTCCTTTGTGGATGGAAGGCCTTTACAAGAGACCGTCACAAAGGTTACGGAAGAGGTGGAGTTTCAGGTGGAGGCTCTGCATGATGAGAGTATCGTGTTCTACGCCTTGCCCAATTTGTCCCATGCAATTCTTCTCAGGCTACAGTGGCTGAAGGCGCCTGAACCTATCCTGGACTGGCGCTCGGGGAAGGTTCTTTGTTGGGTTCAGCACTGCCATGATCAATGCCTTTTATCAGTTCGCCCAGCCAAAATTTCTCGTCCCATCTTCCCTCCAGCCAGATTACAAGTCCCTTTGCGAATGTCTTTTGCAAGAGGGAGGTGGAGAGTCTTCTCCCGCATCAGCCATATGACTGTCCAATTGAACTTATTCCTGGCTCTACACCTCCCAGAGGTAGAATCTATCCGCTCTCCAATTGAGTCGCAAGCAATGTCTGAGTATACTGAGGAGAATCTGGCCAAAGGCTTTATCCGAAAGTCTTCGTCTCCCGCTAGCGCTGGATTCTTCTTCGTCAAAAGGAAAGATGGCTCACTTCGTCATTGCACTGACCACAGAGGGCTCAATGAAATTACCATCAAGAACAAGTACCCACAGCCACTCATCCCTGAGCTCTTTGATTGCCTACGAGGAGCGAGAATCTTTACTAAGCTTGACCTCTGTGGGGCCTACAATTTGGTCCGTATCCGTGCTGGAGATGAGTCGAAGACCGCATTCAACCCACGGGATGGGCACTACGAATATCTTGTCATGCCCTTCAGTCTCTGCAATGCTCCTTCAGTGTTTCAGGAGTTTATAAATGACGTATTCTTGTATTCCTGCGTTGTGGTGTACCTCAACAACATGCTTGTTTTTTCTCCAGATCTACCTACCCATAGACAGCACGTTCGTCAAGTTAATTTGTTTGAGAGAACCGTCTCTGTGCCAAGTACGAAAAGTATATCTTCGAAGACATCCCTGCCTTTCTTGGGGTACATCATCTCTGACTCCTGTTTAAAGATGGATCCCGAGAAGGTGTCCACCATCCTCAACTTGCCGTGACTCCTCGGGGTGAAGGCCATCCAAAGATTCCTCGGTTTTGCAAACTATTACAGGCAGATCGTGCCCCACTTCTCCTTGCTGACCATGCACCTCTCGTCACTTACCGTATTTTTCAGACTATAAGACGCACCAGACCATAAGGCGCACCCCAAATTTGGGGTGAAAATTGCAGAAAGAAAGATTTTTTATAAGATGGGGGTCCGTCTTATTGTCCGAATTTACAGTATCTTACCTGAGGGCTGGCGGTGGCAGAGCAGGGTCACAGGAGGCATGGTGTCGGCAGAGGTGAGGAGGTGCTGGGATGAGGAGGTGCAGGGATGAGGAGGCGCAGTGAGAGGTATGGCGTGAGAGGGGTCCCTTTCCCCGGTATGGTGATGCAGCAGCCCGGTAAGCAGCAGAGCCGGTTGAATCCTGCGGTGGCAAAGGTGTGGCGGCAGAGGAGGCGCAGTAAGCGGGGTCCCTTTCTCCGGTGAGGTGATGCAGCAGCCCGGTAAGCAGCAGAGCCGGGTGAATCCTGTTGTTATCGGTGGGGGCGGCCATCTTCCTGAGGCCGCGCGTGTGCAGATGAAGCGCTCTGCTTCCCGGGGCTTCAGGAAAATGGCCACGGGAGGCCACGCGTGCGCAGATGGAGATCACGGCGGCCATTTTCCTGAAGCCCCGGGAAGCAGAGCGCTCCATCTGCGCACGCGCGGCCTCAGGAAACTGGCCGCCACCACCGATAACAACAGGATTCACCCGGCTCTGCTGCTTACCGGGCTGCTGCATCACCTCACCGGAGAAAGGGACCCCGCTTACTGCGCCTCCTCTGCCGCCGCACCTCTGCCGCCACGGTAAGCCTACATTGCGACTATTAGACGCACCCCCCATTTTCACCCCTTTTTTTTTGGGGGGGGGAAAGTGCGTCTTGTAGTCCGAAAAATACGGTATCTGCAAGGGAGCTGATCCCAGTGTCCCGATCCCGAGAAGAATTCTCTATGATTTGGGAGGAGACCAAGGATGCGCTTGAGAGCTCTTGCATTAGGATGAAAAAGCATGCTGACTAAAGGCGTTTGGATGCTCCTCCTTATCAACCCGGCGATAAGGTCTGGCTTTCGTCCAAGTATATCCGTCTTAAGATTCCCTCCTATAAATTGTGTCCTTGCTACATTGGTCCCTTTCAGATCCTGGCTCGACGTAGCCTACAAGTTGAGGTTGCCTGCCTCGCTCCGTATATCCAACTCCTTCCATGTGTCTCTCCTTAAACCTGTGGTCCTTAACGCTATCATTCTTCTGTTGGTTCTTCTCTGCCACCTGTTAGCACTAATAATGTTTTGGAAGTAAGAGATATACTACCCAGGAGAAGGGTTAGGGGGAGAACCTTCTTCTTGATTGATTGGAAGGTGGTATGGGCCTGAGGAGAGGTCATGGGAACCACGGGAGAACATCAACGCTCCTCATATCTTGAGATTTCCTACCAGACTTACGAAAGGGGATGTAAGGGAGGGGGTACCATTATGGCACACGGAGATACTCACCTTGCTTCCCGGGTCCCTCACCGTGTCCTGCCTCCTCTTCCGGGTACTCTGCCGCGCTGGGGATGCCATTCCCCACGCATGTGTGCTAGGCCGCGGTCACGCGCTCTCCCGGCTTCTTTATGATGCAAGGTTGTACTGACATGGAAGCACTGTCCTGCCTGGGCAGCAGCCTCTGGGTATATCAGGTCGCTTACTGCTAGAGGAAGCACCTGATTGTTATTGTGCCTTTCCGTGCTCCCTCCAGGTCCACTTTGGTTTCTGTACGTCAGGTACCCGTACATTTCCAGTGTGTGTGCTCTGCTCAGTCCCTGTACGCTTCCAGAGCATACTCTGCTCCATCCCTGTACGCTTCCAGTGCGTGCGTGTTCTGCCCAGTCCCTGTAAGCTTCCAGTGCGTGCTTAGTCCCCGCAACACTTCCAGTGCGTGCTCTGCTCCATCTCTGTATGCTTCCAGTGCATGTGTGTTCTGCTCAGTCCATGTACACTTCCAGTGCATCCTCTGCTCTGTCCCTGTACGCCTCCAGTGTGTGCATACTCTGCTCCATCCCTCTATGCTTCCAGTGCGTAGTCAGCTCTGCTCAGTCCCAGTATTCCTCCAGTGCGTGATCTGTTCCGTCCAGGATCTGGTATCCTCTGTGTGAACCTGACGTGTCCTGAGTTCCGGGTTTTCTCTGTGGCTGATCTGCCCATCTGGTCCTTGGTGAGTACCCTGATTCTTCTCGTTATCCTCGAGCCGCCCATCTGGCACAGCTATCACGGTGTACCTCCCTCCTAGGCTCCTCCACTCTGCTTCTCCCTCCACTGGCTTCCAATTCCCCAACGAATCCAGTTCAAACTACTAACACTGATCTACAAAGCCATCCACAACCTGTCCCCTCCCTACATCTCTGAACTAATCTCCCAATATCTTCCCTCACCTAATCTTCGATCCTCCCAAGACTTCCTACTCTCCTCCACACTTATTCGTTCCTCACACAACCGCCTCCAAGATTTCTCCCGAATATCCCCCATCCTCTAGAATTCCACGCTTCAACATGTCCGAATATTCACCACCCTCGGATCTTTCAGACGGAACCTGAAAACCCATGTCTTCAAGAAAGCCTACAGCCTGCAATAACCATTCGCCGCCTCACCACCACCCGACCTGTAGCTTCACCACCACCAGAGCTGCCGCACCCCTGACCTTCTGTCTCTTCCCCATTATCCCATACAATGTAAATCCGCAAGGACAGGGTCCTCTCCCTTCTGTACCAGTTTGTCATTGTAAATTTGTTTACTGTAAACGATATCTATAACTATACGTAACCCCTTTCTCATGTACAGCATAAATAGTAACAATAATATTGGGGCTTGGTGGTTCCAGGAAAACTGCCATTTCCATATCACAGGCTCCTGCTACCTCCGCTATTGAGCCACATTGGTCTGGCTCCAATATTCCTCGGTCACTCCTTCGAGTGTCTTGCGTGATTCTGCCACCTTTGTCGCCCTATAAGCATGTTACACTGTATGGATGACAATTTCTTAGAGTGTTATATACCACTGAAATGTACCACAGAGCACGTTATACTGTATGGATGAGTAATTGAATTCAGCGCTTTTTTTGTACCGTTGTATAGCCCAAAATGTACCACAAAGCAAGTAATAATCTATGGATAACAATCCAGAAAAAAATTTCAATTTTTTTGTTGTGTTATATACCACATAAATCTACTGTACCACAAAGCATGTAATAAAAATAAAACTTAGTCAAGTGCCCAAGATATATATTTGGCAATTGACTGCAAACCCTGACTAGAGACTATATTCTGCCACTCTCCTGACTCCGCCAACTGTCCTTCCATAAGCTTAATGCAGAAGATATCTGATACAATCCACAAAGCACAGATTTAGCTCTTGCAAGGGCTGTTACTATGATGGTTCAGAATCACCACAAGTATCAACGCTAGAGGACTCCGATTCGTTCAACTGTGCACACAACCCTGGGCCCGCACTCTCTCCTTACAATTACAACTGTCCCTGAGCTGTGCAATGGTGCTAGTGTGCCAAGCGCGGTGGCGCCAGTCCTTTTATAACCTCCGATGTCAACCTCCAGTCACAGTATAATAATAATTTTATTTATATAGCGCCAACATATTCTGCAGCGCTTTACAAATTATAGAGGGGACGTGTACAGACAATAGACGTTACAGCATAACAGAAATCACAGTTCAAAACAGATACCAAGAGGAGTGAGGGCCCTGCTCGCAAGCTTACAAACTATGAGGAAAAGGGGAGACACGAGAGGTGGATGGTAACAATTGCTTTAGTTATTCGGACCAGCCATAGTGTAAGGCTTGGGTGTTCATGTAAAGCTGCATGAACCAGTTAACTGCCTAAGTATGTAGCAGTACAGACACAGAGGCTATTATCTGCATAAAGTGTATGAGAACATGATGCGAGGAACCTGATTATGGTTTAAGTTTATTTTTTTTGAATGGGCCATACAGGGATAGTTAGGTTAATGCGTTGAGGCGGTAGGCCAATTTGAACACATGAGCTTTTAGGGCACGCTTAAAATTGTGGGGATCGAGGATTATTCGTATTAACCTGGGTAGTGCATTCCAAAGAATCGGCGCAGCGTGTGTAAAGTCTTGGAGACGGGAGTGGGAGGTTCTGATTATTGAGGATGCTAACCTGAGGTCATTAGCGGAGCGGAGGGCACGGGTAGGGTGGTAGACTGAGACCAGAGAGGAGATGTAGGGTGGTTCTGAGCCATGGAGAGCTTTGTGGATGAGGGTAGTAGTTTTGTACTGGAGTGGATGGGTAAAAAGTGTAATGACTGGCACAAGGTAGAGGCATCGGTGTAACGGTTGGTGAGGAATATGATCCTGGCAGCAGCATTCAGCACAGATTGGAGCGGGGAGAGTTTGGTAAGAGGGAGGCCGACTAGTAGAGAGTTACAGTAGACCAGACTACGATACACTTTATTGATCCCGTGGGAAATTATGGTATCACAGCAGCACAACTTACAACATAAAAATCATAAAATGAATTACTTAGTTGACATGACAGTTGGTTGACAGAACATTATACATTAGAATAGGACATACACAACGAGTGAACTGAAAAGTAGAAGAAATAAGTAGACAATCACCTTTATGATTTAACCCTAATGTTATTGTTGTACATCCCCATAGCAGTTGGCACAAACGCTTTCCTAAATTTTTCCTTCTTACACCTCAGAAGTATTAGCCGGTTACTGAAGGTGCTCTTCTGTCTCATGAATAGCTCATATAGTGGATGAATAAGTAGAATGAATAAGTAAAACAGTAAGGGTACCGTCACACAGTGGCACTTTGATCGCTAGGACGGCACGATCCGTGACGTTCCAGCGATATCGTTACGATCTCACTGTGTCTGACACACTACTGCGATCAGGGACCCCGCTGAGAATCGTACGTCGTAGCAGATCGTCTGAAACTTTATTTCGTCGCTGGATCTCCCGCTGATATCGCTGGATCGGCGTGTGACGCCGATTCAGCGATGTCTTCACTGGTAACCAGGGTAAACATCGGGTTACTAAGCGCAGGGCCGCGCTTAGTAACCCGATGTTTACCCTGGTTACCAGCGTAAACGTAAAAAAACAAACATTACATACTTACCTTCAGCTGTCTGTCCCCGACGCTCTGCTTCTCTGCACTCCTCCTGCATCCTGTGTCAGCGCCGGCCAGCCAGAAAGCACAGCGGTGACGTCACCGCTCTGCTTTACGGCTGACCGGCGCTGACAGTGCAGAGGAAAGCACAGCGCCGGAGGACAGACACGGAATGTAAGTATGTAATGTTTGTTTTTTTACGTTTACGCTGGTAACCAGGGTAAACATCGGGTTACTAAGAGCGGCCCTGCGCTTAGTAACCCGATGTTTACCCTGGTTACCAGGGGACTTCGGGATCGTTGGTCACTGGAGAGCTGTCTGTGACAGCTCTCCAGCGACCACACAGCGACGCTGCAGCGATCGACATCGTCGTATCGCTGCAGCGTCGTTTCAGTGTGACGGTACCCTAAGAGTTTTTGCAGAATCGAAAGTAAGAAAAGGGCAAATTCTAGAAATGTTTTTGAGATGCAGATAAGAGCGAGCCAGTGATCCAAGATTGCTACAGCATTAAGGTGACTAAGAGGCAATCCCCACATACTTATTGGCTATGTAACAGGTGCCAAACATGCTAGGCAGGCATTCATCAGCTCATCCCTTTTCAGGATCAGTCCCACAGTCAGGTCGGCAGTTGCTCTCATCTGGACTTGCTTGAGACGCTGATCATCTACCGTCTTCACATATAGAAACTCCCAACCACTCCCCAAAAAATGTTATACGTAGCATTTTTTTCTGCAGTGTAAAATACTTTTTTGTGCTTTTTTTCTTTTAATGCAAAGTCATTTTGACCACAATAAAGAAAAAAACACAAGTAAAAAAAAAACTACACACAAAAGGAAAATGACATAGTGTGTGAACGAGATTTTACAAACCTCGTGAATTTTGTAGCTAAGGAAAAAAGGGTGCATCTTTCCTCACACTTAGGCCGGCTTCACACTTGCGAGTTTTACGGACGTAAGAGCGCAGAAACTACGTCCGTAAAACTCGCAAAAAATACGGCACAATTATTCTCTATGCCTCTGCTCCTATCTGCCGTATTTTACTGATCAGTATTATACGGCTTTCTACGGCCGTACAAAATCGCAGCATGCTGCGTTTGTCACCGTACTGCGCAAGAAATACGCCAATGAAAGTCTATGGAAGCGTGAAAAATACGGATTACACACGGACAAGCAGTGTGACTTGCGAGAAATACGCAGCGCTGTTAGAGAGAAAAGCCGGCAATTCAGTGCGGTGTACAGAAATATCACACTGACAGCTTACAGTAGAATAGGTAGAATAAATGTGTACACATAGAATAGGTATATATATATATATATATATATATATATATATATATATATATATATATATATATATATATAATGTCAGTGAGACACATATATGTATATATATTAATATTTTTTCCAGCGCTATACAGCTTGAAAGCCGGTAATTCAATTACCGGCTTTTTCTTTCTCCTTCCAAAAACCGACATGATTTGAGACATGGTTTACATACAGTAAACCATGTCTTCTCTCCATTTTTTTTGCAGATTCCACACTACTAATGTCAGTAGTGTGTATCTGCAAAATTTGGCCGTTCTAGCTCTTAAAATAAAGGGTTAAATGGCGGAAAAAATTGGCGTGGGCTCCCGCGCAATTTTCTCCGCCAGAGTAGTAAAGCCAGTGACTGAGGGCAGATATTAATAGCCTGGAGAGGGTCCATGGTTATTGCCCCCCCCCTGGCTAAAAATATCTGCCCCCAGCCACCCCAGAAAAGGCACATCTGTAAGATGCGCCTATTCTGGCACTTGGCCACTCTCTTCCCATTCCCCTGTAGCGGTGGGATATGGGGTAATGAAGGGTTAATGCCACCTTGCTATTGTAAGGTGACATTAAGCCTAATTAATAATGGAGAGGCGTCAATTTTGACACCTATCCATTATTAATCCAATTGTAGTAAAGGGTTAAATAAAAGACAAACAATATTTAAAATTATTTTAATGAAATAAAAACAATGGTTGTTGGAGTATTTTATTCTACGCCCAATCCAGTCACTGAAGACCCTCGTTCTGTGAAAGAAAAAACATAATAAACCAACAGTATACTTACCTTCCGCAGATCTGTAACGTCCAACGATGTAAATCCTTCTGAAGGGGTTAAAACAGTTTGCAGCAAGGAGCTTTGCTAATGCAATGCTACTCCTCGCTGCAAAACCCCGGAGAATGAGTCTAAATATAGATCAATGAGCTATATTTAGCTTCATTTGCGGTGAGGCGCCTCTGCTGGCTGTTCATAGATCGTGGGAACTTACCTAGAAAGCTCCCAGGCTTTCTAGGTAATTTCCCACGATCTATGAACATCCAGCAGAGGGCGCCTCACCGCAATTGAAGCTAAATATAGCTCATTGATCTATATTTAGACTCATTCTCCGGGGTTTTGCAGCAAGGAGTAGCATTGCATTAGCAAAGCTCCTTGCTGCAAACTGTTTTAACCCCTTCAGAAGGATTTACATCGTTGGACGTTACAGATCTGCGGAAGGTAAGTATACTGTTGGTTTATTATGTTTTTTCTTTCACAGAACGAGGGTCTTCAGTGACTGGATTGGGCGTAGAATAAAATACTCCAACAACCATTGTTTTTATTTCATTAAAATAATTTTAAATATTGTTTGTCTTTTATTTAACCCTTTACTACAATTGGATTAATAATGGATAGGTGTCAAAATTGACGCCTCTCCATTATTAATTAGGCTTAATGTCACCTTACAATAGCAAGGTGGCATTAACCCTTCATTACCCCATATCCCACCGCTACAGGGGAATGGGAAGAGAGTGGCCAAGTGCCAGAATAGGCGCATCTTACAGATGTGCCTTTTCTGGGGTGGCTGGGGGCAGATATTTTTAGCCAGGGGGGGGGCAATAACCATGGACCCTCTCCAGGCTATTAATATCTGCCCTCAGTCACTGGCTTTACTACTCTGGCGGAGAAAATTGCGCGGGAGCCCACGCCAATTTTTTCCGCCATTTAACCCTTTATTTTAAGAGCTAGAACGGCCAAATTTTGCAGATACACACTACTGACATTAGTAGTGTGGAATCTGCAAAAAAAATGGAGAGAAGACATGGTTTACTGTATGTAAACCATGTCTCAAATCATGTCGGTTTTTGGAAGGAGAAAGAAAAAGCCGGTAATTGAATTAGTCTAAGTTCACATTTGCGTTGTGCGCCGCAGCGTCGTCGCCGCAACGCACAACGCAAACAAAAACGCAGCAAAAAGCATGCACATGCGGCGCCAATGTTAAAAGATAGGGCCGCACGACGCATGCGTTTTTGAAAAGGTCGGCGCCGCCCTAAAAATGCAACATGTTGCGTTTGACGCGCCCAGGCAGGTGCGCCCTAACGCCGCATGCGGCGTAAAACGCAACAAAACGCAACACAACGCATGCACATGCGGCCCCAATGTTAAAGATAGGGCCGCACGATGCATGCGTTTTGTTGCTGCGGCGCAAACCGCAAATGTGAACGTACCCTTACCGGCTTTCAAGCTGTATAGCGCTGGAAAAAATAGTAATATATATACATATATGTGTCTACTGACATATATATATATATATATATATATATATATATATATATATATATAACAGTATATATATATTTTTCTTTTTGGGACACATGGATCATTTCTATAGCGGTATGTTGGTTTTGCAAGCCTGCGAGAAAACCACGCAGTACGGATGCCATACGGATTACATACGGAGGATGCCATGCGCAAAATACGCTGACACACCCTGCCTACGGAGGAGCTACGGACCACTATTTTCGGGACATTTCAGCGTATTACGGCCGTAATATACGGACCGTATTTTCATACGCTGAGTGTGAAGCCGGCCTTAAGGTGTAAACTGTGCCTCAAAACTGCACGGCGTGTGAACATGCTCTTACAAACCGTGTGTGCCCTCACATACAGGCAGCTCCATCAATCAATCTCCATAGGCCTAGCTGTTTCCAGCAGTGTGCGCCTCACAACACGGGCTGGGGAGCAGGATAATAACAGTGTCATCCACGTGTTGTAACACAGCAGTGCCGCTAGTTGGTCCATTTCTGCAGGCGCCATGCACCGTCAGACACGGTGAACTCACTTTTCTGTCAGAAACGCCGTCACCCGCGGCACTCTACTGGCTGCAGCGAACCACGTGGATAATCCAGCGGGCAAGGATGAGCTCTCCGTTCCGCATTGCCTACTGACCGCAGTGGCTCAAGTGCCAAAAAGGCGGGAAAGCATATGCACGTTTCTATTGGATACCTGCCGCAGATCACGTGATCGAACAGTGACGTTAAAAAAATAAAAAATAAAAAAAATCTCTCCTTGGTAACGTTTTGACAACAGAATCACGTCACTGTGGACTCACTGGAGAGATCGCGCTGCCTGAGTGTGAGACGCTGGAGATGCCGTCCTAAAAGATAGAGAAAGCCAGGAGAGGTAAAGCGGTGGGGAGATGTGTTCCGCTGCTCAGGAACCGCAGATATGCTGTGCTGTGCTGGGATAAAGCACTGGGAGAGGTCCTATACTGGGATAAAGAGCTGGGAGAGGTCCTATACTGGGATAAAGAGCTGGGAGAGGTCCTATACTGGGATAAAGAGCTGGGAGAGGTCCTATACTGGGATAAAGAGCTGGGAGAGGTCCTATACTCGGATAAAGCACTGGGAGAGGTCCTATACTGGGATAAAGAGCTGGGAGAGGTCCTATACTGGGATAAAGAGCTGGGAGAGGTCCTATACTGGGATAAAGAGCTGGGAGAGGTCCTATACTGGGATAAAGAGCTGGGAGAGGTCCTATACTCGGATAAAGCACTGGGAGAGGTCCTATACTGGGATAAAGAGCTGGGAGAGGTCCTATACTGGGATAAAGAGCTGGGAGAGGTCCTATACTGGGATAAAGAGCTGGGAGAGGTCCTATACTGGGATAAAGAGCTGGGAGAGGTCCTATACTGGGATAAAGCACTGGGAGAGGTCCTGTGCTGGGATAAAGAACTGGGAGAGGTCCTATACTGGGATAAAGCACTGGGAGAGGTCCTGTGCTGGGATAAAGTACTGGGAGAGGTCCTGTGCTGGGATAAAGTACTGGGAGAGGTCCTGTGCTGGGATAAAGAACTGGGAGAGGTCCTATACTGGGATAAAGCACTGGGAGAGGTCCTGTGCTGGGATAAAGTACTGGGAGAGGGCCTGTACTAAGATAAAGCACTGGGAGAGGTCCTATACTGGGATAAAGCACTGGGAGAGGTCCTGTGCTGGGATAAAGCACTGGGAGAGGTCCTATACTGGGATAAAGCACTGGGAGAGGTCCTGTGCTGGGATAAAGAACTGGGAGAGGTCCTATACTGGGATAAAGCACTGGGAGAGGTCCTGTGCTGGGATAAAGTACTGGGAGAGGTCCTATACTGAGATAAAGAACTGGGAGAGGTCCTATACTGGGATAAAGAGCTGGGAGAGGTCCTGTGCTGGGATAAAGTACTGGGAGAGGTCCTATACTGAGATAAAGAACTGGGAGAGGTCCTATACTGGGATAAAGAGCTGGGAGAGGTCCTATACTGGGATAAAGAGCTGGGAGAGGTCCTGTGCTGGGATAAAGAACTGGGAGAGGTCCTGTGCTGGGATAAAGCACTGGGAGAGGTCCTATACTGGGATAAAGAACTGGGAGAGGTCCTATACTGGGATAAAGCACTGGGAGAGGTCCTGTGCTGGGATAAAGAACTGGGAGAGGTCCTGTGCTGGGATAAAGAACTGAGAGAGGTCCTGTGCTGGGATAAAGAACTGGGAGAGGTCCTATACTGGGATAAAGATTTGGGAGAGGTCCTGTGCTGGGATAAAGAACTGGGAGAGGTCCTGTGCTGGGATAAAGAACTGAGAGAGGTCCTGTGCTGGGATAAAGAACTGGGAGAGGTCCTATACTGGGATAAAGATTTGGGAGAGGTCCTGTGCTGGGATAAAGAACTGGGAGAGGTCCTGTGCTGGGATAAAGAACTGGGAGAGGTCCTGTGCTGGGATAAAGAACTGGGAGAGGTCCTGTGCTGGGATAAAGAACTGGGAGAGGTCCTGTGCTGGGATAAAGAACTGGGAGAGGTCCTATACTGCGATAAAGAACAGAGAGGTCCTGTGCTGGGATAAAGAACTGGGAGAGGTCCTATACTGGGATAAAGAACTGGGAGAGGTCCTATATTGGGATAAAGAACTGGGAGAGGTCCTGTGCTGGGATAAAGAACTGGGAGAGGTCCTGTACTGGGATAAAGAACTGGGAGAGGGCCTGTGCTGGTATAAAGCACTGGGAGAGGGCCTGTGCTGGGATAAAGAACTGGGAGAGGTCCTATATTGGGATAAGGAACTGGGAGAGGTGCTGTGCTGGGATAAAGAACTGGGAGAGGTCCTGTGCTGGGTTAAAGAACTGGGAGAGGTCCTGTGCTGGGATAGAGAACTGAGAGAGATCCTGTGCTGGGATAAAGAACTGGGAGAGGTCATGTGATGGGATAAAGTACTGGGAGAAGTTCTGTGATGGGATAAAGAACTGAGAGAGGTCCTGTGATGTGATAAAGAACTGGGAGAGGTCCTGTACTGGGATAAAGAACTGGGAGAGGTCCTGTGATGGGATAAAGTACTGGGAGAGGTCCTGTACTGGCATAAAGAACTGGGAGAGGTCCTGTGATGGGATAAAGTACTGGGAGAGGTCCTGTGATGTGATAAAGTACTGGGAAAGGTCCTGTGCTGGGATAAAGAACTGGGAGAGGTCCTATATTGGGATAAAGAACTGGGAGAGGTCCTATATTGGGATAAAGAACTGGGAGAGGTCCTATACTGGCATAAAGAACTGGGAGAGATCCTATACTGGGATAAAGAACTGGGAGATGTCCTGTGCTGGGATAAAGAACTGGGAGAGGTCCTGTGCTGGGATAAAAAACTGGGAGAGGTTCTATATTGGGATAAAGAACTGGGAGAGGGCCTGTACTGGGATAAAGAACTGGGAGAGGGCCTGTGCTGGGATAAAGAACTGGGAGAGGTCCTGTGCTGGGATAAAGAACTGGGAGAGGTCCTATACTGGGATAAAGAACTGGGAGAGGTCCTGTGCTGGGTTAAAGAACTGGGAGAGGTCCTGTGCTGGGATAGAGAACTGAGAGGTCCTGTGCTGGGATAAAGAACTGGGAGAGGTCCTGTACTGCGATAAAGAACTGGGAGAGGTCCTATATTGGGATAAAGAACTGGGAGAGGTCCTATACTGGCATAAAGAACTGGGAGAGATCCTATACTGGGATAAAGAACTGGGAGAGGTCCTGTGGTGGGATAAAGAACTGGGAGAGGTCCTGTGCTGGGATAAAGAACTGGGAGAGGTCCTATATTGGGATAAAGAACTGGGAGAGGGCCTGTACTGGGATAAAGAACTGGGAGAGGGCCTGTGCTGGGATAAAGAACTGGGAGAGGTCCTAAACTGGGATAAAGAACTGGGAGAGGTCCTGTGCTGGGTTAAAGAACTGGGAGAGGTCCTGTGCTGGGATAGAGAACTGAGAGGTCCTGTGCTGGGATAAAGTACTGGGAGAGGTCCTGTATTGAGATAAAGAACTGGGAGAGGTCCTATACTGCGATAAAGAACTGGGAGAGGTCCTGTGCTGGGATAAAGAACTGGGAGAGGTCCTGTGCTGGGATAAAGAACTGGGAGAGGTCATATACTGCGATAAAGAACTGGGAGAGGTCCTATACTGGCATAAAGAACTGGGAGAGATCCTATACTGGGATAAAGAACTGGGAGAGGTCCTGTGCTGGGATAAAGAACTGGGAGAGGTCCTGTGCTGGGATAAAGAACTGGGAGAGGTCCTATATTGGGATAAAGAACTGGGAGAGGGCCTGTACTGGGATAAAGAACTGGGAGAGGGCCTGTGCTGGTATAAAGCACTGGGAGAGGGCCTGTGCTGGGATAAAGAACTGGGAGAGGTCCTATACTGGGATAAAGAACTGGGAGAGGTCCTGTCCTGGGATAGAGAACTGAGAGGTCCTGTGCTGGGATAAAGAACTGAGAGAGGTCCTGTGATGTGATAAAGAACTGGGAGAGGTCCTATACTGGGATAAAGAACTGGGAGAGGTCCTGTGATGGGATAAGAGAGGTCCTGTGCTGGGATAAAGAACTGGGAGAGGTCCTGTACTGGGATAAAGAACTGGGAGAGGTCCTGTGCTGGGATAAAGAACTGGGAGAGGTCCTGTACTGGGATAAATAACAGAGACGTTCTGTGATGGGATAAGAGAGGTCCTGTGCTGGGATAAAGAACTGGGAGAGGTCCTGTACTGGGATAAAGAACTGGGAGAGGTCCTGTGATGGGATAAAGTACTGGGAGAGGTCCTGTGATGTGATAAAGTACTGGGAAAGGTCCTGTGCTGGGATAAAGATCTGGGAGAGGTCCTGTGCTGGGATAAAGAACTGGGAGAGGTCCTATATTGGGATAAAGAACTGAGAGAGGTCCTATACTGGGATAAAGAACTGGGAGAGGTCCTGTGATGGGATAAGAGAGGTCCTGTGCTGGGATAAAGAACTGGGAGAGGTCCTGTACTGGGATAAAGAACTTGGAGAGGTCCTGTGATGGGATAAAGTACTGGGAGAGGGCCTGTGATGTGATAAAGTACTGGGAGAGGTCCTGTGCTGGGATAAAGACCTGGGAGAGGTCCTGTGCTGGGATAGAGAACCGAGAGATGTCCTGTGCTGGGATTAAGTACTGGGAGAGGTCTTGGCATGAGACTTGAAGCTGGGAGAGGTCCTGTGCTGGGATATTATTATTAGGCTAGGTTCACATTGCGTTAAAGCAGAATGTTCAACACATGCGTTAAATGGGCTGCGTTAAAGCAAGTGCCGACATGTCATCATATCGTTAGCGCAGAGAGAGCTAGCAGATGCTCTATCTGCGCTAGCGGTGATGGACCCAGAAACGCTGCAGCCCGCGTCCCAGGGTCCGTCACTCAATGATGGCACATCGCTAAAGATGCGCCTGAAATAGAGCTTAAAGGGAACCTGTCACCCCCAGAATCGAAGGTGAGCTAAGCACACCTGCATCAGGGCTTATCTACAGCATTCTGTAATGCTGTAGATAAGCCCCCAATGTATCCTGAAAGATGAGAAAAAGAGGTTATATTATACTCATCCAGGGGTGGTCCTGGTCCGATGGGTGTCGCGGTCCGGCGCCTCCTATCTTCATCAGATGACGTCCTCTTCTTGTCTTCACACTCCGGCGCAGGCGTACTTTGCCCTGTTGAGGGCAGAGCAAAGTATTGCAGTGTGCAGGCGCCGGGATTCTCTGACCTTTCCCAGCACCTGCGTACTGCAGTACTTTGTTCTGCCCTCCACAGGGCAGACAAAGTATGCCTGCGCCGGAGCCGCAGTGTGAACACAAGAAGAGGACGTCATCGTAAGAAGATGGGAGGCCCCGGACCGCGACGCCCATTGTACCGGGACCGCCCCTGGGTAAGTATAATCCAACCTCTTTTTCTCATCTTTTAGGAAACATCAGGGGCTTATCTACAGCATTACAGAATGCTGTAGATAAGCCCCTGATGCTGGTGGGCTTAGCTCACCTTCGATTTTGGGGGTGACTGGTTCCCTTTAATGGCAGCGTTAACGAACTGCGTTACACCATGTTATGCCGCGGTGTAACGCATTTGGTCTAACAGACTTTTAAAACAATGTGAACCCAGCCTTATACATTTTTATAGCGCCATTTATGCCATGGCGCTTTACATGTGAATACGGTGCAAATATAGACAAATACAATAAACATGAGTAAAAAGCAAGGCACTAACATGTACAGAAGGAGGGAAGCCCCTTCCCGCGAGGGCTCACAGTCTGCAGGAGATGGGTGAGGATACACTAGGAGAGGGAAGAGCTGGTTCAGTAGGTTCAGGATCACTACAGGCTGAAGGCTTGTTGGAAGAGGTGAGTCTTCAGGTTCTTTTTGAAGGTTTCTATTTTAGGCGAGAGTCTGATGTGTTGGGGTAGAGAGTTTCAGAGTATGGGGGAAGCACAGGAGAAGTCTTGTATGCCGTTGTGGGAAGAAGAGATAAGAGGGGAGTAGAGGAGGAGATCTTGTGAGGATCGAAGGTTGCGTGTAGGTAAGTACCAGGAGACCATGTCACAGATGTATGGAGGAGACAGGTTGTGGATGGCTTTGTATGTCATAGTAAGGGTTTTGAACTGTAGCCTCTGGACGATAGGAAGCCAGGGAAGGGCTTGGCATAGGGGAGAGGCTGGGGAATAGCGGGGAGACAGGTAGATTAGTCGAGCAGCAGATTGTAGGATGGATTCGAGTGGTGCTAGAGAGGAGGCCAGAGAGTAGGAGGTTACAATAGTCAAGGCGGGAGATGATAAGGGCGTGCGCTGGTGTTTTTGTGGTTTCGTTGTCGAGGAATGCGCGGATCCGGGAAATATTTTTGAGTTTGAGACGGCAGGAGGAGGTAAGGGCTTGGATATGTGGCTTGAAAGAGATGGCATAGTCGAGGATCACCCCGAGGATAAAGAACTGGGAGAGATTCTGTGCTGGGATAAAGAACGGGGAGAGGTCCTGTACTGAGATAAAGAACTGGGAGAGGTCCTGTGCTGGGATAAAGAACTGGGAGAGATCCTGTGCTGGGATAAAGAACTGAGAGAGGTCATGTGCTGGGATAAAGTACTGGTAGAGGTCCTGTACTGAGATAAAGAACTGGGAGAGATCCTGTGCTGGGATAAAGAACTGAGAGAGGTCCTGTACTGAGATAAAGAACTGGGAGAGGTCCTGTACTGAGATAAAGAACTGGGAGAGATCCTGTGCTGGAATAAAGAACTGAGAGAGGTCCTGTGCTGGGATAAAGAACTGGGAGAGGTCCTGTACTGAGTTAAAGACCTGGGAGAGGTCCTGTGCTGGGATAAAGAACTGGGAGAGATCCTGTGCTGGGATAAAGAACTGAGAGAGGTCCTGTGCTGGGATAAAGTACTGGGAGAAGTCTTGGCGTGGGACTTGGAGTTAGAAGAGGTCCCATCCCCTCACAGAGAAGTACAGAAAATTTTACTTTCAGGGTATGTACACACTTTGCGGATCCGCAGCGTTTTTTGAGGTGCAGAAACGCTGCAGATCCACAATTGATTTACAGTACAATGTAAATCAATGAGAAAAATAAAATGCTGTGCACACTTTGCGGAAAATCCGCTGCGAAAACGCTGCAGTTTAAAAGAAGTAGCATGTCCCTTCTTTTTTGTGAATCTGCAGCGTTTTTGTACCCATTCCGTTATAGAAAACCGCAGGGGTAAAAAACGCAGCAAATCCGCAAGAAAACCGCAGCAAAAACGCATAAAAAAACGCTGCGGAACCGCACAAAAAACGTGACAAATCCGCAGGTGCGTTTTCTGACAGGAGAGGCAGAATCCGCACCAGAAATTCCTAAGCCTAATCCGCAACGTGTGCACATGGCCTGAAATTTAGAAAGCAATGAGATCCAGACACAGGAGGAGGACGTGGGTGAGAATTAACAAATGGATGACATTCACCCCTGGTGATTATGAATGGGATAGCTCTTGTCCTTGGATTGAGAAATAAGAAATGTTCCGTTCATGTACCTAGAAATGGGAGAAATCCCGGTCTTGGACATAGAAGTAGAAGAGATCCTTTTCTTGGTCATAGAAGTAGGAGAGATAATAATCTTTATTTATATAGTGCCAACACATTCCGCACCGCTTTATGATTCAATAGTTCATATACAAGTCATATATCAAATCATAAGTCAAATCATATTTCCTTGGACCCATATGTAGGAGAGAACATAGAAATGGAAGGAATCCCATTCCTAGACTTAGAAATGGGAGATCTCATGTCCTTGTGTGTTGAAATGGGAAAAATCTCGTTCCTTGACTTAGATATAGGAGAGAACTCATAACTGGATGAAGAAATTAATTGGCTTTTCAGCTCATATTAGGGATTAGAAATAATAAACTGCTGTTCCTGACATTTAAAACATTGGGGTTCTCTCCCACGGTGTAGAAATTGCAGACATCTGATACTGGAGATTAGAAACGGGAGAGTAGAAATTGGGGCAGCACGGTGGGTCAGTGGTAAGCAAAGATGATTTGCAGCACTGAGGTCCTGGGCTCAAATCCCGCAAAGACAACATCTGCAAGCAGTTTGTATGTTCTCCCTGTGTTTGCGTCGGTTTCTTCTGGGTTCTCCGGTTTGCTGCCGCTTTCCAAGGACATACTGACAGGAAATGTAGATTGTGATTTATCTGTAAAGTGCTGTGGAATATAATGGCGCTATATATTTAAGCATAATAAATTAGGTAACCTTGTTTTGCCATTTTGAAATGGGAAATATTAATGAGATTTTGACCCAAGATGAGAAACTACCGTAGATAAAGAGATGGGTTCCTGTCTTACAATTAGAAAGATGGACAAAGAGAGACAAAGAAGATCGAGAATAGATAACAATGCCGAGTGGGATAGTATACAGAATTTCACCCTAAAGTGAAAAAACAATTACTAGTAATAAACTGTGCAGATGATTTCAATGTCCAACCTGAGTCAGTCCTGTTTAGAAGCTTTTTGAGTGATGCAGTCCCTTTTGTTATGGAAATCAGTGTGATTCTCAGCAAATCTTTTACTTCCCCATTAAAGGGAGCCTGTCAGCAGGATTGTGCACAGTAACCTACAGACAGTGTCAGGTTGGCGCCGTTATACTGATTAAAATGATAACTTGGTTGATGAAATCCATCTTATGGTTGTTTTAATCGTTTTTTTCTGTTAATGATATGTTTGTGCTCCGGGGCGGCCTGTGGGGGGTCTTCATGTGGTGCTCTGCTTAGGTATTCATAATGCAGACTGCTGACAGGTCACTGATCCTCACTGACCTTCCCCTTAAGGTACCGTCACATTTAGCGACGCTGCAGCGATCTAGACAACGATGCCGATCGCTGCAGCGTCGCTGTGTGGTCGCTGGAGAGCTGTCACACAGACAGCTCTCCAGCAACCAACTATGCGAAGTCCCCTGGTAACCAGGGTAAACATCGGGTTACTAAGCGCAGGGCCGGCCGTAAAGCACAGCGGTGACGTCACATGTAAAGCGCCATGGAATAAATGGCGCTATAATAATAAATAATAATAATAATATAGTATGTGACTGCTATATACTATGTAGCTGCTATTTACCATGTGGCTGCTATATACTATGTGGCTGCTATTTACCATGTGGCTGCTATATTCTATGTGGCTGCTATATATATATATAAATTGATTGAATATACTAGCGATAGATCACTCTGAGATGGAAATGCACTATCTAAGTGTATTGCCTCATAACAGTAAAAACAGTGAGCTGTATTGCTATCACCTTTTGCTGTTATGTACTGAGGACAGCATTTATCCCTGATCTATAGCACTAGTTTTGCTTTTCCAGTTTGATCCTAGCTTGTTGCCTCCCGGGCTACACTCAGACCTAGGCACTTTGTTCTCTTAATGATCCGATGTGTGTTCACTGTAAGATCCCTTCCGCGCTTGCCTCGCACATGTGATGGTTTGAATGCAGCATACAGAGTGGGTTTCAGCTCAGTGGTAGTTCTCTAGGGGCACAGGGAGAGAGATACTTAGTAGGCTACACTTTATACTTGCAAGAAGCAAAACCGTATAAGAAAGTCCTGGTAAATCTGTTGTTCCAGTAACAAATATTCCTTCCAGTATTTTGCAAATCAAAACTATGAGGCAATCTGAACATGTCCCAATGGAATTCCCTATATTGTTCTTTAGGCAATTCATTTTTTATTATTGAGATCACTTTGGTCTTTGAAAAGAATTCCAATGCAATCCAAATCCATAAACGTTTCCTGTATCCACAAGAAGAAAGTTTCTCCTTTATCTTTAAGAAAGATTGACCCCATAAAATGAGAAATGTTACTCTACTCCTATCTTCAGCATCAGTGTCAATTAAGAAAAATAAATGACCAGTGGATTTTTTGGGTGCCTGATGTGGAAAAGTCCAGTTTCCTAAAGGTGCCCATACACCTTCAATGGCTAAATTCTCATTTGGCCGATAGCTATTCCTCTTGAGTTTCCCAAATGCTTAAAAGCATGAATATGTGGTCATTGAGGAGAGTGGACCATGCTGATGCCACTAAGTAGCTTACGGTATATTCTGGGTAACTAAAAGATAGAGAAATACGTAATTCTTGAAACTCCCATACATATTAGATGGTTGTCCAGTTCCGCCAATATTGTTTGGTTTAGCCAACAGTAATGTATATTGGGCATCAAGTCAGTCCCGCAAGGTGTCAAGTGTAGGCTGATATGTACTAGCTGGAATTTAAAAAAAAATCCAGTTACGGTTACCATACACTTTAGATAGTTGTCAGACAATCGACTGTTCTTCCCCACTCCCTCATAATTCCACATATTTATGCATTCTCAGCTTAGGCATGTGTTTTTCAAAGGGTAGTGAGTAATAAGCTAATGTCAGACACCTCTAGCAGTGGGTTATCTTTTTGTTGGCCAGTCTGACCAAAATCAAAACATGTATGCAAATTCCATCTGTAACATATGGGTACCTTGATAAAGGCAGTGTGGCTAGAAAATTGCTTATTTTTTATGTAAATTAATGTTCTTGCGGATCGCCGTTTTTCAGGTTCCCAGTACTATAGCAAAAAAACGGCGGTCCGGAAAACCGGAAGTCACGGCGCACCGCAAAAAACAACCTTCCGTTTTTCAATGGGGCCCGTGTCCATAAGCCGTGAAATATATCCAGCAAGCTCGATGTTTTTTCACGGCCGTAAATACGACCCTTACATCGTACGGTGCTCCAATGAATTCTTGCAGCCCGTTTTTACGGCCCCATAGAAATGCATTGGGGCTGCAAAAACAGGCCGAAAAAAACACAGCAAGTGTAAAATCAGCCTAAAAGCATATTTTTAGCTACTGGAAAAGGTGTCTAATTTGCTTTCATAGTCTGCAATAGTTTGAGTTTATCCTTTTCCTTCTTTCCATCTTATGGTTCCTTACTACATAGAGGCACCCAAAGTGTATTATAGCTCCAGTTCTGACCTTATTGTGTTCTTTTTCAGATTTTTTTTTGAGTTCTGAAATAAAGAAGTCAGAATTCATCTTGATGGCTTCAGGAAATGGCAAACCAGGGCTTCAGGTCAAGAAGGTTAGTGGACATGGAGATATCAAGAAAATGGATCCAATGCAGAAAGCAAGATACATGGCTTATGAACAACCGAGCAAAGCGATAGCTGCTTCTTTGGTCATGACTCAAAACCGACTGAAGGAACATGCTCTGAAGACTGTGTCAGGGCCAAAACAGCAAGTCCTAGACCCAGAACAAGAAAGACAAAAGAAGGTGGTAGGGCAGCTAAAAGCCGCAGAAGCTCGCAACCGTATACGCCTCTTGAGAATTCGCTTTCAGTGCAATCGAGTAAGATCCACTTACACAAATGTCCCATGAGATGTCCAGAGGTTTCCTATGTTGTCTGCTTCTCTACCATTCTGTGAACACAGGGTCCTGTAAAAATAGTTGCCCTCCATTGGAGGGGTTCATATTATCACACTGTCCATCCTGAGATATCCAGAGTTTTCATATGTTATTTGCTTTTCTACTGTTTTATAATGAACTTGGACTTGCATGCAGAACCATAAAAATCGTCGTCTCACCACCAATCCATGGCAGGCCTTAAAGGGACACTGTCACCTGAATTTGGAGGGAACAATCTTCAGCCATGGAGGCGGGGTTTTTGGGTTTTTGATTCACCCTTTCCTTACCCGCTGGCTGACGCTGGCTGCAATATTGGATTGGAGTTAATTCTCTGTCCTCCATAGTACACGCCTGCGCAAGGCAAGATTGCACCTTACGCAGGCGTGTACTACGGAGGACAGAGAATGAACTTCAATCCAATATTGCAGCCAGCGGGTAAGGAAAGGGTGAATCAAAAACCCCAAAACCCCGCCTCCATGGCTGAAGATTGTTCCCTCCAAATTCAGGTGACAGTGTCCCTTTAATGTGTCGTTACATTTTTTTAAAAAGTTCTTCTAAATGTATATAAAGTGCAAAAAGTTGAAACTTACTATTATACGTGAATTAAGAAAGTTGCCCCAACCCAGAGATATCGGCACCTTTTTTGGCAGCTCCACTACCAGCTTTCATTCAACACATGAGCAAGCCTGTTATGTTAGACTGTGACCAGAAATGTGTATTAAGGGGACTGGCTGGAGGACTTATTTTATTAGCCAAGTCAGATCATCTCTCTGTCACAGCTGATTTATAGCCAGAGAACAGGGTTGGCCTAGCTATTGAAATGAGCAGTGTGCAAAGCAAAGCCAGAAATGGAGCTACCGAGATTGACACTAATATGTCAAGATCTGGACAGTTTTCTTTATTCGTACACAAATATGTCCAGAAATATTTGAACAGTGACCCAAGTTTTGGCATTTTACCTGTTTACCAAAACATATTCAAGATGCAGTTATATAATCAATATAGGTTTAAAGTGCAGACTCTGAGCTTTAGTTTGAGGTTTTTAACATCCTAATTGTTGTTAGGGTTTAGGAATTACAGCTATTTAGCTGCCTTTTTTGAAAGGGACCAAAAGTAGTTGGAAAATTATCTCAAAATCTCTTTAATAAACTATTATCTCGTTAATCCATCATCAGTTAAGCAGGTACAAGGTCTGGAGCTGATTCCAGGTGTGGCATTTGAATTTGGAAGCTGTTGCTGTGAATCCACAACATGCGGACAAAGGAGCTCTCAATGTACAATAAGAGAGACAGATCATCATTAGGCTAAAAAAAAAAAAATTCATCAGAGACAGAAGAAATGTTCGGAATGACCAAATCAACAGATTGGTACATTCTGCAAAAAAAGAGCGCAATGGTGAGCTCAGGAACTCAAAAGGGACTGGACATTCATGAAAGGCAACAGCTGTAGATGATCAAATAATCTTTTCCATGGTTAAGAAAAACCCCATCATAACATCCACCCAAGTGAGGAACACTCTCTGTTCACCAAAAGGGGCAAATAATTAATCAGCCTTAACAATAGAAAGGCTAGATTAGACTTTGCCAAAAAAAAAATTTAAAAAAGCCAGCCCAGTCCTGAAAAAGCATTCTCTGGACAGCTGAAACTAGGATCAATCTGTACCTGAATGATGGGAAAAATAAAGTACAGAGAAGGCTTAGAACGGCTCATGATCCAAAGCACACCACATCCTCTGTAAAACTTGGTGAAGGCAGTGTGATCGCATGGGCATGCGTGACTTCCAATGGTGCTGGGTCAGTAGTGTTTATTGATGATGTGACTGAAGACAGATAGAAGTTGGATGATTTGTGAAGTGTACAGAGCGAGACTTTCTGCTCAAACTCAACCAAATGCAGAAAAGTCAGTTGGATGGTGCTTAACAGCATAGATGGGCAATAACCCAAAACATATTGCGAAAGCAACCCAGGGTTTTTTTTAAGACAAATAAGTGGGATATTCCGCACTTCACCAGAAGTCTGTCACCAGATCTCAACCCCATGGAGCATGCAGTTCACATATTTAAGACAAAACTTAAGGCAGAAAGACCCACAATCAAGCCAACAACTGAAGTCAGATGCAGTAAAGGCAAAGCATCACAAAGGAGGAAACCCAGTGTTTGGTGACATCCATGGCTTCCAGACTTCAGGCTGTTGTTGCCTGCAAAGGATTCTGTACGAAGTATTACAAATGAACATTTTATTTATGATAAAGTTAAGTTGTCCAATTACTTTTGAGCCCCTGAAGTGAGGAGGCTTTTAAGGCCGGGGTCGGACTAGCGTATTGCATCCGATGCGAGAGCATCCGATGTGATATGCTAATAACCCTCGGCTCCAGCTCTGCTGCAAGCGGGAGCCGAGTATCATGCGTCTGTGATCCGAGCCTCTCGCACAGAGCGGATCAGAGCACAGCTGCGGAGGAGGCGGAGAAATGAATTTCTCCATCTCCTCCATTGTCGGGGTCAGCGTGTATCGCACATCACTTGGATGATATCGATGTGCATTGTCTCACTCGCACCCATAAGCTTATACGGGTGCGAGTGAGCTGAGACTCGGCCGAGTGTCGGTGACAATCGCAGCATGCTGCGATTTCACTCGCATGTTGTAAACGGCCGAGATAAAAAAAAACGATGATGTGAGCTGCCCCACAGATGAATACTGGTCCGAGTGCTACGTGATGTTTTATCGCATAGCACTCGTCCGTATTCATCGCTAGATTGACCCCAGCCTTAGAAAGATTCTTGCAATTCCTAAATGTTTCACAGGATATTTTTGTTCAACCCCTTTAATTAAACCTTAAGGTCTACACTTCAATTGCATCTCAGTTGTTTCATTTTAAGTAAAAAGAATAGTGGCCTGCAGAGCCCAAATCACGACCATTTGGTCATTGTCTGAATATTTCTGGACCTAACTTTTTATTAATAAGTTTCACCTTTTTATAATTTTTCGTGCTTTATAACTTTTTTTTTTCAAGCTGGACATCCCCTTTTAATGTGACCCTTTTCTCAACTTGGTAGGATGTCACTGCTTCCCAAATTTTGCATTTAAAGGGGGCCTTCAGATTCATGCAAACCATGAGGAAGGGAAGATGGAGGTATCTGGGCTGGGGTCCTCATCTTTTTGGGGCCCATATTAGTTATTCTAGACATTTAATGCTCCTGGTTGAATGGCTGTCCATAGTGTAGAGACACTGTCAGTAGAGATGAGCGAATATGTTGGGGTCCATCCTTATTCAGCAAGCTATAGCGCTTACCGAATAAGCTACAGAGGGAACCCGGATCGCTCTGATAATCAGCTGTTCGGCTCCGCAGCTGCATGTGTCGCAGCTGTGTGACAGTCACAACACACAGGCTCTCCATGTATGTGTTGTGACAGTGAAAAAGCCGCGACACATGCAGCTGCGGAGCTGAACAGCTGATTATCAGAGCGATCCGGGTTCCCTCTATAGCTTATTCGGTAAGCGCTATAGCTTGCTGAATAAGGAGGGACATGAACATATTTGCTCATCTCTAATTGTCAGCAACAGTGGAGACAGAACAGGTCATGTAAGGGCTGTTCCTCCTCCATTTACACAACACAGAGCAAAAACCCCGCTGCAGAGAATGTCGGAGCTTTTCATCTTTTTCCCACAGTTTATATTGTGCTTTCCACAGAGGTCTTGGTGCTTTTAGTTAAATGCACAGCAATTATATTTCGACTGCACAGATCTATAAATGTAGTTTTCAAGAGTAGATGGTGGAAGTGATTTTCTCATCCCTGAGCAAAAGTCTACACAATCCTACGTAGGGCAAATGTTTTTCTGCTCAGCAACCTTAGTCTGCACGCTCCTGTGAATCTGGGAAACTAGGTGCACTGTGCGGGTGGTGGCAGATCGGGCACCAATGGGCTACACTTTCAATTGAAACCTCCCCCAAGACTTATTGTTGTACCCCACAGTTATTTATGGGGTCCAAGGAAAGGTTGCTTTGCCCATGTATTTATTTTTTCTCAGAGTTGCGGAAAAATACCATGAGTTTGCAAAAGTAGGTTAACTCACCTTTTATCCAAAATTTCTATTAGTATTTTTTTGGGTTACTGATCATTACAAAGTTGATTGAGGATTTCCGTAATCCCTCAGATTCCTGCTTGGTGCCCCTATAATGCAGTTAGGATGGGCTGTAGCTGTGTTGTCAGTGCCCCTCCCACATAAACGTCATTCATACTCACATGATTTAGTTTTCTATCTACTTCATGTCCAAACAATTTAAGGGTTGAACGTTTTTTCCAGGGACTTGCCTAAAATTGAGCTCATTATATCAGATCCATTTTTTACAAGAAGATAGAGACCTTGTACGAGCTTGTCGAGCAGAATAGGGCTAGTTACTGACCTGATAATCTGATGAGATTTTATAATTAGTGGTATTTGAGAGTCATGAGTAATTTGTAGATTATTATTATTGTTTCTTTTTTTAAATAGTGATCGACAAACATAAGTTTTCATTCAAAGAGGTTCTGCAACAATCGATTACGTTCTTCCCTTCGTGTCTGTCCTTATAACAGTAGAACAGTAGTTTATTTGAAGAAGTAGGGAAAAGCATGTCTTCATTAACAACTTTCTTCCTTAAGTTTGCTTCCAGCTAACGGTTAACGCCTGCGGCATGGTTCAGCACAGGGTGACATTGTTTGAGCCCTATCTCCTAAAACATCTGGAATGTCTTCTACATTTCCTCCCGAGATCCCCTCTGAGCTATTTTTAGATATCCAAAATAAGAAGGCCTCCCTCCCTGCTTTTATCCTCATCCATCTCATGTCACAAGAGCCAGAAATACCTCTCAGTGAGACGGGGTCAGGGGCCGTGTGTAGCCCAGTCCTAGATCTGGAAGAATGCCTGCAGGGCCAGAGGCGTGGAGGAGGGGGGATTCCTAATTCTAGAAATATGATTTGATCCACCAAAGTGGATCAATAAAGGGGACGAGGACTTTATATATATATATATATATATATATATATATATATATATATATACATATATTTTATAATATCTACTTTACCCTCTTAACAAATTATTATTATTATGTCATGCCTCTGTTGTTTTATTTTGTGCATGTATTTGTGTTTCTGCAGAAATTTTGTTATACCAAGCCTGAGGAAGAGACCTATAAGAAGTCTCGAAACCTTGCTTTGTAACATCATTTATTTTATGTTTGTTAGCCATTAAAAGGTATCATAACTACAAGATTAATTTGTTTTTCCCACTGAGAGCAATCTTTTTTTCATCTGGCTAACCCGATACCAAACCCCCTTTTTTTTATTTATTTTTTTCTTCGTAACAAATTTAACACTGTTTTATAGGCTCAGGAGATAAATAATCTGATCTCCTGCCAGTCGACTGCTCGTGACGCCATCAGACTGGAAGTGTTCCTGCCACCCCGGCCACATGCAGTCAAAAGCTGTGATCCCTTACGCCGACTTGAGGTGAGCCTGTTCATATAAGGGTCCATTTGCACATTTAGACCAGCAACACTAAAGGATCACTGATCGATCGGCTGTCGTTTAAGTAGCCTGTTGACACAGGCCAGCAGCTCTAAATGTTGGGTAGTAAGCGATCTGTAGATCGATCAGAGTTCATAGGCTGCCACGTTCTTGGCAGCACAGGTCAGGTACACTGAGGTTTATGGGCAGATTTTTCCCACAGACTTGTATTTAAAGAACGCACATGAGTTTGAGTGCGTTTCATGTAATTCGCACATAGCTATATCAATAAAGTTTTTTAAAAGGCAAATACAAGGAAGTATCAAAAGCAAAGCAGCTTTATTTAAAGGGACTCTGTCACCTGAATTTGGAGGGAACAATCTTCAGCCATAGGGGCGGGGTTTTCGGGTGTTTGATTTACCCTTTCCTTACCCGCTGGCTGCATGCTGGCTGCAATATTGGATTGAAGTTCATTCTCTGTCCTCCATAGTACACGCCTGCGCAAGGCAAGATTAAAACTCGACTGCGACAAACACGTAGCGTCAAAAACGCATTGAAAAAAATAAAAGTAACCTAAATTACTTAAAAGGCGCAGAAATAATGCAGAAAACCTACAACATCAAAAACTCACCAAAATCTTGTCCTGGGA
The DNA here is from genome assembly GCF_032444005.1 of Ranitomeya imitator. Taxonomy (NCBI): domain Eukaryota; kingdom Metazoa; phylum Chordata; class Amphibia; order Anura; family Dendrobatidae; genus Ranitomeya; species Ranitomeya imitator. The sequence goes on along the minus strand of NC_091283.1, from coordinate 450,801,401 downwards.
ACGTAGCCTTAGGCTAGGTGTTTTTGCCTAGAAAAATGCAGCATTTTACGAGTGTCCCAGCAAAATGAATGAGATTTCTGAAATCGCATGCACATGCCGCTTATTTTTTCCTTCCAGATTTGAACCAGTTTTAACCATCAATTCTTTTAGCGGTTTTCACCCATTCTAATAAATAGAAAAAAGATGCATAAGAAGAAAAAAGTGTGTGTTTGAGGCATTTTTTTTATTGCCAAGCGACATGTTTTTGATGCAGAAATGTCTGCATGAAATACTAAGCATGTGCCTATTTCCTTAGGCTTTTCATGTTTAATACGGAGGGTGTGAGGGGGTCATACAATGCCTACCTATATTACCTGCTGAGATATGCTGGCTGTACAGATAAATGTACATGGACCTGTCGCGCAGCAGTGACAGCTGGAGATCTAATGCTGGCTCACACTATATTTTTAGTGGATCATGACTATGTTACCAAGCAGTCTGATGTGTGGGGACTCTGCTCCATTAGATAATCAGCAGTCGCTAATCACCGACCCCTTCGCCTTTTGAAAACAAATGAGATAGACATCTGTGGGAATCAGGGGCCATAGGTGCAGGTTTGGGCCCCTGGGCTTCTGCCCATCTCCCTTCTTTCCTTATCCGCCACTGTAAATATGCCACATGATCTGTGTTATCCGCTATGAGCTGATGCTATCAGTGACATTCTCTCGCTTGTGCGGCTGATAACATCGGGAAATGATGTAATTATGCAGCAACTTCAGAGCTTCACATTAAATGGGCTTTGTGAGGTCTGCTTAGAGCAGCTGCTATCCTCTGCAAAACAGGAGACTGCTAGACCTCTGTGTATTAGGATTAGCGTTTTATTTTAGGACGAGGCGGGTAACTTTTTTTTTCTTTTTTTTTTTAGAATAAACTAAACACAAGAACAAGGGGGCACAGTCTGAAATTTGTTGCGGAAAGTTTACAAGCAATGTCAGAAGATAATATGAAATCCTAAATCTAGGCTTAGATAGCATTAACCCTTACATATGTTGTGTGCGTGTGTGGAGCGGGCTCCTGAGCTGAGCCCGCACTGGACATGGTATTTTACAGCCTGCATCTGCTTCTGACAGCAGCGATCGCTGGTGTTTAACCACTTAAAGGGAACCTGTCATGTCTTTTTTACCATGTCAATTGTCCCCAGTGCGTTGTTAGTGATACAATGTAGATCACTAGCACGTGTTTTTCATTAAAAGACGGTGGTCTAATCATGTTCTATCTATCTTTTGTTAAATAGTATATATTTTTCATGAGTTTGGATTTTTTTTTTGCCGCATTATCCCAGCCCTCCCAGAGAAGCCATGACATCCATGCAGCTCAATACCTAGGTCCATTTGTGTTGTCTCCAGATATTTCAATCATAGTAGGTTAATGTAAGATGAGGAGAGAGGGCCACATACAAGTGAGTATTGTCCTGTGCTCTTTTCCAGAGAGAGCGAGTAGAAAGTCTCCTGGAAGATGATGAAGGACTGATGACGAGCCGCATTCCCTGAGTGACCCGGGCCGGAGCTGGCGCGCATTGTTCTCCATACATGTCCCACTATAATGTGTAACCCCTCGTATACATCCTGTAGGTGCTGCCTGGAGCCGCTCCATATAAAAGCCTGCATGTACCGCCCATCTCGGTGATCAATCTGTGATTTGTTCTTACCATGGCAGATAAGGCATTGTGCACATTGCATTCTGTCTTCCCAGTGGACGTGTAAAATAGATTTCCAGACACATACCTGTGACACACAGTGGCATATATGATCCGTTGTGTACAGTAGGGTATACTTTTTTTTTGTGGTGACCCTCTATGTAGAAACGCAGAATTTCTTACACAGTTGAAGAAAACGGTCTGATGTTGGTCACAAGGACTCTCTCATGCTCTCTGTCAGATATAAACTGGAAACTTTTACTTACATATGGATAAAATATATTTTTCATATGCATAGTCACAGCCTAAGGATCTCCATTTATAGGAACAAGGGCTACATAGTTAAACTGTTACCTATAGGCATCTTGTAACTCTGGGCTTGAGCGCCACCTACTGCTTCACTTTCTAATGACAGCCCATTATAAGCTCCCTCCTTCAGCGTTTGGACTTCTTCCCCCAAAGGGTTATATTCTCCGCAAAGTGGTCTGTAATACATCAGTGAAATACATCAGTGAAGCCGCATAATCAGAGACCGCAATAAGATGGCAACATCTAATCATTTATATAGGTTTAGTATAGATGGACATAGACATAAAATGTGAACCAGCTCTATCTAAGAGCTGGAGGATAGAACTGTTATCAGACATTTGACTATAGATAACCAACAATTGAGAAAACTAGTGGAAATCTAACATTTCGGCTGCCTTTGCCAGCCATTTCAATGTGTGCCCTATACCAAATATCCACCACCTATGTGATATAGATGAGTTCAGCCTGACAACTCATTGCTGTAAGGGTATGTGCACACGTATCTGTGAGGGCTGCGGATTTTTCCGCAGCGGATTTGATAAATCCGCAGTGCAAAACCCCGGATTTATCGCGGTTTCTATTGCGGATTCCATTGCGGGTTTACGCCTGCAGTTTTCTATTGGAGCAGTTGTAAAACCGCAGCGGAAGCCGCAGAAAGAAGTGACATGCTGCGGAATGTAAACCGCTGCGTTTCCGCGCGTTTTTTTCCGCAGCATGTGCACTGCGGATTTCGTTTCCCATAGGTTTACATTATACTGTAAACGCATGGGAAACTGCTGCGGATCCGCAGCAAAATCCGCAACGTGTGCACATACCCTGAAACCATGGTGTGGCTGGGTGGAGTTTAACCTGGCGGATCATATACCTTAATCCTAGAGATAAGTGGCGCCTACGTCATTTTAACACTTCCCTTCTCTATTGAAATAATAACCGCATCGCAAAAAAATTTGCATGGATAGAATTTTTTTTGTCCTTTGCCAGTCCTAGCAAAATATCTCTGGATGTAAATACAGAACTCGGGCTCTTGTCCAGATTATTAATCATCTGGATATTTGCCTAAATGGAGGGATTCGACAATGAATGGTAAGTCCAGCTTGTCACATTAGAAACATATCTGTTGTTTCCCTGATGTTTCAGCCACTTTTTATCAGAGAGTAAGAATTAAGTCATGTAGGGGAGATATGGATTATTTCAGATGATCTAGAAGTCAGGGGGTTCTTTGATATGCTGCAAGTTTCTTTTAATATGGTTGAGATCTGGGGAGTCTCCTGCCAATGGACTATAAATATCAATGTTTTATTCACTGAGCCACTTAATTATCACATTTGTCTTGTGACATGGTCTCCATCCTGCTGGAAAAAGCATTGTCCATCCCCAAATTGCTCCTGGATGGTTGGGAGAAGTTACTCTTGGAGGATGTTAGATCCCATTCTATATTCATGGCCGTGTTCAATTGTGAGTGAGCCCCCTCCATGGAAGAGAAGCCCCCACACATGAATGGTCTCAGGATGCCTTACTGTGGGCAGATACAGGACTCATGGTAGCGCTCACCTTTCCTTGTCCGGACAATCATGAATACAGATGTCCCAAACAGTCTGAAGGGGGCTTCAGCAGAGAAAATAACTTATCACCGTCCTCTGCCGTGCAATCCATGTACTTCCCGCAAAATGTTTTTTTTTTTGTTGATTAAGCCTCCCCTCCAGTATGTCATACAACATAGTGAGCCTTTCCATAAACTTGATGTATTTGTCAATAAAAATGTAAAAACATATGAAATGTTGATTGCACTTCAGTAATCATAGAAACATCTAACTAAAGGGTAAAAAAAAAACACCGAAGCAGCAAACTTTCTGAAAAACAAAATTTGTGTTAGTCTCAAATTTGAACTGATGGTCTACTTTCCACTTAGGGTATGTTTCCACGTTCAGGAAACGCTGCATTTTTGACGCAGCATCAAAAAGGCTGCGTCCAGATGTTACAACATAGTGGAGGGGATTTAATGAAATCCCGTCTCCACTATGCAGTAAAAGACCCATGCGGCAGACCCGCGGAAATGGACATGCGGTGCGTCTTTTAAGAACGCAGCATGTCCTTACATTGCAGAAAAAAACGCAAGGACAGTGCAGGTGACCTCAGGTGCAGATTTGTTCAGGATTTTACCTGCATAAAATCCTGACCAAATCCTGATGCAATCCTGAACGTGGACACATACCCTTAGGGATTGTGCAAGCTTTGTACTGGCAAAGCAGTAGGAATCCAAGGAAGACACATTCCGCTAATGGCTTGAGAGGCTATGTTCATAGGAAAAGTGATTGTATGAAGGCAACACCGCAGATGCCTTACACCCTCCCATTCGGAGCCGACCACATTCCTGCAGTATGACGGTAGGTAATGAGGACCATACCTATTCCTACAAAGGGTGATTTTAACCAAAGCAATAACTCTTCAAGTATGAGTATGACAATAATCATCTGAAATGAAAAAAAAACGTCCATTCTGGCAGATCTGACTGTTTCGCTTCATACCAGCAAACTTGGACATTTATCCTGACAATTCTATTGTTTACAATGCTACTCAGTGATGGGATTTCCTACAGTACAGATGAGGTACACTTTATGACAAAGGGATTGTCCAAAGTAGATGACCCCCTTAAGTGGTTTGTATAAGATTATAAAAACATGGCCACTGCCCTGCAGGTGCAGCTCCGCACTTGTCTACAGATTGTATGTGGTTTACAGTGGAGCCTGAAATAGTTCTCAGCTGTAAAACCACATGCAACCTGTATACAAGCGTGGTACCATGTCTGGGGAAAAGAAGCTATGTTTCCTCTTAAAGTTCATGTTCTAAACAATCGACTTCATTAAAATTCTGTTTATTCTGGAACATTTCTGGCAGTTTAACAAAACTGTTGTTTATTTTTTTTCCTGAGGACATATTATTTTTACCAGAACTGTAGTGGAATGTGGAGAAGAGAGGATGCAAAATTAGCCCCACAACTACATGTGCATCAGCTTCTCTGTTATCCAATTATCACCCTGTCCCCATAACTAGAGATAATGCAACCCCCTCCTGCCCAGCTCTGTCATCAAGAGGAAACGTTCAGCCATAGATCATCTCAACGTCTTTCGTCTGACCCTTTATAATCAGCCTGATAATGATCTGCTGCTGTTGTCTTCAGCTAATAATGAGATAAAGACTTTACAATGACAGGCCAGGATTATTTCACCAAGATAAACGGGATCAGGCAATGTAGGGATTTATGTTCAGGCCCATCAGAAAGCAACGGGAGGCCCATGCCCATAGTGACCAACCTGGAAAAGAGTCTTCTATAGATGTATTTCTGTACGGTTTAGAAAAGGTTTACTTCACAAATACTGCCTTGCTGAAGAAGAAGATGCCAAATTCATTAAGAGATGCATGCCACTTAATAAATTTGGCTTCCCTTCTCGGTGAAGTACGCCATGGCAGAAATGCTACTCCAGTCAGGCAATGGAGTAACATTATTGACATACAAAACACCGCCACATTTGATGAATTTGAGGGAGGCGTGTGGCCACATTCCTTACTATCCAAACTGGCATAAAATCGCCAAGTCGCAAAATTCTTGCGCATTTCCACGTCACACAAACATTCTGCAACTTGTCGAAGCTTTTTCGACACTTTTGTGACGTTTAAAGCTTTGGTGAATCGATAACAATGTCTTTTTCATGCAGGTCTGAAAACGAACCCATAAATCGCTCAAAAGACTGAACATTTGAAGGCCTACATGAAAACAACTCTCTGTTCTTATGTTCAGGCTTTTCAGCGTCTTTTAAACTAGCTCAAGGTTTCAAAGCCGCTAAGCGGTAAAAAGAAGTGACCTGACCATTCTTCTGGCGTTTTCCACTCTGAAGACGCGCCATACTTTATAAAAGAAGTCAATGGGAAGGCTCAGAAAATGCACGGGAGCCATTTTGATCGTTTTACCTGTGTTTTTGCTTGAAACATCACTAACAGCATTTTCATTGTTAAATGGAGTTAAAAAAAAAACATCTGGAAAATAAGTACTTAAATCGCCAAAAAAAGCTGCGAAGAACTTCCGTTAGTACTGACTGATTATGTACTTTTTCTTATAATATTCTCCAATCACATTTAAAGCTGCACCCAGAATTGTGGCTTGCAACAACGGGTGTGTTTACGGTGTCCACAGCAGGAACATCTCCCAGTGGAGCGAGCGCGTGGTATGGTGCATGTTAGCTGGTGTATCTGAGCTTATTATGTTTGATACTGTCTATTAAACTAGTGTATCCACAATCATGTATCTACCCGTAGCTTGTGTGGTACTATCTAACAAGCCGTGTTTTTAAGACCACATGTAGGTTTTATTTTGCGCGTGAGAAATGTGGACTCATTTTAATCATTGTTTCTATCTGATTTTCATTTGTGTTGCTGCATATGTCCATTTTCACTATTTGGGTGGAATGTATTTTTTAATCTGCAACGGAAATAAAAAGGACAGCACTCGGATACAACACAGATGGTCTCGGTGTGCTGTCCAAGCTTTTTATAGAACCATCGACTCCAATGTGCAACAGAACGGAACAAAATCAGACATGTCTTTGTTGTTTTTTGTGGAAAAATAAACGCCGGCATGTGAACAGCATCACGGACTATAATGGCTATGTGTTCTAGCTGTAAAAACCATAAATAGAACATGTATGTGAATCACAGATGTCTGAGTGAGGCCTAAAGAATACATATTGAAGCATCACTCCAGCATTTTTTTTTATTTATTATTGTATTACTAATGCATGATCCCTTCTAGTAGTATACTTACTATCTGCTGTCTTCTCCTCTTCCCGGCGCCACTCCTATACCACTCCGCCATCCTATGACTGCAGCTCCTGAGTGACCAGACGTCCCAAGCTCCCAATGTTAGTCTATGAGAGCTTCATTCTGGCCTCCTTCTGGATCTCATAGACATACATTGAGAAGTGACCTCCGGTTCGCCTAGGAATTACTGGAGCGAGCTGGCTGGTTGCAAACATCAGAAGATGACTGGAGCAGCGCCGAGAACAGAAGAAGTTGGCAGCTGGTAAGTAATCTAGTATGGGCAGGTAATATGCATTAGTATACCACTCCGGGATGTAAAATTAACAAAAATGAAGCAGAGTAGTGCTTTCAATGTATGTTGGCAGTAGCAGATGACCATCTGATGTGTATGGGTGCATCCTGACTTTCCTACAGCAGATGTCTGGGAAGATAGGCAGCTTGATTGCAAGAATCTGATTTTTCTTTGGGATTAGCAGCCGCCGGATGAGCCTTGCAGCAGCGTACTACCTTCTTCCTACTCCTAATGTATGCATACTCAAACACCTGCACACTCTGGAGATCTCGCTGTCAGCTGAATGCGTTTTCAGCCAACAGGTATCTAAAGTGCATGGTCAGCATAAGCCTTTCATGTGTGATCCTGTTTTCTGATCTCTCCGCCTGATGTGTGAAGCTATGTTCGGAGCTGTAGGATCTAGACCTATTATGTGTAGTCTACTTCCTTCGGAGACTACACCGTATGTTTTCCCGGACTCGGCCGGCAGGAAGTTGTCTATAATTGGATGACTCTTATCTGGACACTTAAAGTTCTTATTGTTAAAATAGCAACTGATTTAAAGAGTGAGCGGCGAAATATCCACTGCCGGGAATATTCCTACAGCGGGGGCCTAGGGATGAGGGAACATGCTACTGCCATGTACATTTGCATAATGTTATGACAGATGAAATACTGATCCTTCTAAAATAAATAAATAAGCAATTGCAGAGTCCAAGTGTCTTTATGAAACACAGGGGCCCAAACTGTTTTTTTATCTCCAATACCCTTTTGCTTTTTTTATTATTGTCCTGGCCCCACGGGTCGATTTACCGTTTGTACCTACAACAAAGGGAAGGAAACAAGTGTTCCTGAGATTCTGGTGGCTTAACCCAGCACAAGAATAGTGCATTTTCATTTTGATAGGGCCTACCTCTTTTCTACTTACCATGGGCAACCAAATAATTAATTTGGACCACACCAGGCTGCCAAATTTTAAACAGTCAGCCAAACTAATAATGAAAGGGGCTCATTAAGGTGGTGTAAACTTCTCCTTCCAATGATAGGCCGACATTAGAAGGAATATTCCAAGGTGTCAATGTCTCTCTATGGCAATTTCATTTTTCCACTTTCACCATTGAAAATGAAAGAAGGTCCTATAGCTGTTACATGTGTAGACCCAGCATTACCCCGATAGTAGTGCTCCTTGAAGGTGAGATGATGGCACACAAGTGCCCAGCTCTCCTTTCTTGGACGGAGGTTACCAAGCATAAAAAGGAGAGCTCTATCTATTTTTTCTTGTAAACTTTCTATCCTGAAGGACTTTGAACAAGGCATAGTCATGGTGCTAGGCAAGCTGGGGCTAGTATCTCAAAAACTGCAAACTTTGTTAGGGTTTCCCTTCTGCAGTGGTCAAAGAGTATAGCAAGATAGGTGTGATTTGAGGAAAACCATCCAGCGAAAGTGGATTCGGTGGACATAATAAATTTGTCAGTAGAATGGGTCAGAGGAGGATGTCAAGAATTGTTCTGATGAACCGACGTCACTCAGTCAAGTAAATTGCAACCATAGTACCCAAGCGAACTTTTCCGAATGTACAGATCACCGTGAGAATAGTTGGGATATAACAGCCAAGCAGTTAACCTAAGGCCTCGATCAGATGAATGTATTTTCGATCAGTGTGCTGTCCTTGCGTGTAGCAGAAGGCAGAATGACCAGTATTGAGTTGTCCATTACATGGAAGACCCTTTTTAAATAATATATTCCACCAGTTTTAAATTAAAAAAAGCCTTATATGCATGTTCTGCACCATTGCCATTCCAGCAATATCCCAACGATTGTGTGACATTGTTAGGCCGTAGTTCTCCTGTAAGATATCAGCAGCCGCTGATGGGCTGCAGTTGTCACACTTCCCTCCAGACGTCCCAGACTAATCTGAGGGAAATGTGAGTTCTGCAATCTATTAGCCACAACTGGAATGGTGCCTGTGCGGGAGGTGAGTATAAGATTTTTTTTCATTTTGTATGAGACACTATTGCATTTACGAAGGGGTTGTCTGGGTACTGCACAACCTTGATGCAACCTAGATAGCCTGTATGAAAAAGAAAAATCACAATATTCACTTTTCTGGTCTGGTTTATGGACTAGAAAGGTGCATAAAAAAGCCTCCGTACCCATCCGCAATGTCCGTACATTGATCTAATCATGTCTTCATCTTCAAGATGTGACTGACCAAATTTTTATAACTCTTGTCTGAACCCTAAAGCCAGATACTGACGAGTGTTGGAAAAATTGTCTATTTTTTGTCTAGACTGACAATTTTCTTCTGTATTTTCTTCCGTTATTCCCATCCACAGGGCTTTTGGTTTTACATCTCAATTATTTAAAAAATGTACATGACCAAAATATAGTGTCCTATGTTAAAAAAACAAATGCAATATATACGTATTTTTGCCCACCCAATATGTCCGCTTTTTGCCCACCCACAAATTTGAAGAAGCGAGTCTCATCTGAAAAACAGTCACAATGACTAAGGCGGCACGACCGTTGAAACGCGTATGATTTTGATGCACTTTAAGCCTGTGACTGTCACTGGTAGGAATCACCCGTTTTTGTGTCTCTGGATATAAAGATGGATTTTGGACTTATGTGCTTTTAATGAAAATGGAATAAAAGGTATTTTTTATGGATATCACCCACGCTGGACTTCTGCTTCACCTTTATACTACTTGCAGCACTGCATGATCTGCACGGTGGGACTGAGAGGAGGTGAGCTGATCTTATAACTATTTTAATACTGCCCCCTATGCACAAGAATATAACTACTATAATACTGCCCCTATGTACAAGAATATAACTACTATAATACTGCTCCTATATACAAGAATATAACTACTATAATACTGCCCCTATGTACAAGAATATAACTACTATAATACTGCCCCCTAAGTACAAGAATATAACTACTATAATACTGCCCCTATGTACAAGAATATAACTACTATAATACTGCTCCTATGTACAAGAATATAACTACTATAATACTGCCCTGCCCCCTATGTACAAGAATATAACTACTATAATACTGCCCCTATGTACAAGAATATAACTACTATAATACTGCCCCCTATGTACAAGAATATAACTATAATACTGCTCCCTATGTACAAGAATATAACTATAATACTGCTCCCTATGTACAATAATACTACTACTATATTACTGCTTCCTATGTACAATAATGTAACTACTATAATACTGCCCCTTATGTATAAGAATATAACTACTATAATACGGTCTATTATGGATAAAAACATAACTATAATTACAGATAGGACAGTTTTCATGTGTAACTAGAATTGCTCTTTAATATATCACTTATAATGCAGCCTGTCCAGTCTGTACAAATCTGTGGCATCAATGTGAAATTATATAAAATGTGGGGTTCTGCCTGCGCTGGGTTTGGTGCTGAATAACCTTTAGGCATTTTTGCTGTTGCTGGAGAAATAAACATGTATGAATTTTGCAATAAGTGCAGAAACCAAAAAAGCTGATTGGGCACATGGCTGGATGACTGGCTGAGGTGGCTGATCTATGAAACTATATAGAGAAACATAAAGCCAGAAGGAGGAAGTGGAAAAAGAATTGGGTACCCTGCCCCCTGTGCTGCAATCATTAACCCTTGCCGCTCATACAGCAAGCTGTGGGTTTTCGGACGATAATGCCTAAACTTGTGCCTGCTCGGAAGCCATCATGCTCCAACATTGCCCGTGCCCTGCAAGCCGCTCAGGTAGCATCTTTGTCTAAACTCACATTGTAGAAATGCGCTGAATTAAGTTTGTTGGTGACTTAGGGGTGTGGTTCGGGCAATTTAGGCCTTCTATGTGGACATTTGGGGACATACATGTACTTTAAAGGAATTCAAGACATAGTTCATTTCAATTCCAGTCTGTAGACACATATCTAGAATTAGCTGGTGTGTTCTACAGTCTTGAGGATTAAGAGGCAAAAATCAAACCTACAAAACTGGTGGGTAGCGTCAGTGAAGGTATGAATAACTAAGTTATGTTTTTGTTACTTTGCTGTCTGATTAAAAAGTAACTCCGGGCAAAAGTTAGAAGGGTATTAGTGTGGCTTGTGATCCCACTACGAATAAGCCACTGTGATCGCTGCCTTTTTCTCCATACCAGTGGCCTTCAAATTGTGTCTGTCTAGCTATATGTGTAACTTCAGCTACAGGGAGCATAGCTTTGGGGGCGCAGTGATAGCAGTTGCATCTGAAACATGGTGTCTAAGGGGACCCAAAACACCATGTATTGTAAACGGCAGTAGTTAGTTTGTAAGGGAAGATGTTACAGATTTTGCATTGAAGCCCCAGGGTCTGAGTCATAACATTGCGGTTCCACTGGGCCAGTCTATGAGGGAACAAAATTTCGCTCACTAGTGAGTGATCGTCTAGGGTTACTTATGCAGGCTCAAAAGGTGAGAATGGTTTGTCACTGTAACTACCGAAATAACAACGTTATCTTGGCCTCTGCCTATGCACAGCGCAGCAGTATTAGGCTCTTGTGTAGATAACCAGGCTATCCATAACGAGGTCCTTGCTGGACAAAATAACCCCCAACATATCTATTCCAGGTCCCAGGTAAAAATTTTGAGATGAGTGACAAATTGCATTTTTGATTAATACTAGATTTCCACTTACAGTATCAATTTCCCAATCCAAAAAAATCTAATCTACCTTTGCTTGATCCCTCAAGAGTCATGAAAGGAAAGCAACTGTGCGGACCCTTTGTTCTATCATTTGTTTAACTAAATACTAAAATATTTCCATAATGAGCTACCAGGTTCCTTGTGCCGGCCGTGTGTGCAACCTTTACATCAGTGACAATACAGTTATGGCTTTGTGATCAAAGAAACCACAAAAGTATCCAAAGTGTCCACAAGGCGCCTGGCTGGAACATTGCATCAGATTTCCATACGCAAATGACTATTTTGGCATGCAAATCTTTGGCTTAAAGGGTTTTTTCACTTAAAAAGGTAGACCCCAATTATACGAAATGTAGCAGGTACTCATGCCTTCTACATTAGCAGAGCTCCTGAGCTCAGTGATTGCAACAGTATGGAGGCTGTTGATGTGATGCCACTAATGCAGCCAAGCACTAAGATGGACAGAAACACAGATCTGCAGCTAGAATCGGAGAGGGTGGATACCTGCTGTGTTTAAGTTAAAGCGGATAACACTGTTAATTAAGATGACATTCATGGAGACCCTGTGCTCAGTCCCAGAATGACTGAAATGTATTGCTCAGTCTGAATCTCTTCAGTACTGGCACTGAACATCGACACTGACACAGGGGCGACAATGTGTCCCACGATTCCTATCTGTACATACCCCAGTGAGATCTGGCACCTCAACATCTGGGACCTCTTTATATTTGGTGCTCTAGTAATGGTGCACGTGGTAATACACAAACTGCAACAGAGGTAGTTGCACTTGTGGGATGTCACTTTGACTCATTTTGCAAGTGTGCCAAAGAAGAAAACACGGGCCTACCAAATATTTAAGAAATTGAAATCTTACCAGATGTTTATGGCATCTAATGTCAATGTGTCTCAAAAGGGAATACCCCTTAAAGTTTTATTGGTCCATCTTTGGGGATGGTCCAATCCAGCAATGTAGTCACTGGATGGGAAGAAAAGTGCACCCATGATGTAGATGCTAGAAAATGTTGGGACCACAGGCAATGTGATGTCTCGGGGTCTTTGCACTGCTCTATGTTCCCTTTATTCTGGAACTCAGTAGAAGGTCCTAGCTCACAAGCCAATAATGACATGTCAGAAGATAACTAAAAGGTATTCTTTTAATTAAAAGGCTCCATGCATAGTTTCTGTAGACAGCATGCCAGGGGCAATGGAAAGCATGCCACTTACAGCACTGGCATTCTGTCAAGGGAAAGAGGCCAGGATCAGTGGACGTGGTCAAGCTGAACCTTCTCTACGTCATAGTAACTAGACAGATGGTCACTTCTGGCTTGCACCGGTATGACCATAGCTAGTTGTTGACCGTTATCCATGGCGTTAAAATGCGCACATCCCAACCAGGATAGCAGATAAGCGACCACCCCAAATCCTGAATATTTAATTAAAATACAGATGATACTTTGAACATGGGTCCATTATTTAGCACAACACATCCAGGAAGAAAAAAGAGGAAATGTGAAGATGTAATCTGACCCTGGTCACTGCAGAGATGAAGAGCTGCTCTTGTTTTTTTAATAACTTGTTACAGTTTGTAGAACAGAGAAACAGCCTGGGAAGTTCTTAACAAAGATCATAATCAGTATATTGCTGATGTGGAGCTAGATGACACTACTAAAACATTTACAAACAACTTAAAATGAAACTCCAAGTAAAACGTAATATCTTATAACTTCTTTTTGGGGAATAACCATATAAATCTACTATATAATTGTCTAAGGGTCACTTCCGTCTGTCTGTCCTTCTGTCTGTAACGGTTATTCGTTCGCTGATTGGTCTCGGCAGCTGCCAGTCATGGCTGTATGTTTATTTTTTATTTTTTAACCAGTGACATACGTGGCTAGGCAATATACTATGTGGCTGGGCAATATACTACGTGGCTCTGTGCTGTATACTACATCGCTGTGCAATATACTGTGTGGCTCTGTGCTGTATGCTACGTCACTGGGCAATATACTACATGGCTGGGCAATATACTACGTGGTTGGGCAATATACTACGTCGCTGGGCAATATACTACATGGCTGGGCAATATAGTTACATAGTTATTAAGGTTGAAGGAAGACTATAAGTCCATCTAGTTCAACCCATAGCCTAACCTAACTTGCCCTAACATGTTGATCCAGAGGAAGGCAAAAAAAAACCATGTGGCAAAGAGTAAGCTCCACCTTGGGGAGAAAAATTCCTTCCCGACTCCACATACGGCAATCAGACTAGTTCCCTGGATCAACGCCCTATCAAGGAATCTAGTGTATATACCCTGTAACATTATACTTTTCCAGGAATGTATCCAGTCCCCTCTTAAATCTAAGTAACGAATCACTCATTACAACATCATACGGCAGAGAGTTCCATAGTCTCACTGCTCTTACAGTAAAGAACTCGCGTCTGTTATTATGCTTAAACCTTTTTTCCTCCAAACGTAGAGGATGCCCCCTTGTCCCTGTTTCAGGTCTATGATTAAAAAGATCATCAGAAAGGTCTTTGTACTGTCCCCTCATATATTTATACATTAAAATAAGATTACCCCTTAGTCTTCGTTTTTCCAAACTAAATAGCCCCAAGTGTAATAACCTATCTTGGTATTGCAGACCCCCAGTCCTCTAATAACCTTGGTCGCTCTTCTCTGCACCCGCTCTAGTTCAGCTATGTCTTTCTTATACACCGGAGACCAGAACTGTGCACAGTATTCTAAGTGTGGTCGAACTAGTGACTTGTATAGAGGTAAAATTATGTTCTCCTCATGAGCATCTATGCCTCTTTTAATGCATCCCATTATTTTATTTGCCTTTGTAGCAGCTGCCTGACACTGGCCACTGAATATGAGTTTGTCATCCACCCATACACCCAGGTTTTTTTCATTGACGGTTTTGCCCAGAGTTTTAGAACTAAGCACATAATTATACATCTTATTACTTCTACCCAACTGCACGCTGCACTACGTCGCTGGGCAATATACTACGTGGCTGGGCAATATACTACATGGCTGGGCAATATACTACGTCGCTGGGCAATATACTATGTGGCTGGGCAATATACTACGTGGCTGGGCAATATAATACGTCGCTGGGCAATATACTACATGGCTGGGCAATATACTACGTCACTGGGCAATATACTACGTGGCTGGGCAATATACTACGTGGCTGGCCAATATACTACGTGGCTGGCCAATATACTACGTGGCTGGGCAATATACTATGTCACTGGGCAATATACTACGTGGCTGGGCAATATACTACATGGCTGGGCAATATACTACGTGGCTGGCCAATATACTACGTGGCTGGGCAATATACTACGTGGCTGGGCAATATACTACCTAGCTGGGCAATATACTACGTGGCTCTGTGCTGTATACTACGTCACTGGGCAATATACTACGTAATATACTATGTGTCTTACCAATATACTACGTGGACTGTGCAATATACTACATGGACATGCATATTCTAGAATACCCGATGGGTTAGAATCGGGCCACCATCTAGTATACCATAAACATTTTCAATATGGCAACACTAGACCACATGTTCATTGTGCTTCTGTGAGCAGTCGAGGCCTATACGTGCAACCATGGTCTACAGTGTAGGCTCTACAGCGTCTCTGGACTTGTCTAACATCATGTGCCAAGTCATTGGGTGGCGATTATACAGGGAGCTGCCAGCAGCGGATCTTGATGATTTTCATGAGTGCATTCAGCACAGAAGAACTTTCCTCACACAGCCATTAATAACCTCACTGATGTGCCGGGATTTCGGCACATGACTTATACTCCATACTGAATAAGTCAATATGTTTTTTAAAAAAATTCAATTTTTCATCATTTACATATCATTAACTAATGTGTCTATCCATCCTGTGATTTCCATAATTCCCTAACTTTTCCTTCTTCAAGTCCCAGTTTCAATGTTGAGGAATGTAGATATATATGTGGTAGTTTTTTGTTGCGTTCCCGTGCGGTCGGCGGGCGCGTCAAAACAACGCATCCGCATACATCCGCATGTCCTGCATATGCAATGTTAAAGATAGGTACGCAGGACACATGCAGAAGTAGGCGGGGCTTAACGGAGGATGTACGCAGCCCTCCGCAAAGCTCCCGAACCCAAATGTGAACTTAGCTTAAGATAGCTGAAATTATGTAAGCCGGTCATTTTGTGGCAGGCCTGTAAATTCTGGGAAAATGTGAGTTTTGTGATTGATTTAATTTACATGGCAAGTAATGACTTTGCAATTTTTTTGGCAAATTTATCTGACCACTTTTCATATCAAGCTAGAGTTAATGCAAATTGCCACTTTTGAAATCTACCTTCCTCTTTACACTGATAAACTAATGAGTATATAGAGCCTTGTTATCCTGAACTTTGTTTGATGCAATTTACAGCTATATTCTGGTAGTGTCCCTATAATTTCTACATCATACTCAATTTTTCTTTTACGTATCAACCCTAATCTAACTGACAGACAAATAGTTTGACTAAAAATGTGTGTGTATGGATTTCTTAGGTGATCAACATAACTGTGCAATGGGTGAATTTACTTAAACCATTAGCCTTCTCTGTTTTGTATAATTATGGTGGTTAATCATCTTTCTGTCCTACATGTCCAAGGAGTCAGTAGCCAATTGCATCTCTTGTGCTCTCTTTTGGAAAAATGTGGAATTACTCCTAGGGATAGCATATTTGGAGAGAGAACGCTCAGTGACTCTGCGCTAGCTTTAAATCCCTGGAATTTGAATGGCTATCCACCAAATTATATGACTCTTCCAAAAAATGTTTATTTTGGTTAAACAAACTATTTTGGAACGTGCCAAAAGAATTCATCCAGTGGCCTTCATGTTTGTGTTGCCTCCGTGTTTTTGAATACTAAATATTTCATGTTTCCTTTTTTAAGTCCTATTGTATCGACTTGTATAATGGAAGACAATGGGAAACTCAAACATTTTTCTGGAAGATCCTAATAGTAGGGCTGGTGAGCCAGGAAAATTGCTTAAATGGATGGAAACAGCACTCAAATGGAATAGGAACAGCATGGTGAAGACTCATGGACACATCTCTGTCTCCCAGCTCTCTACAATGTTGTCAGAGTATTACTCCACTTTTACAGACAATAATAAAGCTTACAAAACCGAAGATAAAATTAATTTTACTGGAAAAAATGTTAGGAAACATTATTTCATTTATAATGACTTGTGTATAAAGCCAAATTAAAAAGAGGGAAAAAATGCCCCCTCCTCCCCTTAATATCTGGTCCATTTCTCACCGTATTTCCCCATCGCCTATGACTACAGTAGATGAGATACAGTAGTAGAGGAGGATATAAAACTACGCCCACCGGTGGTCACCGGTAAATATAATTTTAAGATTTTACAACCTTATCTGGGCATGTAGTGTGTGTGACATGGTCAGACACATCTTTTTTTTAATATATGAGGGAAGGACCCTGAAACTCAAAAAGCCTATGCAAACTCAAAAATTAGAAGGAAGAGGGACTTCGATACAGCCTGTTTTAGACATAAAGGATTGCCTTCTATACATTCTGTTAAAATTGCTAGGTAGTGATATTCCTAGACTTATAAAGCCTATTCACTAAGTGTAAGGGCTGCCAAAAATTAGAAGGATGGATTACAGTACACTCTAGAAGACATGTAGAAAAAAATTTTTTCCCATTATTAAGGCGTGGGACTCCTAGACTGGTAAAATCTATGCACTAAGTGCAAGGGCTGAAAAACATTTACCCATACATTTATTGATATGAGAATTGTAGAGGTAGGTCTCAAACACATCCTGTACAAATGATGAAGGAGGGCCTCATACGCACCCTGGAAAAATTAAGAGCCAGAGGCACATGATGACCCTCTAAAACCTTTGGAACTGTAATTGTGAGAAGCAAGCATTTGAGTAGACACAGAATCTGGATGGTTACGCTGATTATGGTGTCATTGCCACTCACCGTCTTGGTTAATTCCTCAAAGTTTTGGAGAACCTAACAGATGTCAGACATCCACTTTTGGTTGTTATGTGCGAATGCTGACCCAAATACTAACAGGTATGTTGTAGCTGGTATTCAACTATTGCGCTCTGCTACTCACAAAGCCGTGCCAACATGTGTAATGTGGAGTTCCAGCTCGTGGTCACATCACACACCAGCTGGTGAACTGGCAGTTGCAAGCGCTACTGCAACACTGCCAGACGGGCGACAACTGTAGTTGACTTGCGGAAATAGGCGCACATGCGTCATCCCATACAAGTAGCTCAGGCAAATCTGGGTGGGTTTTCAGAATCCGCTGAACCATTAAGTTGAGCATGTGGGCCAGGCACAGTACATGTACGAGCTTTCCAAGCTTCAGAACCACCACAAGGTTACGGCCATTATCATACCCAACCATACCTGGTTGTAGGTTCAGCCGCAATAGCCATAGATCTCTCCAGTCTATTATACCTTTCAACAATTCTGCAGGGGGGTTGCTGTTTGTCACCTAACCAAATTAGTTTCAGCAGAACCGTTTGCCGCTTCACCAACCGAGATAGTACCGCAGTGCTTCCAGCTTGCGACTGATATGAACGATGTGCTCCGAGATGACAATTCAGAGATGGAGTAGGAGGGGGAGCAGGAACTGGTGTTAGGTGATGGAGGAAACCCTGATGGAACTAGGGCCCATAATCCTTGGTGTCCGTAGTACTTGTGCCATTCCAGGGTCTGACTCCGTCCCAGCCTCCATAAGGTTTAACCAGTGTGCTATCAGGGAAATGTAGTGTCCCTGACCACAAGCACTTGTCCACATGTTGATCGTTAAGTGGATCATCCACAAGCCTAAATGGCAATATTTCCAGGGCAAGCAGTCTGGCAATGTGTTTGGGCCTTTGGGTCGGTGGCTCGGTATTTTTGCTTGCATTCCAATGCCTGGGGTAGGGACAGCTGAACGCTGCTCTGAGATGAATGAATGAATTGGTCATGGTTGCTGATTGTGCTTGTGAATGTGCAATGACATATGTTTCCTAGACGGGATTGGCAAGCACATAGCACATGGGAAGAGGCAGTGGTGTCACCCGCATACACTGATGGAGGACACAGGTATTTTGCCCACCTAGTCGGGTGCCTTGATGATGTACCTGAGCATGCTGGTGGTGGTCAGGCTGTGAGTGGTCAGGCCCCTCCTGATCTTTGTACAGCACAGGTTGCAAATGACCGGTCTTTTATCGTCCGCACTTTCTTTAAAAAAGCACCAGTCTGGGGAACACATAACCCTTGGCCTGGGTACTTGCCACATAAGGGTGCCCTGGGGAAAAGTTTCCAGCCATCTCCCTCTGGTGACCCCACTGCCTTTTTCTGCCTATTGCTGTTCTGTGGATTCTTCCCCCTCTGCACTGCTGTCCTCACTTTGCATGGTACCTTCTTAGGTTGGGTCAGTGACTTCATCGTCATTTTCTTCTGACCGTGGCTGCTCAAATATTTGGGCATCACTACACACGATCTACTCTTGTCCTTAAAATGTTCCGGGGTGAGAGGCCAGAATCAATAAATGGAAATGTGAAGAGCTCCTTGGAGTGTCTGACTGTGGGACCACTTGTCTGCTGGAATATGCCATGATGGGATGATCAGGGTGAGAATTATGCAGCCCAGACTCTGTGAGACTGGACCATGTGGAAGACAGGGTGGTGCTGTGAAACATACTGGAAGCATTGTCTGACATCCAGCCAACCACATGTTCACATTGTTCTGGCTTCAAAAGTGCCACACGCCCACTTGAAAAGTGGGACAGAAAGGCAGTGCTCGTTGATAAGTGTTTTTTTATGCTCCTGCAACTAGCTCGGCCTCAGCTTCTGCATGCACCATCATGTGCATGCACCACACACCTTGCATGCGCATTTTAAAGTACCGTATATACTCGAGTATAAGCTGACCCGAGTATAAGCCAACCCCCCTAATTTTGCCACAAAAAACTGGGAAAGCTTAATGACTCGAGTATAAGCCTAGGATGGGAAATGCAGCAGCTACCAGTAAATGTCAAAAGTAAAAATAGATACCAATAAAAGTAAAATTAGTAGACATCAGTAGGTTAAGTGTTTTTGAATATCCATATTGAATCAGGAGCCCCATATAATGCTCCATAAAGTTTATGATGGCCCCATAAGATGCTCCATATTAAAATATGCCCCATATAATCCTGCATAAAGGTTATTAGTGGCCCCATAAGATGCTCCATAGACACATTTGCCCAATATAATGCTGCACAAATGTTGATTATGGCCCCATAAGATGCTCCATACAGACACTTGCCCCATATAGTGCTACACAAACGTTATGGCCCCATACAGACACTTGCCCCATATAGTGCTGCACAAACGTTATGGCCCCATATAGACACTTGCCCTATATAGTGCTGCACAAACGTTATGGCTCCATAAGATGCTCCATATAGACACTTGCCCCATTTGCGGTTGCTGCGATAAAAATAAAAAATCACATACCTCTCCGTCGCTCAGGCCCCCGGCACTTTCAATATTCACCTGACTTTGCTCGGGCGCCGCTCCATCTTCAGCGTCTCCTTCACTGACGTTCAGGCAGAGGGCACGCACTAACCACGTCACCGCGCCCTCTGACCTGAGCGTCACTGCAGAAGACGGAGTGGCGCCCGGAACGAGGAGCAGGTGACTATCGCGTAGCGCTGCGCTCCCCTCCCCGTTATACTCACCTGCTCCTGGCGAGGTCCCTGTACGTCTGTTCCCTGGCGCTGCAGCTTCTTCCTGTACTGAGCGGTCACTGTTACCGCTCATTACAGTAATGAATATGCGGCTCCACCTCTATGGGAAGTGGAGCCGCATATTCATTACTGTAATGAGCGGTACCATGTGACCGCTCAGTACAGGAAGAAGCTGGAGCGCCGGGAAGCAGGGTCATGCAGGGACCGGGCCAGGAGCAGGTGAGTATAATTATACAGCCCCCGCTCCCCTTTCCCTGCCGACCCCTGGGTATGACTCGAGTATAAGCCAAGAGGGGGACTTTCATCCCCAAAAAATGGGCTGAAAATCTCAGCTTATACTCGAGTATATACGGTAGGTATATATTATATGTCTGCAATATATTTTAGCTATATACTATATGTCTGGGAAAAGAAAATATGTAGCCCTGAATGCAGGTGACAATGGTTTTATTAGAGAATGGACAAGATGTAGCCCTGAAAACCTTTTTATAGGTTGCAGCAGCTTTATACCTATAGAAGGGCTGTAAGGCAATAAACCCTGTCTAAATGCCTCTACTCCAATACTATTCCTCATCCACCAGCTATGCCTACACTGAATGCAGGTAGCAGTGGTTTTACTAGAGAAAGGACAGTATGTAGCCCTCAAAAGAACTTTTGTTTTAATGGTGCAGCAGCGGTATCACTAGTCTCGTCTTAATATATATATATACTTTCCTTACCAATCACCAACATTCCTCTTCTATTGTTGGTCTCCGTGATTCCCCTTCTGACTGCTGCATTTAATCATTGTCTGAAGCAAAGATCAACAAGTCTCTGCTGTGGCCAGTGATTGCCTGCAGCAGTCTCATGTCTTTTACGGCCAGAAGAGTATTTATAGAGTATTTATAGACCGAGATCTGGCAGTGTTACAAGAGGAGCAGCAGAGATTAGTAATAAGAGTATCATTTATTTTTTTTATTGCATTGGAGCCAGCTGCATGCTTTTTAACAAAAGAAAAAAATAGCTTTGGTAAAATCCCTTTAGCCTGATTGTCAGGGTAAGGCATTCCGGAGAACTAGTGCAACACAAAAGACATCTTAAATACCATAGCAAAAAAACTGAATTGTGGAAGAAAAAGTAGTGTATTAACCACAGTCAAGGGCGCACCATTCAAAACGGTAGACCGCACTGCCACCATTGGGACAAGAATTTCAATATGCACATCATCATGGGTTGTAGGGGACATCATACCATGTAGGGACGAACTGTGAGTCCATCATACTGGAGGGGCTATTATACTGTGAGGGATATACTGTCAGGGCATCAAAGTGCATGGAGGATGTACTGTGGGGACATCATACTGTGGGGTGGATCACTGTGTATACATTATTCTGTGGGGGATATACTATAGGTGAAACTGTGGGGTCATCATACTGTGTTGGACCAGCATACTATTTGGGTGGCTGTGAGGGCCTCATAATGTTTGGAAATGTTGAGAAGTCAGTCATAATATGGGACTATCACAGTGTTTGGGGGCTGTGGAGCCAACCATATTGTTAGTGGGGCTGGAGGAGTCATAATAATGTGGGAGCATCATACTGTTTAGCAAGCTGTGGGATCATAATGTGTGGGGGGCTATGAGGATCATGCTATTTTAGGGGCTGAGGAGCCAACATATTGTTTAGAGAACTGTTAGGACAATAAATCTTTGGAGAGCTGTTAGACCATCATACTGTATGGGGGCAATCATACAGTGTAAGGGAAAACTGTGGGTTCATCATACTTTGGGGGGAACTTTAGAAGTCCGTCATACTGTGGTGGGAGTTTTTTGAGGACAACTTAATGTGGAGGTGAATCACAGTGTAGGCATTATACTGTGGGGGATGTACTTTATGGGCTTCAAAACAGGTAGATGGGGAGCTATGGGGGCATCAAACTGTTGTGTGGGGACCACTGTGTAGGGATTAATCTGCTTGGGGTTGACTGAGGGGGCATCAAGCTGTGGGGGCTTGCTGTGATGTCATCATTTTGTGTGTGTGATTGGTATTGTCGGGGCAAATTGTGTGGAAGAATTTACTGTGGGCATCATACTCTGTGTGGGAGGCCTTCTAGGTGACATAGTGTATAGGTGCTATGAAAGGGGTATCATAGTGGGTGAGCTCATACTGTGTTGTAATGCAGGTGCTTCTTCCTGTGTTTAAAAATTGATGTATGCTCTTTTGTGACTACGCCTGTGTCCTGACCCCGCCTACTCTGCTGAATAGATTTGTCTTTTTTGGAGGGCTGAGGACTAGTGATGAGTGAGCAAGCGTACTCCTTGTTCGGGTTTTCCCCGAGCACGCTCGGGTGATCTCCGAGTATTTATGACTGCTCGGAGATTAAGTTGTCATCGCCTCAGCAGCACGATTTACAGCTATTAGCCAGCTTGATTACATGTGGGGATTACCTAGCAACCAGGCAACCCCCACATGTACTCAGGCTGGGAAGTAGCTGTAAATCATTCCGCTGCCGTGATGAAAACTGAATCTCCGAACACTAACAGATACCCGGAGGACACCCGAGCATGCTCGGGAAAACCCAAGCAACGAGTGCACAGGCTCATCACTACTGAGGACACAAAATGAACTCTTGGTATGAGGCCCTATGATTTCTATGCATGCCCCTGACCACAGTATTTGCTATACAATAAAGCATGACTCGCAGGCGCCTGCGCAGAAGAACACTGAAGCCAATGCCTATAGAAGGGTGGAATAGTTACTGTATAATCGTGCTACTGCAGGGTTTCGGGGCCACCAATACACATCACAGGAGACTATGACGCTCATCGGAGGGTGGTGGTGTGCAAATGAAGACCGGAGGCAAGAAATCATTGGCATAAAGAAATAAAAGACAATTTCTCAACAAGATTGAAGATATGGTCATATAGGTATGACTAGTTTAACCATTCTATCACATGTATGTCCATATTAATAGGTGAAGAACGTCCCCAGGTGGTCACAGATTCCCTTTAAAGAACTCAGCAGGGAGGTTGTTGTAAACATCATGAAGAACTACCAGCTGATTTTCTGTGGATGTCGCTTGTGCAAATCCTTCTATCTCTTCCTGTAATACCAAACAGATTCGATAATGTTAAGATTAGGGCTTAGTGTACGCCATATCAAAACTTCCAGGACATTGTAACACTACCATGTCACATGTCATACACCATGGCAAAACTGAGTAAAGCAACAAATTTAAAGCTTCAGCAAGGTATCCCCCCTTCCCAAAAAAACACAAAAATTGAGCTTGAGCTTAACTTTAGTTGGTACACATGCAGAAATTAAATGCATGTTCAGATTGGCCACAAAACATTAAAACCTACAAGAGAAAAAGTAAGCAAAAACCCTGATGTAACTAAGTAAAAAAAGCAAAAGTTCATTTAAATAATACAGAGTTTTTAGTAATACTGTTTTTTTTATCAAAAAATAGCACAAAAGCCATCCCACCGCGTCAAGGTAACTCTGATCGGGACAGTCTTACACTGCCTCATATTAAAACCTTACCATGTGACTGTCCCGATCAGAGTTACCTTGACCCGGAGGAATGGCTTTTGTGCTATTTTTTTTTCCAATAATGCTTTTATTAAACTTTTTTGACAATACAGATATAAAATTTAGATAAAACACACACAAAAAAAAAAAAAAAGGGGAATACAATTTGCACATTCTTGTATCAATCAGTAAGTAAATAAAATAATTTGCCTAAACATAACAAAGAAATAAAAAAAATAAAAAAAAAAAAAGGGGGGGGGAGGGGGAGAAGAACACATGAGGGAAATGAAGGAAGGGGGAAGGGGGAAGAGCACACGGCTTCCACTCCTACATCCTCAGGTTTATATGTCTCAATCCGCGAATCATCCTCACAGAGGCGGACGACCTGCTATTGTTTGTTCCAAGAACCAAGTAGTCATCTTAAAACAATCTCTGATTCCTTGCTTAGTGTGAGCCGGAAGAATCGCTATAAATGGTTCCCATGTGTCAAAGAATGTCTGAGTCCTTCTCTCTTTCTGGAGGGAAGCCTCTATCCAGTCCATTCTAAACAAAAAAGCAAGTTTCTCTAGGAAAAGTCGCAATGTGGGCACTTTAGGCGCCAACCAGTTTTGCAGAACTGTTTTACGAGCTGCAGCTGAGATAATAAAAAGGAATTTTTTACCATGATATGGTATATGGACATCACTATCTGTAATATGACCAAAGAGAGCCCAGGCTGAAGTAAGTGTGATGTTATATGAGGTGTGCGTCAACACGAAGGTATGTATACGCTGCCAGAACAATTGAATTTGTGGACAAGCCCAAAAGCAGTGATAGTGGTCCGCTTCAAATTCCCCACATCTAGAACAGGCCGGGCTCGCCAGATTCCCCATCAGATAACTACGTTTTGGTGAAACATAGGTTTTGTGCAGGATCTGTAACGCCATTTCCCAATAAGAGACAGAAGGTATATATTTGAGTGCTTTCTGTAATGCCCGCAAGATAAAAGATGGTGTAAAGGAGACATCATCCACCTGCCATTTTGTAATTCCCACCCCTACGGCATCATACTGCATCAGAGGACGAAGGAATGTATAGTACCCCGAGACCAGACCCTTGTTCTGAGTGCATGTATTTAACTTGCTCAGTAACTCGTCCTGCCAGTCATTGTCGTTGAAAGCATGTATGACACTATGTGCGTAGCTTTGCAGCTGCATGTAGTGAAAAGGGTGTGCGCGTATATAGTCGAACAAAGTGCATGCCTGAGCAAATGAAATGACGGTTCTTGTCTGTGTGTCAACTATGTCCCTAATGGACTGTAAACCCCCTCTCTGCCATCTAGAGAAGATGGGGTGTGCCTTTCCATCCTGAAAACTAGGATTATTGGAAAATGATTGTGCAAGCGAAACACCACTGGACAAGTGTAGCCTCCTACGCACCACCACCCACGTCCTCCACATTGACATGAATAAGGGGTTATTTTCGTGGTCTGATGATAATGAGGGATAAGGGGAATGTAATAAGCTTACCAGGGACCCATTACCTATCAGAGATGATTCTACGGTAGTGGATGAATACGTGGATGTACCGTTCAGCCAGTCCCTAAGGATCCGCATATTGGCTGCCAGATTATATAATTTAACATCTGGGAAATTGATTCCCCCATTAGTCTTAGGCTGCTGGAGGATGTACAGTCCAATTCTAGGTCTCCTTCCCTGCCATATGAAATTGCGGAATAGTCTATTGATGTTGCGTTCATCTACAGGTCTTAAATAGAACGGCAGGACATTAAACAGGTATAACAACCGCGGGAAAGAGATCATTTTTATTAGGTTTGCCCGACCTATAAAAGATAGGGTGAACCTGCTCCATGCACTCAAGTCATCTTGCAATGACCTGATAAATGCCTGCAGGTTGGTCCGCTGTAGTTCTACTGGAGATCTAGTAATTTGAACACCTAGATATGTAATAGATTGGGTTTTCCACTGAATAGGGTACTTTTGAGCCCACGTAGGTTTTGCGGGTCCCGAGAGCATCAAAGCTTCAGATTTTGTCACATTTATTGAGAAACCCACTAGTGCTCCCTTTTGC
This sequence comes from Ranitomeya imitator, assembly GCF_032444005.1. Lineage (NCBI taxonomy): Eukaryota > Metazoa > Chordata > Amphibia > Anura > Dendrobatidae > Ranitomeya > Ranitomeya imitator. The sequence goes on along the minus strand of NC_091283.1, from coordinate 450,775,311 downwards.
TCTACTATTGAAAGCAAAGGGCCCAGATTGACCCGAGGTCTTGACATAAAGATTAAAATATCATCTGCGAAAGCCATCATTTTAATTTCTGTGTTCCCAAATTGTAATCCCTGAAGGCCTGGCCACTCCTGCAGGTACCTTAATAGTGGGTCTAATGCCAAATTAAAAAGTATCGGTGAGATTGGGCATCCCTGTCTTGCTCCCCTTTCCAAAGTGATTGGAGGAGATAATAAATTATTTATGGATAATTTAGTGGTTGCGTTATGTTGTATGATGTATAAAAGTCTAAGAAAGATGTCGCCAAAGCCTCTGTACCTTAAAACCGTGTTCAGAAAGCTCCATGATATTGAGTCAAATGCCTTCTCAGCATCAAGGCTGAGTAGCAGTGTGGGAGGACAATTTTGTTGTTTAGCAAGAACTGTTGCGGCTACAGCCGTCCTAACCCCCAGAGCAGAGTGACGGCCTCTTGTAAAACCCAGTTGTGAAGGTATGAGTAAATCTGGCAGAAACTCTTGCAAGCGATCCGCCAGGATTTTAGTGAGTATTTTATAGTCTACATTTAGTAGGGATATCGGACGATATGAGCCTACCTCAAGAGGGTCTTTATTTGGTTTGGGTAGAAGAATTGTGTGGGCTTCATGAAAGCCTTCCACTTGTTCCCCCTGTGTGTATATGGTATTAAGTAAGTCCACCATCGTGGGGATGATATTTGGCTGCAGCATCTTGTAATACTCAGCAGTTAGACCATCAGGTCCTGGTGATTTGTTATTGTGTAGGGACTCAATCGTCGACCGCACCTCCTCAGTAGTTATTGGAGCTGACAACTGCTTTGTGCTGTTTTTTTAATCAAAAAAACAGTATTGCTAAAAACTCTGTGTTACTAAAATGCACTTTTGCTTTTTTACTTAGTTACATCAGGGTTTTTGCTTACTTTTTCTCTGGTAGGTTTTAAGGTATCTCCCAAGCAAGGATTTCAAAGCCGACTGGGGTTTCATGATATTCTGTCCAAGCTCTTTTGAAGTAGCATAAAAAAATGGGCAACTTTGAGCCCGTAGTGGTTGGCAAAGGAAAGTGGTGGTTCGAAGGCAAAAGTAAATTTTATCTAAATCCTTGCCTGATGCCACAATCTAAGCTATTTTCTAACATACTTGTTTAAAAAATTCCCTACTGTTAACTATCTACACTTTCTAATAGCTATTCTATATTTTTACTAACTGATGACTATTCGTTTCAGAACCCCCAGTGCAGTCCAGTAGGAGGCAAAGGCTATGATCACTGTCCCAGCCTCTACCCCCTCCCTGAAACAAAACATCATCAGTGTTGTTGGTTTCAGTGGAAGGTCCCCTAGAAAATAACAGATTACGACATCAAATGACTTTGCCTTCATACCATTCCTTTTGTGTTATAGGCTGGTATTATTAAAGATGAAATAGCTGGACAATTTTGTGTTGAAGATGGACTCAAAATCAACTCCCAAACCTAGTACCAGATTTTATGACACTTTCTACATTCAGTGGTACAGGAAAAAGTCAATATCTCTCAGGAAAACTATGATTTTTATGCAGGACCATGCTCCATCTCCGCATCGAAGTCTCCACTGCCCAGCTGCCAGTAAAGGCCTTACAGATGAAAGAATAATGACATGGCCCCTTCCTCTCCCTACCTAAACCCTACTGAGAACTTGTGGGCCCTTCTTAAACGAGAGATTTCCAGTGAAGGAAAACACACATCTGTCTGATCAGTGTCTGGGAGGCTTTGATTGGTGCTGATCGGCAACAAATAAACTGACAAACGCCATTGCTAAAATTTATGACTGCTATTGAAAAGAAGGGCAGCTATATTGATCACTGATATTATTTTGAAATGTCTGAAATGTATGTTTGGACATTTTGAGTTGTTTAGTTATTATTCTTACTGTAACAGATGAAAATAAACAATTTAAATGGAAAAAATAAAATTTTTCATTTACTTGCATAACATTTCTGCACACTGATAGTTGCCCAATTATTCTGCACTCATAGATAATCTATGAAAAACAAAACCTCATTTTCACTTTCTTAAATATTCAGGTTCATTAACCCATTAGTGACAGAGCCAATTTGGTACTTAATGACCGAGCCAATTTTTGCAATTCTGACCACTGTCCCTTTATGAGGTTATAACTCTGGAACGCTTTAACGGATCCCGCTGATTCTGAGGTTTTTTTTTTCGTGACATATTGTACTTCATGTTAGTGGTAACATTTCTTTGATATTACTTTATTATATGAAATTGATTATTTATTAAAAAAAATGGAAATATGGCGAACGTTTTTAAAATTTAGCAATTTTCAAACTTTGAATTTTCATGCCTTTAAATCAGAGAGATATGTCACACAAAATAGTTAATAAATAACATTTCTCACATGTCTACTAAATACATCAGCACAATTTTGGAAACAATATTTTTTTTTGTTAGGAAGTTATAAGGGTTAAAAGTTGACCAGTGATTTCTCATGTTAACAACAAAATTTACAAAACCATTTTTTTTAGGGACCACCTCACATTTAAAGTCACTTTGAGGGTTGTACATGACAGAAAATACCCAAACTTGATGCCATTCTAAAAACTACACCCCTCAAGGTGCTCAAAACCACATTCAAGAAGTTTATTAACTCTTTACGTGTTTCACAGGAACTGAAACAATGTGGAAGGAAAAAATTAACGTTTATCTTTTCAGAACCAATTTTTTTATTTTCACAAGTGTAAAAAGAGAAAATGAACCACAAAATTTGTTGTAAAATTTCTCATGAATACTCCGGTACCCCATATGTGGGGGTAAACCACGCACGGCAGAGCTTGGAAGAGAAGGAGTGGAAACCCCCCACAAGTGACACCATATTGGAAACTAGACCCCTTAACCCCTTCATGACCATGGGATTTTTCATTTTTCCGTGTTCGTTTTTCACTCCCCTCCTTCCCAGAGCCCTAACTTTTTTATTTTTCCGTCAATTTGGCCATGTGAGGGCTTATTTTTTGCGGGACGAGTTGTACTTTTGAACGACATCATTGGTTTTAGCATGTCGTGTACTAGAAAACGGGAAAAAAATTCCAAGTGCGGTGAAATTGCAAAAAAAGTGCAATCCCACACTTGTTTTTTGTTTGGCTTTTTTGCTAGGTTCACTAAATGCTAAAACTGACTTGACATTATGATTCTCCAGGTCAGTACGAGTTCGTAGACACCTAACATGACTAGGTTATTTTTTAACTAAGTGGTGAAAAAAAATTCCAAACTTTGCTAAAAAAAAAAAAAAATTGCGCCATTTTCCGATACTCGTAGCGTCTCCATTTTTCGTGATCTGGGGTCGGTTGAGGGCTTATTTTTTGCGTGCTGAGATGACGTTTTTAATGATAGCATTTCGGTGCAGATACGTTCTTCCGTTATTGCATTTTAATGCAATGTCGCGGCGACCAAAAAACGTAATTCTGGTGTTTCGAATTTTTTTCCCGCTACGCTGTTTAGCAATCAGGTTAATGCTTTTTTTTAATTGATAGATCGGGCGATTCTGAGCGCGGCGATACCAAATATGTGTAGATTTGATATTTTTTTTTATTGATTTATTTTGATTGGGGCGAAAGGGGGATGATTTAAACTTTTATATTTTTTTTATTTTTTTAACATTTTTTTCAACTTTTTTTTTTAACTTTTGCCATGCTTCAATAGCCTCCATGGGAGGCTAGAAGCAGGCATAGCACGATCGGCTCTGCTACATAGCAGCGATCTGCTGATCGCTGCTATGTAGCAGAACTGCAGGTGTGCTGTGAGCGCCGACCACAGGGTGGCGCTCACAGCCATCGGTCATCAGTAACCATAGAGGTCTCTAGGACCTCTATGGTTACCATCCAGACGCATCGCCGACCCCCGATCATGTGACGGGGGTCGGCGATGACGTCATTTCCGGCCGCCCGTTTGACAGCGGCATTTAACTAGTTAATAGGTGCGGGCAGATCGCGATTCTGCCCACACCTATTTCAAAACAGCTGACATGTCCCGGCTTTGGTGCGGGCTCACCGCGGTGCCCTGCATCAAAGCAGGGGATCTGACCTTGAACGTACTATCCCGTCCAAGGTCAGATAGGGGTTAAGGAACTTACCTAGATGTGTGGTGAGCACTTTGAATCCTGAGGTGCTTCACAGAAGTTTATAACGTAGAGCCGTGAAAATAAAAAAATTGAATTTTTTCTACAAAAATGATCTTTTAGCGCCCAAATTTTTATTGTCACAAGGGTAACAGGAGAAATTTGACAACGAACGTTGTTGTGCAATTTGTCCTGAGTACGCCGATACCCCATATTTGCGGGGGACCACTGTTTGGGCGCATGGCAGAGCTCGGAAGGGAAGGAGCGCCGTTTTGGAATGCAGACTTTGATAGAATGGTCTGCAGGCGTTATGTTGCGTTTGCAGAGCTCCTGATGTACCTAAACAGTAGAAACCTCCTACAAGTGACCCCAGTTTGGAAACTAGACTGCCCCAAGGAACTTATCTAGATGTGTAGTGAGTATTTTGAACGCCCAAGTGCTTCACAGAAGTTTGACGCAGAGCCGCGTAAATAAAAAAATCATTTTTTTTCCACAAAAATTATTTTTTAGCCCCCAATTTTTTTATTTTTGCCAGGATAACAGGAGAAACTCGACCCCAAAAGTTGTTGTCCAACTAGTACTTAGTGCGCTGATGCCCCATATGTGGGGGTAAACCACTGTTTGGGCGCACGGCAGAGCTCAGAAAGGAGAGAACACCATTTGACTTTTTGAGCGCAAAATTGGCTGTCTCGTTTGGAGACCCCCTGATGTACCTAAACAGTTGAAACCCCCCAATTCTAACTCCAACCCTAACCCCAACACACCCCTAATCCCAACCCGATCTATAATCCTAATCACAATTCTAACCCAAAACACCCCAAACCCTAATCTCAAACCTAACCCTAATCCTAATACACCCCTAATCCCAACCTTAACCCTAATCCCAAACCTAACCCTAATCCCAAATGTAACCCTAATGCCAACACTAACCCTAATGCCAACCCTAACCCTAATCCCAACTCTAACCCTAACTTTGGCCCCAACCCTAGCACTAACCCTATCTTTAGCCCCAACCCTAGCCCTAACTTTAGCGCTAACCCCAACCCTAACTTTAGCCCTAACCATAGCACCAACCCTAACTTTAGCCCCAACCCTAACCCTAACTTTAGCCCCAACCCTAACTTTAGCCCCAACCCTAACCCTAACCCTAATTGGAAAATGGAAATACATACATTTTTTTATTTTATTATTTTTTCCTAACTAATGGGGGTGATAAAGCGGGGATTATTTACAATATTTTTTTATTTTCATCACTGTGATAGGATCTCACAGTGCCCAAAATAAAACAAGAGGAAGAATCTTCCTCTGCCAGCCATCAGATCACGGCTGGTGCACTGCGCATGGACCCGCCATTTTCTTCCCGGAGGAAGATGCCAGCGGCCAGGAAGACATTTCAAAAACCTGACCGGCACATGGATGTGCCGGTCAGGTTTTTGAAATGTATTCTCTAGCCTTCTGATCGTGCACTCCGCCTCCTAGCTTCAGGTGTTTTAATTACAGCAGGTCCAATACCCCTCCACAGAGAGAGAGAATTTTAGTCTAGGAAGAGGTTTTCACATGTACCCATTCAGATGGAGACGTTTATTCTCAGCGAGGTAAGGCAAGTTTAGGATCTGGTATAAGAGAGATGCCGTAACGGGGCTACCAGGTACACATAAAATTGGCCATTTTTATACGCTAAAAGCTCTCATTTTTCATATTTCTAGTGCAGTAATGCAGTTCAATTTTCCTTTTTCAAGTTTGTATGTTCTAGCGCTGCAGTGTGCTGCCTTATTTACTTAGCGCCCAGGAAGAAGCAGGAGGACCCAGGGACACCGGTAAGTATAACAGGGTCCCCGATCCCCCTATTTCTCTGTCCTCTGATGTGTGATCACATCAGAGGACAGAGAATAACACCGCATTTTTATTGCGGTCGCTGGTAAACGGTTATTTACCAGCGATCACAAAACAGGGGTCGGTAAAAACCGACCCCGATCATGTTCTTTGTGGTCTCGGCTACCCTCAGCAGCGGGAAGATGGGTGAGTATCAGGGGCGATCGGGGACCCCATTTCTCTGTCCTCTGATGTGCAATCACGATCGGGGACCCCATTTCTCTGTCCTTTTTTTTGCGACCACCGGTAAACGTTTAATTACCGGTGATCGCAACTTGGGGGTCGATAAAAACCCACCCAAATCATGTTCTCTGGGGTCTCGGCTACCCCCGGCAACCGAGACCCCAGAGAAAATCCAACTGGGAGGCGCCATTAATTAATGGCGCTGTGGTTTAAGTGCCCTTAACTGTCGCCGTTAAAAGGCGTATCGGTGGTCGTTAAGGGGTTAACCTTTGAGATTGACCTACTGCTCAGTATTTCTTCAATAATACATTTAATAATAAAAAATACAAATAATCTAATTATAATGTCTAATAATTGTGCACACGGTGTGTGTGTGTGTGTGGGTGTATATATGTACATAATATATATATATTGTAGTGCAGCGGTAGCACCCTGTGCAATAATGAGGCAGTGACCCAACAAAGTTCAAAGCAAAACGCCTCTTTAATGTTCAACTCAAAAAAACACAGCACACGATATCCTCCGGATCGCAGCCGGGAACCATATCTTCTAGATTACAGTCACTAAACATGCCAGTCCACCTCTGACCTGTTACCATGGGCGACTGCTCCGCCATGTTAATGTTCTACTCACAGCATTACACAGAACTCGATAGCCGCTGGATCACAGCTGGGAACCATATGTTCTGGATTACAGTCACTAAACATGCCAGTCCACCTCTTACTTTTTGCAGTGGGCGACTGCATCGCCGTGTTAATGTTCTCACAGCATTACACAGTACACAATATCTTTCGGATCGCAGCCAGGAACCATATTCTCTAGTTTACAGTCACTAAACTAAGCTAGTCCACCTCCTGAGACTAGTTGCCGTGGGCAACTGCACCGCCGTGGTTGCCAGACCTCCCTTGGCTGTTTGGCTCTGCTTGCCTGTGTTGCCTCACACAGGTGGAGCTCTGCAGAGCTGACTGCGCTGCACTCTAGCAAACCCCAATCTGACTCTGGCCCTGACACACCCAAACCCTTTACTGCATGATTTTTGACTAGAATCTGTGGCCTTCAGCCACATGGAAAACCTGGCCAGGAATGAAACGCACTGCACGACTACCAACCTGTAGTTTGTTTTTCAAAATAGAAAAGCCCAGCAGGTTTTCTTAAATCTGCCCTGGACAAATAACTTGTCCAGGACTAACACTTACTTTTATTTTGCATTGCAATCACAGTTATGCCTGTGGCTGCAATGCACTTCCATGGCCTCAATACGCCTCTGTGCGCATCCCAGGGGGAACATATATATATATATATATATATATATATATATATATATACACACACACAGGTGCTTCTCACAAAATTAGAATATCATCAAAAAGTTAATTTATTTGTGTTCTGTGCCGCTAATTGTAGTCCTGCCTCTAATCTTCCCTTCATCTCTAAACTCCTCAAGCGCCTGGTCCACTCCCGTCTTACCCGCTATCTCTCAGATAACTCTCTTCTCGACCCTCTTCAATCTGGTTTCCACTCTTTAAACTCTACTGAAACTGACCTCACTAAAGTCTCTAATGACCTACTAACAGCTAAATCTAATGGTCACTACTCCATGCTAATTTTCTTGGATCTCTCCGTAGCATTCGACACTGTGGATCATCAGCTCCTCCTCACTATGATCCGCTCCATCAGCCTCAAGGACACCGTTCTCTCCTGATTCTTCTCCTATCTCTCTGACCGCTCCTTCACTCTATCTTTTGCTGGTTCCTCCTCCTCTCACCTTCCCATTACTGTTGGGGTTCCTAAAGGTTCAGTCCTAGGCCCCCTCCTCTTCTCTTTGTATACTGCCCCTATTGGACAAACAATCAGTAGATTTGGTTTCTAGTACCATCTCTATGCTGACGACACCCAATTATACACTTCTCCTGATATCACACCGACCTTTTTAGAAAACACCAGTGATTGTCTTACCGCTGTCTCTAACATCATGTCCTCCCTCTATCTGAAACTGAACCTCTCTAAAACTGAACTCCTCGTGGTCTCTCCCTCTACTAACCTACATTTGCCTGACATTGCCATCTCCGTGTGCGGGTCCATCATTACTCCAAAGCAACATGCCCGCTGCCTTGGGGTCATACTTGATTCCGAGCTTTCATTCACCCCCCATATCCGATCACTGGCTCGCTCTTCTTATCTGCATCTCAAAAACATTTCTAGAATTCGCCCTTTTCTTACTTTTGACTCTGCAAAAACTCTTACTGTTTCACTTATTCATTCTCGTCTGGACTATTGTAACTCTCTACTAATCGACCTCCCTCTTACCAAACTCTCCCCGCTCTAATCTGTCCTGAATGCTGCAGCTAGGATCATATTCCTCACCAACCGTTACACCCATGCCTCTACCTTGTGCCAGTCATTACACTGGTTACCCATCCACTCAAGAATCTAGTACAAAACTACTACCCTTATCCACAAAGCACTCAATAGCTCAGCACCACCCTACATCTCCTCTCTTGTCTCAGTCTACCACGCTACCCGTGCCCTCCGGTCTGCTAATGACCTCAGGTTAGCATCCCCAATAATCAGAACCTCCCACTCCCGTCTCCAAGACTTTACACGTGCTGCGCCGATTCTTTGGAATGCACTACCTAGGTTAATACGATTAATCCCCAATCCCCACAGTCTTAAGCGTGCCCTAAAAACTCATTTGTTCAGATTGGCCTACCGCCTCAACGCATTAACCTAACTATCCCTGTGTGGCCCATTAAAAAAAAAAAAAACATAATCAGGTTCCTCGCATCATGTTCTCATACACTTTATGCAGATAATAGCCTCTGTGTCTGTACTGCTACATACTTAGGCAGTTAACTGGTTCAGGCAGCTTTACATGAACACCTGAGCCTTACACTATGGCTGATCCAACTAACTAAAGCAATTGTTACCATCCACCTCTCGTGTCTCCCCTCTTCCTCATAGTTTGTAAGCTTGCGAGCAGGGCCCTCACTCCTCTTGGTATCTGTTTTGAACTGTGTTTTTTGTTAAGCTGTAATGCCTGTTTTTTGTTATGCTGTAATGTCTATTGTCTGTACAAGTCCCCTCTATAATTTGTAAAGCGCTGTGGAATATGTTGGCGCTACATAAATAAAAAAAATTATTATTATTATTATGTTCTTCAATACAAAAAGTGAAACACATATAGAGTAATTACAAACAGAGTTATCTATTTCAAGTGTTTATTTCTGTTAATGTTGATGATAAAGGTTTACAGCCAATGAAAACCCAAAATTCATTATCTCAGTAAATTAGAATACTTTATACTTTAACCCCCTGACGAAGGATTTTACATCTGAAACGCGCGTCGGGGTGCGCATTGTTTGGATCTGGTGACGCCTTTAAAGGTACAGGAACTCCTAAATATTTCTTTCCACGTTCTTTTTTTATTTTTTTTAATCATGGCACATTGCACATTGCTTTCTTTGCTTCATCTTTGGCACATTGCACTTTTGCACGAATTTTAGCCAACTATATTTGCTCACGTCGTGGGTTATATATTTAGCCCCATATTCCTTGTTTTTACACATTTTTTACATAACTTTTACATATTTTTATTATCACTTGTGGAATACATTGATATTTAAATTTTATCTGTAGGAGTCCTGTGTAATTATGTTTCCTTTTATGGTGCACCTTATGCCTATTTAGGTTTTTTATACATATTGGTGATTTTTTATATATGTCACTTTTTGTATTATTTTATGTTTTCAAACATGTGCACATAAAATATGTTGTTACCACTACAAATAAAGTAATATTTTTAAACGTATATCCGTGCTACTAATTTCTTTGGGTTGGGTCTATAGTTCTGGTGGTTGTTTTTTGTGATATATATACACACATGGGTGCTTCTCACAAAATTAGAATATCATCAAAAAGTTAGTTTATTTGTGCTCTTCAATGCAAAAAGTGAAATACATATAGACTCATTACAAACAGAGTGATCTATTTCAAGTGTTTATTTCTGTTAATGTTGATGATTATGGTTTACAGCCAATGAAAACCCAAAAGTCATTATCTCAGTAAATTAGAATACTTTATAACAACAGCTTAAAAATGTTTTTAAATCTGAAATGTTGGCCTAATGAAATGTCTTTTCCATCTTCCTGTCTTTTTATACTAAAAAAGTTGTGTTTAACTTTATGTTAATAAAAAAACTTTTATCTACTACTTTTTGTGTCACTTCATACCTTATTAGGTAAATTTTGGTAACTACGTACAGTCATGGCCAAAAGTATTGACACCCCTGCAATTCTGTCAGATAATACTAATTTTCTTCCTGAAAATGATAGCAAACACAAATTCTTTGGTATTATTATCTTCGTTTAATTTGTCTTAAATGAAAAAAACACAAAAGAGAATGAAGCAAAAAGCAAAACATTGATCATTTCACACAAAACTCCAAAAATGGGCCAGACAAAAGTATTGGCACCCTCAGCCTAATACTCGGTTGCACAACCTTTAGCCAAAATAACTGCGACCAACCGCTTCTGGTAACCATCAATGAGTTTCTTACAAAACTCTGCTGGAATTTTAGACCATTCTTCTTTGGCAAACTGCTCCAGGTCCCTGATATTTGAAGGGTGCCTTCTCCAAACTGCCATTTTTAGATCTCTCCACAGGTGTTCTATGGGATTCAGGTCTGGACTCATTGCTGGCCACCTCCAGTGCTTTCTCTCAAACCATTTTCTAGTGCTTTTTGAAGTGTGTTTTGGGTCATTGTCCTGCTGGAAGACCCATGACCTCTGAGGGAGACCCAGCTTTCTCACACTGGGCACTACATTATGCTGCAAAATTTGTTGGTAGTCTTCAGACTTCATAATGCCATGCACACGGTCAAGCAGTCCAGTGCCAGAGGCAGCAAAGCAACCCCAAAACATCAGGGAACCTCCGCCATGTTTGACTGTAGGGACCGTGTTCTTTTCTTTGAATGCCTCTTTTTTTCTCCTGTAAACTCTATGTTGATGCCTTTGCCCAAAAAGCTCTGCTTTTGTCTCATCTGACCAGAGAACATTCTTCCAAAACATTTTAGGCTTTTTCAGGTAAGTTTTGGCAAACTCCAGCCTGGCTTTTTTATGTCTCGGGGTAAGAAGTGGGGGTCTTCCTGGGTCTCCTACCATACAGTCCCTTTTCATTCAGACGCCAACGGATAGTACGGGTTGACACTGTTGTACCCTCGGACTGAAAGGCAGCTTGAACTTGTTTGGATGTTAGTCGAGGTTCTTTATCCAACATCCGCACAATCTTGCGTTGAAATCTCTTGTCAATTTTCTTTTTCGTCCACATCTAGGGAGGTTAGCCACAGTGCCATGGGCTTTAAACTTCTTGATGACACTGCGCATGGTAGACACAGGAATATTCAGGTCTTTGGAGATGAACTTGTAGCCTTGAGATTGCTCATGCTTCCTCACAAGTTGGTTTCTCAAGTCCTCAGACAGTTCTTTGGTCTTCTTTCTTTTCTCCATGCTCAATGTGGTACACACAGGGACACAGGATAGAGGTTGAGTCAACTTTAATCCATGTCAACTGGCTGCAAGTGTGATTTAGTTATTGCCAACACCTGTTAGGTGCCACAGGTAAGTTAGAGGTGCTGTTAATTACACAAATTAGAGAAGCATCACATGATTTTCCAAACAGTGCCAATACTTTTGTCCACCCCCTTATTTATGTTTGGTGTGGAATTATATCCAATTTGGCTTTAGGACAATACTTTTTGTGTTTTTTCATTTAAGACAAATTAAATGAAGATAATAATACCAAATAATTTGTGTTTGCAGTCATTTTCAGGAAGAAAATGAGTATTATCTGACAGAATTGCAGGGGTGTCAATACTTTTGGCCTTGACTGTATATTTGAAGTGCTATTGCCAATTAATTGTCGGATCATGGGATTAACTAATGAAATGTATGTTCAGTAAATGCACTCAATACTTGGTCGGAGCTCCTTTTGCATCAATTACTCCATCAATGCGGCGTGGCATGGAGGCGATCAGCCTGTGGCACTGCTGAGGTGTTATGGAAGCCCAGGTTGCTTTGATAGTAGCCTTCAGCTTGTCTCCATTTTTGGGTCTGATGTCTCTCATCTTCCTCTTGACAAAACCTCATAGATTGTCAATGGGGTTAAGGTCAGGCGAGTTTGCTGGATAATCAAGCACAGTGAAACTGTTGTTCTTAAACCAGGTATTGGTACTTTTGGCAGTGTGGACAGGTGCCAAGTCCTGCTGGAGAATGAAATTTCCATCTCCAAATAGCTTGTTGGCAGAGGGAAGCATGAAGTGCTCTAAAATTTCCTGGTGGATGGCTGCACTGACTTTGGTCTTCATAAAACACAGTGGACCTACACCACATGACATGGCTCCCCAAACCATATCTGATTGTGGAAACTTCACACTGGACCTCAAGCAGCTTGGATTGTGTGCCTCTTCACTCTACCTCAACACTCTGGGACCTTGATTTCCAAATGAAATGCAAAATTTCATCTGAAAACATCTTGGACCACTGAGCAACAGTCCAGTTCTTTTCTCCTTGGACCAGGTAAGACGCTTCTGGCGTTGTCTATTGGTTATGAGTGGCTTGACATAAGGAATGTGACACTTGTAGCCCATGTCCTTGATAGGTCTGTGTGGAGTGGCTCTAGAAGCAATGACTCCAGCAGCAGTCCACTCCTTGTGAATCTCCTCCAAATTTTTGAATGGCCTTTTCTTAACAAGCCTTTCAAGGCTGTGGTTATCTCGGTTGCTTGTGCACCTTTTTCTACCACACTTTTTCCTTCCACACAAATTTCCATTAATAAGCTTGGATACAGCACTCTGTGACCAGACAGCTTCTTTAGCAATTACCTTTTGTGGCTTACCCTCCTTGTGGAGTGTATCAATGACTGCCTTCTCCACATCTGTCAACAATCTTCCTCATGATTGTGGAGCCTACTGAAACAGACTAAGGGACCCTTTTAAACACTTAAGAAGCCTTTGCAGGTGTTTTTCATTAATTATTCTAATTTACTGAGATAATGACATTAACAGAAATAAGCACTTGAAATAGATCACTCTGTTTGTAATGACTATAATGACTGCCCAATTCCAGCCTCGCTGAAGCATCCCCAGATCATTACCGATCCTCCACCAAATTTCATAGTGGATGCAAGACACTGTGGCTTGTATGCCTCTCCAGGTCTCCGTCTAACTATTAGACAACCAGGTGTTGATCTGGGGATGCTTCAGCAAGGCTGGAATTGGGCAGGTTGTTCTTTGCGAAGGACGTATGAATCAAGCCGCATACAAGGTTATCCTGGAAAAACAGTTGATTCCTTCTGCTCAGGCAATGTTCCCCAACTCTGAGGACTGGTTTTTCCAGCAGGATAATGCGCCATGCCACACAGCTAGGTCAATCAAGGTGTGGATGTAGGACCACCACATCAAATCCCTGTCATGGCCAGCCCAAACTCCAGACCTGAACCCCATTGAAAACTTCTGGAATGCAATCAAGAGGAAGATAGATAGTCACAAGCCATCAAGCAAAGAAGGACTGCTTACATTTTTGTATCAGGAGTGGCATAAGGTCACCGAAAAGCAGTGTGAAAGACTGATGGAAAGCATGCCAAGACGCATGAAACCTGTGATTAAAAATCGTGTTGATTCTATAAAATATTGATTTCTGAACTCTTCCTGGGTTAAAACATTAGTATTACTGTTTCTAAATGATTATGAACTTGTTGTTTTTTTGTTTGCATTATTTGAGTTCTGCAAGCATTTTTGTTATTTTGGCCATTTCTCATTTTCAGAAAATAAATACAACATTTATTGCTTGGAACTTCGGAGACGTGTTGTCAGTAGTTTATAGAATAAAAGAGCAATTTACATTTTACTTAAAAATATAGCTATAAAGAGAAAAATCAAACTGAAAATTTTGCAGTGGTCTCTTACTTTTTGCCAGAGCTGTATATTATATATATACATACAGTACTATATAAATGAATATATACTGCATATAAAAATGTTACAGTATTTAGTGCAGCAGCACATATATGAACTCATTGTCAATGAAATTGCAACATCAATGAGAATTCATGAAATTATGGATATGACGGGTTAGATAGGCATGTTATTGGTATGCTAATGATGAAAAAATGGAAATTGCATTTTCAAAATATGTCGATTTATTCAGTATTGGAGTATTAGCACCACACACAGAAGTCCCCACACTTACAGCCTTGTCTGGTTATTAATGGTTGTCTGAGGAATGTTCTGCTGCGCGGAATGCACTTGGACAACTGATCAAGATCCACTGCCTGCAACTCCCTGTGTAATTGCCAACTAATTATGTCCCAGTTGTGCTCAGTGAGAGACAAGTCCAGAGACGTTGCAGGCCATGGTAACACATTTAGGCCATGCAGGCTACTCACAGCAGTATGAGCAACATGTGGCCAGGCATTGTCTTGATGAGTCATTTTGAAGAAATTTCTGTACCACTGGTTCCACGACCAAATCAACATACTGCTGAGCTTTTAGTGTACCTGTACAAAGACTAGAAGGGTCTGGCTACCATACATTATGCCACCCCATACCATAATCCTGGAAGTAGGAGGGGTGTGATCTCCTGTGAAGGCCTTTTCATGGCTTTGCACATGTATTTTCCAGACCAATCTCTGGCTATTACTATGTCGAAGATAAAAGTGGAACTTTACTTTAAAGATAGACCTTCATTCCAGCCTCTAGTCTTCGTCTGGAGACCATGTGAGCCATGAAGAAGCCTTCAACAGGGAACATCATTACTGGGATTACGGTGTTCGGTGGGTTAATACCACTCTAGTATTTATTTTAGGCACAATATCAGCTCAGTGTTACATTGATTTGGTCATTGAACAAGTGGCATACTGTACAATTCTCCAAAGTTTCCCAGGACTCAATTTTCAATATAATGCCAGGCCGCAGGTTACTGTTGCCACTGTGAGCAACCTGTGCAGCCTAAATATGCTACCAGAATTGTCTCCCATCAAGAACATCAGGGATGTCCTTGGTTGGCAGCTGCACAGGGAGCTCCCAGGGGAGGATCTTGACGATTAGCCCAAGTGCATTACTGACTCTGCCATCTTGTCTGTCCCCAATATCTATAAAATTTCAAGAGTTCCGCATCACTCTGTAAGGCTTATAACAATATTTGGCCCATTATACCTGAAGAAAACAAGCTGCCTAATAATTCTGCACACCTTGATAAAGCGTGCTGTATCGTTAGGAGTCACCCCCCCCCCCCCTCCTCCTTATACACAAATAAACGTCACCTGATCTGCTTAATCCAATAAGCATTCAAGTTTTTACAGCTTGGAGCTGGAAAATATCTAAAAAATGGTGATATGGTCAAAGTACTCATTTGCCTAATAAGTCTGCCAAAAGTACAGTGGGGCAAAAAAGTATTTAGTCAGTCAGCAATAGTGCAAGTTCCACCACTTAAAAAGATGAGAGGCGTCTGTAATTTACATCATAGGTAGACCTCAACTATGGGAGACAAACTGAGAAAAAAAAATCCAGAAAATCACATTGTCTGTTTTTTTAACATTTTTTTTGCATATTATGGTGGAAAATAAGTATTTGGTCAGAAACAAACAATCAAGATTTCTGGCTCTCACAGACCTGTAACTTCTTCTTTAAGAGTCTCCTCTTTCCTCCACTCATTACCTGTCGTAATGGCACCTGTTTAAACTTGTTAGCAGTATAAAAAGACACCTGTGCACACCCTCAAACAGTCTGACTCCAAACTCCACTATGGTGAAGACCAAAGAGCTGTCAAAGGACACCAGAAACAAAATTGTAGCCCTGCACCAGGCTGGGAAGACTGAATCTGCAATAGCCAACCAGCTTGGAGTGAAGAAATCAACAGTGGGAGCAATAATTAGAAAATGGAAGACATACAAGACCACTGATAATCTCCCTCGATCTGGGGCTACACGCAAACTCCCACCCCGTGGGGTCAGAATGATCACAAGAACGGTGAGCAAAAATCCCAGAACCACGCGGGGGGACCTAGTGAATGAACTGCAGAGAGCTGGGACCAATGTAACAAGGCCTACCATAAGTAACACACTACGCCACCATGGACTCAGATCCTGCAGTGCCAGACGTGTCCCACTGCTTAAGCCAGTACATGTCCGGGCCCGTCTGAAGTTTGCTAGAGAGCATTTGGATGATCCAGAGGAGTTTTGGGAGAATGTCCTATGGTCTGATGAAACCAAACTGGAACTGTTTGGTAGAAACACAACTTGTCGTGTTTGGAGGAAAAAGAATACTGAGTTGCATCCATCAAACACCATATCTACTGTAAAGCATGGTGGTGGAAACATCATGCTTTGGGGCTGTTTCTCTGCAAAGGGGCCAGGACGACTGATCCAGGTACATGAAAGAATGAATGGGGCCATGTATCGAGAGATTTTGAGTGCAAACCTCCTTCCATCAGCAAGGGCATTGAAGATGAAACGTGGCTGGGTCTTTCAACATGACAATGATCCAAAGCACACCGCCAGGGCAACGAAGGAGTGGCTTCGTAAGAAGCATTTCAAGGTCCTGGAGTGGCCTAGCCAGTCTCCAGATCTCAACCCTATAGAAAACCTTTGGAGGTAGTTGAAAGTCCGTGTTGCCAAGCAAAAAGCCAAAAACATCACTGCTCTAGAGGAGATCTGCATGGAGGAATGGGCCAACATACCAACAACAGTGTGTGGCAACCTTGTGAAGACTTACAGAAAACGTTTGACCTCTGTCATTGCCAACAAAGGATATATTACAAAGTATTGAGATGAAATTTTTTTTCTGACCAAATACTTATTTTCCACCATAATATGCAAATAAAATGTTAAAAAAACAGACAATGTGATTTTCTGGATTTTTTTTTCTCAGTTTGTCTCCCATAGTTGAGGTCTACCTATGATGTAAATTACAGACGCCTCTCATCTTTTTAAGTGGTGGAACTTGCACTATTGCTGACTGACTAAATACTTTTTTGCCCCACTGTATAGACACACGTGTTAATGCAATAGATTTGTTTTTTATTATTGGAATATGCAAATTGTAGAATCAGACAAAAGCCAGAAAAACTGCAAAATAACACATATGTAAATGAGGAGTAAAGAAATAGGTGTGATACAAACTAGAATGTGTTAAAACCTTAGATTCCTCTCACTGTTACTCTGATGACAGCTTTACACCTCCATTACATTTTTTTAAGCAACTTCATCAGGTCATCACCTATAAATGAAAGGCCAGAGCGAGCCATCCCCTCCCCCACGGCGTCAGGAAAGGCCTACATGACAATGGTTTGGAGGGGTGGGGGTAATTAGGCTAATTTTCAAGGGGGTGGGGGCTGAGAGTGGGCATAAAGGGGTGATTGGGGGCAGGGCCTGCTCAGTTCCCGCTCACTGTCCCAAGTTGTTACCGGACATGTCCAGCGTAGATGCCATCCTGGAGAGCCTGACGGCTGCTGCAGCTTCGCGCCCTCCCGGCTGGCTCGAGGCACAGATGGCGCACATCGCACATCATGGATGGCAACGGGGGTCTTTGCCGGTGGATCCCCCTTTGGAGCGCTGATCGCGGCGGTCGCGGCCCCCCGAGCGGCTGTCCCCAGATTCCGCTCCTGAGCCTCCCGCAGGCACAGGAGCCCCTCCCGGGACCCTCCAGGCCCGGCGCCGGTAAGAGCAGAGGCAAGCAGGCCCCGGCCAGGGAGGAATCCTACTGCCAGGCGAGGCTCAGCGGCGGTCACTAGGCCCTCACCTTGTGGTGCGGTGGGGACGGAGCCAAGGCGCGCCGGGCAGCGTCAGGGGCCTGTGGGAATGGGAGGCCGCGGCGGTGATGCTCCTATCACGCAGCTTGCCTCAGCATCTTCGGCAGGGTCTGGAAGAGCGGAGGAGGCCGGAGGGTCGGGCGGCCACAGGACTGATCGCGTCGGGCTGACCTCTTTGTCGCTGACAGGGGATCCTCCTGCTCCAGCGTTGTGGGCTAGAGAGACTCCTTCTCTCTAGAGGATAGCAAAAAGGAGGAGGAAGAAAAACAGTTGTTCTAGGATTCTGAGAGCAATTGAGTGGGTGGCGCATCGTCTGGGTGTTCCTTTGGCTCCTGGTAAGACAGAGGGTCCGAGTACATGTTTATGTTTTTTGGGGTATCGTCATTGATACTATTCAGTGGGAATTTAGATTGCTGGAGGAGAAGGTAGTAGGTCTTCAAGAGGACGTGCGGCGGGCTTGTCGTCTGCATAAATTGCCGCTGCGGGATTTGCAATCGCTGCTCGGGAAGCTTAACTTTGCATGTTGGGTCATGCTGATGGGCAGAGTTTTTTCTAGGAGGTTGGCCGGTGCTACGGCAGGAGTCAGGGCTCCCCATCATTTTGTATGGTTGTCAGCGGAGCACAAAGAGGATTTGGCCGTTTGGAGTGGTTTTTTAAAAAATTATAACGGCAGGTCTTTGTTTATGGAGAGAGTGATCGATAATGAGTCTTTGAAGTTGTTTACTGATGCGACAGGTGGGTCAGGTTTTGGAGCATATTTTCAAGGACAATGGTGTGCGTCACAATGGCCGGCGCTTTGGATTTCTTCTGGCCTGGTTCGGAACATAGCACTTTTAGAGATTTTTCTCATTTTAGTAGCGGTGCACTTGTGGCAAGGGGTCTTTTGGAACAGGCGGGTTTATTTTCACTGTGATAACATGGGGGTGGTTTGTGCGATTGACAGCTTGTCTGCACCATCGCCTCCGGTGGTACGAGTATTAAGGCAGTTGGTGTTATTGTGTCTGAATTTGAATGCACACGTTACAGCGTCGCATGTGCCAGGGGTACATAATTCCATTGCTGACTCTCTTTCTCATTTACAGTTCGATCGTTTTTGGTCATTGGCTCCGGACACGGAGGTGGTCGGGTTGGAGTGTCCAGCAGAACTCTGGCTGGTGGTATCCGGGACGCTGCGGTGTTGATTAAGGCGTCGTTGGCTCCCAGAACTTGGGAGGCGTATCAGGCGATTTGGCGTGAGTGGGAGGAGTTGTTATCGGCGGCGCCATGTGGGCCGAGCGAGCAGGATCAGGCGGGTATTTTGTTATCTTGGTTGAGTCGTGGGGCAGCGGATGGATGGTCTTCCGGTAAGGTGTCCAGAGTCATGGCTTTTGAGTTTAAAATGTGGGGTCAGCACGATATAACCAAGATCTTTTTGGTGCAGAGGGCAGTAAAAGGTTTTTGTCGGCGGCCTGAAAAAATGGATACTAGGCGGCCTGTTTCGTTCGCGTTGTTGGAATGGTTGGGCGGGGTGTTGTCGTCTTTATGTTTTTCGGTTTTCGAGCTTGATCTGTTTCGTTTGGTCTTTTCGTTTGCCTTTTTTGGGGCGTTGAGAATTGGGGAGTTGGTATCGCATAGCAAAGAGGTGATGGGGGGACTGTTGGCCAAAGATGTTTCTACCAGTTGGACAGGTGGAGCTGTGGTTGCGGCGGTCAAAAACGGACCAGGTAAGCAACGGTAGAATTGTTTTGGGTTCGGTTGCGGGTTCCAGTATGTGTCTGGTTGCTTGTCTTCAAAATTTCTGGGGTCTTCGGCCTCGGCGCGATCGGTCGTTGTTATGCAATCAAGACTGCTCCTTTTTGTCTTGCTACCAACTTACGATGGTTTTTAGAAAGGCTATTGAGTTGTTGGGTTTGGACGTTACTTGTTTTGCCCCTCATTCCTTTCGGATTGGGGCCGCGACTGAGGCAGCGCTGGGGGGCTTAGGGGTGGCCGCCATTCAGCAGATTGATAGGTGGCGCTCGAATAGGTATCGGAGTTATGTGCGGCCGCAAGGGGTGGTCGGAGGTGCCGTGTAGGAATGGTACTGTTGGGTTGGTATATCGTTCGTTTATTATTTTGAAATTGTGCTTTTGTTTTTTCTAGGTCCCCAGGCATTTTTGGTGTGGATTTTCAGCCACTCGTATGTCCATTGGGGAACCCTGCGAGCTGATGTGCGGTCAGAGGGCAGACAGCTTGGTTTTGATCGGGGAGTGGCGGTAATTCGATGGCTCGGTTTTCAGGGCATGACCTGGAATAGAGTGTTACGGGAGATTTATAATAGTGTCAGGCTGGATAAGGTTCCCGATATATTAGTTCTACATGTTGGGGGTAACGATTTGGGGGTTCGACCTTTTCGGGAATTGATCAAGGATATAAAACAAGTTTTTTGCGGTTATGGGTTTTGTATCCGGGTTTGACCATTGTTTTGTCTGAAATGGTGCCGTGGAAACGTTGGAGGAATATGCGGTCTTTGGATAAATTAAACAAAGCCAGGATAAAGGTCAATAGGGCGGTGTCCGCATTCGTTTCTAGGAATGGGGGTGTGGCCGTAAGGCACTTTCAGTTGGAAAAAGGGGAAGGGGAGTATTGGTTGGCCGACGGCATTCATTTGAACACCGTGAGGATGGATTTTTGGGCGCTGGGCGTACAGGAGGGTATCGAAAGGGCCATGGCTTTTCGTTTTGGTGGAGTCTCGGGCCTTTAAGGTGTTCAAAGGCCTCTCGTTGTGGCGGCTGGGGGGAGTCCTTGGAGTGGGTGAAAATTGGTTGGGGGATCCATTGGCATATGGTCCTCTGCTTATTGGAGTTTAATTTATTTCCGATCTGGTGAATGGTGGTGGGGAGTTCCAACAGGGGTGGTCGGATCTCCTGGAATTTTTTCCGTGAACAGTGAACCTCTTCGGGGGTTTTGGTGCTCCCGAGCCAGGGTTAGAACGGCTGGGAGTAAAAAGATTGTGTTTATGTTATGTTCACGTGATGGGTCATTAATCACCGGATTCTTGTCGGCTCCAAGGACTTCTTCTAGTTGAAAAGTTAATGTATTTACATTCATTGTATTAATTGTTATACAGGTCCTTCTCAAAAAATTAGCATATAGTGTTAAATTTCATTATTTACCATAATGTAATGATTACAATTAAACTTTCATATATTATACTTTCATTATCCACCAACTGAAATTTGTCAGGTCTTTTATTGTTTTAATACTGATGATTTTGGCATACAACTCCTGATAACCCAAAAAACCTGTCTCAATAAATTAGCATATTTCACCCATCCAAGCAAATAAAAGTGTTTTTTAATAACAAACAAAAAAACCAACAAATAATAATATTCAGTTATGCACTCAATACTTGGTCGGGAATCCTTTGGCAGAAATGACTGCTTCAATGCGGCGTGGCATGGAGGCAATCAGCCTGTGACACTGCTGAGATGTTATGGAGGCCCAGGATGCTTCAATAGCGGCCTTAAGCTCATCCAGAGTGTTGGGTCTTGCGTCTCTCAACTTTCTCTTCACAATATCCCACAGATTCTCTATGGGGTTCAGGTCAGGAGAGTTGGCAGGCCAATTGAGCACAGTAATACCATGGTCAGTAAACCATTTACCAGTGGTTTTGGCACTGTGAGCAGGTGCCAGGTCGTGCTGAAAAATGAAATCTTCATCTCCATAAAGCATTTCAGCCGATGGAAGCATGAAGTGCTCCAAAATCTCCTGATAGCTAGCTGCATTGACCCTGCCCTTGATGAAACACAGTGGACCAACACCAGCAGCTGACATGGCACCCCACACCATCACTGACTGTGGGTACTTGACACTGGACTTCAGGCATTTTGGCATTTCCTTCTCCCCAGTCTTCCTCCAGACTCTGGCACCTTGATTTCCGAATGACATGCAAAATTTGCTTTCATCAGAAAAAAGTACTTGGGACCACTTAGCAACAGTCCAGTGCTGCTTCTCTGTAGCTCAAAAGTGGCTTTACCTGGGGAATGCGGCACCTGTAGCCCATTTCCTGCACACGCCTGTGCACGGTGGCTCTGGATGTTTCCACACCAGACTCAGTCCACTGCTTCCTCAGGTTCCCCAAGGTCTGGAATCGGTCCTTCTCCACAATCTTCCTCAGGGTCCGGTCTCCTCTTCTCGTTGTACAGCGTTTTCTGCCACATTGTTTCCTTCCAACAGACTTACCATTGAGGTGCCTTGATACAGCACTCTGGGAACAGCCTATTTGTTGAGAAATTTCTTTCTGGGTCTTACCCTCTTGCTTGAGGGTGTCAATGATGGCCTTCTTGACATCTGTCAGGTCGCTAGTCTTACCCATGATGGGGGTTTTGAGTAATGAACCAGGCAGGGAGTTTATAAAAGCCTCAGGTATCTTTTGCATGTGTTTAGAGTTAATTAGTTGATTCAGAAGATTAGGGTAATAGGTCGTTTAGAGAACCTTTTCTTGATATGCTAATTTATTGAGACAGGTTTTTTGGGTTATCAGGAGTTGTATGCCAAAATCATCAGTATTAAAACAATAAAAGACCTGACAAATTTCAGTTGGTGGATAATGAATCTATAATATATGAAAGTTTAATTGTAATCATTACATTATGGTAAATAATGAAATTTAACACTATATGCTAATTTTTTGAGAAGGACCTGTATGTTAAATAAAAAAGGCTGCTGTGGCCTACATATTCCAAAGAAATATTGGTCTTGTCTTTATTAGGGGGTGCGTGGGCTGAGTAGTTGGTGCTGGGGGAAAAGAAGGAGGGTCCAAAGAATTGTGTGGGTGAAGCGAGTTTTACTCCTTCTTATGCAACACCTTCGACAATACCAGTGTCATGGCTTCCTCTAAGGAGTTTGCACTTGTTGAATGCTTTGTCTTCACTCTGCATCCAATTCATCCCAAACCATCTTGATAGGGTTGAGGTCAGGTGATTGTGGAGGTCATGTCATCTTATGCAGCAGTCCATAGCTCTCCGTCTTGGTCACATAGCCCCTACATGGCTGTGGTAGCCATGTGGGGTGCCTTGAATTTTAAATAAGTCACCAGAAAATCACCCCCACGGCATCATAACTTCTCCTCCATAATTTACATTGGCACCACACATGTAGAAATCATCCACTCACCTCTCCTGCGTCTCACAAAAACATAGCAGTTGGTATCAAAATTTACTCCTCAGACAAGAGTAAAGATTTCCACTAATCTAATGTCCTGTTTTTGTGTTTCTTGGCACAAACAAATCTCTTGTTTGTGCTACTCAGTAGTGATTTTTTTGCAGCAATCTACTATATAATTCTCTAAGGGTCACTTCCGTCTTTCTGTCTGTCCTTCTTTCTTTCTGTCACGGATATTCATAGGTCGCGGCCTCTGTCTGTCATGGAATCCAAGTCGCTGATTGGTCTCGCCAGCTGCCTGTCAGCAACGGCCACAGTCCGATTAGTCCCTCCCTACTCCCCTGCAGTCAGTGCCCGGCACCCGCTCCATACTCCCCGCAGCCAGTGCCCAGCGCCCGCTCCATACTCCCGCAGTCAGTGCCCGGTGCCCGCTCCATACTCCCCGCAGTCAGTGCCCGGCGCCTGCTCCATACTCCCCGCAGTCAGTGCCCAGCGCCCACTCCATACTCCCCTCCAGTCACTGCTCACACAGGGTTAATGCCAGCGGTAATGGACCGCGTTATGCCGCGGGTAACTCACTTCGTTACCACCGCTATTAACCCTGTGTGACCAAGTTTTTACTATTGAGGCTGCCTATGCAGCCTCAATAGTAAAAAGATCTAATGATAAAAATGATTAAAAAAAATAAAAAATCATCATATACTCCCCTTCCGGCGCCTTTCCCGCTCCTCGCGACGCTCTGGTAACCGGTCCATGCATTGCGATCTCGTGAGATGATGACATAGCAGTCTCGCGAGACCGCTACATCATCATCTCGCGAGACCGCAATGCACTCTTGAGACCAGAGCGTGCGAGGAGCGTCGGTAAACGCTTCCTGGATCCAGGGGCCAACGGAAGGTGAGTATATAACTATTTTTTATTTTAATTCTTTTTTTTTTAACAGGGATATGATGCCCACATTGCTATATACTACATGGGCTGTTCAATATACTACGTGGGCTGGGCAATATACTACGTGGGCTGGGCAATGTACTACGCGGGCTGTGCAATATACTACGCGGGCTGGGCAATATACTACGCGGGCTGGGCAATATACTACATGGGCTGTGCAATATACTACGCGCACTGGGCAATATACTACGTGGGCTGCGCAATATACTACTCGGGCTGTGCAATATACTACGTGACTGGGCAATATACTACGTGACTGGGCAATATACTACGTGACTGGGCAATATACTACGTGACTGGGCAATATACTACGTGGCTGTGCAATATACTATGTAGCTGGGCAATATACTACGTGACTGGGCAATATACTACGTGGCTGGGCAATATAGTACGTGACTGGACAATATAGTACGTGATTGGGCAATATACTATGTGGCTGGGCAATTTACTACGTGGCTGGGCAATATACTATGTGGCTGGGCAATATAGTACGTGACTGGGCAATATACTACGTGAACTGGCAATATACTATGTGGCTGGGCAATATAGTACGTGACTGGGCAATATAGTACGTGACTGGGCAATATACTACGTGGTTGGGCAATATACTACGTGGGCTGTGCAATATACTACGTGGACATGCATATTCTAGAATACCCGATGCGTTAGAATCGGGCCACCATCTAGTTCACCTTTAAAGGTCTGGTTCTCGCAGTCTCCTATGGACAGTTGATGTTGAGATGTGACTGCTACTTCATGTCTGTGCATTATTTAGGGATTTAATCTGAGGTGCTGTCAATTTCCAGTTTCTGAGGCTGATAACGGATGAACTTATCTTCTGCAGCAGAGGTAATTCATGGTTTTTGTTTTCTGGGTTGGTCCTCGTAAAAGCAGTTTCATCATAGTGATTGATGGCTTTTAAGACTGCACTTGTTGAGGGTTTAGCAGTTTTTCAGATTGACTCAGGTACAGATGGAGTGCCATTTCTTTTTACTTACTTCATTGATGGATTTTTATCAAATTCTGGTTTAGAACAGTAGGGCTCAGCACTGTATGGAATAGTTAACACTTCTGCAAAGCATACCTGATGGTCATAAACACTTTCTGAAGGCCGGTGATTCCTCAAATGAACACTTGTTGAGTCATATCTGTTTAGTGGAAGCCATTCCAGGTGACGACATGATGAATTCACTTGAGAAAGGGTGAACATTTGTCATCAAAGTAAAAAGGGGCTACTTTGAGGACTCTAAGGTTTAACACAAATTCTGGTTTGTTTCACACATTTCTTTACTCGTCTTTTATATGTGTTCCTTCATCGTTTTCCTGTCTTCAGTCTGAATCGACAATGTGCACATTATGATGAGAATAAAGAAAACTATTGAATGTACAGATGCATCCAAAGTATTGACCAGTTATATATACAGCTCTGGCAAAAATTAAGAGACCACTGAAAAATGTTCAGTTTGTCTGATTATTCTCTTTATAGGTATATTTTTGAGTAAAATGTAAATTGTTCTTTTATTCTATAAACTTCTGACGTGTCTGAATTTCCAAGCAAAAAATTTGGTCAAAATAAAAAAAACAAACAAACAGTGCTTTCAGACCTCAAATAATGCAAAGAACACAAGATCATAATCATTTAGAAACAACAATACTAATGTTTTAACTCGGGAAGAGTTCAGAAATCAATATTTTATGGAATAACCATGATTTTTAATCACAGCTTTCATGTGTCTTGGCATGCTTTCCACCAGTCTTTCACAGTGCTTCTGGTGCAAAAATGTAAGCTGTTCTTTGTTTGATGGCTTGTGACTATCCATCATCCTCTTGATTACATTCCAGAGGTTTTCAATGGTGTCCACATCTGGAGATTGGGCTGCCCATGACAGGGTTTTGATATGGTGGTCTCTTAATTTTTGCCAGAGCTATATATATATATATATATATATATATACATATATATATATATATATATATATATATATATATATATATATACACACACACTGATCAAAAAAATAAAGGGAACACTTAAACAACAGAATATAACTCCAAGTAAATCAAACTTCTGTGAAATCAAACTGTCCACTTGGGAAGCAACACTGTTTGACAATCAATTTCACATGCTGTTGTGCGAATGGAATAGACAACAGATGGAAATTATTGGCAATTATCAAGACACTCAATAAAGGAGTGGTTCTGTGGGTGGGCACCACAGACCACATCTCAGTACCAATGCTTTCTGGCTGATGTTTTGGCCACTTTTGAATGTTGGTTGTGCTTTCACACTCGTGGTAGCATGACATGGACTCGACAACCCACACAAGTGGCTCAGGTAGTGCAGCTCATCCAGGATGCACATCAATGCGAGCTGAGGCAAGAAGGTTTGCTGTGTCTGTTAGCGTGTCCAGAGGCTGGAGGCGCTACCAGGAGACAGGCCAGTTCACCAGGAGACGTGGAGGGGGCCGTAGGAGGGCAACAACCCAGCAGCAGGACCGCTACCTCAGCTTTTTTGCAAGGAGGAACAGGAGGAGCACTGTCAGAGCACTGCAAAATGACTTCCAGCAGGCCATAAATGTGCATGTGTCTGCACAAACGGTTAGAAACCGACTCCATGAGGATGGTCTGCGTGCTCGACGTCCACAGATAGGGGTTGTGCTCTTAGCCCAACACCATGCAGGTCGCTTGGCATTTGCCACAGAACACCAGGATTGGCAAATTCGCCACTGGCGCCCTGTGCTCTTCACAGATAAAAGCAGGTTCACACTGAGCACATGTGACAGACATGACAGAGTCTGGAGACGCAGTGGAGAGCAATCTGCTGCCTGCAACATCCTTCAGCATGACCAGTTTGGCAGTTGGTCAGTAATGGTGTGGGGTGGCATTTCTTTGGAGGGCCGCACAGCCCTCCATGTGCTCGCCAGAGGTAGCCTGACTGCCAATAGGAATGGAGATGAGATCCTCAGACCCTTTGTGAAACCATATGCTGGTGCGGTTGGCCCTGGGTTCCTCCTAATGCAGGACAATGCCAGACCTCATGTGGCTGGAGTGTGTCAGCAGTTCCTGCAAGATGAAGGCATTGAAGCTATGGACTGGCCTGCCCATTACCCAGACCTGAATCCGATTGAACACATCTGGGACATCATGTCTTGCACCATCCACCGTCACGTTGCACCACAGACTGTCCAGGAGTTGGCGGATGCTTTAGTCAAGGTCTGGGAAGAGATCCCTCAGGAGACCCTCCGTCGCCTCATCAGGAGCATGCCCAGGCGTTGTAGGGAGGTCATACAGGTACGTGGAGGCCACACACACTACTGAGCATCATTTCCTTGTCTTGAAGCATTTCCACTGAAGTTGGATCAGCCTGTAACTTCATTTTCCACTTTGATTCTGAGCATCATTCCAACTCCAGACTTCCGTGGGATATTAGTTGTGATTTACGTTAATAATTTTTAGGTTTTATTGTTCTCAACACATTCCACTATGTAATGAATAAAGATTTACAACTGGTATATTTCATTCAGTAATATCTAGGATGTCGGATTTTAGTGTTCCCTTTATTTTTTTGAGCAGTGTATATATATATATACAGTTAGGTCCATATATATTTGGACAGAGACAACATTTTTCTAATTTTGGTTATATATATTACCACAATGAATTTTAAACAAAACAATTCAGATGCAGTTGAAGTTCAGACTTTCAGCTTTCATTTGAGGGTATCCACATTAAAATTGGATGAAGGGTTTAGGAGTTTCAGCTTCTTAACATGTGCCACCCTGTTTTTAAAGGGACCAAAAGTAATTGGAAAATTGATTCCAAGGCTATTTCATGGACAGGTGTGGGCAATCCCTTCGTTATGTCATTCTCAATTAAGCAGATAAAAGGCCTGGAGTTGATTTGAAGTGTGGTGCTTGCATTTGGAAGGTTTTGCTGTGAAGTAAACATGCGGTCAAAGGAGCTCTCCATGCAGGTGAAACAAGCCATCCTTAAGCTGCGAAAACAGAAAAAACCCATCCGAGAAATTGCTACAATATTAGGAGTGGCAAAATCTACAGTTTGGTACATCCTGAGAAAGAAAGAAAGCACTGTGAACTCATCAATGCAAAAAGACCTGGGCGCCCACAGAAGACAACAGTGGTGGATGATCGCAGAATAATCTCCATGTTGAAGAGAAACCCTTTCACAACAGCCAACCAAGTGACCAACACTCTCCAGGAGGTCGGCGTATCAATATCCAAATCTACCATAAAGAGAAGACTGCATGAAAGTAAATACAGAGGGTTCACTGCACGGTGCAGCCACTCATAAGCATCAAGAATAAAAAGGCTAGACTGGACTTTGCTAAAAAACATCTAAAAAAGCCAGCACAATTGTGGAAGAACATTCTTTGGACAGATGAAACCAAGATCAACCTCTACCAGAATGATGGAAAGAGAAAGGTATGGCAAAGGCATGGTACAGCTCATGATCCAAGGCATGCCACATCATCTGTAAAACACGGGGGAGGCAGTGTGATGGCTTGGGCATGCATGGCTGCCAGTGGCACTGGGTCACTAGTCAGTGGCGTAACTACAAAGTTAGGGGCCCCGGTGCGAACTTCCAAATGGGGCCCCCCCCTGCAGCCCTGCCATACAACTCAATGTAACCCCCATAGAATAATGGCCACACATGATGCTCAATACTGTATAACGGCCACCACACATGATGCTCCATACTGTATAATGGCCACACATGATGCTGCATACTGTATAATGGCCACACATGATGCTGCATACTGTATAATGGCCACACATGATGCTCCATAGTGTATAATGGCCACACATGATGCTCCATAGTGTATAATGGCCACACATTGCTCCATACTGTATAATGGCCAGACAGTGCTCCATACTGTATAATGACCACCCACACATAGTGCTCCATAGTGTATAACGGCCACACAGTTCTCCATACTGTATAATGATCCCACATAATGCTCCATACTGTATAATGACCACAAATGATGCTCCATACTGTATAACGGCCACACATGATGCTCAATACTGTATAATGACCCCCCTCCTGTATGCATGGCTCATCTCCCTCCTATCCCATATACATAGCTCATATTACCCCTCCTGCATGCATGACTCATATCTCCCCATGTATGCATGGCTCATATTCCCCCCCTGTATGCATGGCTCATATTCCGCCCCTGTATGCATGGCTTATATTCCCCCCTGTATGCATGGCTCATATTCCCCCCCCCTGTATGCATGGCTCATATTCCCCCCTGCATGGCTCATATTCCCCCCTGCATGGCTCATATTCCCCCCTGCATGGCTCATATTCCCCCCTGCATGGCTCATATTCCCCCCTGCATGGCTTATATTCCCCCCTGCATGGCTTATATTCCCCCCTGCATGGCTCATATCCCCCCCTGCATGGCTCATATTCCCCCCTGCATGGCTCATATCCCCCCCTGCATGGCTTATATTCCCCCCTGCATGGCTTATATTCCCCCCTGTATGCAGGCTTATCTCTCCGCTCCTGCTCGGCGCGCCGGCTTATGTCCTCCTTCATCCCCCGTCCCCCCGGCCCTCATACTCACCTGTCCCACTGCACGGCCGTGCCGACATCCCTCGTGCTCTGTCCCGACTCCAGGCGGCGGCGCCGGCGCAGCACCTTCTTCCTGCTTGAGCGGTCATGTGACACCGTTCATTAAGATCATGAATATGCGCATATTCATGATCTTAATGAGCGGTGTCACGTCACCGCTCAAGCAGGAACGAGCTGCAGTGCAGACGCCGAGACCATCGCTGGAGCAGGGTGAGTATTCAAGGCAGCGGCAGCGGCGGCGGCGGCGGGGGGGGCGAGGCCCTGTAGCGGGGGAGGCACTGCCAGTCCAAGCCTGCCTGCCGGGCCCGGGCCCCTGACCTGCCGGGCCCAGTCGCACTGGCGACCGCTGCGACCGCGGTAGTTACGCCACTGTCACTAGTGTTTATTGATGATGTGACATGGGACAGAATTCTGAGGTATTCAGAGACATACTGTGTGCTCAGATCCAGCCAAATGCAGTCAAATTGATTGGTCGTCGTTTCATACTTCAGATGGACAATGACCCAAAACATAAAGCCAAAGCAACCCTGGAGTTTATTAAAGCAAAGAAGTGGAATATTCTTGAATGGCCAAGTCAGTCACCTGATCTCAACCCAATTGAGCATGCATTTCACTTGTTAAAGACTAAACTTCAGACAGAAATGCCCACAAACAAACAGCAACTGAAAACCACCACAGTGAAGGCCTGGCAGGGCACCAAAAGGAGGAAACCCAGAGTCTGATGATGTCCATGAGTTCAAGACTTCAGGCAGTCATTGCCAACAAAGGGTTTTCAACCAAGTACTAAAAATGAACATTTTATTTAAAATTATTGAATCTGTCCAATTACTTTTGGCCCCTTTAAAAACAGGGTGGCACATGTTAAGGAGCTGAAACTCCTAAACCCTTCATCCAATTTTTATGTGGATACCCTCAAATGAAAACTGAAAGTCTGAACTTGAACTGCATCTGAATTGTTTTGTTTAAAATTCACTGTGGTAATGGCTATAACCAAAATTAGAAAACTGTTGTCTCTGTCCAAATATATATGGACCTAACTGTATATATATACATATATATATATATATATATATATATATATAATATAACTTGAAAAATATCCCCTTCTGCAGGCAGGTGCTGGCGACGGTGGCATGATCACATATGTAATTTGTATGTAATTCATTTCTTTCATGCTATCCTTAAATTCATTAAAAAAAAATCCGTTTTAAAATGGTGCCGGCTGCGCCTGCGCAGTAGCAGCTATTGGTAATCCTATTACTGCTACTGTGCAGGCGCCGGCAGCACCATCTTGCTAGAGAACAAAAAACCTCCTCCAAGATGGCGCCGCCATAGTGTCCTGAATGCCGAGAAAAAGAGCCAGATACTTATCCATCATGTAATGCCATCAAGGAGACGTCTAAATGGCTCCGAATTTATTATGCAGCAAAACATCGACCCCAAACATACAGCCAATGTAATTAAAAACGATATTCAGCCAAAAAAAAGAACAAGGAGTCCCGGAAGTGATGATAAAACCACAAAGAGACCTGATCTCAACATCATTGGGTCTGTCTTGGATTACATGAGGAAATGGAAGGATTTGCACAAGCAACATCCACAGATATGTGGTTAGTTCGACAACATGTTTGGAACAACCTCTATGCCGAGTTCCTTCGAAGACTGTGAATGACAAAGGGCCATCACAGCAAACATTGATTTGATTTATATTTCTCTTTTGTTCATTCCATTTGTATTTTGTTAATTAATAAATATCAACTATGAACACTTCTACATTTGAAAGCATTCTTACTGAGCAGCAATTTTACACACCTGCCTAAAATTATTTCACAGTACTGTATATATAGTACAATATACAGCAGAGTATATAGTAGAATATACAGTAGTATATAGTACTGCAGGACATATATAATATATAAAATACACACTTGATAGTAACTGACTAGTGTTACACACATAGTGCAGAATACAGCACAATATCTACACTCCACAACATTGAAATTACAACACCAAGAAGGAAAAGTTATGGAATTATAGAAATCACAGGACAAATATACATGTTACTGATCTAGAATTGAATTGAAATTCTGCTTTCCAAATATCTCAATTTATTCAGTATGGAGTCTGAGTGTCATTTGCAGAAATCCCGGCACTTACCGCCTAGGCTGCTATCAGTGAGGTTATTAATGATTGTCTGAGGAATGTTCTGGTGCACTGTAAATCATCAAGATCCGCTGCTTGCAGCTCCTTGTACAATTGCCGACCAACCAGTATATAGTAGTAGATGATACAGTACACAGCATAGTGTATAGTACAGTAGTATATAGTACAGCACACAGTGCAGTGTATAATATAGTAGTATATAGTACAGTACATAACACAGTATGTAGTATATTGTATAGCAGTATATATTAGTACAGCACAGTGTATAGTTTAGTAGTATATAATACAGTACCCAGCACATTATATTGTATATAGTGTAGTATGATATACTACAGTGCCCAGTAGTTTATAGCACAGTACACACCACAGTATATTGTATATAGTATGGTAGTATATAGTACAGTACATAGCACAGTGTATAGTACATGGTATAGTAGTATATAGTACAGTACACAGCACAGTATATAGTATATGGTATAGTAGTATATAATATAGTACACAGCACAGTATATAGTACAGTAGTATACAGTACAGTACACAGCACAGTATATAGTATATACTACAGTACATAGCACAGTATATACAGTAGTACTGTATAATAGTATATAGTGCAGCAGTGTATAATATAGTAATATACTAGTACAGCACATTGCTTAGCATATAGTACAGTAAACAGCAGTCTATTGTATAGTATAAAGTACAGCACAGTGTATAGTCTAGTAATATAAAGTACAGTACACAGCACAGTGTGTAGTATATAGTACAGTACACAGTAGTTTATAGCACAGAACACAGCAGTGTATAATATATAGTACAGTTTCTATAGTATAGTACACAGCACAGTATATATTATAGTATTTAGTACACAGAACAGTGTATAGTATATAATACAGTATACAGCACAGTATATAGTGTAGTATATAGTACAGTGCACAGCACTGTATATAGTATAGTAGTATATAGTACAGGACAGTGTATAATAATTGGTATATTAGTATATAGTACAGTGCACAGAACAGTGTATAGTATATAGTGTATTATATAGTACACATCAAAGTATATAGTGTAGTAGTATATATTACAGTACACAGCACAGTATGTTGCATAGTGTAGTATATAATACAGTACACAGCACAGTATATAGTGTAGTATATAGTACAGTACACAGCACAGTATATAGTGTAGTAGCATATAGTACAGTACACAGCAGTGTAGTATATAGTACAGTACACAGCACAGTATATAGTGTAGTATATAGTACAGTACACAGCTCAGTGTAGTATATAGTTCAGTACACAGCACAGTATATTGTATAGTGTAGTAGTATATAGTACAGTACACAGCACAGTGCAGTATATAGTACAGTACACAGCACAGTATGTTGTATAGTGCAGTTTCATATAGTACAGTGCACCGCACAGTATATTGTATAGTGTAGCAGTATGTAGTACAGTGCACAGTAGTTTATAGCACAGTACACAGAACAATGTATAGTATATACTACAGTTGTATATAGTACAATTCACAGCACAGTATATAGTACAGTATATAGTATAGAAATACAGTGGGGCAAAAAAGTATTTAGTCAGTCAGCAATAGTGCAAGTTCCACCACTTAAAAAGATGAGAGGCGTCTGTAATTTACATCATAGGTAGACCTCAACTATGGGAGACAAACTGAAAAAAAAAATCCAGAAAATCACATTGTCTGTTTTTTTAACATTTTATTTGCATATTATGGTGGAAAATAAGTACCGTATATACTCGAGTATAAGCCGAGATTTTCAGCCCAAATTTTTGGGCTGAAAGTGCCCCTCTCGGCTTATACTCGAGTCACGGTAGCGGTGGGGTCGGCAGGTGAGGGGGTGAGGGCGCTGAGGTATACTTACCTAGTCCCAGCGATCCTCGCGCTGTCCCTGCCTTCCTCCCCGTCTTCTGTGCTGCAGCTTCTTCCCCTCTTCAGCGGTCACGTGGGACCGCTCATTACAGAAATGAATAGGCGGCTCCACCTCCCATAGGGGTGGAGCCGCCTATTCATTTCTCTAATCAGCGGTGCCGGTGACCGCTGACAGGAAGAGGCTGCAGCACAGAAGACGGGGAGGAAGGCAGGGACAGCGCGAGGATCGCTGGGACTAGGTGAGTATGTTATATTTACCTGTCCACGTTCCAGCCGCCGGGCGCCGCTCCATCTTCCCGGCGCCTCCATCTTCCCGGCGTCTGCGCTCTGACTGTTCAGGCAGAGGGCGCGATGACGCGTATAGTGTGCGCGGCGCCCTCTGCCTGATGAGTCAGAGCAGAGACGCAGGGAAGATGGAGGCGCCGGGACCGGACGCTGGGAGCTGCAATCAAGAGGTGAGTATGTGGTTTTTTTTCTTTTTTATTGCAGCAGCAGCAGCGGCCATGGCACAGATATATGTGCAGCATCTATGGGGCAGTATGAACGGCACACAGCACTATATGGGGCATCTGTGCAGCATCTATGGGGCAGTATGAACGGCACACAGCACTATATGGGGCATCTGTGCAGCATCTATGGGGCAGTATGAACGGCACACAGCACTATATGGGGCATCTGTGCAGCATCTATGGGGCAGTATGAACGGCACACAGCACTATATGGGGCATCTGTGCAGCATCTATGGGGCAATATGAACGGCACACAGCACCATATGGGGCATCTGTGCAGCATCTATGGGGCAATATGAACGGTGCAGAGCACTATATGGCACAGCTATGGGGAAATAATGATCTATTTTTATTTTTGAAATTCACCGGTAAATGCTGCATTTCCACCCTAGGCTTATACTCGAGTCAATAAGTTTTCCCAGTTTTTTGTGGCAAAATTAGGGGGGTCGGCTTATACTCGGGTCGGCTTATACTCGAGTATATACGGTATTTGGTCAGAAACAAACAATCAAGATTTCTGGCTCTCACAGACCTGTAACTTCTTCTTTAAGAGTCTCCTCTTTCCTCCACTCATTACCTGTAGTAATGGCACCTGTTTAAACTTGTTATCAGTATAAAAAGACACCTGTGCACACCCTCAAACAGTCTGACTCCAAACTCCACTATGGTGAAGACCAAAGAGCTGTCAAAGGACACCAGAAACAAAATTGTAGCCCTGCACCAGGCTGGGAAGACTGAATCTGCATTAGCCAACCAGCTTGGAGTGAAGAAATCAACAGTGGGAGCAATAATTAGAAAATGGAAGACATACAAGACCACTGATAATCTCCCTCGATCTGGGGCTCCACGCAAAATCCCACCCCGTGGGGTCAGAATGATCACAAGAACGGTGAGCAAAAATCCCAGAACTACTCGGGGGGACCTAGTGAATGAACTGCAGAGAGCTGGGACCAATGTAATAAGGCCTACCATAAGTAACACACTACGCCACCATGGACTCAGATCCTGCAGTGCCAGACGTGTCCCACTGCTTAAGCCAGTACATGTCCGGGCCCGTCTGAAGTTTGCTAGAGAGCATTTGGATGATCCAGAGGAGTTTTGGGAGAATGTCCTATGGTCTGATGAAACCAAACTGGAACTGTTTGGTAGAAACACAACTTGTCGTGTTTGGAGGAAAAAGAATACTGAGTTGCATCCATCAAACACCATACCTACTGTAAAGCATGGTGGTAGAAACATCATGCTTTGGGGCTGTTTCTCTGCAAAGGGGCCAGGACGACTGATCCGGGTACATGAAAGAATGAATGGGGCCATGTATCGTGAGATTTTGAGTGCAAACCTCTTTCCATCAGCAAGAACATTGAAGATGAAACGTGGCTGAGTCTTTCAACATGACAATGATCCAAAGCACACCACCAGGGCAACGAAGGAGTGGCTTCGTAAGAAGCATTTCAAGGTCCTGGAGTGGCCTAGCCAGTCTCCAGATCTCAACCCTATAGAAAACCTTTGGAGGGAGTTGAAAGTCCGTGTTGCCAAGCGAAAAGCCAAAAACATCACTGCTCTAGAGGAGATCTGCATGGAGGAATGGGCCAACATACCAACAACAGTGTGTGGCAACCTTGTGAAGACTTACAGAAAACGTTTGACCTCTGTCATTGCCAACAAAGGATATATTACAAAGTATTGAGATGAAATTTTGTTTCTGACTAAATACTTATTTTCCACCATAATATGCAAATAAAATGTTAAAAAAACAGACAATGTGATTTTCTGGATTTTTTTTTCTCAGTTTGTCTCCCATAGTTGAGGTCTACCTATGATGTAAATTACAGACGCCTCTCATCTTTTTAAGTGGTGGAACTTGCACTATTGCTGACTGACTAAATACTTTTTTGCCCCACTGTATATAGTACAGTACACAGCACTGTATATCGTATAAGAGTATATAGTACAGTACAGTGTATAGTAATTGATATATTAGTATATAGTACAGTACACAGAGCAGTGTATAGTATATAGTGTAGTATATAGTGCAGTACACATCACAGATTATTTTATATAGTACAGTGCACAGCACAGTATATAGTATAGTAGTGTATAGTACAGTACACAGCACAGTATAGTGAATAGTACAGTACACAGCAGTGTATAGTTGTATAAAATACAGTACACAGAACATTGTATATACTATAGTAGTATATACTAGTACAGCAGTGTACAGTATAGTAGTATATAGTCTTTTCAGGTCAGGGGGATCGAGACTTTACATCTAGGAGTGAGAGGAGGCAACTATAAAAAAAAAAATTGGCACAGTGGGAGGCCAATACTGTGATGTCTAGGGGCCTGAACGAGTCTCTTAGTTTTTCTTCATTTTTATGAGGTATTCCTTTATTGTTGTTTATGCTAGTCCTTTTGTGAGGAGAACCTTTCCCATCCACTCCACCCATCTTTGTGGGCATTTTTCTGGATCCTTTTTATTGGTTGTTTTTATCCTTAATTGATATGTCTTTATAATCTGTTGTTATGTTGTTCGTTATTTCAGTTTTAACATTTATCTTGAAGTCACCACTGATCTATTCTACGCCGTATCCTTGGCGGCTTGATTGGACCTTATATCATCTTTAATGACATCTGAATTCATTAATTGAATGTATTGAATTTATCATCCTTTGTTGTTATCTTGTGTATCTATTTAACATACAGTATATAGTGTCTCCTCATGAAATTTTGCGATTCTCATCTGCATACTTGTAATGTGTCACCATAGCAGCATACACCTAACTTTACTGATCTATTGTATATTTAATAATCGTTTACTGCATTGGTGTCTTTCATAATTAACTGGTGTGATGTTTCCGACATATTTCAGCGGTCGTGCGCATGCAGCCTACACATCCGCCTCTTTCTGTGTTGGTGCAGCGTCAGTCATACCTCCCACACATAACCGTGGGATTTTTGGACTTGTTCCTCCCCCCCGTGCATGTGCGGTGACGTTTGACGTTGACTTCTGACACAGGACCTGTCGGTTGTCATGCGCATGCACCAGCAGAGCCGTTTTCATTGATTGAGACTGTGATCGGTAACGTGACTGGCCACCAATGATATTTTAAGGTCCTTGTGACTTTCAGTTATACACATCCCCTTGAGAAAGCAAGTACTAAGAGAAGCGAAAACGCGCGTTGGGGACTCATTTGGATCCAACCCAGTGTCTGTTGCCTGCTATACATACTGGTAAGTGCTGCTCTTTATGCCCAATGGGCTCTTGTGGTGATCTTTACTTGTTTGACTGTATTATGTATTGTGAATAAAATATAATCTTTTATACCTACATACTACTTAATTCTCCTTACATATAGTAACATAGTAACATAGTTAGTAAGGCCGAAAAAAGACATTTGTCCATCCAGTTCAATCCTTCTTTGCATATATGATATGGAGTTGGTGTTTTCCATAGTTTTTGGGTTCTTTTGCACTATTCAGTACTAACGTTCCGATTGACCAACATTTTACCTGGTATTGTTGCTCTAATATATAGTACATTACACAGCACAGTGTAGTATATAGTACAGAGTACACAGCATAGTATATTGTATAGTGTAGTAGTATATAGTACAGTACACAGTAGTTTATAGCACAGTACACAGAACAGTGTATAGTATATACTACAGTTGCATATAGTACAATACACAGCACTGTATATAGTACAGTAGTACAGTAGTAGTACAGTATATAGTACAGAAATATATAGTACAGTACACAGCACTGTATATTGTATATCGTATAATAGTATATAGTACAGTGCAATGTATAGTAATTGATATATTAGTATATAGTACAGTACACAGAGCAGTGTATAGTATATAGTGTAGTATATAGTACAGTACACAACACAGAATATTTTATATAGTATATTGTACAGTGCACAGCACAGTATATAGTGTAGTATATAGTATAGTTGTGTAGTGTATAGTACACAGCACAGTATAGTGAATAGTACAGTACACAGCACAGTATAGTGAATAGTACAGTACACAGTACAGTATAGTGAATAGTATAGTACATAGCACAGTGTATAGTTGTATAAAATACAGTACACAGAACAGAATATTGTATATAGTATAGTAGTATATACTAGTATAGCACAGTGTATAGTATAGTAGCATATAGTACAGTACACAGCAGAGTGTATAGCAGTATATAGTACAGTATAGAGCACATTGTAAAGTATATAGTGTAGTATATAGTACACAACACAGCACAGTGTATTGTATATAGTATAGTAGTATATAGTACAGTGCACAGCAGTTTATGGCACAGTAAACAGCACAGTGTATACTATGTAGTACAGTTGTGTTCAAAAGTTTACATACCCCGGCAGAATTTTTGCTTTCTTGGCCTTTTTTCAGAGAATATGAATGACTAGATGGAGGCCCGCTGCTATCACATCGGGAGGGCGGTAATGTCATGATGGGGGCAGGCTTTGCAGCGTTGAGAATTGCTCTTCAAAAGTCTCATTTGCCCATTGTTGTCTTCGATGTTGTGCCTTTGCTTCATTTCCTTTCATTGTCATACTTTTTAGGAGGAGCCATGTTGGCATTGATATTTGCTTTTTAAAGGGGTTTTCCCACGAACGAAAGTTCATTTAAAAAATTGTCTGTGTCTGGCCAGTACAGAACATACAACTCCTAGGCAGGGGAGGAAGCAAAAGACAATACTGACATTTCAGCAGATCGCAGAGGATACATTTTGTGAGGTAAAATATTGTTTAAAAACAGTCAGTGAAATGTTTTACTTGACAAAATGAATCCTCTGTGATCCCCTGCTGTAATGTCAGTAATGTCTTTTGCTTCCTCCCCTGCCCAGGAGATGTGGTATGTTCTGTACATGGCCAGACATAGACAATTTTTAAAATGAACTTTCATTTGTGGGAAAACCCCTTTAATGTGACCAGCTTCCCCTGCCTGTAGACACGTCGCGCATCTGCCGCCGGGATCAGCCGAATAAATCAGACTGCTGCCATCTTTGTGCAGACAGATATCGGCGATCACATTAACACTGCGGATGCGCTCCTCCTGTACAAAGATGGCGGCGGTCAGTGAATCATTCGGCTGATCCCGGCAGCAGCGTGTTCGCGACGGTGTTCCGCTGGTAGTACCGCGCAAGAGTCTGCGTACGGCGTATACAGTGTGTGTGTTGCGTATAGCATATACAGTGTGTGTGTGTGTTGCGTACGGTATATACAGTGTGTGTGTGTGGTGCGTACGGCGTATACAGTATGTGTTGCATACAGCATATACAGTGTGTGTGTGTGTGGTGCATACGGCATATAGTGTGTGTGTGTGGTGCGACGGTGTTCCGCTGGTGGTACCGCACAAGAGGCTGGTACCACCAGCAGTTTCCATATTCAGACACCCATCACTTGGGTGTCCCAATATGGCGGTCGGTGAACATCTGCTGGCTGGAATTCTGGGATCCGGACACTGTGTTCCAAATTATTATGCAAATTGGACTTAAGTGTCTTAAAGATTTAATTGTTTTGTTTTTTAAATAAATCCGTGGATGGTATTGTGTCTCAGGGCTCAATGAATCACTGAATTCAATCTTAAACACATGTGATAATTAGTTTTCCAGGTGATTCTAATTAAAGGAAAACTACTTAAAAATAATGTTCCACATTATTAAGCAGGCCACAGGATTCAAGCAATATGGAAAATAATAAGGATCTCTCTGCTGCTGAAAAGCGTTAAACAGTGCAATGCCTTGAACAAGGTATGAAAACATTAGATATTTC
This sequence comes from Ranitomeya imitator, assembly GCF_032444005.1. NCBI lineage: Eukaryota > Metazoa > Chordata > Amphibia > Anura > Dendrobatidae > Ranitomeya > Ranitomeya imitator. The sequence goes on along the minus strand of NC_091283.1, from coordinate 450,735,303 downwards.
ATGAAAACTTAAGAGTGAGCATCATACTGTGAAGAGATTTGTGACTGAAACAGAGCACAGACAGAGTTCATGCAGATAAAGGCATAATGAGGAAGGTTTCTGCCAGACAAATTCATTGCATTAAGAGAGCAGCTGCCAAAATACCATTACAAAGCAGCAAACAGTTTTTTCAAGCTGCTGATGCCTCTGGAGTCCCTCGAACCTCAAGGTGTAGGATCATTCAAAGGCTTGCTGTGGTGCATAAACCTACTATTCGGCCACCTCTAAACATTGTTCACAAGCAGAAACGGTTGCAGTGGGCCCAGACATACATGAAGAATAATTTTCAAACAGTCTTGTTTACTGATGAGTGTCGAGCAACCCTGGATGGTCCAGATGGATGGATGTTGTGAGTTCTGTTTTTGGGCTCCCTCTGGTGGTTACTGATGGTACTGGGTGACTTGTGTTCTCTGCGGTCTCTGGTGTCCACCTGTTCCATCAGGTTATGGGAGTTTCCTATTTAACCTGGCTGTTTTGTCATTTCCTCGCCGGCTATCAATGTAATCAGCGTGTCTTTTTACCTCTGCTCCCTGCGTCTGTTATCTTCAGGACAAGCTAAGTTTTGATTTTCCTGTTCCACGTTTTGCTTAATTTTTGTCTTAGTCCAGCTTGCAGAGATGTGATTCCTTGCTGCTGGTTGCTCTAGTGGGCTGAAATTACTCCTCATGTTCCATGAGTTGGCACATGAGTTCAAGTAATTTCAGGATGGTTTTTTGAAGGGTTTTTCGCTGACCGCGCAGTTCACTTTTGTATCCTCTGCTATCTAGCTTTAGCGGGCCTCATTTTTGCTGAATCTATTTTCATAACTACGTATGTGCTTTCCTCTCATTTCACCGTTATTACATGTGGGGGGCTGCTATTTCTGTGGGGTGTTTCTCTGGAGGCAAGTGAGGTCTGTGTTTCTTCTTATAGGGGAAGTTAATCCTTCGGCTGGCGCGAGACGTCTAGGAATCATCGTAGGCACGTTCCCCGGCTACTGCTAGTTGTGTGTTTAGGTTCAGGATCGCGGTCAGCTCAGGTTCCATCACCCTAGAGCTTGTTTTGTTTTTGTGCTTGTCCTTTTGTGATCCCCTGCCATTGGGATCATGACAGTATAGCCGGCCAGAAAAAATTGGTCATCGTTTTGGCTGAAGTAGGAGGAAAAGTAGTCTGAGGAAGTTTTTTTTTTTTTTTCCTCCTCTTAATACTTGAATGGCTCTGACCTCAGCTGTTTATCATGGACGTCCAGAGTTTGGCTTCCAGCCTGAATAATCTTGCTGCTAAGGTTCAAAATATACAAGATTTTGTTGTACATACGCTTATGTCTGAACCTAGAATTCCTGTCCCAGAGTTTTTTTCTGGAGATAGATCTAGTTTTCTGAATTTTAGGAACAATTGCAAGTTGTTTCTTTCCTTGAAATCTCGCTCCTCTGGAGACCCTGCTCAGCAGGTCAAGATTGTTATATCTTTCCTGCGGGGTGACCCTCAGAATTGGGCATTTGCATTGGCACCAGGGGATCCTGCGTTGCTCAATGTGGATGCGTTTTTTCTGGCATTGGGTTTGCTCTATGAGGAACCTAACCTAGAGATTCAGGCTGAAAAAGCTTTATTGGCTCTCTCTCAGGGGCAAGATGAAGCAGAAATCATCATGTAACTTTGACATAGTGGGAATAACCGAGACATGGTTAGATGAAAGCTATGACTGGGCAGTTAACTTACAGGGTTACAGTCTGTTTAGAAAGGATCGTAAAAATCGGAGAGGAGGAGGGGTTTGTCTCTATGTAAAGTCTTGTCTAAAGTCCACTTTAAGGGAGGATATTAGCGAAGGAAATGAGGATGTCGAGTCCATATGGGTCGAAATTCATGGAGGGAAAAATGGTAACAAAATTCTCATTGGGGTCTGTTACAAACCCCCAAATATAACAGAAACCATGGAAAGTCTACTTCTAAAGCAGATAGATGAAGCTGCAACCCATAATGAGGTCCTGGTTATGGGGGACTTTAACTACCCGGATATTAACTGGGAAACAGAAACCTGTGAAACCCATAAAGGCAACAGGTTTCTGCTAATAACCAAGAAAAATTATCTTTCACAATTGGTGCAGAATCCAACCAGAGGAGGAGCACTTTTAGACCTAATACTATCTAATAGACCTGACAGAATAACAAATCTGCAGGTGGTCGGGCATCTAGGAAATAGCGACCACAATATTGTGCAGTTTCACCTGTCTTTCACTAGCGGGACTTGTCAGGGAGTCACAAAAACACTGAACTTCAGGAAGGCAAAGTTTGACCAGCTTAGAGATGCCCTTAATCTGGTAGACTGGGACAATATCCTCAGAAATAAGAATACAGATAATAAATGGGAAATGTTTAAGAACATCCTAAATAGGCAGTGTAAGCGGTTTATACCTTGTGGAAATAAAAGGACTAGAAATAGGAAAAACCCAATGTGGCTAAACAAAGAAGTAAGACAGGCAATTAACAGTAAAAAGAAAGCATTTGCACTACTAAAGCAGGATGGCACCATTGAAGCTCTAAAAAACTATAGGGAGAAAAATACTTTATCTAAAAAACTAATTAAAGCTGCCAAAAAGGAAACAGAGAAGCACATTGCTAAGGAGAGTAAAACTAATCCCAAACTGTTCTTCAACTATATCAATAGTAAAAGAATAAAAACTGAAAATGTAGGCCCCTTAAAAAATAGTGAGGAAAGAATGGTTGTAGATGACGAGGAAAAAGCTAACATATTAAACACCTTCTTCTCCACGGTATTCACGGTGGAAAATGAAATGCTAGGTGAAATCCCAAGAAACAATGAAAACCCTATATTAAGGGTCACCAATCTTACCCAAGAAAAGGTGCGAAACCGGCTAAATAAGATTAAAATAGATAAATCTCCGGGTCCGGATGGCATACACCCACGAGTACTAAGAGAACTAAGTAATGTAATAGATAAACCATTATTTCTTATTTTTAGGGACTCTATAGCGACGGGGTCTGTTCCGCAGGATTGGCGCATAGCAAATGTGGTGCCAATATTCAAAAAGGGCTCTAAAAGTGAACCTGGAAATTATAGGCCAGTAAGTCTAACCTCTATTGTTGGTAAAATATTTGAAGGGTTTCTGAGGGATGTTATTCTGGATTATCTCAATGAGAATAACTGTTTAACTCCATATCAGCATGGGTTTATGAGAAATCGCTCCTGTCAAACCAATCTAATCAGTTTTTATGAAGAGGTAAGCTATAGGCTGGACCACGGTGAGTCATTGGACGTGGTATATCTCGATTTTTCCAAAGCGTTTGATACCGTGCCGCACAAGAGGTTGGTACACAAAATGAGAATGCTTGGTCTGGGGGAAAATGTGTGTAAATGGGTTAGTAACTGGCTTAGTGATAGAAAGCAGAGGGTGGTTATAAATGGTATAGTCTCTAACTGGGTCGCTGTGACCAGTGGGGTACCGCAGGGGTCGGTATTGGGACCTGTTCTCTTCAACATATTCATTAATGATCTGGTAGAAGGTTTACACAGTAAAATATCGATATTTGCAGATGATACAAAACTATGTAAAGCAGTTAATACAAGAGAAGATAGTATTCTGCTACAGATGGATCTGGATAAGTTGGAAACTTGGGCTGAAAGGTGGCAGATGAGGTTTAACAATGATAAATGTAAGGTTATACACATGGGAAGAGGGAATCAATATCACCATTACACACTGAACGGGAAACCACTGGGTAAATCTGACAGGGAGAAGGACTTGGGTATCCTAGTTAATGATAAACTTACCTGGAGCAGCCAGTGCCAGGCAGCAGCTGCCAAGGCAAACAGGATCATGGGGTGCATTAAAAGAGGTCTGGATACACATGATGAGAGCATTATACTGCCTCTGTACAAATCCCTAGTTAGACCGCACATGGAGTACTGTGTCCAGTTTTGGGCACCGGTGCTCAGGAAGGATATAATGGAACTAGAGAGAGTACAAAGGAGGGCAACAAAATTAATAAAGGGGATGGGAGAACTACAATACCCAGATAGATTAGCGAAATTAGGATTATTTAGTCTAGAAAAAAGACGACTGAGGGGCGATCTAATAACCATGTATAAGTATATAAGGGGACAATACAAATATCTCGCTGAGGATCTGTTTATACCAAGGAAGGTGACGGGCACAAGGGGGCATTCTTTGCGTCTGGAGGAGAGAAGGTTTTTCCACCAACATAGAAGAGGATTCTTTACTGTTAGGGCAGTGAGAATCTGGAATTGCTTGCCTGAGGAGGTGGTGATGGCGAACTCAGTCGAGGGGTTCAAGAGAGGCCTGGATGTCTTCCTGGAGCAGAACAATATTGTATCATACAATTAGGTTCTGTAGAAGGACGTAGATCTGGGGATTTATTATGATGGAATATAGGCTGAACTGGATGGACAAATGTCTTTTTTCGGCCTTACTAACTATGTTACTATGTAGAAATATATTGTCAGAAATTTCGGAAGTGGTCGGTGCTTACTCAGTGGAATGAGTGCACTCTGGCTGCAAAATTCAGAGATGGCCTTTCTGAGGCCATTAAAGATGTTATGGTGGGGTTCCCGGCGCCTACAGGTCTGAATGAGTCCATGACTATGGCTATTCAGATTGATCGGCGTTTACGGGAGCGCAAACCTGTGCACCATTTGGCGGTGTCTTCTGAACAGGCACCTGAGATAATGCAATGTGATAGAATTCAGTCCAGAAGTGAACGGCAAAATTATAGGCGGAAAAATGGATTGTGTTTTTATTGTGGTGATTCAGCTCATGTTATATCAGCATGCTCTAAACGCACAAAAAAGGTTGATAAGTCTGTTGCCATTGGTACTTTACAGTCTAAGTTCATTCTGTCTGTGACGCTGATTTGTTCATTATCATCCATTTCCGTCGATGCCTATGTAGATTCAGGCGCTGCCCTGAGTCTTATGGATTGGTCATTTGCCAATTGCTGTGGGTTTAGTCTGGAGCCTCTGGAAGTTCCTATTCCTTTGAAAGGAATTGACTCTACACCTTTGGCTATGAATAAACCTCAGTACTGGACACAAGTGACCATGCGTATGACTCCCGTTCATCAGGAGGTGATTCGCTTCCTGGTACTGTATAATTTACATGATGTCTTAGTGCTTGGTCTGCCATGGTTACAAACTCATAACCCAGTCCTGGACTGGAAAACAATGTCTGTGTTAAGCTGGGGATGTCAGGGGGTTCATGATGATGCATCTCCGATTTCTATCGCTTCATCTACACCCTCTGAGGTTCCGGTATTTTTGTCTGATTATCGGGAGGTTTTTGAGGAGCCTAAGCTCAGTTCGCTTCCTCCTCACAGGGATTGCGATTGTGCTATAGATTTGATTCCCGGCAGTAAATTCCCTAAAGGTCGTTTGTTCAATCTGTCAGTGCCAGAGCATACTGCTATGCGGAATTATGTTAAGGAGTCCTTGGAAAAGGGACATATCCGTCCATCTTCGTCCCCTTTGGGAGCAGGTTTTTTTTTTGTGGCCAAAAAAGATGGTTCCTTGAGGCCTTGCATAGATTATCGTCTTTTGAATAAGATTACAGTCAAATATCAGTATCCTTTGCCATTGTTGACTGATTTGTTCGCTCGCATTAAGGGGGCTAAATGGTTCACTAAGATTGATCTTCGGGGTGCGTATAATCTTGTGCGGATAAGGCAGGGTGATGAGTGGAAAACCGCATTTAATACGCCTGAGGGCCATTTCGAGTATTTGGTGATGCCTTTTGGACTTTCTAATGCTCCTTCTGTCTTCCAGTCTTTTATGCACGATATTTTCCGTGAATATCTGGATAAATTTATTATCGTGTATTTGGATGATGTTTTGGTTTTTTCTGATGACTGGGAGTCTCATGTTCAGCAGGTCAGGAAGGTGTTTCAGGTCCTGCGGGCCAATTCTTTGTTTGTAAAGGGTTCTAAATGTCTCTTTGGAGTCCAGAAGATTTCTTTTTTGGGGTATATTTTTTCCCCTTCTACTATTGAGATGGATCCCGTCAAGGTTCAGGCTATTTGTGACTGGACGCAGCCTACATCTCTTAAGAGTCTACAGAAGTTCTTGGGCTTTGCTAATTTTTATCGTCGCTTCATAACTAATTTTTCTAGTGTTGTTAAGCCTTTGACGGATTTGACTAAAAAGGGTGCTGATGTTACTGATTGGTCTCCTGCGGCTGTGGAGGCCTTTCAGGAACTTAAGCGCCGGTTTTCTTCTGCTCCTGTGTTGCGTCAGCCAGATACGTCGCTTCCTTTTCAGGTTGAGGTCGATGCTTCCGAGATCGGAGCGGGGGCGGTTTTGTCACAGAGAAGCTCCGATGGCTCAGTGATGAAGCCATGTGCGTTCTTTTCTAGAAAATTTTCGCCCGCTGAACGGAATTATGAGGTTGGTAATCAGGAGCTTTTGGCCATGAAGTGGGCATTTGAGGAGTGGCGTCATTGGCTTGAGGGTGCTAGACATCGTGTGGTGGTCTTGACTGATCACAAAAATCTGATGTACCTTGAGTCTGCCAAGCGTCTGAATCCTAGACAGGCTCGTTGGTCACTGTTTTTCTCCCGTTTCAATTTTGTGGTTTCATACCTGCCAGGTTCAAAGAATGTGAAGGCGGATGCTCTTTCTAGGAGTTTTGTGCCTGACTCCCCTGGAAATTCTGAGCCCACTGGTATCCTTAGGGATGGGGTGATTTTGTCGGCTGTCTCCCCAGACTGGCGACGTGCTTTGCAGGAGTTTCAGGCGGATAAACCTGATCGTTGTCCGCCGGAAAAACTGTTTGTTCCGGATAATTGGACCAGTAGAGTCATCTCCGAGGTCCATTCTTCTGTGTTGGCAGGTCATCCTGGAATATTTGGTACTAGAGACTTGGTGGCCAGGTCTTTTTGGTGGCCTTCCTTGTCGAGGGATGTGCGTTCTTTCGTGCAGTCTTGTGGAGTTTGCGCTCGGGCTAAGCCTTGCTGTTCTCGGGCCAGTGGATTGTTGTTACCTTTGCCTATCCCGAAGAGGCCTTGGACGCACATTTCCATGGACTTTATTTCGGATCTCCCTGTCTCTCAAAAAATGTCCGTCATATGGGTTGTGTGTGACCGCTTTTCTAAGATGGTTCATCTGGTACCCTTGCCTAAGTTACCTTCCTCCTCTGAGTTGGTCCCTCTGTTTTTTCAAAACGTGGTCCGTCTGCATGGCATTCCGGAGAACATCGTTTCTGACAGGGGATCCCAGTTTGTGTCTAGATTTTGGCAGACGTTCTGTGCTAAGATGGGCATTGATTTGTCCTTTTCGTCTGCATTCCATCCTCAGACGAATGGCCAGACGGAACGAACTAATCAAACTCTGGAAACTTATTTGAGGTGTTTTGTTTCTGCTGATCAGGATGACTGGGTTTCCTTTTTGCCGCTTGCCGAGTTTGCCCTTAATAATCGGGCTAGTTCTGCTACCTTGGTGTCTCCTTTCTTTTGTAATTCGGGGTTTCATCCTCGTTTTTCCTCTGGTCAGGTGGAGCCTTCTGATTGTCCTGGAGTGGACATGGTGGTGGATAGGTTGCATCGGATTTGGAGTCATGTGGTGGACAATTTGAAGTTGTCCCAGGAGAGGGCTCAGCAGTTTGCTAATCGCCGTCGCCGCGTGGGTCCTCGACTTCTTGTTGGGGACTTGGTGTGGTTGTCTTCTCGTTTTGTTCCTATGAAGGTGTCTTCTCCTAAGTTCAAGCCTCGGTTCATCGGTCCCTATAGGATCTTGGAAATTCTTAACCCTGTGTCGTTTCGTTTGGATCTCCCGGCATCGTTTGCTATTCATAATGTGTTCCATCGGTCGTTGTTGCGGAAGTATGAGGTACCTGTCGTTCCTTCGCTTGAGCCTCCTGCTCCGGTGCTGGTGGAGGGTGAATTCGAGTATGTTGTGGAGAAGATCTTGGATTCTCGTGTTTCCAGACGGAAACTCCAGTATTTGGTCAAGTGGAAGGGTTATGGTCAGGAGGATAATTCTTGGGTGATTGCCTCTGATGTTCATGCTGCCGATTTGGTCCGTGCTTTTCATAGGGCTCATCCTGGTCGCCCTGGTGGTTCTCGTGAGGGTTCGGTGACCCCTCCTCAAGGGGGGGGTACTGTTGTGAGTTCTGTTTTTGGGCTCCCTCTGGTGGTTACTGATGGTACTGGGTGACTTGTGTTCTCTGCGGTCTCTGGTGTCCACCTGTTCCATAAGGTTATGGGAGTTTCCTATTTAACCTGGCTTTTTTGTCATTTCCTCGCCGGCTATTAATGTAATCAGCGTGTCTTTTTACCTCTGCTCCCTGCGTCTGTTATCTTCAGGACAAGCTAAGTTTTGATTTTCCTGTTCCACGTTTTGCTTAATTATTGTCTTAGTCCAGCTTGCAGAGATGTGATTCCTTGCTGCTGGTTGCTCTAGTGGGCTGAAATTACTCCTCATGTTCCATGAGTTGGCACATGAGTTCAAGTAATTTCAGGATGGTTTTTTGAAGGGTTTTTCGCTGACCGCGCAGTTCACTTTTGTATCCTCTGCTATCTAGCTTTAGCGGGCCTCATTTTTGCTGAATCTATTTTCATAACTACGTATGTGCTTTCCTCTCATTTCACCGTTATTACATGTGGGGGGGCTGCAGTAGCCGGGCACGTTCCCCGGCTACTGCTAGTTGTGTGTTTAGGTTCAGGATCGCGGTCAGCTCAGGTTCCATCACCCTAGAGCTTGTTTTGTTTTTGTGCTTGTCCTTTTGTGATCCCCTGCCATTGGGATCATGACAGATGGAGTAGTGGATGGCTGGTGGATGGCCACCATGTCCCAACAAGGCTGCGACGTCAGCAAGGAGATGGAGGAGTCAAGTTTTGGGCCGGAATCATGGGGAAACAGCTGATAGGGCCCTTTAAGGTTCCTGAAGGTGTGAAAATCACTTCTGCAAAGTATGTAGAGTTTCTGACTGACAACTTTCTTCCATGGTTTAAAAAGCAGAAAAGTGCCTTCAGTAGCAAAATCATCTTCATGCATGACAATGCAACATCTCATGCTGCAAACTCATTGGCTGCTATGGGCAAAAAAGGAGATAAACTCATGGTGTGGCCACCATTTTCCACTGACCTCAACCCTATAGAGAACCTTTGAAGTATCATCAAGCAAAAGATCTATGAGGGTAGGAGGCAGTTCACATCCAAACAGCAGCTTTGGGAGGCTATTCTGACTTCATGCATAGAAATGCAAGCAGAAACTCTCCAAAAACTCACAAGTTCAATGGATGCAAGAATTGTGAAGGTGATATCAATGAAGGGTTCCTGTGTTAACATGTAACTTGGCCTGTTAGGAGGATTTGGAGTTAAATAGCTTTCTTGTTCAGTGAATGTGACCTAATGCTGCAAATTCCACTAATGAGCATTTTCAGTTCTTTAACCCCTTAGTGACAGAGCCAATTTGGTACTTAATGACCGAGCCAATTTTTGCAATTCTGACCACTGTCACTTTATGAGGTTATAACTCTGGAACGCTTCAACGGATCCCGCTGATTCTGAGATTGTTTTTCGTGACATATTGTACTTCATGTTAGTGGTAACATTTCTTCGATATTACTTGCGATTATTTATGAAAAAAACGGAAATATGGCGAAAATTTTTAAAATTTTGCAATTTTCAAACTTTGTATTTTTATGCCCTTAAATCAGAGAGATATGTCACAAAAAATAGTTAATAAATAACATTTCCCACATGTCTACTTTACATCAGCACAATTTTGGAAACAAAATTTTTTTTTGTTAGGGAGTTATAAGGGTTAAAAGTTGACCAGCAATTTCTCATTTTTACAACACCATTTTTTTTTAGGGACCACATCACATTTGAAGTCATTTTGAGGGGTCTATATGATAGAAAATACCCAAGTGTGACACCATTCTAAAAACTGCACCCCTCAAGGTTCTCAAAACCACATTCAGGAAGTTTATTAACCCTTTACGTGCTTCACAGGAACTGAAACAATGTGGAAGGAAAAAATGAACATTTAACTTTTTTTTGCAAACATCTTAATTCAGAACCATTTTTTTTATTTTCACAAGTGTAAAAACAGAAATGTAACCAAAAATATTGTTATGCAATTTCTCCTGAATACGCCAATACCCCATATGTGGGGGTAAACCACTTTTTGGGCGCACCACAGAACTTAGAAGTGAAGCAGCGCCGTTTGACTTTTTCAATGCAGAATTGGCTGGAATTGAGATCGGACGCCATGTCACGTTTAGAGAGCCCCTGATGTGCCTAAACAGTGGAAACCCCCCACAAGTGACACCATTTTGGAAACTAGACCCCTTAAGGAACTTATCTAGATGTGTGCTGAGCACTTTGAACCCCCAAGTGCTTCACAGAAGTTTATAACGTAGAGCCGTGAAAATAAAAAAATCGCTTTTGTTTACACAAAAATGATCTTTTCGCCCACAAATTCTTATTTTCACAAGGGTAACAGGAGAAATTAGACCACAAAAGTTGTTGTGCGATTTCTCCTGAATACGTCGATACCCCATATGTGAGGGTAAACCACTGTTTGGGCGCACCGCAGAGCTTGGAAGTAAAGTAACGCCGTTTTACTTTTTCAATGTAGAATTGGCTGGAATTGAGATTGGACGCCATGTCGCGTTTGGAGAGCCCCTGATGTGCCTAAACAGTGGAAACCCCCCACAAGTGACCCCATTTTGGAAACTAGACCCCTTAAGGAACTTATCTAGATGTGTGGTGAGCACTTTGAACCCCCACGTGCTTCACAGAAGTTTATAATGAAGAGCCGTGAAAAAAAAAATCGCATTTTTTCTACAAAAATGATCTTTTTGCCCACAAATTTTTATTTTCACAAGGGTAACAGGAGAAATTAGACCACAAAAGTTGTTGTGCAATTTCTCCTGAGTACGCTGATACCCAATATGTGGGGGTAAACCACTGTTAGGGCGCACCGCAGAGCTTGGAAGAGAAGGAGTGCCGTTTTACTTTTTCAATGTAGAATTGGCTGGAATTGAGATTGGACGCCATGTCGCTTTTGGAGAGCCCCTGATGTGCCTAAACAGTGGAAACCCCCCACAAGTGACACCATTTTGGAAACTAGACCCCTTAAGGAACTTATCTAGATGTGTGGTGAGCACTTTGAACCTCCATGTGCTTCACAGAAGTTTATAACGTAGAGCCGTGAAAAAAAAATCGCATTTTTTTCTACAAAAATGATCTTTTTGCCCACAAATTTTTATTTTCACAAGGGTAACAGGAGAAATTAGACCACTAAAGTTGTTGTGCAATTTCTCCTGAGGACGGCGACGATACCCAATATGTGGGGGTAAACCACTGTTTGGGCGCACCGCAGAGCTTGGAAGAGAAAGAGTGCCGTTTTACTTTTTCAATGTAGAATTGGCTGTAATTGAGATCGGACGCCATGTCGCGTTTGGAGAGCCCCTGATGTGCCTAAACAGTAGAAATCCCCCACAAGTGACCCCATTTTGGAAACTAGACCCCCCATGGAACTTATCTAGATGTGTGGTGAGAACTTTGAATGCCCAAGTGCTTCACAGAAGTTTAGAATGCAGAGTCGTGAAAATAAAAAATATTTTTTTTTCCACAAAAAAGATATTGTAGCCCCCAAGTTTTTATTTTCACAAGGGTAACAGGAGAAATTGGACTGCAATAGTTGTTGTCCAATTTATCCCAAGTACGCTGATGCGCCATATGTGGGGGTAAACCACTGCTTGGGCGCACGGCAGAGCTCGGAAGGGAAGGAGTGCCTTTTTGGAATGCAGACTTTGATAGAATGGTCTGTGGGCATTATGTTGCGATTGCAGAGCCCCTGATGTACCTAAACTGTAGTAACCCCCCACAAGTGACCCCATTTTGGAAACTAGACCCCCCAAGGAACTTATCTAGATGTGTGGTGAGAACTTTGAATACCCAAGTGCTTCACAGAAGTTTAGAATGCAGAGTCGTGAAAATAAAAAATATTTTCTTTTTCACAAAAAAGATATTGTAGCCCCCAAGTTTTTATTTTCACAAGGGTAACAGGAGAAATTGGACCACTAAAGTTGTTGTCCAATTTATCCTGCGTATGCTGATGCCCCATATGTGGGGGTAAACCACTGTTTGGGCGCACGGCAGAGCTCGGAAGGGAAGGAGCGCCGTTTTGGAATGCAGACTTAGATAGAATGGTCTATGGGCGTTATGTTGCGTTTGCAGAGCTCCTGATGTACCTAAACAGTAGAAACCCCCAAGTGACCACGTTTTGGAAACTAGACCCCCCAAGGAACTTATCTAAATGTGTGTTGAGAACTTTGAATGCCCAAGTGCTTCACAGAAATTTATAATGCAGAGTCATAAAAAAATATATATATATATTTTTCCACAAAAAAGATTTTGTAGCCCCCAAGTTTTTATTTTCACAAGGGTAACAAGAGAAATTGGACCCCAGAAGTTGTTGTCCAATTTATCCCGAGTACGCTGATGCCCCATATGTGGGGGTAACCCACTGTTTGGGCGCACGGCAGAGCTCAGAAGGGAGGGAGCACCATTTGACTTTTTGAGCGCAAAATTGGCTGTCGTGTTTGGAGACCCCCTGATGTAACTAAACAGTGGAAACCCCCCAATTCTAGCTCCAACCCTAACCCCAACACACCCCTAACCCTAATCCCAACCTGATCCATAATCCTAATCACTAACCCTAACCATAATCACAACCCTTACCACAAAACAACCCTAATGTCAACCCTAACCATAACCCTAATCAAAACCCTAAATCCAACACACCCCTAATCCTAATCTCAACCCTAACCTCAAACCTAACCCTAATCCCAATACACCCCTAATCACAACCCTAACCCTAATCCCAAACCTAACCCTAATCCCAAGCGTAACCCTAATGCCAACCTTAACCCTAATACCAACCGTAATCCAAACCCTAACCCTAATCCCAACTCTAACCCTAACTTTAGCCCCAACCCTAGCCCTAACTTTAGCCCCAACCCTAACCCTAGCCCTAAGGCTACTTTCACACTTGCGTCGTTTGGAATCGGCCGCAATCCGTCGTTTTGGACAAGAAACGGATCCTGCAAATGTGCCCGCAGGATGCGTTTTTTGCCCATAGACTTGTATTGCCGACGGATCGTGACGGATGGCCACACGTCGCGTCCGTCGTGCACTGGATCAGTTGTGTTTTGGCGGACCGTCGGCACAAAAAAAACGTTCAATGAAACGTTTTTTTGTACATCGCATCTGCCATTTCTGACCGCACATGCGTGGCCGTAACTCCTCCCCAGGACATAGATTGGGCAGCGGATGCGTTGAAAAACTACAGCCGCTGCCCACGTTGTGCACAATTTTCACAACGTGCGTCGGTATGTCGGGCCGAGGCATTGCGACGGCCCCGTACCGACGTAAGTGTGAAAGAAGCCTAACCCTAAATTTAGCCCCAACCCTAACCCTAAATTTAGCCCCAACCCTAAATTTAGCCCTAACCCTAGCCCTACCCCTAGCCCTAACCCTACCCCTAATTTTAGCCCCAACTGCTGTTCTCTTGCCGGCCGGCAGATGGAGACAGATGGCGGGCGCACTGCGCATGCGCCCGCCATTTTCTTCTGCCGGCGGCCAGGAGAAGCAGCAAGAGGATCCAGGGACACAGGTGAGTATTGTAGAGTCCCCGAATCCCCCTATTTCTCTGTCCTCTGATGTGCGATCACATCAGAGGACAGAGAATTACACTTTACTTTTTTTTTTTTGCAGTCGCCGGTAAACAGTTAATTACCGGCGATCGCAAAACAGGGGTCGGTAAAACCGACCCCGATCATGCTCTTTGGGGTCTCGGCTACCCCCGGCAGCCGAGACCCCAAAGATTCTCGCGGGGCCGGCCGGCGGGCGCACTGCGCTTGCGCCCGCCATTTTTAAGATGGCGGCGCCCACCGGGAGCCACGAGGAGCACCGGGGGAGATAGGTAAGTATTGGGGGGCCACCTGGGACCCCTTTTCTCTGTCCTCCGATGTGCGATCACATCGGAGGACAGAGAAATTAAAAAGAGATCGCTTTTTTTTTTTTTTTGCGATCGCCGGTAAACGGTTAATTACCAGCGATCGCAAATGCGGGGAGGGTAAAAAACCCCCCGAATCATGTTCTCTGGGGTCTCGGCTACCCCCGGCAGCCGAGACCCCGGAGAAAATCCGACTCTGGGGGGCGCTATTTACTTTTTCCACAGCGCCGTTAATTAACGGCGCTGTGGTTTAAGTACCCTTAGCGGCCGCCATTAAAAGGCGTATCGGCGGTCGCTAAGGGGTTAAAACATATCAAATGTTTAGGAATTCTACTGTGCCTAATAATTTGGAACAGTGCATTCTGAGCTTTTATTCATTTTGGAGATTATACTGTTATCATTGGGAAGTTTCTTCAATAAAATTCAATGTATACTCTAACGGGTGATGACTTTTATTAGACTGACTGTCATTTGCACCGACCATTTTGGAAAATCTGAGAAAAATGTAAGTATATATTAAGATAACACCAAAACTTTTTCTCCTGGTTAGTGGTTGGGTGAAGCTATTTATTGTCAAACTACTGTATTTTCTCTTTTTCAATCATAATGACAGCCCTAAACATCCAAATGACCCTGATAAAAAGTTTACATACCCTGGTGATTTTGGCATGATAACATGCAAAGAAGTTGACACTAAAGGTAACATCCTCACCTGTGACCTGTTTGCTTGTAATCAGTGTGTGTGCATAGAAGCTGAGTGAGTTTCTGGGATCCAGACAGACTCGTGCATCTTTCATCCAGCCACTGACGTTTCTGGATTGTGAGTCATGGGGAAAGCAAAAGAATTGTCAACGGATCTACGGGAAAAGGTAGTTGAATTGTATAAAACAGGAAAGGGATACCAAAAGATATTCATGGAATTGATAATGCCAGTCAGCAGCATACAAACTGTGATTAACAAATGGAAAATCGGGTTCTATAAAAACAAAACCACAGTCAGGTAGACCAACAAAAATGTTGCCCACAACTGCCAGGAAAATTGTGTGGGATACAAAGAAAAACCCATAAATAACATCAGTTGAAATACAGGACTCTCTGAAAACTAGCGGTTTCAAGATGCACAATAAGGAGGCACTTGAAGAAAAATGGGCTGCATGGTCGAGTCGCCAGAAGAAAGCCATTACTGCGCAAATACCACAAAGTATCTTGCCTACAATATGCAAAACAGCACAGAGACAAGCCTCAAAACTTCTGGAACAAGGTAATTTGGAGTGATGAGACCAAAATTGAACTTTTTGGCCACAACCATAAACGTTACATTTGGAGAGAGGTCAGCAAGGTCTATGATGAAAGGAACACCATTCCTACTGTAAAGCACAGAGGTGGATCCCTGAAGTTTAGGGGATGTGTGAGCTACAAAGGCACAGGAAGCTTGGTCAAACTTGAAGGAAAGATGAATGCAGCACATTATAAGCAAATACTGGAGGCAAATTTGCACTCATCAGCCCAGAAGCTGCACATTGGACGTACTTGGACATTCCAACATGACAACAATCCAAAACACAAGGCCAAGTCGACCTGTCATTGGCTACAGCAGAACAAAGTGAAGGTTCTGGAGTGGCCATTTCAGTCTCCTGACCTCAATATCATTGAGCAACTCTGGCTAGATCTCAAGCACGTTGTTCATGCTAGACAGCCCAGGAATTTACAGGAACTGGAGGTTTTTGCCAAGAAGAGTGAGCAGCTTTACCATCTGAGAAAATAAAGGACCTCATCCAGAACTACCACAAAATACTTCAAGCTGTCATTGATGTTAGAGGAGGCAATACACGGTACTAAGAAATGGGGTATGAGAACTTTTGATCAGGGTCATTTGGATGTTTTGGGTTGTCATTATGATTTAAAAAGAGAAAACACAGTAATATTACAATAAATAGCTTCACCCAACCACTAACCATGAGTGGAAAAAAAGTTTTTGTGTTATCATTCATATTCTCTGAAAAAAGGCCAAGAAAGCAAACATTCTGCTGGGGCATGTAAACTTTTGAGCACAACTGTATATAGTACAATGCACAGCACAGTATATAGTACAATAGTATATAGTACAGTACACAGCACAGTATATAGTACACTGTGTGCAGAATTATTAGGCAAGTTGCAGTTTTAGAGGATTATTTTTATTGTTGATCAACAACTATGTTCTCAATCAACCCAAAAAACTCATAAATATCAAAGCTTAATATTTTTGGAAGTTGGAGTGTTTTTTTTAGATTTGGCTATCTTAGGAGGATATCTGTTTGTGCAGGTAACTATTAGGCCGGCGTCACATAACCTCAGATGAACTCGAGCGTGGGAATTTTTCTGAATATTTTCTCACGCTCGAGTTCATCTGAGGTTATGCCAGCAGGGGGCGCAGCACCACAAGTCTAGGTAGCTACATTCTCCTGCTTTCCATTCATTCCCCAGTTTTTACAGGCAGGGGCGGCTGCATTAGCAGGCTCCTGCTTGTAAAATTATTTAACCCCTTCAGATGGATTTGCAGCGTGGGACAAGACTGAATGATGGAAGGTATGGGATATTGTTGATTTTTTATTTTAACTTTGTTTCAGGTGACAAGGGTCTTCAATTGGATTGAGAGTATAAGTAACTATTACAACACCCTGTGTCTTTATTTCAATAAAATACTTTTTTCCTAATGTGTGTTTTATTAACCATTTACTACTATTAGATTAATAATGGAAAGGTGTCTTATTGACACCTCTCCATTATTAACCTGGCTTAATGTCACCTTACAATAGCAAGGTCAGTCTTAAGATATTTCTTGGCCTAGTCTTGATGTTTTATCTTATGTTTCTTGTTCAAAGGTGGTCGTTTTTCAGCCTTCCTTACCTTGGCCATGTCCCTGAGCATCGCACACCTTGTGCTTTTTGTTACTCCAGTAACGTTGCAGCTCTGAAATATGGCAAAACTGGTGGCAAATGGCATCTTGGCAGCTTCACGCTTGATTTTCCTCAATTCATGGGCAGTAGTGATGAGCGAATATACTCGTTACTCAAGATTTCTCGAGCACGCTCGGGTGTACTCCAAGTATTTTTTAGAGCTCCGAGATTTAGTTTTCTTCGCCGCAGCAGGATGATTAAGGCTGCCGTCACACGGTCAGTATTTGATCAGTATTTTACGTCAGTATTTGTAAGACAAAACCAGGAGTGGGTGATAAATACAGAAGTGGTGCATATGTCTCTATTATACTTTTCCTCTATTTGTTCCACTCCTGGTTTTGGCTACAAATACTGATATAAAATACTGACCAAATACTGCTAGTGTGACGGCAGCCTTACAGTTTCTAGCCAGCTTTATTACATGTGGGGATTCCCTAGCAACCAGGCAATCCCCACATATACTCAGCCTGGCTAACAGATGTAAATCATTCAGCTGAGGCGATGAAAACGAAATCTCCGAGCACTAAAAAATACTTGGAGGACACCCGAGCATGCTCGGGAAATCTCGAGTAACGAGTATATTCGCTCATCACTAATGGGCAGATATTTTGCGCCTTTTTTGCCCAACATGCTTCTTGCGACCCTGTTGGCTATGTGCCATGAAACGCTTGATTGTTCGGTGATCACAATTCAAAAGTTTGGCAATTTCAAGACTCGTGCATCCCTCTGCAAGACATCTCACAATTTTGGACTTTTCAGAGCCCGTCAAATCTCTCTTCTGATCCATTTTGCCAAAGGAAAGAAAGTTGCCTAAGGGTATGTGCACACATAGTTTGGAGCTCTGCAGATTTTTCTGCAGCAGATTTGAGAAATCCGCAGGTAAAAGGCACTGCGTTTTACCTGCGGATTTTATGCGGATTCCACCTGTGGTTTTACACCTGCGGATTCCTACTATGGAGCAGGTGTAAACCGCTGCGGAATCCGCACAAAGAATTGACATGCTGCGGAATGTAACCCGCGTTTTTTTCCGCAGCATGGGCACTGCGGATTGCGTTTTCCATAGGTTTACATTGTACTGTAAACGCATGGAAAGCCGCTGCGGACCCGCAGCAAAATCCGCAACGTGTGCACATAGCCTAATAATTAAGCACACCTTGTATAGGGTTTTGATGTCATTAGACAACAGCCCTCCTCATTACAGAGATGCACATCACTTGATTTACTTAATTGGTAGTTGGCTCTCAAGACTGAACAGCTTGGAGTAGGGCAACATGTATAAAAAGTATCAGGTGATCAAAATTCAACTTGCCTAAGAATTATGCACACAGTGTAATATATACTACAATACACAACGCAGTATATAGTATAGTAGTATACATTATAGGACACAGCACAATTTATTGTACATAGTATAGTAGTATATACAGCACAGTCTACAGTATAGTAGTATATACAGTAGTACAATACACAACACAGTATATAGTACAGTAGTATATAGTACAATACACAGCACAGTGTATAGTATATGATATAGTAGTATATAGTACACTACATAGCACAGTATATTGTATATAGTATAGTAGTATATAGTACAGTACACAGCACAGTGTATAGTATATAGTAGTATATACTAGTACAGCAGTCTACAGTATAGTAGTATATAGTGCATTACACATCACAGTATATAGTATAGTAGTATATAGTACAATACACAATGCAGTATATAGTATAGTAGTACACAGTACAGTACACAGCACAATGTATAGTATATAGTAGTATATACTAGTACAGCAGTCTACAGTACAGTAGCATATAGTACAATACACAACACAGTATGTACTACAGTAGTATATAGTACAGTGTACAGCAGCAGAATATAGAACATTAGTATATAGTACAGAACACAGCACAGTGTATAGTATAGGGTATAGTAGTATATAGTACAGCACAGTGTATAGTATAGTAGTATATAGTACAGTACACAGCATAGTATACAGTGTAGTATATAGTACAGTACACAGCACAGTATATTGTATATAGTATAGTAGTATATAATACTGTACACAGCACAGTATATTGTGTATAGTAGTATATAGTACAGTACACAGCACAGTATATAGTATATGGCATATTAGTATATAGTACAGTATACAGCACAAGATATCGTACAGTACTATATAGTACAGTACACAGTGTATTGAATATAGTAATAGTACAGTACACAGTATAGAGCACAGTACACAGCACAGTATACAGCACTGTACACAGAATACAGCACAGTATACAGAACTGTACACAGCACTGTACATGGTATATAGCACAGTACACAGTATATAGCACAGTATACAGCATAGTACACAGTATATAACAAAGTACACAGTATACAGCACAATATATAGCACAGCACACAGTATACAGCACAGTACACAATATATAGCACAGTACACGGTATATAGCACAGTATACAGCATAGTACAGTATATAACACAGTACACAGCACAGTATATAGCAAAGCACACAGTATACAGCACAGTACACAGCACATTTCACAGTATATAGTACAGCACACAGTATACAGCATAGTATATAGCACAGTACACAGTATACAGCACAGTATATTGTACAGTACACAGTACATTTCACAGTATATAGCACAGCACACAGTATACAGCATAGTATATAGCACAGTACACAGAATACAGCACAGTACACATATATACGCTACACTCGGGCAGTGACTGACGTGGAGCCGCAGCGCTGAGTTCGGAAGTGAATGGGGGCGGGACGCATGCGCAGTGCAGCTCTGGCTGTGTCTCTGTCCCCGGGTCCCTCCCGTGTGTGTCCCGGTCCCCGGTCCCTCCCTCCCTCCTTCCCTCCCGGTACCGGCTCCATCCCCCCCACCCCCAGCCAGGCGGATGTGCTTCAGGAAGCGACCGGGCTCCGGTGCTGCCCAGATTGTAAGTAGCAGCTGCCCAGCGGATGGGAGATCAGAGCATGGGGCTCCGGGAGGGGGTCCCCGAATCCTTCCCGCAGCCCGCACCGGCATACGGGTCACCGAGTGCGGGGGATTCTCGACCAGGGTGAAGGAGATGTAACTGTGCTCCCACTGACCATCCAGACTTACACTAAACCTCCTTCCCCTGCATCCTAAAACTACCCCCATTCCGGGCACAGAGACATTACTGCTCTGTACACCCAGCCTTGCATACACTGTGCCCCCAAACTACCCCCACACCGGGCACAGAGACATTACTGCTCTGTACACCCAGCCTTACATACACTGTGCCCCCAAACTACCCCCACACCGGGCACAGAGACATTACTGCTCTGTACACCCAGCCTTACATACACTGTGCCCCCAAACTACCCCCACACCGGGCACAGAGACATTACTGCTCTGTACACCCAGCCTTACATACTGTGCCCCCAAACTACCCCCACACCGGGCACAGAGACATTACTGCTCTGTACACCCAGCCTTGCATACACTGTGCCCCCAAACTACCCCCATTCCGGGCACAGAGACATTACTGCTCTGTACACCCAGCCTTACATACACTGTGCCCCCAAACTACCCCCACACCGGGCACAGAGACATTACTGCTCTGTACACCCAGCCTTACATACACTGTGCCCCCAAACTACCCCCACACCGGGCACAGAGACATTACTGCTCTGTACACCCAGCCTTACATACTGTGCCCCCAAACTACCCCCACACCGGGCACAGAGACATTACTGCTCTGTACACCCAGCCTTGCATACACTGTGCCCCCAAACTACCCCCATTCCGGGCACAGAGACATTACTGCTCTATACACCCAGCCTTGCATACACTGTGCCCCCAAACTACCCCCATTCCGGGCACAGAGACATTACTGCTCTGTACACCCAGCCTTGCATACACTGTGCCCCCAAACTACCCCCACACCGGGCACAGAGACATTACTGCTCTGTACACCCAGCCTTACATACACTGTGCCCCCAAACTACCCCCACACCGGGCACAGAGACATTACTGCTCTGTACACCCAGCCTTACATACACTGTGCCCCCAAACTACCTCCATACCGGGCACAGAGACATTACTGCTCTGTACACCCAGCCTTACATACACTGTGCCACCAAACTACCCCCATTCCGGGCACAGAGACATTACTGCTCTGTACACCCAGCCTTGCATACACTGTGCCCCCAAACTACCCCCACACCGGGCACAGAGACATTACTGCTCTGTACACCCAGCCTTACATACACTGTGCCCCCAAACTACCCCCACACCGGGCACAGAGACATTACTGCTCTGTACACCCAGCCTTACATACACTGTGCCCCCAAACTACCCCCATTCCGGGCACAGAGACATTACTGCTCTGTACACCCAGCCTTGCATACACTGTGCCCCCAAACTACCCCCACACCGGGCACAGAGACATTACTGCTCTGTACACCCAGCCTTACATACACTGTGCCCCCAAACTACCCCCACACCGGGCACAGAGACATTACTGCTCTGTACACCCAGCCTTACATACTGTGCCCCCAAACTACCCCCACACCGGGCACAGAGACATTACTGCTCTGTACACCCAGCCTTACATACACTGTGCCCCCAAACTACCCCCATACCGGGCACAGAGACATTACTACTCTGTACACCCAGCCTTACATACACTGTGCCCCCAAACTACCCCCATTCCGGGCACAGAGACATTACTGCTCTGTACACCCAGCCTTACATACACTGTGCCCCCAAACTATCCCCATTCCGGGCACAGAGACATTACTGCTCTGTACACCCAGCCTTACATACTGTGCCCCCAAACTACCCCCACACCGGGCACAGAGACATTACTGCTCTGTACACCCAGCCTTACATACACTGTGCCCCCAAACTACCCCCACACCGGGCACAGAGACATTACTGCTCTGTACACCCAGCCTTACATACACTGTGCCCCCAAACTACCTCCATACCGGGCACAGAGACATTACTGCTCTGTACACCCAGCCTTACATACACTGTGCCCCCAAACTACCCCCATTCCGGGCACAGAGACATTACTGCTCTGTACACCCAGCCTTACATACTGTGCCCCCAAACTACCCCCACACCGGGCACAGAGACATTACTGCTCTGTACACCCAGCCTTGCATACACTGTGCCCCCAAACTACCCCCATTCCGGGCACAGAGACATTACTGCTCTGTACACCCAGCCTTACATACACTGTGCCCCCAAACTACCCCCACACCGGGCACAGAGACATTACTGCTCTGTACACCCAGCCTTACATACACTGTGCCCCCAAACTACCCCCACACCGGGCACAGAGACATTACTGCTCTGTACACCCAGCCTTACATACTGTGCCCCCAAACTACCCCCACACCGGGCACAGAGACATTACTGCTCTGTACACCCAGCCTTGCATACACTGTGCCCCCAAACTACCCCCATTCCGGGCACAGAGACATTACTGCTCTATACACCCAGCCTTGCATACACTGTGCCCCCAAACTACCCCCATTCCGGGCACAGAGACATTACTGCTCTGTACACCCAGCCTTGCATACACTGTGCCCCCAAACTACCCCCACACCGGGCACAGAGACATTACTGCTCTGTACACCCAGCCTTACATACACTGTGCCCCCAAACTACCCCCACACCGGGCACAGAGACATTACTGCTCTGTACACCCAGCCTTACATACACTGTGCCCCCAAACTACCTCCATACCGGGCACAGAGACATTACTGCTCTGTACACCCAGCCTTACATACACTGTGCCACCAAACTACCCCCATTCCGGGCACAGAGACATTACTGCTCTGTACACCCAGCCTTGCATACACTGTGCCCCCAAACTACCCCCACACCGGGCACAGAGACATTACTGCTCTGTACACCCAGCCTTACATACACTGTGCCCCCAAACTACCCCCACACCGGGCACAGAGACATTACTGCTCTGTACACCCAGCCTTACATACACTGTGCCCCCAAACTACCCCCATTCCGGGCACAGAGACATTACTGCTCTGTACACCCAGCCTTGCATACACTGTGCCCCCAAACTACCCCCACACCGGGCACAGAGACATTACTGCTCTGTACACCCAGCCTTACATACACTGTGCCCCCAAACTACCCCCACACCGGGCACAGAGACATTACTGCTCTGTACACCCAGCCTTACATACTGTGCCCCCAAACTACCCCCACACCGGGCACAGAGACATTACTGCTCTGTACACCCAGCCTTACATACACTGTGCCCCCAAACTACCCCCATACCGGGCACAGAGACATTACTACTCTGTACACCCAGCCTTACATACACTGTGCCCCCAAACTACCCCCATTCCGGGCACAGAGACATTACTGCTCTGTACACCCAGCCTTACATACACTGTGCCCCCAAACTATCCCCATTCCGGGCACAGAGACATTACTGCTCTGTACACCCAGCCTTACATACTGTGCCCCCAAACTACCCCCACACCGGGCACAGAGACATTACTGCTCTGTACACCCAGCCTTACATACACTGTGCCCCCAAACTACCCCCACACCGGGCACAGAGACATTACTGCTCTGTACACCCAGCCTTACATACACTGTGCCCCCAAACTACCTCCATACCGGGCACAGAGACATTACTGCTCTGTACACCCAGCCTTACATACACTGTGCCCCCAAACTACCCCCATTCCGGGCACAGAGACATTACTGCTCTGTACACCCAGCCTTACATACACTGTGCCCCCAAACTACCTCCATACCGGGCACAGAGACATTACTGCTCTGTACACCCAGCCTTACATACACTGTGCCCCCAAACTACCCCCATACCGGGCACAGAGACATTACTGCTCTGTACACCCAGCCTTACATACACTGTGCCCCCAAACTACCCCCATTGCGGGCACAGAGACATTACTGCTCTGTACACCCAGCCTTACATACACTGTGCCCCCAAACTACCCCCATTCCGGGCACAGAGACATTACTGCTCTGTACACCCAGCCTTACATACACTGTGCCCCCAAACTACCCCCATTCCGGGCACAGAGACATTACTGCTCTGTAAACCCAGCCTTACATACACTGTGCCCCCAAACTACCCCCATACCGGGCACAGAGACATTACTGCTCTGTACACCCAGCCTTACATACACTGTGCCCAAACTACCCCCATACCGGGCACAGAGACATTACTGCTCTGTACACCCAGCCTTACATACACACATAACCCCAAAATGTGCACATAAGAGAGCTGACTACCCTGCCTACTTTTTTTTTATCCTAACAGGACCCTAGCAACCCAAATTACACCACACTGGGCCCATGAGAGGCACTACTACCACCCTGTCTGGCCATCTATGCATACACTGTGTCCTCCCTCCTGTGCGCAAATCTACCCCTACACAAGAGAGACTTAACTTCCCTTCATGCCACCTTACCTCACACTGTACCCCCTGTTCCTCTGACTACCCCACACTGGGCATGAGAGAGACCTTAATACCCTGAATGTCGCTTATACACACAATTACCCCCCTTGTGTCCTAAACTTCCCCTGCACTGTCCATATGCCCCAAACTACCCTCACTGTGCGCTAGGCAGACGTTACTACCCTCTGGGTCACTTACACACGTACACTACATCCTGCATGTGAAAATCCCCTCATACGGGGCACTCCAGAGACATTAGTACCTTCCATGTCACTTATACACTGTAGCCCCTGCATCCCAATCTACCCCCCACAATACTCAGCGGGTTTTACTACCTTCAGTGCTACTTATACCTACACAGTACCCCTGGTGCCCCAAACTACGCCCTAACTGCTCACAGGAGGCATCCCTTCTACCTACATAATCCCCCGCACACAGGGCACAGGTAATACACTAATACAATCTGTGCCCACCACTAAGCCTACCCACTGGCATAATGCCAGGCATTGGTACTGGGCCTGCCATCCTGTACCTTGCACCCTCTGTATTACCACTCCAGGCACGAGAGACGCCATGCCACTTACCTATCCCTGTACTACAGCTTCCTACGACCCCCACACCAGGCCTGGAGGCGTCTCTACCCCTCTCCCACCGAAGTACTCTCAGAACAGTCATTACCTCCTACCCTTCCCCTACATGCCATAAATTCTCCGGAGTCTTGTCCATGCCAACCTATATTCCAGTCCAAAAATTCACCTACTAGATCCAAACTGCACCCTAACATACCCCCAAAACTACTTTTGCGGATCACCATAGTGACTTGGTGGTTTTTATCTCAGTCCTGGTAGACCCCTAAGTTATGCAGTGTTCTTCGTGGTATGTGGCTGGAATGGGGTGTAAAGATTTGGAGACCTCCATCATCATCACTACCAGCCAATCATAAATTACTAGCCCCCAGGACCTCTATAACCCCTTCCCATCAGATCCTGGCCCCGTGTACAGGGACTTGCAGTTTGTAGTGGGGGGGCATCTCATGTTACATAGTAACATAGTTAGTAAGGCCGAAAAAAGACATTTGTCCATCCAGTTCAGCCTATATTCCATCATAATAAATCCCCAGATCTACGTCCTTCTACAGAACCTAATTGTATGATACAATATTGTTCTGCTCCAGGAAGACATCCAGGCCTCTCTTGAACCCCTCGACTGAGTTCGCCATCACCACCTCCTCAGGCAAGCAATTCCAGATTCTCACTGCCCTAACAGTAAAGAATCCTCTTCTATGTTGGTGGAAAAACCTTCTCTCCTCCAGACGCAAAGAATGCCCCCTTGTGCCCGTCACCTTCCTTGGTATAAACAGATCCTCAGCGAGATATTTGTATTGTCCCCTTATATACTTATACATGGTTATTAGATCGCCCCTCAGTCGTCTTTTTTCTAGACTAAATAATCCTAATTTTGCTAATCTATCTGGGTATTGTAGTTCTCCCATCCCCTTTATTAATTTTGTTGCCCTCCTTTGTACTCTCTCTAGTTCCATTATATCCTTCCTGAGCACCGGTGCCCAAAACTGGACACAGTACTCCATGTGCGGTCTAACTAGGGATTTGTACAGAGGCAGTATAATGCTCTCATCATGTGTATCCAGACCTCTTTTAATGCACCCCATGATCCTGTTTGCCTTGGCAGCTGCTGCCTGGCACTGGCTGCTCCAGGTAAGTTTATCATTAACTAGGATCCCCAAGTCCTTCTCCCTGTCAGATTTACCCAGTGGTTTCCCATTCAGTGTGTAATGGTGACATTGATTCCTTCTTCCCATGTGTATAACCTTACATTTATCATTGTTAAACCTCATCTGCCACCTTTCAGCCCAAGTTTCCAACTTATCCAGATCCATCTGTAGCAGAATACTATCTTCTCTTGTATTAACTGCTTTACATAGTTTTGTATCATCTGCAAATATCGATATTTTACTGTGTAAACCTTCTACCAGATCATTAATGAATATGTTGAAGAGAACAGGTCCCAATACTGACCCCTGCGGTACCCCACTGGTCACAGCGACCCAGTTAGAGACTATACCATTTATAACCACCCTCTGCTTTCTATCACTAAGCCAGTTACTAACCCATTTACACACAATTTCCCCCAGACCAAGCATTCTCATTTTGTGTACCAACCTCTTGTGCGGCACGGTATCAAACGCTTTGGAAAAATCGAGATATACCACGTCCAATGACTCACCGTGGTCCAGCCTATAGCTTACCTCTTCATAAAAACTGATTAGATTGGTTTGACAGGAGCGATTTCTCATAAACCCATGCTGATATGGAGTTAAACAGTTATTCTCATTGAGATAATCCAGAATAACATCCCTCAGAAACCCTTCAAATATTTTACCAACAATAGAGGTTAGACTTACTGGCCTATAATTTCCAGGTTCACTTTTAGAGCCCTTTTTGAATATTGGCACCACATTTGCTATGCGCCAATCCTGCGGAACAGACCCTGTCGCTATAGAGTCCCTAAAAATAAGAAATAATGGTTTATCTATTACATTACTTAGTTCTCTTAGTACTCGTGGGTGTATGCCATCCGGACCCGGAGATTTATCTATTTTAATCTTATTTAGCCGGTTTCGCACCTCTTCTTGGGTTAGATTGGTGACCCTTAATATAGGGTTTTCATTGTTTCTTGGGATTTCACCTAGCATTTCATTTTCCACCGTGAATACCGTGGAGAAGAAGGTGTTTAATATGTTAGCTTTTTCCTCGTCATCTACAACCATTCTTTCCTCACTATTTTTTAAGGGGCCTACATTTTCAGTTTTTATTCTTTTACTATTGATATAGTTGAAGAACAGTTTGGGATTAGTTTTACTCTCCTTAGCAATGTGCTTCTCTGTTTCCTTTTTGGCAGCTTTAATTAGTTTTTTAGATAAAGTATTTTTCTCCCTATAGTTTTTTAGAGCTTCAATGGTGCCATCCTGCTTTAGTAGTGCAAATGCTTTCTTTTTACTGTTGGCGCGTATGATGCAATGTATAGGTGTGTGTGGTACATGTACCAGAATGGAGACCATCATTGTGCTCATACATTCATACCGTGATGACCCCCCATGATTTATTTTTTCCTTTTTTTGTTTTCCAGTGTTCAGGGTCCTAAAGCCTCTTGTTTTATTTTCTTACATTCGTCATATAAAATCTAGGGGTTAACCTGGAAGCCTCTATACGTAGTGTCTGAGCTGTGAGGGTCCGATGATGTCCTATGTGGTGCTGTGCCTACATGTGAGTGTAGTGCCCACCTATGGGCAGCGCGGGCAGTTTTAGTGCACGTCCATGTGCGCAGGTGGGGGAGGCTGTAGTGCAGCGGCCGGCACATCTGTAATATCGGGTGAAGCAGTTAATTGTCCCGGTGCCTTGTTGTGTATACAGCGCCGTGTTGTGCAGGAGGCGAAGTGTTGGACCTCGCAGTGTTTTGGGTTGAAACTTAATAAGTAGCAACTTATGGAAATCTCCAATCGGCGCCAATAGGGTTTTATCCAAATTGAAAATCAGTAAATAGCTGCCGTATGTCAATAGTATCCCAGGATCTGATAAATGCCTGAAAGTTCCCTTTTAGGAATAATATTTGACCCCTTTGCACTATTACTAATTGAGCACATTTATTGTTCAGGTATAAACACGGTTCTCCATAGGGACCAAAGACAAGAAGAGTGCGGCCCTTTGCTCCATGTTATAATGTCCTCCATACTCTGCCGCTCCTTTCTATAAAAATGGAGAAACGTCCTAGATGCACTGACAACTCAGACCATACAATCTAGAATCAGCACCCCCTACTGGTAATACATGAAAGCACTTTTGATTTATGGATCTGTTCTATAGAAGTGCGATTGCTTGGGACCTAGTAGCAGGTAGGGTAGGCCTTCTATTTTTGGTGTTTGGGGTCAAACCCATTGACTTAGGTAGGATCTGATGTTCAAGTGGCCTTCAGGGTCTGGACCCTAAAGTCCTGTGGTCATTTCAGTATTTGGGCCCGAGAATCAGGGATGTGGAGCCGGTAAGCCAAACCTCCGACTTCTTAATTTCCCTTTGTCCTGGCCCCACAGCACCAGTCACTATTGAACATGTACATAAAGTGCAGCACAGCTTAATCTCCACAGCACTGGTCAATACTGAGCATGTGCATAAAGTGCAGCACAGATTCATCTCCACAGCACTGGTCACTACTGAGCATGTACATAAAGTGCAGCACAGATTCATCTCCACAGCACTGGTCACTACTGAGCATGTACATAAAGTGCAGCACAGATACATCTCCACAGCACTGGTCACTACTGAGCATGAACATAAAGTGTAGCACAGATTCATCTCCACAGCACTGGTCACTACTGAGCATGTACATAAAGTGCAGCACAGATTCATCTCCACAGCACCGGTCACTACTGAGCATGTACATAAAGTGCAGCACAGATTCATCTCCACAGCACTGGTCACTACTGAGCATGTACATAAAGTGCAGCACAGATTCATCTTCACAGCACCGGTCACTACTGAGCATGTACATAAAGTGCAGCACAGATACATCTCCACAGCACTGGTCACTACTGAGCATGTACATAAAGTTTAGCACAGATACATCTCCACAGCATCGGTCACTACTGAGCATGTACATAAAGTGCAGCACAGATTCATCTCCACAGCACTGGTCACTACTGAGCATGTACATAAAGTGCAGCACAGATTCATCTTCACAGCACTGGCCACTACTGAGCATGGACATAAAGTGCAGCACAGATTCATCTCCACTAAAAGCCGAGGTCCTTAGATCAAGAACACATTTATAGGACATTTCATAACTTTCCCAAATTCTTATGAAAACACTTACAGCACATCCTGCATTGTACTACCGTGCCCAATGTATTTTATATTTCAGGAGTTAGTCCATTTTGTACCGTTTCCACCAAAATGGACTCCAACTTCTCAGCTCTGCCAAGAATTATGTGACCTTTCAATGTCTGGGTCCGAGAATCGCTTGGCCTTCAGGGTCTGGGCCCTAGAATCCTAGAATCACATGGCCCTTCGGGGTCTGGGTGTGAGAATTATGTGGCCCTTTGGGTTCTGGGGACAAGAATTGCATGGCCCTTTGGGGTCTGGGCCTGAGAATCATGTGGCCCTTTGGTGTTTGGGCCCGAGCATCGCATGGCCTTTTGGGTTCTGGACCCAAGAATTGTATGGTTCTTTGGGGTCTAGGACCTAGAATCATGGCACCTTTCTGAACCTTGGCCTGAGATTAATTTTGCCCTTTAGTGTCTGAGCTGGAAACTCTAATGGCCTACTAGGTCTGGGCCTGAGTCTGTAATAGACAGAAAGGTTGGCCGTCCTTTTCTGGTACTCACGCGCTGATGTGTTAATGTAAATGACATATGATAATTGCACACTCTTATGTGCTCTGCTTTTACTGGACAACCCCTTAACTAAACCACGAGCGCCAACCAGACCTCACTCATCGCAGCCTTGGAAAGATCTTGGTGGTACATAAAGCAATATATTTCCTGCAAACTTGTCAGGCGGTGGCTTTGGGCACAGGGGTCCTAGGTGGTAACTCTGTACCCACATGACAGACTATGGGTGAGGGAGTTGCACTTTCGTGGTCTGTTCTCTGGAAGTTTCCTGTTTCTTGCCTCTACATTAGGTGCTCAGTCGAGTGGAGTGTTAACTCTCTCAGAACCTTATCTGTCTTGATTGGCAAAGATCGTCAGGCTCACAGGTGGCTTAGGATGGTCCTGCATGTGACCACCAGGCACTTCATGGTGAAGCCAGCACACTCACAGGACGCCCTGAGGAGCACGCTGACAATCGAGGTTTTGGGGTCTGGCTTTTTTTTTTTTTTTTTTTTTTTTTGAAAGTTCCTGTAATGGGGGCCGTTATTGGTTATCACTCAGGATCTGCTGGATATGAATAAATCTATTTTAGACTTCAGAGTTTAGCATGGAAACAATACTTTGTGCTGCTGAGAAAGTCGTCATTTTTACGACATGAGAGGGAAGATATTTCTCGCCCATCATGGGGAACTGCCGGAATGTAAGAGGATCAAAAGGCAATATTCGCACATTATATAAACCATATAAAGGGCCATTGAGAACTGTCTACTCATCCCTCCACCGATAAATAGATTTTAATTTCACCCTTTAAAATAGATGGCTGTGCATCCCGAGGCGACTTCCTGTCTGATGTTATCCGTTACGTTAGGCGGAGGGTTTCTGGGTGTATTGTGTGATACGGTTTATTACAGGGATCTACTAGTATTAGATTAGTAGCCCAGTCCCTGTATAATATTGGGGTCTGCAGCTCTCTAATATTCTTCATATATCAGTTGGTCACTGTTTTTAAGATCTCTGCTTGCTGTCAATGAAGACTGTCAAACTAAAGAGCATGGTCCTATGAGGATGGGCTTAGGCACACACAATTTCACCCCTTTTAATCTGCACATAAGGCTGCATTCACACCCCCGTATTGTGGGTCTGAGTGCCGTCCATGGAAAAACGGACAGCACTCGGATTAATCTTGTGTAATTGGGCTGTTCCGATATTACGCAGACAAAATATCAGCGGGAAAAAATCTTGGCATGTGTCTTCCCTCCCATATTTTGGATGAGACTCGCCTATACAAGTCTGAGTCCGCAAAAAAATCGGATCCCATTCGAACCACCATATGGCCTCGGATGTTTCCGGATGCACCGCCATTATTAACATAGGAAACTGAATTTGATCTTTTAAATGTTTTTTCTCTGCTGATGGATGTGATACCGGTGACCGAACAGAGGGAAATTCTCCATTGTTTTACTACATGAAAATTGGATGATTTTTTTTTCCCTATTGACTTGTGTGGCCTTAGTGTAAGGGCTCACTCCGACGTCCATTTTTTGTGT
Organism: Ranitomeya imitator; assembly: GCF_032444005.1. Lineage (NCBI taxonomy): Eukaryota > Metazoa > Chordata > Amphibia > Anura > Dendrobatidae > Ranitomeya > Ranitomeya imitator. The sequence continues at coordinate 450,703,962 of NC_091283.1, read as the reverse complement.
TTTTGACGGATAGCACTTGTACCTGTAGTAGTCTATGGGGCTGTTCTTCACATGTTCCTCGGACCTTGTGGTCCACAAAAAAGCTAAGGGCTCACTCCGACGTCCTTTTTTTTTCGTGTTTTTGAGTGATAGCACTCGTACCTGTAGTAGTCTATGGGGCTGTTCTTCACATGTTCCTCAGACCTTGTGGTCCACAAAAAAGCACGGAGCCCTGTCCCCGATGTTGATCCTAGTGTCGAATCCAAATCACCAATGCAAGTCTATGGGGTCCTCGAAAAAATTTGACATTTGGGTGCTGTCTGTGTTTCATGTACATGTTTAATAGGTTTTGTTTTTTTGTTTGCTTCTCTTTCAAGAAAAACTTACGAAACTTTGAATAAACTCTGATGGCAAAAGGTGAATAAAATCACTAGGACTGGACCGGTTTTCTCGTCTGAACGAGCCCTTACTCGGGTGGATTTTGTTTTGGATTTGAAGTAATATCTGTGGATGGATTTGTGACTCACTGACAATCCGATCAGATCTTTTGGATTAAGAAGATGATCCGTATATTGGCTTCACAGTCTGTCCTCACCTTACCCCCAGTTTTGGTGATCTGGCCACTTTTGATGACGTGGTGTTGACGTGTGACCTCTGCTCATCATCACTTGACCCAACGTTCTGGAACCCACCAAAGAATCCTCAGACAAGATGGAGAATTAGGGTTCTAATTGTGGTCCTCTTCCATCATCTTGTGGGGGGTATCGTGGGTTATATATATTTCTGTGAAGGAGGAAGACGAGGACAATAATGGACTGAACAAACCTGAGAAGTTTCAGCAGAACAGGAAACGGTCACTTTGTATTGCGCAGGGAAGGAAGAGGTAGAGGAACTTTCTCAAGAGCTTGCAATTGATCCACAGCTGGATCAGGCTCTGTATTCTACTTACTGTGAAAAAAGGAGGAAACTGCATTGTCTGTGGCGTGAATGTGCGAGGGAGGAAGCGGTCGGGTCTGTGCATTGTTCACGTACCACCGCGCACACAGGACCGTGTTGTGCAGGATTCTTCTCATCCCTTTCTTTGTTCTATCTGCTCCTTGTAAAGCTGAGTGATTAGATATAAATGCTTTATGGGCTGTCACCCAGCTTTCCCAGAGCCCTGCAAGGCAAATCTACCTGATTACGTGCAACCCAGGAGCAGGAGATGCTAAACTGGACAGATTTGGCTTTCAGGGACGTGGTAAAGCAGGTTGAAAACCAATATGACTTGTTACAGTTTCTAACGCAGCTGGTTGTCATCTGCCTCTGTCCCTATGGATGACTGACCGCCTTAGTTGTTTCCCTACCGCAACCATTAGTGGTCAGCAGCAGATACTGCGCCCCAGTCACGGGACAGTCCGCCGGGTGTTTTTGTACATGTTCGCTGTGCACTGGTTTCGCTCTGTAGCGGAAGTTTAGTTGTCAGGAAGTTGCATTCTCACCACAGGATGTCATAATCACTTCTCTTCCACACCCTTAGTGTTCCTATTCTCTCCCATCCCTCAGCCGGGGTGAGAACTGTGGCCGGCAGCAGTCTCTGTGCTCTACTCAATGGGCATCGGAGAACGGGGGCAACAGATGCATCCACTGGGAGAGCAGTCCATGGGATGCAAGGTGGGTGATCGTCATTTTCTTCACAGGATTGAGGGGGCTCCGCATGGTTCATGGACAAATGAGATGGATTTGCATAAGGTGCCACAGACCTAGAATCTAGATGGAGGTCTGCAGGTGGCTTGAGCTAAATAGGACAGTGGTTTCTTGTGTGATACTTTGTGTATGACTTTAAGGCTACATACAGATGTTGAAGTGCTGTGTTTGTTGCATGCAGGGCTGTGGAGTCGGAGTTATCGTCCATTTTGGTGGAGTTGGTATAAAATGGACCAAGTCCGACTTGTAAAATACATAATATATTGGGTACAGTAGTACAATGTCTGTTCTGTTCCTAATCTAAGGGTCTCGGCTTTTAGTTGAGATGAATCTGTACTGCACTTTATGCACATGCTCAGTAGTGACCGATGCTGTGGAGATAAATCTGTGCTGCACTTTATGTACATGCTCAGTATTGCCCAGTGCTGTGGAGATGAATCTGTGCTGCACTTTATGTACATGCTCAGTATTGCCCAGTGCTGTGGAGATTAATCTGTGCTGCACTTTATGCACATGTTCAGTAGTGACTGGTGCTGTGGTGTCGGGAGTCAGAGGTTTGGCTTACTGACTCCACAGCCCTGGTTACATGTGGATGTAGTAGTGCTACATTTGTTACATGGGGATATATCAGTGCTAGGTTTGTCAGTTAATTATGTGGGACTACATTGTATTGCTTTGTAATAACTTATGCACCTATGGGAAAACTGCTGATGATGCAGTGATATCTCAGTATGAGTTGTGCTGGATGTGACAGTTGTGTTGCATCTTACAAATTCAGCTCTACTACTTGTTCGAAAGGTCTTAGCACTACATTGTTTGAGCATTATATTGACTCTGAGTAGCGATACTGCAGTATTTGTATTGTCAGTTTGAGTAAAACGACATAGAACACATCATAAAATAACACTTAGTGCCAAATTACATCTTCAGCCAAGCTGCCCCTGCCCGACTTGACGTTGCTGCCCCTGTTTGACATTCCTGCCCCTGCCCAACTTGACTCAGCTTCTCCTGCCCGACTCCGCTGCACCTGCCCGGCTCCGCTGCACCTGCCCGCCTCGGCTGCACCTGCCCAGCTCGGCTGCAGCTGCCCGCCTCTGTGCCCACCTGCCCGACTCTGCTGCTCCTGCCCGACTCTGCTGCTCCTGCCCGACTCGGCTGCATCTGCCCGACTCGGCTGCACCGGCCCGACTCGGCTGCACAGGCCCGACTCGGCTGCACCGGCCCGACTCGGCTGCACCTGCCCGACTCGGCTGCTCTTGCCCGACTCGGCTGCTCCTGCCCGACTCGGCTGCACCTGCCCGACTCGGCTGCTCCTGCCCGACTCGGCTGCACCTGCCCGACTCGGCTGCACCTGCCCGACTCGGCTGCTCCTGCCCGACTCGGCTGCTCCTGCCCGACTCGGCTGCTCCTGCCCGACTCGGCTGCTCCTGCCCGACTCGGCTGCTCCTGCCCGACTCGGCTGCTCCTGCCCGACACTGCTGCACCTGCCCGACACTGCTGCACTTGCCCAACTCAGTGCTGCTGCACCTGCCCGTCCCGGCTGCACCTACCCAACTCAGCTCTGCTTCATCTGCCAAACCCCACTGTAGTAATACCTTGTAAATTAATCACTACTAGATTTTCGCTAGTGAACTGCTACATAGCCGGTCTCTGGTTCACGAGTCTGCAGGGAGCGCTGGAAATTTGGGGGAAGTTGTCGGCACTGTGTTTTCCAGGGGCTTCCTCTTATCAGCTTGGGATGTTACATTGTCATGTTCCGCCTATGTAGCGCATTTATATCTGCAGTAGTATAGGCGAGGTGAGTTGGCTGTTTGGTTTGGCCATTGAGATCTTGGTACCGCATTCCCACGTCACATCTAATGATTTCATATGGTGTCTCAGCAATTCGGGAATATAGTCACAAATGTTTCCAAATGAGGCGCTGGTCTCCGGTCACACGCGACTTTCTTGCCACGGTGGGAATACGACTACAATCTGGCTGTCGTACAGAAGGGGCACAAATGGTCGTGTGACACGTCACAACTCGGGATGAGGGACTACTGTGAGCTGTGTGACATGATGAGCCCTGACTAACCCAGCTCTGCTTCATCTGGAAGGAAAATAAATCTGATCAGTGAATTATTTCTGCAATTTGTGAACATGGCCCAATTCTCAGACTCCTTCTTGCACTCAGTACCTGAGACCACGCAAGGGATTCCTCTGAGACCACCAATATTACTCCCAACTTCCTTCTGTGCCCCGCGGCCAAACTTTTCCGTCACGGGGTGGGTGCACTTGATACAGCGGCCTCCATAAGACGCCTGTCTGCTTTGGGTGGCGCTGTCCTATCCACCCATGGTGTGCACCCTATAGATGACAGGGCACCTGCCTCTTAAAGTGTTAAATGATGCAAAATTTAGAATAGCAGAAAACATGAAAATGGGTTAACTTTTTTTTTCTGTAAGAGGAAGCTGTGCAAGTTCCTCTTGCTATTAGCGGTCTAGGTTCACAAAGATAAGTTTCCAATCCAGCGTTGGCAGCATGACGGGTAACGCCAGTAGCAGACATGATTTTAAAGGAGGCGACGACCAATCAAATGTGTTTCTGTTGGGTTCTTTTTCGTCCATTTTAAGCAAATGCGTCATCATGTTCCGTGTTCTGGATCTTTTCCCGCATGTATTTTTATTGCAGTTTTTAGTGGAAGATGTAAACGGAGAATAGGACATGTCCTGTCAAATCTGCCAGTTGGCTGTGTTACTTGCAGGTGGCTGAAGAAGTAAGCTCCGCCCCTTTGTCTCCTGACGGTTTCTTAGGAGTTAGGGCTGAGGGGAAGTGCGTCATGTGACTTTTCGCCTGTGAGAAAGATCAGCGAGGGTCGAGGCTTATCTGTCGCCACTTACAAGGAGCTGTCCCATGGGATGCCATGTTTTTATCTGTAATTTTATAGGCATCACTGGGTAACGATTTGACTTGGCAACTTGTGGGTCATGCGGAGCAGCGCTGCACCTTCACACAATGATTTACTGTGATCTTTTGTAAGTTACGTTTGGGTGATTTGCATAGATTAGGTCGCAATTTTCATAGGGGGCGATAAAAAGGCCGATGTTTGTGTGACAGGACAGAAGGTTCCATTAGAAATCGTCTTCCAAGAGGATGAGTAGCCGGTGTATGTGCTGTGGCTCTACGGTAAGGCATCCCTAAGTAGGGGCGGCTGGGGGTCCACAGGTTAGAGGGGCTTCATCATTGCCTCTGCAGTTTCTTTTTTATGCTGGTTGCTGGCCATGATGTCAGGAGAATGGAAAGCTGAAGACTTGGATATTTCTTGGACATCTAGATGGAAAGGCCATGCACAGTTTGGCATCAAGTTCTGGAGTGAACTGGAGGTTGTCTAACATTTTCCGTGAGTGGAGGACGTGTATAGACAAAGGTGTATTGTGCCCAATATCTGGGGATGGGTTTCCAAGAACCTTGTGTCATAGCCCAGAATCCACAAGTTCTGTCATTTATTGTCTCACTAAAGATCACGTCGTACCACAGCAGAGCTCGGGTCCGGGCGGCTCTTATGAGGGGCAGGCTTTCACACAGATAATGTTTATTTCTCTGTTTTAAACCGAAAAATGACACTTGGGGTACAGAACAGTGACACTTGGGGTGCAGGATAATGACAACTGGGGTACATGGACACTGAAACTTGAGGTACAGGACAATGACACTTGGGGTACAGGACAATGACACTGACACTTGGGGTACAGGACAATGACACTGACACTTGGGGTACAGGACAATGACACTTGGGGTACAGGACAATGACACTTGAGGTACAGGATAGTGACACTTGGGGTACAGGACAATGACACTGACACTTGGGGTACAGGACAATGACACTTGGGGTACAGGACAATGACACTTGGGGTACAGGACAATGACACTGACACTTGGGGTACAGGACAATGACACTTGGGGTACAGGATAGTGACACTTGGGGTACAGGACAATGACACTTGAGGTACAGGATAGTGACACTTGGGGTATATGATAATGACACTGACACTTGGGGTACAGGACAGTGACACTGACACTTGGGGTACAGGACACTGACACTTGGGGTACAGGACAGTGACACTGACACTTGGGGTACAGGACAGTGACACTGACACTTGGGGTACAGGACAGTGACACTGACACTTGGGGTACAGGACAGTGACACTGACACTTGGGGTACAGGACAGTGACACTGACACTTGGGGTACAGGACAGTGACACTGACACTTGGGGTACAGGACAGTGACACAGTGACACTTGGGGTACAGGACAGTGACACAGTGACACTTGGTGTACAGGACAGTGACACTTGGGGTACAGGACAATGACACAGTGACACTTGGTGTACAGGACACTGACACTTGGGGTACAGGACAGTGACACTGACACTTGGGGTACAGGACAGTGACACAGTGACACTTGGTGTACAGGACACTGACACTTGGGGTACAGGACAATGACACTGACACTTGGGGTACAGGACAATGACACTGACACTTGGGGTACAGGACAGTGACACTGACACTTGGGGTACAGGACAGTGACACTTGGTGTACAGGACACTGACACTTGGGGTACAGGACAGTGACAGTGACACTTGGGGTACAGGACAGTGACACTTGGGTACAGGACAGTGACACTGACACTTGGGGTACAGGACAGTGACTCTTGGGTACAGGATGACACATTGACATTTGGGGGTACAGAACAGCAGCACTGAAACCTGGGGTTCCGGACAATAGCACTTGAACACATGGGGTACACAGCAATGGTGGGTTTCCAGCTAATATTGATTCTCTCCCTCAGTACACAGGGCCTGACCCCAGCGAGTCTCCCATGTCACGATATGACAGGAAGCAGCCCACCCGGAACCACCGGTCCAATCCCTGCTGCCTCTGCTGGTGTTGCTGCTGCAGCTGTTCCTGGTGAGTGGCGGTGTCGGTGTTGTCGCCTCTTTCCACTTTCTTCTGTGTCTCATATACCCCAGCACTGACTATTAACTCCGTAGTGGCCTTTCTGCCCTCTGTGCCCAGACGTATCTAAGGGATTTTAATTCCTCTTATTTTCTTTCTAGGAATGAAGATCGCAACAGACGCAGGCGATTATCTCGAGACACCAAACTGGAGCCGGTATCTCACTGCGAGGTCTGGTAAGTTGGGCAGAGAAGAGGTTACAGATGGAGAGTCACATAGTGGAGGCCTTCTGAGGAGCAGCACAGAGTATTTCAGAAGAAAACTCTGTGGGGGACAGTGAAAGTGAGGACAGGCCATTGTCACCAGAGGGGAAAAGAGGCTGCAGATTTGTAGTGTAAGGAGCGGGGTTCTCAGGCAGCACAGAGTATTTAAGCTTGAGCCTATAGGGTAATTGAGGTTGGGTGACTACTGATGACTGATGATTTGTCTCAAATGTCCTCATTTTATAGCTCAAAACCGTCCTCAGAAGAGGTGCACAGCTGGGGTCATTCATTCGAGAAGCTGATGAAAAACCCGGCCGGTCGCAACGTGTTCCGGGAGTTTCTCCGCACAGAGTACAGTGAGGAGAACATGCTGTTCTGGCTGGCGTGTGAGGAGCTGAAGAAGGACAACAGTAAGCACAGCACCGAGGAGAAGGCACGCACCATCTACGAGGATTATATCTCCATCCTGTCACCAAAAGAGGTACCAGCTCTCACTAAAAGCAAGCTCCATGGACTGATCATTCACAACCAAAGCTGCACTCAGGCTGACAGAATCCAAAGTGCAGCCAGTGGTACCTAGACTGCAGCTCTGGATGTGACTGGAGTATAACACATTATGTAATCCAGGTCAATGCAAAATAAGGAAAGAAGCAAATGTGAACGAACATTACATGAGAATTGAAAAGGGTTTGTCCCCTTTTTTGTAGCCAAAAGTAGCTTCATACTTAAGGGGGTATTCCCATCTCCAAGATCCTATCTCAATATGTAATAGGTGTAATAATAACAATATTAGCAAATACCTCCAATTAGAAATGTATAGTTCTTCTGATTAGCTGTGTCCCTTACCCCGTGTACAGGGCATTGCAGTAGCTTAGGTATCCATGGTTATGACCGCTCATATATAGTAGTGACAGTTAGTAGTTAGTGGTCTTTACCATAGATACCTAAGATGCTGCAATGCCCTGCACATGGGGTAAGTGACCTAGCAAATCAGATGAACTATATTACATTTCTTATTAGAGGTATTTGCTAATATTACTATTATTACACCTACTACATATTGAGATAGGATCCTGGAGATGGGAATAAAGTATAATAATAATAATATGCAGTTGTGAAACATTTGCATATTGTGTCTGAATATGGATTTTGCATTCAAATCGCAGACAGAGTACATTGTGTCTTCGGCGTGTGTACGCTCAGGTACTACAGCGACACTACAGAGTTGTTTGGGGACACATCTCTTCTTTCCTATGTTTTTTTTTTTTTTTTTCTCCCTCGTTCCACATTGAGCTGTTTGTTATTCAGGCTCGTGAATCATTACAAAGCCTAGAAAACATCGACCAGTGAAAGGAACAGCTTGTCCTTGGGTCGGCCATAGTCAGATCAATCAGGGGAATGGAATTGGCAGTCTCTTCTGCCCTCTTGTGGCCATTTAACTAACTGCTCATAATTCCCTGGATAGATTGACTGTAACAGGGTGATTTGTGCCTCTTAATTTTTATTTTTTTTTATCTTTTAAGACCTACACATCTTTTAATAAATTATGTTCAGTTTGTTTTATTAATCAATTTTAAAAACACAAAAAAAGAAACATTCCATACGACCAAATATATTCTGATCAAATAAGTCACGCAGGACTTCACAAAACTTGTAATGATAACAATATTCATGCGGAAATATAGACAAGTCGCTCCATATTGCAGCTGCAAAAAAGAAACTAACTGTGAGTTCTTCCATCCTACAAATATTAACCATCTCGGCAAACCATTCTGACATTAGGGGAGTGTGGGTAGTTTTCCCAATGTCTTGGAATGACTGATAGCGCTCCAGTTAAATAAAATCAGAGACTATCTTTCTTTTAAGAACCAATTGAGGAGGGAAAATAGAAAGAAGAGCAATCTTAGAACTCCAAACTCCTACCCGTAACCAAAGAGTAATTTGAAAAAACCTTTTCCCAGAATGGCTTTATTCTACTGCAATCCCACCATATATATGCATCATATTACCTCCAACATGTCATGAACAGATGGAAAAATAGCATGCAATATTGAGGGTTAATGATACAATCTTGTAATAATTTTATAGTTTTTTTTTTTCCTGGGCAGGACAAGCGATTGATAATTTATGTGTAAATAGAAATCCTTTCTCCCACTCTGACTGAGATTTCCCAGGTTCCCGTTTCCATGCCAAATGATAGCCCATTTTCCCCCTGCAATCCTCTCTGAGGTAGCTGTATATAACTGAAATCTCATGTGAGGTATTTTTTATTAAATTAATGTATAAGTTCACAAATACGCTATGTGGTCAATATACAAACCTATACTCGCACTATACAGTGGGGCAAAAAAGTATTTAGTCAGTCAGCAATAGTGCAAGTTCCACCACTTAAAAAGATGAGAGGCGTCTGTAATTTACATCATAGGTAGACCTCAACTATGGGAGACAAACTGAGAAAAAAAAATCCAGAAAATCACATTGTCTGTTTTTTTAACATTTTATTTGCATATTATGGTGGAAAATAAGTATTTGGTCAGAAACAAAATTTCATCTCAATACTTTGTAATATATCCTTTGTTGGCAATGACAGAGGTCAAACGTTTTCTGTAAGTCTTCACAAGGTTGCCGCACACTGTTGTTGGTATGTTGGCCCATTCCTCCATGCAGATCTCCTCTAGAGCAGTGATGTTTTTGGCTTTTCACTTGGCAACACGGACTTTCAACTCCCTCCAAAGGTTTTCTATAGGGTTGAGATCTGGAGACTGGCTAGGCCACTCCAGGACCTTGAAATGCTTCTTACGAAGCCACTCCTTCGTTGCCCTGGCGGTGTGCTTTGGATCATTGTCATGTTGAAAGACCCAGCCACGTTTCATCTTCAATGCCCTTGCTGATGGAAGGAGGTTTGCACTCAAAATCTCACGATACATGGTCCCATTCATTCTTTCATGTACCCGGATCAGTCGTCCTGGCCCCTTTGCAGAGAAACAGCCCCAAAGCATGATGTTTCCACCACCATGCTTTACAGTAGGTATGGTGTTTGATGGATGCAACTCAGTATTCTTTTTCCTCCAAACACGACAAGTTGTGTTTCTACCAAACAGTTCCAGTTTGGTTTCATCAGACCATAGGACATTCTCCCAAAACTCCTCTGGATCATCCAAATGCTCTCTAGCAAACTTCAGACGGGCCCGGACATGTACTGGCTTAAGCAGTGGGACACGTCTGGCACTGCAGGATCTGAGTCCATGGTGGCGTAGTGTGTTACTTATGGTAGGCCTTGTTACATTGGTCCCAGCTCTCTGCAGTTCATTCACTAGGTCCCCCCGCGTGGTTCTGGGATTTTTGCTCACCGTTCTTGTGATCATTCTCACCCCACGGGGTGGGATTTTGCGTGGAGCCCCAGATCGAGGGAGATTATCAGTGGTCTTGTATGTCTTCCATTTTCTAATTATTGCTCCCACTGTTGATTTCTTCACTCCAAGCTGGTTGGCTATTGCAGATTCAGTCTTCCCAGCCTGGTGCAGGGCTACAATTTTGTTTCTGGTGTCCTTTGACAGCTCTTTGGTCTTCACCATAGTGGAGTTTGGAGTCAGACTGTTTGAGGGTGTGCACAGGTGTCTTTTTATACTGATAACAAGTTTAAACAGGTGCCATTACTACAGGTAATGAGTGGAGGAAAGAGGAGACTCTTAAAGAAGAAGTTACAGGTCTGTGAGAGCCAGAAATCTTGATTGTTTGTTTCTGACCAAATACTTATTTTCCACCATAATATGCAAATAAAATGTTAAAAAAACAGACAATGTGATTTTCTGGATTTTTTTTTCTCAGTTTGTCTCCCATAGTTGAGGTCTACCTATGATGTAAATTACAGACGCCTCTCATCTTTTTAAGTGGTGGAACTTGCACTATTGCTGACTGACTAAATACTTTTTTGCCCCACTGTACATCTGCACATTGAAATTAAAGAGACATGGACTCCAATATTGCTGTAAAGGTTAAAAACGTAAGGTACTTACCGAATATACTTGAGTATAAGCCGACCCAAGTATAAGCCGAGGCACCTACTTTTGCTACAGAAAACTGGGTAAGCTTATTGACTCGAGTATAAACCAGATATGCATTGTCCCCTCATCCCTGTCCTGTCCCGTTATGTGGCTCCCCCTGTCCTAGTATGTGGCTCCCCCTGTTGTATGCGCATGGCTCGGCTCTCCCGGTCCCGCATGGCTCGGCTCCCCAGGTCCCGCATGGCTCGGCTCTCCCGGTCCCGCATGGCTCGGCTCCCCAGGTCCCGCATGGCTCGGCTCCCCAGGTCCCGCATGGCTCGGCTCCCCAGGTCCCGCATGGCTCGGCTCCCCAGGTCCCGCATGGCTCGGCTCCCCAGGTCCCGCATGGCTCGGCTCCCCAGGTCCCGCATGGCTCGGCTCCCCAGGTCCCGCATGGCTCGGCTCCCCAGGTCCCGCATGGCTCGGCTCCCCAGGTCCCGCATGGCTCGGCTCCCCAGGTCCCGCATGGCTCGGCTCCCCAGGTCCCGCATGGCTCGGCCCGTTATACTCGCCATACTCACCGTCCTCGCACCTGCATCTCCGTTATTCCGGCGCCTCTCCTCTCCTTAGCAGTCACGTGGTACCGCTCATTAAGGTAATGAATATCTGCTCCACGCCTATGGGAGTGGAGATGCATCTATATTCATTACCTTAATAAGTGGTACCACATGATCGCTCAGGAGAGGAGAGGCGCCGGGACAACGGATATGCAGGGACAGAGATGCAGCGACGGAGGGTGAGTATGATCTCTTCTGTTAACCAGCGGCTGCAGCTGTCAATGTGCCACAGCCGACGGCTCCTGTCACCCGCTGCTCCACCGGCTTTTTGGACCTGGACTCGTGTATAAACCGAGGGGGGCATTTTCAGCTCAAAAAATTGTGCCAAATTCCAAAAGTGCAAAAGTCATTCAACCACCTCAAGGTGTACTTAAATATGGATGGCATTTATCAACTTATGCGTGCTACTTGTAATATGTTGCCATGTAGCCCTTGTCTTATGCCGGAGTCACACTACAGCGAGATACGGCCGAGTCTCGCAGGTTAAAAACAAGCTCTGGCACCGGCACTCCGGAGGGAAGCGTGCGGCTCCATGTATTGCTATGCAGCCGCACGCTCCACTCTAGAGTGCCGATGCCAGAGCTTCGTTTTAACCTGCGAGACTTGGCCGTATCTCGCTGTGTGTGTTCCCGGCCTTATACTGATCCTTTGCGTACAAGAACATAACTTCTGTAATACTGCTGTGTACAAGAATGTAGCTACTATATTACTGCTCCTATGTACAAGAATATGACTACTATAATACTGCCTCCTATGCATAAGAATATACTATAATACTGCTCCTATGTACAAGAATATAACTACTATAATATTGCCCCTATGTACAAGAATATAACTACTATAATACTGCTCCTCTGTACAAGAATATAACTACTATAATATTGCTCCTATGTACAAGAATATAACTATCATATATACTCGAGTATAAGCCGAGATTTTCAGCCCGAGTCATGGAAGACGGGGGTCGGCGGGTGAGGGGGAGCGACGCCTGTCAAATACTCACCTGCTCCCGGTGCTCCTGATGTGGTCCCCGCATGTCCCACGTCTTCGGGAGTGGCAGCTTCTTCCCCTGTTCAGCGGTCACTGGTACCGCTCGTTAAAGTTATGAATATGGACTTCACTCCCACAGGGGTGGAGCCGCATATTCATTACTGTAATGAGCAGTGCCACGTGACCGCTCACTACAGGAAGAAGCTGCCGCTCCCGGAGACGTGGGACATGCGGGGACCACATCAGGAACGCCGGGAGCAGGTGAGTATGTCATTCACCTTTCCGCGTTCCACCACCGCCGAGTCTTCCGCGTCCTCTGCAGTGACCGTTCAGGTCTTTTTTTTTTTTTAGTGCAGCAGCATTACATGTGGCACAATGCTATATGGAGCATCTATGGGGCCATAACTGCATGGAGCATTATATGGGGGGGCGGCACGGTGGCACAGTGGTTAGCACTGCAGCCTTGCAGCGCTGGGGTCCTGGGTTCTAATCCCACCCAGGACAACATCTGCAAAGAGTTTGTATGTTCTCTCCGTGTTTGCGTGGGTTTCCTCCGGGCACTCCGGTTTCCTTCCACGTTCCAAAGACATACTGATAGGGATTCTAGATTGTGAGCCCCAGTGATGATAATGTGTGCAAAACTGTAAAGCGCTGCGGAATATGTTAGCGCTATATAAAAATAAAGATTATTATTATCTATGGGGCCATAACTGCATGGAGCATTATATGGAGCATCTATGGGGCCATAACTGCATGGAGCATTATATGGAGCATCTATGGGGACATAACTGCATGGAGCATTATATGGGGCATCTATGGGGCCATAACTGCATGGAGCATTATATGGAGCATCTATCTATGGGGCCATAACTGCATGGAGCATTATATGGGGCCATAACTGCATGGAGCATTATATGGGGCATCTATGGGGCCATAACTGCATGGAGCATTATATGGAGCATCTATCTATGGGGCCATAACTGCATGGAGCATTATATGGGGCCATAACTGCATGGAGCATTATATGGGGCATCTATGGGGCCATAACTGCATGGAGCATTATATGGGCCATCTATGGGGCCATAACTGCATGGAGCATTATATGGAGCATCTATCTATGGGGCCATAACTGCATGGAGCATTATATGGGGCATCTATGGGGCCATAACTGCAAGGAGCATTATATGGGGCATCTATGGGGCCATAACTGCATGGAGCATTATATGGGGCCATAACTGCATGGAGCATTATATGGGGCATCTATGGGGCCATAACTGCATGGAGCATTATATGGGGCATCTATGGGGCCATAACTGCATGGAGCATTATATGGAGCATCTATCTATGGGGCCATAACTGCATGGAGCATTATATGGGGCCATAACTGCATGGAGCATTATATGGGGCATCTATGGGGCCATAACTGCATGGAGCATTATATGGGGCATCTATGGGGCCATAACTGCATGGAGCATTATATTGGGCATCTATGGGGCCATAACTGCATGGAGCATTATATTGGGCATCTATGGGGCCATAAATGCATGGAGCATTATATGGGGCATCTATGGGGCCATAACTGCATGGAGCATTATATGGGGCATCTATGGGGACATAACTGCATGGAGCATTATATGGGGCATCTATGGGGCCATAACTGCATGGAGCATTATATGGGGCATCTATGGGACCATAAAGAACTGCATGGAGCATTATATGGGGCCATAACTGCATGGAGCATTATATGGGGCATCTTATGGGGCCATAAAGAACTGCATGGAGCATTATATGGGGCATATTTGTATATGGAGCATCTTATAGTGCCATAATGAACTGTATGGAGCATTATATGGGGCCTATTTTGTATGGAGCATCTTATGGGGCCATGATGAACTGTATGGAGCATTATATGGGGCTCCTGATTCAATATGGATATTCAAACATACTTACCCTACTGATGTCTCAATTAATTTTACTTTTATTGGTATCTATTTTTATTTTTGACATTTACGGGTAGCTGCTGCATTTTCCACCCTAGACTTATACTCAAGTCAATAAGTTTTCCCAGTTTTTTGTTGCAAAATTAGGGGGGTCGGCTTATACTCGAGTATATACGGTACTATAATACTGCTCCTATGTACAAGAATATAGCTACTATAATGCTGGCCCTATCTACAAGTATGTAAGCACTGTTATACTGCCCTCTGGTGTTCCTGTGTATGCGCTGACTTGCTTTTTTTCGCCCCCTGCAGGTCAGTCTAGATTCTCGGGTTAGAGAAGTGATCAACCGACGGATGCAGGAGCCCTCCTCTCACACGTTTGATGACGCTCAGTTGCAGATTTACACCCTGATGCACAGAGACTCGTACCCACGATTCCTTAATTCGGGCATTTACAAATCCCTCCTGCAGAACATTTCACGCTCCAGTTCGGAGTCGTAGGTTGGAACCGCTCCAGGGGCTGCAGGGACAGATCCAAATGCACATTTTCTAGAAGCTGTTGGGAGCAAGAAGGGGCCAATAACGGGACAGATGGCGCAGGGCCTCTTTCCTCCAGTCACTTTACGAGCTCCATCCTGCCTCAGAATCCGGAACGGCACGAAGCCTCAGCTTCCGCAGCTTGGAGAGCTATGAACGCCGCCTTCACCTCACGCCTCTCCTGACCTCCCACCGCCCCTCTGTCCACTGTAGACTGTGCGCAGGAAGACAAAGGGGTATTAGGTACTGTATGGGGGGAACTTACCTCAGGACTGAAATACTACTGAACTCCCCAGGGGGGTCCTGAGAGGGGTCCCAATATTTCATATTGCCTTTCGTGGTGGATAGGGCTAGGTATGGCAGCTTGGAGGGGTAGTGTGTTTTATGACCTCCCAGCTTTGCAGTTCAGTACTGGAAGGATTAGAGATCGGGAACTGCTCCGGCACCCCCTCCTTGTTCAGTGTCATAATCAGAGGGGGAGGTACGATTTTACTCAACTATTGGGGATTCCTACGAGGTTTGATTTTACATTTCTGAGTGTTGGGGAGTGGGTGTTAGGTTCATCTGGTTGATATTGGGGGAGGGTGGGTAACAGTCTCCTGCTTTGGATACATATGCATTATATTACACATGATACACAATTTGCCAACAACATGCAAGGGGGGAGGGGCGTCTGTTTACAGTGTGGAAACGATGAAGCCCTATTACTTTGCGCAGAGACGTCGTTCGAGGATCGGTACCATAATCTGCCTCCTTATGGAATATTCATTCGTTAATGGGGTTTATATCAGGTTTGGGGAGGGGGTTTTGTCACCTCCCACCCCTCCTGCTTGCCAAAACTTCCTGAAGCTACCAAATACTCCAGCACTCCTCAAGCAGATGTGATGTCACCGTCTAACAGTGTTACTTTTCTTTCAACACCTCCATGGAAATTTTAACAGACTTTTTATAAAAATATATATATATGTGCAAATATATATATTATATCTATATAACATGATGTGGCTTTTATGTGTAATCCTGGAGACAAAGGCGCTGCCTTGTCTTATCACGCCCTCTGCTGGTGCACAAAGAAACTGCAGCCTATCTGGTCTGCGCCATGCTTCTTATATTCTTTGTATTACAGCTCCCTCTGGTGGTCAGCGATGTATATTTACTATGTTAGAGCTGCCTCTGCTGGTCAGAAATATATATTCCCTGTGTTATAGCGCCCACTGCTGGTCAACAATATATATTCCCCATTTTATACTCTGCTGGTTAGCAATATGTATGTATTCCCTAAGTTATAGCTGCCTATGCTGGTCAGCAATATGAATATTACCAATACCATGGATGGCAAGAAGAACAAACAAATCAGTCTTGGAACAAATCAAGCCAGGTATGTCACTCGAATTAAGGATCTCCACACTAAGACTTGCCTACTTTGGACACATTATACGACAAAAGCAATCACTGGAGAAGGACATCATGGTGGGAACAAAAGGAAGAGGAAGACCAGCAACCCACTACTTGATTCAATCAAGATAACGGCGGGGGGAAGACCCTGGCGGACTTATCTAGGCTTGCACAAGATGGATCTTTCTACAGATCATTCATCCATCGAGTGACCATGGCTAGCGATCGAGCCGAAGGCGGTTAATAATAATGTTATAGCTCCCTCTGCTGGTCAGCAATATACAGTCATTTCCCCACTGACACAAATTTTGGCTTTCACATTTTGCTTTTTCATTGTTTCAAGATCTTTTAGTTGAATCATTCTGTGGTTACTGAAGGACAATTATCTTATCATTTTGGACCAGACATCCCCTTTAAAGGCTCTTTTTAGGCTGCGTTCACACATTGTTTTGTTGTGATTTTTGAAAATTGCGATAAAACGTTACGATTCTACCACGATTGCAGAAAAAAAGCACAACTGTCACAACATGTGAACATAACCTTGGGGTGAGATATTTCAGGTAGCAAGTGATTAATCAGTTCTTGATATTCAGGTTGTGAAAGCTGGAAAAATAGGCAAGCTCAAGAGTCTGATCTGCTTTAAAGAGGGTAAAAATGGGAAAACTAGGTCAGAGTATCTCCAAAATGGCAGGTCTTATGGGGTGTTCCTGATATGAAGTGGTTAGTACCTACTTAAAGTGAGGAAAGAAAGAACTGGTAACAATGGATTATAGGCTCCCAAGGCTTAATGCATGTGGGGAGCAAAGTCTGGTCCGATCCCACAGGAGAGCTATTATTGCATAAATTGCTGAAAAGTTCCTGCTGGTAATGATAACAAGGTGTCGGATTATGCAGAACCTACCAGCTTGCTGTCTGTGGGGCTGAAGATTGGCCACGAGTGCCTATTCTTATCCTTGGTCACCTCTGAAAGTTCCCATAATGGCCACAGGAGCATCCAAACTAAACCACAGCTCAATAGAAGTTGGACACATGGTCTAGTGCAGGGGTCTCAAACTCGGCTGGGTATATGGGCCGCACACAGAAAAACATTTCGTTTCGGGGGCCGCATTATTTGCATGACAAAATGATATTTTTAGTGATTCCATTTTTTTTTATACACCTTTTGAACTGGTCCCTATGTTGTAGTAATGTGCCCCATGCTGGTCCCTATCTTGTAGTAATGCCCCATGCTGGTCCCTATCTTGTAGTAATCTGCCCCATGCTGGTCCCTATCATATAGTAATGCCCCATGCTGGTCCCCATCTTATAGTAATGTGCCCCATGCTGGTCCCTATCTTGTAGTAATGCCCCATGCTGGTCCCTATCTTGTAGTAATCTGCCCCATGCTGGTCCCCATCTTGTAGTAATGTGACCCATGCTGGTCCCCATCTTGTGGTAATGCCCCAGGCTGGTCCCTATCTTGTAGATATGGCCCATGCTGGTCCCTATCTTGTAGTAATCTGCCCCATGCTGGTCCCCATCTTGTAGTAATGTGCCCCAGGCTGGTCCCCATCTTGTAATGCCCCAGGCTGGTCCCTATCTTGTAGATATGGCCCCATCCTGGTCCAATTCTTGTCGTTATGTCCCCCATCCGTGTCCCCATATTGCAGACATTTGCCCCCATCCAGGTTCCCCCATATATTGCAGACATGTCCCCCATCCAGGTACCCCCCCATATATTAGACAAGTCCCACATCCAGGCCCCCTCCCCATATATTGGAGACATGTGCCCCATCCAGGTCCCCCCATATTGCAGAGGTGCCCCCCCCCCCCCATTTTCACATAAACATAACAGAGAAGAAAAAAAAAAGATTCTTCTCACCTGTCCTCCATTCCCTCGTCGTCCTTTCTGCTCCTTTGGCCCGCTGGCACATAGACCCCGTAACGACTGCGCTCACTCCAGCAGCCGCCGACATCCGCCCTGTAGTTCGGTGTATTGCCCTTAGAGACCGGCTCTCTGCACAGCAATACTAGTGTCAGCCGGCCTATCAGAGGCGCAGCAGCGTATGATGTCACTGCCATGCGCAGATAGCAGCTGGCCTCTGATAGGCCGGCGGCTGACACTAGTATTGCTGTGCAGAGAGCCGGTCTCTGCGCGGCAATACATTGCACTACAGCGCGGATGTCGGCGGCTGCTGGAGCGAGCGCGATCGTTAAAGGGTCAATGTGCCGGCAGGCCGCATGAAGCAGCCGGAGGGGCCGCATGTTTGAGACCCCTGGTCTAGTGAATCACGCTTTCTTTTACATCATGTGGTTGCAGTGGTGTAAATAGAGTCCGTTGGGTCGGTGCAAGATTTGGACAGGGACCCACATCCTTTTATATAAACAGTCATTGCCAAAAGTGTTGGCCTCAGGGCTGTGAAGCTGGTACGCCAAACCTCCGACTCCTGAATTTCCCTGACTCCGTCTCCACCGCACTGGTCACTACTGAACATGTAGAGTAGAAACCAGACGTTTGCATACACTATCTAGGAAAACACATATGCATGTTTTTTTCAATATCTGACATGAAATCAGAATAAACCTTTCCCGTTTTAGGTCAATTAGGATTACCATAATTATTAATATTTGCCAAATGCCAGAATAATGAGAGAGAATGTTTTAGAGCATTTTTATTACTGCAACGTCAAAAGTTTGCATGTGCAGCGCCCCAGGGTCCTGGTCGTTGCAGTAATGTCATTCTTCCACCAGGGGGAGTGATGTTACGTCTGACGTCAATAAAGGAGATCACTTTACCAGGTATCACAAACCACTCAACACACTTCACACTCCAGTCTGCCAGGGGGAGCTATGCTCCTATCAGGGCACTCCTCACAATCAGGTAAAACTGGTGGGCTGGACAGGAAGTAGTGAGAAGCGAGCTGGGTTTCACCCAGGCAGCACCAGTCTGGCGGACGCTGGCTGGGCTACACTCAGTAAGCTGCTATCTGAGCTCCACTCAGGTAGTGGGTCCCTGACAGGGGTGGGATCCTGTCAGAGGCCTAGACAGAAGGACACGGAGCTGCACCTGCTTACCAATGCGGCAGCATCCAAAGAAAGAGACATTGAAGGGAATTGCGTTGCTGAGAGTGAGAAACGAAGTCATAGCAAAAGGAGAGGAAACCAGAAGGAGTTCTGCCCTGTAAAAGGCTGCCTCCTTTCTGAGGCGCAGAAGCCGGTAGCCGGAACACCGAGGGAGTCATTGTCTCCAAGCCTGGCTCCAGAGACCGGCAGGACAGCTAGTTCCATATTAGTTGCCCGACCTTATACCCAGGAGGCATGGTGGCAACTGTGGGGGTCGGGGCGTGATAGGGTCCCTGTAAAAAGCCTCAGGCCATCAGTCATACGGGTTTGTCCTTTCCTATCCATTAGGGGGACAGAGAGAGAAAGAGACATAACATCTAGAACATCTACAACACTCAGGCGCTAGAGGAAGGCTATTAATTTCCACCTGGATAAGGGGACTCTGGATTTGCCTTCAGACCGGCCGGATTCTGCCTGCCCTGTGATCTGGTGCTCTGGACTGTGGATGCTGAAGCCTTCAGTAAAAAGGTAAAGAGACTGCACCCTTGTGTCCTCGTTCTTCACTGCGCCTCACACCATCCACCATCTACACTCTGGGAAGCCCTGGGGACATACTTCACCTGTGGGAAGGTATACCATCTAGCTGCCATCACATCACCCCAGCGGACCCCTAAGCAACGTCGGTCACCCTGACCGAATACTACAGGTGGCGTCACGAACATTATCCCTTTAAAGACCTTTCCCCCCTTTTTTACAACGGATGTCCCTAGGGCCACGGACCTGGTCAGCCACCGTGACATCCCCCTTAAGAACTGAAGGGCCCGGCTCCGAGTACCCCACTGCCTTACTGGGGGCGCTCCAAATTTTGGCATCGCGAACAAGATCTACTTAAGCCTGAAAATCGGGTCATGTGCGCCTAAGAACTGTGATTTGCTTAAAAGACTGTGTATTGCCATTTGCTGCCAAAATTGCCACCATTACAGCACCACAAGGAGTGTAAGAGAAGAAGGGCGTGGCGTTGTGGGTGTAAATGAACTGAGAAGCACGAAAAATAATGGCCGCCCAGTCCAAATATCTCTGTACCATGAGGACGTGTCCGTCAGTGGTCGAGATCCGCCTCCTGATCCTCAATGGCGGGCGGAGACAAAGAAATAGAAACCGCCGAAGGAGGAGAGAGCAGGAAAAGGACGAGGAAGGAGCCAGCCACGTGGAGGACGCCATGGCCAGCCACCCGGAGCCAGAGCGTGGGTCGGAGCAGAGGACTCCCCCAGCTACCTGGAGAGGCACCGCAACCAGGTCTCCACCGCTGATGCTGACTCCCTGCAGGCTGGAGTGGACGAGCTCATTGAACAGCTTCTGCAGCTGCAGGTGAAGACCAAGGCCCCGTACCGGACACCGCCTGTGGAGGACCCACCGGCACCACCACCAACATTGCTGCAGACGCCGACATCGAGAACACCGCTGTGGCAGGTAAGAACACTGCCCCTGCCCCGGTTACCGAAGACCTTCTGATAGACCCCGTAGCAGCGCCACCTCCTCGCGGTACCCACCGCCTGCAGCGTCTCGAACCTTGGGACCAGGCCACGGGGATGGAGCAGTTCATGCAGGCCCCAATCGCGCCTACCACCCAGATGGGTGAATTATATGCAGAGCGGACTGTGAACCGCTGGGTGAATCCCGAATCAGACTTTATGGGGTTCCCCAGGGAAGGCAAACAGAAAGGAAAGACTGTGGAGGTTTTGAGTTGGGAGGACTACCAGGCCCAGCTTGCCCGTAAGTGGGAGGAAAAGGAAGAGAGACACCATGCCCAACATAGAGCCTTCGATAAACGCAACCTGCAAATCAAAGCCCAGGCCCGCAAGGACCGTACCATCAACGAGGTCCCGCGTAGGCAGGGCACAGTGGTAGCCTTTAAACTCCAAGGAGGATGGGGCTTTATCAAGGAGCAAGGACTATATGCCGAAGTCTTTGTGAATAGGAGGGACGTAGAATCACACCTCTGGGAAGGCCACCCAGACAGAGACTTATACCCGGGAGACAATGTCACCCTACACCAGACATTTCGGTGAAAAAGGCTGGTTTGTGATGTGCACAAGAAAAGAGACACTGTGACACACCATGCCAGAGCTCCAGCTGTGCTGACTCCTGTAACCACCGCGTCCCCATGTGTAAGGGCCAGTGCGACCACCACTACCACCACTGTTACTCCAGCATGGACTGTTATTAGGACCACCACATGCACCGTCACAACTACTACCACTGTTGTGGCTACAGAGCTAACTCCTGTGGTGGCCTGTGCTTTAGCTACCCCTGAACAGAACACTGTGGGTACTCAGACCCCCATCTGGAGTGAGGGAGCTCCTTATGTAGCACCTGGTAGCTGCCAGTATCCAGCAGGGCTACCTCCACCAGTGCTACCTCCAGAACTGCAATAAAGCCTCGGAACACTGGCTGAATGTAAATAGTTCTTAAAAATATTTATTTTGTCTGCCTTTGAACCCGTCTAGGGTTAACTTTTAAAGGGATCCCCTGTTTAAAGGGATCCTTTGTTTACAAAGTTGCCTTTTCCTTTTGCCTTAAAGAACTGCAGAATCATGGACTGTTGCATGATCACAAACTGTCCACTGTACATAGTTTGCACCTTTTTAAAGGTGCTTTCTACTGGTTTTACAAAAGGAGGCTTTTACAGAGACTGCCTCTTAACAGAAACTGCTGTTAAATCTTGCTGTAATAATTACTTTGCTTTACAGACCTGAAGAAAAACCCGTTGGTGTGGCAGAATTCCGGGTCAGGATACACGTCTTGTAGCCCACCCAAACCAACGTTGGGGGTTCGTCACGGGTCCCTCACATTACGTCACCTTTAAATAGACTTAAGTATTGATGGCGTGATTAATGTTTTGCACTACCTCAGAAAAGACTTGAGTTACCCTTAAAGGGAATGTTCATTTAGGATGTGTGCACACGTTGCGTTTTTTTTTCGCGTTTTTTTCCCCGATAAAACCGCAAAAAAAATGCATACAATAAGCATCCCATCATTTAGAATGAATTTCGCATGTTTTGTGCACATGATACGTTTTTTTTCCGTGAAAAAACAGCATGTTCATTAATTTTGCGGGTTTTTTGCGGATTTCCCACTACAAAATGCATTGGGAAGTGTCCGTAAAAAACCATGGCAAAAACGTGGCAAAAACACGGCAAAACCACATGCAGATTTGTTGCGGATTTCTTGCAGAAAATGTCCGGTTTTTCTCAGGATTTTTCTGCGAGAAATCCTGAACGTGTGCACATAGCCTTAATTGCCCTTTGCCTGGAAGTGATAATGTTCAGTTAAATAAAACAATGTATATTTGTTGCACTTTGCTAAAGAGTTAATATACTATAGAGTAATATAGCAAATAAAGTTGAAAACTTAGGGTTAGATAGTAATAATGTTTACATAGCTTTTAGTATGTAGCTAATATGGTAGAATTAAAGTTAGATAGTTTGAGATGAATAAAGTTGAAGGAAAATGCAGTGAGCCCGTGGGGGTTGATAGATAGTCCTGCATGTTTAGAAGAATAAAGAACATGTTGATTTGCACTGTGAGGTTTTATAGTATACCCTTAGAGAGTACTTGCACTTAGTAGATAGTATACCTGTACGGGTAATCGTGTTTCATAACTAGTTAATAATTGTTTCCTACTTGACTTGAAGTCGCGCGCATAATGTGAATATGTTATTGTTTGCAACGTTCAAGTGTTCTCACCTCCTACAAAGGGAAGCACAGTTATATTAACCTGTTTTATAGCATTTCAAAAATTTCCATGTCTTTTTGCTAATGTATTGTTTTCTTTTCCCAGTCCGGGAGTACTGGATTTAATGGGGGGAAGGGGGGGACTGAAGGGCCCGGCTCCGAGTACTCCACTGCCCTACTGTGGGTGCTCCACATGCACTGATTAATATGCCTTTAAACAATTCTGGACTGCCCATATGGATGATGTCATGTGTTTGGAAGCTTCTGATTTCTTTCTTTTTTTCTTTTTTTTTAAACATCTGAGTTAATTAGAGACACACCTGTGGATGTATTTTAATGCACACCTGAAATACACTTCTTTGTGTAGCATCATGGGAAAGTCTAAAGAAATCAGCCAAGATATCAGTAAGAGAATTGTGGACTTGTATAAGTTTGGCTCATCCTTGGGTACAATTTCAAGATACCTGAAGGTGCCTCGTTCAGCTGTACAAACAATTATACGCTAGTACAAACAAGACCGCTCAGGAAGGGGACGGGTTCTGTGTCCCAGAGATGAATGTACTTTGGTCCGACATGCATATCAACCAAAGGACAAAAGCAAAAGACCTTGTAAAGATGATGGCAAAAGCTGGTAAGATTGTGTCAATATCCACAGTGTAACGAGTACTGTATCAACATGGGCTGAAAGGCCACTCTGCCAGGAAGAAGCCATTACGCCAAAAGGAACTTAAAAAGGCTAGATTAATGTTTGCAAATGCATACAGGAACAAAGACTTTAATTTTTGGAGACATGTCCTGTGGTCTGATGAAACCAAAATTGAACTTTTTGGGCATAATGACCATCGTTACGTTTGGAGGAAAAAGGGAGAAGCTTGGAAGCCTAAGAACACTATCACAACTGTGAAAACATGGGGGTGGCAGCATCATGGTGTGTGGTTGTATTGCTGCAGACCAGACTGGTGCACTTCACAAAATAGATGGCATCACAAGAAAAGGTTATGTGGCAATGCTGATTCAACATCTCAAGACATCAGCCAGGAAGTTAAAGCTTGGGGGAAAATGGGTCTTCCAACTGGACAATGACCCGAAGCATACTGCCAAAATGGTAACAATGTGGCCTAAAGGGAACCAGTCACCACCCCAGGGCCTACTAAACTAAAGGTACCTTCACACTGAACGATATCGCTAGCGATCCGTGACGTTGCAGCGTCCTGGCTAGCGATATCGTTCAGTTTGACACACAGCAGCGATCAGGATCCTGCTGTGATGTCGTTGGTCGCTGCAGAAAGTCCAGCACTTTATTTCGTCACTGGACTCCCTGCAGACATCGCTGAATCGGCATGTGTGACGCCGATTCAGCGATGTCTTCACTGGTAACCAGGGTAAACATCGGGTTACTAAGCGCCGGGCCGTGCTTAGTAACCCGATGTTTACCCTGGTTACCAGCGTAAAAGTAGAAAAAACAAACACTACATACTTACCTTCCGCTGTCTGTCCCCAGCGCTCTGCTTCTTGCACTGGCTGTGAGCGCCGGCCAGCCGGAAAGCACAGCGGTGACGTCACCGCTCTGCTTTCCGGCCGCGGTGCTCACAGTCAGTGCAGGAAAGCACAGCGCCGGGGACAGACAGCGGAAGGTAAGTATGTAGTGTTTGTTTTTTTTACTTTTACGCTGGTAACCAGGGTAAACATCAGGTTACTAAGCGCGGCCCTGCGCTTAGTAACCCGATGTTTATCCTGGTTACCGGCATCGTTGGTCGCTGGAGAGCTGTCTGTGTGACAGCTCTCGAGCGACCAAACAGCGACGCTGCAGCGATCAACATCGTTGTCGGTATCGCTGCAGCGTCGCTGAGTGTGAAGGTACCTTAAAAGAGCCACTTTCAGCAGCACTGCATTCTGTGAAGGTGGTTCTTCTGTTTATTATCCCTAGGAAAGCTGAAATAATGACTTTTATAAATTTCCTGCCATACCTCTATTGAGTCAGGGAGGTATGTTTTCTCCCCCTGACTCAATCGCCTCACAGCCGTCCATCATCCCTGTCTTGCTTCCGGCGCCGCCTCCTCTCTTTGTGTGACCTCACCGGGACCTTCGTGTACCGGAGGCCCCTGATCCCGCCCCACAGTGTGTTATGATGTATTCACACTGCGGGGCTGGGAATCTGGTGCCTGCGCAGTGGAGCGGGTCACCGTGCTCCTTTGAAGATAGTGCCGATGTCTCGCGACACTTTGGCACTATCTTCAAATTAAAGGGACTCTGTCACCTGAATTTGGAGGGAACAATTTTCAGCCATAGGGGCGGGGTTTTCGGGTGTTTGATTCACCCTTTCCTTATCCACTGGCTGCATGCTGACTGCAATATTGGATTGAAGTTCATTCTCTGTCCTCCATAGTACATGCCTGCACAAGGCAATCTTAAATTAACCCGTTAGCGACCGCCGATACGCCTTTTAACGGCGGCCGCTAAGGGTACTTAAACCACAGCGCCGTTAATTAACGGCGCTGTGGAAAAAGTGAATAGCGCCCCCCAGAGGCCGATTTTCTTCGGGGTCTCGGATGCCGGGGGTAGCCGAGACCCCAGAGAACATGATTCGGGGGGTTTTTAACCCACCCCGCATTTGCGATCGCCGGTAATTAACCGTTTACCGGCGATCGCAAAAAAAAAAAAAAAACGCGATCTCTTTTTAATTTCTCTGTCCTCCGATGTGATCGCACATCGAAGGACAGAGAAAAGGGGTCCCAGGTGGCCCCCCAATACTCACCTATCTCCCCCGATGCTCCTCGTGTCTCCCGGTGGGCGCCGCCATCTTCAAAATGGCGGGCGCATGCGCAGTGCGCCCGCCGGCCGGCCCCGCGAGAATCTTTGGGGTCTCGGCTGCCGGGGGTAGCCGAGACCCCAAAGAGCATGATCGGGGTCGGTTTTACCGACCCCTGTTTTGCGATCGCCGGTAATTAACTGTTTACCGGCGACCGCAAAAAAAAAAAAAAGTAAAGTGTAATTCTCTGTCCTCTGATGTGATCGCACATCAGAGGACAGAGAAATAGGGGGATTCGGGGACCCTACAATACTCACCTGTGTCCCTGGATCCTCTTGCTGCTCCTCCTGGCCGCCGGCAGGAGAAAATGGCGGGCGCATGCGCAGTGCGCCCGCCATCTGTCTCCATCTGCCGGCCGGCAGGAGAACAGCAGTTGGGGCTAAAATTAGGGGTAGGGGTAGGGTTAGGGGTAGGGTTAGGGTTAGGGCTAGGGTTGGGGCTAAATTTAGGGTTAGGGTTGGGGCTAAATTTAGGGTTAGGGTTGGGGCTAAATTTAGGGTTAGGCTTCTTTCACACTTACGTCGGTACGGGGCCGTCGCAATGCGTCAGCCCGACATACCGACGCACGTTGTGAAAATTGTGCACAACGTGGGCAGCAGCTGTAGTTTTTCAACGCATCCGCTGCCCAATCTATGTCCTGGGGAGGAGGGGGCGGAGTTACGGCCACGCATGCGCGGTCAGAAATGGCGGATGCGACGTACAAAAAAACATTTCATTGAACTTTTTTGTGCCGACAGTCCGCCAAAACACAACTGATCCAGTGCACGACGGACGTGACGTGTGGCCATCCGTCACGATCCGTCGGCAATACAAGTCTATGGGCAAAAAACGCATCCTGCGGGCACATTTGCAGGATCCGTTTCTTGTCCAAAATGACGGATTGCGACGGAATGCCAAACGACGCAAGTGTGAAAGTAGCCTTAGGGTTAGGGTTGGGGCTAAAGTTAGGGCTAGGGTTGGGGCTAAAGTTAGGGTTAGAGCTGGGATTAGGGTTAGGGTTTGGATTAGGGTTGGTATTAGTGTTAAGGTTGGCATTAGGGTTACGCTTGGGATTAGGGTTAGGTTTGGGATTAAGGTTAGGGTTGTGATTAGGGGTGTATTGGGATTAGGGTTAGGTTTGAGGTTAGGGTTGAGATTAAGATTAGGGGTGTGTTGGATTTAGGGTTTTGATTAGGGTTATGGTTAGGGTTGACATTAGGGTTGTTTTGGGGTAAGGGTTGTGATTATGGTTAGGGTTAGTGATTAGGATTATGGATCAGGTTGGGATTAGGGTTAGGGGTGTGTTGGGGTTAGGGTTGGACCTAGAATTGGGGGGTTTCCACTGTTTAGGTACATCAGGGGGTCTCCAAACACGACAGCCAATTTTGCGCTCAAAAAGTCAAATGGTGCTCCCTCCTTTCTGAGCTCTGCCGTGCGCCCAAACAGAGGGTTACCCCCACATATGGGGCATCAGCGTACTCGGAATAAATTGGACAACAACTTCTGGGGTCCAATTTCTCTTGTTACCCTTGTGAAAATAAAAACTTGGGGGCTACAATATCTTTTTTGTGGAAAAAAAAATATTTTTTATTTTCACGACTCTGCATTCTAAACTTCTGTGAAGCACTTGGGCATTCAAAGTTCTCACCACACATCTAGATAAGTTCCTTGGGGGGTCTAGTTTCCAAAATGGGGTCACTTGTGTGGGGTTACTACAGTTTAGGTACATCAGGGGCTCTGCAATCGCAACATAATGCCCACAGACCATTCTATCAAAGTCTGTATTCCAAAAAGGCGCTCCTTCCCTTCCGAGCTCTGCCGTGCGCCCAAACAGTGGTTTACCCCCACATATGGCGCATCAGCGTACTCGGGATAAATTGGACAACAACTATTGCAGTCCAATTTCTCCTGTTACCCTTGTGAAAATAAAAACTTGGGGGCTACAATATCTTTTTTGTGGAAAAAAAAATATTTTTTATTTTCACGACTCTGCATTCTAAACTTCTGTGAAGCACTTGGGTATTCAAAGTTCTCACCACACATCTAGATAAGTTCCTTGGGGGGTCTAGTTTCCAAAATGGGGTCACTTGTGGAGGGTTTCTACTGGTTAGGTACATCAGGGGCTCTGCAAACGCAACATAATACCCGCAGACCATTCTATCAAAGTCTGCATTCCAAAACGGCGCTCCTTCCTTCCGAGCTCTGCCGTGCGCCCAAACAGTGGTTTACCCCCACATATGGGGTACCAGCATACTCAGAACAAATTGGACAACAATTTTTGGCGTCCAATTTCTCTTGTTACCCTTGTGAAAATAAAAACTTGGGGGCTAAAAAATCTTTTTTGTGGAAAAAAAAATATTTTTTATTTTCACGGCTCTGCATTATAAACTTCTGTGAAGCACTTGGGCATTCAAGGTTCTCACCACACATCTAGATAAGTTCCATAGGGGGTCTAGTTTCCAAAATGGGGTCACTTGTGGGGGATTTCTACTGTTTAGGCACATCAGGGGCTCTCCAAACGCGACATGGCGTCCGATCTCAATTCCAGCCAATTCTACATTGAAAAAGTAAAACGGCACTCTTTCTCTTCCAAGCTCTGCGGTGCGCCCAAACAGTGGTTTACCCCCACATATTGGGTATCGACGTACTCAGGAGAAATTGCACAACAACTTTAGTGGTCTAATTTCTCCTGTTACCCTTGTGAAAATAAAAATTTGTGGGCAAAAAGATCATTTTTGTAGAAAAAATGCAATTATTTTTTTCACGGCTCTACGTTATAAACTTCTGTGAAGCACATGGGGGTTCAAAGTGCTCGCCACACATCTAGATAAGTTCCTTAAGGGGTCTAGTTTCCAAAATGGTGTCACTTGTGGGGGGTTTCCACTGTTTAGGCACATCAGGGGCTCTCCAAAACGCGACATGGCGTCCAATCTCAATTCCAGCCAATTCTACATTGAAAAAGTAAAACGGCACTCCTTCTCTTCCAAGCTCTGCGGTGCGCCCTAACAGTGATTTACCCCCACATATTGGGTATCAGCGTACTCAGGAGAAATTGCACAACAACTTTTGTGGTCTAATTTCTCCTGTTACCCTTGTGAAAATAAGAATTTGTGGGCGAAAAGATCATTTTTGTGTAAACAAAAGCGATTTTTTATTTTCACGGCTCTACGTTATAAACTTCTGTGAAGCACTTGGGGGTTCAAAGTGCTCACCACACATCTAGATAAGTTCCTTAAGGGGTCTAGTTTCCAAAATGGTGTCACTTGTGGGGAGTTTCCACTGTTTAGGCACATCAGGGGCTCTCTAAACGTGACATGGCGTCCGATCTCAATTCCAGCCAATTCTGCATTGAAAAAGTCAAACGGCGCTCCTTCACTTCTAAGTTCTGCGGTGCGCCCAAAAAGTGGTTTACCCCCACATATGGGGTATTGGCGTATTCAGGAGAAATTGCATAACAAAATTTATGGTCACATTTCTGTTTTTACACTTGTGAAAATAAAAAAAATGGTTCTGAATTAAGATGTTTGCAAAAAAAAGTTAAATGTTCATTTTTTCCTTCCACATTGTTTCAGTTCCTGTGAAGCACGTAAAGGGTTAATAAACTTCCTGAATGTGGTTTTGAGAACCTTGAGGGGTGTAGTTTTTAGAATGGTGTCACACTTCATTATTTTCTATCATATAGACCCTTCAAAATGACTTCAAATGTGATGTGGTCCCTAAAAAAAATGGTGTTGTAAAAATGAGAAATTGCTGGTCAACTTTTAACCCTTATAACTCCCTAACAAAAAAAAATTTTGTTTCCAAAATTGTGCTGATGTAAAGTAGACATGTGGGAAATGTTATTTATTAACTATTTTTTGTGACATATCTCTCTGATTTAAGGGCATAAAAATACAAAGTTTGAAAATTGCAAAATTTTAAAAATTTTCGCCATATTTGTTTTTTTCATAAATAATCGCAAGTAATATCGAAGAAATGTTACCACTAACATGAAGTACAATATGTCACGAAAAAACAATCTCAGAATCAGCGGGATCCGTTGAAGCGTTCCAGAGTTATAACCTCATAAAGTGACAGTGGTCAGAATTGCAAAAATTGGCCTGGTCATTAAGTACCAAATTGGCTCTGTCACTAAGGGGTTAAATTAAACTTCTGGTTTCTACTGTACATAAAGTGCAGCACAGATTCAGCTCACCTAAAAGCCTAGATCCTTAGATCAGGATCAGAACAGACATTTATAGGACATTTCATAACTTTCCAAAATTGTTATGAAAACATTTACAGCACTTCCTGCATTGTACTGCTATACCCAGTTTATTATATGTTTTATACCAGCTCCACAAAAATGGAC
The DNA here is from genome assembly GCF_032444005.1 of Ranitomeya imitator. NCBI lineage: Eukaryota > Metazoa > Chordata > Amphibia > Anura > Dendrobatidae > Ranitomeya > Ranitomeya imitator. The sequence continues at coordinate 450,673,722 of NC_091283.1, read as the reverse complement.
ACCGACTTCACAGCCCTAGTTGGCACCCTTGAAATTGTTTCAGAAAATGAAGTATTTCTCCCAGAAAATAATTGCAATTAAGCATGTTTTGTTATACACATGTTTACTTCCTTTGTGTGTATTGGAACAACACAGTAAAAGAAGAAAATTGTACATAATTTCACACAAAACCCCTAAAATGGACAGGACAAAATTGTTGGCACCTTTCCAAAATTATGAGTAAACAACTTTGTTTCAAGTAAGTGATGATCGTTCAAACTCACCTGTGGCAAGTAACAGGTGTGGTCAATATGAGAATCAATCTTTGCATTGTGTGTGTGCCACACTAAGCATAGAGAACCGAAAGGACTTGAAAACCAAAATTGTTGAACAGTATCAACAATCTCAAAGTTACAAGTCCTTCTCCAGAGATCTTGATATTCCTTTGTCCACGGTGCGCAATCAAGAAGTTTACAACCCATTGCACTGTAGCTAATCTACCTGGATGAGGATAGCAGAGAAAAATTGATGAAAAGTTGCAACTTAGAATAGTCTGAATGATGGATAAGCAGCCTCAATCATGTTCCAAGGACATTCAAACTGTTCTGCAGGATCAGGGTGCATCAGTGTCAATGCGAACTAGCCATCCACATTTGAATGAAATTAAATGCTATAGAAGTCAACCCAAGAGAACCCCACTGCTGACACAGAAACAAAAAGTTAGACTGCAGTTTGCCAAGATTTACATGAGTAAGACAAAATCATTCTAGAAAAGTGTCTTATGGACAGATGAGACAAAGATGGAGCTTTATGCTAAAGGACATCATTCTACTTTTTACGGAAAACAGAATGAGGCCTACAAAGACAAATAGATCAAGGTGGCAACTTGTCTCCAAATTCCCAGATCTCAATCCAGTCGATCATATGTAGCATGTGCTGAAACATCACGTATGATCCATCGGGTCGCACCACACAACTTCCAGGATCTGCTGATAACATGGTGGTAATTAGAGTTGAGCGAATCATTCACAGAACCTTATCAGGCCGGACAGGAGTCCAGGGTGTTGTCTCCTACCTGCTGGAATCCCCAGCACCTTTTCTGATTAGTAGACCTGGTCATTAGGTCACTATGTTTACCTGTGGAGGTAGATGAAGACTTTAGAGAAGCCTGAAAAAGATGCCAGGTAGCAGCAAAGAACAATGCCCATGCTAATGTTTAGGTGTGTAGGCACCACTCAAAGTGTTCTTCCAGTTTGGGGTTTCAGGGTCTCAAACTGCACCTTCCCGTTGCCCATTATCTTGCTTGTTCTTCCCAACTTCACATTCCTTCTCTGAGTACGTCAGGTGCATCCCACGCATTAGCTCTATGTAGCAGTACCCTCCCTGTATGAGTGAGACACTATAATGGCTGCTGTACATACTGCTGATACTGCCTATAGAGCAGCGAACCTATCCTCTATGCATCAGTGCAGGTGTAACATGTAAGGCTAGGTTTTCAGTTTGCGTATTTGGTAAAGAATCTTGGGGCGGATACAGCATTCCTGTATCTAAAATCCATACATATTTTCCGCACTTATTTATGCATTTTTATCTGCATTTTATGTTGTGGAAACGCTAAAATAAAATGTCAGAGCGGCTTTAAACTGGAGAGACAGTGCCAACATTGCTGGAATGGTGCCGGTAGTAAAGGGGTTATTTTTTTTACAAGGGGGAAGCATAGGGATTGAGAAGGGGTTGTCCGAATAGTGGACAACACCCTTTAAAAAGTGTATCAGAAAGTTGCAAATGTTTTCATTTCACATTGATTAAGCATTAGGACTTGTTCACACTCTACATTTTTGATGCTTTTTTTTTTGCCGTGATTTACAGTAGTACAAGCAAAGTGAATCAAATGTCTGAAATCTCGAGCACACGCTGCTTATTTTTTCCTTGTAGATTTGGACCTTCACTGTGTTTTTTTTTTTTTTAAAATCTGCTGCAGGTCAATCCCTTCAGTGTTTTTGGCAGCATTTTTTCACCCATTGCAACGCAAGGCAGAAAAAATGCAAGTAAAAATGCATCATAAACTCGTGTATTTTTTTCCAGCAAATAAACATGTTACTCACATCTATGGCTCTGGAAACCACTTCACTTTTATAAGACATGTATCTGTGAGGGTTGAGACAAGCAAATGACGCTGTTCCATCGTATTCCCACCATATTGATTTGATATGTTATAAATAGAGATGAGCATATAGATTTGTAGGACCCTCATCCAGCATCCAGGTCGGAAGTCTGTGCTCTGCCATCCGCCACCTACCTGTCAGCATCCCATTAGCCAGCCTGGTGCAACTACATCTTTGCGTCATGCTGGAACAAGGGTTTGGAGGGTTTCGCTGGGGTCCAATCTTGTGATTTGGGACCTGCATCTATCCGACATTTAGGGCCCCTTTCCACTTGTGTGAGAAAAAAACGGTCCGATTAACGGACCGAAAAAACTGATGTAACGTCTGCGAGTGCCATGCGAGTGTCATGCGAGTGTGATGCGATTTTTTTTATCGCAACATCCGTATTGCTGTCCGATTTTTACGCACGGGTCTCCTTAGAAAAGCCGGCAATTCAGCGCAGAGTACAGTAAAATCACACTGGCCGGTTTAGATTAGAGTAGATATACAGTTAGGTCCATATATATTTGGACAGAGACAACATTTTTCTAATTTTGGTTATAGACATTACCACAATGAATTTTAAACAAAACAATTCAGATGCAGTTGAAGTTCAGACTTTCAGCTTTCATTTGAGGGTATCCACATAAAAATTGGATGAAGGGTTTAGGAGTTTCAGCTCCTTAACATGTGCCACCCTGTTTTTAAAGGGACTAAAAATAATTGGACAGATTCAATAATTTTAAATTAAATATTCATTTTTAGTACTTGGTTGAAAACCCTTTGTTGGCAATGACTGCCTCAAGTCTTGAACTCATGGACCTCACCAGACGCTGTGTTTCCTCCTTTTTGATGCTCTGCCAGGCCTTCACTGCGGTGGTTTTCAGTTGCTGTTTGTTTGTGGGCCTTACTGTCTGAAGTTTAGTCTTTAACAAGTGAAATGCATGCTCAATTGGGTTGAGATCAGGTGACTGACTTGGCCATTCAAGAATATTCCACTTCTTTGCTTTAATAAACTCCTTGTTTACTTTGGCTTTATTTTTTGGGTCATTGTCCATCTGTAGTATGAAACGACGACCAATCAGTTTTGCTGCATTTGGCTGGATCTGAGCACACAGTATGGCTCTGAATACCTCAGAATTCATTTGGTTGCTTCTGTCCTGTGTCACATCATCAATAAACACTAGTGACCCAGTGCCACTGGCAACCATGAATGCCCAAGCCATCACACTGTCTCCACCGTGTTTTACAGATGATGTGGTATGCTTTGGATCTTGAGCTATACCACTCCTTCGCCATACTTTTCTCTTTCCATCATTCTGGTAGAGGTTGATCTTGGTTTCATCTGTCCAAAGAATGCTATTCCAGAATGGTGCTGGCTTTTTTAGATGTTTTTTAGCAAAGTCCAGTCTAGCCTTTTTATTCTTGATGCTTATGAGTGGCTTGCACTGTGCAGTAAACCCTCTGTATTTACTTTCATGCAGTCTTCTCTTTATGGTAGATTTGGATATTGATACGCCGACCTCCTGGAGAGTGTTGTTCACTTGGTTGGCTGTTGTGAAGGGGTTTCTCTTCACCATGGAGATTATTCTGCGATCATCCACCACTGTTGTCTTCCTTGGGCGCCCAGGTCTTTTTGCATTGATGAGTTCACCAGTGCTTTCTTTCTTTCTCAGGATGTACCAAACTGTATATTTTGCCACTCTTAATATTGTAGCAATTTCTCAGATGGGTTTTTCTGTTTTTGCAGCTTAAGGATGACTTGTTTCACCTTCATGGAGAGCTCCTTTGTCCGCATGTTTACTTCACAGCAAAACCTTCTAAATGCAAGCACCACACCTCAAATCAACTCCAGGCCTTTTATCTGCTTAAGTGAGAATGACATAACAAAGGGATTGCCTACACCTGTCCATGAAATAGCCTTGGAGTCAATTGTCCAATTACTTTTGTTCCCTTTAAAAAAAAGGTGGCACATGTTAATGAGCTGAAACTCCTAAACCCTTCATCCAATTTTAATGTGGATACCCTCAAATGAAAGCTGAAAGTCTGAACTTCAACTGCATCTGAATTGTTTTGTTTAAAATTCATTGTGGTAATATCTATAACCAAAATTTGAAAAATGTTGTCTATGTCCAAATATATATGGACCTAACTGTATACACATAGAATAGGTATATATACATATATATATATGTCATGGAGACACCTATATATATATATTTATATTTCTTCCAGCGCGAGATAGCTTTAAAGCTGGTAATTCAATTACCGGCTTTTCCTATCTCCTTCACAAACCCGACATGATTTGAGACATGGTTTACATACAGTAAACCATCTCATATCCCCATTTTTTTTGCATATCCCACACTACTAATGTCAGTAGTGTGTCTATGCAAAATTTGGCCTTTCTAGCTAGTAAAATAAGGGGTTAAATGACGGAAAAAATTGGCGTGGGCTCCCGCACAATTTTCTCCGCCAGAGTAGTAAAGCCAGTGACTGAGGGCAGATATTAATAGCCTGGAGAGGGTCCACGGTTATTGCCCCCCCCCCCCTGGCTAAAAACATCTGCCCCCAGCCAGATCCATCTGAAGGGGTTAAAATATTTTGCAGACACGAGCTCCGCTAATGCAGGATGCTCATTTCTGCAAAACCCCGGCGAATGAAGCTAAATATAGGTCAATGACCTCTGCTGGCTGTTCCTAGATCGTGGGAACTTTCCTAGAAAGCTCCCTGGCTCGAGATCATAAGAGGGCGCCCTCTGCTGGTTGTCCTCATATGAACTCGAGCCAGGGAGCTTTCTAGCCAGCAGAGGGCGCCTCACCGCAAATGCAGGTAAATACAGGTCATTGACCTATATTTAGCTTCATTCGCCGGGGTTTTGCAGAAATGAGCATCCTGCATTAGCGGAGCTCGTGTCTGCAAAATATTTTAACCCCTTCAGATGGATTTACATCGTTGGACGTGCCAGATCCTCGGAAGGTATGTATATTGTTGGTTTATTTTTTTTTTTTTTGTTACAGATCGAGGGTCTTCAGTGAGTGGATTGAGAGTAGAATAAATTAATACAACAACCTTTGTGATTTTTTTCAATAAATTAATTTTTAATAATGTGTGTGTGTTTTTTTTTTAAACCCTTTACTAGTATTGGATTAATAATGGATAGGTGTCATAATTGACGCCTCTCCATTATTAATTAGGCTTAATGTCACCTTACAATAGCAAGGTGGCATTAACCCTTCATTACCCCATATCCCACCGCTACACGGGAATGGGAAGAGAGTGGCCAAGTGCCAGAATAGGCGCATCTTCCAGATGTGCCTTTTCTGGGGTGGCTGGGGGCAGATGTTTTTAGCCAGGGGGGGGGGGGGGGAGGGGGGCAATAACCGTGGACCCTCTCCAGGCTATTAATATCTGCCCTCAGTCACTGGCTTTACTACTCTGGCGGAGAAAATTGTGCGGGAGCCCACGCCAATTTTTTCCGCCATTTAACCCCTTATTTTACTAGCTAGAACGGCCAAATTTTGTATGTACACACTACTAACATTAGTAGTGTGGAATATGCAAAAAAAAAAAAATGGTGATATAAGATGGTTTACTGTATGTAAACCAGGTCTCATATCATGTTGGGTTTGTGAAGGAGAAGGCAAAAGCCGGTAATTGAATTACCAGCTTTAAAGCTATCTAGCGCTGCATTAAATATAAATATATATATATAGGTGTCTCCCTGACATATATATATGTATATATACCTATTCTATGTGTATATATCTACTCTAATCTAACCTGTCAGTGTGATTTTACTGTACTCTACGCTGAATTGCCGGCTTTTCTAAGGACACGGGTGCGTAAAAATCGGACAGCACTCGCATGGTGCGAGTGCTGTGCGTTTTTTCTCTCGCACCCATTGACTTGCATTGGCGAGTCTCGTCCGAGAATCGCAGCAATATGCAGCATGCTGCGATTTTTTTCTCAGCCGACACAGATTTTTCTCAGTCCGATTTCGGCTGAGAAAAAAATCGCAAATGGAATGTCACCTATTGATTAACATTGGTCCGAGTGCAATCTGATTTTTTATCGGATTGCACTCGTCCATTTTCCTCACAAGTGGAAAGGGGCCCTTAGGGTGAATTCATACTTTGCAGATTTTGTAGCAAAAATTCCTGTAAATGAAAATCAGTTGGAATGCCTCAGGTGAAAGTTCTAAAACCTTCTGCACAGGGCCGGACTGGCCATCTGGCAATTTTGGCAAATGCCAGAAGGGCCTGTCTGGTCGTGGGCTGCACTGTCTGCTAGATTACTAACTGAATTCGTGTTCTCCAGACCCCCATACTGTTAAGAGTTGTGATGGAGCACAAAGTCGCTGACTCCGTCACTTACCCCAGCAGCCACAGGTATCATTAGAAATATTGGTCTTGTAGAAAATCTTCCTTCCCTCCATCCAGGGTAATATTAGTAATATATCCCATCTGGTTCTTGGGTACGGGAACAACATGGGCCAGGGTGATTTCAAATGCCAGGGCTGAATTTCAGCCCCAGTCCGTACCTGCTTCTGCAGCAAATACGCAACGTCTGAACTTAGCCTTATGGTGTACGATATTTATATATCCATAATGTCCCAGATACCAAAATATGATAGGGAACGGTCCGTATGAAAAACCGGACATGTGCACGCCACCATTGAATACCATGGGTGTGCGTGTGTCAGTATTTGCGACACTTAGAAAACGGATCATTCCATTTTGTTCTATTATATAAAATAAAACAAAACCAGAAATCGGATTTTTTTTTATTTTTTTATTTAGATTGAAATTTTAACAAAATCCGACTTCTTGCCAAACTTTCATATTCATCACACTTCCTCATTTACTTATGTGACTTCTATATACAGTAAGGCCCATTGTGACAGCAAATGCATTTTAAAGTGCACGTTTAATTAAACATTATGTATATCCCATTAATGACCGGAGGGATTTTTGGTTTTGCATTTTTGTTTTTCACTCCCCTCCTTCCCAGAGCCATAACTTTTTTCATTTTTCCTTCAATATGGCCATGTGATGGCTTGTTTTTTGTGAGACGAGTTGTACTTTTGAACGACACCATTGGTTTTAACATGTAGTCTACTGGAAAACGGGGAAAAAAATTCCAAGTGCGGTGAAATTGCAAAAAAGTGCAATTCCACACTTGTTTTTGTTTCTTACCATGTTCACTAAATGCTAAAACTGACCTGCCAATATGATTCTCCAGGTCATTACGACTTCATAGACACCTAACATGACTAGGTTCTTTTTTATCTAAGTGGTAAAAAAAATTCTAAAGTTTGTGAAAAAAAGATTCGTGCCATTTTCCGATACCCGTAGCGTCTCCATTTTTCGTGATCTGTGGTCGGGTGAGGGCTTCTTTTTGCGTGCCGAGCTGACGTTTTTAATGGTGCAGATATGATCTTTTGATTGTCCGTAATTACATTTTAATGCAATGTTGCGGTGACCAAAGAAACGTAATTCTTACGTTTGACTCTTTTTCTCGCTCTCGCTACGCTGTTTAGCGATCAGGTTAATTCTTTTTTTTTATTGATAGATCGGGTGATTCTGAACGCGATGATACCAAATATATGTATGTTTGAATTTTCTTTTATTGTTTTAGTTTGAATGGGGCGAAAGGGGGTGATTTAAACTTTTATTTTTTTTATATTTTTAAAAACTTTTTTTTTATAATTTGGCATACTTCAATAGCCTCCATGGCTACATGCAGGTGATGATCAGATTACCTGTATGTAGCAGAATTACGTCCACTGGGCGGCGCTCATAGCAATCTGGTAGTGACAGCCATAGAGGTCTGCTGTAGACCTCTAGTTGTCATGCCAACCCATTGGTGCCCTGTGATTACGTGACAGGGTCACCGATGGGCGAGATTTACGGCGCACTTGCCGGAAGCCTGAGTTAAATGCCGCTGTCAGAGATTGACAGCAGCATTTAACTAGTTAATATGTGCCTGAGAAGATGTGGGCTCGGCGCACGAGCCCACATCAAAGGGAGGGAGTCCGACATTGGTGTACTATTACGCCCGATGTCTGAAAGGGGTTAAAGGAATCTGTCACAAGTTTTTTGCTGTCCTATCTGATAGTAGCATAATGTAGGAGCAGAGACCCTGATTCCAGCAATATATCACTTACTGGGTTGCTTGCTTCAGTTTTAATAACAAAATCCCTTTTCTCTGCTGCAGATCTAGCAGTTCTCTGAATGCCGAGCTCTGTATAACCCCGCCTTCACCTCCGATTGCCAGCTTTTGTGTACACTGTGCATAGGCAGAAAGCTGCCAAGCAGTGGTGGGTTGGTGTTATTCTGAGCTCATGAATATGGAGGACTACATGGCAGCAGGTTTACTAGTCCTCTAGTGATAATCTGCTGACAAAACTGTAATTTTATCAAAACTACAGCAAGTGACACATTGCTGGAATCAGGATCTGTTCCTCCACATCATGCTAATCTCAGATTAGGTGGCAAAAACCTGGTGACAGATTTACTTTAACATAACAGGTAAGATATGAATATATTTACTATTAAAGTTATGTCTGCTTTGATAAATGTTATGTATTCTCCATGAATTATAAATTTTACAGCATCTTTCCTTTTTTTATCTTGTAACTCTGCATTGTGCTGTTCCTTTGTTATTCCTCCTGAATATTTATGAATCAATTGACAACTGGGTGTTACTATTCCCCCTACTTATAAGTGAGGAGTATTCCTCCATTGTTTGTCACAGGTAACTCTGATTGGACAATAACAGCAAGTGTAAGGACAATGACACCCCCAAATGGTAACGCCTACTTGTCAATTTATTCATTTATCTCTAGTATTAATAAGAGAGGAATAACACAGTGCAGAATTCCATGAAAAGATGACCCAGGATTATTCTATGGGAAATGCAAATATTTTGTTAACTGTTATGGGCAGCATGGTGGCTTAGTGGTTAGCACTGTTGCTTTGAAGATTTGGGGTCCTGGGTTCAAATCCCACCCAGGACAAAATCTGCAGGGAGTTTGTATGTTCTCCCCGTGTTTGCGTGGGTTTCCTTTGGGGTCTCCGGCTTCCTCCCACACTCCAATGACATACTGATAGGGAACCTAGATTGTGAGTCCCAATGGGGACAGTGATGATGATGTCTGTGGAATTAATGGCGCTATATAAGTGAATAAAATAAATGTTAAGGAAGATGACAGGTCTCCTTGAACTTAAAGGCAATGCAATACTACCAGTAGGCCACTAGATGTCACTTTTGTGATTTAGTTTTAAGAACCTAAAATATTGTCTAGGAAATTATTTTCTCCCTATTACGGTGTATGGGGAAAAATGTGTCAGTGCATATCATGAATGTTATCAAACTCTTCTTTACACCTCGCTGGCCACGCTACTAAGTTTAGGATGTAAATTCTAAAAACTGCTGCACGAATACACATTAGTGACAGACCGCTGTAGTCACAACATAATGCTGTCCTATGAAGCACAGTATACACAGACTTATACAGACTAAGGCCGGCGTCACACTCAGCGTATAAAAATACGGTCTGTAATTTACGGCCGTAATACGCAGAAAAGTCCCCAAAATAGTGGTCCGTAGCTCCTCCGTAGGCAGGGTGTGTCAGCGTAATTTGCGCATGGCATCCTCCGTATGCAATCCATATGGCATCCGTACTGCGAGATTTTCTCGCAGGCTTGCAAAACCGACATACGAACATACAATGGATCCATGTTCTCAAAAAATCATAAAAACATATATAGTGTCTATATCTATATATCTATATATCTATATATATATATATATGTCATTGAGACACATATTTATATATATATTAATATTTATTTTGCGATATAGCAGAAAGCCGGTAATTCAATTGCCGGCTTTTGCTATCTCCTTCCTAAACCCAGCATGAAATGAGACATGGTTTACATACAGTAAACCATCTCATATCACCATTTTTTTTTTTGCATATTCCACACTACTAATGTTAGTAGTGTGTATGTGCAAAATTTGGGCGCTCTAGCTATTAAATTTATTATTTATTATTATACATTTTTATAGCGCCATTTATTCCATGGCGCTTTACATGTGAATACGGGGCAAATATAGACAATTACATTAAACATGAGCAGATAACAAGGCACATGAGTACATAAGGAGGGAGGAACCTGCCCGCGAGGGCTCACAGTCTGCAGGGGGTGGGTGAGGATACACTAGGAGAAGGAAGAGCTGGCTGTGCGGCTGTTCAGTAGGTTGAGGATCACTGCAGGCTGTAGGCTTGTCGGAAGAGATGAGTCTTTAGGTTCTTTTTGAAGGTTTCTATGGTAGGCGCAAGTCTGATGTGTTGGGGTAGAGAGTTCCAGAGTATGGGGGAAGCACGGGAGAAGTCTTGGATGCGGTTATGGGAAGAAGAGATGAGAGGGGAGTAGAGAAGGAGGTCTTGGGAGGATCGGAGGTTGCGTGTAGGTAAGTACCGGGAGACCATGTCACAGATGTATGGAGGAGACAGGTTGTGGATGGCTTTGTATGTCAGTGTGAGGGTTTTGAACTGGAGTCTCTGGGCGATAGGAAGCCAGTGAAGGGCTTGACACAGGGGAGAGGCTGGGGAATAGCGGGGGGACAGGTGGATTAGTCGGGCAGCAGAGTGTAGGATGGATTGGAGTGGTGCCAGAGTGCTAGAGGGGAGTCCAGAGAGTAGGAGGTTGCAGTAGTCGAGGCGGGAGATGATAAGGGCATGCACTAGCGTTTTTGCAATGTTGCGGTCAAGGAAAGCACGGATCCGGGAAATATTTTTGAGTTTGAGACGACAGGAGGAGGCAAGGGCTTGGATATGTGGCTTGAAAGAGAGGGCAGAGTCGAGGATCACCCCGAGGCACCGGGCGTGTGGGACTGGGGATAGTGAGCAGCCATTGACATTGATGGATAGATGTGGTGGAGGGGTAGAGTGAGATGGGGGAAAGATGATGAATTCTTTTTTGTCCATGTTCAGTTGTAGAAAGCGAACAGAAAAGAAGGCTGAAATGGCAGACAGACAGTGCGGGATTTTGGTAAGCAAGGAGGAGAGGTCAGGTCCGGAGAGGTAGATCTGCGTGTCGTCGGCGTAGAGATGGTACTGCATACCGTGGGATTCTATGAGCTGTCCCAGGCCGAAAGTGTAGATGGAGAAGAGTAGGGGTCCTAGAACAGAGCCTTGAGGAACACCGACTGACAAGGGGCGAAGTGAGGAGGTGGTGTGGGGGAGGGAGACACTGAATGTTCGGTCTGTCAGATATGATGAGATCCAGGAAAGGGCCAAGTCTGTGATGCCAAGGGATGAGAGGATTTGTAGCAAAAGGGAGTGGTCAACAGTGTCAAAGGCAGAAGACAAGTCCAGGAGAAGGAGGACAGAGTAGTGTCGCTTGCTCCTGGCAGTTAGTAGGTCATTGGTGACTTTAGTTAGGGCAGTTTCAGTTGAGTGATGGGAACAGAAGCCTGATTGTAGCCGATCAAAGAGGGAGCAGGAGGAGAAGTGGGAGGACAGTTCAAGATGGACGTGTTGCTCCAGCAATTTGGAGGCATAAGGGAGAAGAGATATTGGGCGATAGCTAGACACAGAGGATGGGTCGAGGGAGGGCTTTTTGAGGATGGGTGTGATCTTGGCATGCTTGAAGGATGAGGGAAAGACACCTGTTGTGAGTGAGAGGTTGAAGAGGTGCGTTAGGGTTGGGATGAAGACCGTGGAAAGGTTAGGGATGAGGTGGGATGGGAGCGGGTCAAGCGTGCAGGTGGTGAGGTGTGATCTTGACAGGAGGGTGGAGAGCTGATCTTCTGTCATGGTGGAGAAGCTGGTTTTGGAGGAGCAGGGTTGAGCAGCTAAGAGGGGCAGTGGGCGCTGTGGGCCAAAGCTTTCTCTGATCGTATCGATCTTCTGTTTAAAGAAAGAGGCGAAGTCATCAGCAGAAATGAGGGGGGAGGGAGGAGGTGCGGGGGGACGGAGTAGAGAATTGAAAGTGTTGAAAAGCTGTTTAGGGTTGTGAGACAGGGAGGATATGAGGGATGAGAAGTAAGTTTGTTTTGCGGCAGTGAGCGCAGACTTGAAGCTGGCGAGGGACTGCTTGTATGCAGTGAAGTGGTCGGCAGAGTGGGATCGCTTCCATCTCCGCTCAGCAATCCTGGAAGAAATTTAAGGGTTAAATGGCGGAAAAAATTGGCGTGGGCTCCCGCGCAATTTTCTCCGCCAGAGTAGTAAAGCCAGTGACTGAGGGCAGATATTAATAGCCTAGAGAGGGTCCACGATTTTTGGCCCCCCCTGGCTAAAAACATCTGCCCCCAGCCACCCCAGAAAAGGCACATCTGGAAGATGCGCCTATTCTGGCACTTGGCCACTCTCTTCCCATTCCCGTGTAGCGGTGGGATATGGGGTAATGAAGGGTTAATGTCACCTTGCTATTGTAAGGTGACATTAAGCCAGATTAATAATGGAGAAGCATCAATTCTGACACCTATCCATTATTAATCAAATAGCATGAAATGGTTAATAAAAACACACACACATTATTAAAAATTATTTTAATGAAATGAACACACAGTTTGTTTGAATATTTTATTGTTCTCTCAATCCACCTGAAGACCCTCGCTCTGTAACAAAGGAAACATAATAAACCAACAATATACATACCTTCCAATGATCTGTAACGTCCCACGATGTAAATCCATCTGAAGGGGTTAAAATATTTTACAGCCAGGAGCTCTGCTATAATGCAGCTGTGCTCCTGGCTGTAAAACCCCAGCGAATGAATGGAAACTAGGTCAATGACCTGTAGTTACCTTCATTCGCGGTGATGCGCCCTCTGCTGGTTGTCCTCATATGAACTCGAGCCTGGGAACTTGTCTGATTTTTTTCCCACGCTCGAAGGACATCCAGCAGAGGGCGACAGAGGGTGACAAACGCAGCATGCTGCGATTTTCTATGGCCGTAGAAGACCGTATAATGCGGATCAGTAAAATACGGCTGATAGGAGCTGGGCCATAGAGAAGCATTGTACCGTATGCAATCCGTATTTTCTGCACCTCTCTTACGTCCGTAAAACACAGTAGTGTGAGGCCGGCCTAAGCCCAACAGAAAGGGACCAAGTAATCAGAAACTTGGCATAAAACACTCTAAAAAGTGACACATTTTTTGCGCAATGTGCAAACATTTTTCATCTTTTGTAGTTCTTTACGCCAGTTTCTGGCAGCTCTGCCGAAATAGGTGGGGAGGAGCCACGACGGACGAGGTGTGACTATGCCCACCTATCAAATTCATCAAAAGTGACGGCAATCCTTGACTGGAGTTACATTTCAGGTGAGGCGCATACCACTGATAAGATGTGCCAAATTCATTTTAAGTGGCGTGCACATCTTATTCCTGCACGCCCCTCATTAAGACTGGAGTCCAAAATTTCAGTCTTAGTGATTTGTGTCCAAAGTTTTTTTTTTTCTTATACCAGTCTTTTTTCATCTCTGCCTGCCTCTGTGCATCCAGTTTCACATTTTCCCAGCAGCACCCTGCTTCTCTTCAGTGCTGCTCCCTCCCTCTTCTGTGTGCTCCTGATTAACTCCTCTGTGTGATCAAGCTAACCTATGTGAAGAATTCACCAAAGGGTATGTTTCCACGTTCAGGAAACGCTGCGTTTTTGACACTGCGTTGAGCCGCAGCGTCCAGATGTTACAGCATAGTGGAGGGGATTTCATGAAATCCTGTCTCCACTATGCATTAAAAGACTCATGCGGCATAGCCGCGAAAACACACATGCAGCGCGTCTTTTAAGAGCGCAGCATGTCCTTACATTGCAGAAAAAAACGCAAGGACAGCGCAGGTGACCTGCCAGTGACCTCAGGTGCAGATTTGGTCAGGATTTTACCTGCATAAAATCCTGACCAAATCCTGACACAATCCTGAACGTGGACACATAGCCTTAGGCTTCTGTGCCCTGGCTGCTCCTGTTCAGCACCCTGCCTGACTGATTTTATCTTCTGCCATCTAGAATAGTATAGCTGCAGTGTGGTTTTACATCATTAGCTGGTTCTAGCAGAGCTCAACTGTTCTGTAGTCCTCCGCAGAGTTCAGTTTGTTGTCTGATGTAGACAGATTAGCGATGTGGAACTGCAAATGCTGCTCAGTTAATAATAATAATAATAATAATAAGAAGAAGAAGAAGATAATCCTCTGCCATATGCATCAACAGAGTAGCATTTACGGTTTTACATCACACTGATCTGTCAGCAGCAGGAAACAAACTGTTTAAGTCTGCACTTATGACACGTTCCATTATGGAAGAGTGCAGGAGAATTGAGAAACCAGCTAGCAATTCTATAAAACCACAAATCAGCTATACTGATGTAGATGGCAGAAGATGCAAATGACAGAAAATGGCAGAAGATATAAAAGGGCAAATAGACAGAAAGTGTATTTCAAAGGTAGAATACAATCTATGTCAGTGCTGGAGGCAGAACAGAGCTATGCTGGCAAGATGGCAACTGACAGACTGCACATGATCGACCAGGAGGTCTGGCACTACAGCAAGATGTATGCAATGGCAACGAGAGGGGGGTAATTAGAACCTAACCTAGAGGGACTTTCTTTGAGAGTGTAATATGTGCAGATCGGGGCTGATTTAAAAAATTATTTTAATAACACACAAAAAAATATGCCTACATATTTTAAGACCTTATTGTGATTTAGGAAATAACACTCTTAAGGATTTGTCCACCATATACAACTTATGCTAAAGGATTACATTCTGACCATGGCCAGTGCTCCAGCGCTGGAATCAGGACATACTATGTGGGCAGAGTCAGAGCTCTCCAGTCCCACTGACGATGACAGCAGCAGCTGTCCTGTGATATTCCTGTGATATGTGTGTCCCAGCGTCTTTTGTGACGTATATGCCCCAGCCTCTCCTGTGAGGTGTATGCCACAGCCCAAGCATCTTCTATGATGTATATGCCCCAGTGCATCCTATGTAATGTACATACTCCAGTCCCAGCGTCTCCTGTGTAATGTATATTCTCCAACCCTAGCATCTTCTATGTGATGCATATGTTCCAGCCCCTTTTTGTCCTATGTGATGCATATTCTGCAGCCCCAGCCTCTCCTATGTGACATATATACAGCAGTCTCAGTGTTTCCTATGTGACGTATATACAGCAGTCTCAGTGTCCCCTATGTGATGTATATACAGCAGTCTCAGTGTCCCTTATGTGATGTATATACAGCAGTCTCAGTGTCCTCTATGTGATGTATATACAGCAGTCTCAGTGTCTCCTATGTGATATATATACAGCAGTCTCGGTGTCTCGATGTAGATTCTGCCAATCTCTCACTGCTTGAGTTCTATAAATGCAATGTGAGTAGTGATGAATTTACCCCTGTCAGGAGATCTGCAGTGTAATATACATCTGTGTTCAGAACTTTCTATTGCAAGTTCCTTTCAAAATTCATCACAAAGTGTCAAATGTGGTCCAAACCGACGCAAACCTGGAAAAGCAATTTGTAAAGAGCTGCGGAATATGTTGGCACTATATAAATAAAATTTTTATTATTATTATTATAAAAGCAGTTGCAAGTAGAAACATAATCAGTACAACCTAACATCACAGCCGCACCAAAGAGAAACAGCTCCAGACATCACATTAGGGGAGAGTTAATTAAATATTTGACCAAATATAACAGGGTAAATGTCAAGTTGAAAATTTTATGCTGCCTCGAATGAGATTATAAATATCAAAATGGCCTCTGTCAGAAAAAAGGTTCCCCACCCATGGCACTTAAGGAATAAAGAAAGGTTATTGTCCTTCATATTATTATCCACCTCTTTCCAGATATTAAAAAAAATGGTACAGCAGCGGTGCTGTGAACACAAAGCACAGTGACCCCCAGGGTGTTTTAATCCCACTCCAATGTACCCCATACAGTTGAGTTTCTGGATGTCAGGCTGTGTAGGAGACTTTGGGATTGAAGCTTTAAAATCCGTGAAAGGGTTAATGATTGTGGAGGGGGGTCCTTCCCTCTACTCCACACTCTGGCAGCTTTGGGTGGGGTCCCTAATGAGGAAACCGCACCTCCAGCGGAGTCAGGCGGCTCCCAGACTGAATCCCAGAGAGACCCTGCCAGCGCCTGTCCCCCCACAGCCCCCAACATCCCTAGGCCCAAGAGGAGGGGATACACGAGACCCTTCCAGGCAAACATTATAGTTATACTGTATATTGTGGGGCTCTGCAGAGAGTATCACACATGGAATGCTTAGATACAGCCGACAATACAACTCACAATAGGCTCAGTCAGGCACATTACATCTCAGCCTTACATTTGGTATCACACGTATCCATAGGCTCTTTGCCCCTAGCAAACGCCAAGAAAGCGTCATTTTGGCCCTCCACAGGGTGGTATCAGTGTTCCTTTATTTCACAGCAGTCAGTATCACTCATTATTGGCTTATATACAGCAGACAGTATATCATGATATGCTTAGATACACTGCTCAGCAGACATGCTTGAACATAAAAGGCTTAGATGCTTTAGCTTGTACAATATCATGATAGACTGAGAAACTGCAGAACATATCACCCATGATAGTCTAAGATGTATTAGCTCAGCAGCACAGTATCACACAAGGCAGGCTTGGATACATCAGGTCTGGAGCACAATATCACAGATGGCAGGCTTAGATACCTCAGCACTGGAGCACAGTATCACACATGGCAGGCGTAGATACATCAGCTTAGGAGCACAGAAACACACACGGCATCAGGTCAAGAGCACAGTATCATACTGTACATGGCAGGCTTGGATACCTTAGCACTAGAGCACAGTATCGCACATGGCAGACTTAGATACATTAACTCAGGAGCACAGTATCACACATGGCAGGCTTAGATACCTGAGCTCTGGAGCACAGTATCGCACATGACAGTCTTAGATACCTAAGCTCAGGAACACAGTATCACACTTGGCAGTCCTAAATACATCAGCTCAGGAGCACAGGGTCACACATGGCAGGCTTAGATACCTCTGCTCAGGAGCACATCACACATGGCAGGCCTAGATACCTCAGCTCAGGAGCACAGTATCACACATGGCAGGCTTAGATACCTCAGCATTGGAGCACGGTATCAAACATGGCAGGCTTAGATACCTCAGCTCAGGAGCACAGTATCACACATGGCAGGCTTAGATACCTCAGCTTAGGAGCACAGTGTCACACATGGCAGGCTTAGATACATTAGCTCAGGAGCACAGTATCACATGGCAGGCTTAGATACCCCAGCTCAGGAGCACAGTATCACACATGGCAGGCCCAGATACCTCAGGTGAGGAGCACAGGATCATACATGGCAGGCTTAGATACCTCAGCATTGGAGCACGGTATCAAACATGGCAGGCTTAGATACCTCAGCTCAGGAGCACAGTATCACACATGGCAGGCTTAGATACCTCAGCTTAGGAGCACAGTGTCACACATGGCAGACTTAGATAAATTAGCTCAGGAGCAAAGTATCACATGGCAGGCTTAGATACCTCAGCTCAGGAGCACAGTATCACACATGGCAGACCCAGATACCTCAGGTGAGGAGCACAGTATCATACATGGCAGGCTTAGATACCTCATCATTGGAGCACGGTATCAAACATGGCAGGCTTAGATACCTCAGCTCAGGAGCACAGTATCACACATGGTAGGCTTAGATACATTAGCACAGGAGCACAGTATCACACATGGAAGGCTTGGATACATCAGTACAGGAGCACAGTATCGAACATGGCAGGCTTGGATACATTAGTTCAGGAGCACAGTATCACACATGGCAGACTTGGTACATCAGCTCAATGAGCTTAGGTACCTCAGCACCGGAGCACAGTATCGCACATGGCAGGCTTAGATACATTAACTCAAGAGCACAGTATCACACAAGGCAGGCTTGGATACCTGAGCTCTGGAGCACAGTATCGCACATGACAGTCTTGGATACATCAGCACAGGACCACACATTTCAGGCTTAGATACCTCAGCTCAGGAGCACAGGGTCACACATAGCAGGCTTAGATACCTCAGCTCAGGAGCACAGGGTCACACATAGCAGGCTTAGATACCTTAGCTCAGGAGCACAGTATCACACATGGCAGGCTTAGATACCTCCGCTCAGAAGCACAGTATCACATGGCAGGCTTAGATACCTCAGCTTAGGAGCACACTATCACACATGGCAAGCTTGGATACATCAGCACAGGAGCACAGTTTCGAACATGGCAGGCTTAGATATGTTAGCTTAGGAGCATCTTATCACACAAGGCAGACTTAGATACCTCAGCTCGGGAGCACAGTATTACACATGGAAGGCTTGGATACATTAGCTTAGGAGCACAGTATTACACATGGCAGGCTTGGATACATCAGCTTAGCAGCCCAGTAAAAACATAAGATATGGTAAGCTTCGATGCAGCAGACAAACGTGAAATTCTTTGATTCTCGAGTGTGGATATTATCACATATATTCTAAGACTTCATGCTACATAATGGAACAATCAGTATCCCCCAGCAGCACAGAGTATTTCAGGAGAGGAATAAGCTGCAATATGCAATATCATAAGGAGGACAATAGTAAAAGCAGTAAATGAATTAGATAGAAAAACAGAAGCACAGGATTTCAGGAGGAGAGTATGAATAAAATTGGGAAGTGGTCACACGCAGTGAGACGAATGCAGAGAGCAGAATACAAGGTGAATGTGTAATGGTTTATCTGTGGCTTCATTCTTGGTCTATTGTGACCTTGGAAATAATTTTGTCTCCCTTTGTCACAGAAATAGACCCCAGGCTGCCAGGCTGCTGCACTCGTCCCCATGCATGTTCCTAAAGGATCTTGCTGGCTTGGACTCCATCAATCTAAATCTCCATTGATTGGTATCGAAAGTCTCTGATCAAAAGAATAACTTGCTAACCCCTCTGCCACACATGACATGATTTTGGGGGTCTCAGACATTGTGGTCAACTTTAAAGGGGTCTTCAAGTCTTGTGTCATTAAAATTTCATCGCCATAGAAAAGTCCTCCAACTTTCTAATATACATTGCGTTTCAATTTTTTCTTAAATCCAAAATCGCTGCTTACTGGCAGTGAATGGAAACCTGGGCAGACCTTTATGCCCACAGCTGAGCGTGTGTTACAATGGTACAGATCCAGCACAATCAACTAAGATACATTTTATCTGCACTGATACACTGTAACAATCTTTGAGGCGAGGCAAGACATTAGCGGGAGGGTTGTATAGAATGAATCCAATTGTAACAAATCCTCAGCTGTCAGTAGCATAGAGTTTCCATGTGTTAGAAAGACCTACATAGTGGTTTCAATCTTAAATCTATTAGCTCCTCACACAACATTTTTTGAGGAATCTTTCAGAGCAAGTCGGCTCCAAAAAATGTTTGAAAAATCTCTCAAACTCTTGAAAGACTCTTAACTATTCATTTTCTATTGAATAAACGCTAAGCCCTTCATATGTTCCTGCTTTTGAGTGTCAATTTTATTCTGCTTCAGGTTTCCAAAACCACCTGGTGTGAGAAAAGAAAGTGGATGTCACTTCTAATAAAAAAAAAAGATGCAAACTAGGCACTGTCCAATGAAAAGGCTGAAAAAAACGGCTGAAAACAATGTCAAAACTGCTTCAGGAAAATAAAAACTACTCCAAAAATTTCCCAAGGCTATGTGCATACAACATCTTTTACACAAGGGCGAACCCGCCAAGGTTTCCAAGAAAAAGATGTATGGACGGACTTTTTGTGCTGAAGCGCCTTTTTTTGCTTTTTTTTAATCAATTCCTAGGCTATATGTCGACATTCTTGACCATTGGCATTTTTTTTATCAACCCCATTGCCTTGTTATTTAAAGTCTAGAACATCTGCAGAGTGGAAGACCCCTGAAGAATGATCAGCACACTTTTAAAAATCACTTAATGCCTTTGTAGACGTGAAGTGGTTAAAAGACGCTCAAAAGACATGAGCATATTCACTCTTTTGAGCGCCATTTTGACACCTTTTCAGGCAGGTTTTAGAGCGGGCACTCTTGAAAATGATGTTGTGTGCACATAAAGAAGGAAAGTTTCCTGAAGTGGATTCCACTAAAAAACATATCGTTTTTGATTTACTCAAAAAACCGCTGTGTGAACATACCCCACCTGTGTTGTGCTCTCTCTTGTCACCCCCTGCTTGTAGGCTGTCGTCACACTAGCAGTATTTGGTCAGTATTTTACCTCAGTATTTGTAGCCAAAACCAGGAGTGGAACAATCTGAGGAAGAGTATAATAGAAACATATGCACCACTTCTGTATTTATCACCCACTTTTGGCTTTGGCTACAAATACTGAGGTAAAATACTGACCAAATACTACTAGTGTGACGGGAGCCTTAGGGTGGCACTCGCATTAGTCAGTCCTTATCCATCCCCTCATATCTAGTTCTTTGTCTTCCTCCTCTCCCGCTCAGGAAGCCCACTCTTGTATCCCCCCTGCCTGACATGTGCTTGGTGTGTGTACGTTTCCTGAGGCCCGGGCCGAGCAGCGTCTCCGTCTGGAGGGTTTTGTGGGAAGCTGGGTTCTCCCCAGATCTCACACGCCGCTTCTACACTTCCTGCCCTGTCTCTATCACACGCAGGGACATAATAGAAGTCTCCCTGGCAGCTAGCGGGGACACCAACAGCACTCCAGGGGCCGGGGCCCGGAGACGCCAGAGGAGGGGTCTCCTTTATTTTACCCCCTCCTTCTCGCCGGCACACGTCTCTAACTTTCCCAGAACAGCAAACTCTCGCTGAGTTTCATAGGAAGTCACAAAAACCCAGGAGAAAAGGGACAGAGGTGACACAATTGGAGACATAGGGACATTTACAGGAACTAGACAAGCTGCCAGGTCAAAGGGTTTGTGTGGTCCTTGCGGACAGCGCTGGTGCCCGCACCTTCGGCCGGTCTGAGCCAATTCGTCTAACCGGGTTTTCCCTTGGAGATGCAGTTTGTCTGATGTCACTGTGATGCTGGCTCACTAATAGTTAAATATCGTGACCAGTGTCGGACAGGGTTGGCCAAGGCCTACCTGTAATGTTGACCCTTGGGGCCCACTGTTCAGCTACATGTAACAATAACCTGACCCTAGATTACTGCAACCCCTGCACCTATCCTCCAACAGCTTATGAGTTCCCGTAATGCAAGGGCCAGCGGCATAGCTAGAAGACTCAGGGTCGCATTACACAACCCCATGTAATGTGCTGTCCTGATGCTAACTAGTGCAGCGCAGAGCGGGCGATGCCTGCTGTATTTTTCAGACTATAGGATGCACCTTATGTGGCCGAGTTTAATGTAAAAAAATCAGAAAACATGCTTCTTACCAATCAAAACTCGCTTGCTGCGTGAATAATTGCAGGGGTCAGCAATAATGTTTAGTACTCTAAGTTAGAATAGGGATAAAATAGTTAAAAGTTGTGATTCTGTACATCACGGGCATTATACACAGCTCTGCAGCATCCACATTATGTTCACAAAGAGCGCTGCAATTCACACATACACTGGATGCACACACAGCTCTGCTGAAGAAACAGCACATAAAGGACCAGCGGTGGATACCGCGTCTGATAGCGGCACCAAACTACTCACCTGTCCTAGCGTTCTTCCGGTTCAGATTGTTTCTAAGACGCCGCTCCCACTAGTGCCCTGAGACCCTATGGTCTCATTTACCACAATATAGTACGTTACTGAGGAAGGTCCGTATGAGGGACCGAAACGTTTATTGGGTACTACAATAAAATTTGCACAAAAGCATCAAGTTGAGTGCTAGGTTCTTTTCATTATTCCATTGAAGGAGAACTCACCACCTCTCGTGGCACCGTATTCCACTCATTGATCACCTTCACTGTCAAAACATTTTTCTAATATCTAATCTGTATCTTCTCCCTTTCAGTTTAATTCCATTGCTTCTCGTGTTTTCATATGAAAATGAGAATAATGATGATGCCTTTACACGGTGACATCCTTCCAGATATTTGCAGAGTTATTGTCTCCTCTCAGTCTCCCCTTTTGCAAGCTAAACAGTCCGAAATCCTCTATCCTAACCATTCCTCATAGGACATTATTTGCAAACCGGTCACCATTCTGGTCGCTCTTCTCTGAACATGCTTCGGTTTGTTCACGTCTGTATTAAAATGTGGTGCCCAAAACTGGACACAGTATTCTGGATGAGGTCTGATCTAAAAGTAGTAGAGGGGGATAATTATTACATGTGATCTAGACTCTATGCTTCTGATAATGCAACTCAGAACTGTGTTTGCCTTTTTTGCTGCGGCATCACACTGCTGACTCATGTGCAGTCTGTGATCTATTAGTACTGTATACCCAAGTATTTTTCACATGTGCTGTTGCTTAGTTCTATTCCTCCTATTCGCTATATGATTTTTTCTTGCACAGGTGTTGAACTTTGCATTTCTCCATTAAAAACATTCTGTTAGTTGCTGCCCACAGTTCCAGTTTGTTTAGATCTTTTTGAATGCTTTCTCTTCTAGTGTTAGCTATCCCTCCTAGGTTTGTGTCATCTTCAAATTTAATCAGTTTACCCTCAATTCCTTCATATAAATCATTGATAAAAATGTTGAACGACACTGGTTCCAGGACAGAACCCTATGGTACCCCACTTGAGACATTCTTCCATTTGGAAGTACAACCATTTATTACCACTCTTTATGTCCAATCACTGAGCCAGTTATGAATCCACCTAACAGTTGCCTTGTCCATTCCATGCTTAGTCATTTTTTCAGTAAGGATGGTGTGAGATACTTTGTCAAATGCTTTCTGAAGGCAAGATATACTATATCTACAGCATTTCCCTGATCCACCCAGTCTGTGATTCTGTCATAGAAGGAAATTAAGTTAGTCTGAAATGACATTAGTTCCAAACCCATGCTGACTCTGGTTAAACACCTCATTCTTATCCAGGTACATATATATAGCATCTTTGACTTTTCTTTTACTTTTGTCATACCCCCAAAATCCTTTCTTATTGCTTTTGATGTCTCTAGCAAGCCTTAATTGATTATCAGCTTTAGCAAATCTGATGCGTGCCCTGCAGGTTCTGCAGACAGCATTATATTCTTTGGATATGCCTTCCTTTTTCCATTTGATAACCATTTCTTTCTTCCTTTCTTCCTTTTTAACAAGTGTTTAAGTTCTGTGTTCATCCATCCTGGTTTCCTTACATGATTCCTATTCTTCCCTCTTTTAGGGCTGTCCTGTGAAACCTGTGAAACAGTGAGTGCAGCTCTGGAGTATAATACAGGATGTAACTCAGGATCAGTACAGGATAAGTAATGTATGTACACAGTGACTGCACCAGCAGAATAGTGAGTGCAGCTCTGGAGTATAATACAGGATGTAACTCAGGATCAGTATAGGATCAGTAATGTAATGTATGTACACAGTGACTGCACCAGCAGAATAGTGAGTGCAGCTCTGAGGTATAATATAGGATGTAACTAAGGATCAGTACAGGATAAGTAATGTAATGTATGTACACAGTGACTGCACCAGCAGAATAGTGAGTGCAGCTCTGGGATATAATACAGGATTTAACTCAGGATCAGTAATGTAATGTATGTACACAGTGACTTCACCAGCAGAATAGTGAGTGCAGCTCTGGAGTATAATACAGGATGTCACTCAGGATCAGTACAGGATAAGTAATGTAATGTATGTACACAGTGACTCCACCAGTAGAATAGCGAGTGCAGCTCTGGAGTATAATACAGGATGTAACTCTGGATCAGTACAGGATAAGTAATGTATGTACACAGTGACTGCACCAGCAGAACTGTGAGTGTAGCTTTGGAGTATAATACACAATGTAACTCAGGATCAGTAATGTAATGTATGCACACAGTGACTTCACCAGCAGAATAGTAAGTGCAGCTCTGGAGTATAATACAGGATGTCACTCAGGATCAGAACAGGATAAGTAATATAAGGCATGTAAACAGTGACTGCACCAGCAGAATAGTGAGTACAGCTCTGGAGTATAATACAGGATGTAACTCAGGATCAGTAATGTAATGTATGTACACAGTGACTGCACCAGCAGAATAGTGAGTGCAGCTCTGGGGTATAATACAGGATGTAACTCAAGATCAGTAATGTAATGTATGTACACAGTGACTTCACCAGCAGAATAGTGAGTGCAGCTCTGGAGTATAATACAGGATGTCACTCAGGATCAGTACAGGATAAGTAATGTAATGTATGTACACAGTGACTCCACCAGTAGAATAGCGAGTGCAGCTCTGGAGTATAATACAGGATGTAACTCTGGATCAGTACAGGATAAGTAATGTATGTACACAGTGACTGCACCAGCAGAATAGTGAGTGCAGCTCTGGAGTATAATACAGGATGTCACTCAGGATAAGTAATGTAATGTATGTACACAGTGACTGTACCAGCAGAATAGGGAGTGCAGCTCTGGAGTACGATACAGGATGTCACTCAGGATCAGTACAGGATAAGTAATGTAATGTATGTACACCGTGACTGCACCAGCAGAATAGTGAGTGCAGCTCTGGAGTATAATACAGGATGTAACTCAGGATCAGTACAGGATAAGTAATATAATGTATGTAAACAGTGACTGCACCAACAGAATAGTGAGTGCAGCTCTGGGGTATAATACAGGATGTAACTCAGGATCAGTAATGTAATGTATGTACACCGTGACTGCACCAGCAGAATAGTGAGTGCAGCTCTGGAGTATAATACAGGATGTAACTCAGGATCAGTACAGGATAAGTAATGTAATGTATGTACAAAGTGACTGCACCAGCAGAATAGTGAGTGCAGCTCCGGAGTATAATACAGGATGTAATGCAGGATCAGTACAGGATAAGTAATGTAATGTATGTACACCGTGACTGCACCAGCAGAATAGTGAGTGCAGCTCTGGAGTATAATACAGGATGTAACTCAGGATCAGTACAGGATAAGTAATATAATGTATGTAAACAGTGACTGCACCAACAGAATAGTGAGTGCAGCTCTGGGGTACAATACAGGATGTAACTTAGGATCAGTAATGTAATGTATGTACACCGTGACTGCACCAGCAGAATAGTGAGTGCAGCTCTGGAGTATAATACAGGATGTAACTCAGGATCAGTACAGGATAAGTAATGTAATGTATGTACAAAGTGACTGCACCAGCAGAATAGTGAGTGCAGCTCTGGAGTATAATACAGGATGCCATTCAGGATCAGTACAGGATAAGTAATATAATGTGTGTAAACAGTGACTGCACCAGCAGAATAGTGAGTGCAGCTCTGGGGTATAATACAGGATGTAACTCAGGATCAGTAATGTAATGTATGTACACAGTGACTGCACCAGCAGAATAGTGAGTGCAGCTCTGGAGTATAATACAGGATGTCACTCAGAATCAGTGCAGGATAAGTACACACTACCGCCTTCCTCCCTCCTGCTGGACCCACAGTGCCTCTAGGGACGCTGCGTCCTGTCCGTGCCGTACTGGAGCCCCGCACTTCCAAGCTTTCTTGAATACTTTGTGGAGCCTCTGTCTCCATCCATTGGACAAGTGTCCTCCTCTCTCTTCTATCATTCTCTACTCGTAAAGTGAGGTTTGATAAAGACCCAAAGGGTCGAAACGTTACCTCAGAACTCTATTGACCACTGTGGTGTTACTCAATAAATACTTCACACTTCTGATGCAATCTGAATACATTGTCTGAGTGCGGTTGTTTGTCCAAATTTATGAATTCACTGGATCCATTCCAGGTTCAGCCTGCACCAGCTTCACTCCTACAGAGTGCACGCCTTTAACTTTAAATCACAGTGACTGCACCAGCAGAATAGTGAGTGCAGCTCTGGAGTATAATACAGGATGTAACTTAGGATCAGTACAGGAAATGTAATGTTTTTACACAGTGACAGCACCGCCAGAAAAGTGAGTGCAGCTCTAAAGTATGATACAGGATGTAACTCAGGATCAGTAAAGGATAAGTAATGTAATGTATGTACACAGTGACTGCACCAGCAGAATAGTGAGTGCAGCTCTGGAGTATAATACAGGATGTAATTCAGGATAAGTAATGTAATATATGTACACAGTGACTGCACCAACAGAATAGTGAGTGCAGCTCGGGAGCATACAGTTATATGAAAAAGTTTGGGCACCCCTATTAATCTTAAGCTTAATGTTTTATAACAATCATTTTTATTGCAACAGCTATTTCAGTTTCATATATCTAATAACTGTTGGACACAGTAATGTTTCTGCCTTGAAATGAGGTTTATTGTACTAACAGAAAATGTGCAATCTTCATTCAAACAAAATTTGACAGGTGCATAAGTATGGGTACCCTTATAATTTTCTTGTTTTAAATACTCCTACCTACTTTTTACTGACATACTAAAGCACTTTTTTGGTTTTCTAACCTCATTGAGCTTTGAACTTCATAGCCAGGTGTATGCAATCATGAGAAAAGCTACTTAAAGTGGCCACTTGCAAGTTGTTCTCCTGTTTGAATCTCCTCTGAAGAGTGGCATCATGGGCTCCTCAAAACAACTGTCTAATTATCTGAAAACAAAGATCATTCAACATAGTTGTTCAGGGGAAGGATACAAAAAGCTGTCTCAGAGATTTAGCCTGTCAATTTCCACTGTGAGGAACATAGTAAGGAAATGGAAGAACACAGGTACAGTTCTTGTTAAGGCCAGAAGTGGCAGGCCAAGAAAAACATCAGAAAGGCAGAGAAGAAGAATGGTGAGATCAGTCAAGGACAATCCTCAGACCACCTCCAGAGAGCTGCAGCATCAACTTGCTGCAGATGGTGTCACTGTGCATCGGTCAACTATACAACGCACTTTGCACAAGGAGAAGCTGTATGGGAGAGTGATGCGAAAGAAGCCATTTCTGCAAGCACGCCACAAACAGAGTCGGCTGAGGTATGCAAAAGCACATTTGGAGAAACCAATTTCTTTTTGGAAGAAGGTCCTGTGGACTGATGAAACCAAGATTGAGTTGTTTGATCATACAAAAAGGTGTTATGCATGGCGGCCAAAAACCACAGCATTCCAAGAAAAACACTTGCTACCCACAGTAAAATTTGGTGGAGGTTCCATTATGCTTTGGGGCTGTGTGGCCAATGCCGGCACCGGGAATCTTGTTAAAGTTGAGGGACGCATGGATTCCTCTCAGTATCAGCAGGTTATGACAATAATGTTCATGAATCAGTGACAAAGTTGAAGTTACGCAGGGGATGGATCTTTCAGCAAGACAATGATCCAAAACACCGCTCCAAATCTACTCAGGCATTCATGCAGAGGAACAATTACACTGTTCTGGAATGGCCATCCCAGTCCCCAGACCTGAATATCATTGAACATCTGTGGGATCATTTGAAGAGGGCTGTCCATGCTCGGCGACCATCAAACTTAACTGAACTGGAATTGTTTTGTAAAGAGGAATGGTCAAAAATACCTTCATCCAGGATCCAGGAACTCATTAAAAGCTACAGGAAGTGACTAGAGGCTGTTATTTTTGCAAAAGGAGGAACAACTAAATATTAATGTCAATTTTCTGGTGGGGTGCCCATACTTATGCACCTGTCAAATTTTGTTTGAATGCAGATTGCACATTTCCTGTTAGTACAATAAACCTCATTTCAAGGCAGAAACATTACTGTGTCCAACAGTTATTAGATATGTGAAACTGAAATAGCTGTTGCAAAAAAAACAATTTTTATAAAACATTAAGCTTAAGATTAATAGGGGTGCCCAAACTTTTTCATATAACTGTATACTGTAATTCAGGACCAGTACATGATTAGTAATGTTCTGTATTTGGTGGAATGGTGGAGGAAGTACCCTCTGGATGATGAAGGCGCTCTCCTCAGCAGACCTCCTGGTATAAATCTTCCCCATTGTGTAAACAGTCGCTCAGACATATTGTCAGACTTCCGAAAACAATAATGCTATTACACAATTGATTATAAACATCACAATGCAATATATCGTATATAATGGGTAATTATAAATCCAGGCAGGCGGCTCTATACACAAAGGAGGAACGGTATGAGAGGAAAGGGGGTACGGAGAGATAAGAGATGCTTTTGTGAGGTCTCCGCTGCGCAACGGCTGGAGGATCACACACTTACACTGTAGGCTATTTCTAGTGACCAGATGAGGGGGGGGGGATCCGTCTATTCTCTCTGCAACTGTTCCTATTGTATCTGAGGAGAGGTCGGGCTTTCTGACATATTTATATCACACAACACATGAGACCTGCCGGGACAGTCCCGGATTTCATGGGGATTTGTCCTTGAACGTTCTTGTCGCTGACAGAGAGCTCTTCTCCAGACTCATGCCGGTGCAATAAATGAAGAGCTCTTGTAAGTTAGGAAAGAGCGAGTATTTAGAAGACGCTTATCACATAGACGCAGAAGCAACATAAAAAAATAGATCCATGCACACATATGCAACAATGTATGGCACTCACAGATTCATACAAGCCTCCAGCTAAGCATCGCTGTGCTAGTATCCATCAGAATGGTCCTAATATCGGACTGCCCAAGTACAGGGGATCGGACCGCTCGCTACTTTTTACCTACTCTTTGCATGATTGACTTGGGATTATTTTTTCTCCTTTTTGTCTCATTTATTTTAGCCCAGATCATTTCCAGATGTCACAACCCCCCGCTGTCTGGCGGCGCTCCCTATTTTCTGTGACTCATATTTATCATATTGAGTGTAATATTTTAGGGCCTGTCAGCCCCCTCCCCACCCCTGGGGTGCTGGGGGGACAAAGTGGAGCTGGCACACGTTTGGCACATGTGTGACAGCCTCAAGTTATTTGCCAGAAAAATAATGCAATAGTTGAGGATGTAGTCGTGTTTTATTATTTTATTAACCCCTTATAGACTTCGCAGCTTATTACATCCCATCATCACATAGGCAGACGGGTCACTGCCTCCCATATTGCCAGCATAATACCCTCCTAGTATGGTGACCCTGCTCCTTCCACCATATATCACTTGCCACACTGTGCTGCTGGGGACCTTACTATGTCTACTTGATTTAGGACCTTCCACAATATCTGCAAACTGCTCTCCTGAAAACCTTTCTTCTTCCTCCACCTTTCTTAATGTCTGTGAGCTCTTACAAGATTTGCAAACTCCTTTCCTTAAATACTCTGTACTGCTGGAGTACTCTGCTCCCCTCCCTTATCTCCATCCACTTTGCACACCCGTTACATGCAGCCCTCTCCTCACTACCATCATCACATGAGTGGATTCTTTCCTTTCCCTTAAGCCTCCCCTAACATATTCATTGCTGTGGTTTGTTCAGGATGTTCTTCACACCAGCGTGCCTGCAACTGTCCATTCAGAGCTTCTTCTTAGGAAAGGGCACTACACTAGTATAGGAGTGTGAATGACTGATTGAAAACTGAGCGGGTGAGCTACATTAACCCCCCAATGATGAAAAAGGTAGTTACTCTGGGGTGGAGCAGGAGGTGTGGCTTATGTTAAGCAGAGGTGGAGCTTAGAGATCTCTCCAGATTCTTCTATTCACAAATTAGAGTAATAAGAAAATGTTAACTACCGTAATTTGATTGAACATGATAATAATTTATAAATAAAATCAATTTTGATTTAGCACAAAATATTCTTACATTAAAAATAGACGTAAATTACAATTTTTACTACCATTTGTAGTATTATTTTCAGATAATAGTTAAACACTCTGCCGCCCTCTGCTGGTTAAACTCAGTATATATCAGACTTAATCCAGTCTTCCTTTGGCCATATTGATGCAATTATTATTGTATTTTAGGACGCTTTTTATACCTCTAAGGGCAGGGGCAAACGACCATTTTCTCTGTATCCAAGAAAATCTGATCAGAGTTTGATCTGATTTTCTAGGAGTTGAAGAATTAAAAAAAAGTTTCTCCATTTTTTTCCATTCATTCAGTCCGTGAAAATCGAACTGCACTCGGGTGTCATATGAGTGCAGTCCAATGTTTTCCACAAACTCATAGACATAAAAGGGATGAGTGTCACTCAATTCCCGGAAGCAACTCGTGCATGCTGCAAGGAATAAAAACGGACATGCGCCTCATTGAATAACATAGGTCCGAGTGCGATCCAATGTTTTGATGGATCGCATTTGGACTGAAACCACAGTCGTTTGCACCAGCCCTAACACTGAATACAGACAGATGATTATTTCATGTCACTTGTTGTAACAGTGTAGCTTATAATCTTATTTCATAAACATTTCATTACACAACTGAGACAGTAATAATATTATGTATGCAGATCTTATACAGTATGATGTTTTTATAGACGCATGTTAATCTACCTGGTCATACACCCATCAACATTAACATTAAACCCACCATCCTAATGGTGGGCAGCTCCACTTTTGCCACCTAAACAGCTCTAATCTGTCGAGGCATGATATCCATAAGACAATATTGCAGGCTAACTTTATACAGGACATGCACATTTTCTACATATGCAGTCAATATAAAAAGTCTACACACCCCTGTTAAAATGCCCTGTTTATTGTCATGTAAACAAATCATACCCAGAAGATTTTTTTCAGAACTTTTCCTCCCATAATCCGTACAAATCCATAGAGAAATAAACTGAAATTATTTTGAAGGGAAAAAAAATAAAATAATACAGTTCCATAAGTATGAACACCATCCTATAACATGGAGTGTGGATGTGTTCAGCATTTACCAATCACATTTAAATTTATGTTACATAATAGTCAGTACACAGCGTTTATTATTAACAGTGATTCTACATAGTAACATAGTAACATAGTAACATAGTTAGTAAGGCCGAAAAAAGACATTTGTCCATCCAGTTCAGCCTATATTCCATCATAATAAATCCCCAGATCTACGTCCTTCTACAGAACCTAATAATTGTATGATACAATATTGTTCTGCTCCAGGAAGACATCCAGGCGTCTCTTGAACCCCTCGACTGAGTTCGCCATCACCACCTCCTCAGGCAAGCAATTCCAGATTCTCACTGCCCTAACAGTAAAGAATCCTCTTCTATGTTGGTGGAAAAACCTTCTCTCCTCCAGACGCAAAGAATGCCCCCTTGTGCCCGTCACCTTCCTTGGTATAAACAGATCCTCAGCGAGATATTTGTATTGTCCCCTTATATACTTATACATGGTTATTAGATCGCCCCTCAGTCGTCTTTTTTCTAGACTAAATAATCCTAATTTCGCTAATCTATCTGGGTATTGTAGTTCTCCCATCCCCTTTATTAATTTTGTTGCCCTCCTTTGTACTCTCTCTAGTTCCATTATATCCTTCCTGAGCACCGGTGCCCAAAACTGGACACAGTACTCCATGTGCGGTCTAACTAGGGATTTGTTCAGAGGCAGTATAATGCTCTCATCATGTGTATCCAGACCTCTTTTAATGCACCCCATGATCCTGTTTGCCTTGGCAGCTGCTGCCTGGCACTGGCTGCTCCAGGTAAGTTTATCATTAACTAGGATCCCCAAGTCCTTCTCCCTGTCAGATTTACCCAGTGGTTTCCCATTCAGTGTGTAATGGTGATATTGATTCCTTCTTCCCATGTGTATAACCTTACATTTATCATTGTTAAACCTCATCTGCCACCTTTCAGCCCAAGTTTCCAACTTATCCAGATCCATCTGTAGCATCTGATTAACCCCATATAAAGTTTTGTTGTTCTAGGAGGATTTTCCTGACATTTTCTTAGTTGCAATTTACTGCAAATGCTGTTGTCCATAAACAGCTTACAACACAGCAAAGGGATCTCGTTGTTGAAAGTTATCAGCTGGTAGAAGGGTTCCCAAAAATTCCAAAGGTATTAGATATACTATGGGATACTGTGAAGACAGTCATCAAGAAGTGGCTTAAATTTGGTACTACAGTGACATTACTTAGAACTGGACAACCATCAACAATAGATGAAAAGACAAGAAGAAATGTGGTCCTGGTGGCTGCTAAGAGGCCTACAGCAACATTAAAGGAGTTGCAGGAATATCTGGCAAGTACTGGTTGTGCACTGCATGTGACAACAATCTCTGTAATCTTCATTTGTCTGGCCTGTGGTGTAGGGTGGCAAGATAGTAGCCTTTTCTTAAAAAAAAACAAAAACATTCAAGCCTGGATATGTTTTCCCAAAACCTACATCAAGTCTGACAAAAGCATGTATGAAAATATGTTATGGTCTGATGAGACCACTGTTACACTTTTTGGCCATAATTCCAAAAGATATGGCTGGCACAAAGCCAACACTGCTCATCACCAAAAGAACACCATACACACAGTGAAGCATGGTGGGGTTGCATTATGCTTTTGGGCTGTTTTCAACAGCTGAAACTTTGGCTTTAGTACAAGTGGAGGGAATTATGAACAGTTCCAAATATCAGTCAATTTTGCAGAAAAACCATTAAGCCTCTGCTAAAAAGATGAAGATGAAGAGGAATTTCACTTTTAGCATGACAACAATACTAAGCATACCTCCAAATCAACAAAAGAATGACTTCACCAAAAAAATCAACGTTTTGGAATTGCCCAGCCAGAGCCCAAGCCAGAATCTAATAGAAACCTGTACACAGGAGATGCTCTTGCAATCTGACAGATGTGGAGTGCAAGGAAGATTGCCAAGTCTAGATGTACCATACTGATAGACTGCTACCCAAACAAACTGAAAGCTATCATAAATTGAAAATGTACTTCAACAAAGTATTAGTTTAAGGGTGTGCATATTTATGCACCACTTTGAACTTTTTGGCTATGTGCGCACATTGCGTAATTGCTTGCAGAAATTTCTGCAAGGTTTCTGCATCTCTTGGCAGAAAAACGCAGCTGAAAATACACACTTTTTTTAATGCGTTTTTGCATGCATTTTTTCATGCGTTTTTTTAAATCCATAGAGCTAAATAAAGATATATTATTAAAAAAACAAACAACTGTGATGTCATTTCCTTTTTCAACCCCTTCAGCCAGATCCCCTCATTAATATTAAATAAAGACAAACACTCCAGCCAATGTAGGAGCATTAGCATAATTAACCTACATATGCTGTAAAAAAAAAAGCAAAAGAAAATCAGAAATCTGCGTGAAATGCAATATCTGTTCATTTAAAAAAAAATTGCATGGGCTCCCACATAATTTTAATAACCAGCAGAGGGAAAGCCCTCTGAGGGCTGATTTTAATATTCTGGGAAGGAGAAAATTTACTAAGGTTCTCAGGCTATTAGTATCAGCTCACAGCTGTTTGCTTAGCCTTTACTGGCTAGTTTACAGGGGAACTCCAGAAAAAAATTGATATGGGGTCCCCCTATAAAATCCAACCAACAAAGGCTAGGCAGATAGCTGCAGCTAAAAACATCAGCTCCCTGCCGCCCCAAAAATGACGCATCTTATAGATGCGCCAATTCTTGCACTTAGCCTCGCTCTTCCCACTTACCCTGTAGCGGTGGCAAGTAGGGTTCATATTTGTGGGGTTGATGACACCTTTGTATTGTCAGGTGACATCAAGCCCACAGGTTAATAATGGAGAGCAGCGGCTCAGTAAATAGCACTGCAGCCTTGCAGCGCTGGAGTCCTGGGTTCAAACCCCACTAAGGACAACATCTGCAAGAAGTTTGTATAAACTGTTTGCGTGGGTTTCCTCCCACATTCCAAAGACATACTAATAGGGTATTTACATTGTGAGCCCCATTGGGGACAGCGATGATAATGTGTGGAAAACTGTAAAGTGCTGCGGAATATGTTAGCGCTATATAAAGATTATTATTATTATATAATCGATAGTTACATGGTAGTTACATGGTAAATAAAGACACAGCCAGAATAAAGTCCTTTATTAGAAATAATCACACAGACTCCTTTATTGAATCTAAATTTACCATACTTACTGAACGCCTAATCCCCGACGTCCTCATCTCCAGGTTAAAGAGAAAGTTGGGCCCTGGGCAAAAGTTTAAAGTGGGGCCCCAAATGCTCACATATTCCACATCATACAAACATTTTGGCTGTATTTACAGGTGCTGAGTTAAGGCCGTTAAGCGTGATCGACGGCATTGAAGTTGATATACTCTGTGCCTGAGTTTCTTTACACCGGCTGAGGAAGAATGATGGCGACAGAGAGTCCTTGATACAGTATACTGCAACCCCCCTCAGAATATACTGCAGCGCTCCTCAATGTATACTGCAACTCCCCTCAGAGTATACTGCAGCCCCCCTCAGAGCACATTGCAGCCCCCCTCAGAGTATACTGCAGCTACACACACAGTATAATGCAGCCCCCCACACACAGTATAGTGCATCTCCCCCACACACAGTATAATGCAGCCCCCTCCACACACATTATAGTGTACCTCCCCCTCAAACACATAGTATAGTGCAGCTACCCCCAAACACATAATATAGTGCAGCTCGCCCCCAAACTCATAGTATAGTGCAGCTCCCCCCAACACACAGTATAGTGTAGCTCCCCCAACACACAGTATAATGCAGACACGCACGAAGACACGTGCACACACACACACAGTTTAATGAAGCCCCCGCACTCACACACACACACAAATAATCCAGGCTCTGCTTCTCGGATCTCATCACCTCCACTGCTGGAACAATGTGGCGCACAATGAAGTGATGTCATGGCGCGCCTGCTGAGTCACCAGCAGAGGGGGAAGTGATGGGAGAGAGAGCGTCAGCAGACGCTCTCTCCTCCATCACTGCTTTCAACTGTATCGGCGTCTTTGATGCCGATAAGTTGAATCAGCAATGAGGGCGAGGTGCTGGTCCCTCAGCAACAC
The DNA here is from genome assembly GCF_032444005.1 of Ranitomeya imitator. Taxonomy (NCBI): domain Eukaryota; kingdom Metazoa; phylum Chordata; class Amphibia; order Anura; family Dendrobatidae; genus Ranitomeya; species Ranitomeya imitator. The sequence goes on along the minus strand of NC_091283.1, from coordinate 450,638,710 downwards.
GCCACTGGCTCAGCTGGGGGCCCCTGGAGGAGCAGGGGCCCTAGGCAGCTGGGTGGTCTGCCTGCCCCTAGAGTCGGCCCTGCTGGTCTCCTGCAAACAATCAAAAAATAAACTAACATATAATGCTATACTGTCCAACGTAGTCCATTTAATACCTAGTGTCCCACGGCGATCTCACATGTAGAACAGTCACATCGGGAGAAGTGACCGCTCTACCTGGCCTCCGGCGATACACTGACAGGAGGTAATCTATCCTGCAGTGTATCCCCGCCGTGAGAGTTCACCGGAGTTCATCACCTCCGGTGCTCTCACTTTCCCACACAGCGGTGCCGTAAGTGAGCGCACCGGAGCTGATCAACTGATGAACTCCAGCAAACTCTCATGATGGCTCAGTGATACACTGCAGGAGTGATCACCTCCTGTCAGTGTATTACGATACGATACGATACAATACACTTTATTGATCCCGTGGGAAATTATGGTATCACAGCAGCACAACTTAAATCATAAAAATCATAAAGGAATTACATAGTTGACATGACAGTGGAGTTGACAGAAGAACATTATACATTAGAATAGGACATACACAACGAGTGAACTGAAATGTAGAGAAATAAGTAGAGATTCACCTTGGTGGTTTAACCCTAATGTTATTGTTGTACATTCCCATGGCAGTTGGCACAAACGATTTCCTATATTTTTCCTTCTTACACCTCAGAAGTATTAGCCGGTTACTGAAGGTGCTCTTCTGTCTCATGAAGAGCTCATATAATGGATGTGCATTATTGTTCATAATTGTCATACACTTTTTCAGAGTTCTTTTCTCCACTACCTCCCCAAAAGAGTCCAGATTGCAGACCACAGCAGAACTTGCCTTCTTAATAATCTTATTCAGCTTATTAGCATCAGAGGCCTGCACACTACTACCCCAGCATGTGATTGCAAAAAAGATGGCACTTGCCACTACAGATTGGTAGAACATTTCTAACAATTTGCTACACACATTAAAAGACCTCAGTTTCCTTAGGAAATACAATCTGCTCATCCCCTTCTTGTAGACAGTCTCTGAGTGGCATCTCCAGTCCAGTTTGCTATCCAAATGGACCCCCAAATATTTATAACTCCCCACCTGCTCTACCTCCTGACTAGCAATAGTGATCGGTAAGCATTCCATCTTTATCCTGCTATAGTTGGCCACCAACTCCTTAGTTTTCTTATTATTTCGTATTGAATCGCCCCCAGAGAAGGCAGAGAAATCCTGGGATCTGTTTCCCCATCTTTCAGCTTATCCGGGCATATTTTCAGGTGGTCTCTGGATATGGCTGCTGAGGTCTCCCCTCCGTCCTTACTGATGAGACAGACCTTTGTATTGTCGAAGTCGGAGGGGAGAATGGTATACGGTTCCACTTCCCATTGATCATCAAGCTTGTGTAGTCTCCTCTTTCTTTTGAGTACTTGCTCACCAGGTGCCAATGGAGCCGCGGGAGCATGCTGGTTGTAGTCCCTCTCATGCTTCTGTCTGGCCTGAGCGAGACTCTTTTCCACACTTTCCTGTACTTTGCGGTACTTCTGCTGCCTCTCGGTATCCCAATCCGCATCTGGTGATATATCTTCGGGGGTCAGAACCCCCATGTCCAGATCGACGGGTAACTTGCTAGACCTTCCTCGCATCAGGTACGCTGGGGTGCAGTTGGTGGAATTCACTGGAATGTGGTTGTACATGTCCACCAAGTCTGTTAACTTTGTAGGCCACAAGTTCTGCTCCTCTACAGGTAAGGTTTTCAGTAAGTCGATCACCACTTGATTCATCTTTTCACACATCCCGTTGGTCTGTGGATGGTATGGCGTGGTTCTGATCTTCTCACACCCGTACAAATTGCAGAACTCCTGGAACACCTCCGCTTCAAATGCCGGCCTCTGATCGGTCAACACCTTCTCTGGGTACCCATGGGGTCGACAGAAGTACTGCTGGAAGGTTTTGGCAGCCGTCCTAGCCGTCAGATCTTTGACTGGTATGACTACCAGGAATCTGGAATAGTGGACTGCAATGGTGAGAGCGTAGATATACCCTGACCGGCTAGGTGTTAGCTTTACGTGATCCAGCGCAACCAACTCGAGCGGCCGTTTGGTGATGATGGGCTGCAGGGGAGCCCGTTGGCTGTCCCGATCCTTCCGGCGTAGGCTACAGGGTCCACACTCTCAACACCACTTCTCGATGGCCTTCCTCATGCCGACCCAGTAGAACCTCCCACGGAGTAGCCTCTCCAGCTTTCTACATCCGAAGTGTCCTGCCCCATCGTGGTATGCTCCCAGGACCATGGGCACATCTTGTCTAGGGACCACAATCTGCCACACTAATTCGTGAGTGCGAGGGTCGATGTTCCTACGGCACAGCTTGCCATCGTGAAGAAACAGTTTGCCCCTCTCCTTCCACAACTGTAATGTCTCAGGTGGATCATCCGGGCCAGGATGCAAACCTGCCTGCGTCAGGAGCTCCTTCACCCGACGGACCGCAGGGTCACCATCCTGGTTCTCTGTCCACCCGTGGTGGGGCAGGGGATTCAACGGGGCGCCCTGTTTGTTTCTGCGCCTGTTCTCCACCTGATGGGAACACTGAGTTGCCTTGGGACGATGTAAAGCGGGCAGCTCCACTTCTTCAAATGCTTCTGGGTCTTCCTCCGTTTCGGGTAGGTGAGGCATTTGGGACCATGCATCGGCACTCGCATTCTTGTGCCCCGCCCGGTACTTGATGGTAAAATCGTAATTAGACAACCGGGCCATCCACCGCTGCTCCAAGGCGCCGAGTTTCGCTGTGTCCAAGTGCGTAAGTGGATTATTATCCGTGAAGACGGTGAATTTCGCTGAGGCCAGATAGTGCTTGAACCTCTCCATCACGGCCCAAACGACTGCGAGGAACTCCAGCTTAAAGGAACTGTAGTTGTCTGGGTTCCTTTCAGTGGGGCGAAGTTTCCTGCTGGCATAAGCGATTACTCGTTCCTTGCCCTTCTGGACCTGGGACAGCACCGCTCCCAGCCCCACGTTGCTGGCGTCCGTGTACAATACAAATAGTTGGTCATATTCCGGGTAGGCTAGTACTTCCTCTCCCGTTAATGCCGATTTTAAGCAAGTGAACGATCCTTCCAGTCCGTCGTTCCAATCCAACGGGGTATTCTTACCCTTGGGTTTCTTGGGCTGGCCCACCAACAGGTCTTGCAACGGCGCGGCCTTCTTGGTGAAGTCCTTAATAAACCTCCGGTAGTAACCCACCAACCCGAGGAACTGCCGGATCTCATGAATGTTACTGGGCTGCGGCCAGTCCCTGATCACCGTGACCTTGTCGGGGTCTGGGGCCACAACTTCGGCACTCACCACATGGCCCAGGTACTGTACTTTGGGTTTGAGCAGATGGCATTTGGACGGTTTTACCTTTAAGCCAAAGTTGGACAGCGCTTCAAAGACCTCGGCCAGGTGCTTCAGATGGTCTTCATAGGTCTTAGAGAAGACAATGACATCGTCCAGATACAGCAGCACGGTCTCAAAGTTCTTGTGTCCCAAACAGCACTCCATCATCCTCTGGAACGTCCCCGGGGTGTTGCACAATCCGAAGGGCATGTAGTTGAACTCGCAGAGACCCATCGGCGTCGTGAAGGCTGTCTTTTCTTTGTCCGCCTCTGCCACGGGAACCTGCCAATACCCACTGGTGAGATCTAAAGTAGAGAAGTAATTAGCAGACTTTAATGCAGCCAAGGACTCCTCTATCCTAGGCAGGGGGTATGCGTCCTTATGTGTAATGCGGTTTAATTGCCTATAATCCACACACATCCTCATGGTGCCATCTTTCTTTCTAACGAGGACTAATGGAGCTGCCCAGGGGCTACAGCTGTCTCTCACTACCCCAGCCTCCTTCATCTCTCGCAACATGTCCTTGGCACACTGATAATGAGCTGGGGGTACAGGACGGTATCTTTCTTTTACGGGCGGGTGATCTCCTGTGGGGATGTGATGTTGAATCCCTTTTACCCGCCTGAAACCAAGGGGGTGTTTGCTAAATACCCGCTCATACTCGTGAACCACCCTGTAGGTCCCCTGTATCTGGTGAGATGGAGTAGCATCAGTGCCCACATGTAATTCTTGGCACCAATCTTTTGATTGCTCTGCAGAGCCGTTGTCCTCCGCCAACTTGGACGGAGCCAAGGGCCCGGGTGCCTGTATCACACTATTATTAACAGTAAACAGCTTGGCAAGTGTGACATATTTAGTTAGGTGGACTTCCTCCTCCTCGCAGTTAAGAACACGTACCGGCACCCTCCCCTTGCGGACGTCAACCACCCCTCTGGCTGTCAGGAGGGTAGGCCTATTCTCCGAATACACAGGTTCTACCAGGGCCTGATAGTCTTTACCCCCGAGACCTATGGCTGCCCGACACCATATTAACATTTCACTCCTGGGGGGTTTTGCAATGGGGTTCGAATCACTCACTGTGACCCAGCCAATTTCACCACCAGTCAGCTCCACTTGCTGTCTCCGCATTAGGGCTCTGATTTCTTTCTGTAAGGCACGTTGTTCACTGTGACCAGCTGTCTCTGCTACTTGCTGCAACAAAACAATAACTTCTGCAAGACAATTTTCTATGACATTAGTACCGATGGTCATCATGGGGTTACGTTCACGCCGGTCAATATCAACAATGACAATTCCTTGGGCCTCCAATTCTACCCGCCCCACCTTAATAGTGACCTCTTTATATCCCACTTGCGGCAGCGGCTGACCATTGCTAGCTATTATGGTGAAATCATCATCAGGGGCACGGGTGATGTCAGTGTCCTCCCAATAACGCCTATAAAGAATGTAGGGCATAGTTGTCACCTGGGAACCGGTGTCCAGCAAAGCGTTCATGGGGATACCGTCGATCACGATGGGGAGAACAGGTGCGTCCGGCGCCACCTCCTGATGGTATGTGAGGGCTTGCCGCCTGGGAAGTGTGGCACGGCTGGGCTCCCGCTCCGGTAGCGCCTGGATAGCTTTATCTTTGAATTGCGCGAAAGTGAGGTCTGGATTCTGCATGGCCTGGAAGTGTAGCTGGACCCTTTGGTTACTGCACAGGAGCCCTTCGATGAACCGCTCTTTCAGGAGTTTATCTTCATCTTGCATGCTGCTTGGGTCACTTTGTTTGATGGCCCGCAGCGCCTGCTGCAGATTAAGGGCATAGTCCCGTAAGCTATCCTGCGGCCGCTGCTTGCACCCATAGAACGTCAATTTAATTTCCGTAGCGGTGCGGGTGTCAAAGGTGGCTTTAAGCTTTGCAAATAATTGTTGCGCAGTTTTCTTGTCCGCAGTGGGCCAGGACTTTACTTCCCTCAATGCCGCTCCAAAGAGTTGGCCGATTACCATATGAACCTTCTGAGGCTCCGTCAAGGGATAAAACTCGAGCAGGCTACAAATCCCTTCTTTAAAGTCAGTTAACGTATGAGCTTCTCCAAAGTATCGCGGGAGCCAGGCGGCCCCTGGTAGGTACGGCATAGAGAAGGGCATTATGGCTGCTGTAGCGGCGGCACTATCCGGCTGGTTGGTGGAAGCGGTAAGCCCCGCGGTGATACCGGGTTTGTGGCTGCGCTTACCGCGGAATCCGGAAGTGCTCCCGAGTCTGCAGCTGTGGCTGCCGCCTCCACTCCTCCGGGGTCCGACATGGCCATTCCTCCCCCTTGCTAATTGGTCGGGGTCGGGGTTCTCCTTCCGGGGTCGGCGCCTCACCGCGTCTTCCGCTCTGCGCGCTTTTCCAGCCGGCTCCACCCACGAAGCTATGGCTCCTCCCTTCGCGCTCCACACGGCACAGCAATGACGGATTTTTTTTGGCGGCAAATAGCGGTACACAGTCTTTGCAATAAGTCACAGTTCCAAGGCACACATGACCTGATTCTTCAGGCTTAAGTACAATCTTGTTCGTGACGCCAAGTTAAATCGCCCCCAGACACAGGGCCACAGGTTACTTGGTACCGATCCTTTCTGTCTCAGTTCTGTGGTTGTCACAGTGGCTGGACCCGGTCCGTGACCCTGCTAAGGGGCGTCCAATAAAGGGTGATGGTGCGTAGTGCGAGGAATAACGAGGACACAGGGTTCAGTTTCTTTACCTTTTACTGAAGGTTTCAGGATCCTCAATCCAGTGCACTTTCAACAAGGCTGTCTGAGACTGGCCGGTCCGAAGGCACATCCAGAGTTCCCTTTGCAGGTGGAAATCAGTGTCTACCCACTAGCGCCTGTGTGTTGTAGTGCTTCCCTGCTGAGCATTCAGGATAGTCCTCACAACTTCTGTTCTCGTTCGTTCTAGATCTTTCTCTTCTCCGTCCCCCAGGTATGTTATGGCTAGGACGCACCTTTATGACAGGTAGGCCTGGAGTTATTCTGGAACCCTAGTGTCGCCCCTCTCCCACGATTGCCTCCTATGTCCTTCTTAGGTGTTGTATGGTAGACAGCCAACCTGTAATTAACTGTCCTGCCGCTGTTTGAAGTAATGCGTGGAGACTGTTACTTCTTCGGTGCTCCGGCCACCGGCTATGCGCCTCAGTAAGATGTTGCCGTTCTCGGGGCACGACTCCTACTGGATCTCCTTTGTGCTGATCTCGTTTCTCACTGTTCCACAATATCCTTCCTTTCTTGTCTCTTTCTTAGGATACCGCCGCAAGGTAGTGCAGGCGCGGTTCCGTAACAATCTGTCCTTTCGCTAAGTACCTGCCAGATTTCCCAATTCTGACAGGTCCTTCCTGGAGCTCTCCCAGGCTTCGTTCTGCCTAACTTCCTGTCCGACCCCTAGTTTTACCAATGTGAGAAGTGGCCCAATAAATAAGCCTTTTGCTCCCCCTAGTGGCCGGAGTGTGAAGTGTAGTGTGTGCTTGGTGATACCTGGTCAGTAGAACTCCTTTAGTGCCATCAGACGTACCATCACTCCCCTTAGTGGCAGAGCGACATTACTGCAACGACCAGATCTCTGGGGCGCTGCAGTATCGTCACTCGGTATTAAATGGACTACTGCGGAAAGGTAAGTACATGTTGGTTTATTATTTTTTATTGTTTGCAGAAGACGCGGGCATCGGGGATTAGGTGTTCGGTGAGTATGTATTGTGTATGTGAATATGTAAATGTTTTGATTTTTTTTTTACAATTGAACACAGACTATTCTCCCATCATCGGCTCATGCTGTTGCTGTTATATGTGACAAAACACGTAGCCAGATGGGAGTAGTAGTCCCATCAGTTGACGCCTGGGTACACACGTCGCATGGGTACACACACACAGACACACAGTAGACACACACAGACAGACACAGACACACAGACAGACACACGCACATATTCTCCACCCACACACTCTTCCTCCTTCTGACATCATTTCCCTTTGAAAAATCGCAGCGCTTTTGGCAGCAAATCTGCAACAAATACGTACACCTTTTCATACCTGTGTTTTTGCTGCAGATTTGACTGACTCCGTTGAAGTCAATTAGTCAAAAACGCTGCAAAAATGCAAAAAGAATTGACATGCTGCAGAAAATAAAATGCTGCAAATACGGATGAAAATGTACTGATCGTGTGCACAACACTTCAGGATTGTCATTGAATTACCTTGCATTAATATTCCATTGCATGTTTGAGCATTTATGCGCTTAAAAAAAGCTGCGAAAATGCATCGTGTGCACATAGCCTTTGAGTAATTTGTGCCTTAGTTGTGTGCTCAGACCAGAGTCTTCATTCTCCACACACAACAATCAACTGGGGAACAGATGACCCAGTCAACAGTTTACAAGTTGTCCTTTCCTGGAACACAGGTGGCAGGTAATAATCACTACATACTGGGAACAATCCACAATCCTGACAATTGAGAAACGCTGGGGCAGTATTATAGCAGTTATATTCTTATACATAGGAGCAGTATTATAGTAGCTATATTCTTGTACATAGGGGGCAGTATTATAGTAGTTATATTCTTATACATAGGGGCAGTATTATAGTAGTTATATTCTTGTACATAAGAGCAGTATTATAGTAGTAATATTCTTGTACATAGGGGCAGTATTGTAGTAACATAGTAACATAGTAACATAGTTAGTAAGGCCGAAAAAAGACATTTGTCCATCCAGTTCAGCCTATATTCCATCATAATAAGTACCCAGATCTACGTCCTTCTACAGAACCTAATAATTGTATGATACAATATTGTTCTGCTCCAGGAAGACATCCAGGCCTCTCTTGAACCCCTCGACTGAGTTCGCCATCACCACCTCCTCAGGCAAGCAATTCCAGATTCTCACTGCCCTAACAGTAAAGAATCCTCTTCTATGTTGGTGGAAAAACCTTCTCTCCTCCAGACGCAAAGAATGCCCCCTTGTGCCCGTCACCTTCCTTGGTATAAACAGATCCTCAGCGAGATATTTGTATTGTCCCCTTATATACTTATACATGGTTATTAGATCGCCCCTCAGTCGTCTTTTTTCTAGACTAAATAATCCTAATTTCGCTAATCTATCTGGGTACTGTAGTTCTCCCATCCCCTTTATTAATTTTGTTGCCCTCCTTTGTACTCTCTCTAGTTCCATTATATCCTTCCTGAGCACCGGTGCCCAAAACTGGACACAGTACTCCATGTGCGGTCTAACTAGGGATTTGTACAGAGGCAGTATAATGCTCTCATCATGTGTATCCAGACCTCTTTTAATGCACCCCATGATCCTGTTTGCCTTGGCAGCTGCTGCCTGGCACTGGCTGCTCCAGGTAAGTTTATCATTAACTAGGATCCCCAAGTCCTTCTCCCTGTCAGATTTACCCAGTGGTTTCCCGTTCAGTGTGTAATGGTGATATTGATTCCCTCTTCCCATGTGTATAACCTTACATTTATCATTGTTAAACCTCATCTGCCACCTTTCAGCCCAAGTTTCCAACTTATCCAGATCCATCTGTAGCAGAATACTATCTTCTCTTGTATTAACTGCTTTACATAGTTTTGTATCATCTGCAAATATCGATATTTTACTGTGTAAACCTTCTACCAGATCATTAATGAATATGTTGAAGAGAACAGGTCCCAATACTGACCCCTGCGGTACCCCACTGGTCACAGCGACCCAGTTAGAGACTATACCATTTATAACCACCCTCTGCTTTCTATCACTAAGCCAGTTACTAACCCATTTACACACATTTTCCCCCAGACCAAGCATTCTCATTTTGTGTAGCAACCTCTTGTGCGGCACGGTATCAAACGCTTTGGAAAAATCGAGATATACCACGTCCAATGACTCGCCGTGGTCCAGTCTATAGCTTACCTCTTCATAAAAACTGATTAGATTGGTTTGACAGGAGCGATTTCTCATAAACCCATGCTGATATGGAGTTAAACAGTTATTCTCATTGAGATAATCCAGAATAACATCCCTCAGAAACCCTTCAAATATTTTACCAACAATAGAGGTTAGACTTACTGGCCTATAATTTCCAGGTTCACTTTTAGAGCCCTTTTTGAATATTGGCACCACATTTGCTATGCGCCAGTCCTGCGGAACAGACCCTGTCGCTATAGAGTCCCTAAAAATAAGAAATAATGGTTTATCTATTACATTACTTAGTTCTCTTAGTACTCGTGGGTGTATGCCATCCGGACCCGGAGATTTATCTATTTTAATCTTATTTAGCCGGTTTCGCACCTCTTCTTGGGTTAGATTGGTGACCCTTAATATAGGGTTTTCATTGTTTCTTGGGATTTCACCTAGCATTTCATTTTCCACCGTGAATACCGTGGAGAAGAAGGTGTTTAATATGTTAGCTTTTTCCTCGTCATCTACAACCATTCTTTCCTCACTATTTTTTAAGGGGCCTACATTTTCAGTTTTTATTCTTTTACTATTGATATAGTTGAAGAACAGTTTGGGATTAGTTTTACTCTCCTTAGCAATGTGCTTCTCTGTTTCCTTTTTGGCAGCTTTAATTAGTTTTTTAGATAAAGTATTTTTCTCCCTATAGTTTTTTAGAGCTTCAATGGTGCCATCCTGCTTTAGTAGTGCAAATGCTTTCTTTTTACTGTTAATTGCCTGTCTTACTTCTTTGTTTAGCCACATTGGGTTTTTCCTATTTCTAGTCCTTTTATTCCCACAAGGTATAAACCGCTTACACTGCCTATTATAGTAGTTATATTCTTATATACTATACTATATTCTGCCTAATATAGTAGTTATATTCTTGTACATAGGGGCAGTATTATAGTAGTTTTATTCTTATACATAGGTGGCAGTATTATATTAGTTATATTCTTGTACATAGGGGCAGTATTATAGTAGTTATATTCTTGTACATAGGGGCAGTATTATAGTAGTAATATTCTTGCACATAGAGGGCAGTATTATAGTACTTATATTCTTGTACATAAGGGGCAGTATCATAGTAGTTATATTCTTGTACATAGGGGTAGTATTATAGTAGTTATATTCTTGTACTTAGGGGCAGTATTATAGTAGTTATATTCTTGTACATAGGTGGCAGTATTATAGTAGTTATATTCTTATACATAGGTGGCAGTATTATAGTGGTTATATTCTTGTACATAGGAGGCAGTATTATAGTAGTTATATTCTTGTACATAGGGGCAGTATTATAGTAGTTATATTCTTGTACATAGGGGCAGTATTATAGTAGTTATATTCTTGTACATAGGGGGCAGTATTATAGTAGTTATATTCTTGTACATAGGGGGCGGTATTGTAGTAGTTATATTCTTGTACATAGGGGCAGTATTATAGTAGTTATATTCTTGTACATAGGGGGCGGTATTATAGTAGTTATATTCTTTTACATAGGAGGCAGTATTATAGTAGTAATATTCTTGTACATAGGGAACAGTATTGTACTCAGAACAATAATCATCAAGCATACCATTAAATTGTGTCCGAGAGTGAAGAAATATAACTGTCCCAACATCAGTGCCCCAAATCACTGGGTTAACAGGACAACTCCAAAAGACATGAAAAAAAAAAAGGAGTAAAAGTCCCACAGCACATAGTAGCAATTAAGAAGACTTTTATTGAGACAAAATCACATGTAAATCAATTAATAAAAAACTAATGTAGCACATACAAAGAGGAAATACGGAGGAGACATGAAGGTAAGCTGGGTAAAGAAGGAAAAGCTGAGTACATCCCAAGTAAGCTAAATAGGAATGACAGTCATTAATCCATAGTGCCCAATGGCTTGAGGAAGCTGAAAGCATATATAGGTGCCAAAAAGCAGTACCACATAATAACTCCTAATCATGTGGTCATTCAAACATGCTTACCCATAAGTAAACGGATGTCTCCCCCAACTTGCTCAGCAGCCCCTGGACGCGCATTTCACGATCCAGTTTTCTCAAAAGGGGTATTATAGTAGTTATATTCTTGTACATAGGGGAAGTATTATAGTAGTTATATTCTTGCACATATAGTGCAGTACTATAGTAGTTATATTATTGTACATAGGGGCAGTATTATAGTAGTTATATTCTTGTATATAGGGGACAGTATTATAGTAGTTATATCCTTGTACATAGGGGCAGTATTATAGTAGTTATATTTCTGTACATAGAAGCAGTATTATAGTAATTATATTCTTGTGCATAGAATCAGTATTATAGTAGTTATATTCTTGTGCATAGGGGCAGTATTATAGTAGTTATATTCTTGTACATAGGGGCAGTATTATGGTAGTTATATTTTTGTACATAGAGGGCAGTATTGTAGTAGTTATATTCTTGTACATAGTGACAGTATTATAGTAGTTATATTCTTGTACATAGGGGAAGTATTATAGTAGTTATATTCTTGTACATAGGGAGCAGTATTATAGTAGTTATATTCTTGCACATACGGTGCAGTATTATAGTAGTTATATTATTGTACATAGGGGCAGTATTATAGTAGTTATATTTTTGTACACAGGGACAGTATTATAGTAGTTATATTCTTGTACATAGGGGCAGTATTATAGTAGTTATATTCTTGTACATAGGGGCAGTATTATGGTAGTTATATTCTTGTACATAGGGGCAGTATTATAGTAGTTATATTCTTTTACATAGGGGCAGTATTATAGTAGTTATATTCTTGTACATAGGGGCAGTATTATAGTAGTTATATTCTTGTACATAGGGGCAGTATTATGGTAGTTATATTCTTGTACATAGGGGCAGTATTATAGTAGTTATATTCTTGTACATAGGGGAAGTATTATAGTAGTTATATTCTTGTACATAGGGAGCAGTATTATAGTAGTTATATTCTTGCACATACGGTGCAGTATTATAGTAGTTATATTATTGTACATAGGGGCAGTATTATAGTAGTTATATTTTTGTACACAGGGACAGTATTATAGTAGTTATATTCTTGTACATAGGGGCAGTATTATAGTAGTTATATTCTTGTACATAGGGGCAGTATTATGGTAGTTATATTCTTGTACATAGGGGCAGTATTATAGTAGTTATATTCTTTTACATAGGGGCAGTATTATAGTAGTTATATTCTTGTACATAGGGGCAGTATTATAGTAGTTATATTCTTGTACATAGGGGCAGTATTATGGTAGTTATATTCTTGTACATAGGGGCAGTATTATAGTAGTCATATTCTTGTACATAGGGGCAGTATTATAGTAGTTATATTCTTTTACATAGGGGCAGTATTATAGTAGTTATATTCTTGTACATAGGGGCAGTATTATAGTAGTTATATTCTTGTTGTAAGGATTCGGAAAGGAATCCGAGAGTGGACCCTCTGGGTCGTGACTCTAGAGCCCCCAGGGTCGAGCGGACCAGATGGAACCACCCCCTATACAGGGAGTGTTAGGAGCAGGACCTCGGGGAATGGAGACACAACAGCTAGAGCCAAAGGGACGACCCGAGAGAAAGAAAGAGACCACAGAGCTATAGGAATGGCGGGGAACAGTAGGAAAACAGGACTTAGCTGAATACGACAGGAACACGAGACGAAGCAGGACACGGCAGGAACACAGGACTTGGCAGGACATGGCAGGAACACGGAACTTGGCAGGACACGGCAGGAACACGGAACTGGGCAGGACACGGCAGGAACACAGGACTTGGCAGGACACGGCAGGAACACGGAACTTGGCAGGACACGGCAGGAACACAGAACTTGGCAGGACACGGCAGGAACACGGAACTAGGCAGGACACGGCAGGAACACAGGACTTGGCAGGACACGGCAGGAACACGGAACTAGGCAGGACACGGCAGGAACACTGAGCAGAGACACAGAAGAACCAAGCAGGGAAGAGATACTAAGACTAGGGAGCCTAGGGCATAGGAACGCTGACAGCAGACAGAGCACCTACAAAGCAAAGGCGTCTTACCTGGAAAGACGCCGGGAAGAAATACCCGATGGGCGCCGCCATGTTGGGGCAGAGCTATCGGGTCGCGACCTCCCAGAGGGCTCAGCGACGGAGGAGACGTGACCGCGCATGCGCAAAGACACCGGACGCCGTGAGCCAGCGAAAGAAGAGGCAGAGCGGTGAGGGACAGGATCATGAGTGCGCCGAGGGATGGGAGAAGACCGGTAAGTATGAGCGGACGTGACACTTGTACATAGGGGCAGTATTATAGTACTTATATTCTTTTACAGAGGGGCAGTATTATAGTAGTTATATTCTTGTATATAGGGGCAGTATTATAGTAGTTATGTTCTTGTACATAGAAGCTGTATTACAGTAATTATATTTGCAGCGCCCCAGAGACCTGGTCGTTGCAGTAATGTCGCTCTGCCGCTAAGGAGGGTGATGTTATGTCTGATTGCACTAAAGGAGTTCACCTGACCAGGTATCACAAGCACACATTACACTTCACACTCCGGCCACTAGGGGGAGCAAAAGGCACTATGTATTAGGCCACTCCTCACACTGGTAAAACTAGGGGTCGGATAGGAAGTTAGAACAGAACGCAGCCTGGGGAGAGTTCAGGGAGGACCTGTCAGGGGTGGGTTCCTGACAGGGGCCTAGCAGAACGATTAGAAAGCAATGGAACCGCGCCTGCACTACCTTGCGGCGGTATCCTATGAAAGGACAAGAAGAGAAGGATATTGTAGACAGTGAGAAACGATATCAAGCACAAAGGAGAGCCAGTAGGAGTCGTGCCCCGAGAACGGCAACTTCCTACTGAGGCGCGTAGCCGGTGACCGGAACACCGAGGAAGTAACTGACTTTATGCCTTACTTCAAATACCGCAGGACAGTTAATTATAGGTTGGCTGTTGGCTGAATAGCTCCGAGCCTTCCCGTCAAATGGGTGCATCCTATCCAGATAAACTTGGGGGACGGAGAGAGAGAGAGAACGAGAATGAACGAGAACAGAAGTTGTGAGGACTATCCCGAATGCTCAGCAGGGAAGAACTACAACACACAGGCGCTAGTGGTAGGCAACGATTTCCACCTGCAAAGGGAACTCTGGATGTGCCTTCGGACCGGCCGGTCTCAGACAGCCCAGTTGACAGTGCTCTGGATTGAGGATCCCGAAGCCTTCAGTAAAAGGTAAAGAGACTGCAATCCTGTGTCCTCGTTGTTGACTGCGCCTCACACCATTGCCTCCTACACTACCGGGAAGCCCTGGGGACATACTTCACCTGTGGGAAGGTATACCATCTAGCTGCCATCACAGCACCCCAGTGGACCCCAAGCAGCATCGGTCGACCTGACCAAATACCCCAGATGGCGTTACGAAACCTTAGCCGACTTTATTCATCATCTTTCATTGGACGCCCCTTAGCAGGGTCACGGACCGGGTCCAGCCACCGTGACGACCCCAGAACTGAGCCAGAGAGGACCGGTACCGAGTAACCCGCGGCCCTGCGTTTGGGGAAGCTCCATATTCTTTTACATAGGGGACAGTTTTATTATAATAATACAATAATAATAATTTTATTTCTGTAGCGCCAACTTATTGAGCAGCACTTTACACTTTTAGAGGTGACTTGTACAGACAATAAAATACATTACAGCAACAATAATCACATAAACAATAGATACCAAGAGGAATGAGGGCCCTGCTCACAAGCTTACAATCTACAAGGAATTAGGGAAGACACGAAAGGTGGATGGTAACAATTGCTTTCATAGTTCGGACCAGCCGCAATATAATAAATCGGGTGTTCATGTAATGCTGTATGAACCGGTAATCAGCCAGAATGTGTAAAAGTAAAGACACAGAGGGCTATTAAATGCATAAAGCTTATGAGAACATGATACGAAGAACCTGGTTATGAAGAAAATTTTGAATGGGTAACACAGGGATAGTTGATAAAATTTGTTGAGGCGGTAGGCCAGTCTGAATAAATGTGTTTTCACAGCACACGTAAAACTGTGGGTTTTGGGGATTAATCAAATTATCCTGAGTAGTGCATTCCAAAGAATTGGTGCAGCACGTGGGAAGTCTTGGAGACGGGAGTGGAAGGTTCTGATTATTGAGGATGTTAACCTCAGGTCATTAGCAGAACGGAGGGCACGGGTAGGGTGGTAGACTGAGACCAGGGAGGGGATGTAGGGTGGTACTGAACCATGGAGCGGTTTGTGGGTGAGAGTGACAAGTTTATATTGAATTCTTGAGTCGATGGGTAACCAGTGCAATGACTGGCACAAAGTAGAGGCATCGGTGTAACGGTTGGCAAGAAATATGATCCTGGCTGCAGCATTCAAGACAGATTGGAGAGGGGAGAGTTTGGTAAGAGGGAGACTGATTAGTATAGAGTTGCAATAGTCCAGGCAAGAATGAATAAGATCAACAGTTTTTGCAGAGTGGAAAGTAAGAAAAGGTTGAATTCTGTAAATGTTTTTGAGGTGCAGATAACAAGAGCGAGTCAGTGATCGGATGTGGGGGGTGAATGAAAGCTCAGAATAAAGTATGACCCTAAGACAACAGGCATGTTGCTGAGGAGTAATGGTAGAACAACACACAGAAATGGCAATGTTGGGCATAGGTAGGTTAGTGGAGGGAAGAAACATAAGGAGCTCAGTTTTTGACCGGTTCAGTTTCAGACAGAGGGAGGACATTATGTTGGAGACAGCGGTGTTTTATAATAATGCAGGCGTGATGTCAAAAAGTGTATAATTAGGTGTCATCAGCATAGAGATGGTTCTGGAAACCAAATCTACTGATTGTTTGTCCAACAAGGGCAGTATTCAAGGAGAAGAGGAGGGGGCCTAGGACTGATCCTTGAGGAACCCCAACAGTAAGGGGAAGATAATAGGAGGAGGAGCCAGCAAAAGGTACAGTGAAGGAGCGGTCAGAGAGATAGGAGGAGAACCAGGAGAGAATGGTGTCCTTGAGTCCGATAGAACAGAGCATAGTGAGGAGGAGCTGGTGATCCACAGTGTCGAATGCTGCAGAGAGATCCAGGAGAATTAGCAGGCAGTAGTGACCATTAGATTTAGCTGTTAGTAAATCATTACAGACTTTAGTGAGGCAGTTTCAGTAGAGTGTAAAGAGCAGAAACCAGATTGAAGAGGGTCAAGAAGAGAGTGATCTGAGAGATAGCCGATTAGACGGGAGTGGACAAGGCGATCAAGGAGTTTGGAGATGAAGGGAAGATTAGAGACGTGTCTATTGTTAGCAGCCCAGTTTTGGTTTAGGGATGTTTTATTAAGTAATGGATGTATGATGGCATTTTTAAATGAGGAGGGAAAGATACCGGAAGAGAGAGAGGTTGACTATTTTTGTTAGGTGAGTGGTGACAGCAGGGGAAAGAGGCTGGAGGAGATGTGAGGGAATAGGGTCACTGGTGCAAGTAGTAGGGTGAGAAGATGCAAGCAGCCTGATAAGTTCTTCTTCCGTGACTCGTTCAAAGTCAGAGAGTGAGCTAGATGCAGTGGGGGAGGGAGGACAGTGCAAGGTATGAGGGGATTGGGAGAAAATTTCCTGTCAGATATGGTCAATTTTTTCTTTGAAATAATTTGCCAGCTCATCAGCGTGGAGATCCATGGTTGGGGCCTCCTTTCTTGGGTTCAGTAGGGAATGAAAAGTGTGAAAGAGACATTTAGGATTATTGGATAGTGAAGTGATGAGGGTGTTGAAATAAGTTTGTTTGCAGAGGTGTGGGGCAGAGTTGTATGATTTAAGCTTAAACTTATAGTGGAAGAAATCTTTGGGCAGATTTGATTTTCTCCTCAGACGTTCGGTGCACCTCGCGCATTGCTGTAGAAGACGTGTTTGCAGCATGTGCCAGGGTTGTCGCCGTCTGTGCCGAGTTTTTCTATGTATAGGAGGTGCAGCTTCATCCAGGGCACTTTGCAGTGCTTCATTATAATGTTTCAGTGCAGAGTCAGGAAATGAGAGGGAGGAGATTGGGGCCAATGAAGACTGCAAATTCTTCATAAGTTTCTGGGTGTTTATGGCATGTATATTTCTATAAGTGTGAAAAGTGGGGGTGTCCTGAGAAGGATGACAGTTCTTGACAGAGAATGAATGTAGGGTTGTGGTCAGAGAGTGTGAGAAAGGAGTTGGTAAAATCATACCTTGAGTAAAGCAGGGAGAAGACCAGGTCGAGGGAGTTTCCATCTTCATGAGTAGGAGAGTTAGTAAGCTGTGAGATGCCGAAGGAGGAAGTTAAAGATAAAAGATGAGTAGCAGATGGGGAGACGGGATCTCCGATGGAGATGTTAATGCAGTGCCCCAAGGTGCTGGTCGTTGCAGTAATATCATTCTCCTCTAAGGGGAGTGATGTTACGTTTGGAGGCAATAAAGGAGATCTCTTTACCAGGTAGCACAAACATACAACACATTTCACACTCCAGTCCACCAGTGGAGCTATGCTCCAATTTATTAGGGCACTCTTCACACTTAGGTAAAACTGGTGGCCTGGAGAGGAAGTTAGGCAGTTGCTGGCTGAGCTTTGCTCAGGTAGTTGGTCCCTGACAGGGGTGGGATCCTGTCAGAGGCCTAGACAGAAGGTCACGGAGCTGCGCCTGCCCCACGTGCGGCAGTTCCTAAGAAAGGACACAAAAAGATAACTGTATTGTTGAGAGGGTGAAGAAGTCATAGCAAAGGAGTGGATACCAGAAGGAGTTCTGCCCTGCACAGGCTGCGTCCTCCTGAGGCGCAGGATCCCTGTAGCCGGAACACAGAGGGAGCAACAGTCCTTTATGCCTTGCTCCAGAGACCAGCAGGACAGCTAATTGCAAGTTACTGATCTGCCCCATACCCAGGAGGCAAGGTGGCACCCACGAGAGGCCGGGGCATGATAAAGTCCCTGTAAAAAGCCTCATACGGGTTTGTCCTATCCATCTGGGGGACAGAGAGAGAGAGATAACATCGATAACATCTACAATATCTGTGAGGACCTTATGAGAGGCTTAGCAATAATGTACCTCAACACCAAGGCACTAGAGGAAGGCTACTGATTTCTACCTGGATAAGGGGACTCTGGATTTGCCTCCGAATTGGCCGGACTCTGCCTGCCCTGTGATCTGGTGCTCTGGACTGTGGATGCTGAAGCCCTCAGTAAAAAGGTAAAGAGACTGCAACCTTGTGTCCTCGTTCTTCCCCGCGCCTCACACCATCCACCATCTTCACACTGGGAAGTCCTGGGGATAGATTTCACCTGTGGGAAGGTATACCATCTAGCTGCCATAAGATCCCCCCAGCGGACCCCTTAAAGCAGCCTCGGTCACCCTGACCGAATACCACTGGTGGCATCATGAACATTTCCCCTTTAAAGACCTTTCCCCCTTTTACAACGGACCTCCCGAGGGCCACGGACCGGGTCAGCCACCGTGACATCCCCCGAGAACCGAAGAACCCGGTACCGAGTACTGTTATGACCTGGTGGTTAGGAGCACCCGGCACGACCTGATGGTTAAACTCACACAGGACAAGCTCTGGGATGTTGGAGCTCTGCTGACCGCAAGCCCTAATCCTATCACAACAACTAAAAATAGCCGTGGAGCGTTCCTGACTCTCCCTAGACGCCTCTTCACAGCACTAAGAGCTAGCTAGCCCTAGAGATAGAAAATAAAGCCTACCTTGCCTCAGAGAAATTTCCCAAAGGAAAAGGCAGCCCCCCACATATATTGACTGTGAGTAAAGATGAAAGTCACAAACACAGAAATGAAACAAATTCAGCAAAGGGAGGCCAGACTTACTAAACAGACAGAGGATAGGAAAGGTATCTTTGCGGTCAGCACAAAAAACTACAAAAGACCACACAGAGTGTGCAAAAAGACCTCCACACCGACTCACGGTGCGGAGGTGCCACTCTGCATCCCAGAGCTTCCAGCTAGCAAGACAAAATCATGATAACCAGCTGGACAAGGAAACAATGAACAAATAATAACTATCAGGAACTTAGCTTCTGCTGGAGAAGACAGGTCACCAGAAAGATCCAAGAGTGAACTGAACCAATGCAGGAACATTGACAACTGGCATGGAGTAACGATCTGAGTGGAGTTAAATAGAGCAGCCAACCAAAGGATAAACCACGTCACCTGTGTAAGGAACCTCAGAAGCAGCAGCTTCACTCACAGCCACCAGAGGGAGCCCATGGACAGAACCCGCCGAAGTACCATTCACAACCACAGGAGGGAGTTCGACAACAGAATTCACAACAGAGTACCCCACGGCCCACGGGGGCGCTCCATTAAAATCCCCCATGATGAGGGTGGGGATGTCAAAGGAGAGAAAATGTGGAAGCCAGGTGGCAAAGTGATCCAGGAACTGATGGGAGGGGCCACCACTCCCATGGAGAAGGGGATGTAGAGTCTGACACCATGGACCTTAAAAGAAGGGAAGACAAGTGAGGATACTTGAGGGATAACCTGAAAGGTGCATTTGGATGATAGGAGCAGACCAACTCCTCCACCTGGTCTGTTGTTCAATCTTGGGGTATGAGAGAAATGTAGTCCTCCATATGAATAAGCAGCAGCAGCAGCGGTGGTGTCTGACTGCTGGATCCAAGTTTCGGTAAGAGCCAGAAGGTTAAGAAAATTAGAAAGGAAGTCATATATGAAAGAGAGTTATATTATTGTTAGCTTTATTGTTATACTAGCTGAAGAGCCTGTCGTTGCCTGGGCATAGTAAATATCTATAAAACCAAAAACACATGGGCTACTTGCAAAGTGAACAAGTCTGTAGAAACCTGTTCACACCACCAAAGAACTTGAAGACACAAAAGCGCACAGAGAGGTAAAAAAATACTCTGTTGTAAAAAAAAGTCACAGTAAATAAGCAAGTGCTAGTCAAAAAATGAAAAAATACAGGGTATTTAGTTAATACGTTTTTTTGCAAAAAAAGTATGTTAAGCTGCTCCACCAATCGCCAAGGTATACCCTTAATAGAGCAGTCCTGTCTAATGTACATAGTCCCTATCTGATGTATTTAAAAACCTGATCATCGGTATAGTACCTGTGTGAACAGGGTTCAGAGAGAAAATATCCATGCAGAACTTGCAAGATGGAACAGCTACAATGCAAATGACCCACAGAGGAGTGGTGGACTCCCTAGTCTTGTAGAAACAAGAGAACAATTATAAAACCAAAAAAACACTCATCTTCTCCTCTATATAGTATATACCTGTGTGTCATCTGCTCCTGTATATAGTATATACGTGTGTCATCTCCTCCTGTATAGAGTATATACCTGTATGTCATCTCCTGTATATAGTATATACCTGTATGTCATCTCCCCTGTATATAGTATGTACCTGTGTCATCTCCTCCTGTATTAGACCTCGTTCAAACGTTATTTGGTCAGTATTTTTACCTCAGTATTTGTAAGCTAAATTGGCAGCCTGATAAATCCCCAGCCAACAGGAATCCCTCCCCCTGGCAGTATATATTAGCTCACACATACACATATAGACAGGTCATGTGACTGACAGCTGCCGTATTTCCTATACGGTACATTTGTTGCTCTTGTAGTTTGTCTGCTTTTTAATCAGATTTTTATTTTTGAAGGATAATACCAGACTTGTGTGTGTTTTAGGGCGAGTTTCATGTGTCAAGTTGTGTGTGGTGAGTTGCGTGTGGCGACATGCATGTAGCGACTTTTGTGAGATGAGTGTTGTGCGACGACATGCGTGTAGCAACTTTTTGTGTGTCGAGTTGCATGTGACAGGTTAGTGTAGCAAGTTGTGTGCAGCAAGTTTTGCGCATAGCAAGTTTTGCGCGTGATAAGTTTTAAGTGTGGTGCGTTTTGAGCATGTGCAAGTTTTGCGTGAGGCAACTTTTGCATGTGTTGCAACTTTTGTGCATGTGGCAATTTTTCTGCGTGTGCAAGTTTTGCGTGTGGCGAGTTTTCCATGGGGTGAGTTTTGCATGCGTGGCTAGTTTTGCGTGAGCCTAGTTTTACATGTGGCGAGTTTTGCACGTGGCGAGTTTTGCGTGTGGCGAGTTTTGAGCGGCGACGTTTGTGTTTCGAC
The DNA here is from genome assembly GCF_032444005.1 of Ranitomeya imitator. Lineage (NCBI taxonomy): Eukaryota > Metazoa > Chordata > Amphibia > Anura > Dendrobatidae > Ranitomeya > Ranitomeya imitator. The sequence goes on along the minus strand of NC_091283.1, from coordinate 450,617,281 downwards.
TTTTATGTGGCGAGGTTGGTGTATGTGTGGTGAAATGTGTGCTGAGGGTGATATATGTGTTCAAGCACGTGGTAGTGTGTGGCGCATTTTGTGTGTGTGTTCATATCCCCGTGTGTGGTGAGTATCCCATGTCGGGGCCCCACCTTAGCAACTGTATGGTATATACTCTTTGGCGCCATCGCTCTCATTCTTTAAGTCCCCATCGCTCTCATTCTTTAAGTCCCCCTTTTTCACATCTGGCAGCTGTCAATTTGCCTCCAACACTTTTCCTTTCACTTTTTCCCCATTATGTAGATAGAGGCAAAATTGTTTGGTGAATTGGAAAGCGCGGGGTTAAAATTTCGCCTCACAACATAGCCTATGTCGCTCTCGGGTTCCAGTCGTGTGACTGTGCAAAATTTTGTGGCTGTAGCTGCGACGGTGCAGATGCCAATCCCAGACATACACACACACACACACGCACACTCAGCTTTATATATTAGATATAGGGGCAGTATTATAGTAGTTATATTATTGGACATGGGAGAAGTATTATAGTAGTTATATTCTTGTACATAGGGGTAGTATTATAGTAGTTATATTCTTGTTCATAGGGGCAGTATTATAGTAGTTATATTCTTGTACATAGGGGGCAGTATTATAGTAGTTTTATTCTTGTACATGGGGCAGTATTATAGTAGTTATATTCTTGTACATAGGGGGCAGTATTATAGTAGTTATATTCTTGTACATAGGGGTAGTATTATAGTAGTTATATTCTTGCACATGGGGGCAGTATTATAGTAGTTATATTCTTGTACATAGGGGGCAGTATTATAGTAGTTATATTCTTGTACATAGGGGTAGTATTATAGTAGTTATATTCTTGTACATAGGGGGCAGTATTATAGTAGTTATATTCTTGGACATAGGGGTAGTATTATAGTAGTTATATTCTTGTACATAGGGGCAGTATTATAGTAGTTATAGTCTTGTACATGGGGCAGTATTATAGTAGTTATATTCTTGTACATAGGGGGCAGTATTATAGTAGTTATATTCTTGTACATAGGGGTAGTATTATAGTAGTTATATTCTTGTACATAGGGGGCAGTATTATAGTAGTTATATTCTTGGACATAGGGGTAGTATTATAGTAGTTATATTCTTGTACATAGGGGCAGTATTATAGTAGTTATAGTCTTGTACATAGGAGCAGTATTATAGTAGTTATATTCTTGTACATAGGAGCAGTATTATAGTCGTTATATTCTTGTACATAGGGGGCAGTGTTATAGTAGTTATATTCTTGTACATAGGGGGCAGTATTATAGTAGTTATATTCTTGTACATAGGGGTAGTATTATAGTAGTTATATTCTTGTACATAGGGGGCAGTATTATAATAGTTATATTCTTGTACATGGGGCAGTATTATAGTAGTTATATTCTTGTACATGGGGCAGTATTATAGTAGTTATATTCTTGTACATAGGGGGCAGTATTATAGTAGTTATATTCTTGTACATAGTAGCAGTATTATAGTAGTTATATTCTTATACATAGGAGCAGTATTGTAGTCGTTATATTTTTGTACATAGGGGGCAGTATTAGAGTATTTATATTCTTGTACATAAGGGGCAGTATTAAATTAGTTATATTCTTGTACATAGTGACAGTATTATAGTAGTTGTATTCAAGTACATAGTGGATAGTATTAGGCTATGTGCACACGTTCAGGAATGTATGCAGGATTTTCCTGAGTAAATCCGGACTCCTTTCGCAGGAAATCTGCTCACGTTTTTTTCGGTTTTTTTGTGCGTTTTTTTTGCGGATTTTTCACGGATTTTTCTGGAGGTTCCCAGTGCAATAATATAGCGGCAAATCCACAAAATTAATGAATATGCTGCATTTTTTTCCACGATGCATTTTTTTGTGGGAAAAAGACGCAGCATGGTCACAAAAATTGCAGAATGCATTAAATTGATGGGAAGCTTAATATAAGCGTTTTTTAGGCATTTTTGCAGTGGAAAACTGGCGAAAAACACGAAAAAACCACAAAAAATCCGGAACATGTACACATATAGCAGTTATATTCTTGTACATAGGGGACAGTATTATAGTAGTTATATTCTTGTACATAGGCGCAGTATTATAGTAGTTATATTCATGTACATAGGGGAAGTATTATAGTAGTTATATTCTTGTATAAAGGGCAGCATTATAGAAGTTATATTCTTTTACATGGGGGCAGAATTATGGTAGTTATATTCTTGTACATAAGAACAATATTATAGTAATTATATTCTTGCATATAGTGGTTAGTATTATTGTAGTTATTTTCTTGTACATGGGGCAGTATTATAGTAGTCATATTCTTGTACAGATGGGAAGTATTATAGTAGTTACTGTATATTCTTCTATATTGGGGACAGTATGATAGTAGTTATATTCTTGTACATAGGGGCAGTATTATAGTAGTGATATTCTTGTACATAGGGGCAGTGTTACAGTAGTTATATTCTTGTACATAGGGGGCAGTATTCTAATAATTATATTCTTGTACATAGGGACAGTATTATAGTAGTTATATTCTTGTACATAGGGACAGTATTATAGTAGTTATATTCTTGTACATAAGGACAGTATTATAATAGTTATATTCTTGTACATAGGGGCAGTATTATAGTAGTTATATTCTTGTACATAAGGGCAGTATTATAGAAGCTATATTCTTGTACATAGGGAGCAGTATTATAGTAGTTATATTCCTGTACATAGGAGGCAGTATTATAACAGTTATATTCTTGTACATAGGGGCAGTATTATAGTAGTTATATTCTTGTACATAAGGGCAGTATTATAGAAGCTATATTCTTGTACATGGGGAGAAGTATTATAGTAGTTATATTCTTGTACATAGGAGGCAGTATTATAGTAGTTATATGCTTGTACATAGAGGGCAGTATTGTAGTAGTTACATTCCTGCACATATGAGGCAGTGTTATAGTTATCTTCCTGTACATAGATGATCGTAGTTATATTCTTGCACATAAGGGCAGTATTATAGTAGTTACTGTATATTCTTGTACATAGGGGCAGTATTATAGTAGTTATATTGTTGTACATAGGGGGCGGTATTATAGTAATTATCTTCTAGTGTATTATAATCCTTTACTTTGTGCTGGTGTTAGTGAGTTAGTAGGGACAGAGAATAGTTTTGTGAGTTAGAAATGTGCTTAAAACACCAATCACTTCCTTTCCTCTATTACTCTTGTCAGCTCATTTAAAATATATCACTCTGATTACATAAGCTGACAATCAATGTAGGTATGCTGGGACTTTTCATATGACTGGTTACAGATATAATCTAAGAACATCACTGAACATTATTCTGTACAATGGTACAATTGGCTAATGGTATAATGTACATTGACCAAATATGCCAATTTACTGCATTGCGGGGTTAACTTCTTCCATGCTCAATATACAAGCCCAGGGCTTTGTAGAACATCAGACCCTCATGCTGCCCCTCCTCACCCCCCAGCTGCATTCATCTCCTCCCACCCTGCAGCTGATTGGTTACAAGTTTCTATATTTGATCCATATTAGTCCAAACTGCTCAAACAGCTGGATGCTGGATGACAGGACAGTGACAGGGCAGAGAAGACATAGATAGATAGATAGATAGATAGATAGATAGATAGATAGATAGATAGATAGATCAGATCTGTACTTTCTTTGGCGGAGTACACAGCGCATTACCTGAGGACACCCCACATTGTGTGCGCCCACTTTTGTCTACAGGATCTGCCTAGCTGGAATGCATAGATCTGAGTCCAATTACTGCAGAGAGGAGACTACTCTGGGTCGAGGTGGTGGAAGTTCATGGGTCCCACCTCCGGCCGCTGCTCCTGATCCCGGCCGAACCTCCAACTCTCCCATAGCCCAGGTCAGTCCTGTTCCAAGTCCCCAGTCTGGATATGGCGGATACAGCTCCTCTGATGAGAAGCCTGGTGACCCTCGAATCAGGCGCCCCATGAATGCTTTTATGGTGTGGGCCAAGGATGAAAGGAAGAGACTGGCCCAGCAAAACCCGGACCTACACAATGCTGTACTAAGCAAGATGTTAGGTGAGAATGAGTTCTGTGATGGGATGGGGAGGACAGCCGGCATGAATTGTTCTGTACCGCCATATATAATGCAGGGCGAGCTGATATTAGTATAGGAATGACTGACAGCAGGGCATGTGCAGAAGGGCACAGTGATATTGGATGCCTACTGGCAGAGAAGATTAAAATATATATATGTGGTACAGTGTTTATATGTCGTATTATTCTGCTCCATCTAAATATCCATCCATCTACCTAGATATATCGCTCATATCTATTTATCTAATATGTATCACATATCTGTCTATGTCTCTCTTATCCATCCATTTCACACATCAATCTATGTATTATCTATCTATCTATCTATCTATCTATCTATTATCTATCTATCTTTCTATCTATCTGTCTCATAGCTATCTCATATATATGTCTTTTTCATCTATCTATATCTATCTATTATCTATCTATCTATCTATCTATCTATCTATCTATCTATCTATCTCTTTTTATCTATCTATTATCAATCTATCCGTTATCTATTTTTCTTTCTATATATCTTTATCTCATATCTATCTATCTATCTAACATCTATTTTCTTTCTATTATCTATCCCATATCTATCTATCTATCTATCTATCTATCTATCTATCTATCTATCTATCTATCTATCATCTATCTATCTATCATCTATCTATCTATCTATCTATCTCATATTTATATATTATCAATCTATCTGTTATCTATTTTTCTTTCTATATACCTCTATCTATCTGTCTATCTCATATCTATCTATTTATCTATCTATCTATCTCATATATAGCTATCTATCTCCTCTAGAAGTTTAATCATTGTATAATAAAAAAAAGTTCAGCAACTTTCTAATATACTTTGTGCTTTAATATTGTAAAGTTTAAAATATCTCTGCTTACTGTCAGAGAATAGGAACAGGAGAATGGCAGTCTGTATAGCACAAATTCTTCCCATAGCTGAGGGTTTGTTACGGCTGAAACTACTGTAGACAATTCTCAGGAGGGAATGTGTCACCACACTAGTGGATGCTGATAGAAAAGAACAACTGTGCAGGAACAATATTTGGGCCCTTTGCAGCCCAATATCTCTTCATTAGGCAGGGCTCATATTGCGTTAGGGCAGTCCGTTCATGCGTTAAATGGACTGCGTTAACGCAAGTGCCGCTAAAGTTCGCGTTATGCGATTGCACTAGTGGCAGATGCTCCATCTGCGCTAGCGGTGACGGAGCCTGAAATGCTGCAGACCGCGTCCCAGGGTCCGTCACAGGATGACGGCACATCGCTAACGCATTCCGATTATGACATGCGCTAGTGATGCGCTACATAATTGCAGTCAATGGGTGTGCTAATGGGGGTTACATAGGGTTAGTGCCGCTATGTAACGGATGCCGTCAGCGCACTGCCATAAACCCAGCTTAATGCACAATTCCATCTGCTTTGGAGGTAGAAATGGCCACTTACCTCTTGGTCCCTGTGCAGCTAAAAAGATGGCATCAATGATATGTCTGCCCCTGTGTCACCAGGTTTCTGTCACTTAATCTGAGAGCTGCATAATATAGGGACAGAGACCCTGATTCTATGTGTGACTTACTAGGCTGCCTGCTGTCGTTTTGGTTTGTATTTGCATATTATCACTAGAGGACTAGTAAACCTGCTCCCATGTAGTCCTCCATATTCATGAGCTCTGTATAATCCCACCCCCAGCATTTTTCATAAACTCACTGTTTTCTCTGCTACAGATTTACCAGCTCTCTGAATACCGAGCTCTGTAGAACCCCATCCACACCACTGATTGGCAGCTTTCTGCATACACTGCATAGGCAGAAAGTTGTCAATCAATGGTGGAGGTGGTGGTTACACAGAATTCAGCATTCAGAGCACAGGAATCAGGTTCTCTGCCACTACATCCAGCTGCTCTCATATAAGGCAGAAAAAACATGGTGACAGATTCCCTCATCAGCATCAGAATGACCTCACCTGCCCTTATTGTTGCTATGTATGACTGCTGGCAGAATCTATCAGACTGTTTAGTTACAAGGAACTGTCTGGACTTGACACAAATGTAGCTATACCTCAGCTATGAAGTTTAATAAAAAATCTCCAGGGAGAATGTGCTGTTGAACTGTACTCAAGAGTATAAAAGCTCAGAGAACAACAGTATTATAGTAGATATATTCTTGTACATATGAGCAGTATTAGGCTATGTGCACACGTTCAGGATTTCTCGCAGAAAATTCCTGAGTGAAAAACCGGACATTTTCTGCAAGAAATCCGCAAGAAATCTGCATGCGTTTTTGCCGCGTTTTTGCCACGGTTTTGATGCGTTTTTGATGCGGTTTTGGTGCGTTTTTGATGCGGTTTTTTCCAGACATTTCCCAATGCATTTTGTAGTGGGAAATCCGCAAAAAAAAAACCCCGCAAAATTAATGAACATGCTGCGTTTTTTACCGCAATGCGTTTTTTTCACGGTACAAAAAAAACATGCGGAATTCATTCTAAATGATGGGATGCTTATTGTATGCGTTTTTTTTTGCAGTTTTATAGCGTTTTTATCGGGAAAAAACTGCGAAAAAACAGCAACGTGTGCACACAGCCTTATCTACTATATAATTGTCTAAGGGTCACTTCTGTCTGTCTGTCTGTCCTTCTGTCACGGTTATTCATTCGCTGATTGGTCTCGGCAGCTGCCTGTCTTGGCTGCAGCAACCAATCAGCGATGGCCACAGTCCGATTAGTCCCTCCCCTTCTCCCCTGCACTCACTGTCCGGCGCCCGCTCCGTAATCCCCTCCACTCACCGCTCACACAGGGTTAATGGCAGCGGTAACGGCCCGCGGTGTAATGCACTCCGTTACCGCTGCTATTAACCCTGTGTGTCCCCAACTATGCAGCATCAATAGTAAAAATATGTCATGTTAAAAATAATTAAAAAAAAAAAAAAAACCTGCTATACTTACCCTCCGCCGCCTTTCCCTTTCCTCGCCACGCTCCCGGGACCGCTCCATTGCAATCGGCAGCTTCCGGTCCCGTCCCAGGGCTGGTGTGCGACAAGGATCTGCCATGACATCACGGTCATGTGACCGCGACGTCATCATAGGTCCTGCTCACACCAGCCCTGGGACCGGAAGCTTCCGCTTGCAATGGAGCGGTCCCGGGAGCGTGGTGAGGAGCGGGACAGGCAGCGGATAGTAAGTATAGCAGGACTTCAACGGCCCTTCGGAAGGAGAGTATATGTTTTTTTTTTTTTTAAGTCTCTATACTACGTGGCTCTGTGCTGGGCAATATACTACGTGACTGGGCAATATACTACGTGACTGGGCAATATACTATGTGACTGCGCAATATACTACGTGACTGGCAATATACTATGTGGCTCTGCTATATACTACGTGGCTGGACAATATACTCTGTCGCTGGGCAATATACTACGTGGCTGGGCAATATACTACGTGGCTCTGCTATATACTATGTGGCTGGGCAATATACTACATGACTGGGCAATATACCGCACTACGTGGCTCTGCTATATACTATGTGGCTGGGCAATACGTGACTGGGCAATATACTACGTGGCTGGGCAATATACTACGTGACTGGGCAATATACTACGTGGCTGGGCAATATACTACATGACTGGGCAATATACTACGTAGCTGGGCAATATACTACGTGGCTGGGCAATATACTACGTGATTGAGCAATATACTACGTCGTTGGGCAATATACTACGTCGCTGGGCAATATACTACGTAGCTGGGCAATATACTACGTGACTGGGCAATATACTACATGGCTGGGCAATATACTACGTGACTGGGCAATATACTACGTGACTGGGCAATATACTACGTGGCTGGGCAATATACTACGTGGACATGCATATTCTAGAATACCCGATGCGTTAGAATCGGGCCACCATCTAGTATTAGTTATATTCTTGTACATATGAGGGAGTATTATAGTAGTTATATTCTTGTACATAGGGGGCAGTATTATAGTAGTTATAATCTTGTACATAGAGGACAGTATTATAGTAGTTATATTCTTGCACATAGGGGCAGTTTTATAGTAGTTATATTCTTGTACATAGAGGCAGTATTATAGTAGTTATATTCCTGTACATAGGGGGCAGTATTATAGTAGTTATATTCTTGTACATAGAGGACAGTATTGTAGTTATATTCTTGTACATAGAGGACAGTATTATAGTAGTTATATTCTTGTACATAGAGGCAATATTATAGTAGTTAAATTCTTGTACATAGAGGGCAGTAGTATAGTAGTTATATTCTTGTACATTATTATAGTAGTTATATTCATGTACATAGGGGGCAGTATTATAGTAGTTAAATTCTTGTACATAGGAGCAGTATTATAGTAGTTATATTCTTGTACATTATTATAGTAGTTATATTCTTGTACATAGGGGGCAGTATTATATTAGTTATGTTCCCGTACATAGGGGGCAGTATTATAGTAGTTATATTCTTGTACATAGAGGCAGTATTATAGTAGTTATATTTTTGTACACAGGGGGCAGTATTATAGTAGTTATGTTCCTGTACATAGCGGGCAGTATTATAGTAGTTATATTCTTGTACATAGAGGCAGTATTATAGTAATTATATTCTTGTACATTATTATAGTAGTTATATTCTTGTACATAGGTGGCAGTATTATATTAGTTATGTTCTTGTACATATAGGGCAGTATTATAGTAGTTATATTCTAGTACACAGGGGGCAGTATTATAGCAGTTATATTCTTGTACATAGGGGGCTGTATTATAGAAGTTATTTTCTTGTACATAGAGGCAGTATTACAGTAGATATATTCTTATACATAGGTGGCAGTATTATAGTAGTTATTTTCTTGTACATAGAGGCAGTATTACAGTAGATATATTCTTATACATAGGTGGCAGTATTATAGTAGTTATATTCTTGTACATAGGGGCAGTATTATAGTAGTTATATTCTTGCACATAGGGGCAGTATTATAGTAGTTATATTCTTGTGCATAGGGGCAGTATTATAATATTTTTATTATTATACATAGGAGGCAGTATTGCAGTAGTTATATTCTTTTACATAGAGGGCAGCATTATAGTAGTTATTTTCTTGTACATAGTAGGGGTATTATAGCAGTTAAATTCTTGTACATAGGGGGCAGTATTATAGTAGTTATATTCTTGTACATTGTGAGCAGTATTGTAGTGGTTACATTCTAAGTTATTTTTAGCTATATTATTTTATTGGTTGTATTCTTGTACATAGGGGCAGTGTTATAGTAGTTATATTATTGTACATAAAAGGGCAGTATTATAGTTGTTATACCCTTGTTCATAATGGAAGCTTCATATTTGTTTAATTATAGTATATATTACATATGGGCGGTATTATAGTCTTATATTCTTGTATATAGGGGGCAGCATTATAGTAGTTATATTTTTGCACATGGGGCAGTATTATAGTACTTTCTTTCTTGTACATAGGGAGCAGTATTATAATAGTTACATTCTTGCGCATAGGAGGCAGCATTATAGTAGTTATATTCTTGTACACTGGGACAGTGTTATTATAGTAATTATATTTTTTCTCTATTGAGGTCAGTATTATATTAGGTATATGTGTGTCCATAGAAAGTAGCCTTTATTATAGTAGTTATTGAACATTTATATGACATTACTGTTTCATTTTCTCAGGTCAGTCCTGGAAAAGTCTGACTGCAGTAGAGAAGCGCCCCTTTGTGGAGGAGGCAGAACGTCTACGTGTTCAACATCTTCATGATCACCCAAACTACAAGTATCGCCCACGTAGGAAGAAGCAGGCCAAGAAGATGAAGAGAGTTGAGTCAGTCCCATTGCTGAGGCCTGAGGGATACTCTGGAGGACATGCTCCTTCCAACCTCACCCACTTCAGAGAACTGCAGCCTTTGGCTTCCAACGACTTGGAGAGTTTTGGGTTGCCAACTCCAGAAATGTCTCCTTTGGATGTTCTGGAGCAGGGTGAGCCAGCCTTTTTCCCACCTCATATGCAAGAGGATACTGAGCCCATGCCCTTTAGATCCTACCAGCATGGCATTGAGTATGGCCAAGAGAAGACGCTGAGGGAGCTCTCTATAGCATACACTGCCTCGCCATCTCATATGAGTACTATCCTTAGGACTCCACTGTCTGCTGCATTCTACTACAACCCTCAGGGTGGTCCTCCAAGCTGCACTCCACTGGGCCAGCTCTCTCCACCTCCTGAAGCACCCCAGCTGGACTCCATGGATCATCTGAATCCATCTGACCTATGGGTAGATGTCGACCGCAATGAATTTGACCAATATTTGAATATGAGCAGGACTCAGGTGTCTATTCCTGGGTATCACTTGCCAATGACCAAGCTGGCTACTGCTAGGACTATGCCCTGTGAGGAGAGCAGTCTGATTTCCGCTCTCTCTGATGCCAGCACCACTATGTACTATAGTCCTTGTATCACAGGCTGACAAGACTCTACAGAGTGAGCAAATGACTGGTGTCTATAGTGGCAGATGGGCACCAGTATGGGGCAGGCTCAGCCCTAGCTCAGCGATCAGCTGGGTGCCAAGTGCAGATTATCCCTGTGATATAGGAATGTGGAATAGGGTCATTGGAGGACAACACTCTAGTATTTTTACTAGGGTACAAGGCAGCAGATAGTATAAAGGGACTGACCTTGGATATTACACAGTGCCGCTGGGATCTCAGCATTGGATACAGCTGTAACTGCAGAGTTGTATTTAAGGGGAACTAAAAGCTAATAAATTAGATTGTACACAATGAAAGTAGTAGGAGAGGGCACTAACCACAATGTTCAGTGCTTAAGGTGGAATGTTCAGATTTACAAGGTTAAAGCAGGTTACACGTACATGGAACTGCTCTTAAAATTGGGAACATATTCAACACGTGAATCCATATCCTGCATTACTAAAAGGATGAGTTGCAAGTTTTTTGCTTCTATGTATTAATACATTTCCTAAGTAGAAAACAGAGACTGCAGAATTAGTGATGTCATCACACGGGCGCTGAGGTCACTTTTTCCCTATCACTTTTTCTCTTCCCGATTGTCCATTCCAACCATGAACATCTTGTGTTATAGGAATTGTAAACTATCTCTATTCCTGAGCTAATAATTACATTGCCATCCAATAATTGAGATGAGATCTGCGTCATCCACTACATTGATGATACACGATATTACCCCACTGCAACTTTCTAGGACAAACCTTATGGGGGTCAATATAAATTCTGTGCACTGAAACAGTTGCCTTATTTTACACAAAAGACCTCAACGGGCAGAAGCAAACTTCAACTTTCCGGGCTCTAAAATCTGTAACATTGCCCTCAGCTATTATGTCCCATTTATAAAACTGGTGTCCTCCTATATGGAAGAGTCGGCATTGGGACCTTTATTTCCTTGATGCCCTCACAACCACTGTAATACCTGTAGATGCTGATTAATGAATGACATTGTGTCTTTGTTGAAACAACTTTTTGCAAACACAGGGGTAGAAAGAAACGTTTTGCAAATCATTGTATTAATGGCAGGCTACGGATTCCAAAGTTTTATGCGACCAAGGAGCAAGAGAGAAGTTGTAGCGCTGACTGTCTGCATGCCCGATCTTCTAAAAAATAATACAGCCAGATGTAGCCTTACAGTCCCTGATACTGTGCCCGGTCCTGGATCACCATCCAGAGCTGAGATTTAAAGTGACCCGTCCGTGGCCGTAGAGTTCGAACCCTGGAAACAGCAGGTCCATTTAACACCCTGGCTGCCGGGATTCTGGGTAACATATTGCACTGGCCTCTCCTGTGTCCTGGGAGGTTCAATCAGTATTGTATTCCATGTTACAATGTGTTTTTTTTTTACATTTGTATACCATGTAAAAGCTGTTTGTCATTGTAACATTTTTTTTCTTATGTAACAAAGCCATAAGTGAGGAGAAAAAAAAAAAACGAGGATTTGACTGGATGGGTATTTTTTATATTGAATTTGGTTGAGTCGGTGTTCAAACTATACACATATATGATGGCACTAGAATGTCACAGTCTAAGAATTGGTATAAGATACAAGACATTTCTAAATGGTCTGATAATGATATGAATACACCTATGATACAAACATTATATATACACACACGCTTCATACACACACCATAAACTGACATACAGTATACATGTACACATTAATTAAAGATGTATATACACAAACCTACAGTCTTTATACATAGACACAGATACATACAGTACATGCACTGTACATAAATACACACAAATATATTTTATATGCATATACATTCACGCATAGCACACATTTGCCACACAAATACATCTGCAAGCATCAATAGTATACATACATACACGTATACAGATATGCATATATGCACACACACATATATATATCTATATATACAGACATACAGTATACACATATAGATGTATGTGTGTATATGCACAGCTCTGGCAAAAATTAAGAGACCACCGCATCAAAACCCTGGCATGGGCAGCCTAATCTCCAGACCTGAACCCCATTGAAAACCTCTGGAATGTAATCAAGAGGATGATGGATAGTCACAAGCCATCAAACAAAGAAGAACGTTTTGCAGGGTCGAATTTTTGCCAGAGCTGTATATATGCATTCATATATTGATATACATACAGTGGGGCAAAAAAGTATTTAGTCAGTCAGCAATAGTGCAAGTTCCACCACTTAAAAAGATGAGAGGCGTCTAATTTACATCACAGGTAGACCTCAACTATGGGAGACAAACTGAGAAAAAAAAATCCAGAAAATCACATTGTCTGTTTTTTTAACATTTTATTTGCATATTATGGTGGAAAATAAGTATTTGGTCAGAAACAAAATTTCATCTCAATACTTTGTAATATATCCTTTGTTGGCAATGACAGAGGTCAAACGTTTTCTGTAAGTCTTCACAAGGTTGCCACACACTGTTGTTGGTATGTTGGCCCATTCCTCCATGCAGATCTCCTCTAGAGCAGTGATGTTTTTGGCTTTTCGCTTGGCAACACGGACTTTCAACTTCCTCCAAAGGTTTTCTATAGGGTTGAGATCTGGAGACTGGCTAGGCCCCTCCAGGACCTTGAAATGCTTCTTACGAAGCCACTCCTTCGTTGCCCTGGAGGTGTGCTTTGGATCATTGTCATGTTGAAAGACCCAGCCACGTTTCATCTTCAATGCCCTTGCTGATGGAAGGAGGTTTGCAATCAAAATTTCACGATACATGGCCCCATTCATTCTTTCATGTACCCGGATCAGTCGTCCTGGCCCCTTTGCAGAGAAACAGCCCCAAAGCATGATGTTTCCACCACCATGCTTTACAGTAGGTATGGTGTTTGATGGATGCAACTCAGTATTCTTTTTCCTCCAAACACGACAAGTTGTGTTTCTACCAAACAGTTCCAGTTTGGTTTCATCAGACCATAGGACATTCTCCCAAAACTCCTCTGGATCATCCAAATGCTCTCTAGCAAACTTCAGACGGGCCCGGACATGTACTGGCTTAAGCAGTGGGACACGTCTGGCACTGCAGGATCTGAGTCCATGGTGGCGTAGTGTGTTACTTATGGTAGGCCTTGTTACATTGGTCCCAGCTCTCTGCAGTTCATTCACTAGGTTCCCCCGAGTGGTTCTGGGATTTTTGCTCACCGTTCTTGTAATCATTCTGACCCCACGGGGTGGGATTTTGCGTGGAGCCCCAGATCGAGGGAGATTATCAGTGGTCTTGTATGTCTTCCATTTTCTAATTATTGCTCCCACTGTTGATTTCTTCACTCCAAGCTGGTTGGCTATTGCAGATTCAGTCTTCCCAGCCTGGTGCAGGGCTACAATTTTGTTTCTGGTGTCCTTTGACAGCTCTTTGGTCTTCACCATAGTGGAGTTTGGAGTCAGACTGTTTGAGGGTGTGCACAGGTGTCTTTTTATACTGATAACAAGTTTAAACAGGTGCCATTACTACAGGTAATGAGTGGAGTAAAGAGGAGTCTCTTAAAGAAGAAGTTACAGGTCTGTGAGAGACAGAAATCTTGATTGTTTGTTTCTGACCAAATACTTATTTTCCACCATAATATGCAAATAAAATGTTAAAATAAACAGACAATGTGATTTTCTGGATTTTTTTTCTCACTTTGTCTCCCATAGTTGAGGTCTACCTATGATGTAAATTACAGACGCCTCTCATCTTTTTAAGTGGTGGAACTTGCACTATTGCTGACTGACTAAATACTTTTTTGCCCCACTGTACATGCATGTGCTGATAGACATACATACACATCCAGTAATTATTGCAATGGGTGAAGAATTTGGAATTAACCTTTACAACCAATCAACAGTTTGCTTTCATCATCAGTAAGGACGGTCACTCCCTCACTTGCGTCCTTTGACATTGCACTACACCATTTGTGGACCTCGGTTGGGGTAAAAATCTTTTTCAAAGTCAATATTCAAGCAGTTGGGAAATTATTACAAGGATTCATAAAATAAGAGGAAGGTTTTATTTGTAATGACCAATCAAAACAGGAGTTATTTGATTGTCCAATTTGTTATAATAGAAACTGACTTCTGATTGGTTGTTGATTGTACTAAGCTAATTGTTGATTGGTTCGTTTGGTCTGGTGCAAATTTGCAATAAATCAGTTGATGAACCTCATTGTTGCTCTATGTTTGAATTTTGTGTCTTTCTGGTCTAATCCTCACATGGGAAAATAAACTGAATGAAGGGGTTTCTAAAACGTCTGTATGTTCTGTCATTCCTTCCTTTCCTCTTCAGTGCTCAGCGTTTTCCAGATTACGTTGGTAGAAAACTTCGACCTATGACTTTTGGTATCACAGTTTTCGTTGACACAGGGTTTCTTAGAATTGAATATCTTTACTTTACAGCATGCCATCATATATAACAATGTGCCCTATGATAAAAACTCTGAGCCTTAAAGGAGAACTAACGTATAAGAAAAATGTGAGAACAGAGTTTCACTATTTTCTCCTAAGACTCCTTCGTGCCCACCATGTTCAGTAGCCCCATTGGGGCTTGCATCCGAACCTCCTCTGCAAAACGGGATTCGGGCGAATGACAGAGTCAAAGTGGGCTCCAAAGTGCATCATTTTCAGGTGTATATACCTACTGGAGGCGGACATTCAGACGCAATGTGTATGGGGGCCTCCCAACTCTCCAGCATGTCCAATTTCAGGCTGCTGATCCTATTTTTCTCAGGTAGATAATAACACACTAGAGTGAGTGCTCCTGTGTATGGAAGAGTCGGGAAAGATAGCCAACAATTGGCACCGACAGTTATATATTGAGTATACGGCCCCGTAGTTTGGGTTCATTATTATTATTATTATTATTCATTTATATAGCACCATTGATTCCATGGTGTTCTACATGAGATATCACTTACAGTAAGCAAAACTAACAATAGATGAGAATATATAAAATTGTCTATTTTTCACCTAGAAAACAGATAATTTTTCATCCATACAGTTATCATATGTATGAGATAAGTATGACATCCTCTACTACACATCAATAATCAAAACAGTTTACAAAACCAAACCCAGTTCCAGATGTTAATAATTGCAAAGTATCAGTAAAAAAACAAACAGATGGCATATGGACGGGGCCCATATGACATCCTTGTTTTTAACGCACTCTTCAAGTCTAATGGATGAGTCTGACCAGGAAAGTGGATCACACTAGTGCATTTGCTGTGACTTTTTACATATATATGTGTATATATATATATATATATATTTATATATATATATTCTTGTGTACACTGCTCAAAAAAATAAAGGGAACACTTAAACAACAGAATATAACTCCAAGTAAATCAAACTTCCGTGAAATCAACTGTCCACTTGGGAAGCAACATTGTTTGAAAATCAATTTCACATGCTGTTGAGCAAATGGAATAGACAACAGATAGAAATTATTGGCAATTATCAAGACACACTCAATAAAGGAGTGGTTCTGCAGGTGGGGACCACAGACCACACCCCAGTACCAATGCTTTCTGGCTGATGTTTTGGTCACTTTTGAATGTTGGTTGTGCTTTCACACTCGTGGTAGCATGAGACGGACTCTACAATCCACCCAAGTGGCTCAGGTAGTGAAGCTCATCCAGGATGGCACATCAATGCGAGCTGTGGCAAGATGGTTTGCTGTGCCTGTCAGCGTAGTGTCCAAAGGCTGGATGCACTGCCAGGGGATGGGCCAGAACACCAGGAGACATGGAGGGGGCCGTAGGAGGGCAACAACCCAGCCGCAGGACTGCTACCTCAGCCTTTGTGCAAGGATGAACAAGAGGAGCACTGCCAGAGAACTACAAAATGACCTCCAACAGGTAACAAATGTGCATGTGTCTGCACAAATGGTTAGAAACCGACTACATGAGGATGGTCTGAGTGCCAGACTTCCACAGATGGAGGTTGTGCTCACAGCCCAACACCGTGCAGGACATTTGGCATTTGCCACAGAACACCAGTATTGGAAAATTTGCCACTGGTGCCCTGTGCTCTTCACAGATGAAAGCAGGTTCACACTGAGCACATGTGACAGACGTGACAGAGTCTCGAGACACCGTGGAGAGCGATCTGCCTGCAACATCCTTCAGCATGACCGGTTTGACAGTGGGTCAGTAATGGTGTGGGGTGGTATTTCTTTGGAGGGCCGCACAGCCCTCCATGTGATCGCCAGACTTAGCCTGACTGCCAATAGGTACTGAGATGAGATTCTCAGACCCCTTGTGATAACATGTGCTGGTGCAGTTGGCCCCGGGTTCCTCCTAATGAAGGACAATGCCAGACCTCATGTAGCTGGAGTGTGTCAACATTTCCTGCAAGATGAAGGCATTGAAGCTATGGACTGGCCCGCCCATCCCCCAGACCTGAATCCGATTGAACACATCTGGGACATCATGTCTTGCACCATCCACCAACGTCATATTTCACCACAGACTGTCCAGGAGTTGGCGGATGCTTTAGTCCAGGTCTGGGAGGAGATTCCTCAGGAGACCATCCACCGTCTCATCAGGAGCATGCCCTGGCGTTGTAGGGAGGTCATACAGGCACGTGGAGGCCACACATACTACTGATCATCATTTCCTTGTCTTGATGCATGTCCACTGAAGTTGGATCAGCCTGTAACTTCATTTTCCACTTTGATTTTGAGCATCATTCCAACTCCAGACCTCCGTGAGATATTAGTTGTGATTTACGTTCATAATTTTTAGGTTTTATTGTTCGCAACACTTTCCACTATGTAATGAATAAAGACTTACAACTGGAATATTTCATTCAGTGATATCTAGGATGTGGGATTTTATTGTTCCCTTTATTTTTTTATATATTATAGTGCTATTGAGAAATGAAAGCTGCATTGCTATTGGTTGCTGTAGGCAACATAGTTTATCTTGTTTTCCTAAAACACCCCAACATAAAGTAGCAATGAAATTTGATTTCACGATAGATGAAAAGTTATAGAAGCAGGATCCAAACACAAATGTCTTGTTACTGACAGTACACCATATTATTATCTGTACCTTGCTTATAATGCAGCAGTACCCCTCAGATTTGTGCCCATCTGACAACTCCTATTACAATCCAAAGCGACCATCCATCCCCCACCTCTCTTGCTAATTAAACTTTTTATTTCTAGCTACAGTGTCGCCATTCCTTGTTACTAAAAGTTCAGCCATGTGTGGGCCGGCTCCAGTGCGGCTGAAACCGGGGAGCGAGGTGGGGGGGGGGGGCCCTCTGCCAAAACTGTGTAACAAGCTAACCACGGAGCGGCCTTTATGTTACATGTGGAAATAATGGTGCGTGAGTGGGAGAGACTGCGCAGGGCCCACAGCAGAGCGATGTAATGGGGGAGGACTCACACAAATATTAGGGTCCATAAGCGTTGTCACTCAGCTCTTGGTAAGCCCTGAATGGCATACATATCTGAATTGTTCTGGAATATACCGCTACTAAAGTGACTCTCCAACCTGGGACTGAAAAGTGACTGCACATTTTTCATGTACAATCACGCTATATAGTGCACTACATTCACATCTCACAGCTTCTCCCAGGACAGTGTTGCTCTCCTGCTTCCAAGATGGCCGATACAGTTGTTTCGGGAGCATTATGGTAAGTACAGTATAAGTCATACCTGCCCTGCCTTTCCAATTGCAGAAAACAGGGAAGGCAGGGGATGACTTACCACTGCACTCCCATGTCTTGGCAACCATCTTAGGAGCAGGAGAAAAAGAGGAGGCAGCGGGAGGTAAACAGAGGACACTGGGTAGGGTTAGGGCATGTGCACAAGATGGCTTTTTCAGACAGGTGAACCCACAGTGTTTTCCAATAGAAAGACGTTTCAGGATACGCTGCACTTCGTTAACGTTATTAATCCCAAAGGATCTTTTTTCAGCGTTTTTTCATCCCATCCTGAGTGCTTTTGCAATGTATTTCTAAGCGTTTTTCCTGCATGCTTGTGGCATCTTTTTTACTGGCAATTACTAGACAATTTTTAAACTTCTTTCAATAATGATGAAACCACTAGCAGTTTTAAAAGAAAGAACACTGGCAAAAGGCTCAAAAAGATGCGCAAGCTTCTTCTGGGCATCTTGTGGACACCTTTTTGAGACTTCCCATTGGCTTGTACTGTGAAATATTGCACGTTTTCAGAGAAAAAAATGCCTGACGAATGGTCAGCACACTTCTTTTTGGAGTCTTCGGAAGCCTGAAGTGATTAAAGGTATGTGCCCACGATCAGTAGACCTCTGGTTGTCATGCCGAAGCATCGCTGACCCTCGTGACAGGGGTCAGTGATACGCGCATTCCCGGCCCGCTGGCCGGAAGCGCTAGTTAAATGCTGCTGTCAGAGTTTGACAGCAGCATTTAACTAGTTAACAGCAGCGGGTGGATCACGATTCCACCCGCCGCTATTGCGGGCACATGTCAGCTGTACAAAACACTTTGGTCACCTAGCAGACAAAACCTAAGATAAAAACAAAATTAACAAATTCCCTGCAGTATATAATTAAATAGTAATAGCAAATATAAATAACAGTGTAATTAGTTGACTGTTTTGATGAAAAAAAGCACAAAAGTCATCCCACCGCGACAAGGTGTCCCCATCAGGATGGTCCTATCTCTAGTATTAAACCTCACTATGCATCAACAGACATCAATATAGATAAGGGCAAATCAGGACCCCAATCTACATTGAGGTCTGCTGATAAATGACGAGGTCTTCCACTGCAAACAAATAAAGTTGCACTCTGTAGTGCTATAGCATGTAAACATGAAATATATGAAAATTAAATTGCATTACTGCTCTAGATATTAAGAAAAATTCGAGATGCTTAGCACATAATTTGGCCAATTCATGCATGCCCAGCAGCCAACGACAAAGCGATCTACAGTTGCTGGGATTAAAACTGCCATGGGCTGGTGGGTGGAGTGCTCGGTCAGAGAGCCAATACACAAATAACAAAAGACTGACTGTCTCTTCCAAACACTCTATCCACCAGCCTGTGTCGGTTTTAATTGCAGCAGGATCCTACTTACCCATAAATGCAGGCTTCTGCCTAGGAGAGGATTCACATTAGACAGGTTCCCAGCAACCGGAGATCGCCTTGTCGTTGGCTGCTAGGCATGCATGAATTGGCCAAATTATGTGCTAAGCATCTCCAATTTTTCTTATTATCTAGGGCAGTAATGCAATTTATATTTCATACTAGATGGTGGCCCGATTCTAACGCATCGGGTATTCTAGAATATGCATGTCCACGTAGTATATTGCACAGCCCACGTAGTATATTGCCCTGCCACGTAGTATATTGCCCAACCAGGTAGTATATTGCCCAGTCACGTAGTATATTGCCCAGTCACGTAGTACATTGCCCAGCAACGTAGTATATTGTCCAGCCACGTAGTATATTGCACAATGACGTAGTATACAGCACAGAGCCATGTAGTATATTGCCCAGCCACGTAGTATATTGCACAGCGACGTAGTATACAGCACAGAGCCACGTAGTATATTGCCCAGCCACGTAGTATATTGCCCAGCCACGTAGTATATTGCACAGCCACGTAGTATACAGCACAAAGCCACGTAGTATATTGCACAATGACGTAGTATACAGCACAGAGCCACGTAGTATATTGCCCAGCCACGTAGTATATTGCACAGCGATGTAGTATACAGCACAGACACGTAGTATACTGCCCAATCACGTAGTATATTGGCCAGTCACGTAGTATATTGCCCAGCCACGTGTGTAACAGGTTAAAAAATACTTAAAATTAAAAAAAAACATATACTCACGTTCCAAGGGCCCATTGTAGTCCTGGCGCTTGTGTGCGGTGCACGCGGCAGATTCCGGTCCCAGGGTTGGTATGAGCGCAGGACCTGTGATGAAGTCGCGGTCACATGACTGTGACGTCATGGCAGGTCCTTCTCGCATAGCATCCTTGCCACCAGAACCTGCCGCTTGCACTGCCGAGGAGAGGGCGCACGTCGGTGGGTGAGAATAACCTTTTTTTTTTATTATTATTACTTGTAACATTAGATCTTTTTACTATTGATGCTGCATACACAGCATCAATAGTAAAAAGTTGGTCACACAGGGTTAATAGCTGCGTTAATGGAGTGCGTTACACCGCGGCATAACGCGGTCCATTAACACTGCCATTAACCCTGTGTGCGGGCTGACTGGAGGCTAGTACGGAATGGGCACTGACTGCAGGGAGGAAGGAGCGGCCATTTTTCCGCCGGACTGTGCCCGTCGCTGATTGGTCGTGGCAATGGTCGTGCGCGTTTTGCCACGACCAATCAGCGACTTGGATTTCCATGACAGAGTCCGCGACCATTGAATATCTGTGACAGAAAGACAGACAGGCGGAAGTGACCCTTAGACAATTATATAGTAGATTTACATGCTATAGAACTGCAGAGTGTGACTTTGTTTGTTATGTATACAGAGATGGCTACTCTTAGTTTGCACCTGTACACACCAACTTTTTGTTTGAAAGTAACAGTCAGTCTTTTGTTATTAAAGGGAACCTGTCACCCCCAAAATCGATGGTGAGGTAAGGTCACCATCATCAGGGCTTATCTACAGCATTCTGGAATGCTGTAGATAATCCGCCGATGTTATCTGAAAGAGGAGAAAAAGAGGTTAGATTATAATCACCCAGGGGCGGTCCCGCTGCGGTCTGGTCAAATGGGTGTCTCAGGTCCGCTCCGGCGCCTCCTATCTTCATTCCATGACGTCCTCTTCTGGTCTTCACGCCGCGGCTCCGGCTTACTTTGTCTGCCCTGTTGAGGGCAGAGCAAAGTACTGCAGTGCGCAGGCGCCAGGCCTCTCTGAACTTTCCGGCGCCTGCGCACTGCAGTACTTTGCTCTGCCCTCAACAGGGCAGACAAAGTACGCCGGAGCCGGAGCCGTGAAGACCAGAAGAGGACGTCATGGAATTGCAGCGCCCCAGGGTCCTGGTCGTTGCAGTAATGTCGTTCTTACACCAGGGGGGAGTGATGTTATGTCTGAAGGCAATAAAGGAGGTCACCTTACCAGGTATCACAAACCACACAACACACTTCACACTCCAGTCCACCAGGGGGAGCTATGCTCCTATTTAGTAGGGCACTTGTCACAATTAGGTAAAACTGGTGGGCTGGAAAGGAAGTTAGACAGAAGCGGACTGAGCTTCACCCAGGCAGCACCTGTCAGGCAGACAGGGGAAAGGAGGAACATTAAACAGCTGCAGACAGAGAGGTCCCTGACAGGGGTGGGATCCTGTCAGAGGCCTAGCCAGAGGGTTACGGAGCTGCACCTGCCCCACGTGCGGCAGCATCCTAAGAAATGACACAAAGGGAATTGCGTTGCTGAGAGTGAGAAACTAAGCCATAGCACAAGGAGAGGAATCCAGAGGGAGTTCTGCCCTGCAATAGGCTGCCTCCCTCTGAGGCGCAGAAGCCGGTAGCAAGAACACCAAGGGAGTAAGGAACTCTATGCTTTACTTCAGAGACTGATAATTCCATGTTAGCTGCCCGACCTTCAGTTGTGAGTACCTCACCGAGAAGCTCAGCAGGGAGGGACTACAACACTCAGGCGCTAGAGGAAGGCTACTGATTTCCACCTGGATAAGGGGACTCTGGAGTTGCCTTCAGACTGGCCGGACTCTGTCTGCCCTGTGATCTGGTGCTCTGGACTGTGGACGCTGAAGCCTTCAGTAAAGGTAAAGAGACTGCAACCTTGTGTCCTCGTTATTCACTGCGCCTTACAACATCCACCATTCTCCATCTACACTCTGGGAAGCCCTGGGGATACACTTCACCTGTGGGAAGGTATACCATCTAGCTGCCATAACATCACCCCAGCAGACCCCTAAGCAGCGTCGGTCACCCTGCCCGCGTGTCTCCAATCCTGCCCGTGTGTCTCAAATCCTGTCCCTGTGTCTCCAATCCTGTCCTTGTGTCTCCCATCCTGTCCCTGTGTCTCCCATCCTGTCCCCGTGTCTCAAATCCCGCCCTCATGTCTCACATCCTGTCCCCGTGTCTCCCATCCTGTCCCCCGTGTCTCCCATCCTGTCCCCGTGTCTCCAATCCTGCCTTTGTGTCTCCCATTCTGTCCACGTGTCTCCATCCTGTCCCCGTGTCTCCCATCCTGTCCCCGTGTCTCCAATCCTGCCTTCGTGTCTCCCATTCTGTCCACGTGTCTCCATCCTGCCTCCGTGTCTCCAATCCTGTCCCTGTGTCTCCCATCCTGTCCCTGTGTCTCCCATTCTGCCCTGTCTCCATTCTTCCCCCTGTCTCCATTCTTCCCCCTGTCTCCATCCTGCCCCCATGTCTCCATTCTGCCCCCTGTCTCCATTCTGCCCCCTGTCTCCATCCTGCCCCCTGTCTCCATCCTGTCCCTGTCTCCATTCTTCCCCGTCTCCATCCTGCCCCCGTGTCTCCATTCTGCCCCCTTGTCTCCAATCTGCCCCCCGTGTCTCCAATCTGCCCCCCGTGTCTCCAATCTGCCCCCTGTGTCTCCATTCTGCCCCATGTCTCCATTCTGCTCCATGTCTCCATCCTGCCCCGTGTCTCCCATCCTGCCCCCATGTCTCCCATCCTGCTCCCCTGTCTCCAACCCTGCCCCGTATCTCCCATCCTGTCCCCGTGTCTCACATCCTGTGCCCGTGTCTCACATCCTGTCCCCGTGTCTCCCATCCTGTCCCCGTGTCTCACATCCTGCTCCCCTGTCTCCAATCCTGCCCCGTGTCTCCCATCCTGTCCCCGTGTCTCATATCCTGTCCCTGTGTCTCACATCCTGTCCCCGTGTCTCACATCCTGTCCCCGTGTCTCCAATCCTGCCTTCGTGTCTCCCATTCTGTCCACGTGTCTCCATCCTGCCTCCGTGTCTCCAATCCTGTCCCTGTGTCTCCCATCCTGTCCCTGTGTCTCCCATTCTGCCCCGTCTCCATTCTTCCCCCTGTCTCCATTCTTCCCCCTGTCTCCATCCTGCCCCATGTCTCCATTCTGCCCCCTGTCTCCATTCTGCCCCCTGTCTTCATCCTGCCCCCTGTCTCCATCCGGCCCCCGTGTCTCCATTCTGCCCCCTTGTCTCCAATCTGCCCCCCGTGTCTCCATTCTGCCCCCTGTCTCCATTCTGCCCCCTGTCTCCATCCTGCCCCCTGTCTCCATCCTGCCCCGTGTCTCCCATCCTGCCCCCGTGTCTCCCATCCTGCTCCCCTGTCTCCAATCCTGCCCCGTATCTCCCATCCTGTCCCCGTGTCTCACATCCTGTCCCCGTGTCTCCCATCCTGTCCCCGTGTCTCCCATCCTGTCCCCGTGTCTCCCATCCTGCTCCCCTGTCTCCAATCCTGTCCCTGTGTCTCCCATCCTGTCCCCGGGCAGGATGGAGACACATGGTCCATGTGTCTCCATCCTGCCGTTGAAACATTGCAGCTTGCCTCACCCCTCATTTTGTCTCTTGTCTCCTCTGGCTGCCTTGACTTGCGTTATTCCTTAGCACCGCTGCTACAGTCTTTATCTTTGGCACTTTTGTTCCATCTGCTTCAAACCTGTGAGCTCATTGCCTTTGATTTGTATTGGCAGCATTTCCCCCTTTTTTTTTTTAGGGTGCGTCACCATATACCTAGCTAGGACCTATGTCCACAGCCTAGGTTCATATTGTGATGGGTACATTGGGGCTATTACCGCTTAGGTGCTGAGCATGCTTATATAACACTGCAATTTACTTTAGCTAATTTATGCAGCCACCATAATGTCTATATATGACTACAGTGCATTGTGTGTCATTGTTTAGTTTCTTCTCCTGAGTATTTGCAATATTTTGTTTGTTACAGTTTATTGGTTTGCTTTTCGATGCACTGACCTATGTACAAGAGATATTGCGTATTTGCATTAACGTAACCAAGCACACCATCTATATTTATATTGATTGGTATTTGCACTTTATGCTTTGGCTACGTTATACCATGCATGATCTATATAGGGGTGAGGGCCATTGGTCCTATACTTAGGCCTTTTTTAAATGGTTCTATTCTGTGTTTGGTTTTTTAGGTGTAAATAAAGTATTAGGATTTTTTTGTACTATCTATGGGTGTGCGTACCGTTATTGGTCTAGTCTTTTTTTCTCCCTTGTTTTGCTTTATTGCTATAGGTACGGGCCCCAATTCATCGCCATAACTCATCTCAAAGGTGCTCTATAGGGCTTAAATCAAGTGATAGACTTGGCCATTGCTACAGATGAACATTTTTCTTTGCTAACCAATTTTTTACTAAATTGGATGTGTGCTTAGGATCATTGTCTTGCTTGGTATTTCCAGCCTCTGCCTACTTTGGCTGTATCATATGGCAACATTACATGCTCCAGTATATCCTTACACATAGTAACATTCATATTTCCATCAATTCTATGCAGAAGGCCAATGGCAGATGCGGAAAAGCAGCCCCAAACCATAACATTGCCACCACCATGTTATACTGTAGGTGTTTGGTACCTTACATCATTACGTTTTCCAACTGGGCTGTATATTATGGGCAGACATACCGCATGTGCAGCATGTGCGGCTGCATCGGCGCCCGGAGGTAAATGAGGACTCCTGCAGGGTGGCTAATAATGAGTGCAATCTGGCCTGGTTATCTGGCCCCGAGGCTCCAGGAGAGATCCCTGCAGCTCCGCTGCCTACAGGAGAAAATAGCAGCGGAGCTGCAGCGGTTTGTCCTGCTTCCTGCCCACGCTTCCTCTCACACAGACAGCAGCGCCACTGGATGACGTCATCATTCAGCGGCCAGCTGTGCCAGAGAGAGGAAGGTGACGGTGATGCTGCGGTGGCAGAGCGTGCGGAGAGGTGAGAGGTGCTGTGCGTGTGTCTGTGTTGTAAAGCTGCAGTAGCATCGTACGCAGTGAAGAAGCAGTGACCCACAAATTCAAACACAAAAGTCTCTTTTAATGTGTTTCTTCACAGCATTAAAATCCAGTTCACATAAAGACATATAACTTCAGTGGATATTATCAGTGACCAGTTTGCACCAGTTCAAAGCAATACATATCACATGGCTTTAGATTTGTGGTCCCTAAACAGGCCAGACTTCCCTTGTCCAGTTTCCCTGGGCGACCGCACGCCATCTCACAGTCTCTATACGTCTCCATACACACAGCCTCATATGTTGCAGACACTACACACGCCAGCCCTCCGCTGACTAGTTCTCGTGGGTGTCCTGCATCGCTGAATCACAGTCTCTTTACAGACTCTTTACTCACACAGTCGTACACAGTTCAGGATATCCTCCGGAAAGCAGCCGGGCACCATATCCACCTGTTTGCAATCGTTACACATGCTAGTCTTCTTTCGGGTACAGGACATCCACCTCCGGGCACAGGACTGTCCACATCTGACTCCTACGGGCACAGGACATCCACCTCCGGGCACAGGACTGTCCACATCTAACTCCTATGGGCACAGGACATCCACCTCCGGGCACAGGACTGTCCACATCCGACTTCTTCGGGTACAGGACATCCACCTCTGGGCACAGGACTGTCCACATCCGAGACCAGTACCATGGATGGCTTGCATCTCTGTGTACGCTGCGGGTGCCAGGCTATTCAGCTGCCCTGGGTGCTGGTTCTGCTGGCCTCCATGCACTCTGCAGACCAGCACACACCAGACTGACACTGACGTGCACCTCGCACACCTGGCCTGACCTGGCCAGACACCTGACACACCCATACCCCTTACTGCAGGGTTTTTAAACACACCAACCTGTGGCCTTCAGCCACCTGGAAAACCTGGACTGGAGATCCGTGACTCTCATGCACACCTATGGACTTCATTTGTCTGTATGCACATTCTGGGGAGAACAAACAGCGCCCCCTAGCTGTATCAGAGGCCACAGCCTTACAGTGTGTATGCGTGCATAGCAATGTGCAGAGAAGTGAATGGTGCTGTGTGTGTCTGTGTGTGTGTAGGGGAGGTGTTATGACCTGGTGGTCAGGACAATAATGGACCTGGTGGTTAAGAGCACACGGAATGACCTGATAGTTACTGATAATAAGGACGAGCTCTGGGACGTGGAACTCTGCTGACCGCAATCCCTAAACCTATCAAACACACTAGAAATAGCCGTGGATTGCGCCTAACGCTCCCTATGCAACTCGGCACAGCCTAAGAAACTAGCTAGCCCTGAAGATAGAAAAATAAAGCCTACCTTGCCTCAGAGAAATTCCCCAAAGGAAAAGGCAGCCCCCCACATATAATGACTGTGAGTAAAGATGAAAATACAAACACAGAGATGAAATAGATTTAGCAAAGTGAGGCCCGACTTACTGAACAGACCGAGGATAGGAAAGGTTACTTTGCGGTCAGCACAAAAACCTACAAAAAGACCACGCAGAAGGCGCAAAAAGACCCTCTGCACCGACTCACGGTGCGGAGGCGCTCCCTCTGCGTCCCAGAGCTTCCAGCAAGCAAGACAACAAATTAAATAGCAAGCTGGACAGAAAAATAGCAAACCAAAGAAATACAAGCTGGAACTTAGCTTCTGATGGGAAGACAGTTCACAAGAACGATCCAGGAGTGAACAGACCAATACTGGAACATTGACAGGTGGCATGGAGCAAAGATCTAAGTGGAGTTAAATAGAGCAGCAGCTAACGAATTAACCTCGTCACCTGTGAAACTCAGAAACACCCACCAGAGGAAGTCCATGGACAGAACCAGCCGAAGTACCATTCATGACCACAGGAGGGAGCCCGACAACAGAATTCACAACAATACCCCCCCCTTGAGGAGGGGTCACCGAACCCTCACCAGAGCCCCCAGGCCGACCAGGATGAGCCAAATGAAAGGCACGAACCGGATCGGCAGCATGAACATCAGAGGCAAAAACCCAGGAATTATCTTCCTGACCATAACCCTTCCACTTGACCAGGTACTGGAGTTTCCGTCTCGAAACACGAGAATCCAAAATCTTCTCCACCACATACTCCAACTCCCCCTCAACTAACACCGGGGCAGGAGGATCAACGGATGGAACCACAGGCGCCACGTATCTCCGCAATAACGACCTATGGAACACATTATGGATGGCAAAAGAAGCAGGAAGGGCCAAACGAAATGACACAGGATTGATAACCTCAGAAATCTTATACGGACCAATGAAACGAGGCTTAAACTTAGGAGAGGAAACCTTCATAGGAACATAACGAGACGACAACCAAACCAAATCCCCAACACGAAGTCGGGGACCCACACAGCGCCGGCGGTTAGCAAAACGTTGAGCCTTCTCCTGGGACAATGTCAAATTGTCCACCACATGAGTCCAAATCTGCTGCAACCTATCCACCACAGTATCTACACCAGGACAGTCCGAAGACTCAACCTGCCCTGAAGAGAAATGAGGATGGAAATCAGAATTGCAGAAAAACGGCGAAACCAAAGTAGCCGAGCTGGCCCGATTATTAAGGGCGAACTCAGCCAACGGCAAAAAGGACACCCAATCATCCTGATCAGCAGAAACAAAGCATCTCAGATATGTTTCCAAAGTTTGATTAGTTTGTTCGGTTTGGCCATTTGTCTGAGGATGGAAAGCCGAGGAAAAAGACAAATCAATGCCCATCCTAGCACAAAAGGATCGCCAAAACCTTGAAACAAACTGGGAACCTCTGTCAGAAACGATGTTCTCCGGGATACCATGTAAATGAACCACATGCTGGAAAAATAATGGCACCAAATCAGAGGAGGAAGGCAATTTAGACAAAGGTACCAAATGGACCATCTTAGAAAAGCGATCACAAACCACCCAAATGACCGACATCTTTTGAGAGACGTGGAGATCCGAAATAAAATCCATAGAAATATGCGTCCAGGGCCTCTTCGGGACCGGCAAGGGCAAAAGCAACCCACTGGCACAAGAACAGCAGGGCTTAGCCCGAGCACAAGTCCCACAGGACTGCACAAAAGAACGCACATCCCGTGACAAAGACGGCCACCAGAAGGATCTAGCCACCAAATCTCTGGTACCAAAGATTCCAGGATGCCCAGCCAACACTGAACAATGAATCTCAGAGATAACTCTACTAGTCCATCTATCAGGGACAAACAGTTTCTCCGCTGGGCAACGGTCAGGTCTATCAGCCTGAAATTTTTGCAGCACCCGCCGCAAATCAGGGGAGATGGCAGACAAAATTACCCCCTCTTTGAGAATACCCGCCGGCTCAGGAACACCTGGAGAGTCAGGCACAAAACTCCTTGACAGGGCATCAGCCTTCACATTCTTAGAGCCCGGAAGGTACGAAACCACAAAATCAAAACGGGAGAAAAATAATGACCATCGAGCCTGTCTCGGATTCAACCGTTTGGCAGACTCAAGATAAGTCAAATTCTTGTGATCTGTCAAGACCACCACGCGATGCTTGGCTCCTTCCAGCCAATGACGCCACTCCTCGAATGCCCACTTCATGGCCAACAATTCACGATTACCAACATCATAGTTACGCTCAGCAGGCGAAAACTTTCTAGAAAAGAAAGCACATGGCTTCATCACCGAGCCCTCAGAACTTCTTTGCGACAAAACAGCCCCTGCTCCAATCTCAGAAGCATCAACCTCAACCTGAAACGGAAGCGAAACATCTGGCTGGCACAACACAGGGGCAGAAGAAAAACGACGCTTCAACTCCTGAAAAGCCTCTACAGCCGCAGAAGACCAATTGACCACATCAGCACCCTTCTTGGTCAAATCAGTCAATGGTTTAGCAACAGTAGAAAAATTAGCGATGAAGCGCCGATAAAAATTAGCAAAGCCCAGGAACTTTTGCAGGCTCTTCACAGATGTCGGCTGAGTCCAATCGTAAATGGCCTGGACTTTAACAGGGTCCATCTCGATAGTAGAAGGGGAAAAAATGAACCCCAAAAATGAAACCTTCTGAACTCCAAAGAGACACTTTGACCCCTTCACAAACAAGAAATTCGAACGAAGGACCTGGAACACCATTCTGACCTGCTTCACATGAGACTCCCAATCATCCGCAAAGACCAAAATATCATCCAAATACACAATCAGGAATTTATCCAGGTACTCTCGGAAGATGTCATGCATAAAGGACTGAAATACTGATGGAGCATTGGAAAGCCCGAATGGCATAACCAGGTACTCAAAATGGCCCTCGGGCGTATTAAATGCTGTTTTCCATTCATCGCCTTGTTTAATACGCACAAGATTATATGCCCCTCGAAGATCTATCTTGGTGAACCAACTAGCCCCTTTAATACGAGCAAACAAATCAGACAGCAACGGCAAAGGATACTGAAATTTGACTGTAATTTTATTAAGAAGGCGGTAATCAATGCAAGGTCTCAAGGAACCATCCTTCTTGGCCACAAGAAAGAACCCTGCTCCTAACGGTGATGACGACGGGCGAATATGGCCTTTCTCCAAGGATTCCTTTATATAACTCCGCATAGCGGCATGTTCTGGCACAGATAAATTGAACAATCGGCCCTTAGGAAACTTACTACCAGGAATCAAATTAATTGCACAATTGCAATCCCTATGAGGAGGTAGGGCACTGGCTTTGGTCTCATCAAATACATCCCGATAATCCGACAAAAACTCTGGAACTTCAGAAGGAGTGGAAGACGAAATAGACAAAAATGGAACATCACCATGTACCCCCTGGCAACCCCAGCTGGACACAGACATAGATTTCCAGTCCAATACTGGATTATGAACCTGTAGCCATGGCAACCCCAAAACGACCACATCATGCAGATTATGCAACACCAGAAAGCGGATATCCTCCTGATGTGCAGGAGCCATGTACATGGTCAATTGGGTCCAATACTGAGGCTTATTCTTGGCCAAAGGCGTAGCATCAATTCCTCTCAATGGAATAGGATACTGCAAGGGCTCCAAGAAAAAACCACAGCGCCTAGCATACTCCAAGTCCATCAAATTCAGGGCAGCGCCTGAATCCACTAATGCTATAACAGAATAGGATGACAAAGAGCAAATCAGAGTAACAGATAATAGAAATTTAGACTGTACCATACCAATGGTGGCAGACCTAGCGAACCGCTTAGTGCGCTTAGCACAATCGGAGATAGCATGAGTGGAATCACCACAGTAAAAACATAGCCCATTCCGACGTCTGTATTCTTGCCGTTCAGCTCTGGTCAAAGTCCTATCACATTGCATAGGCTCAGGCCCATGCTCAGATAGTACCACCAAATGGTGCACAGCTTTACGCTCACGCAAGCGTCGATCGATCTGAATGGCCAAGGACATAGACTCATTCAGACCAGCAGGCATGGGAAACCCCACCATGACCTCCTTAATGGCTTCAGAGAGACCCTTTCTGAAGATTGCTGCCAGGGCACATTCATTCCACTGAGTGAGCACAGACCACTTTCTAAACTTCTGACAATATATCTCCGCTTCATCCTGACCCTGACACAGAGCCAGCAAGATTTTCTCTGCCTGATCCACTGAATTAGGTTCGTCATAAAGCAATCCAAGCGCCAGGAAAAACGCATCAACATCACGCAATGCCGGATCTCCTGGCGCAAGGGAAAATGCCCAGTCTTGAGGGTCACCACGTAACAAAGAAATAATGATCTTTACTTGTTGAACAGGGTCACCTGGGGAGCGAGGCTTCAAGGCAAGAAACAATTTACAATTATTTTTGAAATTCAAGAACTTAGATCTATCACCAAAAAACAAATCAGGAATTGGAATCCTAGGCTCTGACATCGGATTCTGAACCACAAAATCTTGAATGTTTTGTATCCTTGTAGTGAGATTATCCATCCAAGAGGACAGACCTTGAATGTCCATGTTTACACCAGTGTCCTGAACCACCCAGAGGTAAAGGGGAAAATAGAGACAAAACACACTGCAAAGAAAAAAAAATGGTCTCAGAACTTCTCTTATCCCTCTATTGAGATGCATTAGTACTTTGGGCCACCTGTACTGTTATGACCTGGTGGTCAGGACAATAATGGACCTGGTGGTTAAGAGCACACGGAATGACCTGATAGTTACTGATAATAAGGACGAGCTCTGGGACGTGGAACTCTGCTGACCGCAATCCCTAAACCTATCAAACACACTAGAAATAGCCGTGGATTGCGCCTAACGCTCCCTATGCAACTCGGCACAGCCTAAGAAACTAGCTAGCCCTGAAGATAGAAAAATAAAGCCTACCTTGCCTCAGAGAAATTCCCCAAAGGAAAAGGCAGCCCCCCACATATAATGACTGTGAGTAAAGATGAAAATACAAACACAGAGATGAAATAGATTTAGCAAAGTGAGGCCCGACTTACTGAACAGACCGAGGATAGGAAAGGTTACTTTGCGGTCAGCACAAAAACCTACAAAAAGACCACGCAGAAGGCGCAAAAAGACCCTCTGCACCGACTCACGGTGCGGAGGCGCTCCCTCTGCGTCCCAGAGCTTCCAGCAAGCAAGACAACAAATTAAATAGCAAGCTGGACAGAAAAATAGCAAACCAAAGAAATACAAGCTGGAACTTAGCTTCTGATGGGAAGACAGGTCACAAGAACGATCCAGGAGTGAACAGACCAATACTGCAACATTGACAGGTGGCATGGAGCAAAGATCTAAGTGGAGTTAAATAGAGCAGCAGCTAACGAATTAACCTCGTCACCTGTGAAACTCAGAAACACCCACCAGAGGAAGTCCATGGACAGAACCAGCCGAAGTACCATTCATGACCACAGGAGGGAGCCCGATAACAGAATTCACAACAGGGAGGAGAGGGCAATGATGGGGCTGATGGGGAAAAGGCAATGATGGGGTGATGGAGAGGGCAATGATGGGGATGGTGGGAGGAAGAGGAAATGATGGAATTAGTGGAATGGGCAATGATGGTGGTGGGTGAGAAGGCAATGATGGAGGTGGTGGAAAGGGCAATAATGGGGAGTGGAATGGGGAAGAAATGATGGAGGTGGTGGAATGGACAAGGATGGTGGTGGTAGAAAGGACAATGGTGGTGGGGGAGGAAATGATGGAGGTGGTGGAATGGGCAAGGATGGTCATGGTGGAAACGACAATGATGGTGGTGGAGGGGGAGGAAATGATGGACGTGGTGGAATGGGCAAGGATGGTCGTGGTGGAAAGGACAATGATGGTGGTGAAGAGGGGGAGGAAATGATGGTGGTGGAAAGAACAATGATGGTGGTGGTGGAAAGGGCAATGATGGGGATGGTAGGGGAGGAAGAAATGATGGATGTGGTGGAAAGGGCAATGATGGGGATGGTGGGGGAGGAGGAAATGATAGAGGTGGTGGAATGGGACATGACAGGGTGGTGGAGGAGAAGGCTGTGATGGAGGTGGTGGAAAGGGCAATGATGGGAGTGATGGAAAGGGCAATGATGAGAGTGGTAGGGGAGAAAGCAATGATGGAGGTGGTGGGAGTGGGGGGAGTTGGGGAAATCACTTGAAGGTATGCACTATATGAGATAATTTTGTTATTGGTGGTTCGGATTGATTGGAAAGAGTATGAGACTTCCAATTATGCCTGTGCTTCAGTTTAGAGAAGTTTATAGGCATCTTCTCTTGTTGTACTTTCATGATCATTACTGGTCAATATTTCTTTATTCAATTGAAAATATAGTTAATAACCAGCATTGCACTTATACTCTACTGTCGGAAATGGTTTGTATGGAATGGATCTGACCATTCTTAACCCTTGTCAGGCTGCATAATTTTACAACCTTAACAGGCTGCATAGGTACAATTGTACCTTCACATATACCTCCACTGTGGGAAGACTTTACTTGGTTTCAGAAACTAAAGTTCATTCAGCTACAAATGTTATGCTGATATCTATTGTTCAGTGTTGTTACTGGTCACTTATGTTGCTGTCAATTAAGTTAATTCAAACTGGGAGTGGCTTCTACTTGTCTTCCTGCCTCCCTCCTCTCATTAGCCATTTTGCTGTTCATCTCATTGCTGTGAGCACACATTTCTAGGCTTGTGAAGTCTTCAATTTCTTGGAAACGAAGGTAGGAAAGTCTCACAGCATCTAACAGCCAGTTATACCTTTATTCTCATTATGTGGGGACAGAACAGTCAAATTGTCTTTCAGCCTGGACTTGGCTTACATATATTTTGTATGAAACTTATCACTATAGGTATAATTTTTATACGAAAAATGGATAATAATTAGTATCTACATATTGTTTTACGATGTTTTATTTATATTCAGCACAAAATACGAAGCCAAAATTCATCTAGCAAGTCATCATGAGTGATAGTAATGCTGGATCTAGTTTCCGCCATAATCCAAGAAAACGTGTTTGCAGGTTAGTATAATTTTGTGAAAAGCCAATAATGTAGTATTTCGGAAAATTATTTATTTTACATTTTTTCATATTTACAGATTTACGTCTGACGAAATAATGCGAATGCTAGAAGAATCTGATTCTGAGCATGAGGATGAACCATATGTTCCATCTGATGATGAAAACTATGTACCACAAGTGGATGTTACTGAAGAAGATTCAGACATTGAACAAGAAATGGTCATAGAGCATGAAAATGAATACGAATCAGACGAAAGTGTTGAGGATGATTCTGTGCCTCAAAGTGCAGGCGACATTTGGACTGCTAAGGATGAAACTCAATGGTGCAGTAATCCACTGCCAAATGCACAAACAAAATCTCGTAATGTCCTACGACAAAGAGGTGGCCCTGCAGCAATCAGCAACCTATATACAGCAAAAGAGCTATTCAAGTCCATCATGACTCCCGAGATGTGTGACATCATATTACGGGAAACGAATCGAAAGGCCAAGAGAGTTTGTGATGCTTACAACAACGAACTGGTACAACGTTTTCCTGATTCTTCCAAACAACCACCACAAAAAACATTCAAGCAATTTACTGAAACTGAACTTCATGCATTTTTGGGCATACTGATTGCTGCTGGTGTGCACAGAGCCAACAAAGAGAATCTGGAGGAAATGTGGAATGTTGCTGCTCTGCCTCTTATACGTGCAGCCATGTCTCGTGACCGCTTCAAGATGATACTCAGATTTATCAGGTTTGACAACGAAAATACCCGTGCAGAACGTGTGCAAACAGATAAAGCTGCACCAATACGGGACATCTGGACAATGCTGAACAGTAATCTGGAGAGAGCCTACAAGCCATATCATTGTATCACCGTCGACGAGCAATTATTTCCATTTAGAGGTCATACTAAATTTACCCAGTATATACCTTCAAAACCAGCTAAATATGGCATAAAGATTTTCTGGGCTTGTGACTCATCAAATGCCTACCCTTTACAAGGTCAGCTCTACACTGGGAAACCAACTGATGGTCCTCGACAAGTAAACATTGGAGAACGAACAGTATTGGACCTAGTGAGCTCGTATAAAGGCTCTGGAAGAAATGTCACCACCGATAACTTCTTTACAACCATGGAACTAGCTAAGGTATTGAACTCCTGGAACATGACACTAGTTGGTACAGTGAGAAAAAACAAAAGGTTCCTACCTAACAACATGCAGCCTGCCAAAGAAAGGCCTGTATACTCGACAAATTTTGCCTACAATCATGATGCAACAGTCTGTTCATATGTACCAAAGAAGAACAAATCAGTCGTGCTTCTATCATCTATGCACATGACGGGAGAAGTTGAAGAGACACTAGCAGCCAAGCCAGAGATAATAAAATACTACAACATAACAAAAGGTGGCGTTGATGTTATGGATAAAATGTTGGGAGAGTACACTGTGAAACGACGAACATCACGTTGGACTTTGGCATTTTTCTACAATATGATTGATGTCAGTGGGTTAGCATCCTACATCATCTACAGAGAACACAATCCAAGCTTCAGGGCAAAGGATCAACGAAGAAAGTTCCTGAAAGATCTCGCAAATCAGCTGTGTATGATTGCAATTGAAGATCGTAGTACAAACAAAATGATAATGAGAAACCATTTTCTTCGAGGTGCAGTAGAAATGGTGCTTGGACGATGCATTGTGGTAGCATCGCAGCCAGCAGCTGGCCCCAAAATACCTCATGGTAGTCGTGGACCCTCCCCTGTTGTTGGTAGTTGCTATGTCTGCAGAGACCTGAGGCGAAAACAACGCAAGACTAGAAAGTCTTGTGTGGTTTGTGTGAAACCCATTTGCGATGAACACTCTGTAGCAAAGCCAACATGCATTACTTGCAAAGAAAATCAATAAAAAAAAGTTTCTTACATTTTCTTTTATAATGTAAATGAACAGTTTTTTACTTGTTTATAATAGTTAAATAGCATTATCATTAAAAAAAAATTTATGCTTTTTCCCTTGCATTATCTTCATTCAAAATATATGAGGTACATTTGTACCTATGCAGCTTGTTATGGATGCAAAAAGATCTCGACCCCTTATCTCGGAAGCGGGTGGAGATATTTTATTGAAATTTGGCCAATATATTCTGGACCAAAAATGTAGAGATGTCACGAAATTTCAGCCCTCTACGTCTTTTCAAAAAAAAGTTATTGCAATTTTAAAACGGAATAGTTACAATTGTACCTATTCAGCCGGATAAGGGTTAAAGTGAATATTATTTTTGATAGGAATTTACTACAAATTCTACATGGCATCACTTAAACTCCTTTCATGGAACATCAGGGGACTGGGGACCACTAGAAAATGTAATATTTTATTCTCTCAAATACGTAAAACACAGGCGCAAATAATATGTCTTCAACAAACTCACCTAACACCAGACACTATATCCAGAATGAATAAACCTTGGATACAATAGCAGCAACACACTACACATACGTCGTATTCTAGCGGGGTGGTCATTATGATACATAAATCTCTGCAATGGTTGGTTCAAATGGTTAAAAGAGATCCAGAAGGTAGATTTATTTTTATTTATGCATTTATAGATATGATGCCTCATGTATTGCTTAATATTTATAATCCGCTGCCAGCTAAGATGGAGGTACTTCATGAGGCTGCGATCTTTGTATCGCAATATCCTGATGCTAAGATGATATGCATGGTTGACTTCAATATGGTTCTTAACATCTATTTGGATAGATTGAGTGCTGCAAACTCGAAGCTTAGTAATCAAGACACTACTATACTGGAGGCTTTCACAAAGGAAATGGGCTGGATTGATTTGTGGAGACAGCAACATCCCCTTGAGAAGGAATTCTGTTATACGCCAGCTGTTCGTTGTCTGTCCAGAATTGACCAATATTTAGAATTGAGAGTCCTCAGTGGTTGATACCTTTTAATGGCTAACTGAAAAGATGGTAACAAATTGCAAGCTTTCGAGACTACACAGGTCTCTTCATCAGGCAAAGACTAAAACAAATTCCGAAGAATCACATATTTATGCACAACATAGTATAGGAAAAAAAAAAAGAGGGGAAAAAAAACCATGGATAAGCCAGGTGACATGAAGCAGAATTACCATGGGTGATAAACAGTTACGTCCATAAATATTGGGCCAATTCTTAGATAAGGATTGTTTTATTGTCCTGTGATTAGGGTCTCTGTCGTAATGACCCTTCATGATCTGAGGGGCAAGTTCCTTAGTTGATGTAAAAAGACATAAATCCATGTGACACATTCAGTCCTTCATTAAGAGTGTCAAAGGTCGTCATCAATTTATATTCCCAGACTCTCCTGTCTTTCTGCGATTTGAAGTTTCCTTTCAATACAAGTAATTTCATGTCCATAATGTTATGATTTGGGAGACAGAAATGTATTGCCACCGGTAGATCCATTCTTTTTTCTCTTATTGTATGGCGATGGGAGTTCATTCTTGTTCTAAGCTTCTGCCCTGTCTCCCCCACATACAGACACCCAGTTGGACATTTAGTACATATAATTAGGTACACCACATTAGAAGTGATGCAGCTGAAAGTTCCCTCATAGGAGAGCAAGATAGAATAGTAGACCAATTAGAGGTATTTATAACAGACCTAGCTGATTTTCCTGATAAATTGATAGTATGGGATACACTTAAGGAATATTTGAGGGGATGTGTCAAATCTACGATTTCTTATGTTAAAAGAGAATTCTGTATTAGGGAGCGGAGACTGGCTGAGGAATGTAAATTGTTGGAAGCTGAATATATCAATAACCCCTCTGATAATTCATTGCATAGATGGCTGGGTAAGGGAAGGGAGTACCTGATGCATTTAAAGAAGGAAGCCCAGAGAAACCTTTTTTCTCTAAACAGACGTATTTTGAATTGGGAAACCAATCAAGTACATTTTTGGCATATATGGTCCAACAAAATCAAATGTCCCCGTCCATTCTTGCCATTAATGCGCTGGACGGAAATCCACTGCTTTAATCTGACCAAATCGCAAACAGATGTTAAGAATATTTTAGAGAATTATATAGCTCTCAATTGAATCATACTACAGGAGAGATTGACGAATACTTGGACCATATGGAATTTCCCAAGCTTTTAGATAGAGATATCACATTGGAGGAAATTTGGGAAGCGGCCATGTCTCTATGCAGTGGGAAAACTCCAGGCCCTGATGGCATACCCATAGAACTACATAAAAGATATCTTGATCAGATAGGGCCGATTCTGATGCAGACCCTTTCTGAAGCACTTGCAAGACACTCTCTCCCCCAATCCTTTTATGATGCCACCATAGTGGTAATACCAAAGCCAGATAAACCTGAGGAGTGTGGCTCTTATCGCCCCATATCTCTGCTCAATACAGACTATAAAATACTCACTAAACTTATAGCTAGCAGACTTAAAGCAGTAATACTTAACATAGTACATGAAGATCAATCTGGCTTTATGCCGGGGAGATCCACCTCCTCTAATATCAGAAAAGTGCAGGTTCTAACTCAGATAGGACACACATATGAGAAGCATTGGGCGATTGCCTCTCTAGATAGTGTGAAGGCTTTTGATTCAATGGAATGGAAATTCTTGCAACGTGTACTTCTGACATTTGGTTTATCAGACAAATTTTTCAAGTGGATTGAGATACTTTATTATATGCCCAGAGCTAACATCCTTTTTAATGGTTTGTTGTCAGATTATTTTGCGCTGGGTAGGGGAACTAGACAGGGCTGCCCACTATCCCCAATGCTCTTTGCTCTTGCAATTGAGCCAATTGCACTTGCAATTAGACAGGATCCTATGGTGGAAGGAATTAATATCAACTCTAGAGTGGATAAAGTGGGATTATATGCTGATGATCTAGTGTTCTTTATGGATAAAGTAGAGCAATCTCTACCAAGGGCAATTGATCTTATTAATTATTTGGAGGAACTGTCTGGTCTTAAAATTAACTTGAGTAAGTCTGTGATTATGCCATTAGTAGATAACATAACTGTACCCGTGCTATGTGGTTTAAAGGTAGTACAAAAATGTAAATATTTAGGCATCATAATTAATCAAAATTCGATTAGAGACCTTAAAGATAATATATACTCTTTGGAAGATATGATGAGGAATAAATTTGGGATATGGTCCCGACTTCCCCTATCTGTGGCGGGAAGAGTTAGATTAATTAAAATGATAATTCTTCCCAAATGCTTATATATGCTGGAACACATATCATTAAGAGTCTCTAAAAGCTTCTTTAGGAAAGTGCATAGTATTTTTGCAGCATTTATATGGGGTCCGTCAAGACCTAAAATATGTATTGGATCCCTGCAGAGGCCCAAAAATCAAGGTGGCTACGCGGTCCCTGATTTATATTTACACTGTGTGCAGAATTATTAGGCAAGTTGTATTTTAGAGGATTATTTTTATTATTGATCAACAACTATGTTCTCAATCAACCCCAAAGACTCATAAATATAAAGCTTAATATTTTTGGAAGTTGGAGTGGGTTATTTTAGATTTGGCTATCTTAGGAGGATATCTGTTTGTGCCGGTAACTATTACTGTGCAGAATTATTAGGCAACTTAATAAAAACCAAATATATTCCCATCTCACTTGTTTATTTTCACCAGGTAAACCAATAAAACTGCACAAAATTTAGAAGTAAACATTTGACATGCAAAAACAAAACCCCCAAAAATTAGTGACCAATATAGCCACCTTTCTTTATGATGACACTCAACAGCCTTCCATCCATAGATTCTGTCAGTTGCTTGATCTGTTTACGATTAACATTGCGTGCAGCAGGCACCACAGCCTCCCAGACACTGTTCCGAGAGGTGGACTGTTTTCCCTCCCTGTAGATCTCACATTTTATGAGGGACCACAGGTTCTCTATGGGGTTCAGATCAGGTGAAAAAGGGGGCCATGTCATTATTTTTTCTTCTTTGAGACCTTTACTGGCCAGCCACGCTCTGGAGTACTTGGAGGCATGTCTGCTGTGTCATTCCTATAAGTGTGTCCTAGAAGTGTGAAGATTAATTTAGAATTAAAACCAGAAGGATGTATACAGACTGTGCCCTGCTATCTGCCACCATCGCACTCTAACCAGCATGTCTATTCTTCCTACAGGTATGTGCATGCACCCAGCTCTCCAGCCTGCTCTCCTGCCTTGTCTGTCTATGAAGTGCACATAGTACATCACCCAACTTTCCACACAGACTTTCCTCTGCTCCTAGCATTCTCATGGTATGTTCATGTACCCAGCTCTCCAGCCTGCTCTCCTGCCTTGTCTGTCTATGAAGTGCACATAGTACATCACCCAACTTTCCACACAGACTTTCCTCTGCTCCTAGCATTCTCATGGTATGCCTTTCAGCTAACCCCAGCTTACCCTGTGTTATTTATTGGCCTTGCTTACTCTGGCTTGACTGTATGCATCTGGTCCACCCTTAATTCTCTGACCAAGATGAGCAGAGATCACTCCTCTCTGCTTCACACCTGAATGCACTTAGTTTTACATATATTGCATAGTACAAGTCTGCAATGACTTTAGTCTGCTATGTGATTCCTATAAGTGACTGTAAACAATGTTTCTGTTTGTTTTCACTTTCACCCCTATAATTCTTCACTTTCTGCAAACTCCCCTAATCCCTACTCCTAGTATAGAACTGTTCATCTCCTCTTCAATCCTCCCCATCCATCTCACCTCCTTCTCAGAACTGTGCCTCAACATACCATCCTCTGTCTCCAAACACAGACAGCCACCTCATGCCCTCTCCTGCTCCCACCTGCTAACACTTTCTCTGCTCCTTCTCACTGCTGGTGATATCTCTCCAAATCCTGGTCCTCCTCACCACATCCCCATAGTCAGTTCTACCTCCCATCCACGCTGTGTCACAAATTTCCGTAACCTCTCTAACCTTATACCCATTCGCCCAGCCCCCGCTTCCCCAGTCCCACTAACAGGAGCTCTGTGAAACGCTCGCTCTGTCTGAAACAAGCTTTCCTACATCCATGATCTTTTTGCTACTACCAAACTTTCCTTCCTCGCCATCACCAAAACCTGGCTCACCCCTTCTGACACAGCCTCTCCTGCTGCACTTTCATATGGTGGCTTCCACCTTTCTCACACACCCCGCCCCAGCAGCAAACATAGTGGAGGAGTTGGTTTTCTCTTGTCAGAAAACTGCTCCTTCGCCCCAATCCCACTGCCACCCGCTGTTACCCTCCCTTCCTTTGAGGTGCACTCTGTGCGCATCTACGCCCCCACCAACCTCCAACTGGCTGTCATTTACTACCCCCCAGGGCCAGCCACCACCTTCTTTGACCACTTCACCACCTGGCTACTTTATTTCCTTTCTGCGGACATCCCCACTATCATCATGGGCGACTTCAACATCCCCAATGACACTTCCCTCTCAGCTGCCACTAAACTTCTATCTCTCACTTCCTCCTTCGGCCTCACTCAATGGTCTTCTGCAGCCACTCACAAAGATGGTCACACATTGGACCTCATCTTCACCCTCCTCTGCTCCCTATCTAACCTCTCTAACTCACCTCTTTCTCTTTTTCTGACCACAACCTACTCACAGTCTCTTCCCTCTCCACTCCTTGTCTACAATCCCCACCCCACAAACTTGCACACCCTCGCAGAAATCTTAAACACCTTGATCTACGTTCACTCTCTGAATCCCTCCTCCCTCTCACAGACATAAGTTCCCTACACAATGCGGATGACGCTGCCACTCTATATAACACCACAATAGCTGCAGCTTTGGAATCTCTTGCCCCTCTCACACATACTAAAGCTCGCAAAATCAACAGACAGCCCTGGCACACCAGCCTGACCAAAGAACTGAGGCGAGCTTCCATGGCTGCAGAGTGGAGATGGAAAAGATCCCACTCCAACGAGCACTTTATCGCATTCAAACAGTCCCTCACTACTTTCAAGACCACACTCGCCACAGCTAAACTAACCTACTTCTCATCTCTCATATCCTCCCTGTATCACAACCCTAAACAGTTATTCAACACCTTGAATTCTCTCCTCCGTCCCCCAGCACCTCCTCCCTCCCCACTCATCTCAGCTGAAGACTTTAACTCATTTTTCAAGCAGAAGATTGAGAACATCAGAGACAGTTTTAGTCGACAACCCCCAGAGCCCTTCCTCCCAACTACCCAGCCCTCCACCTCCAAAACCAACTTCTCCACTATTATTATTATTTATTGTTATAGCGCAATTTATTACATGGCGCTTTACATGTGAGGAGGGGTATACATAATAAAAACAAGTACAATAATCTTAAACAATACAAGTCATAACTGGTACAGGAGGAGTGAGGACCCTGCCCGCGAAGGCTCACAATCTACAAGGGATGGGTGAGGATACAGTAGGCAAGGATAGAGCTGGTCATGCAGCGGTTTGGTCGATCGGTGGTTACTGCAGGTTGTAGGCTTGTCGGAAGAGGTGGGTCCTCAGGTTCTTTTTGAAGGTTTCGATGGTAGGCGAGAGTCTGATGTGTTGTGGTAGAGGGTTCCAGAGTAGGGGTGATACGCGAGAGAAATCTTGTATACGATTGTGGGAAGAGGAGATAAGAGGGGAGTAGAGTAGGAGATCTTGTGAGGATCGGAGGTTGCGTGTAGGTAAGTACCGGGAGACGAGGTCACAGATGTATGGAGGAGACAGGTTGTGGATGGCTTTGTACGTCATGGTTAGGGTTTTGTAGTTGAGTCTCTGGGCAATGGGGAGCCAGTGAAGGGATTGACAGAGGGGAGAGGCCGGGGAATAGCGGGGGGACAGGTGGATTAGTCGGGCAGCAGCGTTTAGAATAGATTGGAGGGGTGCGAGAGTGTTAGAGGGGAGGCCACAGAGCAGGAGGTTGCAGTAGTCAAGGCGAGAGATGATGAGGGCATGGACTAGGGTTTTTGCAGATTCTTGGTTGAGGAATGAACGGATTCGTGAAATATTTTTGAGTTGAAGTCGGCAGGAAGTGGAAAGGGCTTGGATATGTGGTTTGAAGGAGAGATCAGCGTCAAGGATTACCCCGAGGCAGCGAGCTTGTGGGACTGGGGAGAGTGGGCAGCCATTTACTGTAATGGATAGGTTCGTTGGGGGGGTCGCGTGAGATGGGGGAAAGATGATGAATTCTGTTTTGTCCATGTTAAGTTTCAGAAATCTAGCGGAGAAGAAGGATGAAATAGTGGACAGACATTGAGGGATTCTGGTTAGAAGGGAGGTGATATCTGGTCCAGAGATGTAGATCTGTGTGTCATCAGCATAGAGGTGATACTGAAAGCCATGAGATTCTATGAGCAGATCGACTCTCCACTCTACTCTCAAAATCGCATCTCACCTCCTGTGCACTTGACCCGATCCCTTCCCACTTCATCCCAAACCTCACCACAGTCTTCATCCCAACTCTAACCCATCTCTTCAACCTATAACTAACAACTGGTGTTTCCCCCTCAAGCTTTAAACATGCCTCAATCACACCTATCCTCAAAAACCCCTCTCTTGACCCATCCTCTATATCTAGCTATCGCCCTATATCACTTCTCCCCTATGCCTCAAAACTACTGGAACAACATGTCCATCTTGAACTGTCCTCCCATCTATCTTCCTGCCCCCTTTTTGACTGCATACAATCAGGCTTCCGGTCACACCACTCCACTGAAACTGCCCTAAGGTCACCAATGAACTATTAACTGCCAAGTGCAAGCGACACTACTTTATCCTCCTACTC
This sequence comes from Ranitomeya imitator, assembly GCF_032444005.1. Lineage (NCBI taxonomy): Eukaryota > Metazoa > Chordata > Amphibia > Anura > Dendrobatidae > Ranitomeya > Ranitomeya imitator. The sequence goes on along the minus strand of NC_091283.1, from coordinate 450,573,519 downwards.
CTGGACCTGTCCTCTTTGACACAGTGTTGCATTCCCTATTACTACAGACTTGGCCCTATCCTGGATCTCGTCATACCTAACTGACCGAACATTCAGCATCTCCCATTCACACACCACCTCCTCACCTCGCCCCCTATCTGTCGGAGTCCCACAAGGTTCAGTTCTAGGGCCCCTGCTCATCTCCATTTACACTTTTGGCCTGGGACAGCTCATTGAATCTCACGGTTTTCAGTATCATCTCTATGCTGATGACACACAGATCTACATCTCTGGACCAGATATCACCACCCTACTTACCAGAATCCCTCAATGTCTATCCGCTATTTCATCCTTCTTCTCCGCTAGATTTCTAAAACTTGACATGGACAAAACAGAATTCATTGTCTTTCCCCCATCTCACGCGACCCTCCAACGAACCTATTCATTACAGTAAACGGCTGCCCACTCTCCCGTCCCACAAGCTCGCTGTCTCAGGGTAATCCTTGACACTGATCTCTCCTTCAAACCGCATATCCAAGCCCTTTCCACTTCCTGCCACCTTCAACTCAAAAATATTTCACGGATCCGTACATTCCTAAACCAAGAATCTGCAAAGACCCTAGTCCATGCCCTCATCATCTCCCGCCTTGACTACTGTAACCTCCTGCTCTGTGGCCTCCCCTCTAACACTCTAGCACCCCTCCAATCTATTCTAAACTCAGCTGCCCAACTAATCCACCTGTCCCCCCGCTATTCCCCTCTGTCAATCCCTTCACTGGCTCCCCATTACCCAGAGACTCCAGTACAAAAGCCTAACCATGACATACAAAGCCATCCACAACCTGTCTCCTCCATACATCTGTGACCTCGTCTCCCGGTACTTTCCTGCACGCAACCTCTGATCCTCACAAGATCTCCTTCTCTACTCCCCTCTTATCTCCTTTTCCCACAATCGCATACAAGATTTCTCTCGCGCATCACCCCTCTTCTGGAACTCTCTACCACAACATATCAGACTTTCACCTACCATCGAAACCTTCAAAAAGAACCTGAAGACCTACCTCTTCCGGCAAGCCTAAAACCTGCAATAATTACCGATCGACCAAACCACTGCACGACCAGCTCTATCCTCACCTACTGTATCCTCACCAATCCCTTGTAGATTGTGAGCCCTACAGGGCAGGGTCCTCTCTCCTCCTGTACCAGCTGTTACTTGTATTGTTCAAGATTGTTGTACCTGTTTTTATTATGTATACCCCTTCTCACATGTAAAGCGCCATGGAATAAATGGTGCTTTAATAATAAATAATAATAACATTGTCCTGCATGAACATCATGTTTTTCTTGAACGATACCGACTTCTTCCTGTACTACTGCTGGAAGAAGTTGTCTTCCAGAAACTGGCAGTAGGTCTGGGAGTTGAGCTTCACTCTATCCTCAACCCGAAAAGGTCCCACAAGTTCATCTTTGATGATTCCAGCCCATGCCAGAACCCAACCTCTACCTTGCTGGCATCTGAGATGGAGTGGAGCTCTCTGCCCTTTACTGATCCAGCCTCTGGCCCATCCATCTGGCCCACCAAGAGTCACTCTCATTTCATCAGTCCATAAAACCTTTGAAAAGTCAGTCTTAAGATATTTCTTGGCCCAGTCTTGACATTTTATCTTATGTCTCTTGTTCAAAGGTGGTAGTTTTTCAGCCTTCCTTACCTTGGCCATGTCCCTGAGTATTGCACACCTTATGCTTTTTCCGCCTTTTTTGCCCAACATGCTTCTTGCGACCCTGTTGGCTATTTGCCATGAAACCCTTGATTGTTCAATGATCGCGCTTCAAAAGTTTGGCAATTTCAAGACTGCTGCATCCCTCTGCAAGACATCTCACAATTTTGGACTTTTCAGAGCCCGTCAAATCTCTCTTCTGATCCATTTTGTCAAAGGAAAGGAAGTTGCCTAATAATTAAGCACGCCTTATATAGGGTTTTGATGTAATTAGACAACACCCCTCCTCATTTTTTGGGTGGAAATACACCGTGGGCAATATTGGAGGGTTCGTACAGATCACCCCAAGGTTTGTTATTTGCGCATAGCTTAGCAATATAGGTTTGGCAAGAAAGTAAACGCATTTTGAAATTTACTGATCAAATTGGGGAAATTCAGATATGGGATAATCCCGAGTTCCCGCACCTCCAAAATTTACAGGATCCGGTTTTCTGGAAACAAAATAGAATAACAACACTTAATCAGTTTTTTTTTTAAATGTTGTCGTTCAAACAAATCCATGTCAGGTTTGGAATTCCCCACAGGGACTTTTATAGATATCTGCAACTGAGACACACCATGATGTACCAGTTCCCGTTCCCTAGAAAGAGAATATCTAAATACCCACTGATTGAGGAGTATTATCAACTCAAGGACCCACAGGTGTGATATCCTCCCTCTATACCTTTTTAGAAAACTCTAAAATTGCATCCACTCAGCTTGCTGTGGAGAATAAGTGGCGGCACCTAATATCTATCACTGATAATCAGTGGAGCGATATCCTGGAGGCACATACAATGGTGTCCCCTGCTGTGAATAAAAAGTTAATACAATTGTATATTCTTCACCAATCCTATCTGACCCCAAGTAGATTACAAAATTTGGTAGGGGGTGACTGATGAATGTCACAGATGTGGGGAATCGGGGGCTTATTTCTGGCACCTTATTTGTAACTGTAGAATTATACGAAGATATTGGAGTGAGGTTGTAGATATATTGGAGTGGATAATGGGGATACTGATCGAATGTAGGCCGGAATTGTGCATCCTGGGTGTCGTGGATGAGGAAATGTGGGTACACCATGATAGAATATTTCTTCAGGAGGTCTTATTTATGGCTAGGAAAGCGATAGCATTGAGGTGGATGGGGGGGAATCTCCTTCGATTAATCAGTGGAAGAAACTTGTAAATGACATAATTCCGTATGAAAACATATTATACAGAAACAGAGGATGCCCCCAGAAATTTCAGGAGATTTGGGAAAGGTGGTGTGACTCGCCATTGACACCTTTAGCTCCTGGTTTCGCGTTATAGTCCCTGATGTGTACAAGTATAGCTATTCTTGACTATGAAAGTGAGGATCCGTGTAGGATTAATAACATGTCTATTATAACCTGATCTGGTATGAGCTTTAAAACTTTCTTAAGACTCTGTTGATTAGGAATTTCAATGCTTGGCAAAATATATTATACTGATGGTTATGTTTTGTTTTTATTTGTTTGTTTGTATACTTTATTATTGACGACATGATGTCATATCTATGTCAATGTGAATGTTGACATACAGATTATTTTGACTTTATGCCATGTTACCATATGCTTGTTAACTTATTTTGTGGAATTTTTCAATAAAAAGAGTTTAAACAAATTATGGAGATGGTGGAAAGGGCAATGATGGGGTGGTGGGGGAAAAAGCAATGATGGAGGTGTTGGAAAGAACAATGATGGGGTAGTGGGGAACAATGCAATGATGGTGGTGGTGGAAAGCACAATGATGGTGGTGGTGGAAAGGGCAATAATGGGGGTGTGGGGAAGGAGGAAATGGTAGAGGTGGTGGAAAGGGCAATGATGGGGTAGTGGGAGAAAATGCAATGATGGAGGTGGTGGAAAGAACAATCATGGGGAGGTGGGGGAGAATGCAATGATGGTGGTGGTGTAAAGGGCAATAATGGGGGGAGGAGGAAATGATGGAGGTTGTGGAATGGGCAATGATAGGAATGGTGGGAGAAAAGACAATGAAGGGGTCGAGGGGGAGGAGGAAATGATGGAGGTGGTGGAATGGACAATGATATGGGGTGGTCGGCGGGAGAAAGCAATGATAGTGGTGGCAATAATGGAGGTGGGGAAGAGGGCAATGATGGGTTGGGGAGAGGACAATAATGGGATGTGGGTGGAGGAGGACAATGAGGGGCGTGGGGGATTGGGAAGGGAGGAAGGGGGATTTATAATGGACTTAGGTACAGGGGGAGGTGGAGGAAGACATTATTATTGCTTATTATGTCTAACACAGTCCCATAGTATAGAGTGTACGTACTTATTATGAATAACACAGTCCCTTAGTATATAGTGTACTCACTAATTCTGTATAACACAATCCTTAGTTACATAGTTTCCTCTTTTATTATGTATAACATTGTCCCTTATTGCGGACCATCCTCTCTAGTTATATATGGTGCCATCCCTTATTATATAGCCTCCTCTGCTGTTATGTATAATACTGTCTCTTACAGAGTGTATTCTTGTTAATTTTGTTATTCACAGCTCCCTCTTTTATTACATAATCCCCTCTCTTCTTAGATATAAAATGACTGCTGATGGAGGAGCCGGTGACCAGACGACCAGTCCATCAGCTCCTTTGTTAGAAAAGAAGCTTTCCCATGCTCCACCAGCCATAATTGCATTATACAGCTAACAAGACAGGATGGTATGTAATAAAAAAACAGGGCTCTATATAATTCAATATGTAAGGGATGGTACTGTATATAACAAGAGAGGGCACAGTATAATAAGGGACGGCAACATACATAATAAAGGACACTATGTAATATATACATATATGTGTGTGTGGCTATATATACAGTATATATATATATATATATATATATATATATATATATTATATATGTATATAGTTTTGTTGACATAAAAGGAGGGGGGCCCAGACACATTTCTTGCACAGGGACCACAAGCTGCCAGTGACCACCCCTGCTGTATATACAGTATAGTGCTTGCCATCACTACTAAACAGATTGAACTTGGGTTCATCCGACCACTACAGCTTACACAAATCTGACTCTTTCCATTGGCCATGTTCTTCGGCAAACTCAAGTCGGACCTTCCAGTTATTTGCAGAGATGAAAGGCTTCTTGAATGGAACTCGTGCATTCAACCCTACTGCCGTTAGCCGTCGCCCCACAGTTTGGCGACTCACTTTCACCCCATATTCTTTTTTCATTTCATATGACATTTTTGCATCACTTTTATTGACATCATATACTGACTTATTCTTTATAATGTGATAAACTTCGGAGGAAGTTTTCCGTGGTCGTCCACTTCTAGGATTGCCAGCTGTTCCTTCTTTTTCTTTCTTTATTATATGTGACATTTGACTCTGAGAGCAGTTGAATTCCATAGCTACCTCTTTTTGGCTTTTGCCTGACTTCACTCTTAGAATAATAAGCTTCCTGACATCTGGTGATACATTTGACTTTGTCTTTGTCTTTGTTTTAACTGAAAAACACACACACAAAAAAATAATTTATTTGACTACCCATGACAAAATATGAAAAAAAAAATTGGCCCAGAAAATGTTGAAAACTAACACATAAATGCAAAAAAACAATGTCAAACACAATTTTCATCCTTATAGCTGACCGTTTTATTCCGGTTTACTAAAATCACCAGGAAAATGGCATCACAACAACCAGATAGAAGTAATCACACTTTTAAAAATTATACAAAACTTTTGGTCACCACTGTATATAGAGGACTATGGGAAGCATTATACTATACAGAGGACTATGGGATGTGCATTATACTATATGGAGGACAGTGGGGGGTGCATTACACTTCTGCTATGGGGCCCCATCATGGGCGGACATACCGCTGGTTTAATCGGTGCAGCTGCACCGTGGCCCGGAGGCTCTGGGGGGCCCCTGCAGGCAGGGTCGGCATTAGAGAAAGGCAGCTGCCTAGGGCCCCCGCTCCCCCAGGGGCCCCTAGCTAGCGGCACATCACGCAGCCGCTATGGGGCCCCTGTGAGGCAGGGGGGCCCACCTGGCACCAGCACTGACTCCACGGCCGCATTGAACTATACCGGCGTCTGCCAGTACAGTTCAAAGCAACGATGGAGGAGAGAGCATCAGATGAAGCTCCCTCTCCCATCATTCCCCGCTCTGCCTCTGACACTGCGGGTGCACGATGACATCATCGCGCAGTCACTGTGTACCAGGCAGTGCAGCGGCAGCCGCCGAGACAGGAGCAGGGAGCAGCGCAGGCACGAGGAGAGGTGAGGAGTGTGTTTTTTTTTTTACTATAGCAGTGAGTACTGGACTTCGGGGCCCTTCTCAGGGGGAAGATGCGGGCTGTGCTATATACTATGTGGCCTGTGTTATACTAAGTGGCTGTGCTATATAATAGTACGCGGGCTGTGCTATAGACTATGTGGCCAGTGTTATATACTAAGTGGTTGTGCTATATACTAGTACGCGGGCTGTGCTATATACTAGTATGCAGGCTGTGCTATATACTAGTACGTGGGCTGTGCTATATACTATGTGGCCTGTGTTATATACTAAGTGGCTGTGCTATATACTAGTACGCGGGCTGTGCTATATACTAGTATGCGGGCTGTTCTATATACTAGTACACGGGCTGTGCTGTATACTAGTATGTGAACTATGTGGCTGTTTTATATACTATGGGTGGTACATTATGCAATATATTCTATGGGGGAGGCTGTTATATACTATGGGGGCTGCATTATATACTATGGGGAGGTGGGCTGTATTATATTCTATGGGGGGCTACATTATATTCTATGGGGGGCTGTATTAGATTTTATGAGGGAGGATTGCCTCATACTCTTTGGGGCTACATTATATTCGGTGAAGAGGTGGGCTGTATTATATTCTATTTGGGGCAACATTATATTCTATGGGGCTGTATTATATTTCTTCTATGAGGGGTGATTGCATCATACTCTATGAGGGGCTACATTATACTATATGAGTGGAGCTGCATTATATTCTGTGGGGGGTTACATTATACTCTGTGGGGTGGTTGCATTATGCTGTATGGGGTGGCTGCATTATACTATATGTGGGCTGCATTATACTGTATCGAGGACTATGGGGAATACATTATACTATATGGAGAACTATGGGGTGCATTATACTATGGGAAGTGAATTGTACTACATGGATGACTATTGATGTGCATTATACTATATGGAGCACTATGAGGAGTGTATTATACTATGTGGAGGACTATGAGAAGTGTATAATACTATATGGTGGACTATGGGGAGTCTATTATACTATATGGAGGACTATTGGGCACATTATATTATATGGAGGACTATGAGGAGTGTATTATACTATGTGGAAAACTATGGGAAGTGTATAATACTATATGGAGGACTTTGAGGAGTGTATTATACTATATGGAGGACTATGGGGCACATTATATTATATGGAGGACTATGGGGTGTGCATTTTACAATATGGAGGACTGTAGTGCACATTATAACACATGGAGGACTATGGGGTGTATTACACTAAACAAGCAAAATGCTGCATATTCATCGAGTGATTGGATTGTTTATGCCGAAACAGAAATCATTGTTCTCAGCAGCACATCGCCGGCGTAAACAGTAGATGTACTGCTGATAACATGATACTGTATGGGAACAGATTCATCTATTAGTGATTCTTCTGTTCCAATCACTCTTTTTCAGCTGGTGTAAAGAGGCCAGGAAACAAGCAAATGACTTCAATATTGTCGATCACACTTGTTTAGCGGCCTGAACTCAGCGCATGTAAATACAACAGAAATGCATCTGTGTGATGTGCAATATGTTAGCATTTGGGGCCCCATTTTAAACTTTGCCTAGGGCCCCACTTTGCCTAAAACCGGCCCTGCCTGCAGGGCGGCTAATATTGAGGGCAATCTGGCCAGTTTATCCGGCTCCATGGGGCCACTGGCCAGATTGCCCTCATGTGCGGCGGGCAGGGAGCAATTCCTGCAGCTCCTCTGCCTGCAGGAGAAAATGGGAGTGGAGCTGCAGGGAATGGATCTGTCCTGCTTCCTGTCTCACATAGCAGCGTCTGAATGACAAAATCATTCAGCACCGTGGCTGTGTGAGACAGGAAGCTGTCGGCGATGGTGGGGCTTCAGGATACCATGCGCAGAGGTGAGGTGAGTGTGTGTGTATACAGAGAGGTGAATGGTGCTGTGTGTGTCTGTGTGTGTAGATGGAGGAGAGGGCAATGATGGGGGTGATGGGGCAGAGGGCAATGATGGGGGCGATGGGGCGGAAGGCAATGATAGGGGTGGTGGGGGGAGGAGGAAATGATGGAGGTGGTCAATGGGCAATAATGGGGTGGTGGGGAGAAAGCAATAATGGAGGTGGTGAAGAGAGCAATAATGGGATGCAGGGGGAGGAGGACAATGAGGGGTGTGGGGGATTGGGATGGGAGGAAATGGGATTTATAATGGATTTAGGAATGGGGAGGTGGAGGAAAACGTTATTATCCATTATTATGCTTAACTCACTTACACATAGCACAATCCCTTAGTGTCAATGACCTATATTTAGCTTCATTCGCCGGGGTATTGCAGACATGAGCAGCCTGCATTAGCGGAGCTCGTGTCTGCAAAATATTTTAACCCCTTCAGATGGATCTAGATCGTTGGACCTTACAGATCCTCGGAAGGTATGTATATTGTTGGTTTATTTTTTTTTTTAATTTACAGATCGAGGGTCTTCAGTGAGTGGATTGAGAGTAGAATAAATTAATACAACAGCCTTTGTGATTTTTTCAATAAATTATTTTTTAATAATGTGTGTTTTTTTAACCCTTTACTAGTATTGGATTAATAATGGATAGGTGTCATAATTGACGCCTCTCCATTATTAATTAGGCTTAATGTCACCTAACAATAGCAAGGTGACATTAACCCTTCATTACCCCATATCCCACTGCTACACGGGAATGGGAAGAGAGTGGCCAAGTGCCAGAATAGGCGCATCTTCCAGATGTGCCTGTTCTGGGGTGGCTGGGGGCAGATGTTTTTAGCCAGGGGGGGGGGGGCAATAACCATGGACCCTCTCCAGGCTATTAATATCTGCCCTCAGTCACTGGCTTTACTACTCTGGCGGAGAAAATTGTGCGGGAGCCCACGCCAATTTTTTCCGCCATTTAACCCCTTATTTTACTAGCTAGAACAGCCAAATTTTGCATATACACACTACTAACATTAGTAGTGTGGAATATGCAAAAAAAATGGTGATATGAGATGGTTTACTGTATGTAAACCAGGTCTCATATCATGTTGGGTTTAGGAAGGAGAAAGCAACAGCCGGTAATTGAATTACCGGCTTTTCTCTCTAACAGCGCTGCGTATTCCTCGCAAGTCACACTGCTGGTCCGTGTGTAATCCGTAATTTTGGGGCTTCCATTGACTTTCATTGACGTTTTATTTGTGCAATACGGTGACAAATGCAGCATACTGCGATTTTCTACGGCCGTAGAAAGCCGTATAATACGGATCAGTTTAATACGGCAGATAGGAGCAAGGGCATAGAGAATAATTGTGCCGTATTTTTGCGAGTTTTACGGATGTAGTTTCTGCGCTCTTACGTCCGTAAAACTCGCAAGTGTGACGCCGGCCTGAGAGTAACAAGATCTACAAGATACTTCTCTTCCAACTCTTACATTGTGAAGAAAATTAACCCCTTCATTGGTTGCCTTAAGCACTATAACCTATAACCTTGTTTGCCCAGAAAACTACTGCCGGGTAGACAAGAGTTAATCTTAACCATTGCTAAAACAAAGGGAAAAAAATCCCAGTATTGAGAACAGGAAAATGGTCCGGATTCCACCTCTCCCGCAACAATAATGTGAATTTCATTTCAAGCCAAAATGAATGTCATTTGCTGAATCCCCCCTCCATGTGTCCTCAGGGGGCTTCCCCAAATGCAGACACAGGGGTGTGTGCTTTCTTTTTAGGGCTGAAGGCGTTTTTGTTAGACTCCTAAAACCAAATTTTCATCTCTTTTTGGTGTTTTGCTGTTTGCTTCCAATTAGTTGAAAGTCTGTTTTTACTTATTTTACTTATAAAATGAATCAGAAACAGAAATGTATGAAAATAAATGAGGAGTGGGAGGAGGATGGGTCTGTGGAATCTGCCAAATCTGGTGTATAGCAGCTCCGTGGCACTCATGTGGTTGAGTTACCCATCATCTTTGATTCTTAAAGGGCAGGCTCCACAGAGGCCTCAATTTTGACAAGTTAACTTTGCTGTCCAAACTGTCTCTGAATGATCTCTGAATATCCCCTGGTTCCAGGGGACCAATAGTGCACATAATTGTATGGACCTCCATAAATTTAATATTTTAAATTTAATGACATGTAATGCTTTAAAGGACTTGTTCACCTATTGGTACATTTTTATTAATTAAATGTGTGCAATTACAGATGATCAACTTTCCGCCCAACTCCCAAGATCACATCTCACCACATGGGCACTTGACCCGATCCCATCCCACTTCATCCAACCACAACCTCACCACAGTCTTCATCCCAACCCTAACCCATCTCTTCAACCTACCACTAACAACTGGTGTTTTGCTGTAATGCTTCAACAAACATGTCTTAATCACACCCCGGGCCCATCGCTCTGAGGTGCCCACCCGGAGCTAAACTACACTTAAATGCAGTGACATGCGCAGCGCACCAATATAGTTAAACCTGCGACAGAGAGAGATGGTCTCCCTGCACTGCTGCTGTCACGAAGTGACTGTCCTGGTGTAACACGATCTGACGGGTCGGTCACAAAACGACGGTACACACAAGGGTACACCGGGGACACTTTAACAACGGTGGGCCCTGACGGTAGGGTACGGGGAATGGGCACCACCTGCACACACCTGAGGCTGTGCCCTGATCTTACTACCATCCCTATACGGGTTCTTTCAACCCGTCGCCGACCAGGATACCTAGTCCCTCACTTGCCCTGCTCTAATCCCTATGTAGGGAACTAGCAGGTGAGAGCACTGGTCCCACCGCTGCACTAATACAACACAAGGAGAGTTACACAACAAAGGGACAAAGAAACAATAACAGCACACTTAGCTTTCTTTGCTGCAATGCACCGCTGTTGTGAATTCTGTGGCTGAATTCACTCCTGTGGTCACAAGTGGTACTGCAGCTTCTGAGCTTCCTCCCTCAGGTGTTCTGGTGAGCTCGTTGGCTGCTTTGTTATTTAACCCCGCCTGATTCTGTCTTCCTTGCTCCTTATCAATGTTCCAGTGTTGGATCTGAGCTTCTGGATCTTTCCTGTGGCCTGCTGCTCTGCTTAGATAAGTGCTTCTTTGCTTTTGTTGCTACTTTTTCTGTCCAGCTTGTCAATTCGTTTTGCTGGAAGCTCTGAGACGCAAAGGGTGTACCGCCGTGCCGTTAGTTCAGCACGGTGGGTCTTTTTGCCCCCTTTGCGTGGTTTTTTGCTTTAGGGTTTTTTGTAGACTGCAAAGTTCTCTTTGCTATCCTCGCTCTATCTAGAATATCGGGCCTCACTTTGCTGAATCTATTTCATCCCTACGTTTGTCTTTTCATCTTGCTAACAGTCATTATATGTGGGGGGCTGCCTTTTCCTTTGGGGTATTTCTCTGAGGCAAGTCAGGCTTGTTTTTCTATCTTCAGGCTAGTCAGCTCCTCAGGCTGTGCCGAGTTGCATAGGTAGTGTCAGGCGCAATCCACAGCTGCCTTTAGTTGTGTTTAGGATAGGTTCAGGTATTGCGGTCTACAGAGATTCCACGTCTCAGAGCTCGTTCTATTGTTTTTGGGTTACTGTCAGATCACTGTATGTGCTCGGATTGCTGGCACACTGTGTCACTGGATTGCCTACATAACACACCGCACAGCAGAGTAAGGCACCAGGAATGAGGATTCAGCTGCAGAACCAAAGCACTTAGCAAGCAGCAATTCTAGCAAGGTTGGTATCCAAAGGACCTGTATAACCAACAGTCAGCTGATGCACCAGATGACCTTTTAAAGGAAGGTGGGAGTGGTAACAAACATCAGCTGACCCAGCAGCAATGCAATATCACCAGCGGCCACCGGGGGGAGAAAACTGCATTAACCCCCAATGACCAGAAAGGAAAAAAACGTTTTAATCTAAAGGAAACCAGATCTGCCACAGATCCAAACATAGATCGTGACAGCTGCTCTCTGCTCTGTAGGCCGCAAGTCGAATTAGGCCTGAGGCCTATAGAATGGTAGGTCCAGGGCGGAGTGATGCGATGACTAGGGTTGAGCGAAATGGATCGGACAAATTCAAAAATCGCCGACTTTCTGATCTTAAATAGCCATTAGCAGTATTCAGTATCAGTGCATTCAAAAACATTCAGCGATGTTTAAACAACCCAAAATAACAGCCAGCATCTATAGGATAAGATATTAAAAGCTGACAATAATAAATGAACACTGATGGCTAACAATGGCTGCTTACACTCATGCACAGTCAAGTAGACAGAGATAGATGGTTCCAAAGACAGCAAACAGAAAGGGTGTTAACTAGTGTTGAGCATTCCGATACCGCAAGTATCGGGTATCGGCCGATACTTGCGGTATCGGAATTCCGATACCGAGATCCGATATTTTTGTGATATCGGGTATCGGTATCGGAAGTGTAAAATAAAGAATTAAAATAAAAAATATTGTTATATTCACCTCTCCGGCGGCCCCTGGACATCTGCGCGAGGAACCGGCGTCCGGCACGGCTTCTTTCTTCAAAATGCGCGCCTTTAGGACCTGTGGTATGACGTCCCGGCTTCTGATTGGTCGCGTGCCGCCCATGTGACCGTCACGCGACCAATCAGAAGCCGCGACGTCATTCCTCAGCTAAAGTCCTAGAATGAGCGCCTTTTAGGACCTGAGGAATGACGTCGCGGCTTCTGATTGGTCGCGTGGCGGTCACATGGGCGGCACGCGACCAATCAGAAGCCGGGACGTCATTCCACAGGTCCTAAAGGCGCGCATTTTGAAGAAAGAAGCCGTGACGGACGCCGGATCCTCCCGCTGATGTCCAGGGGCCGCCGGAGAGGTGAATATAACAATATTTTTTATTTTAATTCTTTATTTTACACTTTAATATGGATCCCAGGGCCTGAAGGAGAGTTTCCTCTCCTTCAGACCCTGGGATCCATGAGGATACATTCCGATACTTGATGTCCCATTGACTTGTATTGGTATCGGATATCGGTATCGGCGATATCCGATATTTTTCGGGTATCGGCCGATACTATCCGATACCGATACTTTCAAGTATCGGACGGTATCGCTCAACACTAGTGTTAACCCCAAAAAAACACTTAGCTGCCAGCCAACACCCCGACGCGTTTCCCCGTCATTCGGTTCCTCAGGGGGCAAAGATGTTGAACCGGAGGCCAAAGATGCAGGTGCCCTGATGCCTGGTTTTTTGGGGGTTAACTCCATTTCTGTTTGCTGTCTTTGGAACCATCTATCTCTGTCTACTTGACTGTGCATGAGTGTAAGCAGCCATTGTTAGCCATCAGTGTTCATTTATTATTGTCAGCTTTTAATATCTTATCCTATAGATGCTGGCTGTTATTTTGGATTGTTTAAACATCGCTGAATGTTTTTGAATGCACTGATACTGAATACTGCTAATGGCTATTTAAGATCTGCTGCCATGCACAGCTTTATCTTATACTGAACCAGGTCATTTGTTAGTATATCTCCATTGCTACTATCATCCCGATAATTATGCATGCATCTCTATGTTTGTGGGGTGTGCAGTAGGACTGGAGTATAAATGCTATGAGCATATAGGTTTATATTTTTTCTCATTTTCTCAGCGTTTTGATTGCTCTATACGGGATTTCAATGCAGGGGATTGATATATATTTGTTTTGTGCACCTTAGTTTTCTTACGTTACGCTTTCTTTCATTTCTTTTATATGCTCATTGTTTTCCCTCCTATAGTTTGCTAGTTATTTAACAGGGTGAGCAGGTGATAGCCGCCGCGGAGTGGGGGCGCCAAAAATTCTATCAGGGTGCCAACCTCCACTGCTAGGAAGGGACAGCAGACAAGCGTAGGGTCATTGTACTAGGCTAGGTGCACAATTAGATTCTTTTAGTATTATTTTTTGTGTTTCACTGGGAATTGGTATTTTTATGGTTATCTGATTAAAATTATATTTTTAAGGGGACAACATGTTACACAGTCTCCCCCAAATAAAAGGGAGATTTAAATTGGCACTAAGTGGATCTATGTCACAGTTCTGTTAGTTTGTCGTACATCTTCCAGCCACGTTCTGCCACTTACATTGTGTAGTGTAATACACTGGGCCTGAGTTTTGTTGCAGTCTCCCCCAAATAAAAGGGAGATTTAAATTGGCACTAAGTGGATCTACGTCACAGTTGTGTTAGTTTGTCGTACATCTTCCAGCCACGTTCTGCCACTTACATTGTGTAGTGTAATACACTGGGCCTGAGTTTTGTTGCAGCCTCCCCCAAATAAAAGGGAGATTTAAATTGGCACTAAGTGGATCTACGTCACAGTTCTGTTAGTTTGTCGTACATCTTCCAGCCACGTTCTGCCACTTACATTGTGTAGTGTAATACACTACGCCTGAGTTTTGTTGCAGTCTACCCCCCCCCCAAAAAAAAGTGAGATTAAAATTCTCCACAAGTTTATATACACCTTCTACCTTGTTTCACAGTACCATATAATGGTTGTTATTTTGGTTCGATTTTTCCAAAAATGAGGAAGTCTGGTGGAAGAGGCCGTGGGCGGGCGTTGCCAGCTGGTACTGATGGTGGTGTTGGTGGTGGTGGAGCATCTGGTGGTAGTGGGAAAAGCAAAATAGCACCAAAGGCTCGAGGTGTTAAGCCAGCGTCATCGTCTGGCTACACAAGGCCTAGAAGGCTCCCTTATCTGGGAGTAGGAAAACAGGGTTTAAAGCCGGAGCCGCAGGAAAAAGTTTTGGCTTTCCTTGCTGACTCAGCCTCTAGCTCTTTCGCCTCCTCTTCAGAAGGTTTGAAATCTAAAAGCAGCGCGTCGTCAGTGGATGCTCCCAGTCAGGAACAAGTCACTTCCTTGTGTCCTTCACCCAAACCAAAAGTGAAGGATGCGGCAGGCGAAACTACAGTCTTCTCCATGGAGCTCTTTACACATACCATGCCTGGGTTAGAGAGGGAAATTGTTAAAAGCCCATTACAAGATGAATTGGACATGGAGTGCACAGATGCACAGCCACAGCCAGATTATTATGCTGTTCCATTGACTCAGATCACTACATTGCCCTCGCAGTGTACAGAGCCAGAATCTGACCCTGATAAGACTATGGTGCCCCGTCATGAACGCTATACCACCTTAAACAGTGACACAGAGGAAGGTGCACATGAAATTGAAGAGGAGGTGATAGATGACCCAGTTGTTGACCCAGATTGGCAGCCATTGGGGGAAGAGGGTTTAAACGCCCACATTGCTAGACTAATCTTGTTAGAGATGATGCCCTACAGGTTGGTTGAAAGCGAAGCTTTCAAAGCCCTGATGGCCTACGCAGTACCACGCTATGACCTACCCAGTCGACACTTCTTTGCGAGAAAAGCCATCCCAGCCCTCCACCAGCATGTCAAAGACCGCATTGTCCATGCACTGAGGCAATCAGTCAGTAGAAAGGTGCACCTCACAACAGATGCATGGACGAGTAGGCATGGCCATGGACGTTACATGTCCATCACGGCGCACTGGGTTAATGTGGTGGATGCAGGGTCCACAGGGGACAGCCATAGTGGGACAGTTCTGCCTAGCCCACGGTCTAGGAAACAGTTGGCTGTAGGCGTTCGCCACCCCTCCTCCTCCAGAAGTGAAAGCTCGTCCACAGAGCGCAGTTGCATGACCACTCCATCCGCAGCTGCCAGTGTTGCACACGAGGTGTCCCATTATGGAACAGCTAAAGGTAAGCGTCAGCAGGCTGTGCTACAAATGAAGTGTTTGGGCGACAACAGACACACCGCGGAAGTACTGGCCGAGTACTTGCAGCAAGAAACTCAGTCATGGCTGGGCAGTGTACATCTTGAGGCAGGCAAGGTAGTCAGTGATAACGGAAGGACTTTTATGGCTGCCATAGCCCTTTCAGAACTGAAACACATTCCTTGCCTGGCTCACACCTTGAACCTGGTGGTGCAGTGCTTCCTGAAAAATTATCCGGAGTTACCAGCCCTGCTCCTGAAGGTGCGAAGACTTTGCTCGCACATCGGCCGGTCGCCCGTACACTCCAGCCGTATGCAGAACCATCAACGATTGCTGAATCTTCCGCAGCACCGCCTAATAATTGACGTTGCAACAAGGTGGAACTCCACACTGCACATGCTTCAGAGGTTGTGCGAACAGAGGCGTGCTGTCATTTATTTGTGGGAGGATACACATACACGGGCAGGCAGTTGGATGGCAGACATGGAGTTGTCTGGTGTGCAGTGGTCGAAGCTCCAAGACCTCTGTCAAGTCCTTCAGTGTTTTGAGGAATGCACACGGCTGGTAAGTGCAGACGACGCCATCATAAGCATGAGCATCCCACTAATACGTCTGCTGATGCAATGTTTGACGCACATCAAGGAGCAGGCGTCTGCAGCCGAGGAGGAGGGAAGCCTTGATGACAGTCAGCCATTGTCTGGTCCGGGAACTCTCCTGGACGAGGTGGCGGACGAAGAGGAGGAGGAGGAGGATGATGGGGATGAATATTTATGGTAGGAGGATGCTTCTCAGGGGGCAATAGAAACTGGTGGCGTTGCAAGGTCAGGTACAGGGTTTTTGTGGGCCACAAGTGATGTTGATTTGCAAGAAAGTGCTCCTCAACCCAGCACAAGCAGTGAATTGACACCTGGAACATTGGCCCACATGGCAGAGTATGCCTTGCTTATCCTAAAAAGGGACCCCCGCATTATCAAAATGATGACCGATGATGATTACTAGTTGGCCTGCCTCCTGGATCCACGATACAAAGGAAAATTACAAAATATCATGCCACATGAGAACCTGGAGCAAATATTGGCTACCAAACAAGCAACTCTTGTAGACCGTTTGGTTCAGGCATTCCCAGCACACAGAGGCGGTGATGGTTCTCACACGAGCTGTAGGGGGCAACATGGCAGAGGTGTTAGAGGTGCACAAATCCGAAGTGGCGTTAGACAGAGGGGTTTTATGACCAGATTGTGGAGTGATTCCGCAATGACCGCAGACACGACAGGTACCGCTGCATCAATTCAAAGTGATATTTCAGCAAGGACAAAAAATCACCACCAACCAATATTTTCTATATCTAGCAGTAGGTTAGAAATTACACGTTAAAACTTAACTTTTACTTATATTTGTTAAAATCACAGACGTGACCATGAGTGAACAGGGTGCCAGTGTTTTTAAAACCAAAAAACCGTAACAAAGACCACAACACAACAAACAGGTAAGAGTTCAAATGGAACAATATTTGTAGAGCATTCATATGTTTCAAAACTTTCATACATATGACGCTACACAACAATGAGCAAGCTCAAAAACCATATAGGGTGGGCCAATCCCCAACCTATTAAATTTACACCACCAATAGCACTGGAATACATATATGCCTCACCACATTAATAATGCATATTAGCATATGTTCGATAAGTGTCTTTGCGTGGATTCATCTAGTAACAGCGTTTTCAATTTATACTCATCCTCTGGGACCGATGCTGCCAGCGGTGCCTCCTTAGAGTTTTCGGGGCTTAGGGGCGGATCATGCCGCACTAGCCGTAGATCCCCGTGATATCCAATGTCTCCCGACGCGTTTCTTCTTTTAATTCATCAGGGGGGTAGTGACAAAGGTGCTGTCAGATACGCGAGCATATAGTGACAGCACCTTTGTCACTACCCCCCTGATGAATTAAAAGAAGAAACGCGTCGGGAGACATTGGATATCACGGGGATCTACGGCTAGTGCGGCATGATCCGCCCCTAAGCCCCGAAAACTCTAAGGAGGCACCGCTGGCAGCATCGGTCCCAGAGGATGAGTATAAATTGAAAACGCTGTTACTAGATGAATCCACGCATAGACACTTATCGAACATATGCTAATATGCATTATTAATGTGGTGAGGCATATATGTATTCCAGTGCTATTGGTGGTGTAAATTTAATAGGTTGGGGATTGGCCCACCCTATATGGTTTTTGAGCTTGCTCATTGTTGTGTAGCGTCATATGTATGAAAGTTTTGAAACATATGAATGCTCTACAAATATTGTTCCATTTGAACTCTTACCTGTTTGTTGTGTTGTGGTCTTTGTTACGGTTTTTTGGTTTTAAAAACACTGGCACCCTGTTCACTCATGGTCACGTCTGTGATTTTAACAAATATAAGTAAAAGTTAAGTTTTAACGTGTAATTTCTAACCTGCTGCTAGATATCAATTCAAAGTGACAGGAGACAGCATTTGTCCAGTATGGTTACCAACTATTTTTCCTCCCTTATCGATGTTCTTCCTCACAGGTCATTCCCCTTTGATTACTGGGCATCTAAAATAGACACCTGGCCTGAATTGGCAGAATATGCATTACAGGAGCTCGCTTGCCCAGCTGCTAGTGTGCTATCAGAAAGAGTCTTCAGTGCTGCTGGTTCAATACTGACCGAAAAAAGGACACGTCTGGCTACCCGAAATGTTGATGATCTAACCTTCATTAAAATGAACCAATCATGGATTTCAGATTATTTTGCCCCACCTTCCCCTGCTGACACGTAGCCTGCCTCAAAAATGTCTTGCTTTTGGCCTCCTCTTACTGACTCCAATTCCGCCATTTGCAGCTGCTGAATGTCCACCATAGGCCATTTTTATACCTCCCTAAATGGGCTGACTCCCCCCACAGGGCCATGGTCACCACTTGGCGCAAGCACCCGTGCGAGTGCCGTTTGCCTGGACAGGTAGGTGTGCCCACTCTTGGGCGACGGCACTGGCACAGGGTCCCTCATAGTACAATGAAGTGTCTCTGATGGTGGTGGTGCACAACCAACGTCAGATACACCGTCGTAATATGAGGGGCCCTGTGCCAGTACCGCCGCCCACGAGAGTGTTCACCCCCAGCTCAAACAGTGCTCTACCACTTGCAAAACTTACCTCTCCCTGCTCCACCACTGTGTAGTCTGTGCTGTTAAATCCTTCAATGGCACTGCTGTCAGAAATCCCCTGACCGCTGCCACCAATTTGTCAGGATTCACACCATGACCGTCACCCCTACGTCACGGGTTGGGGTGACTTTAGGCCAACAGATGGCTATCACATGTGCAGGGGGGCTTATCTTAGTTATCCCTCCACTGCTAACAATGTGATGAGAAAACACACACAAGGCTATTGACCTCTTAGTTTACAGCAGGGGCTTATTCTAGGTATCCCACTGCTTTCAATATACCACGAACTGCAGGGATTTATGTATATCCTGCTTACAGTTCCACTTAACACTTGCAGCTCTCTGGCGCCCCCCTTACTCTCAGGTCAGATTAGGTACTGCACCCTGGGTAATTAGTCGCCAGAAAGGCTGCCTGCTATGTACTGGCTATTGGGCACGCTGCAGCGACGCGATAACTACTCCCACTCAGGCAGGAACAATAATTATCAACGCCGCAGTCGCTACAGCATCACACAACAGTCTGCACACTATCACTGCCACCAGCTTCGATTAAACAAGTCTGAAGCTAACCCAACACAACAGTAACAGTAGCGTATTTCCCTTCAGAAGACTTAGGGTACGGTTTAGAACAGGAGAACGAACTAATATTAAATATTATATCCCATAAAAAATTAGGCAGTGCTTTATCAAAAATATTTTATAAAGATGTTACAAATGAGACAATTGCAAATATGCACAAGGGTAATTATGAAATAAACAGGGATTAAATGAGAAAAAGTAACACTCACATGTTCAAAGCATGGCAGGCAACCATACGTCCCAGCTCATTTGGACGTGCTGCTGGCTTCAGGAGAAGACAAGAAGTCAGGAAGAAATCTGAGCTGGGGAAGCCTGCCAGACCCTTAAAACCTTAAGGCTTTGACATCACAGAAAGGCTGGCTTATCCAGACCCTCCTCTCTCTACATTCTGACTAAACTTTAAACTATTTTCTCTGATTTCTATAACTTCACTACAAAACATGTCAGAGTCATACCAAACCCAGCATTCAACTCGGATTAACGTGAGCATTCTAATGAGATCAAATATGTCCTATCTGGGATACATATTTACAGAGAAATCCCTACTTCTTTACCAGATGGAGTTAGAAGTTCATGTTTACAGCGGTTGATAGCTCCGCCGAGTGACGTTAAGGAATATATATTTTTCCTATCTCTAGCTTAACTCGTTTGCCTAATATCTTACAAAAACTAAACAAAGAATCTTTCATGGATCCTTGAAGATTCTACTTCACTTATAACTGGCCAAGAGCTTACACAGGAAATGCCGGTCGTAAATACCTTTGGCTCTCCTAAAACCCCCACACTCTCTGAGAAGGAAAGCCAGGAATTTGAAGCTACAAACTGTTGCAGTATCACTCCAAGAAGGGGGGCTTAGCCCACGCAGGCTAGCAAGAGAACTACTTATGATATTTCATACTATATCGTGACACCTCCCCCTTTTGGTGTGCGCTAGGGAGGCAGTACCCCACGGTATGCCTCCATGCGCACCTCAGTAGGTTCACCCTGGCGGGAGAGTCCATCTGCATTCCCATGCTCTTTGCCCGTTTTGTGTTCAATGGTGAAGTCAAACTGCTGATGGGCAAGGCTTCAGCGTAGCAACCTGCCATTGGTTCCACACATGGCGTTCAGCCAGCGCAGAGGGTTGTGGTCGGTCACCACAGTGAAGGGGCGACCGTACAAGTAGGGCTGCAAGCGCTGCAGGCCCAGACTATGGCCAGGCACTCCTTCTCGATGGTGGAGTAGGCCACTTCCCTCGGCAAAAGCTTCCGGCTCAGGTATAACACGGGGTGCTCTTGGTCCTCCGAGTCAACCTGGCTGAGCACAGCACCAAGGCCAAACTCGCTGGCGTCGGTCTGCACCAAGAACGGTCGACTGCTGTCGACTGCTTTCAACACAGGGGCGTTACACAGTGCGGTTTTCAACGCCTGGAAGGCCCCCTCACAGCCATCTGTCCAGTTGACGATGTGGGGTAGCTTCTTCCTGGTGAGGTCTGTCAAAGGTTTTGCCAGGCTACTATAGTGCTGTACGAAGCGCCTATAGTACCCTGCAGTGCCCAAGAAGGACATCACCTGTTTCTTGGTCACGGGAGTGGGCCAGTTCACGATCACTTCCACTTTGTCAGGCCCTGGCTTCAGGGTGTTCCCGCCTACCCGGTGCCCCAGGTAGTGAACCTCCCTCATGCCCATCTGGCACTTTCCGGGCTTGATAGTCAGTCCTGCTTGGTGAATTCGCCTGAGCACCTCCTCGAGATGCTGCAGGTGTTCCTCCCAGGAGAAACTGAAGATGGCAATGTCATCCAAGTACGCCACTACGTACTTCTCCAGTCCCTGAAGCAGGAGGTTGACCATCCGCTGGAAAGTGGCAGGGGCATTCTTCATGCCGAAGGGCATGACCGTGGACTCGTACAGTCCGAAGGGCGTGATAAAGGTGGACTTCTCCTGCGCCTCGGGGCTCAGGGGAATCTGCCAGTATCCTCGACTCAGATCCATTATTGTTAGGTAATCTGCGCCAGCTAACTTATCCAGCAGCTCCTCGATGCGCGGCATTGGGTGCGCGTCGGAGGCTGTGATGGCGTTGAGCCACCTGTAGTCCATGCAGAACCGGGTGGTCCGGTCCTTCTTTGGCACGAGAACTACAGGTGATGCCCACGCGCTCTTTGACCGTCGAATCACCCCCAGTTGTAACATCTCATCGATCTCTTGGCGCATAATCTGCTGCACCTGGTCAGAGATTCGATAGGGTGTTCGCCGTAGTGGGGCGTGATTCCCGGTGTCCACCTCGTGGACGGCTAACTCAGTCCTCCCAGGTCGGTTGGAGAACACGACCCGGAAGGGTTCCAGTGTGGTTTGCAACTGCAACTGCTTGGGTTCAGTTAACGAGGCGCTTACCTCCACGTCCTCGATGGACCCATTGGCCTTGGCTTGGGCCAGCATGTCCAGGAGGGTGTCTTCCTCACCGTCTTCGGGCAAGCTGCAGACCGGTAGGACGAAAGGTTCACGTTCGTGATGAGCCTTCATCATGTTGACGTGAAAGGCCTTTCGCCTACCCCGAGCGTGGTCAAGCGTGACCACGTACGTGACCGGGTTGAGCTGTTGGTGGACGACGTACGGGCCCTCCCAGGCTGCCTGAAGCTTATCCGTTGGTACGGGGACCAGCACCCACACCTTTTGACCCACGTGGTAGGTCCGCTCCCGGGCGTTCTGGTCGTACCAGTGCTTCTGATCAGCCTGAGCCTGCGTCATGTTGTCATGCACCAACTGCGTCAAGATTTGCATCTTGTCACGGAAGCGCATGACATACTCCACTATGGACACTTCAGAAGGGTTCGGCTCCTCTTCCCAGGATTCTCTTACCAACCCCAGAGGTCCCCGGACTCGCCTGCCGTACAGGAGCTCGAAGGGGGAGAACCCCGTCGAGGCCTGCGGAACCTCTCGGTAAGCGAACAGCAGGTGTGGGAGGTACCTGTTGTGAATTCTGTTGTCAAGCTCCCTCCTGTGGTCATGAATGGTACTTCGGTTGGTTCTGTCCATGGGCTTCCTCTGGTAGTTGTGAGTGGGGCTGCGGCTTCTGAGGTTCCTTCCACAGGTGACGAGGTTAATTCATTAGCTGGCTGCTCTATTTAACTCCACTTAGATCTTTGCTCCATGCCACCTGTCAATGTTCCAGTATTGGTCTAGTTCACTCCTGGATCGTTCTTGTGACCTGTCTTCCCAGCAGAAGCTAAGTTACTGCTTGTTTTTCTCTGGTTTGCTATTTTTCTGTCCAGCTTGCTATTTTGATTGTTGTCTTGCTTGCTGGAAGCTGTGAGACGCAGAGGGAGCGCCTCCGCACCGTGAGTCGGTGCGGAGGGTCTTTTTGCGCCCTCTGCGTGGTCTTTTTGTAGTTTTTTGTGCTGACCGCAAAGCTGCCTTTCCTATCCTCTGTCTGTTCAGTAAGTCGGGCCTCACTTTGCTAAATCTATTTCATCTCTGTGTTTGTAATTTTCATCTTTACTCACAGTCATTATATGTGGGGGGCTGCCTGTTCCTTTGTGGAATTTCTCTGAGGCAAGGTAGGCTTTATTTTTCTATCTTTAGGGCTAGCTAGTTCCTTAGGCTGTGTCGAGTTGCATAGGGAGCGTTAGGAGCAATCCACGGCTATTTCTAGTGTGTGTGATAGGATTAGGGATTGCGGTCAGCAGAGTTCCCACGTCTCAGAGCTCGTCCTATATTATTAGTAACTATCAGGTCATTCCGTGTGCTCTTAACCACCAGGTCCATTATTGTCCTGACCACCAGGTCATAACAGTACAGGTGGTCCAAAGTACTAATGCATCTCAATAGAGGGATAAGAGAAGTTCTGAGACCATTTATTTTTCTTTGCAGTGTGTTTTGTCTCTCTTTTCCCCTTTACCTCTGGGTGGTTCAGGAGACAGGTGTAGATATGGACATTCAAGGTCTGTCCTCTTGTATGGATAATCTCACTGCAAGGGTACAAAACATTCAAGATTTTGTGGTTCAGAATCCAATGTTAGAGCCTAGGATTCCAATTCCTGATTTGTTTTTTGGGGATAGATCTAAGTTTCTGAATTTCAAAAATAATTGTAAATTGTTTCTTGCTTTGAAACCTCGCTCCTCAGGTGACCCTGTTCAACAGGTGAAAATCATTATTTCTTTGTTACGTGGCGACCCTCAAGACTGGGCATTTTCCCTTGCGCCAGGAGATCCGGCATTGCGTGATGTTGATGCGTTTTTTCTGGCGCTCGGATTGCTTTATGATGAACAAAATTCAGTGGATCAGGCAGAGAAAATCTTGCTGGCTCTGTGTCAGGGTCAGGATGAGACAGAGATATATTGTCAGAAGTTTAGGAAGTGGTCTGTACTCACTCAGTGGAATGAATGTGCCCTGGCAGCAATTTTCAGAAAGGGTCTCTCTGAAGCCCTTAAGGATGTCATGGTGGGATTTCCCATGCCTGCTGGTCTGAATGAGTCTATATCTTTGGCCATTCAGATCGATCGACGCTTACGTGAGCGTAAAGCTGTGCACCATTTGGCGGTATTATCTGAGCATAGACCTGAGCCTATGCAATGTGATAGGACTTTGACCAGAGCTGAACGGCAAGAACACAGACGTCGGAATGGGCTGTGTTTTTACTGTGGTAATTCCACTCATGCTATCTCCGATTGTCCTAAGAGCACTAAGCGTTTCGCTAGGTCTGCCACCATTGGTACGGTACAGTCGAAATTTCTTTTGTCCGTTACTCTGATCTGCTCTTTGTCATCCTATTCTGTTATGGCATTTGTGGATTCAGGCGCTGCCCTGAATTTGATGGACTTGGAGTTTGCTAGGCGCTGTGGTTTTTTCTTGGAGCCCTTGCAGTATCCTATTCCATTGAGAGGAATTGATGCTACGCCTTTGGCCAAGAATAAGCCTCAGTACTGGACCCAATTGACCATGTGCATGGCTCCTGCACATCAGGAGGATATTCGCTTTTTGGTGTTGCATAATCTGCATGATATGGTCGTTTTGGGGTTGCCATGGCTACAGGTCCATAATCCAGTATTGGATTGGAAATCTATGTCTGTGTCCAGCTGGGGTTGTCAGGGAGTACATGGTGATGTTCCATTTTTGTCTATTTCGTCATCCACTACTTCTGAAGTCCCTGAGTTTTTGTCGGATTACCGGGATGTATTTGATGAGCCCAAATCCAGTGCCCTACCTCCTCATAGGGATTGTGATTGTGCTATCGATTTGATTCCTGGTAGTAAGTTTCCTAAGGGCCGACTGTTCAATTTATCTGTGCCAGAGCACGCCGCTATGCGGAGTTATGTAAAGGAATCCTTGGAGAAGGGTCATATTCGCCCGTCGTCGTCACCATTGGGAGCAGGGTTCTTTTTTGTGGCCAAGAAGGATGGTTCTTTGAGCCCTTGTATTGATTACCGCCTTCTTAATAAGATCACAGTCAAATTTCAGTACCCTTTGCCGCTGCTGTCTGATTTATTTGCTCGGATTAAGGGGGCTAGTTGGTTCACCAAGATAGATCTTTGTGGTGCGTATAATTTTGTGCGTATTAAACAGGGCGATGAATGGAAAACAGCATTTAATACGCCCGAGGGCCATTTTGAGTACCTGGTTATGCCATTCGGGCTTTCCAATGCTCCATCAGTATTTCAGTCCTTTATGCATGACATCTTCCGAGAGTACCTGGATAAATTCCTGATTGTATATTTGGATGATATTTTGGTCTTCTCGGATGATTGGGAGTCTCACATGAAGCAGGTCAGAATGGTGTTCCAGGTCCTTCGTGCGAATTCCTTGTTTGTGAAGGGGTCAAAGTGTCTCTTTGGAGTTCAGAAGGTTTCATTTTTGGGTTTCATTTTTTCCCCTTCTACTATCGAGATGGACCCTGTTAAAGTCCAGGCCATTTATGATTGGACTCAGCCGACATCTGTGAAGAGTCTGCAAAAGTTCCTGGGCTTTGCTAATTTTTATCGTCGCTTCATCAGTAATTTTTCTAGTGTTGCTAAACCGTTGACTGATTTGACCAAGAAGGGTGCTGATGTGGTCAATTGGTCTTCTGCGGAAGCTTTTCAGGAGTTGAAGCATCGTTTTTCTTCTGCCCCTGTGTTGTGCCAGCCAGATGTTTCGCTTCCGTTTCAGGTCGAGGTTGATGCTTCTGAGATTGGAGCAGGGGCTGTTTTGTCGCAAAGAAGTTCTGATGGCTCGGTGATGAAACCATGTGCCTTCTTTTCTAGAAAGTTTTCGCCTGCTGAGCGCAATTATGATGTTGGCAATCGAGAGTTGTTGGCCATGAAGTGGGCATTCGAGGAGTGGCGTCATTGGCTTGAAGGAGCCAAGCATCGCGTGGTGGTCTTGACGGATCACAAGAATTTGACTTATCTCGAGTCTGCCAAACGGTTGAATCCTAGACAGGCTCATTGGTCACTATTTTTCTCCCGTTTTGATTTTGTGGTTTCGTACCTTCCAGGCTCTAAGAATGTGAAGGCTGATGCCCTGTCAAGGAGTTTTGTGCCCGACTCTCCGGGTGTTCCTGAGCCGGCGGGTATTCTCAAAGAGGGGGTAATTTTGTCTGCCATCTCCCCTGATTTGCGGCGGGTGCTGCAAAAATTTCAGGCTGATAGACCTGACCGTTGCCCAGCAGAGAAACTGTTTGTCCCTGATAAATGGACTAGTAGAGTTATCTCTGAGGTTCATTGTTCGGTGTTGGCTGGTCATCCGGGAATCTTTGGTACCAGAGATTTGGTGGCTAGATCCTTTTGATGGCCGTCTTTGTCGCGGGATGTGCGTTCTTTTGTGCAGTCCTGTGGGACTTGTGCTCGGGCTAAGCCCTGCTGTTCTTGTGCCAGTGGGTTGCTTTTGCCCTTGCCGGTCCCGAAGAGGCCCTGGACGCATATCTCTATGGATTTTATTTCGGATCTCCCTGTCTCTCAAAAGATGTTGGTCATTTGGGTGGTTTGTGATCACTTCTCTAAGATGGTCCATTTGGTACCCTTGTCTAAATTGCCTTCCTCCTCTGATTTGGTGCCATTGTTTTTCCAGCATGTGGTTCGTTTACATGGCATTCCGGAGAACATCGTTTCGGACAGAGGTTCCCAGTTTGTTTCGAGGTTTTGGCGAGCCTTTTGTGCTAGGATGGGCATTGATTTGTCTTTTTCCTCGGCTTTCCATCCTCAGACAAATGGCCAAACCGAACGAACTAATCAGACTTTGGAAACATATCTGAGATGCTTTGTTTCTGCTGATCAGGATGATTGGGTGTCCTTTTTGCCTTTGGCTGAGTTCGCCCTTAATAATCGGGCCAGCTCGGCTACCTTGGTTTCGCTGTTTTTCTGCAATTCTGGTTTCCATCCTCGTTTCTCTTCAGGGCAGGTTGAGTCTTCGGACTGTCCTGGTGTAGATACTGTGGTGGATAGGTTGCAGCAGATTTGGACTCATGTGGTGGACAATTTGACATTGTCACAGGAGAAGGCTCAACGTTTCGCTAACCGCCGGCGCTGTGTGAGTCCCTGACTTCGTGTTGGGGATTTGGTTTGGTTGTCGTCTCGTTATGTTCCTAAGAAGGTTTCCTCTCCTAAGTTTAAGCCTCGTTTCATTGGTCCGTACAAGATTTCTGAGGTTCTCAATCCTGTGTCGTTTCGTTTGACCCTTCCAGCTTCTTTTGCCATCCATAATGTATTCCATAGGTCATTGTTGCGGAGATACGTGGCGCCTGTGGTGCCATCCGTTGATCCTCCTGCCCCGGTGTTGGTTGAGGGGGAGTTGGAGTATGCGGTGGAGTGGAGAAGATTTTGGATTCTCGTATTTCGAGACGGAAACTCCAGTACCTGGTCAAGTGGAAGGGTTATGGTCAGGAAGATAATTCCTGGGTCTTTGCCTCCGATGTTCATGCTGCCGATCTGGTTCGTGCCTTTCATTTGGCTCGTCCTGGTCGGCCTGGGGGCTCTGGTGAGGGTTCGGTGACCCCTCCTCAAGGGGGTGGGGTACTGTTGTGAATTCTGTTGTCAAGCTCCCTCCTGTGGTCATGAATGGTACTTCGGCTGGTTCTGTCCATGGGCTTCCTCTGGTAGTTGTGAGTGGGGCTGCGGCTTCTGAGGTTCCTTCCACAGGTGACGAGGTTAATTCGTTAGCTGGCTGCTCTATTTAACTCCACTTAGATCTTTGCTCCATGCCACCTGTCAATGTTCCAGTATTGGTCTAGTTCACTCCTGGATCGTTCTTGTGACCTGTCTTCCCAGCAGAAGCTAAGTTACTGCTTGTTTTTCTCTGGTTTGCTATTTTTCTGTCCAGCTTGCTATTTTGATTGTTGTCTTGCTTGCTGGAAGCTCTGGGACGTAGAGGGAGCGCCTCCGCACCGTGAGTCGGTGCGGAGGGTCTTTTTGCGCCCTCTGCGTGGTGTTTTTGTAGTTTTTTGTGCTGACCGCAAAGCTGCCTTTCCTATCCTCTGTCTGTTCAGTAAGTCGGGACTCACTTTGCTAAATCTATTTCATCTCTGTGTTTGTAATTTTCATCTTTACTCACAGTCATTATATGTGGGGGGCTGCCTGTTCCTTTGGGGAATTTCTCTGAGGCAAGGTAGGCTTTATTTT
Source organism: Ranitomeya imitator (assembly GCF_032444005.1). NCBI lineage: Eukaryota > Metazoa > Chordata > Amphibia > Anura > Dendrobatidae > Ranitomeya > Ranitomeya imitator. Next base: position 450,545,455 of record NC_091283.1, on the reverse strand, counting down.
TCTATCTTTAGGGCTAGCTAGTTCCTTAGGCTGTGTCGAGTTGCATAGGGAGCGTTAGGAGCAATCCACGGCTATTTCTAGTGTGTGTGATAGGATTAGGGATTGCGGTCAGCAGAGTTCCCACGTCTCAGAGCTCGTCCTATATTATTAGTAACTATCAGGTCATTCCGTGTGCTCTTAACCACCAGGTCCATTATTGTCCTGACCACCAGGTCATAACAGGTACCGCTCCCAGTCGCGCCCTTGAGTCTCAACCAGCATGCGTAGCATCTGTTTGAGGGTACCATTGAAGCGTTCACACAAGCCATTGGTCTGTGGGTGATACGCACTCGATACCAGGTGCTTCACCTGCATTCTCTTATAGAGAGCCTCCATTAGGCGAGACATAAATTGGGTCCCTTGATCAGTAAGCATTTCCCTGGGAAACCCTACACGTGAAAAGATGGCCAACAGGGCATCCGCCACCTTATCTGCCCTAGTTGACGACAGAGCTACTGCCTCTGGGTACCGGGTAGCGTAGTCTACCACAGTAAGGATGTATTGCTTTCCAGAGCTGCTGGGGACGGCCAGCGGGCCCACAATGTCCACCGCGATCCTCTGGAAAGGCTCCTCTATCACTGGCAAAGGGATCAGGGGAGCCTTAATAGCAGGCCCCGCTTTCCCCACCCTTTGACAGGTGACACAGGAGCCGCAGTAGTTTGACACATCTGTCCCCATCTTAGGCCAATAGAAGTGTTGAGACAGCCGGGCCTTAGTTTTGCTGATCCCCAAGTGTCCAGCTAGCGGGATCTCATGGGCAATCCGCAACAACTCACCCCGGAATTGCTGCGGGACGACCAGCTGTCTTTCCCTCAACCACTCCTTTTGTGATTCTCCGGGTACTGTCTCCCGGTACAACCTTCCTTGTTCCCAGAACACCTTCTCCTTATCAGTCTTGGAGAAGCGCGTCCCGGCGAGTTGTCTCAAACTCTCTAGGCTCGCATCTATGTGCAGAGCGGCCTGAAACTCCTGGCTAGGGGAAGCCAGAAGCGATGTCAGGGTCCCTTCCCCACGGGAACCCTCTTGGACCTGCTCTGGGTCCACCTCTGGTTCAGTCACAGTGATGACTGAGGAGGGTCCGGAAGGCAGACAGTTATCTGCGTTCCGGGCACTCTGACTGCGGGTGACAGCAGCTACGTAGGCTGTCTCCCCGGGGGTTTCTACAGGCCCATCAGCCGGCGCTGCTATGGGCTCTACCTCCCCATCCACCCCCAACACTCCAGGGGCAGTGCTACTTATGGGCCAGTTACTTTCCTCGGTGGCACTGGTCACTTTCATGGCATCACCTTCCTCACGGTTCCCATGCATCTCCCCAGTTCCTGTAGCACCGACACTTGCCCCTGTTAGGGGTTCCTCAGCCGTCTCACTCCGCAGAGCGACGTGGCTGGGCACACCTGTACCTATGGACACATTAACCTTCACAGAAAAATCATCATCAGGTTCCGCTGGCACAGGTACAACATTTTCACCATCAATCCTAGGAAAAAAAAGGTTAATAGCTGCATCATTACAAGATAAAGCATGGTCAGGTAACACATGCGATTTCCCATCATCATCATCATCAGGGTTAACTTTACCCTCATTAGTAGATTGGGGAGGGGTGTCAGGGACGTAGTATGCAACCATCCTCCCCAAATCAGTCCCCAACAAAACATCAGTGGGCAAATTATCAGACAGCCCCACTTCCTTCACCCCGCTCCCAGCACCCCAATCAATAAAAACCCGGGCCATCGGTAAGGGACAGCTGATGCCCCCAATCCCAGTGACAGTTAGGGTTTTCCCTGGAATGATTTCTTCAGGGGCCACCAGTGCGGGACGGATGAGGGTTCGTTCAGCCCCGGTGTCCTTGAGGCCTGTAGCAACATGGCCTCCCACAGTGACGTGCTGTACGTTGTCACACACCCTCCCAACCACACCACCCACCAAAAGAACTGCTGCATTAGGCCCTGGGGCCTTGGCTGGGGTGTGCTTCTGCTTTCATACCATATCGTGACACCTCCCCCTTTTGGTGTGCGCTAGGGAGGCAGTACCCCACGGTATGCCTCCATGCGCACCTCAGTAGGTTCACCCTGGCGGGAGAGTCCATCTGCATTCCCATGCTCTTTGCCCGTTTTGTGTTCAATGGTGAAGTCAAACTGCTGATGGGCAAGGCTTCAGCGTAGCAACCTGCCATTGGTTCCACACATGGCGTTCAGCCAGCGCAGAGGGTTGTGGTCGGTCACCACAGTGAAGGGGCGACCGTACAAGTAGGGCTGCAAGCGCTGCAGGCCCAGACTGTGGCCAGGCACTCCTTCTCGATGGTGGAGTAGGCCACTTCCCTCGGCAAAAGCTTCCGGCTCAGGTATAACACGGGGTGCTCTTGGTCCTCCGAGTCAACCTGGCTGAGCACAGCACCAAGGCCAAACTCGCTGGCGTCGGTCTGCACCAAGAACGGTCGACTGCTGTCGACTGCTTTCAACACAGGGGCGTTACACAGTGCGGTTTTCAACGCCTGGAAGGCCCCCTCACAGCCATCTGTCCAGTTGACGATGTGGGGTAGCTTCTTCCTGGTGAGGTCCGTCAAAGGTTTTGCCAGGCTACTATAGTGCTGTACGAAGCGCCTATAGTACCCTGCAGTGCCCATGAAGGACATCACCTGTTTCTTGGTCACGGGAGTGGGCCAGTTCACGATCACTCCCACTTTGTCAGGCTCTGGCTTCAGGGTGTTCCCGCCTACCCGGTGCCCCAGGTAGTGAACCTCCCTCATGCCCATCTGGCACTTTCCGGGCTTGATAGTCAGTCCTGCTTGGTGAATTCGCCTGAGCACCTCCTCGAGATGCTGCAGGTGTTCCTCCCAGGAGAAACTGAAGATGGCAATGTCATCCAAGTACGCCACTACGTACTTCTCCAGTCCCTGAAGCAGGAGGTTGACCATCCGCTGGAAAGTGGCAGGGGCATTCTTCATGCCGAAGGGCATGACCGTGGACTCGTACAGTCCGAAGGGCGTGATAAAGGCGGACTTCTCCTGCGCCTCGGGGCTCAGGGGAATCTGCCAGTATCCTCGACTCAGATCCATTATTGTTAGGTAATCTGCGCCAGCTAACTTATCCAGCAGCTCCTCGATGCGCGGCATTGGGTGCGCGTCGGAGGCTGTGATGGCGTTGAGCCACCTGTAGTCCATGCAGAACCGGGTGGTCCGGTCCTTCTTTGGCACGAGAACTACAGGTGATGCCCACGCGCTCTTTGACCGTCGAATCACCCCCAGTTGTAACATCTCATCGATCTCTTGGCGCATAATCTGCTGCACCTGGTCAGAGATTCGATAGGGTGTTCGCCGTAGTGGGGCGTGATTCCCGGTGTCCACCTCGTGGACGGCTAACTCAGTCCTCCCAGGTCGGTTGGAGAACACGACCCGGAAGGGTTCCAGTGTGGTTTGCAACTGCAACTGCTGGGGTTCAGTTAACGAGGCGCTTACCTCCACGTCCTCGATGGACCCATTGGCCTTGGCTTGGGCCAGCATGTCCAGGAGGGTGTCTTCCTCACCGTCTTCGGGCAAGCTGCAGACCGGTAGGACAAAAGGTTCACGTTCGTGATGAGCCTTCATCATGTTGACGTGAAAGGCCTTTCGCCTACCCCGAGCGTGGTCAAGCGTGACCACGTACGTGACCGGGTTGAGCTGTTGGTGGACGACGTACGGGCCCTCCCAGGCTGCCTGAAGCTTATCCGTTGGTACGGGGACCAGCACCCACACCTTTTGACCCACGTGGTAGGTCCGCTCCCGGGCGTTCTGGTCGTACCAGTGCTTCTGATCAGCCTGAGCCTGCTGTTGTGAATTCTGTGGCTGAATTCACTCCTGTGGTCACAAGTGGTACTGCAGCTTCTGAGCTCCTCCCTCAGGTGTTCTGGTGAGCTCGTTAACTGCTTCATTACTTAACTCCGCCTGATGCTGCTATCCTTGCTCCTTGTCAATGTTTCAGTGTTGGATCTGAGCTTCTCCTGATTGTTCCTGTGACCTGCTGCTCTGTATAGCTAAGTGCTTTTTGCTTTTTTGTTGCTTTTTTTCTGTCCAGCTTGTCTTTTGTTTTGCTGGAAGCTCTGAGACGCAAAGGGTGTACCACCGTGCCGTTAGTTCGGCACGGTGGGGTTTTTTTTGCCCCCTTTGCGTGGTTTTGCTTTAGGGTTTTTTGTAGACTGCAAAGTTCGCTTTACTGTCCTCGCTCTGTCCTAGAATATCGGGCCCCACTTTGCTGAATCTATTTCATCCCTACGTTTTGTCTTTTCATCTTACTCACAGTCATTATATGTGGGGGGCTGCCTTTTCCTTTGGGGAATTTCTCTGGGGCAAGTCAGGCCTATTTTTCTATCTTCAGGCTAGCTAGTTTCTTAGGTCGTGCCGAGTTGCCTAGGGAGTTGTTAGGCGCAATCCACAGCCGCTTTTAGTTGTGTTTAGGATAGGATCAGGTGTGCAGTCTACAGAGTTTCCACGTCTCAGAGCTCGTTCTTGTATTTTTGGGTATTTATCAGATCACTGTGTGCGCTCTGATCGCTAAGCACACTGTGTTTCTGGATTGCCTTCATAACACCTGTCATTAGCAAACATAACAGCCTGCGTCATGTTGTCATGCACCAACTGCGTCAAGATTTGCATCTTGTCACGGAAGGGCATGACATACTCCACTATGGACACTTCAGAAGGGTTCGGCTCCTCTTCCCAGGATTCTCTTACCAACCCCAGGGGTCCCCGGACTCGCCTGCCGTACAGGAGCTCGAAGGGGGAGAACCCCGTCGAGGCCTGCGGAACCTCTCGGTAAGCGAACAGCAGGTGTTCCTGTACCTGTTGTGAATTCTGTTGTCAAGCTCCCTCCTGTGGTCATGAATGGTACTTCGGTTGGTTCTGTCCATGGGCTTCCTCTGGTAGTTGTGAGTGGGGCTGCGGCTTCTGAGGTTCCTTCCACAGGTGACGAGGTTAATTCATTAGCTGGCTGCTCTATTTAACTCCACTTAGATCTTTGCTCCATGCCACCTGTCAATGTTCCAGTATTGGTCTAGTTCACTCCTGGATCGTTCTTGTGACCTGTCTTCCCAGCAGAAGCTAAGTTACTGCTTGTTTTTCTCTGGTTTGCTATTTTTCTGTCCAGCTTGCTATTTTGATTGTTGTCTTGCTTGCTGGAAGCTCTGGGACGCAGAGGGAGCGCCTCCGCACCGTGAGTCGGTGCGGAGGGTCTTTTTGCGCCCTCTGCGTGGTCTTTTTGTAGTTTTTTGTGCTGACCGCAAAGCTGCCTTTCCTATCCTCTCTCTGTTCAGTAAGTCGGGCCTCACTTTGCTAAATCTATTTCATCTCTGTGTTTGTAATTTTCATCTTTACTCACAGTCATTATATGTGGGGGGCTGCCTGTTCCTTTGTGGAATTTCTCTGAGGCAAGGTAGGCTTTATTTTTCTATCTTTAGGGCTAGCTAGTTCCTTAGGCTGTGTCGAGTTGCATAGGGAGCGTTAGGAGCAATCCACGGCTATTTCTAGTGTGTGTGATAGGATTAGGGATTGCGGTCAGCAGAGTTCCCACGTCTCAGAGCTCGTCCTATATTATTAGTAACTATCAGGTCATTCCGTGTGCTCTTAACCACCAGGTCCATTATTGTCCTGACCACCAGGTCATAACAGTACAGGTGGTCCAAAGTACTAATGCATCTCAATAGAGGGATAAGAGAAGTTCTGAGACCATTTATTTTTCTTTGCAGTGTGTTTTGTCTCTCTTTTCCCCTTTACATCTGGGTGGTTCAGGAGACAGGTGTAGATATGGACATTCAAGGTCTGTCCTCTTGTATGGATAATCTCACTGCAAGGGTACAAAACATTCAAGATTTTGTGGTTCAGAATCCAATGTTAGAGCCTAGGATTCCAATTCCTGATTTGTTTTTTTGGGGATAGATCTAAGTTTCTGAATTTCAAAAATAATTGTAAATTGTTTCTTGCTTTGAAACCTCGCTCCTCAGGTGACCCTGTTCAACAGGTGAAAATCATTATTTCTTTGTTACGTGGCGACCCTCAAGACTGGGCATTTTCCCTTGCGCCAGGAGATCCGGCATTGCGTGATGTTGATGCGTTTTTTCTGGCGCTCGGATTGCTTTATGATGAACAAAATTCAGTGGATCAGGCAGAGAAAATCTTGCTGGCTCTGTGTCAGGGTCAGGATGAGGCAGAGATATATTGTCAGAAGTTTAGGAAGTGGTCTGTACTCACTCAGTGGAATGAATGTGCCCTGGCAGCAATTTTCAGAAAGGGTCTCTCTGAAGCCCTTAAGGATGTCATGGTGGGATTTCCCATGCCTGCTGGTCTGAATGAGTCTATGTGTTTGGCCATTCAGATCGATCGACGCTTACGTGAGCGTAAAGCTGTGCACCATTTGGCGGTATTATCTGAGCATAGACCTGAGCCTATGCAATGTGATAGGACTTTGACCAGAGCTGAACGGCAAGAACACAGACGTCGGAATGGGCTGTGTTTTTTACTGTGGTAATTCCACTCATGCTATCTCCGATTGTCCTAAGAGCACTAAGCGTTTCGCTAGGTCTGCCACCATTGGTACGGTACAGTCGAAATTTCTTTTGTCCGTTACTCTGATCTGCTCTTTGTCATCCTATTCTGTTATGGCATTTGTGGATTCAGGCGCTGCCCTGAATTTGATGGACTTGGAGTTTGCTAGGCGCTGTGGTTTTTTCTTGGAGCCCTTGCAGTATCCTATTCCATTGAGAGGAATTGATGCTACGCCTTTGGCCAAGAATAAGCCTCAGTACTCGACCCAATTGACCATGTGCATGGCTCCTGCACATCAGGAGGATATTCGCTTTTTGGTGTTGCATAATCTGCATGATATGGTCGTTTTGGGGTTGCCATGGCTACAGGTCCATAATCCAGTATTGGATTGGAAATCTATGTCTGTGTCCAGCTGGGGTTGTCAGGGAGTACATGGTGATGTTCCATTTTTGTCTATTTCGTCATCCACTACTTCTGAAGTCCCTGAGTTTTTGTCAGATTACCGGGATGTATTTGATGAGCCCAAATCCAGTGCCCTACCTCCTCATAGGGATTGTGATTGTGCTATCGATTTGATTCCTGGTAGTAAGTTTCCTAAGGGCCGACTGTTCAATTTATCTGTGCCAGAGCACGCCGCTATGCGGAGTTATGTAAAGGAATCCTTGGAGAAGGGTCATATTCGCCCGTCGTCGTCACCATTGGGAGCAGGGTTCTTTTTTGTGGCCAAGAAGGATGGTTCTTTGAGCCCTTGTATTGATTACCGCCTTCTTAATAAGATCACAGTCAAATTTCAGTACCCTTTGCCGCTGCTGTCTGATTTATTTGCTCGGATTAAGGGGGCTAGTTGGTTCACCAAGATAGATCTTTGTGGTGCGTATAATCTTGTGCGTATTAAACAGGGCGATGAATGGAAAACAGCATTTAATACGCCCGAGGGCCATTTTGAGTACCTGGTTATGCCATTCGGGCTTTCCAATGCTCCATCAGTATTTCAGTCCTTTATGCATGACATCTTCCGAGAGTACCTGGATAAATTCCTGATTGTATATTTGGATGATATTTTGGTCTTCTCGGATGATTGGGAGTCTCACATGAAGCAGGTCAGAATGGTGTTCCAGGTCCTTCGTGCGAATTCCTTGTTTGTGAAGGGGTCAAAGTGTCTCTTTGGAGTTCAGAAGGTTTCATTTTTGGGTTTCATTTTTTCCCCTTCTACTATCGAGATGGACCCTGTTAAAGTCCAGGCCATTTATGATTGGACTCAGCCGACATCTGTGAAGAGTCTGCAAAAGTTCCTGGGCTTTGCTAATTTTTATCGTCGCTTCATCAGTAATTTTTCTAGTGTTGCTAAACCGTTGACTGATTTGACCAAGAAGGGTGCTGATGTGGTCAATTGGTCTTCTGCGGAAGCTTTTCAGGAGTTGAAGCATCGTTTTTCTTCTGCCCCTGTGTTGTGCCAGCCAGATGTTTCGCTTCCGTTTCAGGTCGAGGTTGATGCTTCTGAGATTGGAGCAGGGGCTGTTTTGTCGCAAAGAAGTTCTGATGGCTCGGTGATGAAACCATGTGCCTTCTTTTCTAGAAAGTTTTCGCCTGCTGAGCGCAATTATGATGTTGGCAATCGAGAGTTGTTGGCCATGAAGTGGGCATTCGAGGAGTGGCGTCATTGGCTTGAAGGAGCCAAGCATCGCGTGGTGGTCTTGACGGATCACAAGAATTTGACTTATCTCGAGTCTGCCAAACGGTTGAATCCTAGACAGGCTCATTGGTCACTATTTTTCTCCCGTTTTGATTTTGTGGTTTCGTACCTTCCAGGCTCTAAGAATGTGAAGGCTGATGCCCTGTCAAGGAGTTTTGTGCCCGACTCTCCGGGTGTTCCTGAGCCGGCGGGTATTCTCAAAGAGGGGGTAATTTTGTCTGCCATCTCCCCTGATTTGCGGCGGGTGCTGCAAAAATTTCAGGCTGATAGACCTGACCGTTGCCCAGCAGAGAAACTGTTTGTCCCTGATAAATGGACTAGTAGAGTTATCTCTGAGGTTCATTGTTCGGTGTTGGCTGGTCATCCGGGAATCTTTGGTACCAGAGATTTGGTGGCTAGATCCTTTTGATGGCCGTCTTTGTCGCGGGATGTACGTTCTTTTGTGCAGTCCTGTGGGACTTGTGCTCGGGCTAAGCCCTGCTGTTCTTGTGCCAGTGGGTTGCTTTTGCCCTTGCCGGTCCCGAAGAGGCCCTGGACGCATATCTCTATGGATTTTATTTCGGATCTCCCTGTCTCTCAAAAGATGTTGGTCATTTGGGTGGTTTGTGATCACTTCTCTAAGATGGTCCATTTGGTACCCTTGTCTAAATTGCCTTCCTCCTCTGATTTGGTGCCATTGTTTTTCCAGCATGTGGTTCGTTTACATGGCATTCCGGAGAACATCGTTTCGGACAGAGGTTCCCAGTTTGTTTCGAGGTTTTGGCGAGCCTTTTGTGCTAGGATGGGCATTGATTTGTCTTTTTCCTCGGCTTTCCATCCTCAGACAAATGGCAAAACCGAACGAACTAATCAGACTTTGGAAACATATCTGAGATGCTTTGTTTCTGCTGATCAGGATGATTGGGTGTCCTTTTTGCCTTTGGCTGAGTTCGCCCTTAATAATCGGGCCAGCTCGGCTACCTTGGTTTCGCTGTTTTTCTGCAATTCTGGTTTCCATCCTCGTTTCTCTTCAGGGCAGGTTGAGTCTTCGGACTGTCCTGGTGTAGATACTGTGGTGGATAGGTTGCAGCAGATTTGGACTCATGTGGTGGACAATTTGACATTATCCCAGGAGAAGGCTCAAAGTTTCGCTAACCGCCGGCGCTGTGTGAGTCCCCGACTTCGTGTTGGGGATTTGGTTTGGTTGTCGTCTCGTTATGTTCCTAAGAAGGTTTCCTCTCCTAAGTTTAAGCCTCGTTTCATTGGTCCGTACAAGATTTCTGAGGTTCTCAATCCTGTGTCGTTTCGTTTGACCCTTCCAGCTTCTTTTGCCATCCATAATGTATTCCATAGGTCATTGTTGCGGAGATACGTGGCGCCTGTGGTGCCATCCGTTGATCCTCCTGCCCCGGTGTTGGTTGAGGGGGAGTTGGAGTATGTGGTGGAGAAGATTTTGGATTCTCGTATTTCGAGACGGAAACTCCAGTACCTGGTCAAGTGGAAGGGTTATGGTCAGGAAGATAATTCCTGGGTCTTTGCCTCCGATGTTCATGCTGCCGATCTGGTTCGTGCCTTTCATTTGGCTCGTCCTGGTCGGCCTGGGGGCTCTGGTGAGGGTTCGGTGACCCCTCCTCAAGGGGGTGGGGTACTGTTGTGAATTCTGTTGTCAAGCTCCCTCCTGTGGTCATGAATGGTACTTCAGCTGGTTCTGTCCATGGGCTTTCTCTGGTAGTTGTGAGTGGGGCTGCGGCTTCTGAGGTTCCTTCCACAGGTGACGAGGTTAATTCGTTAGCTGGCTGCTCTATTTAACTCCACTTAGATCTTTGCTCCATGCCACCTGTCAATGTTCCAGTATTGGTCTAGTTCACTCCTGGATCGTTCTTGTGACCTGTCTTCCCAGCAGAAGCTAAGTTACTGCTTGTTTTTCTCTGGTTTGCTATTTTTCTGTCCAGCTTGCTATTTTGATTGTTGTCTTGCTTGCTGGAAGCTCTGGGACGTAGAGGGAGCGCCTCCGCACCGTGAGTCGGTGCGGAGGGTCTTTTTGCGCCCTCTGCGTGGTCTTTTTGTAGTTTTTTGTGCTGACCGCAAAGCTGCCTTTCCTATCCTCTGTCTGTTCAGTAAGTCGGGCCTCACTTTGCTAAATCTATTTCATCTCTGTGTTTGTAATTTTCATCTTTACTCACAGTCATTATATGTGGGGGGCTGCCTGTTCCTTTGGGGAATTTCTCTGAGGCAAGGTAGGCTTTATTTTTCTATCTTTAGGGCTAGCTAGTTCCTTAGGCTGTGTCGAGTTGCATAGGGAGCGTTAGGAGCAATCCACGGCTATTTCTAGTGTGTGTGATAGGATTAGGGATTGCGGTCAGCAGAGTTCCCACGTCTCAGAGCTCGTCCTATATTATTAGTAACTATCAGGTCATTCCGTGTGCTCTTAACCACCAGGTCCATTATTGTCCTGACCACCAGGTCATAACAGGTACCGCTCCCAGTCGCGCCCTTGAGTCTCAACCAGCATGCGTAGCATCTGTTTGAGGGTACCATTGAAGCGTTCACACAAGCCATTGGTCTGTGGGTGATACGCACTCGATACCAGGTGCTTCACCTGCATTCTCTTATAGAGAGCCTCCATTAGGCGAGACATAAATTGGGTCCCTTGATCAGTAAGCATTTCCCAGGGAAACCCTACACGTGAAAAGATGGCCAACAGGGCATCCGCCACCTTATCTGCCCTAGTTGACGACAGAGCTACTGCCTCTGGGTACCGGGTAGCGTAGTCTACCACAGTAAGGATGTATTGCTTTCCAGAGCTGCTGGGGACGGCCAGCGGGCCCACAATGTCCACCGCGATCCTCTGGAAAGGCTCCTCTATCACTGGCAAAGGGATCAGGGGAGCCTTAATAGCAGGCCCCGCTTTCCCCACCCTTTGACAGGTGACACAGGAGCCGCAGTAGTTTGACACATCTGTCCCCATCTTAGGCCAATAGAAGTGTTGAGACAGCCGGGCCTTAGTTTTGCTGATCCCCAAGTGTCCAGCTAGCGGGATCTCATGGGCAATCCGCAACAACTCACCCCGGAATTGCTGCGGGACGACCAGCTGTCTTTCCCTCAACCACTCCTTTTGTGATTCTCCGGGTACTGTCTCCCGGTACAACCTTCCTTGTTCCCAGAACACCTTCTCCTTATCAGTCTTGGAGAAGCGCGTCCCGGCGAGTTGTCTCAAACTCTCTAGGCTCGCATCTATGTGCAGAGCGGCCTGAAACTCCTGGCTAGGGGAAGCCAGAAGCGATGTCAGGGTCCCTTCCCCACGGGAACCCTCTTGGACCTGCTCTGGGTCCACCTCTGGTTCAGTCACAGTGATGACTGAGGAGGGTCCGGAAGGCAGACAGTTATCTGCGTTCCGGGCACTCTGACTGCGGGTGACAGCAGCTACGTAGGCTGTCTCCCCGGGGGTTTCTACAGGCCCATCAGCCGGCGCTGCTATGGGCTCTACCTCCCCATCCACCCCCAACACTCCAGGGGCAGTGCTACTTATGGGCCAGTTACTTTCCTCGGTGGCACTGGTCACTTTCATGGCATCACCTTCCTCACGGTTCCCATGCATCTCCCCAGTTCCTGTAGCACCGACACTTGCCCCTGTTAGGGGTTCCTCAGCCGTCTCACTCCGCAGAGCGACGTGGCTGGGCACACCTGTACCTATGGACACATTAACCTTCACAGAAAAATCATCATCAGGTTCCGCTGGCACAGGTACAACATTTTCACCATCAATCCTAGGAAAAAAAAGGTTAATAGCTGCATCATTACAAGATAAAGCATGGTCAGGTAACACATGCGATTTCCCATCATCATCATCATCAGGGTTAACTTTACCCTCATTAGTAGATTGGGGAGGGGTGTCAGGGACGTAGTATGCAACCATCCTCCCCAAATCAGTCCCCAACAAAACATCAGTGGGCAAATTATCAGACAGCCCCACTTCCTTCACCCCGCTCCCAGCACCCCAATCAATAAAAACCCGGGCCATCGGTAAGGGACAGCTGATGCCCCCAATCCCAGTGACAGTTAGGGTTTTCCCCGGAATGATTTCTTCAGGGGCCACCAGTGCGGGACGGATGAGGGTTCGTTCAGCCCCGGTGTCCTTGAGGCCTGTAGCAACATGGCCTCCCACAGTGACGTGCTGTACGTTGTCACACACCCTCCCAACCACACCACCCACCAAAAGAACTGCTGCATTAGGCCCTGGGGCCTTGGCTGGGGTGTGCTTCTGCTTGGTTGGACAGGAGGGACTGATATGACCAGTCTGATGGCAGGTGAAACACTTGCGAGGTTCGGTGGTAGGTCTGGTGTTGTTGGCCACGGGGCCAGGACCTCTGGTGTGTTGGCTGGCAGGGATACTGGCGTTGGTTGCAGGCTTACCCCCTCTCCAGCTGGTGGTGACTGGCTTCCGCACTTCCGATCTACGGTTGGCCTCATAGGCATCGGCAATCTGCGCTGCTTTCGTCACGTCTTTGGGTTCTCTGTCCATCACGAACTGTCGCACCTCAGCTGGGCAAAGATGAAAGAACTGGTCTTTGATCATCAGGTCTTGCAGCTGTGCAAAGGTGGTCACTGACAGTCCTTGGGTCCACTGGTCAAAGTGGGTCCCCAGTCCATGCACCACATCACTGTAACTGTCGTGTGGGCCACGTTGGAGGGTCCGGAACTTTCTATGGTACACCTCGGGTGTAAGCTGGTACTTGGCTATCAGAGCCTGCTTGATGGCCTCATAGTCACCATCTTGTTCTTGAGGGAGGGCAGCAAACGCCTCCAGAGCTTTGCCTCTCAGCCCTGGTGTCAGGTATCGGGCCCATTCATCTGTAGGCAGCCGATACTGTCTGCAGGCTTTCTCAAAGGCCCGCAGAAAAGTGTCCAAGTCTCCGTCCTTCTCCATAACAGGGAAGTGATCGGGCCGGGGCTTAGGTATCTGAGCGCTGCTGGGCTCACGGCTGGGCTGGGACGACCCCTGCATTTGCAGTTGGGCTAACTGCAGCTGGTACTCCCACTCCGCGCTGCCGCTCGGCTCGCTGGGCCTCTCTCTCAGCTCGGGCCTCTCTCTCAGCTCGGGCCTCTCTCTCGGCTCGGGCCTCTCTCTCAGCTCGGGCCTCTCTCTCGGCTTGCTGGGCCTCCTGCCGGTATTGCTGAATCAGCTGCCGACGTCCCTCATGGTCGTCAGTGGGGAATTCTTTCAAGGTCGCCTGCAGGTGGGGGTCCAATTCGCCTGGATCGCTAACAGGGCCAGCATTCAGTGGTTGGACCTCTGCTGCAGCACCATGTTCGCTGGTGCTAGCTTCTGCGACCTCTGGGCTCTGTGACCTGGCTTGGTCGGCTTCAAATTGCACCAGGTCAGCGACCATTTGAGCCTTGGACTTGTCCTGGGGGTTCAGGCCATGGTACATGCATATCCCAGCAAGAATGTCCTTCTTCTGCTGGTTGTACCAGGCTTCCCCTTTCGCAGCCATGGTTGCCAAATAAAAGATAGGATAGAAAAACGAAGAGAAAGGGAGGGGATAATTACCAGTACACAATTGTCTCAAGACTAATAAAACACTGAGTTCATTCTCCAAACTTATTTGCGCAGAGTCCTCGCAAGAACTTTCTGCAAGTTTTTAGTGAGAGGAATGATTGCTCAAACCAAATCACTAATGCTCTAAGATCCCACCGCCTTGCCACCAATTGCCAGGAATCCCCTGACCGCTGCCACCAATTTGTCAGGATTCACACCGTGACCGTCACCCCTACGTCACGGGTTGGGGTGACTTTAGGCCAACAGATGGCTATCACATGTGCAGGGGGGCTTATCTTAGTTATCCCTCCACTGCTAACAATGTGATGAGAAAACACACACAAGGCTATTGACCTCTTAGTTTACAGCAGGGGCTTATTCTAGGTATCCCACTGCTTTCAATATACCATGAACTGCAGGGATTTATGTATATCCCGCTTACAGTTCCACTTAACACTTGCAGCTCTCTGGCGCCCCCCTTACTCTCAGGTCAGATTAGGTACTGCACCCTGGGTAATTAGTCGCCAGAAAGGCTGCCTGCTATGTACTGGCTATTGGGCACGCTGCAGCGACGCAATAACTACTCCCACTCAGGCAGGAACAATAATTATCAACGCCGCAGTCGCTACAGCATCACTCAACAGTCTGCACACTATCACTGCCACCAGCTTCGATTAAACGGGTCCGAAGCTAACCCAACACAACAGTAACAGTAGCGTATTTCCCTTCAGAAGACTTAGGGTACGGTTTAGAACAGGAGAACGAACTAATATTAAATATTATATCCCATAAAAAATTAGGCAGTGCTTTATCAAAAATATTTTATAAAGATGTTACAAATGAGACAATTGCAAATATGTACAAGGGTAATTATGAAATAAACAGGGATTAAATGAGAAAAAGTAACACTCACATGTTCAAAGCATGGCAGGCAACCATATGTCCCAGCTCATTTGGACGTGCTGCTGGCTTCAGGAGAAGACAAGAAGTCAGGAAGAAATCTGAGCTGGGGAAGCCTGCCAGACACTTAAAACCTTAAGGCTGTGACATCACAGAAAGGCTGGCTTATCCAGACCCTCCTCTCTCTACATTCTGACTAAACTTTAAACTATTTTCTCTATGATATCTATAACTTCACTACAAAACATGTCAGAGTCATACCAAACCCAGCATTCATCTCGGATTAACGTGAGCATTCTAATGAGATCAAATATGTCCTATCTGGGATACATATTTACAGAGAAATCCCTACTTCTTTACCAGATGGAGTTAGAAGTTCATGTTTACAGCGGTTGACAGCTCCGCCGAGTGACGTTAAGGAATATATATTTTTCCTATTTCTAGCTTAGCTCGTTTGCCTAATATCTTACAAAAACTAAACAAAGAATCTTTAATGGATCCTCGAAGTTTCTACTTCACTTATAACTGGACAAGAGCTTACACAGGAAATGCCGGTCGTAAATACCTTTGGCTCTCCTAAAACCCCCACACTCTCTGAGAAGGAAAGCCAGGAATTTGAAGCTACAAACTGTTGCAGTATCACTCCAAGAAGGGGGGCTTAGGCCACGCAGGCTAGCAAGAGAACTACTTATGATATTTCATACCATATTGTGACAACTGCCAATACAAATTTGTTGAAATGATAGTAAAAATATACAGGGGCCCTGGCCTCCATTTAGAGCAGTTAATACTTTGCGCCAACTACCACTGTCTGCTACTCAGCAGAGGAGCCCACCCCTGTACCTAGCTATGCCACCAGTTTATTTATGAACATTTTTTTAGCTGACATTTAGCCCTCTTTATTATTTTGGCCTACTAACTGTGTCAGCCACTTATTACAGTTGTCCTCCACTGAACAAAGCAATGCCACCTGTATACTCCTGTTACCAATTGTGAACTGCATTTAGCCTACTTTTTTATTTTAGGCCTACTAACTCTGTCTGAGCCACTTATTACAGTTGTCGTCCACTGAACAAAGCAATGCCGCCTGTGTACTCCTGTTACCAATTGTGAACTGCATTTAGCCTACTTATTTATTTTAGGCCTTCTAAGTCTGTCTGAGCCACGTATTACAGTTGTCCTCCACTGAACAAAGCAATGCCGCCTGTGTACTCCTGTTACTAATTGTGAACTGCATTTAGCCTACTTTTTTATTTTAGGCCTACTAAGTCTGTCTGAGCCACTTATTACAGTTGTCCTCCACTGAGCAAAGCAATGCCGCCTGTGTACTCCTGTTACCAATTGTGAACTGCATTTAGCCTACTTTTTTATTTTAGGCCTACTAAGTCTGTCTGAGCCACTTATTACAGTTGTCCTCCACTGAGCAAAGCAATGCCGCCTGTGTACTCCTGTTACCAATTGTGAACTGCATTTAGCCTACTTTTTTATATTAGGCCTACTAAGTCTGTGTGAGCCTCTCATAACAGTTGTACTCCTCCGCTGAAAAAAGCTATGCCGCCTGTGCACTCCTCTTACCAATTTTGAACTGCATTTAGCCTACTTACTTATTTGGGCCTAGTAACTATGTCAGCCACTCCTTACAGTTGTCCTCCGCTGAACAAAGCAATGCGGCCAGTTTAGTCCTGTTACCAATTTTGAACTGCATTTAGCCTACTTTCATATTTGGGCCTACTAACTGTGTCTGCCCCTCATTACAGTTGTCCTCCACTGAACAAAGCAATGCCGCCAATTTAGTCCTGTTAGCAATTTTGAACTGCATTTAGCTTACTTTCATATTTGGGCCTACTAACTGTGTCTGCCCCTCATTACAGTTGTCCTCCACTGAACAAAGCAATGCCGCCAATTTAGTCCTGTTAGCAATTTTGAACTGCATTTAGCCTACTTACTTATTTGGGCCTAGTAACTGTGTCAGCCACTCCTTACAGTTGTCCTCCGCTGAACAAAGCAATGCCGCCAGTTTAGTCTTGTTACCAATTTTGAACTGCATTTAGCCTACTTACTTTTTGGGGCCTACTAACTGTGTCAGCCTCTCATTACAGTTGTCCTCCGCTGAACAAAGCAATGCCGCCTGTTTAGTCCTGTTACCAATTTTGAACTGGATTTAGCCTACTTTCTTATTTGGGCCTATATCTGTGTTTCCTCCTCATCCTGCCCATTGGCCAGCCACTGCTAGATGAGTCTGCTGGTACATTGACCCAGAACACTACATTCCCCTTGCACTCTACACAGCCAGTATGTGACCCTGCTGAAAGCCAGGTTCCCCTTCCCGCATACTATACCACCTTACACGGGGACAAAGAGGAAGGTGCAGATGAAAGTGCAGGTTCCTTCATCAGGTGGGGGGGCATACTCGTTGGCACTGGCACAGGGCCCCTCATAGTACGCAAAAGTGTCTCTGGCAGTGGGAGGCGCCGCCCGCCGTCAAACACACCGCCGTACTATGAGGGGCCCTGTGCCAGTGCCAACTAGTGGGCCCCCCCTGCTTGCTCAGGATCACAGCACTTGCAAAGTTGAAATACTTACCTCTCCCTGGTCCACCGTCATGACGTATTCCGCGTTTCCTGGGCCCACGAAAATCTTGAGCCAGCCCTACCCCCCCCCCCACACACACACACACACACAACTTTAGCTACATGAGCCCCTGTTTTCAATGCCTAACTATTATTATAAAGTAAATTAAGATTGACAAGCTTAAGAAATATGAATTGATGTTTTTGGCATTAAATTGGGCACTGTAGGTGTTTTTCTGTCCTCCACTCACTGCCGACTTTGATTCCCCATTGACTTGCATTGGGTTTCGTGTTTCGGCCGACCCCCGACTTTTCGCAACAATCGGCCGATTTCACCCGACCCGACTTTTGAGAAAGTCGGGTTTCGCAAAACCCGAAACGATCCTAAAAAAGTAAAAGTCGCTCAACTCTAGCGATTACGTTATCGCATCGGACTGCTCAGGACCTGCTGCTCTCTGCTGGATTCGCCAAATTAAAATGAGTCTGATATTTTTTGTTTTTGTATTGTGTGTTTGTGTCTTTATGTATAGGGGATACTAATAAGGAAATAGTGGGGGGACAGGTGGATTAGTCGGGCAGCAGAGTTTAGAATAGATTGGAGGGGTGCGAGAGTGTTAGAGGGGAGGCCACAGAGCAGGAGGTTGCAGTAGTCAAGGCGAGAGATGATGAGGGCATGGACTAGGGTTTTTTGCAGATTCTTGGTTGAGGAATGTACGGATTCGTGAAATATTTTTGAGTTGAAGTCGGCAGGAAGTGGAAAGGGCTTGGATATGTGGTTTGAAGGAGAGATCAGTGTCAAGGATTACCCAAAGGCAGCGAGCTTGTGGGACTGGGGAGAGTGGGCAGCCAAGCACTGTAATGGATAGGTTCGTTGGGGGGGTCGCGTGAGATGGGGGGAAGATGATGAATTCTGTTTTGTCCATGTTAAGTTTCAGAAATATAGCGGAGAAGAAGGATGAAATAGTGGACAGACATTGAGGGATTCTGGTTAGTAGGGAGGTGATATCTGGTCCAGAGATGTAGATCTGTGTGTCATCAGCATAAAGGTGATACTGAAAGCCATGAGATTTGTCCCAGGCCAAAGGTGTAAATGGAGAAGAGCAGGGGCCCAAGGACTGAACCTTGTGGGACTCCGACAGATAGGGGCGAGGTGAGGAGGTGGTGTGCGAGTGGGAGACGCTGAATGTCCGGTCTGTTAGGTATGAAGAGATCCAGGATAGGGCCAAGTCTGTGATGCCAAGGGATGAGAGGGTCTGTAATAATAGGGAATGGTCCACTGTGTCAAAGGCAGCCGACACCGCCGACACCGCTCTTGGCGGTAAAGAAGTCATTGGTGGCCTTAGTTAGGGCAGTTTCAGTGGAATGGTGTGACCGGAAGCCAGATTGTAAGCGGTCAAAGAGGGAGCAAGAAGAGAGATGGGAGGACAGTTCAAGGTAGACTTGCTGTTCCAGTAGTTTGGAGGCATAAGGGAGAAGTGATATAGGGCGATAGCTAGATACAGATGATGGGTCAAGAGAGGGCTTTTTGAGGATAGGTGTGATGGAGGCATGTTTAAAGCTTGAGGGGAAAACACCAGTTGTTAGTGATAGGTTGAAGAGATGGGTTAGGGTTGGGATGAAGACTGTGGTGAGGTTTGGGATGAAGTGGGAAGGGATCGGGTCAAGTGCACAGGTGGTGAGATGCGATCTTGAGAGTAGAGTGGAGAGTTGATTTTCTGTAATGGTGGAGAAGTTGGTTTTGGAGGTGGAGGGCTGGTAAGTTGGGAAGAAGGGCTCTGGGGGTTGTTGACCAAAACTGTGATGCTATCAATCTTCTGCTTGAAAAATGAGACAAAGTCTTCAGCTGAGATAAGTGGGGAGGGAGGAGGTGCTGGGGGATGGAGGAGAGAATTGAAGGTGTTGAATAACTGTTTAGGGTTGTGAGACAGGGAGGATATGAGAGATGAGAAGTAGGTTTGTTTAGCTGTGGCGAGTGTGGTCTTGAAAGTAGTGAGGGACTGTTTGAATGTGATGAAGTGCTCGTTGGAGTGGGATCTTTTTCATCTGCGCTCAGCAGCCCTGGAAGGTACAGATCCTGCATATAAGGCAGCACTCCCCCCATAGGCAGATCCTGTAGAATAAGGCAGCACTCCCCCCATAGACAGATCCTGTAGAATAGGGCAGCACTCCCCCCTATAGGCAGATCCTGTAGAATAAGGCAGCACTCCCCCCTATAGGCAGATCCTGTAGAATAAGGTAGCAATCCCTCCTATAGGCAGATCCTGTATATAAGGCAGCACTCCCCCCCATAGGCAGATCCTGTAGAATAAGGCAGCACTCCCCCCATAGGCAGATTCTGTATATAAGGCAGCACTCCCCCCGATAGGCAGATCCTGTAGAATAAGGCAGCACTCCCCCCCTATAAGCAGATCCTGTATATAAGGCAGCACTCCCTCCCCTACAGGCAGATCCTGTATATAAGGCAGCACTCCTCCCCTATAGGCAGATCCTGTATATAAGGCAGCACTCCCTCCCCTATAGGCAGATACTGTAGAATAAGGCAGCCCCCATAAAAACACAGTAAATAAATACTCACCTCTCTAACTCCTTGTTCCAGCGGTGCTTCCTGCTCCTGCTCATCTGACAGCGGGCGCTGGGTGGTGACGTCATCGCACCCGCTGTCAGACGGTGTGGGGGATGATGGGAGGAGCACAGCGCTCCTTCCCTCATCACTGCGATGACAGGCGGGGGGCCCACTGCTGGCGATGGCCCCCCGCCTGCTCAGAGGCCCCGTAGCGGCAGAGCAGGGAGATCGATTCTCCCTGCTCTGCCGCAGAATGTAACTGCATCGGCGCGTTGCGTAGCGTAGCTCCCGGTGGGCCCCCTCTGCCCCCCAGGTAGCTACGCTACTGATTCCAGGGCTAGAAGACTCGGTACTGTCCTTAAAAATCATGGAGGACATACCAAATACTAGATGCAGTTATTTTTGAGGTGGGGTGTACTCATTTTTGCATCATCTAATTTGACTAGAACTGAAGGTTTTGTAATGAAAGTTATATTATTAACCTTACATTCATGTTATGGGTTAAAAAATGTTCTATGAAACCCAGTCCTGTAAAAATACTAGAAATTGTTCTTGCATTCAGTGAGATGTTGATTCAAATCTTACTTTTCAAACAAATTGGGGGGAGGAACGTGGGATGGGCCAGAAGCTGCTTTGGACTTCATAGGACTCTAGATGCATCCCTGTAAGTAGGCCTCAATTCATCAAGCCTGGCATTTTGCATGGCAGTGTTGATGAAGTGTAAGTTGGAGCAACACGTACCTGTTGATAAATTTGGCGCATCTTTTAGCTGCTGTGTGCCTCAGCAAGAAATGTTCTTCCGCTACAATGCATGCTTGATTTGTACATTAAGGTGAATTAAACGGCCTCCCTCAGCCTTGCCTACTGCCAGGTAAGCTCTACTACTAGGACAACCCCTTCTCAATCTAAATGTTTACTACCATTAAAATAAAAAATGCTTATACTCCCCTAGAATGTTGGTGCCATTCTAGCGGTGTTCCTGGGACTCAAGTGAGGTTGTTATGTCCTGCGCCCACTGGCGTCCCCATCCCCGATTGAACATCAAGAGGAAGTCAGAGACCAGCAGCAGTCCTGACTTCCTGTTGATGTTCGATTTGTCCAAAGGTGGGGACAGTGAAGCCGGTGCTGATTGGGTGCAGGGCTCACGTGACATAACAACCTGATGTAAGCCCCAGGAACCCGAAAGCCAATAATGCTGAAACAGCACCGCCACCGGAGGTGACTATAATTTTAACAGGAGCAAACATTCAGCTTGACAAGGGGTTGTTCTAGTACTGGACAACGCCTTTAAGGTGTCTTCAAATTATACGTATTTGGTCTTTATTGGCCAGCACTGTGGTAAAATAATAAAACCAGATGGTATTTCCCCTCCATTGGTCCAGCGCCAGCCCTGCGCGGCTGCTCCCATCTTTGCGTATTGACTACAATGAACATCAATGTTACAGTTAATCCCTGAGCTCCATGTGGTTTCACAACTGTAGAGAGCACAAGCCGCTAAACTCAGAGATTGGCTGCAGCGGTGATGTACACGGTAGCCGTGACATCGCCACAGCGGTTAACACACAGAGAATGGACCACTATAAAAGAGAACCCATGCAAGATCAGGGGAGGATGAGCACCATCTGATTTTATTTTAGCACAGTGCTGACCAATAGAGACCTAATACCCAAAAATTGAAAACTCCTTAAAAGAGCAGATGAAAGATGACTTTATGAGTATACAGGTGAATATTGTGCTGCTGGTCTGAACTGTGTGCTGTCCAATGCTCCAAGTAGAGGCCGGTAGAGCCTAGGGAACAAGGAGCCAACTATAGAATTAAAAACCCTCTGTTTTTGAGAATGGAAAAGATATTTAATAAGAAGTTAATTGCAACGTTGCTTGTTTTTACAAGCAGTTTTAAATTATATCCATATATGATGATGAGAATCCCCCTTAAAAGAGGACCTATCACCAGGTCAAAAGTGTCCAGTTTTTAGCTTTATTTTATTCCTGGTGTTCCCCTGAGTTTTGCGTTTTTTGTTTTTCTAAAATCCACCATATGGTTCTAGAGATACAGTACAAGCCTTTTTATTTGCTGCCAATTGTTACGGTCTTTACTAAGGGGTTGTGGCTCACCAGATAATAATACAGGGCAGCTTAAAGACACGCCCCAGAGGATCCTGGGAGTCACACCCACTTGATAAAGACAGTAAAAATTTGAACTAAATGAAAAGGTCCCTTTCTTTGGAACCGTATGGCGGATTTTAGAAAAACAAAAAATTTCAATAGTCAATGGAGCAGTGTGAATAAAATAAAAGCAAAAAATGGACACTCTTGATCTGGTGATCGTTCCTTTTTTAGTGTACAGTTCTCACCGTACCGTTGCATGTAATACAATCTTATTAAATCTGGTGGTGTTGTGAAATGAACAATAATAAGTAATATGGATTTATTTCATTATACGACAGGTTATTTAGGTAATGTGAACACCTGGCCTTTTAATCTGGCACCCTAGAAACCTGACTCAAATTTCTCATGTCCACCCGCCTCCTCCATATCACCTGTTTACACCCAGCTTCCTTGTACTGCTTATCTCTTTAGTCATTATGTTTCCGACTGTATGCTGCCCAGACAAACATCAGATCTCATAGGGCGAATCTTGGCAGTGAGGTGATATAACTGGGGGCTGAGAATTTAACCCAGTTGCCAGCAGCAGGGTCCTGTGGAGCAGCATTTGATTTTACCACTTTCTAACTGATTTTTCGTACTGAAAAAGGGAGAACAATGTTGAGATTGAGCAATTAGCACCTATGTCTAGAGTGCAAATGCTCATTATTTCTGAAGCTCTTTTTTATCAACCTGCCTAAACCTATCCTACAGCCAGGAGATATGGTTCTTGATCCAAGCAATACAATCCTACATTTTGCTAGAGCCAAGAAATGTTTTCCTAAAGAAGATGCATGTTCCTAGAGTCAGGCCTTGCTACAGCCAAAAAATGGGGCTACATTCAAGGGGGTTAATAGAGCATAAATAAGTGGTTCTATGAGCAACAGATATTGTCATAAAATCAAACCAAGAGACAAATCCCCAAACAAGGGTTGTGGTCCAAGATCTAGATGATGCATCTAAAACCAAGAGACATCTTTCTAAACCCAATATTCGTTGTCCTACACCCAATGGCCATGAGATATGTCTCTAGAGACAATAAGAAAAGTCTAAACATAAAATATACATTCCTACATCAATGAAATGTGAGCAAATACAGAATCTCAGAAACAGATACCATAATAGTAGTCCTTGGGATCAAATCACACAACTACTTAGGATAATACCTTGTGATGCTTCCTACTGACATCCAAAACATAATATGAAGCATATACTCACACAAAAGTAAAAGCAAAAATCTATTTTATTCAATACTTATAAAACGTTTATCATGAATTACATGTATATAACAGTCAAGATACAATTATTATTAGCAGAGCAATTTGAGTGTAAGGAACAGGTGCACCTGCAGCGCCCTAGGGTCCTGGTCTTTGCAGTAATATCATTCTCCTCTAGGGGGAGTGATGTTACGTTTGAAGGCAATAAAGGAGATCACTTTACCAGGTATCACAAACCATACAACACACTTCACACTCCAGTCCACCAGGGGGAGCTATGCTCCTATTTATTAGGGCACTCTTCACAATTAGGTAAAACTGGTGGTCTGGATAGGAAGTTAGTCAGAAGCTGACTGGGCTTCACTCGGTCAGTTCCTGTCAGGCAGACAGAGAGCAAGGAGGAACATCTAGCAGTTGCCGACAGAGTGGTCCCTGACAGGGGTGGGATCCTGTCAGAGGCCTAGACAGAAGGACACGGAGCTGCGCCTGCCCCACGTGCAGCAGCATCCTAAGAAAGAGACTAGTGTTGAGCGATACCTTCCGATATTTGAAAGTATCGGTATCGGATTGTATCGGCCGATATCCGAAAAATATCGGATATCGCAGATATCCGATACCAATACAAGTCAATGGGACGCAAATATCGGAAGCTATCCTGTAATGGTTCCCAGGGTCTGAAGGAGAGGAAACTCTCCTTCAGGCCCTGGGATCCATATTCATGTAAAAAATAAAGAATAAAAATAAAAAAATCTCGATATACTCACCCTTCCGACGGCCCCTGGCTATAAGCGGTGTAACCGGCAGCCTCTGTTCCTAAGAATGCAGGGTGAAGTACCTTCGATGACATCGCGGCTTGTGATTGGTCGCGTGACCGCTCATGTGACCGCTCACGCGACCAATCACAAGCCGCGACGTCATCGCAAGTCCTTCACTCGCTCATTCTTAGGAGGGGAGACTGCCGGTTACAGCGGTTTCAACCAGGGCGTGTCCGAGGGTGAGTATATTCATATTTTTTATTTTTATTCTTTATTTTACACATGAATATGGATCCCGATACCGAGTCCCGATATCGCAAAAATATCGGAACTCGGTATCGGAATTCCGATACCGCAAATATCGGCCGATACCCGATACTTGCGGTATCGGAATGCTCAACACTAAAAGAGACACGAACAGCGAATTGTATTGTAGAGGGTGAGAAACAAAGTCAAAGCAAAAGGAGAGCAAACTAGAAGGAGTTCTGCCCTGCACAGGCTGCCTCCTTCTGAGGCGCAGGATCCGGTTGCCGGAACACCGAGGGAGCAACAGTCTCTATGCTTTGCTCCAGAGACCGGCAGGACAGCTCATTCCAAGTTATCTGCCTGACCTATACCCCGGAGGCACAGTGGCAACTTGTGGGGGCTGGGGCGTGCTAGAGTCCCTGTAAAAAGCCTCAGGCCATCAGTCATACGGGTTTGTTCCTATCCATCTGGGGGACAGAGAGAAAGACATAACATCTAGAACACCAACAACAGTTGTGAGGACCTTATGAGAGGTTCAGCAGTAAGGTACTACAACATCCAGGCGCTAGAGG
Organism: Ranitomeya imitator; assembly: GCF_032444005.1. Taxonomy (NCBI): domain Eukaryota; kingdom Metazoa; phylum Chordata; class Amphibia; order Anura; family Dendrobatidae; genus Ranitomeya; species Ranitomeya imitator. The sequence goes on along the minus strand of NC_091283.1, from coordinate 450,520,726 downwards.
AAGGATACTGATTTCCACCTGGATAAGGGGACTCTGGATTTGCCTTCAAACCGGCCGGACTCTGCCTGCCCTGTGATCTGGTGCTCTGGACTGTGGATGCTGAACCTTCAGTAAAAGGTAAAGAGACTGCAACCTTGTGTCCTCGTTCTTCACTGCGCCTTACACCATCCACCATCTACACACTGGGAAGCCCTGGGGACATACTTCACCTGTGGGAAGATATGCCATCTAGCTGCCATAACATCAGCCCAGCGGACCCCTTAAAGCAGCGTCGGTCACCCTGACCGAATACCACAGGTGGCATCACAAACATTTCCCCTTTAAAGACCTTTCCCCCAATTTACAATGGACGTCCCTAGGGCGACGGACCGGGCCAGCCACCGTGACATCCCCCTTGAGAACCGAAGGACCCGGTACCGAGTACCTCACTGCTCTACGGGGGCGATCCACACCCATGGAAAATGTGTAGCACCACAGGGAGATCATAGGTAAGATAATGGAAGGATTGGGGCCAATACAACCAGTCTGTCAAAAGTGCCAGTGCATAATAACCACAGTAATTGTAGTCCACTTTCTAATATAATAGTATAAAGAAATCCTCATCTCTCAGTTTTAAATCCGACACAACCGCATAGCAAGGGAGCCCCCTTCTATCCACAAACCAGTGTTCCCATCACACAATCTTACCCATATCCTTTTCCATATGTGCACACACGTGCGTGACCCATGAAACATCTTAGAGCTGAAAGAAGAGATATGGTTCAAAAACAAGTCAAGTTGACTACCTCGGTACTGCTTTTACCTTCCAGCGAAAACTTAAAGCTATTAAGTTCAGATCCCAAGAAAGGAGTACACCAGGAGCATATAGGTAATAGAAAATAATAACAATACTTTATTAAACCACATATGTTAGTACAAAAGTGTGACTAGTATCATCAAAATAGTATCAAAAAATACAACGTACAAGGATGATAAAAACATGAGTGGGTATCCCCCGGTGCGTACTGACTATGGGGCCAATATAACAGTTAAAATATAAACGCATGTCACTGTAGGTTTAACTGTGTCAGGTATATACTACTTAGTCGACAACACCCAGTGGTATGACAGTCCAAAAGTAAACCGGAGCAGCGCTTACCAATGCAGGGTCCCAGAGCCAGGCGCAGCGGGAGAGATCCACCAACAGAACCCCCTAAGTTCAGATCCCGTCTAGTACATCTGGCCTTTTCTTTCTTAATTATCCATCACTTCTCCAATTAATTCTCCATGACCTAAAATATTATGACTCTCTCCAACTCTCTGGGTCCGTTCAAAACAACACCATAAAAATTGTCAACCTGCTGCAGTTCCTATATCTTATTCAAACTATGAGAATTAGTATCCCTATATCATATTTCAAGAGCCTTCAAAAGGAAATTGCCAAATTTGTTTGGAGAACTCTCCGTCATAATATCCTAATTAGGCCTAGACTAAAAGGTGATGTAGTCCTTCCACATTTTGAATGCTAATGTACCATCACACTGAACAACATTACAACGATAACGATAGCGATCCGTGACGTTGCAGCGTCCTGGATAGCGATATCGTTGTGTTTGACACGCAGCAGCGATCAGGATCCTGCTGTGACATCGCTGGTCGGAGCTAGAAGGCCAGAACTTTATTTCGTCGCTGGATCACCCGCTGACATCGCTGGATCGGCGTGTGTGACGCCGATCCAGCGATTTGTTCAATGGTAACCAAAGTAAATATTGGGTTACTAAGCGCAGGGTCGCGCTTAGTAACCCGATATTTACCCTGGTTACCATTGTAAATGTAAAAAAAAAAAAAACACTACATACTTACATTCCGGTGCCTGTCACGTCCCCCGGCGTCCGCTTCCCTGCACTCCTCCTGCATCCTGTGTCAGCGCCGGCCGGCCGTAAAGCAGAGCACAGCGGTGACGTCACCGCTCTGCTTTATGGCCGGCGCTTACACAGGATGCAGGAGGAGTGCAGGGAAGCGGACGCCGGGGGACATGACAGGCACCGGAATGTGAGTATGTGTTTTTTTTTTTACATTTACACTGGTAACCAGGGTAAACATTGGGTTACTAAGCGCGGCCCTGCGCTTAGTAACCCGATGTTTACCCTGGTTACCCGGGGACTTCTGCATCGTTGGTCGCTGGAGAGCTGTCTGTGTGACAGCTCTCCAGCGACCACACAAGGACTTTCCAACGATCACGGCCTGGTTGTATCGCTGGTCGTGATCGTTGGAAAGTTGCTGAGTGTGACGGTACCTTTATTCTAACAAGGATTATAGACTTGATTCATAATGAACCCAACAAACAATGGGTTGAGGTTAAGAAGCTTTCATCCTACATACTTTTAAGCTCATTACTGTGGGTCTCTTCTAATGACCAGTAATTACCAATTTCTAACCCTGACACAATCTATGCTTACTCTATGGGATAAGTCACTTTGGAAATTGAATCTTAAGAAGTTCTTTTCTTTTAACCCCTTCATGACCCAGCCTATTTTGACCTTAAAGACCTTGCCGTTTTTTGCAATTCTGACCAGTGTCCCTTTATGAGGTAATAACTCAGGAACGCTTCAACGGATCCTAGCGGTTCTGAGATTGTTTTTTTCGTGACATATTGGGCTTCATGTTAGTGGTAAATTTAGGTCAATAAATTCTGCGTTTATTTGTGATAAAAACGGAAATTTGGCGAAAATTTTGCAATTTTCACATTTTGAATTTTTATTCTGTTAAACCAGAGAGATATGTGACACAAAATAGTTAATAAATAACATTTCCCACATGTTTACTTTACATCAGCACAATTTTGGAAACAAAATTTTTTTTTGTTAGGAAGTTATAAGGGTTAAAATTTGACCAGCGATTTGTCATTTTTACAACGAAATTTACAAAACCATTTTTTTTAGGGACCACCTCACATTTGAAGTCAGTTTGAGGGGTCTATATGGCTGAAAATACCCAAAAGTGACACCATTCTAAAAACTGCACCCCTCAAGGTACTCAAAACCACATTCAAGAAGTTTATTAACCTTTCAGGTGCTTCACAGCAGCAGAAGCAACATGGAAGGAAAAAATGAACATTTAACTTTTTAGTCACAAAAATTATCTTTTAGCAACAATTTTTTTATTTTCCCAATGGTAAAAGGAGAAACTGAACCACGAAAGTTGTTGTCCAATTTGTCCTGAGTACGCTGATACCCCATATGTGGGGGTAAACCACTGTTTGGGCGCACGGCAGGGCTTGGAAGGGAAGGAGCGCCATTTGACTTTTTGAATCAAAAATTGGCTCCACTCTTTAGCGGACACCATGTCACGTTTGGAAAGCCCCCGTGTGCCTAAAAATTGGAGCTCCCCCACAAGTGACCCCATTTTGGAAACTAGACATCCCAAGGAACTTATCTAGATGCATAGTGAGCACTTTGAACCCCCAGGTGCTTCACAAATTGATCCGTAAAAATGAAAAAGTACTTTTTTTTCACAAAAAAAATTCTTTTAGCCTCAATTTTTTCATTTTCACATGGGCAACAGGATAAAATGGATCCTAAAATGTGTTGGGCAATTTCTCCTGAGTACACCAATACCTCACATGTGGGGGTAAACCACTGTTTGGGCACATGGTAAGGCTCGGAAGGGAAGGAGCGCCATTTGACTTTTTGAATGAAAAATTATTTCCATCGTTAGCGGACACCATGTCGCGTTTGGATAGCTCCTGTGTGCCTAAACATTGGCGCTCCCCCACAAGTGACCCCATTTTGGAAACTAGACCCCCCAAGGAACTAATTTAGATGCCTAGTGAGCACTTTAAACCCTCAGGTGCTTCACAAATTGATCTGTAAAAATGAAAAAGTACTTTTTTTTCACAAAAAAATTATTTTTGCCTCAATTTTTTCATTTTCACATGGGCAGTAGGATAAAATGGATCATAAAATTTGTTGGGCAATTTCTCCCGAGTACGCCGATACCTCATATGTGGGGGTAAACCACTGTTTGGGCACTCGGCAGGGCTCGGAAGGGAAGGCGCGCCATTTGACTTTTTGAATGGAAAATTAGCTCCAATTGTTAGCGGACACCATGTCGCGTTTGGAGAGCCCCTGTGTGCCTAAACATTGGAGCTCCCCCACAAGTGACCCCATTTTGGAAACTAGACCCCCCAAGGAACTTATCTAGATGCATATTGAGCACTTTAAACCCCCAGGTGCTTCACAGAAGTTTATAACGCAGAGCCATGAAAATAAAAAATAATTTTTCTTTCCTCAAAAATGATTTTTTAGCCTGGAATTTCCTATTTTGCCAAGGATAATAGGAGAAATAGGACCCCAAATATTGTTGTCCAGTTTGTCCTGAGTATGCTGATACCCCATATGTGGGGGTAAACCACTGTTTGGGCGCACGGCAGGGCTCGGAAGGGATGGCACGCCATTTGGCTTTTTAAATGGAAAATTAGCTCCAATCATTAGCGGACACCATGTCACGTTTGGAGAGCCCCTGTGTGCCTAAACATTGGAGATCCCCCAGAAATGACACCATTTTGGAAACTAGACCCCCAAAGGAACTAATCTAGATGTGTGGTGAGGACTTTGAACCCCCAAGTGCTTCACAGAAGTTTATAACGCAGAGCCATGAAAATAAAAATAAAAAATTATTTTCTCAAAAATGATCTTTCAGCCTGCAATTTTTTATTTTCCCAAGGGTAACAGGAGAAATTTGACCCCAAAAGTTGTTGTCCAGTTTCTCCTGAGTACGCTGATACCCCATATGAGGGGGTAAACCACTGTTTGGGCACATGCCGGGGCTCGGAAGTGAAGTAGTGATGTTTTGAAATGCAGACTTTGATGGAATGCTCTGTGGGCGTCACGTTGCGTTTGCAGAGCCCCTGATGTGGCTTAACAGTAGAAACCCCCCACAAGTAACCCCATTTTGGAAACTAGACCCCCAAAGGAACTTATCTAGATGTGTGGTGAGCACTTTGAACCCCCAAGTGCTTCATAGAAGTTTATAATGCAGAGCCGTGAAAATAATAAATACGTTTTCTTTCCTCAAAAATAATTATTTAGCCCAGAATTTTTTATTTTCCCAAGGGTTACAGAAGAAATTGGACCCCAAAAGTTGTTGTCCAGTTTCTCCTGAGTACGCTGATACCCCATATGAGGGGGTAAACCACTGTTTGGGCACATGCCGAGGCTCGGAAGTGAAGTAGTGACGTTTTGAAATGCAGACTTTGATAGAATGCTCTGTGGGCGTCACGTTGCGTTTGCAGAGCCCCTGATGTGGCTTAACAGTAGAAACCCCCCACAAGTGACCCCATTTTGGAAACTAGACCCCGAAAGGAACTTATCTAGATGTGTGGTGAGCACTTTGAACCCCCAAGCGCTTCATAGAAGTTTATAATGCAGAGCCGTGAAAATAATAAATACGTTTTCTTTCCTCAAAAATAATTATTTAGCCCAGAATTTTTTATTTTCCCAAGGGTTACAGGAGAAATTGGACCCCAAAAGTTGTTGTCCAGTTTCTCCTGAATACGCTGATACCCCATGAGTGGGGGTAAACCACTGTTTGGGCACACGTCGGGGCTCAGAAGGGAAGTAGTGACTTTTGAAATGCAGACTTTGATGGAATGGTCTACGGGTGTCACGTTGCGTTTGCAGAGCCCCTGGTGTGCCTAAACAGTAGAAACCCCCACAAGTGACCCCATTTTAGAAACTAGACCCCCCAAGGAACTTATCTAGATATGTGGTGAGCACTTTGAACCCCCAAGTGCTTCACAAACGTTTACAACGCAGAGCCGTGAAAATAAAAAATCATTTTTCTTTCCTCAAAAATTATGTTTTAGCAAGCATTTTTTTAGATTCACAAGGGTAACAGGAGAAATTGGACCCCAGTAATTGTTGCGCAGTTTGTCCTGAGTATGCTGGTACCCCATATGTGGGGGTAAACCACTGTTTGGGCACACTTCAGGGCTCGGAAGTGAGGGAGCACCATTTGACTTTTTGAATACGAGATTGGCTGGAATCAATGGTGGCGCCATGTTGCGTTTGGAGACCCCTGATGTGCCTAAACAGTGGTAACCCCTCAATTCTACCTCCAACACTAACCCCAACACACCCCTAACTCTAATCCCAACTGTAGCCATAACCCTAATCACAACCCTAACCGCAACACACCCCTAACCACAACCCTAACCCCAACACACCCCTAACCCTAACCACAACCCTAATTCCAACCCTAACCCTAAGGCTATGTGCCCACGTTGCGGATTCGTGTGAGATATTTCCGCACCATTTTTGAAAAATCCGCGGGTAAAAGGCACTGCGTTTTACCTGCGGATTTTCCGCGGATTTCCAGTGTTTTTTGTGCGGATTTCACCTGCGGATTCCTATTGAGGAACAGGTGTAAAACGCTGCGGAATCCGCACAAAGAATTGACATGCTGCGGAAAATACAACGCAGCGTTTCCGCGCGGTATTTTCCGCACCATGGGCACAGCGGATTTGGTTTTTCATATGTTTACATGGTACTGTAAACCTGATGGAACACTGCTGCGAATCCGCAGCCAAATCCGCACCGTGTGCACATAGCCTAATTCTAAAGGTATGTGCACACGCTGCGGAAAACGCTGCGGATCCGCAGCAGTTTCCCATGAGTTTACAGTTCAATGTAAACCTATGGGAAACAAAAATCGCTGTACACATGCTGCGGAAAAACTGCACGGAAACGCAGCGGTTTACATTCCGCAGCATGTCACTTCTTTTGTGCGGATTCCGCAGCGGTTTTACAACTGCTGCAATAGAAAATCGCAGTTGTAAAACCGCAGTGAAATGCGCAGAAAAAAACGCGGTAAATCCGCCATAAATCCGCAGCGGTTTAGCACTGCGGATTTATCAAATCCGCAGCGGAAAAATCCGCAGAGGACCAGAATACGTGTGCACATACCGAAACCCTAACCCTAACCCTAACCCTACCCCTAGCCCTAACCCTAGCCCTAACCCTACCCCTAACCCTACCCCTAACCCTACCCCTACCCCTAGCCCTAACCCTAACCCTACCCCTAACCCTACCCCTAACCCTAACCCTACCCCTAACCCTATTCTAACATTAGTGGGAAAAAAAATTTCTTTATTTTTTTATTGTCCCTACCTATGGGGGTGACAAAGGGGGGGGTCATTTATTATTTTTTTTATTTTGATCACTGAGATAGATTATATCTCAGTGATCAAAATGCACTTTGGAACGAATCTGCCGGCCGGCAGATTCGGCGGGCGCACTGCACATGCGCCCGCCATTTTGGAAGATGGCGGCGCCCAGGGAGAAGACGGACGGGACCCCGGCTGGATCGGTAAGTATGATGGGGTGGGGGGGGACCACGGGGGGGGGGGGATCGGAGCACGGGGGGGATCGGAGCACGGGGGGGAATCGGAGCGCGGGAGAAGTGGAACGGAGCACGGGGGGGCTGGAATGGAGCACGGGGGGGCTGGAATGGAGCACGGGGGGGTGGAACGGAGCACCGGGGGGGGTGGATCGGAGTGCAGGGGGGGTGATTGGAGCACGGGGGGGGTGATTGGAGCACGGGGGGAGCGGACAAGAGCATGGGGGGGAGCGGAGCACTGGACGGAGGGGAGCCGGAGCAGTGTACCGGCCAGATCGGGGGGCTGCGGGGGCGATCGGTGGGGTGGGGGCACATTAGTATTTCCAGCCATGGCCGATGATATTTCAGCATCGGCCATGGCTGGATTGTAATATTTCACCCGTTATAATAGGTGAAATATTACAAATCGCTCTGATTGGCAGTTTCACTTTCAACAGCCAATCAGAGCGATCGTAGCCACGAGGGGGTGAAGCCACCCCCCCTGGGCTAAACTACCACTCCCCCTGTCCCTGCAGATCGGGTGAAATGGGAGTTAACCCTTTCACCCGGCCTGCAGGGACGCGATCTTTCCATGACGCCGCATAGGCGTCATGGGTCGGATTCGCACCGACTTTCATGACGCCTACGTGGCGTCATGGGTCGGGAAGGGGTTAACTAACCCAGCCTTTCTTCCCAATATAGGAAAGGATTCCTTCCTGGGATAGTGTTCAAGAGACCAAATAAGAGTAAAGGTACCATCACATTTAGCGACGCTGCAGCGATCTAGACAACGATGCCGATCGCTGCAGCGTCGCCGTGTGGTCGCTGGAGAGCTGTCACACATTCTGCTTCCCTGCACTGTGTAAGCGCCGGCCATAAAGCAGAGCGGTGATGTCATCGCTGTGCTCTGCTTTATGGCCACCCGGCGCTGACACAGTGCAGGGAAGCAGAACGCCGGGGGACGCGACAGACACCGGACGGAATGTAAGTATGTAGTGTTTGTTTGTTTTTTACATTTACACTGGTAACCAGGGTAAATATCGGGTTACTAAGCGCGGCCCTGCGCTTAGTAACCCGATGTTTACCCTGGTTACCAGTGAAGACATTGCTGAATCGGCGTCATACACGCCGATTCAGCGATGTCAGCGGGTGATCCAGCGACGAAATAAAGTTCTGGCCTTTCTGCTCCGACCAGCGATGTCACAGCAGGATCCTGATCGCTGCTGCGTGTCAAACACAACGATATCGCTATCCAGGATGCTGCAACATCACGGATCGCTATCGATATCGTTGTTAAGTTGTTCAGTGTGAAGGTACCTTTAGGCAGGTGATGACGGATTGTTCCAGACTTACATCTTTTACTGCTCTTCTAGAGGCCTGAACGGAGAGGTCCCTTGCCATGGCTTAAGTATATGCATCTGTATGCCTTCCTTCTGGAAATATTGGCTCTAAACCTTCCCCTATACCTACTGTCTTTGAGTCCCTCTTACTGCATATGGATCGCCCCCAGACACAGGGCCACGGGGTACTCGGTCCGGGGTTGTCACAGTGGCTAGACCCGGCCAGTGACCCTGCTAAGGGGCGTCCAAAAGAAGGGTGATGGTGCGTAGTGCGAGGAATAACGAGGACACAGGGTTGCAGTTTCTTTACCTTTTACTGAAGGTTTCAGGATCCTCAGTTCAGGACAATGTCTACAGGGCTGTCTGAGACCGGCCGGTCCGAAGGCACATCCAGAGTTCCCTATGCAGGTGGAAATCAGTGTCTACCCACTAGCGCCTGTGTGTTATAGTGCTTCCCTGCTGAGCATTCAGGATAGTCCTCACAACTTCTGTCCTCGTTCTTTCTAGATCTTTCTCTTCTCCGTCCCCCAGGTATGTTATGGCTAGGACGCACCTTATTGACAGGTAGGCCTGGAGTTATTCTGGAACCCTAGTGTCGCTCCTCTCCCACAATTGCCTCCTACGTCCTTCTTAGGTGTTGTATGGTAGACAGCCAACCTGTAATTAACTGTCCTGCCGCTGTTTGAAGTAATGCGTGGAGACTGTTACTTCCTCGGTGCTCCGGCCACCGGCTATGCGCCTCAGTAGGATGTTGCCGTTCTCGGGGCACGACTCCTACTGGCTCTCCTATGTACTTGATTTCGTTTTCTCACTGTCCACAATATCCTTCGCTTTGTGTCCTTTCTTTAGATACCGCCGCAAGGTAGTGCAGGCGCGGTTCCGTAACAATCTGTCCTTTCGCTAGGTACCTGCCAGATTTCCCAGTTCTGACAGGTCCTCCCTGGAACTCTCCCAGGCTTCGTTCTGCCTAACTTCCTGTCCAACCCCTAGTTTTACCAATGTGAGGAGTGGCCCAATAAATAAAGCCTTTTACTCCCCCTAGTGGCCGGAGTGTGAAGTGTAATCTGTACTGGTGATACCTGGTCAGTAGAACTCTTTTAGTGCAGTCAGACGTACCATCACTCCCCTTAGTGGCAGAGCGACGTTACTGCAACGATCAGATCTCTGGGGCGCTGCACTCCCCCCTGGTTAAATCCAGTACTCCCGGACTGGGAAAAGAAGAATAACAATACAAGTTAATAGAAAACACACAAAAATTCTTATATATATATACTATGAACCAATAAATATAACAGTGCTTTCCGTTATGGAAGGTAAGGACGCTTGAACGTTGCAAAAGATTGGTCATGCACAGTCCATGACTCCCAGTTCTGTAGGTGCAACCATAGAATAGCAGGGACCCCGGGTACACAAAGGGGCCCCTGTGAAAGTATTGGAGTGATTCACTGTCCATCACACCATTGTCCATTTTTAACCTATAACACAGATATTTACACAAGTATTTTCAACCAAATAGCAACTATCGTTAATATCGCCAAGGTCTATAACGAAGTGGAGTCTGATTCTTGGTGCTACGCGTGGACCTCCGCAACGCAGGGGCTGCAACTGGCCTGACAGGACCCGCTACGCTTGCTATCGCTAGTGTAGTGCACTGTCTTCTAGCTACACTTATAGTGAGTCTGGGCAGCACTGGCATACTGGAGTCCTCAGTGCTACCGCTATTAGTGGTGGGCATGGCAGATTCACCGATGACAGAGGGAGGACCCGCTAGTTCAACCGTTGGCATCGCATCTTCTGGCGGGGTCGGCTACGCTGGCGGGTCCAGCTGCCCTGGCACATTTAGTTCTGGCGGTCTCGGTTGACGGAACGTTAGGACAGGTACCACAATGGCCTGATTTATTTGAGTCCAGGACTGGGGAAAATCGCCAAGAACAGTGTATATCATCTTCTCTTCTTCCACGCGTGGAGAAGTTCTGGGATCTATTTCCCCATCTTTCAGCTTATCAGGGCATATTTTCAGGTGGTCTCTGGATATGGCCGCTGTGGTCTCCCCTCCGTCCTTACTGATGAGACAGACCTTTGTATTGCCGAAGTCGGAGGGGAGAATGGTATACGGTTCCGCTTCCCATTGATCATCAAGCTTGTGTAGTCTCCTCTTTCTTTTGAGTACTTGCTCACCAGGTGCCAATGGAGCCGCGGGAGCATGCTGGTTGTAGTCCCTCTCTTGCTTCTGCCTGGCCTGAGCGAGACTCCTTTCCACACATTCCTGTACTTTGTGGTACCTCTGCTGCCTCTCGGTATCCCAATCCGCATCTGGTGATATATCTTCGGGGGTCAGAACCCCCATGTCCAGATCGACGGGTAACTTGCTAGACCTTCCTCGCATCAGGTACGCTGGGGTGCAGTTGGTGGAATTCACCGGAATGTGGTTGTACATGTCTACCAAGTCTGGTAATGTTGTAGGCCACAAGTTCCGCTCCTCTACAGGTAAGGTTTTCAGTAAGTCGATCACAACTTGATTCATCTTCTCACACATCCCGTTGGTCTGTGGATGGTATGGCGTGGTTCTGATCTTCTTACACCCGTACAAATTGCAGAACTCCTGGAACACCTCCGCTTCAAATGCCGGCCCCTGATCGGTCAACACCTTCTCTGGGTACCCATGGGGTTGACAGAAGTACTGCTGGAAGGTTTTGGCAGCCGTCCTAGCCGTCAGATCTTTGACTGGTACGACTACCAGGAATCTGGAATAGTGGTCCACAATGGTGAGAGCGTAGATATACCCTGACCGGCTAGGTGTTAGCTTTACGTGATCCAGCGCAACCAACTTGAGCGGCCGTTTGGTGATAATGAGCTGCAAGGGAGCCCGTTGGCTGTCACGATTCTTCCAGCGTAGGCTACAGGGGCAACACTCTCGACACCACCTCTCGATGGCGTTCCTCATGTCGATCCAGTAGAACCTCCCACGGAGTAGCCTCTCCAGCTTCCTCCATCCGAAGTGTCCTGCCCCATTGTGGTACGCTCCCAGGACCATGGGCACATCTTGTCTGGGGACCACAATCTGCCACACTAATTCGTGAGTGCGAGGGTCGATGCTCCTTCGGCACAGCTTGCCATCGTGAAGAAACAGTTTGCCCCTCTCCTTCCACAACTGTAATGTCTCCGGTGGATCATCCGGGCCAGGATGCAAACCTGCCTGCGTCAGGAGCTCTTTCACCCGACGGACCGCAGGGTCACCATCCTGGTTCTCTGTCCACCCGTGGTGGGGCAGGGGATTCAACGGGGCGCCCTGTTTGTTTCTGCGCCTGTTCTCCACCTGATGGGAACACTGAGTGGCCTTGGGACGATGGAAAGCGGGCAGCTCCACTTCTTCAAATGCTTCTGAGTCTCCCTCCGTTTCGGGTAGGTGAGGCATTCGGGACAATGCATCTGCATTCGCATTCTTGTGCCCCGCCCGGTACTTGATGGTGAAGTCGTAATTGGACAACTGGGCCATCCACCGCTGCTCCAAGGCGCCGAGTTTCGCTGTGTCCTAGTGCGTAAGTGGATTATTCTTCGTGAAGACGGTGAATTTCGCTGAGGCCAGATAGTGCTTGAACTTCTCCGCCACGGCCCAAACGACTGCAAGGAACTCCAGCTTAAAGGAACTGTAGTTGTCTGGTTTCCTTTCAGTGGGGTGAAGCTTCCTGCTGGCATAAGCGATCACTAGTTCCTTGCCCTTCTGGACCTGGGACAGCACCGCTCCCAGCCCCACGTTGCTGGCGTCCGTACACAATACAAACGGTTGGTCGTATTCCGGGTAGGCTAGTACTTCCTCGCCCGTTAGTGCTGATTTTAAGCAAGTGAACGATCCTTCCAGTCCGTCGTTCCAATCCAACGGGGTATTCTTACCCTTGGGTTTCTTGGGCTGGCCCACCAACAGGTCTTGCAACGGCGCGGCCTTCTTGGTGAAGTCCTTGATAAACCTCCGGTAGTAGCCCACCAACCCGAGGAACTGCCGGACCTCATGAAGGTTACTGGGCTGCGGCCAGTCCTTGATCACCGTGACCTTGTCGGGTTCTGGGGCCACTCCTTCGGCACTTACCACATGGCCCAGGTACTGTACTTTGGGTTTGAGCAGATGGCATTTAGACGGTTTCACCTTTAAGCCTAAGTTGGACAGCGCTTCAAATACCTCGGCCAGGTGCTTCAGATGGTCTTCATAGGTCTTAGAGAAGACAATTACATCGTCCAGATACAGCAACACGGTCTCAAAGTTCTTGTGTCCCAAACAGCACTCCATCATCCTCTGGAACATCCCCGGGGCGTTACACAATCCGAAGGGCATGTAGTTGAACTCGCAAAGACCCATCGGCGTCGTGAAGGCTGTCTTTTCCTTGTCCACCTCTGCCATGGGAACGTGCCAATAAATACCCACTGGTGAGATCTAAAGTAGAGAAGTAATTAGCAGACTTTAATGCAGCCAAGGACTCCTCTATCCTAGGCAGGTGGTATGCGTCCTTATGTGTAATGCGGTTTAATTGCCTATAATCCACACACATCCTCATGGTGCCATCTTTCTTCCTAACGAGGACTAACAGAGCTGCCCAGGGGCTACAGCTGTCTCTCACTACCCTAGCCTCCTTCATCTCTCGTAACATGTTCTTGGCACACTGATAATGAGCTGGGGGTACAGGACGGTATCTTTCTTTTACGGGTGGGTGATCTCCGGTGGGGATGTGATGTTGAATCCCTTTTACCCGCCTGAAATCAAGGGGGTGTGTGCTGAATACCAGCTCATACTCGTGAACCACCCTGTAGGCCCCCTGTATCTGGTGAGATGGAGTAGCATCAGTGCCCACATGTAATTCCTGACACCAATCTTTTGGTTGCTCTGCAGAGCCGTTGTCCTCCGCCGACTTAGACGGAGCCCGGGTGCGTGTATCACACTATTATTAACAGTAAACAGCTTGGCAAGTGTGACATATTTGGTTAGGTGGACTTCCTCCTCCCTGCAGTTAAGAACACGCACTGGCACCCTCCCCTTGCAGACGTCAACCACCCCTCTGGCTGTCAGGAGAGTAGGCCTATTCTCTGAATACACAGGTTCTACCAGGGCCTGATAGTCCTTTCCCCCGAGGCCTATGGCTGCCCGACACCATATTAACATTTCACTCCTGGGGGGTATTGCAATGGGATTCGAATCACTCACTGTGACCCGGCCAATTTCACCACCAGTCAGCTCCACTTGCTGCCTCCGCATTAGGGTTCTGATTTCTTTCTGCAAAGCACGTTGTTCACTGTGACCAGCTGTCTCTGCTACTTGCTGCAACAAGATAATAACTTCTGCAAGACAATTTTCTATGACATTAGTACCGATGGTCATCATGGGGTAACGTTCACGTCGGTCAATATCAACAATGACAATTCCTTGGGCCCCACCTTGATAGTGACCTCTTTATATCCCACTTGCGGCAGTGGCTGATCATTGCTAGCTATTATGGTGAAATCATCATCAGGGGCACGGGTAATATCAGTGTCCTCCCAATAACACCTATACAGAATGTAGGGCATAGGTGTCACCGGTGAACCGGTGTCCAGCAAAGCGTTCATTGGGATACCATCGATCGCGATGGGGAGAACTGGTCGCCCCCCGATGTATTTGGCTCTCCAATTTTGCGGGCCTGGGCGTTCTACTCCTTGGGGTTGGCCCTTGGCCCCAGGGGTTGCTCGTTTAACTGACAGTACCTTGCAAGATGGCCCACCTGGTGGCAGCGGCGGCAGATAGGTCGTCCATCCTGATGAAAACGATCGTTGTCTCTGCCTCTGGTCGATGGAACCCTCCTTGGTCGTTGCCAGGGGACATCCTCCGGTCGGGAAGCCAGCTGGATCTTCTCCTTGGGGGCCTCCTGTAGGGACCGGACGGTCCGGGCTAGGGCAGCAACGCTCCTGGTCAGTTCCTGTACCTGGAGGCGCAGTCCTGCAGGGGAGTTGTCTTCCAGGATCTGGGCATCGGCCTCGTTGGAGACAGGTGCGTCCGGCGCCACCTCCTGGTGGTATGTGAGGGCCTGCCGCCTGGAAAGTGTGGCACGGCTGGGCTGCCGCTCCGGTAGCGCCTGGATAGCTTTATCTTTGAATTGCTCGAAAGTCAGATCTGGATTCTGCATGACCAGGAAGTGCAGCTGGGCCCTTTGGTTACTGCACAGGAGCCCTTAGACGAACCGCTCTTTCAGGAGTTTATCTTCATCTTGCATGCTGTTTGGGTCACTTTGCTTGATGGCCCGCAGCGCCTCCTGCAGATTAAGGGCATAGTCCCGTAAGCTATCCTGCGGCCACTGCTTGCTCCATAGAACGTCAATTTAATTTCCGTACCGGTGCGGGTGTCAAAGGTGGCTTTAAGCTTGGCAAATACTTGTTGCGCAGTTTTCTTGTCCGCAGCGGGCCAGGACTTTACTTCCCTCAATGCCGCTCCAAAGAGTTGGCCAATTATCATATGAACCTCCTGAGGCTCTGTCAAGGGATAAAACTCGAGCAGGCTACAAATCCCCTCTTTAAAGTCAGTTAACGTATGAGCTTCTCCAAAGTATCGCGGGAGCCAGGCGGCCCCTGGTAGGTACGGCATAGAGAAGGGCATTATGGCTGCTGTAGCTGCGGCAGTATCCGGCTGGTTGGTGGGAGCGGTAAGCCCCGCGACCTCTAGCGGTGATACCGGGTTTGTGGCTGCGCTTACCGCAGAATCCGGAAGTGTTCCCGGGTCTGCAGCTGTGGCCGCCGCCTCCGCTCCTCCGGAATCCGACATGGCCGTTCCTTCCCCTTGCTAATTTGTCGGGGTTCTCCTTCCGGGGTCGGCGCCTCACCGCGTCTTCCATTCCGCGCGCTTTTCCAGCCGGCTCCACCCACGAAGCTATGGCTCCTCCCTTTGCGCTCCACACAGCGCGGCAATGGCGGATTTTTGGCGGCAAATAGCAATACACAGTCTTTGCAATAAGTCACAGTTCAATCACAGTTCCAAGGCACACATGACCTGATTCCTCAGGCTTAAGTAGATCCTGTTTGTGACGCCAAGTTGGATCGCCCCCAGACACAGGGCCACGGGGTACTCGGTCCGTGGTTGTCACGGTGGCTAGACCCGGCCAGTGACCCTGCTAAGGGGCGTCCAATAGAAGGGTGATGGTGCGTAGTGCGAGGAATAACGAGGACACAGGGTTGCAGTTTCTTTACCTTTTACTGAAGGTTTCAGGATCCTCAGTTCAGGACACTGTCTATAGGGCTTTCTGAGACCGGCCGGTCCGAAGGCACATCCAGAGTTCCCTTTGCAGGTGGAAATCAGTGTCTACCCACTAGTGCCTGTGTGTTGTAGTGCTTCCCTGCTGAGCATTCAGGATAGTCCTCACAACTTCTGTCCTCGTTCTTTCTAGATCTTTCTCTTCTCTGTCCCCCAGGTATGTTATGGCTAGGACGCACATTATTGACAGGTAGGCCTGGAGTTATTCTGGAACCCTAGTGTCGCTCCTCTCCCACAATTGTCTCCTATGTCCTTCTTAGGTGTTGTATGGTAGACAGCCAACCTGTAATTAACTGTCCTGCCGCTGTTTGAAGTAATGCGTGGAGACTGTTACTTCCTCGGTGCTCCGGCCACCGGCTATGTGCCTCAGTAGGATGTTGCCGTTCTCGGGGCACGACTCCTACTGGCTCTCCTATGTACTTGATTTCGTTTTCTCACTGTCCACAATATCCTTCGCTTTGTGTCCTTTCTTTAGATACCGCCGCAAGGTAGTGCAGGCGCGGTTCCGTAGCAATCTGTCCTTTCGCTAGGTACCTGCCAGATTTCCCAGTTCTGACAGGTCCTCCCTGGAACTCTCCCAGGCTTCGTTCTGCCTAACTTCCTGTCCAACCCCTAGTTTTACCAATGTGAGGAGTGGCCCAATAAATAAAGCCTTTTACTCCCCCTAGTGGCCGGAGTGTGAAGTGTAATGTGTACTGGTGATACCTGGTCAATAGAACTCCTTTAGTGCAGTCAGACGTACCATCACTCTCCTTAGTGGCAGAGCGACGTTACTGCAACAACCAGATTTCTGGGGCGCTGCACATATAACCTGCAGTTTCTCATCTAATCTATCAATGTTATGATATTATTACAGGTGTCTCATTGTATCGCACACCTCAGTTCATGGATGCATGGCAATGTGGGATGTAGATCAAGGTTTCAGAGTCGGATTAGCTTAAAGTCTTTACCTTGACCCACAGAGCTGCTTATGGTGGAGCATTGGGCCAGCTGGGAACAGTATACAATAGTCTGGTTTTCTTTGTCATCCTTCAAGGATAGACCCTTGTTATCACCTTGGCTTAAGGTACCGTCACATTAAGCGACGCTGCAGCGATATAGACAACGATGCCGATCGCTGCAGCATCGCTGTGTGGTCGCTGGAGAGCTGTCACACAGACAGCTCTCCAGCGACCAACGATGCCGAAGTCCCCGGGTAACCAGGGTAAACATCGGGTTACTAAGCGCAGGGCTGCGCTTAGTAACCCGATGTTTACCCTGGTTACCATTGTAAATGTAAAAAAAAACAAACACTACATACTTACATTCCGGTGTCTGTCGCGTCCCCCGGCGTTCTGCTTCCCTGCACTATGTAAGCGCCGGCCGTAAAGCAGAGCGCTTAGTAACCCGATGTTTACCCTGGTTACCATTGAAGACATCGCTGAATCGGCGTCACACACGCCGATTCAGCAATGTCAGCGGGAGATCCAGCGACGAAATAAAGTGCTGGCCTTCTAGCTCCGACCAGCAATCTCACAGCAGGATCCTGATGGCTGCTGCGTGTCAAACACAACGATATCGCTATCCAGGACACTGCAACGTCACGGATCGCTATCGTTATCATTGTTAAATTGTTCAGTGTGAAGGTACCTTTACCTAAACCACACTGAATAACCTTGTCTTCCCAGTAGGAGTCGACATAAACAAACCTGTTTTCCCATATTGTGTCTCCTTATTATGGACATTGCTCCTTTTTATCATCCATACCTCCCCCCTATTACCCTTTTCCCTTCCTTTTCAACCTCCTGCCATTTCCCCTTTTGTTAAAACTTGCTTTCTTTCTTTCCGTTTCTCTGTCCCAGCTTTCAATTTTCCGGTATATTTTCTTTACTTCTTTCTTTTCATACCTCAGTGAAGGCTAAATAAATACGGACTTGGTGTGCGCCACCAGGAAGATGAGAATCCATTGGTAAGTATAAAATTCTTTTATTCAGACTACGCATTTCGGAGCCAATCTTTCATCTTCCTTTGGGACATAATGATAGGATATTCATTATAACCTTTTAAAGGGGTCACATGATAAATTGGTTTCAAAATAAGAATTACATACATCTAAAAAATACAGTATATCATGAAACCCTTTTTGATATCCACATTAGGTAAATAAGCTAAAAAATCTTATCTACTATATAATTGTCTAAGGGTCACTTCTGTCTTTCTGTCTGTCCTTCTGTCTGTCACGGATATTCATTGGTCGCGGCCTCTGTTTGTCATGGAATCCAAGTCGCTGATTGGTCTCGCCAGCTGCCTGTCATGGCTGCCGCGACCAATCAGCGACGGCCACAGTCCGATAAGTCCCTCCCATGCAGTCAGCGCCCGGCGCCCGCTCCATACTCTCCGCAGTCACTGCTCACACAGGGTTAATGCCAGCGGTAACGGACCACGTTATGCCGCGGGTAACTCACTCCGTTACCGCCGCTATTAGCCCTGTGTGACCAAGTTTTTACTATTGATGCTGCCTACGCAGCATCAATAGTAAAAACATCTAATGTTAAAAATAATTAAAAAAATGAAAAATAATTACACGTATAATCACCTTCTGCCGCCTTTCCCACTCCTGGCTACGCTCCGGTGACCACTCCATGCAAGTGGCAGGTTCTGGTGGTATGGGAGAAGGACCTGCCATGACGTCACGGTCATGTGACCGCGACGTCATCACAGGCCCTGCGCGAGAAGGACCTGCCATGAAG
Source organism: Ranitomeya imitator (assembly GCF_032444005.1). Lineage (NCBI taxonomy): Eukaryota > Metazoa > Chordata > Amphibia > Anura > Dendrobatidae > Ranitomeya > Ranitomeya imitator. The sequence goes on along the minus strand of NC_091283.1, from coordinate 450,502,037 downwards.
TCACGGTCATGTGACCGCGACGTCATCACAGGCCCTGCGCGCCTGCGCAAGAAGAACCTGCCATGACCTCACGGTCATGTGACCACGACGTCATCACAGGTCCTGCGTGACAAGGACCTGCCATGACGTCACGGTCATGTGATCGAACTACAACTGACCCTCGGAAGGTGAGTATATGTTTTTTTTTTTACCTGTGACATACGTGGATGGGCAATATACTACGTAGCTGGGCAATATACTACATGGCTCTGTGCTGTATACTACTTCGCTGTGCAATATACTACGTGGCTGGGCAATATACTACGTAGCTCTGTGCTGTATACTACGTGACTGGGCAATATACTACGTGACTGGGCAATATACTACGTGACTGGGCAATATACTACGTGGCTGGGCAATATACTACGTGGCTGGCCAATATACTACGTGGCTGGCCAATATACTACGTGGCTGGGCAATATACTACGTGACTGGGCAATATACTACGTGGCTGGGCAATATACTACGTGACTGGGCAATATACTACGTGGCTGGGCAATATACTACGTGACTCGGCAATATACTACGTGACTGGGCAATATACTACGTGACTGCGCAATATACTACATGGCTGGGCAATATACTACGTGACTGGGCAATATACTACGTGACTGGGCAATATATTACATGGCTGGGCAATATACTACGGTACTGGGCAATATACTACGTGGCTGGGCAATATACTACGTGGCTGGGCAATATACTACGTGGCTCGGCAATATACTACGTGGGCTGTGCAATATACTACGTGGACATGCATATTCTAGAATACCCGATGCGTTAGAATCGTGCCACCATCTAGTTATAGATATAAAACTGATTTTCATACAGCAGCTAGCTGCTCACCTCCCTTCCTCCCCCTCTAACCTCCTGACAAGCTGCTGTTATAAATCTTGCAAAATCACTAGCCCACAGCATCAACTTCTCCCAGAGCAGGTCTCCTAATCATGGTTCTTACTGCCTGGAGCTGTGTGCTTGTCAAATGAAATGCCCTGTTATCTATGGATGTAAATACAGTGATAGCAGTATAGACTCAGAATAGATCACTGACAGCTGAATGTGTTAGAACAAAATGTGTGCTGAGCTTTATAGTTCTATTAATACTACAGCTCTGCTGCTCACCAGAACTGTGACTCAAAAACACTGTAAGGACGCTGCATTGCTATGTGCCACTCAAGAATCAATTTGAGAATATGCCATTAACACTTTTCTTTTGTTTACAGCTTGTACCTAAGGAGACCGACCACCGCTGTTGTCTGGTTTACAAGTATTGTGCTGAAGCTGGTCGGGATAAGCTCAGTAGAAAAGAGCTTGCAGGCACTTCACACGTTCTGCTGTCTAGCAGTGGTGGACGGTCTCCAAGGTAACGAGCTACAGTATAAACAAAAGAAAAGTGTAATTATTTAAAAAAAAAAAAAGCCGACATTTTTTATAAACAGTAAATTGCAAAATTGCTTGTATTTATAAGCACTCTCCAACAATACCTATTTATGAAGATGAAAATCACTTGACTAACCTAAAGAAAATATATAAATAAGAAAGAAGAGAGAAAACTAAGCAACTTAAGCTTATAGGATATATTATTATTATTATTATTTTCAGGGTAACTGTCCTGTAAATAATGACTGCTTGGTCGCTAGGTTGCATTGAGAGAATTATTGATGCCCAATCTTGTAGTGTAGACATAGTGACTCATGGAAACGGGGTTATATGGTCATGTGTGAAAGCTCCACATAACTTGCAGGATAATATGGGAAATGATTCAGTGACGCCAAGTGAAAATTAATTTATGACATTATGAGGGACTCGTCACACTTTCTGCATTTCAACCAGGTCGCTAAAAAAATAGGCCAAAAAGGGTAAATCCTGAAAAGTTCTCCTCCAAAAGGGTTAATTTGAGTCACATTGGCCTGGACAACACAATGCCCTCGGCTCCATGTTTTAATGTACGGGAATCTGTGCAAACAGGAAGCTCTCAGCCCTGCTATGAGTCGGGAAGTTGGAGATGGGAGTAAGAGGTCCAGAGAAGCGGAAGCGGACAGGAAATTCCCTTTGCTTATCTCTGGTCTGCAGAAGTCGCTCAGTCTTCCACATAAACACACAGCTGGAGAGCCTCCCAGCGGCCCTTGGTCAGGGAAATGGACGTGAGTCGAGGGGGTGGGGGTGTAGGTTTAAAGAAATAAAGGACTGATGAGTGGACCTGAACAAAAAAAAAAAAATCAGATTGTGTCATGTTACTTTAAATGGGCTATGGAGACTTGGGCCAAAGTACCCGTAATCAAAACTGCCCCCTGAAAATATGGCGAGAATTCAGCTTATTGATTCAGTTTTATCTGGGAAAGGCAAGTAACGAGTTGACCAATCTGGCTGCCATCACAGTTCACACATTGCCTACTGCCCACATTTCACCATATTCCCCCCAAAAGATGGGATCACCAATATACGTCATTCCGAGGTCGGAAAAGCTGAATACTGGATGGAAACTCCTGTCAGAACTGTAATGATAATCACATATGCAGTTACCCAACTTTACAAAAATCAGATATAATCAGGGGATTTTATATTTTTTGAGAAACTAGCAATCTAGAGGGAAATGTCAATTTCCCAAATAATTCTTCATAGAGGGGTTGTGTGGCTAAAAGGAGTGGATAGGTAATAACTTGATAATCAGTGGGTGTCCAACCTCCTCCAATCAGCTGGGGAACTTGTTACAAAATAGCGTGGCAAATTGGACCCCCACTCTGTTCATTCTCCATAGGGCTGCTGGAAAAGGGCAAGTGAAGTGTTCGGCAGCCTTTTAAGGAATGGATGGAGAACATGTCGAACATGCGCACTGACACTTCATTGCGGGCAACAGTGGTCTGGCGCCCACCAATCAATAAAGTTTCACCTATCCTGTGGATATGTTCCAAGTCCATTACTTTAGTTTTCATGGCATAATATATCTTGCACCTTCTACTTCGGCATGACTGCTGGTGTGGGTGTGAGAGCCAGGTGAATCAATGTCATGCAGAAAATTAGGAATACATTGGTTCAGAGTCCACACTGGCCAAGGTTCAAAGGTGTAGTCACACAGAAGGTTAAAAGCATGAATGCAGTTTATTGTGTCAACACGTTTTAAGGTTTCCAAACCTCTTCATCAGGACCAAACCACAGTGATAGTTTGGTTTGGTCCCGATGAAGAGGTTTAGAAACCTTGAAACGCATTGACACAATAAACCGCATTCATGCTTTAACCTTGTGGGTGACTACACCTTTGAACCTTGGGCAGCGCAGATTCTGAACCACCACCATATTTCTCTTTTTCTGCATCGCATTTTCTTGTTGGTCCGGCAGCAGCCTTTACAAGCTTTTTTACGCTATCAGGTGAGCGTACCGACAATATTTTATTTCATTTGCGCTTTCTGTCTCTCCAGCTTTATTATTTAAGGCGAACCAATGTGGCAGTCACCCAGCACATATGTAGGTCTAGGTCTAATCCTGGTTAGTGCGGTAGCTTCTGTGTCCTCCTGTAGTGGCTAACTGGTATCACATCTTTCCACCTGCCTTCTTTGTGCTGCAGCTGTCTCATCACTTCTCCATTATCCGGTGTCCTAGACCTCTTGCTGTTTTTTTGGATAATTTAAATCTCCATGATTTAATCACTAGGCTATGCTATCGCATTCTGATTACTGTGGGTCTGAATACCAGGACCCTCAACAACCAAACACATTGGCTCTGCTACTCCAACTTTTCCCTTTAGCACAAAAGCTGTAATCAAGTTAGCAATGTCTATGATAAAACATAAAACATTATTTATTTTATTTTAATGAGCCATAAAATAAAGTTAGAACTACCCACATACACTAAAATCATAAAAATGTATTGCAATTTTATACAGTTATTAAAATAAAATGTAACAAAAAATAGTCAAATTAGGTTAATTGGGTTGGGGGTACTTGACAGGGTACTACATTTTCGGAAAAAGAAAAGCTACTACTACCAAGTAGTGCCTAAATAATACTGCCACACATTGCACATAGAATTTTGGACACATGCTGCATTAGTCATGTAAAAATACTCAATGCATAAGTAATACCGCCACAAATAGTACAGAACACAAATAGTACTGACACGCAGTGCTCCAATAATAACCCTATCCATCTGGCCTACAGACAGAAGAAAAAAAATAATACCGCACGTATCACCATTAATAATGGGGTTGTCTCAAAGATAATCTCTGTAAATGAAAATCACTATCAATGCATTTACAAAGTTTTCAAATAGGCAATTTATTTTTTTGTTCTGAGGGATAATCCACGTTTTCCACCTCATTATTATGTGACACGACCCATAAGTTAAATTTTAGTCTTAGATCTTGCGATCTTCTCCATCTTCGGTCTTATTTATTGTACTTGACATCATTTATTTGTGTTTCATCCGGCACGTTGACTTCAAGAACTCGTTCCTGAGGGATAAAAAGAGCAACACCCGTCCTCGTCCTCCTCTCCAGGTGCAGCCTGTTGGCCTAACAGGTGTCTAGAGCTGAATATCATTTACCTTCCTGTTGATGAAATGCACAATAGAGGGAATAAGGGTAAAATCCCCTTCCCCCACATCCTGCACTGCTCCCGGGGGCACCTGATCTTACAATGAGGTCATTCTTGCTGCTGACCCAACTACCTATATCTGACTTGTTATGACCTTGGTTATAACATCAGAAGAAAATACAAGCTTATAAAGGATGAAAATGTGTGTAAACAAAAATTTTGGAACTTTACTTTTCAGGCCAGATTTAAGCAACTATTTAGCTTTCAGCCAAGATGTTTTAAGATTATGGATATAATAAATTTGACTGGATGCAGTGGTGGTACGCTAATAGAGGCAGACCACGCTGATACTATGGCACACTTGAGCTGGTGGCACAAGGCTGAACGCCACTGCTCCCCGCCATGGTATTTTGGTTTCAGCGATATGCTCAGGATGCAGTCAGGGGTGGACATACCATTGGTGTAACCTGTGCAGCCACACAGGGGTCTGAGAGTTAGGGGGGCTCTAGGTAGAAATGTGAATTATAATAAACTTGGACTGCAGAGGACCCATATACAGTGGGGCAAAAAAGTATTTAGTCAGTCAGCAATAGTGCAAGTTCCACCACTTAAAAAGATGAGAGGCGTCTGTAATTTACATCATAGGTAGACCTCAACTATGGGAGACAAACTGAGAAAAAAAAATCCAGAAAATCACATTGTCTGTTTTTTTAACATTTTTTTTGCATATTATGGTGGAAAATAAGTATTTGGTCAGAAACAAACAATCAAGATTTCTGGCTCTCACAGACCTGTAACTTCTTCTTTAACAGTCTCCTCTTTCCTCCACTCATTACCTGTAGTAGTGGCACCTGTTTAAACTTGTTATCAGTATAAAAAGACACCTGTGCACACCCTCAAACGGTCTGACTCCAAACTCCACTATGGTGAAGACCAAAGAGCTGTCAAAGGACACCAGAAACAAAATTGTAGCCCTGCACCAGGCTGGGAAGACTGAATCTGCAATAGCCAACCAGCTTGGAGTGAAGAAATCAACAGTGGGAGCAATAATTAGAAAATGGAAGACATACAAGACCACTGATAATCTCCCTCAATCTGGGGCTCCACGCAAAATCCCACCCCGTGGGGTCAGAATGATCACAAGAACGGTGAGCAAAAATCCCAGAACCACGCGCGGGGACCTAGTGAATGAACTGCAGAGGGGTTGGGACCAATGTGACAAGGCCTACCATAAGTAACACACTACGCCACCATGGACTCAGATCCTGCAGTGCCAGACGTGTCCCACTGCTTAAGCCAGTACATGTCCGGGCCCGTCTGAAGTTTGCTACAGAGCATTTGGATGATCCAGAGGAGTTTTGGGAGAATGTCCTATGGTCTGATGAAACCAAACTGGAACTGTTTGGTAGAAACACAACTTGTCGTGTTTGGAGGAAAAAGAATACTGAGTTGCATCCATCAAACACCATACCTACTGTAAAGCATGGTGGTGGAAACATCATGCTTTGGGGCTGTTTCTCTGCAAAGGAGCCAGGACGACTGATCCGGGTACATGAAAGAATGAATGGGGCCATGTATCGTGAGATTTTGAGTGCAAACCTCCTTCCATCAGCAAGGGCATTGAAGATGAAACGTAGCTGGGTCTTTCAACATGACAATGATCCAAAGCACACCGCCAGGGCAACGAAGGAGTGGCTTCGTAAGAAGCATTTCAAGGTCCTGGAGTGGCCTAGCCAGTCTCCAGATCTCAACCCTATAGAAAACCTTTGGAGGGAGTTGAAAGTCCGTGTTGCCAAGCGAAAAGCCAAAAACATCACTGCTCTAGAGGAGATCTGCATGGAGGAATGGGCCAACATACCAACAACAGTGTGTGGCAACCTTGTGAAGACTTACAGAAAACGTTTGACCTCTGTCATTGCCAACAAAGGATATATTACAAAGTATTGAGATGAAATTTTGTTTCTGACCAAATACTTATTTTCCACCATAATATGCAAATAAAATGTTAAAAAAAACAGACAATGTGATTTTCTGGATTTTTTTTTCTCAGTTTGTCTCCCATAGTTGAGGTCTACCTATGATGTAAATTACAGACGCCTCTCATCTTTTTAAGTGGTGGAACTTGCACTATTGCTGACTGACTAAATACTTTTTTGCCCCACTGTATTGCTTTTGCACAGGGGCCCTTTTGTGGTCGTAGATACATTAGAAGCAGGAAGCCATCAGCGCATCAGGTGCAACGCCAACACTACATCGGGCCTGCGCCACAGAGCTTCATTTCATACTCAGATGTGACGGCATCGGTGGGAAAAAGGGTTTGGAGTTTTTTTTTGTTAGTGAGCACTTATGTTGGCAGATGAGGCCCCATAAAGTGTGTGTATGTTGGGACTGTCGAGGCATAATACTGTGTTTGGGGCACTGTGAGTACCCCCTACTGTGTTGGGGCACAGAATTCCAGAGGATGAGGGAAGCTCAGGAGAATTCTTGAAGGCAACTGGGTAAGGAATGTACAATTGCTGAGAAGAGAAGGCGGTCTTGGGAAGAATGGAGAGTACGTGTAGGAAAATATCGGGAGATTAGTGCGGAAACGTATGGAAAGGATAAATTCTGAAAAGATTTGTAAATCAATGTTAGTAGACGTAGCAAAGAAAAAGGTGTATTATAGGGGGGTCCACTACTAGGACAAGCCCTTTTTGATCAAAATATTTTGCCCCAATAACATATTTAAGCCTACACTCACCTCCCTTTCCAGCGCCATTCCCAAGGTTCCCAATCAGCGCTGGCGTCATTGTCTTAAAATCGAACATGAAGAGGAAGTCCAGGCTGCAGCTGATCCCTGGTTTCCTCTTCATGTTCGATTTGTCAAAAGGCAGGGATAATAAAGCCAGCAGTGATTGGGCCCCGGCATCACGTGTCACAACTGCACGAGAGCCCCGGGGAGAGCGACTGCCGACATGGTGGGAACAACGCAGGCACGGGAGGCGAGTATAAGCTTTATTATGTTATTGGGGCCAAGCGTGGGGTATGAGAAGAAGTTGTCCAATCATATTCACTGAAGGGGTGCCATTTTGTGTGTGGGAGGGAGATTTTGGGAAGCACCATACGGTGTCTGGGACCTGGAAGTTGTATCATAGTGCGTGAGCATACTTAGGGACTTCAGTAGGGGTACAATTTCTGTGTACATGCTGCTATACTTGTTCCTCAACCTGTCTATAATTGGAATCTATACCCAGGAGTGTAACTACAATGGGTGCAGGGGTTGCAATCACACCTGGGCCTCGGAGGTTATGATTTTCCTCATCAATACGATTACGGTGATATTAAACATGTCCAGTTTTTTCATTATTTTAGAGGTGAAAAAAAATCAAAAGAACTTTGCAAAAAATAATTGGGGGTTGCGTCGCCATTTTCGGCCAATGGAGCTGTGTTATTAGTACCATTTTGGGATAGAAGTAACTTTTTGATCGCTTATCACATCTTTTTTTTTATGGAATTGCAGTGACCAAAAAAAACCATAATTTTGGCGTTCTTTAATTTTTTTTACCAATTGGGTTCATTGTTTTTATATTTTGATAGATCAGACTTTTCTGAAAGTGGCGATACCACATATATGTATTTTATAATTCTTTTAATTTTATATCTTTATCTTTATTTTAAATGGGGGTGGGGATTTGAACTTTTAATTTTTTTCATATTTTTTTAAAACTTTTTTTTTTTACTTTTTACTGTACTAGTTAGCCTCTTTAGGGGACTTGAAGATGCAATCGTCTGTTCGCTTGTGCTATTTACAGCATATAGCAGAAATCAGTCTCCTTTGAAGATGGGTCACAGGCAGGATTTCAAAGGAGCTCTGATTTCTTTAGCTGACCCCCAGCTGTCGACAACCCATCACGTCACGGGCGCGCCGATGGGTGGAGTTAATGACACGAGGGCACGTCAGTGCGTGTTAAATGCCACGGTCGGAGATTGACAACGGCACTTAACAAGTTAACAAGCACGTGCGGAGCACAGCTCCACCCGCGATTGTTAGGGGCAGATCCTGGCTGCAATAAACAGCCATCACCTGCCTGATATGGGGCGGGGACTCACTGCGTGAGCCCACTCCATGCAGCTGCTTCTGACATGCGCCGTACATATCCAGCGGACGTCATGAAGGGGTTAAAAGACCAATGCTATGGAAGACGGTGATATTTAGGGGCCCTCTGGTAGCTTTTGCATTGGGCCCACGAGCTTCAAGTTATACCACCGGCTGCACCTATGCTTCAAGACCCCCATGCTGTATGCCCATGACTGGATGGAATTCTCATTAAGGGGTTAAAAAATGTCACATTTTGTAAAACATTGAGAAAACCTTAAATTGCAAAAAAAAAAAGACCTGTTAAATTCTGTATTTTCATGGCAATGTTATACGGTATATACATTTAACTAAAAACATTCTGGACTCAGCATTCTTTACTAAACGTTTAGAAAAACCGGGCCATTTAGGGCAGGAGCCATACCATGAAACAGGTTATCTGCTCCATGTTTGACCTACTGCTCCCTCTTTTGGCAGGTATAATAATAAACCAGGTAGGTGGCTCTATGGAAACAATATGGCATCACTCATTTAGTCTATGTATGGAAGCCCACAAGATTTAGTTATGTGGCCCAAACATTGGAAGAGAAGAGGCGGCAGCACCCAATACGAGAAGCAGCCAAACAGGAAATTCTGCATTCCGCAAAGAACAGACAATGCAAATAGTTAGAAATAACAAACCTGTTTTGGTTTTTTTCGCCCATATCAACATTGAATTTACTAAAGAACTCCAGCGCTCACAGAATGCTCCTCTAACGCCTTTCTATCATATAGAAAATGATCTGACCTGAAAAATGTGGTATGGAAATGTAGAAACCCAATGCATTCTATGTCTACACATCAGAGCATCAATTCATACCTCAATATTCTCAGCATCCTATTCAATGCAGACCACCACTCTGTAACCAGTAGACATTCAAACCTCAAGTGATGACTTTCTGGTTCATTTTGTGACCTGAAGTGTTCCTTTAAAAAGGGTAATTAAACTTTCATGACGTAGGTTTTGATCGGTTTAGATCCATGTCCTGAGAACATCATGATCACAGATCCTACATCAATGGGAAGAGTGGTGTGTGGATCCGTGGAAAGTCTAGGAGCATGTATACCACTCATTTTCCATTAGTTTTCTGAAGATCAGCTGAATAAAGCCCCAACGTTCAGCTCGTTTTAGTAATCTTTGGGGGTCTCAGAACCCGGATCGAAAACGATTGAAACTTTTCACATGTTGCTATGAGAAAAACTTTTTCAAAGTTTAATCGCAATTTAAATGACCTAAACAAGATTAGCAAATCATGGATGCTTTCTTCCAAAAACAGCGCCATACCTTTTCTCAGGTAGTGACTGGAATTGCAGCTCAGCTCCACTTGAGTTGTGATACCAAATGCAACCTATGTACAGGTGTGATGTTTTTTTAAAGAAGAAAGTAGCTTTGGTTTTCTAATTCGGTACAACCCCTTTAAGAGCTCTGATAAAGTATCTAATACACAGTGCCGTGAGCCAGAGATGGATCCAATCCTAATCTGATTACTTGGCTCTCGAGTGTGTTCACGGTGAAGCAATGCCTGGCTACAGCCTGGAGCTCCGCTGCTCAGCAGTGCATTCAATGCCAAGGTTTGGATGTAAACACAGCCTGTAACATGCTAATAAAAGGTAATATTTAAGCAATGTATATTACTACTGCACAAAGGTCACCGCACTCAAAATTACAGCTCTGCTATTGGATGGAACAAGCAGCCAGTGAGCGAGAAAAACCTTTGGGCTGTTGTTATGCACAAGAATTAAACCTACAACAAGTTGCTGATGTGAGAGGAGCACGTCAAGATCTGTCGTATGCAGAATGTCCATTGCCTTCTTGCCAAGTCTACGATGCCAGCTCCCAGTCCTCCTGATTCTTGTCCAAGGAGTCTTCATAGTCGTCTTCATCCTGTTTTTCAGCTTCGAAGACCCTTCCAGCCATTTTAATACTTCCAATGCGACTACAACAGCAGGAGATGACGACCTGGACGCAATCTTCCCTCTCTTTAAGGATGTCCATGTCATGTTGTTTGCTGGGCTAGGTCTCATGCTGTCCTTTTTAAAACTTTATGGCTTTGGTGGGATTGCCTTCAACTTTTTGATTGCCAATTTTGCCATTCAGTGGTCCATGGTTGTTCAAGGCGTCTTCTACCATTTCAGACATGGGGTGATCCTCCTAAGGCTGAATAATGTTCTTGAGGCAGAGTTTGCGGCTGTCACGGCTCTTATCTCAGTTGGGGCTGTTTTGGGAAGGACCAGTCCTGTCCAGATGCTTCTACTTACAGCCATGGAAATCCCGCTCTTCGTGGTCAATGACTGGCTGGTCAATAAATATTTCCATATTATCGATGTAGGAGGCACAGTGGCCATCCATATCTTCTCATGTTATTTTGGCTTGGGAGTATCCCAAATTCTGTACCAATCATCTTTACGAAGAGGACACGTCAAAGAGACCACAACCTCAAACTCTGATCTATTGTCCCTCCTAGGGACCATCTTTCTGTGGATCTTCTGGCCGAGCTTCAATTCTGTTTTGGCTAAGACTAAAGAAGCTCAACATAGGGCCATTGTGAATACTTTCCTGGCATTAAGTTCTGGCACAATTACTACCTTTGCCATGTCCAGCCTGATGGACAAACGCGGTAGGATAAACCTGGCACATCTTCAAAATGCCTCCCTGGCTGGAGGAGTAGCTGTCGGGATTTCAGCAGACCTAATAAGCCCTGGAGGGGCATTTAGCATTGGGTGCTTGGCCTCCTTAGCCTGCTCCCTTGGCTTTCAATACTTAACTCCGTTCTTGGCCAAGAAGATGAAGGTTCAAGACCAATGTGGAATCCATAATCTACATGGCCTGCCTGGTATTATAGGCACTGTCGGAAGTATCGTGGTCATATTGCTGGGACCTGTTGATAAATATGGGTTAAGTCTACATGAGAACCTGTTCAGCAGTAGTCAGGAGGGACAACATCCTATTTTGGGGGTTTTCAGAGGCGGGGAGACCTGGACCGCACAAAGTCAGGCTCTGCAGCAGGCTGCAGCCCTTGGAGTAACATTTGGGGTATCACTATTTGGCGGTTATATAACCGGATTATTGATGAAACTGCCTTGTTTTGTTCATCCCTCCAAGGATGACTTTTTTGATGATCAATTGTATTTCCAAATCCCTGAAGACACAGGAAACAAGTGGATTTCAATGGATGAACTCCAGAAACACATGCTGATACCACTTAAGCATGTATAATACCGATGTTGATCCTGCTGGACCCTGAAATAATTAACCCCTTTATAGATAATAAATATGAACCTAAATATCTCATTATTGGTAATGAGCGAAAGTTCTCGCTATTCGAGTTTGCTTTGGTTGCTCGGGTACTTGGAGTCCCGCGCCCTGCATATTGCTCAGCTGCTAAACAGCCACAAAACATTCGGGGATAGCCCGTGTATGGCAGGCAACCTCCGCATGTTTTTTTTGGCTATCAGTAGCGAATCATGCAGGGCTGTGACTCGAGCATGTAACTTGAAACCCCACGATACTCGGTGCATATTCGAGCACCTAAAGCAAACTCCAGTAGAGAGCACTTTTACTCTTCATTACTCATTATTGTAGCTTTTATAGAATCCTTAGAGCATCTTGAAATCAGCTTCCTGGTCCAGCTCAGATCGATGCTGTTGATTTCGTGGACCCTCACAAATTGACCTTGGTTGATGATATTCCCACTGTATTAATGCTGTAAGGTCCCAGCATATAGCATCATAGATCTCAGCTTCTGATATCACTTTTTTGTGCGGGAGAAATGTTGTAACTTTAAAGTAGCATGTAGCAAGAATTTAAGATTAAAGGGATTGTTCAGGCTTGGCACAAAAGTTTGCAGTCACTCTGTGTGACTGCAGAGTTGTGAATCCTCACAGCGCATAGTGCTCGCTGTCAGGATTGCCAGACAGTCATCTGACTGCAAGTCTGCAACATGCATGCTCCCAGCCATATTCCGACTAGACATACGCTGCTTCATTAATACTAGTGAATTGAGCAAGACCTTCATGCCTAGTGGGAACGTGGCTGGGACTATGCATATAGCATATTTGCAGTCAAATGAACACCAGGCCTTGCCGCTAGCACCAAAGAAACCTCACAGCGTGCACTGTGCAAGCTTTGAGGATTCATAAGTAGTGCAGATTTGAGTGTACGAAATGTGTCATGTTATTCACCGCTCACAATATAAGGACAACATACAGGCAGTCCCTGGGTTATGAACTAGGTAGGTTCTGTAGGTTTGTTCCAACCTGAGTTTGTATGCAAGTTGAAACAGGGCTGCCAGAAAAAAAAAATCATTGCTGCCTTCTCCAGCCGGGGCGCTGCCCGCCGTCCAGTCCTCATCTTTCCAACCTCTCCAGTATAGGCCAGGACGTCTGGCCATGTCCAAGCCTCAGAGATCACTGAATGTCAAAGTCACAGCGCACGTCTTCACGTCACGACCTTACAAATCACGCAGAGACTTCCAAGGTCAGGACATGGCTGGAAGTCCAGGCCTATAGTGAAGACTGCAATGATAGAAGGAAGACGTCCAGACAGCGTGCAGCCGGAGAGGTGAGCAATTAGGTCAGTATTGTTTTGGGGCTTTTCAACATCTTACTTTTGTAACTAGGAGACATTTGTAAACCGGGGTGTATTCCACAGTGTTCCATAGACACACTAATCATATACATGTCACCTATAGAATTGTCATTTTGTTTACTTTTTCATGCATAGTAAAGGGTTAAAGGGACTGTCAGCACAGAAGGACTGTGCAAACCAAGCACAGGTGCATCATTCCGTTGGCCAAGCATTTGCATACATAAAACTTCACATCTACACGTTTTCCACGTATATCTCCACCCTTCTCTTGCTCTATTAAGCCGAGCTGTCAAAGAAGAGGGAGGTAGAGACAGAGGGGAAACAAGCAGGTGTATAAAAATGATTGGCCCCGCTGTGATGCACTGAGTGCCTGTGCTTTGTTTGACGAGTCATTCTACGCCGACAGAGGCCCTCTAATATCTTAGGAAACCATATATTACATGATCTATACTACATTACATAATCTATCTTTTATATTTTAGGATGCACGCATAGTTGTCAAATCATATTCTCCCCACACAAAGCAGGTGCTAACCATTCCTCAGTAACGGGATAAGCAACAGTGCCCCCAATACTCATACCATCCAGGAGAGAGCCCCCTCAATAGTGACAGCCAGTTTCCCCAATTAGACTTGCAACAAGTGTAAGAGATTGCTACAATGCCCCCATAAGACTCAGAACGGACAGTCATCCCATCCGAAGTGTCCCCGATAAAAGAATGGTCAAGGTCTCTGCAAAGTGCCAGCCAAAGCACACCGCCAAACCATGGCTTTGTACAGTGCCCCTATAGAGCAAAGGCATCCGATTCTGTAGTGGCCCCATAATAGTCAGTATTCCCATACCAGTGATGGTACCTCCATAATAAGACCTAGCCCCAGTGACTGGCTTTGTGGGACACGTCCCTGCGGATTGGAAATTTAAGAGTCTTCTCCTTATGTTAGGGGTCTCCAATATTTTCTATAATACCAGGCAAATATGCACATATATTCTGATATATATGGTACTTCTTGTAAGCATCTATTATACAAAGTGACAGTAGTGTAATCTGTTATATGAAGTGACTAGTGTAATGTTATATCTGTTATTATGTGATATATGTGACACTATTGTAATCTGTTGTAATAATATATGTGATGCTTACATTTTATCTCTGACCCTATGATAACTCTTCTCGTCTTTCATCTCCTCCAGACATAAGTCCATTATAGTCACCACAGAAACATTCCCACTTTCCGCACATTCACTTTTGGAAGAGATATTATAAATTTCCATGTATTTGATCTAACACAATGCCTTGTGTATATCTGGATGACCCGCCTGGAAAAGTCAGTCCCAATCCGCACTTACGTGAACAATAGGGGGAGCCCCCCAGCTTTCCACTGTCCCTGAACGGTTCATCACCTCGTTACAGAGAGTCAGGGTCATGGTACTGTCAGACTATATGCCATTCGGGGTCTGTGGACAGCTGGGTGGGCAGAGTAATGGCTTCATGGCCACTTTCACAATGTAGACCACTCTGGTTATTTTCCACGCTCCTCTTTGGTTACAGATTAACCTGTAGCAAGCTGGTTATCTAAACATATCTACTTCAATCCTGCAGCTTTATGATGCCAGAGATAATGCGGTTATTGCTTTAACACAAACAGATGACAGAGAAAGTGGCCAAGTGTCAAATTAGCGGGTCACGTCAGCTGCGCTCACATGGGGATAGTACATATATATGGGGCACACAGGGCAGGTATAGTGCGGCATTGCATCTTGTTTCATGGGACCAAAAGTGAAGGGACTTTCTTATAATGGTTTTTTATCCTCATTCGTCCACTGTTCCATTCATTCCGCAAGGGGCTTCCCAGTGCTGCACTCAGCTTCTTCCAGCAGTCCCATAGAGAATGGAGTGACAACCAAGCATCAGACCTTCCGCTCCATTCATTCAGCGTGTGGCTGCACTCAGCTTCTTCCAGCAGTCCCATAGAGAATGGGGTGACAACCAAGCATCAGACCTTCCGCTCCATTCATTCCGTGTGTGGCTGCACTCAGCTTCTTCCAGCAGTCCCATAGAGAATGGAGTGACAACCAAGCATCAGACCTTCCGCTCCATTCATTCCGCATGTGGCTGCACTCAGCTTCTTCCAGCAGTCCCATAGAGAATGAATGGAGTGACAACCAAGCATCAGACATTCCGCTCCATTCATTCCACGTGTGGCTGCACTCAGCTTCTTCCAGCAGTCCCATAGAGAATGGAGTGACAACCAAGCATCAGACCTTCCGCTCCATTCATTCAGCGTGTGGCTGCACTCAGCTTCTTCCAGCAGTCCCATAGAGAATGGAGTGACAACCAAGCATCAGACCTTCCGCTCCATTCATTCCGCGTGTGGCTGCACTCAGCTTCTTCCAGCAGTCCCATAGAGAATGAATGGAGTGAAAACCAAGCATCAGACCTTCCGCTCCATTCATTCCGCGTGTGGCTGCACTCAGCTTCTTCCAGCAGTCCCATAGAGAATTAATGGATAACCAAGCATCAGACCTTCCGCTTCATTCTGTACTGGGGATAAAAAAAAATTCCCCTTTCTACCAATCGTTGCAGGTCCCAAAGGTCGGACCCCCATCGATGAGTAAGTTGCCAACTATCCTGTGGTTAGATAACTTTTCAGTGCATTTAAGGTGCCCACACACCTTAAATACAATTCAGGTCTCTCCCGTGCCCTTCTCCGCAAACCATACACATTCAGTATGGCGGAGCATGTATGTGTTTTAAACACAAAAGGCAGCACTTGTGGTGTCTTATGTCCCACTGGAGCAAAGACTCAAAAATCAACATGCCCGAAATCATACGAAGTCAGATAGACGATTGTCAGGTTCGGCCAATGTTAAGCTAAAGTGTACAGGGGCCTGTATATTTGCAGGTGCTTGACCTTTTAAATCAATGGGACAAGATTCTAAGGGTGTATGAATCGAGGTTACTAGACCCTGCTCACTCCCCCAGCTTTGGCACAGCGCTAAGTGGCAAATTCTGTATACAGTAACAGTGTGCGAAGTGTGTAATAATCAGGATTGTTGGAAAGCTGGATGACAACAATTCGTATCAAACATTCATAAGACCTGATCGTGATCCTACACTGGTCGCACCAACCACTCATCCATATCACCCAGCTTTCTACACGTTGTCCCAGACTGCCGACCCATTTCATCTCCCACTCTGACCCCCACCGACTATATATAGACCTTTATTTTCCGCTTGTTTTTCTCAAATTTCAGGCAGGTTTATAACCTCATCACCTCCTCTCCCTCTCTCTACATTTCCTCCTTCCTTCCCTCCCCTCCTGCATCATATCTTCCACATTTGCTCACTGACAACCAATAGGTTTATCTCCCATTAAAAAAACCCCATAAGAGCGGGGAGAGAAAACACGTGCGTCCCGGAGACCAGATCCTTACACAAGGAGAAGGTGCCAACCAAGAGGACAGTGGATGGCGATGGGGCAGATCAGCTTTAGTGTCGCAGGCGGGTGTATCGTTTGCTATTTGGTTGAAGGTTTCCCTTCTGTTGCCATCAGAAACATTGGGAGTGGAAAACACAAAGTACGATAACTCACCTCTGCATCAGACTCCACCAGAAAGACTGAGAAATACCACTACTCCACTAATGGTAAAATGACAGACACCATGAAAACAATAGGGTTCCATTGTCCATCATGTGACAGATCCGCCACTGCCTTGTTATTGGTGGAAATAATCACACAGAAGTGAACCCAAACAGCTGTATCAGAGCCCAGTTTGTAAAGTGGCATTGCCCTCTCCATTTGCATTTTTACATGGGACTGCTGGTTAAACTATTGTAAAAGGGTTAACACGTCTGATCAGCCCCTTAAATAAACCCAAAGAATTATTACAAAGACATCAGAGGCATTCTTGTCTTGAGCCAGCGCAAATGCAAAACGTGGCTTAAAAGCACCATGCGTCACTACACTTCTGCAGCGATTGAAGACAGGCGTCTGCACCTCTCACCAGTGAAACCAGTTCCATGACCCTGAAGATTAACTCATTCCCTTTAAAACTGTGCTCCATCAGTTTTGCTATACTGTGACATATTTCATTATTACGGTGCAGTGCACAGACCTTGGGTGGCAAAAAGAGCAATGGAACCAGAACAGTGCCCCTATAATTGTGGGGCCCTCCGTACGACAAAGCGGGCATTGTGGAGATACACGATAATGGACCGTCTTATATTAAACTACAATCTCTGCTACATTTGTGGCACTGGCTAGCTTTACCACCTTTTACCTAGGACTGCAGGTGAATACTACATTTACGCTTTTCTTTCATCTGCGCATCTAAAAAATACAAAAATGGTGTCTGGACGCAGACGTATCTAGCAATGGGTGTTCGTGTCACTGTCTGGAGTGAAGGGGTTAACACTTTGCATGACCCAGACACCCAGTTACGCAAGGCTGACAATCCAGTTCCAATACTCCATATATAGAAGAGCTGTTGTGACAGGAATGAAATGAAAGGGGGTGACATGGAGACAGAATATAAATTTATAGACATTCCAGCGCCTGTGTGTCCCCTTCCCCCCTGTGTTCCCCTGATCAGTAACATACAGCTGTCCCCGGGCTCACAAGTAAAGCCACAATACCAGCATGCGAGACGCTCAAGCAGCGCTGCATGCCTGGCACATAGCTAACATGGCAGACACCGGCAGAGGGGAAACTGCTCCACCTGGTGGTACAGCAGAGTTATCACAGTCAAGAATATAGTCACATGCTACTTTTTTTTACTTGCGTGTTTTTTGTTTGTTTTTGTTTTTTTATTAGCGTTCACCTGCGCTGCAAAGACTCTAGCATTGACATGTTGTCTAGGTAGGTCTAAAAAAAAAAAAAAAACTGAAAAAAGTCGCACCATGGAGCATGAGATTTCCAAAATCTCATTATGCTGGTACTTTAAAGCGATGCGCATATTATGTACCGGATATGCAGCAAAAATGCCATGTGTGAACATACATTAGGAAAGTCCAGCGTTGGCGTGGCGTGGAGGGTGTATTAATGTTTGTGTGCCACATTTACAAAAGAGCCACTTTGGATACAGGAGGGGTCATATTTCTAAACTGGGACCAATCGGGGGGGGGGGGGGGGGGGGGGGGCACGGAGCACCCTCCGTATCAATATATTTTTGGCATATATTTGTTAAAAAGCCCAAATAAATTAAAGCCACTGGCAGATGTATGATCCGTAACCGATTCACCAAACGGCCCTTACCGTCTGTCTAGGCAGAACCATTTTAGGTGGAGTCATGCTTTAATCCGTGTTCTTACCTGGAAGGAAGATTTATGAAAAGCCTCTGGAAACGCCGTCACAATATAACACACAGACTCACTGCAAGTTACATAAAAACATCTGTATTGACAGTCACCACTTTACACAATATAATCACACTTAGATGCCAAGACACAGATACCCGGTGAGAGAGGAGGATCCTGATGCGATAAAATATACAATACTTGTAACATTTTCCACATCAACATGGTCAGCACAAAGCGTGGCTGAAATATCGCAGCGACTTTGCATCACATGACCCATGTAACGTAGCCTATAATAAGCCTATCTACAGAAAAGTGATCACTGCCGCCCCCAAGTGGCCATAAGTAGTATTACAGTTAGGACACAAGAGCTAAAACAAATTGCTGCCACACTTCGGGGTTAACCACGTTCAGTGTCCACTTCTGTGCACATAAGAGACCCCCATAACCTGAATTTTCATAGAAAATCCAGAACCCATTGACTGGTCTTAGTAAAATCTGACTTAGTCATAGAAGTAAGAATTACTCACATTGCCTTGAAACAACTGATGGAGAAAAAAAAGGAGAAAAAAACAAAAAAACACAATATAAAATAATATACTGAGGGCAAGAAGGGGCTGTCTGAGAAGCTCAGTGCAGCACCCTCTAGTGGGCAGAGTTATGTGCAGCACCCTCTAGTGGGCAGAGTTATGTACAGCATACGACAGCAGCTCAGAACGTGTTCCTTATTTTCGAAGCCACTAAGGTGAGAATTTCTCCTAATTTCAACTGCCAGTTCTTGATGTCCTTGGATTCGCCGCACCACTGCTCTCCGTGCCGCGGCTCGGCATTTTCGCATCGTTTTCTGATATCCTCCTGTTGCTCCTAACATGACAAAAAAAAACATATATATATATATATACACATTTCTGGAATATAACCACAATTTCTTTCAGCCTGTTTGACAACTTGATGTTCCCGTGCCGGGTTAGAAAGTTCTCTCTGTGCTTGTTTTTCTATTGCCAAACTGGGCTCACATCTTTGTTGAAAAACAGAGCACAGGGTCCAGCACACGTCTGCCAGCACAGCGTGCAAGGACACCGATCGAATCCATTCTCTATATAGCAATGCTTAAAGGGCACCTGTCAGCTTCAACACAAACAATGGGGGTAAGAGGCTGGTCAGCCTCATTCACAAATATAGTGAACCCTGCAGCTCCGTCCTACAGTAAAGCTGGCCACAATGATGTGCATGAGCATGTAGAGCAGAGTAGCTTAGATTGCACCTAGTATGCAACCGCATTGGTCTGCAAAGGCGCTGTGTACACAGAACGAGAGGACGGCAGTAAAGAAAGCTATTGAGTCTCTATACAGCCCCCTAGAGACACGCTCTGCTTTATGCATTGAAAGAGATGTCCGGTCTTCTGATAAAACGCTGCAGACACTCTATATCGTACAGAGCTCTGAATCATTACAGCGTGAGCACCGCACACTGTCAGGATTCTGTAGTACTGCCGGTGAGAGCGGACTGTCACAGGACCACAAGCATGTGATTTGTATACGTCTAAAACAAAAATTCATGGAGAAAATAGGACAATTGACATGAGTGCATCCAAAAATATAACAGAAAAACTACCCATTTCAAAAAAAAAAAATGTGCAAAACTATACAAATGAAGAGTGGGAACAAGAGGATCCCCTAGAAAGAAAAAAAAAAAAGTCTGGCAGGAAGTCGAGAGGGCACCTAGAGTATACCTGTAAGGGTCTGTGCATACGTTAAGCATTCGTATGCACTTCTGCATCTCTTGGTAGTAGAAACACTCCTTAAAATAGCATTTTGGTGTAGATTTTCCCCCACTCATTAAATCTGTCACAAAGTCACAAATAAGCAACGTGTGCATGACACAGGAATCTCATTCACTTTTCTGGCATCAGGAAACCACTCAGGTTTTGTGACAAATCTGAACAGGAAAAGAAGGGACAAATCTGCAACATGACCAATACTTCGTTGCCCCTACCTCAGCCACAGAGATTGGAAGCCTAAAATTTCATAATGGTACTCCTGGTCAACAAAGGTTAAGCCCCAATATTCCCTAATAAGGCACCTAAAGGCTATAAAAGACAGCAGCAATTCATAAACTCTCAGCCTATTGATAATGCTGTGGGAATAACATTAATTATATGCATAAAGCATACAGCATATAGTATAAAAAGGAGCACATTTACACATCCATCTTACCGCCTCAACACGTGTTCCCTGTGAGATTTCAGGTTTATTAGGAGGTAAGTCTTCACTCTTATATAGGACGGTGCGGAGGGACAGGGCAACTAAGTCTTAGACTATGTGCACACGTATTCTGGTCCACTACGGATTTTTCCGCAGCGGATTTGATAAAACTACAGGGCAAAAACGTTGCGTTTTTGCTGCAGATTTATTGCAGATTTCACTGCGGTTTTCTATAGGAGCAGCTGTAAAACCGCTGCGGAATCCGCAGCAAGTGACATGCTGCGGAATGTAAACCGATGGGTTTCCGCGCATTTTTTTCCGCAGCATGTGCACAGCGTTTTTTGTTTCCCATAGGTTTACATTGTACCAATAGGTTCACTCCAAAATGCAGAGGTGCACAACATGCAGCCCTGAAGCTACACACGGCCTGCAATCTGGAATGTCATTGTGGCCCCCAGGGCAAACAAAGAGGAAAGGTATACAGCTCAGAAGCAGGAGGGGCAATGCTATCCTCTGAAGCCATTTACAGGTTGCTTATATATCAGGAGACTAAGGGTACCGTCACACTATACGATTTACCTACGATCACGACCAGCGATATGACCTGGCCGTGATCGTAGGTAAATCGTAGTGTGGTCGCTGGGGAGCTGTCACACAGACAGCTCTCCATCGACCAACTATGCCGAGGTCCCCGGGTAACCAGGGTAAACATCGGGTTACTAAGCGCAGGACCGCGCTTAGTAACCCGATGTTTACCCTGGTTACCAGCGTAAAAAAAAAACAAACAGCACATACTTACATTCCGGTGTCCGTCAGGTCCCTTGCCGTCTGCTTCCCGCACTCACTGACTGCCGGCCGTAAAGTGAAAGTGAAAGCACAGCACAGCGGTGACGTCACCGCTGTGCTCTGCTTTCACTTTACGGCCGGCAGTCACTGAGTGCGGGAAGCAGACGGCAAGGGACCTGACGGACACCAGAATGTAAGTATGTGCTGTTTTTTTTTTTTTAGTTTTACGCTTGTAACCAGGGTGAACATCGGGTTACTAAGCGCGGCCCTGCGCTTAGTAACCCGATGTTTACCCTGGTTACAAGCGAACGCATCGCTAGATCGCATCACTAGATCGGTGTCACACACACCGATCTAGCGATGACAGCGGGAGATCCAGCGACGAAAGAAAGTTCTAAACGATCTGCTACGACGTACGATTCTCAGCAGGATCCCTGATCGCTGCTGTGTGTCAGACACAGCGATATCGTGACGATATCGCTGGAACGTCACGAATCGTACCGTCGTAGCGATCGAAATGGCAGTGTGTGACGGTACCCTAAGGTCACTTGACCTGTTTGACCCAAGGAAGTGGTGTTTGACTAATGCTAGGTTCACATTTATACAGAGCTCAACATTAGTTTCATAGTAACATAGTTAGTAAGGCCGAAAAAAGACATTTGTCCATCCAGTTCAGCCTATATTCCATCATAATAAATCCCCAGATCTACGTCCTTCTACAGAACCTAATAAAAGGATAAAATAAAGATTCCAGTGGAATCGCCAAAAAACTGAACTCCGACAGAGCCATTCACCTAAGTGAACTTAGGTGGTTAGTCTTATGAATTAATCTGAATAAGGCTTGCAGAAATCCTTGCACTTGTTACCTACACAGCCCTAATCAGAATAGATTATATACAGAATGTCCTGCTGTAAATGTATCGCAAGTGAACATAGCCCACATGAGCTTTACATAAGCTCAGTATTTTAAGGCAAATTGGAGAGGAACGTACAAACATGAAGGAGACTATTGCCAATATGTTTAACTTTTGCTTATCAGTGAAAATGATCATAATCATTGCTACCCATCAGAGGGATCATATCTGAGAGCAACCATATAAGAAAAGGATGCCCACATGAAGACTCCTTTAGGAAACCAGAAAACTTAACAAAACACCCACCTCAGTACCATGCTGGAGCTCAAATTTGTAGAAAGTCGCCCAGGCATCACCCAGATCAGAATCAATCTTCACAGTGCGGTGGAACCAGTCCCGAGCCTTAGAAATTTTCCGTTCACTCCAGAACAGTCTAAAAGTAAGAAGATGATAAAGAGATGAATGGTAACAAAGAAACACAAGCGGTTTTCATAAGTGCTGGCAAGAGCCGTGGATGTATGAAGAGGAAGGGTCCTGAAAAACCACTGCTGCTGTGTGTGACCCCTAAAAGATCGTGCATTTAACAGTTAGGTGGCACTTACTTGGCAACGGCCAGCAGTACATGCGGGTCATGCTCACATTTCTTAAGGGCATCTACACTCTTGGTTTTCCGTTGAGGTCTGGCCTCTAAGAATATTGCTTCTGCCCACAGAATACCTGAGAAAGGACAGAGAACTTTACATTTCAGGGAGAAAAAACATTACTTGGATCCTGAGGCAAAAGAGAACCGAGCGCTAAACTATCGGTATATGCTAAACATTTACAGGACAGGTTCTGTGGATGAGTCCCGTGCACCACAAAGGTTTTGTACAGAATGAGCGTAGGACATTGTAAGTAAGAGTTAGGGACCATCCTGACTGGATATACCTTGTCGCAGTGGGATGGCTTTTATGTCTTTTTTTAAATCAAATAAATGTTAACAAGTAGCCTATGTTTATTACATGTGTTACTATTTACTTACTATAGGGTATAGGGTTTATTATACCCCAGAGCTGCACTCACTATTCTGCTGGTGGAGTCACTGTGTACATACATTACTTATCCTATAGTGATCCGGAGTTACATCCTGTATTATACTCCAGAGCTGCACTCACTATTCTGCTAGTGGAGTCACTGTGTACATACATTACATTACTTATCCTGTACTGATCCCGAGTTACATCCTGTATTATACCCCAGAGCTGCACTCACTATTCTGCTGGTGCAGTCACTGTGTACATACATTACTTATCCTATACTGATCCGGAGTTACATCCTGTATTATGCTCCAGAGCTGCACTCACTATTCTGCTAGTGGAGTCACTGTGTACACACATTACATAACTTATCCTGTACTGATCCTGAGTTACATCCTGTATTATACCCCAGAGCTGCACTCACTATTCTGCTGGTGCAGTCACTGTGTACATACATTACATTACTTATCCTGTACTGATCCGGTGTTACATCCTGTATTATACTCCAGAGCTGCACTCACTATTCTGTTGGTGCAGTCCCTGTGTACATATATTACATTACTTATCCTGTACTGATCCTGAGTTACATCCTGCATTATACTCCAGAGCTGCACTCACTATTCTACTGGTGGAGTCACTGTGTACATACATTACATTACTTATCCTGTACTGATCCTGAGTTACATCCTGTATTATACTCCAGAGCTGCACTCACTATTCTGCTGGTGGAGTCACTGTGTACATACATTACTTATCCTATACTGATCCGGAGTTACATCCTGTATTATACTCCAGAGCTGCACTCACTATTCTGCTGGTGGAGTCACTGTGTACATATATTACATTACTTATCCTGTACTGATCCTGAGTTACATCCTGTATTATACCCCAGAGCTGCACTCACTATTCTGCTGGTGGAGTCACTGTGTACATACATTACTTATCCTGTACTGATCCTGAGTTACATCCTGTATTATACTCCAGAGCTGCACTCACTATTCGGCTGGTGGAGTCACTGTGTACATACATTACATTACTTACAAAATGCAGCACGTTCATTAATTTTGCGTTTGTTTTTTTTTGCGGATTTCCCACTACAAAATGCATTGGGAAATGTCCGGAAAAAAACGCGGCAAAAACGCATGCAGATTTCTTGCAGAAAATTTCCGTTTTTTCTCAGGAATTTTCTGCGAGAAATCCTGAACGTGTGCACATAGCCTTATACCCCAGAGCTGCACTCGCTATTCTGCTGGTGGAGTCACTCTGTACATATGCTAACTGTTCACACACATCACTGGAGCTCAGCTACATTTTTAGGCTGTGTGCCCACGTTGCTTTTTTTATGCGTTTCCGCCGCAGTGGAAACGCTTGAAAACCACATTCCCATGCAATCCTATGGGATTCGGCAGTTGCTGCGCCCATGCTGCGGATTTTCGCGCTGCGGAATCACATAGCGGTAAAATCCGCAGCATGTTCATTATTTCTGCGGAATCGTGGTGATTACGCAGCCATAGGATTGCATTGAAACGCTCACTTTATGCATGTGCCCACTATGCGTAAAGTGAGCGCTTCATGTGCGGATGGTACCCAGGGCTTGGAGGAGAGGAGACTCTCCTTCGGGCCCTGGGTACAATATTCCTGTAAAAAAAAAAAAAAAAAAAGAATTAAAATAAAAAATAGGATATACTTACCTTCTGATGGGCCCTGGAGTCCTCCCGCCTCCCTGCGGTGCACACGGCGGTTTCTGTTCCCAGGGATGCATTGCGCAAATCACCTGAGATGATGTCGCGGTCACGCGACCGTGATGTCACAAAGGTCCTTCGCGCAAAGCATCCCTTGGAACGGAGCGTTTGCACATACCTTTAGAATTAGGCTATGTGCACACGGTGCGGATTTGGCTGCGGATTCGCAGCAGTGTTCCATCAGGTTTACAGTACAATGTAAACATATGGAAAACCAAATCCTGCTGAGGAGAGTGGGGCCGTCGGAAGGGGAGTATAACCATATATATATATATATATATATATATATATATATATATATATATATATATATATATATATATATATATATATTTTTTATTATTATTATTTTTAACATTCTATTTTAACATTTAACATTCTAGTAATAAGTTGGTCACACTTGTCAAGCACCATGCTTGACAAGTGTGACCAACCTGTCAATCACTTTTCCAAGCGATGTGAAAGAGCAAGCATTCTGCAAGCTAAAAACGCTTGCAAAACGCTTATGTTTTGTGGGAAAACGCATGCGAATTCCCCATGCGTTTTTCCGACGGCAGGGAGTTGCGGAAATGCTGCGGACATTTCCGCAGCATTTCTGCAACATGGGCACATAGCTTTAGTGTGTATGGGTGTATTTACAAGCCTGACTGTTTCTAATAACAACCAATAGACTTGCAGAGAGGTCCGAATTCTAAACCCTGTGCATTTGTGAGTACAGATCTGGATTTCAACCCCCAAACTTTTTATATGTGCGCGTAGCTCTTTCAAAGACAATCTAGCAACACTTTTACATGGGCTCCATTCCTCCATTACTGAGAAATGAGCATTTCAGCAAATGGGGCTGAAGAACTAGCGTAGATCTGAGGCCTCCGACACTCCAGCTCCATTCCACACCCTGAGCCCCCTCCTCCCTGCTGCTCGATCAATGGCTCCTTTGGCTGAAGTCACACTGCAAGGGGGCTGTCACTCAAGAAGGGGGAGGCTTCTTGTTAGAGCTTCATGGACATAAATTATTCTGGGTATGAAATCATGCTGAGAGTTTCCTTTTAAGTAAATAGATGAGCTGTATCCTTTGCATACAGGAGCAAGATGAACAGAGGGAAAGGTTTTATTCTGCCTTCCAAAAAGTTTACATTTGCCAATATCACAACTCTCACCTGAATTGGGACATTCCTGCAAAGCCTTTGCCATTAAAGTATTTGCAATATTCTTCAAGCCAGCTCTGAACTCCAGCCGCACCGACTCCAACCTGCAGAAAATAGGAGGAAGGTCAGACAGAAGCCTGGACAGTAGCCTATAGACGTAACTGTGTAACGCCACAGTATCCCAGTAACAGAATTATTCACAGATAATCCCACCCTTACATGCGGGTCAAACATGCAATTGTCATATCCAACACAAGAACGAAATAGAAACAGTAGCAATTCTGGTCACCACTTAAATCATTTTCCCTGCTCTTTTATGGCATTGTGGGAAGCAAAATATAAAAAAAAAAAAACATAAAAGGACCATAAGTAAAATTACACACATAGCCCAAATCCACACTAACTGTAGATATAGCCACCCCACTCACGCAAGCCTATATATATCCTATATATGTTACCTACCAAAACAACCAACAAGTAAGCAGAGATAATATGTGAGGCGGATGAAGCTGCATCACATACGATACACTGAGACTGCAGTATATACATCACATAGGATACACCGAGACTCTTCTGTATCCACATGACATAGGGAACACTGAAACTGTTGTATATACATCACATAGGATACACTGACACTCTGCAGTATGTAATTCACATAGGATACACAGACTGCTGTATATATCTCATAGGAGAGTGAAACTTTGCTATATACATTCCATAGGAGACAGAGTGATTTAAACTTCACATAGCAGTCACAGACTGCTGTATACATCACATTGGATACATGATCCGGCCTGCTTTAGTGTCCTGGCACTTCTCCAATGTTACTGCAGGATTGGAAATCTAAGGGAATGTGCACACGTTGCGGATTTTTCCGCAGCGGATTTGGAAAATCCACAGTGCAAAACCACTGCGGTTTTCACTGTGGATTTTCACACGGTTTCTTCTGCGGGTTTTCAACTGCACTTTCGTATTGGTGCAGGTTGAAAACCGCTGCGGAATCCGCAGAAAGTGACATGCTA
The DNA here is from genome assembly GCF_032444005.1 of Ranitomeya imitator. Lineage (NCBI taxonomy): Eukaryota > Metazoa > Chordata > Amphibia > Anura > Dendrobatidae > Ranitomeya > Ranitomeya imitator. Next base: position 450,474,699 of record NC_091283.1, on the reverse strand, counting down.
CTTCTTTTTTTCCGCAGCGTTTCCGCGCGGAATTTTCTGCATCATGTGCACTGCGGTTTTTGTTTTCCATAGGTTAACATTGTACTGTACACCGCATGGAAAACTGCTGCGGATCCGCAGCGTCAAATCCGCTGCGGATCCGCAGCAAAAACCGCAACGTGTGCACAAAGCCTTACAGTTCAAGCCAGGGGTGGTATAATGCCACTGCATCGAATAGTTAATTTTCCAGAGTGCAAATTCCCCTTAGGCAAACAAAGCTAGGAGTATGGGGAGGAGTGCGCTCCTGTAGATAAAATACGAAAAAACTAAGTTAAAAACCTCAGGAATGACAAAGAAAGAAAACTGACCATAACTCCGGAATCCTCGGATTTTTCAAACGAGACTTCTCCAGGATGGCTCTTGCCCTGGTCAGCTGCCCCACATTTTCCTCCAGTCTAGAGAGCAGCAGCCAAAGTGGGACTGAATGGGGGCATTTCTTCAGCTGCAATAATATAAAAAAACAACAAAAGATGCTAGATATTTAACATGAGAGCACCTATTATAATTAACATAAAACATTACAAAAAAATAAATCAAGAAAAGACAGACGAGATTGGGCACTGTTCACATGTACTTTAGGTAGTCCCTTTTGTCAGTTACATTTCGGAAATACATAATGGAATTCCAGCCCAATACTGACCCATTTGCTAACTGATGCAAATAGAAGTCGCCCATTTATTTACTCTGTCGCCTCATTGGGGGACACAGGACCATGGGTGTTATGCTGCTGTCCACTAGGAGGCGACAATATGCATAATCTGAAAAAGATTAACTGTGGCTCCTCCTCTGCAGTTTACACCCCTGGACGGCGTCAGCCTTCTCCAGTTTTTGCTTAGTGTCGCATAGGAGGCACACCTAAAGATTTTTTTTTTTTTTTTGTTTACTCCGTTTTTTTCTGACGGGATTACAGATGAAGAAAAGAGGGTCTCCTGTGAGACTCCCGGCATGGCTCCTTCCTCGGCCCCCTATTACGGGGTGCCGAGTTGAAGTAGAGATGGCTATTCCCCATGTTGCTCCTTCCCCAGTCCCTCGGGGGCTGGTTCGAAGTCGAGACCCCCCTCCTTCCGCAATTCCTTTTGGTTTCTAGGTTGAGGTCGAGGTGAGGATAAAGGCCCCTGAAGGTGTGACAACAGCACCCTCCCTAATCCCCCTCTGGGGGAATTAGGTTGAGACACCTCAGGTAGGGCCTGTACAGGCAGCACTCTACAGCTCCCAGCAATTGGCCAGCACACTGCGCCTGCATCCAGGGACCCCAGCCCAGCTGCGGGCTCCTGTTGGGGCCGGGGGGAGTGCAGGCAGGCATGGCACAGACAGACACAGGGCTCCCTGCACCCGTCTCTGCGGCAGCATCAGCTCTATACTGCCTCAGGAAGACCCCAACCAGGCTCCCCCTTCCGCTTATAGCCCCACCGCCATCCTGCCTTTACATCTGGGGGGTCCTCTTCAGATTCGACCCCCTCCCGGACTTTTCGCGCCGGCCTGGAGCCCTTCTGGGCCTCAGGCATCTAATTTAGGCCCCGGCTTCGGCCTAGCTGAAGCCGCCGCCTCCTCCTCTCCGCCCCCCGGATGACAAATATGACACTATAGCAGGGGTGTCAAACTGCATTCCTCGAGGGCTGCAAACAGGTCATGTTTTCAGGATTTCCTTGTACTGCACAGGTGATAATTTAATCACCAACTCATTATTTGTGTAGGTGATTAAATTATCACCTGTGCAGTACAAGGAAATCCTGAAAACATGACCTGTTTGCAGCCCTCGAGGAATGCAGTTTGACACCCTTGCTCTATAGTGTCATAAAGGGGGTGGATCGAGACAGAAAGAGCGCGTTTTTACACATCCTTGCCGCCTTTTTCCAGCTCTCTGCCCCCTTCTCCTCCTTCCTCTCCTTCTCAACAGCCATTTTCTGCTGTAGATTAACCCTGCATCTCCCGGCCTGTAGGACCAGGACCAGGCAGCCAGTCTCCGGGGGGCACAGGACTGTGGATCTTCGGCGCTGGACCTAGGGGCACACTGGTGGGGTAAGATCACAGCTGGGTTCTTACCTATAAGGCTCCCCTATAGGTTTCTCTACCCCTGTAAGGTCCTCTGCCGGCAGCCCTTCTGTGCACTATGCCAGGCTCAAGGTCCAAGAGAACCAGGCAGAACTGCTATTATGCATTCTGCACAGCCTGCGGGACCGCTCTCCCCAGTGGCAGCACGTACCCGCATTGCCAGAACTGCATACAAACTAATGTGTCAGAGGCCCAAGAAGCCCCTGCCAATGCCTCGGTGTCTAATGCCACGCCGGAATGGGCTACTCAGATATCGCAATCTATGACGCAGTCTATAGATAACCTAACCTCCACATTGCTTCAGGCTCTGCAGGGTCATGCCTCGGCTATGACCGTTACCCAGCAAAGGGAAAGCTTGACTCAGGAACAAGATGACCCTGGCAAATCCACGTCTAGGTCAGGACGCAAGCGGACCCATAGATCAAGTCCATCTGCGTCATCCCATAGCACACGGTCATCCCCCTCTAGGGAGAGACACCGTAGCTCCAGGTCATCTAGACCGTCCCATTCCAGGGACAGACAATGCAGATCTCCGCAATCCCCGACCAGAGAAGGCCTCCTCCCCAGCTCACCCAGCAGGGGACGCCTCAGTGATACACAGGATTCGGAAGGCATCTGCGACTCTGACTCAGACAGGGAAACGGAAGGGTCCCTGATCCCAAACCCTCCTAGCAATACAGCGCTAGTTGAGGACATAATCTCTTCCATTTATCGGGTGCTGGACATTTCTGATCCGCCACCAGAGGCCCCAGAACATAAGATTTCCTTTGAAGGACCTCTGAAGCCGCCTAAGGTTTTCTCTAACCACCCAGAGTTTAAGACGATCCTTAAGAAGCAGCTCTCACAGCCTGAGAAAAAATTCGCTAATCGCAAATATCTGGAGGCGAGGTACCCCTTCCCACAGAAGGACACCAAGGAATGGACAGATCCACCCGAAGTGGACCCCCCAGTTTCTAGGCTAGCAGCACAGACCCTCCTTTCACTGCCAGATAGCTCAACCCTCAGGGATGCAGCAGACCGGCAGGTAGAACGCATGGCTCGTTCAATTTTCGAGGCAGCAGGAGCATCCCTGGCTCCCGCGTTCGCCTCAGTTTGGGCTGCCAAGGCCATTCTGGCCTGGGCAAAAAATTTACAAGCTCTCCAAGCATCCGCTCCTGAGCTGTCGGACCAAGCGGTTCAAATAGCAGTTGTAGCAGACTACATGCTTCATGCAGCTCTGGATTCAGCAAGGGGAGTAGCGGGGATAGCATCAAACGCCATCACAATTCGGCGTATCATCTGGCTACGGGAATGGAAAGCGGACGCAGCCTCAAAGAAGTCCCTCACGCACCTCCCCTACCTCAGTGGGAGACTTTTCGGTGAACAGTTGGACACTATAATATCCAACGCTACCGGGGGTAAGAGTACTTCTCTTCCCCAACTCAGACCTAAACGCGCTTACAAGAAGCGTAACCAAACTCGATTCCGATCCTTTCGGAATTCCTCGGGCTGGTCCATCTCACGTCCAGCACAAAATCGTAACCGTTCCCCACGCAGGGACAACTCACGATCGACGCAAAGGTCGGACAAGACCTGGCAGTCAAAAGCAGGCCAGCCTAAGCCAGAGGAGGAAAATCTCAGACTTTCTCCTCATCATGACTCACGGACTCCGGAAGACACCACACCAGTAGGCGGCCGACTTTTGCCCTTTCATCAAGTCTGGCTGCCTATTACAGAAGACAGGTGGGTCAGGGAACTAGTGTCTTCCGGATACAAAATAGACTTCACCTCCAACCCACCGGACCGATTCTTCCTCTGTCCCCCCAAAACCGCCAGCCAAGGCTCGTGCCTACCACCAAGCGGTCTACTCGCTTTTTCAAGCAGGAGTCATTGTACCGGTCCCCACGACCGACCGCTTCCGAGGGTTCTACTCCAATCTGTTCGTAGTTCCCAAGAAAGGAGGCAGCGTATGGCCCATACTAGACCTAAAACAGCTCAACAAATATGTACGTGTCCGTCACTTCCGCATGAAGTCCCTTCGGTCCATCATTGCGTCCATGGAGAACGGAGAATATCTCGCCTCCATAGACATACAAGACGCATACCTGCATATACCCATTGCACCTGCCCATCAGAGATTTCTCAGGTTCGCAATAGGCCAGGACCACTACCAATTCGTGGCTCTCCCTTTCGGACTTGCAACGGCTCCCAGAGTGTTCACCAAAGTCATGGCAGCCACCATGGACGTCCTGCACTCCAGAGGCATAGTAGTCGTTCCGTACCTGGACGATCTACTCATCAAGGCTCCCACCTTCAAGGACTGCGAGCTCAGCGTCTCAATCACAACCGATACTCTTAGACAAATATTCTTACTATGAAGACTGTTAAACTGAAGCGATGCACTTTTTCCACTATAATGTGATGCCGATGTATAGAAAAGGGTTTAGTTCCACTTTGTATATTTGTTCATGTACCTGTTTTTATTGTGAGCTGTATTTTTGATGGGTCCCCAATTGTCCTGTATTGGTAGTAGCTATGAGTAGTGGACGTGGAGGGAGTAGCTTTTATACTTTTAGTATCTTCCCTCACCAGTGGCCGTGCGCATTGCGCTGTGATTCGTCCTGTCCCTGTGTGGACCGGCGTCTTAGGGCTCGGTGTGTGCGCTCCGGACATTTTTTCTTTGCCCTGGGCGTGCGCACCTGGTCTGACGCTGAGTTCCACTGCTGGGACTTGCCGGACACAGTGCACATGTGCCGATGGCGCCACTGTGATTGGCTGCTGTGTACCATGTGACCGGGGCCAAGGGCTATTTTAAGGTCCTGTTAGGCAGTACATGGTTATCCCCCTGAGGAAGTGGCACTGGTGGCCACGAAACGTGCGTTGGGGACCATCGCCCGACCGCCCCGCCCCCCCCCCCCCCCACCTCTGTGTAGTGGTAAGTGCTAGCACCCTTTTTCCACCACCATACTTAATGGCATTACTATAGAATCCCACTGCTTTGGGGTGACCTTGGTTGGATAGTGTAGGTGCTTTTTCTTATGCATACCATTGCAAGGGTAAGCTTGCGAGCAGGGCCCTCACTCCTCTTGGTATCTATTTTGAACTGTGATTTCTGTTATGCTGTAATGTCTATTGTCTGTACAAGTCCCCTCTATAATTTGTAAAGCGCTGCGGAATATGTTGGCGCTATATAAATAAAAATTATTATTATTAAGGGTATTTACATCTGGGGGAGTGGGGGGATGGGCGCTTTTCCAGCATTCCTGGGACATTCATCCTGTGCTCTAGTCATTAATGTAATATTTTGATATATGTTTTTGTATTATTTATGGCAATTAAAGTTTGTTTTATAAATCATTGCTCTGAATTGCTCTCCTTTTGGCATCTTAGTCGCATGGGCTGGTTAATCAACCTACAAAAGTCATCACCAACCCCGAGTCAGTCTCTGACCTTCCTGGGAATGCTATTCAACACCTCCAGGGGTATAGTGCTCCTTCCCAAGGACAAGGCACTGGCTCTCCGCCTAGGAGTTTGCACCCTCGTCCGCAAACCTCCTCGATCTCTCCGGTTTGCCATGAGAGTCCTCGGCAAGATGGGGGCAGCAATAGAAGCGGTCCCCATTTGCCCAGTTTCACCTCAGGCCTCTCCAACTAGCCATTCTCAAGTCCTGGGACAGGAATCCCTTTTCTCTCGACAGGGAGTTCCAGCTAACGTCATCAACCAGGAGGTCCCTGCACTGGTGGCTCAAGCCAACTTCGCTAGCAAAGGGGAAATCCTTTCTCACAGGTCAATGGAAGGTTCTGACCACCGACACGAGCCTGACGGGTTGGGGTGCGGTGCACCTACACCACAGGGCAAGTGGTCCCCAGTGGAAGCGACCATGCCCATCAACATCCTGGAAATTTGTGCCATACTCCTGGCATTGAGGGCCTTCCATCACTTACTGGCAGCCTCACATCAGAATACAGTCGGACAATGCCACGGCCGTGGCATATGTGAATCACCAAGGGGGGACCCACAGTACCCAGGCGATGCGAGAAGTGTCACATATCCTCCGCTGGGCGGAGGACACAGGGTCGGTTCTTTCGGCGGGCCACATTCCGGGTGTGGACAACTGGGAAGCAGACTTCCTCAGCCGACAGGGAATAGACTCGGGAGAGTGGTTTCTCCATCCCGAGATTTTTCGCCAGATCTGTCACCGCTGGGGAACACCAGATGTGGACCTAATGGCATCCCACTTCAATGCCAAGGTCTCCAACTTCATGGCCAGAACACACGATACGCGGTCGCTCGGAGCAGACGCTCTGGTTCAGGACTGGACTCAGTTCCAGCTCCTGTATATTTTTCCACCTCTCCCCCTGATATCCAGAGTGGTGAGGAAGATCAAACAACAGGGAGTTACAACCATCCTAATTGCACCGGACTGGCCCAGACGTACATGGTACGCCGACATCGTACAACTTACAGCAGACGCCCCCTGGCGTCTCCCCGACAGCCACGATCTTCTATCACAAGACCCGTTCTACCACCAGAACTCAGGGGCTCTCAATTTGACGGCGTGGCCCTTGAGACCTAGGTTCTAACCCAGGCAGGGCTCTCGCCGGACGTCATTGGAACCATGATCAGCGCACGGAAGCCAGCCTCTGCCAAGATCTATTACCGTACCTGGAAAGATTTCTTTACCTGGTGCGAATCTCGTGGCCAGATCCCACTCCCTTATTCTCTACCCAAAGTACTTGGTTTTCTCCAATCCGGTTTGGAGGCCAGGCTGTCGTTGGGCTCGCTTAAGAGCCAGGTGTCAGCCCTCTCAGTGCTTTTTCAAAGGCGCATTGCTACCAAGCCGCAAGTAAGGACTTTCCTTCAGGGAGTTTCCCGATTGGTCCCCCCCTACAGACGACCACTAGAAACATGGGACCTTAACCTGGTCCTGACAGCATTGCAGGAACCACCCTTCGAACCCCTTAAGGAGGTCCCGCTCCGCCTTCTCTCCCAGAATTCCTAGTGGCAATCACCTCGCTACGCAGGGTGTCTGAACTGACAGCACTCTCCTGCAGACGGCCCTTCCTGGCTTTTCACCAGGACAAGGTAGTTCTTCGTACGGTACCATCCTTCCTTCCGAAGGTTGTGTCCAACTTCCACCTCAATGAGGAAATTTCACTGCCATCCCTTTGCCCGGTCCCGGTTCATAGAGTGGAGAAGGCTCTGCATACGCTTGACCTTGTCAGGGCATTGCGTATATACGTGTCTAGGATTGCGTCCTTCCGGAGGTCTGATTCTCTTTTCCTCCTTCCGGAAGGCGGCCACAAGGGTCTACCAGCTTCCAAAGCTACCCTTGCCAGGTGGATCAAATCCACCATACAAGAGGCCTACCGCCTTAAAAATTCTCCTCTTCCAGCCGGTATTACGGCACACTCTACACGGGCGGTAGGGGCCTCCTGGGCCATTCGGCACCAGGCTTCGGCACAACAGGTGTGTAAGGCGGCCACTTGGATTAGCCTACACACGTTTACTAAACACTACAGGGTTCATACCCAGTCCTCAGCGGACGCGAGCCTGGGTAGATGTGTCCTGCAGGCGGCGGTGCCCTAAGTATAGGGGCCTGTCTGCACAATATTCGTCCATTGCTTCCCACCCAGGGACTGCTTTAGGACGTCCCATGGTCCTGTGTCCCCCAATGAGGCGACAGAGTAAAGGAGATTTTTGTGTACTCACCGTAAAATCTCTTTCTCTTAGCTTTTAATTGGGGGATACAGCTCCCACCCTATTTGCTCTTTTTGGCCTGTTGTTACTGTTGAGATCTCATATTGTTCCTGAGCTCGTACATAGTGGCCTTCTTATAGGCATGTCTATGTTATTCATGTTCCGTTCCTCCTACTGCTTTTGCACAAAACTGGAGAAGGCTGACGCCGTCCAGGGGTGTATACTGCAGAGGAGGAGCCTCAGTTAATCTTTTTCAGATTATGCATAGTGTCGCCTTCTAGTGGACAGCAGCATAACATCCATGGTCCTGTGTCCCCCAATTAGAGGCTAAGAGAAAGATTTTACGGTGAGTACACAAAAATCTCCTTTTTATGGGGTCCATCTGGTTTCAGTTATGTATCCGTTTTTAGATTGAGAAGAAAGCATGCAGAACTTTTTCATACATTGTACAAAAAAAAAAGACACAAGACAAACCAGATAATTAATATGACTATTCATAGCTTCTGTTTGCATCAACTAGAAAACAGATGAGCTTTGAGTATGAGGAGAAAGACAAAAAACCTCCTAAATCAAAATGGGAACTTAGCCTGAAACACTGAATCTAAGTCTAAAGTGTACATTAGCAGCTTTACCACACATATACTTCAATGTTGTCATAGACCCCAATTCATAAGATGGCGGTCCATGACAGTTTAATGACCATCTGGCCAGTATGCACCTGAATACCATTTGTTATCCATACGCCCTTACCCCTGAATTGTACGCCTCTCTGGAATTCTCTATCTGCTGCCGTTGCTCTTCAATTTGGCCCTTCATCATCCAGAGTTTGGGGAAATCTTCATAGTGGCTCAGTGCCTCCTCACACAGTTCCAGAGCAGCTTCAATGTTCCCCAACACCCACTCCAGCTTCACAGATTTCATGAACACCTGTAGGCATATAGTAATATAACATGACAAAAAACATTAAGCCAGATGATTTGTGCTAGATTTTATGCAGAGAATTAAAGATGTGAAGTACCCTGCGATAGCCAGTAAAAGTAGACGGCCAGCTCCGCAAGCAAGTACTTCTGGACGGCAGTCACCAACACCAATAACAGCTGATCGGCGGGGGTGCCAGATGTCAGACTCTGGCCCATCAGACATTGATAACCTATCCCAAGGTCATTGATTACCTATCGCCCAGGTCATCAATGTAAAAGTAGTGGACAACCTCTTTAATGCAAATCTGCTGCATCAGAAAAGGGCAAACCTACACACAAAACTAGGTAAAGTGAAAAAGCAGGATAAGCATAAATCAAAGTTAAACATATAAAAATTAAGAAAGCAAACTACTGCAATTTTTTCACCCCTTTTGTAGCAAAAAAAAAAAAAAAGTAATAAATTTCCATACAATCCTCAGCTGGAGAGCGGTGCTTACCCTAGCAGTGGCTGCACTGCTCCTAGCCTTAGCCAGAAGTCTTCTAGCCCTCTCGTACTCGTTGTTTTCTGACTCCAACTTGACGGCTGCCAACCAGATCTCTTCACTATTGGGGTTCGCCTGAGAAGAATAAAATATAATTGATGGATTTTCCTCCTCTAAGAGCACCTCCAGTCATACAACAAGAATCTAGTGGATGAATATGCAATCATAATACCAACCTGGAAAGCAAGCGCAAGAATACTCCTAGCAGCTGGCACATCTCCTGCTAGCCACTTGGACTTTGCGCCCATCAACCATAAAACTTCAGCCTTAGGACAGTGGGCAACTGCTCTCTGCAGAAGGGTCTCCAGGGACTCCCTAAGGGAGGACAGGCATCATTTTATAAGTTCTTAATAGGACAGCAAAACTAAGCTAAGCTTGCAGCCCTACACATTATTATACGGAGCATAATATATATATATTTTTTTTACGGATTGTGAACTGCAGCCTACTTTAACACTCAGAATTTTTTACAATTTTGCAGGCTACTTATGGAAATAGCAAGTTTGTGCACAGGAAAGCCTGTCATAGTAGCAAAAACATCTGGGCATATACAGATAAACATGTTCAAAGAACAATTTGGGACATTGCACTGCACCTTGTACCATGGTTCTTTTCAAAATAAGCAGCTCTGAGCCACACACTTTTCTTGCTGGGGAAAACCTGAAGGGCATGTGCATAGATGGCTCGTGCACACTCCAGGGCGCCATGAGAGACACACTGCAATATAAGATTATATACATGTCATTAGGTGTAATGATCATTGAGATAATAGCCACTTTTATTAATACAAAAAAACTTACACTATCTGCATCTTCCATCCACGTGTGCTTCCGGTCCTCCTCTTCTATGCCAATACCGATGACTGCTCTTACTACCGCCTGGCACGTCACCACACTGCCAGCTTTGTCACACTCCTCAGCGTCCTATAGTAGAACAGTAAACTACATTAGTGATACGGAAGATGGAGACACTGGTCATTTAGTCGCCTTACACTAAAACGTAATTGAAAATCTCATACTACCTAAACTAAGAGCCCTCTCCTGCCCACATTCACAGCTGACCTGTATCCACTGTTCCCGATTGATTTCTACTCCATTAGCTCTCAGAGAGGTGATGGCTCTGTCTACAATCTTCTCCACCATCTGAGTGTTCCCATTGGCTTCTTCCAGTTTGGCAGCTGTTATCCAAATATGTCTGTCAGTGGGAATATTCTCACGAGCTTTGTTCAAGACCTTGCGGGCATTCTCATAGGTCTCCAGCCTGGCGAGGGCCAACCACAGCTGGAGGATAAACAGGCAACATATGTAAGACAGTAGAATTTACCAAGATTCTTACCTTTGGCATTTTAGCTTTTTTGGTATAATAGAGGGTTTAGAGACAGACAAGGTACCATCAAGACATATCCATTAGGAGAAGGTAGAATGCCAAGAGATAAAAAGCCAACGCCAGAGCATCAGACTCTTACATTTGTCTTAGTTTCCAGCCTGCAGTAATCTCACCTCCACGCTGGTCGGGCAGCACTCCACAGCACGACTCAACATAATACGAGCATCCTCTGGTTCCTCCAGCTCCACAGCAGCTTTCCACAGACGCACAGAATTTGGGACATGTTCTAGAGCTGTGCAGATCAACAACCAGGACATTATTATGTGTGACAATCCAGAAGACCACTTCAGAGAATGAAAACATTCCAGTACTCACCCTTCCGCAAAACACGTTTTTTTGCTCTGAGATCAGTTTCCAATTCTGCAGCTCTGATGTAGATCCGAACAGACTGTGGAAGGTGACAGATGGCCTGAGCCACCACAGCTTTTGCGGTGTCTCCCGGCTGCAGTCGAGCAGCCTCCAGCCAGACGTCTTCACTCTAAAAAAAAACAAAGATTACATTTATGTATTACTCCTATATTGTAAATCTAGGATATGCCATCACTTTATAACAGATAGGCATTTGACCTCTTGCACTACCACCGATCATAAAAATAATGGGGTCACAGAACTAAATTAACCCCTTTACCCCCAAGGGTGGTTTGCACGTTAATGACCGGGCCAATTTTTACAATTCTGACCACTGTCCCTTTATGAGGTTATAACTCTGGAACGCTTCAATGGATCCTGGTGATTCTGACATTGTTTTCTCGTGACATATTGTACTTCATGACAATGGTAAAAATTATTTGATAGTACCTGCGTTTATTTGTGAAAAAAACGGAAATTTGGCGAAAATTATGAAAATTTCGCAATTTTCCAACTTTGAATTTTTATGCAATTAAATCACAGAGATATGTCACACAAAATACTTAATAAGTAACATTTCCCACATGTCTACTTTACATCAGCACAATTTTGGAACCAAAATTTTTTTTTGTTAGGGAGTTATAAGGGTTAAAAGTTGACCAGCAATTTCTCATTTCTACAACACCATTTTATTTTAGGGACCACATCTCATTTGAAGTCATTTTGAGGGGTCTATATGATAGAAAATACCCAAGTGTGACACCATTCTAAAAACTACACCCCTCAAGGTGCTCAAAACCATATTCAAGAAGTTTATTAACCCTTCTGGTGCTTCACAGGAATTTTTTGAATGTTTTAAATAAAAATGAACATTTAACTTTTTTTCACAAAAAAATTTAATTCAGCTCCAATTTGTTTTATTTTACCAAGGGTAACAGGAGAAAATGGACCCCAAACATTGTTGTACAATTTGTCCTGAGTATGCCAATACCCCACATGTGGGGGTAAACCACTGTTTGGGCGCATGGCAGAGCTCGGAAGCGAAGGAGTGCCATTTGACTTTTCAATGCAAAATTGACTGGAATTGAGATGGGACGCCATGTTTCGTTTGGAGAGCCCCTGATGTGGCTAAACATTGAAACCCCCCACAAGTGACACCATTTTGGAAAGTAGACCCCCTAAGGAACTTATCTAGAGGCGTGGTGAGCACTTTGACCCAACAAGTGCTTCACAGAAGTTTATAATGTAGAACCGTAAAAATAAAAAATCATATTTTTTCACAAAAATTATCTTTTCGCCCCCAATTTTTTATTTTCCCAAGGGTAAGAGAAGAAATTGGACCCCAAAAGTTGTTGTACAATTTGTCCTGAGTACGCTGATAGCCCATATGTGGGGGTAAACCACTGTTTGGGCGGATGGGAGAGCTCGGAAGGGAAGGAGCGCCGTTTGACTTTTCAATGCAAAATTGACAGGAATTGAGATGGGACGTCATGTTGCGTTTGAAGAGCCACTGATGTGCCTAAACATTGAAACCCCCCACAAGTGACACCATTTTGGAAAGTAGACCCCCTAAGGAACTTATCTAGAGGTGTGGTGAGCACTTTGACCCACCAAGTGCTTCACAGAAGTTTATAATGTAGAACCGTAAAAATAAAAAATCATATTTTTTCACAAAAATTATCTTTTTGCCCCCAATTTGTTATTTTCCCAAGGGTAAGAGAAGAAATTGGACCCCAAAAGTTGTTGTACAATTTGTCCTGAGTACGCTGATACCCCATATGTGGGGGTAAACCACTGTTTGGGTGGATGGGAGAGCTCGGAAGGGAAGGAGCGCCGTTTGACTTTTCAAAGCAAAATTGACAGGAATTGAGATGGGACGCCATGTTGCGTTTGAAGAGCCACTGATGTGCCTAAACATTGAAACCCCCCACAAGTGACACCATTTTGGAAAGTAGACCCCCTAAGGAACTTATCTAGAGGTGTGGTGAGCACTTTGACCCACCAAGTGCTTCACAGAAGTTTATAATGCAGAGCCGTAAAAATAAAACAAAATTTTTTTCCCACAAAAATTATTTTTTTAGCCCCCAGTTTTGTATTTTCCTGAGGGTAACAGGAGAAATTGGACCCCAAAATTTGTTGCCCAATTTGTCCTGAGTGCGATGATACACCATATGTGGGGGGAACCACTGTTTGGGCACATGGGAGGGCTCAGAAGGGAAGGAGTGCCATTTGAATGCAGACTTAGATGGAATGGTCTGCAGGTGTCACATTGCGTTTGCAGAGCCCCTAATGTACCTAAACAGTAGAAACCCCCCACAAGTGACACCATTTTGGAAAGTAGACCCCCTTAGGAACTTATCTAGATGTGTGCTGAGCGCTTTGACCCACCAAGGGCTTCACAGAAGTTTATAATGGAGAGCCGTAAAAATAAAACAAAAATTTTTTCCCACAAAAATTATTTTTTAGCCCCCAGTTTTGTATTTTCCCGAGGGTAACAGGAGAAATTCGACCCCACAATTTGTTGTCCAATTTGTCCTGAGTGCGCTGATACCCCA